>NC_046319.1:50966138-53874357 GCF_009819535.1 Lacerta agilis
CGGTAACACGCCCCCCCCCCCCCCCCCGACAAATTTAAAAGGTCACAGAATGTTAATCAGCCAAACAACTACCGGTAGTTGAAGAGAAACATTTTCACCTGGCGCCTAAATATTTCAGTGGATTTACTCCTAAGACTTAGTTACACACAATCCATGAACTATGAACACTGCACTGAGCATCTTGGAGTAAAGGCAGGATATAAATGTAGCAAAGAAAACTTCAGTGGTGACCACTTGAGTGAGCCCAGAAAAAACTGAATGGCAGCCCACAAACTAGCGTCCCCCCCCCCCCAGTACCTTGGTAGCTCTAACAAATTTGAGTCAAGGGGTGGTAAAATATTTGGCTACAGTTTCAAGTTACAAAAAAGCACTGAAATGTGACACTGAGATTCCAAAGGAGATGGACCCATATGGGTGCACTTTATTTACATGTAAACTATGCCAAAGCACAGATGCTCCATACTTACAAATCCGTACATACTTGTACACAGCAGCAACTTTTCTATCATGAGAGTGTGGTTGGTAGTGAGAATAGGAAAAGTGGCAATCCCTCTTAAAAACAGTGTGTCCTTTAATGTGTTCACCCTACCTTCTAATTGTCCCCATTTTAAAAGTAGTATCTTAGGCAAAGTAATGTTGTATCCTGAGTGGCAGATCTTAATACATTTTAAAGTACATTGCAGGCAGGATTTCACAGAGGTTTCCGAAAGTGTAAGACCTGAGACATATACAGGGAAAAGTCACAACTTCCCTCAGAATCTCTAAGACTTTTATACACAACATGATTTTTATTTTACAGAGCAGACTTCCCCAGCCTGGTGCTCTCCAGATGTCCTGGATTACAACTCCCATCATCCACAGCTAGCACTGCCATGCTGGCTGCAGCTAATGAAATCGTAATCCAAAATGTCTGGAGGATATCAGGTTGGGGGCAGTATTCTAGCAATGCATTAGGTTGGGCATAGGATTTTAGCAATGCGAGTTATTTCAAAGATCACTGGCTGCAGGCTCCCTGGCAGAAAAAGCAGCTACGTTTGAAACCAAAAACGTTCTAATAATCCTAGAATACATGTCAAATTTAATTAATTTTTTTTTACGTTTCCCCTAACTTGGGCAATAGTTTTCACTTTTGCCTTCATCTAACCACAGATAGGAGCCCTAGTCTCAATGCTGAGTGTCCTTACATGTTGAACAACGCTCTATCAACATGACAATTACCATTTCCTGAAAGTTCTGAGAGCACAGAGGAGGTGCACAGGCTGACCTCCGAACAGCAAAACTCAGACTTGTGCCGATGTGTACGGAAACTGAAACGTGGAGAAGAGAGAATTGTGGGAAACGCCTGTGATCGCTCTTCTGTTAAGTTCGCCCTGAGCTGGATTTGTTTCTTGTGGGTTTTGAAAAAAGGAGAAGGCTCGCCTCAACACAAGTAGGGGCAAGGAACGAGCGGCCCAAAACCAGCTGCATTCAGAATCAAATGACCTGGCAGCTTCTTAAAAAAAATATAAAACAGGTTATTAAGGGAAGCCTGCAGCCTTGCAACTCAGAGCCTGGAAAGAAGGTGCAGCCTAAGAAAGACCCTTCAGGCAGGCTAAGAAGGGTGGACTCAGGCGCTCTCTCGCTCTCTCTCCCGCTCCCTCCCTCCCCTGGGGGATTTCCCATGTGCCAAGACATGACCTCATCTCAGCAGGGACGAAGGCAGAGTTGCTCGAAGGTTGCATCATACTTCAGAGAGAGAGAGAGACGCTCCAGACACGCGCTCCTCGGCACGGGTCCCCCTCCGTGGGGAAGCCACGCGCCTCTCGCCCCGGCTATGGGGCACAGATGCTCCTCCTACTTTAGAGTCCCCCCCCTAACCCTCCAGCCCCTGCTCCCCACTCCTTCCTGCCCCATACAGAAAAAACATGCGAAACTCTACCCCCTCCACACAAGGAACCCCCCCTCCTCTTTACCCCACATCACTACTACTACCACCACCACCACCACCACCACACATTTCTGGGCCTGCGCGGGCCGCCGTGAGAACTCCCTGCTCTGCGGTCGTCCCTATATCGGTGAAGTAAATATACACATATAAACAAACAAACACATTCCTTGGGAGGGGGAGCTCTCACCCCTCTCTCCGCGTTTGGCACCGCCCCCGATCTGCCCCACAGGCGCCTCCCCAACCCCTTTTCCGCCCCGTTTGTAAATCCCCACAACAAGTGGGGGGGAGGGTGATAGAAGCCTTTCTCAGGGGAGGGGGGGGGCCTCTCGCGTCTGCTTCTCCCCGCCATGCCTGCCCCCCATGCCCTCTTTTCCTCCTGCCCCATAGGGAAGGAAGACGTTCTCCCCGGCCCCGCCCAGTCTCGTGCCGTACCTGGCCCAGGTATCGATCCGGGGGGCTGCGCGGGGAAGGGGGGAGGCGCGAGCCCGGCCAGGCCCGACTCGCTTTTTCTCTTTCTCTCTGATTCTTTCCAAACGCGGGGAGGGGGGGGCAAGAGAGGGAGAGAGGCGATTGCGAAACCGGACCCAACCAATCAGGCTTCGGGCTACCTCAGAGTTGAAGAGGCCCCTTTAATCGGATTGGCAGCTACCAGAACCAATAGGAGATCGTATTCCCAGGGACTGCCATCCTCAGGCGTCAATCTCTGACCTAGGTGCTTAGAGTGGCAGGTTCTGAAGCCAATCATATACATTGCCTCGCATTTTTTTTCTTGTGTAAGTAGGCGGGATGGTTGAAGGTGTTCGGGATTCTTTTACATTTTTTTTTTATCCTTGCCTGTACCCCACAACCCCTTCAAAGGCAAGTTTTGAAGTTGTTGTTGTTGTTGTTCAGTCGTTCAGTCGTGTCCGACTCTTCGTGACCCCATGGACCAGAGCACGCCAGGCACCCCTATCCTCCACTGCCTGCCGCAGTTTGGCCAAACTCATGCCAGTCGCTTCGAGAACACTGTACAACCATCTCATCCTCTGTCGTCCCCTTCTCCTTTTGCCCTCCATCTTTCCCAGCATCAGGGTCTTTTCCAGGGAGTCTTCTCTTCTCATGAGGTGGCCAAAATACTGGAGCCTCAACTTCAGGATCTGCCCTTCCAGTGAGCACTCAGGGCTGATTTCTTTAAGGATGGATAAGTTTGATCTTCTTGCAGTCCATGGGACTCTCGAAGAGTCTCCTCCAGCACCATAATTCAAAAGCATCAATTCTTTGGTGATCAGCCTTCTTTATGGTCCAGCTCTCATTACTACTGGGAAAACCATAGCTTTAACTATATGGACCTTTATCGGCAAGGTGATGTATTTGCTTTTTAAGATGCTGTCTAGCAGGGCCGTCTTAAAGGGATTGGCCGGCGTGGCGCAACGATCCCTCGGCGCCCCCCGCGTGCCGCCTCTCCGCCTGCCTCCCTCCCGCGCTGGCCACCCCTCGGGAGGGGGGGTGGGCGAACGGGGGATGAGGGGCGTGGCGCTGGAGCAGCGCGGGGCTTTGCGCGCCTTTCCCAGCACTCCAGGGGGCGCCCTGTGGAGGCGGGGGTGGGTTGGGGAGGGGGCGCCCGGTATGCCGGCGGGCTCGCGGGGGGCGCCCCTGGGGGGCCCGGCGCCACCCAGGCCCTATGACGAGACGGCCCTGCTGTCTAGGTTTGTCATTGCTTTTCTCCCAAGAAGCAGGTGTCTTCTAATTTCGTGACTGTTGTCACCATCTGCAGTGATCATGGAGCCCAAGAAAGTGAAATCTCTCACTGCCTCCATTTCTTCCCCTTCTATTTGCCAGGAGGTGATGGGACCAGTGGCCATGATCTTAGTTTTTTTTTTATGTTGAGCTTCAGACCATATTTTGCGCTCTCCTCTTTCACCCTCATTAAAAGGTTCTTTAATTCGTCCTCACTTTCTGCCATCAAGGTAGTATCATCAGCATATCTGAGGTTGTTGATCTTTTTTCCGGAAATCTTAATTCCGGTTTGGGATTCATCCAGCCCAGCCTTTCGCATGATGAATTCTGCATATAAGTTAAATAAGCAGGGAGACAATATACAGCCTTGTCGTACGCCTTTCCCCGATTTTGAACCAATCAGTTATTCCATATCCAGTCTAATTGTAGCTCTTGTCCCACATAGATATTTCTCAGGAGACGGATGAGGTGATCAGGCGCTCCCATTTTTTTAAGAACTTGCCATATTTTGCTGTGGTCGACACAATCAAATGCTTTTGCGTAACTTTCAGTATAAAAGAAGTAACTTTTGCGTAACTTTCATTATAAAAGTAACTTTCAGTATAAAAGTGTTCCTGGATGTCTCTTATAAGCCTCCCGTCGTACTTCCTAATGGGGCCCTAACTATTGGCGTTAGGAGGTCTAGATTCAGGTAAGAACAATCTAGAGTTCGCAGTGGACCGAGGAGATGGCCAAGTTTGCTGATGGTGGTTAAGACAAAAAGGGGTTGCGAAAGCACCTCACCAAGCACCTCTCCAAGCTGGCTGAATGGACAGAAAAAATAGCAAATGCAATTCAGTGTAAAAAATAAATAAATTGTGTAAACCGATGCACATTTGGGGGGGGGATCATAATAATCTCAATTTCACATAACTGTTCGCTCATGGGCCTGACCAGGAATGATACCTTGGGGTTGTAATGGATACATTTATTAAGATGCTGATCCAGCATGTGGCAGCACTGCCTTAGTACTGGACTATGTACTTGACTAAGACCTGGGAAACCAGGGTTCAAATTCCCACTCAGACATGAAGCTCAGAGGATGTCCTTCGGCCAGTTACTGCCTCTCAACCTAATGTATCACAATAGGATGCTATGGAGAGTAAATGAGGGAGAGAACCATGTACGTCACTTCTTGAACTCCTTGGGGGGGGGGAGGTGAGATCTGCATGTAAATGCAATAAATCCATTAAATAAAATAGGCAAGTTCTTTGCTAGGGAACATAAGAAAGGAATTGGGGGGAGGGCATGAACTACTGATATAATGCTGCTATACAAATCTATGGTGCAACTACATTTGGAATGCATTGTACCGTTCTGGTCGCCCTCACTTCAAAAAAGCACATTGCAGAGTTGTGAAAGGTTCAGATGAGGGCAACCAGAATGATCATGGGGATGAAGGCAATTCCCTTATGACAGTGGTGTCCAAACTTTTTTCAAAGAGGGCCCAGATTAAACCTGACTGGCGGGCTGGTTTAGGCCCCCGAAACGGACTTTCGACATGCCTGCCTTATGAGGAAAGGTTGCAGCGTTTGGGACTTTTTCTCTTGGGGACAAAAGGCCAGTAAGAGGCAGAATGACAAAAGTTTATAAAATTATGCAGGGTGTGGAAAAAATGGGTAGTGAACATTTTTTTCCTCCCTTTTTCATAAATAAGACTTTGGAAGCTGTCTGCAGACAAACGCCGGCTCCCGCAGCCTATAGAGTGAGATGAGCACCGCAACCCCAGAGTCATCTGTGACTGGACCTAATGGTCAGGGGTACCCTACCTTTCATGAAGCTGGACCAGGGGTGCCAACTTAAATAAAATAATCACAAGACACAGCACACACACTCCATTTGAATGGAAATGCCCATCAACTTGGGGGAGGGGAAGCCCTTCAAATATTTTAGGGGGCAGAAGGGATCTCGGCCCTTAGGAGTTGGCTCCTATGAGCTGGACTGTGGAGGATTCTAGACACATAAAAGAAGTGACTTTTTAATGCAGCACGTAGTTAAGCTATGGAACTCTCTCCCAAATGAGGTTTGGATGGCTTTAAAAGAGGATTAGACAAATTCATGACAAAAAGGCTATCATGAAGGAAAGGGCTATCAATGGCAGTTTAGCACACAAAGTGGAGAAATTTTCCAGACCACCAGAGGAAGACATTTTACAGCTTTAATATATCTTAAATCTGCATTTGACCTTGGCAGAAGACTTTGGCATAAAGTGTCTCATTTCTTATCAGTGTGCTTCAAAAATTACACCTTGAATATACTATGGCTCAGGGCATGTCACCTAATCCTGTATCAATCACTGAAGGGGTTCAGAAAGGGTGTATTTGTGATTCTTGTTGTTGTTTAGTCGTGTCCGACTTTTCGTGGCCCCATGGACCAGAGCACGCCAGGCACTCCTGTCTTCTACTGCCTCCCGCAGTTTGGTCAGACTCATGTTGGTATCTTCAGAAGAACACTGTCCAACCATCTCATCCTCTGTCATCCCTTCTCCTTGTATCCTCCATCTGTTCCCAACATCAGGGTCTTTTCCAGGGAGTCTCTCTTCTCATGAGGTGGCCAAAGTATTGGAGCCTCAGCTTCAGGATCAGTCCTTCCAGTGAGCACTTAGGCCTGATGTCCTTAAGAAGGATAGGGTTTTGATCTTCTTGCAGTCCATGGGGCTCTCAAGAGTCCTCCTCAGCACCATAATTCAAAAGCATCAATCTTCAGCGATCAGCCTTCTTTATGGTCCAACTCTCACTTCCATACATTACTACTGGGAAAACCTAGCTTTAACTATATGGACCTTTGTTGGCAAGGTGATGTCCTCTGCTTTTAAGATGCTGTCTAGGTTTGTCATTGCGTTTCTCCCAAGAAGCAGCGTTTTCTAATTTCGTGACTGCTGTCACCATCTGCAGTGATCATGGAGCCCAAGAAAGTAAAATCTCTCACTGCCTCCATTTCTTCCCTTCTATTTGCCAGGAGGTGATAGGGACCAGGGGCGATGATCTTAGTTTTTTTTATGTTGAGCTTCAGACCATATTTTGCTACTCTCCTCTTTCACCCTCATTAAAAGGTTCTTTAAATCCTCCCCACTTTCTGCCATCAAGGTTGTGTCATCAGCATATCTGAGGTTGTTGATATTTCTTCTAGCAATCTTTAATTCCGGCTTGGGATGCATCCAGTCCAGCCTTTCGCATGAGAATTCTGCATCTAAGTTAAATAAGCAGGGGAGACAATATACAGCCTTGTCGTACTCCTTTCCCATTTTGAACCAACAGTTATTCCATATCCAATTCTAACTGTAGCATCTTGTCCCACATAGAGATTTCTCAGGAGACTGTTGAGTGATCAGGCACTCCCATTTCTTTAAGAACTTGCCATAGTTTGCCATATTTTCTATTGTGATTAATTGTACTGTATTTAAATAATTTAGCCCCTGTTGCATAATTTATGAACTGCATCCACCTATATTGGCAGGTGTTAAGATAGTAGTGGTAATTCTTATTTATTGAGACAACACAGTACTACTGTCTGTCAGTAACTAATGTTGGACTGAGGCGTGCCCTTAAAATATTTTTGTCTTACTGCCAAAAATCACTATTAATATCAATTACAATAAAAGTGGTAAAATACATATGGTTCTTCTATTTGTCTGGACTGGGAAACGGGGCAAGAATGAAAGGAAAAAGGAAAAAAGCACAGGATGGAACAGTCTTTTTTCTGGAATCACCAGATACATAAATGATTTTCACGTGTTACAAGTTAGTTCAAGGTGAACAGACCGTATGAGTTTAGATTTTTCCAGAGAGTAAAGTATTATTTGGGTGCTAGCTAAATTGAAATGATATTGAATCAATTGTCTCCTACTAGACACAAAGTTTTGGAATGCTTTCTCTGATGGCACTCAGCTTGCAGACATTTTTAGGGAGGGGGAGCTCTTTGTAGTTACAGAGTTAAATGGTTCTCATTAAGTGTCTTCATTATTACAATTTTAAAATTGCATTATTATATATAGGTTTTAATGTTGTAGGTATTGTTTTGTTTTATATTTTGATTTTACATGATATTGAAAGCCAAGAACATCTGGAGGGCAGCAGGTCCCTCAACCCTGGAAGCTCATGGGCTCCTGATATTTCTTTTGATTTAAAATCTGCTATTCTTCTGCATACCTAGGAGATTTCCCAAGCATGTAAGACCCACACCCTTTTTGGGGAGAGAGGAGGAAGACTGTTGCACTTCCAAACTAATTGGCACTCAACCATCTGAGTTCATTCTAGGAAGGAATGATGATAGCTGTCCTTAAGATTGCTACAGGATTTTCAAAGCCTCCAAGCAAGTCCTGATTAGAAAAAGTAGCATCCATTTGGAAATGAGTGATGCTTTTTTCATGCCTGGGCTTTACTGAGTGCCACGCCTGTTCTTTACTCCAAAAGCTGTGAGGGTTTTTTGACAGCTTGGTGGAGGCTGGAGCACATTTCCATGGAGTTCATTAACCGCAGGACAAAACCCACACCCATAATTTATAAAACATTCTCCATAATACACATAATAGTAAGGAAAGGTACCCTGTGATTCATAGTAAACAAATCTAGCTATTAAGCAAGATTCTTAGACTGAGGCAGGGCTGGAGGGGTTGGGGGAGAGAAAGCTTCAACTGTTTCCAGAAGCTGCTTGATAGATCAGAACTTGCCAACAAGGAAACCAAGCCAAGCACATGGAATAATAGAGAGCATATTGTTTTTTGCAAGTTCAATTTTGCAGTCAGAATGGGGTGAAACATGTGACCATATATACCCTGCAAGTTTTGGATTACACTTCATGCATTTGATAAATGTTGGCCTCGTAGGACTTGTCACCTGCACTATAGCAAAGGCCACTTTGGTGACTGATGCCCACTGGAGCTAGTAGGGGCAGAAGGCGGGGAGTTCAACAGTAGGGGGAGCCAGAGCCATTGACAGGCAGTGCAACTAATTCTAGTTTTGTCCCATCCTCCTCCTCATTGCTGAGTACCACAAGGGCAACCTCAAGACTACAGAGGAGGAGGCTGATAGGTAGTGCCATCCCATGGATTAGTTTGTAAGTAAGAAGACAGGCAGGTGGAGGCTGGATGAGGTGAGGCAGTTACTGGGCAGTGCCCCATTTGCCCCAATAGACCAGCCTTTCACTGATAAACAGTATCCCCAAATTCCAGTCCTCCAAACTTTTTTTTTCTGGGAAAAAAAATCCCACCCAGAAAGATCTCAAGAAATGAGTTAAATTGTGCCACAGAGATGCCCCTTCATTGGTCTAAATGGAGGACACGTTTTTTAGCCTAGGGGACACATCCCCTACTAGGCAACCTTCCAAGGTCCACATGGCTGTAGTGGGTGGGTTCAGAGGCAAAGGTGGGTGGAGCAACAAATTTAAATTTACCTTTGTACAGTGGGGCTAGTTTCTATGCATCATCTGCCTCTATTCTCCATCCAGAGAAAGCAAGAAGCAACAGCAGAGCTCAAGGGCACAGTCCGCCAGGGTGCAAAGAAGGGTGGAGCATAGCTTAAGGGAGTTTCAAGGACCAGATACAGAGGACTGGAGGGCCACATTTGGAACCTGGACCTGAGGTTCTCCACCTTGGTCTGGGACTCCTTCAGGTTATTTGATCAAGTTACAGAACCGTTCACGAAACAGACACCTGATAGCTGCAGGGAGCCTGCTGTTCTGGCTCTTCTGTTTGGTTTACTGGATGCTGTCACTTTGCTCATCATCTTGAGCTGCATCTCATGGGGTCTCTTTGGTGGTCCTCTATGAAATCTCTTTGGTATTTATGAATCACAATGGCAGTAACACCAGCATTAGCAGATGAAACATCAGGAGGGTAGTGAGGAGGGATCACCATCATGGCACTTCCAGCAAGTCCCTCTTTTTGCCACCAGGCTCCTATGGCTGAGTGATGAGGGAGCCGACCTGTGAAATATCTGCCTGGTGAGAAGACTTTGCAACCCTCAGAAGTGCACTTAAGCTTACTTGCTGTGGCCCACTTGGAGAACAGTACATAATAACATAAGAAATAACATAAGAAGAGTCTGCTGGATCAGCCAATAGCTCATCTAGTTGAGCATCCTGTTCTTGCGGTGGCCACCAGATGCCCGTGGAAATCCAAGTGCACTCTTCCCCTCCTGCAGTTTCCAGCAACTGGTATTCAGAAGCATTACTTCTTCTGACAGTGGAGGCAGAGCATAGCCACTGTGGCTAGTAGCCATTGATAGCCTTGTCCTCCATGAATTTGTCCAATCCGCCTTTAAAGCCATCCAAGTTGGTGGCCATCCCTGCTGAAGGAGCAAGTTCCATAATTTAACCATGTGCTGCATGAAGCATTACTGTCTTTTGTCTACATCTTCCATTCAGCTTCACTGGTTGTCCCTAGTGTAATGAGAGAGGGAAAGAGAGGTTTTCTCTATCCACTTTTTCCAAGCCATGGTTACACTAGCAACTTCTGTGGCTGCATAGTGTGGGACTACACCTGGGAGATCAGGGTTCAAATACCCACTCAACCATGAAGCTCATTGGATGATCTTGAGCCAGTCTCAGTCTCTCAGCCTAACCTACCTCACAGGATTGTTGTGAGGATTAAATGGAGGAGAACTATGTATGCCACCTTGAGCTCCTTGAAGGAAAGGTGAGATATAAATACAGGTATATTAAATAATATATTGGAGGCAGAAGAGCTGAAATACAAGCAAAGGGTGGTCTCCCAAGCACCTGGGTGAAGAATTAAGTTCAGGGGCACCTATAATGCCCACAAAACCTTCTTAAGAGGCAGCCACTTTATTAATGCATTCCACGACTCCTTTCTAGACTAGACTAGGATGGCTCACTTGGGGTCTGGGCCTGATCCAGGGCACCAGCACATTTTCCTGGACCAGCAGTGGTGGTGGCTACAAAAAGAAAACCGTGTTAAAGCAAAAACTGTGCAGGGGTGGATTGAGAGGTTTAAAACTGTCTGCTGAACCCAGCACCCTGAACGGGTTGTCCTTGATATGCATGGTGCTGTGTTTAAATGCATGCAGACATGGGTTCTTAGACACACATGTAGCAAATGGTTGTAAAGATAATTGTGGTGACAGCAAAGCAAATTGGGGTGTCATGTGTTCTCCTTAGAAATTAAGGATGTCCATTTAAGACCATGGCCATAGAGTTTTCTCATGCACACTAGTTGTATGGGATGGAAATCTGACAACATCATGGCAGATAGTGTTCATCTTCTTGCCTTGGGTGGAAATAAGCCACAGAGAAAATACATGCACACAGCTCTTCAGATGGACTTTGGAGCAAATGGAGTAACAAACCCAGACTCAGGGCTTGACTCTGAGAAAGAGGCATAACTTACTCAATGGTGTCAGCCACAAATCTGTTGTTTGCCAATTTTTTTAAACTGCCAAGTTTAAATAGATGGAGCATTTAGTTAACACACTTCCAAATAAAGCCTGTTAAATCATTATTCATTTGATCCTCTCCTAGCCTAATAAGTAATAATATTCATATTTATTATACACCTCATAATATAGATTTTCTAAGTGATGTACAATTAAAGTTAAGTTGAAAAAAACTTTTAAATAGGCACATAACCTTTTACCTGTCATCTGTTATTGCTGGTGCAAGCATTCTTGTGGAATAGACACACAATGCTCTGTATTAATGCTTTCCATTCCAGAAGGTTGGTCCCTCTCCCACCGCCCCAAATTTTGGCCATAGGGTCTTAGTAGGTTTTGTATTTTATCTATTGACAGCTGTATTTGTGTTGATTATGTATTATTTTGTCTTGTGCATGTGTGTGTAAAGTCTTGTGAGATGTACATTGTACTCACTGTCTAGCACAATGTGCAAAGTCAGTGTACACAATGAAAGAAGCAAAATTTTAAGGGACGAGCACAGAAACCCATGGATCTACCTTTCTTAAATTTGGTAGGGTTAATCCCCTCTTGGCTGGCTATGATCACTTGATTTCATGCACCTGTGTGGGGAAGAAAAAAAAAGGTGTTGCTATTTTACTTTCCCAAGCTTAGGTCAGTGGGAGGACTTAAACTTCAGTTTTACAAATATTGCTTCTGATTCAGGGTCTGAGATGAGACCGTGACCTGGGAGACCAGAGTTCAAATCCCCACTTGGCCATGAAGCTCACTGGGCCAATCAGTCTCTGAGCCTAACCTACCTCAAAGGGTTGTTGTGAGGATAAATGAAGAGGAAGAGAACCATATATGCCACCTTGAGCTCCTTGAAGAAAAGGTGGGATATAAATGAATAAAAATTAACAGACACCGGGGGGGGGGCAGCAGCACAGGGACACAAACAGCTGCAAATTCACATCAAACTCCAGTGTGGATGAGGCGGGCCCTCATCACAGACAGATGAGTCTGATCATGTTTGGAGCCTTTTAGATAGGTGCAGCAGGTAAAACATATACCCATTCCATTTTGGCAGGGTAGGCAACCCCAGAATCATCTGCTCTGATAGCAGCAACCCTCCAGGATCTTGGGTAGAGGTCTTTTACACATTGCCTGCTACCTGGTTATTTTAGGAGATTGAAACCAAGACTATGTCTGGTGAAAGCATGTCTTCTGTTACCCTTTTTGTTGTTGCTGGACTGAGCATCAGACACCTGTACGTGTCCAGAAAGTATTACATTGGGTACCAAAATCTGACAAGTGCACTTTCTCAGGAACTGCTGACTGCTGCCCCAGGTGGTGAGCCAAGTCACTGCAACTCATCAGCTAAGAACCTTCAGAACTGAATCCATCCAACTCTCCCCTCCTCCTTTGGCATATGAATGATCATGAAGAGGTTTCTAGCCAAATTATGCTTGAGCCACAAGGTCTACCTGTGCTATTCCTCTCTTCTGATCCTCATGAGAATGTAAGACAAGCTTCTGTATCTGGTCAGTGGCCCATCTAGTTCCGCATCCTTTACTCACAGTGGCCTGCAAGGTGCCTGTGAGAAGCGCACAAGCAGGAAATGAGCACAAGAGCCCTCCCCCTCCTGTGGTTTCCAGCAACTGGTATTCAGAAGCATTATCACCTGCAACCATGGAGGTAGAGCATATCCACCATTGCTGGTTGATGGACCTCACCTCCATGACTTTAATCTTTTAAAGTTGGGGCCCATCACTGCCTCCTGTGGGACTGAGTTCCTTGTTGCTCTTTGATCTGGACCTGTTTCAGGCTTCCTTCTGCAGCTCAGCCCTGACATCAGCATGAAGAAAAGAATAGAGGGAAGTCTTGAAGTTGTCTGGAAGTACAATCTGAGGGAGGAAAGGCTTTGCGGTGAGGGGTCTGTCTATCCCAGTTGCTAATTTGCAATTCCAAAAGGGAGGCATTCTGTTTAGGAACTACATCTCACAAATAGACTGCTGGACTAGGCATGAGTTACAGAATGTTTTGGTTTTCGTGATTAGAGGTAGCCAACATGGTGTCCCTCTCCCCATTTCCATTAGCCCTAATCATTGGCTGTGGGTTGGAATCCAACAAACCTGGAGGGCACCATGCTGGTCCCCCCTGCTCTGGATAGTCCAAAAGCTCTCATTGTGCTGCTGCAAAAACTCAAAATGTGGTGCAGTTTGTTAGCATGTTGGACTAGTACCTGGGAGACCAGGATTTATGTCCCCACTCGGCCATGAAGCTCCCTGGGTGACCCTGGACCATCGCTGTCTCTCAGCCTAAGCTACTCACAGGGTTGTTGTGAGGATAAAATGAGGAAGATCTACATATGCCACCTTGAGCTGTCTGGATGTAAACATAAATGCAACAAACTAACAAATAATAAACTCCATGGGATTTATTTCAAGTAAACAAGCAAAATTTAGTTGCAAAATGACTGCAATTCTAAGCATTTCTTTGGGAGTAACAGTGCAACCCTAGCCATGCCTACTCAGAAGTAAGGCCTACTGAATTCCTTTGGGCTTATCCCGGGTGTGGGGGGGTTAAGGCTGCAGTCTCAATACCGTAATTCATTTAGTTTCAGGCTGCAACTGATTCAAAGGTAGAAAGGGTGGTCCAAAGTGATAAATCATTTTATTTTATATCTATCACATTTCTACTTGTTTTTCCTCCTAGGAGCTCATGAAATGAATATGGTCCTTCCTCCTGTACTTCCAACGACCCTATAAGGTAGGCTAGGCAAGCTTCATCCCTAAGTGCATGAGGGGGAATTGAAGCCCCATCTCTTCAATCCTTGTCTTGAGTTTTCCCTAACCTAATCCAAATCCAAAGCCCTTGGACAGCACCAGGTTGGGGTGTTCCTCTACTACACCTCAGTTATTATTTGTTGTTGATGGTGATGTTTACAACTGCAAAGGCTGTAACTACAAGGAAAGCATTTCTGGAAAGGGCAGAAGGTATTTCTCTCTCCCCCCCCCTCTCTCTCCAGGCAGGTGTGCACAGGCACACACACATACACACACCTCTCTTGGAATGCACACTGAAAGTACCTTGGACTTCTCTGGGCACTTCAGAGAGCTCCTTATCTGAGTTTCCAGGTTGTTAAAGCCTTTGGACAGTATTAATCTGCCTAGCAATTTAGAAAATAAAAAGGCATTTTGGCCGAGATCCAAGCTCCATGGTTATACTTGCACTGTGGAATGGATTCGGTGCCTGGGTTGCCTTTTCCTCGCTTTTCAAATCAGAACAGAAGCAAATGCGTGTCTGCATAAAGTGGGGCAAGGTAGGGTGGGGAGATCTCAGTGATGCCCTAAGAATCGTGACAACAGGAGCACTTTTTTTTTGGAAACGGGGGCGGGGCAGTTGGAGCCAGGAGAGAGTTCATCGCGCCCGCGGTCTCCCAACACACGCACACTGCTTCTCTTATTTAAATTCCTTCTCCTCAAAGGTGCTTCTCAGAATGAACTGATATACAAAGAACGTGCTGGGGGCGGCGCTTAGTTAACACGCGTTTAGTGTAGACTCCAAAAATCCATTTCCCGCAGTGAGAGTGCTGCAGCGTACAACTGACACGAAAGGGACAGGAACCGTGTTGCGATTAACGTGTGTGTGTGTGTTAAGCGGGGTGGGAGGAAGCAAACGATCCGGCTCCGATATGCATTATGAAGCCGCTCCTGGGTCCTCAGAGGCAGGCAGGCAGGTGCGCGTCCCTCTGCAGGGCGCTGGCGTTCGGCCCGTCCAGGCAAGCAGCCCGGAGGAGGAGGCGGTGGGCGGGCAAGCAGGCAGGCAGGCAGGGCAGCCGGGGAGGCCCCGTCGGGGCTCCGAGCTCCGCCGAAAGGAGGCGAGGCCGGTCAAAGTTCCCAGGAGGTTGGACACTAGAGGGCGATGCCCAGCTCTGCCTGCGAAGCAGGGGGTATAAATAGGAGGCCGAGGGCTGGAGGAGGCAGCCCGGGAGCAAGTCGAGAGCCGAAGGGAGTAGGAAAGACTCATCAGTGCAAGCGGCAGAGCCGGGTGCAGCCTCAGCCTGGAGCGAGCGGGTCCCCCACCATGCGCCGCGGCGGCCCGCTTTAGCTACTCCATGGAGTCGGGCAACTTCTACGAGGCGGATTCGCGGCCCCCCCAGAGCAGCGCCCTCCAGCCGCACGCCCTGCAGCCAGCGCAGCAGCAGCAGCGCCACCAGCCCGCTTCTCCCGCCGGGGCGCACTCGCACCCGCACCTGCCCTCCGCCGGCGCCTACGGCTACCTGGCCTCGGAGCTGCCTGACATCTGCGAGCACGAGAACTCCATCGACCTGAGTGCCTACATCGACCCGAGCGCCTTCAACGACGAGTTCCTGGCCGACCTCTTCCAGCACAACAAGCAGGAACGCGCCGCTAAGGCCGGCCTGGAGTACGGCGTCGGAGCCGGGATGCCGGGCGTCGGCTTCCCGCAAGGCGGCCCGCTCTACGGCTACGCGGACAAGCTGGAGGCCGGCACGGCCTACGAGCGCCTGGCCGGTGGACCGCCGCTGCCCGGCCTGCGCCCGCTGCTCATCAAGCAGGAACCCCACGAGGACGACGAGGCGGCGGCCCTGGCCGCCCTCTACCCGCCGCCGGCCGGGCCCAACTGCAGCCACCTCCAGTACCAGGTGGCTCATTGCGCCCAGACGACGGTGCATCTGCAGCCCGGCGGGCAGCCCACACCGCCCCCCACGCCGGCGCCCAGTCCACACGGCGGAGCCCACCACCCTCACCAGCGCAGCACCCGCACCACGCGCACCGGCTCCACGCGGCGGGCGGCGGCGGGGCCGCGTCGTCGGGCAAGTCCAAGAAGCTGCTGGACAAGAGCAGTAGCGAATACCGCGTGCGCCGCGAGCGCAACAACATAGCCGTGCGCAAGAGTCGCGACAAAGCCAAGCAGCGCAACGCCGAGACGCAGCAGAAGGTGCTGGAGCTGAGCAACGACAACGAGCGGCTCCGCAAGCGCGTCGAGCAGCTCAGCCGAGAGCTGGAGACCCTGCGCGGCATTTTCCGACAGCTACCCGAGAGCTCGCTCGTCAAGGCCATGGGCAGCTGCGCCTGAGCGCGCGCCCCAACAGAGCCGGACTCCGACCCGCGCCGCCGCCGAGAAGGGCTGCTCGCTAGTGCTCCCTCCACTCTTCCCTCTCTCTGTTTCTTGCCAGCAGCGAGGGCTCTGAAGCGCTCACCAGGGGAAGCTGCGGCGCGCAGACTATGGTGGGAGCCCTTCTTGCCCGCAAGTAGGTGCCGGGGCGCACATCGGGGGGGGGGGCGTGAGAAAACCAACCCCTTACCTACGTTGGGACTAAAATAAAATAAAAAATGCCTCAGTCTGGCCCCATTTGCAGGGTGCAGAGCCAAACGCGCAGGGACTTTCGTGCCTTAGATGGGGAGGCGGAGGCGGCCCCCAACAACAGCCTGGTAGGGTCTTTCTCCTGAAATCTGAACTCTTCCCAGGACTTGCCAGGTGGTATTTTGAAATCGGGTGCGCCCCCCCCCCCCGGAATGTCAGTGCCTGGCAGATCCTGGGCTGTTTGCTTCAAACTCGGCGATCTCTCAAGCTTCCAGAAATCGGACTGGAGCGAGTTTGTGGCGGAATGGAAGGAGCAGGGACGTTTTTACTGATGCGCCTGTTGATGCTTTGGGGGGTTGGGGAGTCTCTAGGGGTGAGGAGGAAAGCAGTGTGCAATGGGGGATTCTGCTGCTGCTACTTTTAAAAAAGAATTCCCCCTCCCCCTCCACCTTAACAAGGCTGAGAGGCAGAGGGGGGCATGATTTCTCTCCATTACCAGTTGTTCAACCCCACCCTGGACTGAAATTCAGGACTCAAAGGGAAACGGTCACCCCAGAAGGCAGCTTTGGGGTGGGAGGGGTCTTTCCTACCCAAGCGAAGAGCAGCATTTTTGTTCTGCACTGTATGCTAATGGTGGCAAACCCCCCAAACTGAAGGACCTCTGGATGCGGGTATTGACTGATCTAACCCTCCCAAGTTCTCCCCCTCCTTTCCTTCATCCCACCTGTGCCTTCTGTACTGTGAAAGCAAAGAAGGGGTCCCCTTGGTGTCTGCTGACCCTTCTTTTTATTAATGTTATTATTATTAATATTTTGTATTTTATTGCTTTGATCCTTGCCATCTCACCAGCTGGAACTAGTGGTGTCCTTCTCTTTGAAAAGAAAAACTAATAATCCTGCTGGCTTCCTTGACAGTGAAAGCCAACTTTGGAGTTGCTTCTGTAATTCCAGCAAGTGTGACCTGCCTGGGATTCCCACCTGAAGGCAGGTAGAGAGAGAGTCTCGAATGCTTGTTGTAGACTTGGAGGTGCAGAGGTGGGGCTCTGGGGTCCCAGCTGCAAAGAGTTCTGTGTGTGCCGAGTTTCCATTCTTTGGAGAGTGAAGGGGAGGCGGTTCTGTTTTGTCTGTGCCCCCCCCCACCCCACCTAGGACCCCAAGTCCCAGTAAGCACTTTTAGCCAGCTGGTGCTTCTCCTCCAAAGAAACAGCACTGAATTTTTACCTAAGTGCCAATTCTGAATCCTCTTAGTACCAGGTAGTAAAAATGTTTAAGAGTTTGTCTTCTTTTAAGTGTGAATACCTGGAAATCAATGTGTTTTTATATATGGTGTCTTTTTGGAGCTAAACAAAGATCCGGGACTTTAAATATCCTGGTTTTAAAAGTCATAAATAAAATGTAAAATATTCTGCCATAACCCTTTTTGTCTGTGTGGCTTCTATTATTTTGGGACTGCGTGTGAGCAAAGGGCTTTCACATGACTGTTTCTTCACTGACTGTCAAAAGCATGTAATACCAGATTATTTTATCTGTATGCTATAGTGGGTAGGGGATGGGATTGGACAGAAAAATGCTCTTGGACAAAATCTTGTGTATTCTTCAGAATAAATCCCATGGCACTCAGTGTAGCTTACTCCTAAGTAGGCATGCCTAGGGTTGTACTGTTAAAGATCCATGCCCCTGCATGCTTGCATGGGAGTAAGCTTTACTGGACATAGTTGGACTTGCTGAATGCGCTTTGGTTTTGGGCTGCAGATGTGCTGGTAGAAGAGGCTTGCACCTGTTCAACAGGATCCAGCTTTGATTAGAAGGTGCCTTTTTAAATGAGATTTTAACTTGCATCTAATGAATTGAGCCAAATAATCAGTGTTTCAGGCCGCAGAGGCAGGGATGCAGGTAATCCAGTGATAATGCTTTGTAGAAGGTAACACCGACATGGTAAACTTTCTCTTTAACAATTCACCATACATTTTGAACACACTTTAAATGTAAAATATTAAATTATATTTTACAGAATTATTTCTCCCCAACACCACCTCTGTTTTGGCTGTGACCCTTATGGGAAATTTTACTTTAGTCGTGTAAATGAAGTTGAGGGTGGGTGCTCCCCCCCCCCCTTCTTACTGCATCTGACAGTATGATAAGGTCAGCCTATTTATTTTAAAAATAATATTTTGAGGGGGGGGGGAGGATAGTTAGAACCAGATTTCTTTTGCTCAGTTGTTTAGCATGACACCCATTTCTTCTGAGTAAGCATGCTAGTATTGCAACTTTAACCTGGGCTGTTGGTGTTTGTCAAAATGTTTTTTATCAAAAGGGGTAGGGAGAGACTGCACAGGTACATTATTTTATCATCATCATCATCATCATCATCATGATGGTGTTGGGAATCAGAGCAGACTTGCAAACAGCCACTTGGCTGTGGTGGGCATTCCCTCCAGGAGACCAAGAAAGGATCCCCAGCAAGAGTCATTTCTCCAAGACTACGCAGAGTTGTGTGGGCAGGGCTCCCTCAGCAAAAATAATTTGTGCACTCATAACTTTCTATGATAGAGAATGGGGCCACAGCAGCCAAGATCTGTGGCCAGGTTAGTATGTGGGAGGCTTTGAGTTTGCTTGGAGGAGTGGCACTGGGGAGGCAGTGCTGGATTTAGGGTGGTGCGGGCGGTTCCCTCGCACAGGGCGCAGAGCTGAGGGGGTGCAAAATTTAAAAAGCAACTTGTACCAAAAGGAATTATTGTGAAAATAAGAAATATTTAGGGGGTGTGCGTGTGTGCCAATTTCTGACCTTGCTCAGGGCGCCATATTGCCAAAGTCCATCCTGGTGGAGGGGAGGGAGAGTCCTTTTGCCATGTGTCCTTTCCCTGTTCTGATGCCCCCTCCCTGGTGCCCAAAGCTTTGAACAGAACAGTGGCAGTCATTTCCCTGCTCTAAATCACCCCTCCCTGACACCTAAAGCTGCTATTAACACCGCAACGAAAGCTTACTTGGGCCTTTGGGGCAGGGTGTGTTTGGTGAGTGCTACAAGCTCTTTCTCAGTGCCGCTTATCCAATTGTGCTCTGAGCCCACTGCAGCTTTTAGGTAAAAATGAAAAAAATGTCATGAGACCTGAATACACAGTATCTCTTTTTCTATTCTCTTTTGCAAAGTTGGAGTTAAATGCAGGGAAGTGTGTTTAGCTACCTTTACTGGGATCAGCACCCAAAAACTCTCAGATCACCCGTCACTGTTCCTTCCTGGTTTAGTGGCTTATTTGAGCAACTCTGTCCATTTCCTGCATCATTAGGCTGCATTCTCCTAACCACTGGCTCCTCAGCAAAAAGAGAGAGCAAAAATGCCACTAGCAGAGAGAGAGAGAGAGAGAGAGAGAGAGAGGAGAGAGAGAGAGAGAGATGAGAGATCAGCCTCTGTTCCTAACCTGTTTTTCTCCTTATATTGCTGAATCTCTCTGCCGTTCTCCCCAGCATAAGGCAGTACTATGAAGCTGATCCCATTTCACTGCCTTTTGGTGGCTCAGATCTCTGTGCTTCACCTGCCCACTGCAAAGAGAGAGCTGGGCATTCAAACGAGCTCAAATAAATTCATTTGTGAAGCTCTGTGGCACTTCCAGATTGCCAGAGGACAAGGGAGGGTTTGCTTAGTTGTGCAGTTCCCAAGCAGTGTGTTTTGGGGGGGGGGGGGGGGGGGTCAAAGGCACCATCACCACCATCATATTGAGAAGGTCATCATGTTGCATAGACCCCTCCCTCTTTACCAGTATAGAGGGGAGCAGCTACAAGGGAAGGGATAGCAAATGGCACTGGAACTCGCTCATACTGTACATGATATAGCCCCATCCCTGATCGACTTGGCTATCCTATAACGGATGGGGGGTGGGTTGGGTGATGGCTCAGTGTCCTGGAAGCTGCTTGAGAATATCTGGTATAAACTAATTGCAAATCCAATCTCTGGGTGCTAGTCCTTATGAAGCTGGAATGGCACCATCTAGGCACTAAAGTGGAGGTCTCAGTAGGTTCCCAAGGTTTGAAAAAGTACCAAAAAAATGGAGGAGAAAAAAACTAAGGGGGCTGAGACTCTCCAAAATAGGATTGGGTGTGCACTACAGCCACAAAATGCTCAGTGTCTATTGGGAGCAAAAACCGAGTGGGTGGTAGAGGGGATGGAATGGAGTCCTCTCAGGAAGGGCCTGGTGGCTAGCTGGTAAGCAACCTGCACATGAGCACTCCACCCTGCAAGCGTATTGTTGTGGGTCCCATCTGTACACATCTCATTGAGTACAGAGTGCAATGTACCTTGAGGTTTAATTTAGGAACAAGGGTTGCTCCTGGGCAATCAAAAGTTTGGGAAACATTCCTTGAGTTGTTTGTGGCTGCTGTAATGGTTTGACTTCATTGGCTGCTTTGGAAAGGGCAGAGAGGAAAGAGTGAAAGGAATCATGTGAAGAATCTTGCTATCTACCTTGAAGGGAAGAACAAGTGTGCTCCCCACCCCACCCCCGCCATCCTCATCTCGGCAACCTGAAAATGCCCTTTAATGAGGAAGAGCAGAAATCAGAAAGGGCAGCTTTGCTAGCTGACCCTTGGGTTTTGTGTGTGCAGAGCAGCATTCGGAGAACAAAGAACTTTATCCCTGGCTTTGGCCAGGGCTGATGGGAGTTGTAGTCCATAACACCTGGAGGCATCAGACTGAACAAGACTGAATTTGAGCTTAACACTTTAAAAATATACATTTTTAAACTATGTCTATAATAAAAGAACATGAACTCAAGTAGTACAAGTGTACATGATCTTTACATAAGAGGGAATAATGTATAATGCAGAACACTGTTCTGGCAGTCTAGTATTTTAAAGCACTATAAATGAAACACATATTTCAGTTAATCTGTTTTGCGTATGAGTTGTCTCTCCTTGATGCCTTATGAATATGCCACTTTGGTTCACAAGGCCACTTTCTAAATACTTTCATACAATCATCTACTGGCAGAGTTAATGGAGTTTCCCAGTACAAAGCAATTCATTATTTTGTAGCTCATAAATCTAACCACCCATGGATCATCACATGCAGTAGTCAAAAAATCTTTCTCAAAATATTTTGTATTGAGTGGGATTGTGTAGTCTGTAGTTTCCTCTAGTATTCCTACATTTTGGTTCTAATAAAGACAAGGACACAGGTAAAAACCTTAGACCAATTACTTCACGTGCCTCAATATTGTCTATATCAGTCTTCCCAACCATGTTCTTTCCAGATATTTGGGGCTACATTTTAGTGCAGAAATCTTAAAAGACACCAGATTAAGGAAAGCTAGTCTACGCTTATAGGCAGAAGCTAGATTATGTGCTGGATTTTCTAGTTGATTTCTGTACACATACACACAAAATTATCTTCATTTTTTCCTCATCAGCATTCAGTTTGTTAAATACAAGTGGGTTTATCTGAGCCAGGAGTTTAGAATATGTTTTGGATGTAAATGTTCCTTTTCTGCAACATGTGAAATAGAGGGGAACGTGCCTCATCTCACACAGAGAAGTATTTGCCTGTGATGCTAAGTGACCACATACAACCCACGGGGACATCCGGGACTAGTGCAAAGGGATCAGAGGGCCCCACTGCATGACTTCCAGGCAGAAGTTCCATTATTTCACATTTCCAGAAAACCGAGAGCAGGCTGCAAGGGCAGGCTCCCTTTCCAACTCCCATTTGCAGTGAACTGGCCATAGAAAGCACCTTGCAGGATCAGGCCATATAACTCATCCATCCAGCTCAGTACTGCTTACACTGAGTGACAGTGGTTCACCAAGATAACAGAACTGGGGCCTTTCCCAGCTCTAGCTAAATAACGAAACCTATAGATCTGGTGCCTGCTGGTATCTTTCACCTGCAACTAAAATGCTCTATTACTCTTGCTCCCTTCACCCCTCCATTAATTCATGATACTGCTGCCACAATCAAGTTCAAAGTGAGCCCCTAGCCCCCAGTTTCTCTTTTAAAAGCACACATTGGGAGACTGAATGGCACTCTGAACTACACTTCAGCGTTGTTGTACACTACTCTAAGTCCCTCTCCTAGCAAAATCAGTAACACCAGGGTGCTTTGCAGGGCTGGTGTAATGCAGGCTTTCTCAGCCACAATCTCACCTCCTGCGGTATGGAGTATGAATTGTGGTGGACTTTATCTGCACTGGAATTGGTAGGATAAAAATAAGTTTTCAAACTCGGACAGGGGGCTGTTTTTGTTGTTCTTGCATGAAATATGACCCAAGTTGGAAAAACCATGACTTACATCCATATACAGTGGTACCTTGGGTTACATACACTTCAGGTTACAGACTCCACTAACCCAGAAATAACACTTCAGGTTAAGAACTTTGCTTCAGGATAAGAACAGAAATCGTGCTCTGGCAGCGCAGCAGCAGTGGGAGGTCCCATTGGCTAAAGTGGTGCTTCAGGTTAAGAACAGTTTCAGGTTAAGAATGGACCTCTGGAACGAATTAAGTACGTAACCAGAGGTACCACTGTACAATTTTGTCTTAAGTATACAGTTGGATACATTTGCACTAGTTTATTTTTGTTCTCTCTCTATTTATAGTAAAACATGCACAATGTATTTTTTGCTGTTATGTAACATTGTAAATTAAATTTAAGAATGCTGGCATCACTCTTCTGGTGCATAATTCTCCATTTGACCTGCTGAACATCAGAAAGCATCCAGGGAGCACAGAGGGGCTTGTGCCAACCTGGAATCCACTGGATCCAACCTTGGCTTCACTGCCATTGCTTGATGGCATTGGGCACAATCTGTGCCAACCCCAGGCTGGCACAGCAGTCAGACCCTGCTGCTGCTTGTCTAGGGATAGGATTTCTCTGTGTGACTGTTTTCAAAAATGCTATATGAAACAGAGGGAAGATAGTGGTTTGATTTCTATATGAGTTGATGCTTGCAAATCAGATGTGTTTTTTGTTACAAAATTTGTTGAAATCCTACCTTTGTTGCTACATTTTGCTTTATGGTGAGAAACAGCCCTAAACAAGCACAGCTGCACTAAAGTAATAGCTTAATTTCTGAATTTGGTTCTTGGGGCGGGCAGCAGTCACTTCTCCAGCAGGGAATGAACCAGGAATGTCCTTCTCCTGATGTTGGGTGCGGAGGACTAAGGAAGGACAGAGCTCCCCAAGCCAAATCCCCACCTGTTGTTGGGAGTGGAGTCCTCTGCCTTTGCTAACCTGTGCCCCCTGATGGCATTGTTAGTCCAAAGGGTCTGGAGGGCATCAGGTTAGGGAAGGTGGCATTAAGAGCTGCTTAAAAGGGAGAGACCCTCACCTGTAGCTTCCCCTCTTAGTGGTAGAACATCTGCCTAGCATAGTGAAGGTCCTAGGTTCAGTCACCATTGACAACTTCAGGTAGGGCTGGGAGAGACTCTCTGCCTGTAACCCTGGAAAGCTGCTGCCAGCCAGTGTAGACCAGACTGAGGTAGATGGACTCAATTGTCTGAATCAGTAGAAGGCAGCTTCCTATAGTCCTTACCACCAGGGCCAGCTACCATCCAGAGGGCATCAGGTTGGGGAGGCCTGCACTAAGAGTCACTTAAAGGGGAGGAAACCCCCCACACACAATTCCAGTAGCTTCAACCACTAGGGCCAGCTATCTGGTGAGGCGGGGTGGCAAGGAAAATCTCACAAAGATGCAGATGCCAAGGGCTTCCTAGGAGAAGTGGGTTTTGCAGAAGGAGTAGCAAGTGATGTCAAAGCGTCTGTGGAGGGAGTTTCAGGGAGTTGGTCGGGGCACGCTGAAGGCTACGGCCAAGGCAGGCTCTGGTGGCAGACGACAGTTGCCTGGTGATCTTTGCTCACTGCTTTTTCTAGGGGGTGTGCAACACAACTTCCGCCATTGCATCAAACAGCCAAGAGTGTGGGGAGAGAGAGAGAGAGAGAGAAGGAAGCTGCCCAGACAAAAACCCAGTTCCTGGAGCCCTGTGTGGAGTTGCCAAGGAACAAAACTGCCCAGGAAGTTCTGCAAAAAACAAAATAAACCCTCAAACAGCTCCAGCAGAAGTTCCAGCCTGCCCCAAATAAGGGCAACTCCAGCTGCTACCCCTGCTGCCCCATTTACACAGCAGTACTCTGTGGCCTAAGGCCTAGGCTGTTTTAATCTGGCCAATAGTGTTGCAGGGCCTTCAATTCAATTCTTTCTTTCTTTTTAAATGAAGAGTTCCTGAGTTGCCAGCTGCCTTGGTGGCAGTTTTTGGTCTTCTTTCCCTTGGAGGGTTATTGGCAGGTCCATGCACATGACTGCCAGAGTGACCACAAGAGGCACATAAATGCTGCACGTGCTAATTTACATGCATAGATGCAAATTTGGAAAGAACTAGTGTAAGTTCCTCAGAAACATAGCTCATCTCACCCTGGTGGGGAAGATTGTTCTCAGGTGACCTGCTCAGTCTGCTGTCCAGGTGTATGGGCAACTTTAAGGTCCTCACTAGGGATGAGAAAGAAATCGCATTGGCATTTAAAGGTCAACTGACCTAATCCACACTTTCTGAAACACTATGCATGCTGAAACATAGCCATCCTTTGAAATTTGCACTTCTCTGAATTTTGCAATGCAGTTCTCCAGCCAAGGAATGTGTGAAAAAAATGCATACACAAGAATGCATATATTAGTAAAAATAAAAGACCAATGCCCATTATATTGATGGGGAAATATCAATATTTAGGAGAAATGTGCTGTGCAAAAATGTGTATGCTAGGGGAAAAGCTGCATACAAAAATGTGTGCATTAAGAGAGATTTACACTAAAATGCTGGTGAATTTTCATTATGACTTAAAAAAAAAACCCCACACAACCCTAAATTTTAAACTGGTGTGGATATGTGGGTGACTGAACTTAACACGAGGAAAAACAAGAACGTGAGAGAAACCAGAACTGAATGATTGGCTCCTCCTTAGGTGGCCTAGCACTTTTCAACCACTTTGGAAGCCTGTTGGAATCACAGTGTAGATGTATCTGAGCAGGGAGACTTCAAAGCTCCTGCAAGGATATCCTTTCTGATTTCAGAACATCTTGGGGGAGTTGAATGAGAACGTGTCTCCTAAATCAGCAGCCCATGGCTTTTGGATTTACAACAGGCCTGTAAACATTCACTTGCCCGGTTGCTGGAGCCAATCCTGCAGGGTTGCTGTTCGCTTTCCTTCTTTGGCCCCTGAATGACTCCCACAGGCAAGTGAGGATCCTTGTGGGCTGATGAAGTGGGTGTAAAGGCCCTGATACACAGTCACAGCCAGAAAGTGCTGTTGCATCACTTGCATCTTCCGCTGTGGGGTTTTTTTTCCACTGGGGGTGGGAACAACTCACTTTATTCAGTATGAGCAGAAAGCAGCATTTCATGAACCATCACATGCTTTCTCAGTGGTCCTCAGCATTCTGCTCATGGCAGAGAAAGTGGGCAAGGACAACCCATTCTTAAGGGAGGAGGAAAACCAAAGCAAGACCCTCTTGGTAAAAGGCATGGCTAGGGTGGCCATTTGCCCTGATTTATACTCCTCTTTCTGAAGGGCTGAATGGTCTAAGTCCAGTGCAAATATAAAAGAGAGAGAGCTGTAGGGACCAGGGATGAAGGAGAAATTCATTTTGATGCAAACCTACATAATTAGCATTTCCCAAAACAACACATGAACTGAAACCCAGCTATCCTTGTAAGTCTGTCCTTCTCTTGTGATGCAGTACTACCACTAAAAAAAATAAGGGCATACATTAGGGTGCATTAAAGCAGGGGAAGTTGCTTGCAAAAATGTGTATATTAGACAAAACAACATACTGTACAAAATGTGTATATTGGCAGCTATCCTTTGATATTGAAAACAATCTATCCTTGGATATTTTATATATTTTTGTAAACCACTTAGAAGTTTTAGTTGCAATTTGGTGGTGCACACACCCTGTTGTTGTTTTTTTAAAAAATAATTTTTATTTAAAGATTTTCTTAGTTTACAAAAGTATGTGCATTGTTTCTTTTTCAGGTTGTGTTTTCTACAGATCTTTTACATTTGTTGTGAGACATTAGTGTTATATACATATAAGGTTGGGAAGAAAAAGAGGGGGGAGGGGCGGTGTGGTAAAGCTTATATTCTTTTAGTTAGTGTATGGTTGGGGTTTAGTGTCAGTGTCACTTGGGTAGGTTCTCTTACTATTCACTTGTTATGTTTCCTTGGTAGTAAGAGAGGTTAGAGTGGCCTAGGACGTTGTTGGTTGTCTTTGGTTGGCTGCAGTGAGATTAGCTCATGTTGTGTGTGGTGGGGGGCGGGTCAAGTTAGCCATATTGATTCTTATGCTGTCGGTGGATTCTTGGGCTGTGGATGTGATAAAGGGGAGCCATACTAGAGCGAAGTTGTCCCTGTGTCAGTTTCAGTCTATTGGTTAGCTTTTCCAGTAAGGCTGTTTCCCAAACAATTTGATACCACTGCTCCATGTTTACTCCTGTCAGGTTTCACCCTGTTTAAATCAATCAATCAATCAATCAATCAATCATCAATCAATCATCAATGTTAAGAGAAATGTGCACTAACATGCTGGCAAATCGTGGTGAGGACCTTTTTTCATGGCAAATTGTGGAAATGTGGTGAACTGAAAAATAAGAAACTGACAGGTTTGCTCATCTCTGGTTACCTGTCAGAGTTAGTGGGAAAATGAAGCCAGGTCGTAGGCTCCTGAGGCTTATAGAAACATAGAACGATAGAGTTGGAAGGGACCCCAAGGGTCATCTAGTCCAACCCCCTACAATGCAGGAATCACAACTAATTATTCATTGCTAGGCTGTCGTTCGTTGCTAAACCAGGAGCCTGGCTGAGAACAGCCTTGGAGAGTCAACTTGCCCTCTCCCAGGAAGTAGGAGAAGTCTGGTTGCCCCTCCCCCCAGATCTGGAATTATCAGGAAAGGGAGGGGAAAGCCACCCAGGGCTGCTGCTTGCATACCCCCTTTCCGAAGCACCCAGGGCTCCTGCTTCCTGATCTGACCTGGGTCCTCCCTCCCAGCCCTCTCTCTCTTTTGGGTGATGCTCACTGCTTGCCACGGCTTGCCTGCCTCTTCCTACTCGCACCCCCACCTCCACTGTGCAGCCTGGATTCCAGTTTTTCCCGTTTTTCATATTTATGACTAAAGATACTGGTCTTTCTCGGCTTCCCTCAGTAGCTGGGTGATGCCACCTTCCCAGACAGGGCCTATGCCCACGTGCAAGGCTGAGCCCAGTGATTAGCACAGAGCTGGAAAAGCCAGAGTGATTGGGGGGGGAGAGGGGGGAGTCCAAGCATAGATGTCTCCTGTTTGCAGCCAAAAAACCAACCACCCCAAAACAAGCCCTTTGCCTCACAAGGGGTGGATGCTGGGGGAGTAGCTAGTGCCCGCTTTGTGTTTTCAGCCAGCGTCATCCCTATCTTATTTGGCTTGCATGGCAGCCAGCTGGTCTCCCCGAGGATCCAGGCTGCCAACTTAAAAAAAAAAAAAACCCAAGGCAAGAGGATTGGAGGGAGACTGGCTGGTTTAGGCTCCTCCCCATTAACCTTGACACTCCCCCTGCACTCTTTGGCCCAGAGTAAAAGTCTTGCCAATAAAACAAGACAAGAGGTCACCAGAGAGTCACCCCTTTGCCAGCTTGACTCGTTCAAGTGGAGGAGGCCAATTTAGGATGGGGATGAGGGTGGAGGGTGGAGGTGTCTAAACCAGTGAATATCTGAAGGGCTGCCCCATGGAAGATGGAGCAAGCTTGTTTTCTGCTGCTCCAGAGTGGAGGACCCAAACCAGAAAGGAGATTCTGATAAAACCTCAGGAAGGACTTTCTGACAGTAAGAGCTGTTCAGCAGTGGAACAGACTACCTTGGGACTCTTCTTTGTTGGAGGTATTTAAGCAGAGGTTAGAGGGCCATCTGTCAAGGATTCTTTTGTTTCTCACCCTGGGCCATTTCAGGCATTTATCTGAGCACATCATTAACAAAAAAATAAAAAATAGGGGCAGCCCCCCATATCCAACATTCCCCTACACACCCATCTTTCTGTGTATCAGACCGACTGTCCTTTGCTGAGTAGGAAGACCTACAGAGGTTTGGTTTTTTTTTACGCACATGCTTTTGAACATGAGTAGAAACCCCTACTTGAGACCCTGTTTTATCAATATGGGAAGGTTGGGGACTGAACAAGCAGGGCTAAGCATTATGTGAATGCCACTGCCCCACCCCAGCTCTAAAACATTACTTGTTTAGACTAACCCCCGAACATATGACCTTTTAATGCCAGCCAACAATCATTGTTGGAGGAGGAGGGTGTCCTCAGAGAAGTGAGAGCCAGGGTAGTATTTAACCTGTGGCCCTCCAGATGTTATATTTTTAACTTGTGGCCCTCCAGCCAATTAGGGATGATGGGAGCTAGAGTGTTCCCCCCAACACCACCACCACATTTAATCAGGATCTAATGTTTCCACACATTTTTTTAATTTGCTGGATTTTCTGCAGAAATGGTAAATCAGGATTAAACAGGGAAATCAAAAGGGATGGCATCCTATGGGAGCTGCACAAAAATTGCCAGCCTGAGCTGTGTCAAGTCTGCTGTCTGGAAGCACCCTCAGTTATACAGTGGTACCTCGGGTTACAGATGCTTCAGGTTACAGACTCCGCTAACCCAGAAATAGTACCTCGGGTTAAGAATTTTGCTTCAGGATGAGAACAGAAATCACGCTGTGGCGGCACAGCGGCAGCAGGAGGCCCCATTAGCTAAAGTGGTACCTCAGGTTAAGAACAGTTTCAGGTTAAGAACGGACCTGCAGAACGAATTAAGTTCTTAACCCGAGGTACCACTGTATATAGAACCACAGAATCATAGAATTTTAGAGCTGGAAGGGACCCAGGGGCCATCTAATCCAACCCCCCACAGTGCAGGAATCACAGCTCAAGAATCCCTGACATTAAAAGCCTTCAGTGAAGGATACTCTGCTTAAAAAGCCTTCAATGAAGGAGACTCCACCACCTTCTGAGGTTGTCCATTCCACTGTCAAATAGTTCTTGCCATCAGAATGTTTACTGGTATGTTTATTCTGTGCATTTTTGCTAACCTTGCTGTCTTTTGAGGAAAAAGTTCTGGTGGGTGCCCCCCACATTGCCAGCTTGTAGCTTTGTAAATATCTGAGCAGGGTGGGTCAGAAGATGAAGCCAGAGAGCTTTTGCCAGGTCTGGGGAAGAAGGAGCTGATTTCAAACTTGAGGCAAAAACAGATATCAAATGGACAAATGAGCTACCTCATGGCTAGTAGCCAGCCTTCACCAACCTGGTGCTCTCCAGAAGTTTTGGACTGCTACTCCCATTGGCCCTTCCTAGCAAATAAACACACAAGTACATACCATGTATATCTTCTGTACCCCCAGGAGAGGGAATATATCTGCCTTCCTCACCTCCTGGAGTTTGATAAGAGCGTGAAATTGTCTCTTTGACAGATGTAACAGCAGACAGAATTTCATTAATGAAAGCTTGAAAATAAACAGAACCCTCCTTTTTTCTGCTGATTTCTGCTGCTCTGGAGGGTAGGACCAAACCAACAGATTCAAATAACAAGAAAGGAGATTCAAACTCAACATTAGGAAGAACTTTTATTTGGGGTAAGAGCTGTTTGACAGTAGAGCAGACTACCTCCTGGTTTTTCTCCTCTCATGCTTGGATTATTAACTCCATTTATTCTAGCTCCAGAGGAGAGATGACTGAAGGAAGAGAAAGTTGACTTATTGCTCTTAGTGTGTGTGCATGCGTATCTATCTATCTATCTATCTATCTATCTATCTATCTATCATCATCAAAACTTGGGACTGGTAAACCTGAGAGATTGCCTTATGCCATATATGCCCTCTCAACTGCTTCAATCTGTGGGATTGGCACAGTTGCAGGTAGCACATAATATCCACACTGCATTTGTAAGAAATCATTCTGTTAGTGTGGCAGCACCTGCACTCTGAAACTCCCTGCCAATTGACATCAGGCAGGTGTCTTCACGGTACTCTTTTCGGAGCCTGCTAGAATCATTTTTTTAAAAAAGCCTCCCCAGATGTGTAGAATGCTGATGAGTTTTTAGTTTATTGCTGGTTTTTAATATCTTTGAATGTTAATCTTGCTCTTTTATTCTGTTTGTAAACTGCTCTGAGGTTTTCTACAATCAAGCGGTATATAAATTTTTACCAGGGTCTGGTGACTTCTGTTTCAGTGTATCTGAAGAAGTGTGCATGCACACGAAAGCTCATACCAAGAACAAACTTAGTTGGTCTCTAAGGTGCTACTGGAAGGAATTTTTTATTTTCTATTTTGTTTTGACTACGGCAGACCAACATGTCTACCTACCTGTAATAAATTTTTACGACATAAATAAAATGTGTGTCTATCTTTCCACCTACCAATCTATATTATGAGGAGGGGGTGGTTACAGACAAAGAGTGGGAAAAGGTTGGTGTCAACAAGTTCAACCCACAGAGTCAGAGTGACTCTCCTCTGCTGCTCTTTGTTCTGCAGCCAGTGGTTTCACTGTGCTCCAGTTCCTCCTCACTTCTTCCTTTCTCATTGGGCCCCCCCAAAAATTGTGTTTGCATGCATTTTGCAAACCATCCATGCAAACAGCAGCTGCTGCACTTGCTGCCCTTTCCTGTTTTATGCACATGTGCATAGCAAAGAGGGAGGGGGAGAACAAAGCAAGGCCAACGGATGCAGCCTTTGCCAAGCTTAGTTTAGAGAAAAGACACGTGAGAGGTGTCGTAACAGAAGTTGATTAAAAAATAATAATGCATTAGAGAAAGGTTTTCATTCTTCACTTAACACTAGAACTCACAGACATCCAATGAAGCTGAATGTTGGATGATTCAGGACAGATTTTTAAAAAGCCCTTCACTCCACATATAGTTAAAATGTGGAACTTATTCCCACAGGAGACAGTGATGGCTATCAACTTGAGTGACTTTAAAAGAGGACTGGACAAATTCATGGAGGAAAAGGCTATCCATGGGTACAAGCTATGATAGCTATGCTCTGGCTCCATGGTCAGAGGCAGCAATGCTTCTGAATACCAGTTGCTGGAAGGCTCAGGAGGAGAGAGGGCTCTTGCGCTTAGGTCCTGCTTTTGGGATTCCCATTCAGGCACCTTTGTGAGACTAGAATAGGGGACTGGATGGGCCACTGGTCTGGTCCAGCAGGACTCATGCTCATTTAGCCTCCTCCCATTGTTTTGCACTATAACTATCAGCTCCAGCCAACAGCCATTGCTGGCAGCGGATCAAGGGAGTTATTGTCTACATAATATTGCCAAGTTTATTTTCTACATAATATTGAGGGTACCAACACCCTCTACAATAGCGTTCACAAGTGGAGAATGTTGCTTGTCTCCAAAGGAACAAGTGGCAGTAGGCCAGTCTCTGCCTCTCAGCCTACTGCACTGGTTTGTTGCTGGGGTATGCCATATTGAGCTCCTTGGAGAAAATGTATATATATGCACTAACTAACTAAGCAAGCAAGCAAACAAACAAACAAAACTTTTGCGAACCAGACCAGGCTCTCTCACCACAGCTTGGTCTTAGCTACGGGACCCGCTGCTTACTTCTGATTCCTGTCCAAGAGTGCAGCAGGAGATTGTTGCTAAACATGCAGATGTCCTGGTTGCAACAAACAGCGGAAGGGGTGTGGGCTTGGAAGAAGTCACTGCAGATGGGAGGAATAGAGAGCAACTCTGCTCAGAGGAGGCACTGGATTTAGACATGCCATTCCTGGCAAGGGGTGGCTGCTTCTCTGTCCCTTCCTCTTCTTCAGTGGTTCTGGGCAAGAGGCAGGGATTAGGGACAGGGAAGGGAAGGGAAGACAAAAGGAAGACCAATTTCATCCTCTTTCCCTGCCATATAGAATGGAACAAAAAAAGTAGCAAAATACACAAACCGCAAGCACCTCTTTTGCAGCTCTACATGTGTAATTTTAATGCTTTATACCTAATATGCATTGCCATTATGGGTTTTATTGCTGTTATAGTAGGTTTTATGGTAATACTATATTGTTTACTGTTAGCTGCCAAGAGAATGTGTGCTTAGGGTGATTTGGTGGGTTATAAATTGCAAAGAAATAGAGGAAAACAACAGAATGGGAAAAACCAGAGATCTATTCAAGAAAATTGGAGATATGAAAGGAAGCAGAAGCAGAAGACATCAAGAAGAGGTGGCAAGAATACACAGAGGAATTATACCAGAAAAATATGGAGGTCTCGTACACCCTAGGCAGTGTACACCCTAGGCAGACCTTGAGCCAGACATCCTGGAGAGTGAAGTCAAATGGGCCTTAGAAAGCACTGCTAATAACAAGGCCAGTGGAAGTGATGATATTCCAGCTGAATTATTTAAATTTTTAAAGGATGGTGCTGTTACGGTGCTACACTCAATATGCTAGCAAGTTTGGAAAACTCAGCAGTGGCCAGAGGACTGGAGAAGATCAGTCTACATCCCAATCCCAAAGAAGGGCAGTGCCAAAGAATGCTCCAACTACCGCACAATTGCACTCATTTCACACGCTAGCAAGGTTATGCTTAAAATTCTACAAGGCAGGCTTAAGCAGTATGTGGACTGAGAACTCCCAGAAGTGCAAGCTGGATTTCGAAGGGGCAGAGGAACCAGAGACCAAATTGCGAACATGCGCTGGATTGTGGAGAAAGCTAGAGAGTTCCAGAAAAACATCTACTTCTGCTTCATTGACTATACAAAAGCATTTGACTGTGTTGACCACAGCAAACTATGGCAAGTTCTTAAAGAAATGGGAGTGCCAGATCACCTCATTTGTCTCTTGAGAAATCTCTATGTGGGACAAGAAGCTACAGTTAGAACTGGATATGGAACAACTGTTTGGTTAAAAATTGGGAAAGGAGTACGGCAAGGCTGTATATTGTCTCCCTGCTTATTTAACTTATATGCAGAATTCATCATGTGAAAGGCTGGACTGGATGAATCCCAAACCGGAATTAAGATTGCCGGAAGAAAGATCAACAACCTCAGATATGCTGATGACACAACCTTGATGGCAGAAAGTGAGGAGGAATTAAAGAACCTTTTAATGAGGGTTAAAGAGGAGAGCGCAAAATATGGTCTGAAGCTCAACATCAAAAAAACTAAGATCATGGCCACTGGTCCCATCACCTCCTGGCAAATAGAAGGGGAAGAAATGGAGGCAGTGAGAGATTTCACTTTCTTGGGTTCCATGATCACTAGTTGCTGGTATTGCTCGAATCTTGCTTTCTGATCTTCCATTGAGGCATGTGGTTGACCACAGTGGGAACAGAATGGTGGACTAGATGGGCCATTGGCCTGATCCAGCAGGCGTTTCTTAGGCCCTTTGCAGCCAACCACTCTGAACTGGGAGCATAGGAAGTGGACTCATACTGATTTAGAGCACCAGTTCATTGAGCACAGTCATGTTGCAACCTCCGGGCTCCAAATGGCAGCAGTCTCCAGGGGTTCCTGCACTTACCATGGGCTTTGTTTCCTTGGGATGAAGATCAGTGTAGGGTCTTTTGGATATATGGTTTTATTTACACACACACACACACACACACACACACACACACACACAGCCTGAGCAGAGGATGGAGGGGCTCACAGCATTAACACTTCACAGATCTTGCCTCCCCATTAGGTTCCAGGGAAGTCCCCAAGCCACAGATTTGGGTCCAGCACAGAGCAAAAGAAGCCTCGGTGCCTCCAGCTCCCAGCAGCAGCCGAAACTCTATCATACACCCCCACAAGCCTATTGTTCTCTATCCTAGGATGTTGTGGCATCCAGCTAGGTGAAGTGAGAAAAGGCCCATCTGTTTGTCTCTATGGCAACAGGGCAACGTCTTTGGACATGTAAATGTCAATACTTAACTGGCCAGCTAAGGCTGCTGTCTTAACAAAGGTACTGGTCTGGCTGGTTTTATTTATTTATTTCATAAAATTTATACTGCTTGAGTGTAAAAAATTTTTTTTAAGGACTCTCAAAGTGGTTTACAAAAATATAAAACAAGAAAAAACTACAGCCATACTTTAAGACATACATAAGTTAAAATACTAAAACAGATTAAAATCACCTTAACTTTCATCAGGTTTCCTCTTAAAGATTCTAACCACACAGATACAAGATCACAGGTTTGGAAGGGACCCACAGGTATCATCCAGACTGACCTATATGGACTATTTATTTATTTATTTATTTATTTTATTATTTATACCCTACCCGTAATCCTTGTGGTCCCTTCCAACCCGATAATTCTATGATTCTATAAGAAAGTGACAAACATCTGGCTGGGTTTCCCCAGCCATTCTGGGCGGGTTCCAGCACATATAAAAACATAATAAAACATCAAACATTGAAAATTTCCCAATAAAGGGCTGTTGTGAGTTCTTTATTTTCTTGACATCTGATGGGAGGGTGTTCCACAGTGAGGGTGCCACTGCCAAGAAGGCCCTCTGCCTGGTTTCCTGTAACATCACTTCTTGCAGTGAGGGACCTGCCAGAAGACCCTCGGAGGAGAACCTCCGTGTCCAGGCTGAATGATAGGGGTGGAGACACTTCTTCAGATATTCTAGGCCAAAGCCATTTAGGGCTTTAAATGTCAGCACCAACACTTTGAATTGTGCTCAGAAATGTACTGGGAGCCAGTGAAGATCCTTTAGTCTGGTCAGTGTTATATGGTCCTGGCAGTCACTCCCAGTCACCAGTCTAGCTACCGCATTCTGGATTAGTTGTAGTTTATGAGCCACCTTCAAAGGTAGCCCCATGTAGAATGCATTGCAATAGTCCAAGCGGGAGATAACCAGAGCATGTACCACTCTGGTGAAACAGTCTGAGGGCAAGTAGAGTGTCAGCTGGCATACCAGATGGAGCTGGTAGACAGCTGCCCTGGCCACAGAATTGATCTGTGCCTTCATGGACAGCTGTGAATCCAAAATGACTCCGAGGCTACGCATCTGGTCTGTCAGGAGTGCATGCAGGAGCCAGGGCCCATGACCAGCAGGGCTTCGCAAAACTGGGGCCTTCCTAAGTTTGTTCTGGAGAGGCAAGGTGCGGCTGCACAGGTGAGGCTGCTTGGTAACTCACTGCACCTGGTGGCAAGAGCCGGGAAGGGATATAAGGTCAGCATTTCCCTTCGGCTCTTTGCCACAGCAACACACTCCCTGCCTTGCTGCATCTGGCCTCCTGATTCCTGCCTCCTGCTTTCTGATCCCCGGACCTCGGCTTCTGGACTCCTTGCTTCTTGATCCTCGCCTTCATGACTCCTTGCTTCTCGACCCCCGGACCTTTGACTTCGTGACTTTCTGCTTCCTGACCCTCGGACCCCTGGTTTCTGGACTTGCATTCCTGCTCCCACCTCGCCATCTTGCCCCTGGTCCTGACGTCCTCTACTGGGACTTCGTTCACCCGTAGACCGGACCATGACATGATCCTTCAGAGGCACAGTTACCCCATTCAGGACCAGGAAGTCCCCCACACCCACCCACACCCTGTGTGTCCCCCAAAGCAGTACTTCTGGCTTGTCAGGATTCAACCTCAATCTACAGGTAGGTAGCCGTGTATGTCTGCCATAGTCAAAGCAAAATAAAAAATAAAAAAATCCTTCCAGTAGCACCTTAGAGACCAACTAAGTTTGTTCTTGGTATGAGCTTTCGTGTGCATGCACATCCATCCTGTGTTCTGACTGGTACTAGCTCTCCAGAATTTCAACCAGGGTAAGTGTGGGTGAGCTTTAAGTGGCAGAATAGGATGGGAGAAAAGGGTTAAAGTCCCTTAGGGTGGTGCCATGAACCAAAATCCCACACACACACACCTTCCAGCTGCTGTGGGTGCTTTAGCTACTCACATTTATATATATATATATATATATATATATATATATATATATATATATATATATATATATAATGAGACACCCTATTTGCAGATCTCTCATCCAGTTTGACCTTCAGTGGAGAGAAGAAGACCCTCTGCACATAGTCAGAGGTATTGCTGTCTTGTTTAGTGCATTGTTTCAGGATCCCTGGCCTCCAGTGAATCCTGAGTGAAAGCAAGCCCTGGAGTGGAGGATTTGATCTAGGCTCTGGGGTTACTGGAGAGAGTTTCCTTTCCCTTTGGTTATGTGTGTGCAGTTTCCCTGTGATTAACATCTGAGCCAGTTCCTTTAATTTGCCTTGATCTTCATAACTGGTTAGCAGGCGCGCTTCCATGGCCCCAGACAGTCTGCAAGAAAGAGTTCCCCAGAAACTGCATCGCTGGCTTGTAGAGTGAAAGCTGGATGTTGACAAGAATCTATTTGCGTGTTCAGACCTTTTAACCTCCCCCTAAATAAATTAACCAATTTTTGTTTGGTTTTTGGCAGAATTTAGGCCACAACTTTATTGATTACAGCACGTGAGTGGTTGCATAGGTTCTGGTTCAACTAGCTCCCTGCCATGCAGGTAGTGCTGACCCAGGTTTCCAGCACAGGTCAGCCAAGGGTGAACACCTGGATAAGCGGAAAGCCGAGAACAGACTATTTCCGCCACCCAAATGTCCCCCTAGGCTCCAGCACAGGCACAACCCCCTCTCAGGGGTTGACCAAACCATCGAGTCCCTGGATTCCTTTAACGGAATACCCTTCACATAGGGATGGCGAGAGCGTTCTCCCATCCCTATCACCTGAACCAGAGCCTATCTGCAACCTTACAAGTTGTGACGATTTGCTACGTGGCAGGTGAAACCCAAATGGCAACAGCCAATCAGCCGAGTAGGGAAAATTCCTGCCATGCCCCTGTCCCAACGACAGACGACACATGATGGTATAGCAAGGTCAAGCGCACAATCCCTAAAAGTAGGGAGAGGTGGGCGGGTGTTCCGATGCATTCACTGAAAGAGGAAACTCTGGGTCACGTGCATGGATATATATAGGTCCCTTGATCCATTTATCTGCGTCCCATTGGCCTGATTGAACCCTGCATCAAGGGACCTACCAATTGGGTGTTGTGGCTATCCAATCTTACCCACCCACAACACAGGGTTTGGTTGCCAGGTCTCACTGCAATACGTGCCCTCTTTAAGGTAGGACCCGATTTATAAGGCAAACTGGAGGTGTCTGCAGGCAAACCTCGATGGTGGCAATATGGAGAGGAGAGGGCTCAAGAGCAGAGGGCTTCTCTCTACTAAGAGACACCCTGCCCCTTTGCAGAATTATTAAGGGAACCACTTATGCATCATCTAAAAAAAAGAGGGCAAAGGGTGACCCAGGTTTGCATGACATTAGCATATGTTAATTTACATTTATAACTACAATGTTAGAAATAATGACTTTGATCTCAATAGAAATACATCTCACTATAGCAGGGAAGAAACACCTGCTCCATCTGCTGTCCAGTCATAGGAGGTGGAACCCCCTGCAATGCAGGAATCACAACTAAAGTGCTTCAAGGCTGCGCCTACTCTCCCAGTTAGAATCATAGAATTGTAGACTTGGAAGGTACCCCGAGGATCATCTGGTCCATGCAGGAATATGCACCTGTCCCCTACAGAGATCAAACCTGAAACCTTGGCATTATCAGCACCATGCTCTAACCAACTGAGCTATCCAGCTTAATTAATTAATTAATTAATTAATATTCTACCTTTTCTCCAAGGAGTTCAAGGTGGCAATCATAGTTCTGCCTCTCCTCACTTAATCCCCACAACAACCCTGTGAGGTAGGTTAAGCTTAGAGGCAGTAACCCAGTGAGCTTCATGCTCGGTCCCAGCTCCTGCCAACCTAGCAGTTCAAAAGCATGCCAAAAAGTGCAAGTAGATAAATAGGTACCGGTACAACTCCGGCGGGAAGGTAAACTGTGTTTCCGTGCGCTGCTCTGGTTTCGGTGTTCCATTGCGCCAGAAGCGGCTTAGTCATGCTGGCCACATGACCCGGAAAACTGTCTGCGGACAAACACCGACTCCCTCGGCCTGTAAAGCAAGATGAGCGCCGCAACCCCAGAGTCGTTCGCGACTGGACTTAACTGTCAGGGGTCCTTTACCTTTACCTTTTTATCCTCAAAAAGAGAACTGTCCTCTACCTATAAAGAGAGGATCATTCTATGTAACGTAGAATACTAGGCTACCCTAAAAATAATAGAAGGGAAACGACTGGCTACATTTTCTCTGCTCGCCAGACCATGGTAGAGTAAGGTCACACGGGTGTATGGCCCCTTTTCCACCAGGAGATCTCCCCAGCGGCAGCAGAAGGGGAAAGTTTAGAGAAAAGCAAGTAAGCGGTGACAGAATCGAACTTTGTAAATGATACATGGCATGGAGAAAGTGGACAGGGAAAGGTTTTTCTCCTTCCTTTATAACACTAGAACTTGCAGACTTTAATAAAGCTGAAAGTTGGGACATTCGGGACAGACAAAAGAAAGTCCTTTTTGACACAGTGGAACTCATTCCCACAGGAGGCAATGATGGCCACCACCAACCTGGATGGCTTTAAAAGAGGTTTGGACAAATTCATGGAGGAGAAGGCTATCAACAGCTACTAGCCATGATGGCTATGCTCTGCCTGCACAGCCAGAGGCAGCAATGCTTCTGAATACCAGTTGCTGGGAACCACAGGAAAGGAGTGTGGTCTGGTGCTCTGGTTTCCCACAGGCATCTGGTTGGCCACTGTGAGAACAGGGTGCTGGACTAGATGGGCCATTGGCCTTATCCAGAAGGCTCTTCATATGTTCTTAAGAGGTAGCCATGGGCCTGCTAGTGTTAGCTAAGAAAGCTGCATTTAATCTTTGCACCCGTTACTCCGCACTACCAAGGCACTTGTAGAAACCATGATCTCATCCTGTATAGAGGCTGCACTTCCTTTCATGTTTGTGCCACCAGCAGACTTGAAGAGCTTTCGTTCTCTTGCAGCCAGCTAACCTTTGCCTTGGGGAAGGGGATAGACTTTAGCATTCAGGTACTCCGGGAACTACAACCCATCTGGGGAAGGTGCGTGAGAAGAAATGTCCAGAACAAAGAGGAGTAAGTTGGTAGAATGGGCCGCGGAGGAGGAGGCTACTCTTGCTATTTTCCACACTGTGTAATAATAGCAAAAGGAGTTCATTATATTCAATCTGGCACTTTATGTGAAAGTCACACATGTGCAAAACGAGGTCAACACTCAAGAGAAAAAGATGGCATTGTGAGCTTAATTCCTACTCACAATTTTTAATATGACCTGGTGGCAGCAGAAATAGTGGGACCGAAGCCAGACATGACCCAATGGCCTCTTACCCATTATGAAGCTGAATCTATCTTAACTGCTAAGGAATGACTCAGCTGTTTCTGCAAAGTTTTTTTTTCTTTTCTGTTGAATATTCCCCCCCCCTTACGTGACAGCTTTCCCACCCACATGTTGCAAATGTGGCCAGAAGCCACGAAGAGATAATTTGAGCAATTTGGTTTAGAAAAGGGCTGCTCGCAAAGGGGTGTATTTGGGCCCCTGGAAAATGGATTCTCTGATTGGTAGGCTAGGTGGGAACACCCTGATGTTTTAAAGGGGAAGATTTATTCCACTTTCCACTGCATCTTGTTTAATTTCCCTAGAGCCTAGTTCATAACGTATCTTGGCTACATGTCAGCCATGGAGATATAGCTGTGCTGCAGGCACGTTCCCTGAAATGTTTCAACATTCATTTTATTTATTGAAAACTGTAGGTTGCTGTTGTTTTTTTAAAATCATTTACCTAGATAACACTCACTATGTCATGATCATTATTATACTTGTTGTACAGTATGTCAGCTCATGTCCACAAGAGAGTCAAGAGTAGGGAGGTGGTGCTCATGGAGAAATCAGCACAGCTGCTCTGGGAACGTTGATGAAGGGCGGGATGCAGGTTTGAGAAGGAATAAGATAAAAGTAATAACTTACAGCTGATTCTGGAACCAGGGAACAGACAACCACTGAGGCAAACAGCAATGTCCAGCTAGTTTGGATCAGATCCTAACAAATGCAAGACTTTCTCGTAGAAAACTTCTGACACCCTGTCAGGTGCAACTGGGATGAGAACTGAGGGTTGTGCAGAGCTTAATTTGTGGAACCCATGAAGTCAGAAAAGATTAATGCATCCCCAAGCAGGTGCAAAGTGCATTCCTTCACCATGCCTCACACCACAAGGTGTGGGAGCTTCCAGCTCCTGAGTGTTAACCTGTGGAGGCCTAGCTTCAAATCCCCCACTTAGCCATGAAGTTCAACCTTGCACCAACCACTATCTCTCAACCTAACCTACCTGAAAGGGTTGTTGTGAAGATAATTTGGGGTGTGTGTGTGAAAACCATCTATGTTGCCTCAAGCTGGTTGGAGGAAAGGCCGGATATAAGTGTAGCAATAAATAAACAAAGGAATCTGATGTGATTTTTCTTATGTTTTATGTCTCACCTCTCTTCCATTAAGGCAACCTACAGGTGCTTTCCTATTACCGGTAGTCCCCCATTTACCCACCGATCAGACCTGGACCTGCTTAGTTTTGACAAAGTGGGGGCCCACTGTGCCTTGAGGCCACACCTTGGCCATGTTTCCAAATATATTGGAGCCTTGTTACCTCTTGCTTTTACAAATTAGGGGGCCTCCAGACCAGAAATCTTCTCCCCTTCTCCCCTTGGAGTGGAGGAAGAGGCTGAAACAAGGTGCAATCCTCCCAGGTCTCAGCATTTGCACCCACAGAAGTAGTGTGCCAAAGAGTGTGGGGTCACAGAGTGCCACTGTGTGGACAAGGCCACCTGCTCTGTGCCTGCCTTCCTGTTGCTGGTCACATGGAGAAGTGCCGGTCTGTGTGCATTCCTGAGTCACCAGTAAAGAGGTCTGAGTCATTGTGCACAAATAGGGAACAGAGGCAAGGAGAAATAGTGTGTGAGAGAGATATCTGAATCTATCTGTCTTTCTATCTTTTCGTCTGTCTATCTACATCCTCTTAAGGCCATCCAGTTCATGGCTCAGATGAAAGACAAACACAAACGCAACACTCCTTTCTCTGCTAGGACCAAATTTTACAGGCATACCTACCTCCAGAGAACCCTTTCAAGGATCACACTCACGCCTTATGCTTAAAGCACTATTTCACCACTTTTAACTGGATAGTTTGTTAAGTGTGCTGAGAGTTGTTCAGAGACCCCATTCAACCCACAGAGCAACAATTTTCAGATTTTCCTGGGAAGTGGGTTTTATTCTTAAACTGCTTGGAGGGGAACAGTGGTCTCCTAACTATTCCCAGCACCTTTAACAAATTTTATCTCCCAGAATTCTCATGGTGCTTTAAATGTATGGAATGTATGTGGCCACAGTGGACTCATTTGCCAGGGATGAGTGCAAAGGATAGGTGGGTTTTCTAGTGCAGGGATGGGCAAAAGTAGATTAATATCTCTTGGTGGATCCCTGGCTGATTTGCAGAAGACTGACAAGGATTTTAGACTCCCAGCTGCTGTTTAACAACAGCCACAAGAAAATGACTATCTCCACCTAAATGAGGTGGCTGAAATGAAGAAAGCTATCCAGAAGGAGTGGGCTCCTCTTGTGCAAAAGGACCGTGTGAATTCAGTTCCAGTCTGGAAAAGAAATTACTCTGCTTAGTATAGGCTCAGAGGTGCTCTGCTCTTTAAATCTAAGTATATGTCTTTTGCCCCTGCCTCTGGTTAGTGGATCTTAGAATCAGGGGTGCCATCCCTCATGAATTGTGGGTGCCCATCACATGCACGACGTGCAGGCATGTGCGTGTGGCATCTCACGTCTGTGTTGCGGTGATGACGGCTCCTCTTCCGCCTCCTCTCCGCAGCCAAGAAGGCACCCTTTTCCATGAGGAGGGTGCCTCACTAGCTGGCTGCAGAGGGTGGAGCTGAACTGTTCTTCTCTTGGAGGGAGTGCCACTGCTGCCTGCCAGCTTTTCTCATTGACTTTGTGGGTGCAAGGCCCCCCAAGCACCCACAGCCCCCTGGAGTTGGCTCTTATGCTTAGAATTCTGGTACAAAAAGCAAATTCTTCCAATAAGCAGTGTCTGCCCACTGATATTCTAGCATACTCTCTGTTCATAAAGGATGCTATGCACAGCCAGCACTTTTAGGCTTCTTCATTGCTCTGCGTAAACTGCCAGTGAACCCTAGAATGCAGCCAATGCTCTTCTGTGGCTGGGCTGTGCAGTCTAAGTCTCACTTCCTCCTTATGCTACTTCCTCATAGCCTGGAAAGCACAGACCAGTCTTCTTCAACCTGCTGCCTTTCAGATGTTTTGGACTACAATTCCCATAAGTCCCCACCAGCACTGCTGATTGTTATGTACTGAGTTGAATAGGATCCAAAATGCAGCAGTCTGACTGGTCCCAGAACAATAGGATTGAGATTGCAGCAGTCTGATTGGTCCCAGAACAATAGGATTGAGATTGCAGCAGTCGGATTGGTCCGCAGGAGCCACCCAATCCAGCTCCAGGTGGAAGTGAATCCGCACTCCGATTGGCATACAGGAGTATCCCGGAATTAGCCAATCACGTGGGGCCTATTGTGTAAATAGTGTATATAAAGCAAACGTTTTGGGGAAACTGCATTCCTCACTACTATGAGCTGAATAAAGAGCATGAAATTCACACTTGACTCCGAGTATATTTCACTGATCATTCAGGGCATCTCCAGGCATCCATGTGCATTTGTGATGACTGGAGCTCATGATGGTATTGGGGCCGGTAGACACAATCACAGTTTCAATACAGTTTGTGTTTGCAAAGGTCTCAGGGCAGACATACTGCTTCATGTCTAGTTGGTGTACACTCCATAACTCTCTGTGGAAATCCTGTAACTTATTAATAGCACAAATCTTCTGGTTCATTTATTTTATTATTTTATCCCACTTTAGTTGTGCTATAATGCAAGAGTGCCTGTACAGATGGCAATAGTGAGACAACAAGGGGGAAGCATTGCAGAACAACTAATAAAGTGAAATGAGGTGTGGGTGTTGTTGTTGTTGTTCAGTCGTTCAGTCGTGTCCGACTCTTCGTGACCCCATGGACCAGAGTACGCCAGGCACGCCTATCCTTCACTGCCTCCCGCAGTTTGGCCAAACTCATGTTAGTAGCTTCGAGAACACTGTCCAACCATCTCATCCTCTGTCGTCCCCTTCTCCTTGTGCCCTCCATCTTTCCCAACATCAGGGTCTTTTCTAGGGAGTGTTCTCTTCTCATGAGGTGGCCAAAGTACTGGAGCCTCAACTTCAGGATCTGTCCTTCTAGTGAGCACTCAGGGCTGATTTCTTTGAGAATGGATAGGTTTGATCTTCTTGCAGTCCATGGGACTCTCAAGAGTCTCCTCCAGCACCATAATTCAAAAGCATCAATTCTTCGGCGATCAGCCTTCTTTATGGTCCAGCTCTCACTTCCATACATTACTACTGGGAAAACCATAGCTTTAACTATACGGACCTTTGTCGGCAAGGTGATGTCTTTGCTTTTTAAGATGTTGTCTAGGTTTGTCATTGCTTTTCTCCCAAGAAGCAGGCGTCTTCTAATTTCGTGACTGCTGTCACCATCTGCAGTGATAATGGAGCCCAAGAGCCCTGCAGTGATAATGGAGCCCAAGAGGTGTGGGTGGTTTAGTATAAATCTACCACAATGTACTATTATTGCAGCAATGTTGTGTTGCAGAATCCAGCACCTACAAACCCGCCCTCCAGGTACCAGTCCAGAATAGGGAGGGTGGATAAATTTGATTTGGTCTGCATTTAAAGCCCAGTCTCTCAAAATTGCACCTTTCTAAGCAGCCATCCTTAGTAGCCATCTGGGTAGGCTTGTCTAAACAAAAAAGCTTTTGGCAGGCACTGAAAAGTGTACAGTGAAGGCACCTTCCTGATATCAACAGGCAGGGAGTTCCAAAGTGTAGGCACTGTCACACTAAGAGATTGAGTTCTTACAAATGTGGAAAGGGTATTAGGTGACACCTATAACAGTGCTAATAAAATAAATTGTGAAACAAATTTCTCTCCCATTGCTCTTCCAGGACTCTAGACACAGGTATATCTGCTCATCTTCTGTCTTTGAAAATGAGGCACGAATTTACCAGGGTTTCTTTGCTGTCCAGCTTGATATCAGAGCTTTGAGCTTGTGTGACACCAGTGCACCAGTACCTGTTGGGCAAACCTTACAGCCAAGTTTTGTCCCTGATCTACTTATAGAATAACATAATTGTAGAGTGGGAAGGGGTCAAATGGTCATCTAGCCAACCTTCTGCAATGCAGCCTGGCTGTCCCTGTCTTGCCCTCTCAGGGTAGCAAACCTCAGCATGTAGGTCAGAGCTTCGGGATGCAGTCAAGGTGAAACTCAGATGGGTGTGAAACTCAGGGAAGGAAAACATGTAGGAGGTTTCACATGATTCCCCTCTGAGCTGGAGCTGGTAGTGTCAGAGCAAAACGACTGTGCGTCTCCAGGAAAGGAGAAGATCCTCCTCTGTCTGAGTGTTTGCTGGGTATTTCCATATCCCTCCTCCTGATTCACTTGTACGCAATTCCCTGCCAGGCATCCCAGCCGGCAGACACTTCTTGTGGTTGCTCCAGGGCAAGGGAGAGAGAGATTTCATGCTTAAGCCACCCTCCCAGTGACGCCTGCCTTCATCCTGGTGAGGCGTTCAGGTTCCCTCAGTTTTGCCTCAGCAACAGAAATCGCTGGGCCTTGTTGGGCAACAGTTTCCAATCCTGGTGCCAAAGAGAGCAGGGAGAGGGGAGAGGGGAGAGGAGGAGGAGATGAAGAAGAAGAGGAAGAAGAAGAAGAAGAAGAAGAAGAAGAAGAAGAAGAAGAAGAAGAAGAAGAAGAAGAAGAAGAAGAAATACAGCAGTCTTTTGCTGTTATCCCAAGCAGAAGTGGCTCAAGGGGATATATATAAACGAATCCGATGGTGGACTTGGTTGCTTGGCGCCAGCTGTCAGGCAATGACTATGGTCCATCTCAATCTGCCCCACCACCAAAGAGCTTCTGAAGATCGTTGGAGACCTAGCATGGAGACACATCAGTTGAACTGCCCTCATCAAGGTCCTTGTATTCATTTACAAAGCCCTGAACAACGTAGTTCCAGGGTACCCCAACCCTTCAATATAAGCAATAAAACCCAGGTATTAAAACCAAATCAAATAGAAGGAGGAGGGAACCAACACCAGAAGAGCAAAAAAGGGGTCGCGGCAGATTCATCACAGAAGTAGGTTCATCGCAGAATTTGAGACAGGCTCATCGCTGAGGTTTTGCCCCACTGAACTGTTGTTTCCAAGAGTAGCACTCCACACAAACACCCATAGATGAAAAAGGGAGCCATTCTCTAATGTGCTGGAAGGTACCACACAGGAGTAAGGACCAAATCTGCCTGATGGCCCTGGTGGTCTAGAACAGCCCAGGAGCCCTCCTTATACTTGCCATTTCCATTTGGGCAGTGATGATGCCTCTTGCTCCCCTGGATGGAGATATTGATGTGTTGGTTTGCGAAATATGACTTTTGCTTGTCTGGACTCACGTGGCCTCCTGCACAAAGGAGGTTTTGCTTGTTCTTGCCTCTGGCCCCAACTCCCATGTGGCCCCTAAGAAATTGCCCAGAAAGGAATGCAGCCCTCTAGCTGAGAAAGGTTCCTTAACCCTTGCATGAGGGGCTGCTCAGCAGACAAGGTGATGGAGGGCATGGGGTCCCTAAAAGTTTGAAAGCCACCACTCTGGCATTGTAAAAGGTCTCATTTTGGGGAAGATTTCATGCCTCAGTCCTCCTGCTTTCCTCTTTGTGGCTTGTTGCTTGACTTGTGTCCACCCTGACAAACCCACAATTCTTCTGCGCAATCCAGACTTGGCCCTAGTGGGAAAACAGAAACTTTGCTGTTGGCAGCAAAGTCGTTTCTTGCCTCCATTTCTTCATCGACCAGCCTGAGGTTGTCAGCTACCTTAGCTGGTTGATAAACACAAAAAAACGGGAAGGAAAGGGTCAGAGGGTATATCTCCACTGCAGACTAAAAAACAGGTTTAACGGTAATTCCTTCTTCACAGGGAAGGCAAACAGGACATCTTCACCCAACTACTACGCCAAGATTCGTGGCACTAAAAATGGCGTAAATTGATTATCGTTTTGTAACATCAATAGGCTGTTGTGGTAATGGAGGGGTGCAATGTGATGTCAGCAGTGTCACAGATGCAGAAAAACTCACCTGGATGCAATGAGGGCAAAGAAGGGCCAGGAGGGGGTGCAAAGCTCACTGTGTAGCAATCAAGGATGATTTGAAACTCAAATAGCACAAGTCAGTCTTTGCAAGACTGGTGCCCTACGGACCCCTTTGGACTGCAACTCCCATCTTTCTCAGCCAGCGCTATCCACACACATTTCTATTAATATGTCTGCAGCCTGAACCTATGGGTGGTCACTCAAACATTTCAGTGAAACTAGGTGAAGGACAGTGCAACAGAACTAGTGAACAATAGATTGGAGAAGGCTGCTCTCAACAGACATAGTGTAAAACTTTGGAACTCCCAGCCTATTGACATCAGGCAGGAGCCTTTACAGTACAGTGGTACCTCAGGTTACAAACGCTTCAGGTTACAGACTCCACTAACCCGGAAGTAGTACCTTGGGTTAAGAACTTTACCTCAGGATCAAAACAGAAATCGCGCGGTAGCAGCGGGGTGGCAGCGGGAGGCCCCATTAACTAAAGTGGTACCTCAGGTTAAGAATGGTTTCAGGTTAAGAACGGACCTCTGGAATGAATTAAGTTCATAACCAGAGGTACCACTGTACACTTTTTGGTACCTACTTAAAATATTTTTGCTTAGGCAAGCCTGTCCAACTCATGTAGAAGTTACATGTTTACAGGCTTATTAGTTATTGCTAATTTTAACCATCTTTGAATATTTTAAAATATGTTTCTTTACTGATAAGTTTAATGTCTGATTTCATGTTTTTGTAAACCCCTTTGAGCTTTTTTTTGCAATCAAGTGGTGTATAAACTTGGTTAAAGAAAATAAATTTAAAATTAATGAATTTGTTTATGCCTTCTGTGGTTTTGCCTCACAACCCATCATCCAAGGCCAGTACCAACAAACCGTGCCTCTTGGAATACCTGGAAGAGTTTTCCTTTTTCCTCTTAAATGTATTTTACAGCTTTGTAACAGCAATTGAGATATATATATATATATATATATATATATATATATATATATATATATATATATATATTAAAGAATTTATTGGTATTTAAAAAGAATACAAACAAGTAAGTAAGTAAAGAAAAGGTTCTGGCAAATAAGAAAAGGTAAGTAAGTAAGAAAAGGTTCTGACAAATAGTCATCCCACATTACACCATTATATACAAATATACCATATATGAAAACATACAGATTTTGGTATGAAGACAGTAAAGTATTTAAAGATGTAGCAATGTTTGCCTGGGCCAAATGTTAGAGGAATAACAACAAGAAGTGTGTGTTGGGGGGACTTCTTGCAGGTGATTCCCAGGAAATCGCTTTCAAAGGCATATATGGCCTCCGATGCTAGAGACAGATCATAGCCATCATGGCTAGTAGCCATCAATAGCCTTCTCCTCCATGAATTTATCTAATCCTCTTTTAAAACCATCCATATTGGTTGCTGTTACTACCTCTTGTGCTGATATAGTATAAAACTTTGACCGTGCCATGTAAGGGCAGTTTGTGTGTACAGATATTTTGTGTGTCCAGATAAATTTCAAGAAAGGAGATCAAATAACAAGAAAGGAGATTTTGGCTGAACCTTAGGAAGAACTTTCTGAGGATAAGAGCAGTTTGCCACTGGAATGGACTGCCTCAGAAGGTGGTGGAGTCTCCTTCATTGGAGGTTTCCAAACAGAGGTTTGATGGCCAAGGGGGGTTAGACTAGTTGACCTTTGGGGTCCTTTCCAACTCTGCAATTCTGTGATTCTATGACATAATCCCATGGGCACTTTTACAGAATAACCATAACTCAGAAGAAATGGAATCATGCAGGGGACATTCCCACTGGGTGTATTACTAGGGGTTGGGTTCCTGCCACCCACCTGGGCTGTGTTTTTCATATCAGCCCACCCACCTGATCATGCTAAGTCAGTACATTTGTTCTATGTCAGGATTTACTTCCTTATAGGACAGATCAATGCCCAAGTGACTAGTGGGGGATCCGCCTGCAAAGTGAGTGAGATTTGGCAATCTGCCCCATGAGTTATGCTCAGAAACTATTGAGAAATGAAGTCAAGCAGAATATCTTCTATGGAGTCAGGAGTATGAATGAATCATGGAGAGGGGAGACAGTAATTTCACTAAAGCACCTTTGCCATGAGAACTGTCATCAAAGCTGGCAGGCTCCTTTTCCTATTAATTAGTGCAAAGTGATTGAAAGTGATTGCAAAACATTCTCATTATGCCTGTGGCAGCATCGGGCTTGATATCAGAAGGTGCCAAGGCAATGGTCCCTGGATCATCAGTGGCAATTGAAGAAGCTCAGTACCTCTGAAGTATGATCACTAATCTCTAAAAAGAGATTAAGCTGGTTAAGAGGCTTTGCCGTGATGTGTAAATCAAGCCTTGGTGTCATGAGAGTAGAGAGCTGACCACCTCCACCCTCACTGATCTACAACTGGTTCACACATCATCTGTAATAAACAGTGAATGATGGCTGCAAATTCAGTTGATGATACACCCATCCAAATGCACAGAAAAGGCCAGATTACTCAGTTCCACCAATACTTTCCAATGGAGGGCCAGTTCACGCATTCACCCTTCCAAGCACTGACAGATGAGATACAAACATGCACGAGGATGAGGCCGATAAGAGGTGTCCCCTGATGCAGAGTTTCCCAAACTGTGGTCTGTGGACCACCAGTGGTTTGTGGCCACTCCATTCAAGTGGTCCATAGTGTGTCTTTGAAGAAGGGCATGTAGAGTGGCTGCTCTGTCATTCTTTAGAACCCAGCAGAAGGTGAGCAGGATGGACACCACAGGTGCATCAATTACATAAAATAGATTTGCAATTGTAATTATATTGCTATATTATTGAAATCATAGAAATGTAGAATTAGGAGGGACCTCAAGCATCATCTAGTCCAACTCCCTGCAATGCAGAAATCGTATACAGTGGTACCGCGGGTTATGAACAGCCTAGTTAATGAACATTTTGGATGACAACCACTTCAAACCTGGAATTGAGTGTTCCAGGTTGCTTTTTTTGTTTTTGTTTTTTTTGTATACGGACGAATGTTCTGGGGTACTGCCACATTTCCCCGTCCTCCGAGGCTTCTCTCTCCTTTCTCCATGATCCTGGGCAGCACTGTGAGTTGCTGGTTCTTCGGCGGCAGTGGTGGAGGTGGAAAGCGGTGCACAGTGGGTTGAGCATGGAAGGCGGAGAAGAAGGGATCCCCGCCCCCTCCTGCTTGCGTGCAAGTAGGAGTTGGGTTCAGGGCTGCTCTGATAGGCAGCATGAAGCCTCCCTTCACAGCTGAGTGATCCCGCCCCGCTCCTGCACTCAGCCAGGGAACGTGGAGGCAGCCCGGAAGCTGCATCTTAGAGCCCCTGCACCACCTGAGGTCAGCTAGGCACTCCCCAGCAAATCAACTGGAAATGAATCAAAATCACTAGAAAACATAATCGAAACAAAATAGGAAATTCTTTCCAGTAGCACCTTAGAGACCAACTGAGTTTGTTCTTGGTATGAGCTTTCGTGTGCATGCACACTTCTTCAGATACCATCAGTGTGCATGCACACGAAAGCTCATACCAAGAACAAACTCAGTTGGTCTCTAAGGTGCTACTGGAAAGAATTTCCTATTTTGTTTCGACTATGGCAGACCAACACGGCTACCCACCTGTAACTAGAAAACATAAAACACTGATCCTGACCTTGACTCTAATTCTAATTCTAATCCTTACCCTAACCCTAACCCAGTCCTAAAATTAACCCTAACCCTAACCCTAACCCAGAAATGGTCATGTTAGATAGTAAAATTCATGTGAAATTGCTGTTTTAGGGGTTGCTTTTCATTGTCTAGAATGGATCCAGGGGTCAGCAAGGTTTACCTCGCCTGGGCCAGTTCACTGCAGTGGAGATCCTTCCGTGGGCCGGATTGTGAGTGCACATGAGCGCGCACGCCCATGATTTCCGACGTCTGCATCGGTGCAGACGCGATTTCCAATGCCATGGAAGTGAGTACCCGCTGCAGTTTAGCGTAGTGCGCAGGGACTTGCCGAACAGGCAGCTTGTGGGCCAGTTAAACAACCCCCATGGGCTGCTTGTGGCCCATGGGCCTTAGGTTGCCTACCCCTGGATTAATCCATTTTCCATTTTCCATTACTTTCTATGGGAAAGGACACCTTGGTTTAAGACCACTTTGGTTTAAGACCGGACTTCCAGAATGGATTAAGTTTGTAAACCAAGGTACCACTGTATAGATATCTCAAATAGTGTAATTTGTGAGTTTTGGACCGACCATGCCAAATTATCAGGTGAAGTTGTGCGAAAGTCATGTATCAGTCTGCCATCTCGATTCAGAATGGGGCGTGGTACCAAAACATTGACAAAGACCCCCATCCCTACCCCAGGAGCCCTCATTTTGAGTTTGGTTAAGATATCTGGAAAGGTGGCTGAATCCATACCCCTCAAACTGCCCTGATTGTATCGGGACATCCTATTTTGGGGTGCCATGCTGTCAGTACAGCTCCCAAAAATATGCAAGATTGTGACCTCACGAGAGAGCATGGAGCCCAAAAACACACAATATTGGGCTCCTTGTTCTCATGCTGGTAATGTGACGCACAGGAGTCCAGCTGGGAAGACACACATCCTCAACATGTTGGAGGATATGCTGAACCTATGTAAAAAAAAACAACCAAACACCAACATGTGACATCACACCAAAGTGATGTTTTGGTCCACTGTCTTGGTTCAAAATGGTGCCCAGCATCCAAATAGTGATGAAATCACCACCACACATACACCTCAGGAACTCTCATGCAAAGCTTGGTGATAAAATCTTGAGAGGAAGCCAAGCTTATGTCAAAAATTTGTGCCAAAGTGATGCTTTGGTCCACCATCATCTTGAATAAAAATGTCATCTGGCATCTTGATGTTGACACAGCTCACCTCCCTCACCTCAGGAACCCTTGTGCCAGCTTTGGTGATGATATTGCAAGAGGCAGCCAAACCTATAGAGAAAAGGGGACAGACAAACCGCTTTCCAAAATGTATAGGAGATAGAACTTGTTGCATTACATCTTGAATTCTATGGCATTTAAACTGCAATACAATAAAATGAAATGAAACATAAAAGAAGGAATAAAAATATAATTTAAAATCATACAGCATCTAGCACAGTGCATTACGATTGCTACAACAGGCACAGAAACCATTAAATGGTCCGCCAAGGCCCTCAGCAATTTTCAGGTGGTCTGTGGGTGGAGGAGTTTCAGAAACACTCTGCACTTTCCCCTCTTGCTTGATGACAAAGGAACCCTGCAAACGAGAAGGCAACTTCTATAGCCTAGCCTTGGCTGACACACCAGTGGAAATGTCTGCCGTAAAAATTAGTTGATCTCTGATTTCATATGGTTTTAATTGTACAGTTTTAGGTATAATTGTTGTAATCTGCTTTGATTTTTTTTTAAATGAAAAGCAGAATATAAGCAAACACAACCTGGGATCTCTATAGATATTTTGTCTGGTGATGATTCTGAGTTTGAAATCCACTGAATCCCAAAATTTGCTTACATGCACACAATCCCACCACATATGGAAGTAAGAACCTTTCATATTGCAAACCTGGCCAACAAAAGAAGCATGCATAAAGCATGTGGTTTAGATTTACTGGGGTTAAAAACCATTTAGGTATTATTTTTAATGAATTTTTTTCTAACCAGGGCTGGAATCTTTATTTAGATGGTTTAGTAGCTATTAAATAGTTTAGTAGTCATTAATAGCCTTGTCCTCCATGAATTTGCCTAGTCCTATTTTTTTAAGCCATTCAAGTTGGTGAGGGGTATTTCACCAAATATTCTCCGGGAGGAAGCTGATGTTCCCCAGCAGTTCTGAGGACAGAGGAAGGGGCATATCTTAGAAAAATCACCAGAAAATCATTCTCATGAGACAATTTGGCCCAAGCATAATGTAACATGTGAATCTGCCTTTGGACACATAGTCTCCAAGGGGAGGACCATTCATGGTTGTCGAGAAGCCACTGCAAACGCATCTTCTCGTGTCCTCATGGTACCTCTTTTATCACTCGCATTTATGGCTCACTCTGTCTGTGTCTCAATAGCGCCCAGAGCACTGTCTGCCCTGTTTAATGGCCCTGTGGGTGGGACTGGTTAGTTCAGTTGTGACATCCTGGGGTGACTGTGGCCCTCCAGGGTGCCTACAATAGGGTCAGCCTGAGGTTCATGGACTCTCCAGAGGCAAGTGTTGTGTCACTTGTCTTGCTAGCTTTGCTGACTTTGGGCTCGGCAGGTTTGGCTTTGTTAATATCAGTGATCGTAAATGATTATAGGTGTACCAGGCTAAGCCCCAAGATTTTCATAAATGCAGGAAGACTTTTGCAGAACTTTTGTGTTTATGTTTCTAATTGAAACACACCATGTACAGGTCCAAAAGAGGCAAATCAGGCACGTAAAGACAGGACACCTCAAACACATCTCTTCTTCAATCATATCAGCTAGTTTAATCAATATGACATACCCTCCCACATTCTGCATGAATAGAATGCCCCTGTTTTCATGAAGAATGTTGGAGGGCATGATATTATTAATTATCATTAGCACTGCTGCTACTGGCAACTAGACTTCAGCAGAAAAGCTCCTAGCTTGAATGTTGCTGCTCAAATAATGGCCAAGGAGGGTATTGTGGCTCATCTACCCAGCAGTGCCAGGTGATCTGGAGAGCCAATAGGGGGTTGGGCAGCCCTTTATAAAACTGCTGCTTCGAGGTTGTTTGTGCAATTTTGTGCAACTTGTCAAAGAGTCCTACACTTCACCTCTTTGGGGATCTAGGCATCTGCCTGACACAACAGTGTACAGCTCTCTGACCCCTTTCATCTTTGTTCGCTGCTTTGGGCCCTGACATCAGTCTGACCTGCACTACGAACTTGCCATTGGCTCTTCCAGATGGCTGCTGGCAGTCTCAGGATTCTGCTGAGATTATATAGGGCGCCAGCTTGGCAAAAGCGGGCATATACTGACTGACCAGCAGGGGCTCTTAGGCAGGATTTCAGGCAGGGATCTCTCCCAGCCCTACCTAGAGATACTAGGGAATTGAAACTCGGTGGTTCAGGAATCATGAAGCTGATCAAAATCCTAATTGTCTGAAGCAAGGGAAGTCACATATAAAAATTAATAATTTGGCAATATATTTGGATTTATTTGGATTTTTGGATTAATTGATATTTATAATTATATGATGTGATTTTTTGTAATTGGAAAACCTAATAAAAATGATTTTTTTAAAAAGAAAGAAACTTGGTGGTTCAGTAGTCCAGGGTCATGGGGAGTCAAAGGCTTATTACTGTTTCTGCAGCAGGGTCCCTGTACCTGTCCCCAGTGTCCTACACTCTCCCAATCAGCATGAAACGAGCTTTTTAGCCACTGTACGCTCGAAAGCAAAGCATATAGGTAACACTGAAGATGCAAGGGGCGTCAGTTTCAAGAGAATGGTGTGCCAAGTCTGTTACGTGCAATGGAACTTCAGGGAAACACAACTTAAGTCACTCTAAAAGAAGATATTGGAGCAATCCAAATCACTTGCCCATCTTCATCCACAGAAAATAGTAGATCTAGTTGAAAGGCAACACATGGAGAGCTACAATGATTTTTTTAAAAAATTAATAAATTTATATATTGCCCTTCATCTGAGGATCAAATGGCAGTTTACAGTATAAAAACACAAAAATACATAACATGATAACAAACAAAGCAATTCCTCACATCCCAATTTAAAAGGCCATAGATGCTTTAATTAGCCAAAGCCAAAGTCCTGGGAGAAGATAAATGTTTTCCCCTAGTGCCTAAAGAGATTAATGAAGACACCAGTTGAGCTTCCCTTGGGAGAACATCCCACAAACAATGCATTGCATCTAATCATAGAAGGGGTGTGGCTGTGGAGCTTGTATTTCTGAATTTAATACTACACTACTGTTGAGCCTTGGGACGTGGATGGCGCTGTGGTCTAAACCACTGAGCCTCTTGGGCTTGCCGATCATAAGGTCGGCGGTTCGAATCCCCGCAATGGGGTGAGCTGCCGTTGCTCGGTCCCAGCTCCTGCCAACCTAGCAGTTTGAAAGCATGCCAAAAAGCACAAGTAGATAAATAGGTACCATTCCGGCAGGAAGGTAAACCGTGTTTCCATGCGCTGCTCTGGTTTCGGTGTTCCATTGCGCCAGAAGCGGCTTAGTCATGCTGGACACATGACCCAGAAAAACTGCGGAGCGGACAAATGCTGGCTCCCTTGGCCTCTAAAGCGAGATGAGCGTTGCAACCCCAGAGTTGTCTGCGACTGGACTTAACTGTCAGGGGTTCCTTTACCTTTACCTTTTTACTGTTGAGGCTGGGATGCAAAGAATATGCTCTGCCATTGAGTTACATCCCCTCTTCAGAGGCTCTTTCCATCTTGATGTGCCAACAAATCAATACCTTTGTGTATGTCATGGTTCACTGATTCCCATCATTGCAACACCCTGCAAAAAGATATCCTTATATACAATAACAACATTTGTTTTTTTTCTTTCTGTCCTATCAATGCACACAAGCACACATAGGCATTAGCAGAACTCTCTCTGTGTGTATGTATGTATGTGTGTGTATGTATGTATGTGTATGTATGTATGTGTGTGTGTGTGTGTGTGTGTGTGTGTGTATATATATATAAAATCATATGTATGATCACACCATTTCTGCTTCTTCTTTTTGCATTGTTTAAATGATGCACACCTGCATCATGGGTAATGGAAAAACACACACATTGGCTGAAGAAAATGAAAGCAACAACAAATTGTGCAGACAGAACAACACCTAGAAATAAAAAAGGAACAATGCATCACTTCCTCTTAGGATCACTGAGTTAGTTGGCAACTCAGAGGTCATCAAGGGCAACGCTTGTGTTATTGATGCAGGAAATCTATCTACAAAATCTCTGATATGTAAGCATTCAGTCCATGCTTAGTCAGTAAGGGAACTATCCACATAAACGAACATCAGCTGCTGACCCATAAACACAAAGACACTGGGTGGAATAGCAGCTGTCCATCTTCATTTGGGTGACCTGGGTCCATTTGAAATATATTTTCTCCAGCTGCTGAAAAGACCAGGAGTGAGTGAACAGCAGGCTGTGTGTCCCTAATCCAACCCCTGATGATGAAGGGCTGACATGGAAACAGGTCCCAGATTGATTCAGGGCTTTAAACCCTAATTATAGATGTGGTGGGGCACCAAGAGAGGCTACCTGTGTGTCTTCTATCCCCCCCCCATAGACCACCTCCCTTCTGACAGCTCTGGTGGATCTGATCTGACCTGCGGCAATCCAGGGGCCCACTCTGGCTGAATCCTGGGGTGGTGGGCTGGATTAACCTTTTGCTTGATTCACAGGGCATTGTCCTAATGTGGTTTGTGATCTACTAAACTATAGATCCTTTTCACATGTCTTGTTGTCAAAGCAGGGGTAACCAATCCTACATACTTCGGAAAAGACCAGCTGATTCAAAACTTCAAGATAAGTGGAGAAGTTCAAACGTGACTTTTAAAAGGATCTCCAACTAGGCCATATTTCCAATGGGACAACTGTATGTCTTAATGTAGCCCCATGTGCATATAAATGTGCCTACGGGACCCTGAAAATAAACAAGATCTGAGTTGGACTGGAGGGAGCAATGAAGTCATTCAGATTCTAACCTGTCAATTTCAGCAGATTTTCACTGGAGCAAAAAGTAAGCAAATCTTCACAGTAAATTAGATGCAAAGCACTATATTCAAGTTCAGTGTATTCAAGAGAATTGTGTGGAAGGATTGCTGGCTAAATGAGATGCAGGTTTGGTTAGGTTCAGTTTGTGTTGGCAAATGCTAAGACTTTTTTAACAAGCCAGGAAACAAGAAAAGCCAGAGTCTCCCCCCCCCTTCCTCTGCATTCCAAATGCTTCCATGTATGCAGAGACATAATGCACCCTAAAGGAGTCTGTAATTAATCCAAATAATTACCACTCACAATAAAGGATCACAGCATTGACTGGCAAAGGCACTAGCTAATATTTTCACCTTGTTTACGCAGCACCTGACATTTTCATGATTCAGAGTGATAACTGGATTCAGCTGATAGTTCATCTGCAAGAAAAGAATAAACCTTTAGCCCAGATTAGCAGTATAACCCCATTGACACCAATAGTGCCCTGCCCGCCAGGTTGAAAAGTTTTAAAGATTTCTTTCCCTGGGATCTACACCTGTAAAAGAATGGCGCATTTCACTTAAGGTGCATCTATAGACACACCTACCCAGAGACAAATCCCACTGAACTCGATAGTGTTTACTTCTGAGTACTGCTGTGTGAAGCAACACCGCCCTCCTTTAAAATGGTGGGAGGGTGGTGAGCTGTGAGGGGAGAGGCTTGGGGTGAGCAGGTGGGAATAGGTGAGGTGTGACTGGTGAAATGGGATTTGTTTAGGTATGTGGGGAGAGGGCTGTTGGCAACAGGTTAGGTGTGCTCAGCGAGCAGAGTGAGCAGGGATAGCAGCCTCTAGTATATGGTGGGTTTTTTTAAGTACAAAAGACTTGCCTCAAAGCACAGTTTACAGTCACAGTAAAATAACATATAAATTTTAAAGAAGGTACTGCTGGGGCAGACATGAAACAAGAGGTCCTGGGGGGGGGGTAAGCCTTTCTGCCTGTAGGAGTCGTCCCCCCGGGCCAATCCCCCTCTCCTGGTGTTGCACCCACCACAAATGTTTTTGCCTGCCTGGAATGTGTCCTTGAACTTTGATCATGCCTTTCAGTTGCCTGGATGGAGGATAGAGTTGTGTGTGTGTGTGTGTGTGTGTGTGTGTATGTAGTGTAGAACTTCTCATCAGATTCCCAGTGTCTGCTAAAAGCAGTCAGCCTCCTGATCTCTACATTTCAAATTCCCCCCACAAAGCGCTCACTTCTTCACATGCTCTCACATCTGTGCATCACGAGCATTTTGGACTCTCCCTTCAGATGACCAATTCCCTGCATTCCTAGACGTTCCAGAGAAGTTGCACTGTTTTGTTTTGCTTTTGCAATGTGGCATTATTTACATCTGAAGTATGAATTATGAATGGGGTTTGTGCAAGAGAATGTCCGGAGGGAGAATGATCTATAGTGAGTGAAGAGGAACTGGGAGGCGTGGGCTGGATCCTTGCTTCTAACGAACGTTTAAAATACGTTCCAAATATCTTTGACCAGAGCGAGAGGGAAAGAGCTTCACCTCTGCAGTCAGTGCCGGATTTACGTACAAGCTAAACAAGCTACAGCTTAGGTCTCCACTCTCTTGGGGACCCCAAAAAATTTAAAGAAAAAAACTGGGTGTACATTTCTAAAATATAAGATAAAAAAACAAAATAAAACCTACGTACAGCAACAGTGTTTTGTTCTATGTTGTAAGTAATGGGCCTGCTCCCTAAAATATTCAACACAAAAAACAGCGACAATTTGTTGTTGACAAAGGACAGTTGGACATATAAAGGGCCCCATTACCTTTAGTAGCTTAGGGCCTCATCAAACCTAAATCTAGTCTTGTCTGCAGTGCAAAGAGTATGTAACTTGGGCAGTTTACAAATGTCAGGAAAAGTCTTGTTTGCTCAAATGAAAATAAAGGTCAAGGTAGAAGCCCAGTTGCTCTTTGTTAATCAGTAACTGGAACTTCACTCTAGTGCTTCTTTACAGGCTCTGTACTGCCCATTACCATCATCCCTAGATGAAAGTGCCTGGCTCATCTCCCCTCAGTGGATGATGCAACTGAAATGCTCAGAGGGAGAGCAAACTGAAAAACTGAGGACAGAGATATGCTGACAGGTTTATTTGTGAACCCAGCAGGTAGTACTGCAGCAAAAATGTACAGACCAAGACATTGGTGGTCTCCTCTCTAAAATGTTTGTTTTGCAGGAAACTGTTGTCAGTTTTACCATCCTTGGCTCATGAATAGTTCTCTCTTTCTCACGGTCTCTTCTCATCAAAAGTATTTGGATTAGACAGTTACAGGTAGGTAGCCACGTTGGTCTGCCATAGTCAAAACAAAATTAAAAATTAAAAAATTCCTTCCAGTAGCACCTTAGAGACCAACTAAGTTTGTTCTTGGCATGAGCTTTCGTGTGCATGCACAATTCTTCAGATACACAGTGGATTAGACAGTGTGATCTTTAGCCATGCCTGCTCAGAAGTAAGTTCTACTGAATTCAATGGTGATTACTCGCAGGTAAGTGTGGTTAGGACTGTCAAAACCAGGTGCCTACTGAACATAAGAACATAAGAAGAGCCTGCTGGATCAGGCCAATGGCCCATGTAGCCCAGCATCCTGTTCTCTCAGTGGTCAACCAGATGCCTGTGGGAAACCAGCAAGTAGAACTCAGGCATAAGAGCCCCCTCTCGCCTCCTGTGCTTCCCAGCAACTGGTATTCAGAGGCATTGCTGCCTCCAGCCATGGAGGCAGAGCATAGCTGTCCTGGTTAGTAGCCTCCTCCTCCTCCACAAATTTGTCTAATCCTCTTCTAAAGCCATCCAAATCCAAACTAACACTGCTTCCTGAGTTCTATATCTTATCTCTGTGCTGTGTGAAGAAGTCCTTTTTTAAAAATCTGTCCCAATTCTTCCAACATTCAGCTTCATTGGATGCCCATGAGTTCTAGTGTTAAGAGAGAGGGACAAAAACTTTTCTCTAGCTACTTTCTTCAAGCCATACATAATTTTGTAAATTTCTGTCATGTCACCTCTTACTCACCTTTTCTCTAAACTAAAATCTCCCGAATGCTGCAACCTTTCCTCATAGGGGGAAGGCCAAACAGGATGTGATGGACTTAGCCATGATAGTTTAGTCATATAACTGTAGCTCAGTAGCAGAGCACCGTTTGCACCCAGATATTCCCAGCATCTCCAAGCTCGGGGGAGAGGAATCTCTCTGAATCCCTGGAGAGCCGTAGCTAGTTACTATTGGCCAGACTTCACCAGCTTAGTGCTTTCCAGATGTTTTGAATTACAACTCTAACCATCACCAGCCATTATGGCTACGCTGGATGAGGCTTCTGGGAGGGTACCATCTTGGGGTAGGCTGCTATAGGCAGTTCTGAGCTAAATGCTGTGATAGTCTCTAAGGCTGCATTCACATGTAAGTCTATTCTAGTTACATGTCGTTTCCCTAACTGTTAATTTCTGCATTATATTTGAGCTTTCACTCAACGTAAAAGCCATTTCCTGGAATGTTGCAGAATCTACAGTAGTGTAAGTATAGTGCTCATTTCTGTGTTATTTGCAGGTGGATTTTTTCCCAAAGGCAAATAACATAGGAAACAAATAACTAAACTTTCATGATATTCCACTATACATTGTGTGGAAGCTCACATATAATGTGGAAATTAACAGTTAGGGGAAAACCCTGAAAAGTGAATAATATGCCAAGTGCATGCAGCCCTAGAATTAGATAGGTCCCAATGTTCTTGTGTGTCTGCCCTGTTCACATGTAAAATGGGGGTCGGTTTGATTTTAACACTGAAATGGGTGCTGGGGTGTGGGGAACTGAACTCTTCCCTGCAGGGCCAGCCCAAGACATGTTGGTGCCTGAGGCAAAGGACAAGATGGTGGCCCTCCCATTCCTAACATAGGATCCAACTGGACTGGCATTGTGATTTCAATGCTGGTGATGGGATAGCGTCCTCCACCACCCCTGGGAGCATCAGGCTATCTTAGGACAGGGGTTCCCAAAGTGTGATCTGCAGGTCACCAGTGGCCCGTGAGCTTCATTCGGGTGGTCCACAGTGTGTCTGTGGATTTGTGGTTGAAGACAGGAGATGGCCGATCAAATATTCATGTTGATTTTTAATTGTAGTTGGATTACCGTATTTTTCCGTCTATAAGACACCCCCATGTATAAAACGCCCCCTACTTTGGGGGACTCCAATTTAAGAAAATGGGGGGGGGGGAGATCTATCCTTGTATAAGATGCCTCCAAATTTTGGACATTATTTTTAGGGGGCGAAACCTAGTTGTATACACGGGAAAATATGGTACTTCTTGTGTTTCTTATGATGCATTTTATTGCATTGCAATTTGAATTATGTGGAATGCAAATTGTAATACAATAAAATACAATGTAAAAGGAATGGAAGAAGCAACAAAAATACCATTTTAAAAACAGCACGGAGCAATACAATTACAGCAGAAAAATAGTCAAGTGGTCAGACAAGACCTTCAGCAATCTGGTCAAAGGGGGAGTTAGAGAACCGCTGTTTTAGGAGACTCAGGGACAGAGATGGAGAATGCTGCCCAGCCCACCAGAACCTGCCTCATTCTGCCTAACAGTAGGACTGGGCCTGCTCTCCTGCCTTCACCACCTCCCCATTTCACAACTTTATCCCACTGGGATCCCATTGGAAATGAATCAGGCTAGGATAAAAGTATTTGAGATAATGGGGCATGGGGAGTTCATACAGGGAAAGGCTGGATTCCTCTCAATCACACTCCCCTTCTGTTGTAAAACTTATGATTGGAGAGGGAGAGGGAGAGGTTTTAACTATGAAGAGAGGCAATTAAACAAACATGCCCACCACCGTCACAGCTGCTTTGACCCTGAGCTGGACTGACTGGCAGCCAAGTTCACTGACGTCGTGGCCAACAGTTGACCCAGGCGCCTGTGTATCTGACCCCACCTCTTCTTGTAATTAAAGTTTAAACTGCTTCTCCCTCTCTTTTTATATGTACTTGTAGAGATGGAGGAGAAATCCAGATTGGTTCATTGTAACATGACTTTACCCAATGCACACTCAGAGGCGTCCTTCCCATAGGGCTTAGTGGCGTGTTGCACCACGGGCCTCTCAGGGGTGTCCTGCCAATCACTAAGCCCTATAGCTCCGCCGTGCCACCTCCTCTCCCTCGCGTGTCGGCGGCGCTGCTGCTGCTCCTCCTTCTGGGCGGGCCGCGAGCTGGCCGCTTTCCAGTAAGTGCCCATTTCGCGTGGCTCGTTTGGGCTTTGAGAGGCTTGCTTGACTGGAGCTTGACTGGAGCGCGCTTGCGCCCACTGGAGAAGCGGGGGGCAGCCGGGCACCCAGCAGGTGCACAGCTGGGGCTGGCAAGGTGAGGCGGCAGAGGAGGGGAGGGGGAGGCGTCCACGGCGTTGTCAGGCGCAGAGCAGCGTGCGCGGCTGGCCCCTGCCGCGCTCACTGTGTTGCCCCTTTGTGTTCCCAGCCCTCGGTCGTCTCTCTCCAACACCCACGTCAGCAACTGCAGTGGCGGCGGTGCAGGCTGCATCAGATGAGGAGCACTCCTCAACTCTGAAGCGGAGGCCCATGCAGCAGCCGAGGATGAAGACGGGCCGCCGCCACCACCTCCTCTGCCTCTGCCTCGGGAATTCCCCTCAGCCGCTGCCTGCTGAGCCGCTGTTGTGTGAGGAAGCGGCAGGAGCAGCGGTGGCGAGAGCGGCTCCCAAGGGGCCTCCTCTGCGCCTCCGGTGCCTGCCGCCACACCACCACCCAGGGCACAGGGGGCGCCGGAAGGATTGTTGCGCCACGGCGCTGGGTGTCCTTAAGACAGCCCTGTGCACACTTCCTGAAAAAGAACATCCTTCAAAATTCACACTTCTCCGAATTTTGCAAAGCAGCTCTCCAGCCAAATAATGAGTATAAGCCAAATGCTGGTGCAGAATTCAGACGGAAGGTCACTCATTGGGGCAAGATGGTTTGGGCATAAAATGCCAATCCTGGCTTGAATACCCTGGCTGACAATCAGTTTCAGGGCCCAATTCAAAGTGCTGGTTTTGACCTATTAAGCCTTAAATGGCTCAGGACTGCAATACCTCAAGGACTGGTTCTCCCCATATGAACCAACCTGGACCCTGCCATCATCATCTGGGGAGCCTCTTTGTGTGTCTCCTCTGCAAGAGGTCCAGAGGGCAGCAATATAGTAGTCAAATGATCATGACTTTTCTAGGAAAGAGCACAAGCGGCAGACTAGCTGAATCTTATGAGAGGGGTCACTAGTCCTCATCATTTAAATGTAGCCCTCCCATCTGCTAACCTGATTTTTTAAAAATTGTACAGCTGCTCCCAGATCAAATTGCCCACTGACTAACAGTAGCTTGTCTTGTGGGATAGTCTCAAATGCCCAACATCCTTAACTCAAAGTAGTACATGAAGGGGTTGAGACCACAGAGTAATCTGTTCTTTCCGACTTGGTTAGGTCAATCCCTCTCACATTGGGAGGAAAGGTTATCAAGCCTCTGTTCTTCCCATTTCCACCAAGTAAGGTGATATAATCTGGAAGCTCCAAACTTAGACTGTGGGCCTTAAGCAAGCCATCTTTGTGTTTCTATACAAATTTACAAACTTTTAACATTTTGGAACCTAAGTTATACTATCTGTTTTCTTGCTGCCATATGTAAAAGCACATGAATCTGACCTTTGAAGAGTTTGTAAGTAAATCATTTTAAACTTAACAAACGTGTGCTAAGGGAAGTGGGGTAGTCTGGAAGCAATTTAGAAGAGGATATTTTAAAGGTCTAACAGCCGTTATTTCCATGCTTTGCTTTGTTTTGTGATTTTAAATTTCTGTGGGGGCTGTCTTACCAAAAAGTACTTGCCTGAAACCTGGATCTAGGCTTCCAATGACTTCTCCTTTTATTTTACCATATTTAGTATTTATTATTTTAACCAAACCAAAAAACCAACATGTATTACCTGGGTTATGCTTCTATTCTTCTGCATTCGTCACAACCAAACCTTTGTCTCGCACCAAAGTGTTCCACCTCCAACCTTTATTGTTTTGTGAATTGCACATGTATCATGCCACAATATGTATCTGCTTGCACAAAATGGCACCTACTTGGCATGATGATAGAATTGGGAGTCTCACCTGTGAGGCTGCTTCAAAGGCACCATTTATGGAGAACAAGCGAAGGAGCCACACTGCCACACTCACCATATTTCAGACCCCATGTTGATTGCTCCTCAGGGAATCTCCTATATCACTAGACAACTTACTGGATCTGCACTTTGAGTATTGTTATTGGGTTTTATCCAATTCACTTTTACTCAAAGTGGACCCACTAAAATGTGTGAACCTGAGTGAGTCTTGCCCATTACTTTCAGTGGGTCTCCTCTTCTTGAGCATGGCCAACAATGGGCACAATCCACTGAAATCAAAGGATGCAAATCCCTTTTTTAAGAAAGATGGGTGACTTTCTGATCCATGTTATAACAACATTATTGTATTTTTTAAAAGGTTAAGCAGTCACAACTAATATTCAAAGCTACACCTTTGTACCACTTGATATTCAATATATGGAACAGCAGGTTGCTGTATTGTGTGTGCTTACTAAAACAACTCCACTTTGTCAATAGCATTGTCTACTGCTGTAATTATGGTCCTTAACTGTGAAAAAAAATCTCTTGTGAGCTTATTCTGCTATTCTGTATTTTATTTTATTATCTGCAGGGCCGGGGGGGGTGATTAATCAAGTTTAAAAAGACTTAATGGCCACAGTTCAGACTCTTCCTTACTTCAAGGGGTTCAGAGATGCATACATTTGCAGTGGGACGGGGGGCTTGACTTTTGTGGACAAATAGCAGGCAAGGAAAGGGTTATGAGGGAAAGGGTCTTCCACTTAATAAGGTTCTTTTAATTAGAAAGAAAGAAAGGGGAAAGGGAAAGGAGTCAGGAGATCCCATGTCACATCCTGTTTGTTCCTGAGACCTACAAGAGAAGGTGACGTTTTAAGTTCAGCAAAATTCATTTGCAAGATCGTTTTAAGAACTGTGCAAGCAACAGACCGCCATGCCTGCTCAACTCAATTGCTGAGGATTATCCTGTCTTTGTGCTAATCTGTTGTGTCGTGTTGATGTGCTGGACTGTTGTGCGAAGGACGGCTCAGCCTGACTCCCTGCCAACTGTGGCAGCAGCAGAATCAAGAGCAACCTGCTTTTCCAAAGTGCCTCTGGCAATCTCCGCTACCTCACCTAACCTCTTTCCTTGCCAGCTTTTCCATAGTTTGTTTTCCCTATGAGATGTGTCCTGCTTCAAACCAGGGCGTTGCTTTGCCTGGACCTGACAGTACCACCTATTCCTGGGATGTTCAACCTTCCCCCTGCCTCATGCTACACTTCTGCGTCAGTAGAGTTTGCTGAGTTTATTCTTTTACATTGCATGCCCCCTTGATATAGTTTTATGGGAAAGTGTGGATTAGAAATATTGTTACAAATTTGAGTGGGGTCAGTCTGGATGATGCCCTGAGTCCCTTTGAGCTCTTGGAATCCTGTACTTCTGGGGGTAGAATGTATAAATGGAAGCTTGCCAAAGCAGTCCCTAATGGTTTCGGCTGACTATTTAAGCACCATGATTTGCATAACCCAAGAAGTTGCTCTGTGCCATAGGGCAAATGGGTAGAAGAACAATAGCCAGAGTAGTGTTTGAGGAAGCCAAGAGCAGACTGGAAGCTAGAGACACAGCGACATGCTTGCTCTGTGCTGGATCCAAAGCTGTGACTAATGGAGAAGCAAGAACTTTTGGGGAGTTATTGCTGCAAGCCTCTCCACCCTATGCTCAAGTTGTATATATGTGTAAATAAAACCATGCATCCTAAAAACATAGTCCTTCATTCCAAGGAAACCAAACTCTGAGAAGTTGCTGGAACCCCTGGATTTCATAATGTTTGAAGAATCCTCCAGTTGCAGAAAGTTTGAGAACTGCAAGTCCAGAGGCTTTTTGGGTGACCAGTTTAATAATAATAGTTATGGAAATGATAATTGCTGCACACTTCTTGCAGTGAACATAGAGCAGAGATCTGCCCTACCCTCAAGAAAACACTTGTGCAGTGCCACAGGGGGTCTGTCTTGAGCCCAGTGTTTTTCAACTCTTTATAAATGACTTGGATGAAGGAATTGAGGGGATGCTCACCAAATTGACAGATGACTCCAAACTGGGAGGCGTGGTTCGTACTGCAGAAGATAGAATCACGATTCAAGATTACCTTAACAGGTTGGTGAAATGGGCCCAAAGGAACAAAATGGATTTCAGTGAGTTTCTACACTTAGGCAGGAATAATCAGATGACAAATATAGGATGGGGGACTCCTGGCTTGGCAGCCATACATGTACAAAGGATCCGGGGTCTCAGCAGGCCACAAGCTTAACATGAGTCAACAGTGTGATGCAGCAATAAAGAAAGCTAATGCAATTCTAGGCTACATCAACAGAAGTATAGTGTCCAGATCAAAGAAAGCCATAGTACTGCTCTCTTCTGCCCTGCTCAGACCCCACCTGGAGTACTGTGTTCAGTTCTGGATGCTACAACAATATCTCACCTCTTTTTGACCTCCTGCAGTGCTCCGTTAGCATTTCCTTCATAGTCGGATGAGCAGCTGGAGCTAGGAAGGGTTGTGTTTATCTTTTTTATATAGCAAATGTATGGGTAATAGTTCCAGAATGCACCCAGAGTAACTTACGGCATCAGAACAACAATGGTAGCAAACCAAGATGAGCAGTGCAGTAAACAACCAGCAACTAACATTTCTAAATTTAAAAAACCACAGTTATGGAAGCAATCACAGTAAATGTACAATCATCACATAAAACAGCAAGGAATTCATCTTCTCCAAAAGCCTTTTAAGATATAGAATCCTAGTCTGCATTTGACACCCAAAAGAATGAAGGTTGTGTAGCTTGTGAGACATCTGCTCACTGTGGTAGTATTGGTACTATTGACCACATCCTTGAAAGAAGGTGCAGCAGCAGCAGATAAAAAGAAAGGACAGAAAAAAAGAAACTACTTCTTCCTGCAGTGCAGAAATAAACTATGGAGGTTGCTCCCACAGGTGGCAGTGATGACCACTAAGCTGGATAGCTTCAAAAGAGGATTAGACAAATTCATAGAGGAGAAGACTATCAATAGCTTCTAGCCATGGTGGCAATGCTCTGTCTCTACACTTGGAGGGCAACATCTCTCTTCCACTGGTGAACAACTGGTATTCAGAGGTAAGCTGCCTTGGATCCTGGAGGTCCTATTGTCATAATATCCAGTAACCTCTTACCCTCCACCGACTCCTCTAATCCTCTTTTATAGTCACCTAAAGCTGGTGATCGTTACCATGTCTTGTGACAGTGAGTGCCATAGTTTTAACTATGCATTGTGTTAATACATAGTTGTTTATGTCCGGAATCTTTTAACATCCCTGTCATTCAGCCTCATTGAATGATCCTAGGTTCTGCATTATAAGAGTGGCAGTGGCGGAGCTAGGCTCCGCGGCACCCGGGGCGGCAAAGGAAACACCCCGGGGGCGTTCCTGGAGTGCCGCCGCCGCTTCTGCAGCCCCCTTTTAAGCCGAAGAGCCCGCTTTTAAGCTCTGCGGCTCAAAAGGAGGCTGTGGAAGTGGCGGTCCGACGCTGCTGCTCCCGGGGCGACTGAGCCAGCGGCAGCACGTGGGGGTGACAAACGCCGGCCCCTCCTGCCACTCCCCACGCTGCCGGTCACCCCGGGAGCAGCAGCGCTGCACGGACCGGGTGCTCCCTCGGCCGTGCGCTGTTGCTCCTGGGGTGACGGAGGGAGCGGCAGCGCTTGGGAATGGCGGGAGGGGCTGCCGCTTGTCAACCCCATGCGCTGCCGCTTGCTCCGTCGCCCCGGGAGCAACAGCGCACAGCCGAGGGAGCACCCAGTCCGTGCAGCGCTGCTGCTCCCAGGGTGACCGGCGTTGCGTGGGGAGTGGCGGGAGGGGCCGGCGCCTGTCACCAAAACCCGCTGCTTGTCGCGCCTGCCACTAGGGGCGTACCGCCCCCACCGCACCCCCCTAGCGACGCCCCTGAAGAGTGGGATAGAAACGTCTCTCTACTGGATGCTGGTCCATTAGGGCAAATAGGGCACTTATCCAAGCTCAGTCAGCCCCCACCTGCCTGCTTTCTTACTTAGAACCAGTCCAGGGGGTGGTCCTGACTGTCTACGTCCTCCTCCTGTCTCCTTGTTCTGATTTTTTCCGTATCATCCTTTCCCCCTGCTGAATTCTACAAGGGCAACAGAGGTCTCCCTGTCCAACTCCTAAGACTCACCCATGGCCACACCCCTTGGCCCAGGCCACACCTCCTCTGCCTTTTCTTCTTCTGTCTACATCCACTTTTGCCTCTGGCTCTGCCCATCACTGTCACATGGTCCCTAGAAGATTGCCAACAGAGGATTATGGTCTTCAGGCTCAACTTGGTTCCCCATGCCTGTTCTCAATGCATATCAAGAAAGCTCATCAGTATTGATCCAATCGCTCTGAACTGATCTGCAGGGAGTGGCTACCATCACTATTTTTTAAGAATGTGAACGGCATGTAAACCAACACCCACTCATCCCCATGTTACACAACCTGGTATTTATGCTTGTAACCATTAAATACTGAACGGCTATTGTCAGTGCTCTAAAAAAGAAAAAAAGTGCAGGTACTCACCCTGAAGTTGTTACAGTAAGTGCCACACTTTTAACATTTGGGCAAAAAAAGATGCCTGTATTGCGTACCCTTAAGTACCCCCAGAAAAAAAGCACTGGCTATTGTGTTCACTTAGCTGTACTATTTTATCATGGACAAAATGTGGTAGTGCTGTGCTCTGATTGATCATACAGAAAAACTCAATCCACATAATTACAGTTTTTAAAGTGGGACTGAAAGAACAGGGGACTATTATTCTTGGGGGGGGGGTGCATTGTAAGGAAGCCAGAACTCCTGAACACGGCACTCAAAGATGTGTAAACCCCACGGAATAAGTTTATGGGATTTGCAGGGGCTTTCTAAGCAGGGACATAGCTTGGCAGAAAGGCACATCCCCTATAACTCCAGCTGAAGCTTGTAATGATGTTTGAGGAAGCGGGGGAAGTCAGGATGCTTGCACCGACCAAGTTAACTATGCATCTGGACACTCAAACAGACTTTGGCAAAACTGCTAAGAGAGGGGAGAGAGAGAGAGAGAGAGAGAGAGAGAGAGAGAGAGAGAGAGAGAGAGAGAGAGAGAGAGAGAGAGAGAGTCAGTTTCTTCATCACCTTTCATAGCAACTCCTTTCTGACTTGACTCTACAGCTGGCTTTCCCAGCCTGGTGCCCTCCAGATGCTTTGGACTACAACTCCCAGCCCCAGAAAGCTGCAGAGCCAGACTTTGCTTTTAGATATTTAACATTTCTGTCCTCCCCCAGCACCACTGCATGCCAGTGTGGTGTGTGCCAGTGTGGTGTAGTGGTTAAGAGCGGTAGACTCGTAATCTGGGGAACCGGGTTCGCGTCTCCGCTCCTCCACATGCAGCTGCTGGGTGACCTTGGGCTAGTCACACTTCTCTGAAGTCTCTCAGCCCCACTCACCTCACAGAGTGTTTGTTGTGGGGGAGGAAGGGAAAGGAGAATGTTAGCCGCTTTGAGACTCCTTTAGGTAGTGATAAAGCGGGATATCAAATCCAAACTCTTCTTTACAGCTGCGTTTATAGGCTATGTTAGAATGACAGTCAAATAAGAACAGTCTGCCCAGCCACCTTTTTTTTTTTAAAGGCACCCTCTGAGAATGTGCCATTTTGCATTTTAAAATCATATCACCACCATGAGTATAGGTGTAAAATGGAATTTGCTTCTGTTGTTCTGCAGCAAAACACATATGTTTTGGAACAAGCACCAGTTTGTCTTGGAGAATGATCATATATGTTTGGGGGAGGGGGAGAGGTAACCATGCATATGCTTGACTGGCTGCCCCCAACTATAAAATATTTTAAAATAAGAATAAAGTATTCTGTGGCAACCAGCATCAGCCTCGGTGGACCTCATCATTTTATTTTATTTTATTTTTAAATGGAGGTTGGATGGCCACCTGTCAGGGATTCTTTAGCTGTGAATCCTGCATTGCAGGGGGTTGGACTAGATGACCCTTGGTGGTTCCTTCCAGCTCTACAATTCTATGATTCCATGTTAGCCCAGGTGCTGATACTGGGCCTATCTGTCTCTTCCCCCATCAACTGCTGCACTCCAGATAGTTATTTTGGGGCTCTCTGGGCTGGAAGGGGCTTCAAAATTCAGTCCTGAGGTCCAGCCCTAACTGCACCGCTGCTGGGCATCCTCTTGTTGTAAAGGGTTGAATTTGACTGCTCTTGGTTCCTTTCCAGCTCTCTGTGAGATGTGATCACCTGGTTACCCTGCACATACACTTTGGAATTAGTTAATTGCATGTATTGTTTTAACCATTGCTTTTTATGGTCTGGTTTAGAGATAAGCAGGTGCTGACTTACTGTAGATCCTTGTTAAACTTGTTTTGAAACAGCAAGGAGGTACTGGAAGTGTGAATGGCTGAACCTGGCACATTTACCGCCACCGCCTGTCCCCTGGGCACCTCTGGGGGACCCTCACCACCACCATTGCCACTTTGGGGTTTTGCAAATGGTTTTGTGTGGCTATTTGTTTTAATAGAAATGTTTCAGTGTGCACAGTGCTCCACACAGATGTTCCACAGCAATATGGCGTGTTTGTTCAGTGCTCCCTTGGCTTGGTGGCATTATGATGTATCTTTTTCTCACAATAATGCAGATGCAATCACTAGGCGTGGCAGCCCCTCCGGAATCCACCAGGAAATTAAAACACTCATCCCTCCAGTGGGTGCTGAAAAGGTCTCTTTTTAGTCTCTTTTGCTCAAAAAGCATCTGACTCACACACTGCTGCAGGCAACCGAGTGGTTATTATGGGCTGCGGATTCCCATGATGGAGGCTGGCCTGGAATGAATCGTTGCAGTGATTAATGGCAGGGTAAATGAATCATTTTCTCAGGATCTTCCTGGCTCAAGCTCATTGTGTTGGTGTTTACTCTGCCCCTTTGCAGGTTTAAAGTGTTGATTCTTTTTGTGGCAATTAAGCTTTCAACCTCGATTGCTTTGACTGCCTTGATCCTACCCACTTCGAACTCTCAACTGTAATATATTTATTTACAACTTTCATGGCTGCAGGCTGGAAAGTAACCTCTGGCATAACAACAAACATTGTGCAAATGGGGTTTGCATCCTACGCTCTGTCCTGGTTTTCACTGGAAGGTGTAGTATGTGGACTCTCGACTCTGTTTTTGCCAAAGGCTTTAATGCATAGGCCAGTACAATGCATAAGTCAGGCTTCAAGACATTCACGTCGCAGAAGTAGTAGTGGTTTAAGTGCATGGCTAGGCATAAGCTATGTTGTCCCAGCACTTGACAGGTCTGCAAAGCTCTGATTTGGAAAAGCAGGGCGGGCACATTCATTCATAGGGTTGGTGTGGACAAGCACTCCTTGGTTGGGTTTGCTGGGTCTCTTCACATCACTGTAGTCATCTCTGCATCCTTGGTGTTGAAAGCAGAGCCAACTGGCCAGCTCACTGTCTGATCGAGTCCCAGGTCCCTCCTCAGAGAGGGAAGACTTTGCTGCCAGGAGGCAGTGCTGGGGTGATACCAGTCTGTTGTGACATGGCGCTTGGGGTGTCTGGTGACATTGAGGTGGATTGTTCCCTGGAAAGTCCACTTAGTCCTTTCTCAGGATATGAAACAGGGGGCCCCAGCCTGGACCCTGCAATCATCATCTGAGGCCCTGCTTTTTGTGCCCTCTCCATGGGAGGTCTGGACGGTGGCAACATGAGAACGGGCCTTTTCAGTGGTGGCTCCCTGTTTGCGGAATGCTCTCCCTGGGGAGGTTCAACTGGCACCATTGTTACATATCTTCAGGTGCCAGGCGAAATCATCTTTTTTAACCAGGCCTTTGGCTTTTAACTATCTATGGCCTTTCAGACTGGGTGGGATGCTTTCATGTAACACACACACACACACACACACACACACACACACACACACATCGGTTTTAATGTAGGTATGTGTTTTTGTAAGTTGTTGTGAGTTGCCTTAGCAAAAAAAAAACAAAACCCCAGATAACTAATAATTTTAAACAAACAAACAAAAATTTGTGCAAGGTCTAATTCTTGCAAAATCCCAGGAATCAGGGTTGTTGAGTTTTCAGCATTTGTGTTAAATGAATATATCCACACATTTGGAATATGATGGATAAACATTAATTTCAGTGGGGTTTATTCATGCTTTATTTTTATTCCATCAAAGCCTGGTTTTACATGTTTCTTTAGCCCTTTTTACCTGCACCTGTGTAAAGCCAAACTTAGCTCTTAGCAGGACAATCAGAACTGTTACAATAGCCACATAAAGGAGTTGTTGGCACGTCTTGGCTAGGATGCTTTTTCTTAACTTCATTTGTAGTGCAGTAAAGGACATGCTAGCCAAAGAAGTGCCCCTGGCAACAGTGGTGTCTGCCCATGCTCTGTCTCCCCATGCTCCCTTGCATGTGCTCCCAGGCTGGATCAGGGCTAGAGCTGCAGCAGGGCTAAGGGCAGGGCTGCAAGTCATGTGACCCACCAGGCAGGGCCAGCCCAGCTCAACAACAGTGTTGCTGAAGTTCATAAGTTCATAATTACTTGGCTCACATTGTGCATGTATACAGCTTGTTATGCTCTGCTGTATTATTGTTCTGTTCTGGATTCATGGAGATGTCCATGGGATAAGGCAACACCATGGAGAGCTCCAGATGAGCAACTTGCTTGAGCAAAGTTTGGAGGGGAACTGAGTCTCTGCCTCCAGTCCATATCTCCTAGGCTCTGCCCCTCTTGGAGAATTAGAGTCTTTTAAAGAGCCAATGCTCTGGCCTGAAGACAGACACACCTGCCTGGAAGGTACTTGATTCCCCAAGCTCAGGAGAAGGCACCCTGGCTCCAGTTTCATAGGCCCTTGTGCTATGGCATCAGGTTCAATGGGCTCCTGCCTGCCAATACCCTGGTCAATGGTCCCCTGACTGCCATCATGAGGCTCAGAGTGGCTCCTTTGTGACAATGCAGCCTCTGACTCAGTGTCCTGGTCACTTCTGGACTCTAGGGTATTCCGAGATATTGCCCTGTGGCTTGGAATGTAAACAGAGATTAATATTCTGCACATGCATTGCCATTGTGCAGCAGATCAGGCACTCCAAACCACCTGTCTTGTAAGCACATGCCCAAAAGCCATTCCATGCCTTACTCTCACTGAAATGTTCCTAGACTACTGAGAGATGTGACCAGAAGACCACACACCTAAGCAGACTTTTGATTTGTTTGCTCTTGTTTCTTGTGAATAGTTTATGTGGTTCCCCCCCCCCCCTGCATTCAGATCAAAAGCCCTTATTTGTCCTCTGGTGTTTTTGTAGAAGATGGTGCTTGAATTTGCAAGCAGTGTTCTGCTGTGTCTTGTGCTTGGAATAAAGGTTGCCTCTATCTTAGATGGCAATTCCCAGCCAGCACTTTGAAAGGGTTGTAGCTCAGTGCATGCGAAACGTCCCAGGTTCAAACCCCAGCATCTCCAAGTAGGACTGGGAAGGGTTCTTTGTCTAAAACCCTAGAGAGTTGTTGCCAGCTGGTGTAAACACTACTGTGCTAGGTTGACAGATAGTCTGTCTTGGAATAGGACAGCTTCCCATGAATCACAATGTTGTGTATTATGAGCCATTTTAGAACTTCAGGGGGTAGGGGAACCACAAGCTACGTTTTTGGTGTTTTTTTAACATCCTTCAATTATGCTCAAAATTTGCCAACCCAATTCCCAGTTGATCTGCGCCCAATTAAAAAAATCACCCATTTGCCTAGAACGGCGAAGGATGAGGGTGCTCTGGTCTAACCGGGAAATCCCAGCCCAATTTTACACCCCAGATCTTTAGAAAACATGGTCCATGGTATGGCAGCAATTGCCTCATTGTTTATTTGAGCCCCTGTGGATGAAACAATAGTAAGGCAATATGAACAGGGGAGCCCTTTCCATTCATTGCCTCTTTTTCCAAGTGACAGAAGTGGGCTGCTGTTAATTCCAGCAGGGTTTTCTGAGACCAGAGACACAAGTGCGCTGAAAATGCTCCATTTATCGATCAAATATCTACCACAGGTTTGGTGTGTTGCAAAATTGCAAGCTTGAAATTGATTTTACATACCAGAAATCTTAAATCACAATTTTCTGGTAGGATGGTCTTTGGGGTCTCTCCTGCTCCTAAGAAAGGATACAGCTGTTTTGCACTGCCCACCTGTCACACACACACACACCTATGAGGTGAAAGAGGTTGAGTATATGCATCCAGGGTTGCAATTATTATGCAGGAATTGTTCAGGCAAAGCACCTGCTGTTGCAATACCACCAAGCGATATGAGGGCAACCCTTCTTTCACAATAGAGTAATAAAGATGAAAGAGATACTGCTGAAAATCAGCGATAAAGCATGCAGCAATATGACTTCTACATGGGTGCTTAGCTATAGAGAATTGTGTATATGCCTTTATGTAATGACAACATGGAAACTTACATAGCACCTATCTTATTTGTCCATCTATTCAAAGGTGCTAATAAGGTCACTGCAGAGCCCTTGGACAAGACACCAACCATGGTGCTCTCTCCTTCTCTCAGTGTGTCTACCTACTTGCTGCAGCCAGTCCAGGGGTCTCTTGTCAGTGAGCCCCCTGTGGGCCCTGGGCAGATGCCAAGCCTTGATGCCACCTCTGAGTCCAGTGCTGCCCACTTTGACTGGCAGCAGGATTTCAGGCAGAGAAAAGTATTTCCTGAATGTAGCACCTTCTGACTACAAAGTACATTGACTAGTTAGTTCCCAGAAGTGATTAATGCTTAATTGGATGGCAGGAAGTTACCTTCTGCTTTGAGGGAGGTGGTGGTGCACCCCCTCCTTAAGAATACTTCCCTGCACACCCAGAAGTGTTAAACAACTGTTGTCCAGTGGCAAATATCTCCTTTCTGGGCAAGGTGCTTAAGAAGGTGGCAGCAGTGCAGCTTGAGACATGCTTGGATTACTTGGATCGCTTTGAGTTGCCATGGCAAAAAAGGAAGGTGGCTTAAAAATTTAATAAATGAAACAAATAAATAAAAAGTGAAGCAATTTTTGGTTGATTACATGGATCCATTCAGTCTGGCTTCAGGCCTGGTCATGGCACTGAAACTGCCTTGGTCCTCTTTGTTTATGATGTTTCTCAGGAGAGATGGAGTGTGACCCTGCTCATGCTCCTTGATCTCTTGGTGGCTTTTGATACTTTTTACCACAGTATCCTTCCAGGGCATCTCAGGGAGGTGGGGGTTGGAGGCGCTGTACTTCCTATCTCCAGGGCCATTTCCAGAATGTAGTCATAGAAGGCTATTCTTCAGCACCATGAGTTGTCCTGTGGTGTCCCACAGGGTTCCATTTTGTCCCCCATGCTACTTAACATGTATGATGCCTCTGAGAGTTGTCATCAAGACATGTGGGGGGGGGGAAGTGTCATCTATATGGGAAGAGGCAGTTGAGGCATTAGATTAGCGCTTGGTGGCTTAGTAAACTGAATTTGAATTCTGAAAAGACAGAGGTGTGATGTGTTCCAGGTTCTCTTGTCCAGGAGGTAGGGAAGTAGCCTGCCCTGGACAGGATTGCACTCCCCTGGAAGGAGCAGGTTTGCAGTTTGGGGGGTGCTCCCAGGTTCAGCACTTTCACTGGAGGCTCAGGTGGCATGAGTGGCTTGGAATGCCTTTTCCCAGCTCTGGGAAGTTCACCAGCTATGACCCCTTTTGGACAGAGATGACTTGGCCATTGTACTCCATGCTCTGCTATTTTGGATTTCTTTAAAAACCACATGATTGTGATGTTTCAGTCAGCTTTATTTTGGCAAATGCAGCAGCTGCTGGAGAACCCACAGAAGAGGACTCCACAGGTCTATAAATTACACAGGCTTATACAGAATCATTCCATCACCTTAGCTTTATGCATGCATAGAAATTAAGTCACATTTTCAGGGGAAATGTATGCCTGGATTATTAGAGCTGGATGCTTGATTTAGTGAGAAGACTGTGATGCCTACTCTCTATTTCTTGCTTTTATTATGTATTTTGTGTTTGTTATCTTGTAATTTTATGTTGTGAACCACCCTGAGATCTAAGGATGAAGGGCAGTGTACAAGTTTAATAATACTAATACTAATACTAATAATAATAATAATATCAGGCTACCTCAAGGCTAATTTTTTTCCTAGACAAACATTATTGACATATTCTTAATACAGTTTGAGTAAGATGATTATCCTAACAATATCCTTTCACACTCTATTTTGCTGTGAAATGTGAAGGACTGAACTTAAGATTGGAGAAATGAGAAACTTAGAGAACTAAAATTGGCAAATCCTTCAATCCCTTGAGAAGTATTGCATTTCTATTTAAATTATAGCAATTATTTCTAAATTAGCATACATATAAATTAGCGTATGCAAATCTTTGTCCTCTTTTTGGGTGATGCACAGGGAGGTACCCTGGCACAAAGGGACTAGGATGTCATCAGAACTAAAAAGATTATCATCAATTAGAAATCTATACCATGTCAAAAAATGACTTACTCAAAGAGATTCTGTGTCATATTAGAAGGTACCTGGTGAGCATTCATGACCAATTCACATAACCACATCGGCATGCCTGGAAGGCAGCTTGATACATTCAGCATCTGTCACAATTTTTCAAATGCAAATCAACCAAGATTGATTTAGTATTATTTAGCACCACATAATATGCTTATAATATGATTTTCACAAAAGTGAAAATGACTAACAAATCAGAAATTTTAGATTCTTAAAGCAAAACATTTCAGCTTCTGCCTTCAGCAGAAAAAAGGTGATGCTGTTTCCAAGGTGGCAGTTATAGAACTTTGAGGATGAAGCTCAAAGAAGAGCTTCATTCACTGGAACTGAGAAACTATCCTTCCAGTTGAGGCCACATGACACTAATGTGCTCAGTGTGCACACCCTGAAGTTCATCCTTTTTGGTAGCATTGTTGGATCATTTGGCATCTCAACAGCAATTATTGGTAGGTCCAACAGGCTGTGGTTCTCAGAAGTGTTTATTAACAGGTTGCTCCACTTTCTTTTGTCAAAATCACCCATTTGTGGTTTCTAAAAACGTGTATGTAGGTCGGTTGTAGTTTTACCTATATGTGACAATGATGTCCACCTAATGAGAATTAGGTAGGTTCTCATTAAATTCCTTCCCCATCCCTCCTTCTCACCATTTCAGTGAGAGTAAGGCATGGAGCAGATGGTGAGCCAGTGACCTACCTGTCTGCTCCATCTGCTGTCCCGGCTGATGGGCAGCTTCAAGGCCTCTTCTGCTCTCCCTACTTAGAGTTCTTTTTACCTTTAAACTGGACTTGGACCAAACATTTCTTTAAATACACGGCTGTCCTCTGTAAAGGAGGGCATGTGGCCACTCTGGACTGATAGCAGGGCTAATTAGTGTGGATAAAAAGGAGAGGGACTCTTTCAAGCGGGCAGTAGACTAGTTTAACCTATAACCAAGGGTTCAGAATTGTGTGCATTGTAACTAAGTTTTTTGGAGATATTCAATGGACAGCAGAGCACTATTCAGACAGACATGATTTTTGCAGAACAATGCAATTTTTTCCACATCATTCCTAGCAGTCAGCAAAAAACAAAACCAAAGTCCCATAGGGATTTAAAAAAAATTAAGGACACACAATCCAGCCAAAGATAATCACTTTATTTCAATAGAAAAGTTAAATGTGCTTTGCTATAGCAGAGTCATGCATTACAAAAATGTAAATGCTATGTCCAGGAAATCCAAATTATGTGCCAAGAAGAGTGAATTCTGTAGCCTGTACATATGGTGTGAATGTCTTTAATTTCTCTGATTTTACATAGTTTATTCTGGTTTTGCTATTTGTGGTGTGTAGCAAGGAGTTTTTCGGAGCACTGTTGGAAACTGATTTGCTCCACTCTCTGATGTGCAAGGTGTTGGCAGGCATTGCCCACCGATTCTCAAAAGCACCTTCGCTGTTGTGGCGAGTGGAGGCCAGAAAGAAACTGGGATTCATCTGAAGCTGCACTTTGCAACACCAATGTATGTCAGTCATTCTTGCAGAAATGCTGTATGTACACAACCCTGACTCTGTCCCTGCATTCCCCACCATCAAGAGTTCAATAAATGGTGGGTAGAAAGCTAGAAAGTCATGGTGATCAACTTATAGGGGAGCACATGCCTCACTTTGTGACTGGGACTCCAAAGTAAACAACAGCCTGTGAAGAAACACTGACCCGATTTGTTGCTAATCACATGCTGCGGCATGAAAGTTCATAAAGCCTCTGTACCAGGTGCAATCATTACTCAGTAAATTAATCATACATAATTACCTACTTTGAATCTAATTCACTTGGCTTCCAATTTCCCACCAGTAGTAGCTCAGTGAAACTTGCTGCTCCTTCTCTGACGCTCCCCCCCCCTCTCAGATACACAAACACACGCATGGATTTGCATCCTCTAGAGAGGAGCAATGATGTTTGACTCATGGCTCAAACTCCTTGAGTGCAATGATGCTGCTGTTTGCCAGCCAGGAAGCAAAAAGGACAACTTCACTGCCAAGAATGGGAGTCTGTTCATAACAGTGTTAAGAGCATAGGCAGCCAGGGAGGGAGGCAGGATCCTGGGAAGGACAGGAGCAGAAAATGAGGACGAATAAGAAGAGAACTTCAAGGAGACACATATCAAGGGATCAGTGGCCTCTCCCGCTATCACAGCTCAAGCATGCCGTGGGTGTCAAAAACTGGGGACCTGAAGCTTACTAGGCAATGGCCTACCACAGTCCTACAATGGCTAAAGGAGAGAGCCGCCACACCAGCTGTGGTGCCTTCCTTCCACCAATAGACCAGGTGATGCTTCCACTCTGACCCACAATCAAAACTCCTGGGTCTGAGCAGCTGGGTATTGGTGGCCACAGGCCCCCTTTGCCCCCATTTTGCTTACTATTTTGCTTACTATTAAGCAGGGAGGCAACATTCTGTACAATGGGCCTGCTGCTTATGTGAGGGTTCTATCCAGGGATCCACATGCAAAATCACTAAAAGTCAAGAAACCCCCCCAGAACTCCTGTGAGGTGGAGGGCTACTTACTGGGCTCTGGGAAGGTCACAGGATACCTCACACCTCCTTCCCAAAGCCCAGTAAGCAAGATGGTTGGCTTGCTCTCAAGAATTAGGGCTTTGAAATAAAGTATATCTTGATGTCACCTGACTAACAACAGTCACCTTTGTCAACAGTCATCAGGGTGGGAGAGAGAGCATTGAAAAGGTTCCCCACCTGTGAAATAAACCAACCCTAGTCACCAGTGCCTGGCCCCTCAAAGTGAAACAAACCTGAGAAACCCACAATTGTGCAAAGACTTCTTCGAATTCGAATTTGTCCTGCTTCCCCTGTACCACTCACTCCAATTATCCCTCACTGTGTCCCTGCTGTTATTTGCTCTTCTCCAGCTCCTTCTTGTCTGTCTCAGGAGCTTCTGCACTTCACTAAGGGCTTTGTCCAGCAGGGCACATGGCCACCTTGGCAAGAAATGCCCCAAAGAAGATGCCCAAATTGCTCCCGCTTCTCCCCCCCCCCGGTGCTGTCACATAACCAGAAGCTGCTTCTATATACTGTTAGAAGGTGTTGAGGAACTTCAAAGTCTTCTCGGTGAAGGCCCCATTTGCCCTTGCCTAGCAATGGCAGAGGGGTTGCTTCCCACGATGACTTCCAACACTGCCCAGGGACCATCATTGCACAGCAGGTCTCCATAAATCACAAGCAGCCCACCAGCAGGTGCATGGTGGCCCAGGAAGGGCTCAGTAACCATTCTCTTGTTTTCTGCTAGCTCTGTGGACCTGCAAAATTAGGAAAGACTGTAAAGTACCTATAAACCACAGGCATTTGGTTGGCCCCTGTGAGAACAGGATGCTGGACTAGTGGGCCATTGACATGATCTTGCAAGGCTCCTTTTAAGTACCTTGCAGACCCCATACTTGGCCTGCAGGCTGCCATCAGCTTGCTGTGGAGTTTGGCCTGTGGGCTGTAACTCTTTCACCACTGCACAATAAGTCTGGTCCATTGAGCAGCCTTTGCCAACCTGGCATCCTCCAGATGTTTTGGAGTACAACTCAGCCATGCTGGCTGGGGCTGATGAGAGACTTAATTTAAAACATCTGGAGAGTGCCAAGCTGGTGAAGGCTTGCTGGAACAGGACTGGGAAAACTTGGGTTCAAATGGATGTTTTGTCATGAAACTCACTCAGTGACCCATTCACTGCCTCTATAATGGGGATGGGGACCCATGTACCCATGCCTGATGTCTTTGGAAGGAGATTGGGATGAAAACGAAGATAAGTAAGTGCAACAGGAATTTGCTATCAAACTCAGTCATCTCACATTCTGACACTTCTCTGCAGCCAAACTTCACAGCCAACCTGTGCACTATCTTGCATTCCTGGATCTTCAGGTATGAGCCACATAGTAAAACAAAGATACTATAGTCTACCCTTCCTATGAGTCACAAATGTCTGTAATCCTAAAATTGAAGATAATTGCAAGAAATTGCTGTGTGTTTTTCACCCTCCAACATCCATCAACAGGGATGGCATTCAGAGCTTGCCATAGGTTATTGCTTGTCGGGGATTGTAAACCGCAGCCCAAAACAAACAATGAGTTTTAGAGACTTGGCTTGAATGCTTGGATTTCAACTGCAAGGTTAAGCTGTGCTTCCTGCAGGGCTGACAGCAGCACATTAACAGGACTTCAGGGTTTGTATCCTGGGGCCTTTCCAGCCAGTGGCCAGGTGAGCAACCTGGCAATGGTGCAGCTGCACAGGAGGGGCTAGACAGGTGTCACAACAGCCAATGCAGTGGGCCAGCAGTTGTATGAAGCCTCTGGATTGGCTGGGGCAGCAATAAGTAGCTGGAGCCTAACTGCCTGTCTTTTTCTTGTTAATAGAGTCAGGATGAAGTGTAGTGGTTGGAGTAGGCCAATAGGTGGGTCTATGCCAGGTCAGATGAGGACACCCCTAGACAGATCTTACTCAGGTCAGGCCTCCTGGAATGATCTGGGCAGTCAGAGGGCCTGGCATCATATGAGCTTTGATTGTACCTGTCTACTCCCAGCAGGAGAACACACAGGTGCAGCTAAACAGAGCAAGATGAACCCCTCTGCTTACCATCTGAACCCTTTAAAAAAACCTCTAAACATTAGCCTCACCACACAAATGGATTTGGGGCTGGTTCTGAGTTGAGCCAAATGTTCCTTGGGTCAGCCTGGTTCTTAGCACAGACAAATCTTATGCAAATCTGCCTCCTGTTGTATCAATACATAAGTGGTCAACCTAGCAAATCCCAGAGACCAAACAAAATACCCCCTACTCCTTGATTCTGACCAACTCATCCCCAGAGGCTCTTCTGTGCATTCGCTGCCTCCAAAAGTCAGGCACATAGAGACATGGTATATAGGGTATTTTCAGCTGTGACCCTCTCGCCTATATTGATAGGGACAATTCGCCCCAAGCAGATCCACATGGCGCCAAGACTGATGCTTGTTTGATGGCAAAATACTTTATTGCCCAGGCATCCTAAAAATTTCAAAATACAAAAACAACAACACAGAGCCTGTCAGATCTCACCCTATTAATACTGTTACTCCCCCCCCCCCCAATATTTTTATTCAGAAAAATTTAAATCATTACACTTTATCAATATTACAACCAATTACATTTTACCCCCTTCCCCACTCCCCACCCTCTCGCACCCTCCTCAGACTTCCCTCAGCTCCCTTTTCTGATTTATTTATTCATCTTGTTTCTGCATTTTATAAAATTGTACATATCATTTCCATGTCCATTCATATTCTAATAATAAAAATTGTGTATCTTTATTCAAAGCCTGCCAATGAATCCAAGTCTCTTTGTTGTCTTTTTAAATAGCTTGTAAAACATTCCCATTCTTCCTTAAAGTTCCGGTTGTCCTTCTCATGTAGTTTGTATGTCAGTTTTGCCAGTTCAGCATAATCCATCAGCTTTTCTTGCTATTGTTCCTTCGTTGGGATTTCCTCCATCTTCCAGCCTTGTGCTAGCAAAACTCTTGCCGCAGTTCTGGCATACATAAATAGATTCTTTATTTTCTTTGGGAAATCTTGACCTAGAATCCCTAGTAAAAGCGCTTCCGGCTTTTTAGCAAATGTCATTTTAAACATTTTTTTCAATTCATTTTATATCATTTCCCAATATTTTTTAACTTCTTTGCATTCCCACCACATATGATAAAAAGTCCCTTCTTTTTCTTTATATTTGCAACATATATTTGACCCAGATTTCTGGTGTAATGTACCATCTATACAACATTTTCATAACAATCTGTAAATTTCAAATTTACTTTCCAAAGCTTTCCCCAATCTTCAAACTGTATATTATGTCCTATATCTTGAGCCCATTTAATCATTGCCGATTTAGCCTCTTCATCTTTCGTTTCCCATTCTAAGATAAGATTTCTTTATTGACATTGTACAAGTACAAGTACAACATTGTACAAGTGCAACGGAATTGAATGCCATCCCATAAAAACAAGACAAAAAACACATTTTCAGCCACACATGCACATACATACACACCCATCACAACTCTCCAAGGTCATATTATCTGGTTACAGCATTTAAGAATAACAGAATACTTTAAGCTTTCTTCAATAACTTTACATCTTCTACAACCTCTTCTTGAAATCTGGAAATTGTATAGCTAAACCCTTTCTTGTTGTCTCTCTTATACATCTCATTTAATTGTCTGTAATGTAACCAACTCTGAACATACTCTTTTATTTCCTCATAATCTTTTAGTTTCCATTTGCCTTCTTGATCTCTCAATAAATCTCTATATGTAGGCCACTTTTCCTTTTTGCCAAGCAGTTTGAGCAACGAAGCCTCAATTGGTGATAACCACCAAGGTGTTTTTTGTTCTATTAAGTCTCTGTATCTTTCCCACACTCTCATTAATGATCTCCTAATTATATGATTGTAAAATCCTTTATGTACCTTCAATGCTGACACTTTTTAACTGTTCTGCTGTTTTGTTTTATTACTATGCTGATGTTTTTATAAACGCTTTTTAATCTACTCTGGCAGCCTTTAAATTTGTTGTTGTTCAGTTGTTCAGTCGTGTCCGACTCTTCGTGACCCCATGGACCAGAGCACGCCTATCTTTCACTGCCTCCCACAGTTTGGCCAAACTCATGCTAGTTGCTTCGAGAACACTGTCCAACCATCTCATCCTCTGTCGTCCCCTTCTCCTTGTGCCCTCCCTCTTTCCCAACATCAGGGTCTTTTCTAGGGAGTCTTCTCTTCTCATGAGGTGGCCAAAGTACTGGAGCCTCAACTTCAGGATCTGTCCTTCCAGTGAGCACTCAGGGCTGATTTCTTTAAGGATGGATAGGTTTGATCTTCTTGCAGTCCATGGGACTCTCAAGAGTCTCCTCCAGCACCATAATTCAAAAGCATCAATTCTTCGGCGATCAGTCTTCTTTATGGTCCAACTCTCACTTCCATACATTACTACTGGGAAAACCATAGCTTTAGCTATACGGACCATATCAAAAAGCAAGGGTTAGCCAACGGAAAAGAAACTGATGGATCAGAGGGTACATAACTGCGGTTGGGGGGGATGCTTCACATATAATTAGATTCCAAGAAGACCCCAATGAAGCAAACTCTGAGAAGTTTCAAAAAGAGAGAGGAGCATTTCAAGATATCTGTAAACACATATTCTGTTCCCTCAGCCTGTGCTGATCTGTGCCCTCTATATGTTTTGGATTACAGCCCCCACCAGCCCTTGAAGAGAACAGCTGCATGATACTGGGATTTTTTTTCTTACTCCCCAGAATTCATGGACATTCAACGAAACAGAAAGTTGGAAGATTCAAGGCTGATAAAACAAATGACTTATTCGGGCTGTGCAGAGTTAAACTATGGCACTCACTCCCACAGGAGGCAATGATGGCCACCAGCTTCAATTGATTTAACAGAGGATTGGACAAATTTATGGAGGAGGGTAAGGCTATCACTGGTCACTATCCACAATGACTATGCTTTGCCTCCACTGACAGAGGTAGTAATGTTACTGAATATCAGTAGCTGGGTGCCACAGGAGGGGAAAGTGATCTTATGCTCAGGTTCTGGTTTCCCACAGGCATGTGGTTGTCCACTGTGGAAACAGGGTGCTGGGCTAGGTGAGCCATTGACCTGATTCAGCAGGATATCTTATGTTCTTATGACTGAAGAAGGAGGGAACATGGGTGTGCTGGCTGGTGTTGATGGGAGCTGTGCAGTACAACTCCTCCTCCCCCCACCCCATCAGTCCTAGCCAATGTTGTTGCCCCAAACATCTGGAGGGCACCAGAAGACTGGAGGCTATCAGGTTGGGCTGTCCCTGTTCTGCTTTGCATTTTGCTCCAAGGTAGAAAAGGGTGTTCTTTTGGCATGTGTGGGTTGATGGTATCTCCAGAGCTATATTAAAAGTCCAGACCTTTAAAACAATTCACTCTTGTTTGTACCTGAAAGCTCGTAAATTTGTCTGTTTGCAAAGCACTGGCATCCTGCCTAGCTCTCCCCTTCATGGGCTGGGCGCTGCCTTCAGCTGTGCAATGCATCTCTCTGTGTAACAAATGGGCATCTTTTCCGTGAAAATAATATTTGTCTAGTGCTGTGTCAGTGTCAAGAGACAGGGGAATGCAAAATTTAGTTGACCACATAGAATTCCAAGTCGTTGCCTCCCTGCCCCAGTTGGTTTGTCCTCACATTCCATCTCTGACATTTGCCAGGGCTGAGTTCAAAAGGTGAGCACAAATAGTTTGGAGGTCATCCAGTAAGAATGAGGAGCCACCACATAGGGCCAGAGGTCCAAAGCCACCTCTGCCACTGTTGTGGCGCTTTCTGGGGCTAAAACATCGACCCATTTCATGAGAACATTTAAAATCCCAGTTGTTGTGACATTTTAAATAATCTGTTTGAAAGTAGGGCATGTCAGGCAGAAATCCAGCTCCAATTCAAGCCCAGAGAGTGAGGAGGAACTTTGCAGAGGAACGGACAAAAAAGGACCCCCATATAAATTAATGGGTGTGAGATTTATTTCTGTGTCAATCTTCGGCTGCTCTGCCACACATCCCCTTGTTCCTGCTGCTCTCACAAAGTACCCACAGAGGCCATTCACATACCACTCTCTTTCACACATGCAACATTTCATACCTACAGTTTAATGCTTGCCCCAAACTGCAACAATGCAGGCTACTTGTTCCTCTGGCACACTCCTGCCCACCAGCAGCACAAGACACCATTTGCACCAAACCTTGTGGCACCTTAAAGGCCAATGCATTTATTTTATGTAACATTTCTTATCAAATTTCCATCCTGCTCCTCCTCCCAAAGGAACTCTGGGTGGCAAACAAATCTGTAATAAAAAACACACAACTAAATATAAAATAAAAACACATTTAAAAACTGGTTAAAAACATCTAAAACAATGAAACACAACAAAACATGTAACCAATTATGTACCTGAATAGGCCCACCAAAACAGGACCACTTTCAGCAGGTATCTGAAAGAATGCAATAATGATTCCTGCCTAATGTCAAGAGTCAGGGAGTTCCAAAGTACAGGTGCTGCCACACTAAAGGCATGACTTGTGGCAAACATTACATAACACTTGTAGGCATGAAAGTTCTGCAGATCGAATCCGTACATATGGGGCAAGGCGATCCCTTAAGTAAACAAGCCACAAGCAATTAAAGGCTTTATCACCTTGAAAAGGCTTTATCAAGTAACACCTTGAATTCAACCTGGTGGCAAACTGGCAGCCAGAGCAGATTTTTGAGCACAAGTTTAATATGCTGAGAGACACTCACTCCTGCAAGCAAGTGTGCAGCAGCATTCTGTATTAACTGCTGTTTCTGGACCAAGTGTAAAAGAATTGGATGTTCTTAATTGGTTATAATGTATGTTGCTTTGGGTCCCTCTGTGAGTAAAGTGGCTAACAAATATCAGCCTCAGCATCATCACCATCATCTAAAACTGCAATACTGTACACATTTACTCGGGAGCAAGCCCCATTGAACTCAGTGGAACCTACTTCTCAGTAGGCACATCAGTCTCCTGCTTCAGTGTCAATTATTTTTATTGATGTTCCAATATAAACCCAATTACACAGATTAGTTCCAAATTAATACAATTTTGTTAAGAGACTTCCCACGTACCATTCTTGATGGATCTTTAAGATCTAAGATTACTGTGTCTCATATTCTTATTTATTTCTATTACATTCAATTTTTCAAAAATTATCACATAATTAACAGCTGCACTCTTAATGATGTCTATTCATGTTATTATATTATTTAACTTCCAAAAAAAGGCTTCAAGTGAGGAACCATAGCTCTTTCCATTTCATCCTGCGTGCGCTACATCCAAAAGTCAATTCTTAGTCTTTTGGCCTTACATGTCTCTCTGATGTTTTCCTTTTTCCTGCGGCCTTTGGGGCTACAGTGGTACCTCGCTAGACGAATGCCTCGCTAGATGAAAAACTAGCTAGACGAAAGGCATTCGCTAGCGGAAGGCTGACTCGCAAGACGAATTTTCCTATGGGCTTGCCTTGCAAGACGAAATTTTTTTGCGATTTTTTTTTTTCCAAACCGCTCTTCCCCCGTTGGTGCTTCGCAAGACGAAATTTTCGCTAGATGACAGCACTCGCAGAACGAATTAATTTTGTCTTGCGAGGCACCACTGTATCTCCTTACTCACACTGTTGTATTCCAGCCTGGTTGGGGCAGAGCTGCAACTTCAAGGTTAAACCCTCTTATTTCTCCAGCTCAGCTCCTTCCCATAATACTCAAGCAGTTCCAAATTGACAACAGCAGATCCCTCCCTTCTACTGATACTGAGAATCAACAAGTTCCAGAGATTCGCCATTTCCGCCTCTGGCTCAGAGGGGAGGGGAAAGATCCAACATCCAAAAAGCCCTCACACCACTTTACTTTCACTGCTACCATAGCATTTTGCTTTAAAAGCAGCAACAACTCAGGTTATATCTCAACACCTCCATGATCTCTTTCAGTCTTTTTTCAGGGGACGGGGGGGGGGGGAGTAGACTCTAACTCCCCGCAACAACCTTCCAAACAAAACCACCAGGTTCGCCCCCTTTACTCCTTTCAAGCCACACACAGCTTTACATCTTCTTTTAACTCTCAATGTTACATTGTACATCAAACCATCCTCACTTGTATATCTTATAATTCAATATTAGGAGAGGGTGGCTGAATCATAAATGTAAAAACTTCCATAAAATATAGCAGAGAGGGCCCCCCTCCTCCATCCACCTCCAGTACAGATAAAAATCTTCTCCCAATTTCAAATCTCAGTTCCATGCAGCTGATTGATTGCAGTTACAATGTCCATCTCCTCCGGTGCGCACCTATTCTTAATGCCAATTAAAACCCAACTATAAGGAGAACCTCTGCATCCAATGGCAATTTTTTTCGGGGGGGGGGGGGGTTCGCATCAGGTGAACTGCGTAGCACCCAGTGCCTCCGCGTATCCCAGTGCTGATCCATGAGGGGCGAGCCATTTAGGCGACCACCAGTACCTCCCGTGCCAGGAGAGGTTTATAAGGGATGGTTTAACCCCTTCCTCCCCCTTTTTCAGCCTCCAGTGTTGTGAGAGCTATCCCCATGGCACGGGACAGGAACTGGAAGCCTGCTTCAAATTGTTTTTCACAGTTTTCAAGAAAAGCATTCTGATTTATAATAAAGTTGCCACATCTTTGTCTCATTTATTTTGTTATAATTTAATATTCAAAACTAGTTGTTCGGTGTGGGTGTGAAGAGTTGTTGTTGTTGTTGTTGAGTCATTCAGTCGTGTCCGACTCTTCGTGACCCCATGGACCAGAGCACGCCAGGCACGCCTATCCTTCACTGCCTCTCGCAGTTTGGCCAAACTCATGTTAGTAGCTTCGAGAACACTGTCCAACCATCTCATCCTCTGTTGTCCCCTTCTCCTTGTGCCCTCCATCTTTCCCAACATCAGGGTCTTTTCCAGGGAGTCTTCTCTTCTCATGAGGTGGCCAAAGTACTGGAGCCTCAACTTCAGGATCTGTCCTTCTAGTGAGCACTCAGGGCTGATTTCGTTAAGGATGGATAAGTTTGATCTTCTTGCAGTCCATGGGACTCTCAAGAGTCTCCTCCAGCACCATAATTCAAAAGCATCAATTCTTCGGCGATCAGCCTTCTTTATGGTCCAGCTCTCACTTCCGTACATTACTACTGGGAAAACCATAGCTTTAACTATACAGACCTTTGTCGGCAGGGTGATGTCTTTGCTTTTTAAGATGCTGTCTAGGTTTGTCATTGCTTTTCTCCCAAGAAGCAGGCGTCTTCTAATTTCGTGACTGCTGTCACCATCTGCAGTTGGGCCCTAATGAAAGCCACTATCCCCATCCCTGACTCTCCACCTACAACCTTCTGAAAGAGGATGTAAAAAGGGGGGGTAGGAGAATTAGGCTCCTCTACTCCACTCCCCACAAATAATAATTCTAGCACTGAATCATACATACGCGGGTGGCGCTGTGGGTTAAACCACAGAGCCTAGGGCTTGCTGATCAGAAGGTCGGCGGTTCAAATCCCCGCAACAGGGTGAGCTCCTGTTGCTCGGTCCCAGCTCCTGCCCACCTAGCAGTTCAAAAGCATGTCAAAGTGAAGTAGATAAATAGGTACCGCTCTGACGGGAAGGTAAACGGCGTTTCCGTGCGCTGCTCTGGTTCACCAGAAGCGGCTTTGTCATGCTGGCCACATGACCCGGAAGCTGTACGCCGGCTCCCTCGGCCAGTAACACGAGATGAGCGCCGCAACCCCAGAGTCGGCCATGACTGGGCCTAATGGTCAGGGGTCCCTTTACCTTTTTACTCCACTCCCCACAAATAATAATTCTAGCATTGAATCATACATAGCTTGGAGTTCAGCTCATTGAATACAAGAGGCGTGAAGAACTGGACTGAAATTGAAATATTTCAGAGCAGAGGTTTCCAGACTGTGGTCTGTGAACTTCATTCAGATAGTCTGTGGCATGTCCGCGGATTTGTTGTTAACAATGGAAGACGGCACATCCATCAAACTGAATACTGATATTGATTATGCAGTATACTTTTATTGCTTCTTTTATTTCTTACATTGTATTTCATTGAATTACAAAATGAATTATATGCTATTACAGGCAGAAAAATCAAGTGGTCCGCTTGGAGTCTTAGACCCCCCAGCAATTTCCATGGGCAAAATTGTTTGGGAGCCACTGCCTCAGAGCCAAAAGCACCTTAGCTATGAACCACGAAGCCCCTGACTCAGATCTGACCTGTGACATAGGAAGATTACAATTTATCAGCCTTGAGACCCCCACCCTTATCTGCAACATGTCATATAAAAATGATAGACCACCTTTCAAGGTTGTTGTCATCAAGATAAAATGTCGCAGAAGTGCTTTGGACATGCAAAAGCACGGTACAAATGCTGATCATTATCCGACTTTTGCCACTCTCACTGTTTCCATGCTTTCACATTGTGATGTGATGCTTATCATTCCTTTCACCATGGCACAGACTCCTTTCATCTCAAGGACTCTGTCCTATGTTTGGGAACCTGAGAAGTTCCTCAGGTTTTTGTTTTTTTGTTTTTTAAATATTCTCTCCCTCCTTCAAGATAAAGTGACTCATAAGAATAATTGAGGTGGAGTCCTTGAAACAAGGAGTGTAAACGATTATGAAGGGAAGGTCAGTGTACTTGTCTTTCAAGCCTGAGCATGCCCCATTGCTGATGGCACATAAACAATACTCATTAGATGCCTGTGGTTGTGGATGAACGGCTAATGCACTCCACAGCTCTGTCACATTTTGCTGACTGGCAACATTTGGCCTCAATGCAGAGTTGCCATCACAGGCTGTTTAGTTGGCTGAGTGGGGCTCAGGCCAGTGGCCCATCTAGTCCAGCATCCCGTTCTCACAGTTGCCAACCAGATGGTTGTGCGAAACCTACAATCAGGTCCCGAGCAAAAGAGCACTCTACTCACCTGCAGTTTCCAGAAACTGGGTTTCAGAAGCATTGCTTCCTCTAACCAGAGGATAGCCATCATGGCTAGTAGCCGCTGATAGCCTTATCCTTCATAAATTGGTCTAATCCTCTTTTAAAGCCTTCAAGTTGCCTCCTGTGGGAGATAATTCCATAGTTTAACTATGCACTGTGTGTCCTTCGGTGGTTCTGCTCCAGAGCCATTTCTAGAAGGTAGTTATGGCAGGGGTATTCTCCCGTGCCATGGAAATTGTCCTGCAGGGTTCCATCTTGCCTCCCCATGTGAAGCCACTGTGAGCTGCAATTGGGAGATATGGAGTGAAGCGTCACCAATATGCCGATGGCACCCAGCTCTGTTTCCCTGTTCCATCTGAATTGAGAGAGCTGTTTGATGTGCCATGGAGGCAGAGCACAGCTACCATGCAACTATCCAGGGGGCAGTTAGAATGGAAAAGAAGTATCTGTTGTATTCAACATATGTATCTTTGGAATATATTTTAGAGCACTTGGTTGAAGAGAAACAAACAAGGTATTAGGTGAAAGTATAACAACATGCAGGTTTGCAGGAGGAATTGTGCTTTGCCAAATTGTCTCAGTTTTGTGATATAGTTCATAATCTGAAATTCAAACACCAACTTGACCTCTGTGCTCATTATTTTTCAAGGGAGGAAAGAGGCAAGGCATGTTGCAATGCAATATCTAGGCCTCCCAACTGTTGGGCTTTATTAATATGAACTTTGTAAGAATACTTCAGTGAGACTGTTTGGAGTCAAATCCCGTTGATTAGAAAGGGCTCCTTGTTTAGTCATAATCTGAAGCTAGCTTGCTTACATAAGCATTAATTAAAAATATATCTGCCTTTGTGTGTCATCGGATGATGATGAGTTCCTCACCAGACTCTGATCTGACAAAGATCAATATTGAATGGCTTTGAAGAATTAAAGCTAGATCAGATTGACTCTCCTTTCTGTCAACTTTATGGAATATTCCAAAGGATTAACCCTCTGTTTTGTAATGAAGGAATATGGGTGGGGAGCTAGTGTGGTGCAGTGGTCAGAGTGCTGGATTAAGACCTGGGAGAGACCAAATCTTCACTCAGCCATGAAACTCACTAGGTGACCCTAGGACAGTCACTTACTCTCAGCCTAACAGTCGCAGGACTGTTGTGAGGATAAAATGGGGAAGAGAACTACGGTATGTAGGCCTCCTTTGCAACTACAGTTCTGAGTCATATCTCAAGTGGCTCTCTGGCCAATGAAGACAAAGTGGATATCTTTAAGATACTACAAGATTATTGTCTCTGTGTGTAAGAAGAAAGACAAGTTTCCTTGGCTACACATCACTCCTCGACATGGATTGTTAGCACTTTTAATCTGATTCCAGCGACGCCTGTTCCAGAGTCACCTCCCACAAATTAAAAATGTAATCCATCCAGCACAGACATCACCAATAGCCCCTGCACCTCCCTTGTTGTTCAGTCGTTCAGTCCTGTCCAACTCTTCATGACCCCATGGACCAGAGCACGCCAGGCACACCTATCCTTCACTGCCTCCCGCAGTTTGGCCAAACTCATGTTAGTAGCTTCAAGAACACTGTCCAACCATCTCATCCTCTGTCATCCCCTTCTCCTTGTGCCCTCCATCTTTCCCAACATCAGGGTCTTTTCTAGGGAGTCTTCTCTTCTCATGAGGTGGCCAAAGTACTGGAGCCTCAACTTCAGGATCTGTCCTTCTAGTGAGCACTCAGGGCCAATTTCCTTGAGAATGGATAGGTTTGATCTTCTTGCAGTCCATGGGACTCTCAAGAGTCTCCTCCAGCACCATAATTCAAAAGCATCAATTCTTCGGCGATCAGCCTTCTTGATGGTCCAGCTCTCAATTCCGTACATTACTACTGCATGAAATATAACCAACAGTCTGTATGAGTTGAATAAATTGTGTCTTACGTAGCTTTCCAAACTCTGGCATAACTTGTAACTTTTCCCCTGAGTTCCAGAGCACTGCACTGGAGCTAAAACTAAGCCCTAGTCTCCTGATGCAGTAGAACGAAGTGGAAGAGTTCTTTGGTGGTAAAATAGATTGTGCAGCTTCAGACTGCAGTTGAGAAGAATCTTACATTTTAGTGCAAAAACAAAACACAAACAAAAAAGAACCTCTAAGTGAAAAATCAACCTTCTGGGAAGAGGTCTGGTCCGGAACCTCCTTGCTCCATGATAGTTAGTTTTCCAACTAGCTTTCTGCTTGCAAGATTTTTCTGGTGGGGAGGATTCAAAATAGCACCCCCTCTATACACATGCAGTCTCACCTTGAAGAACCCCCCTGGTATCTCCCACATTGCATTTGCCAAAAAAAGGAGGCGGAGGAAATATAGGAGCAAGAGAGAGGGCAGAAAAAGGGTGCAGATCTGCATGACATTAGCATATGCTCAGGCATACATAGAGATGCAAATTTAGAAATAAGTACTACGGTTTGAATAAAAACACAATACTAACTCAGTGACCTGTCTGCCTGCTTGGTCCACTGTTCAGGTGCTGCTCTTGGGCAACTTCAAGCCCCTGCACCCCACCTGCTCTTCTTCTTCTTCTTCTTCTTCTTCTTCTTCTTCTTCTTCTTCTTCTTCTTCTTCTTCGCTTTTATCTTTAAACTGGACTTGGACCCAACAGCCCTTCAAAGTAGGGCTGTGTGCAGTCCCCCTGAACTGGGGCCACCCAGGGGCCACCTGTCTCACATCTGGTCCTAAATCCATTTGGGGGCAGAGCTGTTTAAATGGGGTTTTATGAATGAAGGCTGCGCAGGAAGAATTCTGGTGTTCATGGCCCTTGCCAGAGCTATACATAGAGTAGGAGCTGAGCCAGGAAGAAATGGAGCAAAAGAACTGCTGGTTACTGAGCTCCAAAGGGAACTCTTAACTTAGGAAAGGTCCAGAGGTGACTGGGAGTCTTAGGCAACAACAGCCAGTTCTTGCCGTGCCGTCTCTCTGCTGTGTAACTACGTGCAGCTTGGTCTTCTCCATCCTGGAGAGAGTCACTTGGCAGCCACATGGGTGCTCCAGGTTTCCTGCCAGATCCATTGCTGCTGCCACTCTTGAGACTTACATGGACAATGGGGAAGACTAAGGGATCAAGGCAGGGATCAAGATGGAGTCAAAGAGGTTCTTGTGGGGACCAGGCAAAGAATCCCCCCAAGTGGGCTCAAGCTGCCTTTGGCCTCCTGTAAGTCCCCCTGTACTGGACTTCTCTTCAGGGACCAAAGCCCTTCCCTCCAAGGAGGTCTACCTAGCGATTTGGGCCAGATGACTTGGGAGTTCATGTCATCCCCAAGGCACTTTGGTGGCATTTGCAGTGAGAAATGGTGGTCTCACTGTTTTAGGCCACACCTCAACTCTGAACTTTATTGAAATGTTTCATTTTTTCACTCTGGGTAACACAACATGGCTCCCTCTCTCTTGCCTCTGGGTATTATTAGCCACAACAATTAATCCCCATTTGGAGGATGTTGATGTAATATCATAAATACCAATCTCTTGTGTTTATGTAGTATTGTGTTTACTTGGGCAAGCTGCCACCTGCACTAAAGAAATAAACAAAGAGTCAGTCTTTGTGGAGAAGGAAAGCTTTGTTGGGATTTTTCACAGTCCTCTTTCCCTTCATAAGGCACTCCTTGTTATATTGCTGAAAGTGGCTCTTTAAGATATCCAGTTTTGATAAACCATGCAATTTCTGGGAGAGTTAATTGGAGCGCCTACAAAACAGGATCCCCCCCCAGGTTGTTTTAAAAAATAAAGGCCCAAGTTGGCAAAAAAGCACATAGTTAAGCTGTGGAACTCACTCCCACAGGAGGCAGTGATGGCCACCAACTTGGATGGCTTTAAAAGAGGATTATACAGATTCATGGAGGACAAGGCTATCAATGGCTACTAGCCACGTGACCCCACGATCCAGTTTGCAAAGGCTGCCTCTTGTACAAGTGCAGTCTTTGCTATATGGAATAACTGGTGGTATTTGACGACCTACTTTTCACACAAAATTGCAGTAAAATCAACAAAACCTCAATGGAAACAATAATAGATGGTCATTTACAATATTCCATTCTAACAGCTAATTGGGACAAGTTGTCAGATGTTATGTTCTCTCTATCCAAAACACTTCCATCTACCCAATTTAACAGGCAATTTAAATGCGTGAATTGGGGCCAACAACCAAAATATTGTATCCCAATTGGGCTTTGAAGGAATAGATATAATACCTACCCCACTGTCTGTTCCCCACTTCTCTAAGGATAGATTAACTAACAGAGTGGGGCTAAAACTTATGGAATTTTGTATTGCCCATAATGTAGCTATTTTAAATGGACTGGGGTCAAACCATCGCAAGAGGTGTTGAAATTTTGGGAGGCTGGATAGTTACAATGGAATGGTCTTGATGGCGGAATGCACATTTTAATTATTATTTATTTATGATTATTACGTTGTCAAAATAAAAAAGCTAAATCTAAAGTTGCCTGATTTATTCAGTGGTGGCTATCTAGTCTTTTATATATTGAAGGTGTTTGGATTATCAGTGTATTTGGATGACTTTGTATGATTTTATGACTGTTTTAACTTACTGTATGCCAAAAAAGCTAGTAGTAGTAGTAGTAACATTTCACTAGTCACTGATCTGCATCTTGACACAACATAAAATAAAGAAAAAAATAATTCAGCTGGTTAACAAGAGGACCATATAATGCATTTGAAGGCCCAAGGCTACATCCTTTAAAAAAAGAAGGGTCATAGCACATATTTTAAAGGAAGATGCAGAGCACTTGCTTTCTGCTCCCCTTTCCAGCCACTTCCAGGTTGCTGTGATATGCGCATATGCAGTTGTATGTCAATCGGATGTGCATAAATCAGTCACTGCCTGTATCTATCTATAACCCACCCTTCACCCCAGGGAGGATTACAGCATTAAAATGCAACACGAAAAGCAGTTTAACTTCATTTGATACATGATAGGCCCTGTCATCTGAAGGCAGCAGTCTTGTGAGTATGTGTCACCAACTGGGATTTTTAGCTGACCCAATGTGGTCACTGATGTTTGCTGGCCCAGCCACAGTTGTCCTGCTCTTAATCTTCTCCAACACCCAGACAACTCACTTAGCAGGCACATGCTTTGCAACCAATGACAATGACATAGCAAGTTCAGGATACACAGGAGGTCAAGACTGCTGTGCTCAATACCCAACTGTTGGGAAGATGTTTGGGCCCCTTTATGTGTATTCTCCACATGTAGGTCTGCAAATAATCTTAAGGTTTGTTTAGCTAGTCAAGCTTGTACTTGCTCCTGTGTTAAGGATTTATTAGTGAAGTGAGTAAATACAATTGTTGTGGTAACAGCCTCCAGGTATATCAGAGATCTTTGCCTTGGACTGGGTTCTGTTTACTTTGCTGTTGTTAAGGGGTCATGTCTGCTTCTCAGAGAGAAACTTTGCATTCAAGGAGCATTGTTCATTTCCCCAAACCTGGTGCAAGTGCTCAGTCAATGAAGGATAGTAAATGAAAGAAGGACCCTCAGGCAGAGGGAAGCCAGAATGCCACAAGAAATACCCTTGGTACCTTTTTTTTTTTTTAAGGATTGGGTCACTTTGGGGTTTGATTCCCTTGGCTTGTTAATGAGCTATTCTATGAGGCATTTCAGGGGCAGGGGAGGAGTGGGTTAGGGGCCCCTGGGCCTGGCCTAAACCTCCCCTCAGACTTGGTGCAAACAAATCAGAATGCATGTTGAATAAACTGATTGTCAGAAAGCGACCCAGGATGGCAAATAAAAAGGTTCTCAGGAACAGCATTTCTGAAGTCACCCACACTATCACCACTATCTGAAAGAAGCTGAAGGATGGAAGATTCAGAACAGAGAAAAGAAATGATTTCCTCATGCAGCACATAGTTAAACTATGGAACTCACTCCCACAGGAGGCAGGGATGGCCACGCGCCCAGATGGCTTTAAAAGATGATTAGACAAATTCATGGAGGAGAGGACTATCAATGGTTAGTTGCCATGATAGCTGTGCTGTGCTGCCACAGTTGGAGGCAGCAATGCTTCTGAATACCACTTTCTAGAAACCACAGCAGGAGAGCATGCTTTTGTGTCTGTGTCCTGCTTGCAGGTCTCCCATAGGCATTTGGTTGGCCGCTGTGAGAAGAGGATGCTGGACTAAGTGGGTTGTTGATCTGATGTAGCAGATCTTATGTTATGTAAAGTGTGTCCGCCTTGGTAAACAGAAACAACTCAAATGTACCGTATGTCTTTAGGGATTTGGGATTTCAATGCACATGAGCTCTCCAAACACCACCATCATTTTCCTCCTTAAATCTTATCTTACACAAAGATCTTCTTTGTGGTGGCTAGAGTAAGCATCACTATAGTGGATTACACCGTAGCAGAGGATTGGTGCAGACAAATATGAACAGTGTTCCTGATGGAGAAACTAACAAACCAAATTAAAGCACAAAAGACACTTTTCAGGAACAGAAGGATTCTTTACTTGCCTCTGTTTCACAAAAGGAACAAGGCTGGAAGCCCCCACCATTGCACAGCTAGCTTTGGTAGGATACACTGGACATCCACAACTGACATAAGTTACATATATCACAGTGAAACCTACTGGGATGTCTAAATTGCATTGTAACATAACTGCCCTATTTGTTTTTGTTAATGTTACTGTCATTATAAAACTAATAAAATGTTGTTGTTGTTTCTAAACTCTTCTTGTCATTCCTGTGACCGTGACCCATTCCCCTTCTGCCCCCCACACACTATCAGCTACCTTGGCAAACAAATGTTCACCCAGCAGAGACTCAATTACAAAGCCCCACTTCAAACATGTTGAGCAACTCGCATACCAAGCATACTCTAGAATGCCCCCAAATCCTGAGAGGGAGGAGTGTGCAAAATGTCCCAGACTTTTCGAACTCAGGAACTACGCTTCCCATAATCCCTTGAGACCCACATTAGCTGAGTGTGCTCAAACTTTCTCATAGAAGTCCCATTGTTCCTACAGCTCAGCCTTCACCACGAGCCACGACATTGGACCACAGCCTCTGGGGATATGTTCCAGCTGCACAAAACCAGTGTCTCCAAACAATGGAAGAATGTCCTAGCCCAGACGCTGACATTCTGACCTACCATGTCAAGCCGACTCTGTTTTCTCTTAACCTTTGGGGAAAACCTTTCTGAAAACACCCAATAATTTCACCTTTTGCCTACCAGCCACTTAAAAGTTTCAGCCCCAGTTAATGTCTGAGTGGATACTCTGTTTGCAGTCAGAACCCCTTTGGGCACATAGATGTGACCTGTGCAACAGTGTTTAGCTGTTGTCGTTATTTCTGAATGCCAGATCCACAGTAATAATATGAACATGTGGTGACAAAAACAAAATAATTTTAAATGAAAAAAAAAACAAAATCCAAATGGAAGTTCAAATGCAGTAACATTAGTAGCACATGATATTCACATACATTCAATAATAGAATCACAGAACTGCAGAGCTAGAAAGGACCCCAAGGGCCATCTAGTCTAACTCCCTGCAATGCAGTAATTTCAACTAAAGCATCCATGGCAGATGCCCATCCAACTTCTGCTTAAAAACTTCAAATGAAGGAGAGTCCAACACCTTCTTCTTTTTTTAGGAATAAATTTTTTATTATTTTCCAAAATACAACAAATTACAGCCAATTTAACATCTAATATAAAATACATTAACTATTGCTCTGCCGAGCTACGACTCCCCTCCATCACGTCAGCAGGTTTTCTAGTCCATTCTCAACACGCAGTTATTATTGCTTCTTATTAAACTATGTCGAAGGTTTATTCCAGTCCTACTAGTGTTTTTAAACTTCCACGATTCAATCTTAAGTATTCCACAAATTTACTCCAATCTCTCCGAAACCTCGAGTTGTCCTGCTTTCTGACCCTACCGGTCAGTTTCGCAAGTTCTGCATATTCTACCATTTTCGTCTGCCACTCATCAATCGTTGGTAATTCCTGTAATTTCCAATTTTGGGCCAGCAATGTTCTTGCAGCCGTTGTCGCATACATGAACAATCTTTTGTCCTTCTTAGCTATTTCTTCTCCCATCAACCCCAACAAAAAGGCTTCTGGCTTTTTTGGGAAGGTATATTTAAACAGAGTCCAACACCTTCTGCGGGAGTCCATTCCACTGTTGAACAGCTCTTGCCACCAGAAAGTTCTTCCTGATGTTTAGTCAGAACTCTTTTTCTTGTAACTTAAGGTTACCAGACGTCCCCGTTTCCTGGGGACAGTCCTCAGATTTACAAATCAGTCCCCATACAAAATCCATTGAAGTTGAAAAGTGTCCCTGGATTCACTGAAAAAAAATCTGGTAACCTTATTGTAACTTGAATCCAGTGGTTTGGGTCCTGCCCTCCAGAGCAGGGAAAAAACGATCTTGCTCCATCTTCTATGTAACAGCCCTTTAGATATCTGAAGATTGTTATCATATCTCCTCTCAGTTTCTTCTTTTCCAGGCTAAGCATACCCAACTTCTTCAACTGTTCCTCATAAGGCTTGGTTTCCAGACCCTTGAGCCTCTTGGTCACTCTCCTCTGCACATGTTCCACATTCTCAATTTCCTTCTTAGATTGTGGTGCCAAGAACTGGACACAGATAACAAAATAAAAATGTTGTTCTTATTTCAAACAATCCCTGTGATCAGAGGGTTGAGACACTTCAAAGATTGACAGAAAACATTGTCGAAGTTTATCTTGCAAGGGGGAAAACCAAGAATTAAACATAAACTTCTTACAGATCAAAAAGGAAAAGGTGGATTCTTGTTGCCAGACTTCAAATTATACTACGAGGCGTCCTGTCTTTTGCTGGTTGAGGGATTAGATGTTGTTGGAGAATACAGACTTATTAGATCTAGAAGGATATGATAAGAGATTTGGTTGGCACGCATATTTATGGTATGATAAAGTTAAAGTTCATAAAGGGTTCCTGAACCACACAATAAGAAAATCAATTTATGAGGCATGGAACAGATACAAAAGCCTATTTGAATGGAAAACCCCATGGTGGCTCTCTCCAATAGAAGCAGTAGCAGTAAAAAGAATAAATGTGAAAGGAAAGTGGGCCACATATAGAAAGTTATTGATAGAGGCAGAGAGGGAAATTTTATCGGAAATGTATATATTGTCGGAATGGCATACTAAAGATGAAGAGGTTAAAGTGGTAATGATACAATGGGCTAAAGACTTTGGATATTATATCCAGTTAGAATCGTGGGAAAGATTATGGAATGAAGGAATAAAATTCACCACATGCAGTGCATTAAAAGAAAATGTTGTGAAAATGATGTATAGATGGTATTTAACACCAACTAAACTTGCAAAAATGTATAGGACAAGAAATAAGGAATGTTGGAAATGTAAAGAAAAGGAAGGGAGTTTCTATCATATGTGGTGGACTTGTGATAAGGTAAAAGCTAGTTGGGAAATGATATATAATGAGTTAAAGAAAATGTATAAGAATTTTTATTAGGTATAGTAGGAGAAGAAATACTAAAAGGCGACCAAAAACTGTTTATGTATGCAACAACTGCAGCAAGAATTCTTTTAGCCCCAAAATGGAAGCAACAAGAAATACCAACAAAAGAAGAGTGGCAGATGAAGATGATAGACTTTGCGGAACTGGCGAAGCTGACTAGGAAAATCCGAAACCAACATGATCAAGCGTTCCAAAAAGACTGGAGTAAATTTATACAATATTTGAAGGATCATTGTAAACAACTAACAACACTTAGCAGGGTTGTAAGAATACTTGTAATGACAACTGTTATTACCTTTTTATACTTATTTATAAATTGGGATTTTTTATTTTGTGAAACGTAAATTTGAAAATATACAAATGCTATGTTATATAATATCAATCTTGAAAACCAAGAGGCGGGAGGGAGGGAAGTCAACAAGCTCTTAAGAGCAAAAGTATAAAGTGGATAATAAGGATGTGTCATAATTGTTATAAAATGGAAACTTAATAAAAAAATATTAAGTCCCTTATCTTATATTTGCACAGCTGGCTCTTCCTGCCTAACTGTAGAACCTTACATTTGCCCCTAGAGAAATCCATTTTGTTGATTTTGGTCCATTCGCCAATCTGTTAAAGTCTTATTGAATTCCAATTCTGTCTTCAGCAGCATTAGCTACCCCTCCCAGTTTGGTGTCAACTGCAGATTGGATGAGCAGCCCTTCAATTCCTTCATCTAAAACATTTATAAAGATGTTGAACAATCACTGGCCAAGGACAGAACCAGGGGGCACCCCACTTACCACTTTGTTCCAGAACGAGGAGGAACCATTAGTTATCATTCTTTGGGTTTGGTCAGTAAACCAGCTACAATCCACCTAATAGTTACCTTGTCCAGCCCACATTTTACCAGCTTCTCCACAATAATATAACAGGGGACTTAGTCAAAATCTTTACTGAAATCAAGATACACTATGTCCACAACATTCCCCTGATCCACCAAGCTTGTAACTATATTTGAAAAATGAGATTCTTCTGGCGTGACTTGTTTTTGAGAAACCCATGCTGGTAATCACAGCATCCTTTTCTAAGTACTCTCAGAATGACTATTTAGTTATGCGTACTAGGACCTTTCCTGTTACTGACATCAAGCTCACCAGTTAGTAGTTACCTGGGTCTTTTCCCCCGCCCCCCTTTTGAAGATGGGGACAACATTTGCCCACCTCCAGTCTGCAGGGACCTCACCTGTTCTCTGAGAATTCTCAAAGATTATAGACAACTCTGAGATTACATCAGGGGAGGGATATTTTCAGGAAAGTGAGGGGAATTTTGCCTAAACCTTAAATTATCTGGCAAGCAGAATAAGAACTTGGGTCATAAATTAAGCTCTAAACATTGCCTTTTGGAATACTTAAATGCTCTGTAAACAATACAGTGTGGTTGAAACCTACAATCATTCTTGGTACTTCCACAGAACCACCATACCCAAAACTCTCTCTCTCTCTGTCACACACACACACACATACACACACTCCTTATCTGTAGCTAGGCACCCAGTGCTTTAATTTTAAAACAAGAGTCATACATCATAGAGGTGCCCCCAGGAAAGTAATCTGCAACATTTCAGAAGGATGGGGGCAGAGACAAGGGAGTTATGATTTTTAAAAGCTGCCTCAGGCTTGAGCTCTGCTCAATTGACACAAAATGTCAGAGAAACCAAGTGCATAGTTGATTTGATGGGAGTGGATGTGTGAACAGGTGGCCCAGAGGCAAAAGGCCTTGAATGTCCAGCATTTCCCAAGCAAGAGCACCCTGAGAAGATCAAGCAAAGGGCACAAGACAGATAAGAACAAGGCAACATCATTGCTTCAACATCCCTTCTCCAAGGCATTGCAACTGGGGAGTCCTGCTAAAGCCAATCCCTTTGCTCAGATGCTAGACCTGTCAACCACATAAAAGCTCCCCGCCTCTCTCCCCACTCTGACATTTTCCAAGCCTGGGAGGTTTGTTTGTTTCCAAGTTTTGCAGATGAATTGTCTATAGCATTTTCCCAATGTCTGTATTTCTTAAGTGCCCTGAAGCACTTCTGTTTGGGACGAGGATGCCTTAGGGAGATTCTGCTTTGGCTTGGGCAAGAAACACTTAATCCAGGATTCATTTGAATATTTCACATATTCCTGGTTTATTTGTGTTATGCACAACCAACATCTCCAAGTGGTGAGAGACTCCAGGGGTCCCAGGCTCAGGTTCAGTTCCAGGCTCAGGTTTAGTTTCCTTGGAATGAAGGTTAGTGGAGTCTGTGATTAGTGGAGGATATATGGTTTTATTTACACATATACACAACCTGAGCATAGGATGGAGGGGCTCACAACATCCACGCCCCCATTAGTAACATATTTGCTTCTCCATTAGTAACATATTTGGATCCTTCACAGAGCAAGCATGTCTCTGTGTCTCCAGCTTCCAGCCTATTTCTCACCCTGCTTACACATAACTCTCTGGCTTTTGCTCTCTTAACTAACAGCAATGTGAGGGCGTGGGAAGGACCACCCATTTGTTCTAGGGTGTAGAGCAACTTCTTTGGTTATGCTAATTGTGGTGCTTAGCTAGTCAGTCGAAGTCATTACGTAGACAAGGAACTGGTCTGGCAAGCTTGCTACCATACATTCTATCGCCACAGATACAGGATCCCAAGAATGAAGACATCATCCAGACTGACCTTGCAAATTCGTAACATTTTGTTCTTATTTTGTGATATTGTATGTGCTGATTAAATTTTCATGTTGTTTTTTGTTTTTGTTTTTTGCATTAGTATGATTGAGATGCTTTTGTATTTGGGGGGCTCTTCATTTTCCATGTAATTTCTTTCTTTCTTTTTTAAAAAAATTATACAGAATTACTTTAATTTAATACAATTTCTTAAAATCAAGTTTCCCCTTCCTGTTGCAAACATATGTCCATAATTTCGCCCCACAGCCACATCATTTCTTATTTAGCCTCCAGTTGTCATCCATCACTTGCCATTAAACCATTCTTCCAGCTGACCACTTTTCCTCCTTACAAACAGCACCTCTGTTATGTCTTATAAATATAAAATCCAGTTCACGTGTGTAGTGCTTCATATACATATTGTTCCATACCTGGTGTGCTGAGAGTTCATTACTCTCTTCCACTGTTCAGTTCTTTGCAGTGTTTATCTGGATGGTACAAGGCCACATTCCATTCGTTTCGCTGTTTACAGATTAGCAAAGAGCTGCAGCCTTAAATAACTCACAGGGCGCACTTCCAAGCTTCCGCCATTAAATTCCTCTCTGGAGTTCTTTCTCAGCACACAGTTAAGAGCAAGATCTTTTCTCAAATTCAGCCTCTTTTCCACATCTGTTTGGCTGCAGATCATTCTCTCCCGCTGCGCCCCCCCCCGGTATTCCTGTAATAACACGCCTGTCTAGAAATGATTGTTGATAAAATGCATTCAGCCTCGATCGGGGGGGGGGGCATAGCAATACCTTATTAAATTCCTTCTTGATCATAAATCAATAGCCTCTCCCCTCTTTTTCAAAGTGTCAGGCAGAGCAACAATGCAACAGCTGCATATGTCTCTTTACTTGTGCAGGGAAGGGTAAGAAAAGGAAAGACCATTTGGAAACCATAAGAAAGCACAAAGCACCTTTACCTCCCCCTTCCTTTCCTGACTGTTGTAAGGATTCTCATGCTTCAGAAAAACATTCAAATACCTTCAGAGAGCCAAGCCCACTCCTTTCAGCAGCTGATTAATTGCAGCCCATTAGCATATGTCGGTCCAGGAGAGCCTCTTGATTAAAGCCAATTGTCCAAATTAAGGAGGAACCATCCAAAAATCATGTCGGTAACGGAGGCTCATCCATGGCAGGGACACACTCCCAAGTCGCTCCCACTCTGCCTTTCAGTTTGGCAGACACAAGATTGCACGGCACTGCAGGATGCAGTGAACACCCCAGCTCCCACAGAGGAGCATCACAAGGAATTATGCCTCAGAAATCCTCCTTTCCCCTTGCCTGAACTTCCTTGCAACTCATGGAGGGCTGCAAAGAACAACTGCCATTGACTCGTGACATAGCAGGAAACTCCATGTATATCCTTTCTAGCAACTTCCCCCAAGGCCAAAAACAAACAAATACAAACAGCAGAACTGTTCTTTTCTTTTCATCTGTTATCTCTATAGAATGCCATCCCAATAGGATTGTACTTTAAGGCATAATGCACACACAAAAAAACATTTTACTCCAGATAATTGAATTCTGAAGATGTCACCCTTCATCCCATACTTTCCAATCACTAAAACAGATTAGAATCTGGAGAGTGGGAACCTGGCTCAGCTGGGCTTTTCTTCTGACAAGGCCCTCGTGACCTGAACACCTGCATGGCAGATGGTTGTTTGATAGGTGAAGGCTTCCCCATCTCAGTGCCAGGAAAAGGCCCAGAAGATTCAGGTCTGCCTGCCCTGCAAAGGTGAAGAAAAGGGCTAACAGAACTTGAATCAAAACTAAAAATAAAAACCTGTTTATAGATTATATTGTTTTCCCCACCCCTATGAATTTGAACTGAACTTGACATATATAAGGGCCATACTTGATGTGACATCAGAGATGCAGGTCAGGAAGCAAGAAGCATCCAGGTGCCTGTAAAAGCTGCCACGTTTGCATCAGAACAGTGGCAGCAAAGGAAGACCACCAGCCATGCAGGAAATATACTTTTGCTACCTTCCTGGGATTGCAAAAATGAAATACACTGTGGGGTGCAGGGTCTTTTGGTGGGACAAAACTTGGAAGTTGTTCAGAGTGCATCAGTCCATGCCAAATGGAACAAGCTTGCCTTTTCCTGATCCAAGGGGTAGGATCTGAACCAATGGATTCAAATTACAAGGAAGGAGATTACAACTGACCATTAGGAATAAGTTTCTGACAGAGCTGTTGGACAGTGGAATGGTCACTCTGAGAAGGTGGTGGATTTTCTTTCATTGGAGGTTTTTAAACCATCTGTCAGGGATTCTTTAGCCACAAATCCTGCATAGCAAAGTGTTGAACTAGACGACTCTTGAGTTTTCTTCCAACTCTATAGTTCTATGATTCTATGAAACAGGTCAGTGCCTGAACCAGTTACTGAGTCATTTGTCAAAACTAGTCAGCTGTATAAAACCAAGACAGGCTCAGAGTGGGCCCATTTAAACCAATCAAGTTTCTGAACCAGAGTCAGAAATACTGATGAACCTGAACCAGAACTGAACCCAAATGTCTTGCTCCTTGCTGTGGACCTTTGCCCCCACATTCCCGCCCCCTTGCTTTTCAGCCACATTGCAACTGTGACATTAAAAGAAAAAAGAAAATTGTGGCTACTATCTCTGAGTGGGTGTTTTGTGGCTTGTGTCCTTACGCTGGTCACGCCCAAAGCCAGCTACTGCTATGATCTTGGGTGGCCATTTTGAAACCAGATGTTGGAGCCCTAAAGAGGAAGTCCACCAGCTTGAGAGATCTTATCTCAAAGTCACAGATGGCTTTGAAACAGGAAATGAGTGCAAAACGAATGAGCCAGCCATAGCCCCACAGCCTAAAACAAGAGGTTTACAAAATAGATACTTGCAGAGGGCTGGCGCCTCTTTTCCCCCAGCAGGGCTCATGTGCCTTTAAAAACAGCAAACAACAGGCCAAAATTCAGTGGATGCTAAGATCCCTAACATAGGCAATGGGGTTAGGGTAAAGTGCTGGACCTTTGGAATTTATCTTTATCATGCAGAATGGCCAGTGGTAGCAGAGCACTGCCTGAAAGATGGCAACCCTGTGGAGTGTAAAAAAAGTGGATGAACAAGCCACATTGACTCAAAACATCTGCCTGTGTTGCTGCAGAGAATAAGCGAACGTTACATATTTTATGATGCTTGAAGGGTGCTGTCAAAGAAGCAGCAAAACATCACAGCAAGTTCCAGAGTCAGAGGTGTGACTCTGTTTACATTCCGACTTGTTAAACTGGCCTGTGGTGGTTTTGGTGCCATAAGAACATAAGAAATGGCCCACCTAGTCCAGCTTCCTGTTCTCACAGTGGCCAACCAGATGCCCTGATGGGAAGCCCACAAGCAGGACCTGAGCACAAGAGCATTCTCTACTCTTGCAATTTCCATTAACTGGTTTCCACCCTTGCCCTGCCATATGGGAAGCACTATCAATTACCTTTTGAAGGCACACCTCCACACACACCTTGCTTTCCCTGCTCACTAAGGTGGACCCTCCTTGTCTTCTGGAATATTACAAATTGTTTCATTTCATTCTTTTACTTTTACAGCTATTTTAGTAGTTTGTCCTGATGGTTTTAACTGGGGCTTTTAGTTGTATTATTGATTTATTGCATTTATATCCCACTATTTTCTCCAAGGCACTCCAGGCAGTCTACCACTGAATGCCTGCTGCTAGGGAATAAAAATCAGGGAAGAGAATTCCTTTCTTGCATTTGGCTCACGAGGGTTGGGAAGAGGCAGCAGCAGAGGAAGCCGCTCGGGCATCTGTGACGGTGTGCCCAGTGGTGGGGTGAGCCACCCATATGGGTGGGGCGCACCACAGGGCCTCCAAAGTCTGCCTGCCTCCTCCCACTAAGCTGCCCTACAGCTGGGGGGGGAGGCAGTGGGTGGACCGTTTGGGCAGCGCGGAGCCTGCGCACACCCAAGCCACTGCATCTCCCAGGAGAGACACATGGCCCGGGCACGCTGCAGGCCCCGCAGTGAGTGCTGCCCGGCATTTTGTCACCCCCTCAGTGGTGACACCCAGGGCAAACCACACCCACTGCACCCCCCCTTCCTCTGCCCCTGGGAAGAGGGACTTGGGCTAGGGGAGACTTTGCTATAATCCAGCAGGGCTGTTCTTTTTATTATTGAAACATATATGCAGCAGCAGTGTGCTTTAACCTGGTTGTTGCTTGATTTGTTCTTTGCCGAGTGACTGCCCCACATGGGTTTCTCAAAAAGCCAATATTTATGTTTGCACTCTTCCCCACTCAGTAGTAGCATTACCTGGGGAGTACAACCTGCATTACTGGAAGCAGTAGGATTAAGGTATCGAGAAGCTTCAGGGAGACAAAAGCCTCCTTTGTGACAGAGAGAGCATGAGTGGAATTGCACTAATTGAGAGCACAGCTGAAAAGAAATCAGTGGGTTTGGTCTGCTTAAATCCTAAGGCTCAACATCTCCACCAGTGCTGTAATGATGATAATCCCTTAATTACGAGGCACTGAGGAAGGCCTGCCTTGCAAACAAACTGATCACATTAGCTAAAACATTCTTCGCCTGTAAAAGAAACCCAGCTAAGGAGGTGGGAAGAGAGGGCAAGGAGGAAACCAACTCCTCTGCAAAGACCTATACTTGCAGCTTCTCTGGCACAGCTGCTGCGAACTGCAGTTTGGTGAGGCTGCTGAGATCTTTTGGTTGTGCCCAGAGTTACAAATTCCATGATCCCCATGATGGGAATAACTGAAATACCACTTTAGGTTGTGTTGTAAAGGAAGAGGAAAAACCCCTTTGGGTTTGCAAATCCATATAAAGATTTCTCTACTTGATTTCTAAAAACAAGAGGGACTAGAACTGCTTTTGCAACCTGCTGGCAGCCGCCATATGTTTTGCCCAGCAAGCAGTTCACATGATCTCCAGCCAGAGCAGTGCAGCTAGTGTTAGAAACTCAAATTATATAAACTAGGTGCCAAATGGCTCCTGAAAATGGAATGTTTAGTTTCCATTTGGGGGCTAGGCAGCTCGAAAGTCGTATTTTTCAAAACAATTTTCTTGGTTGCTGAAATTCATTCAGATTGTGCAGATAAAATATAATGGATAGAACTCCACAGGATGTGTTGTTAGTGTGTGAAAACAGGTCAAGATCTACAAGGCTCCCCCAAGCCTGGTGATACCTCCTCTTTCTGCATGGATGGTACCATGATCCGTGTTATGTATTGAAGTTCTCACCCTAGGCCACTAGGGGTGTGTGTATATAGTTCATTCTGCTGCAGTTTTCACTCAGGTCCGCATATGCAAATGAAGGATTGTAAACTGACGTTCAGGGATTGGGTAACTGCAGAAAGTTGTTACTGTTGCTTTGTAGCTGAGTTCTATATAAGCAGGTTGCTGAGCCCTTCAACTCAGTTCTGTTCCAGCCTGAGAATAAACAAGAGCTGTTTGGAAATCACTGTGTCGTCTGCTGTGTTCACCCACAACTTAACAATCCGAGTTCGCTATTGGTCTAGAAAGCAACTAGTCTGCAACAAAATATTGCAGTAAAGAGTACAAAGGGTCAATGTTCCAGCCAGCCAATCAATGAAGCATTATTTCAAGAAACTCTTTTCCCCCACCCTCCCATTCCCCATCCACCCAAACTCAGAATTCTGTGGTCCCTGGGGATGGGATCTGTCAGTTTCACTCCTCCTTCAGTTTCTCATTTGCCCTATATTAAATTCAGTTCCCCACATTTTGCAGAAATTTGCAATTATAAAAAATACTCATGAAAATTAGCATTTTAGCACAAATTTCTCCTAACAAACACATTTGTATATTCAGTTTTGACTAAAACACATATTTCTGCAAGCAATATAATGCATTTTTGTATTCAATTTTTATCATTAGCTTCCTTTTTATGCACAGTGCACACATCTCCCTATTATATACATTTTTGTAAACACTGCTTGGTTGGTGAAGCGCATTGCAAATTTCAGATAAGTGCAAATTCTGAAAAATTCTGGACTTTGGTTCTCATATTGTTTCAGAAAGTCTGAATGGAATAGATTCATTTGAAATGCATACTGAACTGACTTTCTTAGCCATCCCAGGTGGGCTCTGTGTATCCTTGGACCTTCTCAGACTGGTTCTCAGGGGTGAGGGGGTCATAAAGATTTGTTTGCTTTGCTGCAAACCTTGGCATTCCCTCAAACATGGCAATATCTCCCTTGCCACACCCTGCCCTGTCTCAGCTGCATTCTCATTGGCACTCACCAGCGGAGCTGGCGCTGCTGTACACAGTGATGTCATGGTTCCAGCCACGTTCCAGGACTGAGCCCAGGTGCATGAGCAACGCAAACCAACCCCTGGGTTTCTCACGCTGCCTTGGCACTTTTCAGAAGTGGGTCAAAAAAATGTTACGTTAACCCCATCAATTAAATTTTTATGAAGCAATTGGCTGGACTTTAAAGCCCTTGCGAGGACCGATTTGGGCACTCTCTGCAAGACAGGTGCCAGGCGTTGGTGCAGGAGGACACTGTGTTCTCCTCCAAAGGGTTCTTCTGCCAGCCGCACTGGAAGCCATGGGCTAAGAACCAAAGGATCTGCTCTTGGAGAACCCAGTCTTTAAAAGCTAAAATCTTGCTCTTTGGTCAGAATGTGGAAGCTGGCTTGCAGGGAGTGGGGGGCTTAACTCCAGCAGTCTGCCTCTCCTTATTAGCTTAATAGCACTGAGTAAAACTCTCCATCGCAAGGGAGCATGTACATAAGCACATAACATAAGGGCATAAGAACATAAGAAGAGACCGCTGGATCAGACCAGTGGCTCATCTAATCCAGGATCCTGTTCTCACAGTGGCCAACCAGATGCCTCTTCTAGGAAGTCCACAAGCTGGATCCAAGCACAAGGGCACTCTCCCTCCTGTGGTTTCCAGAAACTGGTGTTCAGAAACATTACTGCCTCTGACAGCGGCTAGTAACCATGGGTAGCTTTATCCTCCAACAATTTGCCCGATCCCCTTTTAAGGCCATTTAAGTTGGCCATAATTGCCTCTTGGGCGCAAAAATTCCATAATTTAACAATACATGTTTATCTAGCTCCTCTCCCCATGTAATCCAGCGGCTGTCAATGTCAGAGTTTTCATGGTCAACACCTTTTCTTCATAGAAGATTTGCAACCTCAGTTTGGGAAGTACATTGAGCGGCTGCAGGAGTTCAACAAAAGGAGCAGGAGGATCTCAAGCATCCAGATCAAGTTTTGCATCTTAAAACAATCTCATCCACTATCCAAAAGCCATTGCATACATCTTTGTATTTAACATGTGCTTTTTAAAAAAAGAAAGAAAGAATGCAAATAGAAGCCACTGAGGCAGAGCTTGATACTTACTGTGACTGCAGCTGGGGTGTGTGTTAACCCTTTCCTCCCCAGTTGTTGTCCCAAAGCTGCCATTCGTGTTGGGAGAAAATCCTGCTCCTGTCCCCATAACATCAAAGATGCAGTTGATGGCACTTGCAGCTCGGGCTTCCTTGGGCCTTATGTGATGTGGAGCACTGCCCATGCTCCACAACCTCCACATAAGAACTCAAAGGCCTAGATGGAGCCTGCCTTTATGCAGCTGTGATTCTGCTGCAAGTTTCTCAAGGTCGTGTTGGCTGAGGCTGATGGGACTTATAGTCCAAAATGCCCGGAGAGAACCATAGAACTTCAAACAAAGAAAGAAAGCAAGTTGGCAAAGGCTGATCCTGGAGAGTTCCTGACAAAGGGAAAGTTGGAGCTGGGGCTACATGGACGTGGTTCATGGTGCCATGACTTTGTCACCAGTGAGTGTAGTATAACTGTGAGAATGGCTCGTTTCTCTAAGTTGGTATAGATCTGTCTGAAGCAGCCGTCATCCAGGTGTGAGGCAGGCAACAGACTTCCTCTTAAAATCAAAATTGTGTTTATGTTGTCAGTCTCCAGCCCGTCTGTCTTCACCTTCTTAGTGCAGTTGGAGACGTAGTGACTTTCCACTGCTGTGCTTTAGACTGTTTTGGGTGGTAACATTTCTGATGAGGTTCGGCAGCAGAGAATTTGCATACAAAGTGGAATCGCTCCTAAGAGGAGCTTAGTTTTGTCCTTGTAATTATGCCGTCAGCCCCACATGCAAGAAGCCACCCCCAATTTTCTGTAGTATTTAATTAAGGTTATCCAGCAGCCTTGATGTGTTTAGAAACAAAACCACTGGCATCCCTAATAAAGATCTTACCCATTTTGAGCAAAGAGGAACAGATTTCCTTCAGGTGCCCTGTTTTATCAGCCCAGGGAGCAGAAGAAGAAATTTGTAATCAGAGTAATGGAGCTAATAAACGAACAGTATACTTGAACTTGGGCAGAGGGAAGGAGCAGATCCTGACACGGTTTGCATGGGTGCAAAGTAAAAAGAGGGGGAGGATTATATCTTCAGTGTTGATGTGAAACATCATAAAGCTGGGGCAGAGGTGTGAAATCTCCTCCCCTCAACACAATGTTAATCCCTTTAAATCACTTCTCTTGCTGCATAAGTACCAGGTTGCAGCACAACACTGGAAGAGGCAAAGGCTGTGTTCACACAGCAGTTTGTTCCATTTTCCCAACATTTCCCTAACTCTAAATGTCTGCATTATATTTGAGCTTTTGTGTGTTGTAAAACCCCCTTTTAGAAAATTAATGGAATATAGGGCAATTTTAGCCTTAATTTCCATGTTATTTGACTGCAGGAGAAAATCCACCGGCAGCCCCCTTAACCCAGAAAATTGTGGGAGTGAAATGATGAAATTTGGGGCGGTAGAATGGCATCCAGTTCTTTTCTGCCATTTTCATGGGGGAATCATGGGGGAACAGAGGCAGGCATGTACAGAAAAGGTGAGGAAGTCACAATGTTGTCCAGTGACGTTCACACCCCCACTGGTGTGAACAGAATTCGGTGCAACATGCCAGTATGTTTATCAGAAAGCCACAGCTCCACAATGCAACTGGTGCAGCAGTGTGAAAGGAACATTAGAAAACAAGACATTCACATTATCATCAGGAAAACTAACACAATAATTCCCATGTCTGAATGCACCCTAAGTCACTGGGCTATCTAGGGCATCCTTCACTAACCTGGTGTCCTCCAGATGTCCTAGACTTCAACTCTCACCAATCCCAGACAGCTGGTAGGGAAGGGTCCTTGTAATTTAGTGGCATAGCCCTTGCTTTGCATGTAGAACAGAGGTCTCCAAACTATGGCCCAAGGGACTCAATTATCTAGCCTGTGGCGACACCCACTGCTGCCGCCCGCTCCTACTAGCGCAGCGCAGCTGCCCACTTCCGGGTCGGAGGAGCACCGGAAATAGTTTGTGCACATGCGCAAGCATCATTTTCGGTGCACATCTGGGTCTGAGGAGGCCCATGCACATGCACACAAGCTATTTCCGGTGTTCCTCCAACCCGGAAGTGCTCTGGAAATAGCGGTATGGGCGCACGCTCCCCCGCCCTCCGGCCCGCCACGCGATCGGCGCTGGAAGCACCGGCCCAAGGCTTGGTAAGTTTGCCAACCCCTGATGTAGAAGGTTCCTATGTGAAATACTGCCAGTCAGTGTCAGAAATAGTGAGCTCGATGGGCCAATGGTCTGATTTGGTATAATACAGTTTTCTACATCTCCGTCTTCCTATAGTTCTGTGAGGGCACCAGACTGGTGAGGGCTGGCCATGCCATGCTATAAAATGCAGGCAGAACTCCATGGGAGGAGATGCAAATACCCTAATGTGGCCCAGGTAACACAGTGATGCACTCCCTTCTCACTGCCAACAGGACAGGGCATCTTCCACTTGAAAGCATAGGCAAAGGGGAGGGCAGCTTCACTTCAGCCAAATACAGGTAGCACTCTTCCTGGGGCTTGCCAGTCATTCTGACACTTGTTGGGGTTTTTGAAAACCCACCTGTCATTAAGCTTCTGCTGTGCTTTGTATAATGGCTAGCTCTTTATTTTGTCCCCTGAGCAGGGATGGTGAGTATATGTCAGAGTCTGAGCACAGGCAAGGCCAGGAGTTGAAGGAAATGTGCCGGAGCAGAAAGAGAGTAACTTTAGTGTAGCATTACTACCAAGAGCAGGAAGCATGAGTCACTGCCTGGCAAGTGGGGGTGCTTTTTGCACAGTGGCTCTGCGGTTGTGTTCTGGAGGATGGTAGCACCCTGGGTAGTTGCCAGGTTTGCCTCTTTGCTTGCACAGAGCCTGCCAATGGCACCAAAAACCCACCGTCCCCACTTGAGATGGGCATTGTTAAATTCCAGTATCTCTCAAACTGACACCAGGTGGCAGACTTTTCAGAAGATTGTGGCTTCTTTCGGGTTCCTCGGTAATGCCTTTCAGGTCTGGCAAGTCATCAACAGGTAAACCTTCCTTGCCCTTTCTGATCAAATTGCCGACCGAACCATCCCCACCACGACCTCGCCCGGGCTGTTCCCTCCCACCCTCAGTTCAGAAATCCAAGCGCAGTTGTGTTTTCCTTCAGAGTGGTTTTGCTGTGAGTTTCTTACCCCACAGGACAGAAACGGCAAATCATCATCAGCACCATCATATCAGTATGCATACAGTGCTTTACAGCAAGGGTGGCCTACTGTTTTGGGCCCATAGGCCATATGCAGCATTGGTTAATTATCGGGGGGGGGGGAGCACACTCCCTTTCACATTCCAGGTAGAACAAAAAAACCAGTCTCTAAACAAAAGATTAAACAGACACAAATCAGACATCAGAAAGGGCAATAATTTAGAAACTAGGAGTGAATATTTCAACCCCATAGGACACTGTGTCCTTCAAGTAGCCATTTTGAAACAAAGGGATTTCAAAGAGAAACTCCAATGTGATCAGTTTGTCAGGAAATTCAGTTCTTTCCTCTGTGACTTGAATAGAGATTGTGGGTCATCATCATCATTAATTGCATCTCTCTCTCTCTCTCTCTCTCTCATGTTCTCCTTCCACTTCCATAACCCCCACTCTCTCCCTGCCCTGCTCAATGGCAAATGCAGAAAGTAAAACCTTTGCAAAGAGGGTTAGGCATGTATCCTGCTGTCAGACCTGGACCTGGAAATCATGGACCTGAACTTAGAAATGTGGAGCAAAGAAGTGTGGATGAGCCCTTAGTTGTCAAGGGCACTTACTGGCCAACAGTTAAGTCAGAGATAACACTTGCAGTCGTTTCTACAGCTCTGGATACCTATGTACACCAATCTAGTGTCTAGGCAGCTATTCCCAGAGCTGTGCTCTATGGAGCAATTGCAGCAACTGGGGACCACATCCCCCTCCACCCATTTATGTACCTCCCCACGATGGGCTGCACACATGTAACTAGAGGCTACGCCTGCACAGAAGCTTATTCTCTTCCCGCATCAATCCCCTCTTGGTTCTGGGAGACAGTGATGCAGGGGAGGGTGGGGAAACACCTAGCCCTTCACTTCCCTGGCCTGCCTCCTCCTCCTCTTCCCCCAGCTCTGAAGCTCCCCTGGCTGATTCTTGCCTCCTCGCTGATACAGATTCCCACAGACCACCATCCCTCTCTCCCAGCTACCCTTCCCCCAGAGCACACTCATCAGCGTCCCTGTCATTGACTAATGCCATTTTTTCATTAGAATCACATTTGTGGCAAATTTAACATGTTGACATCATTTCCAATTGTTTTCATTTCTGATTAATTTACTGGAATCCCTGACACCCTCCTTCTGCTTGTAATTTTGATGTTTTCCATCCAAACGATACTACAAGAGATCACAACTTTGCCAAATTTCAGGGAAAGGAGTATACTCTTTACAGGCATTTTTTTAAAGAAGAGAAACACACACATCTTAGCTGATGTTTAAACTCCTGGAAACGAACTTACAAACAGCAAAGCAAACAACTCAGTTACAAGTTTTTGCATTGAATACCCAAGTTATTGGGCAGGGGGGGGGTGCTGACCAAAAAAATCTCACTATAATCCTGAGGGAGCAAGAATAAAAAGGAGAGCTTAGCTGGCAAGATCTGTAAGCATTTGTATTTTAGGCTGGGTTAAGAAGCTCTCAGAGCTTGGTTAGACTACAGATGTTTGAGGAATTTGATCTTTGGCAGTTTCAGTACAAACTTGACCTGATCTGCACTTGCTAGATTAATGTGTACATCAGAATTTAATTATGCACCAGCTTCCATGCTTCCTTTTGCACAGTTCTTGGAATAAAGCAACTTCTTATGTTCCTAAACATGTATTTAAATAGGTACTTAAATCTAAACGTTCATGCAGGCATTTTTTTTTAAAGACACAGATTTATGAAGAAATGGGATGCAACAGACATATGGATGAACACACGCAAATGTGAAATTAACAGCTTCACCCATTCCTCAATTAGGTAAACTCCGGTTCAGGAGTAGAGATGGGGTAGAAATTCAGTTTGGTATGCATTAAAATGCGAGCCAAATTTGTACTTACCAAAACGATGCATGAAATGATGCACAGATATTCTTCAAAATTCACACATCTTCAAATTTTGTGGAGCAGTGCTCAAATCAAAAGAAGTGAATCAGTATGTGTATAAAGGTGCATATTTTAGGGATCCCAATTTGCAAAACTGCAGTAGGGAAAATTCTTCTTTATTTATTTTGGGCCTCTGATATAAAACATAATTAACTTTGTATTATCAAGATGACTACAGAAATGTAACTGCCATGGACTTCCTTGCAAGCACCTGCTAACACCTAGAAAGTTTGGATTTCAGGTATCAGAAGGAAGACTGAAGCTCTGTTCCTGATCTGTACAATCTGAGTTACTTGAAAACTGGGAAACCGTGTAAGACATTTCCGGGAGTGGGCAGGAGTAGCTGCCTAGGAAGGAGAGGGGAGCAAATCCAGCCAGGGCCACCAGCAGAGAAAGCTATACCCACAGAAACCACTGAGCATAGAGAAAAAGGATGGAGTTGATCCTGCGGTGGCTTTTCCTTCTCCACTGTGGAATTCCACAAAAAGCTACTTATGCCAAATGGCTGTGCTACAGTTTCCTCGTTCAGACTTCACATCAGTCTTCCCTAACCTGCTGTCCTCCAGATGTTTTGGACTACAACTCCCATCAGCCCCAGCCAGCATGCACTAGCTGGGGCTGATGGGAGTTGTAGTCCAAAACATTTGAAGGGCACCAGGCTGAGGAAGAGAGCCTTAGTGGCTGGCAATACTCCATCTTCACTTGAGTGGATTAGGCTCTATGGCTGAACCACGGAATTTTCACCGACCTCCTGCCCTGTTTCATTTTACCAAAATAAATAAACAAACAGCCCAGCAGCCTGTATCTATTGGACATGATTCTGGCCTGACCAGTTGTGAAACTTTACTCCAACCCCTGAAAGCCGCACACACACAAACATCCTGCCAAGTTATTTAAACCGCTGTTTTCATAGCTTACATGCCATTCAGAATAGTTTGCATTATTTGAGCACAGAATCAACAGACAACAACTTGGGTTATTGAAACCCCAGAGGAGGTGCTTGCATTTTAACTGTTTGCTCTGCCTCCTGGCTCTGCAAGGGAATCGAGTAACCACTTCCTCCTCTCTTCTTCCAGACGCCAGGATGCACTCTGCTCTGGTAATGGTGGGTCCAAAGTTTGGTGTGAAGGAAATAGGGTGCAGCCAGGGCTGAACCTTTGGGGCTGAAACCCATGAGAACATAAGAAGAGCCTGTTGGATTAGGCCAATGGCATCCTGTTCTCACAGTGGCCAGCCAGTTGCTTGTGCGAGCAGAACCTGAGCAGAGCACAAGAGCACTTGACAGTGGAGGCAGAGCATAGCCACTGTGGCTAGTAGCCGTTGATAGCCACATCCTCCATGAATCTGTCCAATCCACCTTTAAAGCCATCCAAGTTGGTGGCCTCCTGAGGGAGCAAGTTCCATAGTTTAGCTATGTGCTGCATGAAGCATTACTGTCTTTTGTCCGCATCTTCCAACATTCAGCTTCACTAGATGTCTCTAGTGTCACGAGAGAGGGAGAGGAGTTTTCCTATATCCACGTTCTCCAAGTTCTCAGTATGATTTGTGGGTCCTTTCTTGCAGGTCCTTTTTGTTAGAGATTTCAAAGTGCCTGCGTGCAGAAAGTCAGCTATCTACCTATGTCAATTAACTGTTGGCTGAAAGCCAAGATCTGCTCTCTCGCCAGACCCTGAATGCTGAACCTGAGGATGCTGAACCTGAGGGATCCCTTAGCAACAACCTATCATTGGTTCAGAAGTTCCTAAAGAATGAGCTCTGTGTGAGAGCTGGTGTGTGGTGTTTGTAGTTTGGTTAATGAAGGTTGAGAGAGAGACAGAGAGGAGAGGTTTTACTTTTGTTTCTTTTATTTCCAAAGTCAGTACATAGTAACTTATGGATACTAGTTGCTTCAATAAATACTGTATATAGTTATCCAAGTGAGTTGCTGAGTTCCTGCGTTGTGCTGTCCAGTCAATGCTCTACAGCCAGAAGCTTCCAGAAAACCTGCGTTCACTCTGCTGTATCCAGGACTACGTTATTTCCTGACACTAAATCTTAATACTTTTGCAGTAAGTAGGCCAGCTCTCTGTCTCTGCCTCTTTGTCCCCTCCCAAACACATACATATGTGTGAGCCTCTGTTCCAGTTCAACTTCTATCCATCTGGTTGCTCTTCTACTTTGCCAAAGTCTTCTGCTGAAAGCTCACCCAGGACTGCCTGCCTGCCAGCTCCTGTGCCACTAGAAACCTCTGCTGCCTTGGTGCATTATCCAGACCTGCTCACACGATACTTCCCTGCCTTGCCTAATAGTTTAGATTAAGCGACTTGTGTGTCAAAAAGACACCTGCTTATAATTTAGGTGCCCTTTTCCTTGCCTGTCTGAAATTTTGCAGGTGTGGCCCCTGAGATGATGGTGATAAAATGTCATACCAATTGGACTGAAAATGTTGAAGTTATGGGCAGCAGAAATGGAGCTGGCTCTCCTATTAAAATCAATGGAGATGAAAATGAATTGGAATGACCGAGAAGGACAAAATTTCATGCCAAAAATGAATGCCCTTCTAATGAATGAAGGTTTCAAAAACGAATTTGAATGAGAAACAAAACAAAGCATTAATTGAGTTTCACACCCCATTAATCTCTGCAAAGGGGGAAGCTGAATTCCATGTATTCTGCCAAGAGATCCCATTTCTCAAATTCAGGAAAATGTGCATCATTGGGTAGCAGACTCTGTCTTAGCTTGCCATCATGCCTGAAAATATTTGGCAAAAGCTGCTCAAACAAAGCAACACTAGGCTCACTGTATGGGAAACAGTGAGAGCCAAACCTTGAAAGAACCCGGAGTCTCTCCTCAACTGGTGGCTGCTGCTAGATGCCAATCCTTAGCATACTGTCAAAACTCTGCAACAAGAGTTACAACTGAAGCCGGGATTAGCTTCGCTGCATGATTCTGAAGCAAGTTTTTAGTGACTTTTCAACACTGGCAATATAATACATTTTAATTTAATATATAGTTAGCAATTTCAAACCTGTTTAGTTACATAGGTGCCAACTCCCTGGGGCGCTGGGTGCAAAAATTCCCCATGAAGGGACCAGGCACCCACAAATTTTGGTGCCAGGACCATGCACACTGCATGGCGCCCACAGCCACAGGGCCAAGCTTGCACCCCTGACTGCTTATAATATGCCTTTATTTCTTTAATTAACCCATGAATTTATTTCTTTTGAACCAGGCACAAATGACGCTTCCTTATTTTGAGAAGACAGTAGGTAGAACAGTTGGAATTATGCTTCCTGTTACGTCCTGCCTTTCTCCCTGCAGCCATTTTCTTTTTCTTTTTTAATGGTGTCTATGTGAGAATTTTTACGAAGTTAAACTTACCCTTGAAAATAAAGGACTCTCTCTCTCTCTCTCTCTCTCTCTCTCTCTCTCTCTCTCTCTCTTATTCTTCTTCCAAGAATATGTTCTGTAATTTTCAGATCCTCATTGTTCCACAAAAATATTGCTAATGGCAAAATATGTCTTCCAAGTTTTGGGGGATTTTATAACAATTGGCAGAGTGTCTCAATCTATAATTGTTTTTGGACCAATTTACGTGTCTCTGAACAGCCAGACTTCACCAAGGAAGTTGAATGTATTCTTTGTGCTGATAATTTTACAATTGTTGGGGCTGTTCTGTTCTGATAGAATTTAGATGTCAGGCTTAGGATACTGTGTGTGTGTGTGTGTGTGTGTGTTTTCCCCCCTCTGGGAAGCAGACTGCTGCAGCTTCCAACAAAAACAGAGATGGCTGGTTAGAATCCAGCAACAAAGACCATTGGATAGCACCAGTCCAATGAATTTTACACTAGTATCAGCAACAAGTTTTAGCAAAGCAAAGGCATGGTGCTAGTTGCCAAAATAACAATCATCAAAGTGTCAACAGCAGCAGAGCTTGGATGCTATAGACTCCTTCTGGCTGAAAGGTGACACAGATATAGGCCCATTTTGGGAGAGAAGGTGGTCTGGTGCTCTTTAACTGACATGTACTGAGGCTCTGAAATGGCTACAGAGTTCAGGACTGCCTGCCAGCTCCAATTATGGGAGATGGCAAAATCAAAGGGGTGGGCTATTTGCTCATTGGCTTGAGAGCATTTGCTATCTGTTCTGCTCCACTCCATCCATCAGGCTCCACCCTGAGCCTCCAGGCATTTACTTCTGCATCCAGCAGGCCCAACTAGGCTGAGAGGGCAGGAACCCCTGTAACCCAAGCCCTCAGTGGAGCAGAATTTCTCTACAATGGAAACAGACCAAGACATACCATTAGGCAGGGTGCAGCCACCTCCTCAGGCAACTGATACTGAAGGGTAGGGTGTGGCAGAAAGGTGATGGAGGACAGCTCTGTGTGTGCCACGCAGCCTGCATTGTATCTTGTAAGCCAGCCGGCCATCCTCAGTGGCTGTGGAAAATGCTGTCCCATCCCCAGTGCTGAAATTATGTTGTTGTTGTTCTTGATGATGATGATGCCCCACCTTTCCAAGGAGCTCAGGATGGCATACACAGCTCCCCCTTCCCCATGTTATTCTCATAATAACCCTGTGAGGTAGGTTAGGCAAATAATGGTGACTGGAACGCAGTCACCCAGTGAGCTTCATGGCTGAGTAGGGCTTTCTGGTCTCCCACATCCTAATGTATCACTCCAACCACACTAGCTTTAGCCTGGTCAGCTCCTGAACGTGAAACAGGAGGGACGCCATCTTGCCCCAGCAAGCAAAATGTCTTGAGCCAGCCCTGAAGGGAAAGCAAACCAAACTATCAGTTTGACAGTCACTAATATTTGTAATTTACCATGACTTCTTGTGACATGTTTGAAATGGTTCAAATAACCTGTGGTTGTTTTTTATATATAAAAATTAGTCTTGAACTCAGTGTGTTTGGATAGCGGCTCAGTTTTGCTATTGCTATGTTTAGACTTTGTTTCTATTAGATTCTGATTTCATTTTAAATGAGGTTATATCAAAAAGCAGGTGTTAAATGTAATTTATTAGCAGCCTCATACTGAGTGCCATTTTGAAATGTCTAGTCCTCCATCTTCATTTAAAATGGTGTTTGCATGTAGCCAAACATAGTTGAAAATCTGCTCCTTGGTCTCAGAAATCATCACGTTAGTTGTGATATATTTTAAGAGGTGTCCAAATGGATAGAAAACAGATAGGTAACCTCTAAAATATGTAAGTTAATTTATAATTTATTTGTTTCATTAATTTATATACCACTTCACATTTCAACAAAAATATCTAAGCAGTTTACAAATTCCAGCAAAATGGAATCATATAAAAAAATACAATACCTACAACTCTACATTCAAACCAAACAGTACTACTACCTATTACCACCAATATGTTCCTAATCGTAATAATCCTCATCATTGGGGGGGGGGTGGACTAAATGACCATTGGGGAATGTTCCAATTCTACAGTTCTATTATTCTATTAAGTAGAATCATAATATGAGTCTATCAATCCAATATTTGTTGAGGGATGATACGCCTGAAACTACCAAGATTGTTTCAGGGTATTTAGCCGAGATCTTTAAAGCTAAATCTAAAGTTGCCTGATTTATTCAATGGTGGCTATCTGGTCTTTTATATATTGTATGTGTTTGGATTATCAATGCATTTGGGTGACTTTGTATAATTTCATGATTTTATTGTTTGAACCTATGCCCATAAAGGCCAATAACAATACCAATATTAAGTAATGTAACTACATCTAAACAATGAACATTATGTAAAGGAGGTAAGAACCATCCAAAAATCATACACAAAATCAAAATATAAAACACACAAAACATCTAAAAAACCACACATAAACCCTGCAGTTTTGTCTGCTTTAAAAAAAATAATCCAATTTTTATTTAGAAGGAATAATCTCTCCCCCTGCTCCACTTTATCGCAAACAGTTCTACTTAGGGAGTAGGTAGCAAGAAGAGCAGCAGTGTTTATTCTTCCAGAGAAAGAGGGATTTGATCAGTGTCCAAATTCTTATTATGCCGAGAGAGTGATGACAGGGGCTTAGAAACATAAACAGATGTGTGGAGAAGGTGCAGGTTTTAATTGACACCGGCTGAAAGGATAATTGTACCTTCCACAGCATCCTGCACCCCTGCTCTGCCAGCTCTTCACCACAAGCACTTGGATGCCGCTGCTGCCAGGATGCAGATCCTTCGTTTGCTCCTGACAATTTTGCTTAATTGACTGCTGAGCAAAAGCAGCTGCCTGAGCCGGACCACGGGTGATGCAAGGCCCAGGTGCCGGCATCTCCAGGATACCATAAACTCAGTCTTATCCTTCTCTGCGGAGCTTTGAATTGCTGGACTGCACTTGCTGAGCTTGATGGTTCCCATGTACAAGGATGAACACATGCAGAGCACTCCTTTGGTGTTAGATTTTTCCTGTCCTGTTGTGCACCCTTTGTTAATCGAAAAGTGATCGGCAGGGGCTGGTTTCCTCCCAATAATGATTATTCTAAAACATAACTCGGTATTGCAACAGGGCTTCTTCCTCTCTCCACCAAGGAAGGCAATGGTTACAATCAGGTCACCTACACCTCACATTTTAGTTTATAAAATGGTGCATGGCATGCAGAAAGTTGCTAGGGGAAAGTTTTCCTCCCTCTCTCATAACACCAGAACTTGTGGGCATCCCATGAAGCTGAATGTTGGAAGATTCAGGACAGATAAAAGAAAGACTTCTGCATGCAGCACAAAGTTAAACTGTGGAACTACCTCCTGCAGGTGGCAATGATGGTTACCAACTTGGATGGCTTTAAGAGAGGATTACACAAATTCATGGAGAAGGAGGAAGAGGGGAGGATGTTGGACTAGATGGGCCACTGGCCTGACCCAGCAGGGCTCCTCTTATGTTCTTATGTTATTTACAGCCACAGCAGACGCTGCAACCTTACAACAGCTTGTCCTCACCCCCAATGGCACACCACTCCATTTCCTTCTGAGACAGATAAATGCCAGCATGACCGTGATGGATTTCCAACTGATATATTAACTGGTCTTAGATCAGCAAGGCAAAGAAGCAGCAGCAGCAAAAAAAGCGTTTCCATGGAAGAACATAAGGAATAATTGAAGAGGAAGCAGGCAAGGTGGGGAATACTGTCTGGTGCCTCCCCCAACTCTACAGCACTCTTCACCAACCTGTGGCCTCCAGATGCTCTGCACTACAACTTCCCTCTGCCCTAGTCAGCATAGCTGTGTGGACTGGAACTGATGGTGGTTGTACTGATGGGGCCTGTTCGACAGTGGAGTTTTTAAAGTAGAGGTTGGATGGCCATCTGTCATGGATGCTTCAGCTGAGATTCCCTTGGGTCTTTTCCAACTCTACGATTCTATGATTTTATTTCAAAATAGTTGGAGGGCATCCATTTGGTAAATATAATTTTCAGTGCTATAATATACACAGGCCACAATCCTAAACACACATAGGTAAAGGTAAAGGGACCCCTGACTGTTAGGTCCAGTCGTGTCCGACTCTGGGGTTGCGGTGCTCATCTCGCGTTACTGGCCGAGGGAGCCGGCATACAGCTTCCGGGTCACGTGGCCAGCATGACAAAGCCACTTCTGGCGAACCAGAGCAGCGCACGGAAATGCCTTTTACCTTCCCGCTGGAGCGGTACCTATTTATCTACTTGCACTTTGATGTGCTTTCGAACTGCTAGGTGGGACCGAGCAACAGGAGCTCACCCCGTCGCGGGGATTCGAACTGCCGACCTTCTGATCAGCAAGCCCTAGGCTCTGTGGTTTAACCCACAGTGCCACCCACGTCCCATAGGAGCGTCACACATAGGAGAGAATAAATTTTGAGGGACTCTGTGCATATAGCTAAACTATAGAATTCGCTTCCACAAGAGGCAGGGGTGGCTTTTCGGGTGGGCAAACTGAGCCACCACACAGGTTCCCACACTTAGGGTGCTCCAAAGTCTGGTACAAAAATCCTGCCTGCCTCCTTTATCATCAGTCAGTCTCAGTCTGCCTTGCCTTTAAACCCAGCAGCATAACAGGCAAGCAAACCTTCCCTACAGAAACACAAGCAGAATGTTTCCTGCCCCTCCGCCTTAAGCCATGCACATTGCTAGTATGCCAGTTCCTTGGCATTTCTTTATGCCCTTTTCCTGCACAAGGCCAACTGCCCTGTTCATTCAGGGCATCAAGAGGAGAAGGAGGAGGCCACCATTTCGTTCTAGCAAGAGGGGAAAACTGAAAAGAAGCTCTTGTTTCACAATGAAATCTCAGCAGTGTGGAGCATTTCCCACTGGCTCTGACTAGAAGCTGAAGAAGAAGTGGGTGCAGATGGCACTGGAAGACAATTCAGTTGTTGGACAGAATAAGGCTGGGGGAAGACTGGATCTCAAGCCTATAGGGTTGCCAAAGTGAAAATCTGGATGCAAAAGTTGTTGAGCTTTTAACGCCACATAACAATGCAAATGTCCCTGCCCAAAGAAAACAGTGATCCTAGACACATTTGAGAGTGAATCCTACTGAATATAGTAGGACTTGCTTCTGAGTAATGCATATAATTGTGCCATTTTCTTCTGATTAGGATGTGCAGCACTGGATTTCTGCATTTCTGTTGTGCGTTTGATATTTATTGTTGCAAACACAGTACCAAAAGTAGAGGTTGCATGCAATTAACAGCCTTCTCATTTTGAGCAAATAAAGATGGCATCAAGTTAAAGAATGAAGCTCAAGAAAAATGCACAGCTTTGACAGTCCTTCAATTTATTTTTGAGTATAATATTTAAGGCATTTGCCCCAATTTATGTGTAGTACTTCACATTGTTCTCACTGTACATGTAATAGTTGCAACTGGTGAGAGGTCATTTTCAAAGCTGAAATTCATAAAGCATTATCTGTGCTCTTCTATGTTGCAAGGGCCTGTAGTAGGATTAGACATGATTTCAGCTGAACATAAAATTGGGAGAGGTTTGGATTACAGTGATTTGATTGAGAACTTTGTGTCCAAAAAGGCTCAAAAAAGTTGATTGCTTTAAATAGGGCACAAGAGAATTGACTCGTAAATGATTGATAACTGTACCATTATTTATCAGTGAACTGACTATCATCAGTCCAACATATATCCCTCCTACCATGATATTCTACAGTGTGCTTTTTAGGGTTTGCTTGTTTTGGCTATTTCTTTTATTTTATTTTTAGAATATATTTTATTGTTTGGGGCTATTTCTATTCACATAAGTGCATCACATATGAAGATAACAGCTTGTTTCTTTTTTGCTTATGTCCTGTATTCATGTATTTACAATGTAGTGCTGATATAACGTATTAAGTAATATACTCTACTCCAGTTGTATTAAAAGTTGACCGTCATGAATGTTCTATGATACCTTTATCTATACTTTGTCTCAAGGGTAATTGGGAGTTTTGTTTTGATTTTCAAATTTTCAGGCTTTCAGTGATCATTGCCACATTGTCATACACACACACACACAAAACACACACACTCCATGTGGTCACTGAACGGGCACTGTCAGATGTGGGACTGCACCTATTTTGTGGCTTGTTTATGTAACAGCCCATGATATTCCTGTTCCCCTGAATGCTGTTGCTGGCTGGGGTCTAATTTTAGATTGCCCAGCCCTGATCAAGCTGTTTGTCTCAAAGTTGAGACTTATAGGTTTGCTCGATTTGACCTCCTGCTGTGCACAGTTAAGATTGCTGTCTGCCCCTTCCTTACACAGCCTCCTCTCTCATTCGTTTTTGTCTTGCTAATTATGTTAAAACTGTTTCTGCCATCACTTTCGGCTATGGAACTTTGCAGATGTGGAGGGTAGATAACCCCTGGCGGGGGTGGTCTTACTACCCGGGCTTCTTTGTTTTAATTGATGCATCAGATAAGCAGCCTCAGAAGGTGCTGGGTTTATAATAAATGGTCATTGTCTTCCTTTCTCCATAGAATGTGTGTTAGGAAGCAATCGACCGCAGAAAAGAGCTGCCCTCCTTTGATTTTGCTGTGGGTCTCTCCACAGGAAGCGTTGCACATTTGGGTCAACCAGGATAAACAGCGATGGCTTCCTCTTTTCAGAAATCGTCGCAAACCAGAACCCCTCCCCAGGAAAAGAGGTTTGCGATTTTTACATAATGTTGCAGCAGAAGTTGCAAGGGAAAAGTTTGCTCTTTTTGCTCTTTTTCTTTCCTTTTTTTACAGAACAGGTTGTGAACTTGAGGGCTCTGACCACAGATCAGTTATGTATCATAACAGGAAAGATGAGAGCCAAGATATTTCCCAACCGAGAGAGAGAGAGAGAGAGAGAGAGAGAGAGAGAGAGAGAGAGAGAGAGAGGACAAACACCAGGACTGAAAATTCAACCGACAAAAAATATTCAGAAATCTGGACAAGATCAGCCATGGTCTCTGTAACCTCCAGCTATAAATGTGTGGGGCAGGCCTGTGCAATGAAGCTAGAGAGCCATGGGGGAAATGTGGCATTTGATATAAGATCATTGAATTGTAGAGTTGTAAGGGACACTGTAAGAGACAACTAGTCCAACCCCCTGCAATGCAGGAATCACAGTCAAAGAATCCCTGACAGATGACCATCCAACCGCTGCTTAAATGCCTCCAATGAAGGAGACTCCAACCACCTTTCAAGGGAGTACATTCCACTGTCGAACAGATCTTACAGTCAGAAAGTTCTTCCTAAGGGTAAGTCGGAATCTCCTTCCATGTCGTTTGAATCCACCAGTTTGGGTCCTACTCTCTGGAGCAGCAGAAAGCAAGCTTGCTCTATCATCCATGTGACGGCCCTTCAAATATTTGAAGATGGCTGTCATGTCACCTCTCAGATTTCCCATGGGAAGCCAATGCTTTTTATTCATCCCTTGATCACACCTTCAGGGTGCATATTTATTTATTTAAATAAAAATGTCCACAAAGAGGAGCCACTCTTTCGGAGAACAGAGAACAATTAAGGCCAAACCAGGCATGCTTGGTTCATGAATTAGATTGCCCCTTAGCAATCTAATTGGTCAGATGGGGAGGATCTGACCAAAAAATGTGAGGAGTGCTGAACCCTCCCCTGCATCCTTCAATTTCCCTCCTCTGCAATCTTTCACTTAAACTTCATCCTCTGCATACTCCAGTGCTGGAAGAGAGCCAAGCTGGCATGAAAGCACTGGAAGCATTTCTGCTGCATGGAGGGAAAGGAGGGGAGAATCCTGGGCAAAGGCTGGCACACTGGGCTCATGTGTCACTTCTGAACAGTCCCCAACCAAACGATCTTGTGGGGGGGGGAGGCTCACAATGCACCTCATTCACTCACTAGAGCAAAGAGGGTCCTGGTGTTTCAGCAGGTAACATCATTGCTCCTGCTCTGCGGAAAGTGCTAGAGTTGCCTTCATCTCCACTTCATGATTGCTTTTCATCAAGCACATAATTATGGAATTGGCTGCCGTAGGATAGAATGCTATCCTATGCCAGCGAATCATGGGTGGATGGCTGCCTATTGACATCTATTAGCGGTAGCTTTGAAGGCTAAATAGATCTGCCATGTTTATTGACTTTATACCTCCAAGTGCTAGGCACCAGAAACAAACAGCAAGAGGGGTGAAGGCCTTCCTGCTCTACTTGGACACATCTTTGAGGTATCTGGTTGGCCACTACTATGGGTAAAGGTGGAATGATCTGTCCATTTTAGTTCTCCCGGTTTCTCATTTTTCCAACCTTAAATTCCACTTATCTGAAATTTATTGGGGGGGGTATATTTTAAAACCTCATGAAAATTCACCTGTGTTTTAGTGCAAATTTCTCTTAACAAACACATCTTATATTCAGTTTTAACTAATATGCCCATGCTTACAAGCAATTTCCCCCAATATGTTGCATTTTTGCATGTTATTTTTGCTACTACCTTAATTTTAGTGCACATTTCCTCCAATATGTGCATTTTTGTAAACATTGTTCTGTTGGAGAATTGCATCGCAAAATTCAGATAAGCACTAATTTCATAGGAGAGTTGTGTTTTGATTCACAGGTTGCTTCAGAAAGTGTGCATTTGATAAATTGGCTTTTAAATGTGCTCTAAATTGAATGCATTCCCCAGCCATACTGGAGGCAGGATACTAAACCAGATGGACCCTTGGTTTGAACCAGCAGAGCTCTTCCAGTGTGGTTCTTCAAATTGTCTTGGTCACCTTGCATAAATGCAGCCCTCTTCTCTTCTCCAGTTGTGGCATTCTGAGATCCCCCAAGGAAGGAAGGTAAACATCCCCAGGTGGCTGTCTTGCCACCTCTTTCACACAAGAAAGCCAGAACCATGGGTCCTTTTCTGGCTTCCCGGTGACTTAATCCTCTCTCACTTTTCTTCTTTTCATAACAGCAGTTAAACCATTGTTTTCAGTCTGGTGGAAATAACTTAGTTATTTCCTCCCCACTGAGGAGGCCTCCACCTACACACACAAATTCCACGGATCACATCTGGGCAAGGCAAACCACTTCTCTACAGTCAATCAGGGATTTGCACGTGGGAAGTTGCTTGCAAACACTGGCTCTCCTCCAACACAACTTGGAGCACAGTTCAACCCATTGGAATCTGTCTGGTGGAGCACGCTAACTCTGAACTAGATTGTGATCACCAGGAAGTATAGGGGTGCACATAAAGTTGTGACATGTCTACTTGGAAGCAACCCCACTGAGCTAAATGGGGCTCACTGCCCCCTTACGCAACCTGGTGCCCTCCGGATGTTTTGGACAGCACTCCTGTCACAGTGTTACCATGACCCCAGAGTTTAGCAGCAACCAAGAGTTGTGGGCTGTGGAATCATTGGCTAAGGAGCCAGAGCAGGTTCTTGACTCTGAGCCAATGCTCCATTCCAGGGGGGCACTAGACCCAAGGCTGGCAAGCAAGAGCCCCCTGGATAAGGCTATCAATGGCTGCTAGCCATGATGGCTATGCTCTGCCTCCACAGCTGGAGGCAGCAATGCTTCTGAATTGCAGTTGCTGGAAACCACAGGAGGGGACTCTTGAGCTCGGGTCCTGCTTGCAGGTGTCCTACAGGCATCTGGTTGGCCACTGTGAGTAGAGGATGCTTTGCTTGATCCAGCAGGCTCTCCTTTTGTTCTTATGGCAAGATTCCATAGAGCTAGAGTCGGGACCCTGGCAGGCAGATTCACCTGGGCTCAAGGAACCTAGTGCCAACCTACCTCACCAGGGAGTGCTCCAGGCCAGGGAGCACAGAGGATGTGCTCATCTGCAGTTCAGGGGCTTGGTTCTTTAACGGTGGTAGTTCTGAAAGAGGAGGCTGAGCCTAGGAGTGGTGGACCAGAGGTACAGGCCCCAAAGGCCTCAGTCCAACTCTAGCCTTTGCTGGAACAAGTTGTTCACTCTCCCTGTGGGTTCCTCTGAAGGTCCAGAACAGGACACCCCACCATGCTGCCTGAAGGGACTGGTGGTGTATCATGAGTCTGATGGAGGGCACCATGTCAGGTTAGACTGGTCCCTTGGATTGCAGCCTAAGTGATGATCCAAAATGTCCATCTCTTCCCATCAAATGAAACCATTAGGTTGCCACCTCATCAGAAGGATTTGGATAATAAGAACCTGTTCAGGTTCTACTGCATCCAGCTGATCTATGTGTGAGCAGTTTGGTGCTAGGAAACATGAAAGATGGCAGCCACTGCTGCATCCTGTGCTCTTCTGTGAGTCCCCAGATACCACCCATCCCATTCCTCACATATCTAGACCACTTGCACACTTATCTGAGCAGATGAGCCAGCTGCAGCAATCTAACCTGCTGGGTGTTTGCAAAGCACTCTTGTGTGCCAAATAATGCTTTGTATTAGCACTAGTTTTATCTGCCTAGGCTTCCTGGGAAGTGCTTCTCTTGGTTAATGTAAGAAGCATGGCATAGCCTTGCTTCTGTTTTCTGTGATTCCCTCTCTGGCCTAACTTGGTAGCTAAGTAACTCTGATCCTACAGGGCAGAGCCTTTACCAAATCAATCATTTCTACCCTGCCTTTCAATTTACAGATTACATGGGGGACAGACAAGGCAGTTCTTGGGGAAGCCTCAAAGCATCTCATTGGGTTCCAGTCAACCCACCCCATGTTCTTCTTTCATGGGACCTGCAGTGAATCCAAGAGAAGTACAGCATCCCCACATGAGTGTGTGTTGCTGCCGGCCCCTCAGAAACTCTCCAGGGCGGCTTGCGACATACTCTGCTCAATGTAAACAGTTGAGTCATCTTCCAAGCTAGGAACCAGATACCCCTAAGCAGGCTGAGTTGCCCATGGTCACCCCCACTTTTTCCATAGCCCAGATAATAGAGCATGAAACTCTTAATCTTAGGATTGTGAGACCCACATTGGGCAAAATGATTCCTGCTCTGCAGAAGGTTGGACTAGATGACACTTGTGGTCCCATCCAACTCTGCAATTCTATGATTTCCAGGGTTTGATCTCAAGTGATCGGCCTGGTGTCATGGAGCAGGCCAAAGTTTAAATGTTTTCTTTAAAAAAGAAATAAATATGCTTTTTCATGTTTTTCAGTGCTTTCCATTTTATTTTTCTTGCCTTGCCTTGCTTTGGTGTTTTCTGCCCTGGTTTTATTCTGTGAACCGCCCTGAGAACCCCCCCCCCCCACGCGGGTATAGGGTGGTATAGAAATTCAATAAATAGCAGCAGCAACAACAACAACAACAACAACAGCAGCAATAATAATAATCCCAAAGAAAGGAAATACATAGGAATCTGCATTACATCAAATTAGGCTGATGATCTTTTGCAGCTCCTGGATTGCATTTGCTCTTCCCATGCTGCCGAGTCTGTAACATTCATCTGCTTTAATAAAGTTATTACTTATTTTATTTATTTATTCTTTAAATTTTTAACCCCACATTTCTTCCAAGGAGCTAAAGGTGGTGTACATGTTTCTTCTCCCCACCTTCCACTTTATCCTCACAATAGCCCTGTGAGACAAGTGAGGCTAAGATACAGTGACTAGCCACCCAGTGTGTTGACTCACCAGGGTTGTCGTGTGTGTGTGTGTGTGTGTGTGTGTGTGTGTGTGTTTGGGGGGGGGGGAGTCAAGACACTTCCTAAACCTAAAATCATTTGGGAGCAGGGCAGGTATGCTCCCACCCCACTCCCCCTTCTACATGTTCCTGTCTACCAACACCCTGCAAGAACAAGGCTTGGGTTAACACAGTGGATATGTTTCTCCGGCTGTCAATTGGGGGAGCGGAGGACAATCTCCATGATGGCCAAACAACTCTTGATGATGCACCAGAATTCGCTTGATGATAATAATAATAAAAGAAATAATGACAATAAATTTAAAAACAAGACCTTGCCTAGAGATTTATTGATTATCTCCCAGGATCCCATTATAGCTGTAGTTACACAGATTAAGCTGGCAGGAACATTATCCCTCTGTTTATGGGGCACAGGAGGATGGTAAAAACAGAGACTGTACGGAAAACTCAGCTGCAGAGGAGCGCGTGCAATGGTCCATATCCACCTTCACTGCAAGTAATGGCAATAAAACAGTATGTTGTATGGGGAGGAGGAGAGTAAAGCAATGAGGCAAAGCCTGGCGGCCAAAGGAACAGAACAAATGGAGAAATTATTGAAAGACTCTGCCAGCTGCATTCAAGCTCAACAGCAGCAGCAGAGCAGTTTGTTTGCTTAAGGTACTTCTGTTTTGCAGTGGACCAGCCACTTCTGTTTTGCAGTGGACCAGCTTTGCACGCAGAAGGCCCCATGTTCAATCCCTGGCATCTCTATATAGTGTTGGGAAAGAGACCCCTTGTGGCAGGCAGGCAGGGAAGGACAGGGAGCTGGGGACGGGGACTACCAGGATGTGCCTGGGTGGGACAGAGACCCCAGCAGAAGCCAACACCTACGTGGGGGGACCTGGTCCACACCCCTTCAAAATTGGGCACCTGGGGCCATGGTACACCCCTGTGGCTAATAGCCATTGGTAGTCTTCTTCTCCATGAAGATGACTATCATCATTTTTTAAAGTTGTTAGTCGCTTTATCTTGTCCAGGGCAACCCAATATGAATTAAAGCCAACCAAGCAGACAGACAAAAAAACCCCCACATAAATCCATTAATTTAATCAACAACAACAAAAACCACGGGGGGGGGGAATACATTAAAAACATCCCACTCCCTTCTAAAAGGCCATAGATCTTGAAAGGCCAAAGGCCTGGTTATAGTTGAAAGGTTTTGCCTGGCACCTAAATATACATAATGATGGTACCAGGCGAGCTTCCTTGGGGAGAACATTCCACAAATGAGGAGACATCACAGAACAGACCCTTTCTCATGTTGCCACCCTCTGGATCTCTCCAGGAGGGGGGCACACAATGGTCAAAGCAATTGAAATAACACTACAGAATCAGGAGTATTTTCTTTCTTACCATACTGGTAATCCAAAACATCTGGAGGGCACCAGCTTGAAGAAGCTCAATTAGAGCAAGCTGGCTTGACTTTCCCCCCTGCCTCCTGCAATGAAGTTTCAGTCAAATCTATATATAGTTCAACTGAAGCAAAGTGCATGTCTATTATTAACAGGGTTGCAGAAAAGTTGTGGTCCAGGGGTGGAGGTGGGTGGGAGGAGCACAGCCAAATGCCCACTTGGAACCCTTCAAGATGACACAGCTCTGACCTTAGTAACCAAATATACATGCAAATAAATGAATGCATGAGCCAGAGATTCCCCTGGAGGAATGAATACGATGTGCACATTTGCTTGGGCTTGTTGCCAGTCGATGGGGATTGTGAAGCTCCTTTTCCATGCCAGCACCCTGTCTTGGAGCCGGGAGACGGTTTGACTCCTCTAAGGGGAGAGTTTTGGCTTCTTTTCCCAGCCAATGTTGCTGACTCCAGGGCTCCAGCAGAGGGAAGGAATTTTGCAGAAACATTGGCAGCCCCAAACATCTCAACGCGGTGATTGATATTCATTGTAGTTGCCAGAGCTGTTCTCCATGCCCCACCGCCCCATGCCTCTGTTGTCTTTGGCTGGCATTCATCCCCATCTCACCTCTTTTGTTCCATGGTGGCCTTTGTGGATCTTAGCCTAGAAAACTCATGTTGGGCATTTCCACAGAATGAATCCCTCAAGAGGAGAGGTTGCAGCATCTGGGGCTTTTTTGTTGAAAGGAAAGGAAAGGAAGAAGAGACCAAATAGAACCATGCTTTCCAAAGTGGGTGGCACCACCTGCTGGGAGGTGGGGGGATTACCTAGGTGGGCAAGGGGGCAGCAGGGGTTGCTGGAAGTGTAAATGACAATAAGAGCAGGGGCAGATTTAGAGCTGTGTAAGCAGTGGGCACGCATTGGGCGCTGAGCCAATGGGCCACCATCTCAAAGCCTGGTAAGCGAGGCACTGGGTTTTGGGAAGGAGGCATGAGGCTCTGACGGGGTCTTAGAGTACTTCCTCCATCTTCCCAAAGCCTAGATAGTGCTTTCCCAGCTTTGGGAAGGAGGTTGGAAGGCTCTAGCACCCTGCCAGAGCTATGGTGCCTGCTTCCCAAAGCTGAGTGCCTCCTTACCAACCTTTTACCCAGAAGTGAATGCAGCCCTGGAGCTGGAAAGGGGCATAGGGAATCCTGGGAATCCTGCAATTAGCTATGATTCCTGCATTGCAGGGGGTTGGACTAGCTGACCCCTTTAGATCCTTTCCAGCACCACAATTCTAGGATCCTCGGATCCTCTGGGTGAAGAAGTCACAAGGGTGTCTTGCTGCTACCCGCCGCTCCACTTCCTTGTGCATTTCAGGGTGTCGAAAGCCGTGTGCCTCAGCCACAAACTTGGCGTGAGGGAAGGGAATGCCCCCAGAGCTGTAAGGAAGAGCAGACGCAGCAGCAGCAGCAGAGCTCTGCATAACTGGCTCTTGCTATTCCAGGGTCAAAACCTCGCCGTGACCCCTAATAAGCTGAGGGCTTTACAGGAGGTGGTTAAAGGAAGAAGCCAACATTGCTTTGTGCTCTGAATTGATTGTGGAGTCACTGGCTCATTGTGAAGTTTAAAAGTAACGTTATAGAACAACACTTTTATCTGATTGTCCATATCGGAACGTAAGTGGTCACAACCTTCAGCTGATACCTACTTTCTGCATTTGCCAAGCTCTGTATTCCTTTTGATGGCTGTTTGTTAGTTCATATGTTCAGTATTGTTAACTGATAATCCAAATCCATTAAAAAACATTAAACAGCATAAAATAGAAGTTTAGAAGTCCATAATCGCCACGTGGGCAGTGGTCTGCCCTAGACTTGAAGGAGCCAACCATTCTATTTATGATTTGAGATGTGCTCCATGCACTTCTAAACTGGATGAAGGGAAGTTCACCTTTTTATGGTAGAGGTCAGTGGAGTGGGTCTGGAGCGTTGCTGCAGCTTCCTGGGAGGGAGAAGGGCGTGGTAGTGGGGAGGTTTCCGTGGTGCAATCGCATTGACATATCCCCATTGAATCATAGAACTATGAGGGTGGAAGAGATCCCAACAGTCATAAAGTCCAACCCGCTGCAATGCAGAAATCACTGTTTAAGAATCCTCACAGAGTTATCTGGCCTCTGTTTTTTTGTTTTTGTTTTTAACCAAACCTCCAGCGAAGGAGAGGCCACCACCCTCTGAGGGAGTCTGTTCCACTGTTGAACAGCTCTTACCATCATAAAGTTCCTCCTAATGTTTATTAATGTTTATTTGTCATTTGAATTCACTGGTTTGGGTCCTACCCTCTGGAGCACCAGAGACAAGCTTCCATGGGACAGCCCTTCAGCTATTTGAAGATGGCTATCCTATCACCCCTCCCAATCTCCTCTTCTCCAAGATAAACAAACTCAGCTCCCTCAGCCATCCCTCCTAAGTTTTGCTTTGGAGACCATTCCACACCATTTCATCAGATACAGGATCACAGCAGTATGATACTGATTTGTGCACCTAGTTGGGCAATGCATCTTTAGCTGGAGCCCAACAATGTGAAGTCTGTGCAGTTACTAAATTAAGGTACCTCAGTTTATGAACTTAATCTGTTCCGGAAGTCCGTTCTTAAACCAAAGCTTTTCTTAAACCAAGGCGCACTTTCCCTAATGAGGCCTCCCACCACCGGTGCCCTTCCACCACTCAGATTCCATTCTTAGACTGAGGTAAAGTTCGCAAACCAAATCATTCATAAACAGCACTGTTCTTAAACCAATGTACCACTGTATTATGAAATAAATACATAAATAGAATCTTGGTTGTCCTTCTGTGACTGGGCATTGTGGTCACTGTATGATGCATTCTCTAGCCATTAAGCCATTAAGTAAAGTCATTTCTATAGGGTATCAGGATCAACTGGTTTTTAGTTCAATAGGAGTGGGGGAAAGTTAGGCATTGTGTATTAAACTGTATTAAGATAGTTTGTATTTGTGCTAGAGTGTAGTGAGATTGTTGTATTTGGAAACTGAATCTGTAACTCTCTTTTCTAACACACACACATTAAATTATCTAGATTTGGGTAGGTAGCCGTGTTGGTCTGACACAGTCGAAATAAATTAAAAAATTAAAAAATTGTCCAGTAGCACCTTAGAGACCAACTAAGTTTGTTCTGGGTATAAGCTTTTGTGTGTATCTGAAGAAGTGTGCATGCACACAAAAGCTTATACCCAGAACAAACTTAGTTGGTCTCTAAGGTGCTACTGGACAATTTATTATTATTTTTATTTATTAAATTATCTGTTTGTCCACTTCTCTGACTCTACTCCCTCCTGTCGCCTCTCCCCAGTAACTCGGTTTATTACAAAATGAGAAAGTACAGTAGATGCTTCACTCTCAATGGTCTGGAAAGTTCTTTGTGAAAATCATGATGGAAAAGGAGACGTGTGTGTGTGTGTGTGTGTGTGTGTGTGTGTGTTCTGAAGATAAAGAGGAACACTGGGTGCATGCCCTAGTTACTGAAAATGGACAGAAAGGCATTCCAGTAAAGTTTCCGAGCAGAAGAGTGACTCATCTGATCCCACTGTGGATATGTTCTGGGTTAGATGTTCTCACTGGATTGATTTTGTCCATTTAGAAAAGGAACTGAAAAAGGCTGACTCTTGAGGGTGGGTGCCGATAGTTCCTTATTTGTGCTTCAATAAAAGAGCTGCAACATTTGAGCTTCTAAATTAGATGAGAGCAGTGTGTGCCTTGCCTTCTCTTACTTTCTTCAGTTCTCTGGACTTATTGGCTTTAGTTAACCTTGGCTTGTAAGTCACTGTGGTCAGGGGTGAAGACAGAAATTGTGCTGTCTGGGAACACAGGAAAGTAGCCTTTCCCTACATTAAGGATGAATGAATCTGTCAATTTCAGTTTCTGTTCTTTCCTACAAAGAGCAACCTTTGCCTCCCTCGTGCATAGCTGTCAACTTTTCCCTTTTCTTGCGAGGAATCCTATTTGGAATAAGGGAATTTCCCTTTAAAAAGGGGGAAAGTTGACAGCTATACCCTGGTGCCCTTCAGATGCTCTGGACTACAACTCCCAGCAACACTTATGGGACTTGTTGTCCAACAGAACTGGAGGTCGACAGGTTGGGGAAGCCTGCCCCAGAGTTTTAGATGCAGCACCAGAAGCAGAAGTTATCTCATCTCCCACTAGGCAAATCTAAAGACTTCAGTGAATTCACCTGTGCATGGCCACAGAATGGCAAAGTGTAAGGGGATGACTTGCTTGTGTGAAACAGCCTGTCTGCAGCTTGCATATGTCAGATTCAATCCTTTTTCCATTGCATGCAGTTCTTTCATTCCCCACCCCCCCTCAAATCACAGATCAGCAAGATGCCAAGAACTGCTTTGAACATGACACTGTACATCTACGATGCTCTGAGTGTGCACCTAAAAGTAAAGTGACTTCACTCTCCTGGATAATGTGACCATCTGGCAGCAAATTCCAGTTTGCCTTTGCAATTATGTTGGGGAGGGAGGGAGAAAACTGTGCTTCCCCCTGGCTAGAAATGGGGGAGAGATTCATTTCTTTTGCATTTCATTCATTCATTCATTTAATGAAATTTAGACCCCACTTGATTGTAAGAAAACAATGAAAAACAACCCTCAAAGCATTTTTTTTTAAAGATAAAACTATCAAATTATCAATAGATGACAATAATAGATGAGAACCTGCTCCTTGATTTCAGGAACCATCATGCAGAATTTGGTGGTGAGCTAGGAACTGGGAGAGCAGGTTTTGAATCCCCACTCAGCCATGAAGCTCACTAGGTGACCTCAGACCAGTCGCCATCTCTTAGCCTAACCTACCTCAGAGGCTTGTTGTGAGGATGAAATAGGTCGGGGGGAACCATGTACACCAGCTTTAGATCCTTGGAAGATTAAAAGGTGAGATATAAATGTAATAATGAATAAATCTTGATTCAGAATGGTGTCAGATTTTATCAAAACATTTATGAAAGCCTGTTCCTTTATTCCAGGAAACGTCATGCAAAATTTGGTTATGATATCTTAAGAGGTGTCCAAACCCACAAACAGACTAACGCCTTTCCAAAATTTGTAGTGTATCAGACATAACTATGCATTGTATTTTCAAGAGACCCCCAAAGCCATGAGTTAATCAGAGTAGGTGATTGTGGGTCTGCTCACAGCAGTACTTACATAGGAAGGGTCTTTAGATGGGAAAACGTTCAGGCAAACACTGAATTAATTGTTGTTGAAGTTTGCACGAACATACTGAAATTTTCTAAGAATGCAGGTGGGCAGAATGTCCTCTACTAACACACTCCATGTCAATTGTCTTGGAAACAATTTTTGAGATATCAAAATATCCTTTTGACATCTTTCCCCCTACAGTGGTACCTTAGGATACATACGCTTCAGGTTACATACTCCGCTAACCCAGAAATAATACTTCAGGTTAAGAACTTTGCTTCAGGATAAGAACAGAAATTGTGCTCTGATGGCGCAGTGGCAGCAGGAGGTCCCATTGGCTAAAGTGGTGCTTCAGGTTAAGAACAGTTTCAGGTTAAGAACGGACCTCCAGAACGAATTAAGTTCTTAACCAGAGGTACCACTGTATTTTAAAAAAATGATGTGTGTCCTTCTCACCATCACTTCCAATGAACTACTTCATTGCTCTCTTCTTAAGTGCACCCTATAGCTTTACATATCACACTTTCCCCTGAAGTCATGTTCGCAACCTATTTCCCTGCAGTACAAATTTCAGTGAGTGAAAATCTCTAAAAAGGAAGGTGACTCAGACAAAATCAGCAGCATGCTCACTTTTCACTCCCTTAACTTTGGGGGGCACTGTGGAGAGAGATAACGTTAGGCAAGGTGCATCACGTAGAGAGGGAAAAATAGGGAAGTCTTCTTTCTATAAATGACCAAAAAAAAAAAATCCTGCTTCCTGTGTCTTGCCCGCCCCACACCCACTGAAATACACGTTGATGTAAGGAGCCAAGAAGGATTTCTTCTTATCAAACTAGATAAGATTTGCATGTTAACAGAAGATCCAATTCGTTATCTTTTCCTGTTGAAATGGTCAGAACTCAGACCATTCTCTCTCCTCCCCAGGGTGATATCACCAGGAGAGATTTATTCTTGTCCTGCTTCTGCTGTGCTACAGCCCCTCCCAACAGCAATAACCTGGTAGCAGTGGGGAAGCGTTGCAGAACAACTAAGAAAGAATAAATTCACTACTAATGTACTATCAAGAACACACCCACAATAAATTTTAAAAAAACCACCTGGAGGGGCCCTTTTTGTGACATCCATATCTGGGTCATGCGTAAGGTCTCCAGTTCTTCACCATGACCCATAACAAATAGGACAAACTTGATGGCAAATTGTGGTTAAGGAGGAGAGACCTTAACAATGATCCTGGGTTCAGTGACATGTGAAGCCACGCTTGTATGGCCAGTGTGGTGTAGTGGTTAGAGTGTCAGACTAGGACCTGGGAGGTAAAGGTAAAGGGACCCCTGACAGTTAAGTCCAGTCGTGAATGACTCTGGGGTTACGGCACTCATCTCGCTTTACAGGCCAAGGGAGCTGGCGTTTGTCCACTCCGCAGACAGTTTTTCCGGTTTATGTGGCCTGCATGACTAAGCCACTTCTGGTGAACCAGAGCAGCGCACAGAAACTCTGTTTACCTTCCCACCGGAGTGGTACCTATTAATCTACTCACACTTTTTGGCATGCTTTCAAACTGCTAGGTTGGCAGGAGCTGGGACTGAGCAATGGGAGCTCACCCCGTCGCGGGGATTCAAACCACCGACCTTTTGATCAGCAAGCCCAAGGGTTGTTTTATAGGCAAAATGGGGGGACTATGCATGCCACCTAGAGCTCCTTGAGGTAAAGGTGGAATAGAAATGCAAAACAAACAAATAAAAAGTCTGTGGAGAAAGCAGCCATGATCTCTTCCTCAGGAGCCAATACATTTGCATGTGTTGTGGTTTGGCTTAGTGTGACATGCAGACATGGCAGGAGCTTTCACAGATGGAATCCACTTCATCAGACACCTGTAGATTACAAAACCTTCTGACCAAACGAATCCACTAATCTTTAAGGTACCAGAAGTTACTGTTGTTGTTTCTGCTGTAAGCAACAAATACAGTATTGACTTGCCCTTCTGGAAGTTGTCTCTTAAAAAAAAAAAAACTGCTTTGGATCCCTGGCTCTAATTTTAATTCAAGGGGGAAATGTATTCTTTGGCTATCAGAAGCAAATGCCAAACTCCTCCCCCACAGATAGGAGAGCACCGCTGGGGTCATTCAGCAGCTATCCATCACAGGAACGTTTTTTCCCAAATCTCACATAACAGTTGGTCTTTTTCTGTGCCAAAAATGATGCATAAATTCAAGTTGGAAAACAAACAAGGGGGCTGTTCAATGTTTGGAACAAGAAACTCTGAACTATCAATGGAGGCCAAAACCCAGTACCTTTATGACTGAGACCAAGGTCATAGGCCAAGACACAGCTCTGAGTATGGTGTCCCCCACTCTAAACATTTGAATTAAGAAGGAGCAGGCATCTTACATAGGAAGCTGCCTAATGCTGAGTCAGACCATTGGTTCATCTAACTCAGTGTTGTTCACACTGACTAACAGTGGTTCTCTAGGATTTCAGATATGAGTCTTTCTCAGTTATACCTGGAGAAGCAAGGGTCTGAACCTGGAACCTTCTGCATGCTCTACATGAACATAGGAAGAGAGCCTCCTTAGATCATCCATCCATCTAGCTCAGGATTGTTTTCACTGAGTAGCAGCAGCACTCCAGGGTTCTGGACAGGAGCCTTTCCCTCAGCTGCTTGGAGACACCAGGGATTGAACCTGGGGCCTTTTTGGTGCAAAGCAGATGCTCTACTCTTGAGCTACGCCTTTCTTCTGTTCATCTCATTATTGAGACAATGCTATCCTCCTGCTCTCTTCCTACCCCTTGCCAAATTTCGACAGCAGAGTTTTCCCCTAAAAACCACACGACACAAGGTTTTAACGAAAATGGTGGCTGCCGAGCTTAAACCTCCTTCCCCTACACAAACCAAAACTGCACCCCATTCCCCATGCTTGATATTTAATTTAAAAAAAAAACCCAAAGCAGTAGTTATGTAACATGCAGTTAGGCCCTAACTGGTTATGCTCTGACTCTGTTCAGGTGTCATGCCTGCTCAGTCTTTTTCACTATAGCAGTATATATTGCATTTCTAGTTAAACAGTAGTAATTATTTCTATATTTGCTCCTATACTTATAGATTAACATAGGCAACTTATATGCAAAGTGTTTTCCTTTTTTTTGTCCTCTTGTTGGGTGATGTGTTTCCTCATTTCGGGGGGGGGGGTTCTTTAAGTGGCCACCCCAGCCAAGGTCTGCCTTCTGGGTGGGCTTTTTCTCCATCGAAGTGGAAACATCAGCAGATCTGTACAGACCCCGACTCCTGCTCGCTTTTGCAGAAGATGGGTGCAAATCAGCTGCAACCTGACAAAATTATGTGTGGGTTTAAGCCAAAGATCATGATCATGAATTCTCAAAATGGACTGTGAGTCATGTTCATACAGTTTGTTCCCCCCAGGCACATGTACACCACAATGCAAACCACAATGATAAAGAGATATTTTCTTTTCTTTTCTTTTCCCCCTTTGCTCAGTGGTTGAGTTTTGTAAACACTGCAGTGATGAAAGCCCCGCTCATTGTTTCGTTTACTACAAGGGGTGGAAGGGAGAAAGTACTGGGCCTGCAATCCTATGTATACCTAACAGGAAGGCACTCCACTGAAACAGTCAGACTCCCTTTCTTGTTCATAGAATCACAAAAATGTAGAGCTAGAAGAGATCCAAGGGGCTCATCTAGTCCAAACCCTACAATGCAGGAATCACAGATTTCTTGTTGTTGTACAACAGGCCATCACAACCTAATTGTCAACAATTCCCACATATGTGTCGAACGCCAATAGGCTAATATGCTTAGGTGAGGTTCCTCCATAAAATGCAAGGGGGGAAAATAATAAATACAGTTTAAGTTACACACTTCTAAGTTTCATCCATTTCAATGGAAGAGAAGCACATGCTTAGTTTTATCCTGGCCTGTTTCCTGGCGCAATTCAAAGTGCTGTTTATGACCCATAAAGCCCTAAGCAGCTGAGGTCCAGCCTATCTGAAGGACCATATTCTCCCATATGAACCTTGAACCCCAGTTCTGGGGGGAAGGCAGGTTGTAAATAAATATGAATATAATCCCACTGGAAATCAATAGACAGGTTTTGCAAAATGCAACTACGCAGACTCGGGCAGGTGATTGTGAAATGCCAGGGACCAATACATTAAATTGGCCCTTGAAAGGAAGTAGATTTAAGCCCTCACTTACAGTAATAGCGATAACACTTCCCACCCATTGCAACTGCAAACATTGCCAAACTAGCTTCCACACTGCCTGGGACAAATTTTGTCCCGATTTTATCTGCTCTGCATGATGCAACTGTTGCCCTAATTCTGCCTGCCTTGCCTTCCAGAAAACACTTTGTTCTCTCAATCATCAGGCATTTCCCAAGTTGTCAATATTTCCTCACGTGGGGAACATGACAGCACACAATGATGAACAAACCCAGTGGCAGAACACAGCGCATTAACATAAGAACATCAGAAGGACCTGCTGGATCAAGCCAGTCGCCCATCTAGTGTAGCATCCTGTCCTCACCGTGGCCAATCAGATGCCTGTAGCAAACCTGTAAGCAGCAGTTGAGCACAAGACTGGGCAACTGCAAGGGTTCGGCTTGCCCTGGGACACCCTCCTCTCCCCACTTAAAAAAACCACAACCCAGTCTTCCAACCCCCTCCCCCTAATAAGCGTAAGTCTCTGGATGGGGGTGGTAATGGCTTTGAAAGAAGGGGCCATTGGCTGGCTTTAAAAGAGGATCGGGCAAGTTCATGGTGGAGAAAGCTATCAGTCGCTACCAGCCGTGGTGGCTATGCTCTGTTTCCACGGTCGGAGGCAGCAATGCTCTTGAGTAACAGTTGCTGGAACCACAGGAGGGGATTGTGCTGTTGTGCTTGGATCCTGCTTGAGGGCTTCCCACTTCGAGAACAGGATGCTGGGCTAGATGGGCCAATTGGCCTGATCCAGCAGAACTCTCCTCATGTTCTTAATATTTCCTTTTGCGTTTTTGTGTACTTTCTTGGGTTTTGATTTTTTTTTTAATGAAAAAAGGTATTTGTGCATAGATACAGAGATAACTGCACACACACGTCCAGAATGGGAAAGGGAAGCTGAGCCTGAGGATGGGGAGGGATTGAGGCAGACCCTCCAACATTCCGCTGATGGAAATAAGGATGTGCGTCTTTCGGCGCCACGTTCTCGGGGGAGTCAGCTGACTCGCACAAAAGTGCGGCGCAACTGCAAGCACCCACCCTTGCTCACCCTCCTCCCCGAGCTCGGTGGTGGCATTGGAAGGGGGAAACGGGACATTCCGGGATCCAACGAAAAGCCGGGATGGCTTCTATAATTCCAGGATGTCCCTGGAAAATCGGGACAGCTGACAGGTATGGACTGAGGGAAGGGACAGAAAAGACGGCCCAAATACATTCCCATCAGGTTCCACCCATCAGTGTGGATGGCAAGCAACAGGGTAGCAATGGAAGTCCATGACTGCAAAAATTGGACTGTGTGAAAGCTAATAGGCCAACGCACAGACAAATAAAATCAGATCTGAATGATGCATTTGTGATATGAGGACCGCTTCTGAAAGCACCTAATTCAGCCTAATTACTTCAGCAACTGTTCCTCTTTCAGCTCCTTGGAAGAAAAATAGGATACAATTATTATTATTATTATTATTATTATTATTATTATTATTATTATTATTATTATTATTAAAAATTCATGTTTCCACTACTCTAAACTTCTTTGCCATGCATGTCCCACTCCCCCAGAAAAGATGTTGTTGAGTATGTGTGTTGCAATCCCCAAGAGAGGATTCTCTCTGCACCTTTTCACTAAGACCTATAGAGTTGCTTAACTTATTTTCTCCACAGCAACAATATAAATCCTGTGCTTCTTCCCGCATTTTCACGCCTGTTTCCACCAGTTTGGAATGACAGCACCCCATTCTTCAGTGGCATTTCCCTAAGGTGTGGCAGATGCCTTGCACTCTTCCCAGCCTGAGGCACCCACACAGTGGTTGTAAATATTGTCTGTGCAGGCGGGGTGTGTGTGTGTGATGGGTTCCTGAGATTTCCACTCCCAACTGAAAAGGTGTATCTAATGTGAGGATTTTTCCGAAGAGAAATTCCTGACCACAAAATGACGGCATGTTTCTGGCTGTCGTCTTTCAACAAGTTTTAATATCTTCTCTCCTCATTTTGAGGTTCTTCCGAGAAATCAACCATTTGTCTGGGAAAGAAAAGAAAAGGAGGGCAATGTATTCAAATGCATCCTTTTAAGTCAAGAAATGCAGGCTAGTAAAAGCTCAGTACTTTGCTTCTGCTTTGCCTGCAGAAGATCTCAGGGTCAATCCGGGCAATCTTGTCTTCTTACAGATATATAACCTGTCTTTTTTCCCATCATGGAACCCAAGGCAGTGTGCAAGTAGTCCCAGACAGTTGCCCATCCAGCCACTGACCAGGTTCGGTGCCCCTTAAGCTTCAGCAACATGGCTGCTTCCTGTGCCTCCATGGAGAGCTGTTTCCAGTCAGAATAGAGAATACAGAGCTGTGGTGACCAACAGTGCGAATCTAAACAAGGCTAGTTCCTCTGTTGAGACAAGTGATATGCAGGATTTGGAGACATCGGTAGAATTCGTTGTTTGTTGTTTAAGAGTGTTGAATATTTTTTGGGAAAGTGTTGAATAGGGTCTGAAAATGCTTGTAGGGTGCATTCAGACATGGAGAATATTGTGTTAGTTTTCCAGGTTATGTTGCCAACACTTCTATCCCAGTTTCTAAGATTCATTTCACACTGCTGTACCTGTTGCATTATGGAAATGTGGCTCTTCAACCGATATACCTGCACATTGTGCTAAATTTAATGCACAGCAGTGTGACAGAACCATGAGTGTCACTGGGCAATGTTGCTACTTGCCCACCCTTCCTGCACATGCCTGCTTCTGTACCCCCATGATTCCCCCATGAAAACAGCAGGAAAGAACCAAATGCTGCTATATCACCCCAAACCACACATAGGGGCTTGCAAACAGATTTTTTTCTGGACTCAGATAACATGGAAATGAGTGCTTTCGCATGCCTAAGAATGCATGGTAGAAGGGAGTTAAGGAAGTGTGCAGGGTTGTAAGCATTCATATTTACAGTAGTTTAAGCAAAGGGATTTGTCAGGAAGACGGTGAATATAGTAAGCGAAGACGGAGCAGAACACTTATAATTATTATTATTATTTTTAATTGTTTATTACTATTTTTTCATTTTTTTCATTTTTTTTCTTTCTTTCTTTCCTCTTTTTTCCTTTCTTTTTTCCTTTTTTTCATGTTGTTTATTTAATTTTTTTTGTTAGCTGGCTGTATTGTATGTGTATATGTACAATAGGTACAATATATTTTGTTCAGAATTGGGAAAAGAAGACGCATATAAGCAAAACGATTATTGTATATAACTTTATTTAAGTTTTGTATTTGTGGTGGACTTTTCTTCTTTTGTTGTCTTTGTAAAATCTATAATAAAAATATAAAAATAAAAATAATAAAAAGAGAGTGTCACCCCACCTCCATCATGGGAAGGGATGGTGCTGGGGGCGGGCCGCTCTCAATGCCCCCTGCTTCCTCCGCCACTGGGGGAGAGACTCCATCAGGCAAGGCCTTCTTCCACCTGCCTTGCTCCACCCTCTAGTCTTTGCTTCTCAATTTGTATTTGTATTGTTTTATGTACTGTGGCTTGCCGTTGTTTTATTGATTAGTTTAGGAATTGTTTATTGTAAATGTTGAGTGGATTTCTGTTTAACTTTTATATGTTGATATTACTCTAATAATTGTTGAATGTTAATTTTTGACGTAGGTTGCTTATTTTATAGTTTTGTTTTATTATCACATTTTTGTATTGCATTAGATTGTACATTTTTTTTGTTTCTTCTGCTTGTAAACTGCCTTGATTATTGTAAGATAGAAAGGCAGTATACAAATAAATTATTATTATTATTATTTTAAAAAAAGGAAATGAGTGCTAAACATGCAATATATGCCATTAGCTTTCTGAAGTTGAGTGAAAGCTCAGAAATAATGCATAAATTAACAGTTTGGGAAACAGCAGAGAAATGGCATGCATTGTTGTGCACACTTTTGCCTACATATGAACTGGTGTGTGTGTGTGTGTGTGTGTGTGTGTTGTTTTCAAACTTGTAAAACGAGAGGAAGGAATGCAATGTGTGCATACCTGCTCTATGGGAAGAAATGCATCTCTTAAACCACATGCATACATGCATGCAGCTTTAATCTTACCTTCAGCCTCACAAGTCTGCAGCTAGGTTTGGCTTGACTGTGATCCTGTATGAGGGAAGCATTGACATGTCTTAACTAAAAGTACTTGCTTCAAATATCAAAGAAGGGGGCATAGCTCTGTGGCAGAGTGGTTGCTTTGCATGTCCCAGGTCCGAGGTTCAACCCCTGACAGCATCTCCAGGCTGGACTGGGAATGTCCCCTGCCTGAACCTCGGGAAAGTCACTACCAGTAGACAATGCTAAACTAGATGGGCCAGTGTCCTGGCTCAATTTAAGGCAGCTTATTATATTCCCATGCATGTGATTACAGATATTTCATGTCTGGCATTTAGGGGTGTAGTTCACAGTTCTGCACCTCTTTGCATTATTATTATTATTATTATTATTATTATTATTATTATTATTATTATTTATACCCAGCCCATTTGGCTGGGTTTCCCCAGCCGCTCTGGGCGGCTTCCAACAAAATATTAAAATACAATAGTCCATCAAACATTTAATCATATTGTCATTACTCGTGCTCAGTCCATTGCCGTTAACATTGCATTAAATTTGAATGATCTTGGCCCACTATGGAGATTTGCAAAAGAGAGAGAGAGAGAGAAAAGTCACTGTTTTCTATTCTTCAGACAGAGGCATTATTGCCTCTTGCACAGCGGATACTGTTCCTATGGGTCAGCCATTTTATTTATTTAGGGCAGGAAACAAAACAAAAGGTTTAAAGTCAATATCTGCGTGTGAATGACACAGATCTTAGTAATACATCCCGGACAGAAACACCCACTGTAACATGACAACAAACCCAACAACTTCCCTCACCCCACCCTCCCTTCTCTGTCTTCTTGCAAAATTGTGAACAGCCACATGCGGAAGAAAGGCTGGCAATTGCTGTTAAAAGCAAAGAGAGCAGCAGTATTGTAAAAATGGAGCAAGATTCTGGATTAGGCAGGGAGAACAAAGAAGGACGCAACACACACATATGCACACGAAAGAGGCATAACTGTTAAATGGGTTTGCCAAGTTCACTTTATTTCCTTTTCTTCTCCATTTTAGTCCTGCTATAATTTAAGAGCATTTAAAAGTATTACTTTTTAGTAATAGTGTTTGGTGGACAAAAAAAAAGAAGGAAGGAAGGAAGGAAGGAAGGAAGGAAGGAAGGAAGGAAGGAAGGAAGGAAGATGTCTTAAAAATGCATCCTGATCCACAATGTCCCTGTGGACACCAGGCATCTGTGACTCATCCTAACATTCCCCTGTCCAGCAGGATGGTCTGAAGGATCCCAGCAAGCAAGTTCACTGGCTGCTTCCAAGCCTTCTTGCAAACAGGAAGCCTTGTGGTGCAAATTTTGTTCCTGCAGCTACACCAAAACCTCTGTGACTTCCTCAGTCCCTTCTGAAGTCACCATTTGAACCTCTGCTGGTGGACGAGGGGAGCTGCCTCACCCCCAAGTTAGTGGTCGTCAAACTTTTTTGTGCCACCACTCGCTGGGTTCCATAAACTCATACTTGGTGCCCCAAGTGTTATTCAGATCAGCGGTTTCCTTGACCACTAAGGAAGACAATAACACAATAAAATTTAAAAGAGGAACAATTAATTACCGGTACACATTTATTCAGAATCTAGTTATTTAATTCAGCAAAACTGATGAACTTGATCCAGGGATACCAGCTTTTCAAAGTCTGAAAGTCATTTTCACCCCCAGTCCTCCACTTCCCTGGCTTCCCCCTTGCCTTTTAGCACCCCCTAGGTAATTCCACTGTCCCCAGAAGGTGCTACCACTCACTTTGGGAACCACTGATTTACACTGACCAGCAGCCACTCTCTGGGGTTTCAGAGTAGGTTGTCTCTCAGACCCACTGAAGACACCAAAGACTGGACTCTAAGCTAGGACCCTCCCTGCAGAAAACCGTTCTCTGTGCATCACCCTGAATAGTCACTGAAACACAATTAGCTGGAAGTGGCTCTTTCCTAGAACACAGCCAAGGCTGGAAGAGATGGTCAAGCCAAGCAGTCTGACACTCAGCCAGGCGTGCAGGCATCTGCACCACGGCCCTCTCAATTTCACATCAACTTTTGTGTTCCAAGAAAAAGAGAACTAGTGCTGGGCTGACAAGCTGTTGCAATCATATCTGCTGTCGGAACGGAGATTATTTTTACCTAAATCTCTCTCATTATGCACAAGTGGCACAAATTAAATGCTATTATCACCTCCTAGGCCTCCTCTTCACCCCGTTCTCCGTCTGGCCAAGGGTTGGATATATTTAGACGCACTAAGGACATTTCATATGAAAGAATCAGGAGGACCTCGTTGCAAAGATCTGTTTCCTGCTGACCTGGAGAACAGAAGGTTAAGGGGTGATATGATAGCCATGTTCAAATATATAAAAGGATGTCATCTAGAGGAGGGAGAAAGGTTGTTTTCTGCTGCTCCAGAGAAGCGGACACGGGGCAATGGATTCAAACTACAAGAAAGAAGATTCCACCTAAACATTAGGAAGAACTTCCTGACAGTAAGAGCGGTTTGACAGTGGAATTTGCTGCCAAGGAGTGTGGTGGAGTCTCCTTCTTTGGAGGTCTTTAAGCGGAGGCTTGACAGCCATCTGTCAGGAATGCTTTAATGGTGTTTCCTGCTTGGCAGGGGGTTGGACTGGATGGCCCTTGTGGTCTCTTCCAACTCTATGATTCTATGGTTCTATGACCTGGAAGTCATGGGTTCCATCCTGCAACCCTTTCCCCTAAGCCCTGTGGGTCTAGAGCAGAGGCAGCCAAATCCAGACCTAGGGGTCTGATGCAGCTCCTGCCCCCCAGCCTTTCTTTCTGGCCAAGACCCCATTGAGTTTTGCAACAGGAAAAAGGGGGCGCTGTGCTGAAGTGGGTGCAGAGGTTTAAACCTCTCTGCTCAGAGGCACTCTCTGATCTCTTTACATATTCCATAGGCTGCCTTGAGGGGGTGGGGTAGGTAAAATGAAACCAACATTAGGCCCTGGAGAAGAACACTTTGACATGGAAGATGCTGCCCTCAGAGCAGCTAGCATGGCAGGAATATATGTCACCCCTTTTATCCCCACCACTGTCATGGGGACTTAAGGGCATCTGTGAGGGCCACTCCACCCATGAGGACCCCTGCAAGCACCCTTGCCACTGCTGCCACCACCTCCACCAGGCAACCCTGGTAAGTGAGGCTTCTGTGGGTGCGGGGCAGCATCCTCAGGACACAAAACAGGATGAGCCACCCCTGGCGTCTGCCATAGACTGCCAATCCCTCCCCCTCCCCACATTTTCCCTAATTTGATATGATGGAGGAGACCCCATTTCATTCGAAAAATTCATTTCTCCCCCATTTCACTCATTCATTCATAAAAGAGAACATGCATGCTCTCTCACACACACACAGCAGTTCTTATTTCCTTGGCTTTCCTTTCCTTCCATCCCACAGCTCCAGCAGAGGCTGATTCGGCTGCACACCATGCTGCAGTGGGCGCCACAACCATGCTGTTGGAATGGAGTGAGAGAGGCAGGGGCACCAAATTTTAGCGTTGCACAGGGCGCCATTGAAAGAGCTCAAAATCTGCCACTGGCCCCAGTTCTGCAAATCACACTTGGAGCCCCGTGTTCTCCCTCTCCGCGCCTCTCTCTGGTGCCACGCAGGCACTTCCCCCCTCAGGCCGTAGGTCAGTGGTAGAGCATTTGCTTGGCATGCAGAATGCCCCTAGTTTTCCAGCTAGGTCTGGCAATGTCCCCTGTCTGAAACCCTGGAGTGCCATTGCCAGTCAGTGTAGACAGTACAAGCTTGATGGCTCCATGGTGTGGCTCGCTTCTTGTGTTTCTATGTCAGTTAAGACCCCCAAAACCAGAAGCAGCAAAGCTGTGAGGAAAGCAGCCAGATTTGTTTGCCTGAAGTCATCGCTCTGCGGATGAAAGCTTTGTCAAGCCACCACTTAATATTGCCATGATTACGGCCAGGACTTCTTGTGCTCACTGACACACCTCCTTGCCTCTGATCTGGGCTCAAAAGGCACTTGCTGAGATTACCTGAGTGTTTAGCCACCCAATCAGTTCACGGGAGCTTTGGGAAGAAGAAAAAAACCACAATAATTCACCGCAAACTCACCGCTTTCATTGCCAGAATTACAATTTAGTTGAGGCAATTTATCAAAATGCCCTGACAGCCTTAATGACTGAGAGTTTCAAATCTGGCTGAGCTTGTAAACATGTAGGAGGGAGAGTTTTTGGCAAGCCTAAGACTGGGTACGTGTTATTGTTATATGCCTTCAAAGTACATTGGAAGCCCATTCTTTCCCTCAAATAATTCTGGGCACTGTAGTTTGTGGAGGGTTGCTGAGTACTGCAGCTCTGTAAGGGGTAAACTACAGTGCCCAGAATTCTTTGAGGGAAAGAATGAGCTTCCAATGTACTTCACAGCCTTGAAGAAAAAAGAGAATCTTGCATCCCACACACAGAGACACCCCCTACACACACCAGCAACTGGAGCCTGGAACTATCTTGACTTATTGGGAGGAAAGGAAGATTAAAAAGGTTTTCTGCTGAAAATCACCAAGCCTCTCACAACAAAGACAAATAAATTGTCTACCTTTTCAAATTGTAAAGAGAAAGAAAGAGGACTGGGGTTTATATTAGGAAGAATAATATATTATATATCTAATAATAATAATAATAATAATAATAATAATAATAATAATAATAATATCAAGGGACGCGGCTGGCACCGTGGTCTAAACCACTGAGCCTCTTGGGCTTACTAATCAGAAGGTCAGCAGTTCAAATCCCCACAATGGGGTGAGCTCCAGTTGCTCGGCCCCAGCTCCTGCCAACCTAGCAGTTTGAAAGCATGCCCCAAAGTGCAAGTAGATAAATAGGTACCGCTCCAGCGGGAAGGTAAATGGCGTTTCCGTGTGCTGTTCTGGTTTCAGTGTTCCGTTGCACCAGAAGCGGCTTAGTCATGCTGGCCACATTACCTGGAAAAAACTGTCTCCGGAGCGGACAAACACCAGCTCCCTCGGCCTGTACAGCGAGATGAGCACTGCAACCCCAGAGTCATCTGCGACTGGAGTTTACCTTTTTAATAATAATATATGAGAGGGGTTCCCTGTAGGAACCAGCCAAGGCCCTGCTGGGTTCTGATCTGCTGCACTGCAGTAAAGCTCCTACTCTGTCCCCAGCTAACACCTATGACAGCTGCACAACCATGCCTGAGTTGACAAATTCAATTGGCTTGCATGTTTCTTAAAATAAAAATAAAAAATCACAAACTGGGACAAACTGGAGATTGGAAAACTGACAAAACCGGAACAATGAATTTGGATAGATTTGTCCATCTGAATCCCGCCCCCCCACACACACACACCGGGTCTCTCTCTCTCTCTCTCTCTCTCTCTCTCTCTCTCTCTCTCTCTCTCTCTCATTCACACACACACACACACACACACACACACACACACACACATTGTGGGAAATCGCTCCATGATCACATTAACACCACACATTTAAAGCACTGTGATACCCCTTTAAGCAGCCATAGCTTGCCCCCAAAAGAATTCTGGGTAATAGTAGATTATTAAGGGTGCTAAGAGTTTTTGGGAGCTCCTTGTTCCTTTCCAAGAGCTATAGTTCCCAGAGTGGCTTAGAAGTCAACCCCTCTTCACAGGAGACACTGGGAACTGTAGCTCTGGGACGGGAATAGGAACCTCTTAATAACTCTCAGCATCCTTAACAAACTACAGATCCCTGAATTCGGAGAGGCAGGGAGCCAAGACTGCTTAAAGTTGTATCATGGCATACCCTCGAACATTTTCCCCATGAAAATAGGGACATCCTATTTAAACCAAATATTCGCAAAAAATAAAAATAAAAAATCAGCTTCAGAATCTGAAATCAGAAGAGTCAGGTACAACCTCATGCAATGACAAACAAGTTAGGGAAAGCATCATTCAGATAATTTCACCGGCATGTACCTGGCAAATTGGCCACAGGTTTTTAGCATTTCCATGTTTTTGACAAACTAGTAAAACTGTGAAACTTGACTGTTGAATCCACTGTAAAGTCACCAAAATAAGACAGGAGACCTTTTTTTGTTTGCAGACACTTCATCTGTTTCCCGCATTCTGTGAGGAATTTAAAAATGGCCTGAAGAAAAATTCTCCGAGGATTCTTGATGCTGGCAAAGTTCAATTGTGAGTTGGCAAACCATCACGTAAAAGTTTGGACCGTCAGACTTTTTCTGGGTGAAAGGTTAGGTACAGCTTGCAAGTTTTCACCAGGGCATTAATCCCGTTGTGCTCTTTTTCCCACATCACCGGAGCCTGTTTGCTATCAAACCCCAAAAAACAGAAGCTGCAGAGATGAAAGCAGGGTGCAGTCCAGAGACAGAAGGCAACCTGTGAGGGGGCTGGTGGTTCTGCACAGCCCTGCCCTGTCTGCATCCAGTGTTACAAAATGTTCTTTGCATGCAGGAGGTCTCCAGCTCAATCCCCAGTGGGAGACACCTGTCCCTGGAGAGCTACTGGCAGTCAGTGCAGAATGTAGACCAATGGTCTGCCTTGGTATAATAACTGGGAGGCGGGGGTGGGTATTGCTTTTGTTTGTCATTATGTTATGCATTTGTGTGTTTTTATATTGCAAACTGTCCTGTAATCTTTGGATGAAGGGATATATAGAAATTTAAGCCAGCTTCCTACATCCATATGTTCAGTGTCGCAGTGGCACATCCAGAAGGGATCCTACGCACATATAAATGCGTTGAGCTACTCCGCCTAAGAGATTATCTTTATAACCTCAGATCTCCCTTCCCACCCCAGTGGAGGAACTCTATGCACTCGTATCGGGGTGTGTCCCTAGCCCCATGTCAGGTATGGAGTATCCTCTCCTCCCCCGGTAGCCTCGGAGGCAAGAAGAACAAACAGTTCATATTTTATGGCTTTTTATTCAGTCGTCCAGTTGCAAGACAAAAGATCCATGTCTCCATGCATAGGAGACCTTGTTGGCTGCTCTGAGTCCCTCCTCTTCCATCCCACAGCATCCTGGAAAGCTACGGGAAGCCACAGGAGTCACATCCCTCCACATTCTCAGTTCTTGAATGCGGAGGGTCCGCGCGCCTTTGGGCTAGGAGGGTCTCCCATACTCTCCAGGGAGGTCTCTGCTGTTTGCTCTCTAACTTCCCCCTCCTCCTCCTCCACTATCTCGTAACTGGGCATTTCCTCATTCAGCAGTACATCATCCCCGTCTCCCTCTCCTCCTGAAACTGCTGGAGACAGCGCAGGGCAAAACTTCCCACTCCTCCTCTTCTGAGAGGAGCTGATCAGAACGAGGGCTCACTTCCCATTCCTCCTGTTCAGTCCAGTCCCTGACACACCAACACACAGTGGGTGGTGGCTGGGAGGCATGGGGAGGGCATACATCATGGGGAAAGTGGGGGTTTGGGCAGCATAAGCCTGCCACCTCTCTGACATTTCTTCAATGCTTGAGGAAGTTGGTGTGAAGCCCCAGTGAGTGTGACTATATATTTTCCCCCCAACCAACAATCTCTCTCAGCAGTGGAGACTGGCCCATTAGGGAAACTGAGGCACTGCCCCCACAAACCTCAGCGTGTCATCAGCCAGACTCCACGTCCCTGCCTACAACCAGTCCAGGGCATGTCACACCATTCAGTTTTTCTCATTTCTTAAGTTCTCCACATTTCCACATTTTTTAAAGATGTTCTCACAAAAAAATCATTAGCATTTTAATGTGAATTTCTCTTAATATAAATGTTTTATTGCAATTTTGCCTAATACTGTATAAAGTGGTACCTCTGGTTAAGTACTTAATTCATTCCAGAGGTCTGTTCTTAACCTGAAACTGTTCTTAACCTGAAGCACCACTTTAGCTAATGGGGCCTCCCGCTGCCGCTGCGCCGCCAGAGCACGATTTCAGTTCTTATCCCGAAGCAAAGTTCTTAACCTGAAGCGTTATTTCTGGGTTAGCGGAGTTTGTAACCTGAAGCGTATGTAATCTGAAGCGTATGTAACCTGAGGTACCACTGTACATGTTTGCAAAGCAATCCTCCCCAATACAATGGATGTTATTTTCACGAATATATGCATTTTTTGTACACAGTATTTGGCTAGAGAATGCACTGCAAAATTCAGAGAGTTGTGAAATTCAAAGGGCAACTGTGCTTCAGTTCACCTATTGTTTTGGAAAGTGTGAATCAGGTGGATTCACCTTTGAATGAGAACTGAGTTGAATTTCTCCCCCATCCCTGCTGTCAGCTTCTTCCTCCTTAGTCTCAGGGACAGGGAGACAAAACTAGTTGGCACTGATGCCCCCTTCTGTTCACCTCCCTGCCTTCTCTCCTACCAATGAGCACCAGCCACCACGGTCTCTCATAATGACAGTATGCCATGGTGCATGAGGATTGCCATCAACCTGATGCTTGTAAAGGGTTTTCTCTCCTTTTTAGCTAAAAGAAAGACGATGAAATCCATTCCTCCTTTGTCCGTCTCATTAAGACAGCACCCCCCAAAATATTGGAATTTCTCCCAACATCTTGAGCAAGCAAATATATCAGAGAGCTGTTTTCACCCACCAACTCCCAGAAAGTGATGGAAATTGCTGGCCTGAATATTTTGGCTACCTGGAAGGGATCTGTGCTGCTTGCAATGATAGAGATTGTGATTTGTTGTCACTCCCTTAACGTTAAGGGAGAAATTTGAGGACTTGCCCTGGAGTCACATGGCCTGGGCAGTTCCTTAGGTCTTGAGTTGCAGTTCTAGCAGAGGGTCTTAGAGGCCCCTCTCAAAAAAGCTCCTCTTATAAAACTACTCATTCTTGGTGCCTATTGTTGGACCCAGAAGCATTACACTATTGTACATATGGTGATTTGCATATGGCAAACCTTAAGCGTCTGTTGAGATTTCATGCAACAGAGAAAGCCCTTGCAGTTTCAAGAGCAACACTGAGAAGTCGAATGTCTAGTCTACTGGAACAAGCCTTTTGCTGAAAATGTTCCGCTTGCGATTTTGTAATCTTGATGGATTGTTTAAGTGCAGTTTAGCCGATGCTCCTTCCTCCCATTCTGTTCTTTGAAGTTGCAATAAAGAAAAATAAATAATGCAGCCAGTCACATTGTGTGCGATGATACCAAGCTGAAACGATTCCAGCATCCCTGCTGCGGGGTGGCACAACCGCTAGAGGCTTGGCTCCCTCTTCTGGGCAAAGGAGAGAACTGGGGATTTGCTCAGCAAAGAGGTTCCATATGGTGACACATTGAGGAGGGGGCGGTATGTATTGGTTGGATTTCCAGGTGGTAAAATAAAGTCTCTGTCACACACTCTGCACCAATAGAACTGTACATGACTGAGGGAAGATTCCCTATTTCAAGGTAATAGAATAATAGCGTGAAGGATCTGTAAGTTCTTAGCATAGGTTCAAAACAGCAATGCTAATTCCACAGAGGCAAGACAAATCTGGGTATAACAGTGTTTGAGCAGGGGGAGTCATATTGCACCCCCTGGCCCCATCCACCTGCTCCCTGGTCTCCACACATTGCTTCAAATTTTGCACAGAGCCTAAAGATAAAGGAGGCTGAAGTAGATGGATTCCAGCAGGGTGGAGTCAGCAGCAGAGAAAGCCGCTCGGGTGCCCAGGGGTGGGGCGAGCTGCCCTTAGGGGTGGGGCAAGGGCAGGGTGCACCGCAGGGCCTCCGGAGTCTGCCTGCCTCCTCCCACTCAGCCGCCCTACAGCTAGGGGGGAGGCAGCGGACGAACCATTTGGGCAGCACGGAGCCTGCGCGCGCCCGAGCCACCGCGTCTCTCCCAGGAGAGATGCGTGGCTCGGGTGCACTGCAGGCCCCGCGGTGAGTGCCGCCTGGCATTTTGTCACCCCCCTCGGTGGTGACACACAGGGCGGCCCGCCACACCCACCGCAAGTTCACTGCTCCACAAACACAGCCTGGTTTAATGTCTATGCAAGGAGCACAGTTAAACTACGAAACACACTCCTGCAGGAGCCAGTGATGGCTACCACCATGGATGGCTTTAAGAGAGGATTGCACACATTCATGGAGAAAAGGGCTATTGATGGCTACTAGCCACCATGGCTATCCTCTCCCTCCACGGTCAGAGGCAGTAATGCTTACAAATACCAGCTGCTGGAAACCACAGGAAGGGAGAGTGCTTTTTGTGCTCATGTTGTGCTTGTGAGCTTACTGTGAGGGATCTGGACTAGATGGGCCATTGGCTTGACCCAGCATGTTCTTCTGATGTTTACATGTTGACCTTTGCGTGCATACGCTTGGAAAATAGTGATTACAAGGTCACTGATCATTTGCCTCTCTTTGGATACAAAGAGAAAGTATTGGGTGAACCGCAGCCCTTTGCTCAATTTTACTGCCGCCCTTCCAGAATTCATCTCTGTACATGCACATAGGAACCACCAGGGAGATGTCATTTTAACAGCAGATCTCGTGAAATGCCGAGTACACCCCCTATCCCAGGGCTCTTGTTAATGCTGCAATTTCTCTATCGGGGCTAACAGTTCAGACTTCTAATTCATTTAGTTGGCTCTCTCAACTCCTACTAAACTTTTATGGCCTCACTATTCCCAGATCGCACTGTTAAAATCTGTGCGTTGAACTTGGACATGCCCCAAGATTATATAATGTCAACGTCTGCAGTTTGTTACAGTTACTGAGCGCACAACCTTCAACAAGGAAACCAGGGTTGGTGTTAGGAACATACGGTATGAAGCCACTTTGCAGAGTCAGCCTGCTGGTCTACTGAGCTCAGTTTTCTCTACATTGACTGGCAGCAGCTCTCCAGGATCTTGGACAGGAATCCTTCCCAGCCCTACCTGGAGATGCTGGGGAATCAAACCTGAGGACTTGTGCATACAAAGCAGATTCTCTAACCACTGAGCCACAGCTCCAGGGCAATCTCCGCCCCCCTTTCCCCCCCTTTTAAGAGTTTTTGCCCAAAGGAGATTATCCATTCCTTCTTCCTGGTCACAAAGTGGGAAGGGGCTGATAATTTATGGGGCTGGTAGGGGTCGCAATATATGACAACCTAAGCCAAGGATGCAACTAGATGTAAAGCAGGTTCTCAACAATTAAATATATAGCTGTATATAAATTAGCAGCCATGGAAGTGCCCAAACCGGATCAGAGTTGTTTTGGTTGGAAAGGGTGACTTATTTATTTCATTAAAATTTATACAGCGCTTGATTGTAACAAACAAAACACACAGCCTGCAAGCAGTTTAGAGGAAAGATAAAACAATAAATTTTTCAAAAAGAAAAACTTTCAAAAAGTTAAAATGACAATAGACTAAAAACATATTAAAACTCGCGCCGGCTTTCTAAGCATCTGGACAGGTTTTTCTAAACAAGAAGATTTGCAGCAGGAGCTGAAAAGATGGCAGTGAAGACACCTGCCTGAGATCAATAGGCAGGGAGTTCCAAAGTGTAGCTGCTGCCACACTGAAAGATCAATTTCTTACATATGTGGAACAGGTATTATATGGCACCTGTAACAAAGCCAGTTCCACCCATCAAAGTATAGCTGTCAACCTTTCCCTTTTTTGCAGGAAATTCCCTTATTATAGCATTGGGAAACAGCAGGGAGGGTTGACAGCTATGCATCAAAGCAGTCAAGTAGGTGTATATGGGGGAAGGCGATCTCACAGCTAAACTGATCCCAAGATTTAGACCTCACATGCACATACCATTCCTCTCATTTCCTCCCACTGTGGCTATTTACCTAGTAGGGTAAAGCATATTGGTTTCCAAATGGTGGCTGCACATTTTCCCCATGTGGCAACTAGCAGTTTGAGGAACCCTTGTAATTGGGGGAAATGATGCAGTGGGGGGAGAGGATTATGGCTCTCCAACACCACCACCAAAACACCCCCAAACACCACAATTCTATCCTGATTTGCACCCTCCTGGAGCTACAGTGTTTATGTATTTAAAGCAAAAGCAAAAACCCACAGCACAGGAGGTGGTACAATTATTATCCTGGATGATTCACATCTGCTTTGGCTTCTAATGTGCAACTGGACCAAATGTGGTCAGGCATTCTTCATGTGAGAAGAGAAAAGGGGTGTGTATCATTGGCACATAGAATCAGCAGGTTGGGGGGGCTGCATAGCCTATTGTATACAGCAGGCATGTCCAACAGGTAGATTGTGATCTACTGGTAGATCACTGGATGTCTGTGGTAGATCACTGGTAGATCATTGGTTCCCCCCAAAGAAGCTGAACAACTGTGTCCCCCTAAAAAAAGCTCAACATTTTACCTCCTCCCTGAAAAAACTCAACAACTTTGACCTGAACCCCCAAAAAACAGGCCTTCCTCCTTCCTCTGAAAAGCTCAACAACTTTGACCTGAACCCCCAAAAATGGGGTAGATCACTGCCAGTTTTTAACTCTGTGAGTATATCATGGTCTCTTGGGAGTTGGCCACCCCTGGTATAGAGGACAGTACTCTATTTGAAGGACTGTCCAAGTGAAACCTATCAACCATTAGCAACTGGATAGCAGTGATGTTTCTTCACCTTTAATCAGGACTTGGACCAGACAGAGTCTTCAGACGGGGGGGGGGGGGACACCTTCAGATAGAAGACTCTCTTCTGTCTGAGAGGACTCTCTCATAACACTAGAACTCATGGACATTTAATGAAGCTGAATGTTGGAAGATTCAGGATGGATGAAAGAAAGTCCTTCACACAGCACAGAGTTAAACTATGGAGCCCACAGGAGGCAGTGATGACCAACAACTTGGATGGCTTTAAAACAGGATCAGACAGATTCATGGAGAGGGCTAATGATGGCTACTAGCCGCAATGGCTATGTTCTGCCTCTACAGTTAGAAACAGAAAATCTCCTGAATAATAGTCACTGGAAACCACAGGAGGGGAGAGTGCCCTTGTTCTCAAGTCCTGCTTGCAAGATTCCTTTTGGGGGAGCTGGTTGGTCACTGTGAAAACAGGATTCTGGACTAGATGAGCCACTGGCCTGATCTAGCCAGTAACAACATAGTCGCATGACAACTCCAAACCCTCATCTCTCCCTTAGTCAACCTGAGTTGTAGAAATGTCTATGGAAGGCAGCATGAAAACTGATTATGGAGCATGAAAACTGATTATTAAGGAATTTGGTGTCACTGCAGCTTGTCTAAACATTTGTCCTTTTTGAGCACAGAAAGAATCAAGGAAGTCCTCAGCACCAAGCTAAGCACTTTTTTAAAAAATCCATTGTCAGCCAATATTTTTGTTCCTAATCTCCACATGGGATGTGTGGGTGTATGGATGGGTTTTCTCCAAATAGGTTCTGGCCACAGGATTCTTTCACAGCCTGAATGGAGTGAAGTTAGTGGCCCGAGATACATTCAGATTTTATTATGCTTCCAACTGATTCCCCCTCCCACCTGGTGAGTAAAATTTTTGAACACTGGACTCTTTAATATTTGTTGTTGTTGTTTAGTCGTTTAGTTGTGTCCGACTCTTCGTGACCCCATGGACCAGAGCATGCCAGGCACTCCTGTCTTCCACTGCCTCCTGCAGTTTGGTCAGACTCACGTTGGTAGCTTCGAGAACACTGTCCAACCATCTCGTCCTCTGTCGTCCCCTTCTCCTTGTGCCCTCCATCTTTCCCAACATCAGGGTCTTTTCCAGGGAGTCTTCTCTTCTGGCCCCAAAATGTTGGGGAGCCATCGTTCTACATGCTTGGATTCTGAATCAAGTTTGATTCTCAAAGTTTCCCACTATTACAGATGGAGAGAAAATTAGTTTAGTTCACATTTAATGGTGAACCCACTTAATTTGCACTTTCTGAAACAATATGCAAACCAAAATGAAGGCGTTCTTTGACATTCTCACTTCTCTGACTGTTGCAATGCAATTCTTCAGCCAAGTCATGTGCACAAAAATGCACATATGAGGGTGAAGTGGGCATTAAAAAATGCATATATTTGTGCCCATGACACAAACAAATAGGGGGAATTGATTTGGGGCAATGTGCATATTGGGGGAAATTGCATATAAAAATGCTGGTGAATTTTTCTGAGGACTTTTAGGAGGGGATGGGAGCAAAGTGCTGTGGAATTTTAAATAAATGAATTTAAGTTTGGGGAAAGACAAACAAAAATTGACACCCACTCCTGTATCCCACTGTCAACTCAAACTGGTTGTGGTGAAGTTGCAGCACCATCTACTTGCTTCCTTGTTCACTTATAGGTTCATGGAGCAAGTCTTTTTAAACACTTTCGCCTCTTAGCTGGAGGGAGCAACACCAGCAGAAACCCTGAGACTTCTTTCTTAGCTTTCCTTATAACATTCCTCCCAGAAGAACAGAAGATCTAGGTGGGTTTCATGACTGACACTTGGATGATAAGTCACTTGCATTTAAAACTCAGTCATGCTATTGCAGTAGATCTAATGTACTTGCTGGGACGCAGGTGGCACTGTAGTCTAAACCAGTGTTTTTCAACCACTGTTCCGCGGCACACTAGTGTGCCGCGAGATGTTGCCTGGTGTGCCGTGGGAAAAATTGAAAAATTACTTTATATATAGTCAATATAGGCACAGAGTTAAAAATTTTAACATTTTCTAATGGTGGTGTGCCTCGTGATTTTTTTCATGAAACAAGTGTGCCTTTGCCCAAAAAAGGTTGAAAAACACTGGTCTAAACCACTGAGGCTAGGGCTTGCCGATTGGAAGGTTGGCGGTTCGAATCCCCATGATGGGGTGAGCTCCCATTACTCGGTCCCAGCTCCTGCCAACCTAGCAACTGTCTGCAGACAAATGCCGGCTCCCTCGGCCAGTAAAGCGAGATGAGTGCCGCATCCCCAGAGTCATCTGCGACTGGACTTAACTGTCAGGGGTCCTTTACCTTTACCTTTTTAATGTGCTTGCTACCAAAACCTCAGTAAGCTTGCTCCAGTTCATCATGGCTGCAATGACTATTTATTATTATTATTATTATTATTATTATTATTATTATTCCTCATATTTTGGGATGTGAATATAAGACCTTAAGAAGAGCCTGCTGGTGAGGCCAATGGTCCAGGAGGGTGCACTCAAGAAGTTGCACCCTTTCCCAACCTGGTGCCCTCCAGGTGTCTTGGAAAACAGCTTCCATCAACCCCAGCCAGAGTAGCCTTGAAAATGTCAGGTGTGAACAAATGTGGCAAAACCCACAAGCTTGTACCTTGTTCACATCCACTCATTAAGGGGCAGCTGTGTTGGTTCCTTGCCAGATTTGCACAGGGTAATATAGAGGGGGGCCCCCAATAACCCCAGTAGAACCCTTGATGGGAATCCAAATTGCTGAAGCTCAGTGTGAAACTCAGAATATGTTCTTGCACGCTTGAAAACTTGAAACCTGAAAAAGATTCCTGCCCTTGAATTTAGGGAGCATTTTTTTTTTCCTATCTGGACAAATTGAATCAGCACAAGTCGATTGTGGCAAATGAGAAGTGGTTTAAAGCTTCCCCTTTCATGTCTTGTCACTTTTAGAAACTTTGTCTTGTGACTTCTTTTTGGATAAACAAACCAAGACGCACTCTCAGAATATGGCTGAGTTAAAATTCTGGGGATATGGATTCTGAAAGCCAAATATTAGCCTCAAAATCCAAACTGCAAATGTGGAGAATTCATCCATTTAAAACAAAAAAGAAAAAAAACTGGGAAATCCTGTTTCAACTGTTTTATATTCTCTAAGGAAAACAATTAAATAATCCTATTTGGCCACAGGAGTTCTATGATGGATACATATGTGTTTTTAAAAACACGGAAAAGGCTTTTTAGCTGATCATAAACACGGTCAAGCAGTTGTTTAGTTTTCTGTTCTTTCTCGCTCTCCTTTTTTTCTTCATAAAAAATTCTTGACATGAATCTCTGCTATCTGGCGGGCTGCCAGCTCAGTAATAGCATCCTGCAGATTACCAGGGAAATGTTTGTTTACAACACTGAACACATTTCATGGGGGCCTCTTGGCTTTGCAAATGGGGATTGTGCTGGGTATGTAGCATTTGCAAAACCCATTGAAGGCGGCAAGCAAACAACCCTCCTTGCGCTAATCACTCAGACCAGAATAGCGCCTTTTGTCATCAAATTAAATTTGCCACACACATACAAGGGGAAGCAGCCTGCATTAGGGGCCATTTGCTTTCTGTGAACATACTTGCATTCTACATTTCGCTTTCCTTTTGACTGAATTACTTAAGCAGGGCTCTTGATTTATGTGCCCTATGCATCAAAAATGTCAGGGGGTTCGTATCAGTTGGCCAGGAGATGGTCGCTGCCAAAGTCTGGTTTTCATCCACCATTGTCCTTATTTTATGTGTCAAAATGTTGGCTTTTTGTGCTTTGGCTTCCTTGAAGCACTAATTTTATTACATAATCCATCCAACAGGGAGCAGGATTAATACTACCCAATAAAGATAGCTATGGACAAAACATTGGCAGCGAGATTGCTTGCCGGTGGTGGGGAGGCGGGGGAGAGAGACATTTCTACCCGACAATCTACCTATCTCTGTTCAAAATGTTTTGCTGCGTTTTTAAAATGTAAGGTAGATGAAGAATTCTGTAAGTTTCACTTTGCTAAGTTAACCATTCACACTTCCTTCCCATGTGGTGTTATTTTGCACCGCCAGCTTGAATTGATGTCAGAATACAAAGGAAAAATCCTCAGGTAGCACATTTTGAGCATCACCAGGTCATTAATACTTTTTTAAAAAAGGAATGCCTCCAGCACAGACCAGTTGAGTGTAGGCCTCAGAGCCCAATTCAGACCCAGAGAGGAATGGCCACTTGCATCATTGGGCCTGTGGTTGGAAATAAATGAGAAGCCCCTGGATTGACCTGACCTTGTATGAATCCTGCCTTTGCCCAAGTCAACGGGACACAGCTTTCTGCCTGCTGCACTTGGAGCAATGACCTCAAGGATCCTAATCTGCAGTGTGTGAGAGAGTGTTTTATGGGTGCTTGAGGGTTTCATTCAGTTCACATTTTTAACCAAACCAACCTACTTCATACTTCCCAGACTAATACAAGGATCAGATTGCTTTAGGCTAACCTTTGAAGAGATGTCAATCAACATTGACATGCTTTGACACTGCTCTTTCAAATTGCAAAGATCATTTTTGTTTAGTTTTCTGATACTATTGGGAACGCTTTTACAGGCAGAACTTTCCCGCCCCCTTCCTGCACTTGACTTTGATCGTGCTCGACTGCCCATGCTCCCAAATACTGCCATTTGACACTGAGTAACCTCAGGGCAGAATAACCCAAGGGAAACAATATTCGGCATGTCTAGCGAGTGGTCGGGACTGTGGGCTGATTTCCTTAAAAGTTATTTTTAGTCCCACCCTCGTCCCCAGTTTTTATTGGCTGTGGCATCATAAGATGGCCAACTGCACAGTCAGGACATTGTGACCTTGCATAACACCAGGGCTGCCATATCTGGACCAAAAAAGAGGAGTCACATATTTCTCAGCCTCAGCTAACCACTTCCTCTGCGTTGGTTGATGCTGTTCTCATGTTTGTCCACAGAAGACCAGTGCCGGGCATGTGAAGCATGCGTCAGAAATGGAACACAGTTTTTACAACAACAACAACAACAACAACAACAACAACAACAACAACAACAACAACAACAACAACAACAACAACAGAAAAGGTGAATGTTAAGAACATCAGAGGAGCCTGCTGGATCAGGCCAGTGGCCCACCTAGTTCAGCATCCTGTTCTCACAGTGACCCACCCGTGGGAATCTTGCACGTTGGACTAGAGCACAAGAGTATTGTGCATGCACACACCCTGCAGTTTCCAGCAACTGGTTTTCAGAAGTATCACTGCCTCTAACCATGGAGGCTGAGCATAGACACCATGGCTAGTAGTCACTGATATAGCTGTATCCTTCATGTTCACATTCCCAGCCTGGATTGTGTTGTTAAAAGGTGGCCTCCAAATTAGACATGTGAATCTCAAAATTCTAACCTGCCTTTGAATTTGTCTAGCCATCTCTGTGTGTGCATGGTGCTATATGTATGAGAGGTCCCTACCCCCCAAGGACCTTACAGGTCTAAAACAGTCATAGGGAAACAAAGAGAAAGGGGGAAATGGAGGCAGGGGGAGAATATGTGATTATTTCAAATGCACGTACTCTGGTTAACTTCAAATGATGTATAGAGCATAGGTAGCCAACATGGCACCTTCCAAATATTGCTGGACCTACAACTCCCATCATCATCCCTGGTCATCAGCCATGCCAGCTGGGGCTGATGGGAGCCCAAGTCCAACAACATCTGGAGGGCACTGCAGTAAGACATACAGGTGAGCCAAAAGTTTCCCACAAAAGGTGAGTTTTGAAGAAGAACTTAATCAGAATAAGGGAGGGTCCCCTGCCTTATTCAGAAGAGCACTTCTAGGCTTAAGGGGCATCAAGGAGAAATGGGTAGCACACGCGCACACACACACACACACACACCAGGGAACGAAGCCTTGGGAAGGCTGAGGGTGTTGGAGTCGGAGGAGTGAGGTTCAAAGGAGGGATCCTGTTGGGAAATAAGTGTAGAGATATAAGTTGCGCAAGTCTATGTCAGTTTTAAAGTGAGGGCAAGAAGCTCAAGCAGGATCTGGGAGTGGACAGAAAGCCAGTGAGAGGAGTTTAGGGAAACAGTCATGGGGGGTGGGGTGAGAAAGGATATGATCACGTTGGAAAAGGCTCATAAAAGGACGACCAAAATGTAAGAATTGCAGGCAGATGCAGGTGATGGATACTTGGTGAGGGACCCTATGTGAGAGGCAGGGAAAGGGAGATCTCCCAGGGTGGGAGGCTGGAGAAAGAAAGGGATGCTCCCAGGTGAGAGTTGGGAGGGTGCACCGCTCCCGTTATGGGATAAAGGTTATGATATTTGTATTCTTCTATTTCTTTTCTTTTTTTCTTAATCTTTTTTCTTATTTTTCTTTAGTTTGCTTTTTATTGTACTGTATTGTGAAAAGCCTTAATAAAACTTTTTAAAAGAAAAGACACATCAAAGAAGCGTTTCAGTTTAAAGCGTTGCAAATTTAAACAGAGAAAACAGAAACGGGACTCCACATCGTCATCTGGCGGCACAATACAACACCTATAAATCACTTTTTCTTTACCAGTCTAGCTGAGTCCCAGGAGGACAGAGATCTATGGTGAATTTTCTGCTGAAATCAAGGGTGGGGTCTGCTGGCAGTCGGTGTGAAATGGTCCCCTCATTCCTGGAGCTAATGTCTACTACTAGTCCCAACACTTGCAGGCATGTTACTTCTGTTGACACTTGTGGTCACCTGAAGGCATTTCTACAGTGGAATCTCCTTTGTCCAGAGATTGGAGTGACCCCTCTTAGGTAATGACACAGAGAAGAGTGCAGATGTTTAAAGGACTGCCTACAAAGAGATCACCCTCCTCCCTTTGCTTGTGGGTTAAGTTTCCAAGATGCAGCTCGATGTCTCAGCCCCCCAGTCCCAAATAAATTTGAAACCCATGGCATGTTCTCACCAACAGATATGTAGAGAACACGCCCCAAAAATATGTATAATGGAAGAATGAAAGCCTGAACTTATTTTGGCCCACGGGAGTTTTTAATTTATGAGAGCCATTCGTTTTGCAAGAAGGAATTCAAAAGGCATGTCAGACCAGGGGGAAAATATCTCTAATAGAAATCCTAAGCAAAGCATCGGAAGAATTACCCACACACCCTTTTTTCTTCCATGTGGCTTCATTCTATTCAAATATTTACATGCCACTTTTCAGCCACATACAGAAGGCATCATTATAAAACAAAAAGCAAGAAAATCAGTTTTAAGAAAACAAAAACTAACTTACTAAATATAGCACCACCATAAAATAAAACTCTGTGAAACTGCATTTAAAAAAAAACATTTAGACAAGAAGGGTTTTAACCATCTCTCTATAGGCTCACAGAGGGGGGGGGGATTGAAGGTGCATCCTGGAGTTCTGAAACATCAGCACCACCACTAAAAAGGCCCCATCTCATGGAAACCCACCAGCTGGACCTGAGCTCAACAGTACTCTGTGCCTCTGTGGTGCACAGCCACTGGTATTCGGAAGCACAGTAGCTCTGACAGTGGAGACGGAGCATAGCCTTTGCGGCTAGTAACATTGATAGCCTTCTCCTCCATGAATTTGTCTAATCATCTTTTAAAGCTATCCATGTTGGTGGCCATCCCTACTTCCCATGGGAGTGAGTTCCATAGTTTTAACTATGTGCCAAATAAGTATTTTCTGCAGGAAGAAGTGCTTGCAAAATTTGAATAAGCATGACTTTCAAAGGATTGCTATGTTTGGTTACTCATATTATTTAAGGAAGTCCGTATCTGAGAGATCTATTTTTAAATGCATACTGAATTGAATATCTCCCCCCCCCCCATCTCTAGTGGTCTCTGAGCATCCACTGGCCACATCGGATTGGTTCTCGGAGGGCAGCGTCATACATATTTATTTGCATTTTCCCTGAACCTGGTGCTGTTGCCTGTGCCATAATTTGCATCATCTTAGCTACATTCCCTTTGGCACTCACCAGTGGATTTTTCTGTTGGCATGCATGACGATGGCATGACAGCCAGGTGCCAGGCCTGAGCTTGAATTCGTGAGCAGCACAAACCAACCCCTGGGTTTCTCACGCTGCCGTGGTACTTTTCAGAAGTGTGTCCAAAAAACGTTACGTTAACCCCATCAATTTTGTTTTCACGAGGCAATTGGCTGGACTTTAAAGCCCTTGCGAGGGCTGATCTGTGTGCTCGCTGCAAGACAAGTGCTAGGCGTTGGTGCAGGAGGACAGTGTGTTCTCCTCCAAAGCGATTTTTCTGGTTGCTGCACTGGAAGCCATGGGCTGAGATCCAAGGGAGCCCTCTTTTCAGAAGCTAAAAACCTGCTCTTTTTCTTCATAGAACATTTGCCAAAATGGTTTAGGAAGTATGTTGAGCACCAGGCCAGGCCAGACCATCTTGATGCTTGAAGTAAACTACCCACCCCTCACTGCTCCCCACCACCATGGACATGCCACACCACCCCTGACTCCTCCACAATGCACCACACCAATGCCTCCTAAACCACGGGCACACCATGCCCTGAAAGCTCCATGGGGCCAAATGACATTTCCCAAACATCGCCTTCTGAATATGACCATCCAGGTAGGATTGCAACTATCACAAAGAAGTACTGCCTACCCCCAATTCACACAGTTGCTCCAGAAGGACACCATAGTTGGTGGTATTGAAAGTCACTGAGAGACCCAGGGGAATTAACACTCGCCCTGTCTCTCTGCCAGAAGAGGTCATCATGCAGGGTGAGCCAAGCAGTTTCTGTGCCAAAACCAGGCCTGAACGCCGAATGAAATCTACTATATATTTAGGGAAGTGGTTTGTCTGTCATTTCTTTCTGTCTGTCAGTCAGTCTGTCCTTCATAGTTGTGGCCGCCTCTTAAGGTGCTGTCATCCAACATGCCACAAGTGTTCCAGAGGTGGGGATTTTGGGGGTGGGATGTCGCCATCCACATTTGGGTGCCAGCCGCTATTCGGAATCAACATGGCAGACCAAGACATGACTTGGGTGTGATGTGACCCATCTTCTAGCATGACAGGTCCAAACTCACACATTACACTGTCCATTTTAAAAAAATCACAATACTTCACAGTTTCTATAAATTCCTGGGCAGTGCTGGGTACTCCCCACCAGTAAATCTATAAAATTGGTTTCATCCATGAAAGCCTGGATCTGACCCACAACCACTTGTCCAGGAAAGGGAGCTTAGCAACTGGCAGGAATTACTTTGATTTTCCAAATCCAGAGAGAGTTTCCTGAGGAGTGGTTTTTGTCACTGCCTCCTTCAAGCAGAAGGGAAGCATTAGTCACCTGACCTGCCTGGCCCAGCCACCTGCCCTCTCCCTGTTAGTTTTTATCAGCCATGATGGCCAAGAGCACAGGTGGCTGCCCAGACCATACCAAACAACTTGTTTGCATCCTTGAGCCTTATTAACAGAAACTCACCCAACATAACAGGACTAGCCAAAGCTCTGGATAACTCTTGAGATTCATCTGCTAACCTCTGTCAACAGATGCAAGCAATTTTTTTATAAAAAAATTAAAAGTATTTTTTATTAAAGATTTTCTTGATTTACATTGTCTCTCTCGTATTTTTTTCCATGTAACTTTTTTACAAATCAATTTCGTTTGTTGAGACATTAGGAAGAAAAAGGGGGAGAGCGGTGAGCGGGATAGGGAGATGAGTGGGGTGGGGAGACGATGTTTCTATTTTACTTAATATATGTAGGGTTTGGTGTCAGCATTGTTTGTGCAGGTTCTCTGTTGTTCACTTGTGCTCCTTTGGTGGTGAGAGAGGTCGGGGTTGGCATAGGGTGCAGTTGTTCATTTGTGGTTGGCTGTGGTGGTCTTTGGTTTCCTGTGTGAGTGGGATGGGTGAGTGTTTTTGGTCAGGTTAGCCATATTGATTTGTATGCTGTCGGTAGATTTTTGTCATTGTCTTGTTGGGCTGTGTGTGTGATGAAGGGGAGCCATACCGGGGTGAAGGTGTCTTCTTCTGTTTGTCCCCGTGTCATTTTCAGCCTACTGGTTAGTTTTGCTAGTAGGGCTGTTTCCCATACTACTTGGTGCCATTGGTACATGCTTACTCCTGACAGGTCTCTCCAGTGTCTGGTTATGATGTTTCTGGCTGCTGAGAGTAGGTGGGTTATGAGTTCTTTGTGGTGTAAGTGGGCATTGTTGTCTTGGAAGATGTTTAGTAAGACCAATTCTGGGGTGATTTCTAGCACTTGCTTGGTTATCTTACATATTTCTCGTATGGTTGTTGTCCAGAATAGTTGGATTTTGGGGCACTCCCACCACATGTGGAGGTATGAGCCTGTGGAGGTGCACCCTCTCCAGCATTTTGGTGAGGTTCCTGGGCGTATTAGCGCTAATTTTTTTGGCGTTAGGTACCACCTGTATGTTAGTTTCAGGGTGAGTTCTTTTCTTTTCATTGGTATGGATTTAAAGGGGGGTTTAGACCACATTCCAGTCCATTGGGTGGGATTGATTTCATATCCTATGTCATCCTCCCATTGTTTTTTGATTGTGTCTAGGGAGTTCATGGGATTTTTGAGTAGTATTTTGTATATTGTGGATACTATCCCTTTGCCGTGTCCCTTTGTCATTAGGATGAGGTTTTTGAAGGTTGTCAGGGGTCTAGTTGCTGCTGATTTTACTGCTGGATTGTTTAAGAGGGCATGTAATTGGTGTTATGCTACCCAGGGCATTTGGGTGTCTTCTAGTTTGTCCTGTATTTCATGTGTTGACAAAGGTTTGTTATTTTTATAAAAGTCTATTAGGCGATATAGGTCTTTGGTTTGCCAGGTTTTTATTTGGAGGTTTTGTGCTGCATGGTGGAATAATGGGTGGTACGCCAGGGTAATTAGTGGAGATTGCATTGGGGATAGTTTGCCTGTTTCTGTTTTCCATGCTTTGAACATGGTTTGTGTGTACCTGTTAAGTGTTGTGGGAGTTTTTCTTAGTTTGTTTGGGAGGAGTGGGTATGCTGTGGTGCAGATATTTTCAATTGTGTCCCTCTCTAGGTGTATCTATTGTTTTGTCTCATCTTCTAGTATATATAGGATTATATGGCGTATTTGGTTGGCACTGTAATATGCTTCTATTTTGGGGGTTCCCCATCCTCCTTCTGAGGCGCTTATTCTTGGTTTTTTGTGTGAGAAGATAAAATAGTGCAGTTTTCTCTGCATTGCAAACGAGTCAAAGTGAACCATCTCTTTCAGGCCAGACTGTAAAAGCTCCCATAGTACACACTGAGGATGCAATTACAGTTGTCACCAGTCCCTGGAATTACAGGATAGCTCCATTTTTGGACAAAAGTATCTCCTGTCTCACTTGGGCTTCAAACAGCATGCATTTTTCTCATATTTGAGCTCGGCTGGCCCAAAATGGCAGTTGCGTCACTGTTGGTGTGGCTGATGAGGAGCCCAAACAATAGGAGAAAGTGAAATTAGAGAGAAGGGGGGAGGAGCAACCTCCTCTCTCCCCTCCTCATCCCCCCCTTCCTTCTCTCTCCCTGGTGCTCTTCCTCAGATGCTGCCCACCAGTCTAGCATGGTGAAAGCCCACCGCTGCTCGGCCCCCTCTGCTACCCCAGCCTGACCTCTCCCCCTTCCTTCTCCTTCCTCAAAGCTCAAGTCTCATCCAATGCCAGCATGGACGAGAGGCTAGAGCTGTGGCTCAAGTCACCCATGGGAGCCAGCCATGTACCCCTGGCCCCTGGCCATCTTAGAGTGCGTGAGTTGAGGGGAAGAGCATGGCCAGGCCAGGGTTGTGAGGTAGGAGGGAGGCTGAATGCAGGGAACCCCCCTTCCACAAAGGGGAGAGAGGATTTGGTGTTGTGAGTGTGTGAGTGTGCCCCTCTAATCCCCACCCCCTGACCTGTCCTGTATTTTGCCCGATCAAAGGTGGCAACCCTAGGGCAATGGAGAAAGCAAAGTATGCTTTCTATCAATGTCTCCTTCACTGCCATTGAATAAGCTCGATAATGAGCACTCCCCAGTGTTGGATTGCATTCGTCTGGAGTTTTTCTCCTTTTGCATTCAAGCCATCTCCCCAGTTTGTGTCATTACTGTGAGCTCTGGTGCATACCAAGGAGCCAAGCAACCCCTACAAAGCAGTGACTGGCCCAGTGTCCCCCCTCCCCCAATACTCATGGCTAAAGGGTTTTTTGCACTCTGGCCTTCCAGGTCCTTGTCTAACCTCTACACCACACTGACTTTTAATTTGGATTACAATGAAGCCTAGAATAAGGGAGGATTGTGTTCCACACAAAGCACTTTCTTAATTAGCCTGGAGCCCCTGCTGTGCTGACATCCTCCAACAGCCTTCCCCAACCAGGTGCCCTCCAGATGTTTTAGACTACAACTCCCATCAGTCCCAGCCAGCCTTGTTGGAAGTCAGTTGAGGGAAGTCTGCCCTGCACAGCTGTCTGAACTTTCTACTGCCTACCATGTTGGAAGGGCTCTGTTACCTAGGACATTCTGGACTTGGACTATTCATTCATAGATGGATTCATTCATATAATTTTTATTAATTTTTCTGTTTTACAGTTTAAAGTACTACTGTTTACATCCTTAAGATATCAATGACTTCCATTCTTCTCTTTCCATGTTTCATTTTACATACCATAAATCCCTGCATATTTTACAAAAAACTATACCATTCGGTATTCCATTATTAAAAGGTGAAAAGGTAAAGGACCCCTGACAATTAAGTCCACTCGCAAACTCTGGAGTTGCAGCACTCATTTCAGTTTACAGGCCGAGGGAGCCGGTGTTTGTCCACAGACAGTTTTTCTGGGTCATATGGCCAGCATGACTAAGCCGCTTCTGGTGAAACCAGAGCAGTGCACGGAAACACTGTTTGCCTTCCCGCCGGGGTGGTACCTATTTATCTATTTGCACTTTGATGTGCTTTCGAACTGCTAGGTGGGCAGGAAATCCATTATTACATCAATCAAAACTTATTTGCACTGTTGAATTTATCTTAATGCTGCCAGTGTTTTCAGCTGTACACGGTTATTTCCCATATATTGAGTAAACGTTTTCCAATCTTCTCTAAACATATGAACCTATGTCCATAGACGGAAATATCAAAGCTACCAGATATTAGACTTTGTCCTTGGCTCAAAGCACACAGCTTGTCTCTATTTGTACACTTGAAGCCTACATGAGAGTAACAACATCTTGAAGGACAACATCAGAAAGGGAACCGAAGATATTGAATAGGACTATGGAAGGCAACAGAAATTTGACATTAAGATTCCTGATAGTCTGAAGCATGGGAAGTCATATAAAAAATAATAATTTGGCAGTATATTTGGATATATATGGATTATTTGGATCATATTTATATGTGAAATTGGAATATTTGATGTGATAATTATAATTGGAAATTTAATAAAAATGATTTGGCAAAAAGAAAAAAGAGAGAGAGGGAGAGTAACAACATCTTCCAAAGATGCGCTCAAAAGATAAAGCCACCCAAGAACTTCCCAACATTTGAGGTGTTGTTGGTGTCTGTAGATACTTTTCAATCAATAAAATTCTGGGAATAAAAGGCGTAATCTACTGCATCAGATGTGCCTGATTACTGATGGCATCTTAATCCATGTCAGTGTATTATTATATTGGATCCTTCAAATGCAAGTACACCTAAAATACAATAAAGGGACAGAGAGATTACAGGGTGTGGGAGAGATTTTATCCACATGTGTTTGGAGCGGACGTGTTTTCTCATGAATAGCAAAGCCAGAAGGCATAATGTGGGCCAGGCTGTTGAAACATTTGAAGCAGCATTACCCCATCGGATACACATGCTAGGAGCATGCCCCAGACAGTGAAAGTGAGCTGCAGTTAAGCTAAAATGAAATTAGGAAGCATAGAATCATAGAGTTGGAAGAGACCCTGAGGATCATCTAGTCCAACCCCCTGCAATGCAGGAATAGGCAGCTGGTCTTATGGGGATCGAACCTGCAACCTTGGTCTTATCAGCACCACGCTGTAACCAACTGAGCTATCCAACAGGAAATTAGGACCCAACTAAAGGTATGCTTAATATGGGGCAGGCAGTTCCATATCAGGGTTCTTCTTACCTCCTTTTTCCTCCTTAAATAAAAGTGCCAATTTAAACAATTTTCCATTAAAAAAAAATCTGCTCTGTGTATCTAATTCCCTCAAGCAACACAGGGCAGAAGCTGATGTCTAGGAGAAACTGGTTCAGCTTCCATTTTAATGTGAACCTACTGAATTCACTACGTCCTGAACCAAGATGAACCTATCGTTCAAAATCTGCACATCCTCAAATTTGGCAATGCAATTCTCCAAATAGAAATGGGTACAAAACGCATATGCATTTTTATACTGCCACTGCTTTGAAGGCAAACATTGGCATTTGGGGCCAAGCATGAGATTCCCAACCTTGTCAAGCAAAAGCGCTCTATCACTGCATGGGGATCTTTATGCTCTTCCTGATACCTGTTGCTGTAAAAAGCCTGTTGCTGTAAAAAGCCTGCTTTCCCTGTATCTGAGCCTGTCCGATAAATGTTGCAAGCTACTCAGGGTAGAAATCTGCTTGCTAATATAAATGATGTGATGTACATGGCACTGGTCAAAGGTGCAGGCGGCCAAGCAAACTGCAGTAAGACAATAGCAGGCGGCGCCAGCGAGCCAGCAAAGCAAGCAGAGCAAGGAAGCAAGTGGGTCGGTGGGTGGGTGGCCCAGGCAGGCCTTCTCAGGTTTCCCATGTTGCCACTGCCACCGCCCACCTGTTTGCTGCTTGCATGCATGCCCAAGCAGGTGGGCAGGTGAAGGGAGTGAGCAGGCAGCCAGGAGGGTGGCCCAGGCAAGCCTCCACATGTTCCCTGACATCACCATCGCCCACAGTTCACCCCTAACTCCAAACCCAATATCCTACTGCTGCCGCCACTCACAGAGGAGAGGGCCACAAAGACCAGGAGGTCCTTCTCTCATTCTCCCTGCATCTATCAGTGGCACAGAGCAAAGGGGAGAAAGGCTTTCTTCTCTTCATTCCCTTCTCCTCCATGAGTGGCAGCAGCAATGGGATCTTGGGATAGGCGCCAGCTGTAGCAGACCCTCCAAGTGTCCCTATTTTCCAGGGACGTCCCTGATTTAGAGAAGCCAGTTTCTGATTTGATCCTGCAATGTCCTACTTTCCTTAGGACGTCCCTATTTTCATTGGAGAACTGTTGGAGGGTATGGAGTTATCCAACCACCGAGCCGTCTGATGGCAATCCTGTATAGGGAAGTGTTGTTTTTTTTAACAAAAAATGTTTTATTATGTTTTTATATATGTTTGGAAGCTGCCCAGAGTGGTTGGGGCAACCCAGTAAAATGTGTGGGATATAAACATAGTGGTACCTCAGGTTACAAACGCTCTGGGTTACAAACGGTTCAGGTTACAGACTCCACTAACCCAGAAGTAGTACCTCGGGTAAAGAACTTTACCTCAGGGTGAGAACAGAAATCGTGTGGTGGCAGCGGGAGGCCCCATTAGCTAAAGTGGTACCTCAGGTTAAGAACGGTTTCAGGTTAAGAACAGACCTCCGGAACTAATTAAGTTCTTAACCAGAGGTGCCACTGTAGCAAAATTATCATTATGGAATGAGACGTCCCTATTTTCATCAGAGAAATGTTGGAGGGTATGTTGTAGCAGGATAGAGAGTGAAAGAGTTTGGGGCGAAACGTGGGGGAGGGGAAATTTGGGGTGAACTGTGGGGGAGGGAAAATTCGGGGTGAACTGTGGGGGGAAAGGGATTGGCAACAGGGTGGCAGGTAGGTGGGGATGTGGTGTTGAAGGAGCTGTGAGGGGATAGGGGTAATTTCATTGATCTATTTTCCTAAATTTTATATGTCATTTGATTGCAGAAACAAACAAACAAAGCAGTTTATAAAATAAAGAATAACACAATAAAAGTACCAGTAAAAGCAGCTACTTGAAACATTCAACAAAAATAATTAAAGTCAACGATAAGCTACTGTAAAAACACATAGCAGGATTTTTAAATGTCTGGGTAGGCTTGTCTAAACAAAAATGTTTTTTAGCAGCTGTTGGAAAGAGTACAGTGAAGGTGTCCAAGTGTGAGTGCTGACATATGAAAAGATTTATTTCCTACAAATGCACCTGTACCAGTGCCAGCTTTGCAGTTGAGAGGGCAAATATGATTTAAGGTGATCTCTCAGGCAAACTGGTGCCAAGTCGTTAAGGGCTTTATATAAAATTTGAACTTGGCCTGGTAGTAAATGGGCAACCACTATCAGGCCTGCAGGTTGACTTCTCAAAATCTGAAGCTTTAAGATCCAAAAAGTATTAACAGAACTCACAGGCGTTAGACTCTGTCACACAAAACTTAGACATTTAGGAATAATTATAACAAGAACCCTGAACAGACTCTATTCACAAAACTATGCCCTTGTATGGCAGAAAATTTGGGGGGGAAATGGAGCAAAACCCATTTTACCCTCCCAGATTAGCAATGGTAAAATGATGGTCCTACTAAAACTACTGTTTCTATTCCAGTCATTCCCAATTTGGATCCCACTCAACCAGATGCAAAGGTGGCAGAGAGGTGGGGGGGATCATTTATTTTTTTCCTGCAAAAGACCCAGAAGAAAAGCCAAACTCCTGTACTTCCCCACAGTGGAAGGAAGCTGGGGCATCCCAAATCTGGAACTATATTTTATCTCAGCTAAAGCATCCATGGCAGATGTCCAAAATACCTCCAAGGAAGGAGAGTCCACAACCTCCCAAGGGAGACCATTCCACTGTGGTGGGAATGTACAAAAACCCAGCCTTTCTGGCACAATGTTAGACAACTGGTACAAAACAGTTTGGAAAAGGGCTTTCCTTGAGAGATTCACAAATAAACTACAGTTGACATGTGGACAGATCAGGAAAGATGGCTTTACTCCAGTGTGGTTTTATTTCATAACATATGCCAGTATTCCAGAAAATGAACAATCCCCCCCATCAACATTTGGCTCAGTCTGGCTGATCTAAATTTAATTTTAAACATAAATTAATATCTTCACTTTGAATCCCTCTCCTACAATCATCAATATACTCTTTATACCACTTCATTGATAGCCTAAGAGGAAAAATGATTAGTACTGATACTTATTCTAAGCACAACCACAAGGGCTTCTGATTATGTGTTTTAGCTACTTGATGTTGAATGCTACCTGTTAACTCTGTTCTATCCTGTTTCCCCTTTGCTATGTTTTTATTTTATTTAAACCACCCCATGAACCAAGAACTTGTGCATTGAATTAGTGATGTACAAATGACATAAGAATATTTGGTCTATTTATTTGTATCATTCACTATTCCTATGATCCCTGTTAATAAAACCCAATAAAAAGTGTTTGTTTGTTTGTTTAAAGAAAACAAGGATCTGTGTGCTGATTTCCATTATGGACCCCCACTTGGGTAATTGGTGAGGCAGAGACAGTAATGGCCTTTAAACATCTCTTTAAAATGTGTATGTTTACGTAAGCTTTCCTGGACTCTGAATCTTAAATTTTGTTGTTATTTTGGTTTTGTACCCTGCTCAGTTCTACTTGTGATTTACAAGTGATTTTTTTTAATTCTTATTTAATTTGGTTTTCAGGGAGTTTTATTGAATTTTGTTGCATTTTTATTGTCTTTCTGTAAACCAGTTAGAATTTTTTTATTGTATTAAGAAGTATAGAGAGAGAGGGACAGAGGGATGCGGGTGGCGCTGTGGTCTAAACCACAGAGCCTAGGGCTTGCCGATCAGAAGGTCGGCGGTTTGAATCCCCGTGACAGGGTGAGCTCCCGTTGCTCAGTCTCAGCTCCTGCCAACCTAACAGTTCGAAAGCACGTCAAAGTGCAAGTAGATAAATAGGTACCGTGGGAAGGTAAACGGCGTTTCCGTGCACTGCTCTGGTTCGCCAGAAGCGGCTTAGTCATGCTGGCCACATAACCTGGCAAAACAACGCTCCCTCGGCCAATAAAGCAAAATGAGCGCCGCAACCCCAGAGTCATTCATGACTGGACCAAACAGTCAGGGGTCCCTTTACCTTTACCTTTACCTTTACCTTTATAGAGAGGGACAATCTAAGTGACTCACTGGTGGGACTAAGACTGGGGACAAGACAACACTAACACTCCAACTGGTCTTGCTCCTCCATTAGGTTTCCAGGTGTAACGCCAAAGCCAGAGCCTTGGATTCTCACAGAGAGCAAGACAGGTCTCTCCCCCTTTCTAGCTCTAATCCCAGTATTGCCTGGTCTTTATTCTCAGAGCTCCTGTCAAGGAGGGGTATAAGACATGCCCCCTTCTGCTCACCTTCTAGAATGATGCTCACCTTCTAGATGAACGATCTTCAGCTAGTTAGTCTCTGAGGCAACACTTTGGCCCCAGCTTACATAACAAAGCAGATACTTAGCAGACCCAGCTAGGCTACTTACCGAACAAAGAAACTGGTTTGATGATTTCAGCAGTCCCTACCTATGCAGAAATCCCACTTTACAGTTATAAAACCACAGACTTGGAGAGGACCCCCAGAAACCTAACTTAGCCCAAACACATTACAATAGAAAGCATTTATAGGAGCCTGACAGCCTGATTAAGAAATGTATTTTTCTTGCTGCTGTTGTTTCCCTTCAGTATATGTCAGCTGCTCCATTGCACTGCTGACAATATGGCACACTGCATCCCTCTGAGTCGTTCTCCGGTGTAACCTCACATAACGCAGCATGGGTGGAAATGCAAGAGGAGATTTACTTTTCCAAAGAAAATTGGATAACTGGCATTTTAGTGTGAACATCTGGCACGTTTTCAGCTAAATGTTAGTTTATTCAATTCAAACTCAGAGTTCAGGGAGAAGGGGGTGAGGGTCTCTGTACCCAACAGCATGAAGACGTTTCCCCTCTGGATTTCTTCTCTGTGGAGGACCCGGATTTCTTCAAGATGCTCGTGGCACAGACTACTTTGAATAGCAGGTATTTGGCTCACGTGTGTGCTGGCCTCTGCACATTTCACTCCACATTCCCTTCTACCTGATTGTCATCTCAAGTATATTTTCTTACAGCTGCCCCGTGAAACTTTGCCCTGATGAATGCCTTCATCAGGCAAGCAGCTGCGAACACACAAATGCTGGACATAGTACAAGATGGATCAAAGCCTCCCTTTGGTGTCGGGGAGTCCACATACCACGAGGCCAACACACATATGAAGATGCCTTTTGCCAGGCAGGGCTCTCTAGCTACATGCTGCCCACTCATACAGTCAGCGTTTGATTTGGGGACCTTCTGGAAGCAAGGCAGGAGCTAAGGACAGCGAACACCCAAGTCTACAATTTTCCAGCCCCATGATTCCCAACTACAGAAGTCTGCTATCGTCCAGCTCTTGGGGTCATTGCAAAGTAACACAATCCATCAAGAGCCACTACCGGTGAGAATCAGGGTGGCCTGAAATTGTGCCATGACGTCTCCAACTCAGATGGCAAATTCTAGTTGGGTTCTTGAGGACCAGCCTCCTCTCTAGGCAAGGGGTAACCACCTGGGTCCCCTCCGGATGCTGCTGGACTCCAGGGCTAGCCCAAGAAATTTTGCTGCCTGGGGCAAACCAGAAAATGGTGCTCCTCCCCACCACGCAACATCTTATCTTTCTGGATGTACAGTATATTTGATGCTTTAATTCTGTTATGAAGGAAGTTCTGCAAGTAAAAGTTTGAATAATACCTTTTATGCTCCTGGATAATGATTTCTTCCAAAAGGAGTCCGTTCTTATGCTTCCAGTTGTTTCAAACTGTGCAATATTAATATCTGCAAAAGGCTTGTGGTCATGCCAGACCTGATCCCAGCCAGCACAGCCAGGGGTCAGGGGTGATGGGGGTTGTAGGCCAACAGTGTCTGGAGAGCCCCATCTGGCCTATCCTGGAGGGGGTTGCACTTCCCCTGAAGGAGCAGGTTCACTGTTTTGGGGTGGAGCCTCAGTGGATAGAAGTGCCTCTTACCAGCTGTGCCTGGAGCAACAGCTGCAACAGCTCCTGGGCCAGGTATGTTGGCCACCATAGTTCATGCATCAGTACTTCAAAATTAGATCACTACAGTGCACTGTATGTGGAGCTTGCACCAGATCTGGAAGCAAGCTTCCCTTGCACCAGATCTGGAAGCCGCAGCTGGAGAATGCTGCAGGCCGGTTGCTGACAGGAGCGAGGCCTTGTCAGCGTATATCCTTTCTGCTCAGAGACCTGCACTGGTTGCCAGTTTGCTACTGAGCCATATTCACCCACTCAGCTGCTTTGTTCTGTGGAACTGGCACTGGTACAGGTGCCACATACTACCCATTCCACATTTGTAAGTCACTGATCTTTTACTGGCAACACCTACACTTTGGAACTCCTTGCCTATTGACTTAAGGCAAGCACTTTCATTGTACTCTTCAGTGCCTGCTGATGATATCTTTGTCTGGGCAAGACTTCCTAGATATGGCGAATGTTGTCATGTGTTTTGATCTGGGTTTTAACTTAAGTGTTATTTTAATTGTTTTATAATGTTTAAAATATCTGTTTTAACTGTGTATGGGTGTGGTTTTTTTACTGAGCATAATTTCTAAATTTATGGCTCTGCTTATCAGTTAGCATATACAAATCTCATGCAAATTTGTGTCCTCTGTGCAGCACCACCACAAGCACCCCACCAAATACAGCAGTTGAAGGGTAGCCTCAATGGCAGATTATAACAAACTCACGTTCTGCCTGCATACGTGTAAGGCACAGCTCCTCTCGGTGCTTTGGGCTGAGGCCAAAATGGAACAGATAGAAAAGCTCTTGCAAGAGGATGCGTGCAGGAAGCCAGAGTTGTCACTAGTGCACGGTGCCAAAGCAGAGCTCAATGAAAGTCAGATAAGCATCACGAGGCAACTAAATAGATGGGAACGGTTCCAGGTCATTGTGCAATGTATCTATGTGGCCAAAATCCCACAGCCCTGCCCTAAGCAAAACCTGCGGGTTTCCCCCAAGCAATTCCGCTCCTGACAGAAGTGCACAATCCTAACTCATGAACAGGGCTGGACCGCTTCTGTAATGAAGAGTGCTGCATCCAGCGAGGGGGAGCTGGTGGCAGAACAAATAGGGAATATGGGAGACACAAAGGCGTAAAGGGATTAGGGTGGTGAAGTAACATAGGAGAGGAGGAGGAGGAGACCAATCAAAGCCAAACCACTCTCCATCAATCTCCTTGAAACAAGTTTCAACCGCCTATTGTTTGGTGAATCAAACATTACTAGACTAAAGCTGCCAGATAGCACAGATCTAGGTCAGTCATTCCCTAGCTGCTATGAGAAATGATTTATTGGGAAAAGGGGGGGAGCACCTCCCACCCTCAAAGAGGCTGACCACTGTGTCTCTGCAGGATGTACTGCTCTGTCCTTCCAGTCTCTTCCTCTGGCACAGGTGTCTCTGCTGTGCTACTGCAACAAGCATGGCTGGATACTCACTCACTCTTGAGGCAGAGTGAGCATCAGTGGTGAGCAAAGTGGACACCATTGTCCTCTCACGGAGGTCGTCTATTTCAGCACTGTACACTCTGGGGTTTCCACCTGCTCAGAACAGTAACCCATACAGAAATACTAGTGTGCGACTTCTCTCGAGGATAGATAATTCTGACTTGGACATCCATGAAAGCAGTAGATGTCGAAGTGAAGTGGGTGTCCCACTTTTTAAAAACAGCCACCCCACCACCACCAATTGTCTTGTTGCTCTCCATGGCTGTGCCTGGCTTCTGTGGGCAACACAGAGGTACAACACAGGAGCACAGGATGCTGCCTTGCAGCTAGCCGGATGCATTCTTCTGTGTTGTCCGTATGGACCAGCAGTGGGTTTCCAGGGTTCTAGTCTGGGGACCTTCCCAGCCCTTCCTGGAGATACCACTGGTGATTGAAGCTGGAACCTTCTGTATGCATAGTGGATGGTCATCAAAGAAGTGGCACACACTGCACAAAAGAGTGTGTTGCTGAGTGTTGGGTCTCGCTAAAAGGGGCCAGTAACTTCTATAAAAGTTGACAGCTGCTGCAGGCAACTGGAGCCTTCTGAGGCTTCGCACAGCTTTGACCCATAAACTGTACTTTCTGCTAATTAATGGGAAATCAGGTTACAATGTGGCTTACTAAGGCGTACATACATATCTTTTATGGGAAATACTATTTTTTTAAAAAAGTTAAATGTGACGAGAAGCCTTTTTGTTTTAATCCAGTGATGACCAAGACAATTTGACATTGTTGCCCAGTGCCAAGTGGAAAGCAGCCCAAATTCTCTCTTAAGCCTGACCTGGCCGTGGCACCATTCCAAATACTTCCCCCCCCCCCGGAGTCTTCATAATTCACTGAAACCTCCGCCTTCAACTTACTGGGTGTGAGAAAAAGTTGTAGCATGTGAAAAGGACAAATCAACGGGGACTTCCATAAAGCGTATCTCCTTTCTACCACAGAAATCATGCGTTTATGGGAAACTTAAGAGCTGAAACCAGGAGCTGCAGGATATTAGCAGCCACTGTGCTTAAGGGTCAGAACCTCGGTTCTGTGACTCTGGCCCATCCTCCCCCAACCCAGTGGTCCCCAGATGTTTTGGATTGCAACTCCCATCAACAATGATGGATGTTGTAGTCCAGCACACCAGGAGGGCAGGAGGAAAGAACTGGAGTTGCCAACTGACCAAAAAACAAAACAGCCTGGCCAGAACATGAGAAAAGGAGAAGAGCCAGCCCTGTAGCTGGATCAGGCCAAAGACCTACTAAAGTCCATCATCCTATTCTCACAGTAGCTAACTAGGTGCACCAATGGGAAACCCACAAGCAAGACATGAGCGAGCACAACTGTTGTTTCTGTAGTGCCTGCCCTTAGCTAATATGGCCTCTCTCCCTCCCTTCATGCCAGCTCTTTGGCGCATAGAGGAAAAGTGGGCACAATCACAGGAGCATAAGAAGAGGCCTGCAGCTGGAACAGGCCAAAGGTCAATCTAGCCCAGGACTGTTTTCAGGGTGACCAACCAGATGCCTGTTATGGGAAGCCTGGAAAAAAGCAGGACCTGAGCCAATTACACTCTCCTCGCTGCCGATTCCCAGCAGCTGGTATTCAGAGGCATTGGCCATCATGGCTAGTTGCCATCAATAACCGTCTCCTCCATGAACTTGTCTATATTTCTCCTCTAAAGCCATCCAGATAGCGGCCATCACTGCCTGTTGGGGGAGTGAATTACATGGTTTAACTGTTTTTAAGGCTGTAACAATTGTGCAGACATCATGATCCAAAGGCTTCTGATGGCCTCACAGTCAGGAAATGATTGCAAGCGCCGTAGTTCTGTGAGAGGCCCAAGGGTCGGAGCAGGACCTGCTAAAAGGTAACAGGGTTTCCCATCTGCACAACCCGCCCCCTCCAAACACACCATAATCACCACTAGGTGTGGGTGCACACCACAGCAGGCACAGAGCCTTGCTCTTTAAGGTACGAGCATTTTAATCCTGCCTTTCTTCCAACATGGAACACAGAGAGGTGTACCGTGGTTATCGGGCCTGGTCTGCTATCCAGGCACTAACCAGACCCAGTCCTACTTAGCTTCTGCAAGGAGGTTGCTAGAGATGAAGCAGAATCCCAGTTGGATCCGGATTTTCAAGTGAACAAACCTCATATGCATCTCCCAGACTAATGCACACATTGGAACATAATTGCCCTTTGGGTTTTGCACCTCACAGAATTTACTTAAGTCCCATTTTATTTCAGAGTAGGAATCAGTCTGGATTCAACACAAAACAAGTTTTCATAAAGAAGGGTGCAACACTTTTTATTGGTATGCCAGCTTCATCAGCTGATTATTCAAATTAAAAATCCTGCAATTAATTAAGATTACAATCTGCTGCACAATCATTTGGGAGACAGTTCCGTGGAACACAGTGGGGCTTACTCTGAGTAAACTTGCAAAAGAGTGGCTTGGTTGTGTCCCAATGCATGCTATCCCGGGAAGCCTTCCAAATGAGCCTTCGGAGAAAGCAGGGGTCACATCAGGCTGCAAGATTTCTCTAATCAGCGGAGAGTCCTGCTAATTGGCCTTTTGAATGTCTTCCAGCTTTCTCCTCTGATTTTGGAGCAGGAGGAGCAAACCAACCCCTTTTACGTGGAAAGGAGACAAACGCTAAAGTAAGCCCACATGTTTCAGACCCCTTTCTGATTTCCTAGCAACGCAAGCTCAAAACACCAAATTGGCCAAGGCCTCTAGCATGTGGATTACAGCCCCATGGGGGGGGGGGGTGTTGGAACTCCACAACGCAGTGGAGGCTCCCTGGTGGAAGGGATGGAGAAGTCACGCTTCCAGATTCAAATTGTCAAGGACGTGTCAAGAGTCCAAAACACTGTTTAGTTTTAATAATATTTCTTCTTGTCATGTGGAAATTATTTGCATTTTCCTCTAACCAGAACTACAGTTAACCCACGGTTGCTCCTAAACAAAAAGAACAGAGGCGCTTTGAGACAGGCTGTGTAAGCTGCAAAGAGCCTGGGGTTTGCACTTCCCAAATATCGCAGTGTGTTCTGACGTGTATGAATTGCCATCTAGTGGCGCCAAAAGGCAATGCCTTCCATAAGGCTGGAGACGGACACCACGCATCTATACTAGAGATGTAAAATTTCTGGAAAAAACAGAAATTTTCGGGAAAATTGAAAAAAAATGCTACATTAGCACTTCTTTTTTCTTTTCCAGATTGAAAGTCATTCTGTTACTTTAGAAACATAAAATATAACTATGGACAATTTTAATGGGCATAAAATTATCACAACTAGCATATTAAAAATATAGCATATCCAAACAATTATTACAAACATAATTTACTTTTAAAATAATATTTATTTGTATTTATAATGAATGGAGCAACAATCTCCTGAACTGTTTACTAGTTTATGTGAAACAAAAAAAGAACTCCACAAAACAATTTTTAAAAATCCAGAAGTAACAATTATTCATATTTCCTCTCCACAGTATTAAAAAAAAACATTCTCATAAAAAGAACTGAAGAAGGAAGTGGAACTAAGTTTCAATGAATGGGCATGAAATTTAATCAGAATCATTTTCTGAGCTGTAATGATCAGTATCAGTTTCAGACTCTGTTTCTGCATCTACTCTGTTGTGTCTGTCATTATCACAGTTATTATGGACTTATAAAAACTGAAGGTTTGCTCAGATTGAAACAAGCTTCTCTACCCTTTCACATGTCAGCTTATTTCTTGATTTAGTGTGAGTGTTTCCAAACATAGACCAGATTCTTTCATATGCTGCAGAAGATGGAGGAATCTGAAGAAGGTGAGAAGCAAGAGGAGTCAGAGGCTGTGTTGTACAAAGACCTTGCCACCATGTTGCAGGAGAAATATGTTTGGCAGAATCCCAGATTGCATTCCTGGACCAAATCCCTAAAGATGTTCTATATTCTGCAACATTTGAAAGTACCTTCCCAACATCAAGTCCTAAATGTGATGCTTGTTTTGTAATCCAGTCAAATGCAGTAACAGTGCTATCATCACTTATATTGTCAACTTTGAATCTTGGATCCAGCAGATTTGCAGCGGCATAAATTGGATGACAACAAAATACTTCCCTTTTTAAATAAAATCAAGTTTAGCCCATGAGATGCACATCCTATTGCAGTAATATGTGGATACTTATCCATTATGATCTCCCATGCTGCTTTCATATTGCTGGCATTGTCAGTCAGCAAAGCAAATACCACTCCCAATTTTCTGTAGGACTTCGCATATTTTACAGATGATATACTCTGCAGTATGTCTATTCTCTCCTGTTTCAATGCTTTTGTAAAAAAAAAAAACTGGTTGAGGTGTTGTTATAACAAAATTTAAAATTCCTTCTCCTCTCACATTTGTCCATCCATCTGTAAGTAGTGCAAGACGCAGTGCTTCATTAATTTTTCCTTGCACAGATTCCATTACACGTTCATATTCCGACTCTAAAAGAGGCTTGCTCAAAGAATGTCTGCTGGGCAAATGGTATGATGGTCTTAGTAATTTTAAAGCGTCCTGCCAGTATGTATTTTCAGTTACTGAAAATGGTGTTCCAGAAGAATATATTGCTCTTGCAAGAACTTGATCAATTTCCCCCCCTGATCTTCGGGTGTCATCTTGTCTGCAAATGAATTAATTGAATAATTTTTGGATGCAGCTGTCTTCAGTATCTGTTCATTTAAAGATGCTGCTGATGGGACAACACTTTGTGTTGCTGCTGATATTACAGATGGAGTAGAAAGAGGACTTCTTGAATGAGAACGTTGAAAAAAAACTGTGTGCATTTTCATCATTGTGGTCCTCTTCACTTAGATCCATGAAGAATTTTTTAAATATCTACAGGACACTTGTTACATACAAGAACGTGTTTTGTCATCCTGGTAGCATTTGGAAATGCATATGTCATCTGACAATATTTGCAAATCACATTTTTCTTCTCAGAGGAACTTGTAATGTGAAAATGCTTCCATATGCTAGATGTTGGTCTCACTATTTTCCTGAGGGGAGTAGGAAGAAAGAAAAATAATTGAATGGTTAGTTAGTTTGCAAGAAGACACTAATCTATGGTAGTGGGTAGAGGGGAAGTAAGGGACCAGATTCGTAGTACTGTTGTTATTATTATTTGCACAATAATAATAATAATAAAATTATTATTTACACAAAGGTTATAAACTAATGTAGCTAAATGATTCAGTTTTCTGGAATCAGATAAATGAAAACTCTTACCTTTTAAAATTAAGTATATACTTTCAGGCCCTTTTGCTGCTCTATATTTTCTTCCAGTGCTTTGAGGCCTAGTGAAGAGGAACAGAACCAATGCATACCACATGCATGCAAAAACAAAACTGAAAGCTTTTTCTTTTCTGGTGACAACAGCACCTCCTAAAGGAAGAAATGTATCTTGTTCTTGCATTGGAGAGTTCACTTTGTAACCTAGGACTTGCTTGTCCTCACAGAAATTAAAATAATCTGATACCATACATTTTTTTTAGAAATGATTTATAAAATATTTGAACCCCTTATCTTAAAATGTTTTATTCGTCGTGTTAAAATAAAACATTCCATAATCTATTTTTTATTTTTCCAATTTTTCCAATTTTTCGGAAAAAGACAAAAAAAGGCTTCAGGGGGAAAAATGGGGGAAAAACATTTTTTTCCGAATTTTTCTGGGTTTTTCCAGGCCTTCACATCTCTAATTCTATACACAAAAAGAGGAATGTAAGTTGAGTGGTTAATGTGCATAACAACAGGCCTCGTGGAGAATGTGCACATAGTGCATCCTCGGAGAGGGAAATGTACACATTTCCCAGTCACTTTACATAATCCCCAACAGGCTTTGGAGAATGTTCATATCTCAATGGAATTCTGCACATTCTCTGCTCCTTATGCAGAATTCCCAGCTACAGATGGGGCTCACTGTTTGCATGTGCTCTTTTGGTGCTCACAGGTTTTGTCATGCTGGCTTGGATCACTCCAAAACAGCGGTCGCTTGGCCTGTCACAAATATGCCTTTCGTGATCTTGTCTCTGTTGTCAAGCTTTGAGCTCCCAAGCTTGAATAAGTCACCACTGATCTCTCTTCTCATGTCCCAAACTCAAGAGAATTCAGCTCTTGATGGGGAAAGGGTTGCCCATTCCTGCTCTCAATGCTGTGGTCATGTCAAGGCTCTAGGACTGGATGTTGGCAGGTCAGAAGCATAGGCTGTCTGTATCATCCAAATTACAGCCAGGGGACATCTGACTTAAGAGCATAGCATGCCCACATTCACACACACAGCCCTGTGGCTGCAACCAATACTGCAGAATTTGGGGAAGTGTCTAATCTGATTGAATGGAGTCAGTCAGGCTGTTTTTAGAAATTTGTCAAAAACAGAGATTAGCATAATTTTTTTCCAGTTCATGCATCTTTGTTTATCTGTCTATTGTTTTCATTGATGTTGAATTTTAACAACAACAGGTTTCGGGGGGGGGGGTCTATCTATCTGTCTGTGGTGTAGTGGTTAAGAGTGGTAGACTCGTAATCTGGGGAACCGGGTTCGCGTCTCCGCTCCTCCACATGCAGCTGCTGGGTGACCTTGGGCTAGTCACACTTCTCTGAAGTCTCTCAGCCCCACTCACCTCACAGAGTGTTTGTTGTGGGGGAGGAAGGGAAAGGAGAATGTTAGCCGCTTTGAGACTCCTTCGGGTAGTGATAAAGCAGGATATCAAATCCAAACTCTTCTTCTAATTATGATGGCTTATATGCTACCTTCAGGATCGAGGCCACACACCATCAATGAAAGATTCTTCACACTGTGCATAGTTAAACTATGGAACTCTCTCCCACAGGAGGCAGTTATGGCCACCTACATGGATGTCTTTTAAAAAGGATCATGCAGATTCATGGAGAATATGACGAGCAATGACTACTAGCCGCAACGGATAGTTCTGCCTCCAGTGTGCCTCTGAATAGCAGCTGCTGAGAATCACAAGTGGGGAGGGTGATGCTAAGCTCAGGTGGGTTCCCATTGGGATATTTGCTTGGCCACCATGAGAACAGGATTCCAGGCTAGATGGGCCCTCTGTGACCTGATCCAGAAGGGTGCTTCTGATGTTCTGAAGGTTCAGTGGTGACTAATCATGATGGCTGTCAGATCAGAAGCTGAACACCAGCTATTGAGGGCTATTGCGCTCACCCCTTCCTTATGGGCTTCCTGGAGGCATCTCGGTGGCCACAGTGAGGATGCACAATCAGGGCAATTGGCTGCAATACACCGAGGTGCAGCTATCATTTTCGGAGAACAGAATAGCTTTCATCTATAAAGGTGGTTCCTAGATCAACAAGAGGCATATCTCTGCATTTACTGCAAGGAAATGATTTGAATCAAGCTTTCTGTGGATAAGCCCTTGCCAGAGGTGTGCAACCACTTCAGAGACATGCCAATTTGCTCCCAAGCAAACACTGCAATGGACTCTGGACTCTTACATCAAAAGCAATCCCAGATTTAATCAGTTTAATCATATAATGAATCACTTGACCTGGAATTAACTGGGAAAAGTCAATCTTCATTGGTGAATTGAAGCTTTAGCCACAGCGCTTTGAAGGGCTGTTTCTCTGCCATCCCTGTCTGAAAAGAGATATTGCTATTTATTGTTGTTGTTGTTTAGTTGTTTAGTCAGGTCCGACTCTTCGTGACCCCATGGACCAGAGCACGCCAGGCACTCCTGTCTTCCACTGCCTCCCGTAGTTTGGTCAGACTCATGTTAGTAGCTTCGAGAACACTGTGCAACCATCTCACCCTCTGTCGTCCCCTTCTCCTTGTGCCCTCCATCTTTCCCAACATCAGGGTCTTTTCCAGGGAGTCTTCTCTTCTCATGAGGTGGCCAAAGTATTGTAGCCTCAACTTCAGGATCTGTCCTTGCAGTGAGCATTTATTATTATTATTATTAGTTATTTGTTGTTGTTGTTGTTGTTGTTGTTGTTTAAATCTTGTATTTTTGCCAGAATAGGACTCCAGAAGGCAGCTTCCAAAATTAAACCCATACAGATAAAATACAAAAAGCTAAAACATATAAAAACCATCATTAAAAAGTAATTAAACTCTCTAATAATAATAATAATAATAATAATAATAATATATTAAAATGCAGACAGCAAACAGAACAGCATTATTTAAAGCCCTTTCCTGAAACAAAAACAATAAAAAAACCAGTCAGTTCCCAAAGGCCTGTTGAAATGAAATCTTCTGGCAGAAGGACAGCAAAGAGGAAGACAAAGGTTCCTTCCATTTCTGGCTGCCAATGGCAAATACTTGACTCTGAATCTTTAGTCAACTTCCTAAATGGGGGGGGGGGCCTGGGGCGGTGACTCCATGCCCCCAGTGTGGCGGCGATAACAGGGTTCCCCGTTAAAGGGGTATTGGGGGAGGCATTGTCCATACGCCGAGAGGTTGTCATTGCTCTCCCCCACCAGTGGCGGCAAAACGGGGGGGCGGGCTCTCTGCTTGAACATATGTTCTCCAGAGCCAGCCCAATCCCCACACATTCTGGATAACCCTGACGTTTCCCAGATCCCCGGCTAGGGGCTGGGAAGGATAAACGCCCAATGCCTGAGCCAAGATCTCCCTACATCTGAATCTTAATAAAGTTATGGCCAATTTTAATCCCATAGCACGTTGTCTTGAGTCATTATTCCGCTCGGGGGTCGCCTAGGGTTTGGGGGACTCCACCTGTCCACGCAAATACTTGACTCTGAATCGTACAGTTGGAAGGGACCCCTGAGGATCATCTAGTCCAACCCCCTGCAGTGCAGGAATATGCAGCTGTCCCATACAGGGATCAAATTTGCAGCCTTGGCATTATCAGCACCAAGCTCTAACCAACAGAGCTATCTGCTGAATGAATCAAACCCTGATTTTGTATTTGCTCTGCTTCAGGAAAGTGTGTCTGCCCTTAGGGTGTCTAAGCCACTATTTCTACATATATGCATTTAAAAGTTTGTTTGACACTTTATTTTACCATATAATTGATTGATTGATTGATTGTTTGTTTGTTTACGGTTCAAAAAGTGCTCCAGAGACATTTGTAACATTGCAGGGATAAGCCCATCAGTTCTGTTGACAGCTAGCTTCTGCTGCAAATGAACCTGAACTGGTTTCTCCTGATCTCAGTTTTAAGGAGGAATTAATACATGTCTGAACAAAATGTGCACTGCTCAAATTGCATATGTCTTTCTTTATGCACCCTTCACCTACCAATAAATGATTAAGTTTATCTGAAAGCAGCCCTGCTCAGAGAAGTTTTTAATGTCTGATCTTTTTATTGTGTTTTTAGTATTCTGTTGGGAGCTGCCCAGAGTAGCTGGGGAAACCAGCCAGATGGGCGGGGTATAAATTATTAGTAGTAGTAGTAGTAGTAGTAGTAGTAGTAGTAAGGTTAGGGTTATTTTATAGATTATAGTAAATATCCACCCCTGTGGACTATCCAAAAGCTCCAAAGATGCATCAGGAATTTGACAACTACCTAAAAAGGGGGAGGGTTTCAGTCAGTCACAATAATTATTCCAGTTATTCAGCATCAGCGTGTGAATTCCCACAGTCATCAAATGTTGGGTCTTTACTGAGACTTCCCCCCCCCAACTTATTTGGCATGTTCCAGAACACATTCCTGGTGCTAGAAATCCCTCTGGGGCCCTGCACTGGATAAAGAGAGCTCAATGTGCTGCAACAGTTAGAGTGTAGGAGTAGGGCCTGAGAGACCAGGGTTCAAATCCCCCCTCAGCCTGAAGCTCACTAGGTGGCCTTGGGCCAGTCATAGTCTCTCAGCCTGACCTACCTCACAGGGTTGTTGTGAGGACGAAATGGGGAGGCTGGCAACCAAGTACACCACATTGAGCTTCTTGGGGGAATGGGTGATACAGAAATGTAATAGATAAGTATTGGAAAAGCACCTAACATGGAGAGGTGCCTCCTTCATTCAGTATGGGGGGGGGTGTTTCGGAACAGGGGCAGCGTACATTTTCAGCAGGGTCAAAAATGCCTTTCCTGGCATTTTCTGGTACTTGCAGAAATGTTTCCCTAATAATAAACATTGCTGTTGTTTTTTTTTTACTTTCTCTCAGTTACTGTGCCCACAGCAATAACGTTTGTAGTTTAATGGTGAATTTTGGATATAATGGAGATGTAAAAGATTTGGATTATTATAAAAGATGCAGGAAGAAATGACTAGGACCCACAAAAGGAGGGGGGAGTCCAGGAGATTCTATGGAATCTTGTCTTCATGTTGTATGTTGGATATGTGATTGCAAAACTGTAATATGAAAAACCAAATAAATAAATAAATAAATAAATAAATAAATAAATAAATAATGTGCCCACAGCAAGTGGCATCATTCTTTTCACTATGTGCTTCTTGATAGGCTGGGATTTCCAACGTGATGAAGTCAGAAAGGAGAAAAAGGTGGTATCTTGGGTTGGGTGGGGGGTTCGTGCCACTCCTGCAGCAAATCAGAGACACAACATTCATTAGGAAGAACTTCCTGACAGTAAGAGCTGTTCGACAGTGGAATTTGCTGCCAAGGAGTGTGGTGGAGTCTCCTTCTTTGGAGGTTTTTAAGCAGAGGCTTGACAGCCCTCTCTCAGGAATGCTTTGGTGGTGTTTCCTGCTTGGCAGGGGGTTGGACTGGATGGCCCTTGTGGTCTCTTCCAACTCTATGATTCTATGAAAAAAAAATGTTGGGGAAAAACATTATCATAACAGTTCTCAGGAAATATTTTCCCCTTTCCAACTCACCCCACTCCTAAGATGATTATTATCAGCTGAACACTTGAAGAAGGATATAATTTAGCATGGCTCCATGGTCTTTAGTGCAACTGAGCTGAGCACACAGTGATGCAATTGTACCTGACATCGCCTTCAAACTATGTCACCACCACGGATATGTTTCTGCCCTGCAGCAATCCTGTTCTGTGATATACAGAAGCAGAATAGCGTGAGCTGGTTCAATTATTGCTGGGATCATACGTGGAAAGGGTGGGACTTCAGGATTCTTTTGTGTTTGTGACATCTGACTTTAGCAGCTGTTAATCCCCAGCATCTGGGGGTGGAAATGACAATGGGTGAAGTCAAGACAAGGGATGAGCCTGGGTGGAGGACAAGAAGCAGCAGAGTGTAGGAGGACATGGGGACAAAGTGGAAACAGCGTCACACGGGGGCATCCTCTTGGCAGCTTGGCGTGCAAAGAGATTGCCAGAGGGACCCCCAGGATAACAATGATATCAGTATACAGTAAACTGTATGCTGACACCCCTCTTTGCTTAAGAGTATTGTGCCCCCGTAGTAACCAGGAGGTAGAATCTATAGTGGTGGCTCCCAAACATTTGTAGGGCTATTCCCCCTGTGGTTATTATATTATATTAATTAATTAATTAATTAATTTCTAGACCGCCCTGTAGCTGAAGGTATTGTGCCCCCTACCCAACCATATAAAAAGCAATCTTCACAACCCACTAAGGAAGTTAATGACACAATACCTTGCAAAACAGTAACAATCAGTTGCACATTTATCCCAAATCCAATTAAAGCTATTTGGTTTAATTAATTCATTCATCAAAATTGATTAACTTGATCCAGTGATACCACTGGTCTATAGCATATGTCCTCCTCTGCTGGAGTTCAGCGGCTGAAACTTGACCCCTTATTGAGCAAACTACCAGGAAGGTCAGTTCAGTTTTATGTCAAATATCACTGATGGACGATAAAAACCCAAGAATCTCACTGACAGTGGCTGAGAGCACAAGAGAATGGCTCCCCACCTGAAAATGGGGTGAGCATCATCACAGACTAACCCAATAATATTGTAGTGTTAATATGATGGCTCTGTCATTGTACTTCACATTCTGTTTTGCTCTGAGATTCTTGCATACTGCGTGCTGCTGATTTTTGGTCTATTGGCTGATTGGTTGGCTGGCTCCAGGCCCCACACCAGCTTTAGAATGTGGGAAGCATCTTTGCAAGCTCTTGGGAGCAAGAAAGGGTTCCAGCTGGGGTGACCAAAAAAGAAGACACAAAATTGCAGAAATTTTGTATATGTGATTTATATGATACAGTAAAGGCATTGCTGTGATTTAAATAGAATTACAATACATCGACAAAGGTCCGTATAGTTAAAGCTATGGTTTTCCCAGTAGTAATGTACGGAAGTGAGAGCTGGACCATAAAGAAGGCTGATCGCCGTAGAATTGATGCTTTTGAATTATGGTGCTGGAGGAGACTCTTGAGAGTCCCATGGACTGCAAGAAGATCAAACCTATCCATTCTCAAAGAAATCAGCCCTCAGTACTCACTAGAAGGACAGATCCTGAAGTTGAGGCTCCAGTACTTTGGCCACCTCATGAGAAGAGAAGACTCACTAGAAAAGACCCTGATGTTGGGAAAGATGGAGGGCACAAGGAGAAGGAGACAACAGAGGATGAGATGGTTGGACAGTGTTCTCGAAGCTACTAACATGAGTTTGGCCAAACTGCGAGAGGCAGTGAAGGATAGGCGTGCCTGGAGTGCTCTGGTCCATGGGGTCACGAAGTGTCGGACACGACTGAACGACTGAACAAAACACAATACATCAGAAAACGTTTTTGTTATTTTTGGCAACCATCTGTCTCGGGAGACAATGGAGGAACATGCTTTTGGGAGTGAAGTCAAACCGTTGGAGAGTTACAGCACTTGCTGTTGCTGTGGAGACCGATATGGGAGAGACATGTTTTGTTGCAGCTGGGGCAGAGGAAAGTGTCCTGTTGTGCTGCTGCAGATGCACCATGACGTTTCTACCCTCTGCACTCCTCCCAGTGGTCATTGCTCCTCTGGTCACTGCTGTGGATGCACAACTTGACTGTCTCCAGGCACTGCGGTCATCTGCAAGGGATAGCCACAGGGTGGGGTTGATGTTGCCAGCCTCCATGTCTCCTTTACAAACATCTTTGTAATGCAGAGCTGGTCTGCCAACTGGCCTGGTGCCTGAAGCCAGCTCTCCATAGAGCACAACCTTGGGGATCCTGCCATCTTCCTTTCTGTGTACATGACCAAGTCAGCATACATGCTGGGAATGTGGGCTTGGGAGAGCACACTTTTGCTTGTGACTCTGTCCTGCCATGTGACGCCCAAAATCAAAGTCCTGCTTTAGGAACCCTAAGAAGGGAGAGCAAGGGCCTTGAAGCCACACATCAACCATTAGCACCTGGCCCTGGCTGCTTATGCACCACAAATAAATAGAAACCAAAATCCATTGGCCACCACCTACCATAAGCATGTCTCAAACAAGTCGTGTTGATAGGAGGGCGACAACATCCATGCACAGCACATGCCAAGGGGGAAGGGAGGGCACTCTGGCTAGAGAGTGGCTGTTTTCCAAAGCTCAGCATTACATGCAGCCATTTTGAAGGCCTTCAAGTCAATGTTGCAAGTCAATTGCAAAAGAGTTGCAGCACTCTCGTGTCATCCACTGTCATATATCATCAACGGTGTTCCCAAATGTGCCTTGATGGAAGCATTCGTTTTGCTGACGATACAGCGAAGTGCCAAATATGGCTCTCTTGTGTGAGCGGGTTGCCATTCAGACTCAGTCAGTTTTTGTCGCTCCTGCTGCCTTTCCTGCTATCGGTGAATAAGTTGGTGCTTTCACAAAACACATCACAACCTGATCATCATTTCAAACCCAAATGCCCATGTATTTAGAGCTGGAGGTTCTTTGGAGTATGGGGAACAGCCCTAGCATCTTCCAATTCAGCCTCTTTCTGTAAGCAGTGCTCGGGGTGCCCTTTGACCTCCATTGCAGCCTTAACTGTAATGTGGGTGATCATGCAACAGAGGCTCAGTTGGAAACTGGTGGGCAGACCAATGCAAAGCTGGTTTTACTGCTGTAGCAATTTCTGGGTACCTGCCTTTGCTCATCTGCGCAGTGCAATCAAGAGCGTTGAGAAAGAGTACTCTCACTCATTCCAGATTAGCATCAAAAGGAAATTAATCTATTAATAAAAGAGAAGGGAGAGGAGAAAGAGAGAGCATAAATGGATGGATTCACCAGAGTCTGGCCCACTCATAAAGTGGGGGCAAGCAGTCACCCCTGCCACCGGCATCAATTTGGGGAAGAATCTCATAGTGTGAGATCTTACTGGAAATCAGTCCTAATGCTAGCGCTGCTTCTGTGCCAGCAGAGAGGTGCTGTCACAGGTGGATGGCATGGTGGCCAGGCCAACCGTGGGGGCTGGTGGTGTAGCAGAGCCAAGCAACATTTCCCTTTTTGCTTCAAGCGATGCCCCTGTGGTTCACACACAGGGTATGATGGGTTGCTTGCAGATCAGAACAATATGATAACATGTATTGAAGTCCTCAAGTGAGAGTAAAATAAGCCACACCTGAGCCATTTATGGGGCATGTAGCAATATCACAATAAATGGGATCCTGTAACATATAGATAATTGTAGAGGCAAGCCAACCACTTGTTTGAGTTTTATCCATCTGAGGCAATAGGTTGCATCTAGACCAGGGGTTGTCAACCTGGTCCCTACCGCCCACCAGTGGCCATTTCAGGATTCTAGGTGGGCAGTAGGGGGTTCTACGGCACAAGCTGAATCCTCCTTCCATTGAGCACTGGTGGGCAGTAAGGAAATTTTACCATCAAGAAAGATGCATTAGTGGGCGGTAGGTATAAAAAGGTTGACTACCCCTGATCAAGAAGAAAGCTTTATCATGCTGTCCACATAGCAAGTTCTGCAGGAAAAATCCTTCTCATAGGCAAGGCTTCTCCTTCAGTGACTTGGAATAGGGCCTTTTCCATGGTGGCACCTTAGCTATGGAATCCCCTCCCTCCTGAGATACAATGATGTCATCATTGGCCAGCTTAGATCACCAAGTAAAAACATTTTTACTCTCCCAGGCTTTTAGACAGGACTGACTTGGTGCTGAGTTAACAGATTGTACGCAGCAGTTAATAATAGATGATGCCACAAGAGCAAGTCTTCCTGCCTGAATCCATTTCATGAGCTATTGCTGCTTGTAGGCGATGGGAACGCTCCGGGGAAGACTTTTGTAATCTTTGGTAATATGGCACACTGAGTGAAGCCGAAATTTGGCAGCCCCAAATGGATCGTTTCCATTATGGATCTTGTTAATTTTGAGCCCCCGTGGCTTGGCGGAAAGGAACAAATCTTTTTAGTGTGGCAGCACTGATTTTCTGCAGCGAATAGCAGGCAGGCACTTTCATTGTATGGTTTTTGACACCTGCTGAAAACTTTAGGCAAGCCAACCCAGTCATATACTTTTGTGTGTACACACACACACACACACACCAAAGCAGTTTATTTCATCTATATTTTGATAATTTTATTACGTCTATAATGTCTGTTTTTATTGCTATTTCTAATGAATATTTTACACCATTTTATGTAAACTGCTTGGCTATATTTTTCAAGTGGTACATAAATCTAGCTAAATAAATAGCACTCCCAGCATCCTGTCATTCTTTGAAAGCACATAAGCAGCACAGAATTGAACTTCTTCGAAATATCCACTTTTTTCTTTTCTTTTCTTTCATTTCTTAAACTAAGTTACTAGCTTTTGGTTGTGTGGGTGGCAGGTGCTGAAATCTCAGAAGCCAGGAATGTGGGTGGAAGAGATTCCCAGAGGTTTCTAGCAACTGTTGGCAGGCTCCAGTGCCTTCTGCCTCTCTAGAAATAACAAAAATTATGCAAAGGAGTGAAAATGGTAGGACACATGAAGTAAACAATGCAAATGTGTTCAATTTGCATGATGAATACAGGCTGTGGAATCCAGCTTTTCTTGGTGCTGAATTTGGATTGTCCAGGAACACTGGTTTTATTTTAATTTATTTAATATACAGTACACACAGCTGCCACCGCCACATGGGCAGTTTTTTGGCCTTGGCAATGTCTTACCCTTCCAAATGTCTTTTCAAGAGCTTAGGTTAATTGGAAAGTGCCTCGTATCCTTATTAGATGTATGAATATGCTGATTGTGCACCAAAATGAGTGGCCCTCAGTGAAGGGTCTAGTCATGCCCCCTAAATTGTCTCCTCATCTCTTACCATTTTTGTGGGCTGAACATTTCTTCTTGATGTTTCCCCATCTTGCAAGCTCTGAATTTGGACACAACATGGAGAATTTGAGTTTTTGGTGGGTGAGGGGAGGAGAAGGGCATATTACAGGATCACTGACAATGGTGTAGCAGTCCAGGGTTGTGGCAGAGGGTCAAAGACCCATTACTATTTTTAAAGCAGGGTCTCAGCATGAACCCTGTCTCCAGCATCCTGATTTACCCAATCGGCATGAAATGAGAGGGGTGCCATCTTGTTTTTTACCTCAGGCCTGAGGTTCTGAGTAAGCAAGATTCATTTCTACCATTTTGTTTTTTGCCAGGCAAAAAGTACATCCATGTTCTTCCCAGATTCAGATAACATTTTGACCTCTACCTATTGACTCCTCAGAAGAGGCAAAAAGAGAGGGGAGGAGGGGCAGCCTTCTACAGCACAACCTTTATTGTCTGGTGCAGACAGTCTGAAAAGTGAACAAAAGAGGGTGTGTGAAGCACACACACGGTTCTGTCATCATAATTGCCCCATTATTTAAAATTATTGAATAATTATTGCACAGCCCTGCTGCAAACACCTCCTCTCTTGCTGAAGCCAAAGATTTTGACTCAGAGAACCGATCCTGTCAGTGCTCAGGACCAAATACAGAACTGGTTCTGTTTCAAAGTGCTACTTTGACAGACTGCACAATCATAGGTGGGTTTTTTGTGTGAGAGTTTTTAAAAAGAGACATTTCAACCATTTTTCATGAGATGTTACTTCAAAACAGGGTGGCAGAACCATTTTTATACCACAAACCCATATGGACAATCTGCTGCAGGGTCCACAGGCTGGGGGTGGTGGGTGAAGTTAGGGGATAAATTCAATATACAGTTTGCATTTAACAGCAAAGCTATCAAATTCAAAGTTTATTAAGCAAAATGAGAACTGCAATACAGCCACTCTTTCAAAATTTGCATTTATCTGGATTTTGCAATGCAGTTTATTATTAACTTATTTGTTGCATTTTAAATATCCTGGTTTTTTGTTTGTTTCTTTGTTTGCCAAGGAGCTCCAAGTGGCATACATGGTTCTTTCCCTCCTCATTTAGTCTCCAGAAGACCATGGTTGGGTCCCAGGTTACCCCATAAGCTTCATGGCTGGGTGGGGATTCAAACCCTGGTCTCCCAGGTCCTAGTCCAACACTTTAACCACTACACTACACTGCCTCTCCAACCAATGTTTACAAAAAATGCTTATATTAGGGGTGTTGCATACAAAAATTTATATATTAGTGAAATTAACATACGTACTAAAACACATTATATCAAAAATTAGGATAAATGCACACTAGAATGTCAATGAAATTTTATGAGGTCTTTTTTAAAATGCAAATTGGTGCAGAAATGTGGAGTACTGAATTTAAGATTGGTTTGGCTCATAAACTGAAGCCATTACTAAGTGAATCTAGGAGTGTTGGGTGTAAGTGTAAACCCAGTAACCATGGTTTGATTGGGAATGTAGGAAAGGAAGCAAGATCTAAGTACAGTCCTACCTTGGAAGTTGAACGGAATCTGTTCTGGAAGTCCGTTCGACTACCAAAACATTTGGAAACCAAAGCACAGCTTCTGATTGGCTGCAGGAAGCATCTGCAGCCAATCAGAAGCCCCAGAAGCCCCGTTGGACATTCCAGTTCCAAAGAATGTTCGAAAACTGAACACTCACTTCTGGGTTTTAATTGTTCAGGAGCCGATTTGTTCAGGAGCCAAGACGTTGGACTTCCAAGGAATGACTGTATATTAGGAAAGCGTATAAGACAAATGAGTAACAATTTGCTGGTGGCCGAAATGCTGCAACAATATAGAAATATAAACAATTGCTAAAGTTAATGAAAATGCTTCACTGTAAACAACTTTGGCATGAATTAAACAGGTTGCAGTCAGGAATGATTCTGCTAAGTTTTGGGGACCCCTGACCGCTAGGTCCAGTCGCAGACGACTCTGGGGTTATGGCACTCATCTCGCTTTATTGGCCGAGGGAGCCGGCGTACAGCTTCCGGATGGTCGGCAGCATGACTAACACGCTTCTGGCGAACCAGAGCAGCACACGGAAACGGCGTTTACCTTCCCGCCGGAGCGGTACCTATTTATCTACTTGCACTTTGACATGCTTTCGAACTGCTAGGTTGGCAGGAGCTGGGACCGAACAACAGGAGCTCACCCCGTTGCAGGATTCAAACCACCAACCTTCTGATTGGCAAGCCCTAGGCTCTGTGGTTTAGACCACAGCGCCACCTGCATGGGGTTTAGTAGTACATAAATCTAAAGCTGATGTGGATGTTCATAGTGTAGTTAGTAAATGGGAAGCCTTTTTAAAAAAAAAAAAAAAAACCCAAGCCTCCATTACCAATTCTTAACTCTGAATTCTAGATTCTAGATTCCCAGAACTGAATGAAACTGATTTGTGGCCAGTGGTAACATCCTCAGAGGTCAAAACATCCCTTAATGCATTGAGGTGTAACAAAACTCCAGGGGGAAGACATGCTGCCACCAGAGATGTTTATTGAGAATGCTGACTGTTGGTATCCAATGCTTGTCAAATTGTTCTATATATATAATTACATATGGTATGAGAGAACTTGTATTGTAGCAGATTCTCAAGGAAGAGGTTTAATCTTCAAGTACACCAACTTGATTTCAACTTGCCTGACAAATATGTAGCCTGGAACATAATTATCCTTCCTATTTCACACTGCTCCAAATTTTATGATAATTTTTATGACTAAAAGAAGTTCAAATAATAAGTGTTATTTTAGATTGAAACACATTAAAAAGTGCTTATCTCCTTCACTGGAGGTCTTTAAGCAGAGATTGGGTGGCTATCTGACATGAATGCTTTAGTTGAGATTCCTACATGCAGGGGGTTGGACTAAATGACCATTGGTGTCCCAGCTCTAAGATTCTATGGTTATGTTATGTTATGTTATGTTATGTTATGTTATGTTATGTTATTTATTTATTTATTTATTTATTATTACATTTGTATACCACCCTTCACAATGTAAAAAGGCAGTTCACAACAAATCTATGAAAATGTTGTGCTCAATTGTTTGTTTTAAGGCATAGTGGATAGTTACAGAAGGTATCAGAAATCGCATTGCTGGAACATTTGCTTCACTAACACAGGGTTGTCTGAGGTTCGGCTAAACAAGATTGTTTTGACAAAGCATGGTTCCCATTCATATCTTTTGCAACTAAAAATAGAGTATCTGAAGAAGTGTATCTGAAGAAGTGTGCATGCACACGAAAGCTCATACCAAGAATTAACTTAGTTGGTCTCTAAGGTGCTACTGGAAGGAATTTTTTATTTTATTTTGTTTTGACTATGGCAGACCAACACGGCTACCTACCTGTAACTGGAACTATGGAAGGCACCACATTGAGCCGCATGAAGTGGAAGTCCATAGGTATCTGAAGAAGTGTGCATGCACACGAAAGCTCATACCAAGAACTAACTTAGTTGGTCTCTAAGGTGCTACTGCAAGGAATTTTTTATTTTATTTTGTTTTAAAAATAGAGTATTATGCAAATTTCCAATGACCTCTTCTTACATCACTACAGAGTGGGTACATGACTTCCCCCCGATGGATTCTCCTTTTGCCTGTTTCAAACTGCCCACTACCTCAGCCAATTAATTTTCTTGTTGATGGCTCCTGATCTGATTTCTCTCTGACCCATCACCCCATATTTATTTCTTAATATTGAATACATTACACACAAAAAACCTCTGTGCTTCACTCAGTCACAGAGTTATGGTTTCTTACTGTCTTTTTATTGATCTGTATATCTTATTCACTTTTTACAGCTATATGTTCAAAAATCAATAAACATATGTTAAAACAATAAATGCAGATTGATGTGAAAATGGGACGGGGCAGATTAATGAATTAGCACATGGAAGACTGACATGGAGTGGAAATAGACCCACAACCTGCATCCCTTTTCCGTAATACATATTCCTCATAAGGCACCATGGTGTTTCGGGGGGTGGGGGTGGGCTTTAATGCCCTATAAGTTTGGTTTTCCATTTGTACCATCATCTTCCCTCTGAGAAGTTCAGTATGTTGTTGCAATGGGAGAGAAATTCTTTGGAAAACACACACACACAGCTTATTTATTTACAATTAAGTGGTACAGAAATTCTGTGGGAGGGGGAAATGATTCAGTTTGCATTTAAAGATGGATCTATCTAATCTGCACTTTCTGAAACAATACGTGAACCAAAATACGCTGCTGTCTTGAAATTCACACCTCACCGAATTTTTCAATGCTGTTCTCCAGCCTAGTAATGTGTGCAAAAATGGACATACTGGAGTAAAGTGTCCATAAAATGCATATATTGAAAATAACATACAAATTGCATTATTTGGGGGGAAAATGCCTTGTGAATAAATTAGGCAAAATGCCCTACAAACATACATATTAGGAGCAATTTACATTAAAATGCTGATGAATCATAATCCTGAGCACTTTTAAAGAAAAAAAATGGCAAACTCTTGTGGAAATGAGGGCAACTGAACCTAAGAGTGGAAAAGTGAGACACTCAGAGAAGCACAAAATGGACAGATCTGCCAATCCCTAACCTGGTGTAACCTTATCCTCTCAGTGACCCTGTGAGCTAAGTTAGGGAGGGAAAAGTTGGCCCAAGCTCACTGAGTTTTATGGCTGGGTGAGCATTTGAACCCACATCTTTTGTGACCATTGCACCACACTCGCACACATAGTGCCTGTTGTGCACTTAGTTTTGTAAAATCCTAATGCAACACTGTGATGCATTCTTAGTGGTTAGCAATGAACCACAAAGCCATCCTGGAATGGTAATCTCAAATGGATAATTTTTATTTTTAAGGGTGTGGGTTTTATGATGTCCCATAGCTTTTACTTGAGTACATAGCTCAGCTTTGAATTCAGAGCAGTGAGTCATCTGGTTAATGAGGTGGAGGAGAAACAGCTTTGAGCACCCAGAGAAGCCTCTGAGGCCTTTTTCTCAGGCTTCAGATAAGTATCTGGAGAGCAGCGCTAGTGGAAATGGAGTGTGTTTGCTCAGAAGATTGGGCCACATCGTAAAAAGTTTCTACAGGTGGTTTTGCAAAGCTATAGCCTCCAAAGCTGGCTGAAAACATTTTGGCAACCCAGATTCCTTTGTGATGTTTTGGATGAAGCTATCATGCAGAATCAAAAATCCTGGTCCATCAAGTCAAGCATAGGGTCTTATTTAACGGCAAACTTACCTAATTTGCAGTTTCCGAAACAACACACAAACCAAACCACAGCCATCCCTGGAAAGCAGCACTTCACTGAATTTTGCAATGCAGCTCTCCAGGCAAGTAATGTTCCCAGAACTGTAATTCTAGGGTACAGTGTACATAAAAATGCACAGATCAGTGAAATACCACCAAAATATTATATTGTGTGTTATTATAGGGAAAGCAGCATTGAAGAAATGTGTATATCAGGCAAGACTGCTTACAAACATGTGTGCATGTTGAGAAATTTGCATTTCAATGCTGGTGGGTTTTCATGAGGACCTTTGAAGGGAAAACTCACAAACTGGTGTGGAAATGTGGAGAACTAAACTTAAGATTGGGAAAATAATAATGGACAGATAGGCACATTCCTAACATGAGTTTGGCCAAACTGCGAGAGGCAGTGAAGGATAGGCGTGCCTGGCGTGCTCTGGTCCATGGGGTCATGAAGAGTTGGACACGACTGAACGACTGAACATCAACAAGGCACATTCCTAGGCACAGTTCACTTCCTAATACAGTGGTGCCTCTGATTACGAACTTAATTCGTTCCAGAGGTATGTTCTTAACCTGAAACCATTCTTAACCTAGTTACAGGTAGGTAGCTGTGTTGGTCTGCCATAGTCGAAACAAAATTAAAATACTCCTTCCAGTAGCACCTTAGAGACCAACTATGTTTGTTATTGGTATGAGCTTTCATGTGCTCTTCAGCAATGCCCCTTGACCCCAGTGCCATTGCAGATTCCAGCAGGGCCCCACTTCTGAAGACGTCTTGCTCTGGTATCAAGGAGAATGTTTGCAACACTCGATCTGCATACAAGAAGATGTTGCTAAGAATTTGGATTTACATGGTAATGTAACAAGAAAAGGAGTGGCTGCTGAGCTCTGTTTCGGAGGCAGTGTTCTAAGACATGCCGTGTAATTGATAGATGATATCAATCTCAGGCAAGGCACAACAGGGCTTCCAGCAATGTGGTCTAGGGTGGAGAAGGCAGATGATTAGGATTCTTCTAATCTGGAATCAACTCTAATGAAAACAGCTCCAGTTGCCTAAATATCAGCCGTGTCCTGAGACACCCACAGGATAGCGAACCCTTGATGGTTCCTCTGCTTACAAACTCACTTTGAATGATAAAATGGACAGAAAGTCAGATCTGGATTCACACTAGAGTCCCTTGAGAAGACATTAGGTGGTGAAGCCGTAGACCATTATTAACTTGCTTCTAGGGTAGCCAATTACACAGCAACTTCTCCCCCCCCAAAAAAAAAAAAAATTGTCAAAAGAGAATACCAGTTTGCATAAAATTTGGGTATACTGTAGGTGCCTATTAACAAATGAGTATCATATAATAAAAAACATAAATACAATACATCTCCCCATAATTGGGGGGATTGCACCATATAATCATAGAGTGGAAGGGACCCCAAGGGTTATCTAGTGCCGCCCCCTGCAATGCAGGAATCTCAGCTGAAGCATCCATGACAGATGGCCATCTAATCCCTGCTTAAAAAACCAAGTGACTTGTGTGCAGGGTCTAAACTTGTTTATGGGCCCTTCTGTTTGTGTGCTGCCTGCTCAGTGCATTGTGCAGGTGACACTGAAGGACGCATCAAGGTCCCTGCATTTCTTCCTTGTGATGGCTCTTTATCTTTCAAATGGATCTTGGGCCTAACAGCCCTTCAGTTAGAGGGCTGTTCTCTCACTGCTTATGAGATGGAGGACTGTTCTCTGTCAAGAAGGGCACATGGGCCCTGGCCAATGGATATAGGATACAGTGGTGCCTCGGGTTACAGATGCTTCATGTTACAGACGCTTCAGGTTGCAGACTCCGCTATCCCCTAGAAATAGTACCTCGGGTTAAGAACTTTGCTTCAGGATGAGAACAGAAATTAAGAACAGTCAGGTTAAGGACGGACCTCCAGAATGAATTAAGTTCTTAACCTGAGGTACCACTGTATAACATTGAAATGGCAGCATGGGAAAGATGATGGAATGTAGATTTGAAATTTACAGTATGTTATGCAATGAAAGAAAAAGATTTTAAAATGATGTATCTGGCTCCTAGTAAACTTGAAAGAATATATAAGTCGGAATCACATAGCTGCTGGAAATACAAAAAAGGGGGGGGTTACTTTTTCCCATATGTGGTGGTCATGTAAGACAGCAAAAGCTTTCTGGGAAATGATTTATAATGAGTTGGAGAAAATGTCAAAGATTACTTTTGTGAAAAAACCAGAAGGTTTTGTTTTAGGTAAAACTGGTGGGGAAGTACCTACTGACCACCCCAAAAAAAAATGTTTATGTAAGCTACCACGGCTGCTCGAATAATTTATGCCCAAAGGTGGAAGGAAAAAACAGTTCCGACTAAGGAAGATTGGAAATTAAAATTAATTGAATATGAAGAAATGGCAAAACTCACCAGAAGAATAAGAAATCAAGAAGAGAGACTTTTTATTGAAAATTCATTGATTATTTGAGGACATATTGTAAACAAATTAAAACATTAGTGGGATTGATATAAACACATGCAGTAAGAGATAATTAAGGGTGGGAAAAGGGAAAAATCATAAATATATTTGAATGGGATATGCAGTAATAAAAAGATATGAAATAAATAACCACAAAAAGCAGGGGAGGGAAGTCGAGGGGAAGGTAAATTGGATTTATAAAGACTTAGGGGGGGGTTGGCTAAAATTATTGTAAAAGTTGAAAATGAAAAATAAGATTATAAAAAAGAAGGGCACATGGTCCATCTCCTTCCATCAGAGCCATTGTCTCGCCCATCAAGATCAGTGTTCAATGTTAGTGTTGAGTGATCAGTGTTCAATGTCATGTTAGAATTAGCAATGGATGAACTTCTTTTTCGGTGTGTATGTATGGTGTATGCAGAGTTAATTACTGGGTTGCCTTTTGTTGATTGATGCATATTGTTTTGTATTTGTTTTGTTATGTTTTTAAAATTAAAAAAAAGCGAGAGAGAGAGAGAGAGAGAGAGAGAGAGAGAGAGAGAGAGAGAGAGAGAGAGATCAGTGTTCAATGGGAGCCTGCTCAGGGCATGGTGCTGACCAGTTGAAGCACTCAAGTGCATCCATGTGCCAAAGGCAAGGGTTCTAGCACCACGCAACAGCAGGAATGAAGAAAGAGAGTTGGCCTGCATGCTGGAACTTGCCAGCCCTGCTCTCACTAAATCCTGCCTCTGGCTTTGGTGGGAAGCCAAACTCATGGCAATTCACATGCACATCACATACAAATCACGTGCAAATCACGTGCAAATAATTGTAGTAATTTGTCTCATTAAAAAAATTCCTTCTAGTAGCACCTTAAAGGTAAAGGTATCCCTGACCGTTAGGTCCAGTCGCGGATGACTCAAGGGTTGCGGCGCTTTATTGGCCGAGGGAGCCGGCGTACAGCTTCCGGGTCATGTGGCCAGCATAACTAAGCTGCTTCTGGCAAACCAGAGCAGCGCACAGAAACGCCATTTACCTTCCTGCCAGAGTGGTACCTATTTATCTAATTGCACTTTGACATGCTTTAGAACTGCTAGGTTGGCAGGAGCTGGGACCGAGCAATGGGAGCTCACCCTGTCACGGGGATTCGAACTGCCGACCTTCTGATCGGCAAGCCTTAGGCTCTGTGGTTTAGACCACAGCGCCACCCGCGATATCTGGTATCTGAAGAAGTGTGCATGCACACGAAAGCTCATACCAATAACAAACTTTGTTGGTCTCTACGGTGCTGCTAGAAGGAATTTTTTTTATTTTGTTTCCACTATGGCAGACCAACATGGCTACCTACCTGTAACTTGTCTCATTAAGATCTTCAACAGAACGTGAGGGAAAGAACAAAAGCCACCTTCGCCAAACCTGGTATGCTCCAGATGTTTTGGACTACAATTCCCATCAGCCCCAGCACCATACCATCATGCTGGGGTCTATACCTCTGGTGGGTGCCAGGTTAGTCAAGGCTGAATAAAAGAAAGAAAGCAAAATGGGGAGAGGAGGCACCCAAAGAAGAGTCTGCTAACTCCTTCGCAGCCAGCTTTCATTCCTTCTGATTGGTCAGTTACAAATGGAGGTGACCAGGGATGGGGGAGATGTCTGATTCTGTAGGTATTTAAACCCAAAGCCATCAAATTTGCTCTTTCTGCTTGTTTGGAGGTTCTACAAGCAGAAAGGGCAAATTTGATGGCTTTGGCTTTAAATACCTACAGAATCAAACATCTACCCCATCCCTGTACCTAAATGTGATAGAACTTTATTTATGTATGCCACAACATCAGCCAGAATTTTGATAGCAAAAAAACTGGAAGACAGAAGAATTGCCAACGATTGAGGAATTGCAGATGAAAATGATGGACTATATGGAGCTCGCTGAGATGACCGGGAAACTTCGTGACCTGAGGGAGGATGCGGTGGAAGAAGTGTTTAAGAAAAATGAATTTGAGTTAAGAAAATTAGTTAAGTTTATATGGATAGATATTTTTTACAGTAAATATGATTTTGCAAGATGTTTAGAAATTACTAAAGATGATAGACAAGGAACGCCGGAAGAGGAGGCAGGAGGAAGTCAACTGGCAATGTGAGATATAATTATGTTAAGAATTGAGTTCTTGGTTTTATGTTTTGTTGTTTAAGTTGTTTTTTCTTCAATGCTGATATATGTAGGATTGGCATGTTTAATTAAGGAGTATTAGTTTGTTGTCTGTTTAGGTTTTGTTTTGTTTGTAATTGTTTTTTTGTTTTATAAAAACTCAATAAATATATATTTTTTAAAAACAAATTTGCTCTTTCTGAAACAATATACTGACTGAAACACAGCCCTCCTTCAAAATGCACACTTATCTGAATTTTGCACTGCAGTTCCCCAAACTATGTTTGCAAAAATGCACCTCCTAGAGGAAAGTGTGCACAAAAAATGAAGATATTTGTAAAAAAAAATAACACAGAGAAATGCATTGTATCAGAGGACACAGCTTGCAAAAAAAAAAACCAACCCAAAAATCTGTACGTTAGTCAACACTGCATACAGAAATGTGTTGATTAGGAGAAATTCACATGAAAATGCTGTTGAAATTTCATGAGGGAGAAAAACCCCTCCAATTTTATCCAGAAATGTGGAGAACTGGATTTAAGTTTTGAAAAATGAGAAACTGGGAAAACTGAAATGCACAGATCCTCGAAGTGCCTAGGAAGCTGTAGAGGCAGCGCTGAAATATAGCACCTGGACCCTGGGCTGCCCTGCCCCTTTCCTCAAGCCTTGTTCTCACTGAAGGGGCCAAGCAATGTCTGCACTGAACCCTGCTCAGACTGTAGGTGGGGGTCCCCCATAGGATTTCCCCCACTGGAATAACTAAAAGTTGGTGCTATACGTAGAGACTTAACATGTCAGGGGGAAGAAAGCTGGTCTGGAAGCAAAGCGAAGGGGGAGGAGGATTCAGAAGTGTGGCCCTGACACCCGAAGCAGCCCTGTGCAAATATCCACAGATTTCTCACATCAGTGAGACCTGGACCTCAGCACATTAGCTCAGAAAACAAGTGCGTGTAAGTTATGACTCATCTCTCCTGAGATCTTCAAGCACCAGACCCTGCTGCAAAGGAATCTTTATGAGAAATTCTTGTTCTGTTAATGCTGCCAACAATATTGATTGTCAGCTCTACCCTGTTTCTATTTGTGGTTTAGCGGCTTGTTCTAGGTGGACTATGTAATTAAAGCTGATATAATCTGTGTTTGCTGCTCAGTGTTATTAAGGCTTGGTATTCATGACAATGTACTGGCAGGATTCCACCCGGTTGTTCTTCCACAGCTGATTAATTGGCTCTCGCTAAGGAGGGTTTCATTTGAGCAATCGGCTGGGCTGTGTTGCACAGTCAACGCCAGCAGTCCAGTTACAGCCACCAGTGGGGAGCAACAGCTCGAGGCAAATTGCACAACCCTCCAGGTGTACAAGAACTGTTGTCTACCAGTTGTTGGAGTCATCATGCAATAGTTTCCCACAGCAAAGGCACCACAGACATAAATTGGACGCAAGAAGGCTCGGTCTGTGCCACTGTAGCCATCCATGTTTGTTTGGAGCAACTGGCACAGTGAGTCCTAACCAACCTCAGATGACCACAGCCTGTGTTGTCTGGGATCATGCTGTTAACATAAGGAGAACCTGCTGGAACAGGCCAATGTGCTACCTAGTCCAGCACTCTGTTCCCACAGTGGATACCAAATGCCCTAAATAAACCTACAAGCAGGATCCAACTGTTTTCCAGCAACTGGTATTCAGAAGCATTAATGCTGCCAACCTTGATCAAATCATTAAATGTAAACTATCAGCCCAAAAGGAGGAGGCTGCCCACAATGTCTCTGCATCTTTACCTACTCCTTTCAATCAGTTTTTGGGTGAGGGAGGTAATACTGTTGCATTAACTGTGATTGGGTTTTTCAGTTACTCTCAGTGTAGAGATACGCCAGAATCACCTGCACCCAGAAGGAGCTGCTTGTTGGACCTCTGCATGCACCACTGCTCTGGACTTGCCTCCCTCCAGGGATGGGCCAAACCCTGCACAAAAATCCATATATAAACACGTATCTAACAAGATTTGTATTCATAAACATGTTTATCTAAAGGTATGCATTTCATCCTAAAACATGGCACTTTGTGAATCAAAATTCTCAAAGGGGTAGGTCATATGTCATGCCTATCTCTATTGACGCCATAGAATAATTATAAAAAGATATAAAAAGCAACTATTTTCCCACACAGACCACAGGATTAACTCCAAAATATAGTCATGATAAGGAGAACATTCAGTCCAAATCCTGCTCCCAGTTCATAAAACCATAATTGCAGGCATAAATTCTCAAGAAGCATTTTTTTAAAAATCTCCATCTGGTTATGAATGTTCAGCTCTTATTCTTGATTCCCTTAGGCTAAGCCAATGAGGTTATCTGTTTTGTGGTTTCTTCCCCACTAGTAGTTTAATCTCAAATTGCCATCACTTTTTCACTCACTTTTTATGGAGAATCCAGGCAAAGTTGTTTGCAACCTGTGTTGCATCCTAATGTTTTCAGCATTGTTCTCATGTGTGCTTTTCCCTTGAGATCTGATTTGTGGTGTTTTCTAACATTTAAAAGATAATTGTGTCTGTCATTGAATTCTACTCAATATTGATCCAGAGCAGAACTCCAACGTATAGTTAGCACAGTAAAAACTTAAACACGTTGCAGGATTCCCAGAAAATAGACCAGAGGCAATTACATTTCATCCAGCAGACCTTTACTGCTACTGAAGGCAAATGAGCATAATGGTCACAAATCCAATACATTCAGGATTGGTACTGGACATAAGAAATCCAGTTGCAGCACACTTAACTTAAACTTACAATCACTTAGAATAAGACTAAACCTTAACACTATATACATAACACCACACCAGAAGGAAGAGAGACAGAAGGAGAAAGAGAAACACAGGCTCCTTCTGGCCTTACTTTTATAGCCAGCATGAACTTGACAGAAGAGATAACAGAACCAGAGAAGTATTCAGCTTCTCTGAAGGTATAACCCAAACATCATAAACCTTCTGCTTGTTTCTTCCACACAGAGAAGCTTCCAGAACCCTCTTGATTTAAGTAGAATAGGAAAGATCTCTACACAACAAATCAATACTTTCTGTACTAAGAAATGCGAACTGACAGTGTCAACCACTGCGTTCAATGCACTATTGAAGCTTTTCAGCGCTCTTGTGCCTTTAATTAAAAGTCTACTGTTTGCTAGCTCTGCCCCATTTATTGCTTCAACAGAGAAATTACTGAAAAAAGGGCTGTTAATTGCCCCTTCTTATCACTTCCTGTCCCTGGTTTGTGTTCTCTTGTTTCTTTTTATTTATCATTACATTAATATCCCTTCCCCCCCCCTTCCCAAAGGAGCCTAGGGTGGTAAACAACAAGTGGTAAAACAGCAAAAAATACATAACTATGTAGAGCATCTTATTTCCTTTCATTGGGTTTTCTGTTTTCCTTGTATAGCAAACTTTTAGTTTTCATTAAAAAAGAAAAAAATAATGAATAATGAATAAAAACACCCCAGTAATTAAAGGCTCCCACCGTGTGGGAAGAGGAACTGACAATAAGGGGCAATTAAGAGAGGCAACTGAGGGAGAACATGGCACCTGCAATACTGTCATGCTCAACATGAAGCAATAAAAAAGCAGAGCTGCTTAAGAGGAAGCATTTAATTAATGTTGGCTCTTCATATACTTTATACATCTCTTCAATCTTACATTTCCCCTGTTTGATACACCATGGATACAATGAATGTTGGGTTGGCCACAGTTTTCCTACAATCTCAAACATAGACCCTACAATCTCAAACATAGACCTGGCCCAGCTCTCCGTCCCATTTTCTTTTTAAAAAAAATTAGTAGCACCGCTTTTCTTAAATTATCTGCTGTGAGGCATTTATAATGGCAAAGTGTTTTAAGTGCTAGGGCTTCTGTTATGATTTAATCTTTGAACGGAGTATCTCTCCAAAGATTTAGCAAGATCTTAGATAGCCCTGAGAACTATTTCTACTTTTGTGACTGCATGTAAAAAAAAATTTTTTATAAAGGGTCATAAATATCATATCTATATAGAGCAGTTCTATGAGGGAAGCCAAATGTGTGGAATTGCTGACTGACAAAACTACCGAACATCTGCTAAACTTAAATGAACTTGTTCCTAATTCAGACATTTTAGACAAAAGAGTGAACTGAGCTCCACTTCCTGCTGTTTAATACACAATTGCTTTGAATTTTCCTCTTAAATTGAATTACCCTTCTATAAAGTCTACCATATGGTGTGTGGATTGATCAAAGGGCTTGGGTCCTTCCCAGTTCCTACTCTGCTACAGGGGGAAGTTCAGCTTAAAAGAAAATAAGCTTCCGGGTGAGAGGTCACTGACTTGATCCACTTTCCCCGCCCATCGGCCACAGCCAGCATGACCAGGTGGTGAAAGCGAACTTCTGGTGTTTGTCCTTCAAAATTCTTGGGTGAATGTCTCACTGACTGAAGAGAAATGTATACAGTTTGACGGAATTCAGGATGTCAGAACCCCAGAACCCTTTTTAAATTTTATGAAGTGCTGTGCATGCTTGCAAAAGCAAAACATTTTGGATAGTCTGTCTGTCTGTCTGTCTGTCTGTCACAGACAGCTATCTATATCTATCTATCTATCTATCTATCTATCTATCTATCTATCTATCATCTATCTATCTATCTATCACCTATCTGATTTTCTTGATTTACAAAAGAGCGTGCATTGTCTCTTTCTTCAAGTGGTAGGGTCATTTTTTACATTTAATGTGAGACATTATTGTATACAGAATAAGGGGGTGTTCAGGCCACTAGAATCTGAGCAAGCATCTGAAACAACGCCTAACATAAAATGCTGAGGAGTCTCCAAACTGCAGCGTTAGAGTGCCATCTGCTGAACTAGCAGAGAATGGCACTGGGCTTCAGCATTAGACAGGCAATGCACAGGAACCTATCAGGATGCTCTCAGAATGGAAATGTAATGCTGACACACACACACACACACACACACACACACACACACACACCATTGCTAATAATAGGCAATAGTTCATCTCGCTTTCAGGCCAAGGGAGCAGGCATTTGTCCACAGACAGCTTTCCAGGTTATGTGGCCAGCATGACTATACCGCTTCTGGTGCAACAGAACACCGTGATGGAAACCAGAGCGCATGGAAATGCTGTTTACCTTCCCACCACAGCAGTACCTATTTATCTACTTGCGCTGGTGTGGTTTCGAACTGCTAGGTTGGCAGAAGCTGGAACAGAGCAATAGGAGCTCACCCCATCGTGCTGATTCGAACCGCCAACCTTCCGATCAGCAGGCCCAAGAGACTCAGTGGTTTAGACCACAGTGCCACCCGTGTCTCAGTGAGATGAGTGCCGCTCCCCATAGTCCAGGGGTCATTAATCTTTTACCAATAGGCAATAGAACGAAAGAAAAATATCCCCATCTCTCTCCCCTGCAAGATGTCTATGACAAAAATGTCTCTCATCAAATGTCAATGAACTGTGAAAAAGACTATGAATTGAAAGTGGAGACAATAGGTGTACATTTCCCTGTTTATCTGTTTGCTTTGTACCAGAAAAAACTTAATAAAAACTATTTTTTTAAAAAAAAATGGAGATAAGGATGGAGCAAGATTTCTTTCTGCTCCTCTGGAGGGGAAGACCCGAAGCAATGGATTCAAATTACAAGAAAGGAGATCTCAACTAAACATTAGGAAGAACTTTCAGCAGTGGAACAGACCCTTAGAAGGTGATGGATTCGCTTTCATTGGAAGTTTTTAAACAGAAGAAGAGAAGAAGAAGAAGAGTTTGGATTTGATATCCCGCTTTTCACTACCCGAAGGAGTCTCAAAGCGGCTAACAATCTCCTTTCCCTTCCTCCCCCACAACAAACACTCTGTGAGGTGAGTGGGGCTGAGAGACTTCAGAGAAGTGTGACTAGCCCAAGGTCACCCAGCAGCTGCATGTGGAGGAGTGGAGACACGAACCCGGTTCCCCAGATTACGAGTCTACCGCTCTTAACCACTACACCACACTGGCTCTCAGAGGATGGGTGGCCATCTGTCAGGTATTCTTTAGCTGTGATACCAGCGTTGCAGGGAGTTGAACTAGATAAGCCTTTGGGGTCATCACTTTCAACCTTACAATTCTATGATTCTGCAGTTGGAGCCAGCAACTGTAGAACTGGGCAATGTAAACAGCTAATCAGAGGAGGAGACCAGGTTAGCAGCAGTTCCAGACCAGCCAGCCAGCCTTTGAAAGGCCTCTGAATGCTGCTGAGACATCACTTCTCCTTTATAAGTTCCAGCCAGCCCCTCCCACTGGGACCTGTCCAGGGTCCTGACTGACTGTGCTTTGCTCGGCCTCCTGTGATCCCATATAATCAATCTTGACTCTGCCCTATCAGGCATAACTCAGCTCTCAGGGCATGACCCTGCCACACACACAGGCATACCCGCCATTTCATTTTGGATCAGTGATATGTGTCGATCTCCAAGGAAATAACAAAACAGTCACCATCTTTCTGGAGGTCACAGATGTGGAAGGGAAACTGGACCTTGGCTGGAACTTTCAGAGCAGGGTGGTTTTGGGGAGATTCACCAGCACCTTCATATGTCAAAAGCTGAATTATCCAAGAAATAGATTCCTGCAAGGATCTGGACTGGCTTTTTAACCTGCTCTGTAAAAACAATGAGATGGCTAGGTGGTCTCTGGGGGCAGGAAGTTGTACAAGAAGAGTCCTGTCACCCAGAAGTTATCTTTTTCCTTCAGCTCCTTAGACTGTAGCATCCATGTCAGGGCCTTGACTAATGGTTTCTAGGGGCAGGGGCAAGATCTCACAAGCCAACCTGTTAAGTACCCTGTATCATGAATTCCCCTAGGTGAGCATCAGAGGGCACAGCAAGAGTTGTCTGGTGAACTTGCAGCCCAGGAACAGAGTTGAGGTTCCAGAACTCAGTAGGCAAGTTCCAGGATTCCCTGAGGTGCTTTCGAGAAGGTCCCTGAACTCCTGAGTCAACATTGCCCTCAAGGGAGACGCCACAAAACAGGTTCCCCAAAATCATTGAGCTCAGAGGGCTACTGAGACAGTGACTGACTTCTGCATTCTGCTCTGCCATAGCCCACCTTGCACTTGCAGGAGCACTCGTCCTCCTTGGGTTTTCCATGGAGAGAAGGAATTTCTGTGTTTCAGTACAAAAAGTCCAGGGATTGCATTCCGGCCTGGCTCTCCAGAGGCACAGCAGGGGGGGCAATGCTCAGATTGGCCTGATTTCCATGGAGACTACAGAGGCCATAGCAGGAGTAAGGCACTCCCCGTGAGAGAGACTTCAGGGTGAAAGCAGATGTAAAATTCAGAGCAGGGCTGCTCATTCGGAAGCACTGGATAAGTTTCTAATATTTAATGCTTCTGAATGCTGGTATAATCCAGACTCGCGTCACTTCCGGACAACCTGTTTCTACAACATTGCATCAAGCAACTGTTATCCCACATATTCCAGTGCATTTCCACATCATTTTCCTTATCCCCCTCCAAAAAAAAGTCTGATTGTTTTTAGAAGTGGCTTTGTTGCCCAAGAGCTCCAAATCCACTTTAATTGCACAACTTAAGTTTTGCTTCTATGAGACTGTCACTAATTTGTGGGTGAGATTCAATCTGTTTCAACACACCCCAAATACCCCCGTCCTAAATCTTCTCCTTGTCTCGAACAAATCCTGCAGCATAATGACTGCCCTTTTTCATAGAAATGATATTTACACTTGCTGGGAAGCTGAATACGAGAGCTGTGAAAAGGGCTCTGGATGCTTTAGCCTGTGAACAAACACTGACCTTACTGTATTGCAGGCTCCCTTCAAAATGTTCGTTTATAGCATTCCCCCTCCCCCCGAGCTGCTGAAAATGTCTGTGGTGTGTCCCAGGGTCTTGAAACTAGAATTTGGGTCATGCTTACATTGGAGAATGTGGGGCTTTGCTTTTACATAACCCTGCTGGAAGCTGAAACTCTGAAAACAAATACAGGATGAAGATAAATATTGCATTCTTCACTGTGGTCACAGTGGATTCCTCAACCTCAGCTTGAACCTGGCTTCACAAGTTGCCTTGCATATGTACAGGCCAGCAAGCTCAATATTGGATCAAGAATCAGGGTTCCCCTTCTCCTATCAGTGCAGGCTGGTTGACTGATATGTTATTTTTAAATGGCATATATAAATATACATACACATACATTTATCCTTCTCCTTGCCCTAGCTACACTTATTTATAAAAAAAAAACAGTTGCACAGCTACTCTGGGGTTGTGAGAAAAGGGTATTGGTTGGTGACCCCACAGTCCATAGTCAAAAAGGTGCTCATCTCCTGTGGCACAATGGGTCATTGTGGCTGGCTGTTAACCAGAAGGTTGGTGGTTCGAGCCCACCCAGGGATGACTGTGGGCAGGGCTCCTGCATTGCAGAGGGTTGGACTAGGTGACTCTTAGGGTCCCTTCCAACTCTACTGTTCTATCATTCTACCACAGCTGGCTCTGCCCCAGTATTCTGAAATCTTGCAGGCTCACATTTTTGCTTGTTCTTTCAGAATTTGCTCCAAAATGCTGAAATGTACATATAGGTGTTTTCCAGAACAGGGAAAGAAAGTACTTTTAACCTGATTCCTTAACACTTACATGTCTTCAACCACAGCCTTCTGCAGTTTCCCCCCCATTTCATTTACACAAAGAGGAAAAGAAATGGTCACTCTTCGCACAGAAAGAGAGGATCTTCTGTAAATTGACTGCTCATGTTGCAAGTGAAGTCAAGGCACAAACCTCACCTCTGACTTGGAAGAAACATCAAGTGCAGATGCCTCTCCCATAGTGGTCATCCACAGCTGAAGCAAACTAGTAATGGGCAGGGATGGACTTGTGGATACCCCAGTGTCTGCCAGCAGAGGACTGTGAGGAAGCCAGAGTGGAAACAGAGTGACCACAGCCACTGCTTCGGATGTAATGTGAACTCAATTTCTCTCCCCCCCCCAACAGCAGACACACGCCCTGTGCTGTGTAAGATGCCAAAGTGTGCAGAAATTGGTACAAGGGAAGAAGCAGGAGGACACCTGCAAGATCTGACCTCCAGATCAAACCCTTGTTCATAAAATTATGCATGATGCAGAGTTTCTTTTCCCATTGCAGCACTTGTCATGCTAAACGTCACTTTCAGCAAACCTCAGCCTTATTCAGAAGATCCAACATTTCTATAGACCCAAAGTATGGGGCATCCTCCTCCAGCACATGGCCCAAGTGGACCTGGCATGTGAAGAGATTTAAGCTCTCCGCCTTGCTTGAGGGGGCAAGGCTTGCTCGGTGCGGCAGCTCTGGGACGCTTGTGTGTGATTTTGCAGAGCTATCCAAGTTCCCACTTTGGACACAGCAATATTAAAAAGAATGCATCTCCCGAGATTAATTTAGGCTGGATCAAGACCATGCACAAAGAACCAGCTTTGTATTCAATAACTGTTGTGGTTCATTCCCTTCCATCTCCACAGATATTAATATATAACTATTTATTTAACAAGGCTTACATACTGCTCGTTATCCCACAGGGATGCCCTCCTTTCCCCCTATATTATGTAACCTTGCCTTGGATGCCATGAGAGATAGATGGAATTCAAATTGGTAAACAAGGGATTACGTAGGTTCTGTCTGCACAGAATGCTCTGCTCTCTCACTCTCTCCCCCAGAACGCCTGTACCTCATTTGATGGTGTTTGCTAAATGCTTCAGAAACCTCTTCATACTGGGAGTAGTGGTGGTGGAAATTAAGCCATCTCTACAGGTGCTGTTCCTCTGCTTCTTTCCCCATTCAGCTGGCCCAGTCACAGGAACCCCTCTTCCTTCAGATATTTGAAGATTAGTTCCCTTCAGAATGCGCCAAGAAGATTAAATTCCTTATTGCCTCAAACTGAGACAGGGCAAATGTGGAGACAGAATACCACCCTCAAAATTGCATTCCATTAGAATGTTTTCCAGAAACTAAGATACTTTAGTTTGTGCGCATACATCAGTTTTTGAAAGACCTTTTGTGGTGGTTGTGAGTTAATCACATACAATTTGTTTATATGCCTGATTTTCCACATATACATTTCTGCTCAAAGCACTTCATGGAAAGTACATTGTCTACAATAACAGTTCATATAATCAGTATGAAGGGTACACTGATACATTTATGGTGGGGTTGCAGAAAGGTTAAATAATTCTGGGGGGTTGTCCATGAGGAAATAAAAAAGATACTCAGAATCAATTTAAAGAAAAAACCAGAGGCATATTTACTGAGTATAATAGGTAAAGAAATACCACGAGATAGGAAAATATTATTCTTATACACGACAACCACAGCAAGGCTACTCCTTGCACAAAACGGGGCAGGGAAATACATACCCACAAAGGATGACTGGATAAATAAACTAACTGAATTTATAGAATTGGCAAGATTAACTGCAGTAATAAGGTACCAATCAAACCAGAAAATAAAAATACAATGGAAATGGTTTGAAGATTTTATGTCCAAGTACTGCTCAAAAACTAACATGTTGATATGTTTGGATTGATCTTTGTAAAGCTGGTTAATAAATAAATAAATAAATAGATAGATAGATAGATAGATAGATAGATAGATAGATAAATAGTAAGTTAAAAGAGTTAATAAATATAAATTTAGATAAAAATTGCAATGTGAAATATTATAATATATAGGAGGGTAAGGGATGGTGGAGGGAAGTCACAAGGGTGTTTTAATGTTTGTAACTTAGGTTGGTAGTGTAATATGAATTTTGTTTTGTGTCTATGTGTTTGTTTGTTTGTTTGTTAATGAAATTTTCTATAATAAAAAAAACTTTTTAAAAAAACAGTTCATATAATCGTAATGATATCGCTGCACATTAATTCTCACAATTAACAATTTCATAGAATCAAAGAATCATAGGGTTGGAAGGGACCCAAGGGTCATCTAGTCCAACCCACTGCAATGCAGGAATCACATCTAGAGAATCCCGGACAGATGGCAATCCAACCTCTGCTTTAAAACCTCCAAGGAAGCAGAGTCCACCACCTTCCAAGTGAGTCTATTCCACTGTCAAAAGGCTGCTCCCCTCAGAAAGTTCATCCTAATGTTTAGTCGGAATCTCCTTTCTTGTCATTTGTCCTCCCCTCTGGAGCAGGAGAAAACAAGCCTCCTCCACCTTCCATGTGACAGCTCTTTATATATTTGAAGGTGGGCTTACTCTGACCAACACCAGAGTTCTCTTTGTTGTTTCGTTTGGTATTTGACATATTTGTGCAAAGTTTCTTTTATTCAGTACCGGCCACTGACAGTGATAAAGCAATGGCTTGATTAGATGGGGCAATCTGATCAGAGAGCTCCCCCTCTTAGAGGCTGGGTTCTGCTCTTTGGGCATATAGACCTCCCTGTGTGTATGCATGCATTTCTGGCTAAAGGAATAACCACCTCTCAAGTAGACATAGATCCTTCCTGCTGGTCTTGGAAGCTCCCTACTTGCACTGCAGCTCCCTGTAATTTCCGAGTATATTTCTGGGAACTTGTTCCCGAGGACACAGTGCCGCTTTCTAACTGTGGTTTCTCCCGACCCAGCCTGGCGGAAAGGGCGGGCAAAGAGGCTCCGCTTTCTTCGCACCAGCCTGCATTCCATGGGGCTCCTTTGCTTTTGCAGCTGGCCTGCTCCAGCCCCTACTGGCCTTTTCCTTGCTTTCCAGGATGTTCCGCTGATTCGATCAGTTGCAAATCTGAGCAAAGCTGATCTTTCTTTTTTTGGCTTCTCAGCCCATGCTCCAAGACCGCAAGGGTTCGTTTAGAACTAAAATAATAATAATAGGAAAGCAAATAGCAATTGTCTACAGTAATTGGCAGCTGCTATCCAGAGTATCAGGGGTCTCTCCCAGCCCTACCTGGGGGTGCTACTGTGGATTATTATTATATTTATCCTAAGATGCAGCCAAGGGAACAAGGGAGCCTAGGTACGACTCTGTCCAGATGGCTATCTCAGCCCTACGTGGAGACACTGGGGATTCAACTTGGGACATTCTGTATAGCTTATCCCTTCAATGATCTTACCAGATTATTTCTTCCTGCTCACCGCTGCAGCATATTTATCCAACTCCAACACATTCAAAGGCTTTCCTGCAAAGCCCGGTTGTCAGGGAGCCTTGGCTGCCTGCACTTCCCAGGGGAAGGTACATAAGCACAGAGGCTCCTTGAGGTTTCACGCTTGATCCCTGCCCAAAGCCCCAGCAGATCGAGAGCATCTGAGTTTGCTTCGGAATTGCCTCGTGCACAGACTTTTCACCTAGTTGTCAGAGAGCCTTTAGCAGATGCAGTTCCTGGAGAAGCAGGAGAAACAGCCCTGGGTACCACTTTTTATTTCTACACAAGATCCTCAACTTAGTTTCTGTGCCCAATTCAAAGTGCCATCTTTGTCCTAAAAGCCTTATGTGTGGCTCAGGATCCTAGTGCCTCAAAGGCCACCTCTCCCCATATGAACCAAACCAGGCCCTGTGTTCGTCATCTGAAGCCCTTCTCCAATGGAGGTGTGGAGAGGGGCAGCACAAGACCAGGCCTTTTCAGTGGTGGCTCCCCATTTGTCAAATGCTGTCCTGGACCTCTGGACTACCTGGCAGCAAGTCAGTATACCAAGTCCCTAGTCCAGGGTCACTCCAAATGTCCGGAGCACAAAATTGAAGCACAGTCCTGCAGAGATCCTGCTGCATCCAAGCTGAGGTCCATCGACATGGGCAGTTGAGCAGACACATCCCCTCAGCTCTGCTGCCCTTTAATACTTTTCATGCTGATTGCAGCATCTGGGCTTGATGAGGCAGGTGACCCTCACCTCTCCTGAGCCTACTCCAGCTGAGGAATCACACACCTCCTCCCAGAGCTAGTAAGCCCCACCTGGCCCAGTGAGCAGGGCTGTGGGCCCTTGCCTTCCTCAGCCTCCTGGAGTGTTCAGAGCCTGGTGTGTTCTTGGAGACAGGGGCCCCTCTGGCTCTGGAGTTGGGTCCTGCTGCTCTGGTTCCTATGCACTGGCCCCCAGCCCCTCATCCTCCTCTATCACCCCGTGAGTACTTCCTACACCAGCATCTCCTTCCCCATCCCCAGCTTGCCTCGGTGTGTCCCAGTTCCGGCTTGATGGTACCCTCTTCCTCCTCCCCGTTTCCCTGCCAGTTCATGACATCTGCTTTCCCTGGGGAGGCACACCTGGCAATGTCACCAGCAGCAGGCAAAAATGGTTTTATTAACCCAGGATTTAGGACTTTCAACTTTCAACATATTTTATAGTGGGGTTTATTGTTGTTGGTTACTTATTTCATTTACACCCCACCTTTTACTCCAAGGAGTTCAAAGTGGCGCACACAGTTTTTCTCTCCCAGCTCACTTAAAAATCCACAACTCTGTAAAGAGGGTTAGTCCCAGAGGCAGTGATCAGCCCCAGTGAGCTTCATGGTCCATCAGGGACCATCTCCCAAGGTCCTATACTCTTAACCACTACACCAGTGTTTTTCAACCTTTTTTGGGCAAAGGCACACTTGTTTCATGAAAAAAATCACGCGGCACACCACCATTAGAAAATGTTAAAAAAATTAACTCTGTGCCTATATTGACTATATATAAAGTAATTTTCCCACGGCACACCAGGCAACATCTCGCGGCACACTAGTGTGCCGCGGAACAGTGGTTGAAAAACACTGCACTACACGGCACTGGCTCTCACACAGGGTGGATCTGTGCATGTTGTGGTGAGAATTTTAGGTTGTGTTGCTTCTTGGTTTTCTATTTGCTTTTATGGCTTGGTTTTGTAAGCACTTTGAGGGCAGCATTTTGGGGAAAGCGACCAATAAATATAATTTATCATAATAACAGCAACACCCTGTGTGGAGCCCACCTACACCACGGGTAGGTAAACTAAGGCCCGGGGGCCGGATCCAGCCCAATCGCTTTCTAAATCTGGCCCCCAGACGGTCCTGGAATCAGCCTGTTTTTACATGAGTAGAATGTGTGCTTTTATGTAAAATGCATCTCTGGGGTACTTGTGGGGCATAGGAATTCGTTCATTATTATTATTATTTTCAAAATATAGTCTGGCCCCCCACAGGGTCTGAGGGACAGTGGACCGGCCCCTTGCTGAAAAAGTTTGCTGACCCCTGACTTTGAGGCTCTGGGAGAGAAAGGAGTGCCCCAGGTGAGGTCACCCACTGGATCCGCTTCCCATAGGTGCCAACTCCCTGGGGCCCTGGGTGCCCGAGCACCCACAAAATTCCCCATGAAAGGGCCGCGCAACCACAAATTTCGGTGCCAGGGTCATGCACGCTGCATGACACCCACGGTCCGGGCACCCATAGTCGCGAAGCCAAGTTGGCACTCCTGCCGCTTTCTCCCGCCGAGGGGGAAAGGGAGGCGGCTGCGGGCATCTGCTGGGCACGCGGCTGGCCCTTCCAGGCTCCCCTCGCCAGCCCTCTGCCGCCGCCGCCGCCGCCGCCCAATCCGGGCCGCGCGGGGCCTCCGGCGTGCCCGTTGAGCTGGTGCCAACGAGGCCAACCTCTCGCCCCGCCTCGGCCAGGGCGGGCAAGAGCGACCCGCTCCCAGTCTGCAAGGCGGCCGAGGGGCTACTCTCTTGCGCGCACCCGGTGAGGCTCCATCTACTGCTGCTGCTGCCGCTCGGACGGCCGCGCCTTCCAGGGAAGCCGCCCCGCAGGTCGGCGCAACTTTTCCTCGAGGTGCCTTTAGGGAGAGAGACGCGTGGGGAGGCAGGCTTGGAAGGGGAAGGGAAGGGAGGGGGGGTCTCGGTTCCTGGGGAGGGTCTGCCTGGTCTCACGCGTTGTTGCAAGCAAAGGCGGCAGCGGCCTCCCCGCCTCCCCCCGAAGCGGGCTGGCTCGGCTGCTGCTTTTCGTGGGACTCTGGGCTCCCAGAGGGCCGGACGAGGGGCGCGCGTCTGTGCCAGCAAAGCGGCTCGGCGCCGAGGCTCCCAGCCATCCTGAAGTGGGGGTGGGGAGAAGCGCCTTCAGCTTGGAGTATGGCTGGGGCGCAGTGGCGGGACATGTGCTTTGCACGCAGAACGTCCCGGGTCCAGCGGAATCTTCTCCAGGGAAGGCTGGGGATACCGCTGCCGGTCAGTGTAGGCAATGTTGAGCTGCTAGGCGGAACAGTTGCCTCACTTGGTAGAAGGCATGGGCGTCCCGCATGCGCTTTTGGGTTAGGACGGGGTGGAGCAGAAGGACCCGGGTTCTGTCTGTGGGCTGGGAATGTCCTCTGCCTGAAGAGCTGCTGCCGGTCACTGTTGGCAATACTGAGTCAGTGCAAAGCAGTTTCCTAGTGCCTAGCCAGGCTCTTGTGCACGTTGCAGGCTTGAAAAGAGATTCAGGAGTTATGCTGTCCCCTCAAGGGAGTCTGGAAACCCTGAAGAGAGGGGTTAAATCGCAAGGATTCTAGCAGAGCAGCCTTCCCCAACCCGGTGCCCTCCAGAAGTGTCGGCTGACATGGCCCTATGTTACTGGGGCTGAAGGAGGTTACAGTCTGAAACGTCTGCAGGGCACCAGGATGGCTAAGCCTGTAGACAGAACACTTTCTCACCATCCAATTCCTTGGGGTGCTGGTGAGGCCGAGTCAATGGCTTTCCGCTCTAGGGTTCTACCTTTAAGGATGTTTGATCTTCCTTGTTTCGTTCAAAGTGTTTTCTTACCCCTCTCTTCAGCGAGAGGGGGGACAAGAAAAGGGCTCCCAGCGCAGCTTATGTAAGATCAAGGCAAACAAAACAAAAGAGCCCCTGTCCTTCGGGCTTACCGTCTCAGAGACACAAGAAACAAAATGGATTGGGGGGGGGAGCAAACCAAAGCACCCATTCTTAAAGCTAGAGAATTCAGATAAGGACCAGCTGAGATGGAAACAGTTCAACCAGAAGAGGAGACAAAAGAGTTGGTCTCATGTTAAGAGCCGGTGGAGTGTCCTGCTTCCTGCCTCTCCCTCTGCTGAAGCCGGATGGAAGACAGAGGAAGGAAAGAGCCAAGGGGACACACACCTTGCATTTAAAGCACCTTTAACAGACTACAGTTCCCAGGTTTTTTTTTCGGGGAAAGCCTTGTCTGTTGCCCTGCATCCCATCTCTCCCTTGGCTTTTTCGCCTGATGGAATGGCTACTATCTGTTGACAGCCAAGGAAAGTCTCTCAGCAGAGCTGGCAAAGTAGCCGTGCTTTCCTCTTCTCCCTTTGCTCTGCAGCCTGATAGCAACAGTTGACTGTGCTTTTTTCTATGCTAATTAAGGTACAGGAGCAGGCCAGGCTCTTAAATCCTAGTCAGTTGGCAATCTCCATTTGCACTGCTGCCAGAATGTATTTGTGGAGCCAGATGGCTCACAATCTGGGAACGGGAATACTGTGTTGAGGTTTGCAGTGATCTGAGAATACCTGTCACCTCCTTCCTTGGAAAGACACCTGGGCGGCCTGCCTTATGCTGGTGGAACACTAGCTGCCCTCTCACAGACTCCCCTTCCTTCTTTTTGCTGACCAAGGATAACTGACGAAGCTTTGCAGAGAATCCACAGTCCTTCTCCTACCGTGTTTCTCCTAAAATAAGACACCGTCTTATATTTTTTTTCGCTCAACAAAACACAGTATGGCTTATTTTCAGGGGATGTCTTATTTTAACCGTGTCACATCGGTACGCTGCATAGCCACGCCTCTCCAGGCTGTTTTAATGGGAGGTACCACGTCACTATGGCTTATTTTCGGGGTATGGCTTATTTTTGGGGAACGGCTTATATTTCGCAAATGCATAGAAATCCTGCTATGGCTTATTTTATGGCTATGTCTTATTTTAGGAGAAACAGGGTAACTGCTGAACCTGCTCTGAAGCTGGAAAGAAGATGCTGCCCCAGATAATGGCTGTGGTGGTCCTGGGTATCCTACAGTTGCCTCATAGCAACTCCCAGGTAAGATAAATGATGCTGAATCCGGAACCTGGGAGGGCTGGTGGTATGGAACCAGTAGGAGGCAGGGGGTGGTGCCTGTAGGTTTGGGTGCAGAGACCAGATGTGCTTGGTCCATAGGAGTGGACCCTGGTAGACGAAAGAGTGGAGTTCAAAGCTAAAGCTCTTGTCAAGCCAAGCAACCACTTCTTGTTGTGATGACAAAATGGGAAAGAGAAGTATGTAGGCTACCTTAAGCTTCCTGCAGGAAAGGTGGGATATAAATGTAATGGATGGATGGAATCCCTCCCTGATTTCCCAGCCTGGTGCCCACCAGATGTTTGGGGCTCTAATTCCCATTACCCCCAGACAGCATGGCTAAAGGTTGTAAGCAGAACATTTTCTCACCACCCTCAACTTAGACAGGATGGTGTATGAAACTTCAGCAATGGGCAGCGTGGGGTGGAGGGCTCCAGTCCTTGGTCTTAGAACAGGAATGTCATAGAAGTGTTTTTCTGGGCCAGATTGCATGCCTTGGATGCAGAGGCCTGATATTGCATATAGTGTGCGTTGTGGGCCTGGAGGCACCATCTAGACATTCTGTACTTGCCTCCAAAAGGATATTGCAGAGGTGAAAAGGGTTCAGAAAAGGGCAGCAAAAATGAACAAGGGATGGAGTGACTCCTCCTCTGCAGCGGTGACGGGTGGGTGTTTGTGGGTGTGCGCACAGCATCAGTTACAATTTGCCACGAGCCTTTGTTGGCGATACCTGTGAGACGTTCCTTCCACTTCCCTGCCAATGCTGCTTCGCTCCTTCTCTCCCCCCCCCCCCACTCCCTGCAGGGCTGCCTAAGTGACCAGCAAGTTTCCAGCACCATCCGGCAGATGCAGAAGCTGCTGTCTTCGCACGAGGCTGCCCAGCTGCAGAGCCTGCGCAACTTCAAGAAGCAGCTGGCCATTTTGCAAGGCAGTCTCCACCAGCAGGCAGCCAAGCACAATGGTAAAAGGAGAGAGAAGCACAGACTGCAGAAGCAGAAGGGTGTGTGTGTGTGCACATGTGTGTGTGTGCACATGTGTGCAGGACACAGGGCAACCCTGAGGCTGTTTTGTTTTGTTTTTCAAATGTCATGGGGATGGCTTTTCGCTGCATCCAATCAACTCTTTAAAAATGGGGACTGGAAAGGGGAAATTGTTTCCAGTGGTAGTTCTACTCATAGTAGACCCGTTGAATTTAATAGACATGATTAACTTGGGTTCGTTAATTTCAGTGGGTGCAATGTAAGTAGAATCAAGTTTGTGCTTTGTTGTGTTTTTATATATGTTGTAAGCGGCCCAGAGTGGCTGGGGAAACCCAGCAAGATGGGCGGGATAATTTTTATTATTAAATTGCATACAACTCAGGGTTTTTAAAAACTCATCTATTACATTCATTCATTCATTCATTCATTCATTCATTTATTTCCCACCCATCCTGGACCAGACTGGGACTCAGCTTACACAAAGTAAAGCAACCCAGATGAAAAGCAAAAAGCTAAAGATAATGTTGTAATGCTACACCCAGTGCCAGACTATTTTGCGCCCTAGGCAAAGGTAACTACTTGCACACAACCCCCCCCCAAAAAAAACAGATGTATTGTAGAAAAAAATGAAAAGCACAAAATTTGAAACTGCCGGATTTATTTTTAAGTGAAAGAATAAGTAATGCAACTATCTTTGATTATCTTTTTCAAATACAAAAGTTGGAATTGTGATGTTACAAGTTAAGTCTCTTAAAAGTTTCGATTTCAGGTACATCAAAATTTCGCTTTTCACTGTGTGTGTGTGACCTCCAGTCAACTATGGTCTGTTTCATATCTACATGAAAAACAATTCTAATGTATGACTTATTTCAGAAACGATAAAACTCTTCACAATACAAAATAAAAGCAAAATATTATCAGAAATGTATAAGATACAATAAAAACAGATCTGTATAAAACTGTGCCCCTCAGAGGTCAGTACTGAGCTCCTCTGAGGTCTGTGCCCTGGGCAGCCACCTAGTTTGCTTCATGAGAGCCACAGCTTTGGCTATAACACTGTTTCATTTTGCTACTTAATGAATACAAGAAAACAACAGCCACAGGCTAGGATAGGAAAAGAGCCTGGGGAGACTCACTCTCCCATCTTTTCTGACTCCCCCAACAGAGAGCTGTACCCCCCTGCCAGCGCCCTTGAACGGCCGGAGGCTAGGAAAAAGGACATCCGTGGGTCACGAGGTACATTTTGTCTGTGATGCTGGTTTCCTCCTGGTGGGCTCTGAGACACGGGTGTGCCAGGAGAACCACAAGTGGAGCGGACAGCAGCCTGTCTGCAAAGGTGAGTGTGTCCTGGCTGGTAGAAGGAATAGCTTGAGATTGCTGGGTATCATAAAAATGGGGGGCACCTCCTAACAGCCCCCACTCCTGCTGATAGACCTACAGGTTGATCTCTGGCCAATTTTCCCAACAAGGATGTTGGGCCTGCAGTTTTGTTGTAAGCATAACATGGCTTCCCAAGTGAAGGAACCAACGAGGAATTGGCGTTTACATGGGCTCTGCTCCATTCTTGTACAGAAAACCAATTTCGATGATCAGCATGGGCTCAGAGGTTCTCCATTTCCCCTCTGCTGGTCCAAAATGACGGTTGTTTGAGTGTAATGCAGTTTCCCCCTTCGCTTCTTTCCTCAACTCAGGCATCAACGAGTGTGCCAGCAACCCCTGTGCCAATGGCGGGACCTGCCTGGATGGCACCTACCGCTACAGCTGCTTGTGCCCCAGTGGTTGGTCAGGCAGCACCTGCCAAGCCCCACTGTACTCCTGTAAGTAACAGGGGGCTGCGGTACCCCTGTCCTCATGGCGGAAAAGGGAAGCAAAGACCCCGGGGACTGGGAACAGGAGAGGTGGGTGCCTGGAGATGTTTCCACACCGGCTTGGTTAGGCTGAGCACGTAGGGTTCATAAGAGGCCTGCACTATGTGACTCGGCTGGGGGTCTCTGTCTCCTTTACTCTGTTGGGCATTGGTGCAAAGAACTGACAGCTGTCTCTCGACCACAGATTGGGCGACGCTCAGCAACTCGTCCTTTAGCCGACAGCCCCGCTGCGCTGACAATTTCCTGGGCTCACGCCAGTGCAGTTGCGACCCTGGCTTCCAGATGCAGGCGGGAGGCCTCTGCCAAGGTAAGGGGGAAGGCTGGCTTGGCAGGTCAACAGAGCTGGTGTCTCGTGCTTCCCAGAAAGAGAGGGATTTCCTCCCCTTGCCATCTTCCCACACGCAAGCCAGGGATCTTCAGACTTCCTTCCTTCAGGGAATCTTTTGTACATATATCTGTCCTGGGCTGAATGCCACATAGCACTGGGGACAAACCCAGCTGTTGCCTGCATGCCTGGCTCCTTGTGGCCTTCCTGGAGACTATCCCAGGGGATTTTCAGTCTGTCCCAATGCTGCATGGAGACACTGCTGGAAACTGAACCTGGGAGCACCTCCTAGCAAGGCAGACCAGTGAGCTATAGGCTGGTCTAGATCAGGATGCTGGTCTAAATGGATCTCAGTTTGAACTAGAGCAATCCTTCCCCAGCCCGATGCCCTTCAGGTGCTTGCTGGGCTGGGTTGATGGGAAGTCCAAAGCTTCTGGAGGGCAGCAGCTTGGGGGAAGGCAGAACAAGATGGAGCCCCTCAATCTGATCCAGTGGGGGCTCCTTTTTACATTTTGCACGCCCACCTTGGGAGCTTTCTGCCTGGATTGCACCATCCTGATGATTCAGGCACTAGCCCAATTACTCTGCACTACCAAAATGCCCATTGTTATGACCAGCAGGCAGTACTCCAGGCAAGGGCAGCTGTGGCCAAGTTATTTTGTAGCTTTTTAGTGCCTGAACACTTTCCCTTACTGTATCTACAGAGCATAGGCCAAAGACTTGATTTAAAAAAGAAGTTTAAAATGGGGTGGAGGGGGCTGTCGTCTCCCATTGGCGCAATCAGACCCTCATTAGCCTCCCCTGTTGGGAAGCAAATAATGTTAGGGCAGGAAATCAGAAAAGGAGGAGGCCAATAGCCTCCAAGCCTTGCTGCTGTGCTTCCTGAAAGCACCTACCTGGCCACTGTGGATGCAGGATGCTGGCCTAGCAGGCCTTTGGTCTGATCCAGCTTCAGGGCTCTGCTTACCGGTAGGTTCCAAGCGCTGTATCAGATTCCCAGGAAGCAAGTCACAAGACCATGCCTCAATTTAGCTCTGACCCAATGGAGTGTCTTTTCTCAGTGGACCTCCCACATTGCAGCTTATGCTGGTGTGCAGCGGGGCAATTTGTGCTCATGGGGTCTGATCTTTGAAGCGAGCAACTCCAGCTGCCTGCCCACGGGCTGCCTCTCAGCCAAACTGCGCCCCCCCCCAATCATTGGTTGTAGCGCTTCCTTGCGTGGTGAGTTTGCCTTTGCCTGGGCAGTGATTTCCACAAGTGCTCAGCAAGGGGTGGAAGTCCCTGGAGGGTGTAGGGTCACTCAGCAGACTTCTCGCTGCCTCCCCTCCAGATATCGATGAGTGCCGGCTCTTCCAGACCAGCCGCCACACCCGCATCTGCCTCCACAAATGTGTGAACCTGCCCGGAGCCTATCGGTGCACTTGTCCCAATGGCTACCAGCTCCAGGGTGACACCAATTCATGCAACGGTGAGTGCCTTTGCGGGGGGTGGGGTGAGGGAGAATAATTGGGGGTCAGCCAGGAGAGGAGCCGCCCTGAGCTGTGTGTTCTAGGAGGCTGGAGGAGGGCATGGCGGCAAAAAAAAACCTCTCCCTGTTGTGTTTGCAAGATGTGGACGAGTGCGCAGAGAACCAGCACAACTGCAGCCACGGACACACCTGCATCAACGTCTTTGGGGGTTTCCGCTGCGTGCGGCCCGAATGCCCCAAGGCCCAACTCAATATCAGCTATGTCAAGACTTCAGCCATGTAAGTACAAGCGCTAGAGTTCACTCAGGATGGAAGCGGCAGCCTTTGCCAGCAACTGCTCCACTCCCTGCCTGCAGCGCTGGGCAGAAGCACCTCGTAGCCTCCCAGAGCGTCCACCCCAATGCCCCCTAGAGCTTCCCTTCGCTCTTCTGCCCCTTTGAGCTCCAAAGTGAGCCAGAACAGAGATGGTGGCCATCCCACTTTGCATGCTGCCGTATGGATCCAGATGCTGTGGGAATCGACTGACCAGGGACTGTTTTCAGCTGATGTGAGCACATTGTTATATCACACATAGTTAAACTGTGGAACTCACTCCCACAGGAGGCAGTGATGGCCACCAACCTAGACATCTTTAAGAGAGGGTTAGACAAATTAATAGGGGATAAGGCTATCAGCCAGGATGGCTATAAATCTTCTGAATACCAGTTGCTGGAAGCCCTGGTATGGGGTGGAGGAGTGTTTTTGTGCTGGGGCCCCTGTGGTTGGGCCCCTGAGAACAGGGGTCATTGGGCTGGTCCAGCAGGCTTGCCTTATGCTCTTATACAGTCTCCCAACAATCTCCCAATGCTTCTCTCTCTCTCTCTCTCTCTCTCTCCTGCCCAAACAAAAACCAAGAGTCTGGAATAGCTCAGTCGGCAGAGCATGAGATGCTTAATCTCAGTCGTGGGGTTGAGCCCCATGTTGGTCAAAGGATTCTTGCATTGCCCGGGGTTGGACTAGATGACCCTCGTGGTCCCTTCCAACTCTATAGTTCTATGAGCCCCTGCATAGCATTGGGCCTTATGGAGGAGGGAGGGACTTACACTGGCACCGCTGGAAGTTCCCTCCTCCCCCGCAAGCCTCATTGCCACATTTGAAAAGCTGAGGAATATATTCCAGAGGCACAGAGTAGCGGATGGAGGCTGGAGTCTAAAGATGCCCCCTCCTATTTTCTATTTACAGAACCACTTATTAAGCCAATCAGAGGCCCCACAAAGCCAGCAGGACTAGACTATTTCCATCTCACTGGGTGCAAGCACCCCAATTTGTTATTTAGACTGGCATCCATTAAAGATAGGATTGTAGAGTTGGGAGGTGCACCTAGGGGCCATCTAGTCCAACCCCCTGCAATGCAGGAATCACAGCTGAAGAATGCCTGACAGATGACCATCCAACCTCTGCTTATAAACCTCCTATGAAGGAGAGCCTACCATCTTCCACGGTAGTCTGTTCCACTGTCAACAGCTCTTGCATCAAAGTTACTCCTAATGTTTGGTCCACTCATCCCAGTAACTCAGTGGGTCAGGCCATGACTTTGTACGCAGAAGGTCCCAGGTTTAGTCCTCAGTATCTCCTGTAGCAGAGCAGGTCAGTATGGGCTGCCACCAGGCTCAGGACACAGTACCAGGCTAGATGAATCAAAGGTGCAATAAAGCTGTTTCTGGATATAGGGAATGTTGGGGACCCCCTCCAACTGGCCCTGCCTGAGTGCCTCTTCTACGTCCTCTCCTAGGCAGTGCGAGCGCAGCCCTTGCCCCATGGAGAACAATGCCTGTCGGAGGGCGGCCAACTCCATCTCGTTCCATTACTTGCCTCTCCCGTCCAACCGCACTGTGCCCAGGATCCTCTTCAAGATGTCCACCAGCCGCTTTGTGGGAGACAGCCTGCGCTTCAGCATCTTAGGGGGCAATAGCCAGGGGAAGCTGGTTGTGCAGCGCTTGGACCAGCACACAGGGGAGCTGGTGCTCACCCGGCCAGCCGTGGGGCCGACGACACTGGAGGTGGAGCTGGAGATGAGCGAGTTTGCCCGGAAGACCCTCCTGGGGAAACACATCTTCAGGATCACAGTCTTCGTTTCCCAGTACGAATTCTGAGCCCCATCCTCACCAGCCCCATAGAAGAGCATCAGCAGCTATGGAGGATGCAAGTCTGGCCTCCCCTGAAATGCACTAGTCTGCTGCAAAAGGGGCCGGAAAGCCACCCTGCTGGATGTATCCACCCCTCTGTGCCTCTTGGAGGAAGACTCCATGCTGGACTGATCCCCTCTCCCATCTATATGGGCAGTGTCCCCATCTTGGGGGGACAGAGCAAGGAAGGCACAACACAGTTCCCAGATACAGCTGGCAGAAGCTGGGCATCTGTGCTTGAAAACACAGCCCCGTCTTTCAGTCCCAACTACGCAAAGGGATCAAACCCACCAATATTAACAGGGGTGCCCCGTGGCCGCAGCAAGAATGCCTTCCCACCATTGCAGGTTACAGGAAAAAATAGAGGGGGGGGGCGGTTTCCTCCAGTTTTACCAAAAAGAATCTCGGAAGACGCTCTGTCCCCAGAAATCAAAAGGCAAATAACCAAAGTCTGAAGAATGGCACCAGCACAGAAGCATCCTTTGCAACGCTAAGGGAGAACTGTAGGCAAGAGATGCCTGGACTCGAGAGACGGACCTGGGTGCTTTGCAAGATGTAGTTCTTAGCCTGTGCCTTCCAGCATTACAAAGCATTTCTAGTTGTTTGCGGTTGTTTCTCTCTTTCTTACAGGTTTTAAAACACAAGTAAGTACAAGTCAGACTAAGCCCAGAAGAGTTGGGAGATGGGCAGTGACCAGGCAAAAACATTCAAGGAGGGTACCGAGGAGGGCCAATTGGGGGCCAGGCGGTTTCCAAGGGACAGATAAAGAGGCATGGCCCCGTGTTGGGAGTTACCTGTTGATGGAAGCTTCTGGAGTTTTTTGTTTTGTTTGTTTGACTAGTAACTAGTCACCTGGTTTTTTTAAGAAATCAGGTTGCAAATTTAAAAATTACACAAAAGCAAAGGTCAGCATTAACCCCAGGACAGCTGGGGGGAAAGGGGACAGGATGCCTAGAGCCCCTGCCGCCCAACTTCTAAACAAAGACTAAATCCCACTCTTCTCCAGTCCAGTCCCTGTAGGGGATAGAGAGGTTCACAGAATGGGAGTATTACCTTTCTTAAATAACAAAACCATTAAATGGCCCTCCAAGTGGCTTGCATTGTGCACTGCAGGTGTATCAGGACATCACTGTGCCAACCCTCTGAAGTCTCCCTCTGCCCACACACACACACACCGCAAATGGTTGTGACCTGAAGATGTTTCATGAACAACTGCAATGCTTCCAAGTACCAGTTGCTGGAAACCACAGGAGGGCAGAGGGCTCTTGTGCTTGGATCCTGCTTGCAGCTTTCCCACAGGCATCTGGTTGGTCATTGTGAAAACAGGGTGCTGGGCAAGATGGGCCACTGGCCTCATCCAGCAGGCTCTTCTTATGCTCATGTTTTTAGTTACAAGCGTCAAGATAGAGTTCACTGAAGGAGCACCTACTGCTACCTTAAACATCAGTTCCGGATGCCACACATGCAATGAGTCACATGCAGGCAAAGCTGCTGTGAGGTGCAGATGCCTCGCGTGGTTTGGCAACCCCTTGCTAGATCATGTGTGGCTGGAGCAAAAGTTAAAACAAAGGGTGGCCCATGTGAGGGTGTAAGGATGGGCACCAACGTTACTAAAGGGTTATTAAGTCCCTCTGGGCTGAGGTCAAGAGGGACTGGCTTGCTAAAGATCTGGTGAAGTTATGGCCCAGGCAAGAGTCAAAGTGAAGGCCCCCTAAACTCCACTTCTCATTCTCCCACACGCAACTAGCCAGTAATCCCCAATAAAAGCTGCTGAACTTGGGTTGGGGGCATCAGAACAGCCTTCCCATCACTGGGGTTGACGGGAGTCATAGTCCAAAAAGCCTGGAGGGTACCAGGTGGGGGTTGCTGCATTAGACCGGGCTCAGAAATCTCTCGCACACAGACAGCAAACTGAGAAAGGCTGGGGAGTTCAAGTTCAGAACTCAGCCAGCCTCCTGGATGGGTTCTGGGGAACAAGTCACAGACTCTTCAGCAACAGTAGTTAAAACAACTCTTTATTGATATACAAACCAGGTAGCATTGAAAACCAAAGTGGGACAGGAAATATATCTGCAGAAATGCTGCATGATGAAGATGCAGGTTTACCGGTTGGACAGGAAAGGAAGCTGCTCCCCCGCCTTTGTGCGCTTTGGACCAGGAGTTCTTGGGAACTTCCACTGGAAGAGCAGCAGGGCATCTCCCAACGTCCTGGTTTTCCAGTCCAGACAGATATACACACTCTGCAGAGGTGCAGGCGTAGCAACAGCAGTTGATGCCAGCGACACCCAGAGAGGGTCATAAGGTTCCAGAGCACCCCAAGAATCCTGCCATGGTGGCCTGCTGCACCCAAGCAGCAGAGTTTTTGATACAGGACGGAGCTGAGGCACGACTCTGCTCCCTCCGTTAGGTAACATTCATGAGGCGTAAGGCACTCCAGAGTGAAGGGGAGGGTTTGCTCAGCTTCCAGATCTCCGATGCCTGCTCTACAGAAGAGATGCTGGCAAGTGCTCTTAATTTAATAATGATGCTTAGAAAAACAAAAAACCACCTCTACTAGTTTTGGAGTTGATTCCATGAAGGAATGATCACAGAGGGCTGGCATTCAAGGTCAAAATGAACAAATGTGTTTAAAGTGCATCTGAGAATGAAAAGGGAGTGAGTATTGAAGGGGTGATTCTAGGAGCAGGGAGGGAGGAACCAGGAGAGAGAGAGAGAGATAGAGAGACTGTTAGATCGGGAATCCCTCAGAACATTATTTTAGAAAAGGCAGAAGACCCAAACTGCAGGATTGTGGAGGCTGCTCTGGGTAGGGGCTTGTAGGGGCCTTGCAGGTATCACTAGGATGGCCTTCATGCACAGGACCAAATGCTCAAGGTCCTCTGCTCTGCATTCCTGCCTGCCATGAATTCCTCCCGCAAAACTTTTGTCTTTGGTGCAAAAGGTAGTTGGATGTAAGGAGGCCCCTGTACCATTTACTTGCATCTGGCCAGAAATTTAACAACAAAACCAACCCTGCTGTTTAACGAGAGTTGACAGTGATGTGGGAGGGGCTTTAAAACTTATGCATGTTTGGGAAACAGTGTGGGGAGGGGAGCCTTGAGAAGCTCCCAGAAGCCGAAATGGGATGGTCATACACACAGCAAGTAGCTAGTCCTTTTAAGCTCACTGTAAAAGTGCCCTCCCCCACCCCCTTCCATTTATGAAAAATATATGGGAAGCAACACAATTAGAAGGGGGAGAGCAAAGGGACCACCTGGTCTTTGGTCCAACCGGCTTCAGCTGCATCTCGCACACTTCCTGGGGCAGATGCTGAGGAAGCCTCGCCATCTGTGCTGCTGTTTTTGGGGGTCCTGCCGAAGAGGCTTGGTAATACAGTCTCTCAGTCTCCTCTCCCAGCAGCCGAGGCCTGCTGTGGGAAATGTTCAGTTCTGCCTCTCCTTGTGTGAGGAGCCATTTCTGATGGGCCCAAGGCCTCAGCATCAGTGCTACAAGGGACTCTATTCAAGAGACATCTACACAGAGGACCCTATCTAGACTTTTTTTTTTTTTTTTGCTGACTGGCAACCTTGGAGTATGGGAGCAGAGGCCTCAGGCGCTTGCCCTCGGAAAGGGCAGCAGCACTGAAAAACATTGCGCGGATAATGGTCAGCAACATTATGATACGTCGAGCAACTCAGACAGGAGGAGAGAAGAGCTGCCTGGCATGTGGGGAAAAGGGAAAGACACAAAGCAGCCTCAGGGAGCCAGTCTAAAGGATTTTTCAAAGGGAACCCTGGCAGCTTGAAACCCCACCGATCTGTATTGCTGGGAGAATTTGCAAGGCACAGATGCTCTGCCTCATTCCTCAAGCTCAGTTTCCTCTTTCTTGTTTGCAGTGACAGCTAACTGGACTGCTGCAAGTGGCCAGAGGTCACACTCTTTGGCATGGCATGCCTGCCTTTCAGCGCAAATTCCCCTGGCTTAAAGAACCCCCAGCCTCAAATCATTTTCATGACAGTGAGAAGGCTAAGGCTCTTCCCTCCCTCCACCCAACGCAAACACTCCCTAAAGCCTGAGATGGGACAGCCCTCCTTGTGAAAGATGGCATGCAAGATTCTGTTCTCAGGAGCTGCAAAGGAGGCGAGTGCTGGGAAGGAGGAGAGCCATTCTGGGGCCAAGCAAAGGTGACCAACCACTTACCCACAGGACTTGGATTAGTGGGGGGGGGGGGATGCCAACAGAAAGCCATGGCTCAGCCATTAAGACGGTGCATCTTACACCCACAGCCCTCAGCCCTAACCTCTAAGCAACTAGAGGCCTGTTGACTAAAGGCTGGCACAAGTCAGGGTTTTGAACACCATATATTGCACAACCAACCAACCAATCAATCCAAGACTGAAAACAAAGAAGAAAGCACAAGGGAAGGAGGAGGATTCTGTAACACAGCAAACCCAAAAGCAAGCACCCTCAGTCACACAATCCATAGACACTGGGGAGTCACCCAAGCAGCTCCATTCCAAGGACACCAAATTTTCTGTAGGATGCTGACCCTGATTGGTGCAGCTCATAGATTGCTCACACCCACTCCCAACATGGAGAAAAACTCGCTGTTTCCTTACAATGCCTGCTGGCCTCTCCGACAGGCAGCACAAGAAAGAAAACTGCAAAGGACAATGGCTGGCCACTGGCTTGATGGGCCCTGGGGTGATGTTGCACGTTGCAGGAGAGGAGAGATCCCAAGGGCCCGAGGGTGCTTCCAAGCGCAAGAGGCCCCACCAGGCCACAGCCAATGTTCTCAGGGCACATGAGTCCTCGCTGATTGGACAAGCGGAGGCTGGAGCTCGGGACGCAACAGAGCCCTTTTGGCCTGGAGCTCAGTGGCTGAAGCCAATGTTGGAAAACAACCGGGATGAGCAGAAAAGAAGAGATATGTATGGAAGGAGAGGAGAGGGGGGGAAAGGTGTTATGGTGTACAAAATGTAACAGACCAGAGGGGCTTTACAAAGTCCCAACGAGCAGCAGCGTTGAAAAGTCTGAAAGATGCAGCACTGAGCTATTTCGCCTGGAAGCCACTGAACTCCATTTCATCCTTGCGCCGGCGGGTCGTGAAGAGGGAGCTGAAGGGATAAAGCTTGGCCTTGGCCTGGAAGCGCTGCCCTGCAATATCAATCTCGTATTCGCCCTGGTTGACGAAGTCGGGCGTCACCGGCTGCTCCTCACCGGTCTCTGGGTCCACATTCAGGACGAAGCCCAGGCAGACGTGCCGCTCCAGTGTGTAGCTATAGGCACTGCTGGTGGTCTTGCCGGCGTACTGGCCGTTCCGGTAGATGGGCTCCCCCCACCAGGGCCACAGGTCCAAGTCTGTGTCGTGGTCTTCAAGAATGAACATGATGAAGCGCTTGTAGACCCCTTCCTGCTTCTGCTGCATCAGCGCCTCCCGCCCTATGAAGTCAGTGCCCTGCAGAGAGAGAGAGCAAAGGGGGCGGGGAGCATCAGTCAGGGCTGGACAAAGGGGCAGCTCCTGCTTTATATTCTATGGGGAACTTATCCACAAGGAACCAAGAGATTCCTGCACTGCATGGGCTTGGACTAGATGACCCTTGGGGTACCTTCCACCTCCTACGTTGCTGTTGCAGCTTAACAGAAGAGAATTTGTAGCCCACAAACTAGTGGCTTCCCCTCTGCCACCCAGGAAACTGATGGCTATGATGGGATTTGAATCCACTTCCCCCAGCCCCAAGGCAAACATGATGCCCACACTGCAGGGAGGTTGTGTTGCACTCGTTTCAAGGCAGCCTGCCTTTTCTGTGCCGCACACACCCCATGCTCTCTTTCACACCTTCTCTAGTTTAACCCGGAACTCGCGCCCACATTCCAGCGGCGTGGTGAAAGCATCCAGATCTTGGCCCCAGAAGGCAAAGAACTTCTCAATGCGTAAGCTGCGGAGCGCGTAGTAGCCAGAATTCCGGATCCCGTACTTCTGCCCCACGCTCATCACCTCGTTGTACACGTGCAGAGCGTACTGCAAGGGGAGGGTTTGGAAAAACAGTACAGTGGCATTTGAATGCAACATTTGGCACCTGCAACTCTAGAGAAAAACGGCAGCAGCCCTTAGACAGCTGCGGATGACAATGTCCCATCACCCAAGCCCAGTAAACAGCATCAAATAGCCTGGTTTGCACATAACACTTGACCGTGGTTTATTAAACTATGGCTTATCAAACCATGATTTGTTTGCTCATCCAAACTTTGCCCAGCGGCTTCCTCATTTTGCTGTCACCAAACCATGATCTGAAGCTATGTTGCCTTACAAAAAGTGGCCTGTTGTAACTATGTCCTAGGAGAAAGAGATCGCTCAGCACTCTAGGTCAGGCATAGGCAAACTCTGGCCCTCCAGATGTTTTTGGGCTACAACTCCCATGATCCCTAGCTAACAGGACCAGTGGTCAGGGATGATGGGAACTGTAGCCTCAAAACATCTGGAGGGCCAGAGTTTGCCTATGCCTGCTCTAGGTAGTCGTTTAGTGTAAGAATCTGATTGCATTTTCCCTGTGACCAATTCCAAAAGCTGTCTAGGGATTTTTAAAAAAGTGTTTCCTCCTTACAAAATAAGTGGTAGCAAAGCCTCCACCAATCTGGTGCCTTCCAGATGCTTTGATTTAGGACTTCCAGCAGACCCAGCCAGCTCACGGTTGCCTTGATCTGATATTGCAAGGCACAGTTCATAGATTATTAGCTATTAGCTACTCTCTGTAAATTTGTCTATCAATGGATAAAAACAACAATTTCACAAACTGAATGAAACCTTTCTAATTAAGAGGCAGAGTACCTCTGGCACTGTTTGATGCTGAAGGCAAACAACATGTCCCACCTGTAAGCTGAGTGTGTGTGTATAATATTAATTATATTAATAAAATTTAATTTAATTTAATTGTACACAGGTTGTACAATGACAATAAATGTATTATTATTATTATTATTATTATTATTATTATTATTTTGTAGCTTGGTTTAGATGGACCTTTTGCCCATTCTAAGAAAGTGCAATTCATATGGGCCTATTCTAACTGGATTCTTTCCTGCTCACAATGTGGTCTGAAAGCGAGGAAAGTTAGGCCCCAACAGGTAGATCTCCTTTTTGAGACATACAGTGGGACAAATTGGTGAGCTTGAGAAGACAGAGTGAATATTATTGTCAATATCTTGTACTTCTAAGCCAAGTCTTTTACTCTAGATCTTCATATACCATCCTGTGGAAAAGGGGAGAAGAGGTTCTCCTCAGTCCTGCAAATCAGAGTTTTTGGTCTTAAGATGACAAAGCACCTCTCACCTCAATGGGGATGTAGAGCATGAATCCCGGTTCTCCAGTGTGCGTCATGCTCATAACTCGGATGCCGTTGGCGTAGCCCACGCTCATCTCCTGTAGGAAACAGGAAGAAAAGGAAGAAAATGGAAGCTGGCAAGAGCACATGGGCAACCCAGGACAAGAAGAGAGGGAGCAGCCGTTTGCTCTCTCCACTGAGAGGAAGGCGACAATCAAGAAGCTTAAGCACCAGGGAAGCAAGCAGAGATGACACGGTAGAAGAAACATTATACAATCTTTTTTTTAAAAAAAAGAAAAACACTTCTGCAATGAGCACAAGCAGCTGGGAGCTTGCAAGAAAAGACTCCTCGAGCGCCTGGCTTCTGGTTCCTGGGTGTCTTTTATTCATTTATTTTGTTGCATTGATATCCCACCTTTTTCTGCAAGGAACTGAAGGTAGCTTACATGGTTCTCCCCCCCCCCCCCGTTTAATCATCACCGCCCACCGTCAGATTGATCATTTCATGAGCAGAAAGGAGGCGATGACTGCCCCCTACAGCTGATTAGCATGGATCAGTCCAGGAGTGGGGGCTGTATGTGTGTATGCAACCCCTCAAATATGACCCTCGTGCTAAAAAAAAAAAAACCAGTTAGCCACCCCTGCATTTGGGGATTCATTTTTGAGGGTAGGGTCCAGAGGTCAGGCCCATTTCCACGATAACATTCTCCATTCACATGGATTGGACACAAGATTCTCTGTCTGGGGACAGAAGGTTCATGTATATGCTGGAGAGAGGAGAGGAAGACTAAAAAAAAAAAAAAGGTACACCCATAAAAAACAAACTTGAAAAAATAAATTCCCAAGCTTTACATGCTGCACAGAACGACTCGGGGCATTCCAAACCGCTCCCTGTTTCTGCAGTGTACAAAAGCGTCTCTTACAATTTGTTTGTGGGCAGTCAGTTTGTGATCAGCACCACCAACGGGGTGTAATTAGGAGGCTATATCCTCACAGGCTCATTGACATTGAGAGCACCACAGGTCCCACTGTAGGTTTTCTAGCCAGCCTTACAGAATGAACATTTCTTCTGGTGCTGGAAGGAGTGTCTCATGTTTTGAAGCATGAAATGAGCCCCTGTAGCGAGGAAGACAGTTCATGAAGCACGGCGGATAGAAGAAAAGAGAGCTACATATCAGGGAAGGCCTAGTTCAAATCTCACCTTGGCTATAAAAACTTAGTTGGCTTTAGGCCAGCTGCTCTCTCTCAGCCTCAACTGCCCTCTCCCTGCCTTATTTGCAATAGTAAAGAGTTTCCTATAGGCCTGTTGTATTACCAAGAATGTAAAGCACTTTGAATGCTGTAGGACAAAGGTAGCCCGCAGGGTGCCCTCCAGATGTTATTGCAGCAGCACAGAGAATAATTAAGGCACCCTTCATAAATGCATCCACCCCTGTCCTCAACCCACAGATATTCTCTGATCTGAGAACTGCTACAGAACAGGCAAGAAACACCCTGCAATGTAATCATTGCAATATTCAGCAAGACGAAGGCATGGCAGGACACTTTGCCTGGTAAACGCACAACCTGTGCCCTGCAAATTGGCCAAGATTTGAACTCTGTATGAGGCCTGCCACAAAGACATCAGTCTACAAAGTGTCCTATCTTTAAGGAGCCTTCTTCCAACTTTGAGTGAAGCACCGCCCCCATGTTTGCACCACAGATTGTATGCTGAATTCAATGACATAGTCTCAGCTTGCACAAGGCACTGGCTAGAACTGCTTGGACTCACCACCACCCCACGCAAACCAAGAGTGTGCCCAGCACCAATCTTAATATTGTAACCCGACCTGGGACCTTAGGGAGAAGGGCAGGCAATGAACAACAACAACAATCTTGGCTGCACATCACAATTCCATAAAAAGCTGGAAGAAAGCCAGCCTTCTCCAGGACAGTTTGAAAACCAGAGCACCACATAAAGCCACTTGGAGACACAACATTAACAAGACCCCAGCCATTCTGGCTTATGCGTGGTCTTAGGTGACAAACCTGAGGGTAGAGGCAGAGAGATGCACAAAACAGGACCTCTGAGTTTACAAATAATGCTACACAACTTTTTAATAAACTATGGCTTATTAAACCACAGCTTAGTGTTATGTGTGAATGCTGCCCAGCAGCTACACTCATTGTTTGTTGTTGGCTTATGACCCTTGGTTTGTTTTAACTACAGCTTGGTATTAACATGCTAATCCAGCACCTTTCGTCAACCGTGGTTTGACTGGCCACTCTGACCCAAACTACAAAGGCACAATGCAGGAGAAGTGTGAAAACAAACCAAGCTTTAACAAGCCATGGTGGGACAACTCCTGGCTAACTCGTGTTAAACAAACCACACCTTAGTACCATGTGTGAACCAGGCCATTGTGTGAACCGGTTACATTTGCACGAGGAGTAAGCAGATTTCTAAAACAAACTGAAAAACATGTGACATACCTTGCAAAAGAGGGAGGGAAAGTGCTCTGGGGTCATTGGAGCATAGGACAGCTCTGACAGGACGTCCACAGCGCGTGGGCCAATCAGATTCAATGCTGGGTAGAGAAAAGCACAAGGTTTCTACCTCTGAGCAATCTGCAGAATGAAAGGGAAGGTCCCACCCAAGTCAACTCCACCCCTCAGATTTCCTTGGCACAGCTCGGGGCCATAGTTGACAGAGGAGGCAGATGGTTTGGAAATAACAGCAGGCATGAAATCAAGTTCTGCTGCGGAAAGAGAAGCCCAGCACACAGGCAGGGATGTACAGATGGACCGTGAAACCTTCAGAAGCAGTGGCCCTCCAGCTCCCATCAGCCCCCACCATCCAAGTCCAATGGTCAGGGATGATGGAAGCTGGGCTCCAACAACATCTAGAGAGGCACAAGTTTCCCACCCTTGCCCGACATTGCGTATGGGAAAAAATGCATCTGGGGATCCGAGGAACAACCAAGGATTTACATTTGACTCATTTAAGGCAGGGAGGCTCATTAACACTAGCACTAAGGCACCCCCATCTGGTGACCACAAACCTAGCTTTGCTACCAGAGGAATTGCACGCTAATCTTGACATGGCACTGCAACTGAAGATGGAAACCCCATACCAAGTTCAACCACAGCCACCCTCCCCTCCCTTCAGGCACCCTTGCCATGACATAACTGCAGTGTGCAACTCTTCGTACCCTGGCAGCCAATGATAGGGAGATGTGGGGAAACACGTGGCTGCCTTTTTTTTGATGGTGGCACCATGTGAGAGCATAGTTCCACCCTCAGTAGTGAAAGCAAGGGGTAAATCATCTTCTAAGAGGTAGAGGATTCTAAGAGAAGATGTGAAATGGGAGCCTATATTTCAAAATGAACTTCGCATATAAGCTCAGGGAGCGTTTCCCACACTACGTAGCACCAAGCTTGGATCTGTCGCTGATCAGATGCCAATAGGGAGCCACAACCAAACCCGCATCACCTGTGAGAATACCTATTTGCAGAAACCTATTTGCCACATTCCTATTTTTACAGCAACTTTCCCCAACCAGCTGCCCTCCCTTTGTTTTGGACTGCAGCCAGCATGGGACTCCAGAGCAACTGAAAACACGACTTCTTGCTGAAGGAGCATCTGCAGCCGCTCCAGCTGTGCCAGCATCTGGCAGGCACAATATTCCCTCCTGCCTCACCTGTGTACTTCCAGGTTACGTCTTCCAAGAACAGGTTGCTGTCAACAGGCATGTGCTTCTTCAACCAGGACCAGCAATGGACTTGCTGGTCTGTGGGGGAAATCATGAAGAAGCTGGAATGCAAAGCACAATGGAGGAGGTTAAGCACAGGGGCCAGGCAGTGGGGAGATATCGTGGCATGGTGGACCCGTCCACATCCACGGAGGGCTTGAAGCAAAGCCTGTTGGGATTTGTGACTCTCCTGGGGTGGATAATCACTGAGTCCAGGCTCTCAGGTTCTTGCAACTGCATTCAACCTGGGAGGCATTCCGTCCTCCAACATGGCCCTGAAAGTTGCCCCTTGAAGCATACAAAGCTGTACCTGAGCTTCAGAGGCATTGGAGCACAAAGTATTCCCATAACTAATGTGAAACAACAATTCACATCCTATAATCCAAATGGTTTTCCTGCAAACTTTGAGGGCCCTGTCTTGCACTCTCTTGGCTTGAAGAATGAAACCACCGGCTTCCCAGGCAGTGAAATTTGGCATCAGAAGCTTCCCTGAACGCAGGCCAAATACCTACCAAACTCAAAGGCAAGCCTGTAGCACTCTGCTCTCTTCAGCCCATCATTTGAGAAGCAAATTGAAGACTAGAACCAAGTATACCACCTTGAGCTTCTTGAAGGTGGGATATAAACACATTTAACAAATAATAATCTGTGGAAGATAAGACTCTAGAGTAGGGACGGGCAGCCTTTGGGCTTCCACCTGTTACTGGACTACAATTTCAATTATCCCTGACCAATGGCCAGGCTGGTTGGGGGCCAATGAGACCTTCACAGAAATTTATTTGTTTGCAAATAAACGAAGGATCTAGCTCAGGGGTCAGCCAACTTTTTCAGCAGGGGGCCGGTCCACTGTCCCTCAGACCTGGTGGGGAGCTGGACTATATTTTTTTGGGGGGGGGGGATGAACGAATTCCTATGCTCCACAAATAACCCAGAGATGCATTTTAAATAAAAGCACACACTCTACTCATGTAAAAACACGCTGATTCCCGGACAGTCCGCGGGCAAGATTTAGAAGGTGATTGGGTCTGATCCGGCCCTGGGCCTTAGTTTGCCTGCCCATGATCTAGGTGGTGAACGTAACACTTAAAGAAGGGGGGGCATATAAAGTAGCAATTTCTTGTGTCTGTCATGAAACTGATTAGCTGTATATTCAGGACAGAATAAAGGAAGCCCTCCTTCACACAGCACTAACAGAAGCATTGCGTAATGTGGAAGGTGAGTCTTCTAAGCAGGAAGGCAGAAGCAAGAGCAGGCAAAAGGATGAGTCCGAATAAGCTTACCTGCGCTTGTTTAGGCGGACAATGCTGCAGTCGTTCTCGTATCCTCCATTGTAATTGAGCATCCCTGTGTGCACTATGTGCCCCACTGGCACATCCAGGTCATTGGAGAAGAGATACTGCAAGATGTCCAGGGCCTGGTCCCCTGTGGACTGCAGCATGGGGAGGTGGGAGAGGAGAGAGAAATCAGAGGCAGAAGAAGAAGAAGCAGGACTCATCCATCCCTTCTTGAAATGGCTTTCAGCTCCTGACACAGTAAGCACCTTGAAGATGCCTACATTCCTCAGTGTATGCATTTCTAACTGTATTTACCCTAAATTACGCGGGTGGCGCTGTGGTCTAAACCACAGAGCCTAGGGCTTGCCGATCAGAAGGTTGGCAGTTCGAATCCCCCCAATGGGGTGAGTTCCTGTTGTTCGGTCCCTGCTCCTGCCAACCTAGCAGTTCGAAAGCACATCAAAGTGCAGGTAGAGAAATAGGTACCGCTCCGGCAGGAAGGTAAACGGCCTTTCCGTGCGCTGCTCTGGTTCGCCAGAAGCGGCTTAGTCATGCTGGCCACATGACCCGGAAGTTGTACGCCAGCTCCCTCGGCCACTAAAGCGAGATGAGCACCGCAACCCCAGAGTCGTCTGTGACTGGACCTAATGGTCAGGGGTCCCTTTACCTTTACGCATTTTCTTAGCCACTTTCCTACTTTAGCTAATGCCTTGCCACAAAACTCACCTTCCTAAAACACACACAAAAAGGCAAGTTTCCAGGCGTTAATAGCTACGAACATTACGTGGGCAACCCTTTGCTTGCTTACAGCCTGAGCCTGCTCCAAACCAAGGTGCATTTCTCTCTGTAAGATTCATTCCAGCTGCCTGGAGAGATACAGCTTGAATCATACAGGCTTAGAAGCTCAGAAGCATTGAGGAAAAGCTCAATGTCAAAGTTCACAAAATGTCCATCTTGCAAGTTTTGGCTGATACATGGAGGAAGACCTTTCTCCATGGCACCACCCACCCTTTGGAATGGGCCTCTCAGGGGTCTTTCTTAGTGCCTCTCCACAATACTTTTATTTATTCCCGTAAGCCTTTTAAGGCAGGGCTGGGGTAACTTTGCTCCTCCAGATGTGGCTGGACTCCAGCTCCCATCTGCATTGCCAATGGTCAGAAAGATTATGGGAGTTGTAGCCCAAAAACATCTGGAGGGCGGCAGCTGCCCCATTCTTGCCTTAAAGGCTTTGGTCTGCTCAAGAGTGTTTAATTGCTGTTGCCGTTTTCATCCGTATGGTTCAGCCAACAGTCGCTTTTTATAAAATAATGACAGCTCTGTATCAACTGAACAAACTTCGGGGGTTTCTAGATACCCAAGCAAGCTACAGAAGCAATTGCCAGGGCCCACAGTGCTGGTCCACGTCCCTCTCACAACCACACTTACGCTTATTTCAAACTTGGTGAACGAGGACATGTCAATGACGCAGACGGCCTCCTTGCAGCACTTGACCTCTGCCCCCACAATGTCAAACCAGTCTGGCTTGTAGAAGGTCTTGCTCTGATCCAGGGCCAGCAAGTCTGAAGATGAGGAAGACGGGTCAAAACAACTAGATGCTGGCACCCCGTGCTCCAAGGGCTGTGTACAGAAGGACAGCGCTCTCACCTTTCCCAGGTGGCACAAAGTACTTGGCCCTCTCAAAGCCGTGCTTCTCCATCCACCTGGCTCCTTGTGCATCCAGCCGGTCATAGAGGGGTGACGTGCGCAGCTGCCTGCCGGTCTGGAAATCCCAGCGGGGAACTTTCAGGTCATAAATCAGGGCTGGAGGGGCCACAGAATCACAGAATCAAAGCGCTGGAAGGGACACAAATCCATCACCTTCCTAGTCCAGACAGGACACCCTACACAGCCCTGATTTGACGTGGGGCGCGAGCGAGTCCAGCCGCAGGCTACTTACGCATCACTTCCATGACGCGGTGGCGGAGGAAGGTGCGGCTGCTCTGCAGAGCCCCAAAGCGCTTCAGGTCCAGGGGCCACACGTTGTCAGAGGGGTAGCCGTTCACCATCCATTCAGCCATGTACCTGGCCAAGGAGGGAAGACAAGGAGGCCCAGAAGGTTAAATAGTGCAGGAGAGCCCCATTCAGGAGGAGAACTGTGGCAGGACCCAGACAGTTAACAGACTGTGCTTGTGGCAGGGTGGGGGTGGTGGGGGTGGTAATTACACCCAGAGATAACTCAGTAGGAGATAGAGCTACAGTGGGGACACATTATTGCCTGCAATCCCTCCTTGCTCAAGCAAGAGCAAAACACAAAATCCCTTTCCCAAACCAGAAAGGTCACAGCAACTCTGGATGTCGCAAGGAACATCCATTAGCCCAAGGATTGGGAACCTCAAGCCCGGGGGGCCAAATGCAGCCCTCAAAATCTCCCTATCTGGCCCCCAAGTCCCAACCATATCCCATTACCAGCTACAGCCCTTACTGCACCTGCTTTGCACCTCCTTGAATCTTTTTGCCTGGTTTGAGATGTGCCCTTGAATTCTGATAATGCCTCGTGGTTGCCCAGATGGAGGACAGAGAGGGATGTGCCAGCATGCGCAGAAACTACAAGCAGACAAGGAGCAGCTGAGCAGCCCCTTCTGCTGGAAACTGCAGGGCCCTGGCATAGCTTTGCCTTAGAGAAGCAGCACAGAGACTTTAAATGCACCTACAGGAAGCTGGTGCATATAGAGTTCTACAAGTGGTGCCCTCATCCCTGGCCCTCTGCCTCTCCCGTGCAGAGAGGGGTGAGCCACTTACTTGCCTGCTCCTCCACCAAAAGACGTGCCAGCCGAGTTCATCCCAGCCAGGACAAAGTAGCCCTGCACATTGGGCGACTCTCCCATGATGCACCGCATGTCTGGAGTGAAGGATTCTGGGCAATTCACCAGCTGCACGATCTCCAGCGCCTCCAGATCTGGCATCCTCCGCAGAAGGGCACTCAGAAGTGGCTCTACTCCCCAAGATGAGACAGAATAAACAATCACTATTTGGAGGGATGGGCAGCATACCCAAACCCTCATTGCCCCTAACCCACCACCATCAAGAAAGCTCCAAGTTTACAAACACAGCAGCCCACAAATGTTGACTCTGTTGCTTGTAGCCCTTGTTCAGAGCCTAGAATAAAGCTTTTTGCTCACAGCACCAATCAACAATGTGCCCAGAGTGGGCCAGCCAAGGCAGGGAAAGGGAGGAGAACTTTATAAACTAACTGTAAAAGCAAAGAAGTGCAGGTGTCACCCACCAAGCCAGGCACTCACTCATGGTTTGCTCAAGCCAATATGTCTCATATTAGGAAAGGTGCATATGGAGAACTTGGGAACACCCCCGCTTTCCTGGTCCACCCAACGTACCAAAGTGATCCCAGTCCTCTTGCAGGTTCTGTATCTCCAGCTGGTTCCGGCCCTCTGTGAAGATCGGCTTGGGGTTCTTCTCAAAGCCACCTGAAAGGATGCCCCCCTGCCAGCTGCGGATGTAGATCCTCCCATCAGGGTCCACAATAGCTATGGGGGGGGGGGTGGCAGGAAGGGAAAGAAGTGATTGTTTGGTGCGGGCAGAAGGCTCCCTGCAAGCTCAATCAGGGAAGAAGGCTTGAGCCTGCTTTGGGGAGACACAGTCGACCTTACACTGATTCTTGGGCTTTTACATATGTGACCAAAAGTCTTTCCCCTGGGGTAGCAGCTAGAGCAAGGCGCAGTCAAAACCAATGCTTTAGCTGATTGTGGTATCCCAGCCAGCCCTGAAAATTTCCTCCCCTTTCTTCTGCAGCTGCTGAGCTGTTTGCTATCCTCAGCTTACAGTAGGGGTGGGGAACCTCAGGCCAAAAACGTTCCCCACCCCTGATTTACAGAAACTGCTTAAGAGCCACTGGGCAAGCAAAGGCAGCTCCACATGCCACAGCTCCCCAGAGAGAACTACAAAGCACAACTTTTGCACCCAATGCCTCCTTGTTCATTTCCTCCCCAATTCCTTAAAAGCAGCCAGACACCCATGGGTTTCCTGACCCAATACAGCCTGCTGGCTGGCTGATGTAGGCTCTCTTCTGTCTCAGCCAAAGGCCTTTCCCAGACCCCCTCCCTGTCCTGTGTCCAAAATTTGTGCACTGCAACTGAGCAATAACCCTGAGTGCCTGCGTGGAAGGCAAATGGCTCCATGAGAGGGTGCAGAGGGAGGGTCCTTACTTGGCGTGCTGCTCTCCAGCGGCGTCTTCAAGGGCTGGGTCAGGAGGTAGAAGTGCTCGCAGGCATGCAGAGGGATGCTGACTGGTTCCTCGTTGGAAAGGCCCAGCTCGTAAGCCCACTGAAACCAAGGCAGGGAAGTTAGTGCTCAAGTGGAAGGAAGGTTGCACCACCATGTAGCTTAATGGGATCACATGCCAGGTAACGCTGCAGGGAAGGGGGGTAGGGAAGCGAGACAGGAAAGGTGCCAGATGAGATGGGGCAAGGAGATCCTGCACAAACATCTGGAGGGCACCTGCTTGGCAAAGGCTGGCACTAGTGCCTTATAGCTTCTTGCCCTTCTACGACTAGAGGCAAAATACTGTAAATTATTCACCATTAACTAAACTAGCTGATTCTGCAGCTCACAATTCCAATGGTAAGCACTGACTACATATAGCCCAGACTAAAATACCCAAATTGGGAGTGCAGGATCCTTCCCTCCCACCAATCCCACAGCCATGCAGTCAGCATAGGAAGCCAGGTTAGCCCTGACTCAGTTCACACTAGACATATGGTGCAGCATGGAAGGAAACACCCGACAATAACCATTTTCTAGTTTGAACACAAAGCCCTGTAAGCTCTGAGTGTGTGTGTGTGTGTGTGTGTGTGTGTGTGTGTATGCAAGCAAGCACAAAGGCTTGCCTTTTTGAGAGAACTTTTTGCTAATTTCAAAAGTGTTCCCCAGAACCTCTTGAAAAAGAAGCATCAGGAGAAATCCTGAGTTCATTCACAGCAGTTGTTTGTTGAGTTAATGCACACACACGCTGGCAATGGCAGCCACACAAAACAATTGGCACCTGACCTGCCCAGCACAGTTAACAAAATACTGGCACTCGATCATCCCTCTGTCAGTCTCCACTCCAGCCACACAACCCTTTTGGCACAAGACGTGGATAACACTTGTCCGCTCATGGATCTGGGCACCTGGGCGGAGAAAGTGGAAAAGGGAGACAGAAATTAGAATAGCAGAACTGTAGAGTTGGAAGAGACTTAAAGGGTCATCCAATCCAACCCCCTCCAATTGCTCCCCCCTCCAAAGAAAAGCTGCTTGCAGAGTAGGTCCATTGGACCTCCCTTGCCCCCTGCCTGGCCCTGGCCAAAGTGGAATCGCTACAGGAAGCACAAATCAAGAGTCTCAATTAGGCCTGCATGCTCACAGATGAGCTGAGAAATTAAGCAGCAGACTGCTGAACCCCAAAAGCAAACAGTGTAACACAGATGGCACTAAAGCAGGGGGTGGACAGAAGGCAGAGCAGGGTGCCGACATTGGACCACTGGTAAATTTCTGGGAGGATTCTTGTAAAGAACACTGGATTTGGTTGACGTTGCTCTGACTTAAAAAAAAAAAAAGCCAACTTCATATGTCCTTAGAGGAGGAGGGTTTTAAAACTTGACCATAGCTCAAACACTTGCTTTGTTTTCACATTCAATCTCTGGCATGTTCAAAAGGATCCTAGTTGGCTGGGGAGCTGCCATAGGTCAGAGCAGACATGGGATAGGCAACCTGGTGCAAGGCAAAGGTGCTGGGAGTACAGCTCCTACCAGTCCCAGACAGCATGGCCAACTACTTCAAGGGGAAGGCCTTTTGAACTTGTGGTATAAAGGACTGGGAGATGGGGGTTGCTAAGTACTAACTAGCAACTTTGGGGCAACTTTTGGATGTGAAATTATTGGTTATTTTTACTTGACCTACTGGTGAGATTTATGTTCACTTAAATGTTGAAATATGTTAAATGAACTGGTAATTAATGGGAGGGTTGTGCTACATTTGTAGTGGCAATATACTTTTTATAAGGTATCATTATTGTACTACTGTACTTAGATCATTTTTTAAAATGTGAACCACAAGCATTTGTGGAAAATGCACTGTATAAATTGTAGTCCAACACTTTAAGAGGGCAAAAGGTTGTGCCTTCCTATGTGGCACAGAGCAATGGCCCAAACTGACATAAGGCAGCTTCCTGGGTATGTTCCAAGGTTAACAGAGAGCAGGTTAATCATGCCTCCACTGTGGAAGGGATCCGAAGGATACAACTTTGCTTTGCACATTTAACATGTTCCAGTGGACCATGAGGATTCTAGCGGGACGGAAGAGTAGACCATGCAAGAGCATTCACACAAGCTGAAAGTAAGTGTGGCACAGTGGGTGGGAAAGCGGACTCTGCCACACTCTTGCTGTGTGGCTAGTGGCAAGTTACTCTTTCTTGCAAACAGTTCCTATGTGTTTACACAGCAGTCCTGTTGAATTCAGTGAGACTTGCACACCAGGCAAGGGTGGTGTAGGACGGCAGCCTTAAAGCTGAGATACGTGCTACAAAGAGCAGAGTGATACGACCCAAAGGAGCAGTCCCATGTTGAGCTCTCCCCTTGGCCTCTGCACCATGTAGCTCAACTTGAGCTGATGTCGTTATGAAGGCCCGTTTTCCAGGAACACAAGAAGCTGCCTTATACCGAGTCAGCCCTTTCGTACACCTAGCAGCTTGTTCTTGTCTACACTTGGCAGGCAGTGGCTTTCCAGGATTTCCCAGTCCTACTGAAGATGTCAGGGATTGAACCTGGGACCTTCTGCATGCAAAACATGGGCTCTGCTTCTGAACTGCAGCCCCTTCTCTTGAGATGTGAGAGGGAGGACCTTGCCGTGAAGCTGTCAGTTTCTTGCAGCAGCCTGAGCTCTTAGTTACGTGCAGTTCGGCCCTCAGTCTCAGTTCTCCCTTCAGAAAAATGGGAGCAGACCTACTTCACACAGCACTTTCCCCCAAACCTGCTGCCCTCCAGTGGTTTTGGACTACAACTCATATCCGCTATAGCCAGCATGGCTGTGGTCCAAAACATGTGAGGAGCACCAGGTCAGGGAAGGCTTCCATACAGGATGCCTGCGAGGGAATACACACTAAAGCACCCATCACCAACCAATTGCCCTCCCATCAGCTGTAGTCCAAAATATCTGGAGGACACCAGGTTGGGGAAGGCTGCACTAAAGGCTGTAATCTACTTTGCAAATTAGAAATGTAAGCAGCAGCAACGTCTCTCCCAATGAGGTTTGTACTCAAGTGGTATTGCCGCCAAAAAGACATGGCCGGGCCGTACCATTCAAAGAGGCAGCACTGGCCAAGGCGAGGCTCACATCGGCCGATGAAACGACAGCATCCTCTGGGAGGTGCATGGCCCCCACCAAGTCGTGGATGTTGAGAAGCGGGTGGAGCTGCGTCACTCTCTTGGGCGGGATGAGTTCACATGGGATCCCCATGACCCTGTTGGAGAATACACACAGCAGAGGCCAGTCACTATTATTTATATATATTGAATTTTCATCGCACTCTTCCTCCCCCAAGGAGCCCAGGGTGGCAAAGAAAGCAAATATTTTAAAGACGTTTACCATTAAAAACACTGAAAATCATTTACAGTTAAAATAAATAAATAAATTCTAAAAGCAGTTAAAAACATTCCTCCATCCAATGATCTGAGGTGCCTGAACAGTGTTCTTCAGCCACCAGAGGCCTTGGGAAACAGGAATGTTTTCAAATTCCTCCTTAAAGTTAATAATGACAGAGGAGGAGCACCTTTGCTAGGGAAGGCATTCCACAACCAGGGAACCACCACTGAAAAGGCCCTGCCACACAGACCAGCACCAACTGGCCAGGCCCTGATTACAAGTTACTCCAGAAAGGCTGGCACATGCCTGGTGCTCCTCCTCATTGTTCCTCTTACACTTACTTGAGCCGCGAGGCTATGCGCTTCAGGGAGATCAGCCGGTCTTGCGTCTGAGCTAGAGAGATAGAGCCAGTCCTCACGTAACCTGGAACAAGTACAGGCACCCTCTGTCAGGGTACAGGAAAGCCCTAGAAAGGGTTCATTTCAGATGGGTGCAAATGGTGGCTAATATCTGCAACCCTTCTGGGGAAGGCCAGGATGGCGAATTGCTTAGTGTTTGACTCCCCCACCCCCTGCTCAGCCACAAAGCTCAGTGAGGTGACCCCTCCTTACCTGTTTTTACCCCAGTCTCTTGCTCAAGTTGCTGATACAGCTTGTTGGAGTAGTCGGCCATCTTCAGCTCGATGGACAGGTGCCGTGCTGTGCTCACGATGCCTGCGCAAAATCTCGTGGAACCAGCAGCTAGCCTGAAAGAGGGAAACCCAGGAGGGTCTGTGGGGACTCAAGCTTGTTTGGCCCAAGAGGAGGGATCATGAGTCAGTGGCAGAGGGCTCCCTAAGAAAGTATGGAGCTGCCATACCCAGAGTCAGGCCAATTGGCCCACCAGCTAAGTGTGGTTGGCACTCCAGGTGTCAAATGGCCTAGGGACTCATTTCCTATGGAATCAGGCAGGGAAGAGGAGGAACAGGCAAGGTTTCCACCAATTAAAGAGTGGGGCCTTTTGCACCTTATACAATTGCCTGTACTTCCCAAGACTCTGTGGGTACACACAGAAGGCAGCTTCTTGAGCCCACAGTCAGGAAACTTGTAGCACTTAGTGGGGATTATGAGCAGCATCATGGAGAAAGGAAAAATATCCCCCCCCCGAGACCTCCCCACATTGCCATCAGCAGGTGTTACAAAGCTGGCAGGGCCTGTACACTGGGATCACAGACTTTTAGGAAGGCACCAAGCCAGAGGTCGGCAACCTCTGGCCCATGGGCCGGATGCGGCCCACGAAGACCGTTTTACCAGCCCACAAGCCGCCCGCAAACCAAGCTGCCTGCTCAGCAAGTCCCCCATGCACGGCGTGATTTTTGGTGTCAGGGCATGCACAGAAGCGATTTTCAGTGCCGCAGACTTGCACAGACGCGATTTTCGGCATTGCGCTGCGCCAGTCTGGCCCACACTCGGTCTCCGTGGTCAGTAAACCTTGCCAACGCCTGCACTAAGCTTTACAAGCTCTGCATTTGGATGGATCCTCAAGCCCCATCCTCTTTATTTAGTTATTATTTTTACATCCCTCCCTCCCTCCCAAAGGAGCCCAGTGTGGCAAATACATCAGTGGTAAAACAATACAAGACAATAAAAAAATAAAAAATGCATTTAAGACATTAAAAAACAAACAATTAGAAGTATCGAAAAGCAATCACATACTCTCACAGCACACAGTTTCAAGATTGCCAGCAACACTTCATCTTTACTTAGATGGTCAGTCATAAAGCAGGAGCTTCTTTTTAAATTCCATATGAAGTGCTAAGTTTGTATGAAGTGAAATAAAGTGTCATTAAGTAGATCCCAGTCTCCTTTTCCTTGCTTTCCTCCATGCTCTTCCCAGCGCACAACAAAATCAAAATGCGCTCCTCTGAAGAAGTGAGGCACAGTCAGCAAATGTGTGTTGGTTTTTACAAAGGATGGAGTTTGTGAAACCCAACTTGGGTGCTGAGCACGTAAAGCCCATGTGTGCCACTAAGCTACGGCAGGGGATATTTTTAGCTGTGTGTTGACAAGAGGCACGCTTTGCCTTCCATTCCAGATTTCACAAGGAGAGCCCAAGTGCAAGGAGGCAATTTCTGCCACCAGAGCCAAAAGAAGGGCAAATATTTGCCCTTGCATGCCGCTGGCAGAGCAATGCCAACACACAGGGTCAGGACAGCGTTCCTTGGCAAAGGAAACGTAAAGGAACCTGCTGGTTTCTGGCAGGGCTTCTTTCAGTCTTAAAGACTAACTCAGGCAACATACACAATGCTGTCCTCTAATGCCAAACCAGCATCTAACGCTACTGAGGATACTTTAAAGACATGGGACATTCATAGAAGAAAGGGTTATTGAAGGCTTCTAGTCATGATGGCTATGCTCTGCCTCCATGGTCAGGGACAGTAATGCTCCTGAATACCAGTTGCTGGAAACCACTGGAGAGGAGAGTACTGTTATGCTCCAGCCCTGCTTGCAGGCATCTCACTGGCATCTGGGTCGCCACTGTGAAAACAGGATGCTGGACTAGATGGGTCATTGGCCTGATCCAGCAGGCTCTTTTTATGTTCTTATGACAAGCATTTCATTCCGATCACCCTTGCGTACCCTGTTGTCGCACAAGTGAGATCACACCAATGTACTAAAAGTTAATTAATCTAGAATAACAACCATGCCAGGAATCCATACACCAAATCAGCAGAGATCAGAGCTTCAAAGGCAATCTTGAGTATGCACTGAAATAATTGGGGGGGGGGGATTCACTCCTTTAGAACACTTTTACTACCCTGATTATGAGTGTAAGAAGACAGAGCTTAATAACCATGAGCCCACACCCTATGATTTTAATAAGCGTGCGGAAATTCTACAGAAACCTTGAATCTGTGCTGGTAGCAATGAAGCCTGTTATACCTGTATTAGCAGGTGCAATTGTATTTAATTTTATAAGCATTCCAACTGCTCAGGAACAAAACCCCCAGACTGTCGGCATCTGTAGCCTCCCCCCCCCCGCCATGATCCCAACACATGGGTAGGTTTATGTGAGAACTGGCGCTGTCTCAGGTACACAGGTCCCAAGCCACGACAGGCTTTTAAAGAAAGCAGCAAGCCACCAGCTGAAAACATTCCCAACTTTTGGTCCCAATTAGTAGCCCAGCAGCTACATTTTCAACCAGCCAGACAGTCTTTAAAGACAGCCCCATTGCAGGGAGAAGCACAAGTAAAAGAAGCAAAACAAGGTGTGAGATGTTGAGTCAAACAGAAGCAAGGAAAACAGAAAAGGTAGGTTTTAACCCTCCAGATGCTGCTGGGACTGCAGCTCCCATCACCCAAACGATTGGCCATGCTTCCTAGGACTGATGCAAGTTGGAGTCCAACAACAACTGGAGGAACACAAATTCCTCATCCCCATGAAAGACAGAGACAAAGCAACTTGAAACGAATTCCAAAGATGCTGCATCAGAAAACTATGAGATGTAGGGAAGATATTACTGCACAAGGACTGCTGCCTGTGGAAAACAAGCATGTCAGAGAAGAGTTCTAGCTGAATCCAGTCACCCCCCCCCCCACCATGCTGGGTTTCTACATGCAAGGGGAGGTTCTGTTCCTGTTCCTGTTTTGTTTTTTAAGTGAGGAGAACATCTGAATATTGGTCCTAACCAGAAGCGGTACAGTTCCAGAAAATACAAATGCCTTTTCTGATGATGTAGATAAATTCTCAGCTTGGATCTTACAATTAGCTAACAGGTGTGGGCACTTTACCTTTGCTACAAGACCTTCCCAGTTCCACCACAAAGCATTACTTGCTGCATCAAACACCTATTTTCTTTTGCAAAGGGGGGGGGGAACTATTTACCTGCCTTGCTCCAGTAAGACAATGTCCTTCCATCCGAGTTTGGAGAGGTGATATGCCACTGATGTACCCATGATTCCACCCCCACAGATAACCACCTGTGCATGTGATGGCAGAGGGGTCGGGTGAGGGTCTGCTCCAGTTGTGCTACTGTGCCGGGAGCTGGTCATGCTTCTCCATCCTGGGCTAGCTCTTTGCCACCGGACATCAGACAAGAGCCGGAGGAACATCTTGAGGGGGGTCCTTTAGCCCTTTCCGAGCCCCACAGATAAATCCTGAGAGTTGCTATTTATGGAAAACATAACATTATTATGCAAAATCAATCTGCAAAACTATATCATGGCTTAAAATGACATCAGCCAGCATTACAATCTCCTTGACTTATACAGAGTCAACTGACATGGAGCAAAAGTTCCCCCAACCAGGTTCTGTAAACCCAGACAGATAATAGCCACTCATAGCCTTAGGCAGAGGTGATTTCAGGTCCTGCTGCAAAAGATGATCATTGCAAAGGACACACTGTCACAAATTGAACATCATTGAAAAATATGTGAGAGAAAGCCAACGATGCATGGATTTTTTTTTTATTTTGCTTAACAACACTTGCAGAATTATAGCAATTCCCTAATAAACAAACAAACAAATAAATAAAGACCAGGCAGGAAGTCCAACTCTGTTCAAATGCTGAGTTGCTTGACATAAAATACTGAATTTGTATGTAGCATCAACAGAGTGCAAACAAAAGGTATTATTTTTTTTGGCTGGGTGGGGAACTTTGTTGCCATTAAATTGGTTACAGCACATACAGAACAAATGCTTTTTAATACTGAACATACCGAACCACTATTACCTAGTACTTGAACAGTTGAGCATAACAAGGAAATGATAAGAAATAAAATTATGTTTTTCATTTTACATTATTGTTTTTGCTCAGTTAAAATTTAAGCAGGCTACCAGGAAGTCACACACTGAGATTTGAAAGGCAAAAATGCTGTTTTTAAAAAATGGAATGGGGAAGAACTAGTTACAGCAAAGCTGTATCTGCCAAAGTCAAGAACATAAAGACAGGAGACTGCAGCTCATTAAATGCAGCCCCACAAGCAAGATCTAGAAAACCCTGTACAGTGGACGAATGCCTCACTAGACGAAAAACTCGCTAGACGAAAGGCATTCGCTAGCGGAAGGCTGTCTCGCAAGACAAATTTTTCAATGGGCTTGCCTCGCAAGACGAAAAAGTTTCGCGATTTCTTTTTTTTGTCAAACTGCTCTTCCCCCGTTGGTGTTCGCAAGACGAAATTTTTGCTCTACGACAGCACTCGCAGAATGAATTAATTTCGTCTTGCGAGGCACCACTGTATTATCTTTCTCAACCCAACTCTTTCCACCCCACGTAAGATATTATACCTGTACACTTCACATGCCACACCAAAGGCACAGGCAAAGGAGAACCATTGTGCTCCGACACAATTTTATGTCAGGTTACGCCACTGAGAAAAGAATATTCCACTTGGGTGAAATAAATAAACATACCCCACTTTTCAGCACTAATACGACCACATCTGGAGCACGAAGTAGATTGCTGACCACCTGGAAAAGATACACAGCAATGGAAATAATAAAAGACTATCAACAAGCTGGAACATTGGGGAGGGGCATTGAACAAAAATGTTCAGAGCCCTATGAAGAAGGCTGCAAGAGCTGTGTATTATTATTATTTTTGTACTTAACTACTAAGGAGCAATATGATAGCAATCTTCAAATGTTTGAACAGCTGCTACAGAGGTGAAGGAACAAATTTATTCTAATTTGTTCTAGAGGGAAAGATCTGACTCACAAGTTCAAATTGCAGGAATGGCGATTTCACCTAAACATGAAGAAGAATTTCCTGGCCGTACAAGCTGCCCAACAAAGGAACAGATTATCTCGGAAAGTGGTGGCCTTTTTCAAGAGAGATTTTTTTAACAGAGGCTGGGTGGCCACCAAACAGGGATGCTGAAATAACGGGTTCCCTGCAACAGCAGGAGTTTTGATCCTTCCATCTCTAGGATTCTATATCTGGAGGACAAACACTCCAAGCCAGCTATTATTAAACTCATGTTCCACCTTTCCTCAAAAGAGCTCAAGGCGGCAATGTGTTGCTCTCCTCTTTTGTCCTCACAACAAACCCTGCAAGGCAGGTGAGGCTTGGAGTTTGTGAGTGTTCCAAGGTCACCCAGAGAGCTTCGTGGCAGGAGGGATTTGACTTCATCAGTCTTGGTCCAACACTCTCTCATCACCCTAAAGTATCTAACAATTAAAGCAACAACTTAACATTCGAAGAGGAATTTATCAGCCATTCAAGAACTCCACAGTTATGCCCAGCAGCAACCACCTTGCAAGGTAGGCCTAGGTTTCTGTAGGTGCGGAGAAGGCAAGACTGCTCTGCCCCAGCAGCAAAGGGCACACCTGGCTGAACCCACCAGCCCACCCTGGGGCCACATTTGCATGCAACGGCCCCGCCTCCTCAGCCTTCGTTTGCATGCGCCGGCCCCGCCCACGCAGGGCTTATTTGCATGCCCCGCCCAAAATTGCACAGGGGAAAAGGGAGGCAGGCCGCCTCACCTACGCCGGGTTCCCCTCCGGAGCGCGACCTTCTCCCTTCCCTTCCTTGATTTCCCGCTTGTGCTTTACGGCCGGATCGCGCGACAGGAGCGCACCCGGTGCCGTACATCAGCTGCGCGGCAGCCAATCAGAATCGGGGGGGCGGGGTTACGACTCCGCGCAAGCGTACTCCGCTATCTTTGTGTGATAGTCCGAGACAGAGGCGGGGATGGGAAGGATTCCGCAACGCGCCGGCGCAGTGTGCAGTTCCTCGGCTGTGGCGGCGTTAATGCTGCTCCGCTTATCCTGGAGTTTCGTGCGCGCTGCTCGCCAAGGAACTGCCAGTGCTAGAGGTGGGGCGCATATTCTCGAGGCAGCTTCCCGCTACTTTATTATTATTTTTAATTGCTTTCAGCTTGCATTTATTTTTCCATACCTGCAAGTGCAAAAAAACTAATAAAGTTAAAAACGCTTTGGGAAGCAACGAGGGGTCGATCGAGTCGCTTTTGTTGGCGGGATCGTTCGTAAGGCTTCTGCCGGAGTGGTGGAACCGTTGCACATGGTGAACCCCGCTCACCCATCAAGCTGCTCCCTGGTGGGTCTCTCACCCCAGCCTACTTCGCAGGGTTGTTACGGAGAAGAAAACGGGGAGGGGTGCCCGCACCGTGCGCCCTAGCAACTTGCAGGAAAGGAAATATGTTAATGTAATAAATGAACGAAAGCTCGGCTTCGGTGTTCACATTTTTTTCAAAAAGTAAGTAATGTGATTGTTCTCCGCTGTAATGTTGCCACCCGTTTTTGTAAACTCGTAGGCTCCAAAAATGATGTCAAGTTGCGGGCAATCTGTAAAGCACAGCAAGGTCGCGGGCCTTGCGCCATCCTCAGCTGGGTAAGAGGCTCCTGGTTCCTCCAGAGCGTAGAAAGTGCCCCCCTCCCTCGCCCCTAAAGTTGCCTGCATCTTGGGACAGTGTTCAGATGAAATTTGGGGGGGGGGGCGAACAAAGGAGACTCCAGTCTATTGTGCGCTGAAACAAGTTTTAGGCTGCACCTCCTCCTGGGACAAAGAAGCATGCAGTGGTTGACCCCTGCCCCATCCCCATTTTAAAAAATACATCCATCTGTATGTCGTTTGTTATCTTTTTTAGGTGTAACACACAGGCTCCTTAGGTGCAAGACAAAGAGAAGCTCATCAGTTTTCATATGAAGGAAGTTGAAGATTAATTTTTAGTGGTGCACTAGGTTAAAAACCAACAACCAAAAAGCCAAATTGGGTAGCTTTGCATGATTAAGTTGGAGGGAATGTATTCTCATAAAGCCTCAACTTCACATAGAACAAGATCCTTTTCCTCCAGTTTAGGAACTCGCCATTGAACAGCTAAGCTCTATATTCTCCCAATTGCACAAAAAAACAAAGGTTGGCCCAGAATAAAAATACCAGATCTTCTCCATCCTGGGCTAGCTCTTTGCCACAGGCACTCCAGTTTTGAAGCACTCTGCATTTATTGGGTTAACACTGTTCCAGTGTCCCCTCCCCCTTCCCCAACACTTGAGCCTACTGTTGATGCAGATCCAGTACAAATGCCTCTTCTCCATATCCTGTAATATTTCAACAAAGCCAAGTAAGCCTACCCCACACTGCATCAGTGAGACACAGTGGCTCGTGGCATCACTCTTAACCATCACTTTGGGCAACGGAATTCCCATATGGGTCAGGGATGGTTCATGAAAACTGACATAAGGCAGAGCAAGAAGTGTGGCTGGCAGGCATAATGAACTTTGCTCCAGAGCAAGATTTCTTTGCACCTACAGGAGTGGGGAACCTTTTTCGGCCTGAACTACACCCTCTTTTGGGCAACCTTTTGAGGGCCACATGTCAGTGGTGGGTAGGGCCAGAAACCCATCCTGGGTCTCACCTACCTCATATAGATATTATGAAGATAAAATAGGGGAAGGAGCAACCATGTCTGCTGCCTTGAGCTCCTTGTTGGAAAGGGAGGCTAAAAATGCAGGTGGTTTTCAAGACGGTGAGGCGTCTGGTAAATGTAGTTTAAATGTGACACCCAGAAATGAAACAGTACTCCAGATGTTGCTTGAGCAGCAACCAGAGCAGAACTTTTACTCCCCATGTTGTGGACACCATGCTTGTGTTAATTTAAGCTGAAGATTGTTTTTGCTTATACGTATATCTGCAAAATTGCACTGTAGGTCCATGTTTAGCTTGTGATTGACTAAGAAACCTAAATTCTCACGGCCAAGCTAGGTCCCCAACCCAACCTAAATCTGGCTCTTTTTTGGTACCTAAATGCAGTATTTGATGTTTATCTCAGTTGAATTTCAGTTATTTGTAGCCTAGTGCAGTGTTTTTCAACCACTGTTCCGCAGCACACTAGTGTGCCGCGAGATGTTGCCTGGTGTGCCGTGGGAAAAATTGAAAAATTACTTTATATATAGTCAATATAGGCACAGAGTTAAAAAAAATTAACATTTTCTAATGGTGGTGTGCCTCGTGATTTTTTCCATGAAACAAGTGTGCCTTTGCCCAAAAAAGGTTGAAAAACACTGGCCTAGTGTTCCAGCCTCTCAAGATCATTTTGAATTTTGATTCTATCTTTTAAAGTGATAGCTATAATTAGTCTCAGTCTCATGCCATCTGCAAATCTTGATAAACATGCCATGAATCAAAGTAATTTATAAAGGTGCTTAATAGCCCAGAACACAGCGCTGACACTTGAGACCCCTTTCTTGGTAGATAGAGCCATCAAGGAACACCCGTTGGATATGGTTGCTCAACCAGCTGTGGATCCATTCAACAATAATTATAATCCAGCCCACATTTTACCATCTTGTCAACAAAGCTATCACAGGAGCTTTTAGTTCAAATGTTTTTCTGGATTAAAAAGAAAAGGAGATACAGTTTGTGTGGCATGACTTGGGGAGGGAGATTCCCTTTTTATTCACAGTTGATGGAGACACAAGCAAAACAAGTAAAAACCTGCAGACTCTTTTTTATTAAATTCTCCCATTTCATCTGTACAGAAAAAAATGCACATTATGTTCAGAATCTCCGTTAACAATTCAAAATTACACAGCATGAACATGTAAAAAGAAAGAATGGCCAAGATTTTGTACATAGAAAGGAAAAACAATTTACAAAAAAACACACCTTTGTTAATGTTACATTTTTTTAAAGGACTAAGGGTCAGCCAACATTAGCTGTATAATCTACCAATTTACTGTCTCTCCAATGGGCTGGTTTTGCAAGCTGCAGGAGGGGCACCGAATACAAACCCTTTTATGCCACCCTGAGTTGTTCTGTGCGCCTGCGTTTTGCTTCTCTCAAACACAAAACACGCCTATTCTTCAATCAAACACCACTTATATTGAGTTCCAAAGAATACCTGAAGGGAAATTGCAGCCTGCCTCTGATGCATTTCCAAGAACCTTGAGATAAGCCATTTGATTCTCTTTGCGCCAACTAGGGAGCCTCTGGATGGAGGAGTCTGCAAGTGTCGGATGGAGAAGCAGCGCACGTGATGCTCAGAATCTACACAGAAATGGTACCAATTATCATGCTGGTCACAGCTGTCCATAAGGACCAGCAATATGAGAACAGGTGTCAGCACAAGCCAGGGGCCAGGACAGTGCTGGTACCACATGCTGGATGGCACCACTTCCTAAAGACAGTTCCCTACATCCAGCACTCTTCCAGTTTGTTAATATTAATGCTCTGGATGCACCTGTAGTGTGTATGTAGGAAGAGTGTGCAACCTATCAACCCAGTTGTACAAACTATGAAGTGGAACAGGATGTGTTTTCCAATTCAGCAAGTTCCTTAGCTTACTTTGGGACAGGAGAATAGCCCAGGCTACATCTAAGAGCCACCACTAAGAGCCAAGAAATCCCTGCTCCTTTAGGCTCCACCAGGGCTTTTCTGCAGGAGCTCTAATCCTGTTATGCATAGAGCAGTGCCCAAACTGCCTACTTCCATCTCCAATGCATCAAACCAGGGGACCTTCCTTGAGATGAGAGCCAAGAGAGCAGCATCAGCACAACTTTAGATGAGACACAAGGAAGGAGAAGCAGCAGCAGCACAGGGTCCAGAAGCTGGAGGAACTCGTGTTACAAGACAGTCAAGGCCATAGTGGTGAAGACAGCAAGTACTACAAGTTCAAACAGGGAAACTTTTAGGGAAGAAGCAGAAAAACAAGCTCCCAATTCCTAGGTACTTTTCAAACATTCAAACTGCAGCACAGCCCCTTCCATCTTCCTCAAGCAGTGGCACGTATTCTGAGGAAGAAGTGGCAAGCACAACACTGGCAATACAATGCCACTTTAGATTTAGGATAATTTTTGTAAACAACCGTCCCTCAAATAAGCCTCAAAGCAGGAATACTTAGCTGTCAGACTGAAACTGACAAGGTCTAAGGAGAGTGCATGGAGGCTTAGGTGATGCCGTGACAGAGACCTGCAGTGCTTGGAACTCGAGACTTCTTCTCATCTCTTAAAACAATGGCTCACTCAAGGTCACTGAGAGAATGGAGTGACTGGCTGGCTGTAATGGCTTTGGCATTCTGTCTCTTCCCAGGCAACTAGTTCCCTTACGTGCATCTCACACAAGCTCCTCCTCTTCAGCAGCATCACTATATGCCTGCAAAAACCACTGCTGCTGATTATGGGAATTTAGTCAGGAGAGCATTTTTCTTTCATTAACCAATGCAACACTCCCACTAGGATCAAGGGAAGGCAACTGTAGCTGGCTGAAGGGAAGCAATGTAAGAATAATACGTTGTGCATTTTATTTGAATGCATGTGCTAGCCAGGATGGTGGGAGCCTCCTCTCCTTTCACAGCATTTGCTGCAGGGTCACCATATGCAAGTACCAGTTTCTTCCCAACATTGTGTAGGATTCAAAAGATGATATGACCAAGGCTATTCTTTGCCTCCTACAGCATGAATGGCAGCTCTAAGCACCCTGCAATTAATCTTCTGCTGGCTGCCTCTCTTGCAAGTGACTTGGGTTGCCCTGGGAGCATCCTCCACCATTGCCACCCCATTTCAGAGTCAAGGTGGATTCCTTAGGATAAATAAGTCTATGCCTTGCTTCAGAGTTAAAACACAGAATAACAAAATACTGAAGGGCATTCAGGTGTGGGTGAAAGGGGGTAGGGAACAGAGGCTTTGGAATGCACTGAGCATGCACTAGTTGGGGAACTATGGCACACACTCCTTTCCAATGTCATCCTTCATAGATTCAGTAATATCAGAAGCCGGGGAAGGAAATCCAATCTAGTGGCCATAGTCCAAAAAAAAACCTTCAGTACACACAGGCTCGCCCACTGATCTCTGATTTCCCTAATCATCATAATTTTGGAGGCCTGAAACAGTCAGTGGGCCTCAGGGGTGGGGTGGGGTGAGATTCTTGCACAAGCTTTTCCAGTTTGCCATCCTCAGGAAAACAAAGCCACACTTTGCACGACTTGCTTTCCAGTAGGATGAAAAATAAAGGTTTCCTAAAGCTAAAAACTTGTGTGCCTTTTACCAACACTTCAAGAGCAGCAGAAAATATTCACAGTAGTGGTATGGCTGAGTATGTCCACATCATCATTAAGATCAGCTGGTCCCATTGCCAAAAGCCCCTTGCTTTTGTGACGTTAATGCAGAACGCTGAGAAGTTGACATTTGACTGAGCAGTTGCAGCAAAGCAGGAAAAGGGGCAGGGAGGGGAAGAAGATGTTGCACTCAAGCCTTGTGTCGGGCAGACTCATGATTTAGCCCTCTAGAGCATACAGGCAACCATGTCTAACAGGCTGATAGATATCCTACTATCCACAAGGAGCCTGCACATGCGTATTTCCTCTTCTTCAAGTTACTCCCTGTGCTCTCCAACCAACAAACAAGGAGCACACTCCTGCTCATTGCAAACAGGGTGATGGTGGTACTGTTACTAAAAGCATCGCTTCAGCAAAGATACCTCTCCCATCCAACTCTCAGAAAGCTATCCCCCCTCCTCTCCCCCATCCTTGCTTAGTGTAGGGAGCCCTGCCAGCTTCCCTACTTCCCAAATGGCTGATTATCTCTTTAGATGGACTCTTGACAGCAGAAAAGTCTTACACCCTCCCTGACAGTTCCGGGAGGAAACTTCAGTAACTTGTAAATAAGAACCCTTTGGGGAGGACCCAAATCCTCATTTTCTTCCAAAACCACCACCTTACTACCCAAGACCACAGCTCCACCGTAGCTTGTCCAAAGGCTTCCCTTGAGGTAACAGTATGGTTTTGCAAGGGGTGCCTGTAAGACCACTGAAGTTTCTTTAATTTGGTCAATATTTTATTAACCCCAAAGATTGGAGAAGTATGGAAGGCATTGCCTTTTGGCAAAAATGGAGGAACAAGCCACAAAAAGAAAAAAAGAAGTACAACAGAATACAGTAACAAAAGCACAAAAACAGTAGAGATGATGACGAGCCTCTGGGGGCAACTCTTGCTAACTGATTATGTGCTGGAGATGCTTGTTCCAGGGTGAGCCAGATGTCCAAAGCAAGGCCAGCTGTGAATGGTGGGTGATGTCCCTTCCCCTCGGTCCTCCTGCCTAAGCCAAGGAGCACAAACACTTCCACACCAAGACCTACTGTCCAACACTATGCCTGGAACAGATCTTTAAAAATTTGCTTTAAAAACCTCTTGAGCTGCAGGTTGTCAGTCTGTCTGGGGAGTGAAGGCAGTTCCGACAGCATGAGAAAGAGAGAAAGGGAAAGAGAAAAAACTTGTCTACAGGCAGGCAAACAACAGTCGCTAACGACAGGGTAACGAAGCTGCTGGCTGGACCGCCAAGGCTGCACGTGCCAACTCGTTCCGAGGGTGGAGAAGCCATGGACGAGATGGGACACTCAGCTGGCACGGGCTGCTGTTCTAATCTGTTTGTACTCTCCAGAGAGGTGGGAGGGGAGACTATACAGAGGAGGGCTGTACAAACTGGGCAACGGGCAGGCAGGCAGGCCTTCTTTCCTTCCTTCTTCCCTTTAACTACCAAGGCAGGCTCTACCTGTCCTTCAGCTCTCGTGTCACTCGCTTCGTGATACGCCCACACATCAGGCCAATTAGGAACAGGATGCAGATGCCCACACTGATCACTGAGAGGATGTAGTTCTTGGATGGAGAGGTCATCACTTGCATGGCAAGATCAGAAAAGCCTTCTGCTGGGGCAACCTGGCAGGCAAGGAGGAAGAAGAGTCAGCTCCCAAACCAATAGTAACAGATATCTACAATGTACAGGTGAAATTTAGGGGTCAGTGCTTCAAACTAATCTCTAAAACCACCCGATTTGTTACAACCCTGTATAGACCAGAATAGGGTTGCAGGACCATAAACTGGGCTAGGCCGTTTGTCCATGTTATGCTGGTGTTATGCCAGGTCCTTCTCCCATAGGTGCTTACCTGAACCTTCTTTTCTTCTTCACAGGCTTAAGAAATTTAAAATATATATTAAGCAGCTTGTAAATTCTTTCAAATAAAAACAAACGAACAAAGTAGGGAAGGGAGACGGCATTTTCAGTAGTGGCACCGGGGTGAGGAAACACACCACCCAAAGAAGATCACCTGGGACCAGTATTGTGATATTTTCAGAGCCAGGTGAAGACCTTTCTATTCACCTAGTCCTAGACCGTTGAAATAACTTGTTTTATGGACCAGTCTTCTTGGCTGTAAATGTTTTTAGTTTAGGTTTTAGTTTATCGCTTTATATTGTACTTTAATTGTGCTTGTTTTAGGCATCAATCAAAGATTTTGTGTAATGGGGTAGCTTTATAAATTCCATTAATAAATGATTTTTAAAGCATCTGGTCCTATCCCTCCCTCACATGATATTGAACACAAAAGGATGAACAGCTGTGGAGTAGCATGAGGAGTCCTATGCTCCTTATATCCTTTCAACTGCTTGCTTTTCCCTCGAGATTCAGGATGTTCTTTCTGTAACCAATCTCTCCTCAGCAGTGTGTGCAAACACAAGCCAAGGTATGTGCAGCAAGGTGTCTGGAGAGGAGGAGTGGGGATCCCCCACTAGGGTGCTACATGCCTGTCCAACAGCAGGATGGTATTGCCCTCCCACAGCTGCCCTGTGCTGGGCCTTCCAATTTGTGCTCTCTCTCTCGTTTCCCATTTCAGGCTCATTTCAGAGGCCAGGAGCTCAGATATCAAGAGATGGGGCCCTGCTCTGTAACAGCAACTGTTACATTTTGTGCTGCACTTGCCCTGGCAAGGATCGCTTTCTACAGATGGAATTTAAAATTGCACAGAAGTGGTGAGGAGCCATGCTCGACATGCATATTAAGGCTGTACATGCTGGTAACTCAAGACTCGCTTCCAAGATCAATCTAGCATATTGTGTCAAGGATTGTCATTACAGTAGCAGCATTCCATCATGTGTTCACAGCCTTCAGCACCAACACATGCATCATACTGGTACTTTCCATCTGTTCCAATTCCCTCATATCCCCAACAATCCATAGGCACCCAGAAGAGGTCTTCCTGGACGAATAGAGCGGGTAGCTTTGCTCACCTTGGCAGCGTAGCTCCACATTTCAATCCGGTCGTTAAGGCGCTTCTTACACTCAGGCTGCAACCTCACACGCTTGTCCTCCAGGGCCTCCATCAGACAGGACATCTCTGCAGAACAGAGGAAAGAGTGTTACAAATGATTGAAGGCACAGTTTTTTTCAGATCATCACGATCTTGATCTCTCCCCTCCCCTCTTTTGCTATTATGTGTTTCTCAAGGTGACAAAACAGGTAACAACCATCACACCACTTCATGGGGGGGGGAGCACTGGGGGGATCAGAGATTTCAGGGGGACCTGGCAAAATCAGGGGTGCATGTGGGCACCACATTGGTGACCCCAGTGTTTAACATATTTTATATATATTTTTAGAAAATGAGTATTGCTTAGAAAGGATTTTACTTATTAATCTAAACAATGATGATGAAAGTTGTATGAAAGCTCCTCTGTTCCCCCCCCCAAGTATATTGATTTTTACCACTGGGGGGGGGGGATTCTATCTACTAGTCCTTCACATCTCTAGGAAGTGTACAAATCTATCCTTAGCAAGTTGTTTAGAGTGCAATTGTGCCTAGACTTCTCCAATACCAACGACAGGAGCAGAAGACTGAAAATCATTGACTCTGTGGAAGTCGCACCACTGGTGGCAGAGATGCTTCCTGGACTTCTTAGCAAGCTGTAAGACTTACGTCGCCCTCTTCCTGGTGGGATGGCAGCACAGTGGTGCTTGATGTCAAGGGCACAGGCTGTATGAAGGACGGGGTCCACAAAGATATCAGCTTTACTCTCCTTCAACATGTTGAGTACCTCCTAGAAGGGCACAAAATTGCAATGCACCCTCAATATAATGATTTGCATATTTCATCTTAACTTGCTCATCCTCCTGCTGCTTCATTATACTTGGAATACTTAAACCCTGCTTTGTAGCCCTGAGCAGTTCTCAAATAAAATAAGATTTTGCAGTGTGGAAGACTCCAGTTGCTTTCAAATGGAGCACATTTATAGTAGTCTACTCAAAGTTATGAAGGCATTTATGACGGCTGGGTCAGAATTTGAAAGGGATGTGCTGAAGTGTGGCAATAGAAAAATGCAAAGGGGAAGGAATGGATGCCTTCCCTTGGCTGACTTAAGTGGATGGAGTTGCAGTGACAGAGGGGGAAAGCAAATCGCAACCACCCTAGGAATCCTTGGAACATCCAAGCTAGAGAACAAAGCTGGAGCACTGAATAAGTTCCTAAGTGAGGAGAATGCCAACAGATTGAGCTGTACACCATCTAGCATTCTCCCCCTTGCCATTAACACAGAGGCACACCTATTCTTTACCTTCTTGCACATGTCTGCTTTGATCTTTAGGAGATTCACTTTAAGGCATTCTTCCACTTGTCCTGTCTGCTCCTGGGCTGCTGCTTCCTCAGCACACAAGCTAGAAATCTTTCAAAACATAAAATACATTAGGTTATAGTACCACAGGCCAACAAATTAGCCTCCTTTTGGAGGGAAACATAACAAATTCATGTGACAAAAAGGTCCAAAACATGGTATCTAGCAAGGGAAACAAATACAACCTTACTTTCCAGTTCAGTACATGTTATCCCTTTATTACTGAGGAAAGGATTACAGTGTAACATAGCCCAGAGGACTAGCAACATTACCCAGAGGTCCTCTACTGTGGATGTTGCCTAAGGTCAAGGCTGGAAGCTATTCCCTGTCAAGCTAAATTCCAGCTGGCAGAGCCTGGAACAATTTCTGGAAATGAGCAGAGGTGACAAACAGCAACTACTCTCCACCCTGCAATAGCAGGATTCCATGCTTCTTTCATACAATCTTTGCTCAGCAAGGCAAGACTATTAGGGGCTGTCTACTCCTGCTGTTAAGCTTCCTGTTCCTTTCCAAATTCAAGGGAGACTTGTTCTCAAAGAGGTCCTTAAATATCAGTTACGAAGAAACAAGGAGTCTCCCACACACTATTCTCCATAGCATGAAAAGGACCGGGGGGGGGGGGACACTTTACATATCAACTTAACTCTGGACAGGAAGATTCCACATAAAATACAAACCACTTTTTTGTAAGATGCCAAGCTGGATTCCCATAATGCTTTGCTCCACAAGCAGCTCTTGGAGCAAATCTATTCTCTGACAACCACAAGGTGATTTTAAACTACCAGGGGATTCAGTCAAGATCGCCATAGTTCAAACTGTACTACCAGGAGCTCATGAGAACTTGCCAACATATATAGTGTGAAGGAGGATTGAATTTGAAAGCTCCCACCTCTTCTGAGCAGTGCATCTGCAACTGAGGATCTAACCGGTAATCAAGAGCGGATTCCTCGATAATCACTCGAATCTGATCTTCACAGTCGGGAGAGAGACGCTGTTTAGTGGTGGGAACAAGAACAGTCATGCCACCGGAGAAGAACCAACATTCACATGTTCCTCAGACCCTTACCCGCTACCCAGCTGAATGAAGTACAGTTACTGGTTCCCACACCTTCACCTGTGCTCTTGCATAGACTGTGCACATACTGAAACATCAATCCTGCTTGAATCCAGACTTTACCAGTGCTAAAGAAAGGCATCCCCTGCCATTAGACAAATGGCTCAGGCAAGTGATTTTCAGTGTAATGAAAGGGCAGAAAATTGCTAGTGATTTATTATTATATATTTTCTGCCTGGGAGAGAGGAAGAAGCACTTGTAGGATTTTCTGCCTGGTGTAAAAATAAGTGTTGGTCTTGGATATTATGACTGGGGACTGTGAGGCGGGGAGGAGAGAGATTTTATATTCTGCCTACTGCAACATGATGTATTGGACCAGCCCTTGTTAAGAGAAACTGCCCAGCCTCCTAGCCAGAGCTGTCCAACCTATCTGCTTCTCAGATAAACCATAACGTTCTGGAACTATTCCAACCTGGATAACCTTCTTTAGCACTATTTACCAAGTAAACGTATAAGGAAAAGAGGTGCCTGTTCCCAAGCAGGAATCTACACGTATCAGAAACCACAACCAATTAATTACAACTCACTTGTGCACTTTTAAGTGTTTAGAGACACATAGCTTCCCTTCATTTATTTCTGCTGCCTAGGCCCGTTAATGATGAACACATTTCTACTGCAGTTAAAATATGAAGTGGTTCTCCATAGGGGAAGGAGCTAGAGATGGGCTGAGATATGGGTTCACCAGCACTGTGGAAACAAGTCAGCAGTGGGAAAACCCCTGCCTCAGACCTGTGCTTATACAGAATCATTAAAGCACATTCAGCACAAATCTTAACTACTAGCCATTAACCACTAATCTTAACTAACTTGAGCAATCATGTATTTTTGGTGCATTTTTTAGCACTAAAAAATCTCTTAAAGTCAATCTTTGGAAGCAAAAGGCAGCTTAATATATGGATTTTTTTTCTATAGGGAGAATTCTTCATATGGGAAAACATCAGATGAGGCTGCACAAAACCTGCAATTCAATTTAAGATGCAAGAATACAGCAGGCCAAAGCAATCTGATCAAAGAGGGAAATTATTATGTGTTACTTTCACCACACCAGAAGAAGCCCCCTGCAAGTGAGCCTCTGACAGCTGGGAATTCTGAATGCTTCCAGGGAGATAAGGCAGAGATAAGTCCTCCTCCATTGTTTACTTATGCTCATATTCTCTCTCCTAATATCCCTCAATATATTCATGAAGGAAAAGAGCAGGGCCATTTAACTGATAAAGAAAGATAAGATAAGCAGAGGAAGGCTACCAGCAGCTCAATGATCACCTCTACTTTCTGTCTGCAGGTCTAAGAGGAAGCCTTCTCAACTCTCAGTGGCTGCTTTACACAGTGCTCCTTGTTGCTCCTTTTAACAATGATTGCACCACTTACTGATCAGTGACACCAGATGGATTTCCAAAAATGTATTGTTCCATAAAATTAGCTAATAACGTAATGAATTGTGCGATTTAAATGTAGTTACAACTTTTTCCAAATATAAGTGGTTAGCTTTTAGGACTTGATAAAATTAATGTTAAACACTCTATTATTATAAAATTTAAACCATGTATGGAACTCTATGTTTTCAATTGTCCCATCTTAAAATGTTTTATTAAGTGGGGTTTATTCCTTTTTCTCCCCTAATCAACATTCATTTCAAATACTTGGGCTGCTGGAAAAATTCTTTAGATACTTATTCAGCATGTAAAATTTACACAGCAAACTTTTTAAATTTTAAGTTAAATAAACATAACTTTTAAGTTTAGGTTGATTAAATCAGATCACTGGAACAAATTCCCAGAGAACCCGTATAACTGGGCCTAAGCTTCTGAGACCTGCCTGTATTTTAAACATGCTTGTTGACTGGCACACGCCACATAGTAGAACAAGTCCCTTTGGGGACCTTCTGGCCTAGGTCCTTGTGAAACACATGCCCCTTAGTTACCTGGTCTGCGTATTTCAGCTTCAAGCAGGATATGACCTGTCCTTCAAGCTCGGAATCATCCTTGGCCTTGGTCAGAATGCTCTGGCAGAATTTGGGGATGTCAGCTTTGCAGGCCTTCCTGAGCACTGGATTCAGGCGGTAATCTACCAAGGAAGAAAGGAACAAAATTAGTGATGAAGACCAGCTGCTGGAATGAGGCGCCAGCTGCAGAACTGAGCCACTTTTACTAAGCAGCCTAACACTGTAGTTCTTTCTGTCTGAGTTGCCTGTAATGTAGCCAAGTTGCAAGGCCTTGGCTCTCGGGAAACCAGCTACATACATACAAGGCTCGGCAGATGCCCACAATCTTGTGGCATTATAGAAAAAAGGAACAAGCAGTGGAATTCAGCTTACCCAGTTCCCAGCTCTCATGGTCATGGTTGACCATTAATATGCAGATTGCTCCTGCTTCCCTCCTCCCCTAGTGCAAGCAACAAACCCTGGCTTAGCATCATATCCACACCAGCAATGTTGTTTGTTCTGCTCAAAGGATGCAAAAGAACAAGGAAGCCAAGAACAAACTTTAGCTTTACACTGTGGTTTGTCAGGGTCACAACAAACTACTGTCTCTGATTCATACGTAAAATTTAGGTATGGATTGTGGTTTGTAGCTCCTGCTTGTGATAAGGAAGGCATGCCAATGCTAAATCATTGCCAAGTGTCATGGATGAGGAGATATGAAAGCCTTCTGCGGTGGCTATCAACTGATGATGCACACAGGGTTAGGGATATCAAAATTTAAAGGCAACTATCCAAACCATGCTGGTTTCCAACTTTGTTTTGTTCTGCCCAGTATTGTATATAAATAGAGCAGTACAGGTGCTGCTTCCAGGCTGTTCTCATAATGTCTGTAGAAATTATCAAAGGGTGGGTGACTGATGTGGTTAACCTGATGCCATGGGAAAATAATCCAGGGGAGAAAAAAAGGGGTGTTCTTAAAACTTTTTCCTTTATTCAGCAAAAGCTGAGGAACATACAATCACACCTGAAAATATACATACATAGTTATAGCGTAGGTAAATCTCTGCATTAGGTAGCGATTTTTAAAAATTCAGTGTTATAACAAGCTCTTTCAGAGATCCTTTTAACTGGAGATGAGCTGAACCTGACACTTTTTGTATGCACAGTATGAACTTTACTATTGGGCTAGGGAATCTCCTCTTACGTTTCAAGTATAGGTAATAACTTGAAATCAGATGTTTTTATAAGACAAATTTTAAAAAATCCCACCAGTTTTCAAATAGGAAATGCTGAATGGTGAAGGCACGGTTGTGCAAGGAGAGGACAAATTATTTAAACACTTAAGAAAAGTTTGCCTTGGAGGGGATTATACCTACAGCAGGCCTGAATAGACATAACATTTATGCCACACAAACAAAGCAAACAAGACAGTCTAGTCTGGCAGGCTGAACTTGGGATGCTGCCAGAGCCCTCCCACAGCCTTCCCAAAGCAGGATAAGCCTGTGATCACAGCTATGCACAGGTGTGGGGAGGAAATAAATAAATTAAGAGTGGGTTTCCTCTGCTCTCCATTTATTTATTTACCACCCGCCCACAAAACTACAATCGTGTAAGTAAAATAAGCATAAGATACGAGTTACCTGTATAAATAACAACTATAAAATATCATAGCACCAGCTCTTATCTTTAAAAAAGTCAGTTCCTAAAAGCCTGTTGGAATACAAAAGTATTCACCTGCCAGCAGAATGGCAACCAGGAAGGAGCCAGTCTAATGTCTCTAGGAAGAGAGTTCCAATGTCTGGGAGCAGTTACCAAGAAGGTCCTATGTTGCGTGCCCAGCAAACTTGCTGTGAGGATGGTGTGACTGAGTGAAGGGCCTCCCCCGAAGATCTCAGTGCCTAGATAGGTTCGTATGAGGGAATATGGTCTTTCAGATAGCCAGGATCTAAGCCGTATAGGGTTTTATAAGGTCATAACCAGCAATTTGAATTGATCCTGGAAACAGACCAGTAGCCATCAGAAATGTTTTTAAAAGGAAATCATTCACTCCCTATATCTAGCCCCGGTCAACAGTCTGGCTGCAGCTCTTTGGGCCAGCTGAAATTTCTGAGCACATTTTAAAGGCAGCTCCATGTAGAGCACATTACAGTAGTCCAGATGGGATATATCAGACATTTCAGGTAATAAAGATTACAGCCCTTAAGTGCAGACCCCAGACCCAATTCCAAGAAAACCCCCACCATTACCTGTGTTCTGTGTAATCTGGCGCTTGGTAATCATTTGTTTGCATTTGGGATCCATCATTTCACTGTTCTTGTTCTGTTTCAAACACTGCAACATGTTCTTTGCATCTGCTTCTGGGCAGAATCTCTGACAGAGGGAGAGAAAGCACCAACAAGTCAGCAAGGGGAGAGCAACAGCACTTCCCATCTTAAGCCAGGACTCTTGTTGCCTGAATGCAAAGTGCTGAACAGGCACAAGTCAGGCATCACTGCACTTCCAGGCCAACCCAGAGGTTACTCGGCATGGAACGAATTCTTAAAAGGTGTTGTGTTAATACCCGTGCCCATTAATGTCAGGTGAGGTGGTGGGAACGGCACCTCTGAATCAATGTACTTTTGCAGAGAAAGTTTAGAAACACACTGAACCAAGAACAGGACAGGAAGATGGGAAAAGTGGGGCTTTGCTCAGCTATAATTCCACATGATCCTCTTGCTGGTCTGAGTAGTTTGAAGATAAATCAAAGAGCCGCTGTACTTCCAAGAGCCTTTTTGCTGTATCTCCCTTAGTATCAGGCCTTTAGGGCATGCACCTACCTAAAGTTCTGAGAAAGCCTGAAGTTCTACAGAAGTTACAGCAGAGGAGAGAGAAAAAGCTTGCCCCTCAACCAGGGTTTGACACTTTGCCATTTCAGTTTTACTTCTCTGATCTTTCACCAGATATGCTTGAATATCTGGTAGAAGATTAGAATATGGTTGAATATCAACTGGATATTCATAGCTAGATATTTAAAAATATATACTTGAGGGCAGGAGATGTTTTAAGATTAGAACCATTTGAATCTTTCCAGAATGAAGAGTCAAGCTTGTATACTAAAAATGGTCAGATTTGGTTTGCACCATAGAATATTGTGAATATTAACAAATCATCCCATGCCATGCAGAAATGGCCTCTGGGTGTGTGTACAAGATGGATCAATTCCCAATGCAAGGTTTTGCCTTTGCAGACAAATAAATATAGAAATCAACAAAACTGAGAAGTCTTCATGAGCGGCAGCAGACAGAAACCCAGTTTAAATGTCCAAAAATCCTCCTACAAAAATCCATGTGGATTCCTATTTCAAGGCAATGTCAGCTACATGTACTCTTGCATGGAAGGAAAATGTTACACTGAAAGCAACATGATATGGCCCGATTCTAAGCCTCCCCTCATCAACCAGCCACCCTTACCTTGATCATTTGCTTGCAAACACGCATGAGAGTATAATCTAGTTCTGGATCCATCATCTCCGTCTCCTGGAGTTTGAAAACTTTCTGATGGCAGCGAGTGCTCAGTTGCTTCTTGTTTTCCTTAAGACACTCAATAATCTGCAGTTAAATAAATAGAACATCAAGGGTAAAGGGACACTAGATGGCAGCATTGCTAATCTGGGAGTCAGTAAATGACTCAATGGCTTTAAAATAACAAAGCAAAGGCTGTGGAACAAAATAGCCAAAAACCCTGCATTATTTTAAGCAGCACCTCATCTAAAACAGAAGCTATAATGGCACTGAGGAGGTCTCGCCCACAGCACATTTTGGGTGAAGTATTCTAAGGAGGATGGTAAATTTAGAAGTACCAAAAGAAATTATATTAAAAGCCAACTCATAAGATTGAAGCCACTGTGTTCACTTAGACTAGAAAAAAAAAAGATTTAGTGGCTGAAAGTTCAACTCAGGGAGTAAAAGCTCCTTCAACAGTCAACTTGGTAGTTTCAATGTAAACCAGGCTCCTTTGGAAGGGTAGGATATTTTGTAGCCACTGACTAAGGAAGAGCTAGAGGAAAAATGAGCCCATGGAGAAGTGCTGTTGTGCTGGAGAAACACTTGCCAGTGGTGCTTAGGAAGTCGATCAGCCCATCCAGTGGACTTTGCTGTGAGTCACAGTACAAGCAAAAGGTCTGTAAATCAAAGCAGACTGAAATGGGCTTTGATGCAGAATGTATTCCGGTCAAAGCCTCTCTTGCTAGGCAGAAGCAGAGAGAGAGAGAGAGAGAGAGAGAGAGAGAGAGAGAGAGAGAGAGAGAGAGCACTGAAAAGGCAGATCACCTGAGCATTGCCATAGGGGACATTCTGGCAGTAGTCCCTGATGTCCGATTTGCAGGCCTCATGAAGGTCTGGTTCCAGGCGGATATCCTCAGTCTGCAAGATGAATCACATTGAAAAAAGATTCAGATTCAAAAGGGAGGTGGGAAGCTTGAACATCCAAAATCCAATTAAAAAAAGTAAAAAGCCCATGAGAGAACCAAGTGTTTATCTTCTAACTAGGAAGCTTTCTGCAGGCAACCATCAGCACTCTTGAGGTTATATATTTATTTAATAGGATCTCTTTACTCATTCTTCTTCACCCTCATGCTGCGCAGTGGATTACAACAATAATATAAATTTATAATTACAGGTGGATAGCTGTGTTGGTCTGCCATAGTCGAAACAAAATAGAAAATTCTTTCCAGTAGCACCTTAGAGACCAACTGAGTTTGTTTTTGGTATGAGCTTTCGTGTGCATGCACACTTCTTCAGATACACGTGTGTATCTGAAGAAGTGTACATGCACACGAAAGCTCATAAATTTATAAAGCTGTTACAATGTCTTCAGCTATACAATGAAGATGCTAGAGATACCTCTGTAGGGAGTGACTTCCACAATCTAGGGGCTGTCACAGAGAAAACCCTCTCCCAGGTTGCCATTCCCTCAACTTCTGATGGTGGCGGAACTACCCTCTACAGGTCTTAACACCCTAGAACAGCTTTTCTCAACCTTTGGTTCCTAGATTTTGTTGGACTACAACTCCCATCACTCCTAGCCAGCATGGCCAGTGGTCAGGGATGATGAGAATTGTAGTTCAAGACCATCTGAAGATCCAGGGTTGAGAAAAGCTGCCCTAGAAGGTCGATAGGGAAGAGCCAGCCTTTCAGCTATTTGAGGCCAAAGCTGTGAATCAAAATGTAACACACTTGTGCAATGCAGTCTTCAGTTTGGCTGCCCAGGACAGCTCTGGGGGAAAAAATCCCTTAAAACACACACACACACCAGGAAGGTGCTTGCAATTCTACTGTTCCAAGGGAGCTGGGTGAACAAGACCCTTAAATCCCAACAGCTGGGGCTGGCTTTGGCTCAGCAAAAACTGCCTTCTTGTGGCAAGGTGCCAGGAAAAGCCAACATTTGCAAAGAAGCCTGCTATAAGCCCGATTTAGAATATAAGAAATGGTAATTAGAGAGAAGGAAACCAGCAGTGAGGGGCAGCCAAATATTTTCAGGGTAGGGCAAGCTGATGCAACCCTCCACAGAAGACTTTGCGAAGCCTCAGAGTAACAAGAGGGCAACTTTTACCATTTCCAGCTCCTCAACACGTAGCTGCTTGCGGCACTTCATGGAGACCTGGTGCTCCTTTGCATCTCTCAGCGTGTCGTTGCGTACAATGGTGCTCAGGCAGATCACCACATCCACCCTAAAGAGGACAGAAGTGTTATAAATCCAGGCTATCTTGGTGTAAAACTCTTGGGTATCACCCACTTTCTGATTAAGAGACAAAGGTTTCTCTAGCATTCAAAAGCCATGAGGCCAAATTTCTGACACACACACATACTTTTTCTTGATGTTGGGGCACAGCTTCAGGACATCCTCTTTGCAGGCCATTTTAAATTTGTAGGAGAATCTGAAATCTTTCATCTGAACCTAAAGAAAGAAAAGCAAACAGGCCCCTTTCAAGGTCAGGCACAGTCAGGAAGCCTTTCACAGAATATCTGCTACTGCAGCCTCAGTCAATGGCATCTCTCTGCCCTGCTTCTTGCCTTGCCACCTTTGAGCTTCAGTTCAAGTTATCCCTTCTAGCGAGGCTAAGGTTGAATGCAATGCCCATCCAAATCACTATGGGTCCAACCACATGCACTGCCTGCCTGCAACTGCAAGCCATGTAAAATAAGAATTGCAGATTTGGAAGGAACGTGGTTAAAGGCACAAAGTAGTCAACATCCGGAAGCTCATTTGTGGCAAATAAACCAAGGCAGCACCGAAAAGGGGACTATGCCATAACAATTCAAATTTCAGCAGACAGGAAAATGCCTTTGGCTTTCCAGGGCGAAAGGGGATAATGGCTGTCTGGCTCCCAGGCTCAGTCAAACTAGGGGATGCTGGAGGACCAGCCACACTCACCAGCTGGAAGTGCGTGACTCCAATTGCACACTTTTCATTCATCTCCTTCTGGTGTTTGTTCTGAATGAGGCACTCCATGAGGTCTCCTGAGTCAATCTGGTTGTCTGCCACTTCCTGAATGGGATATTGGGAGGGATGGGGGACAGCACAGACAGACAGACTAATGACAACCTGTCGGGAACTAACTCCCTTCCTGGAAGTCTCTGTGCCTCAGTTGAGGAAGCAACGGGACCCATGATTTAAAGCTGGAGAAGGTAATTGCACCTCTCTGGCTTACATTTGAAACCTGATCGTTAAAATGACTAGTTGGGGCCAGTTAGCTCCGGAGCTCTCGTTGCTTTATGGCTGCACATGCCCCCCCCCTGGACCCAAAAATGCAACACAATCTATTAAATGCCATAAACACCTTTTGCAATTTAACTAGGGCTGGTATGCCAGAGATATACAAAGACTACGCAACAATAGCTGAATTCTACATACTTGCTCCTATTCTGTATAACAGGCATGGCCAAACCTGGCCCTCCAGCTGTTTTGGGACTACAATTCCCATCATCCCTGACCACTGGTCCTGTTAGCTAGGCATGATGAGAGTTGTAGTCCCTAAACAGCATGCATGGCCAAGTTTGGCCATGCCTGCTGTATGATTTATTCTGGTTTTGTCCACGATGAGCATCAATAAACTAACAATGAAAAGTCCTGCGCTTGACTACTGGAAATCCTATTCACCCACCCTTTATATTCAGATATTTCAGCAGGCACCAGCTAAAGAGTTTCAAGTGAAACCAGATATTTGCTTTTTAGAAAACCGAAGAAGAAAAAGGCAAGAAAACTGAATTACCACTGTCCCATTCTGTGCACCCATGGAATCACAGCACACATGCACAGTCTTGCACCTGCTTGCTATGACTTTATGTATCCAAACCAGCACTGTAATTAAGGCTAAGTTCTGAGCAGGGAACTGGGGATGCAAGAAGGCTGGTTGTGCCCTTGAGAATTATGGACATTCCAGCAAGGTATGCTTAACATGAAGGGGGAACTACAAGGCATGCACATGGCTAGGCTCTTCATCACCTCAACTGATACTAATGTGCAGGAACTCTACACTCAATCCTTATCCAAATTAGGACAAGTATGAGTAAGAGTTACTTACATGGCAGAAGGTCTGGATAATTGGCTCACATGCTCTCATCATCAAGGCTTCTATCTGAATATCCTATAAGAGGGAGAGAGAAAGCATTAAGTCCAAGGCCACACACAGTTTTCCTGACAGTTCACACTGTTGCTCATGTTATGTTTGTACATCAGAGTGGGAAAGTCTCCTGGGATGTGAGCATCCCTAGAGGCAAGCTAAGAAGCCTTCTGTTGACAAGAACAGCTACTGTAAGAAGTCACTGGGAGCAGGAACAGGCTGCAAAAAATATTGTTTAAAGCAGCTTTTCCAGCTGTGCTGGCTGGGGTTGATGAGAGGTGAAGCCCAAAGCATCTGGAGGGGCCCAGGGTGGGGAAGGATGCCTTAAAGCTTGCTGCCCCAAATAAAGGCAAACTAGAGTTGATCAAAACACAGCAGTTTTAAGGAAATGATACCTGCCATAGAAAGGCATAACTTTTACACACACACAGCGAAAGGAAAGGAAAGGAAAGGAAAGGAAAGGAAAGGAAAGGAAAGGGAAAGGGAAAGGGAAAGGGAAAGGGGAAAGGGAAAGGGGAAAGGGAAAGGGAGGAAGGAAAGAGGGAGGGAGGCACACTCCTTTACATGACAGTTATAGGTAGGTAGCCGTGTTGGTCTGCCATAGTCAAAACAAAATAAAATAAAAAATTCCTTCCAGTAGCACCTTAGAGACCAACTAAGTTAGTTCTTGGTATGAGCTTTCGTGTGCATGCACACAAAATCTGAAGAAGTGTGCATGCACATGTGAAGAAGTGTGCATGCACACGAAAGCTCATACCAAGAACTAACTTAGTTGGTCTCTAAGGTGCTAGTGGAAGGAATTTTTTATTTCCTTTACATGACTACTCCTTCTTTCTATTGATATCAGGCTTGAGTTACTTTATCTGGACAACCAATTAAGATCTGATACTTTACCTTCTTTCTTAGGTGACTCACATATATGAAAATGGCATCCTTTTGAAGGTACTTGGGAGGGCAAGCCACAGATCAGCAAGCCATTCACATGGTGCAAGTCTAACAACTACAATACTGGAGATTTCCCTTCCAGACAAAGCTTACTTACTTCAGACTCCAGCTCTGTAAGATTTCCAACAATGTCTCTGCATTCAGCCGCCAAGTCATCCAGATGGTCCTGGAGACATTCAAGTTCCTAAAGGGGACACAAAGAATCTTAACACAGAACAAATGGGTTCATCTCATTAATCCCTTGAAAGCCACCCAAATGCTCCTTGCTATGTCTTTGGGATGTCTTTCGTTTCACCCCAACCAACACCACACTTCTGCTATGGACATTAAAAGTAGTGTTTTGAGACACTGGGATCAGCAAGTCACCACTCTTGCTCTAGGTTGGATAAATTGGGACAAACAATGCTTTGCTTCCTCCTGATGCACACATGGGTTTAGTGCCTTCCCTTCATTAATTAAGCTAAATTGAAGCACAAAACACAATAATACAGAAACTTTTGAACATTAAAATTTTGTAAAATTCAGAAATGTTTATGGAGAAAAAGCAGAACCAGGACATTTAAAGTGAATGAGTTTTGCTTTCTAACTTATACAACAATTTCAACATGAGATTATTGGTTTAAATTTTTGAGATACCTGTCCAGTCTCTGTTTTCTCACTGCACCATTTCCCCAGATCTATCATGCACTTGTCCTGCAGAGCTGGATCCAGTTTTACATCCAAGGCACGCTGGTGTAGAATTCGTTGTACTTCTGCCCTGCATTCCCGGGATAGCTGCCAAGAACAAGTGTACAAATTTGTTCCAGATGAACAACCCCAACTGCTCAGATCTGGGAAGGAAGGTGCTCTCTTTCCAGCATTAGTAAAAGTAAAGTTCTCTTTATGCTATTCTTGGTCACCTCCCACACAGGCCCAGAGCAGGCCTCCCACGCAGGTCCCCCCCCCCCACTCATTTTTTTTTAACCTTCCCTGCAGCTTAGATGGACAATTCCCCACATCCAAACAGAAGGTGTTTAATTGAAGGACAAGTCTAAACAAGTTGTCAAAAAGTGAATGAGATACTGTGGCATCATGTGTGTGGAGGGGCTGGCTTGCTGTTTAAGAGAAGAAGCCAATAAAATACAGACAAACAAGCCTAGTGCTAGATTGGTAGGGATAACCTCAAATCTCCAGGCTAGCAAAAGTCAGAAGGATCTGCTAGAGCATGGTAAGGACTCTTTGTGAATTTAAAATTCTTGTTACTCTGAAAACGGTGCCAGGGACAGGCAGCTGTGCATGGCATCCTGCACAGATTTTACTACTGAAACCTAAAAACTAATTAGACATAGCAAGTGGAGACCCACCATAATTCATGTTGGCAGAAAAAGAAGGCAGAAAAAAGGAGCAAGGCACTACTCCATTTTTCTCCCCTACAGGGAGAATGACTAGTGGAACAACTAAGCAGCTGCCAAGTCTGTTCAACAGTTCTTTCCTGAGCAGGCACATAGCAGCAACCAGTCACCTTCTTCCTTCAGAAGGTGGGAAGGGGAAAAGGTATGTGGGTATCATTTAGGCTACAGAATAAGAGGCAACAGACTGTCCTCTCCTCCCCAGCTTAAGCTTATAAACTGGAACACAAGGCCAGGAAGTCATGCAGTGCACCTTTTGCAAGGTTTCACTATTTCAGGCTGTGGGTGGGAGCTCATGTTTGAGAAGTCCCCACTTCTCCCCAGCATGCTAGTTCTGCCTATGGAGAAAGTTTACATGGGGGAAGCATTCACACATGGACCCCCTTTTTCTTCCCGCAGCCCCCGAGTCTGAAATGACTCAACCCAGCAAAAACTGCACTCACATGAATTCCTGATTATGCAACTCAGCTCATCACCAACAATCACTCTAATTACCACCTACAGGATACTGATTATCTCTTTGGTGGGCACAACTACACCAGCCATTCATGCAACAAGCCACCTATTTGGTTTCCCCACCCTTCACATAAAGAGATTTCCCACTATATTCAGCACTGACCTCAGCTACAAACAGCAGAGGCAAGACCACATACCTTAGCTACAAAAATATTTCCTCAGGCTTCTTCCAAAAGGCTTTTAGGGGAATTCCTGCACTCCTGTTTGAGTCTCCAGAGGCTCAAACATTAAACCCCCAATCTTGGAGGATTAAAAGGGAAGCACAGGGGTCTCCATTTGTTATACCTACTTAGTTGTCACAAAGCATCCAGGTGACCTGTAGAGTGGACTATAGTTGGCTTGCCTCCATGCTTTTCCCCAGTATCACCTGCTCAGTTTCTCTGCTGCCTTGGAGATATTCAAAGCTTACATTTGAAGCAACAGATAAACTAGCACATGCCCCCAAATCACATTCATTTTCCAATAAAGGAGGACCGCTAAAGCAACTGACTGGTGCCTACCCTCCTCCCCTGTTCCTCTGTACGATAGGCATGTCTGTACAGGCAGGAGAAGATGGCCCCAGGAGGAATCATCTCACTCGTCTCATTCCAGCCGCGTGTATGGCAAAGTCGGGATGCATCTCCCTGGCACTTGCGGTAGAGCACAAGATCCAGTCTGTCAAAGTAGAAGAATCAGTGAAGCCACCATGAGGTTCTAAGATGCCCTTTCTTCACCCACCTAAGATTAAGCATTTCACTTCAACACAACATTTCACCTCTAGAATGTAGCAAGTCAGAAATGATAACCTTAATAGGTGCAATTTCCATTTAGCCTTACAGGTCACTCGCAACTTGCAAAGGGGTTATGTTCCAGAGACAGTGCATATACTCAAAAAGGCGTATAAGGCGTATAGCCAAATCTCTCCCACATGACTATCCTTACCTTCTGGAGCTGTTGTGCTGAATGGATCTTAAAATACCCCCACCCCCAGGCAAGGCAAAGAGTTTCCCACAAGATCTCATGGGACTGTCTGAGATCATTCAAGATCCTCCCAGAGCCCAGTAAGCAAGTCTGAGAGTTTAAAAGCTCTTTTTGTGCTGGGAAAACAATGTGCAAAAAGAGCGTTTAAGTTCTCAGATGTCGATGCATTTAATTTGCACAATTTCAACTGGTCAGCCATCAACTGCACAAGTTAAATGCACACAAGTTGCAAGTCACCTGAGTAATAAAGTCTCACCAATAAAATATCTGTGTTTTTTGACTGCAACCAATTCCAACTGTTTAACAGTTTTGCAGTTTGAGATTTTAATATGATTATGAAGATTTTCTGTAAACCACTTGGGACTATAAAGTTTGATGCAAATGTTAAAGTGCATTGGTACACATAAGAATGTGAACATACATAAGAATTTTGCTCTTAAGGAGCAAAAACAATTTAAACCAGGCTTCCTCACCCTCAGCCCCCCAGATGTTTTGAGACTACAATTCCCATCATCCCTGACCACTGGTCCTGCTAGCTAGGGATCATGCGAGTTGTAGGCCAAAAACATCTGGAGGGCCGAGGTTGAGGAAGCCTGATTTAAACCCTACACTATAAAGACATATGTCCTCATGAGCAATAGGCCCTATGTTTTATATACCAGCCAGTTAACTGTGAACAGCTGGAAAAGCCCTCCTGATAATCCAACAGTTATCATACTTTCATTTGGTTTCTATGCAAACTAAAGCTTTTAAAAAAGCATAGTGGCATCAGTACTTTGGAACACTGTTCCTACTACAATTAGAAAGGCCTTAAGTGTGTTTAGAGAATGTCAGTTAGCATTAAGCCATTTATTCTGTATTTCATGTTTTTATAATCACATGATTTTCAAACATAATTATAACTTGATAGTGTTGTACATCAGCACATTTTTTTCTTAATGAGTTGACAGTTCATACAACACTATTACTAATAAAGAAGTAAAGGAAACTTTACTTTTGACACAATTATTACACTGAGACACCCTCCATAGTTAGGTGGAGGCTGAAATTTGGGGTGAGGGGGCATCATCCTGTGGTGCACATTCAATATGAGGCAGCTCTTGAAGGTAATGCCCAGGCCAGAACCTCTACTTCAATTTGTCTCCCTCCTGTAGCAGGCATTGACAGAAATTTGGGAAGTAACGGTTGTGTATAAACATCAAGTTCTCCAGGTTATGAATGAAAAGAACTCTTTCTGAACCTCTAGCTAGTGACTAGAGAATTAAAGCCACCCATGGCCCCGCAGTACAAGACCTTTTTGACCCAACTGCTGCTGCTAGAAAGTCCTACAACAGAACTGCAGGGCCTTTGAGAGTCCCCATGCCCAGCACTCACTTCCAGTCCCGTGAGATGAAGTACTGGAGCTCCAGGAGTCTGTGCTCACAATCTTCCACCATCTTCTCTGTATACAAATGCTCCATAAGGCAAGAGAGAATCCTATGGGAAAGAAAGTTATGTCATATCGTTATATGCAATCTTCAGGAGCCTTCGTACCAGACATTGCAACAATGAGCCTCTCACTGGTGGGAGAGGAAGGAGGTATTTGTAGAAAGGGGGAGCTGAGTAACTGCATGCTTTAAAGCACATGTCCTTCTCCATAGTGGTCTACATTTGGCCTGTAGTTTCCCACAGCTTGCATTTGTAAGGATGGCGAGAAGCTATTGCATAATAAAAGTCTGCCTGTATACCCACAAGAAACCCTTTCACCCCAAGTCAACATCTCTCTTTATGTAAGAGACAATCTGAGTCCATCTCTTCCCCCAGGTTTAACAGGCTTCTTTCAGCCCAAGCTAAAACGGCAGTAAACTGTAGCAAAAGCAGGGGATCTCCATCACCTACATGGGGTCTCCAGCACGGATGTGCTTGCAGGCTGTTTGTATCACTGATTCGCAGGCTTCATTCAATGCTCTGTCAATGCGGTAATCAGCACCAGGGTCTGCCTCCTGGATTAGTGTTTGAAGCTGGAGGAGGAAAGTGAAGAAGGGGGAAGAGTTTAAAAACAATGGCAGAGTAGTTCAGGATGTTGGTTTCCTGGCTTCTGTCATTGGCAGAATTGCAAAGCTAACCTCAAGGGATTCTGCCCCCTTCCCATCTCATTTCAGGACTGGCTCCTGAAGTGGAGAACATCTTTCAAACACTCCCATGGATGTGAACTGCTCCCTCCCACATAAAAAGGGCTAACCATTTGCCAAGGAAAAGCAGCCTTTGAACAAATGATTTATCTTCCAAGACCAAGACCAGTTAATGGCAAACAGCTAAGATGTGCCCAATGGAAGAGCATTCTCCCTTGTGTATGACTCAGCCAGAACCAGCATTTTTATGTTACTGTCACCTCATCTGCATCCAGAAACTGCAGGCATGACTGAGAAAGCCAAGGTGTCAGGTCATCCCTGCAGCATGGGGCAATCTAGACATTTTGCAACTCTGGGGACTTCCCTTTTCTATTTTCAGTATCCAAATGACAGTACACAGAGCTGAATAGTGCAGCCAGCCACATCACCAGGCATGCTTGCCACTGAAACTGAAGGGGAGGAGAGCCAAGACAGGAGGAGGAGGAGGAGGAGGAGGAGGAGGAGGAGGAGGAGGAGGATCTAATCTCCCAAACCCAGAACCTCTGTCATGTACATGAGCAACAGGGGCCTTCCCAAGAAAATGGCACAGGGGCCTGATGTAACAAAGGACAGCCTGGGGCTAAGAACATGTGCCTAGTTATTTGTGGTGGGTGGGTGGTAAAGAGGCAACTGTTGAGACTGAGCTGAGCATCATGCTCATAAAGGTAACCCAGCAGAGAGGTGGCCTTTCAAGGATTCAGACTCCACTGAAGCATGACTTGAGCAACGCAGGTAGAGTTATGCAACACAGTTGTGGTTTTTTTTGCTAAAGCAGCAGCAGCAGAAAGCAGCAGAAATAAATGGCATCTCACCACAAAGGCCTGAGAAAAAGCCAATGAAGCTTAAGAATTCATTCAACATGTAACACTCACTCTTGGAAATTAAGCTCTACAAAGTTGGAGGAGCAGAGAATGGGCAGATTTCTGCACTGATTGTTTCCTAGTGGAGCCTGTAGCCTGGGAATTAAGCCAATTTCAAATTTAGGAATCCGTTTACATCACTGATCTTAACCTCAACTGAGATGAATCTAGTGAAATGCTGGGGGTGGGGGGCATGAGGCAAAGCCATTTATTCATGTGGTCATGGAGCCATCACAGACCACAGAGCCTTTTTGCTTCTTTTTGCTCCCCTTGACAGAACCAGAGGGCAGCATCTGGGCACTTCCCATTTCTTTGCAAGCAAAGCTCTTTCCAAGAAGCCAAACTGTCAGGTTGCATCACACAACAGTACAACTGTACTTTAGCCTTTCCCCACCAGCATGTGTTGCAATGCCCCCCTCAAAGCCTATCCAGTAAAGTGGTGTCAAGTCTAGAGGAGTGTTTAGTAGCATCAAAGCCCCAACGTCACTGTATAAGTATACACATCAAAGCAGTCATAATGCTGAATTGAGACTAAGCTGCCTGCGGGGAATAGCCATGTTCTAACAATCTGTTCCTGCCTGGGAAACAATTATCCTGCTCTCATCATTTGAGGTGGAAGATCCCTGGAATCTAGCCTGACAGTCACACCAAGCCATCTCCAATATAAAAGAACAAGCAAGCACATGGCCTGATGGGCTTTCTGATTTTGTCTCAGGCAATCATCAGTGAGCTATGCTGGGATCAGCATTGAGAAAAGGGGAAGGTTTTTTTTGGGGGGGGTGAGAATGTCAATGTCATTAATCATGTGGTTGGGCTCCCCCAGCCGCCAAACTATAATGCTGTCAAGCTTTTTAGTGCATTTGCTATTGGCAGCAGCCAAGATTAGGACACCTATTATATAAAAACAAGGATGTGGTAGGAGGGTGAACATAGCTCCTGCACAATACTACTACAAAGATCAGGAGCATTGGCAAGCAACGCATGGGGTGGATTTTCAGGAGCCATGAAGTGAAGCAGAGAACAGGGCCAAGTAAAGAAGTCTTATGTCTATACAAAAGGTCCCAATGTTTATGGGCCCAGAGGCACCTTTTAAAGTACTGTCATAGACAACAAAAGTACCCATTCCATCCCAACAAGCAAATCACCTATAAAGGGACCCCGACCGTTAAGTCCAGTCGAGGACGACTCTGGGGTTGTGGCGCTCATCTCGCTTTACTGGCCGAGGGAGCCGGCATTTGTCTGCAGACAGCTTCTGGGTCACGTGGCCAGCATGACGAAGCCACTTCTGGCAAACGAGAGCAGCGCATGGAAACACCGTTTACCTTCCTGCCAGAGTGGTACCTATTTATCTACTTGCACTTTGACGTGCTTTTGAACTGCTAGGTTGGCAGGAGCAGGGACTGAACAAATACCCCACTAAATAAGACAAAAAGTAGTCCCCCTACACACACAAGCCAGAAACATCATTAAAAAAATTAAAAGTTGGTGCCCACAGGTGCTGCATTGGGGAGCCCAGGCTAAACTGGTGGAATCAGCCACTTTGTTCCAATCTCCTTCTGGTTTCTTAGTTTTAAGTACACACTGATTCTGCATCTTCAGTTTTTCATCTACAACAATAAGGGCTAGAACCTTACTATTCAACACACAAATTTTGCCTCTATGCAGTGACTGATGCCCGTGGAACGGAAGGCATGAATCTGTTTTTATGCAATGGGATAGGGACTGAGCAGCCACCGTACAGTCCTTTCTGCCTCAGCAGTATATTTTCAGAAGAATGCAAATATGTTCTGACCACCACATGTTACAAGATAAAGGCTTTTCTTTTTTTACACTTAGATTTGTTTTAGGGAAAGTAATTAATATGAAGCTACTCCAAATTCCTCCCAAATGCATACAACACTTCCAATGCATGCAAAATGAATTGTGCATATATTATGAGAAGCCTAAGAGCTGGAGACGAATAGTCACTGGTCTCCTAGTTCAATCCAATTTTCTTCTATCACCATGCATATCCAACTCCTTACACTAAGTTGTTCCAGTTCACGTTTCCCCCTGAAGAACTTCAGAAGTCACATGGGATTAGGTCAAAAGCTTTGCTTGAATTAATATGTTATGCCCATTACATTCCTCTTGGCTACTTTACAAAGGAGGTGGGTTAGCCTGGAATAACATAGCAGCTTCTGAGTTTAATAGCCTGAAGCTACGCGAAAAGCCTTTTTACGAGTAGCTGATAGAGCTTTTTAATCAGCTCTAGCCAACTGTTTCATTGTGATTCCCCTAAATGGATGCAGCTCCCACCTGCATCCCAACTCAGGACTTACTTCAGCATCAGCCCACAAAAGCTAAAATAGTGGGCAGGACACACAAGCAAATTCTTCTGCTCCCAGTAATGTAGAGTCAATTGCCACACATTCTGTTCTCCCGGGGAAATGATTCAGTTATTCAAAACAGAAGTACTGCTTTGCTGGGTCAGACCAAGGACCATCTAGAAGAGACCTCTCCAACCTTGTGCATTCTAGATATTTTGGACTACAGGTGCCATCTACATGGCCATAATGGCTGATGCTGGTGTGAATTTTAGCCGAGAACACCAAGAAGCCACAAGGTTCAAGACTGCTGTTTCCAACAGTCGTAACCCATAGGCTTCTGAAAGCTGTTGATTATGCCCTTCACATGTTTATTCTTAGCATCTGGTACTCAAGAGGTAGGGCTACCTTTAACACCAAAGTTCCCTGTGGCTGTTATAGCCACTAGTCACTGAAAGACTCCTCCATGAAACCTTGAGAAGCATTGCTTTGGATGGGGAACACATATATGGCAGCCAAGTGCTCTGAGAAGCATTTATTTAGGAGGCCCATGCTGAAACTTTGGATTCTCTGAGTGATGCCTGAGATTCTTCCTTTGGCTCAAGGTGCTATTAAGTCAGGCTTTGGTTCAAAACATTAAAACCAGCTGGGCAAAAATGAACAAGATTTCAGATGTGGGAGTTGAGGCTGTCATGCAAAGGCTCCCTATGACAACCTTACCGACTGCTGGCAGCTGACTCCCAGGTTCCCCTTCTCTCCTCGCACAACTTTCATCAGGCAATGCAGGGTGCGGCCCTTCCGATGCAGTCCTGAGCAGTGGTGCTCAATCTCACTGCGGCAACCAAGGATGATCTCTGGGCTCAGTGAAAAATCTTCCATCAACATGCGACGGTAGTCCAACATTTCTCCTTGGCATTCACTGCTCACTTGCCGACCTAAGGCACACCGTTGTAGATACAGGTTATAAGACATCAGCCCAAGGGACACTGAACATAGCCAAGGTACATGCCACATGTGCAATGCAGCCCCATCAGTGTGGCCAGTGCCATTCTGCTTTTAAAGATTACATCAAATGACACAACAAGAAAACAAATTCTATGCAGAAATCCAGAGCTAACTGGGAAGGAAGATAGTGCCAAGGCAGCTGGAATCCCTAAAGAGCCACAAGCGCTACTGCCATTAGCTCTACCATTTCAGAGCTATTTTGCAGCCTCTCCTTATCACAGGGTTGCATTCTATTTCTTCACAGACAATCAGAGAAAACACCAGGTTGCACTGGAGTGTGCATTACAATCAGGACTGTGCCTCTGTGCACATGTGCACAATATCCTTTTTCAAGAACACCAGTTTTAATCTACTGTATACACTGTGGTTGAAGCATGTGAGCGGCAATGGAATAAATTGCCAAAGCAGTGAAGGGGAAGGCTAGGGAGAGAAAAGGAGCTGAACAAGACTTCCAGGGATCAATGATGGGTCTTCAGTGATGTGTGCAGCTTGTCATCCTTCCTTTAGTCAGTAGCAAAAGATGCAATACAAAAAATTCTCCTTTCTGAGTACGGTATCTTGATTATATTGATTTTGACTTTCCTCAGCAGAGAAGTCAGAAAAAATTGACACTAAACAACAACTACAAATATTATTATTACAGCTGACAACTCAGCACAAATATTTTCTAACTCAGGAGTGGCAGGGTGCTGGTGGTGGCACCCACTGCCTTTTAAGCCTGCCCTGCGTATATAAAAGAATGCTGCCCCACATTTCTTAACTACTTCATAAATGGAGAATAACTGTTCTGATTTAGAGAAAGATGCCTTAGCAGTAGGTTTAACAAACCACAGCAGGTAGAAAAAACAGGTTCTTCTGGACCACTAGTTTGCCTATCCGTCTATTCACTGGTGAGCAACCATCTGTCTGGGGGCCATTTTATGCAGCCCCCAATGTCTCCTGAAGCTGTCCTACTCTTTCATTTGATCAGAGTTGTTGCCTTCCTTCTGGTGCATTTCCTCCTTCCTTTCCCTGGCTCTTAAAAAGTGTTTCCTCTTCTTTTTATGTAGTTTCAATATAAATGAAAGGTGCAGAATTCTATTTGATAAACTGATATTGTGCTTTTTTCCTGGTTGCATGGTTTAAGGGGGAAAGCTGTATAAATGAGTATCTCCATCAAACTCAGTGGGGCCTATTTCTGAAAAGACCTGCACAGGATCCTAATCTGCAGTAGCTATGATGAAAATTGAAGCAAGGGCAGTCTTTACTCTGGATTAGTAGTCCAGAACATGTTGTCTTTGTCTCTGCTGATCATCAACTCTTGCTCCACCAACCACCTGCATGCGGATTCCAGCATATTATGTATGAGGAAATGCAGAACTTGGTGATTTATTTATTTTTAAGGTTGCGCACCCCTGTGTTTAATAATGCCTTTAGAGCAATGCAGATGGGGGAAAGAACACCATAACCTGAAAGCAGAGACTATCAAGATCACACACTGCCAAATGCAACATGCTGAGTTTGCAGAAAGTGAACCACAGCTAGAGAAAAACACCCAGCTTCACTGGATATTCCCCCAAGGCCACCTGACCAGTTTGAATGAAATCTCACTGCCAAACCATCAAGCCAGTGAGGAACTCAAGGGGAGTCCCACACTTCTCCTCAGCTATGTCAAGCAGGAAGATACTAACATTTACTTTTCTTTGGAAAGAATAAAGACTACAAACATTAACTTTAACATCTTTAGTGAATTGCTCAAAAGCTCCCTGGTGTAAAGAATTGAGTGTGGTCCGTCACAGCAGAGAAGTAACTTAGCAAACAGGTTGTCCACAATACTACCCATTCAGAGAATGCCCTAAGACATGGGTATAGCAAACTAAGGCCCGGGGGCATGTTTTTACATGAGTAGAATGTGTCCTTTTATTTAAAATGCATCTCTGAGTTATTTGTGGGGCATAGGAATTCGTTCATTATTATTTTTCAAAATCTAGTCTGGTCCTCCCACAAGGTCTGAGGGACAGTGGACCGCCCCCTACTGAAAATGTTTGCTGACCGCTGCCCTAAGGCATGAGATAGCCAAGGGAGAAGCCAAGGGCTATTCAGCGCAGAAAAGCTTGCAGACATGGCCTTGTGCTTTGGAAAGGGAGCCTGTACTGCCATTCTCACACTCAGATCTGCCTGACCTATCAGGCTTCTAGAGGACAGCAGTGGAATGCACTAAGCTAGGCTTGACACTACAGACAGAAACACTCTTCAAAGCACATGTCAGAAACCCAGAGCCCTCAGAGTTTTCCATACAGCCACATTCCATTTCACCCCCTTCCTCAAATTGCTGCCTCCCCAAATTCATGCTCCCACAAACCCATACAATGTCTTCTTCATGTAAATCACACTCCCTCTACCCCTTCTTACCAACACAATTGCTTGGAAAGCTGGGAAGAGCATGATCGTGTTGAAGATGATGGCACATGGAAGGAGAGTAAACTCTCCCTGTGTTTGTCTCTCCCATGGAGTGTGTCTATGTTTGTGTGAATGGCCCCAACCATCATTGGCTCCAGCCATACCTACTGGAATGTAGCACCTGTCACTACACTTGGCCCTCAACAATAAAAAGGATGTCCACCTCTGCACCAAAGGGAGTCAGTCTGTTACAGCCTAAATAATGTATATGTTGACTTAGGTGTAAATCAATTAGATTCAAATTCAACTTTGAAAATATGAAGTTGGTGTTATATAATAGCTATAGCTTTTATAGTTTAGAGGTCTGTCCTTCTGCAAATGCTAACAAGTTACATTTAATAAACTTAGAACCTAACTGAGAACCCTGGGGAGCCAGCTGTTGTGCAGACAATAGTGAACTAGCTGGTTCAATGGTCTGGCATTATGGACACGTGTTTTATTGTCAGTGAATTCTGCAGCATGTTCTTGGCACCATAAAGATGCTTTAGTGGTGGATTTATTCTGCTTTATTAGTTGTTCTGCAATGCAACATTACTGATTATTGCTGTCTGGAGGAGCTATAGCACAACAAGAGCAGTACAAAAACAAACCCCACCAAGAACATTTTTTGTATGAAAAGTTCTGGGATTCAGCAGAAGTTCCAGGACATGCACTGACTGGAAAGTAAGCATTTTAATACCCCAAAACTTTCGCAGGTGCCAAAAGTATTGAAGCGGAATCATGAAAGACTGGCCTAATAGCATAAGCACAAATCATCATGAATTAGAAATAAAAAAGGATGCCTGGAGGGACCCTGTAAGGTTAATGCTTAACAACTGACTCCCAATGCTCCTCTAAGTGAACCAATACATCCCCCACTAGGCTGCATGAAAAAGACTAGGCATACCCTCAGTGGCTACTGTTCGTTTTCTTCTAACCTAGAAGAAATGCATGCTAGGAACACATCACAGAAAGCTGACTTGTTCTGTTGCTCTCCAGAGAGATGGGATTAATCATGCAAGTGTAGCATTCTGATTAGAATCTGGGTAAGGCCTAGTAGTTCTGATGGCAGTGGTAAAACTGTGCTTGGGCTGTGCCACCTCAGACTGCAGATGGGGCTCACATGATGAATGATCCTCCATATGAAACGTTCTCTGCAGAAAGGAAAACTGACACGTCTGAAAGAAGAATTCTAACAGTGGCATGCTCATTCTCTAGATATAGGAATTTATTTTCACAGGGCAGCATGCCATCAAGTGAGCCCCCACCTACAACAGCAGTCACAGCTGTCGTCGCTCTCCATGAGAACTAAGCCCATGTTGCATTAGGGAACTGCAAGATAGAGAATACAACAGAACAACTAGAACTTATTTCTCCTGGGCAACTATGAATGGTCTGCTGACATAAGACAGGCTAGACCCTTAACATGCTTCACTTAAACTGTCTTACTTAGAACTAGCCTCCTGCAAAGAAGCAAAGGCGGCAAGCTAAAATATCAAGTGTCAAGGCTCAGGGGGAAGAGAGTTGCAGTATGGAGAGGGAAACAAGGACAGACAGAGAAGGTGCTGCACAAGGGAAACAGGGATGCAGCACTATGGAGTAATGGATAACTAGCAGAATCCTAATGCCCAAAAACATCCTTTCGCCATGTACATAAAGCCCTGAAAATCTCACATTACACAACTTTTCGTTTCACAAATTATTTATCAGATATAAGCAATTGGAGGAGTAAGAGAAAATATATCTTACCTCTATGCACAGCAGATTCTAAACACATTAGCAAGTAGGATAGTCGGGCCTCTCGGGAACGAGGAAGGTTCTCTACATTACAGTGGTACTTCTTTAAATCACTTTTGCAGGACTTTGCCAATGAGTAACTGACTTTGTAATCTTGTGCAATCAGCTTTTGCCTGGTTGTCAATGCATCACGGCACTGAGGAAAACAATCAGATATCTTGTGCTACTGATCAAGTGAATATCAAGACAGCATTCTTTTGTCACTCAAGGTAAATTTGGCCCACACTGGACAAAAGGAGTAGAGCAGAAAATCCGCTGGCCTTGAATTTTCAGAACAAGCCACTGCTAGAAATAGAATACATTGCTGCTAGTTTCAATTCATCTCAACAAATGCATCACTATTTCTAGAAAATCCAAGGCAACCTACAGCATGAGGAAGGGAAATAATTGTGGGGAGCAAAAGTGTAGAGTTCTTAAAGCATTTCAACCACTAGCATAGCTTGTCATTTCAATTTGCTATTTATTGCTCATATACTGCTCAAAGAGTTGAGGAAGCAATGGGGCATCACACCTGGAACAATGATCAATAAAATGCTTTGTCTGCACTTTACTCAAAGCGCTGTCTCTCAGGAATGTAACAACGTATCTCAACGAAAACGCACATGCCTTTAGAGAAGGTAACAAAGCAGCTCTCCCTCCTCAGAGATGCTAATTCTTATTGATGCAATTTAATTGCTACCACACAAGGCAACTCTGTAACTGAGAGATGGGAAGTTCATCAACAGGTCACAGACAGGGTTACGGCTGCCTTTAAAAACATAGCTCTGAGCCTATACACAGGATTCCATGCGCTCTTCCACCCACCACACCCTGATGGGGCAGGAGCAGACCAACCCTCAGATAACACACCATATTGTGTATTAATTTGTTTCTTGTCCATTGCATGCTGTAAATAAATGAGGCTACCAAAAAGCAGGAGCTTTGGGGTCAAGAAGGATAGTGGGATGGATTCAATAGTTGGCCAGGTGAAAGAGGCACATACCTTTTCACTCATAGAGTCTTCAAATTTGTGGTTAAAGAGACACTTGTACACCCTGCCTTCCCCAGCCTGAGTCTGTGAAACAGAACAACAATATTGGTCATGAACATCATATGGAAACATATTAGGAGGATCCTGGTATCCATAATTTTTTTAAAAAAATTAACATTCATAGCCTCCTTTTTCTTCAAGGACCTCAAGGCAAAGGCACGTGCAATTATCCCCGTTACCATGAAACAGGTTAGGCGAAATGATTTGTTTAAGGTCACTCAATGAGAGTGATAGCTAAGTGGCTATTAAAACCCAGGTTTTGTAAGCCACCAAATTTTACTCAGAGCAGACCTGCTGAAAGTAATGGACCCATTAATTTCCACGGGTCTTCTCCATATATGCACGTCTCTTCAGTCCAACTTCAGCATTCCGTTCTCTACATCACACTGGCTACTTTTTATCATAGGCCAACATTTTGTGATTTACAAATCCTCTGTCATTTATCTATGTTGTGCATGCTCATGACTAACACTTCCATGTATATTTCTGAAATTAGCTCAATATATTGCCTATCTGTAGTGCACCTTTGAGAGATCTGTTCTTGAATTCCTTCATTTGTTACATGTAGGAGCATTTACTGAATGACAAGGTGAGAGGGGAAAGGGTGGGGAGATGGATGCTAGTCCAACGGGAAGGAGGATATCAAGCAACAACTTACGTTCTCACAGAAGCGTTCCCGGTCATCCCGGCAGGCAAAATATAAGTGCCGATCCAAGTGGAAATCATCAGAGGAGAGCTCAGCTACACGGAGAATAGCTTTTTTGCACAAGTCTGAGACCTTTATTCGTGGCTCAATCTCTTCTGCCTCCTTTACCAGCCCTTTCTCCAGGCAGGCCACCACCTCTCCTTGAGAATGGACATCCTGAAAGTAGAAAAAGCTAAGCAGTAGCAAGACACACTTCCATCTAGTTCTTCTGCCTGTTGCATTAGGAGTCTACAGAAGCATGTCTTACATTGAAAGAACATGGTTCAGTTCAGTACATCTGTGGTCCTGAATCTGTCCTCCCCCCCACCCCCCAAAAGTCTGCAGCTGAAAACACCACTGTATGTCAATGAAATACCTGAGCCTGAAAGAGCATGAAGTTTACCTAAATTTGAAGGCACCCTCAACCCACCAAAGGCTAAAAGCACCTTCCCAGGTTGTGCCCCTTCCAGAGGACAGCCCAGACTCACTCACACAAGAAACATTCCTTCTGCCTAGCACTGGTATAAAATCACAGGGAGAAAGGATAGTAATTTAAAATGCTGACCACACTTCAACTGGCTTCTTCAGAGCAACACTGATTCTAATGGGACAATATCCTCTTCCCTCCCACCTCCAATTTAATGGACATGGAATCACTTTGTAACAGAATTACCTTTTCTCCGAGACGAATGCTGCCACACTTCAGGATGTTAATATCACTTCTGCAGTCATCCATGAAGCCACAGATCAGGCGGTAATCACTGAAAATTATGGCTGTCATTTTGGTGATGTACTGGTGACACTGGTATTCAGTGATGTTTCCTCTGTGATCTACCAAGCAGGACACCAAGTAACCTTTCCCAACAGGCTCATCAGCACACTCTTTGATCTGTCCAGAAAGACCCATGATAAAAAGAAGCCTGTATTTCATCTGGCATTGGCAGATCATTTTATTTACTGCCTACTAAGGGTGTTTTTCAATACAGAGAGATTATATAAAAACAATGACACCAATTTTCAGAAAAGGGGATGGAAAACCAACTGTTTATTCCCTAAAGGTTCCTGAAGAATGGAAAGTGTGGGGTGTCAATCCTCAAACCCACCCTAAAAGCAAAAATGAACATAAATTTTGCAAGCTCCACACTAAAAGGACCATGAAAGCAAGCTGTAATCACTCAATAACTTAAGATGTCATTGTTAGACTCCACATACAAAATATGGTGCTCAAGGGCAGTCAGGAGTCAGTCTCAAATGTAGCCAGGGCATGTATCATTCAGTTACTTGAAAGCTGTTTTGAATTTAATCTGGTAGCCACTGTAACCACATGGCTGTAGTAGCTTAATCCAATAATAAAAGTCAATCTTCCACATTCAGAAATAGCTGCAAGTGACATAGCAGCATTCCTGCAATCTCACATGTATGAGGGGTAATTACGCAAGGCTTATAAAATCAGAGAATGAAGTGAGGTCTGCAGTTTTCTCCTTTGAAATATCAGCATGATAAAGACAACTAGACATGAAATGGAGAAACCCACAGAATAGCAGAGCAGAAAAGCTGCTCAGGGCTGGTATTGGAAACCAATATTCTGAGCATGGTCTTAAATAGAGCAGGGACTGAGGTACTGTGTGCTTTTTCAGAGGATCAACCTTTAAGTCAAGTTTACACAATCCATCAAATTTATTACATTTATGTCCTTTTCTTTCCTCCAGGAAGCTTAAGACAGTTCCCTCTTTTGATCTTCACAGTAACTTTATGAGGTAGCTCAGAACTAGACCATGTGACTGACAGTTCAATTGGTAGTGTGGAAGAGGTTCCCACCCACCCCAAAATTTTGGAGAAAATTCTTAAAAGTACTGAGTTCCTTTCATTGCACATGTGAGTAGAAAAAAACCACACACAACAAAAAGAACTTTGAGTAATTATTCATTTGTTGCTAGCTCAGCTCAATGTTACTCTTATGCAGCTGGAACTAGTTAAATAGGTTGGATATTGTTAACATTAATTTGAGTGGGTAATGAGATTATATTTGAGTTTCTTTGGAGAAATAGCCAACATAGGATTTTTTTAAAAAAAGCAAATAAATTTCAAGACTATCCCCACTGGTCACCTGTTTACAGAATGCAACTAGGTCTGAAAGAAGCTAGGTCACTCTGCTTGGAATCTGAGCACTGAGACATCTCTCCCTCCCTCTCTCTCTCTTTTAAATACTTTATTTACACTTATTTGTCATACAAACAAATAATAAATAAAATGAACATGTAACACCAAACCAGAAACATACAAAGCAAAACAACAACAACAACACACCTATATATACAGTCATGATAACAAAAACTAGACAAGAATAGAGATGCTATATTCTCCTAAGAAAAAAAAAATCTTCACTTCAAGAAAGAAGTTAAAAAGAAATAGGGTTAGGAAAAAGATGACTTCCAGCTAACACCATGTGGTTCATTCTTCTCATACCACTGGTTATCTGTAATGATTAAATTTTGAAGAAACATTTTGATTACCTATGAGATGTTTATTCTAAGCTAAGTCAAGCACAGTTCTGGGAATCAGTTCTCTTCATATACTGCTACTTATTTTCTCACCTAGGCTCATCATTTCCAGAGGTTTTTTTCATAAAATCCCACGACACGTTGTCGAAGGCCTTCTCGGCACTGACTAAGATCAGGCTGCCTTTTTATCTGGTCTCATTTCTAGGTACCGTATTCTATTGTATCTACTATCAATCTTATATTGCTGTTTATTTGTCTTCACAGTAAAAAATCTGATTGATCTTTATTAATTATTCTTACCAAGATCTTTTTCAATCTATTAGCTAGAATTTTGGTAAACAATTTATAATCTGAATTTAAAAGTGCAATTGGTCTGTAATTCTTTATTTCATCTAAATTGGATCCATTTTTCGGTATTCATGTAATTAAGGCCTCTTGCCACGATTCTGGTACTTGCCCTCCTTTTAGAATTTTGTTCATTATTTTTTCAAAGACTGGTAATGTTATTTCTTCCAGTTTCTTATATTACATTATGGAAATTCCTTCAGAACTGGGAGCTTTTCCGATTTTGGAGGTCGCAATTCCTTCTTTTATTTCACTAATATCAATAGGGGCATTTAAGTATTTCCATTCTTCCTCAGTTATTTTTGGCAATCTGTTGTTTATGAGAAATTTTTCTATTTTATTTTCCTCGATCTTTTCTGCTTTGTATAATTTTTTATGGTAATTCACAAAACGTTTTTTGATTTTTTCAGGGTAATTTGTAATTTCTCCTATTATACTGCTTATTGTTTTGTCTTTTTGTTTCTTTTTAAGTAACCATGCTAGCATTTTGCCTGGTTTATTTGCTGATTTGAAAGTTTTTTGTTTGAGCCATTTAGTTTTATCTACCACTTCATTATTTAATAGCAACATAACTCACGTGTATTTGGTCCTATCCAAGGTGCAGTTCAAGGGGTATGATTTTGGGAGAGAGAAAGGGCTGCTTCTGTACTTTACAACCATGGAGACATCTCTCTCAAGATAGCTAAAAAGGGGGCAGCAAGTGGACATAGCCACTTTTTAGTGCTTGCCTAATACTGAAGAAATCTAATTGCATTTGCCATCAACACAATGCTGCCTGTTGTTGTTTTGTTTTGTTTTGAAAGTACTGTCGACCTAAAGCAGAATTTATGGTATGGCACACAAAAGGAAAGAGTGTAAGGGGAGGCAGCACTAGGATGAACTGCTTGTCAAAAAGAACATAACCTTCTGAACATAACCTTGAAATAACTATCTAGAGCAAATCACAAATACCTGCAGAAACACTTCTTTTATTTGTCATTTATGCAGGGTCCCAACCACTACACAACTGGAATATCCCAATTACATCTAGTCCATTTGTTTCAACCCTTAACTTTGGAAATGAACCCTCCACAGATTTATGCTGCATTCCAAATTCCATTCCTCTCAACCTAGCCCAACTCACAGAGTGGGTACAAATGACAAAGTCTCACTGGTAAGCAATATCCCTCCAGATTAATTTTTTCCTTTAAATATGGCTATGTATGAAGATTTCAAAGTCTTGCCATCACTACCTTGAATCAGGAGAGAAGGAAAGCTACGAGTAGCCCTCAGAAAAATAGTGCTCGGAAAACTGCCTCAATGGAGCAATATTAAGAAAAGTGTTTTACTGGAAAATGCATCAGTGCACTAATGACCTGAAGGCAAACACTTCCAGCAATTATACAAACAATTATGAAACTGTGAATGACTGAAGCTCTTCAAGTAAACATAGTATTACTTTTTTAACTTTAGAATTTATGAGCACAGTAACAGAGTTATAACGCCACCTGTGAGACTACATTTTATAGCAAGAGTTTTCAGAGGATACCATTGAATGAACAATTCTAGACATTTTCCTAAATCTTGAAACTCCCAGGAGAGGATGCAGTTGGCATACCAATTGGCACTTTGATCCACAGATATCATCTGTTACTCTTCCTGAATATATTTCTCTAGTGTACCTTTCTTGGTAGCAAGTACAAGATGGTCTAAATCTACAGTAAAGGTTAGTGGCCCATTAACATGTTCCACCCATTCCATCAATTAAAATACCCTTAGAAAAGTACAGAAAGAAAGATCCCTGCTGTTCTGTTATGCAGTATTTAAAACATATTAATAATTCCCTATTAAAAACCCTTTTGATATATTCATTTCAACAAGAGTTCAATTCTTTCTTATTTAGAAATAAAATAAAGATTACTGCCCACCACCTGATTTCCCTCAGCCTTACCTCTGATATGGTAGACTTGCAAACCTCTCTAGCCACTGATTCAAATTTTGGATCTGTAGTCAGGTTCAACTTATAGTTCCACAACAGCTGGGAGGGAAGAAACACAATATTGTTATTGTTCAACTGCAGGAATTTTTCATGATCCAGGATACTGAATAGATGACGATTCAGACTTAAAACCAACTTAGCCTCATCTAATGATATCTTTATTGTGGTTTTGAGGCTGCTTGGTTCAGGTTAAAATTTAAATCTATGTGAACACAAGCCAACCAACTCATTTCCTGCACAGCAGTTTTCATGTGATTCTCAGAAACACATTAATATACTGATGCTCTGACATATGGAGAATATAGAATTTAGGGAAGTATGTAGTGTGTAAATCTCATTTTTAAAAAAATCAAATGAGAGCTTACTTCTATGGCTCATAATCATGAAGAATCCCAAAACAAACAGAGCCATAATTACTGGGGTTTGGGCTTCTGTGCTTATGACAGCACCCATGGACACTCAGTCTTCTCCATGCCATGCCATGAGAGCATTCCACTGCAGAGAAAGTTAAATAACCTATCTGTTACCCTCAGGTTTTTTTTTTTTTGTGTGTGTGTGTGTGTGTGTGTGTTTTGATTGTTATAGGCTAGTATGTTAGTATTCAACCAATATTTGAAGAATTAACAGAAGGTGCCTAAACAAAATATAAAAAATCCTTCAAGTAGCACCTTAAAGGTAAAGGGACCCCTGACCATTAGGTTCGGACAACTCTGGTGTTGTGGCACTCATCTCGCTTTACTGGCTGAGGGAGCCGGCGTACAGCTTCCAGGTCATGTGGCGAACCAGAGCAGCGCACAGAAATGCCGTTTACCTTCCCGCTGGAGTGATACTTATTTATCTACTTGCACTTCGTGCTTTAGAACTGCTAGGTTGGCAGAAGCGGGGACCGAGCAACGGGAGCTCACCCCGTCGTGGGGATTCGAACCACCGACCATCTGATCAGCAAGCCCTAAGCTCTGTGGTTTAACCCACAGGGCCACCCACGTCCTTACAAGACCAACTAAGGTGCCTGACAATGAATTTAGCAGTGTAAAAATACAAGCTAAACTTGATTTTATCCTGACCAAGGAATCATCTGGAGATAAGTCTTTAAGAAACAAAGACAGTCATGACCCATCAAGATTGGCCATTAGCAAAGCAAAGGCTGTGCCAGCCACAAACAGGGGATCATAAGTAAGACAAAAGACCAATGGTTTTGCTTTGGACTGCAGTTTGCCTGTTAGAAGTGAACAGGAAAAACGTGTCTGTTCTACAAGCTTGGGGGGGGGGGAGCGCAGAAAAAAAGCTGACAGTCTGTTTTATGATGCAGAAAGGGTCAGACACAATGTTTGGGGTCTCTCTGAATTCAAGGCTGCAGTAATGGAAGGAACAGGACCATCTTGGGATGTGAATGCTCTGAACTCCCTCCATCTAGGCTAAGATTGTATATATGTGTAAATAAACCATGTATCATAAAGCTGCCACCAACTCTGATGTGCCTCATTGTCCAAAACGAAAAACAGACCCTGGTAAGCATGCCTGGTACCCCAGGGATATAGATATAGGTAGAGATATGTGTTGGTGAATAGCTGTTTCAGGTAGATGAGTGGAACAGGAGGGTAGAGACTTAAAATGCCCTGTCTACCCAATTCATTGAAAAAGTCATCCTATTAACAGGATATTCGCCAGTCCACTTTTTACTTTACTTTATTTATTTTTTAAGTTAACCATCCATCATCCAAAGGGTGATGTATAACAATATTAAAATACAAAAGGAAAATATAATCCACTCTAAAATAAAAACTAAAAGGGAAACAGCTAAAATGCAAAAATGAGACCTAAGACAGATGAAGCCACTTTAAAATGCCTGGGCAAAAAAGGAAATCTTAACTTTGTACCAAAAAGATTGTAATATTAGCACCAGTTGAACAAGCTGGGGTGCCACTGAAGAGTATCGTTTTAATTACGGCATTCTTCTGTGCATACATAAGCCCAAACACCATACTATACTACTTGACTGGATTTAGTACTTATGTTCCTATCAAGATGATCACAAAAAAATCAAAATTGTCTATATAGATCACAGAGAAATAAACAAACAGGAGCCTTTACTACTTAAAAGGAGTTGGCCTAGGATCCCTGAAAGAAGCGAATTTGCCAGAAGCAAATGTTGCAAAATAATAATAAGTGCCACTTACTACTCTCTCCCTGTTTTCTTTAAAAGGGCTTTAAATATCTGGTTTTATTAGGATTTTAAACTGTATTTTCTCTTTGGCATATGGTTTTCTACTGGCCTAATTAGAAGTTGTGAGGTGCTGCTCTTTTAAGGGTTTGTTTTTTTAAGATATTGGTTTTAAATGTTATATTTATTCTAAGCCAACTTGAAAAAGTCAGAATATAAATCCCTGAATCAATAAAGAAGCAAGTGCCAGCCCTACAGAAAAAAACACACTTACGTGGTTGCAGTCTGATGAGATTTCATTGTCCGGCTGGAAAAAGAAAGAAAGTGACATTAATTCAGAGCAGGTCATGTTGCACTGTATTCCTTCCACATGAACAGGCACAAACGATTGTTTCAGAATAATGTGCATTATTAAATAAATGATTAAAACAGACCACAAGAGATTGTCAACTCACAGATTAAAGGCAACTTTATCTAATCTAATCAATCTCTGCTACCCAAGGAAATGGCCTCGACTGAAAGGCAACAGTCATGGGATGTTTTGCTTTTTTAGAACAGTGGTCTTGCATTGCTTTTACAATAGTGTTACTGTATTTCATAAAGCAATGAAGTGTAGACAAGCCAGAGGCTTATAAGGCACACTAGAGGTTCCATAAAACTAAAGCAAGTAGAACTTTATTCATGAAATATTTCTCATGACCCCTTCAGATCATAGGCTATCCAGAATTTTTTTATCCTGTCCATGGGTCACAGTTCACAATTAGGAATTACAATTTTGAACAGAAGTGCTAACAAAACCCTCATGAATTTTATTCTGTTCCCTTTGGAGCAAATGTCCAGAAGTTATGAAGTCTCTGCCCAGACTACCACTCACAGCCATAAAAGTCTCTGCTCAGCAAGAACTTTCATCAGAACTCCTCTGGCTGCTACTTATCCACTTAACTCCCTGCTTGCACATCACAAAGTGCCATATCTACACCATTACCCCTTCAAATCCTTCTGCAAAACCAATCTTTTTTGTAAGGTGTTCAGATTAACCATGCTGAAGTACATGTAAGTTCGTCTGCTCACATTCACCAGCTTCTTTGTTTATGACACTATGAAGCATCATGTGCACAAATGACTCCATATACTTACAAAATACTGATAGTTGTAATCAAAAGGCCAGAAAAATTACTCAGTCCCTCCAGCTTCACAGCTCCCCCTGCCCCAAGCCACCTTGCTGCTAGCTCCAATGGAACTCATTCTGGCTCCTAGTTGGAAAGATGACTGCTACTCCACAACAGCCTTGATTCTGCAAAACTGTAGATGCACAGGCGTCAGCTTCACAATGGGAGCAGCACAGGCTTCAGTAAGCCTCTCTCTGCATTTCCCCTCAACCTGAACTGGGTTGCTTGTTCTCTGAGCTTCCTTGGCAAAGGTCCTTCAGGTTGAGTTCAACCACTGTGCCTTCACAACTGCTTGTTACATCTTGCAAAGCAGCCATGTGATATCAGTATTTGCCTCAGTGGGCGAGACCCAGCAGCAATATCTTGGAACACCCTGACCCTTGTGTACTTTTCAGCAAGAGACTCAGGTCACATCCTGCATTGTAAGAATTCTTATGTGGCCCTCCTGGATATTTATGCACTGTGGCTACAGAGGTGAATGGAAGCACACTCATGCGACTGGACCTAATGGTCAGGGATCCCTTTACCTTTACCTTTTAAGCAAACAATCACACAAGCAGAGTGATGTTTTATGTTTGGTGCCTCAATACACAATATTTTTGTCTCATTGCTTATCCTCCCAGTACCCTCACCAGGAAACACGCTCCAATCCCTTTCTGCATCAACAAAAAACAAATGAAGATATATGTGACACATTTTCAGGCAGAGGTCATACATAGCAACTTACAAACAGTAAAAACTTAAGTATAAATATCAGTATCACTATTGAGCAATATCACTACATCTAAAAGCAATACACTATTTTATTACACTGGCTAAGGCTCTGGGGGGAAGAAAGAAGACCATTTCATTTTCTAGAATCAACACAGTGGGTGGAAAGAGAAAAGCTTTATATAGCCTTTCAATGAGATCCATATCCCAGCAAACAGGATGTGGTATTTTTAAACAACAAAGGAGTCCACTTCTCTGAAAACAGTTTGCCATAAGCCTATTTAGCACAGAGAGTGTACAAAAAGAGTGCTGCTCTAATCCACAGTAGTCCTACTGAATTGTTTTTTGCTTCTTCCAAAGCAAGGCAGCAACAAAGCATTTTAGCCATGTGCCTTCTCATCTACTAGCAGTGTTCGAAATTAGCCGGCCTTTTGCAACTGGATGAAGATGTCCAGGAGCCACCCTTGGCGCCTAACATTTCCACCTGCCTGGCTGCAGTCAGCTGGTTTGCTGGGCACAGCAACAGCAAAAGATGCACATCTTTTTCTGCAGCACTACCCCCACCAAACACCTGATTTGCCCAGCAGTGCAACAGCAAAGGGTGTGTCTTTATTTTGCTGTCACGCTGCCAGGTGAATCAGGTGTTTGGTGGGGTAGAGCGGTAGCAAAAAATGCATCTGTTGCTGCCATGCTACTCTGCAGACCCTGGTTCTCCCCGCAGTTTTTGTTTATTTGTTTGCTTGTTTTTGCGAGGCTGCCTGGTTTGGTAGTAGGGCAACAACAACAAAAATGGCACCTAGACATTTTGTTTTGGCGCCCACAACCTAGGTCCCAGTAGCCACATGGCTCCTAGCATTCCTATCTCAGTATCTAACACTGTCTACTAGGATACACGGCCAAAATAAGCTTTTTCTTTTTTAAAATAACAGCATAATTTTGTTCATACATCTTGACTGGCCATATACCCCAAACTGGCAATAAATTTTAACAATGGAACAGATACCTATATATAGCCCTAAGATCTTGTTCAGTGGTCTAGGTGCATATTTATAATTTATAGTCATCCGCATCATCAGTGGAAGGGCATGAGCAACCAAGCACCCAGAATGTTTCTAGCCTGCCAAGTTAAGATGAGTTAGTCTAAAAACCAGCTCATGTTTTCTTCACAAGGGACATGTAAATGGAGTTGCTAAAATACCCACTTAATATCTGTTTCTGATTAAACATGACAGTTAAGCTGGCAAACATTTCTGGCATTGCAATTTGGATTGTGTTGTTGGGACCTCCGGTTGAGCGCCATCCTGCTCAGTCGGGAGAAACCTTGGCTCCGAGGTTTCTCTGTCTCTGTGGGGGAAGGGGGAGTCACAACTGCGCTGCGACCCCCCAGAAAAACTCCAGGAAGGGCGTCCTGGAGATGTGGGATCCAGCGGGCACCCAGCGCGCCTCCCCTACTCTCCGGTAAGCCCTAGTAAGGGCTGCCGAGAGCGAGCGGGGTAGAAGGCACGGGAGCTGTGGATCAAGCACTACTCCCGCAGCGAGAAGTAGTGACTGCTGACAGAGAGAGCGCTCAATTTCTCCTAAATTTGGATTGCAATTCGGATTCTGTGAGTAAAAATTTATGAAAAAGGCTTTAAAAGAATTAGGCATGAGAAGGGACTTAAAATAACGGAGGTCGGTCCCTGACAGTTGAAAGAGAAGGAACAGTGTAACTTTGTATCCGAGGCACTTTTTAAAAAGTTAAATATTTGGAAACTTCTGAAACTGTTTCCACAATAAAGAGGGGAATGATTCTGGATTAACTGGACTGAACTTTGGTTTAAAAAGTTTTACCCGTTTCTTCCGGAGGTCTTGAAAGACTTGGCAAGAAACAATGGCAAAATGGCTTCAAGAGCAGCATAACTAACTGTTTTGTTTAGACTATTAAGTTGTTTTTCGACTTTAAAAATGACAAAGGGAAAGTATTCTGCGGAGTTTCAGGGAAAAACTTTGGAGTTTTTGCAACAGATGCAGCAGCAAGTGAAACAGATGGACCAAGCTGTGAGAACTTTGAATTTAGCTTCGCAGAAGTTAAGTTTGGATAAAAATATAGACATGGAGACGACAATACCAGTTCGAGGAGCTATGGAAGAGGAGAAATTAGAAGAAAAAAACCAGCCTGTGACCTTCGGTCAGAGGAAGATGTGGACGTTGGAATGGATAATAGAAATTTGATTCTGCAAAAGGGAAAAAAAGAGGAGGTCGTCTTCCGTTCTGCAGATCGTGCAACAATGGAGGGCAGGGCGAGGGGATGGGGCCGGATTCACGATCAACCAAAACCTCCCGGGGATCTACAAGTAGATCACGATCAACCTGTTGGACATCCCTGCTCTAAAGCATTATGGCTCACCAATGAGTTTTACAGAGAAATGCAAGAGTGGGTGGCTTTTGTGCTGTTCCCTATGATACAAAAACCCATTGATATGGGTTTGTTTGTTTGTTTGTTTTTTGCCTCTAATCCTTCCCATCACTGGCATACATCCCCTAGGGAATGTGTCTCTCTGGATGAAAAAGGTTCCCCACCTCTGAACTGAAGCTTCAGTCTTCCTAACATTCCTCCACGGATTTTTTTCCCCTAGCACCAGGCCTTTTAGACTGTAAATGTGAAGGCAGGGAATGTCTTTTTTACATATCTATAAGCAGCTCTAGAAACCTTTTTGGGTGAAGAGCAGGATAAAAATGTTTCACATAACCCAGGATAGCTCAGTTGATGGAGCATGGATATGTCAGGATAATGGGTTTAAGCTCCACATTGGGCAAAAAATTCCTGCATTGCAGGTGGTTGGTTTAGAAAACCCTTGTGTCCCTTCCAACCCTATGATTCTATGACCTACACATTCAAAATTAGAAACTGTCTTCTTTCCTTCTGATAAAAAAAAAAAAAATTGGCAGCATTCAACTGGAATTATAGTTCATCTTCCTTAATACAGATCGCTGAATCATTTTCTTTGAAATTTAAAATGTCTCATGCATTATTGTCCAAAGAAACTCTAACTAGGATAAACAAGCATATTAATTTACACAAGATACAGTGGTATCTCCAGTTGCGGACAGGATCCATTCCGGAGGTCAAGTCTGATCCCGAGGTTTCCGCAACCTGAGGACCGCTTCTGCACACGTGGCAAAACCTGGTAAAATATGTCCGGGTTTGCTGCGCGCGCATCCCAAAGTTTACATAACCAGAGGGTTACGTAAACGGAGGTATGACTGGATTTTGGCATACTTTTATGGGTTATGGCGCTTCTGGGGACAGGCTGGCAACCTTTATGCCCAATTACAAATAGATAAAATTTGGCAAATTTGTTGAAAAGGAAAAATACTTATCCCTTCCAGCAACAAGTAGCAGCTTGCTTGCTACTAAGTTCTCTCAACTAGAGAAGCTGTCGTCCGCTTCCTTCAAGATCACCCAAAATACAGAGTCATTGAGCTGTTGCAGTTCATTAAGCCTACGTTAAATTAATCATAGTGACAAATTATCAAAAGGCAGGTATGTTTGTCTATTGTGGCACTGCAAAGACCAACAGAATCTATGTGCCAGAAGCTTTTGCGGGCCATGGCCCACTCCAGCAGATGTGTGAAATGTTATCCTCAGTTGGTAGATTGTTCATGAAAACTTTTATTACTCCATTAGCCTTTCAGATGCCACCAGACTTTATTTTTAAAATTAATTAGTTTAAAAGCCAGCCTAAATCAAATATTTTTAAAAGGAAAGTTTAATTAGACAAGAGACATTGACCCAAGCTACTAACGTCCAAGTGACTGACAAGGCACTTCCAACAAAAAGTCATTGTCCAAGTTGCCCAAAAAAATTCAGCCAAGGCCACAAAGGAAGCAGAGCACAAGGTAATGCATTAACAACTTGGCAACCTTCTTGTGGAAGTCCCAGAGGGACCCTCAGCTGAGACTTCATGTGGCCAGAAGCCACAGGATTCTAGAAAACCTCACACTGATGAATCTCTCAACAAAAGCAACACTTGCCTAGCCTAATATGTCTAAAAGGGTTCACGTTGTCATTTTTTAAAGTGCCAAGAACAACCCAACTCATTTGTTTGTCAGCACCTTACACTACTGCAACACTAATGAAGTTGTGGGTAAAGGCCTGGTAGTCCCTTAGATGGCACAACAATACTCATCCCGTGTAAAAGCAGATGGTGGGAGTAGATTGCCCATACTTTTAAAACTTTGACACTCACTCTTATCTCGGTACCTTCTCAACACCTATTAACTTCTATTAAGGCTGATTTCAGACTTGAATGGGCTATTTAAAAACTAACTAGAATCTGGTTTTTAAACCTTACGAAATAATATCCAAGGTAAACACATTGAAATTAATGGGTCATTGTATTGGTGGTCTGCATGCAAAGAAAATGCATTGTATGTGGGGCTGCCTTTGAAAGTGTCCAGCAGCTGCAGCTTGTTCAAAATGTGGCAGCCACGTAGCTGATTAACCTCACTGTTGAAACTGCTGCACCAAAGCTCTATTTGTTTTCTGGCTAACTGAAAAGGCTGGTTATTTGTGACCTTTAAAGTCTTCTGATTTATGAGCAAGATATCTGAAGGACCTCCTTCTCTCCGTATGTGAGCCTGCCTGGCTCATTAAGATCATCGACAGAGGGACCCTCCTGTCTGCTCCAAGTCCACATTTCTTTGTTGTGGTGCCTAGACTCAGAATTCCCTGCCTAGGGAGCTCTCATCAGCCTTCTGCTCCTGCGTCAAAACCTTTTTCCAAGGATGGGTCATACAGCTCAGCCTTATTATACTCGTACAAATCTATTCCATTGAGATTGCTGCTGTTTTTTAGAATCATAAGAGTTGGAGGGGACCCCAAAGATCATCTAGCCCAACCCCCTGCAATGCAGGAATATGCAGCTGCCCTTTAAGGGATCAAACCTGCAACCGCACCATTATTAGTGCTGCACTCTAACCAACTGAGCTATTCTAAGTGGTTCATTGTTAATGGTGTTTTTTGTTTGTGGCATTTTATCATTTTGTTAACTGCCTTAGACTGCAGAAGGAAAGACAGAATATAATATATACTTATATCCCACTGATTGCTCCCTACCACCTATTTACAGCAATAACTACTGTTTTAGAGACCTTAGAACTAGCTACTCTTCAAATATCGGGAAATACTGGAAATTCCAACTGAAGTTTCTGTTCACCTTTTACTGGTCTCAAAGCCCTACCAGATCATTTCATTTAAGCATAGACTAGTCTTTGCCTTCTTTGGACTACAACTCCCATCAGCCCCAGCATTGGCACTGACACTCCTTTAGTAGGAGGAACAGAGTAGGCTCATGCAAGCAAGAAGACTGAAGGCACAGTTTACACTGAGCATAACTAATTATACTTTTGCTTTTAGTAATGTCTTGCTCTGACTTTCCTTTGCAAAGTCTTGCTATGAAACAAGATTTTTCATACATTTGAGCTACAGGGAGGAATTTTTTCCCTCGGTCAGCATTTTCATTGTACAAGTCCACCTGGATTGGCTCCCTCCTGTAAGAACTGCAACATCTGTAACTGCTTTGAGATAAGCCATTTGCTTCATTTTAAAAAAAGTGAACAGAACTTTTAAAAAGAGCTCAGTTAGCAGGAATCCCAAAGGACTGTGCTATGATAGTTCAGTTGGTAGAGCATGAGACCATGTTGGGCAAAAGATTCCTGCATTGCAAGCAGCTGGATTACATGAGCCCCAAAATCCCTTCCAAATATACAATTCTATATTCTATTCTGGTTAGAATATCAGGAGATACAACAACATGGATGCCAAGCAGCTTCCTCCCTCCTGCCCACTAACACTACCCCCTCACCAGTAAGATATACTTCTTGGCTTGACATTAGTTACGTACATTTACTCTTATTGTGGTTTAAATATGAATCCCATGGGTTCAGCACACAGCAGTTGTCAGCCAGTGGAACTGAAAGCATGCAAGTATACTATCTGGACTCCTTCCTTCGATCAACCCAGAGTCTTTGGCCAATGAGAAGCAGTCCTGATCAACATCATAGTGCAGATCCAAGAAAACCCCAGCACCCTGAACTACAAAGAATAATCATGTAGGAACCAACAGGCAGCTGAAGTCTATTAAACTCTACAGTATTGGCAACCCACAGCATAATTGGAGAGCATGAATTGTGCAGAAAGAGATATACAGTAAAGAGCAAACTACTCTAGACCAGGGGTCAGCAAACTTTTTCAGCAGGGGGCCGGTCTACTGTCCCTCAGATCTTGTGGGGGGCTGGACTATATTTTGAAAAATAATAATGAACAAATTCCTATGCCCCACAAATAACCCAGAGATGCATTTTAAATAAAAGCACACATTCTACTCATGTAAAAACACCAGGCAGGCCCCACAAGTAACCCAGAGATGCATTTTAAATAAAAGCACACATTCTACTCACGTAAAAACACCAGACAGGCCCCACAAATAACCCAGAGATGCATTTTAAATAAAAGGACACATTCTACTCATGTAAAAACACGCTGATTCCTGGACTGTCCGTGGGCCAGATTTAGAAGGCGATTGGGCCGCATCTGGCCCCCGGGCCTTAGTTTGGGGACCCCTGCTCTAGACGGCCCAATCAAGCTAAACCAGCCAGTGTTACAGGGAAAGAGGGAAAACCCAAAGCCATTAGAATCTAATTCTGCTAAAAAGATAGAAGAGCTGGCCAGTACCTTTCGTGACTGGAGCTGCTTTTTCTAAATGATTCAGAAACGGTAGCTAGTGTAGAATGTGGCAGCCTGCATGTTAGCAGGTATAGACAGATATTCACATGTAGACCCAGGTTCACATATATAACCTGTTTTGAAATATTAGCACTAGCTGTCAATTGGATTTAATCTGATTTTGTCAGAGAACATCATCTCCCATACAAATCCACCAGTACATAAGATATTCTAATGAATTCCACTGCACGAGGCTAACATCCACTAGAAGTAGGACCTCCCCTGTTGCAGACCCGATTTTGTGGATTCTCTGCCAAGAAAACACCACACAATATCTCGCCTGCTAACTAACCAATACTTTTGCTTCAACTGGCCTTTGATCATTATATGCCTTTGCTCCTGTGTTGTCTTCATCTTTATTTTTATTTAGATTGCATTTTATGAGTTTCACTGTTTTCCTAGTTTGTGAACTGCTTTTCAAAATAAAAATATTACCGGTATATAAAATTATGTATAAACGTTTAATAAAATTAAGCCAACACAAGGGGAAAGCCTCTTGCTGAGTTCTGCTGAGCACAGTAACCACAAATTTGTGAAGTAAGTAGTAGATATGTCTTAACAAGTGCTTGCATATCATGCCTGTCAGTTGCCATCTTACTGGAGAAACTGTCAATATATCTAACTAACTCAGAAATGACCTATCTTGTCCTGCTCAACACCTCTGCCCAGCACACTTTGTACAGAGGTGAGTAGATCAATCAATCACTAAATAGTGCCCAAATAGTCATGACAACCTGCACCACACTCTCAACAAAAGGTCCGTGCAACTGCATCCTTCAGCAAAAAAGGAGAGACATTAATAGTCAATACTTTCACTTTGGAAGATACTTGGATTCTCAACTCACTCATTAGCTGAAATTGTAAGGATACATGATCATATCACTATATTCCTCAAACAAAAACTCTCAAATCCAAACAATCATATATATCATTAAGATTTGCTGTGAGTTATAGAATCCCTGTGCTCACTAGAAGGACAGATCCTGAAGTTGAGGCTCCAGTACTTTGGCCACCTCATGAGAAGAGAAGACTCCCTAGAAAAGACCCTGATGTTGGGAAAGATGGAGGGCACAAGGAGAAGGGGACGACAGAGGATGAGATGGTTGGACAGTGTTCTCGAAGCTACTAACATGAGTTTGGCCAAACTGCGAGAGGCAGTGAAGGATAGGCGTGCCTGGCGTGCTCTGGTCCATGGGGTCACGAAGAGTCGGACACGACTGAACGACTGAACAACAACATAGAATCCCTGTGCATAGACCAACTCAGTCTTGCACTGTTCTGCCTGCTCAGCCTTTGCAGGTTTCCCAATTGACTGCATTTTGCATTCCTTCTTCAAGAGCATGTGAAATTATTGTGGTCAGAATATTGATGCCATTGGTAAGCCAAAGGCAATGGTAACATTAACATTTGACAAGTTTGTTGTTCTAACCACAATACGTTATGGCAGTAATGTTGAAAGCATCTATGCACTTGTTCAGTTTGCAACATGTATTACTTTTGCGTCAGTTTGCAGTAATCCATGATGCACTTTCCCGCCTCTGTTGTCATTTATATAAAAAAAGTTTGAGGATCATCTTGCATACCTCACATCTTAGCCATCAAGCAATTGTGCTCTCCTCCTTAATGTGGTGGCTGCATGTTTATACATGAGAGCAATTTGTCTACAGTCAAGCATGCTCTCCACTGTGCATTAAAGGTGAAAATATTTTTCCCCCCCCCATTATTATATGGAATATCCCAACATAGGTTTGCCATACGTCAAGAAAATTCCAGACATATCCTGGTTTTCGGGTGTAAAAATGGCGTGGGGGAGGGTTTTGCCAAAGTGGCAAAATGTCAGAGAAAACCTGGGTGTATGGCAACACAATGAAAAAAGCAGTTGAACAACTTTGCAGGTGTCAGGAATTTAACTTTTTGAAATAGGCAACCCTATCCCAACATTATGTGGGAATCTGTCACCATTCCATTGTGATAAAACAGCAGAAGATTCTACTTTGCATGCAAAAGGTTCAGGTTCAATTTGTGGCATCTCCAGGTAGGTCTGGGAAAACTCCTGGTCTGAAATATAGCTGCTCCCAGTCAGTATGGACAAGACTGAGCTAGATCAAAGAGCTTCCTATGTTACTTAACATATCAGACTTTCTACATGAATGTACCCACCAAGCAGACAGATAAGAGCACCTGCACATTTCCCAAAGGTACTCTCATTTGGAAACTTACTTGGATGGACACCAAAGTGCTTCTACAAATACAATACAGATGCCGGCATTTAATTTATTCTCATTTGCCTTTTTAAAAAGGATGTATTTTGAAAGTCTTTAAGAGCAAAATAATAGTGAAAAGGCCACAATGCCCATTTTGCATCTGGAGGCAACAGCACAACACACAACAGCATATTGGGTTAGACATACTAATAGATCAAACAGTTCAAGAATTGCAAGCCAACACTCAATAGTTTTTGATTGTGCACAGGCACACAAGGAATCACCCCCCCAAAAAAAAACCCACCTAGTTTGTACCCATTTTCCAGGTCCTGCACTCCACACCCTAATTCTAGCTGCCCTTTGCTCTACTTTGAATTCATTCTCCATGTTTATGGGCAAACAGCAGTATTCCACACATTATCATACTAGGGTCTATCCAAAGTCACAATGGGGCTTTACAGCTCAGAGGTCAACAACAGTTGACATGATTTTCTTACTGTGCCAGCTGCAGGAAAAAATGCTGAAAATAGAGATGCCCTTGTATATCGCCTTCATAGACCTGACAAAGGTTTTTCAGCCGAAAAGGACTCTTCACACTGCTCAACAAGATAGGATGCCCACCTAAGCTTCACAAGAAGACTGTGTCCTTCCACAAGAGCACGAGCAGCACCATCCAATATGACAGCTCACTCTCAGACGCCTTCCCTATTATAAGGCCTATATTTTGATATTTTTATTCGAATGAATGTTTCCAGCAAATGAGCCCCCATAACACACATTTGTCTGTAAATGCATGGGTTTATACTTGTACTATTAGAAATCTGTCATATGACTGAGCATCACAGTATGGTTCAGATCATTGGTTTGGTTACACAGCTGCAAAACAGGGCCAGTGCAGGCTTACAGACATGGAGATAATCCAAACTGGCCCAGTAGTTGCCACACTCAAGCGTCACAGTGAATATTCATTCCTTAATGGAAGGTTCAGCTGTGTCAATATTGGTTAATTGAAGACACAGATCAGTGAACAACAAATTATAGCTCTGATGAAGAGAAGTTAATGCAAAAGGGTAGAACAGTTTACAGCCTGGTTCCATTTATTCTCTCTAAGACCAGTAGTAAGGGCACCACCCTGCAGAGTCACACGCATACCCAAATAAACGTATTACGTCTCTTAATTTTATGAGAGAATCTTTCTTACTCTCTTTGGTGGAACTAAAGCTTAACATGCATACAGTACACAAATGCAACATTTCATGCCATCTTTAAGCTAGACTCCTTGCTCCCCTCATCCTACCTTCCAGAAATAGCTGATAACAATTTTCTGCCTCCTGCCTCAGTGCTAACATAGAACTATGAACTGACTCACAGAACAAAAGCAGCAGGACCTTTGCTCTCACACATATGAGGATTTCTCCAAAAAGGACATTAACACAGCACAGGGCAGCATCAGGAAACCCAGATTAGAACACCCAGCAGTTATCCTACATGTAAATTAGGTGAGAATCTCCTCCCCATTCATCTCAGATAGCCTTTTCCTCCTTCTTTACATAATCAATACAAAATGAGTTATTTCCATATCATCTGGGCACTTTTCAGCATTGCTTGTTTCCATTAAAATGTTTTCTATAAAACAATATGTATTTAATTCTGAAAAGATCAGAAACTTTGGGTTTCACAAAAGTTGATCCATAGACTTTAGGGACATCAAATAGCAGGGAGATTTTTCATTAAAGTAAAATGGAAACTTGCAAAGTATGCTCAAAACCAGATCTGAGATAGGAGATATATATTTACTTGACACAAGACAGGCAAAGTATCTGCCAGCAAAAGCCTACTGACTAAAGATCACCATGTGCCCAAAATTGCTTGCTTCTTTGTTCTGGTTCAAATGAATATTTTGGTACCAGATCTAACCTAAGAGAGAGAATAAAGCATTGGGTCAAAGAGAAAACAGAAATCTACAAGAAATCCATCAAAGAAGGTCTAGGCCTCTGATCCCCCTGCAACTTCACAAAACAGAACTAATAGGCAAAACAAACAATTTGAAACTAAGTCCCCCCCCACCCTAGCCTTAACTTGCTACTGTTGGAGTAGAAGAGTGCAGCAGGCAATGGTGAGAAAGGGAGGGAGGAAGAATAGGAGGACAGAAGGAGGCAGCAGAGAGGGTCACGGGGTTGGGTAGAGCCATGGGGCACCATGGAGGAGTCGGGAGACATTAACTCCAACGTGAACCCGGTGCCCAAGTGCAGAAGCTGAAGGAGCTGGAGAAGCAAAACAAGCAGCTCCACATCCGCAGTGCTAGTGGAGCTCCAGGCAGCAGCCCTAAAAGATTTCTTGGCTGCTTTGCTGCCATCCCCTGCCACCACCAGGAGCAGCTGTCTGCTGCAGGGCTTGCCCAAACAAGGCCAGTCCCAAGCAGCCTCTGTTGAGCGAGAACAGCACAACAGGAAGCGGCCTAGTGCCAGTGGACAATTCAGCAGCAGAGGGAGTCAAGGAGAATGCCAGCCTCCTGGATGAAGTGGAGCCACTGAAGGCTGAGGAGCTGAAGCGGCTGGCCAGCTGAGGAGATTCACCTGGCTCACACAGTACCAAAATATATGCCTCTTTTGGTGCTGCGCAAGCCAAGTGATCTATGGGACACTGCTACCCCGCAGATCAACTGATTTATGCAACAGGCATGCTGCTCTGCAGACCAACTGATTGCTCACGCCAGCCAGCCAGATGGAGATGTTAGGCACCAAACCTGGCGCCCAGACATCTTCACTGCCTCACAAAAGGACAGCAGCCTGTCTTAAAATCCAACTAGCACCCAGCTAATTTTGAACGCTGCTTATACCTTCAACATTCTCATTCTAGTTCTCTTCTGCTGTTGTTAAAACCACAAATATCCTACTCACCAACTGGGGACCCCTGCCATGACAAATCCCACTTTGCCAGAGTTAAGATTGGGAAGAACATAGAGATCACTTCCAACCACAACCACCTATCCCAAGAAAGTGAATCAGCTTCACTCAGCTTCACCACCAACACACAGAAGGCCACGAAGACCAAGGACACAGAATGTTGAGAAACAACCTTTCTAATCCCACTTGTTCTCAATCTGCATATGAATAATTTCTAGCAGACACAACTGTTCTAAGAAATCATGTGCACCTAGTAAAAGTTTGGTTAAGGAAGAACACTATTTCTCTATACAATTCCTGCACAAAGGTGGAATCCAAATACGTTACTTTTACTGCATTTCCCTGAAGCATCTGTTCAGCTCAGGGGAAAAACAAGTATAATGAGTTTTCTAGAAGACTCGTTCAGAGCATGAAAGCAAACACAGTTTTAACACAGTTCAAACTTGCTTAGTGAAAAGGAATAGAACTGCCAGAGCATTCAAGTAACAGCAGTTAAAGCACAAGCATGACTCATCACCACAGCAATCTATTACCCTGTGGTTAGAGAGATGCAGGGGTGGGGATTATCTACCTTAACTAATCAAACTGCAGTGTAGTGGCCTAGGGAAGAAGACCACTCTAATCAGCTTCCCTTCCTCCAAATGCTTAAGACACATCCTCAGAGTACATCAATCCCCATTTGCTTCAGTTCATGCTTCTTACTCAAGCTATACAAGTGTGAACATGAGAATCTTGTCCAGACTCTGCTGGAAATAGGTAAACTACCTGCTTACTACATTTTTATTGGCAACTACCCATTAATGAGCCTTAACTAATGAGTTAAACAGCTATACTAACTGCTTAATGACTGAAACACTTCTAGTGATACTGCTGCAAATCTCCAGGCACCATCTGCTCACTTAAATTTTCATACTGGCAGGAAGTTATCATGCCTGTCTTATTGTAAAAGGCACAGGCAAAAAAAAAATAGGCATTCAAAACATTTTACAATGACACCCTTTTTACAACAGTTAAACATGATATCAATTCAAGAACAGTTAAGCATGATATCAATTCAAGAACACCAGGCACATGTGCAAACACTTGCTGGAATCGCCTATTAAACATATACATATGTAAAGTTTTCCATGGAGCTTTTTTGGGATATACCATCTTGGCACAACAGCCAGGCTGCGATCAGCAGCCATTTGGCTCTACCTCCCACACCCCTGAACTGTCTCCTACATACCACCTCTCTGCATGCAACTTCATTATGTACCATTATGAAAGCCCTGGTGCTTGAATTTGCTTATTTTCTTCTTTCTTCCTCATTATGTTTCTTTTTGTATCATACTGGATCATAAGACATTTTTTAAAACTATCAACTACTTTGAGTGCTTCAATAGGCATCGTCAAAAAGCAACACCAGCAGTAACCAGTGGCAAAAGTCACTACCTACTAGCAGTTCATGCATAATGCTAAGCCAGGATTTGTTTAGCCATTGTGTGGTTTGTTTGCTGGCTGAGCCCAGCAGACTGAAATATGGTTCATTTTCTGGCAACAAACCAAGATACGAAGCCTTGGTTTTTTGTTGGCTTATGAATCTTGCCTTGTTTTAATTATGGTTTGGCATTATGTTGATATCAGACAGCCTTGCTTAACTATGGTCGATTTAGCCATCTAACCCCAAACACTCACCAAGCTACAAAGGCAACAGCAGCAGGAAAATAAACCAAGCTCTGGAAAAGCAAGTCATGACTTGTTTGCTCATCTATGGGACAACTCTTAAACAAACTGTAGCTTAGTGTTATGTAGGAAGGCAGTAACAACAGTCTTTGTTTTTTGTAATTAGCATAAGTATCCAACTCATTGATGATTTTCTTTGTTATTCTTACAATGTTAATGCTTTAAAAGTCTTGATCAACACTTAATTGGTTAGTTCACTAAAGCTGTCACATTCCAATTTGTAATAACATATGTAGGTTTACTTTTAAACCCAGAAAAGTTATTGCAATATGCAAGTGCCACAATAGCACATTTTAGCACAGAGAAGAGTGGCAGGGGGCAGAAGACAAAACTCTAATTTTTCATTAACGCAATGCTCCACTCCTAATCTACCCAAGGACAGCAATTCAGTTGAGCACTGATGTTATCCCCTTCTGGGATAAAGGTGGTATTTACAAGTCATGCACTCTACCCATAACTTCATGGACACAAATGAAGTCAAGGGTTTCAGGCTCAGCAGGTTCATTAAATTAAGATCAAATAGTGACCTACAAACTGTTGTCATCAACAACTTCGTTACTGCAAATTACATTAAGCTAAACTAACTGAGAATCACTGCAAAATATTCGACTTTTTTCTTGAAGTCACGTGACACCTGAAAATTTTACTAACATTCTATTTTCACATTCACCTTTCATCAGTTCATTCTCCATCTGGTAATAAGACTTACACATATATTATATAAGTCTACTCAGAAGTAAGTCTCATTAAGACTTACTCTGCGGCAGCAGTCGCCAAACTTACCTGAATGCAATGGGACTTAAGGGCCAGTGTAGTATAATGGTTAGAGACTGTTGCACTATGACGTGGGAGACCAGAGTTCAAATCCCTACTCAGCCATGAAGTTCATTGGGTGACCTTGGGCTGTATCTCAGTCTAACCTACCTCACAAATTTATTGTGTAGATAAGTTGGGGAATGAAAACTATGTGCACCACAAACTTCTTGGGGGGGAAAGGTGGGCTATAAAGTATAATCAATAAAAAATTTAAATATTATTTGAGCTTATTGTTTTATCTTTCTCTTTGGACAATTGTTTCTCAGAGTAAATAAGTATGTACAACTCCTTTAAGACAAAACATGCCAGAATCACTGTTCAAGATGCTTTGCAGTCCAGAGGTACATGCCAATAGCATGGTAATGTTTCTGATGGACTAATGAATTTTCTGGGCGCCTTTCTGAAAGGTTCTGTTACTTATTGTCAGAAGTGGGCAAAAAAGTACTCTGTTCCACCAGAAGGTACAAGACAACATCCAAGCAAAAGGCACACTGACCCAGTTCACACTTAACATTTTTTGGTATGTGTTCTTGGAACAAGCAATGAGCAAGAGCATTCCTTCCCCCATCTCCTCCCCTCTCATTCCCAGCTGCAAAACAGTTTTTTTCTGGTTTGTTAAAACCAGTCTTCCTGTTGCAATGTAATGGAGAAACTGTGATTTAACAAAACAGTCTCCACTGGGGGTTGTGATAAGGAAGCACTTATTTAAGTTTGTTGTTCTTTTCCACTCCAACAAGCTATACTTTGTTGGACCAGGAATATTACACCTGAACCTGGAGAACACTCTTTGATTACCGATAAGTGGCTTATAAAAAGTAAAGTGACCCCTGACCATTAGGTCCAGTAGTGTCCGACTCTGAGGTTGCAGTGCTCATTTCGCATTTCTGGCCGAGGGAGCCGGCATACAGCTTCCGGGTCATGTGGCCAGCATAACAAAGCCACTTCTGGTGAACCAGAGCAGCACACGGAAACGCCATTCACCTTCCCGCCGGAGCGGGACCTATTTATCTACTTGCACTTTGATGTGCTTTCGAACTGCTAGGTGGGCAGGAGCTGGGACCGAGCAACGGGAGCTCACCCCATCGCGGGGATTCGAGCCGCCGACCTTCTGATCTGCAAGTCCTAGGCTCTGTGGTTTAACCCACAGCGCCACCCATTTTCTAAATAAACAAGGTCAGTATGTGACAATCCAAATACTTCAAATTCCAGACAAAGCAGGATCCTGCACACTACAGAATGGCGGCTCTATGAAGATAACAGAGGTTGTCAAAACCAGTCTAAACCCATCACAAATATTACACATATCAGGTTATCTACTGAATTTAAAGCAACTTGACAGCTCTTAACACACACAAATCAGATAGCAACACAAGAAACACTTAGGCTAAAAAACAGAACCCTCTGGGTCAGTGTTTTTCAACCACTGTTCCGTGGCACACTAGTGTGCCGCGAGATGTTGCCTGGTGTGCCGTGGGAAAATTACTTTATATATAGTCAATATAGGCACAGAGTTAATTTTTTAAATATTTTCTAATGGTGGTGTGCCTCGTGATTTTTTTCATGAAATAAGTGTGCCTTTGCCCAAAAAAGGTTGAAAAACACTGCTCTGGGTGACATTCCAATTCAACAGAATTTGATGATGCGAACAGCGTTCGAAACTCCCATTGTTCTAGGCATGTTTTGCAATATGGAATTTCATTAGCATGAGCAGTTTTTGAGCTCTGGGTGCAGTACTGCTCTAAAGATTTCTGATTAAAAAACTGCAGAGAGGAAGGAAAGGAAGACATTTTTCTGCCTCCCCACTTCCAGGCGCTCTTAAGAATATTAGGGGGGCAGGCAGGAGAAGCATGGCTTTGTTTTTTGCAGTCATCAGATGAGGACTAGGTAAAGGTAAAAAAAGGACCCCTTGACTGTTAGGTCCAGTTGTGTCCGACTCTGGGGTTGCGGCACTCATCTCGCGTTAATGGCCAAGGGAGCCAGCATACAGCTTCCGGGTCATGTGGCCAGCATGACTAAGCCGCTTCTGATGAACCAGAGCAGCACACGGAAATGCCGTTTACCTTCCTGCAGGAGCGGTACCTATGTATCTACTTGCACTTTTGACGTGCTTTCAAACTGCTAGGTGGGCAGGAGCTGGGACTGAGCAACGGGAGGTCACCCCCCATCGCGGGGATTCGATCCACCGACCTTCTGATCAGCAATCCCTAGGCTCTGTGGTTTAACCCACAGCGCCACCTGCAAATGCCATAACTTGTGGCTAATGCAGCAAACACCTTCCCAGCCTGGATGAATAGGTTGTCCATTCTGTACCGTTTCTAAAAATTCATATTCTGTTAGTTTTTGTGTTGGTTTTGACAGCTTTTAGTTGGGACTGAGCAACAGGAGCTCACCCCGTCGTGGGAATTCAAACTGCCACCCTTCCAATTGGCAAGCCCTAAGCTTTGTGGTTTAACCCACAGCGCCACCCGCATCCCCTCAGATGAGGACTAGATCATGTGAAAAATGAATATAAGATTTTAGCTGCAGTTCATTTATTTTCAGCTTTGATATTGTTATTTTTTTTTTAAGTGTGCCTAGACATTCCGTTGTTGCGCCAATAACCTCGGTTTAAGATGCTATTTAGCTGCTAGCTTTCATATCTCAGTTTCTAACAGTGGATGCAAATGCATCTACACCTCCAGGCTCTAAATGGAATAGGCAAAAGGGAAGGACAGCCCACCAAGGAATCCAAGCAGAAGTGTCACCTCTTGTCAAACAAGCAGTATCTTTATTCGCTCTAAAAGCTCTTGTAAACCACAGAAGAGGCACTATCATCCAACAGAAATCAGAGCTATAGCTCAATATCCTGAATGAACTAATAGGCTTCTGCCGTACCACTACATCGCCAACTCAAGTCTGCTCACATTAATTTCTCACTGCTACACTACCTATTGGATTTTTAACTGAAGATACAAGACAAGAAAGTGAGAAAGGAATGTAACGTTTTAAATGTTTTTATGCCATTGAAAAAGGGTTTCTAGACCACCCCCCCTTAAATTAAGGGTATGAAATTAAAATGATTACAGCACAACCCAGTTGGAAGTCCCACTTAGTTCAATGGGCCTTAGATACAGTATAGGATGACTGTACAAATGATAAAACAATTTTGTACAATGTAGCACAGAGTGGGAACAATATAAACTGCAAAAATATGTTACTAAATTGAAGATGCAATGTTTTACAAACTACGCACACCAACCTGGAGTAAGCTTTACTGAATTCAGTAGAATATACAGTACAGGTAAATCAGAAAATTGTAAATTTAAAAGGAAGGCAATTCCTCAGATGTAATCCCCAGTGTGATCATGTGGAAGTAGTAACTCCATGTGTCTAACAATATTCAAAAATTTTCATGTACATTTTAGTAACCCATGCAACCATTCTTTAAGGCAGGTAAGTATATCCCTATATTACAGGTGGCTGCTGGTGAGTGTGTGGACATCCCTGTAATATAATCAACAAATTACAGTATTAATTTAACAACAAAATTGTCTATTTAGCTAAATTATGTACCCATTATCAGTACATAACATATTGTGACATACATGAGCAAGCACTTTGACTCTGCACACTCCTCCAATGAAGGCTACAGCACCCTCTAGGAGTTTTGACTGTGGAAACCCAGAGTTATGTTTGTTGCTTATGAAACTTTACTTCTCTGATACTGCTACATCTTAAAGCACATTCATACAGAGAACTAAAGGGCACACCTGTACAATAAATACTCGACAAGTGTCAGCTACAGTTAGTTAGGCATAATGACTAAGAGACTAAGCTATCAGTAATCAAAAATCCCTAGTTCAATTCTCACCTCTGGAATAACCTCACTAGGTGGCCTTAAACAAGGCAGTCTCTCAGCCTTAGTCACCTACTTCACCCCCCACCCCACACACTCCATCTGCTTTACAGAGGATAATAATACTGTAATATTACAAGGTTGTTGTAAGGATTACAAGTTAATAAATGTGAAGTGCTTTAAATACCTGAAAGCTCTACAAACATTATAAGAATTAGGCCACAATCCAGAGAGGCATACACACCACATTCTGCATTATGCTTGTTATTGCTGAAGATAAATTGACAATGAATGTCAACTCACAAAGTTCAGTTTCTGAACTGCACTCCAAGCAATGACACCAAGAGATAGAAAACCACCCAGACATAATTCATCCTTGTTCAGGCACAGCACCTGCACACAGAGGGACGACTATGGGACCCTGTTTCCACTCCTCAGCATCAAAACAGTATGCTGGGCCATTAGATCTGTGGTTGTGCATGCTTCCTGTGTCTCAGTCCAACCCTGCAATGCAGTCTAGTTACTTAAGTTCAAACCAGGAAGGATGTTGGAGGGATACACAGATATGACACAAAACTGACCCCTGCAATACTGCAGCTCACAAACCAAGGAAAGAGGGGATGAGTGAGAATGGTGATTCGTTCACATGGTGTTCACTTAGTTTGGCACAGCCAGAAAGTGAAACACTTCCTGAATCCAGGAACTTCCCCTTCTATAAATGCACTGCTAAACAATGAATTCAAAAATTCAAATTCAAAGTTAATGTTAATGCCACAGCATCATATGACTGTTAGGGCTCTTTATCTTTTAATTTAAATAAGTAAACAATCTCACTTTAAAGAACAAATGATGTTTCAGTAATTTATTCAGAAAAGTTTATAAACATTTTAATCACAAAATAAGTGTTGTACCTACTTTCATTAAAATATTGGGGGAGGGTTCACTTTTAAAATATATCCCCCCAAAATCTCACAACCAGTAACCTTTTCTCACAATAAACAGGCAAATATGAAGTTGAGACAAGTAGAGAAAAAACAAAGGCAATCTAACTGCATTCATTAGCAGAGTTCAGAGGCCTCTGGTACATCAAGATGCTTGAGGTTCTGCCCCCTATGCGGCTACACACAAACACAAACACAGAGAAGTACCGGTATGCCCCAGAAGATCTAATTTCTGAATATCAATGCAAAAGATTCTAAGCAATCTGATGGTGTGGTATTGAACCCTATGTTTAGACATACTATATATTGGTTCGTAGATAAAGTCTTGACTTTCAAAGTATAATCACTTGCCTGCTTACAGCAAATTTCTATGCACATTTTCTCACCAGGGTTGGAAGGTTCAACTGATATGCTCTTGCTTGGAATCAGCTGCATTGCCAGAAGTGCCCAATGTAGCTCTAATGTGATGGGACAGTGTATCTGAGTACAGTACAATCTTTAGAAGATTGTGGGAAACAATCTTGTACTGACTTAGGTTGCACTGGGATCGGTGTCTTTGTTCTGTTTGATGTAGGGTTCTCAGGATGTCCAACTTAGAGCTTCCTAAAAATTTCCCCACTTCTTATGAAAAGACACAGAAATAGCCAGACAGAGACCTAAAATAAACTTGGTTAATTTCTATTCAGAGGAGGTACTGGTATCTCAAAGAATGACAATGAGCAAGTGTTAAGTCATTTCTGAGACTTGTGCATCCTATATCAAACCATAGAAACACAGATAATAAATTCAAGTTGAACAGCTTACAGGACAGGACAGGCCATAAGCCAATGGTAAAGCATCTGTTTTGTATGCTACAGTTTGCAGGGTCAATCCTCAGTGACTCCAGGTAAGTCTGGAAATGTCATCTATATGAAACCCTGCAAGACCCCACTACCAGTCAATGTAGACACTACTGAGCTAGACAGAGCAATGATCTGACTCAGTATAATGCAGCTTCCTCAGTTCCAATTTTTTTGTTTACAAGCAATAACTTGTGTAACAATCTAGTAACTCCAGCTAAACTTACAACAATTTCTAGCAGCAGTAACAACTCTGAATTCATGCATTCCTGCCAAGCTAGCTAGTCTGAAGCTGCAAACAGGTAGTCAACCTAAGGTTGCTTCAAGAATAGGTATATTACATGCTGATATTGAAAACAGACCCACAAATGACCCAACACAAAATGCCATACTCAGTATGGCAAGAGATCAATTACTTTTCCCATATGTGTCTCAAATTGCAAACTATTATTTGCTCTACAGCTGCTAAAGTGAACCCGTAGTTGACGTATGATTAAAAGCCACACGTGTTACTAGCCTGACCGCACACACACATAACTATATTAGTCATTTGTGGTACAGTGCATGAAAGAAAAAGGAAGCTCTTGTATTTACAAAAGCCTCCCTCCATGCACAAATAGAGGAGATTCTTGTCGCAAGCAGCCAGGTAGGGGGTTTTGCCAATCCTAAATTATAGGATCAAGCTGTCTACCTCTGTTGGAATAGAAATACAGCAGCAGGATTGATTCACTTTAACACAACTCAACCAGCCATGAGGGTGTGACCAAAAGACAATCCCTACTGAAAAAGTACCCAGCATAAACTTTATCTTGAAGAACATCACAATGGGGGTGGGGGCAACTATCATGATAGGTATATTCATCTGGGCCAATTCCCAGAAACAGCAACATTTTCTCTCTCTCTGCTCCCTTCCCCGTTTTCTTTTAAACTATGAATGCCAGAAATTGGCAACACCGCTGTCGGCAGGCCTGCCTGAGCCAGAAAACGGGCTCTGCCCACAGAAGTGCCCTCGCTTTCCCGTGTAGCTCTTCGGCCTTTTCCCTTGAAAAAAAAGATTTGCTCCTGCGCCAGAAGGGAAAGGGAGCTACTGGCGAAGGGGCTGCACTTGCTCACTAACTCTTGGCAACCGAGGCCAGGAGGAGCTATGCATGCGTGCATGGTCCTGTGGCCGCAGACCTCCATTCTGGGCGCCACTTCTTGGTTACACCGGAGAGTGACGGAGGACAGAAGTAGACCTGGGTCAGACGCAGGTTTCCTAAAATTACCAGGGGAGGCTATGTGCATTGCTCCGCACCTGGGCTGGCCTCTCCCTGCAGCCGCCCGCCGCAAAAAAGTTGCTCCATGGGGGTCCACTGCCCCGAAGCCCTCCCCCTACCCCGACCTCCCTGGCCTCAGTTTCCCCACCAGCTAGGAGGGGGGCCCCGCCCCGCTCACCTCCCGCACGTCCTGCAGGCACTCGAGGACGGCCAGGTTGTTGGCCCAGCTGTGCTTGGGGCAGACGCGGGTCACGTCTTCGCGGCACACCGGCTCGTCCGCCAGCTTCCAGCCGCCTCCCGCCGAGGAGCCCCCGCGGGGCAGACGGCCGCCCCCAGCTCCGCCTCCGCCGCCTCCCGGGAGTGCTCCCAGCCCCAACTGAGGCAGCGGCTGGCCCCCCATTCCCCCTACGACCGCCGGCTGCTGCTGCTGCCCCGGGAACACCTGGGCGGCCCCGCCCGCCGCTGCCCCGCCTTGCTGCTGTGCCCGGGATGACCCGAGAGCCACGAGCAGCCAGAGGAAAGGAGCGGCGAGGAGAGGGCCCGGCCCGCGTCTCCGGGCCGGGACACGTCCGCACGGCGCCATCTTGGATGCGACTCCTCTCCTCAGCTCCGCTCGGCCCGGCCCGGCCTCGCTGCCTTAGGCCCCGCCCGCCGCAGCCTGCGCGCGCAACGCCAACGGCACCGGCGGTCACGCCCACCGCCTCTCGGAGTGCGTAAGGACCGCGGCGACGTCGCCGCGGCGAGCAGAGTGAGGCAGGAGACGTCACCACCTAGCCGGAGGAGGGTTGCTTGTCCGAGAGCGGCGCGACACCTACTGACAGGTCTTTCAGGGAAAGGAACCGGAATGGCGCTTTCCTCTGTCGCCTCTCTCTCTCTCTCGTCATACCCCCACCCTCTAACTTTCCCCCTAGTTTTTCTAATTTTTAGGAAATCCTTTCTTGCCCATAACAGCAAAACCACTTATTTTTATCAAGTTTTTTTTATATGAAAAAAAATCTTATTTTCTGTGCAAGCGGAATTGTGTGACCAGTAAATGTCAGTCAATTCCGCCTTCAGTTTTAAAAACGGTATTTGCAGTTCTAGACATGTAGACTCAGAAGTGAGTCCAATTTCTTTGAAGTGTTCAACAGGGCTGCCCCCTAAGACTCAATGGAACTTGCTTCTTATCTGTTCTTTAAGTGCCTTGGGAGTAGTTTTTGCACACATTCTTTGCTCACAAGTCATGCAAATGCCATAAAAAGGTAAAGGGACCCCAGACCATTAGGTCCAGTCGTGTCCAACTCTGGGGTTGTGGCACTCATCTCGTGTTAATGGCCGAGGGAGCTGGCGTATGGCTTCCGGGTCATGTGGCCAGCATGACAAAGCTGCTTCTGGTGAACCAGAGCAGCGCACAGAAACGCCGTTTACCTTCCTGCAGGAGCGGTACCTATTTATCTACTTGCACTTTTGATGTGCTTTCGAACTGCTAGGTGGGCAGGAGCTGGGACCGAGCAACAGGAGCTCACCCCCCATCGCGGGGATTCGAACCACCGACCTTCTGATCAGCAAGCCCTAGGCTCTGCCACCCTTGCTGATCAGCAAGCCCACAGCGCCACCGGCAAATGCCACAACTTGTGGCTAATGCAGCAAACACCTTCCCAGCCTAGATGAATAGGTTGTCCATTCTGTACAGTTTCTAAAAATTCATATTCTGTTAGTTTTTGTGTTGGTTTTAACAGCTTCTAGTTGTTTTTACTATATTTTGTATGCCACCTTGCTATATAGAGCTAGTGCTAGTCCTACCCTTGTTGTTGGTAAATTATATTATTAGAGATTAAACTATCTTTATTTGTAAGTAAGCCTCTTTGAGGCTTAGGCCAGCAGTTATGCTTTAGAAACTCAGCAACACAAATACTGAGCTGAATTCCTCTATCAATACTTCAATGGTCAAGAGTATGCAACATGGTACAGTGGTACCTCACGTCACTTAATTCGTTCCAGAGGTCCATTCTTAACCCATAACCGTTCTTAACCTGAGGCGTGCTTTTGCTAATGGGGCCTCCCACTGCCACCGTGCGATTTGCGTTCTCATCCTGGGGGGAAATTCTTAACCCAAGGTACTACTTCCAGGTTAGCGGAGTTTGTAACCCAAAGCGTTTGTAACCTGAGGTACCAGTGTAATTAAAATATATGTTCAGTGTACCTCAATTTCCAAATGGCAAGTGGTTTCAGATACTCAGTTGGCTTTACCATTGCACCAGCACAGTTCCAACTTCACTGCTGCCCTTCCCCACCAAAATATACAAGAACAGCAATGTTGGGAGAGAGGCCCTGAAACACTACCACTCCTGCCTTTCAGCCGAGATAAAACATTGAATTCACTGTCATTTAGAGTGGAGACTATGCAGTCACCTTTCAGCAAACTAGGTAAGTTTCACAGTTGTTCCAAACTCTGGTAGATTAGCTTGCTACATGATTACCTTGCTACATGGAAATATCCCAATCATATAATTACCACAAGATATTGGATCCACTAACCCAAACTTCAGGACTTATTTGGCATTTAGAGGATCCTATATTTATATCTCAAACTTTGCAGGTTGCTGGTCAGGCAGTGCAAGCAGCAATTTAGCATTGCAATGGAGGGTTTTGCCATTTGGAGAAAGCCAGAGATATTAAACATTCTATATTCTTCCTCTTGTATATATTAAACATTCTTTATTCTTCCTGTTGCATATAAAAGTAGTATCACACACACAAAGCACAGTTCAATTGAAACATGTACATTTTTAGACAGATCGGTCATACAGTTAAACTTTAGAAATGTTGTTCTGTAATTCTGTATAGTAACCCATCAGTTCAGGCAGCACATAATGGTGCAATTTCTACTGGCTTCAGGTAAGGTAAAAAAAAAAACCACCCTCATTGGTCTTGCAATTTGCATCACTCTCTTGATCGCTAGCCTTGGACAAGAATACATACATGAAATATTTGATCCTATTTTGATTGATAGCGGAAGATGAATCACCAACAATCCCAGCAAATGGTTTTTTCTGTCAATAGAGTTGGTAGAGTTCTGAAATTGCTTCATGTTTCAACTCCCAATGATCTGTCAGGCACAGCACTCTGTCCAGTTCTCAATGGAGGTCTATGGGAAGTCTTACAGGAACATATTTATACCTGAAGTTGCCCATTCTTCATCAGGCCACAATTATATTTTCTTATTCACAATGTCTTTTAGCAGCCAGTTCCCACCAGGCTTCACCACCACCTTTTACCAAGCCCAGTCATGGTCCAGAGAGGTAACTTGAACAGCTCACTTCAGACAAGGTCCCATCTTCTTATGATGAGATGGCCTGAAACAAAAATTTAAGCAGTCTTCTGCTAAAGGAGCATTGCCCATGCCACAAGCCTCCAAAATCACAAGAAGAGCAGAGATCATGATCTTCATCCAAGGTCAATGGTAAGTTTCCAGGAAATATAAACTGGCAGCCAAATCTTTCTCAGAAGGGCCCCATCATCTGCCTAGGCAGTAAAGCCAGAAAAGCACAGGGTCCACAATAAGGTAAAAGTAGTTTCCTTTAAGATGAGGTGGAAACAAGAATCCATAAATTTAAAAAGGAACAAATGTGTGGGCTGGGCATGGGAGAGAGCTGTTCTAAGGAGCAAGATTTTGCTTGTGCTGCAATGTTGGCAGGGTGCACTCAAGGCAGCTAGAATCCAGTTAGCAGCAGAGCTGGTTTGTGGGAAATTGGTTCAGTTCAGAGAGTAGCTCATTGGGGCAGCATGCAGCAGACAGTCATTGCCACTTGTAGATCTTCACCATCTTTTCTGTCAAGGTAGCCAAGAAGCTGTTGCGGTTCACCTCATAAGGGCAGACATCTAACACAGGAAGGTCAGCAGGGAGTTTCTGCAGCAGGGAGCCACTCCCTGCATCCCAGAGCTGCAGGATAAACAAACAGAGTCACAGTTTATCAGGAATCCTGTTGCATAAAAATACAGCTCTAGCTGTTACTAGTTGGGATGCAGCAAGGAGACAAGTTACAAAAGTATTGAACCATTACTTTCCCGTACATTGGCAAGCAGCCTAACAACACTACACATTTTTGGTAGATTCAGAGTGAGCAAGTGATTAGTGGTGTAATACTGAGGACATCCCTCAGCCCGGCACAGAAAACATGCATGTCCATACCAAGAGTCAAGCCTCAAGGAAAGTGAGAAGAGGGGGGACAAGAGAGCCCCATGTCCATATGATGAAAATGGCACTGTGATTGCCGTGAGGAAATGCTCCAAAGAGGCAGGTACAGGCTATACCAGTGTCTCAAAACAGAGTTTTCACTAGAACAAGGGCTCAAGTCTTTTCTCAATGACCAACCCGGCATTAAGCTCTTTGAAGCTGCATAGCCTTAAAAACATAGGAAAACAATTACTCAAGTACCCTAACCACCACCTAGGCTTCCAGCATTTTAGACTATTAACACAGAGCCAGACACATCCTACTCCTACAACAAAAAACAAAAAATGGTACCATGGCAGAGTTTGATGCTTCATCCCCAGCACACACAAGAATACTGCCATCATCTTCAGGACTCTGGAAGATGGCATTTTTGGTCAGGAGTTTGCACGATGGACCCGCAGTAAGAGTTTGAACTGGACGACATGAACAGATCACATCCTCAGTCCCATCAGTCAGCTGAGTAGAGGTCAGCTCCATCACCACACACCGTAAACAGTTGTTGTTTCTATCTGTGGGATGAAAGTGAAGAGTTTTCCAGGGGACAGGTAGGTATCAAGGTATCATAGGAAGGTATCAAGACAAAACACTACTCTGGTTTAAATGGTTTAAATGCAGCCCAGAGGCCATTGCCTGACCCCTTCACTCACCGCTCATGGCAACTACCCCATTTCCTTAGGATACTACTCACTTGCAATCCCTTCCTTGCATGTCATCCTACAGAAGCAGGAGTGCTCATACTGCACAGCAGATCCCTCTTGGGAGCTGCAAAGTTCTAGGGAGGGATAGACTCCTGAAGTAGTTGGCACTTACCCTTCACCTGGGTGGAAAGAATGCCCCCTGGTAAAAGATCCATATTGTATTTGGGGATGGGAGACTGTACCCTCTGTGTCCCATCATCTTGAAAAGATTTGGAAAGACTGGGGTACAGAATAACTGGTGCAGCATTTTAGATGCAGGCCAGAAGTATCCTCTTCTCTTTTAATGTGTGTGCAAGAGAGATGCCAACAACAAACATGTTAAGTGGTTTCTGTCCTCACAGTTGTAACTCCACATTTAGGGTGAAAGGAATCTCAACACTGCATCAAAACAGCCCTGCCCTGATATCTACACATCACAACTTACTGGGTCTGAATGTTGCAAGGCAGTGCCGTGTGCTGGCCTCTGTCTGAAGGTCAATGCAACCTCCAGGTTCCAGGAGGAGGTGGTGAGGCCGGTAAGAGCCACTGGCCTTTTGTTCCCAAAAGCAGGCTCCCTCCAGTGTCCCAGATACCAGTCCACCATAGGGCAGTGAGGCAGAGGCCATTCGGGGAAGATAAGATAAGGACACCACAGGGCACCTGTGAGAGACAAAGGAAAGAGCAATAACTAACAATGTGAAACCATTCCACTATCCCTACTCATTTGCTGTTGCGAGTCTGAATGAGCATGAGTAAGGAAGGATTTCAAAGAGAACTGGAGAATCACACTCACTTTTACATACCATTGGCCCAAAGAACTAGTGCTATGACTGAAATCCTATTAATATTTACCTCTGAGCAAGCACCACTGAACACTGCACAATTGACTTCTGGGTAAGAAACAAGTTGAGCTCCATATCACCATGACTGTTCACAACCCCAGAAAAGAACAAGGTAGAAGTCAATCACTGCAGGCAACACTGCAAGTATGACAATCTCTCCAGGGCTTACCTCACACCATGTTCATTCCTATTCCTCATCTACAGAACTGATTGAAAAATACACATTCTGAGAAGTCTTGGTGCAATGCATTAAGGACTGGAAATGGATCCCAGATAGGTTTATCAGGCTAAACCCCTGCCATTAGGCCACTCTCCCAAGTTCAAGGGTCTTCATTCTGGGTTACTGGGAGGTAACCAGCAACCAGAGTAAAAGATAAGTGTTCTGCAAATTCTGTGCCAGGAAAGATATACCAATAACACATGGCGTGCAAATTTTAAAGTTCTACATGCACTGATCATCCTTCATCTGCTTCAAAGTCCTCTACAGTCTTAATTCATATGCTCAGAGGACAACCTAACTGTATAAAGCAGAAAAGCAATACCTGGACTTCTGTGGAGCAAGCTCTTGGACATGAGAGCTTGTGTCCCGTAGGTCATACACCAAGACAGAGCCATTGACCAAGCCAGCATAGACATAGTTGGTGTCATCCAGGCACCAGCTGCAGCTCCAGACAGGTCGACCAGTATTGTACGTCTGCACAACGGTGTTTGTAGTCAAGCTGAGGGAAAGTTAGCGGAGCTTTACATATCAAAGCGGTCTCCCATTGAGGACCTTGGCACTTCTGCACGTGGCCCACGCTATCCAGCAGATACCCAGTTGTGGGCAGAACAGCACAGTTCAGACAAAGCTGCTCTGCAGGAGCCAGGCAATACTTCCAGAATAAGATCCTTACACAATCTCCTGGACCACAGAGAAAGGAAGCAGGCAAACCCTAACCCTCATCATAATCATCACTACTCACCTGGTAAGCTTGAGGGTATGGTCTAAAGCAGCAGATAATAGCAAGCCATCTGCACGGTTGCTGAAAGCCAAGCCCCGGATCTGCTTGCTGTGGATGGGGACATATTGGCTGCTCTTTGAGTTGACTGCACTCATCATCTTAATTCCACAGCCTGAGACACAAAGAAAACAGATCAGCAGAAAGCCCACCCTGTTAGTCCAAATGCTGCAATGTCTGTCCTCTTGATATTATTATTATTATTATTATTATTATTATTATTTGTACCCCGCCCATCTGGCTAGGTCCCCCAAGCCACTCTGGGTGGCTTCCAACAAATATTAAAATACATTAAAATGTCACAGATCAAAAACTTCCTAAACAGGGCTGCCTTCAGGTATTTTCTGAATGTCAAGTAGTTGCTTATCTCTTTGACCTCTGATGGGAGGCGTTCCACAGGATGGGTGCCACTACCGAGAAGGCCCTCTGCCTGGTTCCCTGTAGCTTTGCTTCTCGCAGTGAGGGAATCGCCAGTGTCCGGGCTGAACGATGGGGGTGGAGGCGCTCCTTCAGGTATAAGGACTGAGGCCGTTTAGGGCTTTAACCAAGGCAGTGAAAAAACCACTATTCCCATCATAAAACTTAGGGACTTGCTTCAGCAGGCAACTCACCAGGAATGAGGGTGCTTTGTGGAGATGGCTGTGACACTACAAGGCAGCTCAGTGGGTCGCAGTATGCCATAACCCGGCAGTTGCCCACCTGAGACACTAGTGTGGCCCTCTCAAAATGGTACTTGTGCTGGCCCTGGCTGGAGGAGAGGCAGCCTGGAAAGCATGAGCGAGAGTTGCTGGGCTGCTGAGAGGAAAGGGTGTTGTGGCGAGCCATCAGGGCCTTTAATTCCTGTAGAATGGAAAGCAGGAAAAATGAGGCAAAGAAAGCATGTGTAGAGCCGAGAGCACTGGATGTTTCCACAGGCAGGACAGTAGTAAAAGTCAGGACCAACTTGTTCTGGGTTGTTGTTTCTTTACTGCTTTTGTATACAACTTGGCTATTTTTTGCATGTAGAGTGGTTTATAAATTCTGAAACAAAAACTTTGTCACAGAAAAGAAATACACCAAATGCAAAAGCCCTTCAAATGCTCAACAATCTCACCACCACCACCCCCAGCTAAAATAATAGCTGGGATATCCTAGCCTTCAACTTGCCACTTTTCACTCTGCAAGGTGGTTACTTAGCTGAGCTTGCCTTAGTTTTTTCACTATTCCCTGCAAGATCCAATTTCTACTCCTTTCTGTGTCTGTTTCCTCTCCATGTATTGTTGTGATGAGTGTCTGGAGGATGCAGGCTGGCACAAAGAAGAGCGCTGTCTCAGGACTGTTTTGAGAGGTTGTCTCTGGGGGTATGACAGGGGATGTCTTGGGTGGATCCCCGTTTGGATTTTTTTGTGCTCTGGAATATTGCTCTGGAAGTTTTCTGAGTTATACAAATTCACTGAGGGTATATAAAATTTACCAAATTAGAGTTTTGATTTGGAATGTTTTTGTGACTCCTTTCCCCAAATCACAACCTTTGACATACAAACTCAAATCAAGGAATGAAACTGGGCCAGGGTGACGATATGGGCCCCAGATTATGGGTGCCCAATGGCACTCACAACGTAACATTACATCATTACGCCATGTTACATCAGGTTGCACTGGAGCCCCACAGTGTGGGTGCCATGCCACCCAGGGCCCCCTAGAGTTGCCATCAGTGAACTGGGGTGTCCTATTATCCTGTCCATCATTATGAGAGTGAGAGAAAAGGCCATGAAGATAGCGCATTTCATTTTCTTGTACATGGAAAGGGGATTTAGAAGGTCCTGCATGAACAGGATACAGCTAAACTTACCTGAACTTGCTGCCGAAGTTTACTGCATTCATCTGTCAAGACCTGCAGCTGGAGGCGGCTCTGTGCGGATTCCAGCTCTGCCTTCCTTCGTAGCATTTGCTCCTTCTCTAAAGAGCTGCAAGAGGAAAGTACAACAGATGCAATTAAGGAAGCTCATGAGCCAACCCATCTCTCTCCCACTGGTGAGTAGAATTATTTTTCTATTCCATTTTCCTGCCTGCCCAAAAACTTTTAGAGACATAATAAGTCTCTTAAATTTAGACAGACATATTTAAATAGTAATACTTCAATTTCAGAATGATCATGAGAGATTCAACAGAAAACACATCTCATTTTATCTTAAATATATATACTAGTAAAAGAAAAAGTTACAGAAGCAGGCATATATCTTCACAGGGACATCCAAACACTGTACCTATCATACCTACCTAATACAAGTCTAACAAAGCATGCCCTTAAACTAAAGCCTGGTGTTAGGACACAAGTATCTTCTCCAATCACACAGATGCTCATTTGACTCAGCTGAGGCATAGTGATAGTTTGCCAAGACAGGTATTTATGCCAGGTACTGCTACCCTCAAACATATAGGAGGAAAGTTGTGAGTATATACCTTTTCATGTGTTCCTGTTCAGTGGTGTCCAGTGCTTTCAGAGTACGAGCATAAAGGACTACTATATCCGAGCGCTTGGCTTTCTTATTACACTAAAAAATGAAAAAAATGTGAACATAAGCCAATTTATTCGTTATGAAGGACATCTACTGTGCTGCTATTAATTTCTCATGACTGCTACACAAACCAGGTGGTGGTACTGCTTTTCAAATAGATCTCTTTGCAAAAGCAGGGGTGAATGTACACAGTGTTGGCTTGCTGAGAGACTCCCCTTATCTCATGTAGTTCTCCAGAACAATCAGTGGAACTCCCCCAAACATGCAAAAGTGACCTGCTCAACTTCATTCCCAAGCATCTATTCTCAAAGTTTCCTTGTGCCAACAGGTATTCTGATCCCAGGCAAAATCCCTAAACTTGGCCAACAAAGCAAAGACAACAACTTTAAAAGGTAAACAGCACCTTACTACCACCCCTCAAAAATCCCATTGTCTCAGGAGGAAGTTCTACCACTGCTCTGTCACCAAATACTAGGTACAGCAGCTGCTGCCAACTTGATGTCCTCCAGAAGTTTTGGATTACATAACTTCCTTCAGACTTAACCAGCACATCTGTGCTAGCTGGCACTTATAGGGGATTTGTAGTCCAAAACATATGGAGGGCACCAAGTTGGCAAATGCTGATAAAAATACTCTCCTCACAGGAAGAGTTTGGCCAAAGGGAAGGACAACTTGCTACAACTCCTAGAGCCCAGATTTGAGGAGTCCTGCTGTGCTCAATGCTGGCTAAAGTTCTGTTTGAAGTCCTGCAATCAGTTTGAGTGCCAAAACAAGGAAAAGGGCATCCAAAAAAATGGAACACAGCTCAGGGGAGTGCAAAGAAAAACACAAGATCTACAGAAGGCAAACCAAAAGAGGAATAGCTTACAGGAAGATGGCATGGAAAGTAATGCAGAAAGGGAGAAGAGAAAAAAGGGAAATAATATGGAGAGAACTGTTGCCCACAAATTTTACCAAGGACAGGAAAAGAATAAATGGGTTTCAGAGAGGAAGATTTAGGTTACACGTCAGACAGAAGAAACAAAATACCATTCCAAGCTTTTACCTGTGGGCATTTGCCCACTTGTCCCTTCAGCCACCTCTCAATGCAGCTATAGCCAAAGAGATGCCCACACCGCAGTGCAGAAAGACGGTGCTCCCCAGCATTTGTCCACTCTTCAAAGCAGATGGCACAGGTATCACCACTCTCCTCTTCCTCACCCAGAGGAGCCAGAGGAGCAGCTAGGTGAGTTCTCTTTAATGGAGTTGTCTGAAACAAGAGAACATGGAAAAGGTCAAGCAAATGCAATCTTGGTTATCTTAATTGGCTGCACACCATCCACAGCACACACCCAATCATTCGTACCTTCTTCTGGAGGGCAGTGGCACCTCTAGCATCAGGATGCTCTGGTCCAACAGAATCCCCTCCAGGAGGCTCCATTTGGGTTGCATCAGAAACTGCAGGGGAGAAACAAAGGAATAATTAATACAGGGAGTGATGGGAACAGGTTGTAATTAGTGCCACATAAACAAAAACTCAGTAACAAATTGTTAGCATTTAAAAGGGAAGTTCAAAGTGACTGAACACAAAGCCACTGCTGTCTAAGAAAAAAAGAGAGAAAGAGATCAGCTTTTTCACCAAGATAATCCTTCAAACTATGTTAACAGGGGGCAATTAAAAAAAAAACTTGGCAGAAAATAGTAAAAATAACTCAGCCAGCAAGACACCCTCTGCAAATTCCAATGGTGGCTTTCCAGCACAAACTCCTTCCACCTATGTTCACAACTGTTATGCTCCAACCTTGCTTTCTTCCCTCATTTTCCAAGATCCCCTCCAGGAGGCTCCATTTGGTCCTGCAATTCTATCCTCATCTGCTCTTTTTAAAAATCTCCAACCTTCTCTTGCTGTTCAGAAAAGGGAGTACCATGCACAAATAAAATGTATATGGTACCTGAATCTCCTTATAAACCCCTTCTCAAAATTCCTCTGTGAAACCCTTTTTGTGTATGTGTGAAATAAATAATAATAAGCATGCCTATCTGCATAACAGAACCTCAGTTTGACATTTAGCAAGGTTTGTACAAAGATCAGAAAACAGCTTTCAATTATTCAAAGACAGCAGGATACACTGGCAAAGTCTGGCCTTGGTTCAAGTCTCTGCAGTCATGAAATAAACAGTTTGGTCAGGCCCAAGTCATCCTCTCCCAACCTAGCCTACATCTCAGAGCTGTTATGAAAATACAAATGTCATACACTCTGAAATAAGCAGCCCTAAGCAGAAGGTAATGAATAAACAGATGGTTGTGGTCTAAGGTAGGCAATGCATCATGAGCCATTTCTGAAGTTTTAGGCCCCTTTAAAGAACCAACACAAACCTCCCAAGTTGGCTGGCCCAGGTGCCTCCTCAAGGGCATCCACTGTCTCCTCTTCCTCCTCAGTGGAGCTGCTGCTGCTGTTACTCTCAGAATCACTTAGAACCACAGTTTCATCTGAGCTGTTCCCACTGTGACCTGCTAGGATGTGTGATGCTGCTGTTGCTTGGGTCCTGTTGATCTGGAAATAACTGTCCAATGGTGCTGTGGACCTGAAGATCCAAAGTATAAATTTTCATTAGAAAATGTAAGATGGGCAGAAGAACATGACCCACCCATTTCCAAGCCACAAACCTCAATAATTTACACACCTGTCTCTCCCCTTCTGCCCCAGAAGCCACAACTTTTCATTAGATTCTAAACCAACTTTTCATAATGTGCTACCTTCCATCAACATGAACATTGCTCTGTAAGTTGAGCTAGCAACTCCGTAGCCAAGTGGAGCTCAACAAATTCCTAAACACTGCTCATCCTTCCACCCAATTCTGTGGAGTGTGTCTTCTCTCCCTCAACTATCTCCCATCCCAGCAGGCCCTTCTACAAATGGGTATTTGGGTTTGCTTCCCCATCCCTTTCTCTTTGGTGCTAAGTCTTTAGATGGTAAATTCTGAGGGCAGGGGCTGAAGTTTTCTTTTTTAAAAAACTGAAAGCTACTCTGAGAGCTGGGTAGAGAACACATGAAACAAGCAAACTACTCTGCATGCAAAGCACAAGCTCCACCACCAAGCTAAAGTCCCACACCTATCACATGAGTTTATCTAGAAGCCAGCTTAAAAATACCAGGTGCCTCCAGGATCTGCTTTCCACATGATCCCCCCAACAAGAATCTCCTTGGAAGATCAACCCTCCCACTGCTCATGTCACACACACCCAAGATCCACCCCTCACATACACTCTGTCAGGCACCAACTTTGCAGGATCTGACCCCCCATTCCAACAAGCCCCCATCTGCAGTATCCATTCCCCAGACAGCAGCTTCCCTTCACAAACACTCAAAAACCCCTTCTCTGGGTCTGAGAAGCCCCCTTCCCCCACTGCAACAGTGATCCCAACAGGAGCCAACAATGCATACCAAGGATTCAATCCCACCTGTTACCTCCTTTCTAAACCTTTCAGAAGTCTACTTACTGTATTTTATATAGCTGCCCCATAGCAAGAGGACTCAAGGAAGCCAGTGCGGTTAGAGTATTGGACTAAGACCTGAGAGATCAATGTTCAAATCCCCAGTCATGAAGCTCACTGGATGACCTTGGGCAAGTCACAGCCTCTTAACCTACCTCACAGGGTCACTGTGTAGGAGGGAGGTGAACCATGTACTCCTTGGAGAAAAGGGTGGGATATAAATGCAATAAATAAGCTCTTCTGCTGACCTACTTAAGAAAGCTGTTGAAGCCAGCCAGATGAAGATATTAGTCACCAACCTGGCATCCACGTGGTTGCAATTGGACCTATGACAGTAGCAAAACGCACCTGGCTAATTTCTATCACAACAAAGCACATTCTCTACCATGGGCATAGCCAGGGGGGTGCAGGGGGGCAGCTATCCCCCACTACATCAAGTAAATAAATAGAAATACTTAACTGACTATTTGCATGGCAGATAACTCTGTTCTGCCCCCTAACAAAAAGACACCCCCCTCAAAAAAAATCCTGCCCATGCCTATGTGCTCTACCACTACACTATGACAGTTTTGTAGTGCATTCCCCTTCTGGAACACAGGGAGAAAAATGTGAGGGGCCTCTTGTTTACAAATACCAGCTGCCTTCAGCATGTGCTCCAACAGACACCACCTTCACATATCCTCTCAGAACCCATCTGCTGCTCCAATAACCAACCCTGCAGGATCCATGCCGCCATCCCCATTCTGACATGTGTTCCCCCCTCTCCTCCCCCACTGTGACAGACACTCCTTCACGCGCACACCCTATGATCCACCCCCTGGCTCTGAGAAGCTCCTTACATGACCATGACCATCTCACACACAAAAACACACACACTTTCGACAGGTGTCTCCCCTCGCTTAGCAACCCCCCTCGCTCTGACAGGTACCCCCTCCACTCACACACACCCATGACCCACCCTCTCCTGCTCCGACAGGTGCCTCCACCACCCTACCCCGCAAGATTCAAAAGATCCACAACCCCTGCGAAAGGCTCCCCTTCCCTTCACCCACCCCAAAATCCTCTCCCTGGCTCCCGAGCACCCGCCTCCTCCTCCGTTCTGACAGCCACCTGCGCCCGAGAAGCCTAATAGCCTTCCTTCCCCAGGGAAGGGAACGCGAAAGGCCTCTTGTTTACAACCCCCAGCTGCCTCCAGCACTTTCCCCCGCGGCCTCGTTCCGACAGGCACCTTCTCCCTCTTCCGCGGGGCCCACCACGCCCAGCCCTGTTTCCGAGGGGCTCCCCTCCCCCAGCCCATTAGAACAGGGGCTCCTTCGTACTCTCTCAAGCCCCATGGTCACTTTGAGAAGCTCCCCACAGGATCCGAGCCCTTCCCCCTCCCTTCCTCACCTGGCTCGGGAGGCCCGTTGGGAGGAGGAGGAGGCGGCTGAGGCAGCGCGCGGTCCTTGCTGCTGCCGAGGCGGGTTCCTCCTGGCCCGAGGCGGCGGCGGCCTCCGCGGCTCGCGCTCCCCAACGAAGGCGCCCCATGAAGAGCGAGAAGCCGCCGGCCGAGGCGCCCCGGACGTCGAGGCGTCCCCGTCTGCTGCGGCCGGTTCATGAAGGCGGCTGGCGGCGGCTGGCGACTCGGGCTCCTCGGCCGCCGGCGCGAGGTCCACGTCCATCGCTTCCTGGTGGGACATGTCCTCCCCACAGAGGGGAGGGAAGGGACCCAGGCGTCCGGGCCTGACTCTCCCTCAACTGCAGTCGCTCGAGCGCCCCGCCGCTGCTGCTGCTCCGCCTCCAGCTCCCGCGGCCCCTATTGGTCGCTCGTTCAGCCGCGAAAGGCCGAGCGCGAAAGCAGGCTTCGTCTCCTATTGGGACAGAGCGGAGCATACGTCGCATTTCCATTGGGCTATACGTCTGTCAATTTTGGAGAGGGTGGGAAACGGTTCGGAAGGGCCCCAATCTCTGCGAGCGGAAGGGAAAAGTTGAGGTTGTAATTGGCAAGGCGCATGGGCAGCAAGGGTTCAAAGACTGACAACTGCAATAGCCTTAGGAGGGGCGGGACTTCCGGTTTTTGACCCACAGCATCAAGTGACAGCTCTTCATAGCATACAATGGGAAAAACGCAGAATTTTACCATAGTTCACCGCAGTGCATTGTACTGTACAAGCAAAGATACATGTCGGCACTTCTTCTGGCTCAGAACTTAATACCACAAACCCACACTAGAAGTAACATGAGAAAATCTTGCATGGTTCTTGAATCATGACTTTCCCTCTGGAAGAAGATTCCATTGTCTGCAGAACTCCATTTTTTCCTACAGATGATAATCAAACTTTGCTGGTAGCATAGATTAGTGTGCTGATCTTTAGATTAAGTGTTAAGATTTAGGGTACTTATACATTCCAGGACATGTTCAAGGTAAGGAATAGTACCAGAATCACTACAGTTCATAATGGGTTTTTTATATCAAGTTATGCCCACTGCATTGATGCCATTATCTCCAGAAATAAACCAAAGAAAAAGTTCAGATTGGCACCCATCATTGCAGCATCTCCATCAGAGCAATGGGCTCTATCCACTCCAGGGCTACTGTATCTATTTTATATTTATTGTTGTCACTGATTCTAAAAATAGGTTGGGGGGGGGGGGAGTAGCAGGAAAATTTGCATGGGAGGCCAGCCAAGGTCAACCGCCCCCAACTCATTTTAGTCTTTTCTCATAGGACATTATTTTGATTGCCCTCTTACATGCTCTTTCTGGCTCCATATCATCCTTTAAATTTTGGTCAGAAGAACACACAATAATTCCTACTATGGGTTCAGTATAATTTTATTGAATTACAGAACACCTCACAATACCCCTAGTTAAGTTTGAAGAATGAAGCATTGGGTCTGGAATTCTTATTGTGCTGATTAATGGATCTAAAAACATGCATTGATTTCCAGGGGGGGCAACCATTTCAGCCAAAATAAATCTTTGAGGTGGCTTGTAAGAAGCAACAGTGCATTGAAGCTTACTAAGGCTATACTCACATATAACTCTAAGCCACAATTTGTATAATATGCAATTAGTATAATGCAAAGTCATGTGCACAAGAAGCCCTGAGTGAACCATCAGCTGTCCTTTACTCATAGTTTGTTTTGTTTTCCAGCAGCTCTTGCCTCAATCATGCCTTTGTAAGGATTAGTTTTTCAGGTCTGTGACCATATAATAAAACTTACTGCTGCTAAATCTGATGAGCATCTGGGGTGGGGTGGTTAAGAAAATCATGGCTAAGGAAGGATTCTGGGTACACCTGTAACACTAAGCCATAGTGAAGACAAACCAAGGTTTATAAGATAATAGCAGACCATGGATTGAGACTGTGGTTTGTTAGCAGTAAACAAACCACAATTCAACAAACATAGTTAAACAGCATTGCAAGTTATGACAGTGCGCCAATTTGACCAAGGGCTGTAGGCACATGCCCATTGGCCATGTGCACAGGCACTCCAGGTTGAAAAAGAAAAGGTGCTTGACTTTGTGCTAATGCTCAGGGTGGCCCTGCAAGATTGTGCTGAGAACAAGTTCTTGCATTCCAAGTTCCCCATCGTGTGGTCAGGCTCTCACTCCTTCAAAAGGTCACGAACAATGAGTTGGTTCACAATCGCTGCAAAAACAAAGGCAAGCTGGTTTTCAGAATGGAGTTAATAAAAAGTGTAATATTTTAATCGTTAACACTTCACCTTTGGGTGGCTGCTCAAATGGAGATTGCATTTTGTGGAAGAGCTACTTATCAATTACTTTTGCAGAACTGCAAGTTAAAGCAACACTGTAAAGTCATGAGGAGTGAAACTTGATACGAGAAATTCCATGAGGATTGGTTACCCATTATTTCTTTTCGTAATTCTTACCCAGAGGAACACTACTACCACCACTGTTGCTAATTGTTGTGTTGTTTTGGAGGGGCCTGGTCTCTTAATTCTAGGTACATTACCTCTAGTATTCTTTTGTTAACACAGTTTTCAGATGTATATTGCATTTGTCTTACACCATTGCAGGGCACACAGGTGTGTCCTGTTGTTTTGCCTGCTTGTTTGCTTTTTTACTAAGTGGGAACATGTTGCTTGCTTTTTGTTTCCCTTTTCTTTATGCTATTGTTGTCTGGTGCTTGTTTGATAGTATAGACAACTCTCATCCATAGCTGTCAACTTTTCCCTTTTCTTGCGAGGAATCCTATTCGGAATAAGGGAATTTCCCTTTAAAAAGGGGGAAAGTTGACAGCTATGCTCTCATCTTACATGGGGGTTACATTTTGGGGACAGCACATTAAGCCAAAATTGTTTGTTTGCCATGTGCTTAAAGCTGAATACGGGCAAGTTAAATGTGCATATGTTGCAAGTTACCTTTTTTTAAGAAAATAAAATAATGGAATGTTATATTCCAAATAGTGAGGCCAAGCAAGTGGGGGCAGGGAGAGGCTACCAATGCCAGCTTTGCTTGTGGGGGAAGGAGAGGGTATGATGGTTTGGACCCCTTTAGCTGCCAATGCCCACAGCTGTGGTCCCCAAGGCCTGCTACAGGCCAGGTCACTGGTACCTTCAGCAGTTGGCCGCTGGGAAGGGTCGAAATCCCGGCATTTGTTGATGACGTCCCGTAGGCGTGGGGGGCAGTCGTCTCCCAGAGGTTCTTGCTCCTGGTTGCAGACCTTATCACGGATCTCCTTTGAAGTGCAACCTGAGTTAATAATCACAGGGGACACAGCTATATACTGGGCAAAAATGCATGCAAAATGTGTATATTGTGAACTGAAATGCTGATGGGTTTTCATGAGAACTTTTAAAAGAAAGAAAAAAGCACAGTGATTCAGAATTGTGAACTGAACTTCGGGGGGGGGGGGGATAGATAGTGAGAGAAGCAGGAACTGACATGTTCATCTATCCCTAGGCTCAGCTCTCCACAGAGGGTTTTACTGAATTTGGATCATAACAGTTCCTTTGGAACCAAGTCCAAAGCTGACTTAAAATCAGTGGAAGTAGAGAAAAACCTACTGCCACGAAATGAGGTATTTATCTCTCTCTGCAATGTGGGCTAATACACTGCAGCAAATAATACATTGACCTGCTCTGAGATGAATCTGTTTCTCCACTGGGAGATGGTTGTCTTCAACCCAAATCAGAAGTTTGGATTAAAAACCTGGCACATCACTTCTCTATAACTGAAAGGAAGCTGCTAAAATTAATCCTGCTAAGTCTATCTACTTTTTCTTTGAGCTTTTTAAACAGGGATCATTATAGCTTTGCTCCAAATATCAGGAATCCATCCTGTTTTGTTAATGAAGGTAAAAAGAACTGAAAGTAATAGGTGCTCGGCACTTTAGGATAGATTTTAACTGACCAGGTATGATAGGGGAGGAGCCTGGGACTTTTCCAGATTGAAGCTGAGCAGTTACATCTATTTAATCAGGAATTAGACTTTGCCAGTCTGTAATGTTATTTGCATGTATAGGGAAGTGGAAGGAATCTTGGATGGCTTCTGAAAAAAGAGCCCCCCTCCCCTAGCAGCAGCAGATTGTAGTCTCAGTTGCGCTCCTAAATCTACAAAGCCCGCCTGCTGATCCTTTCCCAAAAGAACGAGCCCAATCCGTGCCTTACCTTCAAATGGGATCTTGCCAGTTGCGATCTCCCACAGGACAATCCCAAAACTGAAACAAAGCAAACAAACCTGGGGTGTGAATGGAATGATATGCTTGACCTGTACCCCCAAGACTATGGCCAGCAGATGGCAGCTTGGCTCTCTGCCTGCTTTCAGCCATGCCTGGGGACTGGGATGTCACAGAACCTCCACAGTTGGAAGGCAGCAAAGTTCCCCAGGTCAGCCGCTCTTCACGGAGGCAGGGCTGGCGCAGGACGCTCTGCTGCGAAAGGGGAAACAGAAAATGCCACATGCACCACACCACCTGCTCCTCCTCCAATGCACACCCAGCATTGCTCACACCTATGGGTGGGCGGTGCAGAAGGATCTACTGCCCCTCCCAGCTGTCCGGAGCCAGCTGCCCTGAGGCCACTGCCTCACCTCGCCTCATGAGCAGGCCGATCCTGCATGGAGGCCTTTCCATTTCCAGGTGGACAAGAAGATCCTTCCACCTGCCTTGCCCCACCCTCCGGCCCTAGGAGTCCTCATAGGGGAGCCAGTCCTGGAGGAAGAACTGTGCAAGGAGAGACTTCATCAGGCGACACCTCCTATCACCTGCCTTGCTCCACCCTCGTCTCTGCTTCTCAATTTGTATTGTACAGTCATGCCTCATGTTACGGCCGCTGCAGGTTACGTTTTTTCAGGTTGCACTCCATGCCGAACCCGGAAGTACCGGAATGGGTTACTTCCGGGTTTCGGCGCTCACACATGCACAGCAGCACTAAATCATGCTTCATGCATGCGCAGAAGTGCCAACTTGCGTCATGCGCGTGCACAGACGCGGCACTGCGGGATCCAAACGCTGTGGGTTGCAGAGATGCCTCCGTCACGGATTACGTCTGTAACCCGAGCGTCCACTATATTCTTTTATGTACCGTGGCTTGCCGTTGTTTTACTGATTATAGTTTAGAAATTATTTATTGTAACTGTTGAGTGGATTTGTTTAACTTTTATATATTTGGTCCATGGGGTCACGAAGAGTCGGACACGACTGAACGACTGAACAACAACAACAACAAATGATTGTTGAATATTACTTTTTTGATGTAGGTTGCTTATTTTAAAGTTTTGTTTTATTATCACATTTTTGTATTGCATTTGATCAGATTCCTCAACCTCGGCCCTCCAAATGTTTTGAGACTACAGTTCCCAGCATCCCTGACCATTGGTCCTGCTAGCTAGGGATCATGGGAGTTGTAGGCCAAAAACATCTGTAGGGCCGAGGTTGAGGAAGCCTGCATTAGATTGTTATAAGATGTATATTTTTTGTTTCTTCAGCTTGTAAACTGCCTTGAGTATAGTACGATAGAAATATGGTATACAAATTACAAATGATGATGGTGGTGATGATCATGATAGGAACAACCAAGGGACATGGTGAAGGCCTTTTTCCAGAGGAAACAATGGACAAAATGTCAACCCCGCTGGCTGTTCTGGAATTTGTTAGAAAGCAGCATCTGTCAAACTGGTTGGTAGCTCCCCAGCTTGACTTTCCCATCTCCCCAGTGATGGTTCTGTGAAACAGCACACGGCATCGTTGTGCACGGCACATCACCTCCCCTCTGCAAGAGGCAGCCAGCAAATAAGACTAGGAGGCAGGCCAGCTGCAGGGTGGTGGTTGCTGTTTTGCTGGGGGCGGAGTGCAGGCAAGAAGCCATTAGAGGTAGCCCCCCTTCCAGTGCTGGATTACCGAACACACAAACTAAGCACATGCTTAGGGCACCAGCAAAGCAGGGGGTGCCAAAAATACGAGTTGGGTTTTTTAAAATGAATTTCATATTTGGGAAGAAGCATCATAGGGAAAATCAGAACTCTGATATACGGTACTTCTTTACACTCCACTCCATACTCTTCCCCCATTTTTCTTCCCTCTTTCTATTACTTGTCCCCACCTAAATGAAATAATATTTTGGGCTCTCTAGGATTCTGTCCCACCTCCACCCTCTTGCCAGCTGCTTACATGCTCAGAGAGGGCAGGTGAACTAGCAGCAACAGCAAGGGGAAGAGAACAGGGCCAGGAGGCTCCAGGAGGTGGCAGTGGTGCCCCTGCAGGAACTCAGACCTTGGCAGGTGCCCAACACCACCAACCCTTGATGCTGGCCCCGTGCAGAAGTAATTAGAAACTTTATGGTGCCATGACATGCATCTCATTTAATTAACACATGCAGGAAACATGGGCTGATTCTGAGTTGTCCATATGTTGTGGTCCTCTGCGGATGCTAATTACCTCCATAGTCTGGCCAGCTGCCTTTGATCTTCCCTCACTTAGCAGCAATCAGTCCACCCTTCAAGCTTGTTTCCACCCCAACAGGTGCCTGAGCTTTCTTTCTTTCCTCATCCCACCCCATCCCTTTTTCCTTTTGTGTCATGTATTTTAGAGTATAAGCCTGCAGGCAGGGGTTGCCTTACTATGGGATTTTGTAAAGCAGCTTCTTTGGCTAAAGAATGGAATGAAGATGCCCCTGATAAATAAAAATGGGGTGTGGCAATACTTTGCAATAAGATACCTGTATATTTCGCTGGCCAGGTTGTATTGATGCTCCACTGACCGCAGGCCCTCGGGACAGATGTAGGCTGAAGCGCTGACCTCTTTTTGGGGTTTCTCCTTGGGCTTCCGTCTGATGGAAGAGACCGTTTGACTCAGTTCAAACCCAGAGAGCTGAGAAGAGCAGAGAGAATGTTGTGTGATCAAGAAAATGGGGTTAAGACTTGAGAAGAGCATCCTGACAGGATGAGCTGTTTTTCGGGTGGAAGAGTGTGCCTCAGAAGGTGGTGGCTGGATCGAGGCTTACCAGGGAGGCTGGTACCCATAGCAATAGTGGGTTGGAGTAGATGACCTTTGGGGGACCCTCCAAATTCTATGACTCTTAGCTCTGTAGCCAAGGGTTAGGAATGCAAAACACACACACACACACACACACACACACACACACACACACACACACAGCTAGAGATACAGACATTTGAAGGTGGGTATGGAATATATTGGGCAGACCTGTCCAATAATCAGCCCCTCCCTGCAGGTCTCCAGTTTCCGGACCTCCTTGGAGGGTGAAAATGATCCTTAAGCCACTGAAAGTGTGCAAGGCAGATACACCTTTCTAAGCCTTCTTTGAAGCCACGACACCTTTACACAGCTCTCACCTTTACACAGTAGCCTTTGGCAACAAGGAACCTGGTGCTGTTGATGCAGTAATGCACCTGAGGCTTGTCCCCGGTCTGATGCAACCTGCAATCAAAAAGAGCCAAGAAGGGGAGGAAAAGCCAACCGTATCCCAACGCTGTGTGTACCTGACCTCCAGGCAGCAGAGTCACTGCCACTTATCGGAGGGAGAGTGGGAGGGTGCTGTGCGAACACAACGGCAGAGCCCTTTCCCCCTTCTAGCCAGGCTCAGTGTACCTGTACAGGCCGATGGCAGCATCCTTTGCCATTTCCAAGCGAATGTCCCACGGTAAGTCAGGCTCCTTTTTCAGCACTTGCCTCAGGGTACCCTTTTCACAATATTCAGTGATGATGGAGTATTCAGGAGGGAAGCCTATGGCAAAGAAGACAATTGATGAATTGCTGCTCCATTTCAGTTGGTGGCTGCCTTTGTCTTTTCTGCTCTGCTACCAAACAGTTTTCAGCTCCTTGACACATTCATGAAAAACAGAGAGGAGAGCGCATATTCCTGGTCAGGAGAGGCTAAGTGGAAGAACTGGTGCTATTTGAAATAAAACTTAGCTCCTGTGAAGTTGAGGGTGAGGCAGAGCACTGCACCAAAAGCATGTATGAATACAACGGACAGAACTATAATGTTTCTTGGTTCAATATCTGGCTGTGTATTCTTTCTTCTGTTCCATTTATTTGTAAAATATAGTTTAGAGACTGCTATTTCATGAAAAATATCAAAGCAGTTTACAACAACAAAAAATACATAAAACCATAAAGTAAAAACCACATAAAGAAAGTTAAAGACAGGCATGAATGTAGAAGGATGAATTCTTAGCTTCCCCCACCCTCCCAAACACACATATACACACAAAGAGCAAAGGTCTTACCACTCTCATCTATGCACATCCCATACAGACGGACGATGTAGGGAGACTCAAACTTCTTCATAGTCTCGATTTCGGTCCGAAAGATGCTCCTAACATCCCTGGGGGAAGCAACAGAGAGATCAGTCTCTGCGATGGAACCGAAAGTCTCTCCATCAGTTCCCTCTGTGAGGGTAGTTAGGTTAGATTTCCAATGCAGAGGTGGCCACTTGTACCCATCACTCAAGAAGAGGACCAAAGAAAGGCACTCACTGTGGTTTGTTCTCATTCAAAGGGTTCTTGAAGATTTTGATGGCCACAGAGCAATAATTGTACTTTCCACTGCACATGGTGTAGCTCTCACACTCTGCCAGGGTGGTCACATTGGTGATCTGGCTTTTGGGTATTTCGGTGATTCCTGTGAAAACAGCAGCATCCTGGACTGGAGGGAAAGGAAAGGGGTTAGAAAGAAGCCCATGGAAACAGATCAGAATTGGGAGGGAGGCCTGCAGTCACTTGGAGATCCCCACATGGTGAGCTGGCAATATTCAAGTTTCAGTATTTCAGAAGAAAAGAAACTGGAAATGCAATAAGACCTGCACCGACAGCTGGTACTTCCAGGACGGCTAGGGAAGAGAGACTTGCCATCATTGTCTTCCCCAACATTCGCCTTTTGCTGCTGTCAGCCTCCTCTGGAGGAGAGATGTTTGAGCCAGCTGTGTGTCATCTACCCTTCCCCTTTGAACTGTATTTAAACCAGGCTCCTTGGAGTGCAGCAAGACCAGTACCAGAACCTTCATTGTGTACCTCCACCCCCATCGTTCAACCCGGACACTAAGATCCAGTTCTGAAGGGCCTTCTGGTGGTTCCCTCATTGCAAGAAGTGATGGTACAGGGAAACAGGCAGAGGACCTTCTCGGTAGTCGCACCTACCCTGTGGAACGCCCTCCCATCTATAAAGGATCATGCGGTGGGCCTTCGAATGCTTATTTATTTCTAATGTTGGTTAACGAGCCAGGATAATGAGCTTTGAAGCTGAAGTGGTGTAGCAATAAAAGACAGTTGTGGGTTTCAGAAGCTTGCCTGATCTGGTTGCATGCTTTGCTCTGAAACTGGCTCGGACATGTGTCTGGGCCTTCTGCTCTCTGATTAAGGCAAGTACATTTGGCCCCCATAACTGAGAGATTAGCTTGGGACTGATTTTAAGACACTCACTTCAAAAGCTGCTTCTTGGGAGCTTGGAAGGTGTCGGGGAAAGCAAGGCATGGGAGTTATCACTATATCTTGCCAGGTACTTCTGGTTCCAAAAGGTTTCAATGGAAAAGCACAGAAACAGCAGCACTAGAAGGGGCTCAAACCCAGAATCTTTTGCAGTGAGCCTTAGATCTTCTGCCACTTTCCAGCCTTTTAAATCATTTTTTAAAAATGGTTACAAGGTGGCTGAGTGTGTTAACAAGGTCCAGTGTTGGTGAGAATCCAGCTACCTGCCTTCTTAATTTGTGCTCTGAGTCTTTTGAGTTCCTAGCATGGCCCCAACAAGGAAACACTCCTGCAGAGCATGGCAATGAAGTGATAATGAGCCAAATGTATTTCCTTGTTCTTGGAATACAGGGTGGCCACAGAGCACAGCGTGAGCTTGTGGTTATCCCAAGGGGAGGGAGGGAGCTACTGTATACATAGAAACACCCAGAAGCTAGTGGAGCACCTAGGCGACTTTTGACGCCTGAATTAGGCTACATTAACACCATGCAAGGACGCAGGTGGCACTGTGGTCTAAACAACGTTTCTGTGTGCTGCTCTGGTTCGCCAGAAGCGGCTTAGTCATGCTGGCCACATGACCCAGAAGCTGTCTGCGGACAAATGCCAGTTCCCTTGGCCTATAGAGCGAGATGAGCACCGCAACCCCAGAGTCGTCCGTGACTGGACCTAACGGTCAAGGGTACCTTTACCTTTTACCTAACACCATGCATTTCAGTTGCGGCTTCCCCCAAAGAATCCCAGGAGCTGTGGTTTGTTAAGGGTGCTGAGAGATGGTAGGAGGCCTTTGTTCCCCTCACAAAACTACAATTTCCCAAGTTCATTAGGAAGAAGGATTGATTGCTAAACCACTCTGAACTGTAGCTCTGTGAGGGAATGGCGGGGGGGAGGGGGCTCCCAAAAACTCTCTGCATCTTTAACAACCAACACTTCCCATAATTCTTAGGGGAGAAGCAGGTCCTGAGTCTGAAAAGGTTGAAGACTACTGACGTAAATCATGCTGCCACTCAAAAGGCCCTACCCAAGGACAAGTCCCCGGCTGGTGGCTGCCACCGTCCCCGTCCCCCACCCCCACCCCACCAATGCTGGCTTGCTTGTTCCCTTCCCCACTCCACTGTTCTCAAAGGCAGAGGGTTTGCATGAAATTTGGGAGCACCTTTGTTCATCTCCTTCAAAGATACACAGTCCTCAACAAGATCCTGGCTGCCTTCCTGGGTCACAAGAGGCTTCTTAAATTTCATGAGGTCTTGACGGTCATCTAATAGCTTCTCAATCTCTAGCTGCCTCATCAGGTCATGACCAACATCACTGATGTCCATGTTCATTCTTTCAAAGTCCTTCAGCATTTTGTGAGCCTTCAAGTACCGCTGGAACTGGGGCAGGTCACCGTACTTGCAAAGCTTTGTCTGGATCTCTTCCAGAATGTTCAGTGTCCGTTTCAGCATCAATACCAGGTCATTGGGGAACCTGGGGGTGGTGCAGGCCTGGTGCATGCGCATGACCTGCCTCTGGAGGATCTTAACACGTTCAACAAGGCGCTCTCTGTGCTTATTGCACTCTGTCATTTTCTCACATTGGTTATAGATGGCGACCGAAACGTTCAGAATGGCCTGGATGGTATCCATAACTGCAGGAAAGGAAGGACATGGTGAGCAAAGCAGAACACAGGTGGGAAATGCCATGCATGCTTCCCACGGGATTTGCTGGGCAACACAAGGCAGCTCGTGATCACCACCATCCAGTGGAGACTTGCCTGTTGAAAGTGTCTGCATTATAGAAAGTGCAATGATACTACTTTAAACAGGCTTGGCTTCCCCCAAAGAATTCTGGGTACTGTAGTTTGTTAAGGGTGCTCCTGAGAGTTGTTAGGAGGCCTCTATTCCCTGCACCAGAGTAGAGAGCTGGTGCCTTGCTGTTTCTTTGGTGATATTTTAAACAGATTTTATATGTGTATATAGTTTTAACTCTATCCATATTTAATTGTTTTTAAATGATTGGTATTACTATGTTTTTATCTGTAAGCCACCTTGACTCCCATCAGGGAAAAAGGCAGGATATAAATAAATATATCATCATCATCATCAAATAATATTTTTTAAAGGGGAGGAACATGCTCTGGGGAATTCTCTTCTGCATACATTTTGAAGCTGAGCACTGTTCTAGGGTAGCTATGTACATTAAAGGTAAAGGTAAAGGGACCCCTGACCATCAGGTCCAGTCGTGTCCGACTCTGGGGTTGCGGTGCTCATCTCGCTCTATAGGCCGAGGGAGCCGGCGTTTGTCCGCAGACAGCTTCCGAGTCATGTGGCCAGCATGACAAAGCCGCTTCTGGCGAACCAGGGCAGCACACGGAAACGCCGTTTACCTTCCCGCTGGAGCGGTCCCTATTTATCTACTTGCACTTTGACATGCTTTCAAACTGCTAGGTGGGCAGGAGCTGGGACCGAGCAACGGGAGCTCACCCCGTGGCAGGGATTCGAACCGCCGACCTTCTGATCAGCAAGCCCTAGGCTCTGTGGTTTAACCCACAGCGCCACCTGGGTCCCCTGCTATGTACATTACCATAGCAATAATTAAAAAGAGGGGGGAAATTGTACACGTGGTGGTTTATGGTAATAGACGCAACCACATTGGCATCAGAATGTCACCCAGTATCTTCCCCGCAATTTAATCCAGACCTACCCTTTCCAAGAAAAAAATCCAGTAAGGATCTTCACACACCACTAGCCCTCTTTGATCTCCACCTGATGCAATCTCATGGGAATTAATTGCAGTTCCCAACATGTGCCGCTGCATTTGTACAAAGCAGAGATCCAGCATGCCCAGAGGCGATGTGGAGGCCTCTCCCCCACAGCTGTTAGACCATGAGCGGCCCATCCCGTTTCGCCACCTGAGGCAAAATGGAAATATGTCACCCCCTGGCCCTCCCCATTTATACCACAAGCTGGAACATTTCCCCACTCTTGCCAAACTCGGTGAGAGGGGAGAGAGTTCTGCAAGGCGGCTGAAGCAATGTGGTGGGCGGGACACTGCCTCTTACGCTTTTGCCGCCTGAGGCAAATGCTTCAGCTAGCTAGCCTCTTCCATGGGCTGGCTTTACCTTACATTTCCTTTTGCAGCCTGAGGCCAGATGCCATCCATGGTCAGAGAGAAATTCAGCTGCGGCCAGAGCATCGGGGAGAAGCGAAAAGCAGAAAGCAGTTAAAGATTTGCACACACTCAGCTGTTTTAATTGCACACAGACGCACACTCAGCCATGAAGCTCACTAGCTGACTTTGGGACAATCACTGCCTCCCAGCCTAAGCTACCTTGCGGGGTTGTTGTAAGGATAAAATGGGGAGAAGGAGAACCATGTGCACCACATTGGAGGGAAAAGGTGGTATATAAATGCAAGGAACAAATAAAATAAAACAAATGCACTTGGTATGAATCCAGAGAGACCAGCACCTGGTCCACTAATCTCCCCTTCCCATCCCCTATTTTATTTTAAGTAATTTTTATTAAAGATTTTCTTGGCTTACAAAGGTACGTGCATTGTCTCTATTTTCAGTTCGTAGACTCTTTTCTGCTGATCAGTTACATACAGTGTGAGACATTAATGTTATATACTGTACACACCATAAGGTTGGGGAAGAAGAGGGGCGGGGGAGAGGGCTGGTGGTAAAACTTTCTTTCTTTTACTTGGTGTATTGTGTGAGGTTTCCCAATCCCCTAAATATAGCCCCAAGTGCCCATTTCAGCCCTTGCAGGGGAGCAGGATTCCTTGCCCTGCTCGGCCCAACTCCTGCTTACCTGCTTATCGGTGGTCTCCCGATCCCCCCCTTCCTTCTTGCTGTGCGATCAAGAGTTTGCTCAAACTGCTGAACTCTCGACTTCCCGTTTCCCAGAAGTTGGCCTCACTTCCTGTCAAAGGAGGATTGAGCACTTTCGGAAGGCGGGTGGGACACCGAGCTGCTGTTTTACTTTCAGTTCTCAAAGGGGGAAGGGCACGTGCTTTGGCCACAGAAATTCAACTGACTTTATTTTATTGGAGAGAGAGAGGTGTGTATACTCGTGCTTTTTCAGGAAATGCAAACTTGTTTCCTAAAATCTTTCGAAGCAAAATGTGTCCTTTCCAGACAACTTGTTTATTAAGCTTCTGCCCTGGTGTGATATTCAGGTGTGATATTTGCAGAAGGAGGATTGTTATGCAAGAGCTCCAAAGCAAACTTTAATTGTGCAGCCGGGATTTTCCAGGCTGTGGTTAATTCCCACCCAATAATAGCAAAAGCCTGGAAGTGCCTGTACCAGCTAGCGCTCCAAGAAGAAACAACAACATTTAAACTACCAGCAGAAAGCAATACTGCCTTAGCCATACATTCTTATCATCACACCATCATTACCATTGAGATGTTACTAGGCTTCTAAACCACCATCTCAAGGTGATTTACACAGAAGGTGATAAAAAGCACTTAAAAACAACTACCGGTAATACATTTAAAACCAAGATTAAAACTCTGACAAACAGACACTTGTGGTAAAGATCCATCTATCAAGCTGGGAAAGCCTGTCAGAACAAAAATGCCTTCAGTCGTTTCCAGAAAGTGCAGAGTGTGAGCTCCTGTCATAACGGCAGAAATGCTCTTGCACTGAACAGGAGTAGCCACACTGAAAGCCTTGCTTTGAGTTACTGCGGAGGGGGCTTCTGATATGTTTGGAACTTGCTGGAGAAACTCTCCCACAGACCACAGGGATCTACTGGATGTACAAGGGGAAAGGCCATCTCTCAATACCCCCCATACCCTGCTCATCAAAAGTTTTTGAGAAAAGGTGGGTTTTCACATACTTCTTTTAAAAAGTGAGAAATGGGCAGTGGAGACTGGTCCTCAGTCTTTCCTCAGTTAACCCATACCTACCTGCCTCCCTGCCCATAGCTGTCAAGTTTCGGATTTGAAAATAAGGGATCAGAAGCCTCACCTATCCCGGGGACAGTCACATGGCAGTGGTGGGCGGAGCCAGAAGCAAAAGTGGGCGGCACTGGTGTGAACGCGCGCAGTAATAATAATAATAATGATAATGATAATAATAATAATAATAATAATAATAATAATAATAATAATAATAATAATAATTTATTTGTACCCCGCCCATCTGGCTGGGTCTCCCCAGCCACTCTGGGCGGCTTCCACCAAACATTAAAATACATTTAAAATATCACAGTTTAAAAACTTCCCTAAACAGGGCTGCCTTCAGGTGTTTTCTGAATGTCAGGTAGTTGTTTATTCCCTTGACTTCTGATGGGAGGGCGTTCAAAATACAGTAGGCTTACTGTATTTTGGAAACGCTGCCTGTGGGCTACGACGCCTGTAAGCGCGGGAAATGGCTCCCGCTTGCTTTGAGGCTGCAAGGAGGCAAGGTCTTCCCAGTCCCTGGCCAGCAGCGGGTGGGAGAGGAGCTGCTTCCTTTGAAAAAACGGGAAATTAAAGGGATATAAAAAATAAGGGATAGCAGCGGGAAACTGCTTGAAATAAGGGAGATTCCCGGGGAAAACGGGATACTTGACAGCGCTGTCCCTGCCTCCTTAAAATCAGTCCAGGGGATTTCAGGCCTGGGTTTTCAGCTTCCCCCTTCTCTTCATTCTCAGTGTTCCCCTTCTAAAACTCAGAAGGGAAAAGAAATAGTTGCCTCTGCCTGTCATAGGTTTCCCTGCCTTCTACCCTACCCAATGGCTATTAACTACCATGGCAAACGAGGCCTGTCCAAGAATGCCTGTACAAGAATGGCATGGCATACTAGTGGAGCCACCAGAGAGAAGGCCCCGTTATACCTACTCACCAGTCTGTTCACCTTTACCTGCAGGGTCTGAAGCAGGCAACCCCTCTGAGCTACATCTTATGGAAACCCACAAGACTATATAAGGGCACAGGAGGTCCTTTAAGTCAGAGGTGCTCAGATTCTTGTATGATATGTTTGTATGATAATTCAGTATGCTAAGAGGGTCTCTAATGAATGTATATTTAACTTATTCCAGCTGAAGAAGAATTTTCGAAACAGGGCCCTGTCCTGGTATATATACTTCATCTGACGTATAAACTTCTATAAATAAATCCATCTACAGAATAGATTATTTGAAACAATTGTATCATTTGAACTACTATCCAGTATTATTTTACTTCTGTGGCCTGAGTTCTTGCCCTTCCAACACTTTATGTACACTTTACCTTAGGACACCTCCTTACTCAGTGGAACAGCTGCATTGAAAAATTCAGAGATGTGTGAATTTTGATGGATGGCTGTGTGTTTCATGGGGGTGCCTGTCCCCATGGTGTGGGGAACTGTCAGATGCTACAATCCACCAACAGCAGTGCTAATCTTAATAGGGGATGTGCCACTTCATATAGGGTTAGCTGTCTGTGCTCAGTAACGGTCCTTTGTTGAACTCTCTCAAACTGACAAATGTTTTTAGGAAAGCTGCCTTTGGCCTCATTTTTTTTTAGCAAAAGCCCCCCCCCCCCATTGACTGGTTTCAGTTCTTGACTCTGTAGTCAGGGCGCTGTAATTTCTACCCGCTTTGCCACAACCAATTGACCTAACGACAGTACTTACAAGGAGTCGCCACAAGATGGTGATGATTTTCTGTGTACATGGCTTTACAATGCAAGCTTGACACCTAGAGATACCATCACATCCTAACCTCTCCTAGCTGGTGAAACATACTTGCAGACACCACTAAAAACGCAGGTGTAAATAAAGTTCATTCAACAGGAGTCAGTGGAAAGGCAGAAAACAAAGGTTTACACTACTCCCCAAACGAACGCCTTGTCCAGAAGCAGTTAGGATGAACTTTGGTGCAGGAGAACTCACTTTGGAGTATCTGCCCCTAGTGCAGCTGCCTGCTTAGGAGTGGTTTGCCCTTCCCCAGCACTCCTCCTTGTGTGTGAGGTGGTCGGCTGGGCAAACTGCATCCTCCAAATGACAGGCTTTGGACATGCTTCAGACACACGCACAGGTTGGGTCACCCCAGGCTTCATTTGAGCTGGAGCTCAGCTCTAGATCCCACATCGAGTTCCAGGGTCAAAGGTGAAGTTATGCAAAAGAAACGGAAGAGAATATTTCAGAGCTACTGATTAGGCACGGCCTTGAGACGAAAAAGAAAAACCTCCCTTCTTACCACGTGGCACTCCCAGGAAGAACTGACTCTTGCTCAGCACAAACACTTGAAAGCACTAAATCAGCAACCTGTTTTCCTGTAGATCCTTTGCTCTACAGTTCCCATCAGTCCCAGGCATCCCAGCAGAAGGGTATCAGGTTGGCGTAGACAGCACTAAATCATTCTATGCATGCTATGTATTTCCTCTTCTTTTCATTCACTCTTCCACTCCATCTTAAGAGTTGTGGTAATGGCATAATAAAACAAAACCAAAACACCAAACCGGCTTTCAAATATAAAGGGCAATTTTACTTAGTGTTTAACACTAAAGTGCAATGTGCATGTCAAAGCCTGGAGTGGAAGTCGGGTCTTTCTGTCATGGCTAAAGTAAACGTGTTCTACAGGTAATACAGATATTTGGCCCATTTCAGCTGGGAAGGGTGTGTTGAGTGCTTGGAGGCACCTGAGCCCTGTTTAGGGAAGCATTTAATGTTTGATGGATTGTTGTATTTTAATATTTTGTTGGAAGCCGTCCAGAGTGGCTGGGGAAGCCCAGCCAGATGCGTGGGGTATAAATAAATTATTATTATTATTATTATTATTATTATTATTATTATTATTATTATTATTATTATTATTATTATCCAGAGCAAGCAAAGAGGTGGGCTGCCTCTGAGGGCAGGCAAATCCCAGGACGCCATTTTCTTGGTGCTTTAACCCAAGCTTTGCCAACCTAGTGTCCTCCAAACATTTTGGGCTACAAAATAGAAGTGTTGGCTGCGGCTGATGGCAGCTGCTGCCCAAAACATCTGGAGCGCACCAGGTCGGCGAAGGCTGCTTCAATCATACATCACTACAGTTCTAGGATTGTATCACTGGCCTACCTGTTATTAAAAGCACATTTTGCTTCCCAGAACCAACTACCACTTGTTGGCAGGAGTGGGGTGCATTTGCCTCTGCACGTCTGGCACCACTTGTGTACTCCACAAAAGGCCTCTAACTGATGTACACTCAATAGGAACATAGAGTTTGGATTTGATATCCCGCTTTTCACTACCCGAAGGAGTCTCAAAGTGGCTAACATTCTCCTTTCCCTTCCTCTCCCACAACAAACACTCTGTGAGGTGAGTGGGGCTGAGAGACTTCAGAGAAGTGTGACTAGCCCAAGGTCACCCAGCAGCTGCATGTGGAGGAGTGGAGACGCGAACCCGGTTCCCCAGATAATGAGTCTACCGCTCTTAACCACTACACCACACTGGCTCTATAAAACAGCTGCTCTATAAAACAGCTAGTTAAGTATCGTCTGAACTCGGAGTCAGAAACATTCTTGAGCCTGAGGGCCGCATTCGCTCTTGGCCAACATTCTGGGGGCCACATCATCGTGGTGGGTGGAGCCCTAGGCAAGATGGGCAAAGCAATGGATGCAACTCTTACCTTTGTTCAGGTGATTACATTCCAGCCATGCAGGAACAAGAGGTTTACTCTCTCTCTCTCTCTCTCTCTCTCTCTCTCTCTCTCTCTCTCTCCCCTTCTAGGCAAGCAAAAGGCATTTCAGGATGGAGAGAGAAAAGCCAAACTTGCATATTGCAGCAGGTTGCCCAGTGGTAGGCCAATGTCAGAGGGAGCCAACTTGAGAATGTATGAAAAGGGGTTCAGGCCAGGGACGTTCCCCGCCCTAAATGGAAGAAGTGTTGGGGGTTGAACCTGGGATCTTCTGCATGCAGAGCATGTGTTCTACCATGGGCTACGGCCCACCCAAAACCACCTGAACCCAGCCTGCAACCCCAAGCAGGGGTGCAATGTCAGATGTCACAGCCACCAACTCTGCACTGGGGTCTGTGAGAAATGGGAGCTGAGAGGTGGCCAACCTTCCTCCTACCATCTTTGCTTGGGGCCACTGCAGCAGCTGGCCACTGCAACAGCTTCATGGCAAGCTGCTGCAAGGTTCGCTTCTAGGTGGTACTGCTTCCAAAAGCTGCAGCAGACCCGTAACACAGCAGCCACAATTGCTCTGCTGCGCCTTCCCCACCTCCCCTCTTCCGGAAACAAATGTCTCAAGCATGCTGCCGCCACACACGTTGACACTTCAAATGGTTTATTTTTTTTCAACATATACATCATATCTATGTACAATTATCTTACGTCTACAATCTAACTTCACATTTATTTATTTATTTATTTATTTATTTGTTTATTTAAAAATATTCCTGCAGCAAATATGGAGGGAGGGCAAAGAGAAACCAGAAGGCTGGGTATAAACGAAAACAACAACAAAACCCACCCCCCCAGTGCGTTTGCAATTGCCTTTACTGGAAGGCCAAAGCTCCAGGTTAGTCGACGTTTGCAAAAATTCTTTCAGGCAAAAGGGCAGGGGAGCATAGAAAAGCGGACACACCGTTAAAGTTGACCTGACCAAAGACAGGTTTAGGAGTGGAGAGATGAAACAGTGGTGGAGAAGCTCACTTGTATTTGTGATTGGGGGCTGGAGAGGGGAAGCAGGTGGTGGCCCCAGAACCTGAAGTCTTCCTCAATCTAGTTACTCAAGACTGGGACCCAGAGAGAGAGAGAGAGAGAGAGAGAGAGAGAGAGAGAGAGAGAGAGAGATTCCCACAGACCACAGATTCTCAGGGTGTGTTCATATTACCAACTTGTAGTGCAGTGAGGTTCTTTCCCCCACCCCCAGTGGATTAAGCAGCTTTACCACCCTCCAGGTGTTCACATCAGCACAGCTTTGATTCCTTTGATGCCTTTACCCTACACAAAAGTGTTTGCACCTCGGCTAGAGACAAACTAACAACACTTTGTGGACTCCAAATGGTGTGAAGCCGGTTTGACAAACAACACATTGAACAGAGGTATTTTATATCTGAGCACTGGGTGCGTAATGTGCTTTGGATAATGCAGGTCAAACACAGATTAAAAAAACCTCACCCTTGTGAACACTGCCTGGAAGGAGGAAGGGGTGTAATCTGCAGAAGCTTTGTAAAGACAGCTGCGTGTTGCCTTGGAAAAACCATCACGGCCCAACAGATGCTGCTGGGTTTGGAGTTCACCCTCTTATGGGGATGGTGGAATCTCAACAGGGAGTTTGGGATCTAGAGGCCTTATATGGCTCAGGATACCTAAAGGACCACCTTCCCCCATATGAACCTGTCCAGAACCTGACATCATAAGTCCTTCTCTGTGTCCTCCTTTCCAAGGACGCTCCAGACAGTGGCAGCCAGTGAGAGAGCAAAACTTTTTTCTGCAGTAGCCCCCTATCTGTGGAATGCTCTCCCTCTGATTATAGCGCCATAATCTTCCCAGTGGGGAAGGAGTCTCCCCTGCCTCATGTCGTGTGTAAACACTACAGAACCTCACACAGCCACTGAACACATGAAAGCAGCACCAGAGGTAAAAAGAGGAAGAGAAGAAGGGGCCACAATTTAGCACATCATCTAGCAAGTGGCTGCCATTGCCCTCCCTCTTTATCAGCACAAAGGACCACATTTGACACAATTTTGTTGTGCTCTGGAAGGAGAGAGAGAGAGAGAGAGAGAGAGCAAAACAGTGACTCAAGGTTCACCCATGCTTACCTTTTGCCCCACTTTTTTCAGGCAGAGGTCCACACTTTAAAGCTCCGTGTCTGAGCACTCCTTTCTCTTTCTCCCCCCCCCCCCCCGCCCGGAGCTTCCCCAGCAAAAACTGCTCTTTAAAGCTGAAGTGCAACAAACAGGAATTTGTTTTTCCCCGCTGACTGTTTTTTGCTCCGATTCAGAGCAGTTTTTCGTGGAGAAAGCTCCAGAGCAACAAACAAACAAAAATAGCACTCGCACACAGAGCTTTAAAGCGCAGACTATGCCTGGAAAGCATGGAGGAACAGTAAGTGTGGATAAGCCCTCAAAGGCCAAAGGGGAAGAGTTCAGCAGACATTGCCTCTTCCAGAGGAGCCAGAAGATACCAACAGTGACCTCCCTGAACTACTGTGCAGTTAGACTATTTGTAGAGGGACAGCACTGTGCCCACTCACCTTCCAGCAGAAGAAGAGTCTTGGAATCAGGTGCAGGAGAGCATCCTAGTCCTGGAGGGTGTCTCCCAGAAGAACCCTGCCAACTCTGCTCTCTTGTAATAACTGTCCCACCCCAATCCTGTGACTGGAGATCACCACCTTCTGGCTCCTGGAGTCACTGGCAAAACAACAAGGGAACAGGAAGCCACAACACCAAAGCATTATAGTCCAAGATGCTTACAGCAGCTTCCCCTTGCATAGAGAAACATAATGAGCAGGATTAGACCAGGGCTAGCTTGCTGCATGGCAAGTTGGACCTTCAGGGAACACTCCTGGAGGTCATCACATCTTAGCCCACCTTCCAGACCACCTGCTTATTATGCATTCATCCTGATTTGTTTGCAGGGAGGTTGTACAACTTTGCATCAAGGAATGTTTACCCACATTCAGCATTGTATTCTGTCACTTTCCTTATTGCAAACCAAAAACAAAAACCATCCAATTTTGGGGAGGTTTGTTCCACAAAATTTGGAGCCTTGTTGTGCAAAAGTGCCAAATCTGCTTCAATTGTGGTTCGATCCCAACCACAAACTAGCATCTTCCTAAAGTGCCCTTACAGGTCTGAGAAGGTGGGATGAGAATGCTGCTAGCAAGGAAGAGTGGATCTGGGAATGCAAATTGTGTGCTTGATGCGGAGAGAGTCCAACTAAGTCTTCTTCCCAAAGGGTGGCCGAGAGGCAGGGTGAACAACTGCTTCATCAGTGCCTCTGGGGAAAAACCACCTCCCCTTTTACAATAAACAGCAGGCCAACTAATGTTGCAAAAATGACATACTGTAGATTTATACAAAAAACAATATTGCTCTTTGTTTTTGTAATTATTGCCTGCAATTATCCCTACACTGGACTAAGTATTTTATTTTATTGCACTTCGTATATAACAGTTATGGATCACTGACAGTTTCTCAAATGTCACGGTTAAGGCACATGGTACATCAAGTGAAAGGCTGCCATCCCATCAAAGGAAGAGAAGTAAGGCACATCAGTGGATTCAGAATGCAACTCATTGACAGCCCGATGTGGTTTTGCAGATTAATCAGATTGTGAATACTGTAGTGTATACAAAGCAAAGCTGAAGTCAGTTGACCCAATATGATCTTCTGAGGATTCCAAGACAGCGTCTTTTTGGACAGATGTTGACTTTTTGCATCAAGTAGGACTGTTTTTTGTATAAATGATTTCCTGCAAAATGCAATTTGTGGCAATTTATCTGTTATTTCTCTGAAAGGGGCTCACCCTTCTTTCTGTTTTCTTGCTCGCCTGGTTTTGCTTTAAAATCCCACCTCTGCCTACCAACTGCTGTCTGCAACCAAGTCAGTCCCCAAACTCAAGCAGGTCCAAATCAGGCTATACTACAATCTCACTTCACCCCCAAATTCTGGGTTGAGAAGTTGCATTAGTGACGGAATAGGGACCAATCAGGGACTCTTTGGTGCCTGATCCTTCATCTTTGGACAGGGAGATACACTTGATGACTTCTTAAATAACTTCTAGCTCCGGTGGCTTGTACCCAACCACTTGCATAGCAAATCCAGAACCCACAGGGCTCTGCTCTAAAGAGATCAGAATCACACTGAGCATAAAAGGGGTGGCCATTCCGCACACCTGGTGCCAGCTTGTGGGAAATAAGTGGTCTTTCCCCCCTAATGATTCCCCTGGAGAGGTCAACCAAGTAGGAGGCATGCAACAAGCTGGACTTAGACCACTGCCCATTGTCTACACAGAAAGGATGCCAACAGGGTTGCACCAATATGCAATCCTGCACCCACCACCCAAACACCATGCTAGATATCAGGAATACTAAGAGCCAGAGCAGTTTGCCTACCGCTCAACACATCACAGGATACCAGTCCTCCAAGTCAGCTGTGGCATGTGCTCAACAATGAAATTCTTACATGTGTCTAAAACCAGAGTTCTACTTTGATCTCAAGGTGCTGCCGTCAGCTGAGCTGGGCAGAGTTTGCCCCTTGCCGCTGCATCCTGGCTAGGACACTCAGCAGCAGCTCCTTGGTCTTCCTTCTCCATTAGTCTTTGCAGGGCTCCTCCCAGAAGGTCACCTGCACAGCAGAACCATGTTACAAAGAAGCAGCACGGCAGAAGGACGGTCCCCTCTCTCCTCAGGTCCCAGGCTTCCAAGCTCTGCAGAGTCCCAGGGGTTGGCATCAGAGGCTTGCAAGAGGAAAGCAAAGCAGGAGCCAAAGACCATGCAGGAGAGTAACGGGTGCTAGTCTTCCTTCTCAGAGGTTTCCTCTGGGATCAGCGTCTGAAACGGGTGGTCCCAGAATTTGCTGGTGATGCCAAAGCCTGAAACAGGGAAAAGAGAGAGAGAGAAGTGTAGAGTTACGTCAAGGCATTGCAGGCTTCCGTCAGGGCTCTTCCAGCTTCCAGTTGCCCTGTTTATGCAGCTGTCTTCCTGATTTGCTTGCACAAAGCTTATGCAGAGGTTAGACTAGTGCTGGTCTTTATTAACCATTCATTCAGATTTCATTGTAGGGCAGTTACACAAAACGAGCATTTGTCCCGATTTACTTTTGTGGTGCTTATAAGCCTTCCTATTGATCATCTGTGCATCCTAGATTTTTCAATGTTCACCAACACATTCCAAACCACACCATGTCTGCTTCTTTTCTAAAGTGGATTTGTTGTGCTCAGGTGACAGAGCACTTTAATTGTGGAAACCTAAAGTTCCAGAATGCACTTGAATCCTTCCCACAAAATAGTGACCACCTGGAGGCTCCATCAGCTAGTTTTGGCATTTAGCAACCCTGAGAGATCAGCAGGAAGGGAGCAAAAAGTCCCCTCCATTTTGTTATTGTTTTATGGATTTGTTTTTAAAAAACAGTACCAGCTTTTTCTTAACACTACCCCAAAACTATTCAGACCAGGATGGAGAACTTGTGGCCCTCCAGATATTGTTGGATTCACAAGAAGAGAACTGCCAGATCAGGCCAGTGCCCCATCTAGTCCACCATCTTGTTTTCACAGTGGCCAACCAGATTCCCCCAAGGGAAACCAGCAAGTGGGACCTGAGCCCAAGAGCCCTCTCCCCTCCTGCTGTTTCCAGCAGCTGGTACTCAGAAGTATTTACTGTCTCCAACAGTGGAGGTAGAACTATTGTGGCAGGCAAGGCCAGTGGTTAGGGATGATAGGGATGATGGGAGCTGTAGTCCAACAACATTGGGGGAGGGGGCATAGGCTCCTATTCCGGCTGTTCAGTAGGCAAAATTACCTGCGTTCTGGTGTTCAAAATGGTGCTTCACATGATACACTTTCAGCCCATACAAGTAGCTGCCTTTCTTTGGTGACCCATAATGTAAGTAATAGTGAATCATGTCATAGACAACATAGCCAAAGAGCCCCCCGACGAAGAGGGAGGTCCCAAATGCTTCAGGAAATGTAACTCTGGCGAGAACGTAGAAAAAGCCAATGACCAGGGATGATGGTGCAGGTGGAAAGACCAGGCGAGATCCATCAAATGGAGACTGAAAGAGAATCACAAGGAGCAGAATTAGTTACGAGTAGTTTAACTGACACCGTTGATGCTGAGGGACATCCCATGGTTTGGAGTCAAACTACTCATGATGCAGAAGAGCGGGAATGTGTTTCAATGGCTGGACTTGGCTGTCACTGTAAACTACAGTTTAGCACAACCACTGGCCATGTCAGTTTGGGGCTGATGGGAGCTGTAGTCCAGCAACATCTGGAGGGCCTCAGGTCCCTCATTCCTAGTTTAATGGAAACAACCCACACCTTCTGAAGCTTTTGCTTATGTCTTTGATTACCTGAAGTTTATGTCAGGAGCTGGAGTCAGGAGTAGGTCAGCAATAAAAGACACCAGTGTCCGTGAAATTTACTCTTTATGCAAAGAAACTAAAACAGTGCAGGCCTAGCGTTCACAGCAAGTCTTCCCGGTAGGACTTGCCCCAATGAAGAAGTTGCGAGGACTGAAGGTCCCTGCCTTCCCACCGCTCTCTACGGCTTCTCCCCTGGTTCCTTCCCCAGCAGCCTAAGGCTCTGTTGTCTTGCTTCTCCTTGCTCTGTCCTCTACATTTTGTGGGAATGTTCAGGGATGCAGGAGAGGATATATTATTTTATTTTATTATATCCTATTCCAACTTGTGTTAACAAGTTTCACAACTTAGCAGAGTTACCTTCCCCTTTAAAGTCACACAGCGGATGCTTGCCCAGGTTCGCTAAAACCTCTATAATAATATTGTCCTGGTATTTTCCCTTTTATTCCTTCCTAAAAGATCAGACGTTTGTTACCTGCACACAGGTGAGGCCACGCCCACCTCCAGTCACATGTAGAGGAAGTCTGTCCCAGCCCAGGAGAAACAGGAAGTTCCGGCTGGCTGGACCAGACATCCCTTTCTACGTCCACTCTAGGGATGTTGTACTTGACTGCTCTTGTGTTTCACATCCCCCACATTTTCCTGCCTGTTCAGGGGGAGGGGAGATGGTCTCAGCAGGAGGGGAGACTCCCTGGATTCTTCAGTAGCCTGCCTCATCTCTATCTCCTGCCCCCCCTCCTCTCCTGCCTTTGATTCTGGACTGCTTTCTACCCCAGCCTCATCCTGCTCACAAAACCCTGTTGCCTCTTCAGCTTCCGACACCTCTTCTTCTCAGTCTGCTTCCTCTTCTCCCTCTGACCACTCATTGTCATTCCACCACCAGTCCCCTGGCTCTGAATCTTCTCCCTTTGGGAGTTCCCTTGGGGATTCCCCCGCTGGTGCCTCCTAGCACTCCTCTGCATCCAGCCAGTCTATGGCAGTTTAGCATTACACCTGAACCCTAAACTGTGGTGAATCCTAACTATGGTTTGTTCAAAGAAGCTAGCTTCATAGCTGATGTGTTGAAGTTAGCTTGTTTCAAACGAACCATAGTTTGAGACAAACCTTAAGTTTGTCGGGTTCAGGCAAAATGGCAAGTGCTGCTTAAGCAGAAGAGAAGCTTCTGGACACCTCTGCACAGGCATGCCAGACAAGGAGAGAACAGGGGGCTACAGATCATGACACCCAAATGCAGCCACTCTGGGTATTTGTGGGAGGAGGAGGGGGGAGGTGTTACTGAAAACTCTCCCTGCTTCAACGCAAGAAAACATACTTATTTCCTGGGGGCTTAAAATGCGCCAACCCACACAATGCATGCTCAAGTGCTAGCCTGTGCGCATTCCTCAAATGCTGCTCCCACCATGCATTCTGGCAAGCAGCATTTTTCTTCTGCTGCCTCCTAGAGAGGAACATAAGAAAGCTGCCTTATGCAGAGTCAGGCTGTTGGCACAAAAAGCCCAGTATTTTCTATACAGGCTGGGAGTGGCTCCCCAAGGTTTCAAATGGGGATCATTCTGGCTTGGGCCCAGGCCACCTGTAATATCGTATCTTCTGCTATGAACCTGCCTGGGTGCTAAGATCCCCACATGAGCCCCTTCTCTCAGTCCCATCCACACTGGAGGCACAATTGGTGGTGTAAAGAGGGAGAGAGCCTTTTCTGTTGCTGCTCCCCTGTTATAGAATTCCCTTCCAAGAGAAGTTGGACCAGCTCCCTTTTTGTTACCCTTCCAGCAGGCAACCTTCCTGTTCAGACACACCTTTGGAAACTAAGGTGCAGGTGATGCAGTTGTCAGGGAAAACTGGATTTTAACTGTTTGTTCTAAATGTACTTCAATTATTCTTTTTTTACTTAAGTTTGTTTTTATTGCTTTTTATTTTATAATGTTGTTTATAAATGTTGTAATCCTCCTGGAATCCCACTTTGGGAGGAATGTGCGACATAAATACATTAAACAGGATCATAGGATCACAGAATCGTAGCGTTGGAAGGGATCCCAAGGGCCATCTAGTTCAACCCACTGCAATGCAGGAATCCTGCCCACAGCCATCCCTGAGTGGGATAAAATCACTAACCTTCTGGTTAACAGCCAGATTACCACTAGGTGAAGTGGTAATCTTTCTTTGCCTGATTTGAATATCCCAAGAATTGAACCTGGGAGCTTTTGCCTACCGGTGCTCTGCCACTCAGTTCTAGCCCAACCTCAGCTAAGAAACTTCCTTATACAGAGATGGACCATTGGTTTTGTCTCTACACTGACTGGCAGAAGCCCTCCAGGGGTTCAGACAGAGCTTTTCCCCCAGCTCTACCTAGTGATGCTGGGGACTGAGGATGGGACCTTTTGCATGTAAAGCACATCCTCTGCCACTAAGCTATGGCCCGTTTAGGGACTGCATCTGGCCAGTGGGCCAGTTCCAGAAGTGGATCGACTTCAAAAGAAGGATCAGGAGATCGCTCTGAGTGTGCTCCTGATTCCTTCTCTGCAGCCATGGCTTTAATTTAAGCCAGGGTCGCAACAGAAGATTCTTGCCCAAAGCAGACCTTGTATTTGGCTCTGAATCTGATGCAGAAGGTTAGCTCTGCTTCCGTTGGGGATCTGCTCCACCTGTTGGAAGTTCCCGATTGGCACCAGGGCACCGCTGGAGGCAAGTCCTGCTCTAATAGTTCCTTTGCAGACACAGAGTTACCTGCCCCCACATGCGATGTCACTTCAGGTGGGCATGCCAGGGGGGAAGAGGAACCCCCCCCCCCGTGCCAAATTCTTTTTTTTAATTATTATTTAAAAGTCTTTATTAAACATATTTCACAAATTTATACATAAGTGTACTATATTACAATTTATACCCCATCCCATACAAAAGAAAATTAAAAATGCAAGAAAATTAAAACAAAAAGAGACCTAAAATAGACTTCTGATTGTTCTCAAAGAAAGCTAAATCTCTTGTGTGACAAATTCATAATGCTAGCAGGCCTCTTGCAGTCCTTGGCCCAGGGGTTTCCCTACGCAAACCGTGAAAAGAGACGAGGGCTCGCCTTGCGAAATAGACCACATTCATTCGCACGGGGTAGCTGAATTCAGTCTGGAGTTCCTTGCCACACAAGGTGGTTTCAGTGCTCAGGAAGGCTGTTGCTCCGAGTGACAGCCTCTTTCCCCCCCAGCTGCTGCCTCATGGCATGCGCATTCCAAAAATCTGACCTAGTAAAGGGACCCCCATCCATCTAGGGTAGCTTTCACCCAACCTGGTGCCCTCTGGCTGTTTCGGACTACAGCTCCCATCAGCCCCTGTCGGAAAGGCTCCACGATGGTCATGCTGGCCAAGGGAACACGGTTATCCTAGCCAAGGCTGATGGGAGTTGTAGTCAAAATCAGTTTCAGGAAGGTTCTCCCCAAGAGGCTACTAGTTCGTGTGGTGGCCCATTTACCTTATGATGCTGACCGTGGAGCAGGAAATGCAGTGTGATCAGGTAATAGTTGTTGGCCGGTGGACTCATGTGGAAGATGAAGCGATGGATGATATATTCGACTAAGGACCACAAGCACATCCCCACAATGAAGAGTAACGGGAACCAGGCCTTGTGAACACGGATGGAATATGCTAAACAGCAGGGAGGGAAGACGAGAGGTCAGCAACCCCTACAGTCTGGACCTCCTCAGTCCTTGAGGAGGACTTGCTCTAAGGACATCAACACAGCTCCCAACACAGCCCCATTCAGCTCAGCAGCCGGTTTCCAACACTGGCCAGCCCAGGGGTTGTCATTTCGATTTTTCTATGCGCTGGGGATGCCACCCTCTCGAGGGGGGGTGCACTGTTCCCCCCTACCCATCCAAAGTTGCTAGAGTGAAGATAGAGAGCAACCCCTCATGGTGAGCTGGCTTCAAATGTCATCAGGTAGCTGAATCTCACTGGCCACATTACATGGTCATCAAAGGCAAATCAGAAAGAGGGCAAAGATCCCTCTCTCCACTAAAAAAAAAAAAGGAACCTTGTTGTTGATGTTGTTGTTTATTGAATTTATATACTGCCCTATACCCAGAGATCTCAGGGCAATTCACAGAAAAGATCACAACATATATAATCAGAATAAAAACAACAACCCAATAACGCCCCCCAGAAAAGAGCCACATTTAAAAAGGGTATAGGATGTCAAACAGATCAACCAAAGGCCTGGTTAAAAAGGAATGTTTTTGCCTGGCGCCTAAAGGTGTGCAATGGAGGCGCCAGGCAAACTTCCGTGGGGAGAGCATTCCACAGACGAGGAGCCACTGTAGAGAAGGCCCGTTCTTGTGCTACCAAAGTTATACAAAATGGTTACACCCTGAGCATGTTCCAAGAGCTTTGGAAGATACAGGCCTCATCCTTTCACCAAACCTCTCCCTCCGAGGAAAATCTGAGAGTGGGAACACCCCATGCACAAGACCCCAGAGGATCCAGGTGGGAATAAAAATGTAAGGATTTAAGGATTCAAACACAAGAGCCCCCTCCCCTCCTGTGATTGGTATTCAAAAGCATCACTGCCTCCGACCGTGGGGGGCAGAGCAGAGTCCTCATGGCTAGCAGCCATTGACAGCCCCCTCCTCCTCCTCCATGAATTTGTCTAGTCCTCTTTTTCGGCCATCCACGTTGGTGGCCACCACTGTCCTCATACGGGAGCAAGTTCCATAGTTTACCTATGCGCTGTGTGGAGAAGTACTTTCTTTTATCTGTCCCAAATGTTTGTTTTAACGCTGTGCCAGCCTGCTGGCATTATTATTGGCTGGGTGTGATAGGAGCAGAAAACAGAAAGCTCCCCCGCTCCCCAAGGAATAGCCTAGGCTGGCACAGAATGGCACCCCTGGAAAAGAAAGACAGCCAGCCAGCCAGTGGAGAACAAGGGGGCAGGCCATGCGCCTCAGACTGCAGGTGCCGCAGGCCGGAGTCTGACTGAGCGAGATTCAGGCTTCTGGCTCAGCACAAGGCCTTCTCTGTGCAGGGTGGTGTGGAGGCGGAGAGAACTACTAAAGACAATAGTCGCTTTCTCCATTCCTGACGCCTGATTATTGTTGCTGAAACCTGCCTGGAGGCTGTGTTCCTTAAACCGCATATATTTTGAGGTGGCGGCATGAGGTGATACAATTGCTGTATTGCAATCCTCGTGGAATAAATCAAATTGTGCGCTGTTCCCCTGCCTGCCTGGTGTCACAGCAGGGAGACTCTGAGCATACTATGCTCTGGGTGCCTTGTAGTAAATCGCCTAGTCAGTAATTCACCATGTGCGGCGGCGCCTGAGCATACTCAAGAGTGCCTTGAGAAAAGAAAAGGGACAAGAAGTTCCCTGCATGGTGCAAGGAAAGGAAGTCGTCTTGGGAAACATACAGAGGGTTGCCCCCAATGTAACTCATACTCAGGAGCAGACCAGCTGAAATTAATAGACATGGCTGACTCAGGACCATTACATAGGCACTAGCTGGACAGAAACAAGAGTGCTCCCGCCCTCACCACCCAGCCACAAGGAGGAATGTAGTCAAAGTTGCCTCCTTGGAGCATAGCCTGAGTACACTTTAACTAACTCAGGCTGTGCAGACTGTGCTATTGGTACAGCAATAAGCTTTCAGGATATGTTACAGGTAGGTAGCCGTGTTGGTCTGCCATAGTCAAAACAATATAAAAAATAAAAAAATCCTTCCAGTAGCACCTTAGAGACCAACTAAGTTTGTTCTTGGTATGAGCTTTCGTGTGCATGCACACTTCTTCAGATACTTCTTTCAGGATATGTGTGCTGGAGGCATTGAAAGGGGAAAGTGTTGGGTGAATCCTGGATTGATCCAACAGAAAGATACTAATGTGTGCCAGCCACAGAGGGCACCCCCTCCATGCGTACATGGCAAAAATTTAGCAGCTGCTCGTGGTGCCTGCACTGAGTGCAAGTATGGGCCCCTGCGAAGTGATCCCTACAAAAGGGCTTTCAAAAAAAAACCCAAAACACAGTGCTTCAAAGGCTGAAGCATGTGTGCAGCCCATGAAAGGGGTATACACTTATCTTCTCTCCATTCCCAACGACCAGAAGGCCTTTCCCCCGTTTCCCCCCATTACACAATTGCCCTTATGCACTGTCTTGCTAGCCCGCCAAGAATAAGGCTTCATCCTGCCTTTCCTCTCCATGGGAAACAGAGAGGTCGGGCTCAGGGCACAGCTCCCAGGCAAGTTTACTCCTCAGCTGACACAGACGCAAACTGGCCCCACCAGTTGAAAGATGCCCCTTTTCCTAATGCCCCATTGCCCAGATGCAGACCTGCCTCTCCCCAATCAGAGCCTTGTAGTGTCCTGAGAAGCTTGTTTAAAGAGGCTGATGGATTGAGCGTAGGCACCTGTTGTGAAGGTAGAAAACAGCCAGGTTTCTCCCTTTGCAAGCAACGTGTAGCTATGCCAGCTGAGATAAAGCACCAGCGGAATCCAGACGGCACAGACTGTGTACCTGGAAGGAAGAGGGAAAACTGGTTTAGGTTCATAATGTCAGCTGTCTCCTGGCGGGCGAGGAAGAGCCTTTGGGGAGCCCTGCAAATTCTGGGGAAATCTAAGCTGGTGAGAAGGAGGAGGCAGATCTCTGTCTCCCGGCTGCAGGCCCCACAACCAATTGCCCCCCCCCCCCCAAAGAGAGAAAGCAGCAACCATCATTGAGTTATTAGGTTTTTGTTCTGTTTGTGTTCTGGTTTTAATGTATGCATTATTTATTTATTGTAAGTTGCTTTAAGTTGCTTTTGTAAACAAACAAACAAAGCAAGTAATAAGCTTAAATGATGATGATGCCCTCCTGATCCATATCAGGACTATGGTGAGGGCAAAGGACTAAGTCTTCTCCATAACACAGTCTCAATCTAGATCACTCACCCACCCACAAATGGCTGCAGTCCCCCTCCCACCTGGCGAAAACTCTGCACACCATTTCTAGTTGGGTGAATAAAGTCTTCTCTAGTATCACTCCTAATTCCATATAGCCAATTGTAGTGATGAATGAATGGTGCATCCTTAGCTGGGGTGGATGATTTAGGTTGGATTAGAGCAGAGGGAGACCCAGGTGGCGCTGTGGGTTAAACCACAGAGTCTAGGGCTTGCCGATCAGAAGGTCGGCGGTTCGAATCCCTGCGACGGGGTGAGCTCCTGTTGTTCGGTCCTAGCTCCTGCCCACCTAGCAGTTCGAAAGCACGTCAAAGTGCAAGTAGATAAATAGGGACCGCTCCAGCGGGAAGGTAAACGGCGTTTCCGTGCGCTGCTCTGGTTCTCCAGAAGCGGCTTTGTCATGCTGGCCACATGACCCGGAAGCTGTCTGCGGACAAACGCCGGCTCCCTCGGCCTATAGAGCGAGATGAGCGCCGCAACCCCAGAGTCGGACACGACTGGACCTGATGGTCAGGGGTCCCTTTACCTTTACCTAGAGCAGAGGGAAGTCAATGTGGTCCCCTCTACATGTTACTGGGGACCCAGCCAGTGTGGCGAACAGCCAAGGATGATGGGTGTCATCATCCAGCAATGTTTGGAGGGCACCACTTTGGCTAACTCTTGACTGGTAGCTGTTCTGCCCCCTTCCAAACCAGTGAATTTGGCACACCACCTATCAAGGATTGCCCAGCAACAGCTGAAACGCAACATGACCCACACAACCTCACCCAACATTCTCCACCTGCCAGGACTGATTTGGACTCCTGGCTAGCTGATGCACCCCAGAGCCTCACCATGCTGTTTTGGAGAGAGATTCAATGAAATCCGAGTGGAATAAGCGAATGGGACGATCCACCGGTTGATGCACCCATTCATCGTACTTCTCTCCCAAGTGGCCCACTTGCCACAGCAAAGGTTTGTGCCAGTCCACGAGCTCCTAGAGAACAGAAAGAGTGCAAAGAGCCAGAGGTTTCAGCAAGATCAAGCAGGCTTTGCACCTCCCCAGCTGGCTGGTCAGAGCCATTGGATTTCTCATGAAGCAGTGTCAGGTTTTAGCCATCTTTGGGGGTTAAGCAACAGTCAGGGCTGTGTGCATATTCTGTAATTCCAGAATTAATTATGCAGAATAAGCAAAATGAGAAACGGGCAGGAAACTCTAGGCAGAGACAATAGAACAATGGAAATACTGGGATTATAGGAAGTGCTCGTCTCAAAGTCCCTCTCCCTTGTCCATTAGAATGCATTGGCTAAATTAGTACAACAGTCTCCTTTCCCTTACTCCCCCACAACAAACACTCTGTGAGGTGAGTGGGGCTGAAAGACTTCAGAGAAGTGTGACTAGCCCAAGGTCACCCAGCAGCTGCATGTGGAGGAGCGGAGACACAAACCCGGTTCCCCAGATTATGAGTCCACCGCTCTTAACCACTATACCACACCCTTGGTGTGGGTTCTATGGCAAAATGGTCACACTCACTTTCTGTAGGCTACTGGGGAATGGTTAGGAATCCTTTCACTGTTTAGACCAAGGTGTGTAGGTGCTGCAGAATTTACTGCCTGCTTAAATTGTAATTAAGCTCCAGGGTATGCACATATTCATAACTCTAGCAAAAGATCCTAAACCTCTTGATAGCATGTGTATAAATACACATGAGTGGCGGACACACACGTTGGTTCAGACACATACCTTGCAACAACTGCAGCCCTGCATTGTCAAGGGTTGGATTATTAGGTAATCCTTGGGGTCTCTTCCAATTCTACAATTCTATGAGTCTATGAAATGACTCAGAAGAGCCAGCTAATATCTGGCTCTTCCTTGGGGGGTAGTGGTCATAGTATTATCATTATTAGAGATAGAGGAAACATTCAATTCAGTACACATTCAAAACAAAATCTGTAAAATTCACACTTTCTAGAACAATATGCAAATCATAACACAGCTATTCCTTGAAATTCACGCTTATCCAAATTTTGCAATACATTTTTTTCCAATCAATTTTTTTTAAGATGCACACATCAGTGGAGGGTATTCATAAACATGCACATATTACTGAAAAGAGTTTAGCAAAATGTATTATATTAGGGGAAATTGCTTGCAAAAATGTGTACATTGAAAATGCATCAAAAATGTGTTTATTAGGAGAAATTCACACTGAAATGCCAGGGAAATTTCATGAGGACTTTAAAAAAAATCCCAACAAATTGCTGCAAAATGTAATGAACAAAATTTAAGGTGAGACAAAAATAAAAATGAAAGAACCAACATTAAATACTTCCACCCTTAATGATTATTTGTTCATCACTTTTTACAAAACATCTTAAATCACTTTACAAAGTCTTAAGATGCAAAAATATCAAACTTTTTAAAAAACCCAATAAAACAGAATACTAATAATGGTAACAATTATATTAATGATAGTTTTCATCCATCAACAAGTCAACAAGAAGGAATGTTTGTAGATGTTCATAATTTTTTTTTTCTTTTATTTGTTTTGCTGTCTCCTTGTTTGCCACGGTGGGAGGAAGGGCAGGATAGAAAGTTGATAAGTAATATGAAATACATAGTATTAATAACAGGGAGGTATAAAGTACTGTTTATAAACTCAATTAGAAGTATTGCATACTCTCACACTGGCAGTGTGATATAAGTAATTATGACCCCAGTCACTAATGAATCTGTTGCTTGATAAGTTCTAACTAACATCCCAGCTATATCAGCAGGATCTCAGGCTCCAAATGCAAAGCATAATGAGTTGCTGCATGCACCATTCATACCTTGTTCCTGACTATCATAAGCTCATTATGAAACAGAATTCAATGACATAACTTCTTACCGGTAATTTGTTTTTTTAAATTAACTCCGTTCTTTAACCACAAGTAACAAGGTAAGTCGGGTTTAATTAAGGCAGAACATTTCACTCCATGAGCATGCACAACGGGCCTCGCAGAGTATGCTGTATTTATGTAAAAGGAAATAAGCAGATTTGAGATAAACCAATACCCTTTTTTGTCCTTTCAGTCTATGACAGAGCTGGGCAACCTTCAGCCTTGGAGCCAATCTTGGCTCATGAGGCCATTTTTCAAACCATGTCTACCTGCCAACCTACTGATGTTGTAAGTTTCATCAACTGATCGCCAAGATGCCTGTCACCAGGAAGGACAGGTGTTTGCAATCAGTGCAGCAGGATTTAATCCTCACTCATTTTCTCATTTTGCTGAGACATGCAGCTGATGGATTGCCGCTGAGATGGAACACAAGAGTGCTGGGCAGATGCAGATGGGACTGTGTTGGGATTTAGCCCAGCCCAGATCACAGCGATACCTCTGCTGAGAATGAGGCTTGGGAATTAACCCTGTGGGAATGTCTGGTCAGCAGTTTTCAATGGGGAGGAGGACTGGTGGAAAGAGATTGGGGAAAGAGAGGCATCTGGCCCAGAGAGGGGCCTATGGGATCGGGAGGCAGGACAAATAACCTGGGGGGGGGCTCTGACCTGGGGGAAGGGCTGAGTGGGTTGTCAAAGGGACAGCCCAACTCAGTGTCATCTGATACCCCAGGCACAACATCCCAAGCAGGTCAAGGCTGCTCCAGAGCCAACCACTGCCAGTGTGGGGGCCAACCCCTCAGGTGGTGCAATGGGTCGCATACTTGGCTGTTAACCAGAAGGTTGGTGGTTCAAGCCCACCCAGGGACAGCTGTGGGCAGGATTCCTGCATTGAGGTGGGTTTGGGCTAGATGACCCTTTGGGGTCCCTTCCAACTTACACTTCTGGGATTCTGTGAATGGAATGGAAGGAGAAACCTGACAATGATCCTGCCTCATGGTCTCCACCTCTGTCGGTAAGGCCTGGAGAGACTGTGCCAGTACTTGGCACAGCATTCACTCCGACCCTCGGGACTTTGACGAAGGTGACTGTCCTGCTCTTCAAATGAGGAGCCTGGTGTGTGAGTGTGTGTGTGTGTGTGTGTGTGTGTGTGAGAGAGAGAGAGAGAGAGAGAGAGAGAGAGAGAGAGAGAGAGAGAAAGAAAGAAAGAAAGAAAGAAAGAAAGAAAGAAAGAAAGCGTACTTGGATCTTTGCTTCTGTCCAGCCAAGTCCTCTCAAGTTCTGCTGTGCTTTCTGACTTTGTGACCTGTAACCCCACTTATATTTGGGAGCCGTAGTGAATTTTGGAATACAGATTATAATCACAACAGCTGAACCAAGAATCTGAATACCAAGCCAGGACAGGACATGTCAGGCGAAAGATTCCTGAATTGCAGGCCATTGGACTAGATGACCCTCATCGTCCCTTCCAACTCTACAGTTCTGTGTGGAGAACCTCAATACAGCTGAGGACCAGCAGAAAAACCCACTGCAGTCCCAAGGCAGCCTGACAGGCACCAGGTCCTCTCCCTCCCCGTAACCAGAGAGCCACTGGTGATATACAGCTTAAGAGTGTCGGACTAGGATCTGGGAGACCAGGGTTCAAATCACTGCTTGACTATGAAGCTTACTGGGTGACCTTGGGCCAGCCACTCCCACACTCAGCCTGACCTACTTCACAGGGGGGTTGTGGGGTTAAAATGGGGAAAGGGAGAACCATGTTTGCCACCTTGAGCTCCTTGAAGGAAAGGTGAGATATAAATGTAGCACATCCTCAGCCCTGTCTTGATCCCCCAATTATCCCCCTGGGCACTGTCATGGGGCCAAGCTGGCCCTCCTATTTCAACTCCAGCTGCCCTGCATAGCTGGCTTACCATCTCCCAGTCCTTTATCACGCCTCCTATCTTTCCTTTCGTGGTGCCTAGCAATCTGTTCACCTTCAGTTCTCTTTGCCAATCTCTGTACTAGAGGCTGGAGAGCAGGAATATTTGAAATCCAGCAATGCTTCTCTTGTATTTTCAAACTCTCCTTTCAATGCACAAAGATTGCCCCCTCATGCTGCCCCCACTAATGCCCACTTACCACACTCCATAAGTTGCTCTGACACCCTCCTTGCCATACCAAACCTTCCAAGACAGCTGACAACTGAGTTACATATTTCAAAACCGGGTTCGCGTCTCCGCTCCTCCACATGCAGCTGCTGGGTGACCTTGGACTAGTCACACTTCTCTGAAGTCTCTCAGCCCCACTCACCTCACAGTGTTTGTTGTGGGGGAGGAAGGGAAAGGAGAATGTTAGCCGCTTTGAGACTCCTTCGGGTAGTGATAAAGCGGGATATCAAATCCAAACTCTTCTTCTTCTTCAAAACACACAACAAGCTATTTCAATGTACTAAGATCACCCAGTGCAGGGGTGGGAGGGAAAGTCCGCCTAGAGCCCCACACCTACCCTCCTGTATCCTTCCCAGACAACAAAGCCCCCTTCCCCACCACTTTAACCTACTGCCCCTTCTTCAGAGGAACTTTCCATCCCCTCTCGCTCAACTCCCACTTAGTCCCCAGCTGCTCCCTCACCCCCTACTTTTAGCTCCCCCACAACTAGCATCCCCCAACCACATTTCACACTCCCCCCCCCAACTCTCCATATTGCCCTCACCAACCTCAACCTACCAGCTGTCCCTGCTGTGGCAGCACAGACTGGACTGCAGGCATTGCCTACACAATTGGTGGCCAAACTTGGCCCTCCAGCTGTCTTTGGACCACAACTCCCATCATCCCTAGCTAACAGGACCAGTGGCCAGAGATGATGGGAATTGTAGTCCCAAAACAGCTGGAGGGCCAAGTTTGGCCACCACTGGCCTACACATTTTCAGGCCATTCATGAGTACTAGGCACTCGATGCGGTTTAAAGAAAAAGCAACAAGTAAAGCCAGGACTATGAACTTGCACACCCAAAATGCCCAAGGCTATGCTACCCATGATGCAATTATAGAACAACAGTTTTGAGCGCTATCCTATTGATATTAGGGCGCCCAAAGTTTAGTCAGCAGGGATTTCCCAAGAAGAATGAACAACTTCTCCCGAAATCTCACATGGAAATCTAGCAAAGGTTAGTGTGCTTCATTTGGTTGATAAAGAGGGCATAATAAACTTGGGTTGCTCTGGATTTGCAGAGAACCACATTCCCACATTATTTAAAATTTTAAAGGATGATGCTGTTAAGGTGCTACACTCAATATGCCAGCAAGTTTGGAAAACGCAGCAGTGGCCAGAGGACTGGAGAAGATCAGTCTACATCCCAATCCCAAAGAAGGGCAGTGCCAAAGAGTGCTCCAACTACCGCACAATTGCACTCATTTCACACCTTTTAATGAGGGTGAAAGAGGAGAGCACAAAATATGGTCTGAAGCTCAACATCAAAAAAACTAAGATCATGGCCACTGGTCCCATCCAGAAATGGAGGCAGTGAGATATTTTACTTTCTTGGGCTCCATGATCACTGCAGATGGTGACAGCAGTCACAAAATTAAAAGACGCCTGCTTCTTGGGAGGAAAGCAATGACAAACCTAGACAGCATCTTAAAAAGCAGAGACATCACCTTGCCGACAAAGGTCCCTATAGTTAAAGCTATGGTTTTCCCAGTAGTAATGTGTGGAAGTGAGAGCTGGACCATAAAGAAGGCTGATCGCCGAAGAATTGATGCTTTTGAATTATGGTGCTGGAGGAGACTCTTGAGAGTCCCATGGACTGCAAAAAGATCAAACTTATCCATCCTTAAAGAAATAAGCCCTGAGTGCTCACTGGAAGGACAGATCCTGAAGTTGAGGCTCCAGTACTTTGGCCACCTCGTGAGAAGAGAAGACTCCCTAGAAAAGACCCTGATGTTGGGAAAGATGGAGGGCACAAGGAGAAGGGGACGACAGAGGATGAGATGGTTGGACAGTGTTCTCGAAGCTACTAACATGAGTTTGGCCAAACTGCGAGAGGCAGTGAAGGATAGGCGTGCCTGGCGTGCTCTGGTCCATGGGGTCATGAAGAGTCGGACACGACTGAACGACTGAACAACAACACTGTAGAGTGTAGAGAGGGATGGGAAAGCAGGGACCTTCAGTCCTCACAATTGCTTCATCGGGGCAAGACCTCCTAGGAAGAGTTGCTGAGACCACTAGGCCTGAGCTGTGGTTTGTTTCCTTGAATAAAGATTTAACTTCACCGGCCTTGGGTGATTCGTTGTTTTTTCTTGCTGCCCTACCTACGCCTGACTCAAGATTTGACACCCAGTGGGCTTTGTAGCTGTGTTGGGATCTCAACACACCAACTTACTGCACCACCCTGGAATAAGTCATTTTAAATGTAGCTGTCATTCTAGTTTGAACGCGGCTGCCCTCTGAAGCTGCAATTGAATTTGGGGTGGCAACATTTCTGCCTAGAAAGCAGCCATGTCACCGAACACTGAACTTGCTAACACCTCCTCCGCCTGCTTCATAACAGTGTTCCCCTCAAAGTGGCTTTCTCAATCTGGGAAGATAAGGATCAGTTTCAGCCAGGTTCCACCCATGCTCCAGGGACAGATACTACGACAACTGGTGCAGACAAGAATCAAGCAGAAAACCTGTATATCTTTAAAAGGGAGGAGGATAATGCTATGAACCTGGGTTGGTTATCTTGACAGTCGCATCTTGAGAAGTCTCCTCCTGTCCTGAGGCATTTAAGGCTTTATAGTTCAAAAACAGTCAGACCAGGATGGGTGTAATATGCTCAAACCATTCTGCCCTGGTGAGCAGCCTGCCACCAAATTCTGCACTAGCTGAAGTTTCGGAACCATCTTCAGAGGCAGCCCTACATATAACACATTGCACTAATCTAACCTAGAGGTTGCCAGAGCATAGACAACATAAGTTAGGCTATCCCTGCCCAGATAGGGGTGCAGCTGGGCCACCAGCCGAAGCTGGTGGAAGACACTCCATGCCACCAAGGCCACCTGAGCCTCAAGCTACAGCGAAGGATCTTGGAGTACCTCCAAGCTATGTATCCACTCCTTCAGAAGAAGTCTAGACCCATCAAATGCAGGCAACCACCCAGCCATCCCATCTAGGGAACTGCCCACTAACAGCGTCTCGGTCTTGCCTGGTTTGAGATTCAGTGTGTTGGCTCTTATCCAGTCCATTACGAAGATAAGACAATATAGTCCATTACCAATGTCAAGATAAGTACACCCACTGCCTCATCTGCGAGTTGTGTGTCATCAGCATATTGTTGACAACGTACTCCAAATCTCTGGATAACTCCACTCAGCACTTTCATGTAGATGTTAAAGAGCATAGGGGATTAAATCGAACCCTGATGAACCCCATAGTGAAGGCTCCACAGGGCTGAAGAACACTCCTCAAACAACACCCTCTGGTTCATCCATGCAGGACTGGAACCACTGCCACAAAGTGGTGCCACCCACCCGTAACTTAGACAGCTGCTCCAAAAGGATACTATGGTCAATGATATTGAAAGCTGCTGAGAGCTTGAGGAGAATTAACAGAGATGCATTTCCCATGCCTCTCTCCTGATAGAGGTCATCCTACAGGGTGACCAAAGCAGTTTCTGTGCCAAAAAACCCCCTCATCTTTCCTATTCCTATTCCAACAACATATTTCCCATCTGCCCCATATACTGGTAATGGAAGACTCAACTTAACCTTGCCGGAGAAATTCAGACCCTGCCTCCTTAAGTCAGGGCTTATCCACACTTACCTTTTGCCCCACTCTTTCCAGGAACAAGCCCACACTTAAAAGGTCCGTGTCAAAGCATTTTTTCCCCCTTTGCCCTGAGCCTTCTCCGAGAAAAAACCCCCTCTTCAGCGATGAGCAAATGCCAGTTTGAGTTTTCTTCAAATTGTGCTCTGATTGAGCTTTAAAGAGCAGCTTTTCATGGGGGGGGGGGAGCTCCAGAGCAAAAACAAAACAAGAAGGGGGGAGCACTCAGTCACGGAGCTTTAATGCACAAACCTCGCCTGGGAAAAGCGGAGGAAAAGTCCATGTGAAATACGTGAAACCTCAAAGGCATCAAAAAGGCTGGAACCTCCTTCAAGAGTGTGGGGGGGGGGCATAGTTAAGAGATGCAAAGGCACACACCACCGAACTGCAGCACATCAAGACCACACCCACACCATACATTTAAAGCACCATGATACCACTGTGACTGTTTAAAGTGGGTCTGTATCAATTTTTGTTCTGGCCATGGAAGCAAGGGAGGCTGGCTCTTTCATTGAGAGCCAGTGTGGGAGAGCCAGTGTAGTGTAGTGGTTAAGAGCGGTAGACTCGCTATCTGGGGAACCGGGTTCGCGTCTCCTCTCCTCCACATGCAGCTGCTGGGTGACCTTGGGCTAGTCACACTTCTCTGAAGTCTCTCAGCCCCACTCACCTCACAGAGTGTTTGTTGTGGGGGAGGAAGGGAAAGGAGAATGTTAGCCGCTTTGAGACTCCTCTGGGTAGTGATAAAGCAGGATATCAAATCCAAACTCTTCTTCTTCTTCTTCAACTGTGGCTGCTGCTTATTCCTGGGTGTCCTCTTTCATAGGGATTACCTGGAGCTAATCTTCACTTCTGCTAGGAGTTGGGCAAAGCCCTTTGATAATCTCAAATTAGGAAAGCTGTGTTCAGTTCACTGAGTTTACTGATCTCTTATCTATTCCTAGAGTTCCCTGTGAAGAGGAATTGAGTGTGATTTCACGCACACCCCTCCCTCCCCTCACTGTCCCCTTTTCCCCCTTGTGGTTGTTTTTCAGGTTTCAAGCTTGCTGGCAGGGACTGTCTTCTTTGAAGTGACTGTATGTAAGCCACTCTGGGGGACTTTTTGGCTGCCCCAAAATGTTCTAAAGAAACAAATATTTCTCCAATTAACTCCTGAGAACAGGGCCGGATTTAGGTTTGATGAGGCCCTAAGCTACTCAAGGTAATGGGGCCCTTTATATGTCCAGCTGTCCTTTGTCAACCACAAATTGACACTGTTTTTGTGTTGAATATATGCTATATTATGGACCTAATAGGTATCTAAAGCCGTTTGCACATGTTGCCATGCAACCAGTCCATGCAGAATGTAGGCACCCTATATATAGAAATGAGCAAACCAGTGATATTTTAGGGAGCAGGCCAGCAGGTGGGGGCCATTACTTACATCATAGGTGCCTACACAAAACAAAACACTGTTGTTGTATATGGGTTTTATTTTACTTATTTTTTATCTTATATTTTGGAAATGTACATCCAGGTTTTTCCTTTAAATTTTTTGGGGGGCACCAAGAGAGTGAGGCCCTAAGCTATAGCTTGTTTAGCTTATACATAAATCCGGCACTGCCTGAGAATATCGTACAGAACCACATCAAATCCTTGCAAAAGGCAAGTTGTGTTCAAAGGATTCCCTCTTATTTGTCAGCAATGGTAGGGTTGCCAGATCTTGAAGAGCAAAAAGGAAGACAGCCTGAGCCCCCATCCCCCCCCAAAAAAACCCTGGACATTTCCTTTAAAATGTAAAAATATGCCCAGATGGGCATGTTGGCCCCCCAAAAAGGACATGTCTGTGTTTCCCCGGACATATGGCAACCCTAAAATGGTTACGTTATCTAAAGAAGATGATAGGTTGGCTTGATATGTGCTAAATAAATTCAAGTTAGAGGAAGTAATAAGCACCTCAGTTTCTTCGGGATGATTGCCAAATGAGTGACAATTTAATCTAATGCCACCTGGGGGAATGGAAAAGCAAGCAGGCCTATTATATTCTAGGTCTGCTGAGACCGGTGGTTTTCTCCCACGATGATTAGGGACTGCATTTATTTCACTCACCTGGGTTGCTTTCACAGGGAGACAGTCTCCCCAGGCCTCATACCACCCACTCACTCGCTTGTTCTCACAAATCCAGATGCTGTCAAATCATCACATTCCCTTTTTCTCCCTCTTTCCAAGTTAGGATGGCTATTTAAAAGTAAAGGTAAAGGGACCCCTGACCATTAGGTCCAGTCGCGGACGACTCTGGGGTTATGGCGCTCATCTCACTTTACTGGCCGAGGGAGCCGGCGTACAGCTTCCGGGTCATGTGGCCAGCATGACTAAGCCGCTTCTGGTGAACCAGAGCAGCACACGGAAACGCCGTTTACCTTCCCACCAGAGCGGTACCTATTTATCTACTTGCACTGCGTGCTTTCGAACTGCTAGGTTGGCAGGAGCAGGGACCCAACAATGGGAGCTCATCTTGTCGCGGGGATACAAACAGCCGACCTTCTGATCGGCAAGCCCTAGGCTCTGTGGTTTAACCCACAGCGCCACCCGCATCTACTTTCCCATGGGCCACTTACCCATTGCCAAATGAGAGGAGCAAAAGAGGACATAGATTTGCATAAAATTGACATACATGTAGATGAACATTTAGGAATAAGGTCTGTAATATCCACTGAAATAGAGCACATGCCACCATAGTGAGGAGGACTGTGACCAGGTGACAGATGTGTGTGTCTACTCAATCTACCTGTTGTCTAGGTACTCCCAGTTGACGGACAACTCCATGACCCCTTCAGATCTCTCTTATTAGGGTTCCTCATCTTTAAACTGTACTTAGGAAACTGCCTACATACATAGAGTCTCACCATTGCCTCGAGGTGAGGGCAGCCCCCTGACAATGTGCTTTGACTAATACGCAAATTTGACTTTACACACTATCCCCAAAACATAACTCTTGAGTCAGTTGAGAGTTGCCTGTACACGTTATTTGGCTCAAGAACTGCATTGCAAAATTCAGGGGCAGTGCAAATATCAATGGGTGGCTGTGTTTCAGTTCACAACTTGTTTCAGCAAGTGTGAATTAACATAGATTCATCTTTACAGGCAAATTGAATTGGATTTTCCCTCATCCCTAGAATACAACAAGGATGGAAAAAGAGTGTCCCTTCTCCCCTGTCCTTCACAACATTTTACATGAGGGATTGTCAACGTTTTTTGACCCAGTGACACCTTTTGATTTTTGAGATAGTGCCAGTCAGAAAATGGCTGCAACGGGGAGCATGGCATAACACAAAATTAGCATACAACCATCATGAAGCTTTCCCCATAATGGTGAAAAGGCTTAACCTGTTGGATTTCTGCCTAGAAAATAAGACAGGAACAGGAAAAGTGAATTAAAGGGCAGGGGAAAACAGCAGCTCTTTCAGACACTGTGGGTTCTTATTGCATGGTGCCCAAAAAACTCACTCATTAATCACTGTTCTGACTTCACTCATTGGCAAAAAAAAAAAAAAAACCCACACATACGGAAGCAACTAGGCTTGATCCTTTCACAGAAATTGTTTAGATGGGTACCTGCACATTTTGGTTCCTAACTTTCTTTCTAGGAGTGATAGAGACTAACTCTGTTTTTAAATGGAAGCCCCCTGCCTTGGGGTTTCAAGGAAGTCTTTTACAGGCCCCATGGCACTTGTGAGTGCCAAGTTGACAGCACCTCTTTCTCCTCCTAAATTGCAGTGTGTGGGGTGGAATTGTGACTGTGACTCCAGTGAGGATGAATGGGAATATTTAACCCTTTCCCCACCCACACAATCACTGCCCCCCTCCAACATGTGCAGACTGCCCCCTCTGCCACAGGGTGATGTATGTCTGAGTGCAGAGTTGCTCTTCTGCTTCTAGGTTCAGAACAGAAAAGCAACCATCGGGTTAAGCGGTCCACATTTGGAAGTCATCTTGAAGCAGCTCACCACGAAAGGCAAAAACATCCAAGTCATAATTAAATGTATGGAAGACAAGAGAAATTGGGTCCTCCCTTAAAGAGGGCACGTATTGCGGTGAGACCTAGTAAACCGACACACTGTGTTGTGGGTTGGTACAATTGGTCAGCCACAACACCCGATTGGAAGGTCCCTCGATGCTGGGTTCAATCTGGCCAATGTGGTGCAGTCTAAATGTATTGAGGGACCTATATTAGCCATGCACGTGACCCAGAGCTTCCTCTTTCGATGCATGCATCGGAACACCCACCCACTTCTCCCTACTTTTAGGGCTTTTGCGCTTGACCTTGCTATGCTGTCATGTGTCGTCTGCCGTTGGGACAGGGGCACAGCAAGAATTTTCCCCACTTGGCTGATTGGCTGTTGCCATTTGGGTTTCGCCTGCCACATAGCAAATTGTCACAACTTGTAAGGTTGCGGATAGGCTCTGGTTCAGGTGATAGGGATGGGAGAACGCTCTTGCCATCCCTATGTGAAGGGTATTCCGTTAAAGGAATCCAGGGACTTGATAGTTTGGTCAACCCCTGAGAGTGGATTGTGCCCGTGCTGGAGTCCAGGGGGACATTTGGGTGGCGGAGACAGCCTGTTCCCGGGTTTCCGCTTATCCAGGTGTTCACTCTTGGCTTACCTATGCTGGAACCCTGGGTCACCGCTACCTGCATGGCAGGGAGTTACTCGAACCAGAGCCTATGCAACCATTCACTTTCTGTAATCAATAAAGTTGTGGCCTAAATTCTGCCAAAAACCAAACTAAAATTTGAGTCAAGTGTGAATTTATTTAGGGGGGAGGTTTCTGGGTCTGAACACGCAAAACCATTATGGTTTTGACTCATGGGAAAAGATTGTGCCTCCAGGAAGGCACACTCTGCCCAGAGTGTCTCTATGCGATAATTTGCAGCCAGCTGGTGCCAGGCTGATGCCTGCAGGCTGCATGTACAGTCTTAATGTTTTTTTTATTTGTTTATTAAAGACACTCTAGCCTACCTGGAGATTCAAGCCCTGTACCTGCCACTTCACCTTGACTTCAGGTCAAGCCTGGAGGTTTGCTAACCCTACACTGGAATGCCTAAGACACCACAGATAGCGTCAAGAGCACAAATCATCCTGAGTGAAATTTACAATACCCTTGCAAAGGCACCTGAAAAGAAAGTCTGAGCAGCTACCGCTGACTCCTGTGACATGCGACTGATTGAACATGCCCTTCTTGAGATGCTTTTTGGGGGTGTCTCCAAATCCTTCTGCAACTGGCTCTTCACCCCCCAACCATTTGAAGCACACCTTCTGCTCTGCCTCTTACCTTGTCTTCGTCCACTGCTTTACACCTAGAGTCCATCTTGCTGGCCTTCGTTAATGCTGGAAAACTGGAGGAGTTCTGTTCCTTGGAGTGGTCCTAGGAGATCAAAAGAAGCAGATACGTTTGAATGTGCAAATGTGCAACTGCCCAAGGCCAAATTCCTTCACTTTAGTTGCCGGTTTCCACCCTGACTGGCTAGCAGAAGGACCTCGTTTAATCCTGGCAACAGCCCTGTGAGGTAGATTAGACTGGGAAGCAGTGACTGGCTTCCAAGGTCACCCAGTAAGAGCCATGGCTGAGTGGGCATTTTAACGCTGGTCTCTCAGTTCCTAGTCTGACACTCTTAACCACAACAAACCTGACTTCAAAACAGTGCAAAAACTCAAGCTGTTTTAATTAACCCTTAATCTTTGCTATAGTAAATAAAGCCTGCCAATTTCTCATTAAATCTGACATAATAACTTAATCTGGTCATTTAGGCAAACTACCACATTTTCACTCTGCCCAGTCATTAGCAGTCAGTATCACTGCTGATCTTTTTACACAGTGAACCGGAAGTGGCCAAAAAAGGGGGCACAGCAAGACGGAGCAGGCTTATATGCACTCTGCCATTGCATTTTTGAATGCTATTTAGTTAGTATATGTTTTTCTTACAATTTTTCCTTTAATGTGCACATTTTTCTATACATTACTCAAAGAGCTGCATTGCAAATTTCAGAGGCGTGTGAACTTGGGAGGAGTCGGAAGAGCGCAGTTTGGGTTCATGTACTGTTATGAAAGTGGAAAATCAGATAGATGAAGATAACGATTAAATGCCCCACCCTAATTAAAAGCAGTTAAAACAAATTACAGTTCTAGGAATTGGGCAAGTCCTGAAAACACAATCTCATGTGTCATAGTTAAACTAAAGTTTGAACTGTACTTTTGCTACACACATAGTTAAACTATAAACTATAGCGCAGAGTTAAACTGGGGAACTGGCTCCACAGGAGGCAGTGATGGCCACCAACTTGGATGGCTTTTAAAAAGAATTAGATAATTCATGGAGGAGGAGACTATCAATGGCAGCTGCAATGGCTCTGCTCTGCTTCTGTGGTTGGAGGCCCTATGCTTCTGAATGCCAGCTGCTGGAAACCACAAGGGCAGAGGAGACTGTTCTTGCCTTCAGGATCTGGGTGGCCACTGTGAGAACAGGATGCTGGACTAGATGGGCCACTGGACTAAACCCAGCAGGGCTCTTCTTGTGTTCTTATGTCAAAGAAGTGTGTCTTTGGCAATTGCAAAGTGCTATAAAGTGAGGCTGCCAGATACACCTCTTTGGGGAGGGAATTCCATAACCTAGGGGCTGCCACAAAAAAGGCCCTCTCCGGGGCCACCCCCTCAAACTTCTGGTGGCAACAGAACTGCCAGGAGGACTCCCTTTGCCAGTCTTAACACTTAAGAGAATTTGTAGGGAATGAGGCAGTCTCTCTGGGCATGCAGATATTAAAATGTGCCTCTACCATCCCTCATTGTGATGCTGTTGTGCATAAGGTCCATGCTGTTGGAGTCTGCACCAACAGGAGCCTCTTCCCCAGGCCTTGGGTAGGGAGCATGCTCAACTCATGCTACTGAGACATCATCCGGACCCCAGGCAAAGTCCAAGGAAGCTACTGCCAAAAGTTCTCACGGAGGGCAGCAATCTATGCACAAGTTCTGTCTGCAGCTACCGCATACCAAAGTAATGGAATCATAGAACTGTAGCGCTGGAAGAGACCTCAAGAGTCAACTTGTCCAGCTCCCTTGTAATGCAGGAGTCCTGCCCACAGCCATCCCTGGGTGGGCTCGAACCACCAACCTTTTGGTTAACAGCCAAGTGTGCCGACCCATTGAGAGTCACCTGTTAACTAACCAAGTCAACAGCTTCGTCAAGCGGGCTTTGCTTCATTAACTTGACAGCAGGGTGAGCCTCAGGGGAGCAGGAAGCTGGTACAAATTGCCAGGGCATGGTGGTCTGAAAGGGGGCTCGGCTACCTTGCATAATTTTAATGTAATTCTTAGCAATATATGCATTTCCTGTTAACGCCACACAATTCTGAACAAAGACTTGCAAAGTTCTGCCGTTAACCAAGCATCTCCGACTCTCTGTGAACATTCGCTCCAGCACTTTGACGGCACGGCTGCACAGCCTCACCATATTATGTGCAGTGTGTTTGTATGGTTTTCGTATGCGAACATCGTGTGAATGCAGCAATGTTTCTGGGCGATACACGTTGTGTTTTGCCACGCACACAAGTTTAACGTTTGAATTATACAGTTAGTTCAGCAATGGCTGTGTGGGCGATGATGCTATTGAAATTAGTCATAATGATATGAATAGTCTCAATAAATATTATCATATTTATTACTACAATAAAAATGAGAGCATGCATTTATTCTATATCCTGTGTAATGATTTATAACTGCTCCACCCTTTGGGCTAGGGGGCTCAAACTTTGTTTTCACCGTGGCCTGAACTCCCTCTCGGTGATCCAGGTGACCACTGGGACTGGAGAAGACAAGGGAAGTGGCTGAGCCTGATAATAATAAATATAATATAATATAATATAATATAATATAATATAATATAATATAATATAATATAATATAATATAATATAATATAATATAATATAATATAATATAATATATAATAGCAAATTATTATTTATACCCTGCCCATCTGGCTAGGTTTCCCCAGCCAGTCTGGGCGGCTCCCAACAGAATATTAAAAACATGATAAAACATCAAACATTTAAAAAAAACTTCCCTAAACAGGGCTGCCTTCAGATGTCTTCTATAAGTCAGATAGTTGTTGATTTCCTTGACATCTGATGGGAGGCATCACAACCAAGAAGGCCCTCTGCCTGATGGCACGCACAGGACCTCCACCAGAGACCTTGCATCACGCTCCATGTTCAGAGACTATTATCAGAAGCTGATCACCAGAAACAGGGCCTTTCAGATGCTGGGTATGGAACACCCTCCCTGCTAGGGAGGCTCAGCCAGTTGCTTCGCATATAGGCAAAACCTGCTCCTTTTTGGAAAGCTTTTTGGGGAGCATGGAAGCTCCGGATGTGTTTACACAGTCCTATCTACCGTGCACTCACTGCGTTTCCACTGCTGGGTTTTCAATCCACTTTCATACAACGTTATGCTCACGTATCCTGTGCTTTGTATAAAATGCTACTGCTGGATGTGTTGTTTCTCAAACCACACCGATTGGAGTCCTTAAGCTGTTCCTAATTCACCTCCAGCCAAGGTGTGAAATATCTTTGCGGATGGTAAAGGCAGCCCTGTCCTTCAACGTTCCCTGGGATATACACAAACAGAAATGAATTTGACACTAATTAAGCTGTGCTGATGTGAACAGCTGGGGGTGGTGGGAGGCTATGAACCACACGGGGCAGGGGGGACGGGGACAACTGCACTGCACTTTAAGGCAGCAATGTGAACACACACACACACAGGGAAGGTTTGCATTTAATGGATTTGATTGCTTTGGCTATGTATCTTTAGGATGCTATGAGTCACTTTGAGCAGCTTCTGGGTTCAAAACAGTAGGGAATAAAAGAGGGAAATGTCTGCAGCTGAAGGTGATGGGGAATAAAGGCACTAATATCAGGAAGATATCAGGATATGTAATGTTTGGAGGGGGGCATATTAGAAAGAGAAGGCTCACCTACATCTGCTTACCTACAGGAACAAATGGTAAATGTTATTCCAATAGGTCTCTGTGTGACCACCCCAAGCTGGCTGGGGCCGCTGGGGAGGGGGTTGGGGTCCAACACATCTGGTGTGGTGGTGGGGGTGGTGGGGGCTGCCTGGTATTGACTTTGCAATTCCCTGGACATTGACTTCAAAAGCACACATCCATTCTTTTAGTATAGCAAGAAGGGTGGGGGGACAGGATCCAGCAGACAGGGTTATATTATTTGTTTTAGTTATTTAATAAAATATCTACATCGCTTGGTCGCAAAACCCCAAAGCTGTTTACAAAGAGAATGAAATGACAAAATATATCAGCAAAAACCAAGAAAACAACTATTTAAAACATTCAAAAGATAAAATCAGCAATCAACCATAATCAGATTAAAAAAAAATACTTCCACATTCTACACATCTAGGTAGGCTTGCCTAAGCAAAAATGTTTTAATCAAGTGCTGGAATTGCCTTATAGATGCATTCCCATTCCTTGGCGACAAGTTACCTGTAGGATCTACTCTGTTGTACCTACATCTGACAGCACAACACAACTTCTCTTACTTTCCCTCCCCCCCCCCTTTACATCTCCACTTTATTTCCCATTAGTTCCTTGCTTCCTAATTATAACCTAAAAATTAAAACAAAGTTTTAAAAACCGAATTACTGGAACGAAAATCCCCCAGAGCCTGTCGTATTCATGCTACCGTGTTTCTCCTAAAATAAGACACCGTCTTATATATTTTTTTGCTCAAAAAAACACAGTATGGCTTATTTTCAGGGAATGTCTTATTTTAACCGTGTCGCATCGGTACGCTGCATAGCCACGCCTCCCCAGGCTGTTTTAATGGGAGGTGCCGCGTCACTATGGCTTATTTTCGGGGTATGGCTTATTTTTGGGGAACGGCTTACATTTCGCAAATGCATAGAAATCCTGCTATGGCTTATTTTATGGCTATGTCTTATTTTAGGAGAAACAGGGTATCTGTATGCTATTTATCTGCAGATTTTTAAACCGCTTCAAAGACCTAAGCTACCCAAGCATTGTACAATTAGATAAGAATAAATAAAGATAAAATATAAAAGGTTACCAGCTCAATAAACTGACGATTCATACAGTTTATATTCCATAAAATGAATGGGTCATGATTCATGGAAAGCCTTCTTAGAAGATAATGTCTTCAATAGCTATCAAAATGCAACAATGCTCGTCTAATTTCAGTTGGCAACTTATCCTAGATCTCTGGGACATACAGTACTCTCAACCAGTGTTCAAAATTAGCCAGGCACCAGGCACATTTTCCTACTGGCACGGGTCCAATTGCAACTATGTGGAGATTTCTGGGTGCCAGGTTGGCAACCACAGTTTAAAAACCTCTGTGCCTTGTTGTTGTTCAGTCGTGTCCGACTCTTTGTGACCCCATGGACCAGAGCACACCAGGCACCCCTAACCTCCACTGCCTCCTGCAGTTTGGCCAAACTCATGCCCGTCGCTTCAAGAACACTGTCCACCCATCTCATCCTCTGCCGTCCCCTTCTCCTTTCCCAACATCAGGGTCTTTTCTAGGGAGTCTTCTCTTCTCATGAGGTGGCCAAGTACTGGAGCCTCAACTTCAGGATCTGTCCTTCCAGTGACCACTCAGGGCTGATTTCTTTAAGGATGGATAAGTTTGATCTTTTTGCAGTCCATGGGACTCTCAAGAGTCTCCTCCAGCACCATAATTCACCATAATTCTGTGCCATACTCCATAGTTAATACCATTTGCATTTCCACTGTATGAATTGTTGTAAGAGCAAGCTACAGTTAAGCAATGTAGTTCAGATCATAGAATTGTAGTGCTGGAAGGCAAATTGACATTCCTGGAAAACACATTCCGTTGTGACGACTGCAACCTAGGTTCAAGGTGCCATTTGGTGCCTGACACACACACACACACTCACACACACACACACACACACACACATGTATCACACACACCTGAGTTCCTAACACTGTTCTCAACAGTGCCCCATCTGAGGAGTGTAATTGCCACAAAGAAATACCTTATTTACTCGAGTCTAATGCGCACATTTTTTTGGGCCAAATTACCATATACTGGGAAAAGCAATCCCTTGGGTAAACTGATTCCCTCTTTCTTTTTTAACATATTTTTTATTAAATTTTCTGATTCACAATTAAGAATATTTATTTAAACAACCTTAAAATATAAGTGACTTCCCTTCTCCTCTTTCCTTTTTTTATCAATGATTTTTATTCATTTTAATATACACATATAATTACATAGAATAGCATATATTCTGTAACTAATGTCGACTTCCAATCTTCCATGTTCTGTCTTCTTTAAAACAAACCTTTATCTTTCACATTCTTATTCAATTTTCATAATTTAATCTCTATTCTCTCAAACTTATACATCTAATGTCATCAAAATATGCACAATATGTTTCCCTTTTCAAGCATCTACTAATTACCTTTCCGTTCTATTTTAATTTGCTGGATTTCCTTTCACGATATGAGGTTTCGTCACCCTGTTGCCTGATTTTTGATGTCAATTTAGCAATTTCCATGTATTCCATAATCTTTTGTTGCCATTGCTCCACCGTTGGGATTTGTTGAGACTTCCAAACCTGTGCCAACAACAGTCTTGCCCCGGTCGTTGCATACATAAACAATTTCCTATCATTTTTTCCTATATCATCACTCACCATTCCTAAAAGAAAGGCCTCTGGTGTTTTCCTGAAGGTGTATCTAAAAAGTTTCTTTAGTTCGTTATAAATTTTTCCCCAATATACTTTTACAGTATCGCATGCCCACCAAATATGAAAGAGATTGCCTTCTTTCTTCCCGCACTTCCAACAACTTTTATTTCCTGTTCTGTACATTTTAGCTAATTTAATGGAAGTGAGGTGCCACCTATACATCATTTTATATCAATTTTCCTTCAGTGATGTACATGCAGTAAATTTCATTCCATTATTCCATAAATTCCACCATTTTTCATACTCAATATTATGGCCGATGTCAATTGCCCATTTAATCATAACACTCTTAATCTCCTCATCCTTGGTATTCCATTCGAGCAGAAAATAATATATTTTAGACAGTGTTTTGGTGTTACTTTGTAAAAGTGTTTCCTCTATTATTGATTTTTTCTGGGCAAAACCTTTTAATTTTTTGTCTTTTACATATATACTGTTCACTAGGTGGTATTGTATCCAACTTGTTACTTTGTCTTTTACCTCTTCATATGACTTAATTCTCATAGTGTTATTTTCTTCCGACAGTAGTTCTCTATAAGTTAACCACCGACCTTCCATGTTTGGTTTTTTAACACTAACAGTGACTTCCCTTCTTCTCTTTCCATGGTTCATTTTGCATAGCAAAAATCCATGCATATTTTATATAAACTAAACCATTCAGTATTCCATTATTACTTCCATCAAAACTTATTTACACTGTTGAATTTATCTTAATGCTGCCAGCGTTTTCAAGTGTACACAATTTCCCCTCATATATTCAATAAACATTTTCCAATCTTCTTTAAACTAATGTTCTTCTTGTTCTCTTATTCTATAAGTTAGATCTACAAGTTGCATTGGGTAAACTGATTCCAAGTTGTTTGGGGTTTTAAATGCTAAAAGCAAAACCTTGAATTGTGCCCAGTAACATATTGGCCAAACAGTACAGGTGGCAGAGGTGATCTATGATGTTAACAAGATGCCCCAGTGAACAACGTAGTTGTTGCATTCTGCAGCAGCTACAGCTTCCAAGAAGGAATAGCACACTGCAGGAATCCAGCCTCAAGCTTATCAAAGTGCCCACGTTATCTTGGTCAATGAACAACCACAGCCATTTTACCAAGCAAAGATAAGACACACTGCTAGTTGTGGACCATGACCACTTGTGCCTCAACTGACAGAGATGGATCCAGAAGTTATTGTGGGGAAATGCTGGACAATAGGTGGACAGGAACTCATAACACCTGTTTATTTGCCCTCATCCAGCCCATTGTTGGGTCCAAACACTGGCAAGGTTGAGCAGAAGGAAGGAGAGCCTGCATGACCACTCCTGAGTCAGCTGTCACAGAGAAACAGAGCTGTACGTCATCAATGTACAGATGACATCAATGGCTTCATAAAGATGCTCAATAACACTGGGGACAAATTAATCCCCTGCAGCACCCCTATATCAGATGCCAGAAGGCAGAACAACATTCCTCCAATGCTTCTGTATGGAACTGATCCTACAAATAGGACCAATACCACCATATAGAGTTCTTCAGACACCCATCCCAAAAAGCTGGTCAAGGGTGGTATCAAAAACCTGACATACTAAAGTTTGGGATATTATTCTTTTGGAGAAATTAGCAGGCAAACAGAGTAACCAGGGGCCAAAGCAAGAAGGATAATTTTGTAACAGTCTGGTTCGACTTTATCTCTTTTGTAGGTAAGGGGGGGGTGACACAGTCAAGAACCCCCTCTTGCTTATCAGCAGATTTGGTTAATACAGTAAATGTAACACAAATGTAATGTTGTGATCAGTTTCCCTTGACATGGTAGGGTTTTATGATTCTGTTTTTATTTCAATTATGATTACTAACTCTGCATTACTTGTCCTCCTTACAGCCCTAAATTTTTCAGGCTATGATACACTCATGGTTTGGTTTGGTTTGTGTTGTTTGTTTAAGTAACTTGTTGTCATATGCTAAGCAGTTTAATTTGTATAAGGAAAAGAACGACTGTCCATTCAACAATACTGTATACTGTAGCTGAGAACTATATGTATATTTGAAAACTAGTAAAAGTTATTTACAAAATAGAAATGCAGAGAAGTTGAGTAGAAGGAGCAAGCTCATACTTCCTTTGTCCCTCTCCTGATAAAAGTCATCCCTCAGGGTGACCCAAGGGCAATTCAGTCCCCAAACCAGGTATGAACCCAACTGAAATGAGTCTAGATCAGTGTTTTTCAACCACTGTTCCGCGGCACACTAGTGTGCCGCAAGATGTTGCCTGGTGTGCCGTGGGAAACATTGAAAAATTCAAGAGAATTACTTTATATATAGTCAATATAGGCACAGAGTTAATTTTTTTAACATTTTCTAATGGTGGTGTGCCTCGTGATTTTTTTCATGAAACAAGTGTGCCTTTGCCCAAAAAAGGTTGAAAAACACTGGTCTAGATAAGCAATTTTATCCCAGGATGCCTACAGCTGATCTGTCACGACCTTCTCAATCTCCTTCCCAAGGAAAAGTGTTCCAGCAAGCAGTCAGTAACTATTGCAGATGAGTGGTTACAGGGTGGGTTTGGGGGGGGGGGTTGGGGGGGTTGTTTTTAGGAGCTGCTGGACCAGTTCCTCTTTCAATGCAGTGGGCAATGCATTTACCACATCCTGGAGCCCCCACCCACCCAGCCATGCCCTGCCAGCTAGATTTTATTAACCATCTTTTGATGAAGAGAGTGTATATACTCAAGCGATAGAGGCACAACTTCTGTAAATAACAGGAGTCATCAAAAACTGCTGTGAACTTGATAACAGCCGCTAAGCACTAGAGAGAAAGAAATGGGTGCAAATTGAGAAATGAGGATGTAAAGTTATACTAAGATGCAATTATTACTACAGCAATATTATACACGATATTATATGGGAACAAAGGCAGAAAACCAAAGAGGCAAGGGCATCAATGAAGCAACTAAATTCTGCCCATGTTGGATTGTTCTAGAATGACATATTAGTATGGCTAGTGGCCATCATTAGTTTGCATTTTTTGCTTTAAAGAGAGAAGTCCTTTTTCAACAGCCATGTCCAGGCAAGAGCTGCTACTTTCAGGCAAAAATAAATGGAGGTTCACTCCTATCATCCATCTAGGTGGGACAGTTCACAGTTGATGTGAACTGTAAAATAGTCAGTCACTGATGCAGGGATAGTATTAGAAATAAGTCTATCATAAGAAAAATACCAGACAGGCCATCAAAGCAATCTGATTCCTCACCTACATGACCCCAGATCAAATTTGAATGCATTCACACCTATTCTTCATATGCAATAGTTCAAAGGATCTCCCAGTCTTATCTCCATGTACTGACACTTTATATGGAACAAGAAGAACCTTGGCTCAAAATCAAATTGAGGATCTGTACAGATATGGAACAACTAATTGGTTCAAAATTGGGAAAGGAGTACGACAAGGCTATATATTGTCTCCCTGCTTATTTAAATTATATGCAGAATTCATCATGCGAAAGGCTGGACTGGATGAATCCCAAACTGGAATTAAGATTCCTGGAAGAAATATCAACAACCTCAGATATGCTGATGACACAACCTTGATGGCAGAAAGTGAGGAGGAATTAAAGAACCTTTTAATGAGGGTGAAAGAGAAGACCACAAAATATGGTCTGAAGCTCAACATAAAAAAAACTAAGATCATGGCCACTGGTCCCATCACCTCCTGGCAAATAGAAGGGGAAGAAATGGAGGCAGTGAGAGATTTTACTTTCTTGGACTCCATGATCACTGCAGATGGTGACAGCAGTCACAAAATTAAAAGACGCCTGCTTCTTGGGAGGAAAGAAATAACAAACCTAGATAGCATCTTAAAAAGCAGAAACATCACCTTGCCGTCAAAGGTCCCTATAGTTAAAGCTATGGTTTTCCCAGTAGTAATGTATGGAAGTGAGAGCTGGACCATAAAGAAGGCTGATCGCCGAAGAATTGATGCTTTTGAATTATGGTGCTGGAGGAGACTCTTAGGAGTCCCATGGACTGCAAAAAGATCAAACTTATCCATCCTTAAAGAAATCAGGCCTGAGTGCTCACTGGAAGGACAGATCCTGAAGTTGAGGCTCCAATACTTTGGCTACCTCATGAGAAGAGAAGACTCCCTGGAAAAGACCCTGATGTTGGGAAAGATGGAGGGCAAAAGGAGAAGGGGACGACAGAGGATGAGATGGTTGGACAGTGTGCTCGAAGCAACTGGCATGAGTTTGGCCAAACTGCGGGAGGCAGTGGAGGATAGGGGTGCCTGGCGTACTCTGGTCCATGGGGTCACGAAGAGTCGGACATGACTGAACGGCTGAACAACAACAACAACCAACTGTGATTCTATGAATATCTATGAGTCAACATCTCCATTGAACTCTCCTCTTGTTCCTTGACTGCTAAGGTGTCCCAGTGACCAACCAGATGCTTTTTAGAAACCCAAAACTTTACACTATGGAAAGCTGTTAGGCGCCAAGCAAAAACATTCCTCTTCTCCTAGGCCTTTGAGCTAATTAAGCAAACTATATCCTGCTGTGTGTGGGGGGGGGTGTTTATTTTATTTCCTATTATGTTCTCTGTTTTTGTATTTATAGATTGCAAACTGTCCTGTGATGAAGGGTGGCATATAAACATGCATGTAGGACCTGAACACAGGCACCTTCTCGCCTTCTGTGGTTTCCAGCAACTGGTATTCAGAAGATTATATGCCTCCAACTGTGGAGGCAGAGCAGAGCCATCATGGCTAGTAGCCATCAGTCTTAATTAATTTCTTTAATCCTCTTTTAAATCCATCTAGGCTGGTGGGTGGTTCAAAATTGTCTCCCTGCTTATTTAACTTATATGCAGAATTCATCATGCGAAAGCTGGACTGGATGAATCCCAAGCTGGAATTAAGATTGCCGGAAGAAAGATCAACAACCTCAGATATGCTGATGACACAACCTTGATGGCAGAAAGTGAGGAGGAATTAAAGAACCTTTTAATGAGGGTGAAAGAGGAGAGTGCAAAATATCATAGCCACTGGTCCCATCAGACAGATCCTGAAGTTGAGGCTCCAATACTTTGGCTACCTCATGAGAAGAGAAGACTCCCTGGAAAAGACCCTGATGTTGGGAAAGATGGAGGGCACAAGGAGAAGGGGACGACAGAGGATGAGATGGTTGGACAGTGTTCTCGAAGCGACTAGCATGAGTTTGGCCAAACTGCGGGAGGCAGTGAAAGATAGGCGTGCCTTGTGTGCTCTGGTCCATGGGGTCACGAAGAGTCGGACACGACTGAACAACTGAACAACAACACAGATACTTATCACAGCATTACATGCCACCCCAATTTCTGCTGAGCAGCAGCAAAATTTCAGAGTTCTTGGCACTTAACCAGGGTTTGTGTTCCTTTGAAATATTAGCTTAGGAGGCTCAGAGCAGGCAGAGGGGTGTGGGGAGAACAGCTGGGATGGCAGCTGCTTCCTTCCACCAACAGCATCTGCTTCCTAAGGCATCCATCTCACTCTGCCTAATGATAGGGTCGGCCCTGCTTGAAATTAGCAAAGAAGCATCATAGCAGTTGCAAATTCTGTATTTCTGTACAGAAGATGGGTTGGCGTCATTAATATTGTTACTCGTCAACCTTAAGGAAAAAGGATACCCTCCCACATTTCTCTTATGAAAATAGGGACACCCCATTCCATAAAGATAATTTTGCTATTTATACCCCCCACCTATCTGACTTGGTTGCCCCAACCACTCTGGTCAGCTTCCAACAGATATACAAACATAATAAAGCATTAAACATTTTTTTTAAAGAAACCTCCCTAATCAGGATTGCCTTCAGACGGCTTGGGGGGTCGGATAACTCCATACCCTCCAACATCTCTCCAATGAAAATAGGGCCATCCTAAGGAAAACAGACATTCCGGGATCAAATCAGAAACCGGGACGGCTTCTCTAAATCAGGGACATCCCTGGAAAATAGGGACACTTGGAGGGTCTGAAAAAGTCAAAATGCTTTGCCTTCCTGCAGTGACACAATAGAGGTATCTTTAAAGACTTAACCGTTTGGCTGTGTCCATATTAATTTTATTGGGCTTTTAGGTCCAAAATAAATTATCACCTGCCTGAAATAATACATTTGGGCAGTTTCCCTGGTAAGTTATGCAAGCACTGACCCTTTCCTCCGATATATTGCTTTCTTGCTAAAGCCCATGGGAGTAGACCTCAGCTATTTGCCAGGGGAGAATAATGAATGCAAGAAGGCAGGGTTGGGGCATTCTTTGATGTTTTTGTTATTTGTCTGCTTTCGATAAGATAGTTTTATGGGTTCGAGGCAAGGTTAGTCTGGATGATTCCCCTGGGCCCCTTTCAAACCTGTGATCCTGTCTGCATAAGGTTCAAATCCATTAGAGGAAGCCAGCACACCCATTCTTAATTGGTAAAAGTTCAAAAGTAATGGCTTTGGCTGGCCAGTTAAGTGTGGCAGGTTGCATGTCCTAAGAGGTTGCCAGAGAGGCAAAAGGGTGGGCCTTTTCCCACCTCACCTGGCTGGGTGCTACCTCATCCTAGGATGCAGAACAATAGGCCAAAGGGAGCTAGTTGTGTGTGAGAGAGTTTGGGTTGATGCTGGAAGCTGAGGAGTCAGAGACATGTGTTGAATCCAAGGCTGTGACTTGGAGCTTCCCTGTGAACCTAATGAAGGGGCAAGATCTGTTGGGGTGTTAATGCTGTGAGCCCCTCCATCTTATACTCAGGTTGCCTATATGGATAAAAAGCCCACATCCTAAAAACGCCACATTTACTTTCATTCCAAAGAAACCAAATCCTGTATAATTCTCCATTGATCCCTGGAGTCTCTCATAGCTCATAGCTCAGGGATTGGGGTGGCATGTAAAAAGGTAAAGGACCCCTGGATGGTTAAGTCCAGTCAAAGGCGACTATGGGGTTGTGGCGCTCATCTTGCTTTTCAGGCCAAGGGAGCCAGGGTTTGTCCACAGACAGCTTTCCGGGTCATGTGGCCAGCATGACTAAACCGCTTCTGACACAATGGAACACTGTGACGGAAACCAGAGTGCATGGAAACACCATTTACCTTCCCACTGGAGTGGTACCTATTTATCTACTTGCACTGGCATGCTTTCAAACTGACAGGTTGGCAGGAGCTGGGACAGAGCAACAGGAGCTCACCCCGTTGCAGGGATTCGAACAGCCGACCAAGTGGCTCAGTGGGCTACCCGCACCGCTGTAATGATACATAAAACATAGAGAAAGAAACACTCTGTCCATGCCCAGAGCCACTCCCTGCACATATTACTGGCTCCTGTTTGCAAAGGGGGCTGAACTGCCTCACATTTCCAAGACAGACTTTGTTGTTTGGTCCTTCTCGGGGGGGCGGGGCGGGGGGCGGGGAGAGAACAAAGTTTTTCATCCCCCTTAAGGAGGGTGGAGTACATATGATTCTATACTCAGCATGAACTCACCTTAAGGTGCCAGAGTTGTTGTCTTAAAAATTAAAAATGTTGGGATGCAAACTGTGAATGTCCCAGTTGTACAGCCCTTTGTGTCATGGATTGGTTGGTTCAGAGGAGTTGGTGGGAGACACCAGACAGGGAAAGAAGGCTCAGAACCAGGTCTCCTAAAAAGAGTTGCTGACAACCACTAGACCAGAGCTATGGGTTGTTTCCTTGAATAAAGAATTAACTTCACTGGCCTCAGGTTATTTGTTGTTACTCCAACCCTGACAATAAGCCTCAGGGTGCAGCTAGCAATCCCCAGAGGGACAGGATATGAAGGAGCACTGTGGGTGTGGATGTCTGTCATCATGAGAGATTGTGGACGTGAGCTGTGACACAGCTACTGATATGGGGACATAACCAGGTAGAACACCAGGCAGTCGGGTCCAGCTGGTAGCAGCAAATGAAATTAATTCTCTGCTGCGCCATGGTCTTTCTGCATCACTCAGATTCTTCACCCACGCAGCTCTAGATCAAACTTGCATGCCTTTTATTAGGGCTTACTTGCAGGCAGACACACCCACCCTCGGTCTGTAAAAGCACAAAGGCTGTCCCAGTTTGGACTTGGCCATGGCTAATTATCTTGCTTTTGCAGAAACCCACGCCTTCGCTGGGCAGCAGTGATAAAAATGGAGGTTGAGGCAGCAGCTTTCAACCGGCCTTTTGTTCAGGAGTTGGAAGGCCTTGCCTGCCAGGCCAGAAATCCCATTTAACGCCCCTCAGCGGCATCCTCCTGGGCAACGCAGAAGCCACAAGAGGACAGAACAGATTCCTCTTTCAGACTTGCCCATGGGAATGGAAACCAGCAGTGTTTAATCTCTTCCAGCTACTAACAGCAAGGCAGAGCAAGGCAAGAGCTGGCCTTGCTCCCTTCTGCTGCAAGGAGGGATCCTCCACGCATTGCCTCGCAAGTCGCAGTAAAGGCAAAGCTGGCAAAACACATGGCTAGGCTGTCCTGATGAGACCACCACAACTGAGGGTTTGGGTGGTGTTTTCTGTTCTGTTCTGTTCTGGAGAAATTAATGAAGCTGCACCACTGGAGAGAATGCTGAGGAACATCTGCATCACATGTGACCAGTTTTCTACCATTTTTCACGTATAACAACAACATGTCATTGCAGTACACAGAAGTCATATTTGGTCTGGTTTGTCTAGTGCACAATAGTTCCTTTGGTGTCATGACCCTTATTTTCACAATGCATCAGGAGAAGGTGAAGAACAAAGAATTGGTCCACCTCAAGTCTCTCCAGGAGAGAAGGTTTTTAAGCAGAGGTTGGATGGCCATCTGTCATGGATGCTTCAGCTGAGATTCCTGCATTTCAGGGGGTTGGACTAGATGACCCTTGGGGCCCCTTTCAACTCTACCATTCTATGAGTCTAGATTTCTATGAAGTAGACTAGAAAGAGAGCCCAAGAGTAGCCCTGAACAGCACTGACCAATGGCATCCAGTATTCCAGCCGCGTTCCTTCTCAGAAAAGGATGCGCTTTCAGAAACCACCCGTCACAATCTGCTCTTCTAATGCACTCTTTATGGGGCTGCCCTTGAAGATATTGTTTTAAGTTTGTGGGGTGCCTGGACCTTGGGCTTCTAATTCCTGGGTACCAGATGCTGAATTTAAAAGATAAGCCATGCTAAAATATAAGCCAGGCTGGCTTCCTGGTGAAGCAATTGCCTGAAAAGGTAAATCATTAAAAGAACACAAAAGAGAAGGGTGAGGGCCCATCATGAAAGATGGACACGGAGGGGTGGAGCCCTGCCTTGGGCTCTGGTTAGTTTGCAAAAGGCAATGCCAGAGTTGGGAGGGGGAGTTTCAGGACTGCAGTGGGCGATGATGTAAGCCGAAGGGGAAATAGTTGCATTTTGGCAAGCAGTTTTGCAAGTAGAGCGTGCAGCAGAGCAGAAATGGGGGTTGGCAGTTTTACTCCAACGTGGCAGTGATGGGAGAAACAGGACCCTTGTGAGCCCCTCCATCACAAGCTCGGGTTGTAGATATGTGTAAATAAACCATGTATCATATAGACGCCACAGTCTCCTCTGTGCCTCACTTCTAAAGGAAACACAAACCCTGGCATCTTGCACCGCCTGGAGATTGGTGTAACAATTTAATAGTTGCAATGGGTCACTTTCTAAGGAGATGCAGACAGAAGGAGGTGTGTAAAATAGTTCTGGGAGCTGCTGAAACTGTCAGAATTTGCTTGAGTCCCATCCAGAGTGCTTGCTAGTTGCAGCCTTGAATGCCAAAACCACCTTGGCCATGGGTGTGTAAAGAAATGTCTCCTTGTGAGGCCTCCCCATGACTGCAGATTAGCATTAGTTTTGCAGCACTGCTTTGCATACGATTCAGAGGCGTAGGATGGTCAGGTGGTACCCGGTGCGGAAAATTTCTTGTCAAAAAAACCCCCCATTGATTCCCCCCCTGCAAAAATGGTTTTACGTTATTTCATATTTTCTTACAAAGGAATAATAACAAGTAATAATAATAATAAACTTTTATTTATATCCCGCCCTCCCCGGCCAAATTCGGGCTCAGGGTGGCTAACATCAGATCCATAACATTGGTATAAAATCAAACAATAATTAAATTACCTCCTAAAAACATCTCAAAATCAAATTAAAGTCTAATTAGATGGCTTTCCACAGGGTTAAGGTTGGAAACAGTAAGTGCTCCACTGAACTAAAATTTCAGCCTTCACGACATAGGAAAACAGCCAAGTAAACAGCTATTTTGGTGGAGGAGGGTCAAGATATTAACCGATATGCATGAAATTTCATATATAGCTATATAATCCCTAGTATAGTAAGATAAGACCTTTGGAGCAGGCATTTTTTTAAAAAATGTTTTTTATGAACCGCCCTAGTAGGGCAGTAATTGTTCCTTGATAATTTGTCACCCCTCCATTATGGAACATGGGGTGGCCCGCCCCCTACGCCCCCCCTTGCTACGCCCCTGGATCCAGCCAAGTAATTAAGGTCTGGAGCACTGTCTTAGTATAAAAAGGAATGCAATCTCAGGCAACCAGAAAAAGCAATTCATTTTTTATAAATGCTAACCTAACACGTCCTTCGCCAACCTGGTGCCCTCCATCAACCTGCTGTACCGACTGGCACTGATGGAAGCTGTAGTCCAAAACATCAGGAGGGCACCAGATTGGAAGGACATCTAACTGATGGACCTTCCCAAATCTCTTTGGACCATATGGCTGGTGGTGGTGCCTTTGGGATCTGCCAGATTGGTGCTGAGCCACGACAGGGCCTTTTCAGTGGCGGCTCCCCAGCTGTGGAACCTCCTCCCTAGTGAGGTGTGCCTGCCTCCATTATTATTAACTTGTAGGAGGAATTTGGACATATTCCTGTTTAGCCAGGCATTTGGTGAGTAAAGAATAATGCTGTTCTTGCAACCCCAAAATTGGTCTACAGTCTACACAATTGCCCAGAAGGTGCAGATCAGGTCACTTTGTATTGCATTGCACAGAAATACCCATGGATTCAAATATCTGGTGTAGATGCACTGATTCCTGAACTTCAACCGTGAGCAGGTGAGCAGGAAGCATCATAGCTGCATCAGGCCAGAGAGGAGCTCCAAAGATCCGACTCCCTGCCCTGCTGCCCTCCAGATATATTGCCTGCAGCAGGCAGGGAGGGAGAAGACAGGAAGGAGGCAGGCAAGCAAACAAGCGGAGGGGGGAGGGAAGGAGAGAAGCAAAAGCTCCCTCAACTCAGGAGTCAAGGGCAGGTGGCACCCTGAATGTCACACACCCCCCATGTGATGACACCCGGGGTGGCCCGCACCCACCGCACCCCCCTTCCTACGCCTCTGCTGCAGCTTGCCTCATCCCTGACCATTGACCATGCTGGCTGGCACTGATGGGAATTGGTTCCCCAAACACCTGGAGGGCAGCAGGTTTGAGGAGTGTTCCTCAGACCTGAGCCCCCAGATGTTGTTGGACTACAACTCTCATTATCTCTGCCCATTGGCTAAGCTGGCTGGGGATGGTGAGTTGTAGTGCTACAACATCTGGGGAGCCAATATTAGGGTTGCTATATGTCTGGAAAGTCCTGGACATGTCCTCTTTTGGGGGGCCTACATGCCCATTGAGGGGGATTTAAGCAAATGCCTAGGTGTGTAGGGTTTTTTTTTAAAAGTGTGTATGCGCGTAGGCTTATGGTTGGGTGACCCGGGTTCTGTCTCTGCCTTGGGATCTGTTTTGGGTTTGGCAGCAGTGGACAGCCAGGGGCCGAGCGGGGTGATCACCCCAAAAAAGCTGAAGTACATTCAGTGGCACCCGGAGCAGCAAACATGACGTGCACCCAGGGGCAGGGCATTGCTACGTAGCACGCATGCGCAGCGTCACTACATACAACGCATGCGTCATACATAGCGATGCTGCACATGCGCTATACATAGTGGGTTGGCAGTGGCGCTCCAGCACCATAGGGACGGTGTCGGGATCCTCAGCTCACGACTGCAGCCATGAACGGAGGATCCTCTACATGTGGCTGCAGCCGCGAGCAGAGGATCCCGGCACCGTTTGTACGAAGCTGGAGCACCGGCACCGGCAAACTGCATGCCTTGTCACCCCTGGAGACGTGGCACCAGGAGTGCACCACACACACCCCATCCTGCCCCCGTTGCTACGCCACTGAGAACATTTTTTTGTCCAGATTTTTACCTCTGGAAATATTGAAACCCTAGCCAATACTGAAGAAATTAAATGAAGCTACTAATTCAAATATCTGGTGCGCTGGATGTTCCGGCGGCGACGACATCGCGGAGCGGTCGTGGGTTGCCTCGGCTGCGAGGCAACCCAGTCCGTCCCGGGGGTTGGAGCCCCGCTACCGCAAAGCGGGGCTCCGATGGGGTGCGGGAAGAGCGTCCCGCACCCTGGGCTCCCCGGCTATGCCCACTATGGCTCCGAACCCTTCCCTCGCTCCCCCTGTAAAGGGGGAGTGGGGGTGAAGGGAAAACGGAGCCGGGCTTCAGGGGACATGCCCCAACCGGGACGCGAAGCGGCGGTTGCCCCCGCGATGAGCGTTAACGTTCTACCTGTCAAAGTTGGAGTTTAAGAATCCCGGTGTCGTGAGTATTGGATTGGATCTGCTTTTGTGCTTTGTTGACGACCTGGGGGACATTTGGAAAGGGAGCCTGCCTTTTTCCCCTCGGGAGATAGAAAATAACCAGCTTAAGAGACTGCTGTTACAGCGATGGCTACAAAGTATTTAAAATTTGACAAGTGAGACTTTTGGATTTCCCTTTGGGGATTAAACAGGAGGACAGTATCTCTTTATAAAATTTTCGATTCTTGCGCCCTGGATTCAGGGAAAATGGCCGTGAAAGACTTGGACTGAATGGAAAGTTACTGGCAAGATGGAGAAGTCTGAGAACCGAAACTGCAATTTGATACCTATGCCCGCTTCTGCCATGCTCGGCTTTGTTTTTGACTTGGTTATGAACTGTGAAAGGACCCATGAAGAAAGGATTATTTTATTGAGACTGGAACTGCTCAACCGAAAATTGGAAATATTGAACTGTCATATGTCAAAAAATCTATATCCCACAGAGGAGACTGTACAGGAAATGGCTGTATTGGAGGAGAGCCTTGGCACAGAACTGAAGGGGCTGATTGAACAACAGGATGAAAAGGTATGGCTACTCCGGAGTAAAGGATCGTCTTTTGGGGGTGGCAGACCCAGGACGGAGAAAATTGTTATATCTAACTCCCAAGGTGAGAGCTTGGGAGCGAAGGTGAGAACTTTATGTTTACGTCTACAAATAAAAGAAGAATGTGATGATGAACCGGAGAGGCTGGGAGAAAAGGCGCGCACCCTGATGTTCTATGCAAGGACTATTTTGGATTTAGTCTGGATCTGTGGTTATGTAAAGAAAAAGGATACTTCGAGGAGCAGCTCTGGAGCAAGACGACCAAAGAAAATGGACAGAAGGGGGATAGGGTGAACGATATTAAGGTATAAAGGCAAAGAATGTATTATGGTAACCTGAAACCGGTGTGTCAAGACTTTAAGCTTTTAGAGAAAGAAAAGAGGTATTTTAAATTTTTGTTATTAACAGCAGTTATAGTGAATGAAGATATTTGTTATGATGCATATTGAAAATAAGGGGATAAGAATTAGAATCTTGTGTGGAATTAATATGAAGTTATAACATGTTTTGATTTATGTTAAGTTAAGAATGGGAAAATATTGTTTATTATGAAACAGGATTTGTTAAAAAGAAGCTTTTGAATTTTAATTTTTAGATATTTGGATTTTTTAAGATTATGATGGTATAAGATGTTATTAAAGTAATATTTGGGATTGGAACCGAAGGTGAAAAGGCAGGGGAAGTCTGTACCAAGATTCGACCAAGAATTTTTTTTTTACAGCATAAGAAGAAGAATTATTGGTATTTGTGTATTTGTTTACTTCTAGTTGGGGGTGGGTTAATGTGGGTGTTATATTTGTATGTTGTTTGTTGTAAAACCAATAAATTCTTATAAAAAAAAAAACAAATATCTGGTGCGCTGGATTATGGAGAAAGCTAGAGAGTTCCAGAAAAACATTTACTTCTGCTTCATTGACTACGCAAAAGCATTTGACTGTGTCGACCACAGCAAACTATGGTAAGTTCTAAAAGAAATGGGAGTGCCGGATCACCTCATTTGTCTCCTGAGAAATCTCTATGCAGGACAAGAAGTTACAGTTAGAACTGGATATGGAACAACTGATTGGTTCAAAATTGGGAAAGGAGTACGACAAGGCTGTATATTGTCTCCCTGCTTATTTAACTTATATGTAGAATTCATCATGCGAAAGGCAGGGCTGGATGAATCCCAAACTGGAATTAAGATTGCCGGAAACAATATCAACAACCTCAGATATTCTGATGACACAACCTTGATGGCAGAAAGTGAGGAGGAATTAAAGAACCTTTTAATGAGGGTGAAAGAGGAGAGCGCAAAATATGGTCTGAAGCTCAACATCAAAAAAACTAAGATCATGGCCACTGGTCCTATCACCTCCTGGCAAATAGAAGGGGAAGAAATGGAGGCAGTGAGAGATTTCACTTTCTTGGGCTCCATGATCGCTGCAGATGGTGACAGCAGTCACGAAATTAGAAGACGCCTGCTTCTTGGGAGAAAAGCAATGACAAACCTAGACAGCATCTTAAAAAGCAAAGACATCACCTTGCCGACAAAGGTCCATATAGTTAAAGCTATGGTTTTCCCAGTAGTAATGTACGGAAGTGAGAGCTGGACCATCAAGAAGGCTGATCGCCGAAGAATTGATGCTTTTGAATTATGGTGCTGGAGGAGACTCTTGAGAGTCCCATGGACTGCAAGAAGATCAAACCTATCCATTCTTAAAGAAATCAGCCCTGAGTGCTCACTAGAAGAACAGATCCTGAAGTTGAGGCTCCAGTACTTTGGCCACCGCATGAGAAGAGAAGACTCCCTAGAAAAGACCCGGATGTTGGGAAAGATGGAGGGCACAAGGAGAAGGGGACGACAGAGGATGAGATGGTTGGACAGTGTTCTCGAAGCGACGGGCATGAATTTGGCCAAACTGCGAGAGGCAGTGAAGGATAGGCGTGCCTGGCGTGCTCTGGTCCATGGCGTCACGAAGAGTCGGACACAACTGAACGACTGAACAACAACAACTACTACTAATTAATTTAGCTTCCTTTAAACCTCTAATGAAGGCTTATGGGTGGTTCCTTCAGGGAAAACTCATAAATATTAATTGCACCTCTCATCTCTGTGTTGTTGTTATTAGGGATTATTGCTTTCCCAATTAACTTTAATCTTTTAAAGTACATCCATCACTGCCTTCATCCACTTCAAACATCTGATAAAACTGCTCTTGCTGGGCAAGTTTCCAGACATTCTTGGACTCTCAAAACGCTTCTCTGTGAACTAGAATTACAATGGCCCTGCAGAAACAATCTGCAATGGTTCCAGTAGCTCAGGGGTAGCCAACATACTGTCCAGATGTTGAGACTACAACTCCCATTATCTCTGACCCTTTGATCATGATGGCTGGCTACTGCGGCTGTTGAGAGTTGTAGTCTAGTAACATCTGGAGAGCACCCCTGCAGTAGCCGTTTAGTCACCTGTATGCCTAGAGGAGCGAGGCAACATCGTTGCCCTAATGCAGAGAGGTTATCTGCACAAATTGGACCGATCGTCATTTAGCTTCTTGCTAGGAAGCTCCAGAAGCAGAAGTTCTGAAATGGAGACTTAAGGAACTGTAAGGGAAATCCACAACAGTGCACCTGCTCCAAAACTGATAGATGGTATTGTTGCCACCCCAATCTCTCAGTGGTACGAGATGCCAGGAGCTCCAAGCACTTACCCAGGGTTCATGCTTCCTTTTGGAAATGAGGCACAGCGGTGACTGTGGTGTCTTTATAATATATGGTTTATTTACACATATATACAGGGCTTTTTTAGCTGGAACTCACTGGAACTCAGCTCCAGCACCTCTCCAGTGGGCGCCATTGCCATTCTAAGAGAACGGGGAAGACATTCATGGTGAGCTCTGACACCTCTTTTTTCTGGGGGAGAGGGAATCAGTGCATATATACAACCTGAGCCTATGATGCAGGGACTCATAGAATCAACACCCCAAAGGGGTCTTGTTTCTCCCATAGCCGCAGCCTCAGATTCAAACATTGTTTTGTCTCTGTTTTCTCCCAGCTTGCTGCTTTACATCTAGTTCACCTCACTGCCGTCTCCTAACTCTCACCTTTGTCTATTCCAACTGCTAGCCAGTTGATGGGGAGAGCACCCATTTGCCATCTCACACAGAGCCTCTTTCCTTTTGTTTCCCTTAATGGCCCATCACCCAAGCAATCACGTCAACAGAGGAAGCAAGCCTGGCTTATATTTTAACACTTTCTGGATCCAGGGGTTAGAAGGAGCTCTCATACAGCCTACTCCCCCCCCCCCCAAAAAAACCCAACTCATAACAGTATGTTTGTAGTGCAGATGTATCCAGTAAGTCAGTAGAGCCAGAATGGGGACACTATGGCCCTCCAGATGTTGTTGAACTATACCCCACCCCATAACTGGCCATGCTGGCTGTGGAGGATCATAGCTGGAGTTCAGACCATCCAGGGGGCACTTCCAGGGCTCCTCCAGACAGCCTGCTTATTGAGCACTCACCCTGATTCACTTGCACAAAGCTTAGGTGGAGGCGAGAGACAATGTCTGGTCTTTAGTGAGCATTTGTTACAGTTGGTTTGTGGGTAGGAGTTTTCCTCCTGATTTGCACACAGGTGGTCACATGTCTTCCCATTCATAAGTTGTTTATTATCCCTGACACTTTCCAAAGTGGGAAAAGTCCATTTTTTAAAAAAAGAAAAAGAAAATTGGATTTGCTACTTTAATTGCACAAATGTAAATTTCTGGTATGTGGCTGAATCTCTCCCGCAAAATATTGACAATCAGGAGGTGATACAGGTTGGAGGAAGCAACATCTGCAAGGGAGTCATGTGCTTTTGCCCCAGCTCTTAACCCATCCCTATTCTGAGTGCGCAGCATTTCAAGACAAAGGATTTGGCACATCATTTGCATTACACAATCGAGCTCAAACTACTGGCACGATAACTTTTCCTATCCCAACAGGCAAAGATTTCAAAATGGAAAGCAGATAAATTTCTCCCATGACACCTTTCTGACTGCTGGGGTGGTACCAGCATGACTCATAGAAAGGCAGCTCCACAGTTGCCTTGATGGTAGTCACAGCATCATTTCCACAGAGGGCTCAAGAGACCATAAAATTAGGCAACTGATCCCCTTGAAGTTGTAGGAGTGGCAGAGAAGGGGTGTGGATTGGAACAGCACACATTTCATTAGCAGCAAAGCCCAGTTCTCCCAAAGGAATCAGGGAGGGAAAGCCCCCAGGCTGATTAGCCATAAACGTGCAACCTCCCCTTGCACTCCCCAGCAGAGATGGGAGAACCTGACAATTTCAGTTTCTGTCCATTTCTCATCCCCCCCCCCCATCTTAAGTCCAGTTCTTCACATTTCCACATGAGTTTGCGATTTCAATTTAAAAACAAAAACAAAAACAAAAACCAAGAAAGTTGCTGGGAAAATTCATCTGAAGTTTGGTGCTAATTTCACCTGATTGACACATTTTGTGTACATACTTTTGCCTGGTATACACATTTTTGCAAAGCTATTTTCCTTAATATAATCTATTCCTGTGTGATGTTCACTGATCTCTGCATGCCTTGCCCTAGCATATGCACTCATTTCTTGGCTGGAAATTTGGCATTGCAAATTTTGGGAAAGGACAAATTTAAAAGGATGGCTGTGTTTCAATTCACTCATTGTTCCGAAAAGTGTGAATTAAGTGGGTTTGCCTCTAAATGCCAACTGAATCTAATTCCCCCCACGTCTCTCATCCCAAGTGATGTTTCTCTCTCATCCTTCCATGGTACTGAACAATAAAATAATTCAAAAAACAGCTTCCATCCTGACCTTTCTGCCCCCTTCACATCTTTTTGAAAAAATGAGTCCCTTCCTTCATGTACCAGATCACCTGCTCAGAAATCTTGACTCAGCAACTCTTTCAGAATGTTTTGGGTGCGTTTTTTTCTTCTTCTTTTGCAACTGCCTGCACATGGAGCAATCCTCATTCTCTTTCTAGATCCCTGCCCCATGTTTCAGTAGCGTGAAAAATGTGCTAATGTGTACAGAAGTGGCACAACTGAAGACAACAGCAGAAACCACAGAAGCTGACAAAACAACATTTACAAGAGCCAGTGTGGAGTGGTGGCTAGAATTCTTGACTAGGAGCTGAGACACCAGGGTTCAATTCCACACTCAGCCATGAAGCCCACTGGGTGATTTTGGGCCAGTCCCTGCCTATCAGTTTAACCTACTGTTGCTGCGAGTTGCTGTGAGGATAAAATGTGCAGAGAGGGAGAAGTGTGTCTGCCACCTTGAGTTCCCTCAGAGAAAAAGTGGAAAAGAAAAATTTATTATTATTATTATTATTATTATTATTATTATTATTATTAACCTATACTCCGCCCATCTGGCCAGCCCTCCCCAGCCACTCTGGGCAGCTTCCAACAGGCTACTAAACACACAATAAAACATCAAACATTAAAAACTCCCCTAAACAGGGCTGCCTTGTCTTCTAAAATTCAGATAGTTGTTGATTCTGAAATTCAGATAGTTGTTGATTTCCTTGACATCTGACAGAAGGGCGTTCCACAGGGCGGGTGCCACTACCGAGAAGGCCCTCTGCCTGGTTCTTTCAGTTATATGGTCTTTCAGTTATATGGTCTTGGCGGCCACTCCCAGTCACCAGTCTAGCTGCCGCATTCTGGATTAACTGTAGTTTCCAGGTCACCTTCTAATGTAGCCCCACATAGAGCACATTGCAGTACTCCACGCAGGAGACAACTAATGACAATTAAAATTACGTTCATGTTCCAACTGATACAAAATTGCACTTTGAAGATTTGCTTTTCATTGGTGCACTCCAAAACTAAGAGACACACGGAGAAAGAAGCATTTTCATAAAACGTACCAAGTCACCAGCTTTCTGTCTGCCATGTTTTTTCCAGCCAGCCTGTCCTGGCTTCCTGCTGTGCTCATGTCTGTGGCATTAGCTGAATCTGGCGGTATATGCATGCAGAGGCTGAAAGTGATTGCATCCAGGTGTGGGCTGAGGTGCAGGGGTAATATGCCTTATCAGGTCATTGCACTGTCTACTCTGCGTAGCATCCCACTCTCAAAGCCTGAGACGGGAATATTTGGGATCCCTGGCACCTGAGAGCTTTTCAGATGGAGAAGCCAGAGATTGAACCTGGGATCTTGGCATACAAAGTGTGGGTTCTCTCATGGACTTACAGAGCAACACTAAATAAACTGTAACGTTCTATAGTATGCCCCATCTGCACTATAGATTCAAAGCATTATCATGCAATTTTAAACAGTCACAGCTTCCCCCAAGGAATCCTGGGAACTGTAGTTTGTTGCGTGTGCTGAGAGTCGCTAGGAGTCCCCTATTCCCCCTCGCAGAGCTGCAGTTCCCAGACTTTCATAGGAAGAGCGATTGCTTGTTAGACCACTCTGGGAATTAACTTTTCTACGGTAACTCTATTTCTGTTGATGCAGCCTAGCATTGCATTAGCTTTCCTTTCCTTTCCTTTTTTTCTGCTGCTGCTGCTGCAAAGAGGTATATAGTGAATTTCTGAGCATCCTAGATTCCCCCCCTATAAACTTTATTATAAAAATTAATTTATAAAATGCATAGATTGGTGTAGAAACACAGTATAATATGAATAAGGAACACCCCCTCCCCTCATTCTAAATGATTCACTTAATGCAATTGTACCTAATAGGTCTATTTTGCCAATCTGGAAAGGAACAAAAAATGAGAGTCCGGCAGCATAAGCCAGGAAAGATCATGATTTGTTTCGCAGTTGAAGAAAAGCATGTGACATACTCAGCTGCCATCCATGCATTCAGATATACTGTAATCCATAAATGGATGCCAGGCCACATGTCAGTCCAGTGGCTTAGTTCTTCCTTTGGCTAGTTGCTAACCATAAAAAGGATATAGAATCATAGAATTGTAGAGTTGGAAGGGACCCAAAGGGTCATCTAGCCCAACCCCCTGCAGTGCAAGAAAACCAATTATGGCTTGAGCACTACCATTTGGTCTGTGGTGGCATGCAGTTCCCGATATGAGACAATTTTGGGACAGCTCCAACACTGACAGAGCAAGGTGTGGGGTTAACCAGAATACAAGGAAACGTATGCTGTTCAGGGGAAAGAGGAGATATATTATTCAAACTGAGGCAATGGAGTACACTGATTTAACATTGAACAGGTTCTGCAGGGGAGTGACCCAGGAGAGGGGACCAGCGATGTAGGGGGTGTGGCGCCGCCTGCAAAGCAGAAGTGAGGCAGGGGGAAGAGGAAGAGTCAGGGCAGTCCGAGAGGGAGGAAGATGAGCCAGATATGGTTCAAGAAGACGCTGTTCTGGCAACAGGCAGGTCAGTAGACGCCTCACATTCCCCCACCCCACTGTCTCCTAGAACCAGGAGGAGCTTGAAGTGGGAAGAGCAGTGGAGACTTCTGTGCAGGAGAAGTCTCAGGTTACAGGCGAGTAATCCTTTGGGGAGGGTATATAAGCCAGAAGAGGGGCACGGTCGGTCTAAGGCACAGCTGCCTAGTGACTACAAGCAGGTGCGTGTGCACATGTGCAGCCAGAGCACTGTGGAAGCTGCTGAAAGTGCTTTCTTTTGTCAATAAAGACTTAACGTAACTATCAGACACGTGTCTTCCTTACCTGGGGTGAGCCAAGCCCATTTTAATTTACTTGGTGTTATTATTTTTTAATCTAACTCGTCTTAATTGATTCTCCTTTATGCTATTAGACACATTAGGGTAGCATTTTTAATGTGCTTCCTATTTTGTTTTCTCCGTGTTGGTCATTGACTGTAACAATAAAGGTTTGTTTCGTTTTACCACAGCAACTTTCAGGGGATTCTGAAATCGTTGTGCATCTACCAGAGACTAATCCAATTAAGTTGGTCTAAATGTTCCTGCATTTCATCATCACATTGATGCACCTGCAGACTTTTGGGCTCCGGCATAATTCTGGGCTCTCACTCTCTCTCTCTCACCCACCCACCCACCCACCCACCTTGGTTTTGCTTAACATCCTAAAGAGCCAGGTCTTGAGAACTCAAAAGCTGGTATGTTGTTCTGTGCCATTTTCATTTGTCCTTATGTATTGCTTATTATGTTCGTAACTTTTACCCCCCCCCCCATTTTGTAACTTTCATAGCTACCACTTAAAACCAGCAGGTAACATCTACGGAGTGGACACTTGCTACCCAATTTAGGGTGATTCCAGACCATCCCTATTTAGTGAGCAGGATTCAATTGTGCACCGGAGCAAATTCAGGTGGTGCCATTGGAGTGGATTTCGTGCTCCCTGCGCAGCAAACCCACTTCCCAAAAAACCTGGACATATTTGCTTAATGCTACCTCATCTAACCTCTCCCAAAAAACAAATAATGATGAGTAAGCAGCGGGAGGGGCAAGCACAAGGGGGAGGGACATGGCCTGACAGCAAGGCTGGGAGGTGAGGGCAGGTTAACTGCTTGACGCTTCCTCACCCACCTACCTACCTACTGGGATGCTGCCACCCAGGTGAAGAGGCCTCCCCCACCCAGCTTTGGGAAGGAGGCAGCAGGGTCCAAGATCCTGCCAGAGCATCACACCTCCTTCCCTAAGCTGGGCAAAAGGTGGTGGTACTGCATAATGTTGCGTGCCGCCAGAAAAAAAAGCACTGCTATTAGCCATGATGGCTGTGCTCTGCCTCCACGCTTGGAATAACACTTTCTGAATAGCAGTTCTGAATAGCTCCTGGAATAGCGCTTTCTGGAAACCCCAGGAGGGATGAGTCCTCTTGTGCTGGATCCTGGTTTCCCAGAGGGATCTGGCTGGCCACTGTGAGAACAGGAAGCTGGACTAGATGGTCCATTAGCCTGATCCAACAGGCTCTTCATTCATTGATTCATTCATTCATTGATTCATTCATTCTCTTTCTTTGCTTCACACCTTTCACCTGGATTGGGACTCAAGGTGGTTTACAAAAAGAATATGAATCACAGGCAAATGGGGGGTGGGGGAAATACCATAATGAAAAGGTAACTGAGCACTAATAAAACTAAAACAATATAAAAAGCAAAATAATGGATCCCTACAGACACACGTACACTTCTCTTTTCAAGGAAGAGAACCAGGCACTGTTCACATACTTGCTGCCAAAAACTATCCAGAATGACGAAACGCTACCAAGGAGTGGAGTCAAACATCGTAAATATTTGTCCTGGATCCTGTCGAGTTGATTGAGAGGGTGTGAGGTACAACCTCTGCCCACACTAACACACAAATCTTTGAGCTGAAAGAGCAGGATGCAAGCATGACCAATAATTCATCAGCCCTGTTGCAGCACTCACTTCTCTCAAAGGGTGTGAGAGGGTGTGTGGCTGCTGCCTCTTTACTGCACAGTTTCTTATATCAAAATTAAATGCTTGGTCAGAATGCAGCCAAGCAAGTTTAGCCAGGGTGGACAAAGTCCCACAATGGGCAACCGGATGAGCCAGCCGGTGATGGAGAAAACCCCTGCTCTATGTTCCCAGGAAGTACCATAAGGAATGGTGCAAGACTAACCTGGGGTTAGGTGAGGTTGCAGATGTCATCTAGGAAGCCCTGGGCTAGCAGGTGCCACCTGGCATCTCGCAAGCTGGCTATAGAAGATGGAAGGGAGCTGTTTCCAAAGGAAGGAGATGCTCAGTGTTGGTGTTTTTTCACCTGCTTTGCCCTACCTTCCAGCTGCAGGAACCTCCATAAGGGGTACTTTGACTTGTCCTTTTAGTAAACTGCACACTTACTTAAATGTTAATACTGTATAAATCGAATGAGCTGTTGTTGATAATTAACTTTTCAGTGTTATGCGGCAAGGATATTATGTGTCCTGTTCATAGCTGTCAACCTTCCCCTTTTTTGCGGGAAATTCCCCTATCAGTACTACAGTATAGTACTGATAGGGGAATTTCCTGCAAAAAAAAGGGAAGGTTGACAGCTATGGTTCTGTTATGTATTGTTACTGTATTTAGGTTTAGGTGTTTTATGTGAAGGATTGCCTAGGAGAACCAGGGCCGGATTTAGGTTTGATGGGGCCCTAAGCTACTGAAGGTAATGGGGCCCTTTATATGTCCAGCTGTCCTTTGTCAACAATTAATCGTCACTTTTTTGTGTGTTGAATATATGCTATATGGTAATCTATGGACCTAACAGGTATCTAAAGCCATTTGCACATAACAAAATATGTATTTTATCAAAGTAATTGTTGAACTGAAATACAACAAAGAAGTATATGTATAGTGAAATAATTACTAAGCTCTAACTGTATGTAAGTTTTATTTTATTTGTTTTTTATCCTATATTTTGGAAATGTACATGCAGGGGCTTTTTTCCTTTAATTTTTTTTGGAGGGCCCAAGAGAGTGGGGCCCTAAGCTATAGTTTGTTTAGCTTATACATAAATCCGCACTGGGGAGACCTGCAAATGATTTGCAGTTGATCAGCAGGGACCCTCCATTGCCACCGCCACCTCTCTTTCTCTCCAGACATATTATTCAGGTGAAAGGCTGCAGCATGAGTGATAAGGCTGCATCATATCAAATGGATAACAAGGCTTTGTGTATAGGCACCTGACTCACATAGAGACCGCTACCTCCATATGCTCCCCTACCTCAAACATCCAGGCTATTGCATCGAGGACAGCAGTGGGACCACCGCAGCCCCTTCACACCTGAAGTGCCCCTTAATGCAAATAATGCGGGGGTCAATTCATTTAGCCAGTGATGTGAGTTTTCTGGAAATGTTGCAGTAAGCAGTCCCCCCAGAGGTTCTTTTTATCGTGCATTCATGATCACTGATATTCATGATGGTATTCAAGGTGGTTAAACACAATTCCCCTTTCAATACTGTTTGCACCTGTAAATGTTTCTGGGCACAAATACAGCTTCACTCCCAGTCACTGCAATATCCCACAATTTTATGCAGAAATCCTGTCACTTTTCATATTATAGGCTTTTTTGAGGGGAAGGGGTATATTCTGCAGTATCAGGTGGGTAGCCGTGTTGGTCTGCCACAGTCGAAACAAAATAGGAAACAAAATAGGAAACAAAATAGGAAATTCTTTCCAGTAGCACCTTAGAGACCAACTGAGTTTGTTCTTGGTATGAGCTTTCGTGTGCATGCACACTTCTTCAGATACCTTTCCAGTAGCACCTTAGAGACCAACTGAGTTTGTTCTTGGTATGAAGAAGTGTGCATGCACATGAAAGCTCATACCAAGAACAAACTCAGTTGGTCTCTAAGGTGCTACTGGAAAGAATTTCCAATTTTGTTTCCTATTTTGATTCTGCAGTATGTCACTGATGCAATTATAGTACATCATTGGTGGAATTATACTGGACCATCCACACATCATTGTGCTTTATTAGTTGTTCTGCAATGCTTCCCTAACGTTAGCATATTATTGCCATCTTGCACTGTAGCACAATGAACGTGGGGCAAAAAGACCCGAAAACATTTGTGGTCTGAAAAGTTACAGGATTACAACCCCCCCCCCCAAAAAAAAACCCATAAATCAGTTTGTGATTTTAAAAAAGGGAAAAAAGCCAATTCATCAACATTTTTTGTGCTAACTTCTCTTAATATACACATTTTTGCAAGGCTAATATCCCTAATATAATACGTTTTAACCTTATTTAATCATGTTGAAGAAATATCAACAACCTCAGATATGCTGATGACACAACCTTGATGGCAGAAAGTGAGGAGGAATTAAAGAACCTTTTAATGAGGGTGAAAGAGGAGAGTGCAAAATATGGTCTGAAGCTCAACATCAAAAAAACTAAGATCATGGCCACTGGTCCCATCACCTCCTGGCAAATAGAAGGGGAAGAAATGGAGGCAGTGAGAGGTTTTACTTTCTTGGGCTCCATGATCACTGCAGATGGTGACAGCAGTCACAAAATTAGAAGACGCCTGCTTCTTGGGAGGAAAGAAATGACAAACCTAGACAGCATCTTTAAAAGCAGTGACATCACCTTGCCGACAAAGGTCCCTATAGTTAAAGCTATGGTTTTCCCAGTAGTAATGTGTGGAAGTGAGAGCTGGACCATAAAGAAGGCTGATCGCCGAAGAATTGATGCTTTTGAATTATGGTGCTGGAGGAGACTCTTGAGAGTCCCATGGACTGCAAAAAGATCAAACATATCCATCCTTAAAGAAATAAGCCCTGAGTGCTCACTGGAAGGACAAATCCTGAAGTTGGGGCTCCAATACTTTGGCCGCCTCATGAGAAGAGAAGACTCCCTGGAAAAGACCCTGATGTTGGGAAAGATGGAGGGCACAAGGAGAAGGGGACGACAGAGGATGAGATGGTTGGACAGTGTTCTCGAAGCGACTGGCATGAGTTTGGCCAAACTGCGGGAGGCAGTGGAGGATAGGGATGCCTGGCGTGCTCTGGTCCATGGGGTCACGAAGAGTCGGACACGACTGAACGACTGAACAACAACAATCATCGGGGGTACTGTTTGTGGATTGCTCTCCCCTGGAAGTCTTGCCTGGTGCCTTCATTACATATATTTAGACATTAGGCAATAACATTCCTCTTCGCCCAGGCCTTTGGCTAATTAAACAATCTGGCCTTTTAAACTGTGGGGGTATAGATTTGCTTGTTATTATGGTATGTATTTTTACGGTTTTTATATTGTAAACCACCTTGTGATCTTCAAGTGAAGGGTGGTATAGAAATGTGATTGATTGATTGATTGATTGATTTCACTAATATTGTTGTGTGTGTTTTAAAATGCACACTTGTTTTCCAATTCCTAGTACTGTGGTTCCTCAGGTTACAGATGCTTCAGGTTACAGACGCTTCAGGTTACAGTACAGACTCCGCTAACCCAGAAATAGTACCTCGGGTTAAGAACTTTGCTTCAGGATGAGAACAGAAATTGCACGATGGCGGCACAGCGGCAGCGGGAGGCCCCATTAGCTAAAGTGGTGCCTCAGGTTAAGAACAGTTTCAGGTTAAGAACGGACCTCCAGAATTAAGTTCTTAACCCGAGGTACCACTGTATATGCATCTTTCTGCATTGCAAGATTCCGGTAAGTACAAATTTCAAAGGACGCCTGTGACGTTTCAGAAAGAGCAGCTTGGCTTGGTTGACCCTCAAATGCAATCCAAACCAACCCTCCCCTCCCCTCGCCTGTCAGCACACCTGCTTCCTTCCGCACCTGACTTCTGATGTGTATTTTTAAAATGTGTCTTTGTTTCATTTAGTCGTTTTTCGTTAAAAGTGCCCCCTGTGCCAACAGCAGAGTGAGAGCATGCACTTGCAGGCACATGCAAGAATCCTAATTTCTGATTCGCCTTGGCTCTTTCCCCAGAGAATAACTGAGAAGGTCCATTGCAAGGCAGTGCCTGAGGCTAGCTGTGCAGCAGCAGGAGGTGCCTGTTTGCTTTCTCTCCTCCCCATGTCACCGTGGAGTGTTTCTCTTGGGTCGGGCTCTGACAAGGGCAAGATAAGGCGATTGTCACCGAGGCCAGTGGCCCCCAGCGCCGCTGGCGTGCCGTTCCCTTGGTGCCAGGCTGTGCTCGGTCTGCCTCCGTGGCTGCTTCCCCATATCGCCTGCCTTTACACATCATCAATAGCATTTCAAAGGGGAGAGAATAAGAACTCGTTTGTCTGGCTTGGCGCATTCCCGAAACCTCGCTGGACTCGTTCTGCCTGTGGAGGGACAAGGAGAGCCGAGGGGGACGGAAGGAGATGGCGAAGAGAGAGGCACAGAAGACACGAGCAGGCAGCCAGGAGGAAGGGGGTCTGAGCCGAGCACCTGCACACTCCCCGGGAGGTGGCTGAGACCTTGGAGGAGGATGCTTGGGCAACACCTCTAGGAAATTAAGATGCTGGGCTCTTTATTTGCCCTACAAGCAAAGAAATGTGTGTGCATTTAAAAGTGAGCGTTTATATGGTTGCACTGAACCTCTTAAAATGAAGCAAGCTTTACTTCCACAAACGCTGAGAAATATTGCATTTTGTCCATCATTAGCCAGGAGGTACTGCCCCAAACTTTTAGATAGATAGATAGATAGATAGATAGATAGATAGATAGATAGATAGATATGTACGTACACACACACACTCTCTCTCTCTCTTTTTAAATTTGTGGGTCCTATTGTTAATCATTTCCTCCTGCCTCTTTTATAATAATTCAAACCTTTTACATCTCCATTATATTCAAAATTCAGCAGCAAACTGCAAGTGTTATTCCAATCCTAATAACAATTTTAATCAGTATCAGAAATTGGTACTGGCCCAAGTCTTGCTGCCATCCTTCCACTTCTGGATTAAATCCCTCGGTTTTCCCCAACAGCTGGCATGATCTAGATTTGCTCCCTCTCTGCTGCTAAATTCTTATTTAATCTACACGGCAGAGTTACGCACTTTGCAGGCTCAGAACAAGAGGCTGTTTACTGATGAGCAGGCGAGCAGAGCACAGCCACCAGCAGCCCCTCTCCTCCAGGAATTTGTCTGACCCTCTTTGAAAGCCATCCAAGTTGGTTGGCCATCACTGCTTCCTGTGGGAGTGAATTCCATAGTTTAATTACGTGCTGAATGAAGGAGGGACTCCTTTTCACTGTCTCACAGAAGCGTGGTTGCCTCATCCTTGTGCCTCAGGCCCCACTGCAAAGCTACCTTGGTGCGCTGAGCCAAGCAGGGAGCTAATTCTGTCCCAGAGGAGGGAGTGACTGACTGAGGTTCCCAAAAGCCCCTGGAGGGGAACAAAGGCCCCGTATTACCACACATGGATTTTAGAGAAAGGTGTTTTGCTATGTGCTCTTGCCTCACTGAGTACAAGCCTTCATAAAGACCTTGGCCCTATTAGGTCAAGTTGCTGCTGAAACTTGCTCCTAAACGTGGCAGCAGGGCCGGCCCACCCATGAGGCAGACAGAAACACCTGCCTCAGATGGTGAGATTCCATGGGGCAGTGTCTATTAAATCCAGAATCTCAACTGCAATCCCTCGTCCCCCAGTTCAGAAAGCATCCCCAGTTCCACGATCTGGCTCACCACTACCTCAGCTTTAGCCCACCTGTAGATCTGGCACCCCAAACCATCAGGCATGCCAGTCACTCCCTGGCTGCTTTTCTTCCAGTCGCACAAGCCAAAGGTAAGCATTCCCACACCAGCAAAGGACTGACCCCAAACCCAGGTGCTTCTTGGTGGTGGCACCTACCCTGTGGAATGCCCTCCCATCGGATGGCAAGGAGATAAGTAACTATACAACCTTTAGAAGACTCCTGAAGGCAGCCCTGTATGGGGACGTTTTTAATGTTTAATGTTTCATTCTGTTTTTATACATGCTGGAAGCTGCCCAGAGTGGCTGGGGCAACCCAGACAGATGAGCAGGGTACAATTGTTGCTGTTATCATTATTATTATTATTTGCAACTGAGCTTTCCAAACTGCAAGGCCCCTTGGTGCTCGGCCACAGGTCTTTCCAGAGGTCAGGTCTTCACACCAGGGCCCCAAATGCAGCATTATCCATTCAATGCAAAGGCATCTTAATGAACCTTGAAAATCCCCTGCAGGAGGAACACAAGACTTCCGTTTGCCTTTTCCCAAACCTCAACATTTTGTCAAGAGTGGGAGAGAGGACAAAATACCCACCAATGGGCAAGCCCTTAAAAGACTGGTCATACGGGAGGAGCAGACTCAAAGAAACTGCCCTCCAAGCCTCACCCACCCACTTGGCATGGACCACTTGGCCATATTGTCTTGGGCGGGGGACGACACCAACAAGGTTGTCCCACGCCTTGCCCTTTCAGGCTCATTTCTTTTCATTTTCTAGGAACAACAGGGGTAGGGAGGGAGAGCCCTCTTATGCTCAGGTGGGGCTTGCAGGTTTTAGGGTTGCCATGTTTCAAAAAGTGAAAATCCAGACACAAGGGTGGTTAAGTTTTTTACCTATTTTTTTTAAAGGAAATCACCAAATAATTAACACTTCCAATATAGACTGCCATGTGCCTGGGTTTTCCTGGACATTTCAGCTGCTTTTTGAAAATTCTACCCAGACACCGATTTCGACGGACACATCCCAGCTATGTCCGGGAAATTCCGGACATATGGTGATCCTAGCAGGTTTCCTCTAATGAGCATCTGATTGCCCACTATGAGGAATAGGGTGCAGGACTAAGTAGGCCAGAGTTCTGATCCAACAGGGCTTTTGGGATGTTTTTATCAAAGTTTTTCAAAGCCTCACGCCTTCTGCTAATGAAATAACATGGAAAGTAACTCTCAAGACTCCCCCCTGCTGCAAGATTGCAATCAATGTCCATTTGCCATGCACTTTGATGTTGCAGTGTAACATCCTGGAAAAGAGAACAAATGCATTTAAAAGAAAAGCACCTAAGGTTCCCAATAGTTGGTTTTGCATGTGTGCACACCTGTTGTTTCAAGACAGCAAGCTCAGTTTTAAAATGGCCAGGCTGGGTCTTCCACAGTCAGCCCCACCATGCTGTCCTTTCTCAGAAACCTAATTAAGTCTGTGGAGGAAAGCAGGTGGAGAGGAGTGTGTAGCTTTGCAGGGGAGCTTAGCCCAAGCATGGGAGGCAAAATATCCCAGATACCGGTAATTATTAGCAGCCCAGGCCTGGCCATGCTGGCTCATACAAAGGTGCTTCATATTTGCTCTGGCCTCCAGCTTGCAGGTGGATCCCTCCACCGAGCCCCACCTTTCACCTGTGCCCTAAAGGCAACCAATGCTAAGTTAACGAAGAGGACGAGCTGCATAGCAGCAGGTCATTCTGTCCCCATTTTTTTTCTTTTTGCAAATGTATACAAAGATAAATCTGCCCCAGAAGGCTGCAGACTTGAGCAGAAAAATTAGCGTGGGTGGGTGGCGAAAGAGCAATTTTCTCAGATCAAAATCACACACCAAAATGATCCTCTCCTTTGTTTTGCTGCTTTTGTGCAAAATAAAAACTTGTGGTGGTATGTTTTCTTTGTGTGGGTGTTCCCAAATGTGCTTTTATCGTGGCAAGGGGTCTCTGTCACTGAGCAAAGCAGTCTGGGGGGGGGCGGTAATCTTCAGCAGGAAAATGACAAGAGCGGAAAGCACCAAGTAGAAGAATGCTGGCCTTCTACTGCAAAGGGCAGCCTCGCTGGGGAGCTACCTCTCTTTAGTGTGAAACACATACACTGGGGCAAAGTTTATCTCACCATTTCAGTCATGGCCCTGAATACTTACTAAGGGACTAGGCGCATGATCTACAATGGGGGGGGGGGAGACAAGGAGCATCATGCATTACATATCATTTGATAAGCACCACTCCTTCATAACGGCAGACAGTCATTGTCCTCAAAAGTGCCTTCCTTGCACACACCCCAACAGAATCAGACAAAAAGTCTCTCTGGTGAATGGGGGGGGGGGGAGGACCTCCGAATGTTGCTTGACAACTATCCCCAACCATCAGCCATGCTGAGGGATCTGGGGTGGGGTGGGTGACAGCAGTGGGAGCAGGGAAAGAGCCTTTTGAGTTTCCTAACCCTTCAGCAAATTACAACCTGCCCAGGTGAATTCCACAAGTTAGTTATGCTGCGCACTTGCACGCTTTCACAGCGAACCACAGCCTCCACCCACCCTTGCTGATGGCATCACAATGCCTCTCCTGATCAAGGAATGCCCTGCTTAGAGCTACTGTCACCAGGAGTGTGCTATCGAGGCACAGCCAAGCCCAGCTGGGTTTTCAAGCCCCAACTGGAGTTCTAGTGCTGGATTCGGGGGGGTGGGGTCGGCTGGATGACCCCTAGGATCCCTTCCAACTCTACAATTCACGTAGCAGTTTGGGGGGTTTTTCCACGGCACCTCACCTCACATGACACACAAACCTGTGTTACATTAAATCCGAGCTTTCATATGACACAAAACAGCTTCTTCCGGAAATGCAACATAGAGCAAGTTTGGTATTCCGTGTCATTTGCTCCCAGAAACAATCCATTTGCAAGCAATATGGAAATGAGCGCCCAGCTTGCACTACGCTCCACTATAGCTCCGGAAGAGGCTCATGAGAAAGCTCAAATAAAATGTTAGGTAAATGTTTCAAAAATGGAATGAACAGCCATGTAAAAGCACATTCCTGCTCCTCACCTGCCGCATTGCTCAACCAGCACACACAGACACACCCCACTGGGGAAGGGGGCATGGCAGCCCCAGCACAGGCACTGCCCATTGCTAGTAAACCTGCCTGCTTCAACACAGGGTTCTTCCAGGGTTGTGAAAGATGCACATCCAGCCACACTCAAATTACAGGAAGGCCAGAGGGGGGTCAGACCAGGCCAGACCAGACCAGCCCCCCCCCCGTTGCCTTTTGGGATAGTCGCCCCCTTAGCTCATGTTTCTAGGAGTGGGGGACCACAATTTGGCTAAATTGGAGGGGAAATGTTGGCTAAATTGGAGGGGAAATATCAAAGGATGGGGCGGGAATGAATCCTCCCCCCTCAACCTCAACCTCCCCTATTCAATGAGAGCACAACCATGGTTGTAGCCAGTGGGTGGGGAGGGCAGCTACCCCCCCCCCCACTAAATCAAGTAAATAAATAAAAATTCTTAACTAAAAGTAGAAATCATAAGATGATTTTGAGAGATTTTCCTTAACACTTGGGGTCAAAAGAATGTAACAACTGTTGAGACATTTTGTTTCGAATCTGCTAGCAGAGCCAGATAGAGGATGATGATGGGGGGGGGATGCCCTGCCCCCCCCATGTTCCCTCAGCTGATGTTTCCACCTGGGTGTACCTGGGACAGCAGGTGCTGCTACACAGACACCCCACTGCAATGATGGTGGTTATGATGATGCTCGCTGAACACCTGTGGAGTCGACGTGCCTGGCAGCCACAACTTGGCTTTCCAGGCTACCCAGAGATAGACACACACCCCCTTGTTTTTCTTCAGGCACTCCCCCCTCAACATCCACAAAGGAAGAGTATATTTAATTATGCCAGGGGTTTGTAATCCGCGCGCCCGTCCCCGCCCACTGATTAACCCCTCCGAAAGAACCAGCTGCCCAGCGGCGGCGGCGGCGGCTTTCCCGGTTGGATTCCTGCCTGCCCCGTAGCCAAGAGTGGGGAAAGCTTTCGAGGAGGCGCCCGAGTTACCTCTTGCTGCTGCTGCTGCTGCTGCGCATCGTCGTCGTCGAGGTCGCCCACGTAATACTGCTCAAGCCAGCGGCGCGCGTTCTCCGAGTGCCGGTGCGGCGGCCCATCCAGTTCGGCGCTCACGTCGGTGCCGGCCCGCTGGAGGAGCAGCTCGGGTCCGCCCGGGTGCAGCCGCACGAAGGTTGTCAGGTCGTAGACGCGGCGGGGGCCCACCAGCACTAGGCACTCGCCCGCCGCGCAACGCTGCTGCACCTCGGCGCGTTTCTGCGCGCGGGGCTGCTGCGTGGAAGGAGCCATGGCTGGGCAGCGAAATCCTCGAGGGCGGCGGTGGCGGCGGCGCAGCAGTTCTTCCGACGGCTTCCACAGCACTGAGCCAGGCACCTGCTGCTGCTGCCCAGGCTTCCCAAAGAGTACTTAAGCGAGAGGCGCGGACACGCCCAGTCCCGTTGGTGTCCGGGCGCCACGCAGCGCCGCGCTTGTTGCTTTACGCCCACCCACCTTCTCACTAGCCGAGGATGACGACCAAAAGCCACAAGGTTACAACATTGGGGACCTTTTCGTTTCGGGGAGAGGTGGAGCACCCATGATGGGCGGGGGGGTGGGGGTGGGGGTGGGGGGTGAGCGGCGGAACTTGGCGACGTTCTAAAAGAAGTTGAAACGATTTGTGCGGGGAGCGAAGTTTTTCTCCCCCACAACACCAGCCAACGTAGCTGATTTGGGGAAAGTTTGGGGAGAGGGAGAGAGAAAAGGTTTTTCTTCGGAACATAAACTGTGGCACTCACTCCTGCGGGAGGCGGTGAGAGGGACACCAAGCCTGGAGGGCTTTAAAAGAGGAGGAGACAGATTCCTGGAGGAGAGGGTGGCCAGTGGCTACTAACTCCTACGTGGTTGGAGGCAGAAAAGCTTCTGAATGCCAGTTGCTGGAACCATCGGTGGGGAAAGTGCTCTTGGGTCCTATTTGGGCTTTTCCCAAAGGCATCTGGTTGCGCCTCTTCCCCTCCCCCCCCCATGCCAGGTGGAAAAATGCCTGCAGGTCTTCCAGGACTTGCAGCCAAGATGCTCTATGTTCACCCTGTTCTGGTTGCAAACATCTCCTAAGGACAAAATGAAAAATAAAATGCATAGTTTTTACTATGGCAGACCAACACCTACCTGTAACTGAATCTCCTAAGGATATTGTAAATTTCTGTTGGGCATGGCCATTTTTAAATGCACATTTGAAGGATTCTGTCCTTTCCCCCACCCAGCCCCAAGTCAGATAGCTGGTGTAGAAGGGCTACCATAGTCAATGGTATTGAAAGCCACTGAGAGATCAAGGAGAATTAGCTGGGATTGGAACACGCTCCCCCTGTCTCTCTCTTGACACAGGACACAATACAGGGCAACCAAAGCAGTTTCTATGCCTAAACCCTGACTGAAATAGGTCTAGAAAATCTCTTATTCATTTGGTCTGTGTTCAGTGAGGCATATGGCTGATCCTGACTGTAAAGCGAAAAGGGAGTCCTACTGGAGAAATGACCTACCCATGCAATGACCTACCCATGCCTACTGTTTTGAGCCAATGTTACCTTACAGCGAAGTCTTCCTGCATGAGCATCATAATGCCTTTATCACTTTGTACAATTGTCTATTTCCTACAAGTTCCTATCTGTTTACTTATCTATTTACCGTATTTTTCGTTCCATAAGACGCACCTTTTTCCTCCTAAAAATTAAGGGGAAATATCTGTGCGTCTTATGGAGCGAATGGTGGTCCCTGGAGCCAAATTGCCCAGGGGCCAAAAGCAGATAGTGCTTTTTTATTTTACAAAGAGAAAAGGGGGTGTTGAAAGGACCCCGCTCAGCAGCTGATCAGCAAGAGATTGGGAGAGAGATAAGAGTCCCCGGCTCCCTTTCAGCCCCACCCTCCATTGTTGAATGTGCTGCAGAGGGAGGTTGTTTGTTTCCCTAGCGACATGTGACTGACTGATTAGATTATCTGTCTGGAAACTGTAGAAATGGCTCCCTTTCCTTCAGAAGCTGCAGAAATGTGAGTTGAACCCCATAAAAATGGGGCTTTCCCTCTTTGCTTTTCCCCCTTTGCAAAAGGAGCTTTGTTTTTCTCCCTTTGCAAAAAAGCTGCAAAACTTTTAGCTGATCCTAAAAAAAAACAACCAGGGCTTTTCCCTTTGCAAAAACACTGCAAAACTTTTAGCTGATCCTAAAAAAAAACAGGGCTTTTAGAGGAGGAAAACCAGAAAAATGTTTTTTTTCTTGTTTCCTCCTCTAAAAACGAGGTGCGCCCTATGGTCCGGTGCACCTTATGGAGCGAAAAATACGGTACTTTGCTTAGTTTGAAGTTGAAAGGACATGACTCTTGTGAGAAATAGCTGGCTTGCGAAGTCATTGGGAGCTAACCAGGTACCTGTAAACTACATAAACAAACTTACAGATAACCAGATAACTTACAGATGACCATCCTAGACAGTGCCTTTTTTAAGAGGGGACAAAGGGGTATGCATACCCCTAAACATTTTGTGAATCTAAGTTTGACCTCATTGAGGGGCAGTATTTCAATATGAGTAGGAAAATGAGAGTACATCTAAATATTTTTTATGGAAAAAAGCACTGATCCTAGATAAATGGCATTCACCTGGTCTACTTTTCCAGCCAGTGTGTGTGTGTGTGTTGTTTTGTGTCATCATTTGTTTAATCTGATTAATAGCTACCTGCAGATAAGAGTATGTTTGTGCTGAATGTAATACAAATGTGATATGAAGGATGGCAACATCTATTGCACCATGTGGCAATCCCTTGCAGATGATCGCATTGCCTGGAGGCAGGCAGGCAGGCTGTACATCCATAGTTAAGACCAGAGAAGGAATGGCTGCTGGGAGGAGTGTGTGGGAATGTTTTGGGATGCAGGAGAGGGTATATTGTTTAAGATATCCTATTCCAATTTGTGTTTACAAGTCCCAGAAATTAACAGAGTTCTCATTCCCCTTTTAAACACACACACAGCGGAAAGCTTGCTCAGGTTCGTTAAAACCTCTGTAATAAATGTCCTGGTATTTTCCCCATTAATCCCTCTCAAAATAAGACATCACAGTCTTCTATAAAAGTATAAAAAGCGTTTACTCACAAGAAATCATCTGTTCACAATTGGATCCCAGACGGCAGACTTAAAGTTACATTTACTCAGGAGACTGTTCCATAAGGGAAAACAGTTCCTTTGTGTTCTCTTGGCTGGAAGAGAGCATCCTAGCAATCTCGATTCTTTGAGAGCGTGGTCCAAGAGAGAGAAAGATGGAGCCTCGCCCCTGTGGTTTTGTGTTAACCTGCCCAGGTGAGGCCACACCCATCTCCAGTTACACAGAAGAAGTCTATCCCAGCCCAGGGGAAACAGCGAGTTCCAACTGGCTGGCCTAGAGTTCCCTTTCTATGACCACTCTAGCAATGTTGTGTTTGACTGCTCCTGCGTTTTACATCCCACAGAGAGCAGAGAGGGGAAATGCCGTGGTGCATCAGCAGCACGACAGGACACCTTCACCTGCCCCAGCTGCAACAAAACATGTCTCTCCCGCATCGGACTCTACAGCCATAGCAGGCACTGTAACCTTCCAACAGTTTGACTTCAGCCCCAAAGGCACACTCACCCATTGTGTCCCAAGACAGACAGGTGCCAGCAAGAACAGTGTGGGATGATTGCTGGCAGAGTGAATGCAGCTTGTGTGTGGGGTGTAGCTTAGTTTATTAAACAGGAGAAATGCCAGTGCATCTACCTGGATAGGATTGCTGTGTTAGTTTCCAGATGGGATGAGGCAGCCAATAAATTTACATCACACACAGTATATTGGATCAAATGCAGTAAGGAAGGTGGTGCTTAATCACACCCACTCCATTGCAGCCAGTCCACAGGTATTGATTAAAATTCCCTTTATGCTGCCACAACCACTGTCCTTATCATAGCTGTCAACTTTTCCCTTTTTTTAAGGGAAATTCCATTATTCCGAATAGGATTCCTCGCAAAAAAAGGGAAAAGTTGACAGCTATGGTCCTTATAAGCACAACCCACACAAGTGTGAAAGAGGAGGAGGAGGAGGAGGAGGAGGAGGAGGAGGAGGAGGAGGAGGAGAAGAAGAAGAAGAAGAAGAAGAAGAAGAAAACATTTACATAGCTCCTTGGGAGGATGTCTATGGAGCAGGGGTCCCCAAACAAAGGCCCAGGGGCCAGATGTGACCCAATCGCCTTCTAAATGTAGCCCGTGGACGGTCCGGGAATCAGCGTGTTTTTACATGAGTAGAACGTGTCCTTTTATTTAAAATGCATCTCTGGGTTATTTGTGGGGCCTGCCTGGTGTTTTTACATGAGTAGAATGCGTGCTTTTATTTCAAATGCATCTCTGGGTTATTTGTGGGGCATAGGAATTCGTTCATTTTTCCCCAAAAAATATATTCCGACCCCCCACAAGGTCTAAGGGACAGGGGACTGGCCCCCTGCTGAAAAGGTTTGCTGACCCCTGCTGTAGAGAGTATACAGACTGCCTGGGATAAAGGTTCAACAGCTATTCAGGAAGAAAATACTCTTCCAAATCTGAGAGGCCAGACCATCCAACAAAGGCAGCCTCCAATGGCTCACTCTGTAGTGCAGGGAGCTGCGAAACACAAGTCAAGCCCCATGACCATGTCAGGATACACCTCTGGGGCCCACACAGCCCCCAGGATGAGACAAACCTCTCCGGGTGTCTTTCTGACATTGCGCAGTTCTGGAACATCCATAAATCATCAGTCCCGGGGCACTCCAGCGACACATAGCAGATGTCTATGTGCACGCACCCTCAGCAGAAACGAAGTGGAGATGGTTGTGCTCATTCTAAGCTTTTATTAAGCAGTATATACAGGACAACATGATCATGGCATCCCTCTCACGTCAGCTCCGAGAGAGAACAGAAAGTAAAAAGTACAAAAACACAACAGAGCGGAAGAGATAAGGCTAGCTTCCGTTCTCAGGCTTTCCCAGCCTAGAAAGTAATCACAGACATGTGATACAACAATCACACATCAGCAATGAAGGAGTGAGATGCTATCAGACTATGACCCCATTCATCTTTGTCATGCATGCCCAAAGAACTTTAAAATGTCAGGTTGCTCCTAGGATTCAAACCCATGGAGCACTTCCATGACCACTCAGCCACAGCAGTGGTGAACCGAGCCGCTTGGCTGCTGGGAGCGGCAAGCGCAGCGGCACCCCCCAGGGTGGGGCGTTGCTCCGTAGCGCACATGCATCATGACGCCACGACGCATGCACTACGGAGCACAGTCCGGCCGGGGGGGGGGGCTGCTTGCTCCCGACCCAGCAGCCCGGACGGACTGTGCATGTCCACACATGCGCAGTCCCTGCAGGCTGCTGCAGTTGCGCACGCAGTTCGGGCTGCCGGGCCGGGAGCAAGCGACCCCCCATCCGTGCGGCGGCTGCTTGCGCCCGGCAACTCGTAACTTACCAGACCCTTATATATAGTGAGAGAGTGGGGAGGGTTGACTTCTGTTTCATTGTATCTGAAGAAGTGTGCATGCACACGAAAGCTCATACCAAGAACAAACTTAGTTGGTCTCTAAGGTGCTACTGGAAGGAATTTTTTATTTTCTATTTTGTTTTGACTATGGCAGACCAACACGGCTACCTACCTGTAACAAGAAGAACATTACCTGTAACAAGAAGAACATTAGTTTAAAGAAGATTGGAAAATGTTTACTGAATATATGAGGACAGATCATGAAGCTGAGGCTCCAATACTTTGGCCACCTCATGAGAAAAGAAGACTCCCTCGAAAAGACCCTGATGCTGGGAAAGATTGAGGGCACAAGGAGAAGGGGATGACAGAGGACGAGATGGTTGGACAGTGTTCTCGAAGCTACCAACATAAGTCTGACCAAACTGCAGGAGGCAGTGGAAGACAGGAGTGTCTGACATGCTCTGGTCCATGGGGTCACGAAGAGTCGGACACGGCTAAATGACTAAACAACAACAAACGAAGTCCTAGATTTAAGCTTTCCCCTCAGTTCTGAGATCACTAGGCGGCTTACAGGAAGCAAGCCATCACCTCAGACTCTGCCCCCACCCCTACATCTGCTCTGCAGAGCTGCTGTAAGGATTAGCACCATGATTGTGCATGGCAGGGGCATACCCAGGATCAAAACTGGGGGGGGGGGCAAGCCATGGTTGTTCAGGTTGTGACATTTCAGCACGGAAAGGCGAATGAAACCAAAATTTTAGGAAAACTATATACAATTATAGCAGTGCTTTATTATGGTAGTTATTACAATTATTTGCTTGAATTTTTTGAAATTTTTATCTAGTTACATGTCTTATACCAGGGGTGGCCAACTCCCAAGAGACTGTGATCTACTTTCAGAATTAAAATCTGGCAGTGATCTACCCCCATTTTTGGGGGGTTCAGCTCAAAGTTGTTGAACTTTTGGGGGGATGAGGAATGCCCCGTTTTTTAGGGGTTCGGTTTGTTTTTAGTTGTTGAGCTTTTCTTAGGGACTAGACCTTCTGAAATAATTGATTTAAAAACTAACTCAGCAAGACAGAAGGCTGCCTGCTTTGTAACATGTGACAACCTTTGAGGTACAAAACACCCAGACAAGGAAAACCAACTCAGCTAACTAGTTTACACAGATCTGAGGAGCCAGTTGATGCGTGCTAGGCCTTCGATTTGATCTTTTTGCAGTCCATGGGACTCTCAAGAGTCTCCTCCAGCACCATAATTCAAAAGCATCAATTCTTTGGCAATCAGCTTTCTTGATGGTCCAGCTTTCACTTCCATACATTACTACTGGGAAAACCATAGCTTTAACTATACGGACCTTTGTCGGCAAGGCGATGTCTCTGCTTTTTGACATGCTGTCTAGGTTTGTCATTGCTTTCCTCCCAAGAAGCAGGTGTCTTTTAATTTCATGACTGCTGTCACCATCTGCAGTGATCATGCAACCCAAGAAAGTAAAATCTCTCTGCCAGGAGGTGATGGGACCAGTGGCCATGATCTCAGTTTTTTTTATGTTGAGCTTCAGACCATATTTTGCGCTCTCCTCTTTCACCCTCATTAAAAGGTTCTTTAATTCCTCCTCACTTTCTGCCATCAAGGTTGTGTCATCAGCATACCTGAGGTTGTTGATATTTATTCCGGCAATTTATTCTGGTACTTTAGTCCAATTACATTCTAATTACAGGAGAACCTCTGCTTCTTAATGGTGGCATAGGAGGGTTATTGGCAGGTGAAGTGGTTTTGCACTCAGCTCCTCCCTGCCTCCCGCAATTCATGCCGGAGTGAGAGCCAGCTACTGAGACAAACTGTGAGTAAAGTCCCCCACCCCCCACCCCCCCGTCCCTGGGTGGAATTTGCAAGGATAATTACCCTCAATCATCCTTGTTTTTCCTTCACCAACGATCTCCTACTGTTGTGGTGGCTGCATCCATTAAGGCAGAGAGGAACCAGAAGTCCTTTTACTCTTTTCTTTCTTTCTGTAGTTTTTCTGTCTTTCCCTTTTCTCTCCATTTTTCTCTCTCTCTCTTTAGGTCTCTTATTGTCTTGTATTTTCTTTTTTCTGACTTGGTTCTTTTTTAGACTAAGTGGCTGTCTTATCTTAGTATATAATTAGGGTCGCCATATTTCCAGAGGTAAAAATCTGGGCCAAAAAAGTTGTTGAGCTTTTTTTTTGAGTTATCACCCACTTGCCATCCATCGTGGCCTCGCCCACACCTGAGCATGAGCCTGAACCTGAGTCGCACACACATATGATTTTTTAATACACACCCCAACCCAAACACTTGCTTAAAATTGTAAAAATCCCCCTGGGTGGGCATGTAGGCCCCCCAATAGAGGACATGTCCGGGACTTCCCAGACGTATGGCAACCCTAAAAAGATGTAGTGAGTATGTATTTCTGTATATCTATGAATAAGTACGGTATCAATAAATAAGTTCATAAAAGAGGGGAAAAGAGATCCTTAGAAGATAAAGGTATTATATAAACGTAATAAATAAATACATGATTTTAAATTTCTTCCTCAAATGGAGACCCCCCATTGTGATTTCTAGGCTCATTACTGATAACTGTGAGCAACTCTGGAAACTTTAGGTGGAAGAGAGCAGTCAAATGTTTCCTTTTTTTGTCTGTAGTATAATCCACAGAATCAAAATCGCCATGGCTTCACAACATGCTAAGGTCCTCGAAGCACTCAGTTGTGTTCACAGGTTGGCAAAAATAAAGATAAACTAGGCTCAGGAAACCGAACAGACATGAGCAATTTCTCCTCTTAAAGGGATGGGTACCCCTATGAATACAAAAGCATCTGTGCAGATGATGCCAAAGTTTCATCAAGCCCAGCATCCTGCTTCCCACAATGGCAACCAGATGAAGTCTCCAAACAGGGCCTGATGCCAATTGTGCTTTTCTGTTGTTTGTCTCCTTCAGCATATTCAGGGATAGACTGCCCCTGAACCTGGAGAAGGAAAGACACCTGTCAATTGATTGCTATATAGAACCTCCAGGTTCAGAACCAGTCTACCTCCAAATTTGTTGGAGCTGGGAAAACCAACAACAAAAAAGGGCTTAATGAATCTCCCTCTCTCTCTCAAAGTACCTCTTGCATTTCAACTCAACCCAGAATTATCTCTTCCAGCCAAAAATAAAATAAAAATAAAAATCCATCTAGTCCTAGTGGACCCATTAAGTCCAATAGACATTAATTTCAATGGGTTTTCTCTGAATGCAACCCATAGGATTGCTAGCCATCCTAGCAGCAGAATTCTTTTTCGGTCAAAAAATCTGTGCCTCCTGTCCTTGCGGTCAAAAAATGAAACAAAAGTTAATCTTCTCCCTCCCTCCCTCCCTCTCTCTCTCTCTCTCTCTCTCTCTCACACACACACACACAAACACACACACACACACACAGAGAGACTGCAGCCTAGGGAGGGAGACAAGTATGCATGAGGTTTGCACACTTCAAAGGGCACGTTAAGAATGCATGCTTCAGATTGGCTTAGGTAGGGTGCCTAGAGCAGGGGTCAGCAAACTTTTTCAGCAGGGGGCCGGTCCAGTGTCCCTCAGACCTTGTGGGGGGCCGGACCATATTTTGAAGGGGGGGAAATGAACGAATTCCTATGCCCCACAAATAACCCAGAGATGCATTTCAAATAAAAGGACACATTCTACTCATGTAAAAACATGCTGGTCCCCAGACCGTCCGTGGGCCGGATTTAGAAGGCAATTGGGCCAGATCCGCGCCCCCCCCCCCGGGGCCTTAGTTTGCCTACCCATGGCCTAGAGGTTTGCTTGGCCTCTGTGAGAGAAAAACATTACAAGAAGACCTTTAAACAAAGGCTTTACTGCAGGTTGAATTATTTGTTTTTTAAAAAACTTGAGGGGGAGAGGAAATTTGGAGACAGCCTTCCTTCCCCAGCTGCAAGCCTAGTGATGAACTAGATGGGGTGACCGATGTCCTATGGCAGTGGTGTGCCTTGGATGATGGTCAGGGGTGCTGCAGGCTACACTGGCCTCCATCCCTCTTTCCTTCTCTCCCTCCCTGCCTCTGATGCCCTCTTGCGTCTCTGTCTCCTGCAGCAGCCCTGGCTATAAGCTCTGTAAGCGGATAGTGCCTCTGGGAGGCACCTCTCTTTGGGGCAGGAGGGTAGCCGGCAGCTCAGAGACCAGGGATGGCAGCGGTGGCTGCCCAGAGGAGTTCCAAGGAGATGGGAGGGGAGGCTGAGGGAACACTCCACAAGGGAGGGTGTTCGAAAGTGTGAGAGGCTTCCAGCTCTGCAGGCAAGGGGTGACATAACTGGGCTCCAGAGCCCCACAGGGTGTTGCAGAAAGAATGTAATTGAGCCATGGACTGAATCAAAAAAAGTTGAAACCCTCTGTCCTATGGCCTCAAACATCTTCTTCACAAGCAGAGAAGGTATGGGGTGGGAGTTCTCTGCCATCTTTTATTACAGGCATAAAAAGGATTAACAAAAAAGAAGGCCCTGAGCAGAAGTTACTTCATCAGCCCAGGGGTAGCATAAGAAAAATAATACATTCCTTTTCAGACCACTGCCCTCTTGGTTCCAAAAACTCATCCCTAGCCCATGCTATGCCATGCCATACTATAAAAAGCATTCTGCAGACCGGCAGGTTGCATGACCCACTAGGGAAGATAAACAGAGTAAGATTGAAAGCGCCAACAATTAATTGCACATTTATTCAAATTCTGATTAATTCAACAAAAAAATAGATGCACTTGATCTAGTCATATCTACTTTTCAAAGTCTGGTAGTCATTTATACCTCCAGTTATACTTTGGAACTCCCTGAGTGTTGATATCAGGCAGACACCTTCACTGTATTCTTTTTGGCATCTGCTGAAGAGATTCTTATTTAGTCAAGCCTATCCAGTGAAATTAATGGGTATGACTATTTTAGGCACAATCATTTCAACCAGTGATTAAGTACTGGGTGTGAAAATTTTACTCCTCTGACCTTTATGTTTGCTTTTACGGTGTGTTCCAGTTTGATGCTTTGTTGGCTGTATTTATATATTTTTTTAAGTACTGGGAGTACTTAGAGCTTCATGCTGATGACAATGTAGCATGTGCATGCAGAGGATGACTTCCAAACCATCCTAAATATTTTTGCAAAGCTTATGGAAAGCTTGGTCTATCACTCAATATCCAAAAAACCAAAGTGCTCTGCACCAACAAGCACAAAACAACCCCCCAGCAGCGCCACAAATCCAACTTAATGGTGTAATGTTGGAAAGTGTCGAGCACGTTTCCTACCTGGGCAGTTATCTTTCCACAAGGGCCGACATCGATGTCGAAATCCAGCATCGCCTGAGCTCTGCGAGTACATCTTTGTCCTGATTGAAGCGCAGAGTGTTTGAGGACCGGGACATTCGCAGAGAGGCCAAAATGCTTGTTTACAAAGCTATTGTACTGCCAACTTTACTGTAGGCTTGTGAAACATGGACCACTTATAAATGCCATCTCCAGCTTCTTGAAAGATTCCATCAACGGTGTCTCCGAAAAATTCTACACATCACTCGGGAAGACAGGCAAACTTATGTTCAGTGTACTGGAAGAAGCAAAGATCACCAGTGTTGAAGCAAGGATTCTTCAACATCAACTTCATTGGACTGGTCATGTTGTGCGGATGATCGTCTTCCAAAGCAACTACTCTATTCCCAATTTAAGACAATTTAAGACAACAAAAACAGTGGACAACAAAAGAGGTTGAAATTCTCTCAAGGCAAACCTATGTCCCCACTGTGGAAGGATGTGAGGATCCAGAATTGGCCAATGTGGCGGAATAATGCCTGCTGATGATTGAGGTTCATCAGTGGCGTCGCTAGCCTCTGCGCTGCTGGGGGCGGCGGCAGCGCAGAGGCACCCCCTGGGGGAGGGGCACGAGGCGCGCGCCGTGACGTCATCATGACGTCACGACGCACGTGTATACAGAAAGGGGGGATTTCCCCCTTTCCGAGGCTTTTTTTCGGCGGGGGGTGGTGACCAGCGAGGAGGGGGTGACAAGCGTGACCCCCACCTCGCTGGTCGCCCCCCCCCCCGCCGAAAAAAGCGGCGGAAAGTGGAAAAAGAAGCAGAGCGGCGCTTAAACGCGCCTGCTCTGCTTCCTTTCCAGGCTTTCCCCGCCCCGCCCCCGGCAGTTTTTTCGGCGGGGGGTGGTGACCAGCGAGGAGGGGGTGACAAGCGTGACAACCCCCCTCGCTGGTCGGCCCCCCCCCGCCGAAAAAAGCGGCAGAAGCACCCCATCCGTGTGCTGCTGCTCCCGGGGTGACGGAGGGAGCGGCGGCGCGTGGGAGTGGCGGGAGGGGCCGCCGCTTGTCACCCCCACCCGCCGCTGCTCACCCTGTCACTGGGGGCGTACCGCCCCCACCGCCCCTCCCCAGCGACGCCCCTGAGGTTCATCATGGGTTAACCTATCACTCCCATGTTAGGTAGGTGTTCCCTGGGAGGCGGAGCTAGTTGGCATTCTAAAAGGAGGGGGAACAACCTTGAAAGGCAGTTGGGGGTTTGGCAGTTGGGGGTGGAGGGTTAGAGAGAGAAAATGAGAGGTTAGGCTTTGGGGAATGCGAGGAAAGGTCATTACCATTGCTAAAGGGATGCAGGAAATATTATAACTAAGCTGAATTACATGAGAAGAAGATTTGTACCAGTAATAACCCGAGACATCCATGTTTTCAAGTTGCCAGTACCTAATAAAGTTAAATGTGCTTAAACGTTCGTTGACTCTGGCAGTGTATCAGTAACTTAAGAGGTGTGACTAAGAGGAGAGAACAAAGTTTTCCTGTGGAAGAGGAAACGGTTTGCTTATTCTCCTGTCATACAGAGGGCTGGACAGTGAAGCCAAGTGTGCCACTTATCTGCCTAAAGGGGAGGCAAACTGCAGTAGTTGGGAACCCTGGTAGGGAGATCCCATAGGTGGCAAGAGGTATTCAAACGTAGAGCCCTGAGGTACCCCAGAGACAACTCCCATATGAAGGATTCATCCTAGTTGTCAGTGAAACCTAGGGAGAGTCACTGTTGGGGAAGTATTGAAGGGAAGGGAATAGGTTCCCTCACAGCCTCCACTACGGACTCACTATTAAAACAGTGTTCATGGAAGACAATCTTATGGTACTCAGACATGAGTGATAACCAAAGAAAACACCTTTAAATGAGAACTTGAACAATACACCCTGGAGTGGTTATTTATTGTAGTGCAGTAGAATTTCCTGAAAACATTATGCAATTTAAAGGTCGAACAACCTGATTCCTTCATCAAAATCCTGAGGGTGGATCAGAAGGGGAAAGTGGAACTGCCTGGTAGAATTCGTGTCTGCTTTGCATGGCAACATCATCGCCTGAGGCCACATCAAAAATGTTGCCGTCTGCGCCTGCTTCACTTCAATCTGGGCCAGGTACAAGAACAGGGGAAATCAGAGAAGGGTTCGAATCTAGCTGCCCACATGGCATGCTAGTTTTCTTGGTGTAGGGAAATATAGGGTTGCACCCAATGTCTGTCATACTCAGAGCCACTGAAACCAAAGGATATGAATAACACGGTCTCATGAATTAGGCAGCTAACATTTGGCCCCCTTTTTTCCTTGTACCTATTTATGTATGTTTGGACTTGAGGGATAAATGAATCAGTCAGTTTTAAGCTCTCACATTTCTTTTTCACCAATGTATGCATTTTTCTGGTCAAACTGCACCACAAAATTTGGAGAGCTGTGAATTTTGAAGGACAGCTGTGTTTCAGATCATGTGTTGGCATGAGAAGAGTGGATCCGGGAGTCTTGCATTAAACTCAAAATATTTAAAAAGGCTTTTCTCCCCTCCCAATGGAGGATCACTCTCCATGCATCCAGTCAAGTGGGCTGTAGTCAGTTGAAGATGTCACACAATAAGGCTGCACTCCTAACACCCACTTACATGAGAATATAGCCCATTGCATTCAAGAGGATTTACAGAAAACAGAAACAGGTATAGGTTTGTGGTGCTAGTCTTCAAGGCACCAGAAAAGTTCCCATAAAAAGTCATGCGCCTCCTTTACAAATTGTCATCTCACCTGTCTTGTAAAGTTCTTGTGAAATGGGCTTCAAAATGACAGAAGAAATTTCTCTGTTTGATTTCATCTTTATGTCCGTTGATATTGTTTTCATTCTGAAGTTCATGTGTGTGGATTTTTTTTTGGGGGGGGGGTAGAATTTCTGTTTCTCTTGAGGTTTTGCCATATGTCGTTCAAATATACCTGTGTGTGTGTGTGTGTGTGTGTGTGTGTGCATCTGCATGCATGCACATAAATCTCTCTTTGTGGGCATGCATTTTCTTTTCCTGGATACCGATAACCTGATGCTCCACCTTCAGACACACCACTCTGCCTGACGTCCTGATGATGGAGGAAATCTGCCACCACGGCATTTGTTGGCACAGCGAATGTGTATCACAATTAACTACACAATGGCATAGGTCCCTTCCTGGGGCTCTTCTTCCTCGGTCACAAGCCCCTCCACTGACACTTTCTGTCCTCAGCTGTATCTGTTGCCAGTCCCTGTGAAAAATAAATAAATACTGCCTCCGCCCTGAGAGCACAACAAAACAGAAAAGACGCTTTGCAAGGCAGCTCTTTGCAGTCAATTGCCAGAGGCAAGGCCCTTTACACCCAAGTTGCAGTGTGAGGTGGGACAGGACATGCTGTGGATGTTTGCAGCCGCTGGTGGGCACGGCTGGCTTTGTATTGCCACAGAATATAAAATACAGTACCTGCAAGGTTTCCCTGAGAAGCATATTTATCATAATTCTTAAATACTGATGCTCTCTCAAGAGCACATTAGGAACTCTACGGTGCTTAGAAATGTCCAACAGATTAATTATCTGAAGCAGCTTTCCGCAACACGGTGCTCTCCATAAGGTTTGGACTGCAACTCCCAGCAACTCCATGAGCACAAAAGCACTCTCACCTCTTCTGGTTTCTGGCAAACTGGTATTTGGAAGCATGATTGCCTTCAACTGTGGAAGCAGAGCATGGCCATCGTGGCTAGTAGCCCTCCATAGCCTTCTCCTCCATGAATTTGTCTAAGCCCATTTTAAAGCCATCCAAGGTGGTGGCCATCACCTAAGGCAGCTGTAAGCCATCTTGCTTGGTGCTTTTGTGAAGGTGCCATGGGTTATTCTTATTTAGGTTGCTTCCAGATGGGTAGCTGTGGTGGAATGGGCGCTACTCATGCATGCAAGTCTTTTTTTTAATTTAAAAAAAGGTGCATTCACACAATGTCAGAGGCATCAAAACAACAGCCTCTATGTTTCTCCCCCCCCCCCAAACACCAATAAACAAATTTTGGAAAGGGGCAAGATTAGATGCAGACACAGAAAGGTTTTTTTGTTTTTAAATCAAGACTCCTTCAACTCTGCTCCGCTTCCCGCCCAGGGCAGCCCTGCCCTCTGCCTGCCCATCAGAGCTGGCGCATCATGTGAGGCTGGGCCTTGGCAGCGGCAGCCTCTCCTCCTACTCCTCATCCGCTCTCCAGCAGCCGCTACAAGCTGCCCAAAGGGAGCGGAGGCCAAGAAGAGGCAACAGGATGTTCCCTTTGCAGCTGCCACTGGTGGCGCTGGTGGAGAAAATAGGGACATTCTGGGATCAAATCAGAAGCCGGGATGGCTTTCGTAAATCTGGGAATGTGCCCGGAAAATAGGGACACTTGGGAGAGTATGAAACACAGTCTGCCTGTTACCAGTAATCCATTTACATATTAAGCACCCATCTAGAAGCATCCTTAGCAACTATTTGGTGTCCTATGCTATTTCTGCTTTTATTATCAATTTCTGCTGGCTTTTAATTCCTGCATCTTGTTAGCTGCTTTGGGGGACTAATGGCTGAACAATGACAAGTACTGATGCCCTTGTGTTGCTGTTGTTGCTTTGTGCTAATGGACCAATGTGGCTATCTATGTTTGATGTCTGAGCCTCAGAGTGTTTTGTCTTGTTTTCATTTTGGCTCAGCAGTATAAGTGCCGTAAGCCCAACTCACAACCCTTATTTGCAGAAGCCCTACTTTCTTGCTGCCACTCTTCCTAGGCCCAACTCTCTCTTTGTGAGAGCACAATGGCGGCCAATAATTAATTGATTGCTTTTCTTGGCTGCCTCCGCCCTCTGGGTAAGATGAGCCAGCAGAGGCAGGCACAGGCACTGCTTAGAGAAACTTGACCAGGGATGAGGTCACTGGAACAGGGCAAGGGGGGTGGGCAGCAGGCACAGCTCAGCCTGAATCCTTTGGTTTCCGGCACAGCACTGGTGCATCCCTATAAAGCTGGCGTGTGACGGGTCTCTCAAGGGCTGAGCGGCTAATCAACCCCACAGACACCTCTTGGGACCACCTCTTCTGCTTCGGAAGACATATGGCCACTTTTGTCCCGGTAAGAAACAGTCCGGCTGTGCCCATTGATTTACTTTCTCCATTTGTGGACCACATTTCTCCCCAGAATAGTATCTGCACCAAATGTTGCTAAGGTGCAACAGGATCAAAGAACTCAGCTAGTACATAGAATCCCGGGATTGTACTGCTGGAAGGGACCCCAAGGCTCATCTAGTCCAACCCCCCGCAGTACAAGAATCATAGCTAAACTGATCACCAGCATGTTTTATATAAGGAGAGGAGGACATCCGTGGGAATGTGTCTCACTTTGAAGACATCTCTTACAAGGTGGAGTTAAGATTTTTGCAGTGCATAGCTAAACTACGGCACTTACTCCCCCAGGAGGCAGTGATGACCACCAACCTAGATGGCTTTAAAAGATTATTAGATAAATTCATAGAGGAGAAGGCTATTGACTGCTAGCCATGATAGTCACACCCTGCCTCCACAGTTGCTGCAAATGTAGGAGAGGGCTCTTGGGCTCTTGCAGATTTCCCACAGCCATCTGGTTGGCCACTGTGAGAACAGGATGCTGGACCAGAGGGGCCATTGGCCTCATCCAGCACGTTTTAAAGATGTTCTTAAAATGGCACGGCAATACTGAAAGTAAAGAATGCTAACCAACAGGAGCCTAGTGTAAAAGAGGCAACACGTAGACTGATGAATGATGGGCACAATATGTCTTTATAATTTGCAGCGAAGTAATAATAGCTGTACAGTGTATTTATCCGGAATGCTGTCTCACCGGATGTATTTAATTACTCAGATTGTACAGCTATTATTACTTCGCGGCAAATTATAAAGACATACTGTGCCCATCATTCATCGGTCTGCGTGTTGCCTCTTATATACTAGGCTTGAAGTTTGCAACACAGGGGTTTATCTTAACCAACAGGAGCCAGCAGAGAAGATCGCAAAGAGATTCTGGCTGAAACATATACACCTTATATTTACGGAATAAAGAGCCACCACCAAATAGGCTACCCTTACCTAATCTGATGAAATGTGTGACCTGGTGAACTTGCTCTGGGGCAGTCTCTTGACTGGCGCTAACCTGCTTTGCCTTTCTCCCCTCCTTGCGCCCTCAGTACGCCTCCTGCTATGGGAACAAGCAAGCGGTGCAGCTCCTGGGCCGAAACAGCTACTTCTCCCTCTTTGCCAACCCGCCTTGCCTGATCAGCCAGCGGCAGCGGCTGGCATGCCAGGCCCCAGAAATGACTCTGCGGCAGATCAGCAAGCTGATCCGTGTTCTAAGGCAGCTGAACCTCCGGGATGCCAAGGGGAAGAAACTGCCTGAAGCACAGAGGTGAGCAAACTGAGGCAAGAGGAAAACAAAGATGGCTGCCACAGCCAGTCAGGGAACTGGGGCATAAGGAAATCTCTGTAGGCTGAAATACCAGTGTGATCCAATGGTTAAGAGTGTTAGGTGAGGACCTGGGAGACCACGGTTTGTATCTCCATGCGGTCATGAAGCTCACTGGGTGACCTGGGGGGGGGGGTCAGTCACTGTCTCTCAGCTTTGCCCACCTCACAGGGTTGTTGTGGGGGATTGAATTCTTCAAACTACAAGAAAGAAGATTCCACCTAAACATTAAGAAGAACTTCCTGACAGTGAGAGCTGTTCAGCAGTGGAAAGAAGTGTGGTGGAGTCTCCTTCTTTGGAGGTCTTTAAGCGGAGGCTTGACAGCCACCTGTCAGGAATGCTTTGATGGCGTTTCCTGCTTGGCAGGGGGTTGGACTGGATGGCCCTTGTGGTCTCTTCCAACTCTATGATTCTATGAATGGGGAGAACCATGTATGCCCCCTTGAGCTCCTTAGAGAAAAAGGTGTATAAATTAAATTGATTAATCAATCAATCGAGAACAGGCCACCAAATCAGATGGCATAATTCCAGGGAAACTGGGAAGTCCCTTGGGTGGGAACTGCCCTACCCCATACCCTCAAGGCAGCAGGCGCTGGAGCAGCTATAGTCCCGTCCCTTCTCTCAGCCTTCCTAAACGAAGCTCTTTCTCCCTCTTTACAAGGGAGCAGCTGGAAAAGGCTGATTCATTCATTCGTAGCTTGGGGGGGGGGTGTAGCAGCCTTCCGGCATCCCGGGCAGTTTTCTGTTTAAAGGTTCTACCCAGGTTCAGTATCTGTTCTAGATCTGTCCTGAGTAAGCAGCTACTCTAGAGCTGGGAAAGGGGGCTGAGAATCTCAGAGGAAGAGAACGTTTCCCCCTAGGGTGGCTCTGTGTTGCACTTTACGAATGATAGCCCTCTGTTTGAAGGTATCCTCTATCCCAGTGACTCCCACAACTTTTGGGTGGCCCTGCCCCTTGGCTCCATAAACACCCCCCCCCCCCCCGGTGCCCCTACCGTACCCTATGAAAACCCTCTTTCAGACAACCTACAATTCCTTGCATATTCAAAATCAAATTAAAACTGTTTTAAGTTTCATTAAGTCGACAAAACTAATGAACTTGATGCCATGATCAATGTACACCTCCACCACACCCCTGCCTCTTAGGGTCCTCTTAGGTAATCCCAGCACCCCCCACAAGGGGTAGCACTGCCCACTTTGGGACCCACTGCTCTGTCTGAGGGGACCACCGGGTGGTCCAGTTTTCCATCTTGTTAAGATACACCTTCGTCTTATTGGCCCTCATTCAGCCCTTGGCCTGGAATCTGAATGGGGAAGTGGAGCTGGGTGGCACCAACAGACTGCCGTAACTGCGCACTTTCTGATTCAGTTTAGTCCAGCCCCAAAACTCCTTACCCTCCGCCCCCCAGATCCACGAAAAAAATCTGCAGCAGGCCTAGGCTTCAGCCCTAGCATGGAGCCATTTCATAAACTGCTTAGGAAACCAACCTGATAGCAGTGACTGAAGACATCTCACAGCACAGAAGACAAAGAAGCAAAAAAAAAAAAAGGGTGGTGTTTGGAATTAAGTTCAGCCAGGGAGCTCATTATAGGGGACATTGAAGTATCCATATAGGGGAGAAACTGCTTAAATGCTTGGACAACTCCTTAAATGCTAGGAAAACTACTCATTCTCTCTCTCTCTCTCTCTGGGGGGGGGGGAGAGAGAGAGGGGGACGACGACAGAGAATGAGCTACTGGTGTGCATTTTATAATGTTTTTACACTTGTTTTTCAAGGTTTGTTTCTGTATTTTATTTGTTTATTTGCATTTATATCCTACCGTTTCCTCCAAAAGGCTCAAAGGGGTGTACTTACTTTTCTTCTCCATTTTATCCTCACCACAGCCCTGTGAGGTAGGTTAGGCTGAGAGGCAGTGACTGCCCCGAGGGCACCCAATGGGCTTTGTAGCCAAGTGAGGATTTGAACCCTGGTCTCCCAGGTCCTTGTTGCTTTGAGTTCACCCAGGGCCGTCTCGTCCATTTGGGCTGGTGGCGCGGTGCACCAGGGCGCCGGGCCCCCAGGGGCGCCCCCACGAGCCCGCCGGCATACCGGGCACCCCCTCCCCAACCCGACCCCATGGGCGGGTGGGCGCCGGCGGCACAGCAACGTCTTCGAGCGCAGCGAGCAGGGGGGGAGTAGTGTGGCCCCGCCGGCAGCCTCCCCCCCCGCCCCCACAGGTGGCCGGGTGCTGGCGCCGCCAGCGCTCTCCCCCGGACGCCCCGGACGCATGGGGGCGCCGGAAGGATCGAGCCCACCAGCATAACGGCCACCCCCCTCCCCAACCCGCCCCACCCCCAAGGGCGGGCTGTCGGCTGGGCGCAGCCGCTGCCGCCCATGCCGATCCCCGGCGGGCTGCGAGCCGGCCGCCCTCGCCTCCCGTCCCAGGAGCACTGGAAGGGTGCGCAGAGCCCCGCGCCGCTCCAGCACCACGCCCCTCACCCCCTGCTCGCCCACCCCCCCTCCCAAGGGGTGGCAAGCGCGAGAGGGAGGCAGCGGAGAGGCGGTGCGCCGGAGGGATCACTGCGCAACAGCGGCCGATCTCCTTAAGACGGCCCTGAGTTCACCTTTATGGGGAAAGGCGGTTGTTTTATTTATTAGACAACAAAACAATGGGTACAACAGCTCTCCCACTCCTACAGTTTTCCCTGCCTTTCCAGTACCGGTAAGTTGAAATACAGGCTGCAAGAAATTAAACTAGATGCATCCACTCACATCTGAAGCTGCTAGTCTCTTATGGCAGAGCTCTCCTGCCTCTTTAAAGTGATTTGGCTCATTCCGGTATGGAGTGGTGATGATGAGAAATATGGCAATTGCTGGAGTTGTGCCTATGGTGCAGCTGCTGTAAAGGAATAGAAGCCTCAGCCTAGAGATGGGGAACTGGTGGCCTTCCAAGTTTTTGTTGGACTACTGCTATAAGAAAAAGAGGCAAACCTGGCCACCACGTAGGGGTCATTAAATACCATGCCCAAGGCTCCTTTCCCAAAGATAGCATCAAGTGTCTGGTGGAAAGGACAATGTCTTATTGCACCCGATGCCCAGGAATCCTACGCTAGTTTGCCCAGCTGTGCCTGCAGGCTTCCAACACAACTGCCTTGCTTGCCTTCCAGGAGCCGTTCAAGCAGCTCTTCCATGGAATCACAGCAGTCCCGGACTTCGGACCAGCACTGCCTGTCCTGCTTCCATTCAAGACGCAATTCTGGTCCACCTTGTGTCGGGTGAAGAGCCAAGACAGCCCAGAGGCCAACCTGCAAGAGAATGACCTCGACATCCTTCTGCCTGCATTACCTCCTTCCATTCCCCCCCCAATAATATTGGTGAGGTTACATTCAGGACAGCAAACAAACAGGAAGTCCTGTGGCACCTGCAAGACCCTGGCTGTGACCCTGCAATGCAGACCCCACACACCCTGCCTTGTTTGTAGTGTGGGCAAGAGGGGTGTGGTGTTCAGCAAGAACATGCAGCTACTGCTGCAGCCAGCAAGAAAATGAAGGCTAAACCCACCCCCACCCCCAGCATTTCCCATTTAGAATGAAAGAAATGGAGTAAATAAATTTACCCATGCAGATGCAGGAAATAAAGGTTGAGTCTCTAACAGCTGCTCTAAGTGAATGTGTTGTTCTGTGCCAGGAGCCACCATGGGTGATGCATGTTTGGGAGGGAAGGAAAGGGTGACAGATCCTGCCCATTTATCCTCAATCTCTTCACCACTCAGATATGAACACATAACCATGTTTTCCCCAATGTCATAAAACTGTGACGCTCCCAGCCAGGCAGATTGGTGTGATACCTTATAGCAGGACCAGCTAAGACACTGCAAAATAGAAGGCATGTTTTCTGGTTCCCCAATACAAAGGGGGGGATGTGTTCTGGTGGGGGGGGGGATAGTCTTCAGTTGGCAATATAGGTGGGGACGTCATCCAGACTTACGTTATGCAAGGCCGGCCTTCGCCAACCTACTGCCCTCTGGATGCTTTGGACTACAAGTCCCATCAGCCCCAGGGGGTGCAAACCAATATCTGAGTTACTATAGCTCAGATTTTGGGGGAGGGGCATGTGAGTCCTGGGCGTAGAGGCTGAAGATACTTCCAGAATCACTAGTGAGCCCAAATCCCTTGCTGGCTTAGAGATTCTAGCTCATAGAATCATCAAACTGTGGACTTGGAAGGGACCCAGAGGGCCATCCTGCAATGCAGGAATCAATATAAACTATCCTACCAGTTGCTCTCACTCAGCCGGATCCACATCAATCACCCCTGAGCATCAGCCTCACTCATCACCCTTGTCAAGCACCTGTTGATGCCTCTGTGACACGAGCACTCACAGATGCACAATGCAGAGAGATCCCTTCAGCTCAGTCCCTTTTCCAGACCGTTAAGATACATGGAAACCAGCAAGGCATGTAACCCAAATCCCCATGGCATCTCCAGTTGCCTACTTACTGGAGCACCCTGGCATTCCTGCCTCTTGGCCAGTGCGAAAAACCCAGGGAAAGCCAACATTTTTTTTAAAGTGTGTGCCATCCTTGGAGCAGAGCAGCCAGATCTGCAATCCTATCTTCTCCGGACACACACAAAGTATCAGCAATACTCCCTCACTTGGAACGACAAGTGTGACCAAAATCCAGTTGCCCACAGACCAGCAGCAATTTGGGAGCAAGTGTTTCTTCTTGGGTGGTTTGCTGCTGCCACCCGGTGGTGACAGGAACAGCTGACATTTGATGCAAAGCCCAGTAGCACACACAGAAGGTTCAGAGATCCCCGCTCCTCTTTGAGCTGTGTTGGGGGTTTCAAAGAAGTGTGAGAGACGTGCAACACACTCTTCTGGGTCTTGTCCAAAAAGAGGGCAAAGCAGTGACACACTGTCTCTTTGGATGAGGCCTGGAGGCATGAGGCCCAGCACAGGCAGCACAAATGCCTCCACAGAATGTCCTGCAAGGTTCAGTATCTGGTACCACTGACAGCGCAGCCACCTACATGAGGACAGCCAAGAGAGAGCGCTGCATGCAGCCAAACTAGAGTCAGCACTTAAGGGAGGAGGGGGAAAGGGACACCCTGCAAGAGCTCAGCCCAGGAGAAGACTTGAGCCGCACAAATAATACAAATGAGGTTAAAATGGCTAACACCAAACTCTGGGTTTCTATACGGAACCCATTTTTAGGTTCCCGCCTGAGGTGATGCCAAGTCACAGGAAATATACTTATCCACACACAAAAATAGTAACTGTCAATTTGGGAGCAGGAATGGACATGCACAGATCCAGTCTGCAAATAACTCGAAGCCAAACCATAGCTTCACACACAAACGCAGGATCATATGGCCTTTGCTGCTGTAAGCTGCTTTGGCTTTGCATGTAATCTGAAAACAGGCATCATGATTTGTCTTCTCTAAACAAACCATTACCTGTAAACCTAGGGACAAACTTTGATTAGTTTGTCTGGAGACAAAATCACAAGCTCAGGTTCAAATGACAAAGAAAGCCAAACTGTGGCTTAGTTTACAGCAGGATTGGAGGAGCAAAGGAGCTGGCATGCTCATGTGTTCATGCTAAGTGGTAGTTGGACTTCATGTTTTGTGTGAATTGAGCCATGCATAGGAATGTAATAGGCAGGAAGCTCCTGTAAACTGAAACTGGCTGTTACTAGTTCTTGTATAAAAGCCTTCCACAATCTTGGTTAAGCTGCCATGATGATGTAACAGGCACCTAGCAAGAACATCAGGCCTGCCATGGGCAAGTTGCCCTCCTCAGCCTAATTTACAATACTTTTTTAGCACAATGCCATGCATTTGGCAGCTCAATAATAAAGGCAGCACAGAGAAATCCACCACAAAGCAGAAATATGAGAATTCACTGAGTGCAAGACGACGACTTGCGAGCAGTGATGACAGAGCAAGACAGCTTTATAAAATGTTCTCATTTTATTACAGAATATACACAAATACACTTCCTGAACTACAAGGCTGGAAAAGAACCATGTAGGGAGTGTCCACACACTAAGTGGGCTCAGCTAGCCTGACGGTCCAAGCTCAGACAGAAGAACTCCACTCGGGCTCCCATTTCCATCCGCCAAGGAAACTGGGCACCTGCTGGCCAGAGGGGAGCCTCTTCCTTCGCCCTTCCCTTTGGGCCGGAATGCATTTTGGCAAGAAAAAATACTGATCTTTGAGTCCTGAAATCACTACTGCAAAGTCGATGGCTGGTGCTGCTCCTTGCAGCTGTTCTTAGACCCTCTTGGCCTTACAGAATCCACCACCAGAATTGGCAGGCCGTTAACTCCAGTCCTGCAATGGGTCCTCAGAGGAGTGCAAGAGGCACAGCCAAGCAAAAAGGTCACTGAGGTAGGCCCAGAAGTAATAGCCTTTTATAAAACGAAAAGGAGGGGGAAAGGACAGAATCAAACTGGCCCACCCATCTCTGGAAATGAAGCCATGCCCAATTCTCAGATGGAGAGAGAGAGAGAGAGAGAGAGAGAGAGAAGAAATCCAGTTGAGAGCTTTCTGTTCGATGCTCATGGAAATGATTATGCTGCACTGTGCACAAGGGACTCTTCAGCCTGTCAAGGTTTGTGCATCTTCCCCCTTGTATGTATACGAAGCTCTTTCTCTCTCTGCTAACTTCAATACTTCTGTTTGTGTAGTACAGGGAGCTTCATGAAGGCAAGGAATCGTAGTTCAGGGGGAAATGGATCACAACACAGTTGTGCTGGAAATTTCTCAAGTATCCAGCCAATGCATTTGATTTGTTCCTCATCTCCAGGCTGACTGCAAAGCCTGTAATCCCTCCATCCCTCTCCAATGATTGTCTTTTGCAAATAACAGACTCTTTCCCTGCACTTTAGGGAAGATACTCTGCTGAAGCAGGAAGCCCTCCAGGAGCTTATGAGATGCTCGCTCATGGACCACAAGCCATCCCACCCAAACATCTGCTGGCAGAGTGCTGCATCAACCCATCAGCAACTAAGACAACTGGCCACCCCTCCTGAAAGCAACATGGGAAGACAGCAGCCTCTCTGCTTCCCAAGAGTGGCCCAACGGAGACCACGCGTGGCCAAATTCAGGCTCCAGCGATGCTTGGTCAGAAAGTGCTCTCCAGCAAGCAGTGGCACCCACAGCCTGTGGGACACACTTCCTGAGTGCGGAACCACTCCATCATGTGGCTGGTGTGTCCTCCGTGCCCGCAGGTCAGGCAGAAGTTGGAAGAGCCTCGGACTGCTACGTGGCAGATGGCACACTGGAACGCAAAGCCCTTGCAGAGGGCACACTGAACGCCACGCACTTCGCTGCGGCAGTGGCTGCAGTAGACCCCAAACTCTGCAAGGAGAGAAAGAAAGGAGAAGAAGTGGAGAAGTCATTGGAGGGGCTCTTGTAAGCAAGGCTGCACCCACAGGGGAAAGACTGGCATATCAGAAAGCTAGGATCTGGAAGTCAGCATGTTACTAACACCACCACCGTGGGCTCTTTGGTTTTGCCTTCTTTTCATTCTGCCAGAGGGCATCTTAAAAGAAGCAGCTAAAAAGCCCCCTCCGGCAAATATCCCATTAACCAAAGTAGAAAGACTGTCTGCTCCCATGGATCAATTTTGTAGGAGGGAAAGAGGAAAGAGAGAGGCCTGAACTACCCACTCCAAAGACAATTTCTGTGGGAAGGAAACCCAGGACCTTCTTGCACGCACAGCATCTACTTTTCCACTGAGTGTTACAGTTCCTCCATCGAGGTTTCCACTCACCAATCCCCTTGTGCGGGTCAGGGGGGCAAGAGACAAACTTGAGAACTTCCGCCCGCTTCTCTCGCAGGCCCCAGCGGTAAAGGATTTCTCCGTAGCACTTCTTAAAGTCATCAAACTGCTGGGTGTTGGCTGGGTCCAGAAGCCTGGAGAAAGATCCCAGAGTCCTCATCTCCACATACAATGAAGCCAAAGGGCACCCAAGCGCCTTTGTCCCACGCCATCAAAGGCTGGCATTTACTCACAGTCACTGCATGACACCACCTCTGCACCTCTCTTCCCTTTGTCCCCGCCCTCCAAATAAAATTCAGATTGTGTGCTCTTAGGGGCAGGGACCTATCCGATTTTGTTTTTTGTTTATGTAGGTTTTTCTGTACATTCCAAGTTACCTAGATGGGCTTTGCTTCATACTGCTGCTTTTTATTCTTCTCAGTTTTGTATGATTGTAGTATGCAGTATTATCATAGTACAGTGGAACCTCGGTTTTCAAACGTAATCTATTCCGGAAGACTGTTCAACTTCCAAAACATTCAAAAACCAAGGATCAATGGGTAGTCGGCACAATCAATTGGAAAATTGGGGAAACGCACCTCGGAAGCTGTTCAACTTCCGAGGCACGTTCAAAAACGGAAGCAATTATTTCCTGGTTTTCGGCGTTCCAATTCCAAATTGTTCGGCTTCCGAGATGCTCGAAAACTGAGGTTCTACTGTATGTGCCTCTGAAGGTCAAACAGTTAAGAAAAGAGGCTCAGATTCTAGCACTTTCACAAAGAATAAAACTTTCTAAAGTTGGGAGGAAGAGGCGGAGGAGAATGATTGAGCACGCATGTTCATGTAATGTAGAGAGAAATTTTTATCTTGGCAATAGTTTGCAAAAATATAAAACTGTACAGCTGAATAATGTAATAGACACAGCATTCAAGGAGCACAGTGCTGGCCACCAGCTGTATCAGTGTGGAGGAGGCGAGCACCAGGGCTTTCCCTCCTCAGGTTTGGCAAGATCCTTCCAAAGAGAAAACTGCACAAACATCAGCATTTAAAACAGACTTTCCCAAGCTGATGGGCGTAGCCAGGGAGGGAGCCAGAGCGGCAGCTGCCCCCCAATCAATCAAAATCAATCAATATCTGAGGTTCTGCTTCCTTAACAAAAGCCACCCCCCCACAACAATCATGGCTACACCCATGCCCAAGTTCATGCTCTCCAAGTGCTGCCTTGGGTGCAGCTTGAGGAAGGATAACTTAAAACTTGAATAATATTGTTTGTGGGAGATTGGCGTGGAAGATTTAAAAAGAAGTGAAAACATGAGGACCTCAAAAATAAATGTGTGTGTTGATATTCCAGCTCCCTGGCAGACCAAAACGACCTGCCGGCTCAGCTGCACTTCCCAGTTAAACCAAGAGCTAGCCTGGAGTTGCAAAGGTTCCCCACTTTGCACCCCTGCCTCAGCCTAACTGCACTCTAGGAGGGAACAGGAAATGCTCAAAAAATGGGAATGCAGAGACAATGGGAATGCAGTTGATTTGAAGCTCGGTTCACCTCCCTTGTGGCATCACATTCAACCAAGGACACCAGAAAGTTTTCTGCCTCCCTCCCTCCCATGCCTGATCACCCTTCTGTACCTTTTGTTCTTGTCATGCTGATCCTTCTCGCGATCCCGGTGGTCAGCGAATGCCAAGTTCCCAAAGCGTAAGTCATCAGGTGAAGACTCGCCCCAGGTTGGTATGTGGTCCAATTCTTTGCTGGCTGCAAGAGGTCAAGGGGTGGATAGAAGACCTTACAAGATGGTGGCAGCTCACAGAGGGCTGTGCTGGTGGAGATGGAGTTTTGGACTAGGACCTAAGAGACCAGGGTTCGAACCCCATGCAGCCATGTAGCTCACTGGGTCGCTTTGGGCCAGTCACTGCCTCTCATTGTGAATTGAGGCCAAGTTGCCCAAGAGCTGGGCTTGGGTAGTCAATGGAAAGTGCTTTGCACAATTGTGTTCAATTGCCCTTTTGCAAGCAGATTTGCCAAGTGACAACCCAAATTTATTTTTTTAAAATATTTTTTTATTTTAAAATCCCACTTGTAATGCAATCTGGGTTCTCAAAGTGGCTCACAATTATTAAGTCCCCAAAGTACAAAGGAAAAGACCCAGATATAAAAACTTATGCTTTCTTTTAATTATCTGAACAAAGAGGGCTGGGAGGTGATCTTCCAAGATGCCAAAATCTCTTCCTACTAGATATTTCAGAGCTGACATCAGTGCACTCACCTATGTTCCAGCTGCTGGTGTTGAGTCCAGGGTCTGACATGCTGGAACAGGAGCCAGAGGAGGTAAAGCTAGGCTGTTGGGAGAGAGACAAGAGAGAAGTTGCATTGCCAGAAGAACAGACCTTGACTGGTCCTTTTGGGAAAGCAGTCAGAGGAAGAGTCTACCCGTACATATCGGCTGTGGCTGGAGGAGCGTTGAGGAAAGAATCCAACAGGAATCAGGGCTCCCTGTGGCCTGGACTGGGCTTCAAAGACGCTGCACAGCATGGCCAGAGTCTGCACATCATGGAGCTGGCAATAGTGGGCCACCCTAGGAAGGGGAGGGAAAGAGAAGACTGGGTAGACCAATGGCCACTCACGTACACAAGGCTTAAAGCAGAGATGGGGGTCACCTGGCCCCAAAAGAAAATAATAATTCAGATTTGGCAACCCAACACCTTAGAGGAAAATGTCAAGTAGATATAAACCATTATTTGCTTTGCCCTCAACAAAACTAAAGAGGAGGCAAACAATTGCTCCAAAGCAGAATTCCTGCTTAGCATTACCACCAGCAGGTTAGGGGATTTCACATTCTTCATACTTCCCAATGTTTCTTGGGTTTTTCTTTGTAACAAAAAAGGGTCTGCACTTGTTTTTGCTTTCATTTGCAAAGGAAAAGGTGAGAGAAGCAGGGTGCTGAATTTTTGTGCCCAATTTCAGATTCACTTTGCAAAGTATACAAAGCTTGGACTAAAACAAAGACAAAAAACTCCACAAACACTGCCTGACTGAGAGACACACTCCCCCCCTCAAGTCTCTATGGTTTTATAAGTCTCCATATTTGCAAAAGAAGATGGGCTGGGGAGCCTTGGGGAACATAAGCACCATCCAATGAGATCCTGGATGATCTACGATTTGAAAAGGAACACACCGGTGCTTCAGCAATAACAAAAAGCTAAATAATTTTTTGTGAGTGGGTACTTTTAATTGAGAAGAAAATATGACTGACAAGGGACACCGCAGATGAAGGGATTGGGAACATGTGGCCCTCCTGAAGTTGTTGGACTACAAATCCCATCAGCCCCAGCCAGCATGGCCAATGATCACGGGTGATGGGAACTGGAGTCTCCCTGCATCTGGGAGACCACAGATTCCCCACCCAGCTGTGACAGAGGATAATGAAGTGTTGCATGGCATAGCAAAATAACTCTCAATAGGAGAACTGAGAGACATCCAATGAAACCAATTGGAAAAATATTCAGGGCAGACCGATAGGATTTATTTACATCACAACATAATACTTATGGGATTAACAGCACATGTTAGCTAGGGCTGAGGGAGCTGTAGCCAAGCACAGATTCCTGATGACCTCAATGATCCCCAAACTGTTGACACCTACTTTTATAGGTGACCAACCACTCAACACCCCTCCCCCCCAAAAAAACAGATAGAAAACAAAGGGCACTGTTTTGTTTAAGCCTTCAGGTTCTCGCCTCTCCCCCACCCTCCCCGATTCCTATTCCAGCTGCTTACAGAGAATCCAGGAGCTGGCGGCCGAATGGATGCTGGGCCCAGGGGGTCTCCAAGTCTGGGTCAGAGTTTGGGCCGAGGCAGAGGTCAGTTGCTACTGTGGCCAGTGACCAGACCTGGAAGAGAAGGAGCAGATGATGGGGGCACACACACACAAACAGATGCCTTTGCTGTGCAGCCCACAAAGTAAGCAGTAACACTGTAGGGAAGAAAGAACCTCCCGGTTCCTGCTGAAAGCCATAGCCCCATGTTGCATGGATGATGTAATTCCACCTATAGAAGAGACGGGATCACTAGAACAGGGGGGGGGGGGTAAGAAGAAGACAAGTAGCTGAGCAACAAAGAAGAGAGTAAAAAGCTCAGGCTGAAAAGGCTGGAGGGGCTGCTCTCTGCTGCTCCCAAGTCAAGATGCTCCCCAGACAGTATTGCGGAGTGATGGGAGATGCCTCGCTGGGCTAGCAAGAGTACCTGCAAGAGATCCTTGCGTCCCACAGTCAGGGCCGAGGCAGCATTCTTCTGACAGGTCTCCTGGATGTCAGTCACGTTCAGTCTGAAGGACAAGAATAGCAGGTGATGCACAAGTGGGGGAGACATCACTCTCAAAGGCTTGGCCATATTTCATGTAAAGCAGGAGTGGGGGGATCATTTTCAGCCAGAGAACTGCATTCCCTCACAGGCAGTCTTACTGGAATTGAAGGCTGGTGGTGGGTTAAGGCCAGAGAGGCTTCTGAAGCCCACCACCACCACCCAACAAGCAAGAAGCATTTTAACAATTCAAAGACAGATTCCAACCAGACAAAAACACTTGAGGCCAGCTCTGCAGCTTCCCTTCCTCTTCTGTTGAGACCGGGGGGGGGGGGGGTGAGGGACAGGTGGAGACACAGCACTCAAGGCACCTCAGCCCTCTGTTGCCATTTCCTAGCTTGAAAACACAGCAGGGCACAAAGCAGTCACTAGGCTCTAAGATCTCTCTGCCAGAGTAACAGAAAAAGAAAGGCCAGAAGCTGCATACAAGGCTGCCTCTTCCCCCCCCCCGAGCTATACAGTAGTGTAGCTGGAAAGCTGGAAGGAGTGAACTCCAGTGCACTGTCTCCAGGACACAGCATTCCTTGAATGAAAGACTGAGCTCTGGAAGTGGATTCAGGGTTCCTGCTTTCCCCTTTCCAGGAAGAGAAGGCCCAACAGCTGAATCACAGCCAGCAGCTCGTTAAGGCTAAAAGAGAGAATGTGGATTTGCCTGGTCAGCTGGGGGCAACCTAGCTCACCACAGACAACCAGGCAAGTGGCTATTTGCATGCCCGCAAAAGGGAGGGAGTGGGAGTGGAGGAAGGAATTTAGGATTGTAGGCAGCCCAGGGACAGACTTTCTGTTCTGACAGGGTGAAGGCCTGCAACAGAAAGTGCAGAATAGATAACAAGGATCGCAGGCCGAGTTCTTAACCTGTCCTCCAGAACAGTACCCAAGACTGAATTGCCACACAGAGTTTCTTGCACATGTGGCCCAGGTACTCACATGTACATCTCCCCTAGTAATTTGTGGACAGGAAGCAGACAAGAGACATCCTGAATGATCACTTTCCCGGCAGCTTTGATGGGCCGGTTGGCAGCATCCATCCCCTCTCGCTTGCTGCTCTTCCATCTCCTGGATTTCTGCAGTAGACAGAGCAGCATTTTAGAAGCAGTGATGAGGGAGAGAGACTGCAGACAGAGGGCAGGCAGGGAAGCTTTGGGAGGAGAACATTCAGCCCACGGCCCTGAAAGCTCTGCCTTAGGACCAACCAAGCAAACAGGAGCAGCTAATACACAGGGAGACTCCATAAAAGGCAGTCAAGACAGCAGCAAGAACAGAAGGAAGGAAGGTCTGTCAGGTTCAGTGGCCAAAGCCTAGAGAAGAGGCAGCTAAAGCAGGATCATAAGAAACTGCTTTATGCAGAGTCAGGCTCTTCATTGATCTGGCTAATGTGACCGGGCAGAAGCTCTCCTGGGTTTCAAACAGAGAACTCCTCCAGCCCTACCAGGAGATGCTAGGGATTGAATCTGGGACCTTTTGCAGGCAAAGCAGATGCTCTACCATGGAAGTAATGAGCTAATCCTTGCATAACTTTGGTGGGAAAGGCATAGTCCCAGCCACCAATCTGTAGAAGTTATGTTCCATGTGGCATATGGAGAGTGAAAGAATGCAAGATTTGAAAAAGGAGACCTTCCTAGAATCCAAGTGGTTGTGGCCACATGAGCAGGCAGGATGTACTGGTGCATGGCCAGCCTGGCACGAAAGCAGCCTTTGCCAATTTGGTGCTCTCCAGAAATACAGCTCCCAACACAGCTGTGCTTCATGAGAGCTGGAGTCCAAATCAGCTGGAGGAAATGAGCCTGGCAGAGGCCACACTGCAGGAAACACTGTACCAGAAGGACAGGAAACGTTCACTTTCAAATCAAGAGCATGGGCTGCAAGCAAACTAACTGTGCCCTGTGCTAACAGCCACGAAGACTGGCTCAAGCCCACGGTTTCACTCATTCCTTTGGCCATGTTTCACTCATTCCTTTGGCCATTTAGTTCTTAGATTTCCTTCTGGCTGCCCAATGGATGAAGGGGAAGGGAAACACATGCAGAGTCAGGAAAGATGGAAGCCATGAGGTGCCAGCAGCCATGCAGGTCATTGGGCTTTCACTGCATCCACAAGAGCTGGAGGCTTCTCTGGGTCTCTGAGTCTTGTGTACACCAGTTTATATGTGCTAATGATGCTAAAGTAAAGTAGGTAACTAATCTGCAAGGTGTTATCAATAAATGCCTTATAGGGGTATGCATGGATCCCATTCCCAATCCAAGATCATTCTCAGAGGGACTTTGGCTGAAAAGGCTGAGGCAAGACTGACCAAGCTGTGCTTACATGTGATCAAGCCATTAACATCCAAGGTGGGGACCTGGTGCATCTCTCACAGAATTAAATGACACGTGACCTCTACCTAACAGAGGGAATTCCTGCCTCCCATCCCTCCTCCCGTGCAAGTCCCTGTTGCAGATGCAATAATACGTGCAAATACACAAAAGCGCAATTCCCTTGAAGTTCCCCTATTTGCACGAACCATTAACATCCAAAGCTGTTTGTCAGAGCAGAAAAGAATTTATAGGGGGGAAATGTGTAGGGAGGGAGGTGGGTGGGTGCACAGAGGAATGCACAAAGCCAGTTCATGCACCTCTCGCCAGCTATTTAAAAAGCGCTCAATATCTGATCAGAAGTGAGTTAGAAAAACATCTGGGATTTGAAGCCTGAAGGAGAGACCACGACCCTGAGAAAGCGAACACTCAAGAGACAAACTCTGCACTGGCACAGCAACACATCTGCAGAGGAAGCTTCCATGGAGCCCCCTGGGCCTCTGGCTGCTCAGGGTGGGAATCCCACCCTGAGCAGCCAGAGGCCCAGGGGGCTCTATGCATAGCTGTCAAACTTCCCTTTTTTGCAGTGGGAAACAGCGCTGGAATAAGGGAATTTCCCACAAAAAAGGGAAAGTTGACAGCTATGGCTCTATGATCTCAGAGGGGGAAAGTCATGCAAAGTCATACTGGTGCCTCGTGGGGGCTGGGCAGAGATTTTTAAACCCCCACAAGGAGTCCTTTCTCATGCAGACTATACAGCCTGCAATTCCACACATACACTTTGGAGACAAAAATTGAGGATTAGTACAAACTGGGAATGAGAGACTTGGAGATCATGCTGAACAGGGAGTCCCCCAGGCCACTTTGCTCAGGCAGAGGTGAACACAAAGGCCTGTGTTTACTCTATGCTAAAGAGAGAGAGAAAAGCAGGGTTCTGTAACTTATTCCAAACTAGGCAAATTTCACACATAAAGACTGGTTGTTTTCAGTCATTTTATTCTGAAGTCTGCCTGTCCCCTTCTCTTGCACTTGGGTGTCAGAGATTCCACAGGGCACGATTTCAAATATGTCTCCACAGACATAAGAGATAGGAAAAATGTATGCTTAATATGAGGGTCAAACTAGATGTGAGTTTCTGAACATTCTTGAACAACATGCTAATGACTAACCACATCAGCAGCAAGTGTCCTGGTCTGGATCATCACCACAGTGGGGGGGGGGATTTCCCTGTACCACTTTCCCACTCAAAATCATCCCCTTCAAGCTACTGCTGCACTCAGTTTCTCAAAATGTAAGGAAGATTAGGCTGGGGTCAGCTAGGCTGTCTTGCACCAAAACCAGGAGCAGTTCCTTTGAGATCCTACCATAACATGGTACTCCCTGATTTTGTGATGGTTCCAACATTCAACAGCTAAGAAGGCTTAGCTGTTACTGGTGATTTAACACTGGTACCCCACCCACCTCCTTCATGGATCACTGCCTTGTCATGGCGAAGGGGCTTGAATAACTCAGAGAAGCTATGAGCTATGCCGGGCAGGGCCACCCAAGATGGACAGGTCATAGTGGAGAGTTTTGACTAAACATGATCCACCTGGAGCAGGAACTGGCAAGCCACTCCAGTATCCAGTTGCGGATATGCCTGGAAGTGAAAGGAAAGTCCAATGCTGTAAAGAAAAATATTGCATAGGAACCTGGAATGTAAGAATCATGAACCTTGGTAAGCTGGATGAGATGGCAAGAATAAATATTCACATCCTGGGCATCAGTGAACTAAAATGGACGGGAATGGACGAATTCAGTTCGGATGACCATCATATCTACTACTGTGGGCAAGAATCCTGTAAAAGAAATGGAGTGGCCCTCATAGTCAACAAAAGAGTGGCGAAAGCTATACTGGGATGCAATCTCAAAAATGATAGAATGATCTCAATACGAATCCAAGGCAGACCTTTTAACATCACAGTAATCCAAGTTTATGCACCAACCACCGGTGCTGAAGAAACTGAAATTGACCAATTCTTTGAAGACTTACAACACCTTCTAGAAATGACACCAAAGAAGGATGTTCTTCTCATAGGGGGTTGGAATGCTAAAGTAAGGAGTCAAGAGATGAAAGGAACAACTGGCAAGTTTGACCTTGGAGTTCAAAATGAAGCAGGGCAAAGGCTAATAGAGTTCTGTCAAGAGAACAAGCTGGTCATCACAAACACTATTTTCCAAGCAAAATGTGAGGGAGATAGTGAAAGATACAGGAAACTGAATGCAGACTTCCAAAAAATAGCAAGGAGAGACAAGAGGGCCTTCTTAAACAAGCAATGCAAAGAAATAGAGGAAAACAACAGAATGGGAAAAACCAGATATCTGTTCAAGAAAATTGGAGATATGAAAGCTGCATGCGGAGGAGTGGAGACGCGATCCCGGTTCACCAGATTACAAGACTACCGCTCTTAACCACTACACCACACTGGCTCTCAGGACAATTTCATCAATGGAATCCAGATCAGCATTTGCCAAGCCCTCCAGGTGTTTTGGACTGTAACTCCCTTCAGCCCTGACCAACACATACTGATGGGAGTTGCAGTCCCAAGCAGTCCAAAACACCTGGAGGGCACCAGCTTGGCAAAGGCTTGGACAGATACACACTCAGTGACTTGACAGAGCAAAAGAACCACAGAGGGAATGAACAGGCCAAGCAACCTCCTCAACTTCTAAGCATCAGCAAGAGGGATGTCATGGGATGGGGATGAAAGCGGCAACTGCACTCAACGAGCTCACAACTAGCTGATGGTCTGCACCAGTACACGGGAAGGGAGAGAGGAGCCATGGCAACTGGTTATGGATATATAGACATGAAGCAAGCCCAAGAATAAGCCACCAACCACTTTGTAGCAACCGCTGGGATATTTGCACAATCAGCAGGGTGTGGGGCTATGAAATCCTTCCACCCTCTGGTTAACTTGTGTACACTTCCCTTTAGCAGCATATTAGATGGATGAAGCCTCAGCCGATATGTCAAGCGGGCAGGAATTCAAAAGCTACTTTTCACTAAGAATCTGCACTGCACCCATGTTATGTCAAATAATGTTAGCTCACCCCTAAATCAAACTGGTCTGTGAAGGGAAGGCAGAGTCAGTTAAGAGACAGAGGTCCCACAATACTCTGCTTTCTCCGTCCCAGTATCCAAAGCAAAGCCCTGATCACCTACAGTCAGCAAACAAGAGACGCGAGACACAGCGATCAATCAGGATGGCTGGTTGGTTATCACATTTTGATGCTAGGAATACAGATACCATTTGCCTTGATCTGCTGTTTAGAAGCTATGTGCGCGCACAAAAAAAAAAATTGTTTTCTTCTCCCTCAGCACAATGCAATGGAGCTTCATGACTCCACCATTGCCATGCAAATAACTTAGCAGCAGCACTGATTAGGAGTTCTCATCACTTCTTAAAAATAAGGTGCACAAATTGCCACCTGGTGCAACATTTTGCTCCATGGCAGAGCTAGAACTTGGAGTTACTTATTCAGGTCTGCAGGTTTAGGCCTAGTCCACACATTCAGCAAGAATTAAGTGGTGAAGTAGACTATACCACATCAGGTATCTCTGGCTGCATTTCAAGTTTCAGACACATAGGTCAGGGCCAGAGAATCTATGGAACTACCAGTATGTTGCTGAACTACAATTTCCACCATTCCCAACCACTGACCATGCTGGCTGGGGCTGATGGGAACTGGAGTGCAACAACATCTAGAGTGCCAAAGGCTCCCCATCACTGATGCAGATGAAGATATAGACCTCAAAGAGGCACTACTATCACTTGAATCATGCTAACCTTGTACTATGAATGTGCTCTGGATGCATGCAATGTACGGTATGTTTGGGGAAGGGGGTGGGATACCACACTGTTTCCCTTAACGCCCCCCACCCCGGGGCTGATATGAAAAGGTAGCCCCCCGCAGGTGCTTATCTCTACCACCATCAGCCAGAGCACAAGACAGTCTCAGCTGAACTGGCCCTGGGCAAAAAAAGACTCTCCTGCCAGCTCTCTGCTACCACCACCCAAGCCCATTGCTTGATGTGGAAGGAGAGACTGGTAGGGGGATCCATTCCTTTTTTAAAAAATATAATTTTATTAAGATTTTTCAGCATACGATAAAAACAGAAACAAAACAAGAAAGAACAAAGAAAGAAGCTGACAGAGAGATAAGAATAATAAGTGTGTGTGTGTGTGTGTGTGTGTGTGTGTGTGTGTGTGTAAAGGTGACTTCCAACTATCCATCTTTCAGTTGTGTCAACAAAAATTCCTCATAATAATTCAGTGTTCAATCCATAGTAATGTCCAGTTATTCCTCCCTCTGCTAGCCGATGTTTTCCTGATTTTAAATCCAGGCACCACAGGTTCATTCCTTTTCCTTCCCATCCAGGAATTCCAAAAGAGTTTGTCCAGTTATTATTATAAGTAAGCTTTAATCTTAAAAAAAAAACATTCAGTCCTTATTCATTATTCCTCATTAGTTTTTTCACTGTGTTTATTTAATAAGACAATATTCATAATTGATTAAAAATTATGTCCCTCAATTTCCTTGCTGCCCAGGCCTGCAAACTCTAAGGGGCTGAGGCCTCTATAGCTCCCCCCAATGACTGCTGGGATGGGACTCAGCCCCCTCCCCGCAATCTTGAGAGGCCAGAGGAGGCCTGGCGGGATGTCACCCCCCAATGTTGGTTGCAACTAGGATGCTGCCACCTTGCTTAAAGTACTGTACTGGTAAGGATGGAACTAGCAGCATAGACTTGGGAAGGCTAAATACTTGCTTTGACTTGATGGGTCTATTGGGGAGTCTAACTGCTGACTCAGCCTTATGCTACACTTCTGTGTATTATCAGGACTTGACAACAAATTATGGAGACATTAATTCAAAGCCCCAAAAGATGTATCCATATCTTCCAATTCCGTTTCTTGTGGCCATGGGCTTCCATCTTTGTCATTTACAGTAGAAAAAAGTTGATTTCCCACTTCCTGTATTTCCATCCTTTTTTCAAAAGTATTGCATGTCACTTTCCCCCCTCAGATGATTCCAAATTGTACAGAGTCCTCCTTCCATAAATTCCATCTCCTTCAACGTCATAGCTCCAGCATTACATTGTTCCACTCCTTCCAGCACTGATACTACTGCAAAAGGCTTAGTGGCTTTTTCTCCCAAAGGAGGACCCATTCCTCACAAATAATGGCAATGGTAGCTTAGATGGAGGACTTCATAGCAGGGTGGGGTGGGGGTGCAGTTTGCTCTCCCAAGGAGGGGCAGGGATCTAGAGGGCACCCAAGCCCCATCCTCAGAGGACCAAAGATCTGAACAGCCACATGGATTGCAACACATAGATTACACGCTTCTGGATTGCAACAGGCATTTCCCACACATCTTTCACAAACCTATTATCATAGCAATGAAGAGCGAGCATAACAACTGGCATTCCTATTACTGTACTGCTGTCGTGGGTTCAAAGAGCTTCAAGTATGCAAGCATATGATAACTCTTGCAACCACCCCAAAAGGTAGGTCAGTATTGTTATTATCCTTGTCTTGCAGATGTGAAGCAGAGACCAAGAAGCCGGCCATGCACTTGCCTAAGGCTTTCCTAGTAAGTTCATGGCACAAACATGATCTGAACCAGGGGATTGCTCCAGTTCATTGCTTGGCCTCTTAAAGACCCCATTAGCTCAGCTCTGGACTTGCCATGGCCAACATTCTTAAGATGCTTGTTTCTACAGCCTAGACCACATACTGCAGGGAAAAAAGGAAGCTCCCCACCCAACATCCCTGTCAGAGAGCCTATTCATAGGCTACTCCAATCCAATGCAGGAATCACAACTAAAGAATCCCTGAGAGATGGCCATCCATCTGTTAAAAAAACTTCCAATGAAGGACAGTTCACAACCTTCTGAGGTAATCCATTCTACTGTGAAACAGCTCTTACTCTCAGAAAGTTCTTCTTTATGTTGAGACAGAGGCTACTTTCTTGAAATTTGAATCCACTGGTTCAGGTCCTCCCCTCTGAAGCAGCAGAAACCAAGCTCACTCCATTCTCCATGTGACAGCTCTTCAGATATTTGAAGATGGCTATAATATCACCTCTCAATCTTCTCTTCTCCAGGCTAAGTATCCATAACTCCCTCCACCACTCCTCATAAGGCCTGGTTTCCAGGCCCTTTATCAACTTGCTCGTCCTCCTTTACACAAACTCCAGCTTGTCAATATCCTTCTTAAACTGCGGTGCCCAGAATTGGTTACGGGACTCCAGGTGGGGTCTGACCAAGGCAGAGTATTATCTTGCTCCAATTAGCACCAAGCATTAAAGATATATAATCATCCTGGTTGTCCTAGAAAACACAACCAACTCTGAAGTACCACCTCACATAAGCACAGGATGCCCTCCCTCCCACTGCCCTGATTCCTCCACCCACCCAAGTCAGTTGTCCTCCCCAGCTACAGTCTGGGTTACGCAAAGCCAGGCAGGTGGCAGGTTATTCTTGGGCCCATGGGGAGCGAACAGTTAATCAAGGGCAGGAGTAACACAGCAAACAGTACCGGGAAGTCGTTAATTGCTTGTATGGACCAACGCCGTCTGGCAGAGCAAGGCGACATCTGTGCATGAGAATGTTATGCCCAGGAGGGGAAGGAGGGAAGAAGGTGAGTCGTAGAGAGAAGGAGAAGAGGAAGAAAAGAACACAGAGCTGAGAAACTCATGAGGCAAGGGGCCCCATGCTGCACCAAGGGCAGAGGCCAGCTGTGGACCAGTCAGAGATGTGCCATTCCAGAGCAGCCAGGCGCCTCCATATTCTGATTCAGCACAGGAAAGATGGAACGGTCTGCCCTCTAGAGGAGTGACACAATGCTATCTACTCTGAGAGCCAGCACCTCTCCCAAGTTGCAGACAAAAGCCTGCAATCTGCCATTCCAGGGGCTGAAGTTGTGGCCCTCTACATACGAAACATACTCATGACCACTTCCCACAAAAAGCACAAGAGAAGCAAGTTTCCCCAAGATGTCATATGAATTCTCGCTGGTCCTCCTATCAATCCTCTATTCCAGGGATAGGGAAACCTGTGGCCCTCCAGATGTTACTGGACTCCCAACTCTCCCATCAGTCCAAGCCAGCATGGCTAATGGTCAAGGGAGATGGGAGTCCAACCACAGCTGGAGGGGCACGCGTTCCCCACCCATGTTCTTCTCTCACTGTGGAAAGGAAAGTGTCTCATGCAACTAGTGCTGCTGACAGTGACACTGAAGTCAGAAGCCTTGAGTCCTCTGAGTCCTGTGAGACACAGAGCGGTCAAATACACAGGCGGGAAGGTCCTGCTGGCTACACCCCTCAGGTGGTTGTTTCCCTTTCCTTATCTCTTTTCCCCTGTGGCTAATTTAACCCACACGAATTCCTAGGAAATAATTAGCTGCTAAGAAAGGGAGCTCAGGTGACCCCCACCAGTGCGCAGCAAATGCTCAGCATCTGGATATGAAGAGCCCTCAGCCTGTGCCAATCCCTCCACCTATCCAGGCAGCATGGATAGCTTCTGGGGTGCTGGCATTTCACACACTGCTTCCCTACAATATGCTTCCCATGATTCAGATTAAACACTCAATTATTGACCCAAGAGCACAGGAATTTGCCACAGGGAAAAGCCCTGTGCAACAGTTTTATTTCATCACTATAAAACCACCCTGTCAGTTGGGCCTCCCAGTCCCTGTGCATTTCAATCCCCGAAAGGCCCCAAAATAGGCAGGACTAGATACAGCTTTAAGAGCAAAAGACTCCTTCCAAAATGAGACCCCTGCAAACTCAGCCTTCGGGGAACCTGGCTGGCTCAAAGTGGCACACTGGGGAGAGGGTCTCTTTCTGCTGCATCAGGTTTTGCGAAGCTGCTAACTGCTGACAGCACTGGGAAAGTTGAGCCTAGTGCGACCAGCTCAAAGAGCCCCGAGCCCCGATTCTAAGTGCATCAGCTCAGTTAAGTGTTTTTTTGGCTCACTCTCAAGATCATCATTTTAGGCCACCGTATATGATGGCGTGGGGAACTCTGCTCTGCCAAGAAGGCAGTCACAGCTGTGTCCTATGGGGTTTCACTAAATAAGGGCCATTCAAGCCCTTCCAAAGTGGACAGGAACTAGATGTGGTAAGTCTGCCCTGGGACACCTAACCAATATCTCTGGCAAGTGGAGGTGCTTAGCATGAGCCAGTCAACAAGCCCAGCTCTTAAGTAAGCAGGGAGCAGGAGGCAATGTCGTAGCCTTTGCAACTCAGGGGGCTGGCAGATTTCCACGCTCCCTGATGGACCCCAGTGTGACCCAAGTGTAAAAAGCCTGCCCTCTTGTGCCACATAGTCAGTCCAGATTGCTTGCACACAAAAATCCACACAGCTGTCAGGCACCCCTATAGAATTCTTGCATAGTCCACCCAAGGACCACTCAAGACGCATAAAAAGCCTAGCAGCTGGACAAATCCCTAATTGCTGATAGCCGGCCTTTTCCAGTAAGTGAAGGCATAATGCTAACAAAGGAAGCATCATCTAGAATCAAGAGCATCCCAAAGAGAGCCAGCAGCACAGCTTATCCAAGTTGTCTCCTTGGGCTTCTGTTACAGGACAGGCAAACCCTGCCCTCCACCCTGCAAGAGTGCTGTTAAGGGCAGTGATCTCTAACAAGCATAAATGGCTGAAAATGAGGCAGTGAGGAAGCTCTACAGACCATACACTTACCCTCTCCTTATAGTAGAAGGAACTGATGGAGACCTGCTCCTTCTCGTTGCGTGTAGGGCTCCCACCATACAAGCGCAGGTTGCCAGGGGTCTCTGTACGGATCTTCATGGGAGTGATGAGGCCACTATGGTAGGCTGAGAGGGCCGACAGGGATCTGAACACAAGATACACATTCCTGAAAGCTGAGCTAACAGTCAGTCCCATGCAGCATCACAGGAAGCAGGGATTGAGGCTAAGGGCACAGCAGAAGCATAGGAAACTTGTCATAAACTGAGTCAGGCCGTTGGTCTATCCCAGGGCTCGCCAAAAGTTTAGGGCCCGTGGGCACATTTGCAAACCTGAGAAACTATTATGGGAGCATCACATACACCACAACCTATTCTATACAATAGGATGTTTCTTTCAAGACTAAATTCTCAGCAGTGGAGGGGACCCTATGGAAACCTGAGAAGGCCTCCAAGGGTGCATGTGTACAGTCATACCTCATGTTACGGACGCTTCAGGTTACTTGTTTTCGGGTTGCAGACCGCGGGAAACTCGGAAGTACCGGAACAGGTTACCTCTGAGTTTCACCGCTCGCGCATGCGCAGAAGCGCCAAATCGCACTGGCGCCTGTGCAGATGCGGTGCTTCAGGATGTGAACACTGCGGGTTGTGGACATGCCTCCGTCACAGATTACGTCCGCAACCCGAGGTTCTACTGTACCTGTGGGCAGCATGTTGGTAACCCGTTTTATCTAGCACACTACAGTCTACTCTGGGTGATAATGCTTTCCTAAAGTCTCAGGCACAAATTCTTCCTGGCCCTGGTACCCGAGAGCCCAAGGAATGAACCTGGGACCTTCTATAGGCAAAGCATATGTGTTTCTACTGAGTCATGGGTCATTCCAATAGCCAAAACTGAAACTCCACCTCCCTCATTCAGAGAAGAGGAAGAGGAGCCTAGGCATTGCCATGAGCACACCTCTTGCTGCTGAGATGGCTTCCAGCTACCCACGTACTTACCGGGGGGTTGGTTCTGTAGGGGACACTGTGCGGTGCATCGTCATGGGTCGTGTGAAGTACACCAAGTACCCTGTGAAGATGAGAGATCCTGCACTGAAGAACACAGCTTCTAAAGTAAAGGTTGGTACCACTTCTATAGTTAAAAAGGATGGTTATTTAAGTGTCTTCCCACAGGTAGGCAGCTTTAATCAGGGCTGTGCCTATTCTGCAATTCTGGCCAAGCACACAATGCAGTACTGCAAAGCCCGGGGTCAAGGCTAGATAGAATCTCACAAGACCAGCCAAGATCTCCAATGGTCAGGGGCTTTCACCCCTTGCTGCACTTTTCCTTTCCCCCATATCTTGCAGACAGAATTAATGACACAGTCCAAGTAAAGGCATATCTGTCCAACTTGCAACTTCTATACTAGATGTCAAACGCATGGCTTGTATTTCGCCTAGGGACACATAGCAAGGCAAGCATTATCATGCTCCCACAACCGCCCAGAAATCAAAGGTGGGGGGTGGTAGAAGGTTGCACTCTAGTCTAGAATGCTGTCAAGAATTCCTGCCCACATGCAAAGATTCCACAGCTGACAAATGGGTGGGGAATTTGCTCCCTGAGCACAGAAGTCTGAATACTGTTGCTCTAATTTGGGCTTTGTTCAGGGTTAGTTTCTTAAGCTGCTACCACTTTGCTAAATATTAGGCAATTCTACCCATTTTCTGCTTTTCTTTACAAGAAAGAACTGTTTTATAAGCATGCAGGTTTTACTCAGCAAATCTGAGGGGCAAATTTGTTAAGGGCTTAAAATCGGTGTTTGGTAGGAAGCAGCTCCTTTGGCCAAAGCATTCCCTACCCCCTGACAAACTCATAAATCTTATTCTGTCTCAAGCACGTTTTCTTTTTTTAAAAAAAAAATACATAGAAATTTGCTCCCTTGCTATATACATAGATTAGTAAATAAACTGGAGGAAAGGGAACCTAATCCTGTAACTGGAAATCTAGAATATGCACTCAAATAAAGTATTTTTATTTTTTTTATTTTTTTGCAAAGCTGCCAATTCTATTCCACTCCTGGAAACCAAAATTTTAAGACAAAGATTTCTAGATGCACAGAATCATGTCAATTTCTTTGTAGGGTTGTCCGCAAACCGCACAAATTGGCTCCCTCATTTTTAGGGCAGGTTTTTGGTGCTGCAGCAACAACACTTTACCAACAGCTTGCTGCACAGTGGTGTACCCTTGCCACACTCACTCATACCCTTCTCCTCTTGGTGGAAAACTCTGCTAAGATCCGAGCTGGGAGCCCTGACCATTTCCCTGCCCTTCTCTAGCTTCACATGCTTAAGAGTCTACCAACCTGCCCCACAAAACCTGGCTCCAGAGGTGCGTGGAAATGGGATGTTGGAATCCTGATAGGAGCCATAAGCATTCGAGACCCTGGGGAATGTTGGCAAGGGCGGCGTGACGGAGTTTGGGAGTGCATAGGGGTTGCTGGAAGAGCTGTCCTCCTGGTTCTGAAACAGAAAACAGATTAAGAGTTGCATGCATGGAGCCCATCTTCTTGACAACTGGGCTTTTGTACTGAAAAACCAACATGCCAATATGTCAGGGAGGGGGCATAGCTCTTCGGTAGAGTGCATGCGTTGCAGGCAGGCAGTCCCAGGTTCTACCTCTGGCAACCCCAGTTAAAGCTATCCCAGAAAGCTATTTCTGTCTGAAGCTCCAGAGGGCTGCTGCCAATCACAGGAAACAACATGGGCATGGATGGGCACAGTATAACTGCAACATTATGTATCACTGTTTCATATACATGTTCTTAAGAGTTCAATACAGTACCATTTTCATATTTTGGATCTTTTTGTCTTACATGCACAACAGTCTAGGGACCCTTATCGTTGTGTATTTTTAACTGCAAGGTACAGCAGGGCTGCTATTCCGCCTGGCCTGCAATCACGCTACTCATGTGGGAATTGAGTCTCTTGTCACCACATGCAGAAACTCAGCACCAGTCAGCATTCTGCTTTAAAAAAAAAAAGGCACAGAGCCAATGGAGAAGTGTCTCTTAGGACTGGAAGGCAGCAGAATGAACCCAGATACATCATTTGTTGTTGCCATTTTCTATTCTGATTTAGGCTCTCTTCCTAAATCAGAAAGCATTTGCCACAGTGGTAGGAGAACAAGGCCAAGAGAGGCATCAACACTTTGTGGCCAACCTGGGCCTAGTTCTTAAGGCTTAAGGGCACTTCAAGATGGGGATTTCAAAGCACTTCCAAATCTCACAGCAGAGGTGCACAGAGGTGCTGTTCCTGGTAGCCCAGTCCTCAGTCTGCCACAGAGCATGCAAGTCGCATGACTGGTTTCTGGTTTACAGAAAGGAGCAGAGGGCAGTGGAATATGCCCCCTTTGGGCTTGAGGAACATTTCCTGTCAGTGGCACAAAATGTTTTGCAAAGCAGGAATCAGAACATTCATAAGGTAAGAAACCTGCTACCCAGCCTCTGCAGCAACCCACATGCCAGTCACAGCTTGAGAATCAGAGCCACCCCTCCCTGCGGATAGGCAAATTTTGGTACCTCTGCCCAATGTGGTTTCTATGTTTCTGCTTGAGCAGTACAATGCTAAAAACTGAAAGCATGGAAAGCTACTATGGACAAGTTTTAAAATCTGTTGTAAACTGCTCTGGATTTGTAAAGAAAAAAGGGATACTAGGAGTTTTTTCCAAACAAAGGTCAAGGCGACTAGGGCAAAATGAGAAGACAGGTTGCCGCTGAAAGCCATTTCCTACCACAACAGACTCCAGACAGGAGACCAACTGGCGCAGACAGGGCTCCAGGCAGCACTGATTCCGTTTCACCTTCTGCATGGAAGTGTCCTTCAGGATCTGCAAGAGGCCCCCCGCATACTGTGTGAATAGTTTGGGTCATGAAGACACACACACACAGCTTCTCCACACACTCAAACAATGATCAAGGCTCCAGGACTGAGGGTTCCTCGGGACAGAATTCATGGGTAGGCAGCCAATGTGGAGACCCTCCCTGTTCCCGGACCTCCACAGCTTTCTGCCACCCCACCTGCCAGAGAGTTGCTCACTTGCAGACCCACCTTCAGCAGCTTGGCCTTCATGGTGGAGGGGATGGTAGTCTGATTGACAAACTGGAAGGAGGGGGCTGCGTTGTTGGGATACTGAGCAGGGAACATCACCAGCATCTTGACCCTGTGGTTGCTGCAGTGCACGGAGACGGTGCAGCTACGATTTACGGCATCCATCTGCCAAAGCCAATGGAGGAACAGAGATGTTAGGAGAATATTTTGTTAGTGGATCCAATTGCACTGACCTACTTCATGGAACAGTGGAGGCCTGCAAGGGGACCAAATTCAACCAAGTGAAATATAACCTGGACTCTGCAATAATCATCATCCTCAGTGGCGGCTCGTACCCACTGGAACTGGATTCTATTGGTGGAAGGCAGGGAGCCCAACAGTAGGAGACCAGAGCAAACGGTTGGCTGAGCCAAGTGGTTCTAGAATTGTCCCTATCCTCCTTTCTGCTGAGTTCTGTAAGGTCAACACGGAGAGTAAGGAGGAAGTTGACAACCAGTGATATCCCCTAGACTGGTTGTAAGAAAGAAGTTGGCTGGTGGGCTGGCTGGTGGGGCAGTTTGGTGGGGCAGTGCCCTAGTTACCCTAATGAACCAGCCTCTCTTGATCATCATTATTGTTATTATCATAGAAGGTTCCAAGTTACCTTTCTTTTTGTTAGCCATATTTGGTCCGTTTGTAAACTGCTGCTATTGTTGTTGCTACACTTAAAGTACATACTTAGCAAATAATTTATGTGAAGTTCTTGCCTGAAGGCTCAATCTTTGTTTTAACAAATGTATCTTCTTCCTTAGACTTCAAAAACAGATTTTGTAGACTGCTTAACACAATTTTGGAAAAGTAAATGAACTGTGTTTTATAATGAAACAAGCAAATTAACCACTAGAGCAGTCTAAAAGCAGATGGTGCTCAAGGTGAGGATGGCTGAAAACAATGTTACAGATCTTCTCTGGGCAGACCCACTAAAATCAGGGGGCCTCAATGAATCATGACCATTAATATCAATGGGTCTATTCTAAGTAAGAACACTGGATACAACTCAGAGTATTTGGGCTGGCTGCTTCCACATTCTCTCTCTCTCTCTCTCTCTCTCTCCCCCCCCCCCCACCCGCGCTTTCTGCTTAAGAGATATTCCAGAAAGTGAGGGCCTCATGGATGCAACCCTGCCAGGGGGATTTCTGCAGACCATTCCCTTGGCCTGTCAAGGAGAGAAATAGCCCAAGAAAGGCAGCCTGCCAGAAGAGGGCAAACGATCCCCACCCAGCAGCAGACAGGGTGTTGCGAATTCCACCCTCTCAAGCAACAGCACACTCAACAGGAGGACATGGCTCCTCCCTCACCTACCTCCATGTTGACATTTCGGATCTGAACGTTGATCAGAGAGAATTCCTGCTGCAAGGTTTGAGGCAGCCCCAGCTGGTCCAGCTTTTTCCCCACCAGGAGACTTTTCTGGGAGTCTTCTTTCAAGGCTGTCAGGGAGAGAAGGCAGTGCTGAGGATCTGTGCCCTCCTCCTCCCATCCCGTCAGAGGAAGTGGGGAGAGGTGGGGCAACAAGCTGAAAGTGCCAAGCATTTGGGGGGGATGAGGAGAGAATTAAGAGTGGAATTGGACAGGGACAGACAGGAGGATTATTCCTTCATAGAAGTCTGATGGACTCTTTGAAGCTCTGATACTTCAGCAGTACTTTGAAGGTTGAAGTGGGAACCTTTCCTCCTAGAGTAGCATTCTGTCAGGGTCTATATAACACCAGCATTGGGTCAAAAGCGGGAAAGGGTGCAGCTAGACCCCTTTCTCTTTTTCTACCACCCCCTCTGTCCCCCCCCCCACTTTCTGCCACCTCTTCTTCTCTTTGCCACCTGCCTAAAATGAGTCAAGGGCTACCATTGCCAAACCCTCTTCTAGGGTCTAAGCTCAGATATGCAACTCAGTTGCCACCTGCAGAGAGTGAGCAACTCCTGTAGGCAAGTCTTTGTAACTCAGGACAGAGCCCTTCTTGGTGTTGTGCAACTCCCACCCATTCACCTGCTGCCTTTTATGATATTCAAACACCCACTGAAGACTCTATTCACTAACAAATGCCCCTTTATTCCCCCCAGCAACCAGAGCATGTTGTGTAGCATCCACTGAAGACCAATGGCTTAATTGCCTTCAACAACTTATGTACCATCTCTACTTTTGAAGTAGAAACCCCCTTGCCTGCAAAATGCTCTGCTTGTTCAGCAAGATCTGTTGCTGGTAATGTTCTCTGTAGACATACTGCCTTTGAATCCGTGGTGGTTGCAGTGGTGGCTGGTGCCCACTGAGGCTGTTAGGGTGGAGGGCAAGGCAGCTACTGAGAGATAGAGCCAGGGATAGCAGGGCTGACCCTGTGACAGGGCCTTTTCAGTAATGGCTCGCTGGCTGTGGAGTGCCCTCCCTAGCGAGGTGCACCTGTTTCCAACATTATTAATTTTCAGGAGGAATTAGAAAGCATACCTGTTTACGCAGGTGCATGCCTGAAGACCACTGTTCCTAGCAACCTTGAGATCATTGGATGCAAGAATGTTTTTAACTGTAACTACTTTTAGATGTTCTTAATTTTAATTGTTTTTGGAGTGTCTTAACTGCGGGTGGCACTGTGGGTTAAACCACAGAGCCTAGGGCTTGCTGATCAGAAGGTCGGTGGTTCGAATCTCTGCGACGGGGTGAGCTCCCGTTGCTCAGTCCCAGCTCCTGCCAACCTAGCAGTTCGAAAGCACGTCAAAGAGCAAGTAGATAAATAGGTACCGCTCCGGCGGGAAGGTAAACACTGTTTCCGTGTGCTGCTCTGGTTCGCCAGAAGCAGCTTAGTCATGCTGGCCACATGACCCGGAAGCTGTACGCCAGCTCCCTCAGCCAATAAAGCGAGATGAGCGCCACAACCCCAGACATCCACGACTGGACCTAATGGTCAAGGGTGCCTGTCCCTTTACCTTTACTTTTAGATGTTCTTAATTGTAATTGTTTTTGGAGTGTCTTAACTGTTTTAGAATGCTATTGCTTTCATTTTTCTTTTTAAATTCAATTTATGAATTAATAATAGTAATACTGGGAGGGAATGGGACATGGTTGAGGGAGGCATCCTCAGAGCGACATGCAAAACAAGGCACAGAAAAGTCTGACAGCTCCACAAACCACCCAGGTACCCCCTCGCCTCACCTTCCTCTTCTACGTGGTTGGCATTTTGCTGGGGCTCAGTGTCCTGGGAAGGCAGGGCCTTGTCTGGCTCTGGCAGGAGAGAAATCCCATCGATGAGCTCCTCCACCCCATCCAGGAGGTCATTGGAGCAAAGCTGGAACAAGAAGCAGCAAATGCAGCAAAGCAGAAACAAAGCAGGCCATGGGTGCGGCACAGCAAACAAGGTGCAACTGGAAAAACATGCCCCCCCCCCAGTTGCAAGTTGGCTAGAATTTCTGCACCATCCCTGTCTAGAGATCTCACTGCCTTCACACTGCTTGTTCCAAGCTCCCACATAACCCTCGCCCCGGTTCATATAACCTCCACACCAGCTTTTCCCCGTATTCTCCAAAATGCTCCCTCTCCTGGCAGCATTTCAACCTTCTCACAGGAGTCAAGAGACTTCACCTGCATTATTGCTTCCTTGCAACCATCCCAAAGGGATCACCACCCACACTTTGGGAAACCCTGAGCCTTGTTTGCTTATAGGTTTATCATCTGTAAAGGTGGACAAAACTGTACAGCTTCCCTGCTGGTTGCATGCCCCCTTCCTGTTGGGGGCAAGGGGAGCTTATACTGCAGTTTGAGGAAAGAAGATACAAGGACACAGTTATGTGTTTCACAACTGCTGAACCACCACCACCTCCACCACCAAAAGAAGACAGGCAGCTCTTGACCAGGGCCCCGAAGGGAAGGAGAAAAGGCCCAGGTTTTAGTGAGGCAGCTGTGGGCTAGATTGAGGGAATGCTTCCTGACTCTAAGAGCAGTAGGACGACGAAGATGTTGACCAAGGACACTAATGTAATGGTCCTTCCATGCTAATGTTTAAGCAGGTGATGAACTTCTATCAGAATTAAGAGATTTTGCCAGTGCAAAGGGATGAACCAGATACTCTCAAGGTGGGTTCCACTTGCTTGATTTATTCTCCTGAAACCACCACAAAGTCAGGAACAGGAAAGAGGTTTGACACAGAAGCACAGAAAGAAAACCCCATAACAGGAGATGGACCCAGGACAACAGGTACAGGAGGTACCTGACAATTTAGCTGGCAATAGATGTTTTCTGGTTTCTGACATCTGCAACTTTGAGCAAAACAAAAAAGGAAAGACTATGCCACCTGCCACTTACCCGTTGCAGCTGGCAATCAACTCGCCACATTCGAAGTGTCTGATCTCGAGACCAGGTGACCAGCTGATAGTCCTTGGATCCTGAAAGGCATTTCAGATTAAAGTGTTTAAACTCTGGCTTTTTTGAGATGGTCTGCTATTTTGAAGGTGTATCTCTATGCTCTGCTTGAGATGTTTTTCTTTGAGATGGACTTACTCATTCTAAATGCTTGGCCCACATTTTTGTACTTTTGCTCTCTCAAGGGTGGGGGAGAGAGAGAAGGGTGAATTTAGAATTATCTTTGTATGTCTGGCAATGTTGGGTTTTGCTTGTAGACCCACTTCTGTATGTACTCTTTTGGTTTCACCTGTTTCAAAATTCAATAAAAATAACATACAAAGAGTTCAAACCAGCCCATGTTCCTTTGATATAAAAGGAATGGGAAAGTTGAAGTCTGTGTGAAATGCACCTTAAGCCCAATATTTGTGACACAAGTGCCCAAGATCCTTTCCCTGCTTGTGTCATGCATGGCATTTTGCTCTGCAGAGTTCTCAATTTCTTTTGGCCATCACAGATTTTCAACCTCCTGGTGAATACAGTTGCAGACTTGGGGGGGGGGGGTGGTCTCTTATGGTTTACTGCAATTTCATTTTAAATGAACTAGTTGAAGAACAGAGAGACATGACACAGAGAGGGAAGTCAGAGAAGATACAATGCAATTGAAAACACACTGCCTGAAAAGAGCCAGAAAGGGCCTTAAGCAGCAAAGCCACCTCTGTGCTTTGTGGGCCAGACAGCCAGCAGGCACACTGAGGCCACCATGAGAAGGACACATCTGTCACGCACCTTCCTTCTGCTTCCGCCACTGGAATTCTAGCACAACATCATCGTGCCCGACAAAGGTGTGGACCGGCGTGTTCAGGTCAAAGACATTCCAGAGGAGGAGGCTGTTCTCTCTCCGCAGCTGGGGCACCATCACTGTCACCAGTCCATTGCTGAAAGGCTAGAAGAAGTCACAGGGAAGGTTGGAGCTTCAGAAACTCCGAAATGTTTCCCAGTTGCCCTTTCCCCACCAAAACATGTTACAACATGGCAATACACATGCATCTTTGTAATGTGTGAGTGATCACATCTAAAATACCTGATAGTTAGTGGAACACCCCTAGGTGTGTGCCCAGCTCTTGTGCTAATTAACAGTGCCAATGTATCAAACCTCAGTGATTTTCACAAGCTTTATTCCTTATGGTTCTTGGGTGGAGAGTGAAGCAGGCTGCAATCCTAAGTTGTTCCATGCTCTTCATTTACTATTCTTCTCTCTGCTACCTCTTCTACTTCCTACTCCACCCATGAGGCAGAGAAGGGGGTCTTACATCATCTTAGTTGTAAACATGTGAACCTAGGAGTGTTGGATTGCTGTTTTTTGCTTGGGATATATTTGTATGAAGGAGATACCCAAACACCCTAGATTAAGTTTGCAAACTTAGAAGAGTCATTCCCACTGCAAGGGAGAAAAGGAGGAAAGCCTCTTTTTAAGACATCCCTGCACATATGTGCATCACCTGAAAACAAAGAAATATGTTTTTTTCCTCTTTGAACATTTGCCTTACCAGCTTTCTCAGGTGGGCTCTGTCCTTACCGTGTATCTGGCTTTCCAGACAGGAACCTGACATGCCAGGATGTTGAGGTATTTTCGGGGTTGTCGGTAATCCCAAAACTTCAACGAAAGAGATAACAAGCCAGTTCAGGAGGAGGAGGAGGAGGAGGAGGATGCTTACCAGCAGCAACATACACACACCTGGGAGATCACAGCACAACAAGAGCACTACAACATGGCCAGAGTGGCAAGGACTTCTGTCCTTCAGTAAGTGTACATATGCTATTTTGAATAACATACCACTGAAGGACTGGGGTGTTCATGAAGGATTTTTAGTACTTGGGCTCCCCATTACCCTTTCAGCATCATGACCAATCCTGCTCCATGTATCATTTGAAGGTGCAAACTACCCCTGGTTTGCCCACAAACCTCACTCATCACTCCCCTGTCAATCACACTGAGAAAGGGGAGCAGAGGCCATTCTTTCTATTGGCAGGACTTTCTAGCAGTAGTAAGACGTGCATATCTGAAAGAAGCCTCCTGGCTACAGGAAACGCAGCTATAACATCTTGGGGTTTTCCTGGTTCTGGTTGCCAGATACCCAGGAGGCACCTGAAGCTGGGAATGCTTTTTAATCAACACCAGAATACACAGCTGGGGCTCTCCTAAGAGGAAAAGGCCCTTGTCGCCACCATTAATGTACCGGTAAATATGTTCTGCGGAGGGCTGTCTTTGAAAACAGTTTGGAAACAAAATGCTGCTGCCCTCCTCTTGCTAGAACTGGGCCAAAGACACAGCTAAGTAAGAGTAGTGCACTCAGTACACCACCTCTCTGAAAGCTACCAGGTATAATTAAAAAATGAAAGCAATGACCCATAAAGTCCTATAAACCACCTTAAGCTATGATGCTTTCAAGCAGAGGTGGGGAATGCCTGGCCCTGCAAATGTGGCCAGACTTCACCTCTCATCACCCCTGTTGGCCACATTAGGCTGAGGCTGATGGGAGCTGGAGTCCAACTACACTTGGAGGGCCTCAGGTGAGTCACCCCTGCATTGGAGGAAAGGTTATATTATGCCAGTATGTTGCAGTGGTTAAGTGTTGGGCTGCAACCTGGGAGACCAAGGTTCAAGTTCCCAGCCAGCCATGAAGCTCATTGGGTGACTTTTGACCTCTCAGCCTAAGCTACCACACAGGGTCACTGCACATGGATGGAGCTTTACAAACAAATATAAGAACACACACACAAAAACAGGCAAATCCAGCTTTTGCAAAACAAAATGCAAAGATGCTCAAAGACTGCAATGATTTTTTAGCCTGTGGCAGTGTCACACACTGTGACATGCAGCAAGGAGTATGGGAAAGTAGTCTTGGAAAAGACTGGTTGCTTATTCACCAGGATACCCCTTCCCTCAAAACAGGACGGTGCCCACACATACCCTCCATTCATTTCCCAGTGGCCCCCAATCGCTGCGAAGACTGGCAGGGACCAGCACAACTGGAACTCTCCACCTGCCTGGTTGGTGAAGTTCACATTTCAGCCAGTTTGAAAGGTAAGTGCCATGTCAGAACTGGGCTTAAGGGCCCTCAAAACCCAGCCCCACCTTCCCACCTACCCTAACAGAGTTGTCCTGGCTGGACGTAGCCAATATGTTCTCATTGTCTGGATGCCAGTCCAGGCCATGGATTTTAGAGAGATGCGCAGCCAAGTACTCCACCGCAGTGCCGGGTTTCTGCAAGAAGAGATTTCATTTGAAAGCTTGCACATGAGATGACCACAACCATCTCCCTTAGAGTGGCAACAGTGACTCACCCGCCTGTCCCAAATGCGCACATCCCCGTCATGGCTGGTTGCCAAGCAGTGGGCATTCTTCTTATTCCATTTTACCTGGGAGGCACCAGCTGCAGAAGGAACAGAGCACACACACAAAATTTAAAAGAACACCAACAGGTTGTACGGTCAGGTGGGTATGACGAAAACACAGCATGCAAATGAGGTGTCAAGTCAAGCCCAGCCTGGGTACTGTATCTTGCTAGGCACAAATAATTGACAATGAATAGGCCAAGAGTTTTCGGAAATGGAGTGGTCACCAGAGGTGTAGTATGGAATGCTACAGGGTGCAGCACAGCCACTCCAGAAGGCCAGCCCAGGGGACCGGTCAAGAACCTAACCAGCTCATCTGCAGCCTACTGATGCAGCAGGCAACTGTCTGGGCAAGTAGGGCATGGGTCAAGTTTGAAAACAGGTTATCGCAGGTGTAGGCAAAAGGTAGATTGGGCTCTATTAGAAGACTACTAGGTGATTTGCAGCAGATTGCCAAAAAGCTCTGAATCACAATGCCTTAGCAAGAACACCAACAAAATGACTCCCTTGCCCTGTTCCAAATCATGCTGCTGAAATAAAGAAAGTCTGAGCAAGGCAGAAGTTGACACTTTATGCTAGCCTCTCCCAAGCTGGTGTCCTCCGCGTACTTAGGGCTGCTACCCCCACCAGCCACAACCATGCTGGTTGGGACTAATGGGAGTTGTAGAGTATGACATCTGGAGGGTGCAAGGTTGAGGAAGGCTGCTTAATACCATTGCCAGATCTGCTACTGCCTGCTCCAATAGTGGCAGGCATGTCACAGGTTGGACACTTTGTGGGCTACTGGAAACCAGTGCCAAGACCTCTTCTTTGCAGGGCACTTAACACCAACTACCGAGTGAAATATTATGCCAATATTTCAAATTCCATCTAACCAACTGGTACTTACCGACGGCAGAAAGTGAGACAGTAGGCTTTCGGGTGTCCCTGAAATACAACAATACCATCATAAGCACACATACTGTTCACTCTCCATTCAGGTTAGCGCCTCTCAATTTTTGCTTCTCCAACTTAAAACTGGAGACACAGAGTTCATACACTTAGTAAGTTTTGCATTTTGAGGGTAACAAACTTCACTCATTTTGACCAGTAACAGCTGATACAGAGAGGCAACAGCATTACTTGCCTCCAGAGAAAGCTGGACAGAAGAGGGCCAGTCCAGGAAACAATGCAGAAACAGAGCAGGCAATCTTCTCTGCAGTTGAGGACTTTGAACTTTCATTTGTTGAACATTTCTCATAGCAATTAATTTGAAAACGACTGACCTAGGCGGATAGCAAATCATCCAGCTGCCACCAGCTCCCACAACTGAAGCCCAGCTGCATGGTAGCTTCTGCACAATTGGGGGGAGGGGGGTAGGACCATGCTAGTGGGGCAAAGTGCAGAATGCACAGGGGCCTTACAGACACAGGCTGCTGGGGTTTCTAGTTCACTTGACTGGGGAGTGCTCCTTTGTGATCCCAAATATGAAAGAGCAAAACCCATTCACCAAGAGGATAGTACTAGGGACAGCTTCACCCTTCCAAACTATCCTGCTCCAGTGGCTGAAGTCCAAGGTGCCACACGGGAATTTGCTCCCACAAAGACCAGCAGTATCTTCCCCAAGGTGGCTCTGCACTTACTTGATATCCCAGATGTAGATGTACGTGTCAACCGAACTGGTAACCAGCAGGTCCGGCTCAAATAGTGCCCAGTCCAAATCACTAGAAAAGTTGCAAACAAGGGAAGTGGAGGGAGCATCAGCAAGAGGGATCTATCTTGGACAGCTGCAAACACCAGACCCTGCATGGACATTAGTAATTCTCTTGTTCGTTGCCTTCTTAACACAATGCCCCATTGGCCCAGTTTCACAGCTCCAAAGACCAGCTTTTCCAAAGACAGAAGGTGCCATCCAGGGAGCTTTAGCTACATGCCCTTTGCTCATTTTACTGGCCACTGTGTTTCTCTAGGGCAGAGGTAGGGAACCTCCAACCCATGGGCCAAAGGGAGCTCCCCCTTCCCAGAGTGCTTTGGTTTGGCTAAAATGTCTCCTTAAAATATAATACCTCTTGGAGGATGGAAGTGTGTGTGTGTGTGTGTGTGTGTGTGTGTGAAACTCTCACTTTTGTGTGGCTGGAATGTAGCACATTGTACAAAAGGCAGGAGTCACACCTGCTGATCCACCCACTTTTACCCCTGGTTCCATCCACCACTGGAATGTGTCCACCTCATCCCACAAAATTGCCCATGGGCTTAAAGATGTTCCCCACCACAGCCCTGGAGCAGAAGGTTCTACAGAAACAAGATCTATGATGGCAAACAGTGTCCCTGAAAAACAGCTAGCCCACTACTACTGAGATCTCCCTATAACACAGCCACAGAAAGAGCAATATTGCTTAACATTTGTATCATGCTTATTATTATTAGCCATATTTCAAATAGGGAGGTTGTTACCAAGAGTGCTGTTTGCCTAAGGTCACCTATCGAGCTCATGGCAGAGGTGAGATTCAAAATGGAGACTTCATGAGCTGTAGCCCAGTCCCTTAGCCCTTAGGCTACCCCAGCTCCCAACAGAATTTGTGTCCTGGAATATTCTTCTGAATCCTCCGTAATGCAAAGCAGTTTCACAGAAAACAAACTGGCATGCAAAGAGGTAGAAAGTTTGAAAAGCACAGCTTTGGGGACTAAGGGAGTTCCAGCCCACCAGAGAAAAACACCCTGTTGCTGAGACCATCATTTAATCAGGATGAGAGGGGGATGCTTAATCTTCTTCTCCCTCTAATTCACTGCATGAATATTGAAAATATGTCCAGACAAACTTAGGATTTGCTAAGCTGGAGTATCTGGACATGTCCGCAGACAGCTGGTTAGATTGTGGTGCTGATAATGCCAAGGTTGCAAGTTTGATCCCAATAAGGGACAGCTCCATACTCCACCACTGCAGGGGGTTGGACTAGATCAGGATCCTTTCCAACTCTATGATTCTATGAGCTCAAAGTTACTGCAGCAGTGACTGAAGCACTTCATGCACTCCAAGCAGGGAGGGCCAAAAGGGGGGCTTCAGAGAGGGTCCAAGCATCAAGCTCATCACATCAGGACTGAAATTCCCAACACCATGAGCCAGTGTGCAAGGCTCACTGGCCCGCATGACAATGGAGTGCGCTAGGGCTCCCCAGGGCCGTACCTGATCACACGTGTGTGCCCTTGCAAGGAAGTGCCAACTTCCCCATTACCATCTTTCCATTTATACAGGTCAACTCGTTGGTTGCTCTGAAATTAAACAGAAGACATGAGAAGCCACAACACGGGCAGCAGAGTGCTATGTAGCTACAGAAGTGCTCCCTAGCACTAGAACACTCCACCACCCTTTAAAAGGCCCTGCTCTGGAGCACGTCAACAAGAGAAACTAGCTTGCCAGCATCTTTGCTACAACAGCTCTTCCTCCCTCCCAGCCACACCACACCCCCAAGAGTCTGAAATGAAATCCCCACAGAGATGCATCAATGCACCACCCTTTTAATTTTTCCTAAATGATGCAAGACAACTTACGAGAACTGATTTGGCTGCTTTAAGTTCTCCTTTATTTACACCACCTCATCTGTTTTTAATGGCTTGCTGGTTCGTTTTGATCCTCAGAATGCTTTACTGATTCTGAAGTTTGTTAGTTGCCTTGATCATCAAATAAAGTTTAACATAAACAAGTTGTGCTTTGGTTCACACATCACATGAAACCATCGTTTAAAAAAAAAACACCTATGGTTTAACATGAACAAGCAGCATGTGAACTGCTGAAAAGCTTTTGCTCCACTCATTTCCTGCTCAAAACTGGGCTTATGGTTTGTTTCCCTTCAGACGCTTATTCTTTTCTTATGTTCTTATGACTGCAAATCATCTGGATGACCATCTTGAGAAAGAGGAGCACCCTTTCCCACCAGAAAACATGTTTAACTTTTCACAGAACCAAGAAAAGCTAGCATTTGTAAGAACACCCAATGCAACAACTCCACTGAAAACCCTTAAAGCATCCTGAGTGACAGGATAAAAGGGGCAATATTGAGTCATTAACTGTGCTGCCTCCAATCCCTGTCCATGAATGAAGATGTCCTGGTCACATACACACACACGACTTGGGACCATGTCTAATGTTACATTTCCCTCACCAAATGTTTAAAATACTTGGAGGCAGGTGGCTAGAAGAGAGCTGAATGTGTGTTTTTATGTGTAACACTGGAAAGGGCCAGATGTGGGCAAGCTTCCAAGAAGTTCTGTGGAATTCAAGCAGCCTGTCCCAAGAACTGAAAGGGGCTGATTACTGCAGGTTGATTGCAGAGTAAAGGGGTGTGTGGAATAAACATGATTGTTGCTACTGTTATTTCCGTTTAGGGTACCATGTGCGGAAAGGTGGGACTCTGAACACTAACATAGCCCCATTCCCACAAGCTAGTTGGACAGATTTGTTGCACTCCTGGGATCCAATTGGAAGGAAATGTAATCACAGGATCAGGGCCAGCATGGAGCATACCGACGCAGCAAAGTAGTGTGAGTGACTGTCATGCGGGTTCCACTGCACAGCTCCTATGTCCCACTTGCTCTGGCGCGAGATCTTGCGGTGGCCGTCAGAAGGTGCATCTAAGTTAACAATGTAGAGGAAGCGGCGCCTGCAAGAGACAGACACACACAAAGAAGAAATCAGCAGCATTACATTGGAACCAGCCTGTGAGTTGCTGCACCAGAAGAATACAGCACAGTCAATCACCTACAAACTCCATCTTGTTTCTGGAACTGCCCAGGGGAGGGGTGAATCTTTATCGATGCTGATCAAAATGGGCTAAGCTACACTCCATCATGCGCGGAGGGCAGATTTTGCTCCCATGAACAGCTCAGACTTTCCATGAAAGCAATGGGTGGCAGCCACTTAATTCAAGGCTGGAGATAAACTTTCTTCCCAATTACCCCAGCCCCTGGCAAACAAGCTAAGCTTGATGGGATTCTGCTACTCAGCCACACCAGAGCATTGGGAACCAGCAGATAGATTCCCTTGTTTCATCATGACAACAGCTCTGTAAGGTCCATGAGCTTGAGCGAGAACCACGCAGCATCTCTTGTTAAGCTTCACAGCCATGACCAAAGACTTGAATCTGGGCCTCCTTGCTCAGCACTCCAACCGCAACCCTACACTGGCTCTGAGATATAAATTGTGAAACTTTAAAGTGAAAGAGATGCAAATTAAAGTCAGCCGTGAACAAGAGGACATTAACTTTGCTGCTGCAGAACTTCACAACAGCAAAATCCTATGTGACATATTCCAGGCCAGGCTAATGCAGACTGCCTTAGTTGGACACCAGGCTTGTGGCTGGCCTGGTTCCTCCAAGGGACTGATGGAGGCGCTGGCTGACAGCAATGTAAGGCTACACGGCCAGACGGCTCAAAGACACAAAGTCCTACACGGTGTGTGACATTGCGCCAGTGAGAGACTGACAGGGAGGGCAGCTAGATCCACCACCATGGAATGCCTCCCAAGAGGCTTAAAAATATCACAGAATATGATATGGAGACAACTATGTCCAACATTCCTTTCTCAGTCAGGATGTCGGCCTAGTTTCTGCAAAGAAAGGAAGGGAGTGTAAACATGTGTCTGGTGTGTATCACTTCAGACTACAGGTGGAGCTGACATGACTGAATGCTCTTTCCATGCAAACTAGTAAGTCAAGGAGAATGATCCCTACCAACTCTATGCATGGGGCTTAAAAAAAAAAACCTGTATGGAAGAAGCAGCCTTTCAGTTAGATGAAATCACACCAGTCATCCTGAAACAGATTTACTGCCTCGTCTGTGGATTGCAAGAACTAGGTCACAATTTAGATGCTTGCCTGTCTTGAGAGGCTGAAATCAATCTCAGATGTTTGACCACAATGTGATTCGATCATGCCAGCCTTTACTTAATAAAAAAATTAATTTGAACACATGGCAAAAGCTGGCATTCACCATCTAAGGTATACTCACTGAAAATAAGCTTGCCTCCAGATGATAAGCACTGCATTCCATCAGGGGCAGACGCATTTGAATAGAACATTTACCACAAGGATAATGTTGTCACATCAAAATATACAATGAGAGTTACGAAATATCACTCTGGGAAGGCAAGAAGGAGCAGGCATGAACTCCCATGCAGAGTAAATGTCCAGAGACTGATTTAGAGACAACCTGGGGAACGGCTGGGTGCAAAGCTGCACCAACTTTGTTCAGATACTCTGCCAGTAAACTCTAAGTTCTTTTTTCCTTTTTTCCTTATTGTTTTTATTGAAAGATTTTCATGGATAGCAAAGGTATATATAGCACCTCCGTTTTCAGTTCACAGAGTCCTATCTACATTTGGTGTGAGATACAGCTATCATAGGCATTGTGAGGGGGTTTTGGGGGGGGGAGAAAAGTGGGGAGAGAGAGGTGGGAGAAAGAAGGGGGCAATGATTTTTTTCTTCTTTTGCATAGTGTATGTGCAGGGTTTTTGTGTCACTGTCATGTGGATAAGTTCTGCATCTATTCGTTTATTAATTTTCGTTGGTAGTGAGAGAGATTGGGGAGCCCAGGGCATGGTTGGTTGCATTCAATTGATTGAAGTGAGGGGTGTGTGTGTGTGTGTGCGCGCGCGCGCGTAAGGGGATTCTATGCTGTTGGAGGGTTTATGTTGGTATCTTGTTGAGCTGTGTATGAAATAAAGGGCAGCCACACTAGAGTGAAGGCATCCTCTTTTGTTTCTCCTCTTACTAATTTCAAATTTTTTTGATGCCCTGACCTGGTATGGAGGGGGCAGGAGGAGCAGGGTTGGTGCAAATGCAATCAGTCCACATCTACATATAGAGAACTAATGTCTGCTTAGGGCATTAGGGAAAGAAACAGCAGACAAGGATGAAAAGAAGCATGAAGGTTAGATTTTGGAAAACACACAAGCAGGAGGACATCAGATAATCAGATCAGCAGAAGTTAAAGGTCACTGAACAGAGCTGAATACATGCAAGATTGGATTAGGGATAAGACTGAGCAAGGCTTCAAACATCAGCAACATGGAAAAGAAGCAGTGTGGGGAGAGGCAAAGTGTAAGACTCAGAAGTCAAGGCCTCATGATTTTGGATCTGAGCAGCGACCTGTGCTTCAATTTAAAAAAAAAAATTTTTAAGACTTTGCCAAAATATATTGCATCTCATTAAAAAATCTGCTGGGAGGGAAAATATGGCATAGACTCAGCATGAACAAAGTCTTTCTTCATACAACATATAATTGACATATGGAATTCACTGCCACAAGGTGTGGTAAAGGTTAGTAAGAGTTTTTTTTTTAAAGTTTACAACCACCTCCCCCACCTCGAAGTTTCAGACTACAACTCCCATTGTCCCAAGCTATCATGGGCGTATGATGCTGGGGCTGATGGGAACTGTAGCCCAAATCCTGTGGAAGGGGCTAGACTGGGGAAGGCATGTCTGTACAAATTCAAGGAGGTTAGGTCTTATCAAAGGCTATTAGCCCACGACAACTAAATAGAGCCTCCACCTTGAGAGACAGTGTGCTTCTAAATAGGACACCCTGACAGCAATCAGTGGAGTGGGGTGGGGTGGGGGTTGCCTTCATGCTCTGTTTCCCAGATTCGCAGAAGAGGCTTTTGGATGGCCAGTCATGAAAACAGGACATTAGACTGAACAGATCCTAGAGTCAGATCCAGGAGGAGTCTTTATGCTTTTGGTGCTTGAGCTTATGCTATCAATCTCTTCTCCTCTGCCCCACTGAGAATGTGAAACACTAGGAAGAGGAAGAGCAGGACCCTTGCATCAACCCAAGAAGATGTGTCCGTCTTCCCTCCACGTCCACCTTCAAGGACTAGTCCAGCAGCTGCCAGGGCTAACTGCAATTCTATCCCAAAGGTGTTGGCACTCACCCAGAAAGCACTGCATGCTGCCCAAGACAGTCCACGGACATTGCAGTTGCCTGCAAAATAGGAGAAAGAAAGAAATAAGGTCCCTCACATTAGCTTAGCTTGTCAATACATCCATTGCTTAGGGGGGGAAAGAGAATGTTAAGTTGGAACATTTGGTGAAGGGGAAAAGAGATCACTAGAGTCAACTTGACAGGGATGAAATAAACCTGATTAAACACACAATTAGGAAGGAGAGCTACACACATTTACTAGAGAGTAAGTCCCACTGACAACAGGATTTACCTCACATGGGCACGAGTAGGGTTGCATTCTAAGGAAAGGAGCTTATTTTAGAGCAGAGGGGGAGGCAAGTGAGCTCTTGCCTGCAAATGCATAAATCACCAGCTCCAAAGATACTGAGATTTAAAAATATATACTCAGTATCCTTAAATCTAAGCACACCCAATTTAAAGGGCAGCAGCCCCTCTTCACACCAAAGGGGGTTTTGTCCCCGTTTTGCAGGTTCCACTTAAGTAATGGAAGCAAAGAAAAAGGAAGGGCAGCAAAATGGTACTAAAAAGGATTACGTAATTTTGGTTGAAAACAACCTTTTTCAGGAGCACTGAAAAAACAAACATATTTGCAAACCAAAATACACACACAAGCACAATGGAATAGCCTGTGATAAGAACTTGTAGTAGACAGGACATATCGTAAAACCTAAAATTGCTAAAGGCTTTGGTATGCAGCCTGGGAATGCTATTTGATTTGCCTTTATCCCTTGAGACTCTAACAGCCTGAGTGGCAGGAATGACCTTCTAAAACTAAGCATAATACACTGTGTCGACCCCCTACCCCAGGAAAGAGATAGCTTTGCCAGTTATCCAAGACCGGCAAATTCAAGGCAGGATTGCTGCAACGTGCTCCCCTTGAAGACTGTTCAGCAACTACAGCTCATCCAAAATACCTGCCCTACTCTTCAAAAAGGGAGGGTTTTTTGGGGGGGGTCAATCATTTGGTCAACACTTTAGCTTAAGGCTAGAGCTCTGCTGTGCTACCTCGTCTTCAAACCAGTAACCCGACTTCTATTTGGGTGCTGTAGTGAAATTTAGCATAAAGCTTTTAATCCCAACAAGCAAGTCAATACTGGAGTCCAAGTTCTGAGTCCACCAGTAAGACCTAGGATAGTAGCTCCGTGGTAAAGCATGCAGTAGGTCCCAGGTTCAGTCCCAGGTGTCTCCAGGCAGTGCTGCGTAAAGACCCATCTCAGACTGGAGAACCACTGTCAGTCAATGTAGACAATACTAAGCTAGATGCATCAGTGGCTTAACTCGGTATCTACCTAACAAGGATCACATCCTGCACCCCAACTGCTTTGCTGCAAATTGGCAGTGAATCAAGACAGGTAAAGAGCAGCTACTACAGTGTTTTGGTAGTACTTTTCCCAGAAAGGCACAGACAAATGGGATGAGCCTGCAATGCAAACTCAGTAAACTTGTTTTAATAAAAGCACTTGATCTGCAAGCATATTGCACTGCCCGATAGCAATCAGACTACCTTGAAATGAAAGAGAAACACCATGAAAGGCAGCAAGTGATTAGAAGCAGATGAAACGCTTGCCTTTCCAGCCTCTCCTTGCTGTGCTTTTACGCTGTCAATGTGACAGACTAGGTCAGTAGGTAAACACAACAGCTGTTGGGAGGAATGGAGAGAAAGATTAGCTCAGTTCTGGAAGGAGAAATTCCAGCATCAGAAAATGCCTAAAGGGCTTGGCCTTCTGGGAAAAATTTCTTCATGACCTCTGAAAGGCTGCCCAGAGCCAAACAACAGCAGAATCTCCTTCAAGTGGGTCCTTGGGGCATCCATAATTGCTCCCATTATAGAAATACCTGCTAGCAGACTTGCACTGAAGCAGCTGCAACGCTTGCAAGGAATCTGGAGCCACTACAGGACTCCAGCAGCTCAGTGACAATTTGTAGGTTTGCTGCAAATTCCACTCAAAAGATTCACATATCTCTGTTCTGAGAGCCCAACTGCTTGGAAAGCAGAAATCCAATTGCTGTTATCCATGTGGTCCCTGCATGGTCTTTCCTGATTGAGATTGTTATCTCTTTTGAATGTTTGTGTACCCCACCTTTCGATTGAAGGGTCCTCAGGGTATTTGTTTCTCAATAGCATAAATGTGTGCTCATTTACTCCTAGAGTCTTGGAAGACTAGGAAGCAACAAGCAAGGATCCCACATGCTGGTCTATACTATCAGATGTCATCATGATGCAATTAAAAAGGCTTCATTGCATACTTTGCTGCAATCAAATACTGACAAATAATAGTCAACTGACCACCATCCTAATCCTAGTAAAAAATATATTAGTACACCATCTGCACACATATTTCCACGAAGTTTTTAACTACTCCCATCCCCCCTCCAGTTTATGTGCAGAAAAGTATTGTGACTTATGTATGGGGGATGCTGCACTTGAAAAGCCTTTCAGGAAGAGAGTTTGCCTCTCTTATTCCATAACATACTGCACAGATACTCCTCAGTAGATATATCCATTATTCTAGGTCAGTGTTTTTCAACCACTGTTCCGCGGCACACTAGTGTGCCGCGAGATGTTGCCTGGTGTGCCGTGGGAAAAATTGAAAAATTCAAGAGAATTACTTTATATATAGTCAATATAGGCACAGAGTTAATTTTTTTAAAATTTTCTAATGGTGGTGTGCCTCGTGATTTTTTTCATGAAACAAGTGTGCCTTTGCCCAAAAAAGGTTGAAAAACACTGTTCTAGGTAATGAATTTGTTCCCACAACAGTAGTATTCTGGAATGAGGGGCTTCCACACAGGGAGCATTCACACGCATTCAAGAGTTTTGTAGGATGTGTAGGAGAGATATTTTATTTTTATTTATTTATACTTGCCTCTTCTCATGCTCCTAGTTGCACACTTAAGCCTCATTTCAAGTAGAAAAAGAGGACAGAAGTTCCCGTACCATGAACCATTCTGCAAAGAGCACACACCCTGCATGGGTCTCATCTAAGCCTGGGCAGGTTAAACAGAGTTGTCCAAAATCCCTGTCAAGTACTGTCTGCTGCAGTCAGATACAAAAGTGCTGAAGTGCAAAATGACGAAAGGGCATGTTTAGTCTGTGCTTCTTCCAACACTAAATGTAACCTTTTAAAGTATGTAAAAAAGGCCCTGTTGGAACAGACCAAAGGCCCATCTAGTCTAGCATCCTGTTCTCACAGAGGTCAATCAGATAGACTATGGGAAGCCCATAAGCAAAACTCAATAGCAACAGCACTGCTTCCACTTGTGCAGGGGTCAACAAACTTTTTCAGCAGGGGGCTGGTTCACTGTCCCTCAGACCTTGTGGGGGGCTGGACTATATTTTGAAAAAAAATATGAACAAATTCCTATGCCCCACAAATAACCCAGAGATGCATTTTAAATAAAAGGACACATTCTACTCTATTCACACTTATTCCAGGACCATCTGCAGGCCGGATTTAGAAGGCGATTGGGACAGATCCAGCCCCTGGGCCTTAGTTTGCCTACCCATGCACTTGTGGGTCCCAGTAAATGGTATAGACAGAGAAATAAACTGACTCCACAATGGAACATGAGATATGACACAGCTGCCAAGAAGGATGCATGCTAGATGGTGACGAAGATTCTGTTTCCACCAGTCAGCTTTGAAAGTAGGCACTGGTTAAGTGCAGCATGCCTTCAATCTCTTTATAAGAAACACAAGTACACTTACTTTACATTACTTTAGAAGTGGCACTCCCCAACAGTTGTATAGAATAAATTAGCATGAGCAAGCTATAGTCACAGAAACTGCCTATGGCAATACAACAATCCAATATTCAGGAAGCCTTAACTACAAATGTTAATTTCCTCAACACTATTTTTAAACCAATCAGTACGGCAGATCACTGTATCTTTGTGTAAATTCAGTTCTCACATTACATGCTTTTGATTTTTTGAAACTGAACAGCAGACTGCAATCAGTTCACCATCTACAAGATGGAAATGAAGGCAACTTACTGTACAAGGATGCTGTACAAGTTGAGCACATTACAAATAGAATTTTCAGGTGGTACAGAGATAACACACTGGTAAAGGGTCTCATTTTAGCTGCAAAACTATTATTGCAGCTCTATAATAACAGCTTCAGAAATGAATTAATAAAAACTACCACTATTGGAAAAAGGAAGCTTCTTTACCCTCTGCCCAAAATAGAAACCCATCCATCTAGCTGATACCGGTAAGCAGAAGCCCAGTATCCTGTTGGGAGATGGGAGAGCTATATTCCCCCTTGGCAACAACACCAGTAAGGGGAGTAGACAAGGGAACATTATTCACAGCTGAATAAACTTTCAACAGTTACTGTCCCTGGCTTAAGAGGTCTCGGGGCTGGAAGTAAGTGATACTATCTGCCGAAAGAAGTAGCATCATGAGTGGCCACAGAAACATCTGGTAGACTCCATACAGCAGGAATGGGGAGCCTGTGGCTCTCCAGATGTTGTTGGACTACAACAAGAAACAACATGACATGAAGGCCAGCAACATTAACCCCGCTATGTGAAAATTCCTTGTAGATGACCACAGTGCCTGGAGTCAGGTCACATACCCACAGCAGTGACCAGACGAGAAATGACCACTGGGAGGAGCAGAGAGAAGAAACACCATGCTGCATTTGTAACAGTGAAACTGGATACCCTCATCTGCCCCAGCTGCAATAAAGCATGTATTGGCCTCTACAGCCACAGGAAATAACTATCCAACAGTTTGACTTCACCCCAACGGCACACTCTTCCATTGTCTCTTGTCTTGAGACAGACAGATGCCAACAGCAACAAGAAGAAAGGAGATTCTGACTAAACATCAGGAAGAGCTCTCTGACAGCAAGACCTGTTTGACGGTGGAACAGTCTCCCTTGGAAGGTAGTGGACTCTCCTTCACTGGAATTTTTTTAAGAAGAGGTTGGATGGCCATCTGTCATGGATGCTTTAGCCGATATTCCTGCATAACAGGGGTTGGACGATCCTCAGGATCCCTTTCAACCTTACAGTTCTATAATTCTATGAACTAACATCATCATCCATGACCGCAGGCCATGCTGGCTGGGACCAGTAGGAATCCAATTCCAACATCTAGAGAGCCACATGCTCCCTAACCCTGACTTAGAGGACTCTGAAAAACACCTGTCCTTTCCCCCACCACTTTTCAAAGAAACACAGAGTCAAGAATCACATGCTGTCAATGGCTGAAACACCTACTGTTCCAGAGGCAGGGAGAGGGAGGCTTGTTTCTCTTTCCTGAGGAATTGTATTTTGTAACAATGCAGGAAATATCTTCCCCAGTGCCTGCATATGATGATCAGCAAGGTTTGCAGGGAATGGTTTCACAGACCAGCCTGGGACTTGGGCCAGGCCTAATTAATTCCAGAGACTGCAGGTTGGCTATTGTGAGGATGCTTGCCTAGATGACTCATTTACATGATACACCAGGGTGTTTCTTGTGGGGGAGAAGGAGACAGGTGGGTCCTGTAGCACTAAACGCTAACAAAACTATTTACCATGGCGTAAGTTTCCTGAAAAGAGGGCTTCATTCCACAAAAGCTTATGCTGCAATACAATGATTTTTTTTGGTGGACCACCTGAAAATTGCTGAGGTTTTGGTCAGAGCGCTTAATAATCTTTTTTGCTGCTGTTCTACAAATCAAAGTATATAATGTTTTAATAACCACAATTGAGCCTTTCTAAGGAGATGAGTGAAGAAAAATAAAAACACCTTTTCTTTAATATCAGCACCATTATCAAAAACAGCACCTTATTTGTTGCATAATTTTGAAGTTAGTTCTTTTACTTGTTCTACCTCCACTGTCCAATGTCTGCTGCTGGGAATCCCAAGTGAGAAGAGTTGCTGTTGCACTCAGGTCCCGCTTTCAGGCTTCCCTTTGGGGCATCACGTTGACCACTAGGAGAACAAGATGCTAGACTAGTTTGGCCTTTGACCTGATGTTATGAAAACATGGGCCCTGAATGTCCCTTAAGCTGGCAAATACTTTGAGAAAAATTAGTAGGCCTGCAAAATTTTACAGACCTCATTAGCGTATTGGATAATCCACCCCTAATCAAAATACCCCTGGTATCCAACATCAGAAAAAATAAGGTTATTATTAAGCTTATTCATGACCTTGTAGAAAAGCATCTCAAAGCAATGTACAGTATAATATAAACACTAAATACAAACTAAGCTCACACTACCATTTGAAAACCCCTCATATTGCTCTTTTTCTAAACAAGTTGCCTTTTCCATTCTATTGTACCTTTAAAAAATGCTTGTTGTAACAATCTTATGTTGATGTTGAGAGCTTTGTGAGGTCTGCCTAAAAAGTGGTATATAACTACTGTAAATAAATGGGCCTCTTAGGTGACCACAGGACTCTTAGACCTTGACTACAGCAGTCTTAACACAGCCACGCTTAAGAAATTATGTTCTTAAAAACTCCCTATACACACACATACACTTGGGCTTGCCCTCAAGTCTGAGCAGTTCTGCAGAACTCGATTTTTTTTTTATTTTTTGGCAGCATTTTGGTTGGCCTGACAAAGAAAGGTGTTGCCTAAAACTGGATTTTGAAGTTTTCAGTTGAGGTGAAGCCAGCCCTCTTCAGCAAACCACGAAGAAAGGAGAGGCGCCCCAACTACACCAGAGGACGCCCCCCACCCCGTGTGACGCGTCAAGGGACATGGGTGCACCCCACCCATGGGTGGTAGGTGGGAAGGAACAGAGGGGGAGACAGCTGCTCCCCTCCCCTCCCAAAGAAGAAACTTGTGTGGGAAGAAAGAGACCGCAAAATAAAAGCCCCGCCGGCAATCCCGCTTCGGCACAAGCCGAAGAGACACGGTTACCTGCGAGTCCCGAAACTCCACCACAACATTCTCACTACTCCAGCGCGCCGCCATCTTGGACTGCCCAGGAAGCAGCTGGAGCAAGGGACGCCGCTGGCGGGCGTGACGCAACGCGCATCGCGCGCGAGGCCTGCCGGGAAATGTAGTCCAATCTTAAGGAAGCCTGAGGAAGAGCGTGGGGCTCGCCTGTAGCGTTTTATACGCTCCGGCGCCCCACCCCACCCCCTGCACCGTCTCCTCCAATAAAATAAAATGCAGCCTTCCCTTGCTTCTCGTTTTGGGACTGGGTGGGGTTTAAAAATACGTGGAGACAATATTCAGTTTCTTAAATTGCAAGGGCTAAGGAAGTCACATCTTGTGGAAGCCAGATCATGTGTTGAGGCAGGTTGGGAGGGGGTGTACTTGCGGCATGCTCAGAAGCTCGTTTCCGCATATTTCTTAATTTGTTAATTGGTCTCTTAAAGCCACTTTCCTGTGCCAGCTCATCCAAAGCGGTTTGTAACATTTTAATACCCCAGCCAATGGCTGAACTCGACAACCAATAAAGAAGCCAATTAAACAGCATGATTTCTAGGCAATAAAACAATATCACATTGGGCGGGGGGGGGGGGGTGAGAAGCCCAACACGATTTCACAGGTTCGTTGGAAGCTGTGTTATGCGGTTTCAGATATTTGGTCTTACGCAACTCGGGTATGTGGAACAGTGGAAGGCTTTAAAAGAGAACTGAACAAATTCATGTGGGATAAGGCTACCAATGGCTACAAGCCACAATGGCTATGCTCTGCCTACACTGCTGAAGCCCCTGCGTCTTGAAAACAAGTTGCTGGGAATTGCAGCAGGAGAGAGCGCCCTCGGGTTCAAATCTGGTTGGCATGTCGTTGGCCATTGTGAGAACAGGATGTGGGACAAGATGGGCCACTTGCCTGGTGGTGCGCAGCAAGCATTTCTTATATTCTTATGTCCTTCCAGCACAGAAAGATGCAGTAAAAGTATGTTCATATTACAGGTACACTGTAGCAGGCTTATTTTACATTGATTTGTCCTAACAGTTGAAAAGGGTTCTGAGATAGACCTGCTATCTACAGCAACAAAACTCCAATAGAAGAGCTGTTTTATGTTACAGCAGTGTCGGCCTCACCCCGCAAAGAAAACCTGAAATTGGGCTTACTATTAGAGTATTAAGAATAAAAATTGCTCGTAGGAGCTCCACCCTGTAGATGCCTCTGAGATGTTAAGATAGTAGGCGGCTTTGGAGTGGGCGCAGCTGCTCTATAAGCAAAAGAATTAAGTTTCAAAAGCAGGCAAATGAGAAGATTGAGCAGCAAAAGATCTGGGGTTGAGATCCATTGGGCCACCCCCTAACTACCCCCCTGGTTATGGTTCACGCTGGAGAAGAGGGATTTAAAGTGTTATATGCTAATGTCCAATGTTGCGGGGCCAACACTGACTTACTGCTGCTGCACATGGTTACTGTGTTAAAAACCATTGAATGTTTACTTCGATCAATGAATTCCACAAGCTGATTATGGGTGTTCCTGTTCATGGAGGATTCATCCTGATTTGTTTGCAAAGGAGGCCAGACAACGTTGGTCACTTACTGAGCAATCGGCCATTTTGGGGGGTGCTAGGCAGTGGCTGTGTACACACCATGCATTTAAAGCACATGGCTTCCCTCAAATAACCTTGGGAACTATAGTTTGCCTTCCGCAGAGCTACAATTCTCAGCACCCTGAACAAGTAAGTGTTCTCAGAATTCTTTTGGGCAAGTAATGTGCTTTAACTGTGCACTAAATGTATGGTGTGTCAAGCAAATGTTAGCCTGCACTTTCCAGAGATTTTCCCCATCACTTTCCTTATCTCAAAAAAGTCTGATCTTTTGAGGGAAGCAGGTTTATTGCACAAGACCTCCCAACCAACTGCAATTGCACTGCCTGAATTTGCCAGTAAGTGACGGAATCCCACTAAAAAAAGTTGCAGGCTGGGAAGTGAAGTGCCCTATAAAAAGAAAATGAGGTTCTGCACGCGGATGGCAGCTGTGGAAGTGGACAATCCATTTCCACAACTTTCTACAACTAGGTGTACTCCAAAGAGCAACCCTATCATTGGATGTTGGGCTGCAAGCCTATCGGCCTGAATATAAATATACAGGTTCAAGCTCGCTTCCTTTGCATCAGGTGAGATTCCCAACCAGCTAGATGAGCTCTCTAGCTTTTCTGCTATGTGTGTCAGTGGCTATTTTTAGAGCCCTCGGGCACGGAAGTGAGCCTGGAATAAGATCATTGGGAAAACAGACAAAAGGTGGGTTCCCTCTCTGCCACCAGCACTGTTAGGCACAGCTTTAGCAGAATCCCTTTCTTACCTTCTGTACAGAGCGCTTTATGCAACTCACTGTGAATTTGCTGGACAGAATTTGGTCCTTTATGCATTCACACTCTGGCCCTAAAGTTCTGGGGTCTACTAAACAAATCTGGGAGACCGGCCATCATAGTTGACTTGGGCAGGACTAGGCAGAAGGTAGATATAAAGTAGATCAGCAAGGATTCTGACTCATAACAGCCCCAAAATGACCTCTGGACTCCCCACTGTTGAAACCAACAAAGTCGGGGGGCATCAGATGTATGGAAAGACACTTAATTCAGTTCTGATACCCTAGTTCCTGGGCACAAAATTGTAAGTCAGGGGAAGTGAACCTGATCCCTACATCTTGTTGGAGTTCTCTCATTAGCTCCAGCCAGCATAGTCAATGGTCACAGATGATGGGAGTTGTAGTCCAGCATCTGAAGTCCACTTGAGGTTATAGTGAAAAATGATGTAGAATTTGCAAGCTGGGACATCTGCCCACCCGTTTTAGCATAATTGCCAGTGTGGTTGCACTTTATGAGACTCCTCTAAAAACACTGGACAGGATGGCTGTGTCCTTGCTACGGGACTGCAGAGCAATGCTAGATGAAATTTGAGAATATATACAAGGAGCACAATACAAAATGAAGTGCAAAAAGTATGGGGGTAGAACAGGATAGGTTATACATCTATGGCTTCATCTTAAGAATGTAATCTTCCGGGGGGGGGGTGATAGTGGCGCTATATAAATAATAATTGATTCTGTGTACTTGTGTGTGTACGTTAGTACTAGAAAAGAAGAAAGTGTTCAAGAAATGTGTGGGATATGTATGAACTCCATTTTCAAAGGCCAAGAGGGCCATCTTCTGTCCTTGCTCCCACCCAATGTTTCACACCACACATGATAGTGCAATCCTATACAAGTCTACACAAAAACTCCCATTAAGAACAATGGGATTGACTTCCTAGGAAGAGGGTATAGAATTGCAGCCTAAAACTCAGGAGCGCCTATATAGCTGGTCAATTACTTAGCTTTGCTATTTTTCGCTATTCTTCTTCTTGTTGTTGTTCAGTCGTTCAGTTGTGTCCGACTCTTCGTGACCCCATGGACCAGAGCACGCCAGGCACACCTATCTTTCACTGCCTCCCGTATCTGAAGAAGTGTGTATGCACACGAAAGCTCATACCAAGAACAAACTTAGTTGGTCTCTAAGGTGCTACTGGAAGGAATTTTTTATTTTATTTTGTTTTGCCTCCCGCAGTTTGCCTCCTGCTATTCTTACTAAATATCAATTGCCCGTCTGAACTAAATATGCATTTTGCATTTCCAAAAACCTGACTGTTTTATATTTGTGCTTATAAAATTCCTATTTGTTATTTGCTTTTTTAAAAAGTCTCCACAACAAATGTTTGTGTAATGCAATGAAGTACAAGTACACATTTGCTTGAAAGTAAGTCTCACTGCAGTTTTAAATACCAAATTATTTTGTAACCATCTTTAAAAAAGAAACCCAAAGCAGTCCTGGGACCCTTGCTGTGAATCAACCCCCCTCCCTATGGCAGGACCTAGGATGTGTTCAGATGGCACAGGAAGCCACCATAGTTCGTGAAGCTAAGCTGGTTTGGGCCTGTTTGGTATCTGGATGGGTGACAACAGGTATGCTTCTTTTGGGCTCCTTGATGAAAGATAGGTGGACTATAAATAGAGAAAGTATCATAAAATCAAAACCCTCTTAGGGACACAGAAGAGTGTAACTGGGAGCTGTATGGTAAAATGCAGTATAGCTTCAAATTAAACAACATCGCTTAACATCAGAGAACCTGCTCCTCTTGTTCCTTATGACTTCAATCATTTATTTCATAAAAAATTTACATAGCTTGATAGTAAAAAACTTCAAAGTAGTTTACAAAAAGATAAAATAATCAAGTCAAGAAAAATGTCCCTCCCCCACAATAGGAGTCAGTAACCTCTGGAACGTCCGAAATAACTCCGCTGGACAACTACTAGAAGACGCAATGCAAGCTGCAAAATGAGGTTTCTTTGCAGCCCGCACTACCACATGGTTAGGCACAAGCAAAACTTGCACCACGAGCTATGAGATTCAGGTGAGGGTCAGATGACTTGTCAATCCCAGCAGGTATATAAGAGGACGACCCGGCCCGCAGCCTGCCCAGGCCAAGCCCATCTCTTTCTATTCCCATACGTTGTCGCCCACGGAGCACTGTTGTTGTTGTTCAGTCGTTCAGTCGTGTCCGACTCTTCGTGACCCCATGGACCAGAGCACGCCAGGCACGCCTATCCTTCACTGCCTCTCGCAGTTTGGCCAAACTCATGTTAGGAGCCCACGGAGCACAACTATGCTCAAATTGACAAAGAGGCATGTGCCATTCCATCTGATGCGGATCTGATATATATGTTGGGGTGGGGGTGGGGTTTGCACATGTGCCCATCAAGCTGTGTGTGGGAATTATCCCTCTGTGTGTGGTGCTGTCAGGAGGGGGTCATGCAAATGCTGCGCGTTGTGCAGAATGGAAATATTTAGGTGCAGCCAAGGTCAAGAGGCTTCCTGGTGAAGGAGATGGTGCTCCTATAGACAATAGCAACATCCTCGCCTTGACCCCTTAGTCTAACCTGGTGCAGTACCAAAAACCCAGGTGGGTATACTTAGGTAAGGTCAGGTCCATCCAGCTCACTCACTCAAGTCTCTGTAATGCAACAGAGAGAGGCCAGAACAAGGAATAGAGAGGAAACACCTATGTCGCCACCCCATAGTGGTCAGCACCCCGCACAGCACCCTGCACAGTGGCTCCCCATGCCCACCACCACTGGAATTGGGGCAGCATCTAGACCAGCATCCTATTCTCACACTGGCCAAATAGATGCCTGGGGCAAACCAGTAAGCAGGAATGGAGCACAAGAGCACTCTCTCCTCCTATGGTTCTCAGAAACCCCGCTTACCTAGGAGCTAGTCCCAGTGGCTTTTGTGCTACTTACTCCCGAGTAAACGTGCAGGGAGGGAGGGCGGCGGTTGGACTGGAGTCCGACCTCGCGCACAGTTTTGCCAGCAGCAAGCCCCGGGAAAGTAAGTGCGCCCACCAGGACGGCAGCCGTGCAGCGCAACCCCGGGCGCGTTTACCGGGGGATCCCGCCCCGCTGCTTTTCATGGGGCCCGACTCCCCCGACAATTTCACGCGAGGCGGGGAGGGAATCCTGACGGCCCGCCCCGTCCACGCGCCCACTGCTCGCCCGCCCAGCCCTTGACGCAACCCCGTGGCGGGGGCGGAGAGAAGCTCCGGCGCAGGCGTCCTGCGCGCCTCTATTGTCTCTCCTCCGGCAGCCGTCAGGAGGGCTGGCTAGCCGGACGGACGGAGGAACAGGCGGGAGGGAGCCTGCCAGCGAGGACGCCCCCGCCCCCGACGGAAAGCGGCGCCTGGCCGAGGAGCGACGGGGACGCCGGCAAGGCCGCGCCGAGGCAGCCCTCGGGCGGGAAGGGCGGCGAGGAGAGCCAACGGAGGGCCTGCGCTCGCTCCATGGCCGGCCGGGGCGCGCCTTGACGGAGCCCGCAGCAGCCGGGGCTGCTGTTCCTCCTGCGAGAGGCCGGCCTCGCCTTCCCCGCGCTTCGCCTGGATGCGGAGCGCCAGCGCCAGAGGACCCGCGCACAGAGGCCGGGGCCCCAGCGGCGGCGGCGTCTTTCTTCCGTAGGGCGGGCCCCGGAGGCGGGGCAGCGCTGGCCCTGCTGCCTTGTCGCCGTGGATGAGCCCGGGAGGAGCAGCGGGCCGCCCGGTGGGGCGCGGCGTCGGACGGCGGCTGGGGCTGTTGCTGCTTGTGCTCGGAGCGAAGGAGGAGCGGCGGCGGCCGGAGCGGCGGCGACGGCCGGGAGAGGATGCCCGGCTCCGGGGGCCGCTTTAGTTCCTAGTCCCCGGCGCGGGTGCCCCTGCTCGACCTCCCCGTCCACGGCGCTGCCGCCGCCGCCAGCGGCATGGGCGGCAAGCAGAGCACGGCGGGCGCAACAGCCACGGGGCGCTCCCGGGGCGGGCCCTTGGCCGGCGTGTCCAGCGACGACAGCGCGGTGCCGCCGCCCGGGGGAGCCCCCCACTTCGGGCACTACCGGGGCGCGGGCGGCGGCGGCGGAGGGCCCGCCATGGGCTTGCGCAGCCGCTCCGTCAGCTCCGTGGCCGGCGTGGGCGTAGGGCTGGGCATGGAGCCCGCCGCGGCCGGCAGCGTCCCCTTCGGCCTCTACACGGCGGCGGCTGCAGCGGGGGCCACCACGACGACGACAGCCGCGGCGGGAGCAGACTCAGAGCGGGGTCCCGGCGGCGGGTCGGGCGCGGACTCTACCCCTTACGCCCATGGCAACGGTTTCCAGGAGACGGGAGGCGGTCACCACAGAGACGGGATGCTCTACCTGGGGTCCAGGGCCTCCCTGGCTGATGCGTTACCTCTGCACATCGGACCCCGGTGGTTCAGCTCGCACAGCGGTGAGTGTGCAGGTCCCCGCGGCCTTGTTTCCGGGCCTCCTTTCAGACAGTCATGGGGAACCTCAAGGCTCTTCATAAAACAAGAAGGGAAAACTGTGCAAGAAATAACATCCTACAAAGTATCTATAGCACCATTATTTTTTTTGGAGGGGCACCCAAATGCATCCTCCTTCCCTCTTGCCCCAAACCCAAGGCCAGGGTTCCATATGTAGGCAGCAAAGATGCAGCCTTATCTGTGGCAAACTTGTCTTGCGTTTGGAGATTCTGGGGGTCAAGTTTGCTGACACTTGAAGCCCTTGACTGGAGATTTACAGTCCAGAAGATGAGGGTGGCTGTTGTCCTTGTTTGGTGGTGGTGAAGGAAAGGTTTACTGTGAGCATGTTTAGAAGCATGCCTGTGCTCAAGGCCTGGCAAGTAGGTTTCATTTGTTTATATAATTTATGAAAATACTTATAGATGGTATGTAAAATATCAATGCAGCATACAACCACATTTACAAGTCCCAAAAACTTTAAATACCATAAAAACAGTATACAATCATAGAATGGTAAGGGATCCAAAGGGTCATCCAGTCCAATCTCCTGCAATGCAGGAATCACAGCTCAAGAATTCCTGACAGATAGCCATTCAACCTCTATTTAAAAACCTCCAATGAAGGAGACTCCCATCAGCTTCCAGGCTGATGAAGGATCTCCTTCCTGGTTATTTGAATCCATTGGTTTGGGTCTCTGCTCTCTGGAGCAGCAGAAAACAAGCTTGCTTTGTCTTCCACGTGACAACTCTTCATATATTTGAAGATGGCTTTCAAATCACCTCTCAATCTTCTCTTCTCCAGGCTAAACCTGCCCAACTCCCTCACAACCACTCATAAGGCTCTGTTTCCAGGCCATTAAAAATCCTGATCACCCTACTCTGCACATGTTCTAGCTTGTCAATATTCTTCTTAAACTGTGGTGCCCAGAACTGGAGACAGAACTCCAGGTGAGGTCTAACCAAGGCAGAATAGAGCGGTACTGTTATTTCCCTTTACACTATAGGTTCATAAAATGACTGGCTCATCTTTGAAAAGTTTATACCAGCAAATAAGCCTTTTGACAGGAGCAGCAGTGATTTGGGGTCAGTTTGTGCCCTGGCAGCACTGTGTGGAATGCCCACCCGTTTGTTTGTTTGTTTGTTTGTTTGTTTCTGTTTAGGGTTGGGGTGGGGCCTGCTTTAGACACACAAGGAGGTGCACCGCTATTTAAGTGGTGTTTCTTACTTTCCTCCCATAGGAGCCCAGGGAAGCTAATAAAAACTGTACAAATAGAATTGTCAAACAATAATTTAACCCCAACTATAGAATAACAGTAGCGCTTCAGCTGTTGAACTCCACTCCAGCTACTGTTGAATTGACACTGTGACTTGTCTGGTGTGGCAGTTGAGGAAGTGGTTACTGGGGTGTGGAGAGACTAAGGTAACAACCTGTCCTTTTTTACGGATGGATGCCTGTGGCAGTTTTGCAAGTATGGTCTGAGGCTTTGGCACATCACCTATCAATGCAAAAGGCCATGTTATTATTATTATTTATTAAATTTATATACTGCTCTTCATCCAAAGATCTCAGGGCGGTTCACAAGATAAAAATGGTGGTTCTCTTTGATTAATGGACAGTATTTTTCTTTTGCTCTTGGGAAGAGAGCAGGCTTTCATTGTATTCTCCCCTACTCCACATCTCCCTCTATCTTGGATTAAAGCTAGAAGGGGAATGCAGTAGCTTGCTTTCTCACCAATATAAGAAATGATTTGCAGCTTGTGGGCTCCCTTCAGGCATCTTGATGACCCATTACGTGCAGGATACTGGACTTAAATGGGCCTTTGGTCTGATCCAACAGATTTTTTGTGGAGCATGTTAACTTTTGTGGAGCATGCTAACTTAGGGCTGTGTTTAATTGGAACAGATTTTAGAGTTGAAGGAATGTATGGCCTCTGTAGGCTGTTAAGGAGTTATAGTAGGTAATGAGGGTGATTTTAGTTTTCAAATCTCACTCTTTGTTCCTTACCAATTTACCTGATCCTGGACACCTGTTGTTAGTATCCAAGACATAGGGAATGAAGATAAGATCTGTGGGGCCCTGGAAAGTTGTATTTGGGCCTACTGCCCTCAGAAGTGTGTAGAACACACATTTGATAACTCATCTGGTAGAATTCTAGATAGGTGAGCACCCCAAACAACTGGGGAGGCACCAGATTAGCGAAGGCTATTTTAAGGGGAAACAGAGAAAAGAAATTATTTAGGTTGGAGAGTACAGAGATTTACAGTCCTGTCTTCTACATGTGAACTTGGAGGCAAGTCCTGGTAGGTTCCATGGGGTAAACTCTGATGTGTGTGTTCATAGTTTCCCTTCCACTGTGCTGCAGGGAACAAGTGATGTAAAGATTAAGCAGTGTCTCCTAGCAAGGCAGTTTGCAACCAGGTTCTGTCAGGGTGTGGAGGAAGTCCCTTTCATCTTGCGAGATTATTGTATTTTAGTCATCTATCTGCTGCTCGCTTAATTGATTAAAATATCAATTAGGCTAAATGATATAAGCAAATCTGATGAGTCCTGGTGCTTTCCAAGCTCATCATCTTTCCTGTTAAATATATTTGCTACTTTGTTTTCCTTTGTCACCCTTGCCAATCAAATTCCTTCATAGTTAATGTAGTTCCTCTCCAAACCTTATGACCTGTCTTGTTCAAGAGCAGCAATGCTATATATTTCTGTTTTTACAGAAGAAGAGCTCCATGTAACTGAGAAGCTTTACCATTTCTAATATTGCTCCATTAGTGTTGTCTCACTTGGTCTGTGTGTTTTGCACCTCTGCAAGAGCAGTGTGGCTACCAAGACATGCACAGAACCAAAATATTATACTGCCAGTACAGATTTGTGGTTAGTTGATGCTAATTTTCTGTGGACCAGCTGGCACAGACAAATCATGTATTGTTTGGAAAATAATTGCTTGGACCAAGTTGAGTGCATAGATTGTTTACAGCCACGATGTCTTCTTCACAGCGTGCGGCTCAGAGAGAAATTATTTAAAATCCATGTATTCTGTGTCCAGATAATTAGGTTAATCTTCCAATTAATGCTTTCCATCACCTTGATATTTCCCTGAACAGCAGGGGGCTTTTCTGCTTGGCAGTATCTGTGTTGCAATATTCTTGATACCCTATTGCTGGAGGGGGAAGCTTTTCTTACAAGCGGGGAGGGGGAGCGGGAGCACTGTGAAGGTCACAGCGCACGGGACTCATCTCCACTTCGCTGGCTGCCTTTACATCTCTGACAGAAGATATCTGTGTTCATGGCTGTAAGTTCTTGGATAAAGAGCAGCGGACAGCTCCCACAAAACCTTAGTTCCTTTGCGATGTAATTGCAGCACTGCTGGCTGTTAATAGCCTTGTGTAGCATTCAGACTGGCTCTTGAATTCACTTACAAGCTCCCTGGGTATTTTATTTTATTTTATTAATCAATTTACTCTGGAAAACTCATGAAAAGCTGCCTTGCATCAGCTCAGACAGACTGTTGATCCATTAGTATTGGCGACACTGACTGGCAGCAGCTCTCCAGGGTTACAGGTGGGAAACATGCATTTCCAGTCCTACCTGCTGATGCTACAGATTGAACCTGGGACCTTTCATGTGCAAAGCGGATGGTCTACCTCTGAGCTACAGCTCTTTCCCATTTACTGAAGGTGGCATGCCTGGGTTCCCCAGGGTTTCCCATCTAGGTGCTGACCAGCCACAGACCAGTTTGGCTTCAGCAAGGCTGCTGCATGAAGCTCATGAGAGCCTGAGTTAGCTACTAGTCCCTGATTCTTTGCCTGGGAGACTAAGTCCCAGTCCCCCTTTTCAAGCATCTTTATCAGTCACTTTGGTGGACTCTCCAAACTCAGCCTTGCCAATAAATTGACAAAGGTGAAACCGCCTGCAAACTAGTACAGTAGTTCACCTGCCTGCACATGCCCAAGTTTAGTCACTTGGGACCTAAAAGACTGGGGAAGTGTATTGCTTACTACAGGTTTCTAGGCAAGTGGCTATAAGCCAAACAACTGGTAGTCCCTCCCTGAAAGGAGGCTTCATTTCTAAACTGGACCTTGCTGAGAGCTGGGTTCAAGCAACTTTTCAGGGGTGGTTTCTCTTGTTCAATTGCCCTCCTTAAACATAAGAAGAGCCTGCTGGATCAGACCAAAGGGGGCCCATGTGGTCTTGCATCCTGTTTGTGCGGTTGTCAGCAAGACGCCTATAGGAAACCCATAAGCAGGACCCCAGTACAAGAGTCCCTCTTTTTTAGTTTCCAGCATCTGGTATTCAGAAGCATTGCTGCCTCCGGCTGGGTAGGCACAGCATAGCCCATCGGCTTTTGGCTTGCCTTTTGCAAGGGCTTAGCCTCAGTGTTTGGGGCTAAGTCCTCAATCTAGTACTTATGAGAAAAGTCACTTGACAATTGTTGACCGTCTCTAGGTGGGGCTTCCTTGAGCAGCTGTTAGAGCTGTGTCAACATCTGTTTGCTCAGAGCCAACTAACTTTTTCTTTGGATGTCTGTGTCAGCAGAGATGGGGCAGAGGTGAACACCTAGCTAATAAGACAGCAGACGTCCGAAAATGCAATGTTCCTGTTTTTTAATTAGTCACAGTAGGCATTGTAATGGATCCATATGGGTGAGTTTGAAGGCTGTCAGACAAGCAGTTATGGCCATTTCTTCCCAATGAGTGGTATGACAAGGGAAGTCTCTCTCTTCTTTTTTTTTAAGAAAAAGAACAGTCTGCACACACAAACACTAATTATCTGACCTGTCGAGCCAGTGAGTTCAAGGCATACCATTTACCATGGTATGCAACAGAAGTTGGGTCAACCTTGCCTTCAGGGCTTCATCCTGTGAGCTTAGCCACACAATTGATAGAGGAGGTGGTGCTTTCGAGCCATGTGGAGAGTTTGTTTTGCTCACCACTAAGTACCATAAAATGGTGGATTTGGAAGGGAGCCCCCAAGGGTCCTTTAGTCCAACTCCTTGCAGCGCAGGAATGAAGCAGCCACAGCTTGACCTCTTGCATCTAGGAGTGGAGGTGGGGAGCTGCTATCACCACCTCCAAGAGAGATGCCTTGCTTCCGTGCAGGTTCCTTGCACAGAGATAAAGCAAGGCCTGAGCTTCCATTGTAACTGAAAGCTTATGGGTGAAGAGCAGTGTTGCTTCAGATCTTAGCATCGCTCTGATGGAAGCTCTGCTTACCTTGTATTGGAGGTTTGAGTGTGCAAAACCAGTCATTGACCGCAAGTGCCTTGTGACCACCATTGAGGTGGTCCCATTTGATGGTTCCTTATGCTGAGCTGTTGGACAAGTGGAAGCAACACTTGCCAACCTAGCCTTCTGCAGTGTATCCCTGTGGTATACTGGGGATTGCTTTACAGTACAAGAAACCGCATATGCAGGCTAGTGAGCCATAAATAGGTCTTTTAAAAAAAAGAACTTGTATGGAGTCTTCTCTCAAGCAAGACCTTCCACCAGCCTTCGCCAACCCGCCACCATCCAGCTGTTCTACACTACAACTCCCATCATCCCTGGTCAGCACAGCAAAGGCTGGAGCTCACAGGCAGAGAAGAACTTCCCTGGACTTGCAGTGGCTCTTCTCAGCCTTCTGCAAGGTTGGAAACAGCCCTTCTGTAAGTAGAAGAGGCTCTCTTGGTTAATGGAAGGGTACCTTTGGACACAAGCCGTTATCTTTGTTTAAGAATGTATTCTTATTGTGTAACTACCAAGCCAAATGTACTACTGGTGTTGTTACTGGAGATATAAATGGATATGGGTCTGGGGAGAGAGGGTTGGCCTTGGGTTTGGATGTGAAAAGGGCACTGTTATTATTGTTTATAGTTACCACTGTTTATGTGCAGCGTGCCAACTTTCTTATAGATTCAGGGCATGATCTGAAGACCCATGATGCAGCAACTGTAGGCCAGGTCTGGTCAGCTTCCGGGATGGGTGATTGCTTGGAAACAGTGGTGGACTTTGGGCTCTCAAATTCCAGTGTCACCCTGGGTGCTGCTAAAATTCAGCATCCCCCCACATCTAGTGGTCTGTTCTACAGCATTGTTTTGGCACCCCCTGCAGCGTAGTGCTCTGCTAACCCCTGGATAGTTTGCCTTGAGTTTTATAGAAGAAAGGAAGGAGATAAATACCTTCCTGATAGGTATTTAGAGAATGGATTCGGTTGCTGGTGCATAATCAAGTTATAGATTTCATCAAGATAATGTGCAGAATTCTAACTTTATATGGGGTGTTCAACCTCTCAGCTACACACACTCATCCAGCCATCCAAAGCACATTTGCATAATGTTGGAGTGTTTGACTAGACCCTGGGTTCAAATCCCCATTCAACCATGAGGTTCACTGGGTGACCTTGGACCAGTCGCTGTCTCTTAGCCTAACCTACATCACAGGGTTGTTGTGAGGGGATGGGGGGGGGATGAATGCATGTCAGTTAGAGCTCCTTGGAGGAAAGGTGGGATAGAAATCAGATGGATAAATAAATATAAATAAATCCCTGGAAGGCTTTGTGAACTAGATGTGAAATATTGGTGTACCACTGGCATAGCTGTGCATTTCCTTGCTTGGAAGAAGGGGTTGCATGTGGAGCAGGAGGCAGCAGGAGTGTCCTTGGCAGAAAAAGAAAGGAGACAGGAGTCGTCTACTTTTACATAGCAAGGCCGTTTCTGGGGTTTCTGTTTTCAGCATCTGTGCTCTGCAGGAAGCAGTGGCTTGTGTGTGCGGCTTAATACTTCCTATGGGAAAGGAAGTGAACAGCCTGCCAAGAGAAGCTGCAGGCTGATCATTACCTGTTTGTTGTGAACTCATTGGCTGCACCTGGTGTGCCAGATACCACCGTTTCTGAAAATTGCCTCGTTTAAGAGAGTCACAACCCTCATCTTAAGACGAGGCTCTTCCTATAAAGCAAGGCTGGGGAACCTCTGGCCCTCCAGATGGGACTACGACTCACATCATTTCTGGCCAAGGACTCTTCAGGCTGAAGGCAGGCATAATATTGAAGGGGGACGTGACTCCTGCAGTGAAAGCCCAGCTTTGCTATCTGTGGGACAATACATTCATTTTGTCACGCCTAATGGCAATCTTGCTACACTTCTCCCCAAGCTTCAGGTGGGCTGTTTGCCTTGCAGAAAGCAACATGCTCATACAAAAAGCTGTATTTTCCCACTTTTATGAAGTACACATTCATTTTTAAACACAAACATCCAGCAGATGGAGAGGCCTTGGTATCATGGGTTAAAGTGGCTTTGGCGGCAGCTTACCTTTGCTGCAAACCTTCAGGAAGTTTGTTCAGCTTCTGCCCTGGAGAGAGCAAGTTGCATTTGGGCAGAATGCGGCATCATGGGTTTCTCCAAACAGGCACCGCTGCTTTGCAAATGATGTGTCTTTCTAAGATAATGTTGAACCAAGAATGAAGACTGCTGCCTGGTTCCATCCAAATGTACAGCTTTTGGTTTGAATGTACAGCTGTAAAACATTTAGCCCCAACCCTGCATGGGCTGAGTACAGTACAGCATCAGTCAAATGAGCACATTGGGAGAGCCCTCACAGAGATACAATTCGCAGAGTAGTTTAACAATCAATCCCTCTTTCAGGGAACTCTGGGAATTGTAGTTTTGTGCAGCAAATGGGGTCTCCTAACAACTCTCAGCGCCCTTAGCATACTACAGTTCCCAGAATTCTTGGGAATTCCATGACTGTTTAAAGTTGTATTAAAGGTAAAGGACCCCTGACAGTTAAGTCCAGTCACAGACGACTCTGGGGTTGCGGCGTTCATCTCGCTTTACTGGCCAAGGGAGCTGGTGTACAGCTTCTGAGTCATGTGGCCAGCATGACTAAGCCACTTCTGGCAAACCAGAGCAGCACACGGAAACGCCGTTTACCTTCGTGCTGGAGTGGCACCTATTTATCTACTTGCACTTTTTGACGTGCTTTCGAACTGCTAGGTTGGCAGGAGCTGGGACTGAGCAATGGGAACTCACCCCGTCGTGGGGATTCGAACTGCCGACCTCCTGATCAGCAAGCCCAAGAGGCTCAGTGGTTTAGAGTTGTGGATGTGGCCTTGTCTTTTCTTGGCCTTGTGCATTTTGTGAGTTGGCAATTTTTATTGTTCTTTCCCCTCCCCCCAATTGGAGTTACTACAGTTTTGGTTGTATTGGATGTATTTTATATTTTACCTCAGCACTTACCTTCTTAGTTTGTCCTGTGTGTGAGTTTTTGTGTTCCCTTTGAAGAGGGATGGATTGTTAAACCATTCTGAGAACTGAACAATTATTACTGTCCTTAACAAACTATACCTCCTATAATTCTTTGAGGGGCGCCATAACAGTTTAAAGTGATACGGCAGTCCTGTAAATATGTGGTGCGAATATAGCCTGGACGTCTTTCAGTTCTTGTGGAGCAGCTCCTTGGACCTTGTCACTGCAAGTGGCAGCTGAGCAGATGCCATTTTATTCTTGTCTCAAGAATGAGAGTTCTGTAAGTGGTTGATGCATTTGCAGCAGCTGGGAGATTCTCCCCACCAGGCGAATTTGAAACCTTAATAGTGCACAGAGGGATTTCTGGGGAGTGTTAGAAAGGAATGAGAAGCAAAATATATAAGAGAGCTTCCTGAGTGCAATTGTGGCAGTGGTGACCTTTCTGCCACATGACTGCTGGCTGAACATTCCCTCCATGAGAGGAGAAATATCCCCTGACTCTCTAGGAACACAATTTATTTTGGAGGTGAAGGTACTGCATCTTCTTTCCCCTTTCCCCTTGGCCATCAAGCCACTGCTATGAACCTTTTAACAAGGTTGAACCAACCATTCTTCCCCCACCACAAAATGCCAACAACCTTGCAGCTGCATTTCTCAGTGTTATTGAGCACCAGCCAGACATGCCCTTCATTAGCTTACCTTTCTTTCCCCTCCCTTCCCTGGTATGATGCTGCTTCCTGCAAACACATTATACTGGCAGAACCAGTGTAGGGCTGGGACCCGGGAGACCAGAGTTCAAATCCCCATTCAGCCATGACTTTGCACCTGTCCCTAATCCCTAAGCCTGACCTTCCTCACAAGGTTGTTGTGAAGATAAAGGGAAGGGGGGAGAATTATGTATGCCACGTTGAGTTCCTTGGAGGAAAGGTGGGATTAAAATGTATTACTAAATAAAGCATAGACCCCTTTTAAAATTTCTTTTAATGTAATTTTATTGTTGTGAGTTTCCCTGGCTGCTTCCTTCATAGAGGAAGGGTAAGTTGTCAGTTTGAAATAATAGAGATAAAGTGATTTCATGTTTGACTTGTTTCTGTGTGCTACTAGAGTGGTTTAGACTAGAGCAGCAGGCCTCAGGTTGCCTATAATAGACAGCTGAAGGCTGGGAAGTCAGCCACTTAGGGACCTACAAAATACAGGTCACTTCCTGTCTGCATTGTTGTGCTGTTGTAAACACATGTGCTGGTTGGCCAACCCTAATTCCACACTGAACTGTGGTCACAACTTGCATTGCGGTTTTGAGGGCAAGTGTAGGTAATGCAAAGTGCATGAATGGATCTGCTGTGGCCAGTGTGTGTGTATCAGATGACATTGGATCACTTTTGCACACTAGGGCCTTTCTTTAAAACCCATGCTTAAGATTCCAGTTTAGCACTGAAGATTTCCACGGAGAAGCAAATTATATGCCTGCTCGCATAACACAGCTGATCCCTGCTGTTCTGGCTATTTTTGGAGGTGTGATCCTCTGCACACAGAGGCAGGGGTCCATGCAGGCTTGGCTTGGTTTGGAAGTAGGGAGGAGGGGAGAAGTTCTAGGAAAGATGTGGGCATCACCACTGCTGTGCTCCTGAGTCAAGGGGACCCACCTTGCTTAGTGCTTAGAGTGCAAAGTATCCCAACATGTTGTTGTTGTTCAGTCGCTCAGTCGTGTCCGACTCTTCGTGACCCCATGGACCAGAGCACTCTAGGCACGCCTATCCTTCACTGCCTCTTGCAGTTTGGCCAAACTCATGTTAGTAGCTTCAAGAACACTGTCCAACCATCGCATCCTCTGTCGTCCCCTTCTCCTTGTGCCCTCCATCTTTCCCAACATCAGGGTCTTTTCTAGGGAGTCTTCTCTTCTCATGAGGTGGCCAAAGTACTGGAGCCTCAACTTCAGGATCTGTCCTTCTAGTGAGCACTCGGGGCTGATTTCTTTGAGAATGGATAGGTTTGATCTTCTTGCAGTCCATGGGACTCTCAAGAGTCTCCTCCAGCACCATAATTCAAAAGCATCAATTCTTCGGCGATCAGCCTTCTTTATGGTCCAGCTCTCATAAAGAAGGCTGATCCCAACATACTGTATATTTATTTACTGCATTGATATCCCACCTTTTCCTCCAAGGATCACAAGGTGGCATACATGGTTCTCCCCTTCCTTCTTTAATCCCCACAACAACCCTGTGAGGTAGGTTAGGCTAAGAGGCAGTGACATGCCCAAGGTCACCCAGTGAAAACTTTATGGCCACATGGGGATTTGAACCCTGGTCTCCCAAGTCCTAGTCCAACGCTATGGCAGCTTTTTAAAAGCAGCTTGCTAGGATTACACAGAGCTTGCAAAAGGTAAGGAAAGCCAGCCCCCAGCAGGAAATTGGGTTAGGTTTCCTGTGTATGGATCAAGCTTCATATGGGGCAAGTGGGAGTTGTAGTCCAGAGCATCTGGAGGCAAGGTTGTGATGGATGGGTGATGTCGGGGCATCCATAAGTTGATGACAAAGTTACTGTAGCCTTGAACTGGGAATCCAGGAAATGGAGGCTTCTAGGAAACCAGTTTGCTTTGAAATTGAACTTGAGCTCTCTGGCATATCAATAAATTCTATTTTTACAGGGTGCTGGTGCTTCTTTTCTCTGCCCTCCCTCTCTCCATTGCTTGCTCGGAATATTATACATAAAAATAACAAAATCCAAACCAATCCTCTTAGATCCTCTTTCTTATAATATGTTAATTATTGTGTATATTTTGTCCCTTCTTAGTCAAGCAATTTACCTCTTAAAAAAATACCGGTAAACATAATTATATTTATTTCTTAAATGAAACCGATTGCTCAGTATACCCCCAACCCCCTTGTTTACAAATTACTGTGTGCTTAGTATTTTCCTTGTTACAGAAGATGGACAGGTCCATAATTTCCTGAATTACCTTCCTCCCTAATGGGCTGACAATGGCCTGTAACAAGATCTGGGTTGAACAAGGACTATTAGGCAGTATGAATCTCTGACCCAGAAGGACCTGCAGCCAGATCTAGTGTTGAATGAGAGAAAGGTGTTGGCGAAGGGCTGGGGCATAAAGGGCATGAGACACAAGTTACTGCAAGCAGGGACATGGGGTGAGATTCATTGCCTTGTTGCAGCAGTCCTGTTTGTTCTTCTTTTCCTTTTACAATCCAAGGCAGCTAACATGAGAAACATAGAATCCAAGAAAACTAATAAGAAAAAGGAGCCAGCAGGTTAAAAATCACTAAATAGCAACACAAAAAAATGTAAATTTGATCTGTGGGAGTGATACTGATGTAAAAAGCCCTATGTAGTACAGTCAAGCTTTTAAAAGGTCAAAAGCCTTTTAGAACACACAGATCTTACTGGCTTTCCACTGCTATAGCAACACAGATCTCCTGCCCAGGCAGGGAGTCCCAGAGCAGCAAAACAAATGTGGGCTTCGTAAGCTCCCTTGGATCTCTTGCTCATAAACCAGATCCTGTTGGTGGAGAAAATGGCCCGCTTTAATCACCATCACATCTTTGGAAAAGGCTTTCTTTTGCCTGCTCTTTCCCAACAAGCTGATCACTTATTGCATGACAGATCATCTACCTGCACACTGCCCCTGTCACACTTTCCACTGCACTGAGGAGGTTGGAGGTAGAATCATAGAATCATAGAGTTGGAAGGGGCCACAAGGGCCATCCAGTCCAACTCCCTGCCAAGCAGGAAACACCATCAAAGCATTCCTGACAGATGGCTGTCGAGCCTCCGCTTAAAGACCTCCAAAGAAGGAGACTTCACCACACTCCTTGGTAGCAAATCCCACTGTCAAACAGCTCTTACTGTCAGGTATGTGGCGTGCTTGTGGGTTTCCCACAGGCATCTGGTTAGCCTGATCCAGCAATTCTTATGGGTGATGCTGTAATGTTGCTGTACACATTCAGCATATGAGGTGTGTGTTATTGGGTTTTTGTTTTGATTATGAATTTTGTGTTTTTATAAATAACAACAACAACAACAATCTTCATGCTGCAGTTACAATAGCCACCTATTGATGGAACGTGACAGCACCTTACATTTTTATGTATATAGGAAGATACAGTACATATAATAATTATTATTATCATTATCGTTATTATTATTTGGTTTGAGGTCACTTTATAGAATTATAACTTTAAAATGAGTATTTTATACATGATAAAACTCTAAGCTATTTACATAAAAACAATAAAAATACAGCAGCATTCATTGACATTTGCATCCATTTGTTGTGTCTGCTAGAGAGCAGGGGAGGGCAGATCATCATGATTATGATTATTATTATATCCCATGTTTCTTCCAAGGAACTCAGAATGGCATGCTTATTGGATAGGGAGTTTTTCTTAATTTATTTAAGCAATTTTTATATCGCTTAACTGCAATCGTCTCTAAGCAGCGTACAACGAATACAGTATGGAAAAGGTAAAAATCAGTAAAAACTTTCAGTTAAAATGCCTGCTGGAATTTTAAAAAAAAAATCAGTAAGACACCGAAAGTTCAACAGGGAGTGGGCCAGTTGTAAATACTGGTAGCTGCTTTGAGGGCTGTAGCTGAGAAGCAGGAAATAAATCTATTAAATATATAGCAGAGCCAAATCTATCTTCTGCCCACTCATGCGACAGAACAGTATGCTTTTGACAATGAGCTGTGACACAGGGTCTTGGCTGTAGTTGCTTACCTAAGTCAGAAAGGTACCTACTGGGCTGTGTGTGTATTTCTGCTATAAAGGGCTGACAATAGATAGGATGATCAGAAGTGTCCCTAAGCGTGACAAGGGACGTTCTGCCAAAGGGATGATTTGTTGGGATGTAAGTCTGCCGCCCAGTGTTGTGCATCTGGTTGTCAACAAGCAGGTTGAATCCTGCTTGTGGGTTTCCCATAGGCATCTGGTTGGCCGTTGTAGGAAACCGGATGCTGGACTCGCCAAGCCGTTGGTCTGATCGGGGGGGGGGGGGAGGTTAAATTCTCCCTTAAGAAATGTATGGTGTGCAGACCATCATGGAGATCTCCAGATGACTCGTTTAGCATCATATCACGGCACCATGGCTTTTTCCTTCTCGGAGGCCAAAGAAAGGTCAGCATTGCTGCGGGCTGTATGCATGTGGTGGTGGCTGTGATGGCACCACCGTGCAAAACCTAAATAAACTCTGCCTGGGCATGCCAAGACCTTGTCCCTGGGCTACTGGCCAGCATTCCAGCCTGTGCTCATCACCTGGGGGTGTCAGTCAAAGCAGCTTCCTAGCCCTGCCCTTTGGGGAATATAGCATGCTGTTGACATGGGCCGTTGGCTTTTTTAAAAAGAATATGTGCATCCTTATTTTTATCCTGTGTCCTGATCCCAGTTTGTGGCAGAATGAGCAGCCTTTGTTTGAACTTGCACTTCAGGCAAAAGCAGTGCTGAGCTTTTCCTTCTTGGGTGCTCTTTCCCATGCATTTTGGGTGGTGTCAGAACGTTCAGTGGTTGCTCATGAGTAATCAGCCAAACGCAGAACTTCTAAAAACTAAGTTCTTTATTGTGAAGATATTTACAGTGGAGCAAAAGTTCAAACGTCCATCTCATCCCTCCGCAGAGTCCGGGAATGAACCCTTCCGGTTCTTGGTCCAGCAAAAGAGGCGCGGGATTCTAAACCCCCGCCTCCCCCTTCCACGTCTTTCCTGTCTGCGAACTCGGGGCGCGGGAAACTGTCCCTGTTCCCCGCTTCCCCCTTGGTGCCCAGGCTCTGCGATCCCTTCACAGACCCTGCGCCGACTTCCTGCCCCCAACTCCCCCTCCCCACTGGAGGAATGGTCGCTTCCTCCTGAGGAGGGGGATGATGAACTGCTGAACAGAGGGGGTGGTTCCCTGTACTCCAAACGATCCCGGGATGCTACCAGCCGTGGGGAGGGGGGTTTCCTGACAGGTGGGATCTCCTTTCGTGCTCTTGGACTGCTCACACCTCTTTGCATGTTCCAAGGGAGCAGGAGTTGGGAGTCATCGTCTGACATGTCAAGGAAACTTATCCTGAAATAAAATGCACAGGTAATGGCGGTGGTGGGCAGTTAGCCATGCACTCTGCCTGCTTACCCCACCATCACTCTCACAGATCCGATGCTCCGGCTGCACTTGGGTATCCTGTGGGAACCGAAACTCACAGACCTTGTTGGCAACGGCTGTCAGTTTCGCATCTGCAAGCAGTCCAGCAACAATCCTGAGACAAAAAAGAGGCTGGAGATTGCGTTTGAGGATGTTGAGGGCTTGAGGGTACAATTAATGCACAGTTAGCAAAATATGCATGTACACCAGGAGTTGGATAATATAAATTTGGATTTCGTTGAAGGTGCTGTGGCTACCACCCTCTGATCACGTCTCTCCCTCCCTCCCTGCCCTGCCCAAAAATCAAAATAAAATCCCAGATCAGCCCACCACCGAGAGACAGACTCTTTACTTTTCCAGTGGATCTGGATAAAAGTTGGAACCAGAAGAATTAATCTGTTTCTTGAAAAGCAGATAGAGGTGAAAGGGGAAGTGGGAAAGAGAGTCAGTCAGTCTTCCGAGTTGCTCCTTCAGCATCTTTGTACTTCTCAGGGGAGAAAGGGTAGCCATTCTTACGCACCTCATGACTCGGTGGCAGTGAGTTTGCAGGGACTCAGAGGCCTTGAGGATGTCAAGGTAAGACATCAAGAGTGGTATGGCTGCCTATTGGCAAGCATGAGGCGGAGTCTGCAATTAGACTCGCCAGTAGGCCCATCAAGTCAAAGCAAGTATTTTGCCTTTCCAAGTCTATGCTGTTAGTGCCATCCTTACCAGTACTTTAAGGAAGGTGGCAGCAGCACAGGCACCGAGTTGCACCCAAGATTGGGGGTGACATCCCGCCAGGCCTCCTCTTGTCCTCTCAATATTGGAGGCAGGGGGCTGAGTCCCATCCCAGCAGACATTGGGGGGGGGGGGGAGCTGCAGAGGCCTCAGCCCCATAGAGTTGGCAGGCCTGGGAAGCAAGGACATTGAGGGCAGAGGCAGCCAGCACCTGTCTCCAGCCACCTTTGTGCCAAAAGGTTGTGTGTCTGCATACTGGTTGATTTCTTGATTAATAAAAGGACTGAGGCAAGCGTGTCGCTTTCAGGGCTGTGTACATCTGCATTTGGATCTGGGAGGAAAAAGAGAGGCTTCAAAGCTATAAAAATAGAGGATGGTTGCTGGGTGACAGAAACGAGCCGCTCCTGGTTGCCCAGGTGAAAGCCAATATCACGTGTCAGTTGTCTCTTCCTCGTCAGCTTGGGTTTGTTTCCAGTGGCATTTTCGTTGCTACGTGGCTGGCATAATGTGTGCATCAGCCTGGACTGCGACCTGCTTCTAAAAGGGTATGGAAATACTTCATGTCTCGAGGCACACCGGCTTGTTGATATTCCAATTCTGTGTGAGAACCCGGGAACAAAATGTTTGCCTCCTTTAGAGTAGCTGCAAGTGATGCTGTGGCATCCCTGAAACTAATCTCCCCAACAGCAACACTAACATGGGCAAAATGGTCTGTGCAGTGTGACGCTTAGGTGTCTAGAATGCCAGCCTTGAAAGTGTTCAGCATCTCTTAGGTGTCCATGTTTGTGACTTCTGGGTTAGCTGGATTTCCCTGAATTAAAACTGTGTAGCTTCAGCTTCACCACCCTTTGAACTCCCCTCTTTTTTGTGCACCAAACTGGTCTGTGGGCTGCGAGTGGCCCATGAACTTTATTCAGGTGATCCCTATCATGTCTGCAGGTATACCATAAAAAAAATCATACCGCATCAAGCATAGTGCACTGCAGGTCTGCCAACCACAGCTGTATACCATACAGTTGTTGCAAGATTCATATCCTGAAATGTGGATTTTAACTTTTAAGGGGTGCAGGGAACACTGCATTTACTTACACCCACACACACTCACACACTGGGCTTGGAACTATCATATGGAAAATTCTAGATCAGGCTCATTTTCATATCCCTTTAATTGATAAATTACTAGAGATTTAAATGATTGGGGAGTGCAGACTGTAATAAACAGAGCTGCAAGCAAAGAGTTTGCTTATTTGTCGGAACCACTTTAAACTTGCTGTATTAGTGAAATGAAAAAAAGAGGGAAAGATATTGCGAGAAGTGTACAGAAACGAAAGGCTTTTAAAGGTTTTTTTTTACAGCTTAAAACACTTTCAACTGTTACAAACAGTCTTTTGTAATATGCAAAAGCTTTTATGATATGCAGAATTATTCTAATCAAAGTTATTGTCTGCTTTTTAACGAAGCATTTAATCTTCTGAAAAGTCTTTAATTGGCTAGCAGCCCTTATTTCCACACATCCTAATGAGGGCTTTTAAAACGGGAACAGACCTTCCTCATTATCCCACAGCTAGAGGAACTATTGATCTTGCAAAATTGTAACAAATATATTTAAACAACCTCCCGTGGCTCAGTTTGAAGAAATCCCCACTTTCTTGCCCCTCATCTCTGAGTTCCTGAGAACTGAAGTTCCTGATGGGGAGGGTCCATGTTTGCTACATAGCTGCAGAAAGGGGTAGCTTTATGGATTAGCATTATTTAGAGTGGCCTTCCCCAATCTGGTGACCTCCAGTTGATGCCATGATGGGAGTTGCAGCTCTAAGGCTCCTGAGGGTATCCAGCTGAGGCTGAGGCTTAGTATTATCTCTGAAGGTTCCCAGGTGACATTAGCCGTTGCCTCCAAAGGCTTATGCCATGCAGAACACTTCCTGGGGGGCCATCAGTGAAGGAAGCAGGGAGTTGATTGACAGTCCTTGGTGTTAACCTTAACCTGCCCGGGCTTTTTCTACTCCTGTTCCTCTGGTCCCATACTAGGAGTAAGTTCCCATTTGGTAGCCTGTCTAGCAATTTCTTTCTGAGCCTGAGGACTTGGCAGGCTGAAGGGTTTTTTTTTTCACTTGGAGAGAGATGTGTGTCCAAGATGCAAACTTTTGGACCCATTGCACTACTATGTTCCATGTTTGATAGAAAAGCATAAAATTTCTGTAGCCAAGTGAATGCAGGGGGTTGCTGTTGTTTTCTTGGAAGCTCACATTTAATTTTGCTTCTGACTTGACTAAAAATGTTCATCTCTAGACCCAGCTCAAGTGAGGCATTCACAATAAAAATGAGTACTGCATTACAGGTTTACTTTTTGTTTTATTTTGTGTGTTTCTAGTTCATGTCTCTTTTATATGTTTTATGTGAAATGAATTTGAGTTTAAAATCTTTTTTTTTTTTAAGGGAGACTTAAAGGAAAAAACACAACATATCAGTCATGTATTGTGGCCCACCAGGTATTGGACAACTATCCTGTGATCCTAGTCCAGGAAAACAGTAATCACTGGAGATTTGTAGGTCTCCTGATAGGCTGGGAGTTGCTTGGTGCATCCCCACTTGTGTTGGCCTGATATAGATTTGTATAGGTTCATGGTAAGAAATAGAGATATTTGTAAGACTCGTAATGTGACCTCATTTTCTACCTGTCTTGCTAATATTCCTCCTAAGAGCACTAAACTGCTTTCATGGGCAAAGGCCAGCCATATGTCCTGGTTCTTCAGGGAGAAAACAACAGAGAGTCTTGTCACCCCCTTAAATACAATGCTGCAATAAACTTGTTAGCTTAGCTAATTCTCTGGAAACATTTATAGGGGGCATCTAGGATCAGGTGCTGCCTTTGCTCATACGTGAGCAAGCTCTTTGCTTGCTCCTTGTTTTTCAGGAAAGCCTTGTGGCATATTCCAGAGTTCTCTCCTTCCGTGGCCTGTCCTTCCTTCCTGTGCCCTCTCTGACTGCAGCTGTCTGTCTCATGCGGCCGAAGGGCAGCGCAGAGTTATTTCTTGGGAGGTGCACGTTCTTTCCCTCTGTAGTAGAAAGATGCCAGGCTGGAGAGGGCCTGGCCCATGAAACGTTTTTGAACACGTTGGGAATACAGTTACAAAGTCATCCACAAAGAAAATGATTACAGAGCAGTTGCTTGTATGCAGAAGGTGCCGTGGTCACTCTTGATGTGTCCAGATAGGGCTGAGAAAGGGTTTGGTTTGCTTATGGAAATTGAATCCGGCACTCTTTCCGCTGCACCTTCCCTTACAGGGTTGTCTGACATTTAGTACATGTGACCTCAGTGAGATTTTAACTTCATGTCAGCTCTGACTTGGCACGAGGCGACTTCCTGCGTTACTAGATTGTGTCATAGCCAGCATTCCTCTCTAATCCACATGTCCTTCTCTTTTGCTCCTTTGTAGGTTTCAAGTGCCCCATTTGTTCCAAATCCGTGGCTTCCGACGAAATGGAAATGCACTTTATCATGTGTCTGAGCAAGCCCCGCCTCTCCTACAATGGTAAGTGGGGGCTTTTCCAAGAGGCCGGTTCTTCCAGAGGCCAGTTTGATACAGCAGGATGGGGGGCACGGGCTGCAAGGGCGGGTGGCGCCTGGGTTGCTCCAGGGAAATTTGCGCCCCATTTGACTTGCCTGTAGCCATCTTGTGTTCTTAACCAGCTCACCTTTCTCAACATCTTTCATGCAAGCCCAAGGGTGAACAGCCAGATTTGGTTGGGACTCCAGCTCCCACCAACCTGAGCCAGCATGGCCCCAATGGTCAGGAAAGGTCAGGGTTGTAGGCAAGCAGAAGCTGGAGGCTCCAGATTCCCCAGACCTGAGGTCAGCTGTCCAGCAGCGAGCGTTGATGCATCATGTCTCGTTCTTCCAGCCTGGGCTTTTGGTGACGTCACCTGCGCTCCTCAGAACTGTGTCGGCTTATGTGCTAAAAAAATACAGAGAGAGACAGAAGTACCAAAAACTGTTGCCTGGAAAAATAAGTACTAAGCCATTTTCTATGCAATGCATTCTCAAAAATAGATGCAAACTAAGTTTCTGGGATTTCCCCCACACCTGCTTAAATTCTTCTGAATTAACTCTGCAGCCATAAGGACTAGAAACTCTACAGTAGAAGGGTTTTATGTACTGGGTATCAAATCCTGTTCTTAGATAGTGTTGATTGTGAGCTCATGGTGGGGGGTGGGCATGCAATGCCCTCCTTTTGCTGCTGGAGCAAAGGCAGTAGTCTAGCACTTGGTGGGTGGGTGGGTGAGTGTGCATGCATGCATGCATGGTTGGTATAGACCAAGAACCCCGGGTGATTTCTTCAGCCTCCTTTGCAGAGCCAGTGACCCGCTTCCCTGGCTCAGGGCACTCGCTTGCTTTCTGCTTCTCACACAGAGAGCAGTGCAGGCTTTGCTCAGGGCTGCTGCAGTTGCTGCGTTGCAGCCCAGCTGGCTCTCAGCGTGGCAAGGGGGCTGATTGCTTTCTCCCGCCCCCCAGGAGTGATGAGCGGGCCTGCCCAGCGGGGGGCAGGGGGGGAGTGCAGGCAATGGCTTGACCGGCACCTGCTCCAAGCTGTCAGTGCCAGGCTGCATTAGTCCCCCAGTGTCCCTGACGCTACACAGGATCCGCCCAGGCTGTGCTGGCAGAGACGGCGCCAGGCAGCTCCTGAGGCTGCGAGCTAGAAATCAGGTCAGGAGGAGGAGCTGGTCGCTCTGCATCACAGCTGGGCCTTCCCCAGCCTGCCTGGCAGCAGCCTGCGATAGGGAAGGCAGCTCCATCACCCCCCTCCCCATGCAGAAATTTCTCAACCTGCCAAATTGAGCATAGCCAGAGATGGTGCACCTTACTCAGTGGTGCTGGAAGATTAAATCCGAGCTGCATTCTCTGCTGCCCTCCCCACCATGAGGATCCCTGTTCTTCAACACCCCACCCCACTGCCCCAATGAGCCCTTACCATGCATTTAGCCTGCTCTTACACAGGGTTGTGTCAGGTCAGGCAGCGGGTTTGGGGTGGGGAAAGTGGCAGGGGATTTGTGGAAACAGCAGAACTGCAGTGCTTAGCAACTCATCCAGTGCCCCCCCCCCTTTGTCCTCACCTTTGTTGCCTATTTTTGGAGCTGTGAAGCAAAGGAGGGCTTTCACAGAATTGCCTCCAGGCATCAGACAGTGGGATGCTGGTTTCCTTTGATGCCTCTCAGTGTCAACCTAGCAGCCTCTTTGGCCTGCGTTTAGTTCACAGGCTTCCAGAGGAGAAGAATATTGCACTATTTGTTAGGGCTGTCAACCGAGTAATGATCTTCGCTGGCTTCCAAGGAGCTAAAGAATTACATGATTAGATTTATGCACACTTAACTAGTGCAGTGGCACAAAAGGTGCTTTTAGCATGGAAAGCGCAGGTGGCAATTTCTATTTTAGCATGCAGACTCTGAATATAAGAAAAGAGAAAAATGTTACCGCTTAATGTTTCAGACAGTGATTTTTGACCGCATTTGCTCTGGATCCTCTTAGTTTTTGTCAGCTTATCTGGTTGGAGAGCACAATAGCAGCAGCCTCCCAGAGTGAGTGTTCCTGAAAAGAGGAGTGAATAATCAAAATGAGTTCTGCAAAATAAACACTCCTTTGTAATGCTATGTTCTGGTTGCAGTAGGAGTGCGATACCCAATTCAGACATCACACTAAACCATGCTTAGTCTTTCATAACAATGGTTTGGCATGATATCTGAATTGCATTTAATCAGATTTTCAAGACAGTGCATCTTCTCTATATAATAAGCTGTCCAGAGGAGGGAATGGACCTTTTTAGTAGCACCCACCACCACCAGGGTATATGGAATGTTCTCCCTGATATCTTTTTAGCACTAGGCGAACACATTTCCCAGGCATTTGAGTGCTATTTTTTTCATTTGACAGCAGTTGATGGTTGTCTCCTCGCCTTGGGGGTGCTGTCTGTGATGGTTGGACAGAGGGATTGTTTTTCATAGTACAATAACCTTGTTTTGCTTTTAATTATTTTGTTTTTTATGTTTACTACTATTTCTAAGTTGTTTTAAGATATGGGTAAAGTGACTAATAAGCTGAAATGATAATCAGTGTAAAAATATTGCCTGTGACTTCCTTTGGCTTGGATGTCTTATTCCTAAAGCATGCAGCACAATCATTGTTTGTTTTGTAGGTAGCAATTGGGTTATTCCCTTTTTTCATTTCGTGATCATAAACAAACCTTCTGTTAACCTCAGCAATTTCCAGAGATGTTTCTGGAGAGACACACCACTGTCTTTGGTCCCTCTGAGTTCTGTTTTCCTTTTCTTTCCCTTTCAGCAGGATGCTTCTTGTAGCGTGAGCAAGGCTGGTCTGTGAGACTAGCAATGTAGTAATAAAAACTAGAATAGAAGCAAGCTGCCCTGACATGCTAACTTTCTGTGGGTAGGAATGCCTTTTCTCAAAGAAGTGTTTATGGTCCACCACATGAGCTCTACCTGTAGTCTGAATTAGTGTAACCTAGACACAGGTTTACCATCTCCATGAGGACTAGGTCCCAAGTCTCTAGACAGATCTCCCATTGCCTTTTTGGAAGGTCCTCCCTTCGAGAGCGGTCAGGAACAAATTAGTTGGCTCTCACATTCAAGATGTGTACAAAGAAGCCAGCCAGTGTCCCCAGCTCACCTATCTAGGTGTGCTGGTGGTAATCGTTTGGTGGCCTAAAAGAGAGAGGGGATCTCTCCTGCTTGGTGGCTTGGAGATAATTCTTATCTGCACAAATGAACGAGCAAGTGACTGTTTACAATATGGCCACTGTTGGGCTCAAGGTAGCTACTCGCGGAACTGCAGTGTAGGGGAAGGCATGCTCTCTGCAAGACCAATGTTGCATGAGAAGAGGGGTTTTATAGCATTAACCCATGGGCAGATCCAGGAGTGAGAAATTCTGCCTCCTTTTATGGGTCCTTACAATCTCCCTCTTGAGGCTGGAACATTGGCAAGGCGGCCCGGGAGGGTGGGAACCCATTTCTACCTGGTCCTCCTTGTTCATCCACCTTCTCTGACCTTCATTCCCCCCTGCAGATGATGTCCTAACAAAGGATGCAGGAGAGTGTGTCATCTGCCTGGAGGAACTCCTGCAGGGGGACACGATAGCCCGGCTGCCCTGCCTGTGCATTTACCATAAGAGGTAGAGTATGAAGAAGACCTGGGTTCAGCCTTCTCCCCGTAGAGTTCTGTTGTGGGACAGCAGGGCTCCTGCAAATGGTCAAACCTGTCACATGGCACCTTCATATGGGCCACTGAATTTCTTGGGTGCTTCTTCCTCCTCAAGCCCCTTCTGCTGGGCACATGTGGCCATGCTGCTCCTCATCCACGCCCCCCTTGTGGAGCTATGACAGGTACTTGGCCTCAAGGATCCCCTGTTGTGGGGTCTAATACCCACCTTTTCTTCTTCAGTTGTATAGATTCCTGGTTTGAAGTGAACAGATCCTGCCCAGAACACCCTTCGGATTGACCCTGGCAACGCTTGCTGACCTCTCCCAAGGTGAGGCTTTGCTTAGAAATCTTCTCTTGAAACATCTGGAGGCCTTAAAACACCACCCACACTTCTATTTATTGCCAAGTTTTAGCATGCAGTGTTGACAAAAAACAAGCAGAGGGCAACCAATCAACAAATGCTAACAGTTTGTCCAACACTATATTTTAAAGATAAGAACTAACCCCTGAGTCATTCTTTACCCAATAGATGAAATTTTAAAACAACCAAAACATATTAAGCTGACAGAACTTGAAAGAGGTGTCAGCCGAACCACAAGACAAATGTTGTAAAAACCAGGATATTCAGAAATAGTTTTGCAGTGGATGGATATGACTTGTCTGCACAAGCTGCAAACCCTCATAAATGCCCTGGTTTTTATTTGCTTGCATGTGCTAATCTTTGTCAATTTCTCTACTTAAACATGGAACACATTTCTACAAACTACTGAGCCTTTCAGGGATGTCACCAGCAAGCTATTTACTAGTTAAGTCAGTCTATGGTGCAGTTAACAAAAAGCAAGACACCTGTAGTCGACTGTATACGTTTCAAAATTATTTCTAAAAGTAGCATTGGGTCTTCTGTAATAAGCCAGAGTTTCATTAATGTTGAAAAAACCCCACAACCCAAGCAATTATGTGCTGTGTTTCTTTGCAAGGAGGAGAGGGCCCCTTGATGTTCTCAGAGTATGATGTTGATGTGCTGCCTACCAGTTAAGGTGACACTTTGTTGGGTTGACAAACCACATTTTACAAAAAGCCTTGCCACACAGAAACAGTTCCCTCTAATTTTCCTAGACTCCTTTTGTGTTTAAAAACACACCTTCTGCATGCATATTTTTATAGCATCTACATGATGCTTCTCCTGTATCCCCTGCAACCTCAATTCAATCCAGATTTTCCATTTCCAGGAAAAATCCCATAAGGCCAAATAATAATAATAATAATCTGTGTCCAACAACCTATTTGTGATATTAAGCTCCTGTATGGAAGCTTCCTTTTTTCTTTCTTTCACTGAAAGGGTATTTTACCCATTTCAGAACATGGAGTGCATTTGTAAGAATACCCACAATGGATTTCTCATCTCACATGGAAGAATACTCTGGTTTTGTGTTAAGTTTAAACTCCCCTTATTTTGTGGGGGTTAAATATGTTTCTCCTCTGGGTTGGTGTTGTCAAGAACTTGCTTTCCTCGACCTGGACTCACTTCTCTCTGCATGTGGCAATCATTGATCCTGTCATTTCTCTCAACAGGTCATCCTGCCATCCATCCCCCCCACACACCCCCAACCTCCACCGAGCAGGCTCTGGACCCCACTTGGACAACAGTGGGGACGAGGGGCTTGTGTTAACTTCTCAACTTAAAAGGGCAGAAGAACACACCCCAAGAGAAGCTGCTGCCCTTGCAGGGCTACACCTTGGCAGCCGCCAGCCTGGGTCGAGAGGAGTGCCCAGCACCAGAGCCGGCGGCCGTCACCCAGCGGCGCCATGATGTTTGGGCCAGACCTGGTTGCTAGCCAAACGGAGCATGAGAGAGTCACCCACCATTTGACAAGGACTCGGCCCTTCCTGCCATACGCGGGTCACACTTTTGCACAGAAAAGGTGATTACCCACCCCCCTCCCCTTCTCCTTTTCACCTCCACCCCTTGGAAAAGGAAGAGGAAACAACAACCCCCCCCCACCACGCCTGCCCCCCACCCTCATCCTGCGGAGGAAAGGGCATTTTCTGTCACGTTTTTGAAGGCGTCGTAGGTTTGTCTTTCAAGTGTTTACAAAACAGCCATTTCGTGTCAACTGATGTGTGTTCCTGGTGATGTTTACAAGACTGCGTCCTCTTGGGCTCCTGGCTCGAGCTGCTCCGGCAGTTGAGGAGCCAAATTTTCCGAGACCCTTCTCTTCTCTCTCCTGCCTTGCCTAGGGACAGCCCCCACCTTCATTGCCAAAAGTCCCCTGGTTTCCCCCTCCTCCCTTCCCCCCCTCCTCTCAGTAAGTCTTGGTTCGAACTCCTGACTCTGGGACACCTTCAGGGGCATATTCTGAAGGGCTGTTTGCCACTCACAAGTGTCCTGCTAAGATGCCTGAACCTTTCTCAGCCCTGTGTGGAAAACAAAAACAGCCAATTTTTATTAAGAAAAAAAAAACCCCACACACAAACACAAAAATGTGCGCACACAGACACACACACACTCCTCCCTGACCCACATTTGAGCACGAAGCGGAGACCGCCTCAGCCATGGGAAAAAAGCCCCTGCCCCGGTGACCTCCATCCAAGCAGGAAAAGGTATCTGTATTTATATAGTAAAAAATTTAAAAAAATAAAAAAAATATTAAAAGCTTGGGAAGGGAAGCTTCCCCTATTAGTCAAGGTGTTTTGATATGGTATTAAATAATGTTCAATAAAATAGTCACTGTTATTTTATTTCAGTTGTATTCTTAGTTGTGTAAGGGCTTGGGATATGGTAGGTGTGCACTTTTATCAATTCTTTTGAGTCTGCAGCTCTTTTTGGTCATTTGTTTCAGCCAAAGGTAAGAAATCCCCAAATGGCAAAATGTTCACTTGGAGTGAGAGTATCCGAAGGGGCTTCATTGAAACGAGTGGTCTAAACCATTGCTTAGTGTGAACAAGCCAACATGTGGGATCCCAGAACAAAGATTGTGGCTGCTGTATTCTTCTGCCATTGCTGCTGTGCGACGTGGGGCTAAGCCATTGTTTCATAGCTTGTTGCTGCTAAACCATCAGTTGGCCTAGCATTACCTGTAAAATGGGGTCAGTGTGAAGTGTGCCACAGCATGTAAATGTGTGACACAGAAGCTTCTGCCACTGATTGGCTAAATTGCTCTGGTGGTATGGACTGTTAAGTCCAGAGAGCAAGGCAGTTTGCCGTCCAAGTTCCATGAGGGATGAAAAAGTTGTAAAGTTTGGCTGGGATTAAAACTTCACCTGGGGGTGGCTGAGGACTGGAAAGAGGTTGCCCTGACTTAAGAGAAACTTTAAAAAAAAGATGCTTGGAGCAAGAAAAGTAAAAGAACGGCAATGGGGTAAGTGCGGCATAGAAGAAATTTGTGGATGAAGGAAGAGGAGACAGAATAGAAAGAAATTGGGAATAAGTACAGAGAAGGCTCTGAAAAAAATGTCAGAATGCTTAGGAGCTGGAGAAGCAGCAGGCCAGGGAATGGAAGTGATAGAAAGTGCCAGGGGAGCCTGTCAAGGGACAAGGCTACTAGAAGAATCAGAGCAAAGATCTTTGACCATTACTTGCAAATCAGAGATTGTGCAGAGGGCCCAGGGAACGGAGGAGCTGTGCATTGTTGGTGGAAAAGAGCCCAAGGGCATAAGAAACCTGTCACTGCTGCATAGTGGGCTGGCAAGCTGGAGAAGGCACAAGGGCCAAGAAGCTGTGCAGGAGGGGCTAGGGGTTTTTTATGCCAGTTCTTTGGTTGCAGTCTTGTAATGTCCACTGGTGCTGCTTCAGTAGCCAATCGGTGCAGCTGCTGGGGTGGCTGAATGCCTCAGGCACTGCAATTCCCCTAACTGGGACTCCTCTATCATTTTTAGGAAAGCCTGGCTGTCACAGCCTGCATATATTTACACAGGTTAAGAATTCTTCCACGTGATGTGTATACTGCTGGGGGTGGTAAAAGGGCATGTGGGGCAATGAATCCCCATCCCTCTGGCTTTGACGATTCACTAAGTGTTACCTGCAGATCTTCACACTTGCGTTTCCTTTTAAGCTACAGGAAGCTGAGCTGTGCAGTTGCAACCACAATCTTGAAAGTTTTTTGCACGGAATTGCAAACCGACACACATCTTTGCTTGGGGCTGTGGTATCACTTATCAAGTAAAAAGGCTGAATGTTAAGGACCTTTTTCTTAGGAATGGCTGCATCTAGTTTCCTTCAGGTAAAAATGAATTGCAGGCAATAGGCAGCCCGAGGCCCCCTCTTGCTTGTCTCAGTGTTGTAGAGCTCAACAGGTAGGAGGATAGGGACAAAACCAGAACTCGCTGGCTCTGGTGCCATCTACTGCTGGGTTCTCTGGATAGCAGGAATGGGGAACCTGTGGCCATTCAGCAGTTGTTAGACTCCAGCTCCCAGCAGCCCTAGCTTGCCTGACCAATGGTCAGGGATGATGGGAACTGCAGTCCAGCAAACACAGCACAGGTAGAGCTGCAAGTTCACTCATTCTTGGTCCATGGAATGAAAGAAAGGAGCTGCACCTTGTGACATGGTTGACAGCAGGAGCAATACTTCCCCCCCCCCCCAATAAAACAGTGGAGGACCAGAAAGATGACAGCTCTAGCCTCAATTTCAAATGTGATGCGTTGGATGCTCCCCTCCACCTTCCCCGGTACCGATGAATCAGTGCCATTAATTTGACTGCCTTTGTATGCCACCTTTCTGCCAAGGCATCTGTATTTGTATTACGGTCTTGAAACACAGAAACGAATGGTATAAAATGCAGTGACAAGAGCATCTTAGGCCAAGGGATGGTACAAGTTCTTCTCTAATGGCTTTTGTCTTCTCTTAAGAGCACACAGGTTTTGCATAGCTACAGAGAAGGTGGAGGAAAGGCTACCCTCCAATCTCTTGATGCTCTCTGGCTCGGCATCCTCTCTTCCAGCTTATTAATTGGGGATAATGTTTTTCATTTTGTGAGACCCTTGCAGGAAAGGCAAAATCTGACCTTGGTGCTGGGAGGCCCAGTTCCCATTACCAGGGTTGGCTCGTACAGATGCAATCTGTCTTATGTCTGAGGTTCAGATCCTGCACCCTCACTGCTTCTCCTGTAGTGTACAATATCCCATGCCAGCATTCCCCAACCAGTGCCCTCCTGCTGTTGCTTCCAGATTCCAACTCCCATCAGCCCTGAGCATTTCATGGGAGGTGGGAGTCCCAACAGCTGGTGGTCCATAGGCTGGGGAAAGCTGCTCTCTTGCCTGACCTGTGCTGAAGGCAATTTACTATTGCTTCATCTTGGTTAAATGGTGGTGGTAATGAGGGCAGCTTGAAGTCCTGGATCATGGGTTCTGCCAGTGAATTGGAAAGTAAGAAATGAAAAAGCAGATGCCAGAAGATTCGCAGAGGAGTTAAAAGACACATACACCTGTCAACCTGTGTAGGTAGGAAAAATGGACTGAGAAGTCAGCATGCAACTGCAACTTTGCTTCCTGGAACTATAGAGTGAAGGATGAGTAAGAGGTAGATACCTCTCTGATTTGAAGTAGATCAACAAGGTTTTCGGACTCAGAAATGTCACAACAGCCATAGCAAAACAACTTTTCCCCCTTCTAGATTAGGCTGCTGAAATGAAGAAAGCTGATTAGCAGTGGGCCTTGGTGGGAAAAAGACAGAACAAGTACTGGTACTGAAAATGATTTTATGTGATCAGAAGCCCCCCGTTCTTTCATTTTAACTGGGTGCTTTTGCAGCTGGCTCTGGTTGGTAGATCTTGGGCAGGCACCCCCAAACTCAGCCCTCCAGATGTTTTGGGACTACAATTCCCATCATCCCTGACCACTGGTCTTGTTAGCTAGGGATGATGGGAGTTGTAGGTCCAAAACATCTGGAGGGCCGAGTTTGGGGATGCCTGATTTTGGGGCTTTAGTAAAAAACCAAAGCAGATTCAGCAAGCCTGGTCTTTGCCAAAGGACAAAACTTTAGGATTTTCTCCACTGGAAGAGCATTTCTTCAGAGCCTACACCCCATCCCAGTTTCTACCCATGTGCTTTTTTAACACCTGCAGCTCCATCTGCTCCACAAATGCACATTTGTGGCTCATTTCAGCTCTGCTTGGCAAAACGGGTATGTAATACATATTCAGACAGAGGTGTCTGTGGAATCACATGGGCTTGCCCCTCCAGCCAAGGTCATGGCTGCCTAACAAAAGGTTGCCACATTTAAAGCATCTTCAAAATCAAAGCTTCCATCAAGGAACCTTGGTAGTGGCACACTGGGTGAAGCAGAGAGTTCTCCGCTATACCGATTCCCCTTTGGATAACTACAGTACTCTGCATCCCTTGAGAGAATGGAAAGCTCTGCAGGTTGATCTAAACTTGTTTAATTTTTAAGATTGCAGTGCAAATGGGCCAGAGGTGGTAGGCAAGCCCCCTTTGGAAGGTCGTATGTGGTGCAGCCTCTGCAACAGATGCTTCCACAGATGGAGCTTGCGCCCTGTATGGGAAAAAATGCTGGGCCTCATGGCATCCTTATTGTGTGTCCGTAATGGTTTGTGCTCACGATGGTAGCAGAAAGTATATACACAATCCCACTTTCAATACTGTGCTCCTCCAGATGGCAGTGATGCAATAACACTGGGGAACCATCACAGAACAATTCATAAAGTGGACTGATGTGTGTGGACGGTTCCATGTAAATCCACCACAAAGCACTGTTATTACATCTGCGGAGACAATCTCTGGCTTTCACAGCACCTTTCCAGGGTTCATGAGGTTTTTAGGGTCCAGCACCGCCTTGATCTGCTGCATAGTGGACAGCGCCACCTCGCCTACTTCCTCACGCAAAAACTGGCGTTTGCCCAGGCCTATGCCATGTTCCCCTGTGCAGGTGCCATCCATCGCCAATGCACGCCTGGAGGAAAATAATAAGAGCACAAACATTGGATCAAAACATAAGCACATCCGTGCTGGTACCTTGTTCCCAGCATTTGCCAGTCAGATGCCCCTGGTCCTCTTGTTAGAACAAGGGCCAGCAAGGATGCAAAGGGGCTGTGAGTTTCGCCTCACCCCTTGGCTTACACAGCCCCCCCACATATTGGAAGGTTAACTTACGAAGCAGAAAGACTATTCTTCTATTATCACCATCTCATTCATTGGAGGCTCTTAAGCAGCAGTGAACCACAGAGCACGAGTTGGAAGGGACCCCAAGTGTCATTAGTTTAAAGGAATGACAGCTCCAGAATCTCTGACAGACGCCCATCCAACCTCTGCTTAAAAGCCTCTAGTGAAGGAGATTGGTGGACTACCTTTCAAGGTAGTCCATTACCCTGTCAAACAGCTCTTGCCGTCAGAAAGTATCAAATGTTTAGTCGGAATCTCCTTTCTTGTCATTAGAATCCACTGGTTCAGCCCTCCCCTCTGAAGCAGTAGCAAACAAGTTTGCTCCATCTTCCATGTGATAGCCTTTTAGATGTTTGAAGATGGCTCTCATATCCCCTCTCTAGAATAACCCTCAACCATTCCTCATAAGGCTTGGTTTCCAGACCCTTGATCACCAGTCAGATCCTTACCTGACCAGCCGTTTGGAAAACTCTGCCACCCTCCTGCTTTCTTCGGCGTCTTCCGGATCAAAAATCAAGAGGCAGTGGAAGTTCCCATCACCAACATGGCCGACAATAGGGCCTGAAAAACCAGCAGCGGTAAAGAGATCATTGTTTGCCATGATGTAGGATGAAGATGAGGCCAGCCTCTCCCAATCTGGTGCCCTTCAACTGGACTAAAACATCTCGGGACTCCAGTAGCTCAAGGACCACCTCTCCCCACATGAGCCAACCTGGACCCTACGCTCATCATCATCCAAGGCTTCCTTCGTGAGCTCCCTTCCACTAGAGGTTCAGAAGTGGCAGTTCAAAATCAGGCGTTTTTAGTGGTGCCCCCACCCCCATTTCTGGAATGCTCCTCAAACAATATTCTGCCCACCTGTGAGCTTGGACTCCAGTAGGTCTTTCTTTGTTTCCAGCAGGATTGCAGGGAGGCGGGAGATTGGAACACAGACGTCAGTCGAGTATCCCTACAGATGAAGATGTGAGGAGGGAAAGGGTGGGGCAAGTGAGATGCTTTTGAGGAGGCATAACATCTTTTTGACACCCACCAGGCCTCAAAATTCCCTTGCCTAGCCTTCAGCCCAAGGAAGAGAGGTGGCAACTAGGGGGCGGAGGCGGGGACTATGAGAAGACCAATTGTAAGAGTGGAAAGAACCAGGAAAAGCCGCCTATCCCAGCCGTCTGCAGCAAAGGCCAAACTCCTCCATCAGCACCACCCCACTGCAACCCTCCAGTCTACCCTTGTGTGGCTCCACAGCAGCCCAGTCACGTTGCACCAAACCCTAGTTTCACTACACATGCAGCAGAGTTCTTTCATCAACAACTCATTCTCAGAAGCAACCTTGAAAAGAAGGGAGGCAGTCAGCCGAACTCAGGAACCTGCCTATAACTCAACCTTGCGATCCCCGTGAATGGAGGTGGCGTTCAGAACAGGGTGAGCGAGAGGTGAGATGAAGCATAATGGAGAGTGTTCTTGGTAACTCAAGCAAAGGAGCCAATTTGCAAGGCAGATCAGATTTCTTTCTTTTTAAAGTGCTAAGCCACCCACCGGAGCTTGCTCCTCTCCCCTTCTGACTCACCTTCCGGCCTGGGCGAAGGGCCAGGGCAGCATACCAGGCGTTGTGGCGTGCGGCCCACAGCTGACTGCGAGCCTCCTGCTCCCGTGCCCACACAAAGTCCGAGCCCCCGTTCGACTGCACAATCTCCCCTGCGGAGATAGCCTTGCGTCAGAGCCCCACCACTAGCAGCTCTTCTGCCAACCATAAGAAGAGCCTCCTGCATCAAGCCAATAGCCTATCTGGTCCAGCATCCTGTTCTCCCAGCGGTCAACCAGACGCCTGTGGGGAAACCCATGAGCAGGAGCAGAGCCCAAGAACCCTCTTCCCCTCCTGTGGTTTCCAGCAACTGGTGCTCAGAAGCATTGGTGCCTCCAACCGTGGAGGCAGAGCATAGCCATCAAAGCTAGTAGCTGTTGATCGCCTCCTCCTCCTCCTCCTCCTCCTCCTCCTCCTCCTCCTCCTCCATGAATCCATCCTTTTTTAAAGCCATCCAAGTTGGTGGCCATCACTGCCTTCAGTGGGAGAGAGCTCCATAGTTTAACTATGGACTACCACTACCAAAGCATGGTGCCAGGCTGCAGTGCCAAACATATCCCTACTGAGCCTTATTCCCAGGCTTGTCTGGATGCCAGGCTTGGCCCGGCCTATGCAAGACCCACCTGTTGCTTGGACCTGCTCCTCCACGCTGTTTTCAGTGCCGTGGAACTCCAGGAAGAGGGTGGGTAGCTCTGCGTAGCTCAGGCCACTGTGGCGGTTGCAGGCGCCCATCATGACATCATCCAGGAACTCTGGTGGCAAAGAGAAGAGGGGCACTCGCCATAGGGTGGCATCACGGGAGCGGAAGCGAAAACCCAGAGCAAGCAAGGCCACTTCAGCTGCAATCCTCATCTAGCTATCTTACACCCCATTGAAACCAATAGGATTTACTTCTGAGCTGACATGGTTAGGGCTGCATGGTTAGAGAGCAATGTAGCACACCCCTGGAAGGAAGCCTCTTGGAACGCAGTGGAGCTTACTTTTGAGTAAACTCACATGGGATCGTTAGTGTACGAATCAATGGGAGCAACCTTCCTGCAGCATCACAAAACCACCTCCATGCCAGAGCAGTTTTGAGGCAAAGGAAGGGGAAAGTATGCGTGCATATTGGACAATGTAAGTAGGTGAATGCAAACTTACTTGAATAAATGTGTCTATTGAATGTATTTATTTGTTTTAAAGGCAAGGTTCACGTTGTGGGAGAAAACACGACAAGAGATCCAATTTTTAAGGTAACACTTGTGGTCACAGACTTGACTGTTCATTTTGATAGAGAGCCAGTGGTGGTGTAATGGTTAGACTGTCGGACTAGGACCTGAGAGAGACCACAGTTCAAATCCCTGCTCAGCCATGAAGTCACTGCCTCTCAGCCTAACCTACCTCACAGGCCTGTTGTGGGGATTAAGTGAGGAGGGGGAGAACCATGTAGGCCACCTTGAGATGCTTGGATAAAAGGGTGGGGTATAAATGCAATCAATCAATTAAATGGACATGAAATCATTTACTTCTGGCCTTCAGGCCTTTTTGCTCCTAGATGGCGTGAGGCTCCTTTAATCTCCATCTCACTTCCTCCCATCCACCCCCCCCCCCCGCACAAACACACACATATGCCAGCCATTAGCCCCTCTACTTCCCAACTCCAACGGCCCTCACTCCCCATTCTTCCTGCTCTTATGTCTTGGTTCTTCCACACAGCTGTCCCATACTTCCCTGACACAGCACTCCATGTCTAACCCCTTCCCACCCACCCCAGCAGTTAGACCATTTGTGAACATTCCATGCCATCCCAACTCAGCCAATGGCAGAGAGGAGTCCTATATATCCCGCACAGAGAAGATTCAGGCTGACGAGACCATTACGAGGCCTGATCTTGCAGGCTCAGGAAGGAAGCCTTTTGGCCCACCCTGTTCTCCTCCCTTGTCCCCAATCTGCCACCACCTGGGGTGCCCTGTAGTCCTGCTTACCAATACGGGCGATGGGGATCCCAGCTTGAAGAACCTGCACAGTGCTGTCCACAGCTGCTTGCACACTGGGAAAGGCGCAGACGGCTGCCACGGTGGCCTCTGGTGTGCCGTGAAGGCGCAGCGTGGCCTGGGTAATAAGGCCCAGCGTCCCCTCGGAGCCCACAAAGAGCCCTGTTAGGTGGTAGCCAGCAGCACTTTTCCTGCAAGCAAAAAGCAGCCCGTGAGTTTCAAGGGACCAGGCTGGGCCCTGCACTGATCAGCCTCTTCCCCTGGTGTAAGCAGTCAGCTTCCTCCTCCCAATGAGCACATGCAATGTACTGGATGCTGTATAAGGACGGTTGCTTTTCTGTTGGGCAGATAGCTTAAGAATATAAGAACATAAGGAGAGTCTGCTGGATCAGGCTGATAGTCCACATAGTCCAGCACTCTGTTTTTACATTGGCCAACCAAATGCCTGTGGGAAACCCACAAGCAGGATCCGAGCACAAGAGCACTCTCTGCTCCTGTGGTTCACAGCAAATGGGATTCAGAAGCAACTGTGGAGGCAGAAATTAGCCATCATGGCTTGACAGCCATCGATTGCCCTTTCCTCCATGGATCTGTCTAATCCTCTTTTATAGCCCACCTCACTCCTGCGGGCTGGGAGTTAGATGGCGCTGCACCAAACAAACGTCATCGCATACTTTCTGGTGTGTTCCCCCTCACTTCCCTTCTTGGAAAACGTCTAACCTTTCGGAGAAGCAAGCTTGTTGTGCAGGAACACCAAATCCATTTTAACTGAGCAAGCTGAACTTGGCCGCCTATGATTGAACCCCATCCCAAAAGAGTGGCAGCCTGGAAGTAGCCAAAGCCAAGATTAGAGAGAAAGCACAGAAGGAGCTTCAGGACAGCAAGAAGGACTTAGCTGGGTACCTGGGCCTCCGGCTCTGGCCGGCCGTGTGGAGGACTCTCCCGTCAGGCAGCACCACCTGCAGATTGAGCACGTTTTGGCGCATGGTGCCATAGCGCACAGCATTGGTGCCTGAGGCACTTGTGGCCGCCATGCCGCAGAGAGAAGCATCAGCCCCAGGGTCTGAAGAAGGAAAAGGCACAGCCAGGGGAGCAATTAGGTAATGGCAAACCAGGCCACCCCCCTCCTAATGCAGGTAAGATCAAAGCATAAATGGCTTGCCAGCCACTAGGCTGGTCCGCTACCACATTCCTTTATTTCTCAGAATGCAACTCCACTGCACGCCTCCCAGAATTGTACTTAAGGCAAGCGTACCTACAGGAAACCAGAGTCCACTGCCCCGCAGGTAGCTGTTAAGTGCCTTTCGGGTCACCCCTGGTTCTACAGCCACAGTGAAGTCCTCTGTGTTCAGCTCAGAGATCTGGTCCATTTGGGTCAGGTTAAAGCACACGCCACCCTGTTCCATGGAAAGGGACAAGCACAGGGTTACCAAAAGGGGAGCACGGGGAACCCAAAGAGGAGGAGTCTGGCATGGGGGGCAGGGAGAAGCAGGAGTCCCACCTATTCCCCAGACTTTAAAATCCATCTCCTTGCCTCCGGAGAGTGGCCAATTTGTTCATTTACTGGTGTGATGGCTTACTGAACAATAGTCAAAAACAGGCAGGAGAAAAGGAGCAATTGCCACGTGCAAAAGCTAAGGCCCCATCCACACCATCTGTTTAATGCAGTATCATACCACTTTAAACAGTCACAACACCCCCCAAAAGAATCCTGGAACATATAAATTCCTAAGAGTGCTGAGAGTTACGAGGAGACCTCTATTCTCCTCCTGGAGCCGCAGTTCCCAGAGTTCCCTGGGAAGAGGGATTGATCATAAAACCACTGAGAACTGTAGTTCTGGGAGCAGAATGGGGTCTCAGCACTCTTAACAAACTACAGTTCCCAAGATCCTTTGGGGGAAGCAATGACACTTTAAAGTGGCACAAGAGTGCTTTAAATGTACAGTGTGGGTGTGGCCTCTGTTCCAGGCCTGGGCCTCACTTGGCACTCCGTCCTCCCCCCAAACCATACTCCGCACGCCCACTCACTGCTCCGGCCTATCTTTCCCTCGCCCCCAATCCCCACTCCTTACCTGCACGGCACTCACGCCCCCTTCTAGGCCCGTTCCTGTCCCGAAAGGGATGATGGGAGCCCCACGGCTGTAACAGGCCTTCGCCAGCAAGCTGACCTGCTCCACATTCTGCGGCCAGACCACAGCATCTGGCGGGCGGCACCTAAAGAGACGGTGGGGGGACAACATAATTTATGCATCCATTTTGCACATGTATAAACGCCTCACTGGCTGAGGCTGTCAGTGCAGTGCGTAGCACAATAAAATGTGGGGGAAAGAAAAGTTAAAGCCATTTCAACAAACTCTAAAAACAATAAAAAGTTTTCCTAAAAAAAATATGAGAATCAATTTCTAGTATTTGTAGAGAGAGAGACGAGGTAAAATGTGTAACCACTATTCTCGTCGTTGGTTTTGTGAGGAAATGTCACTGTTCCCTCCTTCCAGTTATGTGTCTTTATTTACTCAGAGCTATGATGATGTTGATGATTTATTAAATTTATTCATCGCTTTATTTGCCATGGCAACTCAAAGCAACCTAGAAAAAAAAAACCTGCATCAAAACCACGAAGAGAAAATACATTGAAACATCCCACCCACCCTAAAAGGCCACAGATAATTAAAAGCCAAAGGCCTGAGTAGAAATGAAGGTTTTTGGCTGTCTCCTGAAACAGAGCTGCCCATGAGGCAGAGAGAGTGAAGTCACCACCTCAGGCAGCGGAAGTGCAAGAGGAGACACTGTGCTCAGGAATCTCTTTTGCAATCTCTCGGAGGATATTGGGGTGCTCCTCTTGGGGGTGCAGCTGCTTTAGTGAGCACAGCACCAACCTGCCAAGGAGGCCCTGCATTCTTCCTCTGCCTGAGCACAACCAGACGACTTTCCTCCTCTTGTTCTTCTGCTCTCTGGTCAATACCCAGGAGCCAAGGACAGCCATCTCATGGTAGGAACACAGGAAGCTGAGTCAGAAGATTGGTCCATCTAGCTCAGTATTGTCTGCACTGACCGACAGGCTCACCGAGCCTGGAGATGCTGGGGACTGAACCTGGGACTGCTCTACGGCCCTTCCCCAGAAACGGTCCATTCTCCATCACAGCATACTGTATGTGCAGAGTCATCATTTATACCTGAGAAGTCCAAGGCCATGCATCAATCAATTGAGGTCAATGTGCAGAAGAGGAATTCTGGGAAGTCCCACTGCGTACCTGTGCATGGACTCGTCATGGCCATGTTGCTCACAAACTGGGGTGGCCGTGGACACATTGCCGTTCCCCACCACTGCTCTCAGGGAATCTAGGAAGTCCTCTGTCAGCCAGCCCTGCAGGAAAGATATAAAGCTGGGGGGTTGACAAGAAAAGCAAGGAGGCACAGCTGGAGAGACAGATGGGCAGCCAGAAGTGCAGAGGGTGCAAGTGGATGTTGATGCAGCCGTTACTGGTACTGAGTGAACAAGGGATGCGGACCTGGGGTGCTCAAGAAATAAGGAAACAAGAGAGACACAAGGATTTCATAATAAAACCTTAAAGACTCTCCGCCTCCTTCCATAGGTTCCTTCCCAATCCATATAGATTAGCCTTTGCCCTCCGGATGTTTTCAGACTACTACTACTCCCATCAGGACAGAGGAGGAGATGGTTGGACAGTGTTCTCGAAGCTACTAACATGAGTTTGGCCAAACTGCGAGAGGCAGTGAAGGATAGGCGTGCCTGGCGTGCTCTGGTCCATGAGGTCACAAAGAGTCGGACACGACTGAACGACTGAACAACAACAACAACAACTCCCATCAGCCTCAGCACTAATGGGAGTTGTAATCCAACATCTCAAGGGCAACAGGTTGGTGATGGCTCACACATTCAAAGCACATGTCTTCACTCAAAGAATCCTGGAGCTACAATGATCAGCACCCTTAACATATTACAGTTCTCAGAATACTTTGGGCGAAGCCATGTACTTTAAATGTGTGGTGTGGATGTGACCTTATTTGGGATTAAGACCCACCACTGAACACATATTTGCTTCTGAGTAAATGTGCACGGGATTGTCTTGCTTTACACCTTAATGACTATTATAGTTCTGCACCATTATCTCCTCAAATATTAATAGGTTGAAACAGTTGCACAACGGGCAGAAATTCAACAGGTGAACCTCCTCTCCCATCCACTGCCTCTCTATGCCAAGAAAGAGTTTCCACTGGCTGAATTTCTGCCTCTTGTGGCAACTGTGAAAGATTCAGTGGGAACCGGGGGGGGGGGGGGGGGGAAGCAAACCTGAACCTGTTTTGAGGCTCCAGCTATTGGAGAGCTGCGCCTGATTTCACCCACCAGCAATTTTCACGGTGACAAACCCATTTCACACGTGCAGCTGCAGAATCAACAGACCAAGTTCCTTCAGGACTTTGGCCACTTCACTTGATAAGCTTCCCCCTACCCCCACCCCCGGGGAGAAGACTTCTTATGCAGGTTCAGCACTAGAAGCTTCAGACACCTTTTATATGAATTGGCATTTGTAAGACAAACCCTCCTCACAAGCTTGGCGGATCAGGAACTGGACCTGATGAGCAAATAACGCTAGCTATTCTTTACTTGGACTTCGTTCTTTTAACCCATGTGCAACCGTGCCTATATTATAGTTTTGTTTTTCATCGTTTAATTTCCATCAGCTGTCATAACTGTTCTGTTTTATATACATTATGAATATTTTTAAGCTTTACCCCCACCCCCCAAAAATATTATCATGGTTCAGCCAAGTATCTCTCTGCCTTGCTATTCCCCCCCCCCCAGGCATTTTTTTTATTTGAATACGTATAAGCCCCCTATTAAGTAGGAAGGAGGAAATTAATCTCCCTCCCGCCGCCCCATGGGAGGGGAGAAGCCCCCAGACCCCCAATTCTCCTCTCCCGCGGCCCGAAGTGGTACAGTCCAGCCAAGGCTCTGCCTGCCACCGGATTACAAGGGCGCGCGCACTTCCAGGGGAGCTCCGGGGAGGCTCGAAGGCGAAAGGTCGGCGGGTTACCTTGGCTGATGCTTGCGAGTAGTTCCGCACCGCGAAGCCCAGCGTCCTCCGCGCAGCCATGGCGAAGGACGGGCGAAGGAGGCAGCGGAGGCGGAGCAGCCTCGATGCGGCTTAAGGTGGACCGGCGGCGGCGGGATCTGGAGCGCGCCTCCCTAGGCTACTTTGCTCCTCGCAGGAGAGGTGCCGGGCTGCAGCCTGCGAAGCTTCAAGACCGCCTCCGTCCCCGTCCCCGGGATGGGAGGCGAGCACTCTGCACGTGCTCAACGGCACGCCCCTTTTTCTCCACGCACCTCCCTCAGACCAGTTTTACGCATTTCAGCGGAACGAAGTGGTGGTGGGGTATATCCTGGAGTTTTTTGGGGGTTTTTTTTACCTTCTGGGCTGCCGGTAGGCGGGAATGGGGAGAAATAAGCCCCACTAGGTTCATTGTAAGAGTGTGTAGGATTGAGGCTTAAGTAAAATTGAGTAGAAATCTCTTGGATGTTGACTAGTCACTCTTGAGTGTGTTATTACAGATGAAACGGCCACTCCAGTTCACTTCAGTTAATTAAATTAATTAATTAATTTGCTGCCAAGGAGTGTGGTGGAGTCTCCTTCTTTGGAGGTCTTTAAGCAGAGGCTTGACAGCCATCTGTCAGGAATGCTTTGATGGTGTTTCCTGCTTGGCAGGGGGTTGGACTGGATGGCCCTTGTGGTCTCTTCCAACTCTATGATTCTATGATTCTAATTAATTGGTGTGACCAGAGCCACAATACTCTGCAAGAGGGAGGGATGCACAACTCCCTTAACTACCCTGTGTCACACTTGCCATAAAATAAATTATAACCACTAGTTTACTCATTATGTGAAATAAGATGGTAAAATTCTCCGTAGAATCATAGAATTGTGAGGTTGGAAGTGACCTTCAAGGATAAAATAGTTCAAGCCCCTGCAATGCTGAAATCGCAGCTCAAGAATCCCTGAGAAGGGGGCCCACTGACCTCCCTTTAAAAACCTCCAGTGCACCAAATACTGTCCTTGCTCAGGGCGTCATATTACTAAAGTCTGCCCCTGCCTAGAACGGATTACATGCAAAGAGATTTGTTTGTTTGTTGGCATGGGTGTGCATTCAGTGTATGAGTCGAACCATACCTGCAGCTAATGTGGTATAGGCCAGAATTCTACCACCTCATGCTATGTGTGGCATTGAAGCTCAAGAATGTAAGAGCCTTCCTGCTGGGTCAGGCCAATGGCCCATCTAGTCCTGCATCCCGTTCTCACAGTGGCCAACCAGGTGTCTGTGTGAAGCCCCCAACCAGGACCTGAGCTCAACAGCATAGAAGAAACACAAACCATGATGGCAGATGCTGGTTTTATTGTTCTGAAGTCAAAGAGAGTTAAGTTAGTTCTTAGCTAGCGTTTCCTCAATAAAGGGAAGGAGCTCAGTCACTCGGGCATAGACCCCTGGGCTAGATGGGGAGCAAGTGCCGCTGCCCCAGGAGACAATCCCGACGAGGGTCCAGGCACCATCCTTCTGGCACACCAAGGGGCCACCAGAGTCACCCTGTAGGGGAACAACCAAAGCAGGGTGTCAAAAGAGGTTCTGTAGGAAAGGAAGGTGGGAGCTGGCAACTTCCATGTCAGGAGATGAGCGATGGGGAAAGGCCTCAGTCCTGCAACAGGTGAGGTATGAAGGGCAGATGTGTCCATTTTGGTTTCTCGCGTTTTCCATTCTTAAATTCAGTTCTTCACATTTCCACATCTGTTTGCAATTATTTTAAAGTCCTCATGAACATTCCCCACCAGCATTTTTGTTGGGATTTCTCCTCATATACACATTTATTTATTTTTTGCAAAGCCTGTGCCCCCTACTGTTTATATTTTCCGAGATCTAATGGTTCGGTGTGTGCAGTATGCTGTTTTCACTAATATGTGCATTCTGAGGGACACTTTGCTTTTTAGTACATGCATCTTTGTACGCCTTACTTGGCACAGCAAAATTTGGATGAGTGTGTTTTGGTTCACGAATGGCTGTGGAGGACGGCTGTGTTTTTGGTTCAAAAATTGCTTCTGAAATTAGGTGTGTTTGCCTTTTAATAGGAATATAGGAATACTAGGTTGACGCTCACCTTCCCCTCGCCACTGAAACTGCCACCACCTGGGCCCCAGGATCCAGGATTTCCAGGGCAGATGGCATTGACCTCTGGTAATTCTTGCCTCTCAGAAAGCAAGTGCCGGACAGGAAGGGCAAAAGGAAGCAGACTTCCATGGCCAAGAAAAAACAGAAATGAGTGGCCAGCAAGATGCAAGGGGGAAGATGGCAGGTGCCTCATTCTAGACAGGAACTGCTGTGGTGGCTGAGAGAAGGTGGGTGGGCTTTGAGGAGGGGGTACCCTGAGGTGGGAGGGCAGCTCAGGTAGTATGGGAGGACCTACCATACAAGAGGAAGCCCCTGCAGCGCCGGCACAGACCATGACGTCAGCGATGCGAGCCCCCCAATATTTCTTGCACTGCTCATTGGTCAGCAGAGGGAGGGCCACCTGCTGCAGTTTATCTGGAGTGTCCTTGTCTGGGAAAGAACAAATGAGAAGAGGAGTTTTCATTAGGGCTGCCATACGTCCGGATTTTCCCGGACATTACCAGGATTTGAAAGACGGAATTGACATCCGGGGGGGAATTTCCGAAAGGCGGCACTTTGTCCTGGAGCTTAGGCATGTCAATGGAACAGTTGCTGTTTTGGGGGCGTTTTTTGTAGGGGGGAAAAAGTTCAACAACTTTCAGGGTGTCCTTGTTTTTACTTTTTGAAATATGGCAACCCTAGTTTTCATGTACACATACCTACATGTTTATTTATACAAATATCTATATACTGATATTCATTTAAAAAATGCCAAGAGTGCTTTACAACAATTATAAATAAAACAGTACAATAAGAAACATTAAAAAGGTTAAAAAGCAAACACTGGTTAACCACGGTGCAGGGATGTTACTCTGAACTGCCTGCGTAGGCTGTGCGGAATAGAACAGTTTTCAGTAGGCGTTTAAAAGTTGCCACAGAAGGCGGCTGGCAAATCTCTTGTCAACAGAGTATTCTACAGAACTGGGCACATGAGATGGCTTGGAGTGGGGGGGGGGCGGGGGAGGTTGCTCAAAAGCGAGAGTCTGTTGGCACAGAGGGGAGCCCTTTTTGTGAGCGAAATGAGGTGGGGTAAGTAAGCAAGTGAAAAATAGGGTTGGAACTGTTGCTAAGACCCCCCAGGCTGGTTAATGTGCTAATTCCTTTGGGGTTGGTTTTTTTTGGGGGGGGGTTGTTGATTTTGTTTTGATTTTATGTATTTGATATTTTATGTGAACTGCCCTGAGACCTTTGGGTATAGGGCGGTTTAGAAATAAAATAAATATAATAATAATAATAATAATAATAATAATAATAATAATAATGTATTTGAATGTTCTGTGTTTCCTTTTACTTCAGAATTTGGTTAAATTGGAAATGTCAGTTTTTTGTCCTCATTGCTGTTCTGCTTATTTGCCTTACGATAAAATGCTTAATTGGTTGTTATTGGACCTATTATTAAAAAAAACAGTTTTGTAGTTTTGGCATATTGCTATTTCTTTCTGCTTGTTTTCACTCCAAGGTTGAAAATATTCTATGAATTGCAGGCTAGAAATACTGTAAGGAAGTAAGTAAATAAAATATGTTCAGACCCTCCAAGTGTCCCTATTTTCCAGGGACAGTCCCAGATTTACAGAAGCCATCCCAGTTTCTGATTTGATCTTGCAATGTCTCACTTTTCCTTAGGACATCCCTATTTTCATCGGAGAGATGTTGGAAAGTATGGAATAGGCGTCCACAGGGCTTTTTTCAGGCAGAACTCACTGGAAATCAGTTCCGGCATCTTTCAGGTGGGCACCATTGCCATTCTATTTTCATTGGAGGGTTTGCCTGCTAGGCATGGCCAGTGGCCAGGAATGATGGAAGGAGTCCACCCCCTGCTCTATATCACCCAGTTCCCACAAAAGGGACAAGTGGCAGGTTGATAAAAACCTGGGTTCAAGACCATCATGGCCTATTTTCAAGTACAGTGGTTCCTTGCTTCTCAAACAACTTGGTACTCAAACAACTTGGAACCCAAACACTGCAAACCTGGAAATAAGTGTTCTGGTTTGCGAACTTTTTTCGGAAGCTGAATGTGCTCCGTTTTGAGTGTTACACTTCTGATTTGAGTGCCACACTTCCGTTTTGAGTGTTACGCTGAGGTCTGTCTGTTTTTGCTATTTATTTTGCCTTTTTGTGGCTCTTTTTGTTTTTGGTGACTGTGTGGAACCCAGTTCAGCTACAGCTTGATTGATTGATTGTGTGACTGCAGTACATTGTTTATTGCTTTCATTTTATGCATCAGTGGTCTTGTTAGATAGTAAAATTCATGTTAAATTGCTGTTTTAGGGGTTGCTTTTTAAAGTCTGGAATGGATTAATCCATTTTGCATTACTTTCTATGGGAAAGAACACCTTGGTTTTGGAATGCTTTGGTTTTGGAACGGACTTCCGGTTTGAGAACCAAGGTACCACTGTAAAGGTAGTACCCAGATTTTTACCAGTGTGGAGTAGTGGACAAAGACCTGGGAGACCACAGTTCAAATTTCCTCTCAGCCATTTAGCCCACTGGGTGACTTTGGACCAGTCACTGTCTCTCTCAGCCTAACCTACCTCACAGGGTCGTTGTGAGGATAAAATGGAGAGAGGGAGAAGTACGTATGCCACCTTGAGATCCTTGGAGGAAAGGTGGAATATAAATGTCATAACAAATAAATAAAAATTACTTGTGTATTTGGTAAGGCCCCATCCAGTGGTGACGCAGGTCATGCCCCCAGGGAAGTCATCTGTGGCCTGGGGCAGACACACGGGAGACACGCGAGCCGTCAGCTGGGCTGGGCTAGCCAGCTTCAACAAGGTGATGTCGTTCTTCACTGTGAAAAGGTTGAACTTGGGGTTCTTGAAAACCTGTCAAAGAAGGAGGCAGTTTAGTTTAAGCCAGTGGTTCCCAAACTTTTTGGGGGGTCACTGCTCCCTTGGTTTCATAGATTCATTTCCAGTGTCCCCCACACCACCCTATAAAAAACATTACTGTATTCAGAATAGTGGTTTGCACATGGAAGAAGAGTTTGAAGAAGAGTTTGGATTTGATATCCCGCTTTATCACTACCCGAAGGAGTCTCAAAGCGGCTAACATTCTCCTTTCCCTTCCTCCCCCACAACAAACACTCTGTGAGGTGAGTGGGGCTGAGAGACTTCAGAGAAGTGTGACTAGCCCAAGGTCACCCAGCAGCTGCATGTGGAGGAGCAGAGACACGAACCCGGTTCCCCAGATTACGAGTCTACTGCTCTTAACCACTACACCACACTGGCTCTGGAGATAATAAAGAAGATAATACATTGAAACTAAAAACAGCAATGGTTAATGGCATGTTTATTCAAAATCCAATTAAAACTGTTTAGTTTAATTGAGCCAATGATGCTCACTTTAAAGACTGATCATCGTGTGTACACCTCCACTGCTATCCACTCGCATTTTAGCAGTACTTTGGCCTGGTGGCCTGGTATTTTGATACACACACACAGAGCAAGGAGCACCTGAGGTCTGGGAAGGTCAATCTTGTGCTACCTACCTGGGCAATCTTTATGACTTGAACATCTTCAGCAGGAGTGCGTTGGTCAAATTCACCCAAGACCACCAGGTGGCTTGTCCTGCAGTGGGGGGAGCAGGTGATAGTATTCATTAGTCAACCGTGCCGAGAAATATAGTCAAAGCGCTTCATATACATGATCTCAACAACCACTACAACAGCCCTGTGGGGTAGGCAGGTACTGTTATCCCCAAGTTGCTGGTGTGTGGAGGGGGGTGAGCTGCAGCCGAGAGAGAACTGCTTGCCTAAGGCCACCCTTTGAATGCACGGGAAAGGTAAGATTTGTTACCAGCACCTTAAGAGTTCTCAGCTGAGGCTAGGAATCAGTGTCAGCACTTGGCATCCTTGGACAGCTACAAGAGCCCAGCACCCTTGCTGATGCCTTCCCTGGACCCTCCTTTCATATATATTTTTTCATAACTGGCTGGGTCTAGCTGCTACTTAAACATCCCGCAATACACCTGTGCCACACAATGTAAAGGGACAGCAGCTGCTATCATGGGCTTCCTTTGAAAAGCTTCATTTCCTGATTCCTGGACACCAATCTGCTGTTGTGGACTTGGCAGCATTTTGGGTTTGGTGTCTGTGCCCACCTCTGCTGGACAGTTGGCAATCCTGCCTGGGGAATGTGACAATCCTGCTATCTTTATTTCTCCCACTTCGAGCACCGGAACAAAAATGCATTCAGAAAGAGATTTTGACTTCAGAATCTCCGAGAAACACTATGAAAAGTAAAGTGTGCCTCTGAGTGTGTGCAGAGTACTTCGCTCACCACCGGACACGCACACATCCCTCTAGGATTACAGGGCTAGGGCTTCAGCAAGTCTGGCTTCCTGGTTTTATTTTGAGCCCCAGAGCATCTCTTCTTAGAAGTGGGTTGTACACAGAGTCTCCCCCTTACCTGACATTGCAGTGGGCTGCGGTGACCACCCAGTTCTCGCTGATCAGAGAACCTCCGCAGAAATGGAAGCCAGTGTCGTCCTGAGGGATTGAGGGGAACGTGTGAGCAGATAGAAAGGACCCAGCGAGTGCTTGGACATGCAATGCAGGAATCACAGCTCAATAGTCCCAGACAGATGGCAACCCAACCTATGCTTAAAATCCTCCAAGTAAGGAGAGTTTCCCACCTTCCAAGGTAGTCCGTTTCACTGCCAAATGGCTCTTACCATCAGAAAGTTCTTCCTTATGTTCAGTTGGAATCTCCTTTCTTGTAACTTGAAGCCATTGGTCCTACCCTCAGAGCAACAGGAAGCAAGGGTGCTGCATTTTCCATGTGACAGATAGGACCTCTCAGTCTTTTCTTCTCCAAACTAAACATACTCCACTCCCTCAAAGGCTTGGTTTCCAGGCCCTTGATAATCCTGGTCGCCCTCCTCTAAAAGTGTTCCAGCTTGTCAATATCCTTCTTAAATTGCTGCCCAGAACTGGACACAGATCCTCAGGTGAGGGGGCTGACCAAGGCAGAATAGAGCAGTATTATTACTTCCCTTCATGTAAACACACACTCTCTCTGTCCCTGTTCCACTAACCAGGGTTGTCTCAATTATTTTACCAACTGCTCATTGCTGTAATGCCAAAAAGCTTTTGGTGGCTCCCCACTCCCTCCCCCAAACTGTCCATTAAAAAAATAATTATTATTTTCTACAAAAATTAAGCATGCTGACTACTCCTATAGGTGTTCTCTACTATAATGATCAGATACATTTTGTTGTTCTCCCATTGATTTTAAATTGTGCAGGACAGCTGATGGGGAAGCCTTTTCGAAAGTAACCCTGCGGACCAGAGCGCTTGCAGTGTCCACTTTGACTTGCAGCTCCTGGAGTGCTGACCATAGGTCAATGTGGCCCTCAGCCCCAAAAAGGTTGTTGGCCACCCCAGTGTACCACAAGGAGAGAGCAGGTGCTGGACTTGTATCTGGAGGAGCCCACCCATGGACTAAGCCAGTGGCTGTCACCACATATTGTGGCAGAAAGTTCCACAAATTAATTGTGCATTGCATGAAGAAGCACTTTATGTTGCCCCCACCTTTCTCATTCAGTTCACCCAGAGTGGCTGAGGAAACCCAGACAGATGGGCAGGGTATAAATAATAATTATAATTATTAGTCTCCAGCCAAAGCAAAGTGTGCTGGGCTCAAAACAATCCAAAGTATAAACGTGATGTTCCCGCGAATAATCGGGGCAAATAGAAGGACGAGGATATCCGGATTATTATCCCTGTTTCGCCATTTAGCTTCACCAGAAGAATAAATACAGCTGAAGATGATATACAAGCAGAGACCTTACAAGTCTGGGCACGACCGGATATCCTTGTCCTTCTGTTTGCTCCGATTCTTCGCGGGAACATCACGTTTATACTTTGGATTGTTACGATACTATATACATCATCGCCAGATTATGCTTTATCATCCTTTGGAACTATCATCTGATTTGTGTGGACGGCACCGGACTTGTTGTATCCTCACTTGTACTTCCATACATGAACCTTCGCACATATTATGGAGTTTTAGCATGGACATATTACATGTACATTGATTTATCATACATCTGATTTGGTCAATCTGCATATGTTTTGTGATTAGCGTTTATAAAATTATGTGATATTGGAATTATCATTTATCAGCCGGTTACGTTGTTTTGTATGCTTGGGCTCTTCTTACCTGCAGGGATATCTGCCAGGGCCATGATCCAGGCACTGCCTCCTCTCCATTTACAATTCGGGAATAGCCGCTCAAGACCGGATGGATGGCCGGAGTGCCACAACCTGGCCAGAAATCAGGTTTGTTTGTTTTTAACCCAGGTGAGACTCCCTATCCCTGGATGTAAACTAAATCTTTGCACAGCTTCATCTGAGTTCAGTTTCACCAAGGTCTGGCCCCCTGCACTGTGTTTTCAATACCAAGGCTCAGTCCTGCAACATGTGAAGTAACAAAAGGCAAGGGGAGAGTGGTCCTTGCTTGCCACAGAATAATGGCAGGGGACTTCAGCCAAGTTAGAGTGTGTGATGGGCAGGTAGGACTTGAGCATTTTAGAAACTTCAGTCATGGTTCCGTGGCCGGAGATGGAGGTGCAACATCCATTCCCATGGAAAGGGGGGCTGTGGAGCAGATCTCTCAGCATGTCAAAGGAGCGGGGTTGGAGTTGCCTCTTCCTCCTGCCTGGCCTCTTACAAGGCACTCACTAACTCATAACCAATGCTGGAGATGCCAGAAGGAAATAGGAACATATATGCATATGTGGTGGCAGTGCAGTGATATCAAAGGATTTTGGGAGATGGTCTATAATTTTTTTTAAAAAAAAAATTAAAGTATTCCTTCAAAAAAAAATCCTGAAATATTCCTATTAGGGATGCTGGATAATGATATCCAAGCTAAAGATAGGTGCTTATTAATGTATGCAACTGCGGCTGCCAGACTCCTCATTGCAACCAATTGGAAATCCAAAAGAATACCCAATAAAGAAGATTGGCAATTAAAAATGATAATGTATTATAATTTGGCAATAAAATATGAGTAAATAAAAGGTATAAATGAAATGGAGAAGGAAAAAAATTGGAAATTATTTAAAGACTATATTAAACATCATGTAGAAAAAGCTGATCTCCTTGCAGAGATGTAAAGGCTCAAATAAATGGGAAGGAAAGAAGGAGAAAAATTACATATATAGGTATGCAGATAAACAAAGAAGATGTATGATGCAACAAAGTGAAGGCTGAGAAGCAAAAGGGAGGGGGGAGGGAGTTTGTAAAGATTTTTTTGGCATGATTCTTTTTGAATGAGGATTTTATTTGTATTTGGTTTGATTGACTTATTTGCCAGATATGATTTGTTTTTAATTTGATTCAATTTGTTTTCTGTAATTGCTTGTAAGACCAATTAACAAAAAACAAAAAACAAGGCACTCACCATGGGCAGCACCAAGGAAGGCCAGGCAGAACAGGAACCAGACCGAAGCCATCTTGCTTCTTGAAATAGTCGGGAACAAAGCAAGGGCTGCAAATCCTTATATATGTCGTGAGGTAGCTGGCACAGGCGAAAGCCAAGCCAAGCTGGTTTTCCAGCCTCCTGTTATCATAGGACCTTGAAGATAAGCAAGAAGTTCCATGGCACAGGTCTGGTGGAGGCTGTGGGCAAAGGCCCAGGTGACCTGCCTCAAGGGCAGCGACAGGTGCCAGCTGGTCTCTGAGGCAAGGAGGAGGTGGAGTAAAAAAGGGTTTGTGGGGAAGGCAGTTCCCCCAGGATTGGGGACCTCAGGGTTGGCTTTCTTCATGCAGTGCATGGTTAACCTGTGGAACTCACTCCTACAGGAGGCAATGATGGCCACCAACTTGGACAGCTTTAAAAGAAGATTAGACAAATTGCATGGAGGAGAAGGCTATCAACAGCACAATGGCTATGCTCTGCCTCCACCGATGCTTTTGACTTATGAGTTGCTGGAAGCCACAGGAGGGGAGGGTGCACTTGTGCTCAGTTCAGCACTGCTAGTTTCCCACAGGCACCTGGTTGGCCACTGTGAGAGCAGGATGCTGGACTAGATGGGCCTTTGGCCAGATCCAGGAGGGCTCTTATGTTCTTATTTGCTGAGGAACCTCTGGTGGGTGCTGCAGCAGATAACTCTAGGAGATATCATAGAGCTTGACACACAGAGAGAAGTCAGTCCAACTGGATATCCAGTACGAACACAGAGAGAGGTGGGTGTCACAGAACATACCCAACATTCCCAGCACACTGTGGAAGTAAATTGATATGAAGGTTGTTATTCATGCAGGAAGTTAGTCAGCAATGTTGCAGTGAAGGGGGTGATGGGAGCAAGAAATCACTGCAGGACAGCCCAGAACATAAAACACGTGTAGCCTAATATACCTAAACATATGCAATTGCGTGAAAGACAAATCCAATTTAAAAAATAATAAAACTGAAAAATAAGAGGACTGTCCCTGCCAGTTATCTCAACAGTAGAAAGCAGTAGAAGACAGCAGAAAAGTATTATAGTGAACCATTAGGTAGATCTCTTCCTGAATGTTTTTCTTTGTATCTCAGCAAGCAACAGGTCAAGAGATTGAATTTAGTGGGGGGTTAAGGTTGACATTTTGGTAGGGAGTAAAATATCTGTAAGGGGCCAGGCCCCATTGCACGTACAGCCCTGCATGGCTATTTTTCTAGCTGAGAAACTCTGGTCCACTTCCAAGGTCCCACAGGTCCTTGGAGCAGAGCTTTAGGGTGTCGTGTTTGACAGAGGGCAGCCCTCCCTCTATCTGTCAGAGGACAGTCCTCTGTTTGAAGCACAACCCGGCTGAAGGCTAGTTTAAAGAAAAAGAAGCCTAAGGAGGAGTCTTGGAAGTTGCCTGTCAGCATCTGGACAGCAGACTTGGTCAAAGTCTTCCCCACTATTGTTTATTGGTTTAAATGATAGTAATTATTTCTATGTGTCTAAATTAACCTGTGCAGTTTTTAGTAATGCTGTTGAGAACGCCCTCCCATCAGAAGTCAAGGGAATAAACAACTACCTGACATTCAGAAAACACCTGAAGGCAGCCCTGTTTAGGGAAGTTTTTAAACTGTGATATTTTAAATGTATTTTAATGTTTGGTGGAAGCCGCCCAGAGTGGCTGGGGAGACCCAGCCAGATGGGCGGGGTACAAATAATAAATTATTATTATTATTATTATTATAATGCGGGGTGCCCACCCAAACACTGAGCATCACTGTGATGGGCTATGTGCCCGAGGGTTTCCATGCTGCTGCCCCTCCAGCTTTCCAGCTAGGTTTGTCTGATAGCCAGGAGAACTTGTTGCATCAGGCGCCAGGTGTTCTCTGGGAAAGCTGACAGAAGCCAGGTGTGTCGCAGGGATGGCATTGAGGAGGAGGCACAGCTGTGTGGGGTTACAGGCCCTCAACTAACTCTATCCAGCAGGTTCCATACCTGTGTTCTGCCAACAGGTAAAGCAGTTGCCCCTGTGTGCGTATGTGTGTGTGCCTATACATATATACTGTAAATATATTAATAGAGAGAGAGAGATTTATTAAAGCTTGAAAAACAAACAAAGAAAAAACAATATACAGAACTCAACGCCAAGTATCAAGCATTATTATTTTTATATATAAATCATAAACTGGGGTGGTGGCCTTAGGATCCAGCAGCCCTCTAGCTGTTTCCTGGCACAGTCAGGTTATGATGGATTAACGCCCTCATCTTTGGCTCAGCCAGAGATATACCATCATACAGTATCTCCTCCATTGCAGCTCAGCCAAGCCTGGTAGATTTCAGGTTAGCATAAGCCCCCAGGAAACTGTGTTCCATCAATCAATCTATTTATTGCTTTTGCCATATGGCCGTAGCACATAGTAAAAGACCAGGCAGTGGCCTGGCACGATTATACAAAGAATACAACAGATACAGTCAAAACATTGGAGGTAAAATCGTGCTGGAAAATACAAATAAAATAAAAAGCAAAACTGTGTTCCATGGCTGGAATCAGGGGGACTTGGGCCACATCCTAAGCCTGTCGTGTTCAGTCGCACGCTCTAGGAACCCAGTGTAAATTAAGCCGGCAGAAAGGGTGGTGTAACTCGAACACTATTTAAAAGGCCTGTTTTTGCTCTGCCAGGCTTAGCTCAGCTCAGTCAGCAGGAGTTCTACTCCTGAATGGAGTTTGAGCCGGTGTAACTTTGTGCCAGTTTAAATTACACCAGTTTGCTTTATGCCAGCTTCTTGTACACATAATTGCTCCTTTAAGCAAAGGCCCAGGGCAAAATGGAAGAGACCACCTGGGCCTTCTTCCTTCCACAGAGCACCCCAGAAACCTTCCAGCTGCCATTGTCCTAAAAATACCCACAGTTTCCAAAGTGGGTGCTTTCACCTGCCAGCCATCAACCGTGTTATCAACGGACAGGTTTGCTCGTTCCCACGTAGCTGCTGGCTCCCAGCCACCTTTGGTCTGAGCATCCAGTATATATATGGCTGAGCTGCTACATGCTGTTCCTATCGTTCCCAGAACCAGTTTATTATGGCAGCCTTGTGGTTTTTGTCCTGCCTGGCACTTGTCAGTGCCGCACAGAGTAAGTACCCACCTGCTTGCGGTCTTGGGCCTCGCTTGGGGAGGGGTGGGGAAGCAAACCATTTCCATGGCTGTGTCATCCAGGCTGCCTTGTATCATCATCTTTCTTTTCTCTCTAGAAAATAGAGCTGATTCAGGTGGTAGGCCAACTTGGCCCCATCCACATAGCTATCAACCTTTCCCTTTTTTGCGGGAAATTCCCTTATTATAGCATTGGGAAACAGCAGGGAGGGTTGACAGCTATGCCCAGTGAAGGGGCACTTGCTTTGGTATTTGCTTTCTTCTGCCCTCCTCCTTCCTTTTTCCTTTTCTGTCATGGCTGTTAGATTGTAAGCATGCAGTCAGGGACAGCCTTGTATTTTTAATATATGTATAGCACTTATGAAGTTTAAGGCACTTTAAAAGTGTTAAGTTATCCTCTTCATCTAGACTGTCATGGGGGAATCAGCACATGGCACAGCCCTCCTGGGACTGTACTGTTCCAGAATATAGGTAGATGAACAAAATGCTTGAATGCCACATTGAAACTCCCTACACTTAAAAACAAACACCAGGGATAAGGGGAGGGTTTGGATCTCTTTCCCTGACATGTCTTCCTGACATGCTAACTCTCTATAGGTAGGGATGAATTCAATTTTTTTTTACTGCATTTATAACCCACACCTTTCTCCCCATTTTCTCCTCAGAGCAAACCTATGAGGTAGGTTAGGCTGAGAGTAAGTGACTGGCCGAAGTAAGCTTTACGGCTGAGCAGGGATTCAAACCCTCATCTCCCAGGTCCTAGTCTAACACACCGCACAGGCTACTACAAGAAACATTAGATGATGCCACCCTCAGGTGCATTTTGATGTGATACAGGCCCAGGGAGATTGTACCAGGTGGCCTGGTCCCCTCGTTTATAGAGGACAGTCCTCTGTTTGAATGGCTATCAGGGGACAGTCCAGCATATCTAAAAGATGGTCTGGTCTAAGTCCAGCTTAAAGATAAAGAACCATGAAGCTTCCAGGGACTTGGTCAATCCCAGTTTAGCATCATCTCCCATTTAGGAGCAGCCACCAAGAAGGCCCTTTTGGGTGGCTCTCATCACCGCACACATACAGACAAGCAAAGGACTGGCACACCAGCCAGATTGGGGCTTGTCTCTGCTATGTTATGTGCACACATGGACCCCTGGGCTGTCTCTGCCTTTACAATTCCCTGTCCCTGCAGCCTCCTTGCCAGGAGACCTTACCTGAAGTCCTGAGCGCAAAGCAGAGAACATGGAAAAGCTCTCACTTCACCTCCTTTCTTGCTTCCAGGTTGCGGCGTCCCTTCGATCCAGCCCGTCCTCACTGGCTACTCCCGCATTGTCAACGGGGAGGAGGCAGTGCCCGGATCATGGCCGTGGCAGGTCTCCCTGCAGGTAAGAATGCTTGGGAGTCTGGTTTGTTTCCTCTATTGGTTTGCACTTCCCCTACCAGAGCTTAAATGGAACTGAAAATAAAATGCCCAAAGGCCCTTTTTATTGCCACTGCTGCCTGGCTCTGTTCCTGTTGGGTCTCTCACCACACGCTTTCCTTGGCTTACCTTGCAGGAGAAGAGCGGGTGGCATTTCTGCGGTGGGTCCCTTGTCAGCCAGCGCTGGGTGGTGACTGCTGCCCACTGTGGGGTGACGTGAGTACCTTGCCTCCCTTTTCTTGTGGGGATATTTTTTTAAATAGATGAATAGGAATCCTGGAGGTTGCAGGGTCAGGATATGCACAGCAAAGGCTAGCAGATGTGTTAACTAGAGCAAGGGGCTGAAATATATGTGAGAATCACAGAACTATAGAATTGTAGAGTTGGAAGGGACCCCCAAAGGTCATCTAGTTCAACCCCCTGCAATGCAGTAATCGCAGCTCAAGAATCCCTGACAAGATGGCCATGCAACCTCCGTTCCTTCAGCTGGGGCCAACTGACAGCTTTTGCTTGCTTTGCTCAGGACTTCCAATGTTGTGGTGCTTGGTGAACATGACCGCAGCTCCTCTACGGAGAAAATACAGAAGTTGGCTGTCGAGAAGGTGGGTGAAGCAGCTGGAAGGCCTCTTTAGGGCTCCTCCAGATAGCATGTTTACTGAGTATTCATCCAGATTTACTTGCACAAGGCTTAGACAGAGGTCGGGCTTTGTTCAGTCTTTCAGGTGCTTAAGTAAGCGTTAACCAGCCCTTGAGGGTGTTCAGAAACCAGTACAGCCCAGAGATCCAGTTAAGCAGTTTATTGAAAAAGGAGTTACTTGTAAGAAAGAAGGACGGTGGCAGGGGAGAGAGAACAATAGCAAGAATGCAGTTCAAACTTGAAATAAAACACCATACCAGATTATTGGTCCAACTAATCACCCACTTAATCCAATACTAACAATGAAAATTGGCGCTTTGTAGTCACCACTACTGGAGGAGGACCCTTCTGGCATGTGCTGTGTAGGTTGTTGTTGTTGGTGGTGGGGTGTTTCAAGGGGAACAAACCTGTAGGCCGCAGCCCATCTTCAAGGGCTTCTTATTCATTGGTTAAACAGGCAGACTCCTGCCAATCAGAAGCCACGTTTGTCAGGTAGAGGGAAAATGACACCTTTTGGGGAGTGGGGAAATACCGTATTTTTCGCTCCATAGAACGCACCGGACCATAGGGCGCACCTCATTTTTAGAGGAGGAAACAAGGGGAAAAAATATTTTTCTGGTTTTCCTCCTCTAAAAGCCCTTTTTTGTGTTTGTTTGTTTTTTGAGGATCAGCTAAAAGTTTTGCAGCTTTTTTGCAAAGGGAAAAGCCCTGGCTTTTTTGAGGATCAGCTAAAAGTTTTGCAGCTGTTTTTGCAAAGGCAAAAGGCTTTTTTTAGGATCAGCTAAAAGTTTTGCAGCTTTTTTTGCAAAGGGAAAAGCCCTGGGTTCCCCCCCCCCCCCAGGATCAGCTAAAGGTTTTGCAGCTTTTATTGCAAAGGGGGAAAAGCAAAGCTCCTTTTGCAAAGGGGGAAAAGCAAAGAGGAAAAGCCCCATTTTTATGAGGTTTAACTCACATTTCTGAAAAATCTTAAGGAAAGGGAGCCATTTCTACAGTTTCCAGACAGATAATCTAATCAGCCAGTCACATGTCCTGGGGAAACAAACAACCTCCCTCTGCAGCACATTCAACAAAGGAGGGCGGGGCTGAAAGGGAGCCGGGACTCTTATCTCTCTCCCGATCTCTTGCTGATCAGCTGCTGAGCGGGGTCCTTTCAACACTCCCTTTTCTCTTTGTAAAATAAAAAGCATGATCCTCTTTTGGCCCCTGGGCAATTCAGCTCCAGGGACCACCATTCGCTCCATAAGACGCACAGGCATTTCCCCTTACTTTTTAGGAGGAAAAAAGTGCGTCTTATGGAGCAAAAAATACGGTAGTTACTACCAGATTTCCCCATCTCCCTGCTAGAAAGACTTAAGCAGTAATCTGTGGACATGTCTGTCTTCTTTCCTTACCCATCTTGGAGGTTGGGTGTTCATAAAGTATCAGTTACAATAACTCAGGAGGTTCAATGCTATCGCTCTAATATAGTGAAAGGATTTGAGCACTTTGTGTTAACTGGCTTGCCAGTGCCAGGATGTCTGTGTCATCGACTGCTTTTGTTAATTAACACAGTTATCACTGCCAGCGTTATCTGCCTGTCACCCTCCTCTGACCTCACTGTTTACAACTCCTCTTCCCAAACCATGTGTGTGTTTAGCCTTGTAGTCAACAATGGCACACACCACAATATGTTTGTTAGTCTCTGGTCAGATGCATCACTGCATCCTGCTTGCAGCACCCACAATGCCTTTCTCGCCCACCAGGTCTTCACCCACCCAGAGTGGGACCCCGTGGCCATCAACAACGACATTGCCCTCATCAAGCTGGCCACCCCTGCTGAGATGACTGACACTGTGTCCCCCGTGTGCCTGACAGACACTGTTGACCACTTCAAGAGCGGAGACCTTTGTGCCACCTCCGGCTGGGGAAAGACACGCTACAATGGTGGGCCTGTCAGGGGTCTCACAGGGGAAGTGCTGGAGGGTGCAGGGAGGGATGTATAGGAGGCCTCTTGCTTGCCTGGACAGAGTGCAGAGGTGTGTGTGTAAACTAGCCCACTGTACAAAAGTTAAATATTTAATTTTTGCACATTTGACTTTGGCCCTCCCCTTCACTATCATGTGGCCCCCAGAAGGGAATGTGGCCCTGTCTGTCTGACAAAAGCTCATCGCACCTGCTTGAGCGAAACTCCCCAAGGCAGCCAGATCTCTGCCTGTGAGGTGAGCCGCCATTGCATCAGTGGGAAATCTTTCTTGACCCAAACTTAGTTGGTCTCTAAGGTGCTACTGGAAGGATTTTTTATTATTATTTTGTATTTTGTTTTGACTATGGCAGACCAACACGGCTACCTACCTGTTACTTCAACCTGGCTTTCTATCTTGTTAGGAGGGAGAAAGACTTCTGTGGCAATTGGGAGCTGGATGTTTTAGGCCATGCAAGGATGATCCCTCTGTGGGAAGTGCTGCTTCCCAATTTGTGCTGCCCTATTAGTGACAAGGCAGCTGCTTACAGACAGAGCTCTAAATAACTCTGGACCAGGTTACCCGAATAACCATCTTCCTCTTCACTGTGCTCAGCTGAGGGAACCCAGTTGGTTTTGATTATTGACTTGTGGTAACGTGGAGTGGCGTGCCTGGTGTGCTCTGGTCCATGGGGTCACAAAGAGTCGGACACGACTGAACGACTTAACAAGAACAACAACAACGTGGACTTGGGTTTTTCATTGGTGTATTTTTAACTATGGATTGACTTTATAGTTTTAAAGGGCTTAGAAGCATCTAAATGAATAAGTAAATTGTGTCTTACCTAGCAGGGTGTAGCAGAGCAGTAGCAATTGCTGACTTGATCCTCTTTCCTGCAGCTTTCACCACCCCCAACAAGCTTCAACAAACAGCCCTGCCCCTCCTGTCCAATGAAGAATGCAAGAAGTCCTGGGGCAGCAAAATCTCTGACCTGATGATCTGCGCTGGTGCAGCCGGATCTTCTTCCTGCATGGCAAGTGCTGCTTGACCCCCCACTCCCACTCCCACAAAACCCCCAAGCACCTACAGGGAGGGGAAGCTGATTAATTAAGGAGCTGAACAGGGAGCAGGAGCAGAAGTGGCAAGGAGGGATGTGATAATTAAAGTTACAGTAGCTCTTATAAAAGCTTCAGTACCACGTTGCTGGTTCACATTGGACTGGTTGGCATGGCAATTTATTTTTATTGCAAAAACAAAAATAGCCAGAGATCAGGGTGTGGGGAGGAACCCGCAGGAGAGACACAGAAAATACTGAAAATCAACAAAGGCAGTCACCGGGGGATTGTGATTCCAGAGATTCCCTCAAACTGAAGGGTACACGGTAGGAAAAAGAATATTTGCCAACTCATCTGTAGTTTCTTCGAGGCATGTGATAGGTGGGTGTGGGAGAACACAAAACTGCAAACCGACCTTTAGAGAATGTGGGGGGTGAACATCCCAAGAGATTGCCTGGTGTCTTAAAAAAGGGCTAGAGGGAGAATTATGGCAGAAGGCCTAGGATACCCTCCCCACCCCACCCCACCTGCCCAAAGTCTAAACTGCCTGTCTTCTGTTTGCAGGGTGATTCTGGCGGACCCCTTGTGTGCCAGGAAGGTGGCGTCTGGAAGTTGGTGGGCATTGTGTCTTGGGGCAGCAGCCGCTGCTCAACCACCACCCCTGCTGTGTATGCCCGCGTCAGCCGCCTCCGTGCCTGGGCTGACGAAACCATGGCTAATAACTGAACTTCCGGTGTCACGGGATGAGGGGGATCAATAAAGGCTGTTCCTCCTTTGAGACTCGTCTCGTGTCCTGTTCTTGCACTGCTCCTGCCACAGAATACATTCTAATCTCAGGCCGGCATGGCCACGCCATTTGAGCATGCCCGCATCCACAAACTGCCTCAAGCAGTGGCCCAATAGTGTGGCTTCCCCTATGGAACATGATGCCAGGACCCTCCTATGCCAGTGTTGCCCCAGAGAGCAAAACTGATGTTTGTGTATGTGCATAAGCGTGCAGGCTGTGTGATGGGCCCATCTGGTTGAGTGTGCACACGCTGGCATGTGGCCTTCACAGGTGTGTGGTGAATCTTCAGTCTGGCCCTCAAGCTGAAAAAGCTTTGCCATCTGTGCTCCCTACAAATGCCCTGCAGCTGCCCCAGAGGAGCCCCATCAAGAGTTTGGACAAGCCAGAAAAGGCTATACAAGGCTGTGTGTGGAGCCCTGGTTAGGAAGAAGTCTCATGCTGAATGTTGGAAAATTCAGGACAGATGAAAGGAAGTCCTCCTTCATGTAGTGCATAGTTAAACTGTGGAACTCCCATACACAGGAGGCAGTGATGGCCACCAACTTGGGTGGCCTTAAAATGTAGGGGAAGCACAGTCCAATGCAGGTGTGTTCTACCACCCTCTCAAGTCTATTCAGGAACATAGAAAGCTGTCTTACGTGGACTTAAGACCATTGGGGGCTCCCCTCTATCTCTGGTCGTGGGTCTCCAGTGTTGCACACAGGGCTCTTTCTCGGTCTTGGGGATTGAACCTGGAACCTTTTGCATGCATACAGGGATTGTACCATCCAAGTCCCAGAACTTCACCCCCAGTGGCAGTTCTTGTGGGTGCTCCAGAGGGATGCTGAGTGCAGAACAAAGAATGGGCAGCTGTGCAGTTTCTTATTCAAGTTGGTTGGCCTTAAGGGCTAAGTTCCTGTCATGTGGTCAGATGGAAATGCAGTGGTTTTACTAACGCTGGTCAGTGCGTTTATTTCCAGTGAGATTTTTAGACAGCAACCTGGGGGGAAAGCCACACTTGTGCCGAGGCTGAATTCACAGGCAGAGGTGGCTGCTGACCAATCCAAAAACCCAAGCCAGATCTGCGCCACCCAGAAATATAGGAAGTAGCCTTATGGAGTCAGACCATTGCTCTAGCTAGCTCGGTCTCATCTACATTCAGTGACAGTGACTCTCCAGGGTTTCAGGCAGGGTTTGCTCCCAGCCCAATCTGGAGGAGCCCAGGATTGAACACGGGACCCTCTGCATGCAAAACAGGGGCTCTGTTGCTGAGCTACAGCCGGCGACTGTGGAAGGCTCTCTCAAGCCGCAATCCTGTGGGAGTAAACTCCCTTGAAGTCAGTGAAACTTACTTGTGAGTAAACCTGCATTGGGTTGCACAGGCCCCTTTGCTCCACTCAGGAACAGCAGGCAAGAGAACCACTTCCAGCTTTAGATGGTGATGCATGAGCTCCCAGTTTTTCTACGGCATGTTTAGCTCTTTAATTGATGGAGAAAAGAAACAGACACCCCCCCCCCCCAAAGAAAACACCCACAGAATTTTCCCAGCCATTTAGTGGCTTCTCCATTCAAGTTAGTGGGATTGTGGAAGGGGAAAGAGCAGCAGGAGTTAGAATTAGCTGCTGATTAGGTACTTGAGCCAAGGCAGTCAGTCGTCCAGGCTGCCATTGCCCAGACATTTGCCCACCACCCTGTTCTCCAGCCAGGCTCAGCCAAGCTATTGAGTCTACCTGAGTCTTTGAAAGGAGCGAGGGAGCCAATTTCAGGGTTGTTGTTTTTTTAACCATGATTAAATTTGCAGGTCAAAACAACAGGATCTTAAGGGCAGGTCCCTACCCCAAAAGGTACTAGGCCAGCCAATGTTACAAACACAAATTATTGATATTACTCCTGGCCCTGTGGTTACTGCCCAGAGTTATTGCCTTAGCTTAAAGATGTGATCATTCCAAACACTGAAAAGTGGCAGTTTCTCTATGGAGGCGCAGCCACTCCATGTGCCAGCCCAGGGCAACTAGGAGTAACAGAATGTGCCTTATACAAAATCAGACCACAGGTCCACCTGGCTCAGTCTTATCTACAGGGATCTGCAGCAACTCCCCAGGGTTTGAGACAAGGGGACACTCCTGGCATCACCTTCAGATGCTTCAACAGACCAAAGGGAAATGGCAATGAGCAGATGAAAGGATGAACACCACAGAAGGAGCTTTGCAAAGCCAAGTTTCACTCTGAGCTGGGTGAAAAGGGAATTTATCTGTCCTGAAACTCCCAACATTCAGCTTCCTTGGAGTTCTGGCGTCATGAGAGAGGGAGGGAAGACTTTTCTTCTTTCCACTTTCTCCATGCCATGCATGATTTTACAGACTTCTATCACGCCACCTCTATCTAGCCTTGTCTCTGAACTAAAGAGGTCCAAACACTGTGACCTTTCTTCACAGGGGAGTCGGTTGTTTTGGCCGCCCTTTTCTGAATCTTCTCCAGCTCTACAATATCCAGAGGCGACCAGAGCCGTACACAGTACTCCAAATGCGGTCGCAGCCCATAGCTTTGTGCATTGGCACTGTGACATGGTCACTTTACTTTTTGTCCAGGCATGGTAGTGAAGCTGGAACGGATTGACACTCTCCCCTGTTTTGGACATGCAAAGTTTTAGATAAAATTGCTGCCTGGCCAACAACCCTAATGAGACACACACATTCTCTCTCTCTCTCTCTCTGCCTGTGGAGCTGATCACCTTCCTTCTGCGTCGACTGAACAACCTGGGCAGATTAGTTAGCTGGCACCCCAAGGCTCTCCCACAGATAAGGGCACTGATGTAACCATGGCAAGAGAAAAACCACACACACACACACCAATCTTTCTCCCGTACCCCCTAATTGCTTGGATTCTATGTCTCTTTATTTGATTTAAATAGTGCTCATTAGCCAAACCATTTCAGAATCAAACAGGGTGTGGGGGAGGGGGAAGGATAACTATTTGCCTTCCACCACCTTCTCCCCGGTTGCCATCAGGGCTGTCAAGATCCTCCCTTGTGAACCACATCAGGCACATGGGAACCACTGGCAGGAAGGTCCATTGTCTATGGAGCATAGAGGGAGGGGAGGGAGCAGCCAGCCCACCAACCCAGGAGAGTCTGGATAAGTATTTACAGTCCATTTGCAGTGTTTGGGTGGGTGGGTGTGGCTCGTTGGCAGGCCTCCCCCGGCCCCTACGAAGCCAGGGGCGGGCTTCACATGGCTGCAAGCTGCCCCAGCACCATCCGGAACTGCTGCGTGCTGTTGGCGAGTTCGTGGACCCGTGCCACCATGTCCTGGGCGGCGGCAGGGGAGGGGTACTGTAGCGCAGCCACCTTGGTGGTGGCCACGATCTCCTTGAGCATGTCGCAAAGCAGGTTGCTGTAGTGGGTGACCTTGTGACGCACGTCCTGGGCCTTGGCCTGGCGCGAGAGAGTGTCCCCGATGAAGACCAGCTTGTGGGCGCTCAGGATGACAAACTTGCTGTGCGCCACGAAGATCTTGGGGGGCTGGTTGGTGCTGACGGCCGTGAAGAAGGCATCCACGGCGTTGGTCAGGGTGGTGAGGTTGGCCTCGCACTGCTCCAGGTAGAAGAGAAGCAGCTGCCGGTCGGAGGGGCAGAGGGAGGCGCCGTCCCCGGCCCGCACGTGGGCGTAGTGCTGCGGGGGCGTCCAGTTGGACAGGTCGTTGTCGATGGGCCGCGTGACCTCCTGCTCCAGGCGCTCAAACTGCTTCAGCTGCGGGCAGGGAAAAAAGCACAGGGTGCTCCGTCAAGCAAGGGTGGGCTGCCGCAGACAACCGGCTCCCCTCCCCCTCCCCCACTTCCTGGCGCACGACAGAATGAGCCAGCTTCCTGGCATCCTGGAAGCCACAGATGCACACAACCCAGTCCTACCGTCAGGCAGAGTGCGGGTGCAGACTCAGGCAGCAGACTTTTGAAAGCAGTGAACAGGAGGTAGAGGTGGAGAGGCAGGAGTGAAGAGTGCCACATGGCCTGCCCTGCTTAAGCTGCCCTGGCATTCTTTACTATCAGTGGCGACCAAACACCTTTGGGCCAGCGCCCAATTCGTTCCATGAACTCATCCCGGGTCCCTGCTACCCTGCCAAAAGCATTGCAGGCAATGACCATAGTGGTGGGGCTGGACCCAGGAAGCCCACCCTACTCACCTGTTGCTGCTCCAGGTGCCCCTTCCCTTGCCGGATGATGTTGCCCCTCTCAAGAAGCTCCTTCTGGGTTTTCTCAAACTCTTCCTTTCCCTAGTTGTTTTTTAAAGGGGTGAAAAGGAGGTTAGTGCGGGTGCAACCAGAGGGACAGACCAACAGCACAAGGAACCCAGTTCCATCAGTGCTAGAGCATCTGCTTGGCATACAGAAGGTTCAGCCCCCGGCATCTTCACTTTGAAAAGGTTCTTGGCCAAGGCATCCAAAAAAAGGACTCTTCAACAACCTGGGTCCCTCCAGATGTTTTGGAACTGCAATTTCAATCAACCTGCAATTTCAACTGCACATCTGGTGGACACCTGGTTGGTAAGGGCAGGTGTAGGCAACACTGCGCTACCTGGATCAGTGACTTGACTCTGCAAAAAGGCATTTCCTATTTGCCCCTGTTTTTCAGCTTTCCACTGCTGGTGGTTCGAGCATCTGCCTGGCAGGAGGAAAGTCCCCAGGTTCAATCCTTGACACCTCCAGGTAGGGCCAGGAGAAGGCTTCCTTGAGAGCCTGGAGCACCAGCACCCATCAACAGAGACAGCCCTGAGCAAGGCAGCCCCATGTTCTGACTTGGCAAAAGGCCACCACAGCCCTGATCCCTGGCAGGGACCAGAGACCACACTGGAGATGGTTGTGTGCAAATTCAAGTGGGAGTAAGAGTGTTAGTCTGCTGCAGCAAAACCACACAAGAGTGTTGCAGAAGACATGCGACTGGTGGGCACACTTATTGGTTGATCTGAAAGATATTTTATCATCTGAGGCAAAGGAGATGGCAGCAGCTCCTGCTATTCTACATACCAAAAATGACTAGACCAGCAGCTGGAACACATTTCAGCACTAGTAATAGGGCAGCAGCCTTTACAGCCCCCAAGGGCAGCAAGCCTCTGCGCACATCTCCTGCCTTGGGCAGCTGCCTCACCCTGTCTAATGAAAGGGCCGGCCCAGATTATTTGATTATAAACCTGCAGGCAGAGCCTGTTTTTTTTTTTAAGCAAAAATCTTTGTGCAGGGCCCAAGAAACTTTAGGGGCTTTGTATATTAATGGCAATACTTAACCCAAGGCAAAGTGGGTGAGGAGTGGAGAGAGGAGGGGGACTTCCTGCTTCTGCCACCTGGTGATATTTATGCTTTGATTATGTTTTCATTCACCACTTTGGTTATATTCTTGCAATGATGTGAACCTTTCCATGTTGTAAAGCCGCCTTGAGCATGGCTTAATGATGGAAAGGTGGGAGGTATATAGACAATGATAACGATGAAAAAGTTAGCCTGGTGCCAGGCTTTTAAAATATAGAACTATTATATTCTGGCTGGATTTCCCAGGAGTGTGGCTTGACCCCTGAGGATGATGGGACTTTGGGATCGGAGGCATAGGACCTAGCAAGGCCTGCCCCCCCACCTGTCCACCTTCCCCCGGTGGTGGCTTGCCCCTTTGGAGGGCTGTGTGTGTTATGTGTGTGCACACTCTGCCCTCCCCCCCACAGCACACCCCTCCCCTTCCCCGCCGCCCAACCCCACCTGTAGGTGGACGTAGTCATAGTCTTCCATCCAGCCGCCCTCGCTGTTCTCATACTGCCCCTCGGGCGAGTCCTGGGTCAGGAACTTGGGCGGAGAGGGCAAGGGCCGGGACTGGATGCTGCTTGCCTTGTCAGCCGGGGTGCCATGGGCGAGGCTGCCATCCCCTCCCAGGGAGGTGGTGGGCACCTTGGTCCTCCGGAAGAGCAAGGAGGCGTTCCCGTGCAGGAAGGAGGCTAACTGCTTGGTGTCGTCTGGCACCCCCCGCGAGTACATGACCAGGTGCTCCAGGTCGTCTGGCGGGGACCCTGGCTTGCCAGCCACCAGGGCGCTGGGAGCCCAGCCGCAGCCATCCAGAGCCTGGCTGTGCCGCAGCAGAGCCTGGTAAACGTCCTCCATCTTCTGCACCTGCTTGCTCAGCTTGGCATAGAGGGAGCGGTCCGAGGCCTGCGAGGCGCTGCTCACAGCCGCGCGGGCAAACTCCAGCAGTTCCCGCAGCGCCCCCCGGACGCTCTCGGCCGCCCCCTGGATGCGGGCTGCTTGCACCTCCATCTGCTCGGGGCTGCGCCAGCTGCCACTGATGAAGGACATGAGGTAGGAGACGGCGGTGCTCACGTTGCCCTGGAGCCGGGCCAGCGTCTCCATGGCAACGTCCTGGTCGAGGTGCAAGTCCCTGTCAGGGGCCTCCTTGACAGGGACCATGTCCAGGGAGGAGCTGGAGTGGTTGCTGCGGGTGCTGCCCGTGCTGGAGGCCGAGAGGCGCTTGCCGTCGCCCGCCTTGCCCTCCCGGTCCACCTGGGGCGGCACGTCGTAGATGTAGTCGCCCTCCCCGTCTTTGCTTCCCGCCGGCAGCTCCCGCGGCACGTCGTAGACCTCCTGGCTCGCCAGCTTCCTCAGGCCGGGCGGCACATCGTAGATCTCCTGGGCTTCAGGAACCCCTTTGCTGGTGGCCGGAGGTACGTCGTACACATCCTCGGGCAGGTAAGGCTCTGCCGCCGGTGCGGAGGGCTGGGTAAGGATGAGTGGGTGCCGTAAGGGATCAAACGGCTTGGCCTTGCAGAAGATGGGGGGCACGTCGTAGGTCTCCTCCCGCGCAGGGCCATCGGGGACGTCTTTGCTGACTGATGGGGGGATGTCATACACCTGCAGGAGGGTATTAAAGCTGGTGTTTAACCCAGCAGCACATCTGTAGCCCCCTCAGCTTGTAACATGCTGCTAGTAGGTTTCTGGGCCCCCATTCAAGGCACTCCCTTGGGCCCCAAAGACTGACATTTCCCCTAAAGACCATCTAAGGTGCCCAGATCGGCAAAGGGGGCAGCCCTTTTGGTAGTTCCTCTGCCCTCAAGAGGCTCTGGGAGAGGGTCTAGCATTCAGCTTTTTGTTTCTTAACATCTGTGGCCATAAAACTGTTTCTATTAAGTTACACGATAAACCAATCCTATGCTTTGGCGAGTGTACTTGGTGGGGTGGGTGTTTCTTGGCAATTTCTGTTTTGCCTCCTGGTCAATCGCCTTCTACTCTGCCTTGGGGTCAGAGTGGCTCTCCTAAGCACTAGGGCAGCCCCCCACCACAGCCCCTGCCGCTGAAGCTAGAAGCCCTCCCGACTCACACGCCTCAAAAACCCTGCATGCCATACTCACCCCCTGCAGGCCTTTTTCCACACTGGGGGGCACATCATAAATATCTTGGGCATGAGCCAGATCCCTGCTTTTGGGGCCCTTGACTGCCAAGGTGGGGGTGTCATATATCTGACAAAAGGAACAAAGGAGAGCAAGAGATGTTAATTTCCATTGAGTCTGAAACCCACTGAGGGCCGGTGATTTGGAAGCAGAGGTTTCACCACCAACCCACCCGCGTGGGCCCCATGCCAACCAGACTCTCCCCACCTCTAGAAGGCAGGGCATCACTCACCTCCTGGCTGCCTTGGTTCCCCAGTAGACCCCGAGTCGGGGGCACGTCGTAGATCTCCTGGAGGTGGCGGGGAAAGTCGTACTCATCCTGTTCTCCTTTGGGGGAGTCATAGACATAGACCTGACCCACACGCGTGGGGACGACAACCTGCAAGGGGGAAGAAGGGGTGTGTGTGGATGAGACAAAGTTTGCTGGGCTAGGCAAGTGGGAACGTGGTTGGGAAAGTCACAGGTCTGACCTCCAATTGCCTGAGGCTAACTCTGGGGGCCCCAATGTGTCTGAGACGCCGCAACATCTCAGGCTCACCTATGGCACTCACCAAGTATCCTTTCCTCTCTCCCCCCCCCCTTAGAGAAGAAGAAGAAGAAGAAGAGTTTGGATTTGATATCCCGCTTTTCACTACCCGAAGGAGTCTCAAAGCGGCTAACATTCTCCTTTCCCTTCCTCCCCCACAACAAACACTCTGTGAGGTGAGTGGGGCTGAGAGACTTCAGAGAAGTGTGACTAGCCCAAGGTCACCCAGCAGCTGCATGTGGAGGAGCGGAGACGCGAACCCGGTTCCCCAGATAACGAGTCTACCGCTCTTAACCACTACACCACACTGGCTCTCCAGGGATTGGGACATGCCCTAAACACTAGCCCAAAGTCACCCTGAAAAGCCAGGAGTGCCCCTCCAAGCATTCAGCCAAGTCCAATGCACTATCCAGTGCCCTGACCTCTTGGCTGCTTCCTTATGCACAAATGCTGCTGAATAGCTTTTTCACGCTGGGGCGAACAGAACTGGGAACACAACACTTATCAGACAAGCTCTTTCCTAAAAGATGCTCCTAAATAGCCTGTGTGTGTGTGTGTGTGTGTGTGTGAGAGAGAGAGAGAGAGAGAGAGAGAGAGACACACATAGGATGCAGCTCACCCTTTCCTCCAGCAGAGGGCGCTGCCTGCCCACAGGCAGCCCCCGTCTGGAAGGAACCTCCAGGCACCTTGCAGCAGGAGCCCCTTCTCCAGGGGAGGCAGGGATGACATCATGTTCTATTTCTGGCTCTGAGCAAATGAAGGGCTTGGAGATGAAGCACAATGTGCGCTCATTCCCTCATGGGCGGCCGCTTCTGGAGGTGGGGGGAAGGCGAGGGACCCTGCCGCAGACGCCTTCCCAGCTGCCGCTAGTTCGTGGAGGGGGGGGGGGGGGCGCATGCATAGAGAGGCATCGGAAGCCAGAGGCTGCAGGAGCCTCCAAGCGCATTTGCGCACAGTCAGAGCGCAATACGACGAAAACGTGGAATTCCGCTACAAGGTTAAGCAGGAATGAGTCTTTGCAAAAGCTGGCTCTTGCTAACTAAATTATAACAATGCTCTCAGGTTGCATTGTTTATCCTGCTTCTGATCTGCCTGGGGTAGGGTGAAGAGCTGCCAAAAGCACTGAAGCTCAGAAAGAGAAAGAGAGAGGAAAAAGAGAGAGAATAAAAGAAGAGGGAATTTGCCCCCGCGTGCCATAAGAACACAAGAAGAGCCTACTGGTCAGGCTCATAGCCACCCAGATGCCTGTGGGAAGCGGGGAAGCTGGACCTGTGCACAAGGGCAGTTTCTCCCCTCCTGCGGTTTCCAGCAACTGGTATTCAGAAGTATTGCTGCCTCTGACCTGGGGGGCAGAGCATAGCCATCATGCCTAGTAGCCACTAATGAAGACTCATCCCTCCTGGAACCGGGACCTCAGAAATGCCAAGTGGGTCAGAGGCAAAACATGGTGTCTGCAAGGTACAACTCTGGTATACAGAAATTAGTGAGCCAAAGCACTCCTAAGAACATAGGAATGCAAGAAGACCCCCTGCTGGATCAGGCCCATGGCCCATCTAATCCAGTATTCTGTTCCCAGGTACCTGTGGGAAACCCGCAAGCAAGACCCGAGCACAAGAGCCCTCTTCGCTCCTGCGGTTTCCAGCAACTGGTATTCAGAAGTATTGCTGCCTCCAACCATTGAGGCACACAATGGCCCTTTGGGCTGGTAGCCGCTGGTAGCCTCCTCCTCCTCCTCCTCCATGAATATGTCTAATCATTTCTTTAAGCCATCTAGGTTGGTGGTCATCACTTCCTCCTGTGGGAGCGAGTGCCATAGTTCAACTATGTCACATTTCAACCACTTACCCCAACCCCAAACTCCACAAACAACCCCAGGCAAGAGCTGGCGGCGGCAGCACCACCACCAATTGCCTCCATAGCAAATTTGCAACTTCTCCCATACCCCAGATCTAAAGTCTGCCAAGACACTTTGGATGCTAGTATCTGCAGATCTGATGCTTTGTAACAAAAATAAAAAGAAGCAGCAAAACCAACATATAATTAGCACGTTAATAAGATGCTCATGAGGGTGGGAATACGCATTTTGCAGGTTTTCAAGCCAACAGAGCCTGCCAAGGACTTCAAGATTTCATCGTGCGCAGCCCACGTATTCCAAACACCACAGCCATAAGGTGTGGGAACTTGTTTTGTGTGGAAAAGGAAAAGTGGTGGTTCTCAGGATGGCAGCCATCGAACCAGAGGTGTGCTTGATGTCATCGCTTCATATCTTTAGGAGAACCTTCACTTATGGTCAGTGGTCAAAATTCCCCAGCTGTTACTGGACTACAACTCCCACCACCCCTGATCGCTGGTCCTGCTAGCTAGGGAGGATGGGAATTGCAGCCCAACAACAGCTGGGGACCCAAATCTGAGAAACACTGGTTTAGAGGGACAGACTAGGACCTGGGAGAGACCACGGTCCAAATCCCTGCTTGGCCATGGGAAGCTGTGAGGATAAAAGGGCCAGAAGACTACTGCATGCCACCTTGAGCTCCTCGGAGGAAAAGGTGGGATATAAATGCAATACGTAACGTGGCACTGCCCTGAAAAAATGGAGATCTTCCCGTGGCACGGAAGCAGCCAGATGCTGCAACACAGGTTTGCCCAGAGTGGTGCCACTCGCACAGCACCACCGTGAGCCACTCCCCAAACACACACAGACACACACACACACACACCCTGCATGGTACCCCTTTGGGCCTGCCCTTAAAGGCAGGAAAAAGCAACAAGGTCACCGGTGAGGAAGAGGCGTGGGTGGGGACCTAGCAGGCAGGCAGGCAGGCCTGGCCAGCTGCCAAGTGAGAGAAGCTTTTTTTCCTGAATCATTTACTGCTGTGCAAGGCCTGCTCCATCCGAATCTCCTTCAAGGTCAGCCGGCAGCGGCAGCGGCAGCAGCGGCGGCTGCTTAACAGAGGACAAGCATGCTGGATGCTTTGCATACACAACATATAGGACTACCCCCAGCCCAATATTGTCTGCAGCCTGATCTACCTGGAGACAACAGGGATTGAACCAGGGACTGTCTGCATGCAAAGCATGAGCTCTGCCAGTGAGCTGTGAGCCACCTCCTAAATATAAAACAAGGACTATAACTACGTTCGGGTCAGAACAGACACACGGAAATTATCAGACCCAGGTTTGTCATGTCCTTGTTTGCCTTTAGTTGGCTGAGGAAGGCAAGGGGAGCAAACAGACTAACCAGAGATCTTTTTCCCTGGGTTTTCCCAGCTTGGATGGTTGGTTTTTGCTTTCGGGGCTCAAAATTCCATGGTCAGGAATGCACTGGAAACTTCCTCATAGGAATCAATGGAAATCGTCAACAGGTTATGCAAACGCTCGCCTAAGGAACGATGTCTGGGGAACACCTTGTGTTTGTAAAGCAGGACCTGTGTACTAACACTGGATACGATCTGAAGGTTCCGGTCCTCAAGGTTCTGAATGAAGCTGGGGTTCAGGTATGACACAGGAAGCTACCTTACACTGAGGCTGTGTATACACCATTCATTTAAAGCACATTTCTCCCCCCCCCCCAGCCCCAAAGATTCCTGGGAACTATAGTTCGTTTAGAGCGTTGGGAACTGTAGCTCTGTGAGGCATAACTACAACACTCATGATTTTGGGGGCAGGGATAGTACATGGTGTGTACACAGCCTCAGTCAGGCCACTGGTCCACAGCAGCTCCCTCTGGGGTTTCAGGCAGAGGTTCTCGTGCCCAGCCTGGAGGTACCAGGGACTGAATCTGGGAACTTCTGCAGGCAAACCAAACACTCCAACCCTCTGCTCTCCCCTTGCACTGCAAGACCCCACATTTTGATATGGCACTCTGGGAGAAACCAAAGGCATCAGCCATGCCCGGCGGTGCCTCCTTACAAAAGCCTTGTCCGTCTCTTATCCAGAAACAGGCTTGCCCAGGAACCAAGTTGAGGGAGCCTCAGAGATGGATAACGAGGCCTCCCACCCAGAGGGAGGCCATTTCCTTTCCCAGGGAGAAACAGGAAACCGCTCCTCACAGCCTGCTGCAAACCCCCCTCCCCAGGGGAAAGCCATGCTGGAGCACACACACACGCCCCTGTCTCCACCCCCCACTGCACAGGGAGGCAGCGGAGGCAGGAGGCAAGGCTGCCTTGGTGCAAATCTCCAGGGAGCTCTCTGTAAGGAATGCAAGCACCAGCACTTGGGAGCAGGGGGAAGCAACCCAGCCCCAGCAGTCCAGGAACACTAACTGCCTCTGCAGAGAAGCAAAGAGCTTTTAAAAGCAGACAAGTAGTAGGTTGCTTGCCACAATGGGGTAGCTGCTGCCTTCCCCCAATGAGCAAGGCAGGCTGAAAAATCCCAGGGCATCTTTCCAGTCTGAAGCGTGGCTGGTGGTGTTGCAATTGGATTTCTCTCCCCACCCCCTGCAGGAACCCCCAGGCCGGCAGAGCCAGTGGGGTGCAGCAGGAGCCAGCTTAAGGCACTGCTCTTTAGGCTGGCTCCTCTGGTGTTACTACTGATGTTCAGCTGTGTGAGTGTTCTATTGCGGTTTTAGTAATTCATGCTTACCTGCCAGGATAAAAATAATTTAAATAAATTAGTTAACTGCGTTGCTTAGCTGTGATTCCTGCACTGTAGGGGGTTGGGCTAGACGACACTTGAGGTCCCTCCCAACTCAACAATTCTATGACCACCAACAACCCTTTGCTACAACTCCCTGGCCCCCAACCTCTACTTTAACTAAACATAAGAATGGCTTCTTCCGCTTTCCCCCATTTACCTTTCTCCTCTTGCCTCCCCTATATTAAATATACCTCGTAAGCCCATCGGGGCAGTGGACTGTGGTCTTGAACGCCATGCATATCAGCTGTGCATTCATTAGTGTTCTAACAACAGCAACCTGCATGTGTTTCCTCGTTGTTCTTCTTTCCATGGCCTCCCCTCCATTTCACATTTATCCCCACGCACCTGAACTCAACAGGCACCGTTTGAATATGAGCTCCGTGGGACAGGGGGCTTCTTTGCTTGTTTCTCCTTGTATGTGTCCGAGAGGCAGCTGATGTAGCCCTCTCCAGATGTCACTGGGGCCCCCAGCTCCCGTCCGCCACTGCAGCCAGCATGCCCAATGGTCAGGGTTGATGGGAGCTGGAGTCCAATAACCACCTCTGAAGGGCATCATGCTGGACACCCCTGGCGTGCGAGGCTGCACAGATAATTCATAATAATGGACTGCGTGCAGAAGAAGCACTTTCATCTCGGCCGTAAAAAGCGCCCAGCTCAGCAACCGCTAACAAGGAACCATTTATGCCCCTTTCTCTTTCTCTGTGCCAAAGCTCGCAAGACAATGCCTTTACAGCCACTGCCTGACTGCAGGAATAAAAGCCACTCTTGCCCACTTTGACGGCAGAGTGGTGGATTTCTCCTGGGAAGCATCGTTCCTGCATCTGACTCTCCGCTCTCGTGCTAAACCCGGAGGGGTGGGGAGAGCTGCCTCTGCCTGTTCACAACGGAAGCCAGTCATGGGCAAGAAACCGGCAGCATCACTTAACCCACCTTTCCTTTTCCCCTCCTCCTGCTCTTCCTCCTAAGGGGTTTTTCAGCATTTTAAGACTTGATTCTGCTTTTCTTAAAATTAAAAGCGGGGCGGGGGGGGGAGAGATAATCTACTTTCATTTGCATAAACACACAAGTGGCAATTTAAAAATAGATCAGACAGCTCTCCTGCAGCGTGAAGGGAAGTAGGACAGAATACTGAATCGGTGCTTGATTTGCTGGCCAGTGTGCCTGTCATATGCATTGCAAAGCTGCCCAGGCTTAAGCATGGCAGAGTTGGTCCTCATTGGCCTATACAAGCAATCACCCACTGGCATGCAGATAGGGTATCCTTTCTTTATACCAGCCTGGCATCCTCCAGATGTTTTGGACTGCATCTCCCACCAGCCCCACTCTGGGGAAGTTTGCTTTAAGCTGTCCTCGTAGGGAAGGCGCTCCCACCTCTCGGATCGTGCTGGCTGCCCTTTCTCCCCACGCTGGTGCTCTGAAGGAATATTAGAACACAAGAACATTCTGCTGGATCAGGCGAAAAGCCATCTAGTCCAGCATTCTGGTCTCACAGTGGCCAGCCAGATGACTCTTCTGGGAAGCCTGCAAGCAGGATTCAAACTCAAGAGCAGCCTTCCTGTGGCTTCCAGCAACAGGTATTCAGAATCACTGCTGCCTCAACTGTGGAGCATAGCCATAATGGCTAGAAGACATTGATAGCCATCTCCTCTATGAATTTGCCTAATCCTCATCACTGCCTCCTGGGAGAGTGAGTGTTCCACAATTTAACTAGGTGCTGTGTGAAGAAGGGCTTTCTTCCTAAACTCAGCTTTGCTGCATGTCCACCGGGTCTAGCAACGGGAGAGGGAGAAAAACTTTCCCCCATCCACTTCCTCCGGGCCATGCATAATTTTATAAACTATCCTGTCTCCCCTTCCTTGCCTTTTCTCTAAGCTAAAAAACCCCAAACGCTGCAACTTTCCTTTAGAGGGGAGTCGCTGCATCCCCTCGATCATTCTGCTCGCCCTTTTCTGAACCTTCCCCAACTCTGCAATATCCTTTTCGAGGTGAGGCAATCAGAACTGTACGCAGTACTCCAAGGGTGGCCGCACCATAAATTCGCCAGGTGAACAGGTGCCCCTCAGAAGCTTACCTTTCCTTGGGTCTTTGGGGCTTCCATCCCCGTCCATCTAGCGAAGGAGGCACCTGGTAGATGTCCTGCCCCAGCCCCGCAGGAGCCGGAGGGACCTGGTAAATGTCCTGGGGCGGGCTGGCCGGTCCAGCTGGTACTTGGTACACCTCCTGGCATTGAGAGGGGCTCTGTTTTGGGTAGGCGGGGGGCTGCTTGCCCGGGGGCGACTGGGAACTGGCCCGCGGTCACTGTGCCCTGGTGGAGGGGTGCCCCCGGGGCCTTGTTTGGCGCCGGCACCAGATAGACATTGTCCTCTTGGGGCAGGAAGGAGGGGTGCATAGAGGTGTACTGGGAGGCGGGGGACGTGGTGTAGCCCCCTTGGTGAGTGTAGGCCAGGGGGTCTGCCCCGTCTGTTGCGGCGTCTGCTGTGGCGTCTGCTGCGGCAGCTGCTTCTTGTCGTACATGCCCACCAGGATCTTGAGGCGGTTGCCGGGGACGATGCCCTGCCGCCCGTGCAAGGAGCAGAGCCACCAGCCATCCAGCCCTTGCGTGTTGCGCTCCAGCACCGTCATGATGTCGCCCTTACGGAAGGAGAGCTCGTCCGGGGACTCGGCCACATTGTCGTAGAGCGCCTTGGCCAGCACGTTCTGCAAGAGAGGCGGAGGGGAGGGGAGTTAGGGCGGCCAGCAGGGGGCGGCAGAGGGCATGGGGGGGAAAGGGAGAAGACAGCGGGTGGCAGGGCACCAATGGCTGAACATTCCACCCACATAAAAGTAAACGGTTTCTACACACGTACGCATCTAGGTAAGCACAACTGCACTTCAAGGACACATTCCAGCCAGGCAAAAGCATTTGAGGGGGTTGTGGAGCAGGGCTGGCGGGGTGGTGGCCTGGGAAGTAGGGAGTCTCAGGAGCCAAATTGAGAGGCTGGGGTGTGGGAATTGCATCTGGCCCTTAGTCTTGCGGTTCCTCACCCCTGGATTATTAGAAAGAAAACATCATGTGGGGAATCGGGGTTTCCCTTATATCCCTTACCAATTCCCAGAGTTGTTTTACGATCCATCCCTCTTCAAAGGGAACTCTGGGAATTGAAGCTCTGGGGGGGGGGGAGAATAGGGGTTCTCCTAGTAATTCCCAACACCTTTAATGAACTACAGCTCCCAGAATTCTTGGAAGGCAGCCACGGTCACATTCACACCATGCATTTAAAGAACTATGGTGCCACTTTAAACTGTTGCGGCTTCTCCCAAAGTATCCCGGGAGGCCCCTGTTCCCCTCCTAAGCTACAATTCCCAGAGTGGTTGAACGATCAGTGCCTCTTCACAGGGTGCTCTGGGAACTGTATAATTCTGGGATGGAGGGGGGCTCCACATTTCAGTGGATCAGAGGCATTGATGAAGGGGGTGTTAAATTCCACCCCCCACCCCCGTATATCACCTCCCACCCCCATCCAGAAGTTGCTAAGTAGACCTGCTGAGGGTGGGTGGGGCAGCACAGGTATATATCACATAGGGTCCCACCCCCCTGCCCATTGCACCTCCTCTTTCCAAATTAAGACTAAGGAGACACCTTCACTGCTATAACCAAAAAGGGTTGGCCTTCAGAAGGACGTGAGGGTGAGCGTGTGACTGCCCCAGCCCAGTTCATGCAAACATCTCCTTTGAAGTGGAAAGGGAAAGTAATTTATCAATGAGTAAAGGTCACTGGGTGGAAGACTCTCTGGTCTGTATACAGAACTTTCCTGGTGTCCTAGTAAGAAGAAAGGCTCCCTCTTTACAGGTGAAATTAGTTGGCTCTCTCCCTCCCCACAAATAAAGAACGTGAATATGCATGGGGGGAAATGGGTTAAAAACAAACAAATCCGGAGCTAGAGGCTTGTGTTATTTATATTTATAAATATATTTATAAAAGGCGCCGTTTGCAAACAAAATGACATGCCTAACCGCTGAGCAAGAGACGAGAAGCTTTCAGAAAAGACACCCTGCACTGAGACGAGTATACACACATCTGTGCCTTTTAAATAGAGCAAAGGCAATGTAAATGATGCAAGATTTTAAAAGGACGCAAAAGAAAAGAAAAAGAAAAAAAAGATACAGACTCCGGGTGATTCTAAACAAAGCAGGAGACACACAAGGAAACTGGAGCTGCTTTGAGAAGAAAGGCCAGTTTACGGTGCAATTCCAATGCATGTCTACTCGGAAGTAAGTCCCACTGAGTTCAGTAGGACTAAGTAAGTACACACACCACACACACACACACACACACACACAGGCCTACCTGGAAGTACGGTAAGCGTCTTTGGACTCAGTGGGGCTTATCTCAGAGGAATGGCTGCTGCAGATTCCAGCTCAAACCAAACTAATCATTCAGGGTTGTCCTTCTCCTCTCCCTCCACATGCCCCGCTCTCTCCTTTTACCCCAACTTTCTTTGCCCCACTCCTATGGGGAAGAACCATAGCTCAATGGCAGAGTCTGCCTTGCATCCACAAGGTCCCAGGCAAGGCTGGGCGAGAATCCTGTTAAGAATCCTGCGGAGTCGCTGCAGTCAGTGCAGACAATACTGAGCTCAATGGACCAATGGTCTGGCTGGGGATATAAAGCAATTCTGTGATCATCTGCTCTTACAGTAATTAAGTTTAAAGAACGCAAAGCAAATAAATAGCATCAAGTGCTGCTGTTCATTAGCTGGCTTCTTGTTCTTTCAGATTGTGAAGTGTTCCAAACCAACAACAGAGGAGGATTTTATCAGATGGGCCCAGCCGGCAGACCAGCTAAGGGCCTGGGACCCTCCTTCTAGCACAAGCAAAGTCTCTCCTCCCCCACTTCTCCTCTCCTGGGCAGGAAGTGCCAGAGCTGTGAGTCAACCAGAGAATTCCCTTTGTGCCTCCCGCTGCCCTCCGCCCCTCCGCAGCAGCAGGACATGCAGAAATTCAGAATTTACTTCCAAACATAAGTTTCTTCTGGAGCCCCAAGGAGGTGGGTGGAAGGGGTAAGCCAGCCTCTTTTGAGTCTTGATGCCAGTCTCTCATCGGTCATTCTCAACCAGTGTCCTCCAATTGTTTCGGACCATGACTGCCATCAAACTGTGCTGGCTGGAGTTGATGGGAATTGTAGCTGAAAACAGCCATAGGGCACCAGATTGGGGAAGATACCATACCTTCCAAACGATGCCTGTTTATAAAAAGTTAAATAACAGGCTTTTCCACTGTGGCCTATCAATTGCTAGCAGGTGCCAACTCTGTACCAAAAGGGCCACCCTTAAAATATACTTACTCCGTTGCTTGGAAAAAAATAGTCCGTTTCACATTTTGGTGCTGGATCACAGAACAGATTTGCTACTTCTGAACATCACTGTTATGTGGAAGTTAAGCTTCAGTATGGCATGCCAAGCCGTAACTCACAGAGTGAGTTAACATCACTCAACACCATACTTAATTCTTTAGTGAGATGCCAGTCTAGAGATCTCACCAAACTGCTCTGCCTACTAATTCTTGGCCCGTTCTACATCTCGCTCTCAGTCCCTTCATGCTTCCTGTACTGTGTTCCTCCCAGGAGGCCGAAAGCACATTTTCCCCCCAGCAAGATTGTTTTGTTTACAACTAGTGGCCGACTGAGGCCCCTTAAGCAAAAGAATGAGAAGAAAATGTTTTGTACGGGTTTTCAAAGCCCAAGTGGGCGTTCACAGAAAACACGGGGCAGGGAAGGGGGAGCTGTCTGTGGGACAAGAGAAAAAGAGAAGGGTGATAGCCGAGTGGCACAGCACAAGCTTTGCAAGGAGAAGGTGCCAAGTTCAATGGGCTGGGAGAGACCCTCTGAAATCTCGAAAGAAACCTTTTGGCACTCAGTGGAAAACCAAGGATTCCCAAACTGGTGGTCCACAGTGCTTCTGTGGATTTGTGGCTGAAGACGGGAGACAGCATGCCCATCACGTTTAAATACTCGTACCAACTTTACTTGTATTTATAGCTTCTTTATTTCTCACGTTGTGTTGATTGTGTTGCAACTTGAATACAATAAAACACAATTACCTAAGAAATAAAAGAAGGAGGGGGAAATGCAATTAAAAATCATACAACATCTAGCACACGGCACTGCAATTGCTAAAGAATGGGCAGAGGAATATCATTAAATGGTCTGCCAAGACCCTCAGCAATTAAGTGTGGCATTGGGGTGACGGAGCTTGAAAATTGCTGGTGTACTCTGTATATACCAGCTCCCTATGTTCTGAGGGCTCTATGTGTTCTTGCTGTGGGCCAAAAGTCAGATCCCATCCAACTATCCGCCAATGAAAGAAGATTCTTTCCACCATCTGAGTTCACAGGTACGTGGTGTGCTGACAGTCACAACTCGGCTATACAGTTGGCCAATGCCAGGGATGGGGAACCTGTGGCTCCCAGAGGTTGTCGGGACTTCAGCTCCCATCAGCCTCACCCAGCACAATCAATTATCAGGAAATTATGGCGGTCGTAGTCCAACAACATCCAGAGGCAGCAGGTGGATTCCGATCCCTGCTTTATAGTGAGTAGATGTGCGGTTGCCACTTTGCACAATGGTGAAACATGTTTACATTTCCCCGTGTCGCTGCTTTGGAATGATGCCGGAGGCCATGATGGCCACCTACATGGATGGCTTTAAAAGAAAATTGAACAAATTCAGGAAGGGCAAGGCTTTCAGTGGCGACTAGCCCAATGGCTCTGCTCTGCTTCTGTGGTGGGAAGCAGGGTGCTTCTGAATGCTACCGGTAGCTGCTGGAAAGCACAGGAGGGGGAGAGGGCTCTTGTGCTTGAATCCTGCTTGTGAGGTTTCCCAATAAGGCATCTGGTGGCCACTGTGAGAATAGGATTCCAGACTATAAGGGCCATTGGCCTGATCCAGCAGTCTCTTATGTTCTTTTCCTAACTGAAGTTCTAACCTTTCCCTAACCCTTCCCTTCCCTTCTCCCTTTGCAACTGTTGAATGGAGATGAAGAAAGAGCACAGATCTCAAAATGATGTTCTGCTAAATCTCTCGGAGTGCGGATTAAAACCGCCAGGCCTGGCCTTGCGCTGCTCCCTATACGTGCTCTTTTATGGGAACTATTATTTGATGGCTTATACATGGCACACCCCTTTTCTCTTCCAACCACCAAACTGACCACAGTGTGACCGTGCAAGACAGCTTTTACTGCCATGCTAGGACAGGCTGGGGAAAACCCTCTGTAGGGCTTCTCCTACAAATTTGATGCTGCCTTCCAGAATTCAAAATATTTTCCAGGCCTGCCCAAACTTTACCAGAAGAGGCCCTCCTGGAATAGGAGACTGAATCTGAAAGCTAGGATATTGTAAGCAACAGGATCGACTTCCCATCCTCCCCAAGGGAAAGAGGCGGAAAAGGCATCCATGGAAATGGGGCCTCAATGGACAGATATGTTGCAGAGGCGGGGGGGGGGGTGTAGGGGGGGGAGAGGCAGAGAAAAGGAAGAGTTGCTGCAGTTAGCAGCCCTAAATGCAGCTATGAGGCATCCGGCCAGGCGCTGTTGCAGCCCCACAAAAATACTGGCTATGCCACAAACACTCTCCACATTACTGAGGTTACATGGGTTCTTCTGGCGCAGAACTACACCTAGCAGCACAATGGCACTTTTTTTTACCACAATGGATCCCAAAGCAGTTTACAGTAATATTATATTATATTATATTATATTATATTATATTATAAGGCAGGTCATGTTGCTTTTCATGATGACAGATCCCAGCGTAAGTGTGGGAATTGGAAAAGAGCTTTCCTGAATATTGTTATGGTGCTGATTTGAGAAAATTCCTCAAGAAATCTGGCCCAGAGATGGAAAGAGAGGAATGGCAACGAAGCTGATGGCTACACTGAAGGGCAAAGCTGACCGGAAAGTTCAGAACCAAGAAGACAAAACTTCAGGAAAGAATGGGGAAAAAAAATAGAATTTATTTAGGAGACCACTGTAAGCAGATGAAAACATTAGCAGGATTATTATAACCTTGTAGTGTAATAAATACGATGGATAATATGGATTGATATAAAACATAGATTACGATACAATATGCAGTTGTAAACATTGACATTAGGACCCACTGAGGGGGTGGGGGGAAGGTCATGAGATTCAGAGAAATGTTTGAAAAATCAAATAAAAAATATCACAAAAAAGAGAAAATTCCTCAGAAACAAGCCTCCCATTGCAATTTCTCTTGGGGGGCAGCCTTGCACCTTGGAGCAAGCATCCTGTCCTGTCCTGTCCCCCCTGTTTATTGCTTGGGCTGGAAGGACAGAGCAAAGCACGCAAGGTCAGAGTTGCCTCTGGGGAAGGAATGCAAGAAAACAACATCTAGGTGGACAAGACCTGCCATGCACACCACAAAGAGGTAACCTTACTCCAAACTTCCACAGAAACACTAAGCTTTTGAAGGGGAGGGGGGGCCCTGACACTGAGCTATGACCCTCTTCTGGGTCCTGAACAGGGGATGTCCCCAACCTTAGTGTTGGAAGCTACGGGTCCCAGAATTATTTGAGGAAGATGTGGCTGTTTAAAGTGGTACAAAACAGCTTTAAATGAGGCCAAGCATTCAGATAACTAACCATTTAAAAGCAGAGTTTTTGTTCTTTGTTTTAAAGACAGGTTCAAATAAATGTATTTCAAATGTATTTCAAACAAATAAAACAGAAAAACAGGCATGCTATACATGGTGCCCAACAACCTCACTCCCTAGAGCAGCTGTCACCAACTTCAGATGTCAACAGCCTCCAGGTGTTTTAGACTACAACTCCCATCATGCCCAACCAAGTGCTGATGGGAGTTGCAGTCCAAAGCAGATGAAGGGCACCAGTTGGTGGACGATGCCCAGTAGAAAACAAGTCATGAAAAAGGTGGAAGACAAGACTACTTATTTATTGTATCGTATCCCACCTTTTTCTCCCTCTCATTTAATCCTCACAACAATCCTGCAAGGTAGATTAAGCTGGGAGGCCATGACCTTCCTTTTTTCTTCTCCAGCTGTCCCCGGAAACACTTTGCAGGGATGAAGGAGTTAAACCTCACCTTCCCTCCAGTCAGAGGAATGCATGATTAATGTAGCTTTTAAAAAAAAAAAAAACACTAAAAAAAACCCAGCAGGAAGCTGTCCAAAGGGCCCCAGTTGCTCAGATAGGAGTTTAATTACAACATAACGCTCATTGCTCACGCAAAGTCTTACTAAATGGGCATCTTGTGAGCTCATACACTGAAGGGGAAATTAGCAGATGACTCACTTCCATTTAAAAAGTCCTTTAAAGCAGGGCCCCCATTTCCGCCTGGGCCGTCTCCTAAAAAGACCAGCCCTTGAACCAGTCTAGACCTTAGCCTGCCCCACTCACCTATGGTTTGGGACACAGGCCTATAGGTCAATAAAAACGTGCTGTCTGGGGGACGGGACACAAACACCACCAACTGGTTTCGCTGAAAGGAGGCCAAGAGCTGTCACTCCAGAAGGGTCTCTGAGAGGTCTCACCAACATTTCAATCCATGATTTCAACGACGATAACACAGGAGAGTATGTGACTGGCAAGGGATATAAAAGGAAATCCTAATCCCCCACATTATGCTTCTTTTTAGGGGTGAGGAACCTCAGGACCGAGGGCCAGAGGTGCCCCTACCCAGGCCTCTCAATTTGGTCCTTGAGACTTCCCCCTTCCCAGGCCACACACCCAGCCAGCCCTGCTCCATAGCCCCTCGATTGCTTTTGCCTGGTTGGATTGTGTCCTTGAAGTGTGATAATGCTTACCTAGATGTACCATTTATGCGTGCAGAAACATGTGCTGGAATGTAGCCTAGACCCTGTCTGCACTGTCCATTTAAAGCAGTATCATACCACTTTAAAACAGGCATGGCTTCCCCCAAAGAATTATGGGAGCTGTCACTTGCTAAGGGTGCTGAGAGTTATTAAACCACAGAGCCTAGGGCTTGCCGAACAGAAGGTCGAGGTTCGACATCCCCGCGACGGGATGAGCTCCCGTTTGCTCGGCCCCGTTGCTTTAAATGGACAGTGCAGACCGGTCTAGGCTACATTCCCGACCACATAAAAGTAAAAGCCATGACTGTTTAAAGTGGTATGATACATTTGTAAATGTATATATTCCACCCACTGTGGTTTCCCTATGATTGAATGCGGCCCTCAAGCAAAAAATGATTTCCCCTCCCTCTGCACCACAGGAAATTCTTAGTCCAATCTTGATGGGAGACAATCTGTCCCTTCCACCCAGGGATCCAGATAACTTTTCAGAAAACAGAGAGACAAAGCACTGCCCAAACTGAAACTACGAATGCAAGTAGAAAACTAACAGCAGCATTACAACACGACTCCTGGATCTTTACTTGTAATTAAAACCATTTAGCGCAGTGGGATTTACTCCAAAGTAAGTGGACTTGCAGTTCTAATGAGATTGAGAAAATACTGCTTCACATTCACAGACCAAGTTAAAAGCCCTTCACAAACATCTCAGAAATCCCCACAATAGCACTGTAGGGTAGGTCTGCTTTGCAGAAGGAAGCTAGAGAGAGTGGTTTGCCTAAGACTTAACCATGAAGAGCAAACTAGAAGTCTAACTACTGCAACAATAGCAGCTGGCTTTCAAGAGTGAAAATTCATAGTCCCGATATTATAATCAAAAGGACTCAGGAAGTAAGGTGATGCTAATGACAGGCCAGTTTCTACTCCTTATGTTGGGATCTTCCTTCCATCAGGACTTATAATGTAGTTCTCTCTACATAATCTTTGAGAAAACTAGTGAAATTGGCATAAGTAAAGCAGGCTCTCCAGAAAGCTCCATTCACCACAAATAGCAGGCAGAGACTAGGATGCTTAAGCTCTTCCCAACCAAAGAGTAAGGATTATTTATTTTCTGCTCCAAGGGCAGAAATGCACATTCCACCCAGGGCACTAAAATTTGCTCAGGACAGCTGCTTCTCCAGGCAAAAGCTGACCACTCCAGGTACAGCGTCAACGCAATAAAGCTTGCTTCTTGCAACATTGTCGTTGACAGTTTATTGTCTTGGCTGCAGGCCATTGCAAAACAGAAGTATGCATACAGCAGACAATAAAGCACTGTACCACACGAGCAGCCAAATAAATGTGTGCCAGTCGCTCTGCAAAGGCAAACAATTGAAAAGCTGGTGTTTTGCACAGTCTTTAAGAGGATAAGTTATGGAGCATGCAGTCCCTGGTTCCAACGTCCCAAATGCTATGAACTCATTACTTCATGCAAAAACGGCCACCAACTTGGGTGGCTTTTACACAGATTTGTGGAGGAAATGTTGGCTATGTTCTATCTCTAATATCAGAGGAAATAAGGAGAGCCTGCTGGATCAGGCCAATGGCCCATCTAGTTTGGCATCCTGTTCTCACAGTGGCCAACCAGATGCCTGTGGGAAGCCCACAGGCAAGATTCGAGTATCGCACCTTTTATTCCAATGAGTTCAAGGTGGATGGTTCCCTGCCTCCTCATTTATTTACTCCCACAACAATCACATGAGACAGGTTAGGCTGAAAGGCAGTGACTGGTCCAAAGTGACCCGGTGAGCTTCATGACCAGGTGGAGATTTGAATCCTGGTCTCCCGGTCCAACACTGTAACCACTACACCACACTGTCTCTATAGTTAAAAGTGCTGTTCCAGTAGGCAAACAGAAAGGGCAGGTGGGAAGGCATGTGCCACTCCCTAGAGCGGCCTTCTCTAACATGGGTCCCTCTAGATGCTTTGAACTACAATTCCTATCAGCCCCAGTCAGCACAGCGGCCACACTTCCATCACCCCAGCACCATATGGTCATGTTGGCTACTACTAATGAGAGTTGTAGTCCAAAGCATATGGAGGGCCCCAGGAGGCATTGATATCTGGACCAATTAGTGAGGCAACACATCTGCAGATGTCCCCAAATGTGTGTGTGTGTGTGTGTGTGTGTGTGTGTGTGTGTGTCCTACCTGAAGATGATTGTCAGTAATGCCCAAACACCTTTCTGAAGAGACCCCAAAACCTGCACCAATACAAATTACAAAAAAGGAGATTCCAACTAAACGTCCGGAAGAACTTTCTGTCAGTAAGAGCTGTTCAACAGTGGAGCAGAAAGTGGTGGATTCTCCTCCATTGGAGGTTTTTAAGCAAAGGTTGGGTGGGCATCTGTCATTAATGCTTTAGGTGGAATTCCCACATAGCAGGGGTTGGACTAGATGACCTTGGGGTGCCTTCCAACTCTACAATTCTATGAAAACTCTACTTCTAGGCCATTTCATTTTAAAATCCTTTCATCCAAGGTCCCAGGATAGATGGTCCTTCAGCTAAGGAGGCATACCAGAGCTTGCTTAGGGAGCTTGCATTTTGCAAGAAACCCAACCATATACCTAGCCGCTACTGTTGTGTTTTGAAATACCAGGCACGGCTTTTCCTGTGCAAACAGCACCCAGAGCAGGGTGAAACTTGCAGAGGTCATGGGGTGGGTTAACCCCTTCCTTGCCCAGCAACTCTCCTTTACAGCCACTCATCTCTCAGATAGTGATCCAGACCCACATTTGCAGCTAGGCCAGAGCCCTAGCTAAGAAAGGAGGTGGCTTGCAGCAGAAAGGTTAAAGCTGGGTTCCTTCTATTTCCCCCCTGCAAGTCAACACCCAACCTCCTGAAACTTTACACTGGAGAAGCAGAAGCTTGGGCAGAGGTGGGGTAGCTTTTTCAGAGTCATGGGAACACATTCCTATGGGCCACTGACCCAAGGTACCCACTCTCTCCTTCCTTCCTTTCCTTCCTTCCTTCCTTCCTTCCTTCCTTCCTCTTCTCTCTCTCTCTCTCATTCTGGCCTGGGGAAGGCCATAGTGAAGAAGTCAGAGGGCCACCTGTGGTTCCAGACCACCCACTGGTGACCCAGGGTCTTTTCAATGCCCAAGTAGAGGCAGAGGACACTGTTCCCCCTCAGGGCAGCTATTTGAAGACAGCCAATCTTGTTGGCACAGACTGGGAATTTCAGAGGCGTGCCAACCACACCGCTCACTGACTCTAGCACAAGTGATTCAAAGGCTACTGTTGAGTCGCTGTGTAGCTGTGGAATCCGCCCACTCGGGTACATCAGAGATAAAAGCTGCAAATATTGATACAGCACTTCAGGGAGTCATTGTTGCACTTGGTCCCACTCCAGTTCCCATCCCTTGACCTCATAAACCCCCGAGGAGTGTGGAGGGAGTTGGGGGGGGGCTCAGCCATGATGACGAGCAGCACAGCTGGCCCGGGAGAAGATGCTTGCAACTCAACCAGGTTGAAGCCATGACCTGTGATGCCAACCAGCAACAGTTGCACCACGATCATACCTACATGAGGGGAAAGGCAGGGAAGGTATAGGAAAAGGCAAGGTTTGCAAACTTTTTTCAGCTCCAGGGAACTCTTTCTAAATCAATATCTCTGTTAGAACACCCACCACCCATTGTCTGCCACAGCACCCTTGGGAGTTGCAGAAGATTTTGGAAGCATTCCAGCAAAGGAATGTGCCAAAAGCAGTCTGGGTTCTACTGGCAGATCATAGGAGGATGCCAAGTAGATGGGCAATTGTTTAACCATTTACAGTGTACGGCCTTAGTCCACTGGGAGAGTATCTGCCTTGCACAGAAGGTCCCAGGTTCAGTCCCCAGACAGAGCTGAGAAAGACTCTTTCTGAAAACCTGGAGAACCACTGGCAGTAGGTACTGAGCTCCCTCCGGTGAAATGCACACCTGTGACGCCACTTTAGTCACACTTGATTTACTTGCTGCACTTCTACAGCACTCTTACTGAGCTGCTCGCTAAGCTCAGCTTCTAGGCAACCCAAGGATTCTGGAATGGGAGTCCATGTGGGGCAGGAGATAGAAATGGGTAGACTTGAGAACAAGAGGGCCAGATTCAAATTCCTTATCAGCCTAGAAAACTTCAGAAGCCAATCTCGAACAAGGGCTTGTTGTTGTTCAGTCGTGTCCGACTCTTCGTGACCCCATGGACCAGGGCACGAACAAGGGCAGAACCACAAATTGCCCGGAGTGCTCATCTTCAAAGGATGCTGAGCAATGGCATAAAGAGTGGCCTATCCCAAGCCAGGACACTGCTGTTCCTAGCTCAGTTTTGCCAGAGAGTGGCTCTCTGGGGCTTCAGGCAGGAGCCCTTCCCAGCCCTGCTTGGAGATCCCAGAGATTGAACCTGGGACCTTCTGGGTGAACAACAGGTGATCTGCTAGTGAGCTGGAGCCATTCCCCAAGCATCCCTCCAGATGAGTCGCTGCTGGAAAGCAACTTCCCAGTGCATTTGCATCTCTGGGATTGGACACAGGCACCCAGCAGAATACCCTCAGAGGCATTTTTTGAGCACCTTCCAATCAGGTAACACACCCAGAAGATTGACTCACACAGAAATGGGGAGGAGGCACCACCCAGGGGAGCTCTTTGCTGGGCATGAGAGACTGAGATGTGTGCCTCCAGTCGCAGAAAACAAAAAAAGGCGTGACTCAGAAGTTTAAAGAACGCCATGCAAAATCTGAGCAGAGCAGCCAAGTCAAAACAGCCCTCCTGTAGGATCCACAGGCTGATTTTGTCTCCGCAACCACACATTCCTCAGCAAGCCAGAACAGAGCTGTGGTTACTCAGCCCCAGTCAAATCCTGCTCACGGACAGCGGTGCAGTCAATCCACCCCCAGCTTGCAAGGGGAACCTGAGCAACAATGAGTGGTTTTGTGCATGCGTCGCTGCAATGGGATCATCCCAGGAAGCCAGCCATACAAGGGACAAGGTGCTGCAGGGAGAGGGAGGGAAGGAAATGTTGAAATACCTGCGAATATGCAATTGCACAAGAATCCTCAAAAATGACTGACGTGGTGGCTGGGAATGATGGGAGTTGCGGTCAAAAACATTTGGAGGGCACCAATATGAGGAAGGGGTGATGTAAAGTTTGGGGCTGTAAACTGCCTCTGGTGCACTTTAGACAGGTGCCAGAGAAATGCAGCAACAGCCAGGCTTTGGGTGAGGCAGCTGCACATGCATGTGTTTCATGCTGGGGTGTGTGTGCATTGGTGGACCATGAGCTTTGTGTCCCATCCAAGGCCCCGGGTACAACCCCAAGCATCTCTAGGGTGAGAAGAAACTCAGCCCAAGTACCTGGATAGCTTCCGTTCTCTCGCAATAGTAGGCAGGTGGGCCATTGATAAGATGGCTCTGACTCACTGACAAATTTCATATATACACAAAGCTGATACAGGGCTCCAGCTCTCAAACATGGAAGCCTGTCCTCAGCAATCCCAAAGTTCATGTTGCTGGCACTCCTGTTATGCTTCTCCACAAACCCAGGAGTGCCAAGCACAACACAAGCCACAATAAGCACACACACCCCCGAAGACACACAAATTTCATATCAAACCTCATCGGTGTCTACTTCTATAGCCCTGTTGTGGAAGAGCAGCACACAGCAGAACAATTTATCTGGGGTCTAGCCACAGACACCTTCACATTCTTGGCAAAATCTGTGCGCGCGTGCACACACACACACAAAAATTGTCCATGGGTTTCTAACACACACACACACCACCCACACACACACACACACACACCTTCATCCAGTTAGCCAGGGCTCTCCATGATGCATTAGCTAATTCCTTGGCTAAGATGGAGACAGGAAACTAAGAGGGAAAATGAGTGGATGAAGTTCCTTAAAGTCCTGCATTCCACTGCAAGGGCAACTGGGTTGTTCATGTCATTTGCAGAATGCCCTACTAAAGTAGGGATTCCCAACCTTTTTGGGCCTGGGGCAAATCTGGAGCAATAAAGAAACCTATGGGCACCATTAATAATGGAAAATAATCATTTCACCAAAGAAAAATGGGCAATGTTCAGAATCCTCCCACCCACACCAAAAGAGCAGGCAAAACTGCCACAGTGCCCTCACACAAATAAAATACAGCCACCCAAAAAGCAGGCCATTATTATTATTATTATTAAATTTCTATACCACCCTTCATCCAACGATCACATAGTGGTTTACAATATAAAAAACACAAAAATACATAACAGAGTAACAAATGAAAACGATAAACCCCAACCTCTCTCAAAACAGTCAATGCCTCTCTTCCCAACCAAAGAACAACAAAACCAGTTTTAGGTAGGGGACCTTTGCAGGGACCAGGGTGTGTCTCTGAGAGCACCGTGACTCCCACCCATGTGTTATGTTGGAGACCCCAGCTCTACAGCCCCTGTATAAAACATTGCAGCTTCCCCCACCCTGCCTGTGCACACAGATCCGTCCCCATCCTCAGCTCTAGAGTGGTGGAAAATTGGCCACTAGCCACCAAAGCACTGCTAATTGTCTAAACTGATTTCCATGCTTCCCTCGGGGAGGATGGTGCACTCGCTTTGCGGACAAGCTTGTGGCCTGGAGCTGCAGCTTGCATTCTGCTCTCCAAAATGCTCATTTAAGAAAACCAACAAATCATTAGGGCATCACTCAGACAATAGTAACTCTGTTGTCGTGTGCCTGTCAGCTGCTTGTGTGTGCCAGGGCTCACCAATCCTACAGCACTGCTGTGCTATTCTTGTTTTGTTTTTAATTGAAACAAGATCCCAACATTTCAAGGCCAAGTTTAAAATCCAGTGGAGAAGAAGACATTCTTGTGAGTCCTTCTGATAAAATGAAGAATGTCCTGGCCAGAGATTCTCCCAGAATGCACTTGGCTTCTTTCATTTTGCAGATCCCACTGCTTTTTGCAATGGCCCATCGAGTTCTCAGCCCAACAACATCCCTGGAAGTTTCTCTTTTACTGACAGCAAAATGAGGCTTTTGAGATAGCAGTTTGCCCCCCCCAAAAAAACACACACACACAAGGTGTCCAAGCAGATTCCCCAAGCCCAGTTCTATGGCAACCCTCATGAATCCCAGTAAACTCTCCCCAGGCTGCCTTTATTCCAGAGAAGCAAAAAGCCCTGGTCCCTACGCAAACAGCAGAAGCTGAGAGGACAAAAAACACAGGTTGGGGGTGGTAAAAAAATGTTCCTCGTGGAGGAACAAATAATAATATCATCATCATCATCATCATCTGCAAAAGGGGGAGGGATAGTATGCCACAGAGAAAGGTTCTGTCATCCCTTTGGTGCAGTACTGATGTTATATATGCAAGGCATTTTTTGCTTCTTATTTACCGGGTGTTCAAAATTGTCATTCTGTTCAGGCTATCTGAAGTGGCCCAGTCCATTTTTCCGCCTCAGAAACTCTGCCCCCTCCTTCCCCTGCATCTATAGGTCCAGCACAGCCAGCTGAACAAAGGTACCTGTAGCTGGGTTCTTCTCCAAAACTAGGAAAGGCCACTCATTTCCTCTTCTCTCCCATGTGATGAGCCCAACAATTGGTGTGAACTGTTTTGGCAAGCGCTTGACAATGAAGTCAGGAAGCAGCCTGAAGCAGAGACCTCCCCCCCCCCGCCCTCCACTTGCCTCAGTGACCCAGAAAATGAGCCGGCAAACCTGGGCATTCCCTCACCTCCCAGAGAAATCAGACAGAGTTACCTGGAGCCCAGAGGGATGTGGGAAGGAAAAGAACCTGGGTCTGGTGGAGCCTTCACCAACCTGATGCCCTTCAGATGTTTTGGAAAACAGCAACTGCTGGGTCCGCACTACAACTCCCATCAGGCTGGTGCTACAACTCCCAAAGGGCCCAGCCAGAGCTGGCTGGAGCTGCATTTCAAAATATCTGGAGGGCACCAAGTTTGCAAATGCAGGACCAGGCAATGCCACCAAGAAGAATATTCAGAAGAATTCCCTCCCCTCCTTCTCATATCAACCTAGAACTGGGAGAGGCTGTGTGGGATCAAATGAAGACGGCCGTCTTTCTTGAATCTATTGCCAAAAAGCAGTGCTCCTACCTAGAGTGCAAAATGAAATTAACTTCTCCCTCCCACATGATTTGGAAATGGCTTTTTGCTCAGGCTGGGCCCTATTTGAAGGCATTGCTGGGGGTGTAAACTATATATGTGCTGGGTTACTCGGCTGGCATCATGTTTAAACTGGGTCACCGGTTTTGACACCGGCAGTCTTCGCATGCTGGGACAGAATCCATGGCTCAAGTATTTTTCCATGCTTGCAAGACAATGCCTCATGCACACAGAAAGCAGCCGTGTTAAGGCTTTAATGTCAGCATCATATGAACTGAAGGCAGCAGCCCTAGATGACGATGAGCAGCAAGACATACACTCAGAAGTACAGGAGCCGAGAGCTTTAAGAACACTAAGGACCAGAAACTTAGAAGTCCATTGTTATTTCCAATATTTACACCCCACTTTTCTATTGAAAAGAAAGGAAAATCAAGGCAGGTTTTAAAAAAGCAGAATAAATAAATAAATATACAGCAAAAGAGCAGTAAAAACAACTTCACTGAAAGCATCTAAAGCAGGGGTCCCCAAACTAAGGGGCCCAATCGCCTTCTAAATGTGGCCCGCGGACAGTCGGAATCAGTGTGTTTTTACATGAGTAGAATGTGTGCTTTTATTTAAAATGCATCTCTGGGTTATTTGTGGGGCATAGGAATTTGTTCATATTTTTTTTCAAAATATAGTCCGGCCCCCACAAGGTCTGAGGACAGTGGACCGGCCCCCTGTTGAAAAAGTTTGCTGACCCTTTGATCTAAAGCAACAGAAACAGCCAGGCCTTCCAAGTTCCAGGTCCGATCACCCAAAGGCCCTGTCTTTTGCACCTACCAACTATTCAACCAATGAGGTGGAGAAGCAGATGGTAGAGACTGGGCAGCTTCATATAAAGGAGGCAAATCTGGAGCCCTCCAGATGTTGCTGGTGCAAAACACCCATCATCCCTGGGGCTGATGGAAGTTGGGAGTCCCAAGGAACATCTGGAGGGCCAGCAGCAGCAGCTTTTAGACCCAGAGGGCTTACAGCTTTGAATGTATAAAACCAGCACCTTGAATTAAGCCAGGAAACGGACTGGTGATACAGAGGAGTGCAAGGCTTGTGGAAAGGAGCAGTGCAGGAATAGCAATGGGAAAGGACTTTGAGGATTGAATGACAGAGGGGTAGAGATAGAGACCCGCTCAGAAACACTTTACACTCTACATAAGGAACAATGGACAGAGGTGCATCCCTCAACAAAGAATGAGGCATGTGCTGTAGAGGCTGTGCTGGTCAGGACTGATAAAAACTTGAGCCCAGAGCATCTAGAGGGCCCCAGGTGCTTTGGACAGGAGTAACCACTGCAACATCAGTGCTGCAGCAGCAAACGTGGCGGCTGCACAAAAATGTAGTATGGCTCTTGTGGTCGCCCTCTTGCTCTCCTTTTACACAGCAAGCACACAAACACACACCCTTCCCACACGTATGAAGCTTGCTTGAAGGCTGCAGACCCTTGAGAGGCCGCCGTGCTCTGATTCCAGAAGTGACCATTTGCTCCAAAGGCCATTCTGAGTCTGACGCTGTAGTGGGAAAGCTGCGGGGAAGGCAGCTGATCAAAACCTCCTCCCAACACCCTGTCCAAACACGACTGCCGTGCTGTGTAAGCCATTCCTGAGGCCCAGCCTGTAGCTGGAGGCTAGCAATACTGCACCGGGCGGCATGCCTGCACTCATTCTGCTCCTGCTTAGGGAAGGGAGGGCAGCAGATCCCCAGAGGGAAGTGGGTGGGAGTCAGCTGGGTCCATTCTGCTTGCCAGACCCAAACAGCTCCTCTCTCTGATGGTGGCAGGCCACTCTCACAGCACCCCCAAGGAAAAATTTGGTAGCAATGAACCATAACTTTTCACCTGCCCTACGCAACCAGAGAGATGAACACAAAGACAGCCTTCTGGATCAGGCCAGTGGCCCATCTAGGCCAGCATCCTGTCCTCACAGCAGCCAACCAGATACCCTAATGGAGAACCAGCAAGCAGGACCTGATCACAAGAGCCCTCTCCCATCCTGTGATTTCCAGCAGCTGGTATTCAGAAGCATTGTAGCCTCCAGCTGTGGAGTCAAAGTATAGCCATTGTTGCTAGTAGCAGTCAATAGCCTTCTCCTCCATGAATTTGTCCTATCTCTTTTAAGCCATCCAGGTGAGTGGCCACTACCGCCTCCTGCAGCAGCAAGTTCCATAGTTTAACAGGTGCTGCAATAAGAAGTGCTTCCTTTTATCTGTCCGGATCTCCCAACCTTCAGCTTCACTAGGTGTCTGTGACTTCGAGAGTCCTGCACTCCGTGATTCACCAAGAGGTCACAGAGAACGCCAGGATGCGGCCTTCCAACTGCGCTCAGTGGCGCACAGCCTGAACACATTCTGCCCAGTGTGTTCTGCAACACTGCATGGATCTCCCTCCCTGACGGGTCACCCGCGGGATCTGCACACTGAAACTACGTCTGTTCCAAGCAAGGGCTCAGCACGCTACCAGCTTGGCCTGCAACGGCCAGGACTCCTTGCAATGCCAGCTAATAAGACCACAGAGAGGCCCCTGCCAGTTTGGTCAAGGGCACTCGCTCCGTGCAGTAAGTCAGCCTGCACTGCACATGACCGCCATCTATAACCAGCCTCCTGCTGCTCTCCTCCTGTCAAGACTTGCTTGGGAGACTGACACAGACTTTTCTTGTGTTTTGTGCCTGTCGTCATGAAAACTGCAGGCACCAGCCGCAGACATCAGTCCCTGGTGAGCCTCAGGCACTGCCTCCTCCCCCCCCGTCTCCTCCCCTCCCCTGCCCCAGTTCTGCCATTGCTTCACACCTTCCCTGACTTTGCATTTATACAACCAATGCAATAGAAGAGCAAAGCAATTTGGGGAAGTGGGGCAGGGAAAGAGAAGGGGCAAGAGGACCCCAGTGAAATCTGCTCAGAAATAACAGAATCATAGAACTGTAGAGTTGGAAGGGCACCAAAGGGTCCTCTAGTCTGACCCCTGCAATTTTGTGGGTTCACCCATACTGTTGTTCCAAGCGGATAGCAGCTCCAGAAATCCTCCATCGTCCATATGACTGTTCTCCTTCAAATCGCTGCTTTCCCTCTACCTCAGTCTGGATTTTCTTATCCCAGGGATACTCTGAAAAGGAGAGGACCTGACAAAAATCCATATTAAGGGCCAGAAAAGTGTGGGGAGGCAGGAATTTGAAGGTGTTATGTCCACAACCTCTCTTGATGCTTCCGTGAATCTTCTGCACAGCACCCTCCTTTGCAAAAGCGGGGATTCCCAGTCCCAGCGCACCCCTTCAGAGAGCCCCAGGACCTGAAATGACAACAACTCAGGCAGCAAAGGTGGGCACCACCTGGCCCCCAAACAGGCTCATTTGGGTCCTTGCATCATAAGCATCTTGCATCTGCAGACAGCAGAAGGAAAAAGCCACCAGGGGTTGGAGTGAATGGGCTTCCCAGAAAATTTGGAATTGGGAAATGTTCCTTTGCAAGTCAGGCTAACTTTCAGAAGAAAATGTTCTGTTTGCATTAGATACTTTTCCAATGTCAAGGGATTTGTCCAATTTGCCAGGTTTATCTTACTTGTATTTAGCTGAACAAAGCAAAAACTTTAAAACAGCCAAGCTGGCCTAATACTGTATTCGCCAATGGAAAATTATAAAAGATAAAAGCACTGGGAAATTTTCCATGCCACATCACTGGTTGGAGGCGTTCTTATAATGGGGTTCAAAATGTTTGGAGAGAGGCATTGTTGCCCTCGGTGTATCTCAGCCATCTTCAACCTGGTGTCCTCTGGATACTTCAGACTACAACTCCCATCAGCTCCAGCAAGCACAGTCTAATGGGATTTGTAGTCCAAAATATCCAGAGGGTGCCAGGCTGTGGAAGACTAGTGTGCACCCATTTTTATTTTGTCCCAATGCCATTCCCAGCTGGTTAGGCAGATCTCTGAACCTGTGCAACTCCCCCCCCCCAAAAATGTTTGCCAGATGCAGCAAGTCTCCTTTGAGAGGGAAAAGGGTCAAATCTAGCCCCCCCATCCCCCAGTGCAGTGCGGGGGGGCAAGCCTCCCAAGCGGGTCTCCCTTGAACTGCCCACCAGGCTTGTTTTCATTGCCTAGCATGCAAAGCAGCAATAAACAACTGTACCCTAGGGCATGTGCAGAGTGCATGCCCATTCTTCACCACTGGCTGCAGTCATCAACCCCACACCTCCTTGTTTAGGATGTGGGAGTCATCGCTGGTTAAGAGGATGCGGATATTTCAAGCCCTACTTCTTCTCTTTAGAAATACGCTCAAGCAGAGGTGGGAAAGAGAACCAGCAACTTCTCTCTGCACACAGGGCAACATTTGGCCCACGCCAGACAGGTGCCACCTGACACGGATCGCAGAAAGGTAGAGGGCACCTCCAACCCAAACCACCCCCTCCCCACCCTAGCCTGGTTTTACTGCCTCCAACTTGTTGGTGAATCATTAACTCAGGGTTCAGCAGCTGCCACAGAGAGAGAGAGAGAGTTCAGCTGCCAGAAGGCAGGCTCTGCCCAGTCAATTACTCACCCAGCGCAGCCTGCTGGTGCCAAGAGAGGGGAGGGGAGCAGGAGAGCCAATGGCAAATGAGTCCATAAGGATTGGGGTGGGGAGAGAGATGGAGACACACACACACACACAAACAGAGCTGGCCAGGCTCCTCCTCTGTACTTACCGGTAATTCCATGGAGTCTGCAAACACGTGGCCCTCCAGCCGTGGAAGCCCCCACAGCCCAAACCCCTCCCAGCACAAGGATTCTGTAGCAAGGGAAATGCTCTTTGCTCCTGCACAGGAGCACCTTCTATCAAGTACAGTACAGGCAACTCCCCATTTACATGCAGCTTCAAGCCACTTCAAGTGTTGCTGAAGTTTGGAGCCCAAATCTCAGCTTCTTCACCCCCCCAATCCCAAGCAGTGACCTACCCAACCACACACGCAATATCAGATGCACCAGAGCTTTTAACAGCAAGGGAAGGCCATGAACTTTCCAGAGGCATCTGCTGCTGGCCTCAGAGACAAGAACATAGGTTAGCGGGTCTTGGAGTGATCCCAACAAGGTAGCCTTGTCTCCAAGCTGACAATCCTGCCCAAGCCTTTGGAGTGTCAGAGGGACTCCTTTAGACAAGGCAGTAACATTTTGAAGTAACAAAATGGAGCGGCAGTGTGTCCTACCTCCCAAGGCTGTTGAGAAGAGGCCTGCTGGGTCAGACTCAAAGTCCTAATAGCCCTGGATCCTGTTCTCACAGTGGCCAACCAGGTGCCCATTATGGGAAAGCCAAAAGCAGGACCCAAGAGCAACAGCACTCTCTCCAGCAGCCAATATTCAGAGCTACAGTATACTGCCTCTACTCCTAGTAGGCAAGGATAAGGTTGTGAATAATGCAGGCTGAAGGATGGAAACGGTGCAAAAGTCAGGAGACAGCAAGACAGGGGAATCCCCTATGACAAATTATTTCAGGGTCCCTTCCAGTCACTACAAAGGAGTCCAAGTGGGAGGGCACTGCAGTCTTTTAAGGTGGCTGTTCAGACTGACAGACAGATGCGGGGGGGGGGGAGAGTTGTAGAGACATCCCAGAATCACCATCTTTCTCTCTCACACACTTGTCCCACAGGCATTATCAGGTTACACTTCACCAAAGGTAAGGCCAGCCGCCTTTTCCTGACACATGCATCCACTCAGGAATTCAACTTCCAAGCCAGAAAACACGGAACAAAGACCCAGACTCTGTATCTGGGTGTAAAGGACTCTCCTAGACTTGTGGGTCAGCACAACAGATGGGTAAGGGTAAGTGGGACAAAGGGGGTGGGGGAAGCAGAGGCATCAAATATTCCCTCCCCACCCAGAGCACTCAGCAGAGAATACTGGCAAGCACCTTCAGGATTATAGAACTGCACCTGGAAAATATATCCACCAGAGCTTAGGCCTTCTAGGACCTAGGTAACAAAAAGGGAGTTATTGGCAAGCCTGAAACCCATTTCACAAGGGCCTCTAAGCAGCCAGAAGGCAGTCTTCATGACAACCTAAGAAGAGCTTGGCTGCTGGATCAGGCCAAAGGCCTGTTTGGTCCATCATCCTGTTCTCACAGTGGCCAATTGGATGCCCCCAATGGGAAATCCACAAGTAGGAGCTGAGTGCCACGGAGCTCTCCCCACCTGTGATTCCCAGTAACTGGTATTCAGAAGCATCACTGCCTCTGACACCAGAGGCAGAGCTCACAGTCCACAGCCTGCCGCTCATACAGCAGCCTTTGCCAAATTGGTGACATCCAGATGTTATGGACTACAACTCCCATCAGTCCCAGTTAGTGACAAGAATCAAACAGAAGGAGGATTTCATATATCCACCTTCAGCTGGTGTGTGTGTGTGTGAGAGAGAGAGAGAATGAGAGAGAACAAGCAAAGCTTTGAATCACACAGAAAAGTACAGAATGATTTCAGGGACGGTTTGGCCACAGGGCATCAAACACAGGCACACATTTTCAGCAGTTGTGCTTCCTCCTGCTGACCACCTAATTTCAGGCCTCGCCAAGTTTCCATTCTGACCAGGCATAACTTTCTTCTGTTCTGCCAGCTAACCAGGCCTCAAGCATTCCCATGGTCTGACTCCATCAGGCTCCGCCTGGAGCAAAGTCACACTCCATTTCTATTACTTTGCAGGATCAACGGCTCCCAGAGCTGGAGATCAAACAGCCAGCTGTGGAACTCCTTGGGTGTAATCCTTGCCAGGACCAACAACTGGCACAAGAGGCAGAGAGATGTAAACATGCATAGCTCATGGGGAGCACTTCCCACCTCCAACTGGCTGCCTCCATAAGACAGAGCTTTTCAAATGCACAAATCACAGCATTTGTCCCCTCCAGCAAATCTTGCACAACAGCCGGGAGGTCTGGACACCCACCAAATATAGATAACCAGGAGTTCCAGCAAGGAAGAGGGCGAATGAAAGCTATTGACCTTCATATGTGTACCAGAATGCACACCCAGATGAACACAGTAGGGATTGCTCCAGAGTATACAGGCTGTGAACCTACTACAGATCAGGGACTGTGCAATTTTACACCCCGTAGCATTCGAGTGGCCATAGACCAGCGCCAGGATTTGGCTCTAGTGAAATCTGTCAAAACAGAGCTGTTTCCTAGCATTGCCAATTATCATGGCTCATTTGAAAGGAGTTCTCTCTTCTTATTCATGAACAAAACATTGCAGGCATCTCTGATGTCAGAACATAAAAAAAGCAGCTGAACGTAAGTACTTCAAAATCTCATTTAGTTCAGTGGGAGGTTTCTACACACATTTCTATCTTTCCTATTGGGGCTGGCTGTGGGCAAACTATAGACCTCCAGAGGTTGCTGAACTCCCATCATCCCTGACCACTGGGGCTGATGGGAGTTGTAGTCCAAAATCTAGAAGGCACCAGGCTAGGGGAAGCTGGCATCTCTCCATCACCTCTTCTCACCCCACACCAGTCCGCAGTCTCTTGGCATTCCAACAAAAGAACAAGAGCAAGTGTCTGCACAGCGAGAAGGGCCAAGAAAGCAAGTCAAACTAGGCTCTACAGAGGATGGCAAAATAAAATTGAAGGCCACAAGTGACCAATGTGTAGGAAAGAAGAGGAAACACACACATACACACCTCAGATTCTGAGCATCAGCAAAAAAACACCCATCAGGAAATGTTATTCAGGAGCCATTTCACCCCACCTGACCTGTTATGGTAAATTCCAGGAGGGTTCACCACATTTGTGTATTAGAGCAAAAATTCAGCACACACACAATTACACACTTTCAAGACTAACAGTGCTATCCTACATGTGTTTTAATGGGGCTTATTCCCAGTAAGCATGTTTAGCACTGCAGCATAATTAAGGCTTCCCCAGGCAATAGTCTCTTTCACTGGATGCCTGAAAGATTACCCTAAGTTGGGAGATATGTCTACATGTATAGGTCAGGGAGTTGGGGAATCATAATGCCCAAAGACAAAGGAGCCAACATGGTGTATTGCTTAAGAGTAGCTAGGACTGTAAACATCTCAGTTCAAATCCCCACTGCCATGAGGTTCATTATCTGACCTTGGGGCAGTCCCTATCTTTCAACTTAACCTACCTCACAGGGTTGTTGTGAGGATAAAAGGGAAGGGGGAATGATGTACACCATCTTGAGAGCTCAATGTATTGATAATTAATATAAATATATATTAAAAAATCAGAAACATACAGAATCATTGGGGGAGGGGAAGTCCACAAATATATGTTTCACACACTTCATAAGTTTATCCAACTCTCACCTTGAAACTAGCAAGGTTTACTTTCAGTTATCACAGCAACTCTCTTTAAATAATAATAATCCACTATTCCCAAAGTGCTGGTTTGGATCCAGACCAATGGGATTAAGGGACATTTTGGGGGTGCCAGCGTACACTAATACCCTACCTGTCCCAAGGCTAGGCCTAAACAGCATTTGCCACAACACGCATTTCATGGGGCTTGGCTCAGAGGAGTGGGTGGTTACCCTCCATTCATTGCACACTTGGGGTAAGCAAATGAAGAGGCCCCGGCAATAGTTATTATCTGGGGGTCTATATACAGTACATTGCAGAGTGGAACCTTGCCATGTCCGTGGTGCAGCCCTGAAGAGGCTGCGGGTGGGATATTTTCAGCCTTTCGCGTGCCACAGAGCTCTTCGTCGCTGCGTCCCCTTCAAGCCGGGAGAAGCCGCGCTCGTTTTAGCCTCCAACTAGAATCCCGTCCAAAGTCATCTTCGGTTCCCACCGGCCCCTGGAAAACCTGCCGCAGCAGGCCCAAGGCGGAAAGGACCGTAGCTGCCTTCGGGCAAGCTACTTTCCCCGAGCCCACGGCCCCGCAACGTCCCGCCCACCTCACTTCCCCGGGAAGAAGAGGGGGGATACCAAAGATTTTGCCCTTTCCTTCCTGATCCCGACCCCGACCTTGGGAGCGGGGGCAAGAACAGCCTTCGGTTTTCCTGGACCGAGGGAGAGAAACCAAGTGCCCTCTCGTGTCCGGTGGGGTTCCTAACATGGGGGTTGGGGAGCATCGACCCCCCCCCCAGGACTCCCGCCTTTTCTCTCTCTCTCTCTGCCCCCTCCCCAAAAGCGGGAAGGGAAAGGGGGCAGCCCGCGCCCTCCTCCTCCCGCTCCGCCTGTTGCCTGGAGAGGCGCTTCCGCGCCGGGGCTCGGCAGCCACGTCAGGGCGCTCCCGGCTGCAGCCCCGGCGGGAAGGCACGTCCGTCCTGGGGCCGCCGCAAGCCGACCCTCGCTTCCCACAGCGGCCGGCCAGCCGAAAGCCCGGCGCTCGAGTCGGAACCGCGTCCCCCCAGCCGACCACGGACGCGGCCAAGACTCGCCTCCAAGTGGCTTTCCGAGTAGGGGGGGGGCTCTCTCTCAGCCTCCTGCTCCTAGGCGGAGAAAGTCAGCCGTCGGTCCCCCCCCTCCCGCCGCCCAGCCTCGTTCCCTCCCCGGGTCTCTTCTCTCCCTCTGGCAGACTTGAGGGCTCGCTCGGCCTCTCCCGACGGCGCCCACTTACCAGGTAGTTCATCTTCCCGGCCCGGCCGCAGTGCCCCCTGGTCGTGCGCCTTAATGCATGATCCCGCCGGCTGGCTGGCTGGCTGCGGCACTGGCGGCGTCTCCTTCCCGCTCCCGCTGCCGGGCCGACGGCTAAGCAGAGACGGAGCGCGAGCAGCAGCAGCAGCAACGAAGCAAGAGAGCCAGCTCCTGGGAAGAAGGAGGGAGCGCGAGGAACGGGTCCCCCCCTCCCGTTCCTGCCGCCGCCCTAAGCCGCCTTCATTGGTTGCCCGGGAGAAAAGGAGGCGGCGCTGCCGAGCCAGGAACGGGACGGCCAGGCTGCCTCCGCCTGGCACCGAAAGGGGGCTGGACGCACGAGAGCGGCGGCGGCGGCGGCGGCGGCCCCCGTCCGCAGGGACGGCGGGCGGAAAAAGAGGCGGATTGTCTGACGCCAGATGGGCCTCCTCCGCCGCCTCCCCTCGCTGCCGCTCGCCAGGAGCACAGCGGCTCCATTGAGCTCGCCGCCGCGCCAGGGAAGGGGCGCTGCGTGCCCAGATTTGCCTCTCTCGCCGCTTCCGTCGGGCAGGCCCAGCAGCTGGAGGCCGGAGCGGGGCTTGGGGTTCGCCAAATACCGGCGCTCGGCCCGAAGAAGAAAGGAGGGGCAGATGTGGGGAAAGGAAGAAAGAGCGTGCCTCTGAGCATACGCAGAGGGACCTGGAGCTCTAGGCCCCTTCGTCTGGAATCAGGCGGGAACCTTGCAGATTCCCGTTTCCCTGCGCTGCGTGCAGAGCGGTTAAAAGGAGGAATTGTGAAAGGCGAAAGATTTATACGATCTGAGTATAAATGACAGTCTCTCAAACTGAGCCCTCCCAGATGCAGAACAGAGATAGTATTAATAGCCCACCCAGCAGGGTTGTTGTGAGGATTAGTGATGTCATATTAGGTGGCACTATGGGACACTTAAAATGTGCTGTGCCTTTGGCAACCTGTTGCTCTCCAGATGTTTTGGACTGCAACTCCATCAAACACCACTGTGATGGGGGTCGCCAGCCAAAACAACCTGAAGGAAGAGGTTGGCAAAGGCAGTTCTACTACTAATTAGCCAACAACACATTTGGGCTGTAAAATAATAATTACTGAATCATAAAACATGAGAAATGACTTTTTAAATAAATAAAAAATTCCAGGTATTGCCCCTGAAATCCATGGGTACACAACTCCTGTTTATTTTACATCCAGTTCACTCCTGCCGCTGGTTCATGACATTATCCATAACTCACATCTTTCCTGTAGTTTCTTGAAAATACTGTGTTTTATTGTATGTTTCATCTATTTTATGTCCTGCTTTTCTCCCAATGCAGCACCCAAGGGCTCCCACAGCATATATTAAAACAAATACAACTAAAATACACACTTAACAAATATAAATATGTTTAAAACACAATTAAATGGTTAACCCTAAAAATAGCATTGAAAACAAAACCATTTAAAAAGTTAAACCCCCCACCCTCAGAAGACAGACAGTGGGCGACCTGGAAAGACATCCAACTTCATGAGGTGCAAATGTGATGTGAAGTGTAGTGAAGGCTGGGGCTGGGGAGACACTTCCTGTGTTTTAAGCAGGTAATATGTCCTTTAGGATTCCAGCCCTAGTCGTTTGACACATGATCTGGTGACTGAGCTTGGATTTCCCCATTTCCATGAAATGGTGTAGTCTTAAGCATGTATACTCTGTGTTATCTATTATATGTATTAACACAGTGTCCCTGGGCAGCGAATGTTGCCATCATGGAGTATGTGAAATTCAAGACAGACAGACGCAGTGCATTATAGCAGTGGGATTGGGACTCTGGCCTACAGCACCTATCATCGCTGCCCATTGGCCAGGTTGGTTGGTGCTGATAGGAATAGGAACCCAGCAAGATCTGAAAGGCCATAGGTTCCCCGTTCCTAATATAGGATTATGGACCCCACTTAGAGACCCTTCCCAACACCCTCTGGGACCTGTAGTTGAAGAAGGTTGTGCATAAGAGGAATCGGCCCAGATCCCATCAGGCACAAACGCCTCTCACACCAAGCATTTGTTTTTTCCCCAGCAATAACAGGCCAAAGCTCTAAAACTGCTTTTCCCAACCTGATGTTTTGGACTACAACTCGCAGCAGCTTCAGCCAGTGTGACCAGTAGCTCTTCTGGCTTAAAGCTCCCCAGCTTCTTGACTTTAGCAGCATTTGATCATCCCCTGGCATGGGTACCTCTTGCACTTGTTCAGAAGTGAATGCTGGCAATGCAGGACAGAAAGGTGGAAAGAGTATCACATCTAATTTGATTGTACATTTTAGCCAATCTAAGATTTACAGTGCACTTACAGGCCTGGAAAATTGGGGGGGGGGAGAATCCCTCCTAATGTCACATGTAGAAACGCCCTTAGGGTGGTTTTCTTTTCTTTCCTCTTAAAAGTCCCTATGCTTATTTTGCTCCATGATTTCATTTTCCAGTACCAGCATCATCAGGGAGAGCATTTCTCATTTTCATCTGCACCTCAAAGGTCCTCCCACTTCTGCCATGGCCATTTCCTTGTCTCGTAAACCCAGATGCCTAGAAAACGTGGGCATATCTGCCTCCACTCAGGAAGGGCAGGACATTCTTGACTTCTCCGCAATTGATAATGGCACACAGAGCAGGTTGTTTGCACACATGAGACTTAAATAGCCTCTGTGAGCTCCTCTCATGCCCCTTACATCAAGGTCTGCTGACTGTTCATCACAATTTCTGTTGGCATTGCATTCTGCACCAGATGCAGGGAGCCCTTTTTCAACCCAAGAGCTGCATTGCATTCTGGGAAGCCTTGGGAGAGCACATGCCTGTGGTAGGTGGAGCTAAATGCAAAACTAGGCGGAGCAATTAATGCAAATTTACCTTTGTACGGTAGGCTAGTTTCTTCTATTCTTAGTCCTCCAGGCAAGCATAAGTCACAATCAGAATTCAAGAGAGGCAAAAACACTCAAGAAAAATGCAAAGTAGGATTGGTAAATGGCATGGTCCTGGGAAGAATGGGCATGACTGGGGCGGGTGTATGACATGGGGAGACTCCTGAGGGCCAGATGGAGAGATTTAGAGGGGCATATTTGGCCCCAAGGACCTGAGGTTCTCCCATCCCGACAGTTTTATGATTCTGTGAACATCTAGAGAAAGGACGAAGCCTGGCTTGAACCAGCAGGTGTTAAGCCACAATTGTATCACATTCATGATCACCACAACAAACCAACCAGCAAACCATGATAGCTTCTCCTCCCCAACAGTGAGGCTGGATCCACTTGCAATCAGAGGGAAAACAAATGTCATATTAATAACAGTGGCTGCAATGGGTTTTTCACCAGGAAGTCTTTCCCTTTTCCCTTCAAAGCTGAATCTCCCTCCTTTTTGTGTTTCAGGCAGGCTGTCCATCTTGCTTCAAATACATTTCAAAATGGCTACAACATAGGTCTTAGAGCAGGGGTGGTGACGAAGTCTTTTAAGCCCAAGGGCCGCAATCCTTTCTGGGCAGTGTTCCAGGGGCCACATGCCAGTGGGAGGCGGGGCCAGAGGCAAAAGTGGGCAGAGCAATGCATGTGAGTTTCACCTTTGTACATCAGGATAATTTCTACACATACATACATACATACATACATACATACATACATACATCCTCCAGCCAGACAAGATTTCAAGGGCATATCCCAGCCAGGCAGAAACACTCAGGGTGGATATGAAACAAGGCCAGTGAGGCATATGGCCTCGACAGCCAGCTTGGAGGCCTACATTTGGACCCAAGCCTGAGGTTCCCAACCCCTGGCTTAGATGAACATACATTCATCCTTTGCCTTTTTTAAACCAATGAGCACTTACAGATTGTTGCAAAACTGTTCCAGCATTCAAGGGGAGAAGGTGTTCATGACAGCACAGGTACTAGCCAATATGCTTCAGCTGAATTTCCTCTGGCAAGCTGGAAACACAGGACCAGTCTTGCTCAGACAATAATGTAAATTTTCGAGGCATGTTCTGCAGCTTTCTCCAGAATTTTTTAAAAAATATGTAAGTTTGCATTTAGGGCTACGATGGCGCTTTTTGCGCTGTCATCACATTTAAAACATTACAGCTGTGTCTGCCCTTGATTTGGGATGAAGTATATATTTCAACCAGCTGCAGCACTTTTCCCAGGTGAGGCTGGAGCAGGTGTGTGGAGAGCAAACTGGGAAGGGACTGCTCCAGCCACCTGCGCCAGCTCTTCTTCCGGGAGTCCTGCTCTCGCCTCACCCCGCTTTGATCTACTGTAGCTTGTCTGCTGTTGCCACATCGACTGTCAGCAAAGTCTCTCAGTCCCTCTAAAGTGTTGCCCCCTTGTCGCCTCTCCAGAGAGCACAATGCCTCTTCAGTGGAACCCAATGGCACACACAGGCCCGCACAGTTTCCTGAGCCCCATCCTTGTGAGGGAGGAGCAAGAAAATTCCAGCAGCGCCCCAGGCCCCAACAAACCCTGTATTGTTTTCTCCCTCAGCAGAAGACTCCTGCGCAGAGCGAGCCACACAGTCTCGCCACTGAGGCTGGTCCCTGCCACCCTGGTGTGACATTTCTTACCTCCTTGAGAGGAAAGGCTTCCTCTGGAGGCTAAACAGTCTCTCTGCAGCAGGCTTCTCCATGTGGGGTGCCCTCCGTATTCTTTGGACTACAATTCCCATCAGCCTCAACCAGCACCGGAGCTGCTGGGAATTGTAGTCCAAAACATTATGAGGGTCCCCTACATGGAGAAGGCTGCTGGCCTCGGTGGCATTCATCCAGTTGGCTGTTTGCCTAGTTCCCCAGAGACTTAAGCTGTGTATACATTGCCAGCTTATGTGGAATGGGTGATGATGTTGCAAGACATGTATGCATTCTGCATGTACTGTACACAAACCAGCCTTTCCCAACCTGATGGCCTCCCGATATCCCACCTACCCCAGCCAGCCGACATGTGGGCCACAGAAGGTTGCCCTGATGGGAATGTGACCACCAGGCTGGAACAGCGTTTCAAACCCCTGGAGTGAATTCTCCAACTGTCAAAGATCTGCAAGAGAAGCTCTTTGAGGATCCCACCACTTGGAAAGAGATGTGGGACACCTTTTTTCTTTTGTCAGTCCCAGAATGTGGAACGTTCAGCACCTGTCATCCCTGTCCACTGGTCCTGCTGGCTAAGGCAGGTCCATGATCTCTGGGGGCAACAGGTCAAGGAAAGCTGGGTTCAAGACTTGGCTAGCATATGCTGAGTTTCAACACAGAGGAAATTAGCACGGGGGGGGGGGAGCAGGCTTGTGTGTTGCATGTGCAATCCCCACTTCCCTGAGCAAGTCAGAAGCTTCAGGGACGGTGTTTATTAGGGCTGGATTTATTTACAAGTTGAGGAAGGTTTAAACACTTCCAAAGGTAGCACATTCACAGCTCAGATGCATTTAGTGCAGCCTTCAGCATCCTGGTGCCCTTCCAGATGTTTTGAACTACAACTCCCGGCTTGTGCTGATGGGAGTTGGAGTTGCAGACACTCACAAGACAACACATTGGTGAGGTCTGTTTTAGCATAAAGGTTCCCACCTCAGCCCCCCTTCTCTCTCTCTCTCTCTCCTTCTCTCCTCTCTCTCCTCTCTCTCTCTCTCCTCTCTGTGTGTGTGTGTGCTTCTCTTTCTGTGTCCTGCTAGTTTTTTCCCATTGCTGCTTTTTACACAAGCAGCTTGTTCCCCCACCCACCTCCTCCTCTCTTCATTTGGGAGGAAGTCTTCACATTCCAAAGAATCTTCAGACAATTAGTTCCCATGAAGAGACATTCTTTGAACATCCTGGGCCATTAGCAAGCCAATATGCCTGACAAGAGTTATGGTCAGCATACTGTAGTTGGCCCAGCTTGGACAGGATTCATCAAAATAGATGATAGATAGATAGATAGATAGATAGATAGATAGATAGATAGAGCATGCCAGCACATGCACAAAATGGATATGATTCAAAGTCATCATTTTTAAGAGCCAGAAGCTTATCAAACCTGGGAAAATCAGTTCAAATACTATCTCAACTATTGTCTCATTGAATAGGATGAAGTCACAATGTAGCAAAGATTTTGGAAATAAAGCACTGGCAATTATGATTACAATTCTAATTATTTAAATTAAGTTCAATAATCATAGAATTGTAGAGTTGGAAAGGATTCTGAGGGTCATCTAGTCCAATGCTCTGCAATGCTGAATGCCAAAATCAGCTCCTCAGCAGTGGATGCTCTCTACAGCCCTCCACACTCATGCCTGCGCACTGCAGCCAGTCCTGAAGTTATAAAATAGGGTTGCATTTTTCCATCATCCAATTTCAAAATTTCAGTCCTTGAATTTGTGAGTGGTGGAAAGCAACTCTGAAGAAAAGTCTGCTTCAGCTGTGAAATATAGCAAGGGGGGTGGGGATACGGTCCTTGCAGCAGCCTCTGATGGATTTGTCTCCTCCAAAATACAAGGTGCCCCTGTGCATATATGCTCACACCAGCTATTTGTTTACTTTGAAATACTTATATCCCACATTTCAAATGCAATTCATAAAGCAGCTTTTGAAGATGGTAATCAAATATAAGACAAGGCTGGTCACATTAAAACCTGCTCAAAGTCCGGAGCAGAAGAAGGGGCTTTACCTGGTATCTAAGGTTAGCAGAGTAGTTGCCAAAGGAATGGCCATAGGGAGGGATTTCCACAGTTGAGGTGTTCCCACCTCGTCTCAGAAGGTGGGGCAACCCAAAGACATGTCTCTAACGCCACATCCAACTTGGCTTTCTGTCAGGAGAATCAGAAGCCCTCAGCAAACACGTTGTGTAGAATGAACACACTGAGAGGATCAAGCTTACTGGACCTGCCCCAGCCCACACATTTTGCACAAAGCTCATTCAGAGAACTACAGCTTTGCCACGGCAATCCATGCTCTTGGAGGTTAGACTGCTGTGACACATTGTATGTGGAGCTGCGTTTGAAGAGTGTCCAGAAACTGCAACTGTAAGACTGGACACTTACGCCAGATTGAGGGAGGTGAGGCTCTCTTGACCTCCCCACCCCTTGAGCATCAGGCAGGGGGGATTCCCCTCTGGGGCCAGGCTAGGTTTGCCACCCCTTTGACTTCTATTCTGCTGCTCTAATAGAGAACAATTGTCAGTAGGCTTCTGGTTTTCCCGTGTACGAGGGCAGAGCTGAAACTGTCGGCTCACAGGCGCAGCCCTGACATTTTCTAGCAGGAGCTGCCTGATCTCACAGAGCAAAGGCCACTTTTCTCCCTTAGGTATTCTTAGCGTTTCTGGCTCGAAGGATGCACTTTGCAGGCCCGGACCAGGCACTGTGGAAAAGCATGCAGGGAACTTTCCCTGCACATCCAGACAATGGATTTGCCAGAAGATAGTGGTAGTGGCAGGGCTCCACATTTTGCCACTTGTGGAGAGGGTGGTGGAATATCTTGGAGCAGGGGAGGACCACCACAGGAACCCTGCCCCAGATACCCACAAACTCCACCTGAATTATCAATTTAAAGCAGTATCACACCACTTTACACAGTTGTGGCTTCCCCCAAAGAATCCTGGGAGCTTTAGTTTGTTAAGGGTGCTGAGACTTCTTAGGATATCCCTATTACGGTACTCTCCACAGAGCTACAATTCCCAGAGTTCCTTGGAAAGAGGGATTGATGGCAGGGCCGCCTTAAGCATATCCGGCGCTGTGGTTCAAAGATCCCTCCGGCACACACACACACCCGTTTCCCAGAGTTGCTCTCCCGCAGAGGCTTGGGAAGGAGGCTGCATGCCCACCAGCCATATAGTTGGTGGGGCGCAGCTTCCATCCTAAGCCTCTGTGTGGATCGCTCTCCTCCTGCAGAAGCTTGGGAGGCAAGCTGCACGCCCGCCAGCCATATGGTTGACGGGCCACAGCTGGCGGGCGTGCAGGGAAAGGGGAGGCCACCGGCAAAGCCGCACAGCTCCCCCACTTGCTGGGGCGCCCCTGAGAGGCCAGCGCCCTGGCGCAACACACCGGTAAGCCCAATAGGAAAGACTGCTCTGATTGACAGTTAGATAACTCTGGGAATTACAGTTCTGGGAGGGAAATAGGGCGTCTCCCAAACAAGTCTCAGCACCCTTAACAAACTACACTTTCTTTGGAGGAAGCCATGACTACTCCAGCCCACCTATTTTTTTAAGGTCTCAAGTAGCTGGCTGCAAACTGCCCCAGTTAGCAGGCAGGCAGGCAACAAAACAAAACAAAACAAAGTGGCAAATGGGTGGATCAAAGAACTAGAAAATATGGCAGAAGCAGGAAAAGTGCACTAAAAGGAAGAGGAAAACATATGTCTTGAAGATCCCAGTGATTGCCTTGTGTCCAAACAACTCGCTTATCATAGCTCAGACTTCACTCATTGGCTAAACACACATGATAGGCAGGAGCAGTCAGGCCAGTTATCCACACATTTGCTTCATAACTTTTTTCCAGGAGGGCTTGCTTTTAAAAAAAGGAAGAAAGTGTGTGGAGCCTTTCCCTGTGTGCACCAAGTAAGTTCTTTGCAGGTGCCATGGCACCTGTGGTTTAAGTGGTATTAGGGTGCTTTAATTGTATGGTGTGGTTGTGATCATGGTTGTTTCTAACCGCATCAGTATTGGCAATAATGACAAAAATAACATTCATCAAATTAGATTCACCCCCAAAAAATGCAACTGTAAAAAGTGTTGCGGGCGCTCCAATACAATGATGCAGGAAATGTATGACTAGGCAGTAGCATTCCTGAACAGGATTTAAGGCTTATCGAGGCCAACAAGCAGAACATGAGCCTGGAGCATGACAGCGTAGCACAAACAGCTAAGGCCATTTTAGGTTGTCCTAACAGGAGCGTGTGTGTCCGAGATTTGGGAAATCACATTATTTTGCTCCTAGGCATTGGTCAGCCTCATTCCAGCAGTAAAGAATGTTGAAAGGAAATGAGCAATAGACCAGGACAGGAAGCAGGGTGTGTGTGTGTGTGTGTGTGCGCGCGTGCATGTACGTACGTGTACATGTGTTCCTGTTAAACTGTGAAACAGTAGACCAGGCACCCCCAGCCTGGTGCCCTCCAGCTGTTTCAGACTACAGCTGCACTGGCTGGGGCTGATGGGAGTTGTCGCCCAAACAAACTATGAGTTGTGGCTTGGTCTTTTCAAGGCGGCCACAAACAATGTTGGAGGATGCAGTAGATGGGCTTGCCACTGTCTGGGCAGTGAACATGGTCCTTAATCAATGATGAGGTCAAGCTGCACTCATCATTGGAAGCTATTACTTCAGAAGAAAGTTGTCACCTTCCCCTCTGACCCTGCTCTTCTGCCAGTATGTTCATCATAGAATTCTAGGATATGGTCTGCAACTGTGAGAGGAATACGGGCCCCCTAGCAACTTGTCACACCCTTAACAAACGACAGCTCCCATGATTCTTTAAATCTATGGGCTGGACCAGGCAGCATGGGCAGAACTGCCTTCCTCCTCATGTAGAGGACAGTCCTCTGAAAAGTAGGGCACATGACCACCGCAGCCCATCTGCCTGCAAGCAAAAGTATTCCTGCTTCCCTCTCCTGCCCTCCCCTCCCCACTCCCATGGAATGGGGTCAGCGCACTGAAAGCCACGGCACTGATGGAATGACGGACATGGCCTTCTGCCCTCTCTCTCCCTTGGCTCAGCCATCTGTTCACCCTTCCTTTTCTCCACCCCTCCCCGCATGGCAACCAGCCTCATTTGTGGACAATCAGAGGATGGTTTCATGGACCATCTGTTGCCCACCAATCATTGCTCACAGAGGCTGCTGTCACCGGCAAGTGGCTTCTGCTGGGTTGCAGCATATGCAGGCAACCGACGCCAAGTCTGCCCCAGCCCTGATCCTCCCAGCCTCCTGCTGCAACCAACTTCCTGGACTCCGGAGCAAGCATGCATGGTCACATGTGCCCATCCACGCACAGAGGGTGACGGAACATTTGTCAGAGGCCGGCTAGGAGGTTCCTGAATAAGAAGATCAGTCATGGTTGGCAAACCTTAATGGGAAAGAGATTTGCCCTATGGATAGCTGAAAGAGAGGGCATGCACTCGCTGCACAAAAGGAAATAGTTTGACCCAGATGGCCTGGCCATTGTGCCACTTGAGCGCAGCATAAATCAAGGAATTTTTTTGCCTGGTCAGAGGAAGCAATGCTCCTGAATACAAGTTGTGGGAAGCCACAAGAGGGAGGGGTGAGTGCTTGTGAACTTGGGTCCTGCTGATGGGTTGCCCACCGGCATCTGGTTAGCCACTGTGAGAACAGGATGCTGGATGAGATGGGCTCTCCTTATGTTCTTATGACATGCACAGGGACATATAAGGCAAGCACACCTATTGCTACTTACCTACACGAGCTCTAAAAAGCATGATACACAAAGATGATTTTTGACAGAACATGGTAAATGTTTATTCAGTACATGAGAAGGGACGGTACAGTGACAAAACCACCAGCAACTCGGAGCTCTCTCTGGAGCAACTTGTTAAGATAGGAATAGACAACAATGCTCAACCATCACAACTATCCAAAATCCAACATATGAACCTCACTATTACTTACCTTTTCTCTTTTCTTTTTTAAAAAAAGACTTTATTAAGTAATCAAAACCTCATACAATACAACAAAGCAAAGAACTAAGAGGCAACTTACCATTACAGATCCATGATGCATAATTAGACATTACTTTGAAACAGAGAATCATAGAACTGTAGAGTTGGAAGGAATCCCAAGGTTCATCTAGTCCTGCAATGCAGGAATAGAAAGGTTAATCCAGGCCAACCAAGATCAGTCAAGACAATGAGAATATTAATTTTGTGAAGGCAAAAAAGAGCTAATAGTAATGAGTAATGAGTACCATGTAATCAGTACCAAATAAAATCAAATTGGTGGGAAGGTGTCAGCCATGAGTTCGTTTTTTTAATAGACATCAAAAACACCCCCCACGTAGGGGCATAATCAATTGGCTTAGTGGTGCTTTGTGAAACACATATCATATAGGTCAATTTTTCTTAAATTGCATTATGCAGGGCCTTATTAAATGAGATGTTAAGGTAAAAGTCTGATGTATTTCTCCACTCTCAATCAAAAAATGTACGCACATAACAAATATGGGGGGGATTTACATTACAAGTATTTGTGCTTTTGTTAATATTTTTGAAAATAATGATTATTATTTTTAAGACCCTCTTCAATCAAGGCTAGGTAGGTGAGGCTAAGAGTCAGTGACTGGTCACAGAAGGAGTTCCGTGGCTGAGTGGGGAATTGAACTCTGCTCTCCCAAGTCCTGGTCCAACATTTTAACTACTAGACCACATTAGCTCTGAGAAGTGAACACCCTCCCCACCATGACTACTATTGGACCTCCAACTCGACCGTGGCTTCTGTTGTTCCACCAGGAAATGTTTGAGGTTATATTTAACACCAGGGATAGAAGCTTGCCTTAAGAATCTATCAGATAGGTTCTGTGCCCAGTTCTTTATTCTGTGCTTGTTTAGTAGGCCATCACAGGCATGAGGAATAAATGCATCCCTGAATATCGCCCTTTGCTCTGCAAGTATCTTGCAAACACACAAACCGCCGTGGCAATCTGCCAGCAGCAGCCCCAAGGCACAGGGAAGGAGCTCACAAAGTCACTGCTAGTCCGTTTCATCTGAAGCCACATTTACACCGCAGAAAGGCTACAGCCATTTGGCCCTCTGTCAGCATCTATATAGGTGGACTGTTTCAGGGAGCGAAGCTCTGCCTATAGGTTGCCCTGGCAACTGTTGCCATAGAAGGCAACCCATGGTGAAGTTGACAATCACAGCGATGAGTCCACCGTTGTCCTCCGAGAGATCCTTTGTCTCTTGGAAGGAGATGTTTTATGGGTCTGCATAGGAGGAGCTCTCTCTGCAATTAGGTCGCTGCCCTGATCTAACAGTGGCTCAGCAGAAAGGATAGTTTCAGCAGGATATACAGGAAGAAGTTGCACCTATCAAAATTCTCTTTTCTGTGCAACTTGTGGATAGGAGCTAGCAATTCTTCTCAGGTCCATTAAAGACATCAGTTGCTTGTTCGGAAGTGAGAGCTGGACCATAAAGAAGGCTGATCGCCGAAGAATTGATGCTTTTGAATTATGGTGCTGGAGGAGACTCTTGAGAGTCCCATGGACTGCAAGAAGATCAAACCTATCCATTCTCAAAGAAATCAGCCCTGAGTGCTCACTAGAAGGACAGATCCTGAAGTTGAGGCTCCAGTACTTTGGCCACCTCATGAGAAGAGAAGACTCCCTTGAAAAGACCCTGATGTTGGGAAAGATGGAGGGCACAAGGAGAAGGGGACGACAGAGGATGAGATGGTTGGACAGTGTTCTCGAAGCTACTAACATGAGTTTGGCCAAACTGCGAGAGGCAGTGAAGGATAGGCGTGCCTGGCGTGCTCTGGTCCATGGGGTCACGAAGAGTCGGACACGACTGAACGACTGAACAACAACAACAAAAAAAGTGTGGCAGTATCTGTTAGGCAGGGCCGGCTCAGCCGTGAGGCAAGGTGAGGCATCCACTTCAGGTGGCAAAATCCACCTGATCCACAGGGGCTGCAGATCCTAATGTAGATCTTTATTCCCCGCCCCCTTGTTCCTGGTGTAGCTCTTCATTTACCCCTTCTTCCCTCACGGGAGGGGAGTGCCATTTTGTGGTTTGCCTCCGGTGCCAACATGTTTGGGTTGTCCCTTCTAGTAGGAGAAAAGTGAGAATAATGGTTAGGGTTGTGGAAGGTGGCCATACATTAAGAGGATAAAAGGGTTATGAACTAAGGCAGAGCTGGAAACCAGGCAACCAAACCAAATCCCATGTGGCATCCAGTATTGGCAGCAACTCTGGATTCCTGGAAATGCTGACCTTAATTCTCTTCTTTTAAGGGGGAAAAAACAAGGTTCTAGCTCTCATTATTGTGCACAGTTGGAAACCTGGATGCAACGTTTGCCAAAGACTTCAATAGTCATGGGGATGTGTCTCTATGGCTTGCATAGCTACCTGTTCCTCTCTGATACCCAAACTCTGATACCCAATACATATTAGAAGAAATGTATGGCTGTTGCCATCTATGTCTCCCCAGAAATAATGCTCGATTAAAGGAGGGTGTGTTATATGATGAAATTGCATCACATTCAGTGCTTCCTTACCTTCAAAGACTGTACTAACTGTCCCGCATAATCCTATACATCTCTTAACTCGCTGCTCCTGTTACAATATTCCAGATTCCACAAAAATTCAAACCAGAATTTCAGAGTAAATCATGTGGGCTGAAATTATTAGTGTCAGGAGTATAACGTATTCCTGGACACCGCAGAGTTAGACGCAGACTTTTCTGGAAGCTTCTGGCTGTTGTGTAATTGACTGGACAGCACAACGCAGGAACTCAGCAACTCACTGGATAACTATATACAGTATTTATTTATTGAAGCAACTAGTATCCATAAAGTTACTATGTACAGACTTTACAAAATAAAAGAAACAAAACATAAAACCTTTTCCTCTCTGTCTCTCTCTCTCCACACTGACCACTTTCTCCACACCAACACCTGCACCACACACTAACCACACTAACCACAAAGCTCTCACACAGAGCTGAGTCTTTAGGAACTCATTGACCAATCACAGGTCGTTGCTAAGGGTCTGAGAGAGAGCAGATCTGGGCTTTCTGCCAACTACTAATTGCTTGGAGATAGACAGCTGCATTTCTGCACGTAGGCAACTCTGAAATCTCTAACAGTTTAGGCATTTGCACCTGTCTGGTTGGTTTACTAAAATAATATGATTGCAGAATTTCTTTTTTCATGGAGAAGAATTAGAATTTCAATCACAGACAAATTTAAAATTTTTAAATGAACAAGAGTAATCATCACTGGATTGGTAAAGTGAACAAGAAAATTATTTTAGAAATGGAAATATTTATAAAGTTTCCACTTTTAGGGCCTTTTGGTAATATTTTCCTCAAATATCCTTTGTATAATTCCAGTGGTTAAGACACACTTTCCCAAAACTTTTCAAGACTTAATGAGAAAATCAGTAATGCTGCCCTGCTCCCTAGCTACCCAGAATTTTGCCCACATTCCTATTGATCTGTGGGGCTGGCCGCGTTATCTAACAGGCAATTTCCCAAATTGTCAGCTTTCTATGTTTCTTGTTTATTTTCCTTCAAAGAAAGTAAATCTCAGTCCCTTTCATCTGCGGATACGTAACAACAAGCAAACATGTTTTCTGCTTCTCCAGAACCAATAGATTCAAATGACAAGAAAGGAGATTCTGACTAAAACATTAGGAAACTTTCTGCTGGTAAGAGCTGTCCAACAGTGGAATAGCCTGCCTTGGAAGGTGGTGGACTCTCCTTCACTGTACAGGTAGTTTTTAAAGCAGAGGCAATACTGAGCTAGATGGGCTTTTGAGCTAACTCTGTACAAGTTAGTTTCCTGTGTTGGCATGACCAATAGCAGCAGTGGGTGGTGGCCTGAATGTCCCAATGAGTGCCAGCACTGGCTGGGGAGCTGCCTTTTGAATTCCCCACAATGCCTTAAATTGATGCTATGTCATTGGCGTTGTGGGAAATTAAAATGGCAGCTCTTGGCCATTTTACAGATCAGGGTGTGGTGGAGGCTGAGTCAATGGTCGGCCCCGCTGGGACTCTTTTACCATCGCTATGAAATGGCCTCTGTTGATAAGATAGGATGTAAAGTTTTTGCTCCTGTTTGGATGCTAGGCATTGTTTCAGTGTTTATTAACACGAGACACTCGTTTGCCTTACTGATGCTAATGAGTTTTTTATTGTTTATATTGTGTTCTGTTTTGTAACTGTTAATTCATAATCTTGAAAAGTTGCTATATTTTATTGCGCATGTGTTTCTGAGCCTCTTTGAAAATGGCTATGCCATAGGAAAACAGCATACAAATAAAGTCATAAAGGTAAAGGTACCCCAGACCGTTAGGTCCAGTTGTGGACGACTCTGGGGTTGTGGCGCTCATCTTGCTCTATAGGCCGAGGGAGCTGGCGTTTGTCCGCAGACAGCTTCCGGGTCATGTGGCCAGCATGACTAAGCCACTTCTGGTGAACCAGAGCAGCGCACGGAAACACCATTTACCTTCCCGCCAGTGTGGTACCTATTTATCTACTTGCACGTTGACATGCTTTCGAACTGCTAGGTTGGCAGGAGCTGGGACCGAGCAACGGGAGCTCACCCTGTCACGGGGATTTGAACCGCCGACCTTCTGATCGGCAAGCCCAAGGCTCAGTGGTTTAGACCACAGCACCACCCGCGTCCCGAATAAAGTCATAGTGATGGTCATTTGAGAGGGTTGCATGTTGATGCTGGGCCTGCCCCTGTATGCCTCGATTCTGAACCCAAACTTATTATACGCCCCCTTGATTTTAGCCCCACACTTGGAGATTTTAGCCTTTCCATTGGGGCCCCTGAGAAGGAGGTGGCTCGGAAGCCAAAGCCTGGCTGCCACCTGGCACCCTAAAGGCACCCCTGGGCAGTGGCGTTGCCTTCCTCCCCCCCATTTTTGTTTGCTGGTAACAACTGTTTTCCACAGCTGTGGTGGCTTTGAGCCCACGCTGATGGGGTAAGGAACAGATTCCAATGAATTCCCAACGAATCCTCCAGCCGGCCTCCCCCGAGTTTCCTCTCTGGCCGTGGGCACTTAGGATGGGCTTCTCTGGGTTCATCCTGTTCTGCAACAGCTCAGATGGCAAAAGGTGTTTCCTGATGCCCTTGCTGGAGTCAGCAGAACACAAGCCTGGCCTGGAAGGAAAGCTGGGGCAGAGCAGCCGGACAAAGCGTTAACGGAAGCCTCCCCAAGCTGTACGATGCCCAGGAGGCAGCAGAGGGCAGGCACCACAAGGCACCCCCCGCACTGGACCATCTGACAGACTGGCCTCCTGATGTTATCTGACATGCTTCAGCTTCCTGAGTTCTCCTCACCCAAAGCTGGGAAGGGAAGCCTGCTATTAGGCAGCCTCCCAGCAGCCAGTCTGGGTAAAATGCTGATTTTGGAATCCTTTTCATCATCCCCCCTCCCCTCCTGAGGAGTCTATAGAGTGAGTTCTTTCATGCCAGCTCTCTCCCCCCAATGACCTTCAACTGTCACAAGTGTACTCTGCTCACACTTCATTTGGCTGTCTGAAATGCCACCTCCAGTCCAGCAGTGCTAAGTTATGTTCTTATTTTAAGCCTACTTGCTTCTATTTAAACTGAGCCAAGAGAGGGCTCTTCTTGACCCCAGCTACACTTCCTTAAGTGCTGCTCTGGAAACCATGGTTGACCCACTACTCACCAGCACATGGCCATGAATTCTTAAGTGCATTGGTCATGCACCCTTTACACCATCTGCTGTGGCAACTGCTGGTCTGTAACACAGAGTTCAATCCACGGCAGCATTTCCAGGTAGGGATGGGAATTGTCCCCTCTCTGAAACCCTGGAGAGCCACTGCCAGTCAGTGTTGACAATACTCGGCTAAATGGACCAATGGTATAGGGCAGTGTTTTTCAACCTTTTTTGGGCAAAGGCACACTTGTTTCATGAAAAAAATCACAAGGCACACCACCATTAGAAAATGTTAAAAAAATTAACTCTGTGCCTATATTGACTACACTGTATATAAAGTAATTTTTCAATTTTTCCCACGGCACACCAGGCAACATCTCGCGGCACACTAGTGTGCCGCGGAACAGTGGTTGAAAAACACTGGTATAGGGCATCTTCTTATGTTCCTAGTGTGGGATGGTTTTTAATGGGGGGAGAGGTTATATTACCGTAATTGCAATTTATCCCTCCAGGCTCCCACATGTATGGGTTGCACAGAGTTTCAAAATCCCATCCTTTCGCAGGGAAACCAAAATACTTGTTTGCAAAGCTATTGTACTACCAACCTTACTACGCTTGTGAAACATGGACCACTTATAAATACCATCTCCAACTCCTCGAAAGATTCCATCAACGGTATCTCTGAAATTTTTTACACATCACTTGGGAAGACAGGCAAACTAATGCCAATGTACTGGAAGAAGCAAAGATCACCAGTGTCAAAGCAATGATTCTTTAACATCAACTTCGTTGGACTGCTCATGTTGTTTGGATGCCTGGTTATCATCTTCCAAAGCAACTACTCTATTCTGAACTTAAAAATGGAAAGCGTAATGCCGGTGGTCAACAAAAGAGGTTTAAAGACTCTGTCAAGGCAAATCTAAAAAAATGTAGTATAAACACCGACAATTGGGAAACACTGGCCTGAGAGTGCCCCAATTGGAGAACAGCTTTTTCCAAAGGTGTCATGGGCTTTGAAAAAACAAAATCGAAAATTCTTTCTAGTAGCACCTAGAGACCAACTGAGTTTGTTCCTGGTATGAGCTTTCGTGTGCATGCACACTTCTTCAGATACCCTTTTGACTATGGCAGACCAACACGGCTACCCACCTGTAACTGGAACTATGGGCTTTGAAGACACTCAAACTCGGGACGAAAGGGAGAAACATGCTAAGAGGAAGGAACCCTTGGCAAACCCTCACCATGATCAACTCCCACCCAGAAACCTATGTCCCCACTGTGGAAGGATGTGTGAATCCAGAACTGGCCTCCACAGTCACTTATGGACTCACTGTTAAAACTGTTTATGGAACACAATCTTACTCGGCTGAGTTTGTAGCCATTGGCCATCAATAGTCAGTATGCAAAAGCCCAAAGGGAAGGTCATTTTGTGTAATTGCAACATGCCAAAAAATGTCTCCAAAATGCAAAACAGAAAACACTAATCAAGAATAGAACTGGAGAGAAAATACTATTGAAGGAGGAAACATATGTTATCCAGGAGAAACAAAAAAACCAGGACAAAGTGCCAGATTTGATAACAGATTTCCAATTTCACTTTTTTTCTGAAATGCAAACTAATTGCCAAAAAGACAACTCATCCATCCATCCATTCATAAATACTTGGTGGAATGAAATTTCCAGAGCCACAGGATCATATGGATTAAAAATGAATAAATGCATAGACCCAATTCAGGTAAACAGTGATGAGTAACAACTGGTGGCTTTGAATTTGGTTAGGCATCTCCATCACAATCAAAAGATGCATCCAACCAGCAAAATAGGCCTTGGATACCCATCTTGTAAAGGAGATGCGTGTCCTGATTCACATATGCATTGGCAATGGGAGCAAAAGACTGCAGGCATCCAAAGATGTCTCTCACTGGACTGGGGCACATAACCTTTGCTCCTATTTCGGTTTCCATATATTGGAAAAAATATTCCAAGAACAAATGAAGAAAACTAAATGAGCAGGACTGTCCCTAAGGCCAAATAGAAATAATGCAACTTCTTGCCAAAATACCTGTAGATGGTTCCATTTAAGAGTAGTATTTTGATATTCCACATTCAGGTTTGAAGATTAATTGTTCAGCAAAGACAGAGATAAGTTTTAGATCTCAGGGGACCTCCTGACCACTAGATATGTCCAGAGCATCTATCGTGGTTTTGAACCCCCAACTCCAGAACAACTACTTTGGCATATGTGAGTTTGGGAACATGCATTTGCCAAGATAACCTCTGCTTCACATGTGCAAAAACAGCCGAATCTTGCCTCCTGCTCCCCTCTGGTTTACTTAAAGAGGACTGCTTTGTCACCTGGGGGGTTGACAAGAGGGGCTCTTTGCCATGTGCTTGTGGGCTCCAGGAGTGTTCTGCTTATTGGTTTCTGCTGTTAGGAAACCTTGAGTGCTTTCACCTGCCAAAACGATAACACAAGTGCATTTCTCCAGATGAACAATTGGGTTGTTGCCAACTGTAGAGCTGAAGGACAGAGTAGCTGCCCTCCAGACATTTTGGACTACAATTCCCATCATTCCCCACCAGCACTGCTATGCTGACTAAGGCTGATAGGGATTGTAGTATATAGAATGTCTGGATTGCATGAAGTTGGCAAAGGCTGCTGTTTGTTACTGGCAGGGAGCAGAATTCCTTGCCCACTTTTTCTGCAACCTGCAAAATCATACAAACCTCTATCATGAGCCCTTTCCTAGCCCCCTGCCTCCCCCAGTGGCAAATTTATGGAGTCCACCCCCCCCCCCGGGCTGCTTTCTGAGAAGTGAACTAGCTTTGGCAGTTTGACTATGAGCCTGCTGTGTTTTTGGTGTGAGGCAGTTTGTTGTTGCATTCCTGTATCTTTCACAGGGAAGTACCTGCTTTATTTGCTAGGGATGGAGAAAGTTCGCAATTAAAGGTGAACTTACCAAACTTATACCTTCCAAAACAACATGCAAATCGAAACACAAATACCCTTCAAATGTGCATTTTCCTCATTTTTGCAATGCAGTTCTCCAGTCCCACAGCAGATGCTAGCATGCAGCCCAACAGGTCCAAAGTCCAGTCAGGCCAGGTTCCCAACACTGCAGCTGTCCCATGGGGGTCAGCACACCTGCAAGTTAGTCCTGCAGAAGCACAACCCCGAAGAGCTCCCTGGAATATCCAAACCATGGCTGAACTAACGTGGGAAGCTGAGCAGACACAGCGCCTCAGCTCTGCTGCCCTTTTATATTTTTCATGCTGATTGCAGCATTTGGGCTTGATGAGGCAGGTGACGCTCACCTGTTCTGAGCCTACTCCAGCTGAAGAATCACACACCTCCTCCCAGAGCTAGCAAGCCTCACCAGACCAGCTAGTGAGCTGGGTTGTGGATCCTTGCCTGCCTCAGCCTCCTAGAATGTACATCCTGCTGCCTCAGAGCCCACCATGTTCGGGAGACAGGGACCCCTCTGGCTCTGGTGATGGGTCCTGTTGCTCTGGTTCCTGTGCGCTGACCTCCATTCCCTCACCATTCTCCGTTGCCCCCGAGTACTTCCTGTACCAACCTTTGACTTCCCTATCCCTAGCTTGCCCCAGTGTGTCCCACTCACAACTACACTCCTCACCTCTTTCTCCTCTCCGTTTCCTATCCAGTTCATTAGACCAAACAATGTATACAAAGGTCCATATATAAGGGTAAAGTGTGTATATAAATACATATAATTTTGAAAATAACATGTAGGAATGCATTACATTGGGGAAATTTGCTTGTAGAAGTGTCCAAATAAAAGCATACAAAATTGTGGTTGTGAGGAGAAACTCGCACTAAAGTTCTTACGAATTTCCATAAGGATTTTTTTTAAAAAAAGAATTCCTCAGAAATGGGGGAATTTTAATTTAAAACTGGATAAATGAGAAACAGGGAGAACCAAAAATTTACAGATTTGCTCAACCTCCTGACGACCTGATTCTGTTGGACAGCACTGTGCCCCTGCCCCAGAAACGAGACATTAAATTTTACTTGTCCCACCCACCCCTTTCCTCCAAGGAGGACTGACATACGTGGTTCTTTACACCACCCACCGGTAGGTATGGATTGGCTAGACTGGTTAAGCCTGGCACCTACAAAATAAACCTTTGGTTATACTCCGCAGGGGAGTTAAGACTGTTGCCTCCATCTCCAATCTCCTCTCCTTTCTTCACTCCTTATCCCCACGTCATTCCAAAGCCTTTTCTTTCCTTTGCCTCACTGAGTGAGATCTGAAGGTGCCTATGGTGCCATTAGCACAAGGACCATTAAGTATCTCCAGCAGAAGTCAGGAGGGACAGAAAGAATAGCTTAACCCAAATTGCCTTGCTAATTAAATCCACAACAGAGCTGGATGGGTGGCTCAGATGAATGTGGTGCCCCTTTTGCCTCCTGGCTCTGCATCCTTCCGGTGAAACTACTCAATTGCTCTCATGCATGGGCTCGGTCCTCCCATGAGGGAGAGATGCCCCCCCCCGTGGTAAAAAGAGTTGCCATGGCAACGGGCAGGCCGCAACCTGCCAGCCAGAGGGTTGACTGGTGGCCATGGCAAGCAGGCAGGCAGGGTGTTTGAGGGTGTGGGACCCACGCGGCAGCAGCTCAGAGAGAGACACCCTGCTGCATGCTTCCAACTTGGCCTGGCCGTCATTAAGCCTGGCAAGCTGGCCTTTTTCAGAGCAAACCAGGTCACAAAGATGTGCTTATTTGGGCCACAATGCTTGCCTCTGTTGCTCGCTTGCAGTGGGCAAAGAGTCTTTCACTACAAGAGCAGGGAGAGGGTGGGGGAACACCGGGGACAGTGTGCACAGAACAAAGCCTGTGGCACTTTGGGCGGGGTTTTTTTTTAGTGTGGGCATTGTGCAGCACGCACAGAGAATCAGTCGTCCAGTGGTAGTGGCAGCCTATTTGAGAACTACACAGTTGTCTTTCCCTATGGCGGATCCAGTTAACCAGCTAGTGGCAATATATCTAATGCAGGAATTGCCAACCTGGTACCTATGGGTGCCACTGCACCTTCCAGTAGCCTACCTCTTATGGTGCAAGCTCTCTCTCTCTCTATGTATGTATGTATGTATGTATGTATGTATGTATGTATGTATCCCCTCAAAAGTCCTGAGCTCATGAGAGGGAGGAGCGTGCTCATACTATTTTGTGCGCATGCCTCTTTTCTGCTCTTTTAGCTGTGGTAGCCATTTTGTATTACGCCACACATGCACACATAGAGCAGCCATTTTTTGACTGGCACCCATAGCACTTTCTCACTGGTCCCAAAGGGCTAGCAACTCCTGATGTAACACTTGCTTCACATAGAAGTTCCCAGGTTCAATCCCACCCGGCCGTCTGTAGTTGAAAGGATCTTAGGTAGCAGATTAGGCAAATACTCCATTCATGGAGTCTACTTTTCTCACTGCTCTTGCAATGACAGGCTTTTTGTCACCATGAGCAGCCAACAGAGATGTTTGAGCAAATTCTGGCTCAGTAAGCACGTCTTTTGTGACCTGATTTGCTCTGAAAGGCTCTGTTTGTCAGACTCAAGGAAGGCCAGCCCGAGTCCATGGCACACACACCTAGGTATCTCTGAGGTACTTGCTTTTGGTCCCTGTACCCTCAACCACCTGCCATCGCCGTTGATCAAAATATCTGGTTTGTTTTCTGCCTGAAGCCACAATTGATGTACACCCTTCAACATTTCTCTGATGAAAATAGGGACGTCCTATTCCATATACACTCTGGGTGGCTTCCAACATAAATAAAAATGTAAGAAAACATTAAACATTAAAAAGCTTCCATACCCTCCAACATTTATCCAATGAAAATAGGGATGTCCTAAGGAAAAGCAGGACATTCCAGGATCAAATCAGAAACTGGGACGGTTTCTGTAAATCTGTGACTGTTCCTGGAAAATAGGGAGGGTCTATTGTTGTGGCAACTCATACAACATGGTGGCATGTCCATGTTGGATATTTTGGTCTTTGCTGTGTTCCTTTTAGCCTTAACTTAGGGTTATTATTGCCCTCGGTTGAAAGAATTTATTCCTATAATACAAACAGTATGTGGCTTGGCTTGTCAGCCCAAACCATCTGGCTAGAAGCCGGCTTGTTCCCTTTGCTTATGCTTCCCACTGGCCTCTCACAGTTTAAAGGAGCCCACTGATGGCGTCCTCCAGAAAATCGTTGAGTCTATCTGTCGGAAAGTGTGAAAGCTTGATGCTCTAGGTGTGGAGGACTTCGTCCAAAATATACAGAACTTGCGATATCTCAGTGGAAAAGGCAGGCTTTCTTCCTGGGTAGCTTCCAAAGACTTCTTGTGGGGGGAGTACAAGCTACAGCACTGTAAAACACACTCGCATGTGGAGCTTCCTTTGAAAAGCATCCAGGAGCTACAGCTGGTGCAAAATGCAGTGGCCAGAGTAATTTCTAGTGTTGGCTTTTCACACCACATCAGTTTTGTTTAATGTGCACCAGCTAACCTCTTTCTGAGCCCAACTGAAGATGCTGATTATTTCCCATGAAGCCCCAGACCCAGGATCTCCAACATGGCACCTGAGGGCACCATGGTACCCTTGCACTCCTAGGCCCCTGCCCATTACAACTTTGCATTAAATTTTCTTTTTCTTTTTAATGGGTTTTGGTTATTTTGGGGAGATGTGAGACCTCCTTTTTTGTTGGTGTTTCTTTTTATTATTATTATTTACAGTGTGTGCAGGTATGTATTTCCTGTTTCTTGCAGGGGGCTCAGAGCACTGACAGTTTTTCTTTTGTGAAATGGGTATTTTGTGCTGACCACATCAGTAGCTTTGATTTCCAAATATGCCATTTGGTTGCACAGGGTTGTGGCCCAGAATATCTGGTGGACCATGCCCACCAACCACATTCATCTATTTGGATGAGCACTTTAGGTCTTGTTTCATTGCTGATTTCATATTTGGTTTCCAAGTGTCCTGATATTCCCATTTTTATCCTGCAAGTCACTTTGAGACATTTCAATTTAAAAAGCAATAAATATAAAACACCTTCAGAAGCCTTGCTTTGCACCCTGTTACCAGGGTGGGATGCAAAAAAAAGGCCCTTTTTGGCTACAGTGCCCCTCTTTCTTTCTTTCTTTCTTTCTTTCTTTCTTTCTTTCTTTCTTTCTTTCTTTCTTTCCTTCCTCTTCTTTTTTATAATAATAATTTCCTTATATTCTTCTATTTTTTATTTATTTTTTACACTTGATAAACTTTTATCTGCACTAAATATGTCATTTGTTTGATGATATTGTAACCAACCAGTAAACATTTCCCCTATTTGTTCATATAGTGTGAGTTTCAGTCCTTTCCCTGTTTCCATCAACATCTCCCCATAGGTGGCCCATTTCCCTTCCATATTCAATTTTTTAACAGTCAGTGCTTCTATTGGGGATAGCCACAAAGGTGTTTTCCGTTCTAGTAGATTTTTATATCTATCCCATACACCATAAATTGATTTTCTTATCATGTGGTTCAGAAATCCTTTATGCACTTTTACTTTATCATACCACAAATACAAATGCCACCCTATTGCCATCTATTGTCATAACCTTCCAGATCCAGTAGATCTGTATTCTCCAATGCTATCCACTCTTTTATCCAGCCCAAACAGGATGCCTCATAATAGGCTTCAGATTTGGCATAGAGAATCCACCTATTTCTTTTTTATCTATTAAGAGTTTGAACTTTATCCTTGGTTTTTTTCCTTGCCAGATAAATCTCGATAAGACCTTTTGCCAATCCTTGAATTGTCCTATTCCTTTAATTATCAGAATCATTTGACAAAGGAATAACATCTTGGGTAAGACGTTCATTTTTATAGCGGATATTCTGCCCCACAATGACATGTTTAATCTACCCCATATTTCTAAATCTCTTTTGATTTCTCTCCATATTAATACATAATTGTCATTAAACAAATTAATGTTTTTTGGGGTTAACCAAATTCCTAAATATTTTGCTTTCTTGACCATCATAATTCCAGTCTCCTGTTGCAATTCATCTATTTTTCCTTTAACCATATTTTTCACCAACATTTTTGCCTTTCCCTTATTCAACTTGAAACCCGCCAACCGCCCAAATTCTTTAATTTTTTCCAGTGCTTCCCTTACACTGGTTTGTGGCGCCACAGTGCCCTTTCAAGTAAGGTTAGATTGGCCCCCTCAATCTTGGGTCTTAAATGGGTAGCAAGATGCATTTGTTCCAACAGGCCTTCGATTTATTTTAATTCCTGTCTACTTGTGGATCAGTTATATTAAGCTGTTTTAATGTTCTCTGGGTTTTCCAGTTTTATTTATTTGGACTGCCTGTTTTCAATTTGTAAGCCATCTTTTGGGCCCTCCTGACTTTATAAATTAAAATTATTACTTTCTGCAGAGCAGAACAAGGTTGTTCCAGTACCCCAGGCTGCTGCTGAGTGACTGTCTCACCCTGTGTAGAAATGTCACTGTCTTCCTAATAAATGCTGGAGAAAAGTGTGTCACGCCAGCACCCATTTCTGTCAGTGCTGTGACCTTAACACAACAAATCAGGTGAACATTTCAAATGCCTCAGATCACTACCGACTGGTGCCAAGAAACTCGTGGAGATGAGCTAAGTCTTTTTCTTCAGCATGGTACATCTGAGATGGGTGTAGTTTCAGCAAACTGCAAGCAGGATGGTTTTCATTGCTGAAGTCCTCAGTGAAGTAATAAACGGATTCAGATAGGGAATGTAGATGAGCCCCCAGTAGATGTCTTCTGTGGATTGGTTGGGAGGTGTTGAATTTTTTCCTGTTGCGTTGCTTGCCTAGGTGCTTTATATCCACTTCATCGGCCAGTTTCTTGCATTTCCCTATTATTGTGCTAAAGGTCCCCCCAGTAGCTTCACTGTGATGTTCCATTATTCCCAGCAACTCTTGTACAGATGCTTTCATGTCCATTATACCCAAGTTCACAGATTGTAGATCTTGGGTGACTGGTTCTAGCTTTGAAGAACGTTTGCTTATGACCACACTTGTTCTTCTGAAAAAACAACAACAACAAATATAAGTCATTAAATAAATATTACGGTAAATATTAAATTATACGTGCTAGCAATTTTCCCTAATGTAATGCATTTGTGGAATGCTATTTTCACTAACATATAATGTGTTTTTATGTACAATTTCCCCCTAACATACACATATTTTGGTTGGAGAACTGTGCTGCGAGATTTGGGGAAGCATGACTTGGAAATAATAGGTGTGCTTCAGTTTCTGTTTTGCTTTGGGAAGTGTGAATTAGGTGGTTTTGCACTGAGATGAAAACTGAACCAAATTTCTGCCCCGACAGCTGGGGTTGAGGAAGGGGGAACTGCCCACTTGGTTACAGGATGTCATTTGGATTCCAGAAATCTGGAAGCAAAGTTGCTATTCCACATGCAGCTTAAATCGGAATGGCAGTGAGTGGGTGCTGCTAAATCACCCATTCCTAGAAGCACCTGGAAGCTGTCACTGCCTCTCACCCATATCTGCCATGCATACAGGGCTCGTCCACACTTCCACTTGTTCCCTGCATAGAAAGCACGGGTCCAGGACATTTTTTGCTTGTCCCATCCTTACTAGGCTGAGCAGCTTTCCATTTGCCACACTGCTTTCCCTGGGAAAGCCCACACTTTATCATTGAATCAGAGCAAACAGCAGTCCGTGGAAAACCCGAGTGAAGTTCACTCCGATACAGAGGTAAAGGGCAGGTTTTCCCTGGGGGGTGGAGTGGCGGGACAAGCAGAAGTGTGGACAAGCCCAGTGTTGCAACCAGCGCAATCTTGTGCAACTTCTCATAAGAATCCCTGGATTTCCTATAGCTGTTGGTGCGTTGCTGGTGCCATGGCTACAGAGCTACAGCTCACCTGCCACTCTCTTGTGGCTCTGGAGGACCACGTGGGTCTTTAAAATGGTCACATGTGATTCCCCTCCCCACCTTCTCACTATATATAAGGGTCTGGTGACTTCTGTTTCAGTGTATCTGAAGAAGTGTGCATGCACATGAAAGCTCATACCAAGAACAAACTTAGTTGGTCTCTAAGGTGCTACTGGAAGGAATTTTTTTATTTTTTATTTTGTTTCGACTACGGCAGACCAACCCGGCTACCTACCTGTAACTAGAACATGTGATTCCTGTTCCATTGTGGGTGCTTAGTCTGAAGGCAGGTCAAAGGAGGCTCTAGTTTGTGATGACCACAGAAATATTCCGTTGCTCTTTTTGCTACAACAAACCACAACAGCTTTCTCTGGAATATTTCCTCATGGGGCTCCGTTGAGCATATTGCCACCAGTGGGGAGGAACAAAGGGGAGGTCATCTGATGAGGACAAGGGCACTCTACATGGGTGATTGGTTGTGGCTGGGTTTGCTCCTAGGTGAGAGATTGGAGCAGCTGGAGAGAGGAATACTAGTTAACTTTGCTTACAAGTGAGAGGTGGAATACTGGGGAGCAGGGTCTTCGGTGAGAGCGTGTATTTCCTGTATGAACACAGCAATTTCTCAGTGTTGTGTAATTTTGCTTTTGTGTTGCTTTTGTGTTGATCTGTTGTAAATTTTTTACATCGCTGTGTTGTTCACTGCTTTGGAGGCCTTCGGACCAAAAAGCAGAATATAAATCAATGATAACACGGATGTTTTCATGCCCAGCATCATAGGGGCACATGCTGTTTCCAGTGCAGTCAGCTACCATAAGGTGCATCTGGCACCATCACAGCTTTTGGTGAATGCTGAAGATGCATCTTTTTTACCTCGACCTTTAACACCTGAGATGTTTTCAGCCTATTCCTGTCACCATAATTTGTTTTAACTGTTTTTTAATTCTGAATTTTAAATTGTTGCAACAGTAGGCTAACTGGTCATGTGATAGCCTCTGAAGAAGCAGACCACCCCCAGTATAATGAGTGACATTGTTGGGATGCCAGGGGATATAATCTTCTTCTCCCTACAACTTGATGTCTCAAAGGCCAGAGGAAAAGTTTTTACCCAGCTCTCTCATCTACAGTCTGGCTGACATGTGCAGTGAGCATCACGTCTCAATTAAGCCAGGCGGATGTGTCTCTGGCAATCTTTCCTTGCATGCCACGCCACTGTGTCCGTGCCCTTGGCTTCATCCTGCCACACTGAGTTACCTTTTAACATCAAGGCTGTCTGGTGGACTTCATCAAAGAGTATGGCTGTGCTGCCTCAAGTCTTGATATCCCCTCAAGAAGCAAGGCAGCTTAATTGGGGCATTTTGATTGGGCCCAGTTGATGAAGCCAGGAGCATTGTACCAGTTTACTTGTAACGGGCCCATGACTGCAGCCACCACAGCAGAGCCACAAAACAGAGCAGCACAAATTGCAGTGCAGGCAAATGCCAGCTCTTGGCTGCCACTTGCCCCATTGCTGCAGGGGGCTGCTAACATGCCTATCGGAGCTGCTGTATTTCAGTGCAGCCAGTTCCTACCACCCCCAGTCAGCTTAGCTGATGTTTCAACCAACAAAATTTTGGGGGCCCAGGGTTGAAGATCACTAGTAGCAAGTCTGAGTGTTGGATTGGAGAGATCTGGACTCAGATCTGTGCTCAGCCGCAAGGGCAGGACGGGAACCATCCTTGATGAGTAATAATGGAAATATTTCAAAACTCATCACATATGAAATAACAGAAAGGGCCCCTAAGGGCAACACATTATTTTCCTTAACAGAGCATACAGCAAAGGTGCTGATCAGCCTTTGATCTGACACTCTGATCCCAGGGGAAAGTTTTAGGACACCCCTTGCCTTAGTGAAGATGGACCCATCCTTTCCCTTTTCACCTTTAAAAGCTGCTTCTCGGTCAATGCTGGACTCATTGATCTGTCACCGCCACTTCTGGCCGGCATTCCTTGTGACATTCCTTGGGAGCAGCTTTGTTGAAGCCTTGCTCTTTATAGCAGCTGCTTTTCCCTTGTCTGCTGAGCCAATTATTTTATCAAAGAATGAAACTAGGCTGGTCTGGCACGATTAGTTCCTAATAAAAGCACGTTGGCAGCCTTTAATCACTTAATTTCCCTCTAGGCACTTAGCAATTAATTGTTTTCCTATTCATTCTAATATCTTCCCAGATAAAGAAGTCACGTTAATGGGACCTTTCCTTTTTATTTTTATTTTAAGAAAGGTGCTCCAGGTGCTTGTCTTCCATCTCCAGGTCCAGGCTCATAATTCACCAGATCTTGGTTGGAGTGGCTCTTGGTTCAGGAATTCACCTTGGGATTCTATCATTCCCTGACACCAGGGAAACAGCTCAATGCAGCAAATGGGGAGCCCATTGCCCTTCATATGTCGTTGGACTCCATTTCCCATCTCCCCCACCCACCCAACTTCCCTGCACAGCCTCAGTGCAGGCTGGGGAGACGGAGCCAGATGCAACGACGATTGAACAGGAGCCTGAACAGGAGGGTGCAGCCTTGTTGTCTGGAACCAGGGGATACCTTTGCAGATGGGGTCAGGCCCACCTCCCCAAAGCAGTGCACATTTGCAAACATAGAGCACATTTTCTACTAAAACAGGGATAGGCAAACTTGGCCCTCCAGATGTTTTGGGACTACAACTCCCATGATCCCTAGCTAACAGGACCAGAGGTCAGGGATGATGGGAATTGTAGTCTCAAAACATCTGGAGGGCCGAGGTTGACTATGCCTGTACTAAAACTTTTAATGCTCAGTGTGATACAGAAGCCAAGGAGGATTCAAAAGGCACGGCAGGTACTATGCTTAGCTGGACAAGGTAAGACGTTGATCCAACAAGCCACACATTCCCCCTAGTATCTGTACATTATGGGAGTGGGGCTGGCACAACTCAGTGCGGCAAACGGGACTGTCTGCAGAGCCAGCAAAGGTTGGGCCTGGCCTCTCTGTTTTTGCCTGCACTGCAGAGGATGGAGGAGGCAATAATGACTCCTCTGGAGCCAACCAGGTAGACAGGGCAGCAGACTCCTCCTGTGGGGCTGAGCCAGGGGGGCAGCTCTGGCAACTCTGGGGGTAGAGCTGGCACGACAAGCAGAGTATGTATCCAAGTCAGAGACGGACCGTGGTTACTCCAGAGGAGGCTCAGGTGTCACCCCTGGGTGAGTGGCAGGGAGACGTGATAGGCTGAGACCCTCCACCCCCACCCTCCACAAAAGGCCAAGACTGGCAGGGTATGCCCCATCCCACTGGGACCTTCCACATGCTCATCCTTACGCAACTCCACCTCCTTGCCAGCTCCATCTGGTCATCCCTGCCACTCAAGACCATGACACCCCTTGCTTTTTACTGTTGCAGATTTTGAGCCGGAAGTAAGGTATTGGCCTGTTTTTTTCTTTTCTTTTACAACACCACTTTGCAATCTGCTGTTTTACTTGAATAAAACAAAAACAACCCCCCCCAAAACCCTGTTGCACTGAATTGTTTAGCTATTTGAATAATGTGATTATTATATTGTACGCCATTGTATGTTACTGTTGTTTGAATTAAATTTTTACTGTAAACCTCCCTGCATGGATAGATTAAGAGTGGTGTAGATAGAAAAGCTTAAATTTTAAAATGGAAAAAGGCTATTTCTTTTCTTTCTTTTTTAATCATCTGGGGTACTTAGTTGTGCAACCTGTTCCCTTGCATCGCTTAGCAGGCATGGGCAAACTCGGGCCTCCAGATGTTTTTGGCCTACAACTCCTGATCCCCAGCTAACAGGACCAGTGGTCAGGGATGATGGGAATTGTAGCCCCAAAACTTCTGAAGGGCTGAGTTTGACTATGCCTGGCTTAGTGGTTTAAGTCTCCACTGCTGTCATTTTGCCCTGCAATCAACCAAATCCTAGAGGTAGTTTCTTTCCAAAGCTGGACTGAATCCGACCAGATTAATATTGGTTGGAAATGGTATCTTGGCATGGCTCGTGTCACCTGTGGCCTTTCTCAGCTTTTCAGCCAGAGTGTGCTGACAGGCCTCGTTCTATATGCAGCATCACTATTTGGGATGCTGGAAGCAATTTGCCTCCTGGGAAGGTAGCCCAGAGCAAAAGTAGCCAAGTCCTGTGATTTGCGTTGCCAGGACTGTCAAACCGTTTCCAAGATTCCCCACATTTCTGGAGCGAGCTTAGAAAAACGAAGAGAGAAAAATAGAAGAAAACGGGGCTGGCAAGGCTTGAACTGATTAACTGCTCTGGTTAATCAACTGCAGCTTGAATCTCAAGATTAAAATATTTCCCCTGATTAACAGAGAGCAGTGACAACAAGCAGAGCCTCACAGGAGTCAGGATTACGAAGGGGGCCCATCATCATCCTGGCTCTCTCTTCTCCTTTTTCCTCCACCAAATGGGATGAAGAAGAACCTTTAAAGGAGGGATATTCTTCCCACTTCATTCAGCACGAGGAAACAGCTCATCTTTCAAGGTGAAACTGCTTATGCCAGTAGGAACCAAGGGCAGCTGTTAAAGCTGACTGTGCTCTTGAAATCAATGGAGTGTATCATAGATAGATAGATAGATAGATAGATAGATAGATAGATAGATAGATAGATAGATAGATAGACACACACACACACACACACACACACACACCAATCAGAAGCATCTCATAGTATGAAACAAACTCCATTAAAAACCTCTCTTGCCTCTGTCCCCAGCATATGAATTTAGTCCATGTTTCTGACCCATTGGTAGGCAAACTAAGGCCCAGGGGCTGGATCCAGCCCAATCACCTTCTAAATCCAGTCCTCGGACAGTCCAGGAGTCAGCGTGTTTTTACATGAGTAGAATGTGTCATTTTTATTTAAAATGCATCTCTGGGTTATTTGTGGGGCATAGGAATTTGTTCATCCCCCCCCCCCCAAAAAAATAGTCCGGCCCCCACAAGGTCTGAGGAACAGTGGACCAGCCCCCTGCTGAAAACGTTTTCTGACCCCTGTAATCTAACCCCTTGTCTGGGTCATATGGACCTAGGAGGGCATGTGCAACACCAGGTAATAATACATGTATGGTAAGGGAGGGTTTGAAATAGGGGTGTACACAGACACCTTCCTCTCCCCACATGGCAGCTGTTCTACACTTGAATGCAGGAGGAAGTGTAATAATGGTCAACTGCACCAACTGAGACTCACTTCTTGAAAAGTTCCTTGCATATCGTGAAGGAACTTCGGGGAGGTTTGGTGTACCTAGTTTGCCAAGTACTACCTTGTGCTAATTTTATTACACACAGGAAGGTTTATTTCACTGGAGATGGGGGGGGCATTATAAAATATACCAACTTTCCTCCCCCTCCCCCATTTTTAAATTTTTTTTAAATCACTGGATTGTGGAGTCTGGCTCATTTCTCTCTCCCCCTTCCCTGGTGCATGGCATGGTGCATATTGCGTCTGTGTCTCAGAATAGGTAACCGTGCAATAAAACCACCGAGACAAAAATAACCATGCGGTGATGGTGGGGAGCCCCACAAAACATTTTCGATGAGAGTGAGATTAACATTAACGTCATTCTCTGGCTTGCTTTTTGACGGCTCCCTGAGGCTGCACTGGCCGAGAAGATCTACAGAAACCATTCCTCAACCACCAACGGCCTCCTCATGCCACTCCTTCCCCCTGAATCAGGGAAGGACAAGAGCCCTCCTTCTTGAAGGGGTGTGTGTGAGGATTTGTGACAAGCTGCTGGAAAAGCAGAGGCGCCCCCAAGCCAGGGCCAGCGTGGCGGCAGCTGCTGGAGAGCGCAAAAGCGTCCAGGGTTGGCTGGAAAGGAGGTCCTGCAAGCCAAGGGGGTGAGTGGAGTCTGCTCTGCTCTCTCCCAGGCAGAGGCCAGGAGGATTTTAAATAGCTGTCTATGTCTTCAGACACTTTTCCACAAATGCACTCCTGATGCAACAGTTTGGGATGTAAAAAAAAAAAAACCCTCAATTAAGACAACTGTTAAACAAAACACCAACTAAAACGGCATCAATTTGGATAAACATCCAGTAAGAGCTTGGTGCAGGGGGAGGGATTTTTTTTAACATTCACCTTTTAAAAGCCTGAGAGAATAAACAAAACATTTACCCCGTTGCCTAAAATCAAGTAGAACTGAGGCCTATTGAGTCCTCTCTTTAACACTATCGATGCTATTGAGAAAATCTCCATTCAGTGCACTATCTGTAAGCCTAGCCTACCTCGCAGGGGTGCTGTGGGGATAAAATGGAGCTGGGGGCAGGGAAGAGAGGGGGAAACTAATAATCACTTTGGAGTTCCTTCGAAGAAAGGCAAGGTATAAATAAAGCAGGATGCTGCCCCAAAGCAGAAACCCAACAGATGTTCTTGGGATTGTGTGAAAGTTCAAATAGGAGGCAGTCCAGCAACTGTGCTGGTCCCAGATCATTTGAAGGCTTTAAAAGGTAGAAATAAAAAAAAAATACCTTTGAACAACAGGAAGCAGAGATAGACAAAGGGGTACTGGAGCAGCACTGCCCGACATCGAATGCCAGCAGGGCTGCAGAATTCTGCGCCAGTTGTGGCCCTGGAAGCTGTTTTATTTCCTTCAATGGTGCTACCAGATTACAGATAAAAGGTTTTGTCTCCAGTTTCATTTGTAAAGAAAATAAGTTCCCCAAAGTTGTGAGACTATTACATTCCTCTCAGTTATGTAAAGAATGCTTCAGCTGTGCCAAGGGCCCAGAGTAGGACCAGTCCACTGCCCCACCCACATGAAAGGGGTTGATGGGTCAGATGCAAGGCATGCTTGCACCTGCAGGATTGTACAATGCATTCCAGTTCATGGTGCTGCCTCCTTCTCTCTTCCCCAACTGCTTCCCATTGTTTCCTTTATTTATTGGTCATGTTCTCTACAAGAACATGGACTTTAGACAGCCACACCCACCCACGCGCGCACAGACAGAAGCCAGTTCCCAATGCTGATCAAACATCGACCTGGGTTCCAGGTGGTCTCAAAGTGTATCCCCACAGGGGATTATGGGGAGAAAAAGCACCAAATGATACACCAGGTCCTGCTCCTGATGCTGAAGACAGGTTATGGCTTTCCACATGCATTTTCCTAGCACATAGGATCAAGGTCCCCTTCATGGATCACTGCCTTCTCGTGGCGAAGGGGCTTGAATTACTCAGGGAAGCTATGGACAGGTCAAGATGGAGGGCACAAGGAGAAGGGGACGACAGAGGATGAGATGGTTGGACAGTGTTCTCGAAGCTACTAACATGAGTTTGGCCAAACTGCGAGAGGCAGTGAAGGATAGGCGTGCCTGGCGTGCTCTGGTCCATGGGGTCACGAAGAGTCGGACACGACTGAACAACTGAACAACAACAACAAGGATCAAGGTTGTGAGAATGGATTTGGACTCTCTCCAAGCAGCCAGTCTTTGCTTTGTCGTCTTGTTTGGCCTATATAAGGTCCCCTGCCAATGGATGAAGAACGACACACCCGACAATAAAGTTTTAACACTTTATTCAAAGGAACAAAGGGATGCCGACTTTCCTCACATGCATGCTGCTGTTCCTCCAATGTTCGTGCAGAGCATGACAGAGGACTTGCTTTAAAAAATAATAATAATCCTGGTGAAAGGGTTTATGAAAAAACGAGAGTGGAGATCCCACAGGGAGAAGAGGAAGTCTCTTCAGAAAGTGGGTCAATGGGCCTAATGCAGACACAATGCATGACTGCAGTGTGTCCTTGGGAAGAAAAGCCCTCCAGCTGCACAGAGGCGCTCTGTGAGTCGGCAGCCCTTGGGAGACCCATGGAGATGATGCCCCAGGGAAGTGGTGCCCAGGCAGCGGGCATGAGCAGGCTACTGCCACAGCATAAAGCTTGCTTCGTCCCTCCTAACCCCCAGGAGCAGGGAGATCTGGAAAACCTCCACCGCAGCCGCTGACAAGCACCCAGCAGAACCACACTGGTGTCTCCTGCACACATCAGCCGTTTGGCAGGCAAATCACCTGCCACAGTGACCTCCATTCACCTATTCACTATTGTGGTGAAAAAGAAAATCCATATAGGTCATAACTCTATGAGTTGCTGCCTTCTGAGGCTAGCCAGATCAGAGGCATGATTCGGACTGGGCTCTGCAGCAGTCTCAAGGTTTCATGTTGCTCATGCGTATGTCCCGCTCATGCTCAAACTGCCGGTGGTCAACCCTCTCCAGAAACGCTTTCCTCTCCAAGTACCTGCAGGGAAGGAGGCAGAGGGTTAGCTCCAGAGACACCAAAACACAAGCCAGTCTGGCCTCCAGTTTGACGCCAGGAAATAAACTACGGAAAGACCCTGTTGCTGCTGCCCTTGCAGGGGCTTCACTGCCTCAAGTGCCACCTCGCTTTTTCAGCCCCAGAGAGTCACTGTTGCACAAGGCTCCCCTGCTCCCCTGGCAGATGGTGGGCACTGGTGCTCCCATGTCGCCAGTAAGTTATTGCGGCCAGTCCCATGTGCAACATGTCTTGGGCAACAACTTTGCATATGGATTTAAGAGAGTGGGAAAGATTAAGAATCAGGCAGAGCTAAACTCCTTCACTTGACTTTCCTTCCCCAACAAAATAACCCAAATTGTCCAACTAATTGCAAGCTATAAATAATTTCCAATAATGACACTGGAGACAAGCACAAATGAAATCAAGTGCATTTTTGTGCAACCTTCAGTTGTCCCTCATCAACCCCTTGCCATAACTCAGTAGGGCAGCACAAGGCCACCTATCTCTCCTCCCGCAAACACCCCAGGGCTCTCACATGGCCTGTCCCACATACTGCCAGGCACAGAAATAAAAAAACCAAAGGGGCATTTCCTGTGGGGCCTGCCCTACATAACACCATAATGAGAAGCAGCTGAAGAACTCTCTCTCTCTCTCTCTCTCTCTCTCTCTCTCTCTCTCTCTCTGTGTGTGTGTGTGTGTGTGTGTGTAGGTCCTCCTCATCTCTTACAAAACCAGGCCAGCCCAGAACAAGAGAGTTCTGGTTTCACAAACTTGGAGCTCACTGCAGATACATTGGTGGTGAATGGGGGTGAGACGTGTGTGGAATACACCGGGGTGCCCAAAGTTTTTATTGGGATCTATTATTGGTACATTCCTGGGCGATCTGCATTAGCTCAGCAAGGGTTTCTAATTCCCAATTTAACTGCATATTGGTCTCTCTGTTCCAGTCCTATAAAATATAACTATTTGTTGATGCTGTCCTGGTCTTTGCGCTGTTCCACTGGCCAGTTTCCAGGCTCTGCCTGGTGGACCTTGGACTTCTAGCAAAAACACACAGTTGATACAAACTTTAAAAATGCCCACCCCTGATGTCACAGGGGCAGGCAGTGCCAGACCAAAGGGACAGCTGGGAATCTGCTCCTCAATGGAAGCGTTTATCTGAGGCCTCAAGATTCGTGGAAAGAACTACAAATGTCAAACCCCTGGAAAAGATATACTGATGCCGCTATGCCTGCTGGAGGATGCTGCCCTCTTACCCATCTTTCCCTCGGTTGTGGATGGCCAGCTCCTCCCCGATGCCCTCCTCTTCTTTGAAGGTCTCCCAGTCTAGCTTGGATTTCTCCAGGGTGCTGAGCTTCTGCTTTTTGGTGCCTATCTTCCCCAGGAGGCTGTTCATGCCACTCGGCCGCTTCACTCTGGCAGAGACAAGAAGGCAGGTTACAAGGGAGGTTCAAGGAAGTCCCAGCAAAACAAGGCAGATGAGCCCAGGTGGGGGATGCAGTGCTTCTCCAGAGTCCAGCAACCTGGCAGCTCTCCCCCTTGCAGGTGAAAATTCCTACAGGTGGGCCTAAGCCGTCATTGCCTGAAGCAGCTCAGCAGTTTTGGGAATGAGCTGTGGTTCAACTCTCTTCTCTGCCACCAATGCACACTCTACCAGTCTTCACAACCTGGTGTCCTCCAAATGTTTTGAACCACACCTCCCATCAGAGCTGTTGGCAGGGGGTGATGGGAGTCATAGCCTAAGACATGAGTGTCAATCAATATGGGGATATAATACCAGTCTACTTAAAGGGCTGTTGTTAAGGATTATGGGAGAATATATGCAAAACAATCTGAACATGCTAAAGTACACTGCTAAAGTCTTAAGTATTATGGTCACTACTTCTAAGTCCCATGGAGAAGAGGAAGATGGATGAAGGCATCGGCACAGCATCTCTTGAGAACCTAACACTTGATGAAGGCATTCAGACAATTATACACTGGACTTGTTCAGGTCATGGAGCCTGGAGTCCTCCTCTCAGTTACCCCAGTGTATGTCAGAGTACATGTCAGGTCACTGGTCTCTCTAGCCCAGTGCTACCTACAGCTCTGCCCAACCGCAGCTCCCCAGGGTCTTGTCTATTCAGGTTTCTAGCCCCCAAGTGTATGGGGATGTATGATAGGTGACAGCACCCTTTAATCCTTGAGCTTGGGAAGGCCTTCCCCTGGCCCTCCTAGGTTGCTGCTCTGGTGTCTTATATCGATTGTTTGTGGATTTCTTTAAAGCGTTTTACTGTACTCTACTGTATAGTCTGTTGTTTTCAATATGCTGCTTATAGCTTGGGGGGCCTTTGGGCCAAAAAACAGTACATAAATAAAATGTAGCCACAACAACCACCCCACAAACAAGGCTCCCATTTGCCTCCTTTTACAAATGGAGCACAGAGAGAAGAATAATCCATAGCACAAAGAGGCTTCACCATCCAAAAGTCCATCTAGCTCTTGAACCAAAGTGCCTCCCATGGTCCATTCTGATAAAACTATTGCCACATATATGCACTTATGATAACAATGTAACAATGTCAAAAGTCTGCCTGCAGCTAACAAACCTTTTTACTTTTTCCTCTCCAACTTTCCACAAGGAAGTGAGTCATGAGGTTGTTAAGTGCCCACAGGTGCACAGTTGGCTTGCCTTGGCAACACACAACTTTGGAGTGCCATGGGAAGGCTTTACAAAAAATGCAGAACATCTGAACACTGATTATTGGGCCTCCCTTTCCTTTGCTCTGAGCCCCACCAAAGCAGAATCCTCCACTGCTTCTCAAATGTCACTGGAGTTTCTGAAGCCAGTTCTTTGGACAGCAGAAGTCTCCTAATGAATGAGGCCCAGTCCTGAAAAAGAGTCTAAATCACAGCCATCTGCCCAGTGGGAAATTCTAGCCCTTAAGTAACGAAACAGCATGGCCCTCCAACTCCCAGGGTGTGCAGGAAACGCCACGCGGCCTTAATGGGGCCTCTGCAGATCCGTCACTGCAGACGTGGAAACAGCAATGCAAACTCCCATGAACCCCGTCAGCAGAGTCTCCAGCTTGCCGTTTATTTGCATTCCTGGGATAACTTCCTTTCTGCCAATCAGTGGCCATTCTGAAAATTCAGAGCGGAAACGACTTGCATTCTAAGGCTGAGGGGAAAGAACCATGGATGGGCAAGGAACAGCATTCAGGATATTTTACTGGAAAACAATGAGTCAGAGGAAAACATTTTCCAGCCCTTTTGTTTTCAAGATTCTGTCCAAGTTCAGGGCCTCAAGGTGTACAACAACACACTCTCCCTCTCTCTGCACTACTTGCCGCCAGCGAAGCTACTGCAAAATTTGAAACACAATCCAGGCCCATGTCTCTGTTCAGTTCAACAGCCAGGCTAAATGCTTGCTTGTAACATGGGTGGCTAACCTGTGGCCTTTCAGGTGTGGGCAGAGTCAGCCCTAGTCAGATGGCAGGGATGGTGATGGGAGAAGGAGTCCAGAAATATATGAAAGGCCATAGGTTAGCCACCCCTAGTTTGTAACGTTTTTAATTTCACCACTTCTCCCAGCTCCTCAGATCAGCACCCCTGGCTCTCCCCATTCTCTTTATTATCCTCCGCACAATCCTGTGTGATTAGGAAGTGCTGCGAAAAGGTATGAGAAGCCCAAGGACAGCCAGTCTCCCAGAAAGAGGTCTCTGGCACTTGCGAGATGGAAGACATGCCCTGCCTGGAAAACAAGCCCAATGAGTGACCTGCCCAAGGTAACACGAGAAGCCCTTTCTCATGAGCAGCACAGTGACTATCATCAGGATCTCACTCTCATCCTCTGCCAAACAGCTGCTGTTTAAGACCATGGCTAGTCATTGGACTTTCACAGCTGAGATAATAAGTTTAGAACTCAACATCTGAAGGGCCTGGTTGCTGAAAGAGGACACTTTTCTGGTCTAGCGTACAGCACAGGGCTCCAACTTTTACTGAGACTGGCTGGTTCCTGAATCCAAGTCCCTTGTCGCTCTCCCTGCAACCCCCCCCCCCCAAAAAAAGTTCTCAACCAAGCCAGCGTTGCTCTTTTCAAAGTGCACCGCTGTGCTTCAGGGCAAAACGCCTGCCGTTACAGGAGCCATATTTTGTTCCAAGGCACATTTTTCAGAGCCGCTCCAAGCTCCCCTTTTGGCTGGTGCCTGCAGAATTGGTGCTCTGCAGCTGTGCTCCCTCCCAGCCTCCACAAAGCACAGAGCAGCTAAATGAAGGACAGATGCTCCCTCCCTGGCCCCTCCCCCTCCAGGCCTGGCCCAATCAGCTCCCTCCTAACGGCTACGCCTTGCCCGGGTCTGGAGTGGAATCGACACGCAGCATCACAGCAGAAGGGTCTAAATCCCTGGGATTGCAGGGAGAGTGGGGGAGCGCTAATCCAGAGAAAGAGCACCGCTTCCACCAACAACAGCAGAAAGAAGCATCCGTGTCTCAAACCACAGGAAATGGCTTCCACAGCTGGCCATTGGCCTGTGCAGCCAAAATAAGATTTGCTCAGGAACAGGGGTGTGCTTCCAGCCATATCCCTCACAGAACTCTCCATTCCTTTCCAAAGAAGGCGAGGAAAGGGGACCAAGCAGCGCCACGCACACAGGAGCAAAGTGCTGGCCCAGAAGCCGAGCATTCAGGCTTTTTGGTGGAGATTCCAGGTCTCCACTCCATTTAATGGCATTTCTAGCTGCTAGCAGACAGTGTTTTGAAAGGGCTGCAGTCTTCTCAGCAAGAGGCCTCCTCTTGATGTGAGCTCTCAGGGTGATGCAGCCGGCTAATGAGAAATACAACATAGCACACAGAGAGCAAAGAAGAAGGTGATTTGTCTGGAAAGCAGCCTACTCAAACTGGCTGTGGGACTTTTGGAGCAGCTGGCCTCTGAAAAGCTGTTAGAGCTCTTGGAGGGACATGCACAGGAATGAGGCCCCTTCTAGCCTGACAAAGAGTTTTCCAATGGCTATTAAATCTGTAGACGAAATGACATCACCTGGACAGGAACTGATTTCATGGCTCGGAGGGGTTCTGCGCCCCCTGGTGGCTGTGATCCATTTAAAAAGTCTTGGGGAAGTCACCCCCAGGAATGATGGAAGCTGCAGCCCAGCAACATTGCTGGGCCACAGATTCTGCACCTCTTTTCTACTGCCACCAGGAAAGAAAGCAGCAGTTCAGCAGAATTAACACAGGCACTGAAAGTGGATGTTGACAGCAGGAAATGTGGCCATCTTTTCATGGAGCCAGACGCAGCCCAGCCCCTGAAGGATACAGTCCCAGCCCAGCCTGTTTCCTGGAGAGCTTTCTGCTCTGAGACAGACGGCAGCATCAGCATATATACAGGGGAAAACAAGAGGCTCTTCCAGCTACAGCAGAAGGGCTACGATTACCCCGTGACCTCTTTAGTTGCTTCAATATAACTCTTGGAGTGGTTCCTGTATTCTCGGCACAAAGCAGGGTGAAGACCAAAAGAGATACATAAATCAAAGCTTCGGGGAGCTGGCGGGTAGGGGTGCTCACGGAAGCAAAGATGCATTTCTGTCTTCACCTCTCAAAGGAATGCATCTTGTTACAGGCCACTGATCTGATGCACTGATTCAACTTAATTTAAGACTGTGACCCTTCAATCCAGTCCATGCTTAAGGAAAAGGGAGCTGCCCAACTTGCTATAAAGTTGAATTTCACCTGCTGCTAATTCACAGCAACCTGGGAGTTGACAAGGGGCCACAGAGGTCACAAACTCAGGGCTGTCATTTTGGAAAACACCAAGATGAGAGCGAGAGACCAAGGCTGCTATTAACAGCAAGCAACTCTATAATAAGCCCAAACAGAAAGGCCAGGCTCTAACAATATTGCTACCGGAGCTATTTTCTCATAGCCTCTGCTGTGATTAGCACACTGAATTTGGGTTACAAAAGCAGGGAAATCTAGACTGAAAATGGAACCTTTGTTCCCAAAGTGGAGTCACTGTGCGTTGGCTAATGCAGCTTGAATGGTGGAAACGATCAGACCTGCCCGGATTACAGCATGGCGGGGAGAGGGGGCAGGTGGAACTTTCCCAACCCACAACCAAACTCCTTCATCTTAAGCCCAACATCTGAGAACATTTAGCAAGGAATCCTTCACATTGTGTAGCAACAGGTCCACAGTGCAGGTGTGATTCAACTATTACGTAGTAAAAGCAAAGGAATAGGTGCAAGACCTCCACCCTGTGCCTCTGCTTCTGGGATAGCAATGGAACGGAGGAGCTATCAGCTCCATCAAGACCCCTGCCTGAGTTATGTGCAGGCTTTAGCCGGGCAAGAATTCGGCATCCAGATGCCTGCATCCATAAACCAAACATTACAGTGGTACCCCATGTTACACACGCGATCCGTTCCGGATCGTGCTACGTAACATGGGCATGCTTAACATGAATGCCCGGAAAAAAAGAAAAAACTCGGGTGTTTCCGTGTTTTTGCACTTCTGCGCATGCGCAAAGTGCGCAGAACGCTTCTGCGCACCCGCACGCTCCAGGGAGGACTTCTGGGTTGCAGAGGTTCGTAAGTCAAACGTACGCAACACGGAGCGTACGAAACTCGAGGTATGACTGTACATGGCTTTCAGTTGTTATATATGTATTGTTAATATTTGTGTTGCAAAAACCACCCTGAGATCTTAAGTGATGGAAGGGTGGTTTACAAATGGGGTAAATGCTCACTGATATGGGATTAAGATAGGATATAAGAAGTAGATAGAAATAAATTATGTTTATTTTTATTAGGATTAAGATTAAATTAAAATGATGATTATTGTTTATAAAGATTAGGATTAGATGAGAATGATGATTTTATATGTTATAAAATTACTAAAGAAGATTAGAAATGAACGCAGAAGAGAGGATGCGAGGAGGTCTCAAAACAATGTTAGGACTATTATAAGGATAGTTAAATAAGTGTTTGTTATTTTTTGTAGTTTTGTAGTACTTTGTAGTGTTTTGTATTTTGTATTTTGTGTGCTTTATTGTTAAAATTTAATAAATTCTTATTTTAAAAAAAAGATATGGGAGTCCAGTGGCATGCAATTCTCAAATCTGCTCTTTACAGGTTGTTCTGAGTTAAGTTGATTGTTTGAAGTCAACTGGCCTTATTACAGCACAAGCTTCAGCTTCTCTACTCAGAAGTAGAGTTGTGCTTGGAATAAAGCCGAAGGCCAGTGATCCCAGAGGGTCTGCTCAGAATAAAGCTTATAACCTTAGGTGTCAAACACTGTCTTCAGTCTTGGGGCCAATGCATAACTTTATAACACTTATTTTACAACTGTTTTATGGTTGAGAATGTTTATACTGATTGGCATATCATGTTATTAAATAAACTATTACATTTCTCCTTCAACCTGCAAACGACATTGCTTTAATGTCATGCCCACTTTTTTGTTTATCACCCATCCCTGCAGCTATCATAGTTGATATACAGAGGGCATGACCAACTAATCATACCAAAACAAAATACAGCAACACACACAAACCTAGAACAATGAGAGTATATTTCAAAATAATTAAACAATAGAGAACTTGAAGACATTTTGAGTGATTTGTGTTGGTCCTAATAAAATCGTCCTACTGTGGATTTTATACTCCCCCCACACCACAATGGAATAATATGGCTATTTATGCTTTTTGTATGTCTAGTTCTACCATCACAACTTCTTGCCAAGTACCGTATTTTCCGGCGTATAAGACTGGGCGTATAAGACAACCCCCAACTTTTCCAGTTAAAATATAGAGTTTGAGATATACACGGCGTATAAGTCGACCCCCGACTTTTGAGAAGATTTTCCTGGATTAAAAAGTAGTCTTATACGCCAGAATATACAGTACTCTCACACCATTTGCAAGGTTACTGTTCATTAAGACCAAGAAGCACTTTCTGCAATGGCCTCAAATTGTCAAGCTTGCAACTTCAGCTGGAAAGACAGAATACAAGAGAGAAGGGCAGAAACAATGTACTTCAGCTCAAGAGGGAAGTAGCTAGAATATTGTGTGCAGTCATAGAACCTCTTCAGGGGCCACTTGTCCTCTCAAGGAGAACGGCAGCAGACCTCAGGTTCCTTCATGAATGAGAGCTCACTGTGACTTGCGTGTGAAACCTCCTTCCTCCCTGGCAAGAATGCTCTAGTTCAAGGCTTCCCAAACTTGGGTCTCCAGCTGTTTCTAGACTCTCTTTACGCCTAGCTAGCAGGACCAGTAGTCAGGGATGATGAGAATTGTAGTCCCAAAACAGCTATAGACCCAACTTTGGGAAACTCTTCCGATTCATTCATTCACTTCCCCCGAGGGTGACGGGAGCAAGGGAAAGTCTCACACGTAGAATCCAAGCAACTCATTGATGAGGTCCCAAGATCCTGCCAACGCCAAAGATGCAAGCATTACAATCTCCCAGCAGAATTCTAATGTTCACAGAAGCTTTGAACCTGCAGGACCAGGCGGCTAGGGCTTACCCAGAAACAGTAGGCGAGGATGCTGGGACGACAGTCTTCTGCTCTTGCTGCTTCAGAAAGAACTGGGCTTCTTCAGATGTAGCATCAACTTCCTTTGTGACCCTGCCACAAGGAAAGGGAAGAATACCAAAGCCATCTGTTAAAGCTGGAACACGTGTGCAGAGCAGAAACTATAGAGGCAGCGGTTGGCCATAAAGTTGTGAGAGGCGGTGTGGTGTTGCAGACAATGACTACAGAGACCTGGGTTCAAGTTCTTGGTATGCCATGAAGTTCACTGGGTGACTCTTTTCAACAGCTCTGCTTTGAAGATGCATAGCCGTCTTAAAACATTTCTTCTCAGCTAAGCAACAGACAACCACCAAGCATCAAACTTCTAGAGGCATAGTGCAAAAAGACCCTAAGAATGAAAGAATTATCCTGCTGAATGAGACAAAAGGCCTAGCACTTCCTTTTCAATAGTGGCAAGTCAGATGCCTCGAGAAGCTCATCTTTCCCACAAGCAGGGCATGATTGTGGTACGCACCCAGTTCCTCCACAGCATCTGGTTACTGGCCAGTGAACATACCAACCTTAGCTGTCACAGCTAACAGACTAATGCATATACAGCTTTTTCATATTAATTCCAAAAGTCGCTCATAAATTTAATTCCTACCAATAAAATGTCCAGGGAAAAATACAAGCCAAATAATCCATCCTCAGATATGCTTTCTAACCCATTTTTATGCAGTAATTTTTTTTTCCTTCATCCATGACAGTGTAGCTTCTTCAGTTTAAAATCTATTGCTTTGGCATCCTTAACAGACACCACCTTCAAAAAGTTCGGAGGAGAATCTACAACATCCCTAGAACGATGGATTTTGTGGCGTTGCTGAAGTGATCTTCCACTTAGGAAGTTCTGTTCAACATTTAACCCAAATCTACCTTCCTGTTATTTAAGCCTGTTACTTCCTGGAGTATCCTCAGTGGATCTGGTGAACAATGATTCCCTTCCTTCATAAACATATTCCCTCCCTGTGGCCTCTTCATTAGGGTAAACATGAACAGTTCCTTCAAGTTTCTTCCAAATATAATGTGCTTTCAAGGTATCTAATCTTCTTTAGAATATTCCTCAGTCTGTCAATATCTTTCTTGAATTACAGGCTCAGGTAATCTATGCGTAATGCAAGTCTCATCAGTAACAGTACTACTTGCCAAGCCCTGGAACAATGTATCTTAAGAAAACCGAGATGCTATTTGCCTTTTAAACCATACCATCAGGCTACTGATTCATCCTGAACTGGCTATTTACTGACGCTTCCCCCAAGTACTCTCCATCTAGCCAACTCCTCCACAGGTAACCAATATGCAATGAGGATCCCAACAAAACACTACAAACAATACCAAGTCCTGACTGCTCATTTATAAGGTCACCGACAATTAAATGGCATCTGTTTCCAATTCTAATTTATTGCATTTACTGTGTCTAGGGGAGTAATTGTTACAGCAAATACAAATTAAGATCAGTCTGGGACTGACGATAGAGGTCTTGGAGAATGGCCAAGGTTTGGATAAAAATCCAATCAGCACTTGTCCGGTAAGAATTACAGGTTGCAGTTCGTTTTTGATTGTACATAACTGGAATATGTAGTAGCTATAGGGTATGTTTGCAGAGTTCTAGTTTGCAACAGGAGGAACACTGTTATTTATAAACTGCAACTTGGCAGCGTCCCTGATACTGTAGGAGTCCAAACCGGAAAGATTCTTTCCCATGGAATCAGGAAAGAACATACTGTATAAACTAGATAAAGACTAGTCAAAATGGACAATTACCAGTACATGCAGGTCCTGCTATTGGAACACATGTTATTCAAAATATCAGTTAACCAAACACAAAGAATTATACCCTAATGGCTGGTTCAGATATCCAGACAGCGGGAGTTTGCTCACTTCCATACTTGTTTGTGTTTTGCTGGGCATGGGCAGCCATTTTGGGCAGAAAACACCGAGGGAGGGAGAGATCAGACTAATCAGTTTTTCCTTTGTTTGGCTTTTGCAAATTGGCAGCAGCCACATCAGGCACAAACCATGGGGGGACGGGGACGGCAAGAGAGAACAGATAAATCACACATTACAAATGTTTCCATAGGAAGTAATGGAAATCATCAGCTTCTTATGCAAATGCTCACTTAAGGAACCATTTCCTACGAACCTATTGTGTTCATAAAGCGGGACCTGTGTGTACTCTGTCATGTCTGTATGGTGCAATGCCTCTGAATATCACATGCTGAGGAGAAACATCAGAGGAGACCTACTGCCTTTAAAACCTGCTTCTTCCCTTCCACAAGGCATTTGGCTGGCCACTGAAGGAAGCAGAATGCTGGACTGGGTGTGCCCTTGGTTTGATCCAGCAAGACTCTTCTGGTCACCTCCTTTCTCTAATGAGATAGGAAAGTCTCTGGCATTTTCCAGTCAGGCTTAAGCAAAGGGTGAGGCACTTTGGAACCTCCATAATTTCTCATGTCAGAGCAGACATCTATAATATTGGCTGTTGATGACTGTCCCATTGCTTTCAGTTTTTCTTTCTGGTCCTTAGTTACAGTCGAGGATCTGATAGATCAATTCCTAAGCAAAATAACTGGTTCAATTACTGCACACTCTTTCAATTTACATCAGTGCAGGGGCTCATAGCACATTTAGTGCTATCTGTGTCAGGATGAGAAATTATTGTTCACTTTTGCTGAGAAGAGAGTTCTCTCTACATCTTTCAGAGGTTAATGTAGGGAAAAGTCCAGACAAGCAATGGGAATTTTGAAGCTATACACAGCATGAAACAGAAGCAAGGTTCTGTTGTTGTGCAGCAGTTCCTGTTGACAAGGCAGAGTTAATTTTTATCCAGTTCCTGGCCCTGGGTCAATGTTATATCACTAGGTAATTGTTGTGGGCCTGAATATATGAAGATTTGTCTCCTCTTATATGAACCTGCCAACATACTCTAGTCATTAGATGGTTTAGAAATGCAACCCAGGGCCACTTTCTAACACACAGTATCTGCATACAGGGGTCAAGAGCTTTTTGCCAGTGGTGTTCCTACTGTGAAATTCTATGCCCCCTCAGCATTTCACAACCCACTGGAGACAGCACTATTCAGCCTTGTGTTTGGAGGACATATAGTGGTCCTGTCTTATCTACCCGTTATGTTGCTGTTTTGATGCCATTTAAAAATTTTTTTAAAGTTTTTCAGTTCTATTGAAACCTAAAACTTCTTCACATTAATGTTGCTAAGATGCTTTGGGGACCCTATAATAGGACAGAAGGTAAGGATATGCATATTTTAGTAAAATACTGTTAATATTTTTAGACACAGTTGAGGCAAAGAGTTAAATGCAATGGCTCAAAAAGGACCAGGGATATGGCTCATTGTGGCTAGAAAGGCAAGAGGCCAAACTCACCTCACCTCTTCACCCGCAAAGTCAAAGACTTTGGTGATGGCAACTTTGCTCTTCTCAGGTTCCTTCACCACCTCCTGAGGTTTGCATGAATTCTTCTCTTCGGCTGGCTAACCAAAACATTATGAGAAACCACATTTGTCAAATGTCAGAGTCAGCCCAAATTCTCTTTCAAGTTCATTAAATTTCAGGTGCAATGCCATGCTCAATACCAGCAGTAGCTTCTCCGCCATCAGTTTCCACTTCCTTTCAAACTTCACTCCCATCTAATCTGGATTTTCGAATGACAATTCACTTCTCTGGTAATTCAAGCATGAAAACAAGTGTGATCTGGAACCCCACGTTTTGCAACTCAACTGTCAGGTGTGGAGAGTCCTCCTCTCCCTTTGGTAGCTTCACAGATAAGAATTAACAAGCAGTTGATAGATTTATAGTCCTTTTATTATAGCATCATGTTGTAAGCACAAATACACAGCTCTCTGCAAGAAGGGCAGTTGGCTAGTCTAATCCTCCTTCTGACTTCTGCAGCATTTTAGGCACCAACGGAAAGTTCCTCCTTCCCTCTGATTCCTTTGCTCTCTGATACATGTGGACCTCCGAGTCTGTGGTGAGGGCCCCCCCCCACACTCTCAAGTGACGTCTCAACTAGCTTCCCCCTCCCTTCTGGTTCTGTTGTCATTATCTCGTAACCGGGTAACTCCTCCTTAAGCTGCTCAGCTGTCTCTCTCTCTTTCTGCTTATGAACATGTTGTGGACAAGGGGGGGCGACTCTTCCCCCTCCAGCTCTCCATCAGAGAGAAGCTGGTCTGCCATAGAATGCATTCCCCAGTCCTCATCTTCAGACCATTCCCTGACATCAACAAATCTCATGCCTAGATGTTATGGGTTCAACTACTACCTGCTTAAAGTCATGAAAAAGAACAACAGGCCTCTTCATCCCAAGATCTCAAACCTCAAATGAACTATCATTTGAAACTTTTAAAGACCTGATTAATATAACGCCATTTATGCAAGGGTAATCTGAAGACTTTTCCAAGTTGCAAATAATGGCATTCATCGCTCCATTTGTAAATTTCTTTCCAGGCAAAACTGGTGTTGATCAACCTTAACTACCTTCCTCCAGCTCTCTCTCCTCCCATTTCTCACTGTAATCTCTATACAGTGGTACCTTGGTTTAAGAACAGCTTAACATTTTATGAACTATTCAGTTTACAAACTCCGGAAAACCGGAAGTAGTGTCCCGGTTTCCAAACTTTACCTCGGTCTAAGAACGGAATCCGAATGATGGAAGGGCACCGGCGGTGGGAGGCCTCATTAGGGAAAGCGTGCCCCGGTTTAAGAACAGTTTCGGTTTAAGAATGGACACCCGGAACGGATTAAGTTCATAAACCGAGGTACCACTGTAACATCATCAATCTGATCTACTTTCTTGGAACAGCAAACCAGGATAATCAGAAAGAATCAACAACAAATACCCCTGAATGCACATTTGTGTGGAATCTTCCTTGCTCTGGATGTCTTTGATTAGTGATCAGTTGGAAACCCAAATATCTTGCAGACATTACTTATCAGACAATATACTACCCCTATTGTGCCCTCTCACCTTGTCTTTCTGTGTGCAACCAGACGCCTGAACTGCAGGAGGTGCTTTTGGTTTCTGGCCCACATCACTGAGGAAACTGGCCCACAAAGCATCCTCTTTTTGTCTTTTATCAGTTTCTTTCATGTGTGGATTGCTTTCTGCCGACTCGCTACCCTCACTGTCGCTTTCATCATCCTTTGATGCCTCTCCTCCACCTGGTTTGAAGAAGAGGCCACATCCTTTGTTCCTTTTCCTAAGAATGAATGTCACCAAACCATACTCACATTAGCAAATGATTTACATACACTGCCTACATTATACTTTTGCAGTAGTGATCTTTCAAAAGCCCAGTAGTTAAAACGTGGAATCACGAGTTAAGAATGAAAGCTTGATAAATGACAGTATGTCAGTATCCCATGCACCACTGTAACCCCTACAATGAAAGAAAACAAGAGTGGAGACACGAATGTCAAGAACTCAGTCAAGGCTAATAATAAAAAATAATAATTTTAATGGCTACTATCTCAGATAACGAAGGAAACCTAGGCAGATATGAAAGAGAAAATTGGGGGAATTCTCAGACAGCTCCTTGCTGAACCGGATGAGAACTGTTGCTGAGCTTGCTGTGTTACTGATAGTTTCCCTCTTCCACTGTCATCACTCTCTAAGGACCCACCTATTCTGAAGGCATGATCCTTGACCTGAGCTATTTATTCATAAGCAGAACCAAATATGTACATTCCTAGAGCCAGCCACAGGGTTCTTAATCTGCTCACTCACTTCCACTGACATCAAATGAAGCTGGTGCCTACCGACATGTGATCTCCTTGGAATTCTTCTTGCATTTTTCCCTGTGTGATGGCTTCTCCTCCTCCTCATCTTCCTTAACCAATTCATTTACATCATCTTCACTGTATTCTTCACCTGTTATCAACACAGCTTTCATTATCAAAACAGTAATCATTTCAACAGATTTTGTGCCTGCAGCAATAGTTAGGCTGGGATTGCATGTTATATGGGGAAAGGGGCCTATGCTATTGCAATTGGGCAGTATTCTGCACTACAGTGGTCTTTCTGGGCCACCCAACTCTTATCATTCAATATTCCACTCCTGCGCATGGTCTTGCATTCCTTTATGTCAACTTCAAAAAGAAACCATTCCTTATTATCTTAATGTAAAATCAACCCTGCCCTAAAAAAAATTTCTAAATTAAAATTGGAGATACACCTCACTCTTACACATCAAAAGGTTTATGTCTCACCCTTAGAAAAGCCAAAACAAAATAAAAAATAAAAAAATCCTTCCAGTAGCACCTTAGAGACCAACTAAGTTTGTTCTTGGTATGAGATTTCGTGTGCATGCACACTTCTTCAGATAAAGCCACTCCCTGCATTTGTGTTGATTGTGTTTGATTGGAATAAATCAAGTCCAGAGTAGGACTTCTAAGCCTTCAAATCAAACATGACCAAAATGATTGTGATAATATTATTATTTATATTTATTAGCTGTCTTTTCAGAAAAACTAAACTCAAAGCAACCTAACAAAAATGAACTTCAAAACATTTTTGTTATTAGCCTTGTAGTGCAATGTCACTTTAATACTGTTATTAAAATAACGGTAACATTTTTTTTAAAAATGGTGAAAACTCCCTGCAAGGAGAAAAACAGCACATCAGCAAGAAACACTTCTCTGGTCCTAGCTTTCTACTTACAAAGGGTTTTTCTCACTGGAAAACCAGTGTGGTGTAGTGGTTCGTGTTGGACTAGGACCTGATAGATCAGGATTCAAATCCCCACTTAACCATGAGGCTCATAAGTGGCGACCTTATGTCAGTCACTGCCTCTCAGGTTAAACTACTTCGCAGGGTTGTTGTGGGGATTAAACGAGGAGGGAGAAAATACCACTGTACACCACCCTGAGCTCCTTGGAGAAAAAGGTGGGATATAAGGGCAATAAAATAATAACAACAAATAAAAAATAAAAACGACAACAATAAGGGAGCACTGAAACGTTGATTTCTCTGCCCCATTTGTAGCCTGAAGTGGTTCAGCCCATTCCACCCCCTTCAAAATCCGTCCACCTCATTCAACAGCTCAACTTGCTGAGCCGGGGCTGCTGTCACGTGATGAACACAACGTGTAGCCCGGATGTAAGAGGCGTTCTGCGCGAAGGAACCCCAAACCGAAGCCCTTCCAGACATTCTCTTTTTGGGGGGGAGGGACCGATCACCCAGGCCCGGTCCTCTCCTGAGCGGGGGGACCGGGCCGCCCACCTGAGGGTAAGTAATCTTCATCCTCCTCCGACGAATATTCCTCCGAGTCCGACATGGCTCTTCGGCGAAGCTCAAGCCCTCCCTCAGTAAAGGGCAGGAAGTACTTCCGCTACCATAGAGCACATCCGGTTTCCTGAGCAAGAGTGCTTCACTATATTAACCCTAGAGATAAAGAAAGGTAGAGTGACACAACGCTTAGATTTTATTTTTTAATCGCGGCTTGTGAAAAAGATGAGGCTCCATAAAAGGCTGTGAGTGAAGTGCGATCGTACTGTTGCCAGTGGGTGACGATGACAGGGCCCTTCCCTCGGCCTTGTTGCGCTATTAAATCCCACGGGGAAGAAGAAAAGAACGCAGCGACTGGTCATGGCTCTATACTTATTTTTATAAACTCAGTAATGCACGACGGTAGTTGCAGTCTGAGGGTACAACAAGCTTCTCCCACGGAGGCAGCTTCTACTTCTGTTTCCTTTTTTCATTTATGACTTATATTCACCCCACTGCCCCTCCTTCTCTTCACCCTAACGAGGTAGGCTAGGCCCGGGACGAAGCGGCCTAGGCTGCCTGAATGTGGAGTCGAGCTCAGGCGCCGACAATTCAATAAATTTATTCATTTATTATTATTAAAACCTGGACCCTATATTCATTTTTAATTTATTAAAATAGTTGTATGCCGCTGTGTCATAAAAAAAAATACGTTCAAAGCGGTTTACAGTGCACAGCAATAAAAGGGCGGCTTCCGCTTTGTTCACCGGAAGTTCCTGCCTGGGGCTGCTTTGGAATTGCCTCTCTGTGGCGCTGGCGGAGCGGATGTTGATGTCGAAGGAGGCATGGAGGGAGGCGGCGGCGGCGACGGCGGCTGCGACGACTCGGTCTCTCCCGCCCCGGGGGGCCTCCTGCATCAGATCCTGAGCCTCCACCTGGTGCCTCGCTCGGGAAACGTCACCCGAGCCGCGTGCGCCGAATCCCTCTGCGAGTTCACAGGTAGGTTCTGGGGCTCAAGCCACGCCTGCCTTCCAAGGACCCATGAAGGGGTTGGGCGTCCTCTGAACATACGCGGGTCGCCAATTTCCCCCGTTCCACTTGTGAGGGGTAGGACAAGGTCACTGTGGGTGCCACTGAAGGAAAGGGGGGCGCCTGTCCCTGGTGTTTCCAGGTGTGGGTGGGCAAGACCTGGGAAGGCTGCTGCTGCTCTCACCACTCAAGTGTGTGGAGACCACCCTGGAAATTCCCCCATCAGCCCTAGCCAGGAATTCATAGCCCAAAGCCAAAGAGGGAGGCCATCTGTTTGGCGAAGGCTGACCAAGGGTAGGCAACAGGTAGACTGGCGTCCACAGATAGATTAATCAAGGGTTTCTGACTCCAGGGCTGCCCCCAAGATACTTTAATGCCTGAGACAAAGCAGCTAATCTATCTTTCTTACTTAAAAAGACTTATACCCTACTTTTTCATTCCTTAGAGTTGCTTAAAACAGCTCATAATTAAAAAGCAACAATGGTCCAACTGCTGAAGCTCAAACCGAAATAAAACTAAAGGCAGCCTCAAAAAAGAACAGCACATAATCATTACTTTGAGCTGTTGCATTGGGGTCCTGCTTCTGGGCTTCCCACACTGCACCTGATTGACTACTGTGAGAACAGGATGCTGGACCAGATGGGCCCTTTGGCCTGATCCAGGTGGCTGCTCTTCTGCTCTTACTACCCTCTTCTCTCCTGTCTCATGGCAGAGATGTGGTATGGCGTCTTCCTGTGGGCAATGGTGTCGTCTCTCTTTTTCCACATCCCCGCAGCACTCCTGGCCCTCTTCACTCTCCGGCGGCACAGATACGGCAGGTTCATGTCGGTGAGCATCCTGCTGATGGGCTTCGTGGGGCCATTAGCAGCTGGGATTTTATCAAGTAGGTTGGCTGTTTGAAACATTCCTTTGCCCCAGCTGCGTCCCAGCAGCCTAGCAATCTTATTTCTGTGTCCAATGACAGGATATATTGGGAACAAATCTGGGATTCCCAATCTCAGGTGTATCTCAGACTCATAAAATCTCGCTAGAAGCGGGCGAGTTTACATTATAGCACTCTCTCTCTTTGTCTTTCTCCCCCACCCCCACATAACATGATCAATTAAGCACGGGAGAGTTTGGAATAATCCTGGGTGTTTTCGCAGAAACACACCCAAGACCCCAACAGCCACATTTTGTGAGGTTTGTTAAGAATAAAAAAGAGAGGAGGAGGATAAATGGAAGAGGCAGAATGTTGCTACAGTCAAAGAAAAAAAGAGCCCCTTTATTCAAGCCTATCTATCCTATCAGATCTACTTACAAGCGGGTTTCTCGTGTCCTCACATGTAGCAGTGTAGGTGGTCAGATGAGCAATGTTAAGTGAGTTTGGACTGTTTAAAAGTGTTTCTGACCCAGGTGGGTCCTGACTAGTTGGACAATGCCACCTGTCAATCACAGCTGTCATGGAGACAGTTTGACACCTTTTGAAAGTTGAGAGGCCATTTGGGGATTGCCATTCTTCTCTTTGCTACTCATCTTTCCAGCCTGTGACAGCCTGTGGCCCCTAAAGTGAGGGTGTATGTATGTGACTCCAAGATGCTTGATGTTAACAGCAGCAGAAAGCTATCCCTATCCCTGCTTTCGGACGACCCTTTGGTATTCATACTAGTGGTGTTGTGGTTTCTACTAAGGCTAGGAAGCCTTAGGTATGAATCCCCCACTCAGGGCTGAAGCTCCATGGATGACATTATGAGGACAAAAGGGGAGGATGAGGAAATCGTATATGCTGTTCTGAGCTCCCTGGAGGAGCAGAGTTTAAAATGTGAAAATAACTGCTCACCCAGAAGGCTGATTTTGTATTTAGCAGCATTCCTAAAACCAGGTTCTGTCCAGATGCTGTTGCATTACAACTCCCATGAGTCCCAGATCATGCTGGCTGGGGTTGAAGAGAGTTGCAATACAACACATATGGAGAGCACCAGGTTGAGGAAGAAGGAAAGTGAATAACAGTTGTCCTTCATTTCTTTTGCGTTGTGTTATCAAGTGAGAAGAAAGGGATGATGGGACATAAGCAACCAACCTATGATGCTCCTTTCCCCCCTTCCTGAACAGGTGCTGCGATTGCCGGTGTTTACAAAGCTGCTGGAAAGGACATGATCCCCTTTGTGGCCATGACTTTTGGAGTGGGGCAGACCTTCGGCGTGGTGATGATTTCTTTCTTACGGATTTTAGCCACCCTTTAGCATGCCGCATCAGATGCCATTGCAAACAGAACAGCACCATGCAGGATTCCGGGGGTGAAGAGGTCAACGGGCATGTCCATGGGGAAGTTCTATGCAAGCCCCACTGAAATGGATGGGAGCCACAGAAGAGCTTTGCCATGCTCTGACACAGGACCCATTCATTTCACTGGGGAGAACTTCAGTGGATCCGTGCAATTTTTCTCCATTAATTATCCCTGGCAGCCTGGAGCAGCCCCATCTCATCCTTGGCCAGCTGGCTGAAGATCCTGGAGGAAACCATTGTTCTACAAACACATCTTATAGTCTCCAGATGACATTCTGACACAACCCTGGCTTCTTTCTAACTGAAAATGAGACATTGGTGCAGAATATTTTGATCAATTCTTTTCTTGTCAAACAATACAAAGAACGTGTGAGTGAGTGAGTGAGTGGGGGATGGATAGAAGGTCTAAAACTCTGTGGCCCTCCAGTTGTTGTTAGACTACATCTCCCATCAGCTCCAGCCAGTATGGCCAACAGTCAGGAACAGTGAGAGCTGTTTCCCCTCCAGATATTGTTGGAGTTCAGGTTCCCCACCCTCGGTCTGAATATTTCTGGAGCACTGCCATGTAGCCTGGAAATGTTTGCATCTGCCATTGAACAAGCTTTCAGTCAATTCTTTGTTTATATTTTGTAAACATTTTTGTAACCTTAAGTGCCAATCTTTTCTGTTTTGGGGTAATTTTTTTTTTTTATTCAGCAAACAAATGTGTGATGGTGAAGCTGTCTTACTGTAACCGAAAGTATCCATCCTAGGATAGTACCGCTGGAGAAACTTCACTACTAAATCTGATTCCTGACAGGGAGAATGCACTTTAATAGACTTAAACCTTTTCTTATGGAAGAATGTGAATAAGAAGCTGTAAGAGAGAGAGAGTGAGGGGCTTCTTCTGCAAAAAATCTTCTTGGATTCTGGTCATTGCGGTGTTTAGACTGCAGTGAAAGCTGCGACAAAAGTGGTGGTGGGGAGAATGCTTTGTTGCTACCTCAAATACGTGGCATGGATACGAAGTGCAGTTTTACCGAACCGTGCAGGTTCTCGCTGTGTCCCTTGTTTGTGAAACAAATGGTAGTTGGATGAAATCCAGTAAATGCTACGATAATCAGTTCCTGAACGCTGGGTTGTTCCCTTGTTAATAATGTCCTTGTTGATTAGGTTGTGCAGATTCCGTGTGAAACATTTCTTAACACTTGTATTACGTGAGGAGTATTGTGATAATCTGTTGTCTTAAATCTTGTTATATAGGCCTGGATTTTTAGAAGTATGTATATAGGAGCAGTAATTGTCCTGCAGACAGCTCCCTGCTGTGGGGACTTAGATCTTTCTTTTTGGAACCCTACAAGTGCCTGGGCAATTTGCCTCTCCTCCAGGGTCCAGTCTTACTACTGTTGCCAGCCCATTGTTACTCCTCAAGTGCCATCCTCTGCAGAGTCGTGACCTGTTATCTGCAAATTCAGAAATGCTTCCTCCAGTGATTTGGGGGTGGCGGAGATTCTAGATGTTTACTGGTCCGTCTTTGGAAGATAGATCTTTGCATTCTCACTTTTGAGGCCATTGCAGCATCAATTCATATTTGGGGTGGGGAGGAGATGTACAGCCCTCTCCTGAGACTGTACAGTGTCAAAATACAAGCAGGGAATTGCTTGTTTAAAAATGCCTCTCTTGTCAATATCTAGACAGCTCCTCTTTTACAGGGAGATGGTCGTGGGATGCTTTGAAACAAACTTCCCCTACAGCCTTTAGGAGATGATGTTTCCCTGAATGTTTAAATTGGCTCTGATCAGTTAGGCTTTTAAAAATATATAATCCAAGTTCTTGGTGAAATGCATCTTTTTGTCCATTACCTTTCCTGTTCCCCATGTCAACCTTCCATTGTAGAACTCGGGTCATGTGATTGGCTTTGCCAAGCAATGACAGACCTTCACTTTGTCAATTGCAGAGGCTGACCAGGGGAGGGGGGTTGTGGCAGGTAGATAGGAAACGGCTGTCTTTTTTTGTAGGTAACAAATCAGGATTAGCCAGTCAGATTCTCTGACCACATCGTAGTATTTCCAACCACTTGGTTGGAGCTTCCCCATGCCTTAAGGCTGGTTGAGCACTTTAGAGCTATAATTTGTCACTTTAACTTTCCCCTGATCTGAAAAACATTGGTATTGTATTCTGATCTTTTTTTCTTCTTAACTTTCTACTCTTCAGTTTAATTTGTTAACTTCCTGTTAAGTTTTTTGGGGGAGGGGAAGGGTCTACCAAACGCTTAGCAAATGTGAAACCTGTTGAATTCCATTGGAGCCTAAAAGAGGATCTCTTGTGAATGCATCATTGCTGTTTACTGTTCTCAATAACCCCACCATGTGTTGGGACTACAGCTGACGGAACCCCCTTTTCTTCAGCAAGCTCTTTCCATGGCCTGCAACCGTGAGCCCAACTTTGTGCGGGAGATGGAGAGGCCGTGACAAAGCTCTTTCTCCCTGAACTGTTCCACTAACTGCTGCGGCAAACGTGAACAAAGCTTTATAAGGCAGGGAGGACAGGACTGCGAATATCAGTTTTTATTTTTCTACCAACACTTCTGATTTTCACGTTTGGTATTTTAGCTAATAAAATCCCAATTGATCCTTGTGTCTTTTGTGCCTGGCAAACCTGTTTATGGTTGTTCTCAGCGGGCATCTTTGAAGCTGCTGACTCAGCAGAGGCTAATACTTCTTTTACAGGGTTCTGCATCTCTTGGCTAGTACTTCCAAAGATGAAGCACCCAGTTCCTATGAAGATTTGTGCTGTCTGTGCCTCAATATTCTGTAGTGGTTCCCATTGAAAGAAGACTCCCACTAGTTTCTGGGCATAGCAAGCAATTGCAGGTATTATAATTGCAAGGGACTAGAATCATAGGAACGTAAGAAACTATTTATAGTGTTCCTGGCCATTGCTCCATCTAGCTCAGTATCACACTCAGTGACAGTGGCTCTCCATGATTTCAGATGGGAGGGGCTGAACCTGGGACTTTTGAGCTATAGCCCACAGCCACCCCTTTTTCCTATCCCTACTCCCTTGCCTATTGTCACGGACTGGCTGGATGCAGAGGAGTCAGGGGAGGCACCAGGCAGGGATTCCCAAGGGGATGAAGGCTCAGAGCCCAGGGACTGGTGATGGGAGAATGCTGAGTGGGGTCAATGGGGGAAGGAGCAGACTGGGAGGAGGTGGTGGTGGGAGCATACGAGGCAACAGGGTTTAGTGAGCAGGAAGAGGCTGTGGCAGAGAGCAGTGCAGATTCCGAGACTGAGTGTAGGCAGGCTGTGGAAGAAGTCTTCCCCTCCTGCTGTGTCCAGCGCCCCTCCACCCTGGTCTCCCGGAACACACACAGAAATGAGAGACAAGAAGGCAAAGAAGCTACTGGGGAAGGAACGGGGAAGAGCCTTAGGGAGTGGGGTGAAGACGGGGACCATCAGTCCTCACAACTGCTTCCTTGGGGCAAGACCTGGAAAGAGTTGCTGAGACCACTAGGCCTGAGATGTGGTTTGTTTCCTTGAATAAAGAGTTCACTGGCCTCGGGTGATTTGCTGTTTTATTACCTGACTCCAGCCCTGACAGCTATTCAGTGTGTTTCAGTTTCTGTTGCTTCTCTGGTGCATTTTTATGGCTAGCAAGAAATGACGGAAGACCAGGACAGGTTATGAAATCCATGTGATTTATTTCTTGTAAGTGCTGTCATGGCAGCTAGATGCAACCACAATACTTGTAGCTGACCTGGGTTGGGACACACGGACACATCCACCAGGAGAGATCCCTCTTTGGCTGCTGGCTTCACCAGGGCACAATCCTCCCCTTCCAGTCCACCAGTCGGCTATTTTGCTCTTCGCAGAGGCTGGAAAGCACTTGGATGATCCCCTGCACACTCTCTTGCACCGTCAGTTCCGCCTGCGTTGTGCAAACATGTTTTTGCACTGAAAATCCAAACCAAAACCTGCCACGAGGACACCAGACTTGGGCTACTTGGGAATGGAAAGGTGGGGGCACCAGGTGTTTCCAGACACCTTGAGCTGCAGAAGCATCTATTTTATGGATGCTCTGCTGGCAGTTTCTTTGCCGCTTTGAGCATAGCTATGGGGAAACAGTTTATTAATAAAAGCAATTATCACAGGAAGACCTGGGTGGGGGCCATGGCTGCTAAAGGCTTCAGATTGCCAGGAACCAACCTTCCACAGGGCTGGATAAGTTTCGCTTCTGAGCAGGGCCAAGTGGAGGAAATGCCAGAAAGTCCCAAGAATGGAGACTATTCTGCAGGGGAAAGACCCCAGCCACCTCCTTCCTGGCAACCTGGATGAAAAAGGCCACATTCTGGGTATTGGTTCAAGGCCCAGGGCCCGTGGGCCGGATACGGCCCAATCGCCTTCTAAATCCGGCCTGCGGATGGTCCAGGAATCAGTGTTTTTACATGAGTAGAATGTGTCCTTTTATTTAAAATGCATCTCTGGGTTATTTGTGGGGCATAGGAATTTGTTCATCCCCCCCCCATATGGTCTGAGGGACAGTGGACTGGCCCACGGCTGAAAAACAAGAGGGCATCAGAGGAGAGAGGGAAGGAAAGAGGGACAGAGGCCAGTATTGCCCGTGGCATCCCTTACCATCATTCAAGGCACCCCAGGGTGCCACAGCACACTGGTTGAAAACCACTGCCTGGGGGGTGGGGGGTGGGTGTACGAATTATCAGACTCTGAAAAGCCGGTATGACTGAATCAAGTTCATCCATTTTGGGGAATTAATTAAACTAAATAGTTTTAATTGGATTTTGACTAAATGTGCAATTATTACTATGAGTTTTATTGTGTTACTATCTTTGGTTGGCCATGCAAACCACTATTTCGGCTTTTGGTAGGGTAAGGGCCCCTGGGGATGAGTTTATGGAACAAACGGGGTGGTGGCCCAAAATCGATGGGAAACCCTGCTCTAGTTAGTCAAGAGGTTTGCAAGCTGTGCTTCTTGCTCCTCCTCCGCTCCTTTACCACACCCTGGTCTAATGACCAGTTGCGATTTTGCCCCTACCTTGTCTGTTCCCAGTTCCGTCTTCACCCATCCTGGGTGAAGTGCAGCGCAAAGGATCCCGTCATCCTTGTACTCCAGCGCCTGGCACCGCGTGAGCATGTTCAGCGCTGTCTGAAGAAAGACAGAAGCAGCCGCACTGTGGAGGTTACAGGGTAAACTAGCGAGTCACACAGCTGGATCAGGCCGGCGGCCCATCTGGTCCAGCATCCTCTTTGCCACAGTGGCCAACCAGATGCTCCAACGGGGAGCCCACAAGCTGGGCCTACGGCCAACGGTTCTCTCCCTTGGGATTGTCAGCTGCCAAGAGAGGCATGTTGCCTTCATCGCTGGAGACAATACATAGCCATTGTGGCTAGCAGCCACAGGTAGCTCCGCCCTCCGCCCTCCTCCACCCATTCATCCAATCCTCTTTTGAAGCCTTCTTGGTTGGTGGCCATCACACTGCACCTTGTGGGAGCTGTTATAAAATATATATAATTTATATAATTTATATTATATATATTATATGTAGAAATAAAAAACCTTAAATTCTTACAACAGAGCCAATTCCTAACTATGTGCAACAAGGGCTGTGGTCAGTGCTGGATTATGCACTATAAATTCACCCCTCCCAGGAGGCCACAGTGATGTCAGCGGCAGCTGTCCCTGGCCACACTCCCTGTTGCTGAACCTGCCCGCTTTGCAGATTGGCCAAGATGCAGGCAGGCGAGAGAGGCTGTGCTGCCCATGTTACCTTGCTGCAGCGGTAAGCAATGACGGGGAACATGACCATAGGAGGGGGCGTCCCGATTGAGCTGCCGATGGTGGAGACGTTGATGATGGCAGCCCTGCTGCAGCTCAGCCCCTTCCTGCTGCTCCTCTTAGCAGCCGTCTTCAGCATGGGCAGAAATGCCTGCAAAGGAAGACAGACGTGGGCAGTCCCTTTGTCCCCCTTCCCAGGCCCTCCATCCTTGGTGCCCCACTTCTCCTTGGCTGGCCCCCTCTCTGTCTTGGTCAATATGTTATGAGTGTGACGGGTGCTTTGCAGGGTATTAGGAAGACAAGCCCCTGTCTCAGGGAAAACAAAATCGAAAATTCTTTCTAGTAGCACCTTAGAGACCAACTGAGTTTGTTCCTGGTATGAGCTTTCGTGTGCATGCACACTTCTTCATACCAGGAACAAACTCAGTTGGTCTCTAAGGTGCTACTAGAAAGAATTTTCGATTTTGTTTTGACTATGGCAGACCAACACGGCTACCCACCTGTAACTGTCTCAGGGAGTTCAGTGTAAGGAAATAAGCAGGGAAAGCTTTCCGTTAAAGTTGTGGGAGCCTTTTAACATCTCCTTTCACCTGCTGCTCCCTTCTTTGCCCAGAACAATGGATGCCACCTCTAGCAAAGTATGAGGATAAGCTCTACCTTTGTCACCAGCATTGGGCCAATGACATTGATACAGTAGACGCTCAGCATATCTTCTTTGGTCACCGACTCCAGGGTGCTTGGGGGCATGACGCCCGCATTGTTGATCAGCAGATTTAGTCCACTTCCAGCCAGGTGGACCTCAGCTTCCTTCGCAGCAGCCTTGATGCTAGCCTCATCCGTGGACTCTGTGGAAAGAGGGCACAGGATTTGTCATGGAAACACCTTCTTCCCCTTTATAGCTTTCCAGGGCTTCAGAGAGGAGACTTTCCCAGGACAACCTGGAAAAGCTGGGCCCGGGAAACTCAACTTGGGACCATCTGCATGGCAAAGAGCTACAGCTGTTCTCCATGGGTTTGGTCACATTTGTTATTTACCTCATCCTCCTCAGCCCTATCCCCATCAAGACTGAGAAAGGGTTCTCTCCTCAAGGCAAGAGCCTCTGCCCACCAACCACAGACAATCCTTTGTATACCTGGAGCATCTCCTCTCCTGTCGTTCAGCCTGGACACTGAGATCCAGCTCCAAGGCCCTTCTGGCAGTTCACTCCCTATGAGAAGTGAAGCTACAGGGAACCAGACAGAGGGCCTTCTCAGTAGTGGCACCCTCCCTGTGGAACACCCTCCCATCGGATGTCAAGAAGATAAGTAACTATATGACTTTTAGAAGGCATCTGAAGGCAGCCCTGTATTGGGAAGTTTTAAATGTTTGACGTTTTATTATGTTTTTATATGTGTTGGAAGCCGCCCAGAGTGGCTGGGGCAACCCATCTAGATGGGCAGGGTAATAATGATGATGATACAAAATAAAATAAAAAATTCCTTCCAGTAGCACCTTAGAGACCAACTAAGTTTGTTCTTGGTATGAGCTTTCGTGTGCATGCACACTTCTTCAGATACACTGAAACGGAAGTCACCAGACCCTTAAATATAGTGAGGGAGTGGGGAGGGGTATTACTCAGAAGGGTGGTGGGAATGGGTGATCAGCTGATAGGTGTGGAAAACCTGTTGCAGTTGGTCTTACAGGGAAAGGCAAGGGGTGAGATGGCTAAAGATAGCTTTGTCATGTATAATGAGATAAGAATCCAATTTCTTTGTTCAGACCAGGTTTCCCCATGGTTTTAAGTTTGGTGATTAGTTGCAATTCAGCCACTTCTCTTTCCAGTCTATTTCTGAAATTCCTTTGTATTAAGACAGCTACTTTGAGATCTTTTATAGAATGTCCTGGGAGATTGAAGTGTTCTCCTACTGGTTTCTCTGTCTTGTGATTCCTGATATCAGATTTAGGTCTGGGAATCACAGCCACAAACCTCAAAGTGATTTCATAGTTAAAAACATGAACAATAAAAGCAATGACAATACGTTTAAAAAACACCATTTCCATATGTAAGGAATTCCATATATATAAACAACTAAAAACAATTCCATGTGGAAAAGCAAAGATGGTAGCCATCTTTGCCTCCTGTTTATGAACTGCATGAATTCACATGCATCTGTTGTGTGCCCTGAATCTTTCAACGTTCAGCTAATGCAAACAAACCTAATACTACTCCCAGGAAGATGAATGGTGGGGATTCAGAGACCAACTATACTGTGCTTTAAAAAAAACAGCCACCACCCTGAGCATTGTAATGCAGGCCTGCCAGAACAGCTACAGCCTTTTGTACGGAAGCCACTCAGTTAATCTGGGAGTGATAGTTAACTGGCACAAACTTTATAATCCTCTTTAAGATACATGTGTGGGCCCGGCAAATAATCCTACTTTCATTTATTGAAAAACTTGCTAAATGCCCTATTTGCATGATACATTTAAAGCACTATGATACCACTGTGAACCATAATTTGTTACAGTGCTATAGTTCCCAGAGTCTTCAAGAAGTGGGATGGATTGTTAACCCACTCTGGGAACTGTAGCTCTGTGAGAAGAGGAGTCTTGCCTACCAACTCCCAATACCCTTAACAAACTACGGTTCCCAGGATTCCTTGGAGGAAGCCATGGCTAAAGTACTGTAGTGCTTTCAATGTACCGTGCAGATAGGAGTTGTAGTCCAAAACAAGTGGAGGATCACAGGTTGAGGGAGACTGATCTACCTTGAGTACCTGAGTGAGTAGAAATGACCTTGCCCCACCTCTGCAAGAGGCCACCCTGAATAAGTCAAAATGAACAGAGCAAAGAGATGTGAGGATTCTGCCTGGAGCACAACTAACGCATTGTGACAGGAGGCACTTAATAAATGAATGTTCAGCTATCCACCCTAAATGGAGCCACAGGGCATGTTGGTTTCTGCAGTTCTAAGATTAAAGAACTGAAACGGAATAGAAGAAAATAAATAAAGCGAAAGTCATACCCAGCTGCAGAATCACGAGGCCGGGATGTTTAGAAGCCAGCGATCTCAGTTCCTAAAAGGAGAAAAAGGGGGTCACGCGCGAAACAAACCCCCTCAAGGCTGCCTCATTGCTGCCCTAAAAATGTCAAATGGTGGACCCAGAAAAGTCTGAGGCCCGAACAAGTTTGCATAATTCCCCTTATTTTGCACAAATTGTTTTGGTTTCGTTTTGTAGCCTTATTGCAGGCCTTTCCGTTAACCTTGGGTTCTTTGTTGCACCCGGGGGGGTGAGGGAGGAAGGAGTCAAAAAAAGACACTGAGGATTTGAAATAGAGAAAGAGTTTTTATTCCTGTCATTTAGAATGGCAGGAAGGCACCCGCGTGATAATTCACAGCGAACTGCCCCGAGCATCAGTTGCATACAGTTTATATAATCTTCAAACCCCTCTTTCCCCCTCCCCAGGAATCTGCTTCTTGCACGTCACACCATTAGTACCATCCTTGAAAATTCCTGTTCTTACAATCTTATCTTTAGGCCAAAAGGTCACTTAGGTTGAGTTCGTTCCTGGTGCCTGCCTGTCTCCTTGAGTGGGCCCCTCTTGATCTATTCCTTTCCTGGCTTAATATGCCAGTAAGGAATGCACTACTAATCAAGGTTCATATCTATCAGAAAAGGTTTCATCTAAACAGGTTACAGAAAAGCTTTTACTTAAAGGGTTTCAGCCTTGAGTTCATTATTGGGTGAAAATTCCTGTCTCACACTCTTATCTCAAAGTGGGGGTTAAGCAGCCCCTGGCTGCCCCTGGTACCTCCCGCCTTTCCCTAAGAATTATCCTGTCTCTGGCTATCTGGCAACTCTCACATCCCTCGGCCAGGAATTCCTGTGCCATCCAGGGAAGGGGCGCTCCAGGGAAGGGGCGCTTTTCATTGATTAATGATATGCCAGAGAGGTATGCACTAAGAGCAAGTAGCACAAAGACAGAGCTTACAGTAAAAGCTAAATATTATGCCAATAACATAGAAATATTAAAAAGGCCATGCAAATAGTATCAAATAAAAGCCAGGCAAATAGTATCAAATAAAAGGGGCTACAGACAAAAGCCAAAGTTTTACAAACTCAGGTAAAGTCTAAATACTATTTATAGAGAGGCTAGGAATGCTACACATCAGTAGAAGCTACATGTCAAATAAAAGAACTTAAAAAGCATTAGAGAGAGAGACAAAGAATATCAGTTTAAAAGACTTAAAAGGGAGAAAAAGGAAGATCAGTTAAAAGGACTTAATTGCATAGAGAAGAAGGTAAAAGCATAGAGAAGAAGGTTAGTTGCATAGAGAAGAAGGTAAAACTTACATAGAAGAAAGAAGATCAAACTATCCAGGGGAGGCTTCCAGAACTCCAGTTATTCAGAGAAGGCTTTCCGTCTAAATATCAGTTAAAAGACTGACTTTCAGCTCAGAAAACTGAGAACTCCAGAGTAAGTTGAAAAACTCCTATTCAGAAAAAAGCTTGCGTCTGTATACTGACTTTCACAGAATAACTGAAAGCTCCAGTTATTCAGGGGGGCCTCCTCGTTCTACTCAGAGCCAGGTAAGAAATAGATAAGGGAGAGGAGAGAGAGGAGGAGGAGAAAGGGGGAGGAAGCCCCCTCCCTTAGCTGCCCGCTTCTGGATTAACAGTATGTCAGTAAAGAATGCATTAGCAGACAAGCTCTTAGCTAAAAACTTTTTTTTTTCAAGTTATACAGAGAGAGAGAGAAAGCTAACCAAGAAAGCTTGGTTACAAACAGACTTATAAACTTATAAACTAGAAAATTAAAACTCTCCCTCTTCATTCCCTCCTCTTCTTTTGGACAGCCTTACGGCTCGTCCTTGGGAAATGACCGATATTCTCTAGCAAGGGCAATAGGCTGTAGAATCTGTGACACAACTTTGTGAATCATTATATGCACGCATTGCATTAAGCAGGGAATACAGAAGCGTAAAAGCAATAAAACAGCAAGGGGACTTTCTAATATAATGAAAATACCCCTGAATCATCCTAGATTGGTTAACCTATCTGTAACTGGTCAACACAAATTAAGGCAATACAATCGTCCGGTCCTCCCATTCAGTGTTCTTTTCTTCCCTTTCTTCTATAGGCGTGCGCAGGGCCAATGGCTCCCGGTGCATTGGCAGCAGGCCTTTGTTGCCTCTGGAGACCGTGCTCTGACCCACTCCCGGTGGGGTCAGAGACAGGGTTTCTCTGGATCTTCAGCTTCTAGGGATATTCCGGCACACTGCGGCAGATTCACTTTCTGCATGAGCAGGGAGACACCTCATCCACTTAGATTTCAGAGCCGCTGCATAGGGATAAACTGGCTTATCAAAACTACACGGCGTGCATTAGAGGGTTTTCCTGTTAAAAGAATAGAAGACACGTGACAGAGATAATATCTGCACTTGGAGGGTACGATCGATAATGGCCACACCTCAGTCCTTCTACCTGTTTGAGGTAAGCTAGAATACCCTAAACAAATAAGGATGGCCTCCCATACACTCACAAGGTAAAGCTGACCATGTCAGATCACTATCTCCTCGAAATACAATGTTCTTCCGCAATGATTATCCCATAGCTCCACCCCTTGATCTTACATGGTCTACTCTTTGGCCCAGGGAAATAATTTGGTTCATTTTCCCAATCTATGCAAACACTCTAAACTTAGAATACACACAAATATAAACAAATACACAATACCACATATTTTTAGCCATTTCCCATCTATATTGATATTCAAGATAATATGTCTTCTATCTGTTAATACCTTCAGCACTTCCACTTGAATATCACATTCCAATCTTCATAGATGTGCAGTAGGGTAGATCTTGCCCTTAATGTCTATTGCTCCTGACTAATCATATTGATTAGATAATATTTTATTATAACCTTTATATCTTGAATCAACACACCAGCTTCCTGCAAAATTTATCATTTCAAGATGACCACCTAAAAATGCCAGTTAATCCAGAACTTTTAAACCCATAGCATTAATAACTCCCACTCCTGCAAATGAGATTGATATATAAACATATAAGTTATATATTCTTATCCATACGTTAACCCTTCAGTCATCCCACAGGGGATTGATTCCATTCCATAATACCATATTTTATAATAGTTGATACCTTCTTTAGACAAATATCCATACACTGAAAGGTAACATTCTATTATTATTATTATTATTATTATTATTATTATTATTATTATTATTATTCAGCCCAGTTTAGCATAAAACTCTGCTGATATCAAGGAACAGAAAGATACAATCTCTCCCAGATAAGATCCATTTCCCATCCCAATTATATTATGGTTCCAACAGCAATATCAGAGATTAACTTTCCCTCCTCTTCTGTTTGCCTGCATCCAAACAGACTGGAGAGTCCGTGTCAGCTAAGACACAATGCCTCCATCACCTGTGGATGACAGGTTTATACAATTACTCAGAAATCTGCTTTACACCTGAATCATGCCCAGCTGGATTTTGGTACAATCCGCCTGTATGAGCAATGAGAATCTGCAAATCCCGCCCAGGGACATTATTACCCACTCTTCAATAAAAAACAAAACATGGGGGAGAGAGACTGCACTTTGTGACATATGCATGTCTCCCGAAACCACCAGCCCATTGTTGACCCTCAGGAGAACTTAGGGTGGGATCTGCAAACAGGGCAGTAGGGAACAAGTCTGACAGACTTGGGTTGCCAGACAGAACTTGGCCTATTTATTTCGCTTCAGAGCCATCAATAGGTCACTCTCATCATCTCACGCTGCGTGGTAGCCAGCTTAGCAAGGTTGCCAACTCCACACACAAAAAAATGTTTCATTTGGACAATGGAATTAAAACCTCGATGTGCTCATTCAAAGGGTGACAATTTTCAGGGTTCTTTTAGGTTACAAGGAATTATGGACAGGGCAATAGGGAGAGCCCCTGTCTATTTAAAACAGTCTTTGAAGGATTTGCTACATCTTACCACCTCTGAAATATTAGAGCCATCTCCAGGCTCCTCTCATCGTCCCATGCTTCCACAGCGGCAGCTTGGTGGGCCGCCAACTCCTTGCCAGGCCACCAGCTCCTCTCCATGGTGCCTTGTTTGGGCGATGGAGTCACCCCTGAGATGTGCTCTGCAACCTGGGCACGGCGGGTGGTGAAGCACACTTCAAATCTGTAGGAGATAAATATTGCCTTCAATGTGTACACACATTCTCTTTGCCATCATCATTTTTTTTTTCCTATCATTCCAAATTTCTGCCCCCTTTTCTCCTGAGGTTCAAAATTTCCCAAATCCTCACAGTGTCAGGGCTCCTGTAGCAATTACTGCTTGCCACGAGCCCTTCCTATTCTGCTTTTAACATTCCTTTTTTTTCTTTATTCCACATACTATATCTTCAAAAACTTCCTAGATAAACTTAAGACCTGGGATATAAAATAAAACTTTTCCTCTAATCAACCTTTAGTGAAGATCATCAGCCTGCTTAGAAGACATATCACCTCCCCTCAAGCCGGTGGGAGAGCCAATTCCCTTCCATGGTTTGCTGCTGTGAAGAGGAAAAATTTTGCTCTTTAAAAATGAGGCTTTTACTTTTTTTTTTAAAAAAATGAGGCTTTTCTGTTTCCCCCCGCTCCCCTTCCTTTCCATTCCTGCTAGCAAGCTTTTATTAGAGATTGTGGCGATCTCCCTGCCACATTCCTTTAGCGAGCACGTTACTCCTTTATTACTTAACAAATGTCAATTAAGAAACAAACAAGGACTGTATTAGCTTCAAAAACAAACAAACAAACAAACAGCCCTCCTTTTAATGCAAAACACACTCACATTCACCTAAACCTTGCAGAAAAATAGACTTTTACAGCCCGTTCTATTGAATATACAAGCCTTGGCATACAAACAGTTTATAAAACACACTCACCCAACCCTAGGTTCAAACAGATTCCTCGAAAGGAAGCAGGAGGACATAAAAACAAAACATATACAAAGGGACTGTCACTGTGCAGACACACGTCAATTTCAAATCCACCTGAGAAAGCTGCCGTTGTGCAGCCGCATATCAAATTCCTACAAGAAAAGCCAAGGGACAAGACAAAGGTCAACTTACAAGGATAAAAAAAGGAAAAGATTGGGGAAAGCCAACCCCCCTTCATACACAGAGATAGAGCTTTGCAAGAGGGTTGACTTTAATGAAAATAAATCTTCTCTCCTCTATCCCAGCCCTTCACTGGGACCCAAAGTTCTGTCTTCGACACAAAACACAGTTGTGTTGAGGCAAAGAGAGAAAGGAAAAACAAACAAACAAACCCACACACAAACACACAGAGCCTGCAGCAACTTAGCCCCCTTTTGGCTAATTCCTGCTGGCACAAACACAGTATGAGTGATCACTAATTATTGGAGGGGTTGTGAGGCCCCCCTTCTTCTTCTTCCCTCTTGCTTAGATTGTTATGTAAGAGGGGCTTCATGACAAAATAAAAACTAGAAATGAGAAACACAACACAATAGGTAAACAGGTGCAACTTGCTTCCAAAGTCAAAGAAACACACAACCAGAAGGTGTAAGTTGTCGTGGAGGTTTCAAAGACCATGCTCCCACAACAACGTGCACACAGATAGCCTGGCAGCCCGTAGCTCTTCCCCCTTCCAAGGCAGGGTCTGGGAATTTGATGGGGATGCGGGAACAAGCAGGTATACTGCTTGCTTTGGGGACACACAGTTCTATTCACACACTCTCTAAGGAGGTGGCAGCCCTCCCTTTTCACTTACTTAATGCCACACGCTTGGGGCTGCCCTCTGCACCCCCTGTTCTGAATGAAATGCAAGCCTCAAACAGAAAAGAAACCTTCATAATTTTTGCAAAAAGCAATAAGGAGACATAATCATTCACAGAGATCTGGAAGAAATAGGAGGAAAGGCGGGTGCCACCTGCACCCCCACTCACTCACACACACATTGAGAGGGAAGGAGGAGGAGAGGTCAGGCAGTCCCTGTCTGCTAGACAACTGGAGTAAAAAATTTCCCTTCTCTCCAAGGATAACACTTGGAAAGAAAGCATGGAAATAATCTCTCCCGTCCCAGTTTTTCACTGGAACCTTCAAACAGAGGCAACAGAAATTCACCCAGATAGGCTATTCTCCTAGAAACCCGCACAGACCCACACATAAAAAAATTCATTTCACAAGGCATACTGGATTAGCAGTCAAAACAGCCTCTTGTGGCATCACTGCAGACACAGACAGACTCATACAAAATCACACAGCATGGCATCTTTGAGACACAGACAGGCACATACACACACAAGAGGAAATTCACAACATCATAACATTATTACAAATCATAAATTTTTACACAGCAACAAAAATTTCAATTGACCTGGGACACTCCCCCCACCTAACCAAATTTCTCTCACGCCAACATTCACATTAAAGACAAACATTTTGCCTTGCCAGTGACTCTGAGTCCTAGCGTCTCATTCACTCAAACCATTCATTGGAGTGTCCCCATACACCCATTCACTTGAACAAAGTAAACCTCCCCTCTATTCCCTTCTTCCCAAAAACCAGCGGCATTTGCTGCTCACTGCTGGCCCTGGCGGCACGCCATGTGCTCACTGCCAGGTTAAAGGCGGCACTCATTGCTCACTGCCTTTGCGGGGTTGATCAAGCCCTGTACCTCCCAACCTCTGGAGCTTACCTTTTCCCTCCAGATTTCCCCCCGTGCGGCCGCTCTCTTTCTCTCATCTCTTGCAGCGTCTCCACTCAAGAACGGAGTGGCTGGCTCCTCCTACAAACTGGTAGGTGCGCGCAGGAGCGCCAAGCCGAACTGAGCTGTTCGCCTTGCAGAGATGCCTCAGACCTAGTCCCTCAACCCCGGGGAACGCCAAATCCCGGAAAAGAGCCCCCAGGAAAATGTAGCCTTATTGCAGGCCTTTCCGTTAACCTTGGGTTCTTTGTTGCACCCGGGGGGGTGAGGGAGGAAGGAGTCAAAAAAAGACACTGAGGATTTGAAATAGAGAAAGAGTTTTTATTCCTGTCATTTAGAATGGCAGGAAGGCACCCGCGTGATAATTCACAGCGAACTGCCCCGAGCATCAGTTGCATACAGTTTATATAATCTTCAAACCCCTCTTTCCCCCTCCCCAGGAATCTGCTTCTTGCACGTCACACCATTAGTACCATCCTTGAAAATTCCTGTTCTTACAATCTTATCTTTAGGCCAAAAGGTCACTTAGGTTGAGTTCGTTCCTGGTGCCTGCCTGTCTCCTTGAGTGGGCCCCTCTTGATCTATTCCTTTCCTGGCTTAATATGCCAGTAAGGAATGCACTACTAATCAAGGTTCATATCTATCAGAAAAGGTTTCATCTAAACAGGTTACAGAAAAGCTTTTACTTAAAGGGTTTCAGCCTTGAGTTCATTATTGGGTGAAAATTCCTGTCTCACACTCTTATCTCAAAGTGGGGGTTAAGCAGCCCCTGGCTGCCCCTGGTACCTCCCGCCTTTCCCTAAGAATTATCCTGTCTCTGGCTATCTGGCAACTCTCACATCCCTCGGCCAGGAATTCCTGTGCCATCCAGGGAAGGGGCGCTCCAGGGAAGGGGCGCTTTTCATTGATTAATGATATGCCAGAGAGGTATGCACTAAGAGCAAGTAGCACAAAGACAGAGCTTACAGTAAAAGCTAAATATTATGCCAATAACATAGAAATATTAAAAAGGCCATGCAAATAGTATCAAATAAAAGCCAGGCAAATAGTATCAAATAAAAGGGGCTACAGACAAAAGCCAAAGTTTTACAAACTCAGGTAAAGTCTAAATACTATTTATAGAGAGGCTAGGAATGCTACACATCAGTAGAAGCTACATGTCAAATAAAAGAACTTAAAAAGCATTAGAGAGAGAGACAAAGAATATCAGTTTAAAAGACTTAAAAGGGAGAAAAAGGAAGATCAGTTAAAAGGACTTAATTGCATAGAGAAGAAGGTAAAAGCATAGAGAAGAAGGTTAGTTGCATAGAGAAGAAGGTAAAACTTACATAGAAGAAAGAAGATCAAACTATCCAGGGGAGGCTTCCAGAACTCCAGTTATTCAGAGAAGGCTTTCCGTCTAAATATCAGTTAAAAGACTGACTTTCAGCTCAGAAAACTGAGAACTCCAGAGTAAGTTGAAAAACTCCTATTCAGAAAAAAGCTTGCGTCTGTATACTGACTTTCACAGAATAACTGAAAGCTCCAGTTATTCAGGGGGGCCTCCTCGTTCTACTCAGAGCCAGGTAAGAAATAGATAAGGGAGAGGAGAGAGAGGAGGAGAAAGGGGGAGGAAGCCCCCTCCCTTAGCTGCCCGCTTCTGGATTAACAGTATGTCAGTAAAGAATGCATTAGCAGACAAGCTCTTAGCTAAAAACTTTTTTTTTTCAAGTTATACAGAGAGAGAGAGAAAGCTAACCAAGAAAGCTTGGTTACAAACAGACTTATAAACTTATAAACTAGAAAATTAAAACTCTCCCTCTTCAGTTTGAGTTATATGGGCCACTCCAGACTGCTCAGTGTTACTCAGCCTCTGCCTTCTGAGATTTTAGCAGGCATTGACTGGCTTCACAGTTTTTTTTCGCAGCCACAAGAGTCAGAAAGGTGAGAGTCTCAATAACCTTGTTTTTTTGTGCTGCTGCAGAATCACAGCAGACATACAACTCTGCAGATACTGAGTAAGTGCCAGGCCCCCAAGGACCTCACGGACTTCTGGTGTAACCTGTGAACGGACGTACATGGCTGTTATTATTAATTGCATTTATAGCCCACCTTTTTCCTTTAAGGAGCTTGAGGTGATGTGTACATTGTTCTCCCCCTCATTTAATTCCCACAACAACTGTGTGAGGTCAGGCGGAGAGAGGCAGTGGCTGGCTCAAGGGCACCCAGTGAGCTTCATGGCCAAATGGGGTTTGAACCCTGGTCTCCCTCTCCTTCTCCCCCCCCCCGGAAAGAATTGTACGCTAAATGAGAACTATGGAAACTCGCACTAAACAAAATGTTAAGAAGGCATTCCGTCCCCTGCCAACCCCCACAAGGCAAATACAGTGGTACTTCTGGTTAAGTACTTAATTCGTTCCAGAGGTCCGTTCTTAACCTGAAACTGTTTTTAACCCGAAGCACCACTTTAGCTAATGGGGCCTCCCACTGCCGCTGCACTACCAGAGCACGATTTCTGTTCTTATCCTGAAGCAAAGTTCTTAACCTGAAGCGTTATTTCTGGGTTAGCGGAGTATGTAACCTGAAGCGTATGTAACCCGAGGTACCACTGTATAGGAACAAAAGAAAGAGGAACAGGGTGACCAGTAACGGAAACCAGAAAATGTGGATTCTCTCTCAGATTGAGCATTTGGAACATAAAGGATAAAATAATGGAGAGCTTTCTCTTAAAAACAAAAAAAGCCAACCTAATCTAAATGAAAACAGAAAAGAAAGGAGAAAACAAAACAAGACAAACACACAAAAGGAAGGATGGGACAAAGAAGGGTGGAGACACAGAGGTGCATCTTAACCCTTGTTCCACACAAAAGGTGGTGGACCCTCCCAGCTCTCACCTGGGAGCTTACCTTCTCCCAGCCTGCCTCTCTGGAAGATCTTCCCTTCCCTGCCTCTCATGCAGGGTGTAAGGGAGAGCTTTCCCTTTGTTTCTAATGCTGGGCAGTTTTAGCCAGAAAAGATGGTAAACGCTTGCTAATTATAATCATCATCATTCATATTATTAACAACATTTCTTACCCACCTGTCTCCATAAGGTTCCAAGGCAGGTGGCAGCAATGGAAAAACACAATCTTATTTTAATAAAAACACAATCTGTCAAACAAGCCTTTTAAGCTGAGATCTTTCCCAGCCTGCACCTGTATTTGAATGGTTTTTAAGATGTTTTAAATGTGGGTTTTTTTTATTGTAATAAATATAGCTTGCTGCTTGTTGCCCTGGGCTTCTTTAGGAGGAAGGGCAGCTTATAAATCTTAAAGACAATAATAATAATTTTAAAATGAGGTAAAAACAATTTACAATAAAGAGAATAGGGTGGGTCCTAAAAACACACATCTCAGGGGTCAATGGCCAGGGTCAAGAGGTGCGTGCCTTCCGCACACGATGAGAGCTGAAGGTGATGGAGGCATTTCTGTGGAGAGGGGATGCCACAGCTCAGGGGCTGCTACAAAGAACGCCCCCTCTCTCTTAGCCACCGCCCCATGGAACTTCTGAATGGAGTGGGACTAACTTTCTTGCACATCTCTTCTCTCTCTCAGCCTGGAATCGGACATGAAAAACTGTCACTTCCTAAAAGGTCATCTCTGAAGTTGGGGATGAGTGAATCTGTCCATTTCAGTTGCTCATTTCCCCCAATCTTTAGGTCTCCATGGTGGACTCTACACACGTTAAAAATGTCATGAAAATGCGTTTTAAAAAATTGTTTTGAAAAATGCATTGCATTTGCTGTAGCTCACGGCCACCACAATTGTGTATTTCACTTTACCACACATTTACAAACGTTTTATTTGCAGCCGTATAGCTGAGCCCCATATTTCAACAGTTTGCTATTTTTCTGTTTTAAAAGTCCTCATGAGAATTCATCATAATTTCAGTGTGGATTTCTTCTAACATGCACAATTTATGCAAAGCAATTTCCCCATATATAATGTGTTTTGGTATGTTGCTTTCCCCTGCTCTACACAATTATATGCACGCTTTGCCATAGCACGTGGCTGGGGAAGCTCATTAAGTGGGAATTCCAAAAAGGTGGCTGCATCTCAGCTCACGGATAACTCTGGAAAGTGCAAAGCAGGTACGTTTGCATTTAACTGAAACTAACCTCTTCCCCACCCCTACGGTCTCACCTGGATTCTTCCTCCATGTGGATCCCTGCATGTGGCGAAGACCCATTTTGGTGGTTCTCGTAGTTCTAGGAGCTGCTTCACCAGTTCCAGCCCGATACCCCGATTGGCTCCTGTGACCAGGACGCTGTGGAAATGGCTCCCAGACATCACTGACTTGGATGCAGGCCCTCTCCTCTTGCTGTCTATTTTCTCTGCACTTAAACTTGAGCTGGTACTAGTTACAGGTAGTAAACTTGAGCTGGTACTGTTTGCCCTTGCTGGTCCCCGCCTATTTATACTTACTGCTACGGAGACCAGCTTTTGTTCGGGGATTTGTTAAGGGAGTTGATGCTACGTTTTGTAATTATGACTCATGGCAGAAATCTCTGGGTAAACAAACACGCACTGGAAGTTTTGGGCTGAAAGGAGAGACTGCAGGAAATCACAGCATACTGAATGTGTTAGGCATGGCAGTCTAAGCAGCCTAGTTCATAAATACGGCAGAAATCCTTATGGACTAAAGGGTTTCTGGAATGGAAAACAACCCCAAATTGTGGCAAACTCAGCCAAAAGAGAAAAATGTTGAGTGTCTGTCCTGGGGCCCAAGCACACATTTCCGTAAGATACTCGTGTAGCTTGAAGCAATGATCCTTGAAACAGAAAGCACAATAAAAGGTACTGTTTCTAAAAAGCAGGGCACAGGACCGGCCGGAGGTCTAAAACACATGTGGGGAAATGACGGGGGGATTAAAAAAAAAAAAGAGGACCAATGGATTAAAACCTGAAATTCCTGTATAAATCTACTTCAGCCAGCATTAGAGAGTTAAAGCTGAAAAATCGTGTTGCCACTTGCCACCCCAATCTCTGAGCGGTGAGAGAGATTCCAGGGTTTCCAGGCGCTTATCCAGAGTTTGGTCAACAGAGACTGGAGTACCTTTAGGAAATACGGTTTTATTTACACATACCAACAATCTGCGGATAAGATTGTAGGGCTCACTGCATTAACGCCCAACTGATTTTGCTTCTCCATTAGTCCCAGCTTTGGATCCAGCACAAAGCAAGCCTGTCATGGAATTTTAGAAGTATGTATACAGTATAGGGCAGTGTTTTTCAACCACTGTTCCGCGGCACACTAGTGTGCCGCGAGATGTTGCCTGGTGTGCCATGGGAAAATTACTTTATATATAGTCAATATAGGCACAGAGTTAATTTTTTTAACATTTTCTAATGGTGGTGTGCCTCGTGATTTTTTTCATGAAACAAGTGTGCCTTTGCCCAAAAAAGGTTGAAAAACACTGGTATAGGGATACTAATTGTCCTGCAGACAGCTCCTTGCTGGGGGGGCTTGGATCTTTTTTTTTGCTTTGCTTTTTGAAATAATTTTTTATTTGATTTTACAAGTGTAGAATTATAACAATACAAAATACACATCTATATTTAGAGATTTATCTGGATCTCCAAACTTCCCACCCTTTCCTACATGGGTCCTTTTGTCAACCTTTTCAACTGCATATTATTTCATAATCCATCTTTTTATATCTCTCCATATTGTCCATAATAATTGCTACAAGTGTTATTAAAATCCTGCTAATGCTTTCATCTGCTTATAGAGGTCTCCTAAATTAATTATATATATTTTTTCTTATTTGAAGTCTTTGTCTTCTTGGTTCCTGAGCTTTCCGGTCATAGAATCATAGAGTTGGAAGAGACCACAAGGGCCATCCAGTCCAACCCCCTGCCAAGCAGGAAACAGTTTTGCCATTTCGGTGTACTCCCAAGAGTTTGGTTTGCCATTCCTCTCTGGTAGGGACTTTGTCTTCTTTCCATCTCGGATCTTTCTTTTTGGAACCCTACAAGTGCCTGGACAATTTGCACCTCATCCAGGGTCCAGTCCTACTACTCTTGCCAGCCCATTGTTACTCCTCAAGTGCCATCTTGCGCAGAGTCTTGACCTGTTATCTGCAGATTCAGAAATGCTTCCTCCAGAGATTTGGGAGTTGCGGAGATTGCAGGTGTTTACTGGTCCATCTTTGGAAAATAGATCTTTGCATTCTCACTCTTGAGGCCATTGCAGCATCAATTTGTTTGGGGTGTGCGCGCGGAAGAGATGTGACTTGGATGAGCCACTGGTCAGACTCAAGTAATGCCTAGCATAAGGATATTAAATACAGGTCATGTTGAGTTGGGGGATATAGAACCTGGGAAGGGCAGAGCTCAAATGACCATTTTTTCCATAAATGGCATGGTTTTATTTCTCATACAAATACTGAGGCACTCTGTGTCATCTGTCTATGCAAATATCTGGCCTGTAGAGAAGCTTTATTCTAAATAATGTTACAACTCACCGGAGGAGAACACTGTTATAACACAGCAGCACACCCTCAACCTGTGATTCTGGTACCTGGCATGCAGAGGCATTAGCTATCGTAACTAGTAGCCATCAATAGCCGTGTCCTTCATGTCTAATCCTTTTGGTGTTCATTTTTGCCTCCTATGGGAGCAAGTTCCAGTTTATTCACTGCGTGAAAAAGCACTTTCTGTTGTGTGCCCTGAATCTTTCAACTAAATCCGTTCAGCTAATGCAAGCAAACCTAATACAACTCTCAGGAAAATGAGTGGTGGAGATTCAGTGGCCAACTATACTGTGCTTTAAAAAACAGCCACCACCCTGAGCATTGTAATGTAGGCCTGCCAGAACAGCTACAACCTTTTGTATGGAAGACACTCAGTTAATCTGGGAGTGATCGTTAACTGGCACAAACTTTAACTGGCACAAGATATATGCTTGGTCCTGGCAAATAATCCCACCTTCATTTATTTAAAAACCTGCCAAAGGCCCCCTTTGCACCACTTTAAACAAGCATGGCTTCCCCCAAAGAATCCTGGGAACAGTAGTTTGTTACAGTGCTACAGTTCCCAGAGTCCTCTAGAAGAAGGATGGATTGTTAAACCACTCTGGGAACTGTAGCTCTGTGAGGAGACGAGGGGTCATGCCAAACAACTCCCAATACCCTTAACAAACTACGGTTCCCAGGATTCCTTGGGGGAAATCCATGGCTAAAGTAGTGCTTTAAATGTACAGTGCAGATGGGAGGCGTAGTCCAAAACAAGAGGAGGACCTTGTACATTGAGTACAGGTGGCCTTGCCCCATTTCTCTAGGTGGACTCCCTGAGTAAGTCTTTCCCCTGGGGTGCAACGAACACATTGTGACAGGAGGCACTTAATAAATGAATGTTCAGCTACCCACCCTAAATGGACCCAGAGGGCATGTTGGTTTCTGCAGATCTAAGATGAAAGAACTGAAATGGAATAAAAGATAATAAACAAAACGAAAGCCATACCCAGTTGCAGGAGGGGCGGACCTTGGTAATACAGCACCCTGTGCGTGCGAGACCAGAATTTGATGCACACCCAGGCTTTAGGAAGGAGGCACAAGACTCTGGCAGGGCCTTAGAGCCCTCCTTCCCAAAGCTGGGCAAGCCCTAACTAGACTTTGGGAGAGAAAACAGGAAGGGTAGCTACAGACTACTTATTTGGTGAATGATGGGAAGAAAAAGTAGCGAACACCCCAAATACCTGGGGATTCCTTTTCCCTTTTCAACATGTGGCTCTTAAAACCAGATTGTTTTAATCTCATCAGCTATTTGGAAGTGATGCCAACAGAATGAAATATTTAAAGAATTTAAGAGGTAAGGGGCGAGGGAGTAGGAACAAGCAAGCATTTCATGATTAAAGACCAACACTGTTTTCCTGCTACTTAGCTGGTTAATTGGCTGCTATTAAAACTTTCTGTTTGGAAACAGAACATTAATACATAAGTTTATTTATTAATAATGCATTCTATGCAGAAAAGAAGAGTTATGTTTTCTATAAATACACAAAGTAACTAGGTTCCACACCAAGGGACCAGCTAAATTAATAAAGACACCAATTTGGATTGGATAGAGAACCAAGTTCTAAAAATATGCTGCAGTTAAATCAAAATAACATCATCAAGGACCAGGCCTACCTTGAAATCCCTACATTACCTTAGAACAGGTGTTGGGAGATCAGGCTGGATCCTGGACCACAGTGGGCCAATTTTGACTAGTAGGTGGTGCCACTCACTTACCAGTCATCTGGTGTCACCATGATGTCAGGCAACCTTTTCCCCCTTTGGGGTCAAACTGTGCTGCCGAGGAAGTTTCCAGTGAACTGAAGCAAGGGTTGAAGTCTGACTGGTCAGCTGGCTGGCCCTGGCTTCAAGTCCTCATTTCAGCAGGTTGTCTGCATTACAGAATTCTGCAACAGGAACTCTGCAGTGCAGTCAATCTCCACACTGAGCAGTGCCGACTTCAAGACCAGCTTTCCACTGGGGTTGCCTGCACTACAGTTTTCCATAGGAACCTAGAGAGTCATGTCCCAATTCCAGGACCCAGCTTTACCAATCTCTTTGCAGGCCACCCCCCTGAACAAGCAAGTGTTCATTAGAGTGGGTTTTTTTTTTTAATTTATTCAGTTACAAAATTTACTCAACCTCTTTTTAAACTTGTTTTAAGAATCATTACACAATTAATAAGGAAGAAAAGCTGAAGAAATGCACCCTATTTTATTTTAACAACACTTAAAATTTTATTGGATATGAAACCATCTACAGAGGTATAATCCTGAACCACAACACCTTGCCCCACTGGGGCGTACATTTACGAAGTCAAAGCTTCGTTGTAAATCATTGCCAAGGCACCCAGGAAAGTGACGTATTCCTGGAAGTTCACCACTTGGTCCCCATTGCAGTCCAGATCTTTCATTAATGCCTGTATCTCTTCGTCCTGCAGTTTCGGCCCAATGATCAGCTCGTTCTGGATCAACTCTTATCACCATCCTTGCAAGCACATTTGTGGAAGGTGACAACCAGCAAACCAATAGCTTGGGTCGAGAGGTGCTGCCATGGTGAGAGATCTGAAGCAAGATGGTCTAGTGCCAAGTGGCAGGAAGTGGAAAATGCACCCAATTTTAACCTCTATTATATGACACCAGTTTGTGCACTAAAGTTTCAAAGCATAGGAACTGAAACCTGCAGGAATGAGTTAGCAAGGGTCACCAACATTTTTGGCACAATTGCAAACCAGAAAAATTGTTGTGGGCACTGCACACAGTCCAGAATGCAGGCCACACAGCCACCTATTCCACTGGCTACCATAGAATACCTCTCAAGTTCCAATTCCAGTAGGAGAGCTAGTGAGGGTCTCTGTGGATACATAAGCACTCACAGGTGCTGCGGTAGCAACCTCTGCAGGAAGGAATGATCTGCTGCTCTAAAGCCTTTCCCAATACCAGTGACCGAAGTTGATACAGTATGGGTTTGAAAATTCAGCATCTCAGCAGGTGAAACAGCAGGTAGTGCCCAGCTCTTTGAAAACATAAGGCATTTAAAGTTATTGCTACTTCTACAAGTTAAATACCTTTACTTCATCTGGCTCCTAAAAATGAATAGGTCTCCAAGGGGACCAGTTTTCCACATTCATTTGTTCTTGGGGAAGAAGGTTCAAGAGGCTTTGGACACTGTTGAGCACCCAATAGCAAAGTGAGATGATGGTTGAAAAGTAAACAAAATGCGAAGGCTGGCTGATTCTTACTTACACTGACACAAAGGGCCTATACCACTTGTGAACTGTTTGCCAATTGTCTCCTAGGTTCACCGGCAATGCTAAGCCAGACCATGACTTAGTGCTAGGGAGCATAGCAGCACTGGGGAGGAGTGCATCAACCAGTCTTCTCTCTGAAAATAAGGTTTGGTTCAGTGTTGAGTGTCAATCGGGCCATCATATGGGTCTGTATGTCTCAAACAAAACATTTCTTGGTTTAGTCAAAGCTTATTTCTCTTCCAAGAAGCATCCCCTGTTACCTTCAAAAGCACTAAACCCATCTTTGTTCAGCCTGCCTTTCAACTTACATGACATAGCACCTTAATCATCAGAGGAACGGTAGAGTATTGCTGGGAATTCTCAATTTGCTGCCTGCACAGACATTATTAGAGGATATCAGTGTCTCCTATGAAAGTCCAGCAGAACACCCCAAAACAAATAGTTCTCCATCAAGCATGCTGTGAACCAGCCCATATAGTTAACTCTCCTCCTGCTTTCCCCTTCGAAAAGAAGGAAACATTATGAAGAGGGGAAGGAAAGCAGGAATGCTTCCTAAAAGCCTCCGTTCAATAAGACTGTCACCAGCTCAAAGTAAAACCCTGCCCCTGCTCAGGTAGCATCTCCCTCTCCTTAACTGAGTCCTCCAACACCCACAATAGAGAAGTTTTATTGACAGTGATATACCAGAAGAACTAAGAAATGAGATAGCTAGTTTCACAGGTTTAATTTCAGAACCTCATACATTTCAGTTGCACAAAAACCTGGAACACATAACTGTGCAACTGGGATTTTCACAATCAATCCCTCTCCTCTCATCCCCAAAATGTAATCTGTGGTGCTGCGTTTGGCCACAAAAAAATACATAAAAGGATTCTTGGTGAGACAAGCCAACACTTGAAGCTGCTTCAGAATTCCATTTTGTCTATAGAGCATGTTAGGATGGCCAGTGCCTCGATGTTAAATCATACTCATTTTTTTAAAATCCCGATGTCCACTAATCTATGTTCATGAACAGGACACCAAGGAACAAGTAATAGGTCAGCTAGTCAGAGACGGGCCTGGAATGCAGGTCCTTCCCTTTAGCTTCAGCAGCCCATCTGCTTGTCTTCCTTGACCCCAATAAAGTCCCTTCCCCTTTATTAGAGACCTTCCCAGAGCGACAGTTATGGCAGCAAAACAATGCACAGCCTCAAAAGGCAAAGAACAGCTGTGCGCATGCCCCACAAGGAGGCTTGATTCTGTCCCTCTCTTAGGCATCATGGAGGTTATTCTCATTCAGGAGGATCTTCTCGCCAGGTTTGAAGGCCGGCAAGCCACGGTAAGGGCAGCTGGAACAGCGGAATGCATCCCCCAGGTAACACTGCAGAGAGAAGAGAGGCCAAGTCAGTGCCCTGCCAAAGTTGAGTGTTTCACAGTTTCTGTTCATTTTCCAAGTGGGAAGGGGCTTGCATTAAATAGGACTTCAAAGTTTGTCTCAAGGGGTGAGGGAAGAATTGGCCTTAATGAGACAAAGTCAGCCAGTATTGAGGCTCTATGCACCACATTAGGGAACTGTCCACACAGCTTGGGGAACAGGCAAGATAGGAGTTACATTTTTACACTCAACTTGCACAACACTTCTTCATGTGACAAATTATTCTATGGCTTTCTCTTGTGTGTTAGAAACTGTATATACCCTGCATATACCTAGGGTGAACACACTGTTAACTAATTTGCCATGTATACAAGCTATCTGAAACCACTGTGCTTTGCTCTGCATTTGCAAATGGCGGAAAGCACATGTGGGTGCTCCCGAGTGTAGCTGATCTCTGCTGAATGCGGGTCTCGAATACAGTAGCAATCAGCTGACTTGCAGTGGCTTCAAGCCCCGCTAGGAACAGCTAAAGTCTGGAGTTGGCAGTCAGGGAATGCAGCCGATCCAAGCTGACCATGCTGACTGTCAAGTGTCTGGGAGGAGGGCAGCCTGCCAGGATGAAAAGGGGCTGCCATGATGGGGGACCAAAGGATCCAGCACAGCAGAGTGAAAAGGTTCCCCACCTCCGACCTAGATATAAATCCAGTGTTTTGATTAGCAAGTAAATGTACATCCTTACATTGCCACATGCGGATTTGGGCTGTGTGTTGTTCTTCTCCTGCTCTAGCTCTTCAGCAAGACCACAGGTACTGCAGAAGGGAGAGGCTTTATAAATCTACATATAAATCTATTTAACAAACAAATCATTATATAACAGTTTGCAAGCAGGCAGTGGGTGGCTTATTCTTCCTTAGAGAGTCTGTATAGCTCTCAAGACATGCTGGTTCTTACTTCTCTCCTAAATAAATTTTATTTTATTATACAAATGCAATACAGAAAGAAACCCGAGAAAGAAAATATGAAAACAAGAATATAGAAACAAAAGTCTTACAACCTCTGATACATATTTCTTATTACTTATTTCAAACCTTTTGTATCGCATTTTAATATTTCTTAACACTTCTTCAATTATAACTTATGCTCCCCCACCCCTCTCCTCCCCTCCCCCCATACTTCCCTCATGTGCAATCTTATTAAACTTATACTATTCTATTCTATTCTGTTGTGTTATTTATTTTTGTTCTTGTTATACACATTACTTCTCTCCGATCTGATCACAGCGGTGCTGTGCAGCAGAGAGTATCTCAACTGCTACAAATAGGACAGAACACCGAGAAATGCAAATTCCAAGACCTTCCCTATTATTTAGGGATGGGCATAGGGCTGCATATACATTCAATAAAATAAATTTAGTTGAAGAATTCCAGCTCCTGGCCTAGGTTTCAAACTTAGGAGAAACTACATTTCCAACGAACTGACCTTATGTACCGTTATTTAGAAGTCCTGGTTTCCATGTGGACTCATTTCCAAGTTTATGTACATAAGCTTGCAGTTCACACCCCCCCAAGCTTATTTCAGATGCACAAGTTGCATAACTGATCTCAAGCAATAAAGTTTAGATAGTTTGTAAACCAAATTAAAAAAACAAACATCCCTACTAGTTAATACAAAGAAAATCTTATAAAAACAAAACAAAAAGAAGAAAGAACAACATGTAAACCTGAAAAAACCCACATGCAGTTCGAGTAGCATATTTGCTCATGTCACAAAAAAGTCACTTCTCTTGAGAGTAACAAGGTGCTGGGCCTATGACCATGGAATAAAATTCATCTTAGGGCCAGAATGTCCATGTACAGTGGTACCTCAGTTTTCGAACGTCTCAGAAGTCAGATGTTTCAGTTTTCGAATGCCAAAAACTCAGAAGTAAATGCTTTGGTTTTCGAACAAGCCTCGGAAGTCGAACATGCTATGTGGTTTCCGCTGCGTGAAAGATCCGGAGGCACAGCTGTCGGCTATTGAGGTTTTGGTTTTCAAACGTTTCGGAACTCGAACCATCTTCCAGAACAGATTACGTTCGAAAACCAAGGTACCACTGTATTTCTGTACTCACCAGTTCTTACACGCTTTCTTTTTTCCAGAGTCCTTACAGGAAGGGGCCTTAAGGGAAGCTGGATCTGGCTTTTTCAAATCCTCAGGGTCTAAAAGCTCGTCTGAATCCAGAAGATCCTGGAAAGAAAAGAAGAAGAAGACCATGATCCATATGAAACTAAGATGTTTCCCTCTCCATTAAGACAGTCCCCATTTTGGGAGGTTTGTTCCAGGTGTGCTTCTGCACAGTCCTAGAGATATCTCAGAACAAAACAGCAGAAATAATGTGGCACTGACATAGCCGTCAGAACACAGAGAAATGTATAAAATAAGGGCATTCCTCTGCTTGCATTAGGTGATTTTCATACTCACTGCATCCTCATCGTCCATATCATTGGCAGAAAGAGTCCAGAGCTTTGCAGCCATGGGATCCACAGCTGGCTTTTCTAAGGAGAATAGAATAAGGAATTATAGAGAACAGAACAACAGTGGAGTCATAGCACATCTTTTGTCTAATCCATTCTTGGGACCTTTTAGCTCAAACTTTGTTAGAGAGCACCTCAGCATACTTTCAGATCTAACTATGGAAAATCTATTACAATGCATCCAACATAAGGTCTGCTCCCAATATAATATAAAATCTTTACGTGGCCCTCTAACATGGTGGCATGACAATGAAAACACATTATACTGTGCTCTGAAGCACATCACTCTGTGAAGTTCCGTGAGATGCTGTCATGATAAAATAGGGCTGCCACAGCTGAGATACTGTACTTTCTGCTTTGATTTTCTTGCAGATCCTCTTACAGAGAAAGGGGGTGCTCAACATAAAGGCCCATTTTCCCCTTAATAGCTCCCCACTCAACAAATGATGGGCACGAGACCTAGAAGGCTAGCTGAAATTAAGCCCACAAACCACTCTGGCCAATGTAATGGTAGATTCCACACCCCGATATAAAACAATGTGAACATGTTCATCATTAGTTTAGCAATTTGCTTTTGAGGCTGAAACAAAGGCTACCAACAGACACTACGCTTATAAGCTAGAGGGTAAAGAGCACTGCTTTCAAAGACCATGTGTCAGTAACCACCTTGGTTATTATATTGACTTCTAAAGAACAGAGTGAATTCACATTCTATGGACAAGTGAATGTATTTCCTAATATTATGCTGTGAAGAGGAGAGATCCCTGTTCACCTCTCTCTTTCTTGACAAAAGAAATTTTGAGTTGACTTGAAGATCCCACTTCAAAGTTGGGTTTCTTGCCTTCCATCTGAACAGAATAAATTTCATTGCACTGGAAACCCAGACGTTTCTGAAGAGATTGGATTTGTTCAGAGGTTAAGGGCTCTTTCTGTAACTAAAAAACAAGACAAAGCAAAGTATTAGCCTGGTGTCAAATCCATCCCAGAGTACCCAGAAGAAACGGCACATTACCACCATGATACCCTCACAATATTTTTTCCCTCTGTAGAAACCTCATCCAAAGAAACCCAATGGTAGTATTCAACTAAGTCTTTCTCACGTGTAGACCCACTGAAATTAATGACCCTCAGTTAGTCAGGTCCACTGGCTTTACTATGTATACTCTGAGTAGGACTAGCAGTGAATGCCACCCAAAGCAAGCATTTTCAAGGCTACTTTTTGTGCATTGTTAAGTTTTCTGGAATAAATGATCTCTAGAAGTCTCAATATCCATATACTTACCTCCTTTACTTCCACCAGCCCTGAGAGTGTCAAAGCTGCAGGTAGCTTGGGGATTGTCTTGAGTCCATTGTTGTTACCTGGGAGGTGCAGGACAAGGAGGAAACAGCATCCATAATCAACTAGGTGCAGCGCTGAAAGTATGACTGTCCCACAGAAGAGAGTCACACAGGCCTCATTCTTTGCATTTCCTGAATCACTTCAGGAACTGCCAGACATCAATTCAATTAATTAGGAAATATAGTGGGCTCCGGCCCTCACTAATATAAATGGGTTATTTCTAGCAAGCTCCCAGTAACTGAATCCCTAAAGCCCTCTAGCTGATCTTAATTATTAGAAGGAAGTGATTATTAGGTCAATCACTGAATCAACTTGTTTAAATATCTTGTTCTCTTGCACCATAAGCAGGAATATTTGCCCTGCCTTGAATGTGGTATAACTGAACTCAAGAACACACAACTTCCAGCAGTGCTTCCACTGATACCCAGTTATGTTCAGTTATAGATGCTGTATCTGGTTAAATCAACTCTGTCATGACCATTTGACATGATGAGTGTAGACAAGCTCTAAGCTATGGCAGCTTAAATTCAATGAAGCCCTGGGCAAAACTAACTGGGAGACTCAGGAATCAAGAGGATAAGGACTTTTAAAAAGAATGGGGAAAATTAATAATTTACCTGAGAACAGTGTAAGCAAATTAAAACTTTAGCTGGTCTTTCAGAATCACTTGTAAAGCAATGAGGTTTATGCATAACTTATAGTAATGAAAAATATGTAGAATATATTATGTAGATTGGTAAAAAAATTGTTATTAGGACCCATGTAAGGGATGGGGGGAAGTCACGTGATTCAGAGAATCTCATGGATTGATTATATAAAGAATTTTGTTATTAGTACGTATTCACAAAAACCAATAAAAAGCATTTTAAAAAAAAGTTAAAAGAAAAAAACACGAATAAAAATAAACTCAACGGAGCCCATCAGTCAAATTAATGTTTGACACCCACGGTCCAGAGCAAAGAGAAAAGTTACCCCCTTACCTGTTTCTGTCGTCACTACTTCCTTCAGAAGGACACGGCCCCCTGGCTTGACTATCCGAGCTATTTCAGCCAATACTTCTGCACTATGCACAGTCAAGCTGCCAGGTAACAGGCCTGACAGAACTACATCAAAACTGGATTCCTTATGGGATGCTGAAGAGTTAAAAGAAGAGTACACATTATCCTTCTACATACATATGCATGCCGTCATAACTGATGGGGTTTTACACCGTGACGTCAGCAGTATTTTTTCAAAGCCATTTTAAGTGGTAATCTTGGAAAACTCTTACTGAGTCAGTCACTGAACAGAATTTCTAGATTTCTTGAGATTGCTACACACAAGGCTGCAATGCATTATTTTGGCTGTCTCCTCGCCTCTGCATGCTGCAGTCAGAATCAGGCCATTTAGGCAATTCACGTATTGTATGGTAAAAACCCAGGTACACTAAGAAAAGGATAAAATCCTTTTCATGGCCACAAGTTCTTCCCATGTTGTACAGAATGTCATTGCTGTGTGTCACAAGCAGCCTGACAGACAGGCAAAGAGACAGCAGTCACTGCCCCATCCCTGTTTGTCAACTTTGCCATGGCACCAGAGCAACAAGGGCATTTCTCAGGCTGTTAGTGACTTAACAAGGAGCTCAATGCTGTTTCCCCCTCTACACACAACACTCTATGATGTCCAACATGTCTTGGTTCAGTGCTACGATGAGACCTTAAAACCAAACACAGCAATGAATACTTTTTTGACACTTACATTGGAGCAGCTGGTTGATATTTTCTACAGATACATGACCCTCAACTCCAACAGCAGCCTGGATGTTCTGCACAAAACTTTGCAGAGCTTCAGCAGGAGAATGCATATCCCAAATCACTGCCACTTGCTGGCCCATGGAGATCCCATGAGCCGCCATGTCAGAAACAATGCAGAACCTGAAAGAAAGAAATAAGCCAACTGTTGACAAAGTGCAATATATTAAGCGTCAAAGAACAGAGACTTAAATCAACAGGAATTTCTGGAGATTTCCTGGTTGTCAATATTAGCAGTATTGCTCTAAAGAGAATGTGTCAGCCAGTTTCCCCAAATGGTATGAATCCTTACAAAAGATGGTTTCAGTTTAAGGGACTTTGCTTCCATTTTCAGTTTCAGCACTGTTACCAAGATCTAGAGAACACAGGGGTAGTACATTTATTTATTCTTATCTCATCTGCACACATTTGAACCATGGATCTGTAGAAGGCACTACTGTCCCCCAAATGGTACAGATAAGAGTTTCAAAACATTCAACACTACAGATAAGCAGATCTTAAGCAACCAATGAAAATGGAGCAATAAGAAGTCTAGAATCAGTGGGTAGCAAGTAGTGAGACCATGTCTGCACATCAACTGATCAGGGTCTTCCATTTCCACCAAGGTTCTCCCCTTTTGCTGAAAGTAATTGGGCCTGGTAAAGAGTTCAATCATACACATCTCTTTAAAGATCAGTCTCAAGACCTTTTGCTCACTTTCTGCACCTTCAGCTGTGGCCAGCTTCAAATGAAGCATCCTTACCACACAGAAACTGAGCTACTCAACTTGAAAAACAAGAGTCTTTTATGCAAACTGGGAGGATGATGCCTTTTTTCAAAAAGACCTGCAGGGCCTCTCCATGAGGTTCCTCCCTCAGCTATCACCTACCCTCAGCAGTTCTATCAAGGGAGGGCTGCAAAGGCAGGGGGGCTTCTCCACTGCTGCTGCAGAAAGACCACCTTTGTGAGGTTTCTCTTATTGCCTCTGCTTGAAAGACCAGCAACTTTGGGTTCCTCTTCTTCAAATGACTGCATTCCAGCTGGCCATCGCAAGACCTTTGTAACCTGGCACCTGAACTTGAGTATGCTTTGGGCTAAGCAACAATTACCGATATTATGGTGAGGAAGGCTGCAATTAAATTCAATGACTAGGTAGGAGGAAAAAAAGATATAATCCCAAGAAGAAACTGAAGGACGCTCTCTGATGAACCAAAGAGGATGGGGATATATTAAGTTACTTAGTGAGGAGGTGGCAGCAACCGAAGAGCAGCACAGCTGATAAAAGTGTTGGAGTAGTCCGCCAACCTGGCCCTTCCGGGCATGTGGGACTATAACACACATCAGCCTCAGCAGGAGTCCAAAACACCTGGAGGGGGCCAGCTTGGCAAAGGCTGGACTAGAAGCTGAACGACCCAAGTTCATATCCTGACCCTGCCACAGGCTCACGGGGTGACCTTGGCACGGCCTGAGTCTCTCAGCCTGGCCTACTTCACAAGGTTGTTGTGGGGATTTAAATGGGGAGAGGGGGAGAGAGAACCATGTACAAACATGCCACCTCGAGCTCCTTCAAGGCTTCTCTTTCCTCCTGCACCAAACAGGGAAGGGCCGAAGTGACGTCACGAGCCGCCCAGGTGCCGGGGAGATGGGCGGCCTCGGGGCAATTCGCGCGTGCGTCTCTGTGGGCCGGGGGTGGGGTGGGGCACGACGACCCCCCGCCTTCCGTTAGGCAAAGGTCTAAAGGCGACCCAAGGGCAGCGAGGAAGACCCTCGCCCATTTCAAGCGCAGGAGGGGAAGAGAACGTGCCCAGGCTGCCCCTCCCCGCCCGCGCCTCGTCACGTACCGCCTTTCCCGCTTTCCTTCCCGGAGCCGCGAGCTCAGCAGCAGCGGCCGCCTCTTCTTTTCAGCCCCTCGGGACGGAGCTTTCCCGACTCGTCACGAGCTCTCGATCGGCCCTCAGTTAGGACCGCCCCCTGCCCTTCCCAAAGATGGCGATGAGCAATTAAAAAGTGGCTCCTGACGCCCCATTGCCCGTTCTAAAGATGGCAGCCAATGGATGGCCATTTGTGAAGCATAGAGATAGAAGAGGGGTAGGGGTGGGGAATGGAAGAGGAACTTTTCTGAATTTTCCAAAAGCCGCCATTGTCCATGATTCTCTGAATCATGAGTGTGGGGTGTTTTATTGCCCCGGCCATTGAGTCGACTGTGCTGGGTGATCTGGGAGCTGGAATCTGGAGGGTAACATGTACCCCCTTGCGTTCTAAGGGAGCGTTGTGGTGCCACACTATTTCTAGCCATATTTATTTACTTCATAAATTTATACGCCGCTTGATTGTAAAAATAGAAAGCCTCTCAAAGCGATTATCTGTCTGTGATGCAACGCCGCTATAGCTTGCAATGTGAGTTGCAGCAGAAAGCCAGTAAAGCCCAGAAGTGTGGATTATACAGATAACTCTATTCTATAGCTCCAGCTTCTCTCTCTTCGAAGCCTGCCAGCAGGGGCGGTTCCTCCCACTGCCTGTTTGCCCTCTTCAAAGATGGCGGCTGCCCCTTCGAGCTTTCCACTCCGAGGCGCTTCTTATTGCTCCCTGGCCCATTGTAAAGATGGCGGCGGCCGCGGCGAGTCTGAGGCGCGCGGGTTGGGGGCTGCTACGCTGCCAGGCTGGTGAGGAGCAGCTCGGGCGGCGGGTGAGGGCGGGAAAGGGAGGGGGCCGCCTGCCGACCCCCCCCTTCCCTCCGCGCCCGGGAAACGGAGCCTGCGGTCGGGGCCTGGGCGGGGTTTGTGGGGCGGGGCGGGGAAAGGTGAGGCGAAGGGCAAGTGGCACCCAAGGGCGGCCCTGAACTCTCCTTGAGGGGCCGGGGAGGCGATTAATTGCGGCTCATTTGCGGAATTCATGCAATCATTATGCGCTGTTGTGTTTAATGAGGCCCAGGAAAGGGAATCATGTACAATCAAAATGATAAATCATTTATTTATTTGCTTTCAGCCTCTTTACACCTGGTTTGAACGCTAAGCCATAGCTAAACTTGGGCCATATAAAATATTATTATTATTACCATTATTATTTGTTTCATTTATTCATATTTATTTGTTGCAATTACATCCCACCTTCCCCTCCCCCCAAAGGAGCTTAAGATGGCATGCATGGTTTTCTTCCCCTCCTCATTCAAATCCCCACAACAACCCTGGTAGCTTAGGCTGAGAGGCAGTGACTGGCCCCCAAGATCACCCAGTGGGCTTCATAGCTGAGTGGGGATTTGAACACAGCTCTAACACACCACTTCATCAAGGTGTGCAAAATGCAATTCCCCAAGTTCACTGCAGCCATTCCTCACATGCCTCTTTAATTTGGTGGAAGGGTAAGGTTTTGACTTCCTGGGCAAGTTTAGTTCTGAGTTTCTAAAGGGTCTATGATGCAAATACCAGCTTTAATTTGATTACTTGGAGTATGGCTTCAGATGAATATCTGTGTCTACATATACACATTATCCAAATGTCTACTGACCTGTTCACCAACTTACACTGATGGACATGCCAACAAAGCTAACCAACCAACCAAGTTTCTTGCATACTCACAATCAAATGATTATTTGTTTAACCCAGACTTTTGTAGTGGCATAAAGCAGCTCAGCACATGCACTTGTTCAGTTTCACTGAACAGAAATATGTCCTTCTGCAACAATCAAAGAAAAAGCATATTTGCCTGGACTGACAAACATATAGATAATTGCCAGTGTAATCTGGGTATGGGGCAATTCTTGGCTAACATTCCACTTGCATTGGCTAACTTCTTTTGGCATGTTAGGAAAGAAGCTTTCAAAGGTAATACTTGTTTGAAGTACCGGTATCAAGTGATGGATTGTATGAGCAGAACCCAGCCCTTTTTGAGAAGACTAGAGCATATACAGGCTTAGTCTAGGTCCAAATCTCTGCTCATACTTGCAAATTTAGAAGGTAGCCTTGAATAAGCAATTTTCTCTTGGTACCAGGCATTCCTGTCTCATTGGCTAGTTTCATTGGGTTGCTTTGATTCTAAATTTTTATAACTGTACTTCAAAAATGAAGTTGATGTGGTTAATAAAGACGATAGTTTTTTCTTACTGAACTGGTTTCTGTTTCAGTCTTCAGACGCCAGCTATACCCAGTGCAACGTACCATTCAGGCTGCAGCTGTGCTGCGGAGAGCGTCAGATGAGCAGAAACATCAGCCCCCCCAGTCTTCCACCCAGCAGCATTTGGAGTCAGAGCCAGTGGGGGAGCAGCATGATCAAGAGCATCCACACGTACACCCCAGGTAAGCTGCATGCTGCCACCACCACTTAAAGCTCTGAGAGATCTCATTTCCCACAAACTCACAACCAGTTCTGGCGTAATGCTTTGTATTGCAAGCAGGATGTGATATTTCTGCATCCCTGGGGAGGCATGTTCCTGCGAGTTCTTTTGAAGCTGGCATCTCCTTCCCATGCCTGTAATCCCAGGATGACGTGAGCAGCATTGCAGTGTGTCTTCTCTTACTGCCCCCATAAAATCCATACTGATCTTGTGATGAGCAGATCCCTTGATTTATCACAGGAGGCGTTGATGCCCTTGTAAATGTTAACAGACTAACATTGTGTACACTGAGCAAGCAAAAGTTTGAGCACAGGAAACTGTTGGCAGCTTTTAAATTGGCAGGAATTATGAAGGCAATGGAAAAGTGATATGGGAGACCAAAATGGCAGACTCCTTGGTATTTGAGGGTGTGACTTTGTATTTTTATTCTCCTAGTTACACGGATCAGGGAGGTGAAGAATCAGAGGGCTATGAAAGTGAGGAACAGCTGCAGCATCAAATCCTGACAGCAGCTCTGGAGTTTGTCCCCACTCATGGCTGGACAGCAGATGCTATTGCAGAGGGGGCCAAGGTAGCTATCAAGAGGACTGATGTGCTAAGAGGTGCAAGAAGCATATGCATGAGGTGCTAAACACAGCAATGCTAACCATGTCTACTCAGAAGTAAATTCTGTTGAATTCAGTGGGACTTACTCTCAAGTAAGAGGAGTTAGAGTTGCAGCTTTAGTTAGTTTTTAACTGTTGTGGTGGTCCCGGAACAATTCTTATTTATGTGGGTGCTGAGAGGCTTGTGACAAAGAACGTAAAACTTTGCAGAGCTATAACTTCCAGAGTTGCCTGGTGGGAAGCCATTGCAATTAACCCATTTTAAAGTTTGTTGGCCACAATGGGTCTTTACCCACAAAGCACACACAAGACGTGATGTAAGTCTTGTCTTGAGGGCTCCTACATTGTATGTAGAATCTATGTTTCTCCTTTCTGCAGATGGAAAACAGTAATTTGGAGGATGTTTTGGATGATATCATTGCAATGCAGAGGGATTAGCTGTACGATCCTTAAAAACCTACAGTGTAGAGCAGAGCTGCCTGAGTTTTAACAGCAGCATGAAAGCTACTCTGCACATGAGAAAGGACCATAATGTAGAACTACAGTGTTCGCCACAGCATTGTTGCTTTGCTAGGAATGCTTGTACCAAGCAGCATTGCCTGCTTTCTGGCTCCTGGGTGATTTACCTGTTCAACTTGTTTCCCTTCTTCCTTTTAGTCATTGGGTCTCTCTGTTGCTGCAGCAGGGCTCTTTCACAATGATGGCAGCGAACTGATCCTGCACTTTGTAGCCCAGTGTAACTCTAAGCTGACTGAACTTTTAGAGGAGCAACACAAACTGGTGCAGCTCGGTCAAGCAGAGTGAGTACTGGTCACCGCAGCTGTGCCGCCATTTCAGGCAGAAACACAACAGGTGACAATTGTATGTTGACACAGAAAACGTAACCGTGGAATCTGGTCACAAGGAGGGCACTTGTGAGGTAGTTTCCCTAATGCATCTTGCTACCGATTTTTGATTAAAGAATAAAATCACAATAAATGATCTTTTCCTTTTAAAGGAAGAAGAAGACAGACCAGTTTCTAAAGGATGCTTTGGAGGCCAGGCTGAGAATGTTGATTCCATATATTGAAAAATGGCCCCAGGTACAAACCTAACATTATTTTTAAAAACATGGGATATCCCTTAGGGTGTTATCTATGTTCATTGCTTTGTATAGCAGAATTGGTATATTTCTTATAATTCCCTGGGAAGCCAGGCGGTTGAAGTTAAACTAGGGATTTCCACATATTAGGGAGGTATTGGAAGAGTGGAGGGGAAAGAATGTGTCTTCCCCCTTTCTCTCTTCCTGAACAGCTGTCCCTCTCCCCCTTGAGGCATGAGTAGCACTACTAGGCTGCTATTCTAGGATGGATGGAACCTTGAGCAGAAGCACTTGTTTTGGAGGGCAGGGATATGCTACAACATTGAGTTGCAGATAACCCTTGCTGTTGTTGTTGTCACCCCAAATTCCTTAAAGGAAGAGTGATTGATTATTTAATTTATGTACCACTTAATATACCGTATTTAAAATATTTCTAAGTGGTGTACAGAAAACTGAAGCGACAATTTAAACAAAATATTTCAAAAAAATACACAGTTACATATAAAAATGATACATTAATACAAAGGTTCTAATATAAAAATCAGTATCAATTCATTTCCCTTCTGACACACTCTCTCCTCTCAGCCTCCAAGCTCTCACCCAGGGACCAAACAAACTCAGCTCACCCACAAAAGTCTCACTATGAGAAGAGTTCCTGGAAACAGCAGACATCACCAGGGGTGCCCAAACTTTTTTCAAAGAGCGCCAGATTTGATGAAATGAATATGTGTGAGGGCCATCCAAAGTCGACCGGAGGGCCAGATTTATGGGTGGGTCCAAGGTGGATAATACTTCCTCAGGCTGCCCATGGCTGTGTCCCATTTAGCTCCACTCTCCACACCCAGTTCCAGGTTCAGCAGGTTTATTGAGCTTTCCAGGGGGTCTAAAGGATGGGAAGAGGGTCGCCTCCACTCAGCGGCTCTTTCTTCACCCTCTGTCCTCATCTCCAGCTGCTTATACCTCTCTCTGTTCATCCAGTCAACAGTGCTGTCATGTTGATTAGGGTGAGAGATGGAGTGTGGGGTGGGGAAGCAATTCCTTTCACTTTTCAGATCCCAAGGGCCTTTAGTAGCAGTCATCTTCTTGGAATCACAAAATATCAACATATCCATAATTTATTTTTCCTAATCAAGTATGATAGGAAATTCAAGCTTGAGTTAGATTGTCCCTGGTATCAAAGTTTGAATTGGATTTCTCTGTGAATTGTTTTAGGGCTCTGGTGGCTGCCAATGCTAGGTTCTTAGGGTAATAAAAAAGCATTACCAATGTTTTCTGTCCCATAAGATGGGCACAGGCAGTGGAGTTGAAGCTATGATGTGTGCAGAAACGGCAAGGAATCAATACTGGGAAGACTTGTATAGCAGGGATAGCCAACATGGTGCCCACCAGATGTTGGCTGAACTACAGCTCCCCTCACCCCTGACCATTGGCTATGCTATCTGGGGTTGATTAGACATCTAAAAACATGATGTTGGATTACTCCTGCTGCAGATGAAAACAAGGTGTATAGAAAAGAGGGGAGGAAAGTCTGTGGGTGAAGAGTGCTTCTCCTTGCCTCATTAATTTATCTGGCTTTTCCTCCTTCCTAGGCTATTAGTGTGCTGTTGCTGCCACACAATATCCCAGCCAGCCTAAACCTCCTGACAAGCATGGTGGATGACATGTGGCACTATGCAGGAGACCAGTCCACCGATGTAAGTCTGAGCATGACACAGATGTTGATAGGACTTTGGGGAGCAACAGGAAAGCTTGAAATGTTCTGCCTTGCATGATAAATACATTCTGGGCTGTGCTTGGGGAAATTACGCAGTCCAAACACTTGCGGTGCTAAAAAGCTTTCAGGATTTGGTTTCCAAAGAGCTTGGGGGTATGATAGTTCTTCTTTATTTCATTAGCAACAGTCACTCGCTGAAAAAGGAGGACACAAGGAGGATACAACTCTTAAGTGCCAAGGGTCCAAAAAGCCCTGTAGGTAGGATCAGAACCGTTGTAACACCGCCCCCCCCCCCATACTCATCCCATGGAGCTGATCTAGGATGATACCATGGTAAGTGGTATCAAAAGCTGCAGCAAGATTGAGAAGGAGCAAAGTTGCACTCCATTTGTTCTGTTCTCGATAAAGATCATCCATCAGGGTGACTAAGGCCAGTTCAGTCCCATGACCAGACCTGAACCCAGATTGAAACAGGGCTAGATAATCCATATAAGCCAAGAGTGCCTGCAGCTGCCCTGCCACGACTCTTCACTACCTTCCTTAAAAGCGGGTATTTGTTACTGGTTGGTAGTTAGCTCAGACTAAACCAGCAGGTCGCGAGCTGGCTTCTTTAGAAGTGGCTGCACTGCTGCCTGTTTCATAGTGGTGGGGACTACCCCCTCACACAGCGACTCATTAATCACACACCCAGCTAATCAGATCCCCTCTGCTAGTTTTAATAAAGCAACAAGGGTAGGGCTCAAGAGGCCATGCAGTTGGGCATAGAGTTGCAAGCACCTTGTACATGTCGTCAGTCTGCATAAGCTAAAATAAATATGCAGCTTATCCAAGTGTGTCTGGGCAGGTAAGGATAATGGGTGACTGGGCTCTCACTGGCCCTCTGCTTAGTGGTGTGCCTAGTCATGCTGTCAGCAAATTAAAACAAAAACCAGATTTAAGTTACAGTGTTTATATATCACTTTTCTTGAAGACACCTAAGGTGAGAAAATAAAGCCTTATAAAAACTATTAAAAGAAACACAATAATGCAAACTAAAATGACCAAATCAAAGCAGACAGCACTTTTAGAACTGGTTATATTTGAAACTGACAGAATATTAGCTGACTGTACTGTGTGAGGTTTTTAAATTATAAAATTGTTTTCCTTTTATAGAAAGAAACAGAGTGGAATGTATTTATTTAAGTGACACACAGAGAGTTGAACTGGCCATTTGCCACAGTTCTTCTGCTCAGTATCCCACCTCCAGCCGGGACCACAAAGTGATGGATGTTCTTTGAAAACTCGTAAGCAGCTCCCTAAAAATATCCAGGGCTTATGAGAGCCATCAACTTTCTGGCAGGAAATAATAGCAAAGTAAATTATATCTTAATTAAAGCAATTAATGATTACTTGACCTATTGTGTTTACATAAGTAAGGGGTAGGAAAAGCTTAGTGGGTCTTGTTAATGAATGACTTTAATAAACTTGTGTGAGGATAAAATAGCAGCCACTGCAGTGACAAATAAGTAGCACACAGACAAATTAAGGAATAAACCAGAAAGCCAAATAAAGACAGTGCTCACACCAGGAAACTAAGGTTCTTTTTGGAGTATGCAGATTGTGGATGAACTTGTTAAAATATTCAGCCTTACAAATAGTGCTTAATTTTCTTCCCTCTCCCCCCTCCCCCTGAGCTTTCTTGGAAACTGGAAAAGTGTCTTTGCGTTGCTGCAGGACTTCATTGCAACTATTGTGGATGGCACCAGATATGTTCATTAGGTAGTTGCAAAAGAATCCAATTTTCCACTTTGGTTAACAACAGTTTCGAGAAGTGATAAAAAGAAATAGGAGAATGTCATTTGTTATAATGGATTTGAGTGACATGTTTTTTGAAGTTTCGACAGGCTGAATGAGATAGTAATTGGTTCTCAGCTGTGGTGTGCCTAACATAGTTTTTATGTAACCTGTGAACTGATAAATGCCCCAAACAGATGCTGGTTCAATAATAATCTCTACTTTGCTGATCTGGAGGATCCCGACTGTCCTTTTTGTGTTTTTTTTGTGTTAATCCCTGGTTTACATGCTTGATAGACAGATACCAGGGTGATTTCTTGGGCAAAAATTTCTATTCTACTAGAAGGTAGGTGCTGAATTATTTTCAGAGGCTTGTTTAATTGTTCAAGTGAAATCCTGAACATATGTATACAGAAGTACCACCAAGTTCAGTGCAATGTGCTTCCATATAAATGGATATAGGATTGTAGTCCTTGTATGTTGCAATAAAAAGACAGAATATTGTGACACCTTCAAACATTTATTGTCCATGAGGTTTCATGTGGCTGGTTTACCAGCTAGTTTGACTGAACTTCTTGCTTTGGGGCTAGTTGCTAGACTAACATAGAGCAAGGCCAGTTTGTTTTTCAGCTCAGCAGTGGTGGTAGGTGGTGTTTTTAAAAGCTGTATGGCCTACGATGGTGAATAGAGAGATTTTGCACTGAGCTGTGATCCAGTATTCTGCAGAAATAAATGGGCTGTGCAATAGAGACCCATGAAAATCTGCTGGGTCCCATTTACATACTAGAATCTTTCATCCATCAGTCCTAGGAAGGAGTGATGCTTCAGTGCAAAACACAGCTCTACATTTGCTGAGTTTTTAATAATAATAATAATAATAATAATAATAATATAATAATATAATAATATATGCTGCCCATCTGACAGCTTTGCCCCAGCCACTCTGGGCAGCTCCCAACAGAACTCATTGCAGATCCAGCAGTTTTTGCTGAATATTTGGGTTCACTTGTCACAGAAATCTAGGTTTAAAAATAATAATGCAGGTTTTAAGTGCTATGTCTACTGGTCATGGATTGGTTAGTTTCATATTGGTATAGCCTGTGAAGTCTTATATTCTTACAGGTACTCATGTAACTTTGTCTCTTACCCTTACAGATAAACTGGTACACTCGTCGAGTGGTGCTTGCTGGCATTTACAACACTACAGAGCTAGTAATGATTCAGGACTCCTCTCCTGACTTTGAGGAGACTTGGTCCTTCCTACAAAACAGAATAGCTGATGCCATGAACATGGGACACACAGCTAAGCAGGTGATGCCTTCATAATCCATTTATAAACAGCACAGTCTTCTGTGGCACATGTGAACTGTAGCTTTGGTCATATTTTTCATGTGTAGTGTGTGTTTAAACCCCAGAAGTAACTTCAGCCAGCCTTCCCCAACCTGCTGTCCTACATATATTTTGGACTACAATGTTCATCAGCTCCAGCCAGCTTGGTCATATAATGCTGGAGCTGATGGGAGTTGTAATCCATAACTTCTGTAGGGCACCAGGTTGGGAAAAGGCCAGTTTAAGCCATAGGTGGGAAACCTTTATGGGGTTAAGGACTCATTCGCTTGGAGGAAAGTGGGGAGGACAAGAGTCAGAAGTGGGCTAACGGAAGGCACCCTTTTTTTTTGGCCTCTGCCCCATTCTAAACATCCGTTCATGCAGTCTCCCCCATTTGCACAATACAACTATTCACGCATCCATCCATTCACATACCTCAACATTTATGACGCACATATTTTGCAAATAATTAGGATTTGGGTTCAGAATATCTTTTTAATTGGTTGTTACATCTTATGAATGCTAAATTGTATTCTTAGTCTAATTTAGGAGATTTAATGCTTAGCTGCTGTCACACAGTGTTCTGTGTAGAGCTACTGGAGATTCTAGAAGCAAGTTTTCATTGATTCAGATTTGGGGAGATGAGTGTGGGGAAGAGAACTGTGCCTGTTATAGCCCCAAACCAACAACTTTGTTGGCTATTGGGTCACTCCTCTCTGCCCAGTGCACCAATGTAGCCTCCAAAATCCTCAATCTTGCCTGGGTGTTCCACAAGAACATGCGCACAGTCCTGAGGTCCTATGACAGGTTTTATCCAATGCTAGTTATACTTTGGGTAGACCCATTGAAACTAATGGAAGTGACTAACTAGAGTCCATTAATTTCAGCTCTAAGTAAAACATAGGTGGATACAACCATTCATGTATATAAACTCATAGTGGCAGCTAAAGTGGATGGGTCGAAGCCTACCTGAAGTTTCTCATTCTCCTCTCCACAATCCATCAGAAAGATGAAGTGCTGGAGGCAGGCAGGCAGACACTTCTCCTCAGATGGCACTGCTATCAATCTCCACATACTGTTATCTTATGAGAATTCCCTGTGCAACTATCTGCCTGCCTCCAGCTCTCTCTGCCTTCTCTTTCCATCTCCCTCATTTTTTTCTCATGGCTGCAGTTTGATCATGGTGAGAGCAAGAGAGATGGAGGAGACAGTGGTAGGCATGCATGTGAGGTCAGAGGCATGGCAACAGAGTGCTGTAGCTAGAGTGCCTTTTGGAAAGATGTTCCAGTCTAGTTATTGTGCTCCGGTGTCTCATTTTGTTGGTGTGCCTGCCTGCCTGCAGTGCTCTTGTCCTGTCTATCTGGTTCACCTTGTGGCTGTGACTAGATTGCAGCAAGGGGAATGTGAGAGACTTAAAGTGAGAAGAGAGACGCTGGAGTCTGGGATGCACAGATGAAGCAGCTCTGGCAGACCAAGTCCAGTCCACCAGTTCCCCATCCCTTAGTCCAGGTTAGGGAACCATTATCCTGTTTGCTGAGGGTGCATTTCCTCAGGGCTAGTTTGTCAGGGGCCAGAGCCAAAGTGGGTGGAATTTGCAGCATCACAGGATTTAATAGGTCTCCCCCTCTCTCCTCCATCTCTCTCTGTTTCAGCTTTCTTCTGTTTCCCACCCCCTCCATTAACACAGGTTGGAACTAATTATTTGTCACGGTCTTCTTCTCCCTCACCCTTTTCATTCCTCTTTCTATTTTGGCTCTGTCCCATTTATGGTATTTCCCCAGGCACACACTGTCTCTTGTCTCTGTCTCTCTGCTCTCTCTCTCTCTCTCTCTCACACACACCTGACATATATGGGGAAGTGATACCCAGAGGGATGGCACAGAGAACAAGACCTGCAGTGTTTGGAGGGTCACATGTAATAAGCAGCCGCCAGGTCGTAGGTCCCCCTTTGGCTGAGCTGAAACCTGCTTTGTCTTGCCAATTAGGAGTGCATTTTAAGACTCCTTAATGTGCATTGGCAGCCAGGTCTCCACCTACCTGCACCTGACATTGCATAGGATATCAGATGTGAGGGGGCATGTGGGTGTTTTGGGGGGAAATGGCCAAAGATTCTACACCCCTGCATTAAAAACATGCAGCATTTTGCTGACAAAGTTGGGACCTTTTCTCAGACAGGTACACAGATTGCCGGGCAAAGTCTAGCACTACCCCCATCTGTGCAACATATGAAAAGGGCTCTGGTGGCACATACTAGGTCCTGCCTACATGCTGTGGTGATAGCATTGGAAAGAACCATTATATTATCACCCACATAGTTGCAGTCAATCCATCTGTGCAGCTTCTCATAACTTTGCAATGCTTCGCTCTTATACAGGCCCTGGTGGAGAATGTAAGTTAATTCACATTAAGGAGAAGAAGTGGCACTCAATGCAATACACTTTATTGGTCTCTGAATTAAATCGGACTAATTTGCTTAGAAAATCTTCCTGGAGATTTCTAAGCAAGTCTTTTGTTAGTGTTGGAGCTGCTGCTGTGATGTTAATCGATTGCGTTTGTTCCAATTGTGCCTGGTGTTTGCTGTATACGTGCAGGTTTTTGGATCCCACTGAGATCCTAAGATTGCATGTCACTGTAGCCCGTTTCAGGTTTCTACAGATACTTCCGGCCAAATCGCATGTACTTGCTGTCAGCTCTATCACTGTAGAATAATTCTCTTTCTCTGCCCTGTCAGAAACGGAACATGGCTCACTCTACATGCAGAGCAGATGCTCTGCCACTGAGCTACAGCCTTTCCATATTGGGCTGGTCCACCAATGCAAAACCAGCACAAAGCAGAAGATTTCAGTGCCTGTGTTTTGTTTCCTAGGTGCAGGCAACAGGAGAAGCCCTTGTCCAGGGACTGATGGGTGCTGCCGTCACTGTAAGTAATGCCAGACGCAGGATTTCCTCAGGTTGTTGCATACCAAACAGCTCCCCCCTCCCCGGAAATTATGGATGCAATAATGGATATGGAGGAATGCAAAGGGAAATGGTTGCTTTTATGAATTTTTTTTTTTTAAGAGAGGATCTGCGAGGTAGTCTTACTTGCAGAATTTCCCAGATTAATCTGTATGGATGTTTGCACACAGTGTTTTTCATTACTCAAGAATCCTTCAAACAGCAGAGGTATATAAAGCTAGCTTGGGATCAAATTACTTGCATGATCACCTTACTCATATATGCCTACTCAGCTGCTTCAATCTGCAGAACTGGAGCTGTTACAGAAGCCACATAATACTTGAGCTGCATTTGTAAGAAATTGTTTTTTTTTAGTGTGGCAGCACCTAAACTTTGGCACTCCCTGCCTATTTATATTAGGCAGGCACATTCCCTATACCCTTCAGTGCCTGCGTAAAACATGTTTGTTTAGGTAAGCCTGTTCAGCCATGTAGAACATCGATGTATTTTTTATTTTTTTGCTACAGTTGATTTTAATTATATTTTAAATAACTGTTTTTATGGATAATTTCAGTGTTTTATTTTATATATTGTTAAACCGCTTAGAGGTCTTTTACAAATCCTGCAGCATATACATTTTGTTAAATGAATCCAGAATAAAATGTTAAATTGCTTAGTTAGTGAGCAACCACAAGACGTGTAGGAATTGTCTCTATAATCTGTTGCTACCCAGTGCTCTTCCTTAAAGCTGTTGGCTTCACATTTTTATCTTCCCAGTCCACTTTCCTGCCAAGCAACTTGTGTGTATTATGCAGGGTTCTGGTGTATGTTTTGGGGCAACATGTTCATGACCTCCAGAGTACTGACCAGGCCTATTTGGGCCTCACTTTCCATCCTAAGTGAATGAGAACATGCCATGGTGCATGTTTCAGAGAAATGTTGTTCAGGGGTGAGGGCAAGCTTTTTTCTTTTTTAGAAATGGTTGCTCACCTTGTTGATCTTATTCTCATTGAGGGACTCCTTCCCTGTAACACCATTTGAAAACCACAGCTTTCTAGTCATAAGGAGCAGTGGCGTATTCCTATGCTGCTCTTTGCAGCAAGTAATTTTCTCATTGGCCTTATATTTAATGACATATTATTTGTGCACCAAACAGATAAGGAATCTCACAGGACTGAACCAACGCCGATAAGATGGAAGAGTTGGGGGAGGGAGTTTCAAGACCCAACAAGAAGAGGAATCCCCTCGCAAGAAGTTTAAACTGTTTCCACAGTTTTTCTAGTACTATTAAAACACATGTTAAAGGTTGTCGGCCTAGTGTGAGAACCTTTCTTCCTGGGCTGTGTAAATGTCACAACCTGGTTTTCTGGTGATGATGCCGCTCCTGATGCTTGACCCAGTTAGCGAAAACTAACAATTAGGGTCCATTTTTAGAAGATTATGTGAATGAAAGTTGGTAACCAAAAGTGTCTTGCTTTCATTCTCGCCCTCATTTGCTATCTACGTGTCTGACTCAGAGGTTGCTGAATCATTGGGAGACATGGCCAGCACTGTGCCAAATTGTGTGGTTCTGCTCCAACTCTCAATACACTTCTGCTCAGGAAGGATTCATCACTTGTAGGCTTCTGTTGATGTTTTGTCACTGCTTTCAGTTCTCTTCCAGAACTATTTGCATGAAAGCTGATGGCAACTGTAGCTTGAAAGCTCAGCTATCAAATAGCCATCAGAGCTCTATTGCAAATGTATAATTTTCTCTGTTCCTGGACACTGACATGTCTGTAAATTAATAATAATTAAAATTCAAACTGCCTTCTGTGTGACAGTTTGCAGCTTCTTCATTCTGAGATTCATTCAGTCTTTTGGCATAAATAGTATCATCTGAGATTTCAGAAGATCCACAGTGATGGTACAACAAATGCAAGTTTTGCTATTTTGGGAAGGGCTGATACATGCACACACATTTTCATGCCCTACGTGAGTGAACGAGTTGTCATAGAATGTTGCCTAAAGTCACTCTGAACATCAAGGGAGGCAATTCAGCTGCCGGTTATGTTAATCTAGTTGTGTTGGACTCAAGGCTTAATATTGCTTGAGTCAGTTCTTTTTCTACTCTCATGAAGCTCATTGGGTGGCCTTCGGCCAGTCACTGTTTCTTGGCCTAGCCTACCTCACAGGGTTGTTGTGGGGGATTTTATGGGGATGTGGGGGAACAATGCCGCTTTGAGCTCCTTGGAGGAAGTATGGGATATACATCTAATCAATAAAATAAAATCCCAAGAGTCCTAGAGAGCTCACAGGCCTCTTCAAGCCTGGTTAAAAACCTTCTATCTCCCTGCATTCTGATTCAAACCGAAGCTGCTTCTGGTTCTGTGTCCCTTCCCAGCTCTGATGGGTGTCACATTTTTAAGGCTGGAAATTCTAGACAATTAACAATACAACTCTTGTTGCTTACGGATCCCATCAAGAAAAGCCATCACAGTGATTTCATAGCCAACTCATAACAAAGACACGTGTCAATCCGTCTTGGCCAGGCATTTAAGAGGGGCTGAGGTGTAGTGTCTCAGCATCCCTTTGTCCTTGAGAAACAGAAGCAACTGTATGGTTTCAAAGGGTCAACACCCTCTCATTCACACACCCACACCCCACTGTATCATTCTCTCTAAACTGTTATCTACTGTATAATACAATGCGCTATCAAATCTAATGCACACCCTAATTTTCACAATATAATCTGGCCAAAAAAGGTGTGCATTACATTCAAGTAAATACGATACGGTATAATTGTATGATGATAATAATAATAATCTGAGACTGGAATAGGGAGTAATGTTTGTTTATTGACCAAGCAGTTCCATTTTAAAAAAACAAAACAACCAAAACATTTTTGGCAACCCCCACTTCCGCACCCCCCTCCCCGCAGTCTGTGCATCAGATAATCCTGAGCCAACCTCTTCTCCATTCACAGCCTGTCCAAGCATTTGCATGTCCCATTCTTCACGCCACAACCTCCTCCATAGGATACTAACTAATTTAGGGGATAACTGCACCCCTTCCCTACTGACAGTCCATTAACAGAGCTGCCTGGCTCTGCCACTCTTCCCCTTGGCTCCCTGCTACTCCAGACTCCCCATGCTGGAAAGGCCAGACTGTTCTGGAAGCCCCTCCCAAGGTTTTTCCGAGAGGAAAAGGGCCAGCAGAGTTGGGTCTTCAGATTTACATGCCCAAATTCTATGGGAGAGGAGTTGCTCAGTAGAGGGCCAATGTGGCCTTTGGCAGGAGGATAGGGCTGTTTCCTAAATAACTGCAAGGTGCCTCTGTGATACGAACAGCTTAGCAATGAAACAGGCCTGCCTTTGCCAAGCTGCTGCCCCCTGTATGCTTTAGACTGCAACTCCCATCAGCCAGTGTGGTCATAAAGCTGGAGCTGATGGGAGTTGTAGTCTAAAAAGTCTGGAGAGTTCCGGGTTTGGGAAAGGCTAGTTTAAGCCATGGGTGGGGAACATTTTTGGGGTTAAGGGCTCATTTCTGTGGGGAAAGTTATTGGGAGACACACACACTGGTAGTGGGCAGGACAAGAGGCAAGCGTGGGCTGATTGGGGGCAAACATTTTCTCTTTCCCCCCATTCATAAACATGCATCCATGTATCTCCTCAACTTGCAAGACATGTGATGTGCATATTTTGCTAATAATTAGGATTTGGGTTCTGTATAGCTCCATGATCATCACACTCTCTACTTGGCCTTCTGGACTCTTCCCCAGCCCACTTCCCTCACTGACTCTGCATCTCACCCTGAGTGTTTCTGCCTAGCTGGAATGTCCCCTTGAACACTGATGGTGTCTTTTGTTTACCAGAATGGAAGACAGACTGTGTAGAAACTAGTGTTCTGTATTAAGGTAAACTTTTTCATTTGTTGTTATTTTGCCTCTGGTCCTGCCCAATGCTGGCATGCGGCCCTCGGGACGGTTGCCGAGAACAGAATGTAGCCTTGGGGTTTAAAAAAAAAAAAAAGGTTCCCCACCTCTGAACTCAGTAGTTCCTCTGCACACATGGAACACATTCTCTATGCTGGCAATGCTTATTTGCAAAGCACTTTCCCAGCATGAAGAGAGGGATGCCATTTTGGAAGCAGGTTTGGAAGAAGTGAGCAGACATAAAAGAGAGCAGGAGACAGATAAAAGCAGGGAGGTGAGTGAGAGGCTCTGGATGGGTTCAAAATATCTAAATGGCTGTCCCATGGAAGATAGAACGAGCTTGTTTTCTGCTGCTCCAGAGGGGAGGACCCAAACCACTGGAATCAAATGAAAACACATTCTCATCAGAGAAAGGGCCCCAAACTGTGCTGAGGTTAGGAATCTAGCAAATCTCAAGAACTATGCTTAGAAAAAAGCTACAGCCTGGGAGCCTCCTGCTGTTATTCCGTCTCCCATCAGCCTCAGCCAGCTTGACCAAGGAGTTTTAGTCCAGAAGTACCTGATAGGCTTGGAATGTCTCCCACCTGAAAGCTTAGAGTGCTGCTGCCATCCAGTGTTGACAATACTGAGCTAGATGGATCACTAAAAGGCAGTTTCCTATGTAATGGGCCAGTCACTGGGAATAGCTTTTACCAACAAAACTGCTCTGGGTTAGAAGGCTTCCAGGACATATAGATACTACGGGCGAATTATCTCCACTGATCCTATGTTTTGTGGGTCTCTCATCCAACTTCCCCGCCCTACTGGTACTTTGGCCTTAAAATATATTTGAATTGGGAGTGCTGTTGAAGCAAGGCTGCTTGGACATTTGCTGGTCCAATTCACAGGTGTCCCGGGAGGTCTCTCCCGTTCTCAGGTACAGACAAGATCCAAAATACAGTTATTTACACACGCAGAGCACAAGATTGTAAGATGTTAACTCCAGTGCTATTTAAACAGGGTGGTGGGTGGGGGGGGGACAACAACACAAAACAACACAATACCAAGGTTTGTACTACAATAAAAAGAAGATAGCCCTTCTCAAAGTTATTCAATAAATAGTAAAACTAGAAAATCAATTGCTTCTTTAAAAAATTTCAGCATAGGAATAAAACCAGCCACTCTGTGAAAGTGTTTCACTAATTCCGCTTAAAATTTCTAACTGGGCCAGGGCAGGTGGGTGGTTGTTTGAGGGGTTGGGGGTAGTTGGGAAATACTAGGGACAAAAGAGGTGGGGAGTGAAAGAATAAGCTCTGTTCCAGAGGTTGGCATTGGGCCTTTTGAACAGCAGGATTGGAGGATGGGAAATGGTTGCCAACTGACCTGGTGTGCTCCTGTCAGCAGCCTGCTCTAGAGATGTCAGCAGGTGAAGCACTTGAAAGGCCTTGACAGAAGCACCATCACAAGCTAAGGCCTGCAGATCAAGTAGCTATCCAGGGCAGAACAGCAAGGGCTAGTCAAAAGTTGGCAACCCCATGGCTGCCCACCTTCAATGCTACTGCTGCTGTTTCCAGGACAGAGAAAGGAGCTGCTTCCCCCAGTGGGTGGGTGAGGGGAGCCTTGGGAAAGCAAAGGCCTTGACGACCATTTGATTGTCTGCAGCCAGTCAAGTGAAGATTTGAACTGATTCTATTTTGTAGAGAACACTTGGTGGGGGACAGGTTGTGTGGAGGGTGTGGCCCTTTAGGATGTAAAACCTACCAGAAAGGTTAACTTTGCTTTGTGGGCAGGCCAGCCTTCACTACAACTTCCATCCGGCCCAGTTAGCACAGCCTGATGGAAGTTGCAGTCCAAATCCTGAGGGCACCGGGTTGGTGAAGACTGGGGCAGATCAGGGGGTGGATCTAAGGGCAAGAGAAGCTTTCCTAGTGGAATGTAGCAAAGACAAGCCAATGGTAAACATGGCAGCCCCAAATTATTTCAGCCCCCCACCCGCAAACATCCACTGGGAACTGCCCTTGTCTGGGGGAGGCTTGTGCGTATATTTCTATAATCTAGCACCCACATTGGAAAAGGGATGGTGAGCCCACCCCTTGCAGGCAATGAGCTGTCAATAAATATCCACAAGGAACAGCCGACGTGTGTACAGACTGAGTGAAACACCATCACTGCCTGCCCAGTGCAGACCTCCCTGGCCTTGCCTGCTCCAGCAGGCAGCCCACACTGAGACTAGAGAAGAGAGAGAGCACACCTGTGCCTCCCTCGGAAGGACGCTTGTTCAGAAGTCCCACCTGGAAAGGAAAGTGGCAGCTCCTTCTCATTAGGAGACATTGCCACAAAGGTTCAACTGTGTGTGGTTGGCCTTTCAAAGAAGTGAAACCTAAGCTCTGCTTTCTTAGATCTGCAGATCTTCTCAAAGATCATAGTGGGGTTGGACTAGATAACCCTTGGGGGTGGTCCCTTCAAATGCCACAATTCTATGAAATTATTTTTTTTTCAGGGACAAACACTTCTGTGCGCCGTGCTGTGGCACGGAAGGGTTGTTTTCTGGCCTCCCGAAGTCCCGCGAGAGAAGATTTTGCCAGGCTGTTCTGCAGAAAGTCCTGGGTTAGCAGCAACAAGCCCCACCTACCGCAAGGAGACCATGTGGCTTTTTTCTCTGCCTGCACAACCTGGTGCTTTGGCTACCATCTGGGAAGACTTTTTTTTCTGTCCGCCTGAAAGTTCTTCCCTTTTGGACTCGTAGCCGCTGGTCCCAATGGAAGAGAGGGAAAGGGCAACCCGTCTCACCATCCGTTAAAACACCTCGCCAGGATGGCTAAGAAATGTGCATTCCTGTGGGGGGTGGGGGAATCTCTTGATATATAGAATATGCACAAGCAATATTATATATTTAAAATAGTTTTAACAATATATAGCTAGTCCTCCCCCTCACATCCAGGCTCTTCCTTCCATCCCAGGCCTGGTAGGAGTTTGGACTGAAGTTTCCTTCCAGGCTGAACAGGGCTCAGATCCTTGGCTATGAACATCCTCCTTGAGGGCAGCCTCTGTGCAAACGATAGACTCTCCCCGCCGTAGCTGAAAAGCTGTCTCCAAACCCTTTCCGGAAAGGCGGGAGCAGGCACTGGACCACAAAATCTTCGGTGCTGAGCAACAGCACTTGTGGGCTGAGCTGGCCTCTGCCCGGGCTCTCTCCCTCCACCCAGGGCTGCATCACTGTGAAGCCGAGCTGGAGTCTTTGCTGTCGTTCTTCCCGCTTTTGGGAGCATTGGCTTCAACAAGATGAAACGGTTCAAGAGGTCAGTCTCTGAGCTGGCCTGGGCCGCCGAGTACGAGTCACCTGTGGGCAGAGAGCAGACCTCGTCTCTGTTTGGAGAAATGCATTGGCGTTAAGAAGAAGGACATAGGAGAGCCTGCTGGATCAGGCCCACGGCCCATCTAGTCCAGCATCCTGTCCTCACAGCGGTGCTGTCAGATGCCTGTGTGAAGCCAGCAAGCAGGATTCAAAGACATGAAGCACTTTCCTCTCCTGCGGTTTCCAGCAAATGGGATGCAGAAGCATCGCTGCCTCTGACTGTGGGGGCAGAGCATAGCTATCACAACTAGTACCAGCAATAGCCTCCTCCTCCATGAATGTGCCCAATGCTCACTGCCTCCAACTTAGGTAACCTATGAGCTATGTGAAGAAGTTGTTTCTTCTGTATTTCCTGATTATTATTTTTTGCAACATTCAGTTTCCCTTTGTCCACTTTTTCACACACTTCTGTCATGCTCCCTTCGCTACTCATCTTTTGTCTTTACTTTAAAAAGCCCCAAACATTGTAAACTTTTCCTCACAGGTGAGCTGCTCCATTCCCTTCATAATGTTAGTTGCCCTTCTCCGTCTGTTCAGTTTCTAAAACCTCTGCAATATCCTCTTTCAGATGAGGCTACCAGAACAGCACAAAGCATTCCAAGTGCAAGTTGTACCCTAGATTTGTACAGCAAATGAGGATGGAAGTGAATCTGATCAACAAACCCATGTGTGTTTCTGACACGGGGAGTTTCAATTTGACTGACAGGTCAGGCTATTTGACATAGCGCATGCTGTGACCCAGAAGCCCCTGGCTTGAATCTCAGCTCTGCCATGAATATTGGCTTATCTTACAGGCTCATTGCAAAAGTATCTGAGATGCAGATAATGTTAGTCCTATTCAGAGGAGACCCAGTCAAATTATCAGGGGTGACTAACTTAAGTTCATTCATTTCAGTGGATCTGATGCATTCAGAATGCTTCTTCATGCGCTACATAACTTTCAGTTTTTATGATTACGCATTATATTGTCATTTAACCAGCCTTAGTCAACCTGGTGCTCTCCGACTGTTTCAGCCATGCTAGCTGGCGCTGATGGGAGTTGCAGTCCAAAGCAGCTGGAGGCAGCCAGGTTGGCAAAGACTGGTTTTAAACACAGGCCATCTTTGATTCCTTTTTGTTGGTGTATTCTAATATTCTAAAGAATTATGGGTGTACACTTGTAAACTGTCCGGGAAATTATGGGCTAGAGTAGCACTATATCATAGATGAATCGACCTACAAGATAGAGCACTGTTTTGGCTGAAGGACGGCACAGAAACATCCCAAATAAAGACACAAATCCACTGGGCACAATCTTGCCAAAGTTTAAGCACTTTTTTTCAGTCCCATTGATTTCAAGAGAGATTTAGAGATGAGTTCAAGGCCCCCTGTGCAAATCAATAGGGCTTAAAAGTGCTTAACTTTCTTTGGATTGTGGCCATGGTGTTTTAAGATGCCAATACAATATCTAACATAATTGACTGCAGAGCAGCATCAAAACATGACATTAAATGAGGGTTGCCCTGTCAGCTTTCTGATATGTAGAGGCATCCTAAATCCAGAAAAATCTCATTTGGCCATGAAGGTCACTGGGTGACCTTGAGCAGCCACCGTCTTCCCTCAGCCTGACCTACCTCACAGGGTTGTTGTTGGGAGATTAAATGAGGAGGCAGAGGAACCACGTATGCCAACCTTGAGCAACTCGGAGAAGGTGAGTGAGCTACAAATGAAATGAATCAATGAATGGATACTATGCTGTATCTATGCTCTTCAATTATCTTTTTTTCTTAAATTGTTGAAATTGTGTCTGTTGCATACTTATACTTGGAACCGCTTTCATATCAATCGATACAAGCAGCTATAAATAACTTAAAAGAGAAAAATAGCTTAGTGTGCAATCCTACATGTCTCCATTGAGGTGAGCCACTCACAGTCTGGCAGGACTTATTCCCAGGTACCACCTGTGTGGCTGGGGTAGCCAGCCTGTGTCCCTTTGGGGGTTGCTGGACTCCCATCAGCCCTCCAAGTCACCATGGCCAATAGTTAGGGATGAGGTGTGTTGTATGCTGGGAACATCTGGAAGGCCGCAGGTCAACCAAGATTGCAGCCTTATTTTACCTCTCTGCTTTCTTAGCTTCATTTCCTGCCCTTCCACCACAATGGAGCCCATTAAAATGTTATTCAAAGCAAATTTAAAAAATGGCACCAGTTAACACCTTTAAAGTTTTAAAAGGTGCAGGTTGATTATAGCAAAGCTGCCTTTCAGTGAAAACCTATTTACAAAAAGGTCTAAGCTCAGAGTTACAGATTTCAGGATCTACTCCAGATAACCACCAGAAGCAAAATTATTGTGCTGTTTGTATGATGAAGATCCTGGAGGAAAGAAGTTAAGTTCCTTGAAAGCAAGGGAACCAGGCTCCAATTCAACATGGCACACGCAGAGCCCTTTTCAAAAAAAGTGAAACTCCAACCACCAGCGATTTTGTAAGATCTCGAGAAAGCGAGATCTTAACTTTTTTTAAAAGGGGCAGCTTTAATTCAGGGATCACCAGTTGGCAGCCGAAAGGCTGGATCTAGCCTGCAAATCCATTTTAATCTACACACACACACCCAGCAGCAACTGTAACAAACCAGCTGCAGCTCTGTTAGCACACCCTGAGGATCTTTAGGGTCACAGAACAGAGACGTAATGCAACGAGGTGCTTGTTGGAGCCAATGCAGGATTTGGATTTTGGGAGATTTTCTTTTGGGGATGGGGTGGGGGAGAGTTAAGGAGAAACGGTTCCGTGCACCCCCACCCCAAAGCCTACGCAGCTCCAGAAACACACAAGTGCCTACAGATTTTAGGGGTGTGGGTGGGAGACAACAGGACAATTGAATTCTGGGAGAAGCCCAGATCCCTCCCCCCCCCCCCGCCCCTTGCAGAGCAGAAACTCACCACTGTAGTTTGAGGATTCGGCAATGTTCTGCGAGCCGGTGATGTGGTGCCAGTAGGCGCTGCGTGGCAACATGGTGGTCGGTGTGCAGGGGTAGGAGTAATGCTCTGTGCCCTTGTTCAACAGCTGGAAAAGAGGAGGAGAGGGAAGATTTTGGGAACCAGAGCTGTGCACAGTGAGAGATAAAATGGCAAGTAGGAAATGCTGCAGTCTGGGGAGAGTTGAGATAATAATAGGGCCAACACAGGCAGGGGGTTGGAAGCTGGAACAAATTATTGGGGTCTGGAAGGTGGTCCAGAGCCCAATTATCTTGCATGTGTTTTATACAGGGACAGCCATCTTGTTTCACTGCCTGAGGCAAAACAGAAAGGTGCTTCCCCTGCCAAAGCCTCGCGAGACTCCAGTGGGGGGGGGGGGGGGCAAGTCTCACTGTGCTGTTTTGGACTACAATTCGCAACTACTCCCAGGATTTGTAGTTCAGTACATCTGGAGGGCACCAGGTTGGCAAAGTCATCGTACATTTAAGGCACTGCGGGACAGCTTTAAACTGCCATGGCTCCCCCCACAATATTCTGAGAGCTGTAGTTTGTAAAAAGGGAAGAGAGTTGCTAGGATCCCCTTGATCCCCTCCCACAGCTATAATTCTCAGAGTGGTTTAACAATCTATCCCTGTTCAAAGGAACTGTCTGGGAATTGTAGCTCCGAGAGGGGAATAAGGGTCTCCTAACAATTCTCAGCACCCTCAACAAACTGCAGCTGTTTAGAGAGGCAGGATACTGCTTTAATGCATGGGGTGAATGTGGACTAACTGAACTTTAGTGTTTGGGCTGATGTTTTAAAGGTGTCACAAGAATCAAGGAATCTCTCCACGCATCCTCTCAGCTGCCGCCTGGGGGCAACCATTCCTGCAGTGGAGAGCTGGGAAGCAGAGCTCACTCTGTCAGCTCTGCTGTGACAAGCTAGCCGCTAGCCCCACCATGCCTCCTCTCCCTTCGACGGTCACCAGGGGGCAGCCATTCCACCAAGCTGCCTCAGTGGGGAGAGATGGGAAGAAGGTTTCATCAGCTTTCATTCCAGCTCCTGAACTGTTTAGAAACTGGTGCCTGAGTTTTGTTCCTCTTCCTCGTCCTTTCCCTTCATTTTTTCTAGCTTGTTAAGCACACGGGTAGGGATTGTATGGAAAATGCTCTGGGAGTCTTTGTGGACGAGGGACAAGCACAAATGCTCCAAAATAAAATAACCAACCAACCCACCTCCCTTTCACACTTGCCTCTGCGCTGCAGCAAGCATGCTGAATGTGTACAGGTCTGTTCTTGCAGAGCACCAGCTGTTTGGAGACACCCGCTTCCATACCCCCAGTGCCAAGGGATGGCTAGAGGCAATGAAAGCCCCCTACACCTCACATCCACCTCCCCTCCAGCCATGAGCTCACCCTCACATTCTTCTCCATCTCCAGAAGGACGCGCTTGTGCTGCTCAGCAATGGCTAAGGTGGCGCTGTGCACCCTCTGGTAGATCTGCTCACCCTCCTGGGTCTGAAAGGTGTACAGGCCTTCGCCGGCGTCACACATCCTGCTAAGCAAAAGGGCATCGACAGAGAGCAAGAGGTCAAAAGCAGGACCCCAGTGAAGCGGTGCACAAACCTCATACTGGCTGCTTCCACCCCATTGGTGCTGTTCACATTGTAGTTGTCCGGCCTCACACTTGCACCGTTCACACCTCACTCCTGCATGGACTTCACAAACATGTATGCTTACATCCCTTTCTCACTGCCCCACTTGAAAATCCAATACAAGAGCTTCACAAATACATTTTGCTAATTATTATTTTTTTGTTTGCTTACAGTTTTTTAATCCCACTCTTCAGATGGAAAAGGATTGCGGAGCTGCTTACAAATGCCAGTGATAAAGAGAGGCTCTGTCTTCAGGCTCGCAATCAAAAGACATGGCACAAAAGGAAGAGGGATTGGGAGAGAGGAGGAAAACACCTAGGAGCTACTTCTTAGTTACAGAGTTCTTGTAATGACCAGGTGGAATGGAAAGATTTCAAGATGGAAGGAGTCAAGGGATGCACTTTAAGGGCTTGTGAGACTGTGGTAGTTTGCCAGAGCTCTCCTGTGCTCTGCTGAAGTTCGGTGCCTGCAACCAAAAGGTCCTTCCTACAAAGTGCCTTCTGAGCCCAAGCAACTGGTCCATGCCTGCCTGCTTCCATCAGCTCATCAACTCTGACAGGGCTATATTCCATTTCTTACCCATACGACAAGTGTGTGGAGCATGGAGTTGTGACCCTGTGTACACACACGGGATTGCAATGAAGGTGCCCACTAATGCACCCCCAGAAAAGAGGCCACAGGAATGGCACATACTAACTTTTACGTGCAAAGGTAGAATTAAGCAGAAATACATTTCATCTCATCCTACTGTGGAAGACAGTGACCTGGTGATCTGCTTAGTCTGCAGACCAGGGGCTTACTGGCCTCTCTGGTTCTCTCATCATAAAACTGGAACTGGACCAGGTAGTCATGCAAGTAGAGGATGTCTCCAAATACAGGACTGTCCTCTAAATTAGGACACAAGGCTACCCTACATCCACTGTAATCCAAACACAATCCCATAGCAAACCCTGCTCAGTGCTTTCTGAAACTGTAACTAAAACAATTCATTTGTTGTTACTTCTTAGAAGTCGGACTTAGAAGCCAGACCACATATTGCACAATGGGCAGGCTCTCAGATAGGAAATTTCACCTACTCAGCTCCTCTTTGGTCATTCTGCTGCCAAGCTAAACTAAGCCAAACCATGGTTTTGCTTAGCATATTGTCTGAATCTGGGCTCAGGTCCAGTTCTCCCTGACAAGTGAGCTGTAAAACCACACGACAAACTTTGGTTACAGCTCATAGTTTGGCCAGAGAGAGCTAAACCACAAGTGTGTGTTCAAAAAACACAAGCTTGAACTCAGACAGACTAATCCAACAGTGGTTTGCTGCAATGCAGCAGCAGCAAAAATGGCCAGGGAGGAACCAAGTGGCTGCAATCTCCTTTGTAGAAGTCCACACCTTTGCTCATCCATACTAAACCATGGCTTGGCTGAGTGTTTAATGCAAAATGGGCACAGGCTATTTGAAGAGCCGAGGACAGCTGAAATTATTTTATGAAGTTGATTTGGGGTTGTTTATATAGACTGGTGATAGCAGAATCCGTCCTCTTTTTGAGCCTGGTGCAGTTTCCACCAAGGCTGGGTGACTGGGAGTATCTTGCAGGCTTGCTCAGTTGCTCCCTTGACCCTGTCCCCTCTTGTGAAAGCATTGCTCCTCTTCTGGTTCGGAGCTAACTACAGTTAGCACTACATCTGCCCCAGCATCTTCCCTAACCATAATCAGCATCAAACAAACCGTTTGCAAATATATCAGAAGCAGATTTGCAAATTGTGTGGCTTGGGCTAAGCATTAGCATTGACATCGGCACAGAGTATAGCTTGCTCTGAGGCAAACAGTTCCACTGAGCTGTATGTGCAGAATTGCAGCCTAGCATTTGCCCAAAGGTGCCCAGGGAGTCTGAAGGCCTCTCCAGACAACCTCTTTATTGAGCACTCATCCCAATTTGCTTGCACAAAGCTTATTTAGAGATTAGATTATATCAAACCTTTTTTGAGCTTTCCTTCCGATTTGTTTGTGGCGAGGTTATATGAAAATGAATATTCATTCTGATTTGCTTGTGGGGTTTTTAACACGCTTTTCCAGTAGTCATCCATTCTCCCCACGCTATTCAATGCACTTCCCCATCACTTTCCAAACAGCACAAAGACTGTTTTTGACCAGACAGAAGTTTATAAAATTATGCATGGCGTGGAGAAAGCGGGTAGAGGAAAGTTTTCCCTTCCTCTCTCATAACACTAGAATTTGTGGACATCCAGATTCACAGCAGATAAAACGAACTACGTCTTCATGCAGCACAGTATTAAACTATGGAACTCACTCCTGCGGGAGGCAGTAATGGCCACCAATTTGGGTGGCTTTAAAAGAGGATTGGACAAATTCATGGAGGAAAAGGCTATCCATGGCTACTAGCCACAATGGTGGACCTCCTCCACTGTTAATGGTTGCATGTTTGATACCAGCTGCTGGAAACTTAGGAGGGGAGAGGGCTCTTGTGCTCAAATCCTGCTTGTGGGTTTCCCATAGGCATCTGGGGTTGGCCACTGCAGGAACAGGATGCTGGACTAGATGGGCCACTGGCCTGATCCAGCAGGCTGCTCTGATTTTCCTAGGTCTCCCCATCCTGTTTTTTTAGTGGGTTTGTTGTGCTAGGGTGATGGAACACTTTAATCCATTTTAAACATGCAAACCTAAAGTTCTGGTATGTGCTTGATTCCTTCTTGCAAAGCAGTTGTGGAGCATGTGCCCGTGCTGCCCTGGGCACAAGGTACGCCACGGCCGAGGAGCCTATTCTCCTGCTCTCCTCCCTACCGAGCTGCGGCCAGGCATAAGTGCCGCAGCTAAGGCACAGCTCCTTCTTGCTCCAAGCCAGGCTTCAATGAAGGAGCCTGCTGTGGGGGAGCCTGTTTGCGCCCCCTCACAAAACTGCGCCTGGGGCCGCGGCCCCCACCCACACCATGCCTCTGCTGCAAAGTCCCAACAGCCTGGAGGCACTCTGATGCAATAGTATTGCACCTGGATAAATCGTTTGAATGAGTTGTGAATTATCCCTCTATGGCAAAGATCTGAGATCCTCCCACAGTGGGAAAGAAAGAGGTGAATGGGACCTCTGCCTGGCTTGGGAGTTTTTCATCCTTATAGTATTAGTGGGTGGGTTATTCCCCTTCTCCCCCACTACCCTGCCAAAGAAACAAACAGCTTTATTGTCAGAACAGGCTGTTCCACAGCCTCAGAGCAGGGTGGGACGGGGCTTGTTGGAAGAGTTCCTCTAATCTCTCTATAAAAGCCAGGCATAATGAGTCAGTGAAGGTCTGGGATAAAAGGGAAAGATCAGATTTCTTTCCTTTGTAGATGGTAATTAGCTGGAGTCACTAAGAGGTGCAGACTGGGATGGTCTAAATCAATTTGCAAAGTTCACAAGGTAGGGGAAAGTCCGACAGTTTCAGGGAAAAGGCTTTTTGGGGTTTAAAATCCTGCCATGGAGTGAGATGAGCAAACAACTGGGCTTCATTGCATGGCTGAAGTGGGGACTGCAGGGCTGTTCCCCCCGCCCCACCCACCCACAATCACTGCATGGGAAAATCCATCTATATGGATTCCTGTCTGGTTGCACAGAGCACTTCTGGGAAGCAAAGTCCATACGGGGCCTCGGGGACACAGGAATCTGCTTTACACAGAGTCAGACCATTGGGCCCATCTAGGTCAGTACTGCTGGCACTGACTGGCAACAGCTCCCTTGTGTTTCAGATCTTTCCCATCCCAACTAGAGATGCCAGGGCTTAAACCTGGATCTTCTGCCACATCATCCAGGGGCGTTCCTAGCCCCTTGGCTGCCCAGGGCAGGAAGCCAAGAGGCACCCCTGGGGGGCGGGCATCGCGGCGCGTGCGTGCGTCATGACGTCATGACGCACGCACGCGCGGTGACAGCCCGGCATCCCCGGGGGCGGGGCATCGCTGCGTGTGTGTCATGACGCACGCACGCGGGGCAATGCCCCGCCCCCGGGGTATGCCGGGCGGGGGCTTGGGGGCCTCGGCGGGCTGCAAAGAGCCCCGAAGCCGCTGCCGTAGCGCAAAGGGGTGCCAGACTGCGGCTTCGGGGCTCTTTGCAGCCCACCTAGGCTCCCGAAGCGGCGGCCCCGCCATCCCCGGGGGCGGGGCATCGCTGTGTGTGCGTCATGACGCACGCGCGGCGACGCCCCGCCCACGGGGTATGCCGGGCCGCCGCTTCGGGAGCCTCGTCCGTGCAGCGCTGCTGCTCCCGGGGTGACGGAGGGAGCTGCGGCGCGTGGGAGTGGTGGGAGGGACCGCCGCTTGTCACCCCACGCGCCGCCGCTCCCTCCGTCACCCCGGGAGCAGCAGCACCGCACACACCCGCCTAGGGGCGGCACAAGGGGCGGCCCGCCCCCACCGCCCCCACCCTACGACGCCCCTGACATCATCCAGTCAATTGGCATGGGTAGGGGACGTCCAGGGCAGCCCCACGAGCCGCCGCTCCCCTGGTCGCGGCAACCGAGCAAGCCGAGTGAGCAGCGGCCCGCAGGGACGGGGCAGCCCCATGCCCCGCCACCCGCTCAGGGGGGTCACCCGGTCGCTGCGGTGCTGGGCCACATGGAATGCGCATGCGCGGCATTTCCGCACATGTGCAGCCCGCTGCGATGCCCCACCCCAGGCGGCGCGGAGGCTGCCTCCTGCCTCCGCCACTGCGTCCATCTGTCCATCCTTTAGGGGACCTCTATTCCCCTTACAGAGCTACAGTTCTTGGAATGGATTAATGGTCAACCCCTCTTCCTAAGGAACTCTGGAAATTGTAGCTGTGTGTAGGTAAGGAGGCAGGCAGGTGGGGGCTGGCTGAAGGGAGATGGAGGTTGCTGGGGCAATGCCCCATTCATCCAAATGGACCAGCCTCCACTGTGCACTTGGGGGGGGGGGGGGTGGAATCCACACAGACTTGACTTCTTCCCTTTTTTCCTGCTTTCCTTTTAGTACAGTAAGTCCTGCCAGCCTCTCCCGAGGCTTTATGGAGACCTTGATTATGTGCCCGTAAAATATCCATGTGGAAAACATCAGCTTGGAAAATGGCTTTGGAATAGATTCAGTGTTTTGAGGATTTCCCTCTCAGAAAATCCTTGGGGAAAGCTGAAATCATGGGAAGACCTGACCCACTCCGAATGCTGCCCAACCAGCCCCTCAGTGCCCTCCAGCCTTCCCTGTGGCCAGTTCCCTTCCCTTTCCAGCGGCAGTGGCCTAGTGGGTGGAGGCAAGTTGAAGGGAGAGGGGACTGCTCTTTGGGTTTTTCTTAGGCCCCAAAGCAGCCTTCCCCAATCCAGATGTTTTGGATTGTATCTCTCATCTGTCTCATCAGTCCCACCCAGTTGCAAAGACCAGCAACAACACTAACTGAAATAAGTATGCCCTTAGCGGCTCCAGAGAACTACATGTGGTAACAATCCACCGTCTGCCCCATTTTTATGACAGCTACCACCTTATATCCATTTCTAACCGGTTTCAGTCTCAGCGGGTCATTATAAGAACTTTGTAAGGAGTGGTGCCTGGATTTTCTTTTCCCCTTCTCCCTCCCCAGCCCTCTTTCCTCCTGCATCCTGCCTTTCAGATTGCAAAAGCCTTGCATTTTGTTGATCTGCAAGCAATTCTGGGAGCCTCTTTTTGCTAAAGCATGGGGGGGGGGGTACAAACCTTGAAAAGAAACAAATAAATAAGAAATCCCACCTCTTTCACAAAAATCTCGAGATCTTTCCTTACAGGTAGGTTAAGCTGAAATACTGTGGATGGCCCAAGGTCATCTAATGTGATGTGCTTCACAGCACCAATTCTCAGTGGTTATGGCCACTGTGCAGAGCTGGACGGATACTTTAAATTATTCCCAATTTTCAGAACACAAACTCCCACAACCAGCACAGCGCTGCAAGCCCTCTGGGTCACATGTCCCTGCATGCATACCGGCCAGCCTCAAAGGTGAACCGCGTGGCGTCTCGCCCGTAGCGACGCAGCGAGCACAGGGGCCAGGAGACGAGCTTGACGCGGGGATTGTGCATGTCCCAGAGGTATATGTTCTCATGTGTGATCTGCAACTTGCACTCGCCGTAGATGTCCAGGTTGGGGCAGGGCAGGAGGAAGACGTTGAAGCGATCTGCAGGGGAGAAAGGGGCGCTGCTGAGCCGGGCTTGCTGGCACCTTCTTTGCTTCACACCACCCCTTTGCCATCCTCCAATCTGTCTCCTTCCCAAGATTTTGCTGGAGCAACATCAAAACTCACCAGTCTGCCACCTCTTGGGCTTGATGTTTGTGGCTCCAATAAGCTGCCTCCTAAGCCTAACTGTAGCCTCGCCATATACTCCCTGGCCATAATCTGCAGCTTAAACCCCAACACTGCCTCTGTCCCACACTTTGACAGAGCTGCTGTTCGCTGCATCCCCATGCCCTGGCTCAGTGTCCAGGGCTTCCTCCAGGTATCGCTGCTCTTGCCCTGGGCAGCAGTGCCTGCAATGTCCATCTCAAGGAGCTGCCCTCTGCACTGCCATGCCTGGCTCCCTGCTTGTGGAATGGTCTCGCTAGAGAGGCCCACCTGGTGGCACCATTGCATATCTTTAGGCACCAGGCAAATACATTTCTTTTCCCCCCAGGCTTTTGGATATCTTGGGCCTCCTATGGCAGGTGAGATTTTTCAGTCCTGCCTTTAAAAAATGTGGATGAGTTTTAGATCTTCCTCTGTTTCATTTTAGGCTGGTTTCAAAGTATGGGTTATGTCTTTATTGCTTCAAGTTACTTTTGGTAAAAAAAAGAAGAGACAGGAAAAAAAGAACAGCTAAGAAGATCAATAAATAATAAAAGGCCATTTGTTCCTCCAGACAGTCCTTCCACCACCACCCCACCACCATAGCAAATTCAGGACAGCCTGCCCCCTTACCTGTCTGCTCACACTGCACTCCAGGTGCCAGCAGATCTGGCTCTCCCAGGCTGATGTCGTTGAGCCGTGCCCCCAGGCACTCGATGGACAGAGTTTTGTACCACTCCTCAGCCTCCAGCTCTGCAAGATGGGAATCGCCCTCAGTTAGTGTCCAGCATTCAGCCCCGTTGCCATTTAGTTCAACACAACACACATACACTTGCCAGTGGCTTTCAGCCTTGTAGAATGCACCCGCCCGCTGCTGCTCACAAGCACCCCCATAAATCCCACAGCGGGGCTCCTACCAGATTCACAGGTGAACGTCCGAGCCGAGTCGTCAGTGAAGATGATGGCCACGGCCTGCCGCTTAGTCTCCTTTGGTAGCCTCGTGATGCATTTCACATTGCTGATCTCAGTGACCTGCAGGAGAGCCACATGCCTTAAGGGGAGCAGCTCCCTACAGCCCACCTTCGTCTGCAGAGAAGAGGAAAGGGATCCCTGGCTCTCTACCCAAGAACACCTGGGCAGCTCCATGCTGAGCAGGAGGGGGAAAACTTGGGCCCAGGTCTCAATGCGGCCATCCAGGACTCTTTAGAAGGCCTTCAGGAGTCTCCCTAGCCCCCCGCCCTTCTTCACACCCTCCTAGAGTGATTTTGCCTGGCTGGAAATTTGTTCTTGAACTGTGATAATGCCTCTTGCTTAACTAGCTGCAGTGTGTGTGTGTGCAAGCACATATAGACCTCTGACTTACGCAATGCTGGAATGCGTGGTGCACTTTTCAATGCATTTCCCCAGCACTTTCCAAACTGCAAGTTTTGCTCCATCCTCTTTTTTTTATCTCTGGCCCCACCACTGACTTGGGGACCCCGAAAGCTTGCCTTTGGCCTGAAAAATGTTGCCCACCCCTGATGTTCAAAATAATACTTCCCAACTCCTGTACAGGGAGTTGTGCAGCAGCTTAGATGGGAGAGCAAAAGCGGTTTTATAGGGAGAAGCCAACGGGGTGGGTGGCTTCATCCACCAGCAATTCCAGAAGCTACTCATTTATGCTGGTGGTTGGGAAAGAGACTCTCTGGGCAGAGGACTCTGAGACAGCAATCCCCCTTAAAGAGGTGGGATATGCCAACTCAGAAGTGTCTCAAGCAGCCTCGACCTCCTTGGGTACCCTGCGTAAAGAGAGAAGGATGTAATTGTTGAGGGGAGGGGCATTTGTTGGTCCGGAGGGCTGGGCAGGTGCCCTGGCTGTTCACCTCCATTTGACAGGAGTCTGAGAGCATTGAGGTGGGCAGCGGGGCATATGAGTGGTGGAAATGGGTCTTGCACTGGGTGACTAAGGTGGTGAGGAGAGGAAGGCCCAGGAGGTTGGGTGAAAGAGTGGGAAGGATGGCCAGCAAGAGAGCTCAAGCAAGGAGGGCTGTGCTCTGCTTCTAGAACATAAACAGGTTTATTTTTGCCACAATGACTCCCTTGGGCAGGGATGTTTTTTTTTTTCCAGCACGCAATGTCACACGGACCACAACAGTGCCCTGGGGAAGCATTTAAGGATAATGAGAATGTCGCCGAACTAGGAAATGGTGGCCAGTCACCATCACTAGTGCAGGAAAACTGCAAGCTGGCTCTGCATAGGAGGCTGCCCACCCCTCAGCCTCCCCAAAGGGGCCCCCGTGCTGTGAAGGAGGAAAGTACGAGATGCTGACCGAGAATCAGAGAATTGTAGAGTTGGAAGGGAGCCCAAAGGTCATCCAGTCCAACTCCCTGCAATGCAGAAAGCACAGCTCAAGAATCCCTGTCAGGTGGCCACCTAAACCCTACTTGCAAACTTCCAATGAAAGAGAGCCCACCACCTTCCAAAGCAGTCAATCCCTCTGTCAAACAGCTCTTACTGTCAAAATGTTCCTCCTAAACTATAGCCAGAATCTCATTTTCTTGTCATTTGAATCCATTGGCTTGGGTTCTACCCCCTGGAGCAGCAGAAAGCAAGATTGCTCCATCTTCCATGTGTCAGACCTTTAGCTATTTGGTGACGGGCAGCATCCTATCACCTCTCAGCCTCCACTTCTGCAGGCCAAACATCCCCACCTCCCTCAACCGCTCCTCCAAAGGCTTGATTTCCAGACCCTTGAGCCTCCCGGTCGCCTTCTTCTGCACATGTTCTAGTTTGCCAATATCCTTCTTAAATTGTGGTGCCCAAAACTGGACACAGAACTTCAAGTGGGGTCCAACCAAGACAGAATAGAGCAATACTCTTACTAGACTTGAGTATTACTATAATAGCTTTTTTTGCTGCTGCATCATACTGCTGACTGATGTTAAGCTTGTGCTCTACTAAGACCCCCTAGCTCCTTTTCACATGTACTACTGGCAAGCAGGTGTCCATCTTGTATTTGTGCATCTGATTATTTCTGCCTAAGCGTAGAACCTCACATTTGCCCTATTGAAATCCAGAGTGTTAGTTTGGGCCAATTCTTCAATCCGTCTTCCTGAATCCTGATCCTATCTTCTGCGGTATTAGCTTTCCCTCCCCCCCCCATAAGGCTCTATCCAGCCCCTGTCCCCCCCAGCGCCATCACATCAGGAACTGGGGCTAACCTTTGGACATCCTCGCAAACACACCGACTTCTCATCCGGATATTTCTCCAGCCGCTGAGGGCCTTTGCTGGAAGATTTCCGGAAGACGAGCCAACAACGCCGGTAAATCTGGGAGGGAGAAGGAAGGAAGGAAGGAAAGTAAACATCAAGGGGAGGGGGCCTGCTCATCCAAAGGACAAAACGCCCACCTACATGAACACAAGTGAATCAGCCCAACCCTCACTGTGCTGTCAACTTGGTCAAGAAGCTCACTGGGTAACCTCAGGCCAATCTCAGCCCTAAACCAACCTACCTCACAGGGTTGCGGTGAGGATAAAATAGGGAGGGAGAGGCATACACACCAGCCTCCCCTCCATTTTACCTCCAAAGGATCGTTAAGAGTTTTGTTGTGGTTGTGTTCAGCAACATATTATCAACACAATAATAGGGCATGCGGTGCATTTATTCTCCTCTGTAGATGTTCTGCAATACTTTCGCAGTGCCACTGCATTATTGCCACCCTGAGGGGCTACAGCAGAACAAAAGCAGGACAACCCCCACCCCCAAAGGTCATCCAGTCCAACTCCCTACAATGCAGAAAGCACAGCTCAAGAATCCCTGTCAGGTGGCCACCTAAACCCTACTTGCAAACTTCCAATGAAAGAGAGCCCACCACCTTCCAAAGCAGTCAATCCCTCTGTCAAACAGCTCTTACTGTCAAAATGTTCCTCCTAAACTATAGCCTCTCTGGTCCAAACAATTATGGGATTCCAGCAGGAAAATACAGCATATGCTCCGATTGGAAATGAAGCAGTATCATTGCCCCAAAACATTTGCTGGAGCAAAGAGTATTGAAAGTGGGGGTCACGTGTGACTGCCCTGATAGCATCATGAGCACAAATCATCACAAATGTGCAATAAAAAGGTGCCTTTAGGGGTCCCATGCTATCCATTGATACCCAATAAAGTGAATATTGTTGCAATTGCATCTAGTACTAGTTTACACCATAATGAGGAACTAGTCACAGACAGCAGAAGATACAGACGATACATTATGACTGACCACCTCTCTTCTGCAGATTGTTCCTGTAAAGAACAGAGCTGGTTTATTGTTGAAGGCCTTGCGATGGCCTGGAGGCACCCAAAATCAGTGCTGGCATTTGTTAGATTAAAACTGATCAGTCAAATATTTCCAAACGCTGTCAAATATATGAAGTGAATTATACCAAATCTTCCACACACCCTGCAACCCCCCCCCAAAAAAAACACAGTGCACTGCACCATCCTCTAGTAGACTCTGGAATTTAATCTCTCCTGAAAATAATGTTCAGAGTGGTTTAACAGTTTTCCTAGGAAACTTTGGGAATTGTAACTTTGGGAGGGAAACAAAGGTTTCCCAGCAATTTTCAGCACCCTTAACAAATGACAGCTCCCAGAATCATTAGGAGACCCCTATTCCTTTCCACAGAGCTACAGTACTCAGAATGGCGTAATAATCAGAACGTCTTCTTCCCAGGGAACTCTAGGAATTGTTGCTCTAGAAGAGGAATAAGGATCTCCTAAGAACTCTCAGCCGCTTAACAAACTACACTTCCCAGAATTCTTGGGGGGGGGGGAGAGCCATGATGGTTTAAAGTGGTATCATAGTGCTTTACCTAATTGGTGCATATGCGGCCTAAGCCTCTGATGCCTGCATTGCAAGCATTATTGTCCATCTGGACAAAGGGGAAGGAGAGATGTTTCAGAGGCAAGGTGGGTGAGGGAGGAAGAGGTGATGCTCAGGCTATGGAGATAAGGACGAAGGACAGCCAGCGTGGAAGAAGAGGGAAGACAACAAAGGCTCTGGAGGAAGTCGTGAGCCCAGGAGAAGCCTCATTCCCAACAGGAAGGGGCTCTGAAGGTTTGTCCTGAGGGACAGCAGACCCTGAGGCAGAGCTCACAACAAAGGACAATCCCGGTGAACGATGGCTGGATACAGATCACAAGTGGTTCAGGTCTCCAAGTCAGCAGATGGCAGATGCAGGCTAATTAGACTGGGGCCTAGGAGCCGGAGGAAGGAATAAAGGGAACAGTCATCCCACACAACAAGGAGCTGGACTCAGCAGAGAGAAGACCGAGAGGCACAGCTCTGGAGAGCTGTCTCACCAAAACTATGTGCGTCTGCAAAGATTCCTCTCAGAGATACACTGAGGTGGCTGCTGCGGACTTTGTGAATTTAGTCATAGCATTTGTACTTCTTTTAAATACGGAGTCAGGGCCACCTCTGAAACACGCAATCAATGAATATTCAGTAAAACTGTAAAATTAAACGTTACTTAAATTATGAAAACAAAGCAGAAACAGTGCCCAGCAGAGGCTGAAATCAGATAATATTTGCTTGCTGTCAAAATGCAAAAAGCCACAACAGAGTCAGGCAAGCAGCCCTATGAAAGCTGTTCAAATTAGGAACACCACCACCGTCAAAGACCGACCCAAGTCACATCTGATGGGGACTTAGAAAGGGGCCCCGCCCCAGAAGTGGACTTTGCATGGAGCGAGACATACAATAAAGGCCAAGCCTATAGGATGTAAGCAACCTGGTGTGTTTCAGGGTGTTTTTTGTTTTAAATGGGAAAGCATTTTCAAAACAAGAACACATTGGTTATTAATTTTCCCCCCAGGATCAATTTAATGTAGCTGGCCAGGACTAAGACTGGAATCATAATGTGATTTGATCAACTTGATATAGCCAGCACCTCTGGCAGCCACACTTTGCTCCCAAATATGTTTCCACTTTCTTCAAAGGCAGCCCCCATGTAAAGTGCATGGCTTGGGACACCAGCATTCACTAAAAATGCCCCTCTAAGATCAGACTCCTGGTTAAGTGTGGATGTAGACATCACCAGATGTTCAGACTTCCCCGTGCTGTATTTCCTCCCTCAATGTATTCCTTGGACCATCTAATTCAGCCTCCCCCATCCTGGTGGCCTCCAGATGTTTTGGACCACAACTCTCATCAGTCCCAGCCACCACAGTCATGCTGGCTGTGGCTGATGGGACCTGTATTAGAACAACATCTGGAAGCATCGAGGTTGGGGAAAGCATGCCATGACATCACTGCTCCCTACAATGCTCTGCCTCACTGACTAAATAGTAGTAGTAATATTTATTTATTTATTTATTTATTCCAAAATAGCTTCCAATGGTGGGAGGTGGCTCGAAATTATTGGATAGTGGAATTCAGTGGCCAACATCCCATTCTGCATTTATTGTGTGCAATTTTGCCAAGCTAAGGTAAACCTACAGCCCTGGACAGAGACTCTGGGGCAGCTCAAGAATCACTTTTTGGCCTCTACTCGTACATGACTTTTTCTGGAACCGACACCACGAAGTCAAGTAAGTTAACCTGCATGGCCACAGCCACTCTGAACAGCAAACGATGCCATCTTTCAGTAAATGGCTGCCCTCCAGGGGAAGGATGTCAGCCTGTACTAGCAACTCTGTCCTGGACAGGGCCCTTGCCCGCTCGCCAGTCCACACCATGGAGGGAGCAGTATGATCAGTGGTCAATTTCTGACAAGGGATGCCGGGGGCCAATCTACCCAGCGAACCAACAACCAGAGCCCTGGGGCTGTGGGGTTGGTTGCAGTCGCACAAGGTTAAGAGAAAGGCTCTCAAAGGTGTGTTGCCTGCTTTTTAAATTACTGTTCTGACTCTTTGAATATTCCTGGGCAGAGCATTTGTGGGCTCTGCTGCACTTTACACCTCAGATATCATTCCACGGAGCAGTGATGTGGCCCAGAGCATGCAGCCAGGGAAGGAGAGTGGCCAGCCAACAATCCAGCATGTTTGAAAGGCCTTACAAGCAGGTGAAGTCCCCAAAATTGGCCTCCTGCACCATCATGCCCAACAGCTCATGGGAGCCAGGAATGCAACCAGAGCAAGAAGCCCTTTCCATATCTGCAGCGGTGTATCCGAACGCTGGGGAAATCGCTGCTGTGCCGACGACGAATCCCATTTTCTCTCTGCACCAGCACAGCAATGCTGCTGCTCTTCTGGGAGAGAGAGAGAGGAAGGGGCTGCCTCCAAATGAGCAAGTCTTTCCCAGCAGCTGGGGGGGGGGGAAGCAGAGAAGGAAAAACAGTTCCTGCCTAACAGCTCCCTTCCTGCCCTCCTGCCTCCCTTGGGACTCCCCTACCTGTCACAACGCCAGTGTTAATTACAGCACCGCCACTTAATTACCAGCAGAAGGAGCAGTGATGGGCTGCAGCAGTGGTGTGGGCACTTCAGAGGGCCTCACCCACCCCCTTTCCCATTTCCATCTAGCGGGTCACCTGCCCTGGGTGGTTCCAGGGCCCTTTGCTGCACACCTGATCCTGCCCAGACTCAGTTCAACACACGATTTGCAGGGTGGGAAAGGCAGTCTGGCCTTGCCCACCTCCTTGCTCAGTGCTGGCCTCCTTTCTCCCGCCTCCCATCTTTCTTCTCTTGTGTTATTAGCATGAATTTATACAGTGCACAGCCCCAGCTCTCCTGCAGTTTAAGAGGCAGGCTAATGGGGATCTGTCTCCTCCAGCAACTGCAGCGCCAGGCAAAAGGGGGTGGAGGGGGAGGAACAGGAATGAAGATCGTACCTTGCTTTATACCAAGCAAATGCATTAGGCTCGGTGATATCTAGACGAAGAACATAAGAAGAGGAGCCTGCTGGATCAGACCAATGGCCCACAAAGTCCAGCATCCTGCTCTCATGGTGGCCATCCGGATGCCTGTGGGAAACCTACAAGCAGGACCTGAGCACAAGAGCCCTCTCCCTGCCTGCAGCTTCCAGCAACCGGCATTCAGAAGCACTGCCGTCTCTGACTGTGGAGGTAGAGCATAGCCATTGTGGCTAGTAGCCATTGATAGCCCTCTCCTCCATGAATTCTTCTGATCCCCGAAGCCATCTAGGTTGGTGGCCATCACTGCCTCCTGCGGGAGGCAATTCCATAGTTTAACGACGCGCCTCGTGAAGAAACATTTTCTCCCAGAAAAGTAACATTACTACCTTTCTGTGGTACAGATGAGGGAGCCTCACAATGCTTGGACCGGCCCTCAGCCAGAGGCTACTACTTGAGGCAATTAATTCCAAACATTAATGATGCACCGCCTCACATTGGCCTGCCTGGGTTCTTGATGAGGATCCCCAGCTACTCTCCGCTGTGGAGCTCTAGACATTTTGGCTGACCAGCCAGCCTAGCCCACGAGGGTTGTTGTTCCTCCTGCAAAACATTCCAGAGCACGGGGACCATGGCGGATGTGAGCCAACGCCGTCTTCCGCGAGGAGGGAGCCCTGTGCAAAATGGCTGCGTTTGTTGGGCTGCCTGGAAGACGGAAGAGCAATGCTCCTCTGCTGTTCTGGCAGGCACCAAACGAGCCCCCTGGGAGCCCAGTGCCTGCTCGGCACGTAGCGTGGCTTCCCGAACGCACGTTCCACGCGGCCCACCCCCGGCACTTTCAAAGGAGGGCCTGCTCTTCAAAGGAAGCGTCTCCACCATGGAGCGGCCTAAGGGAGGCAGGCCCAGACAGGGGCTTCAAAGCCTATAGCACCTGTTGCCTGTGAGGCTTCAAGGGGCTACGGGCAAAGTCCCCACGCACACAAACGCACACGCAGAGGTCATCCCCACAAAGGAGCATGATGTGGACAGGGGCATGCAGGAAGCCGAGCAGCTCTGGCTATTTCCTGGTCTTTCTCGCCTCAGAATGCAAGACTCTCACACTCCTGGGCAGTTTCACAGTTTAATATTTATCCATTTAGTATTTATTTACCGCATTCCCGACCCACCTTTTTCTGCAAGGAACTCAAGGTGGCATACATAGTTCTCCCTGCTCCTCACTTAATCCCCACCACAATGTTGCAAGTAGGGCTTTTTTTCCCAGCCGGGCTTTTTTTCCATTACCTCTCAGGTGGGCGCCATTTGCCATTCTAAGAGAAGCGTTCACAGTGCTACCGGTTCCTTTTCACCTGTTATCTAAATAAAGCTAATGTGGCATGTGGTCCTTATGCCTCCCAAAATCAGACTCCACTCCCTCTCTTTCCCTACCATTATAGAACCATCCTTATCCTGTGAACTGCTCTATATAAATTCAAATAAATAATAAATATAATAAATAATAATAATAATAATATGGCACCCACTCTTTCTGGAGCATTTGTTCCGATTTGTTTGCAGGGACATCAGATGTCCTCCCATGTCCATAATTATCTCCCCCTGCAGCTTTTAAAAAAGTGTTTTCCCCTGCCCATTTTTTCTTCCTCCTTAAGTGGATTTGTTCCATCAGGAAGCTTTAATCCCCTTTAATTGTGCAAACCTAAATTCCCATTGTGCAGCTGAATCCCTCCTGTAAAACAGCACATGCTTAGCTCTCTGCCTTGTTGAAACCAATGAGATTAAATTTTTTAAAAAAATACTTGATTGGACTGCTATTCATAAATAAATAAATACAGTTTTTGAAGGTTGCAGCAAGAGATAAAGTTTGGAAGACCAAGGGCTATTTTCTTGTCTGCTAGGTGGGCAGAAGAAGATGACGTGGGGCTGGAGCCCCATGTTAGGGTTTCCTCCCCCTGAAAAAAAGAGCTGGATGCAAATAGCTATCTCTGCCAAATGATGCCTTGCAAAAAGAAAACACTGATGCATTCATTTGTGAAAGATCAGGGCCAGCCCTATCATTGGTAAGAATAAGATGTGGTAACTTCAGACAGCCAGTGCTAGGGGGTCAGGGGTAAAGAGCGACCCTTTACTGGCCATTTCTCCTGAGCCCCCTTGTCGGTCTCCTCTGCTGGAGGGCGCAGCTGTGTGCGCAACGTAGCCTGCCCTACTGTATTCTCCTAAGCTATATCTGCTTCCCCCTGTACAGTGGAGGAGTCCGTCCCTTTGAGGGTGGCCATGTGTCCTCCTATACCAGGCATAGGCAACCTTCGGCTCTCCAGATGTTTTGGCCTACAACTCCCATGATCCCTAGCTAACAGGACCAGTGGTCAGGGATGATGGGAATTGTAGTCCGAAACATCTGGAGAGCCGAAGGTTGCCTATGCCTGTCCTATACAATCGTTCCCTGGACATCAGGCACATTGGTCACAGTCTTCCACAATAATGTGAGATGTAGTGTATTACTATTTAAATTATAGACATTATTCTTAAATGTGTGTCTATGTCACCTGACCTCTGGGTGGCTGTGTTGCAGCTGCTTGAGAGGAGGTAGGGGAAGGGTGGTCCTTGCCTCCCCCTTCTACCTCCCAGGAAGCAGCAGCGACACAACCACCCAGAGGTCAAGCGAGGTCAAGCTGCCCCTCCACGCCATCCGCTATTAATCTGTGCATGCAAGTCAACATATGCAAATGTCATGTAAATCTGATTCCCAATAGGCCCTCTTTTGCAGAGAATTATTTCCTCTTTTTTGGCCAATGCGCAAGTGAGGCATACAGGTGAAATTATGTTTGTAAGTATGACCACCCGAGACCCTTCACTAGTGCTGAAATTTTAAAGTGCACAAGTCATTCTATCTGCCATCAATAATAATTGTATCATCAAGTTTAGGTTAGCCCCTCATCAAAAAAAAAGAAAAAAAAAGTGCCAATTGGGAGGTTGGAACAACATGACAGTTTAAGATTTAGTTTATCTACAGGCCAAAATTGTGCTTCAGCACACACACACACACACACAGCCCACCAGAGATGTGAATCACCAGGAGGGCCTACCGTAAGTAAGAAGGATGATTTTGGTCCGACTTTTAATCTCTCTTTCTCAGGTAAGGAGGAATACGGTCAAGAATCTCCTCCTCTTTATGAACGAATGTGGCTAATACATTTAGAGATGGAATGTAAGCTGAATGCTGTGATAAATTTCCCTTGGCACGATACAGAGTATCTGATCTGGTTGTTATTATTTATTATTACCGTTTGTTTGTTTTTTGGTTGATAATATGCTGCAACTAAACTTTTCGAAAACTAATAAAAAATTAATTGAAATATACAAGATTTAACAGCCTGTCCAGTGGCCTTCTGTATGTGGAAAGTGGGGCAGAGAGGCATCATGCCCTTTGTCTCAGGCAGAAAAATGCCCGGGGCCAGCTATGGCCTACACAGATATGGATTGCAATAACCAGAACGAAGAGCAGGCATGGAGAGGGCCTCCGTTCCTATCTTGCTATGTCCATGCATGCCTGTTCCGTTCCCCACCCCACCCTATCCATGTGCACATGCACACATTTTCTTTTAATGAATCCCAGCCTTCTTTCCACAGCCATATTCGCTGACGAAAAGTTGCACGGAGGAATTGGGGGGGGGGGAGGCGGAACGCCAGATTTCAAACCCCCAACAAAAGACATTATGTAGATATTTGCACAACTGTCTCCATACATACCCTCAAAGGCTGTACAGTAATGCAGATTTTTTGGGGGGTGGAGGGTTGAATTTCCCTGTGCAAATTTGAGAAATTTGTATATGACTATCTGCATAGGAAAATTTTCAACCTACGCTGGAAAACTTTCTGAAGCCCTTGAGAGCAATCTAATTTAGCTTGCTTTGCTTTGCTTGTATTTAGTAAACACAGCTAAAAGCTTTGAGACTGCAAAGTTCGCCTGTTACCGTATTTCCAGCTGGTACCCATTCATTGTTACCAGTGAACTTACAAACTATGCTCAGGGATTCCCAGAATGCCCCCACCCCAAAAACCACTGCAGTTTTGAAATTAGTGGATAAAATTGGGCTTTTAGAATGGGTGGTATGTTTTTAATATATTTCCCACCTACTTGTTTTTAATGTATGTATGTGGGGGTTGGGGCTGGGGGTGGTAAGTTCCTCTGAGTTGCCATGGCAAGAAAAAAGTGACAACAGCAGCAGCAACAAAAATAAATTCTCCTTGGGCAAGTTAGGCCAACTCACAGGTCTGCAAAAAAGAAGAAGGAAAGCCCTGAACTAATATGGCTGTGAGTTTCAGGCCTTGACATTTTCATGCATCATTTCTGAAGAACCTTTCAGTGATCAGCAAAGTGGAAGACTTCCAGACAATCTTTTTATCATGCAGTAAATGCACTATTCTTATTTGGTTCTGGCAGCCAATATAAATGTTTTTCCGAAGAAAGTCTTTCCCCCCTCTTTACTGTTACTGAGAAATGCAATGTTGGAAGTCATGCCTCCTAGTCAGCGCTTGTAACATCACAGGTGAATATTTAAGGAATTTATTAAATACTTATTTTAATTTTAATATATATTTTTCTGTGTGTTTCAGAGGCTCCACTCTCAGACGACGATGACAACAACAACAACAACAGATACTGTGGGATGTGTGTGAAGCTCCAGCAAGGCTATCCATTACACTAGAGTCTCCTCATCATGGTGATGGACTGAAAGCAAAGATTTAAACCTCTCCACACAGCTAAGCACCACTTCACAGCCCTGAAAGGAGAGGTGGTGCGTGCCTGCGTGTGGGGTGTGTTGTTTATGAGTGAGTGTGTGCTGTGTGCCTGTGCACATGGCTTGCATGTGTAAGCCGGTGTGCATGTTGTATAGAATAACTTTCTGACGGAATAAACTGACAGTGGAACAGGCTCTCTCGGAAGGTGGTGGACTCTCCTTTACTGGAGTTTTCTTTTCTTTTTTTTCTTTTAAAGAAGAGGTTGGAAGGCTACCTGTCAGGGAATCTTTAGTCGTGACTCCTGCACTGCAGAGGACTGGACTAGATGACTCCTTGGGATCCTTCCAACTCCACGATTCAATGATTCTGTGTGTGCCAAGTGTGTCGGGAAGGCTGCCACCAGTAAGGTGCGTGGCTACCATGCAATGCGTGCAAACTAACTGCTGTGAGATTATGTGGATTATTTATGAACAGTGATTTCAATAACATTTTATTTCTTTGTTGGACATTATTCTCTCTCCTATTTAATTTTAAGCTTATAAATTAGGTTAGCTTTTTTGTACTGCTTTATACAATGTTGTTAGGTTGGTTGGCATCCGTCTTGTCTTGGGAGATGATAGAGGAGTACGCCTTTGGGGGTGAGGTCAAGCGGTTAGAAGGCTGTGCATGGCCTGCTGTGGCTTGTAGAGACCGATGCGGGGGAGACATGTTTTGCTGCATCTGTTGTATGGACTGATTATATATATGATTTATAGCTCTTTATTAATTCGAAAAGACCCTGATGTTCGGAAAGATGGAGGGCCCAAGGAGAAGGGGATGACAGAGGATGAGATGGTTGGACAGTGTTCTCGAAGCTACTAACATGAGTTGGGCCAAACTGCGAGAGGCAGTGAAGGATAGGCGTGCCTGGCGTGCACGAAGAGTCAGACACGACTGAACGACTGAGCAACAACAAATTAATTCGTTGGAAAGCGGCATACAAATGATGATGGTGGGGTGAGATTGAGACGGACAGAGAGCCTGTTTGATGTGTGCCTGCATACATGTGTGTTGTCTGCAGGTGTGGAAAGTGGGTGCTGTACATATGAGAGGAGAGAGAGAGAGAGACTGGCAGCATGCAGCTCTAAGAGGGTTGAACAGAGAGGGCAACAACAACAACAACAACAACAAAACAACAACAACAACAACTTATTTATACCCCACCCATCTGGCAGGGTTTCCCCAGCCACTTTGGGTGGCTCGCAACAGAAATAATAATAATAATAATAATAATAATAATAATAATAGTAAAGCAACAAAACATCAGACATTAAAAGCTTCCCTAAGCAGAGCTGCCTTCAGATGTCTTCTAAAAGTCAGATAGTTGTTTATTTCCTTGACATCTGATGGGAGGGTGTTCTGCAGGGAGGGCACCACTACCAATAAGGCCCTCTGCCTGGTTCCTTGTAACCTCACTTCTCACAGTGAGGGAACCGTCAGAAGGCCCTTGGTGCTGGACCTCAGTGTCTGGGCTGAATGATGGGGGTGGAGACGCTCCTTCAGGTACACTAGGCTGAAGTTGTTTAGGGCTTTCAAGGTCAGCACCAATACTTTGAACTGTGCTCAGAAATGTACTGGGAGCCAAAGTAGGTCTTTCAGAACCGGTGTTATGTGCTCTCGGCGGCCACTCCCAGTCACCTTCAAGACAAAGATAGCTACTCTAGACCTACAACAATACCTGATCATTATCCGAAATTCCCCCACTGACCCACTCATTAGTTCTAGGCTGTGAACTCTCCTACAGCCCCCACCTCCCTATTTAATAAGGAAAAAGAAGCCGCTACAGTAGAGGCAGAGAAACCTCCTCCCCTCTCTGTGCAGTCAACAAACTTCCACGTCCTCCGCCTGAAGCCAGAGCTCCAATTTAAATGTCCTCAATTTGGAGCAGAGCCCTCGGGGGCACGGAGGCTGCTGGAGCAGAGCGGGGCTTTCGGAGAAGTCATGCAAGAGTCAGGGAGGAGGGAGGGTGCTGCTTTGGCAACAGGGCCCTGGGCCGTGCCACCGCTCTCAACGGGCTCCCCGGAGAGGAGCTGCACAAACCGGAGCCGGGCTGTGATGGAAAACGCTGCGCTCTGATGCCAAGTGAGCCTAACGTAGGCAAACAAGAGTCCTGGCCAACTTGGCATCCTTCAAGCAAGGGTGGGGAGAGGGGAGATGTCCAAAGCACAAGTACACTGGTCCACAGATGTTCTTCCAGAGCAGGTGCTCTCCAGAAAGCCTCGCCAAAGCAGGAAAACAGATGGAGGCAAGAGGAGCCGTGTGGAACCAGACCAAAAGGTCCATCTAATTCCAATGGTGGGACTGGTAGGGCAGAAGGCAGGGAGGCCAAAAGTAGGTGGTGCCGGAGGCAACCGATTCTAGTTTTGTCACCCTCTTCCTTCCTGCTGAGTTCTACAAGGTTTAACACCGAGACGGAGGAGGAAGTTGGCAGGCACTGCCACCCCTCAAACTGGTTGTAAATAAGACAGCAAGCAGGTGGGAGCTGGCTGCGGTTGGTGGGGTGTTCTAATGGGCCAGTCTCCCCTAGAGTGGCCAACCAGACACCTCCAGGAAGCCCCCACACAAGGTCTGAAGGCAACATCCTTCTCCTTTTGCTGGTTCATGGCAGCTGGTACTAAGAGGCTTCAGAACCTGGAGGTTGGATACAACGATCAGCAGATCTGCCTCCCTCCACTAAGCTGGCTGTTTTACTGTAGTTCTTTCTTAAAACATTTCTGTCCTGGTCTTCTCATTTGAGTCGCAGTTTCATTAAAACATACAAACACACCACCATCACTGATATGAAACGAAGCAGCCGAGGAGGCAGTAACAGGACCTGAACATAAAAACCTGATGTGCCACACGCTACAAAAAATCTACCAGAATAAAACTGTCCTTTGTGGCCAACAAAAAAACTCGGGAGGGAGAGGAGGAGAAATAGACTTCACGAGGCAAGGTGCTCCATAATCTAGGAGCAGCCACTGAGAAGGCCCTTATAGGGCAGTGATGGCGAACCTTTTAGAGACCGAGTGCCCAAACTGCAACCCAAAACCCACTTATTTATTGCAAAGAGCCAACACAGCAATTTAACCTGAATACTGAGGTTTTAGTTTAGGAAAAAAACAACAACTCATACATTAACATCTTTAACAGAGCTTTCAATGATACAATGAAGCAATCCCAAGCGTTTTCACTGATTTAAAATTATTTTGCAGAGAATTCCACACTTTAAGGATTTCATTCTGATTTTCACAAGATCTCCGCGTTGACGGGAATTCCCTGCTTTTACGCTCCAGCCCGAGCAAGCAAGTGTTCTCGGCGTGGCCAACTGAGCATGTGCAGAGAGGCGCCCCCTTCCCATTGCGCCGGCGTTCCCTGAAAAGGCCCCTAGGGGCTGCCCCATGTGCTAGCACAGGGTGTCTGGCGTGACCCCGGGCGCACCCTCACCAGCTGCACTTGGCTGTGGTTGAGCTCGGCGAAGAAATACTTCAGTAAGTGGGAGGCTGGTGGGGTCCGGAGCCCCGGAGCCGGGTGAGAGGCAACGAGGACGGGGCAGAGGCGGTTCTGCCTGGCTACCTGTCGCTGGAACCAGAGATGCCATCCTCCCCTGCTGGCTCCCGCGTGACGTGGTCTGCCTGGCACCTCCCATTGGCCCCAGCTGGAGGGTGTGTAAAGCCTCAACCTCACACCCCGCTCCGGCCACACAGTTTCCTGTGCCGACCCGCCATGCACATGGCTCTCCAGCTGCCCAAGTTGAGCTGAGAACTCGATGCACCGCCCTCGCCTTCTGCCGGCTCTGTGCTGGGGCAACGGCGCACGTGCCCACAGAGAGGGCTCTGAGTGCCCCCTCTGGCATGCGTGCCATAGTTTCGCCACCACTGTTATAGGGTCATCTGAGAACACAAGAGGCTTATCTGGTCCAGCATAATCACAGTGGCCAACCAAATGATTATGGGAAGCTCACAAGCAGACCCTGAGGACCCACTTGCTATTCCCAGCATCCTGCCTCTGACAGTAGAGCTAGAACACAGCCACCATGGCCAGTAGTCACACATTTTTCTAAGCCCCTTTTAAAGCCAGTAAGGACACAGGAGGCAGCAATATAGAATAGCTCAGTCGGTAGAGCTTGAGACTCTTAAAACAGGGTCATGGGTTTGAGCCCCAAGGAGGTTGCACTATGGGAGGTTGGGCTAGATGACACTCATGGTCCCTTCCAACTCCACAATTCTATGAATATATCTTAAATCTGGTAAGGGGTTGAGTGTGGAATCACACATGGTACTTGCTGGGCTTAAGCTGAGATGGGTATGTACATGAAGGCATTGTTGGCCTCCTTGAGTCTGGTGCCCAGTTTCCACGACACCTTCCCCGCTCTCCTTGCACCTACTACATGGCAATAAATAATTTCTAAACACGGCTCTCCTGCAATGCATGAAAATGTTCCAAGTGTGGAGAGGGGCAGGGACACATGCACAGCCCTCGCACCCTCAGCCCCCCCATCAGTCACAGACTTTTCCACGTGTTGCACAAGGTCTGCAGAGGACTTTTTGCTCACTGTGGCTGAATGCAAGCGGACTCCACCATGGGACTGGCAGCCCAGCTTCATCATGGATCTCCCATCTGACAGAGGGTTCTACTGTACTTGCATTCAAGCAAACTCAAGGAAAGCCCCAAACAGACCTTCCCCACTCAATACAGGGGAGGTTAGCGTTCATAGATATCCAATGAATCTGAATGCTGGAAGATTCAGGGCACATAAAAGAAAGTCCTTCGCACAGCACAGAGCTAAACCATGGACTTCACCCCCATGAGAGGCAGTGGTGGCCACAAACTTAGATGGCTTTAAAAGAGGATTGGGCAGATACATGTAGGAGAAGGCTATCGATGGCTATGAGCCACAATGGCTATGTTCAACCTCCGCTGTTGGGAGGCACTGTGCCTGTGAATACCACTTGCTGGGAATCACAGGAGTGCAGAGTGCCGTTGTACTCATGTCCGGCCTGCAGGCTTCCCACAGGCACCTGGTTGGCCACTGTGAGAAGAGGATGCTGGAAGAGATGGGCCTGATCCAGCAGGCTTGTCTTGTGTCCTTATGAGGCAAGTGCTGACCTTATTCAAGGCAAGGCTCTCCAAGGGTGCTACAAAAGAACAGGGCTCTCATGTTGCTTCTGCAATGATTAGCCTTAGGCAGAGTATTCTATATGGAGCAGGAGCTCAGACTCAAATCTATTCTTTCTGCCTTTACTGAAAGGTGCCTCTTTATTTTAAGATTTCCAAGAATCAGTTCCTCCAATGGAACAGGGCAGACTCTAGAAACAAAGATTTGGGATATAAGACTCAGGATACACACCCATCCTAGTTCTTTTACCACAACAGCATGCAGAATAAAGGCAAATGAAGAAGAGGAGGGTATCAATGAGATGACAACAGCAAGGATGGAGAAGCAGGTCTGAGGGACTCCCAATTCCCACCAGCCATGTTCTATTTATTTTTACATTTCTATCCTAACGTTCCTTCTAAGGAGCTCAAGGTGGCATACACAGTTCTCCACCACCACTCACAACGGTACTGTGAGGTAGGTTAGGCTAAGAGATCATGACCGGCCCATGATCACAGCTGGTGAGCTTCATGGCTGAGTGAGAATTTGAACCCCGGTCTCCTAGGTCATAGTCCAGCACCACTACGCCACACTGGCTCTCATGGTGAGCATGGACAATGGTCAGCGATGATGCAAGTTCTACAACATCTGAAGGTACATGCCTACCCCCACTTGTTTTAAAAGCTTCGTGGAAGCAAAACATGTACATAAAAATGTACATGCATGCATAACTGCACATCAAAGTTTCACAGGTTCAGCCCCAAGATGCTCCCTGGGAGAGGATGGGAGAGATTCTGATGCAATAGCTGGGACCGGCCAGGACACCCAGTGGACAGCAATCCTGTCATTAAACAGAAACACACCCATAAGTGGACCATTATCCTCCAAGGCTCACAGCAGGGAACGACTACTATTAACCCTCACAATAACCTTCAGTTGTAGGCTGCCGAAATGAGAGATGGAAAACTTGAAACAGAGAGGCTTGCCCAAGGGCACCAAACCCAGGTGCCTCCTGTCCAACAACTTCTGTCCTTTGGAAATCCACTCCCAGGCTTTCTGCATCCTTGCAGTCTTCTCCCCAGCCTTGGTCTCTACAGATGTTGTTGGGTACCAACTCCCATCATGCCAGTGGTCAGGGACGAGAGGACGCGCACAACATCTGGGGACCCAAGGCTGGAGATAGGTGCTTCAAAAGAATCCTTCTCGTAACCATATTTCAAAATCCAAGTAAAGAAATCTCTTCATATTGTATACAGAAGATCAGTTCAATGCCCCCCAGAAAATATTTATTCCAAGGAGGAAATGTGGATTTATTTTATGTGCAACCCAGAAATCTCTAGCGTAGAGTTTAGTCACCCTGCCGATAGAAGACGGCTGGAAAAGAGAAAGGGGCGATCAATGCTTGTTCTGTGTTCAAGATGCCCCTGTTGCAAGCAGGGATATCTCAGAGGCCCAGGAAAGACACACCCTAGAAGCCAAGACCCATAGATGCAACTGTGCTTGGAGCAAGTCTAGGTCTGCAGCAAGAACCCTTGAGAGAAGGGGAGAGAAATCTTGCTGGGGGTGGCTGTGCTCAAAGGAAGAGCCAGACCCAGTGTCCGAGTTGGTCCTCCTCATATGGCCCAGAGGTGCTCACGGAGAAAGTATCCACAACATGACTCTGCAGCTAAGCAGTCCAGATGGAACGAGGAAAACCTCAGTGCCTCTTTCCAACCATTTTCCTCTCCCCACCCCCACCCCACCCCTGCTGAATCCTAGCCCTCCTCTTTCCAAAGGCAGGAGCAAAATGGTTAAAAATGTGTGTGAAATTGTCATCTAAAATCACACAGCTTTTTTTTAAAAACAAAAACAATCAAAGCAAAAAAATAAATAATGAAGCCCTGCTGCTGATTGTGCTGATTTTGCCCAGCGACCAAAACCCAGCTGAGAGAAAAAAGAATTCTAACTGCACTTGCATAAGCTGCTCAGCCACAGGCTCAGAGGAGTCTCTGGGGAAGGGAGTGCCACAGAAGCATCTGAAACAGGAGAACACAACCTGTCCACTGTAGCCAGGCAGAGTCAATTCGTACTATAGTCACACGCACACAAAGGCAAAGAGTTGCTGTGGGTTTTTTTTATCAGCTTCAAGATCTGCAACCAGCTGTCAAGCTGGAAAAGGAAATCCCCATGGCACAAAATGCAGACCACCACCCTCCCAAGCCCTAGCAAAACCCACCAAATCAATCAACTCCGGGGACGCCACGTCCACCAAGGCAACGCCAGAAATGACCAGCAACTGGCACCTCTGTTGCCAGGACTCAGGCAGAGCCTGTAGGGAGGAAGGTCCATGCAGAAGGGATGCCTAGAGGAGAGGCAGAGAGAGGGAGAGAGAGCTATGCTGCTGTAGCCAGAATTCTTCCACACAAAAGCACCAGGGGTTTTTTCCTGCGCAATTTGCACCTGCCCACATGCCTACAAAGGACGCCAGCCAGCCGGAGCCTACTCGGAAACAACAAGGCGGCATGTGCCGGCACTTACCCCCAATTTCCTGCTCTTCATTTTCACGTATCCCTGTTTGACAATGTCGTTGAAATTCGTAGCCATGGCTCAGCTGCTGCCCAGCCAGGATCCACCTCCGCGCAGCCGAGAGGAGGAGGAGGAGGCTCTTCCCGGTGGGGCTGGCTCGCCTCCCCCGCAGCGGTGACAAATCTCTTCCTCCCCCTCCACTCTTTCTCTGCTGCTGCTGCTACTGCCACTGCTGTTCACCTGTTTTCAGACTTTGGCTGCCACGCCGGCCCTCTCCCCTCCCTTCCTCTCCAGCATTGTTCTAGTCGGGAGCTCCTCTCCGGCTGCTGAAAAATAAAAATGACAGATAGATTAGAGATTGTGACATCTTTCTCTTGCTCCGCTTCCCCCCTCCCTCTTTCCTGTCCTCTCCCCTCCCCCCCCCCTTGGCTAAACCATTCAGGAGAATCCAAGGTGGCTTGTGCAGTCAATTGAGGAAAAAAAATTGGAACGGTCCAGCTTTTAACCCACGAGATACTTTGATCCTAAATTCACAAAGGAGATGCTTGCACTGAGCCTGGGGAGCAGGCAAGAATGCATTTTCTTAAAGAGAGAGAGAAAGAGAGAGAGAGAGAAGTCTGTAATTTCAAAAGGTGCAATTAAAAGGGATTCTTCTAATTGTTTTGAGTTCTTAATTCTGCCTGACCAGACGGGTCTTTGAATGTGAATTGGAAAGCCGGGTTCCAGCAGAATGCTGCTGTCTTCTGTAGCCACATTCACACAAGACAGCTGCTTCCTAGGGGCAAACCTATTTTGCTTGCTCCACTGCCACTTTCTACTCTCCTGGGACCCAGGTCTCCCATGGCCAGGTTGCCAACAGCAATCTGAAGCATAGACGCTGCTCAGCTCTCACCCGCCTGAGCTGTCATTTGGGGTGAAGTCCCCTGCCCCAAATTATACCATTAAAAAAATAATAATCCAGAATTCCAGATGCTGTTGGACTACAACTCCCATCCTTCCTTAACCATTGGTCTTGCTGGTCCAGACTAATGGGTGGGTGTTAAGAGTCTAGCAACACCTGGGGGGGCACAGGTTCCCCATCCCTGGTATGGGCTAGATCCAATTTGAAGCAGGTTATAAGCAGGGCATTAGAAGGCTTTACAATTGAAAGTTGAAACTCCCACTACTTTTACCAGGCCCATCAACTAAATCCCAGGATGCTTGTGTGCTCGGATCCTACTTGCAGGTTTCCCCTAACGGGCATCTGATCAGGCACTGTGAGAAAGAATACTGGACTAAATGGGCCTTTTGTCTGATCCTGCAGGGATTTTTTACGTCTCCAATTCCGCCGCACACCTTCTCCTCTGACCAGCAAACTCCAGCAAAAGCTTTGCACTTGGTTGCTGCTCTTTTGTTTCCGAACCACTACAGCTGAGTCGGCAGCTAAGCCTTAGGCAGGAAATGCACCGGACTCGCCGGCTTGCTGAGTCAGCCTTCCCATTTCATGGACAGGCACATCGCACAGACACGTTAGGATTCCCGTCTGATAAGCAACGGAAACATCGCTGCCCACTCAGAAAGGTGGGGCTCTGAGGTCACACACCAACACACAGAGAGACCACAATGACCACCCTGAATTGCTAAGCCCCAGGATGTCACGCTGGGTGCTGGAATTTTATTGCTGGCTCCAGTACAGACACAGTCCTGGACGCCAAGGATGTGTGGGCAGATCTGGGCGGATTGTGCTTGATGTTGGATTCCTTTCCTGGCCTGAGCCCACCCACCCCCAGCTCAGAGCAAGCAGCACTGCTGTTTCTTGTTTGTCCTAACAGTGAACCTACAAGGCAGCAGTGGCTAACCTGGAGCCTTCTAGATGCTGTTGGACTCTGAACTCTCATCAGCCCTGGACAGCAGGGCCAGTGACTAAGGACGGTGGAACTGTAATTCAGCGACATGCAGGGTGGCTCCGCGTGCTCTGGTCCATGGGGTCATGAAGAGTCGTCGGACACGACTGAACAACAAAGGGTGGCTCCCTGGCTGATTTGGGGTTTTTTTTTTTTTTAAGAATGCAAATTTACACCAGGAGGCAGCAAGGACCTTAGGGCTCCACCAGAAGGAGCTGAGATGCTTCCGCTTCCTTTCTCTCTAGGCCTGGTGACCTTTTCAAGGATCTGCAAGGGCCTTCTTGCCAATCTCATCTCAGCCATGAAGCAGTCACTGAGTGGCCTTAGGCAAACCACTCTTGAAATATTGCCATTTGCGAACAGAAGACAGCATAAATGCGAAACAACAAGGTTTATTCTACAGATAACAACTATTTCCGCAGTGGCTGCACAGAATCCCCACCCAGTTTGCACAACCGCTTCATTCCACCCTCTGGGAACCCTTGAAATCACACCTCCTTATTGCAAACGGAAGGGAAAAGCAGGCCACCTTATCCTACTATTTATTTAAAGAACTTTTATCCCACTCTTTAGCCACTCCTACAGTGGCTTACAATAAAACAAGAAGGTTCCTGTCCTCAGACTTATATTCCAAAAAGACACATCACAAAAGGAAAATGGACTAAGAGGGAGGAGGAAATGTGCAAGCTTAGGCACCAGTTCTGAGTTATAAGTTCATTTAACAGGATGGAAACAGTTCAAGGAGAAGAGGAAACAAAAAACCTACAGGTGTCTCAATTTTGTTGATGGAGTAGTAGCCCTGCACCCCTCCTCTGCAACAGCCTGGTAAAAATGTACCAAGATGGAAGGGGAAAGAAACAGAGAGGATGTTTGCAAAATCACCTGGCAATTCCTCTAGCATCACTTCAAGCAAATGGCAGGAATTCTCAGCCTTTAGTATGACAAGGGCATGTAACAGAATATACAATGGGTTCCCCATCCTTTCTGGGGTGAACATTTGGCAAAAGCAGAAACTGCCCTGGGCACCAGTACAAAATGGTGGCCGTGGGGGCCTCCCAAGTCACAAAGACAAAAGCTTGCTTGTGGAATTGAGTAAAACTCTCCACAAACTATCCACAAAAGGCAAAACAGTCTCTCTCCCAAGCAAACACAGTTTAGACTACCCTCCCTCCCCAAAAAACAGGCAACATGCCACCCCCTGAGAAACCAATACCCCCCTCCCCTGCAAAAAAAAACAAGAAAACAGACAAAATTCACCAGTTCAGGCACACTGTTAAAATACATTTAATTGTCTTAATGATAAAACATACAAATGAGAGCAATGCGATACTTAGCAATGAGGAAAACAAACATACTGGGAGGTGGGCCTTGTTTTTACATTTCTGGAATAACAATGTAAATGCATGCACGCGAAAGCTCATACCAAGAACAAACTTAGTTGGTCTCTAAAGTGCTATTGGAAGGAGTTTTTTAAATTTTTATTGTGTTTCAACTACGGCAGACCAACATGGCTACCTACCTGTAACTAATATTTTCTCTTTAATTTATTCACTGTACTATAGAGGGTTTTGGTTGTTGTTTTTCTCCTTATTTTGTTTTGCTATTACAGGGAGGTAGCCGTGTTGGTCTGCCATAGTCAAAACAAAACAAAAAATATCTGAAGAGGTTTGCATGCACACGAAAGCTCATACCAAGAACAAAGGTTCTACTGGGAGGATTTTTATTTGTTTTTTATTTTATTTTGTTTTGCTATGTTGTTCCATATATCATTTTCTTTCCTTATATTTACTCTCTATTTTGGAAATATATTTTTATAATTAACAAAACCAACCAAATAATACTAACAACAAGGCAGCGCCACTCCTTCCATATGGGAAGAATTTACTGCCTAACCCTAACCCCTCACCCTCACTCCCTCCCCCCTGCAGCTTACCAGACAAGGTCTGTTTCAAAGGGTTTAGGCTTAGAGGGAGGATGGAATGAAAGGGACAAGGACACCACTCTGCTCCTCCAGCTCTGCTGGGCAGTCATAACCATAAAGTGCGCTTCTTGTGGGAAGGGAACTCTTAATGCATGGAAGTGTTTTGCAACGTCCAGACAACATTGTTGGCATCGAAATGCCAGCCTGTATCCCCCACCCGCTTAATCCAGACAAACCCTTGGGGGGGGGGGACACAAACAAACACCTGTTGCAAAATTGCCCACTTGCAACCTCTCAGTCTCCTTTGCAAATCCAAGCCCAATCTGGAAGCACCCAAATATTCTTAGCCATCTCAGGCCATTAAGAGTAGTATCAGGCCCTCCTGCCAGCCACATGGGGGTTCCTGTTGCGAGGGCAGGGATGGTGGTTTCCATGCCAGCGCCACCCTAGTCCCTCTCCACCTTTGTTGACAGCATTCCTTTCCATCTCAGAGGACACAGGTCCCTAATGTGGAATAGATGAGGGCAACCTCATCAACAAGTAAAATTGTTGTTGTTGTTCAGTCGTTCAGTCGTGTCCGACTCTTCGTGACCCCATGGACCAGAGCACGCCAGGCACCCCTATCCTCCACTGCCTCTCGCAGTTTGGCCAAACTCATGTTAGTAGCTTCGAGAACAATGTCCAACCATCTCATCCTCTGTCGTCCCCTTCTCCTTGTGCCCTCCATCTTTCCCAACATCAGGGTCTTTACCAGGGAGTCTTCTCTTCTCATGAGGTGGCCAAAGTACTGGAGCCTCAACTTCAGGATCTGTCCTTCTAGTGAGCACTCAGGGCTGACTTCTTTAAGAATGGATAGGTTTGATCTTCTTGCAGTCCATGGGACTCTCAAGAGTCTCCTCCAGCACCATAATTCAAAAGCATCAATTCTTTGGCGATCAGCCTTCTTTATGGTCCAGCTCTCACTTCCGTACATTACTACTGGGAAAACCATAGCTTTAACTATACGGACCTTTGTTGGCAAGGTGATGTCTTGAATAAATATTCCAGTCCTGCTCCCTGGCAGCCTCGTCCCCCTGCCCCTACACACCCTTCCACTGTCTGCTTAAAAGCTGAAGAGGAGTAAAAAAAATATATGCACAATCCCTCTTGAGGAGCAAATTTAAACCTTAGGAAGGACTTTCTGATGGGAAGAGCTGTCAACAGTGGAACAGCTGACCTTGGAAAGTGGCAGACCCTCCTTCTTTGGAGGTTTTTAAACAGAGGTTGGGTGGCCATCTGTCAAGTGATTCCTGCATTACAGGGGGTTGGACTGGATTACCTCTGGGGGTCCCTTCCAACTCGATGATTCCATGAATTGGCTTATCCACTCCTCACTCCATACAGGATGGGAAGAAAATTGTTCGGTGGGGAAACCTGCCTGACTCCCTTTCTTAGCTTAAAAAAATGAACACAGCAATATGCTCTCTTTCACATACCAGAGAGGAAGCACATACAACAAACACCCTCCTCCTATTTAAAAAGGCCTCCCTGCATCCTGGTGGGAGCTGTAGTCCAAAACGTAGGGAAAGGAACTAGGCTGCAGAAGGCCAGTTTACAAAGAGGGGGTCCAGCTAGCACAGTCGTCTTGTGATAAAAGTTGATCGCTACACATAGCCACAGAGATAGGAAATGCCCAGAGACCTACACAGCCTGAAATCCCTGCTAAAAAATGGAGAGTGATTAGTGGTCAAGCTTCTCCATGAAAGGAGTCATTCAAATCTCTCCTGGAGAAAGCCTAGTCTGCACTGGAAGTTAAGAGTGGAAACCCAAACCAGCCTAGAGCAGAAATGCCAGTGTGGATGGCGGTGGCCTTATTTATCGCATTTATATGCCAGTGCCACACCTCCTCCAAGGCTGGCATACACAGTTCTCCCCTGCCCCCATCTACCCCATTTTATCCCCCAGGACAACCTTACAAGGTACGTTAGACTAGGCTGGTCCACCCAGGATATTTTGATGCCTGAGGCAAAAGATAAAATGGTATCCAGATGCATTTCGAAGACAGAACCTTAAAACTTACTTCAAACTTGTGGTGACAGGACATGATCCTCTACTGCACCCGAGAGTAGCCAGCTAGTGATGTGAGGTAGGCATAGCTTTGACCTCCAACTGAGGGCATAGCCGTGGTCCATATGTATGGGGAAAGTCGCTGCTGCTTTGCCCCCCACCATTTATTTATTTATTATTATTTATTTGTTGCATTTGTATCCCCTCCAAGGAGCTGAAAGGGATTTGAACCCGGGTCTCCCATGTCTGTCGGACACTCTAATCCTAGAGTGTCCCCGTTTCCCAGGGAGAGTCCCCAGATTTACAAATCAGTCCCTATAGAAAATCCATTGAAGTTGAAAGGTGTCCCCGGATTCATTTAAAAAAAAATGTGGTAACCTTACTCTAATCACGGCACCATATAGGCCCCTGAGGTGTCTGTCTCACTCTGCCTAATGACTGGTACAGCCTTGAGGGTAACAGGCTCAAGGTCTGTTTCATCACAGAGTGGGGAACTGAACCCAGGTCTTCCCTGTCTTAGACCACAACCACACCAGACATTTAAAGTGCTACAATGCCACTTTCAACAGTCACAGCTTCCCCCATAGAATTTTGGGAGAGGTGATTTATTAAGGATGCTGAGAGTTGTGAGGAGACTCCCATTCCCCTCCCAGGGCTAAAATCCCCAAAGTTCTTTTTAAGAGGATTGGTTGTTAAACCACTTTAAAAAGGAAAGGAAAGGGAATTAAAGCATTTCCACACCTCCCTGAAGGTGATTCTCACTAGCCACTGGCAACCAAATGAGGGGCTACTTATAAACGGGCAATAACTCTTTATAGAAAGAAAACAAACAGGACAGATTAATTTAACAAAAGAAGAGGAGGAGAAGCGTTTTAGAGGGAGAGTTTTGTCTGGTGTCAAGAGTGATGTTGCAGGCACCGCAGGTGTCCCTGACAGTCACACAGCAAGATTGCACACCTATTGCAAAACTGGGCACCACAGTTCAAGAAGGATACTGACAAGCTGGAACGTGTCCAGAGGAGGGCAACCAAAATGGTCAAAGGCCTGGAAACGATACCTTATGAGGAACGGCTTAGGGAGCTGGGTATGTTTAGCCTGGAGAAGAGAAGGTTAAGGGGTGATATGATAGCCATGTTCAAATATATAAAAAGATGTCATATAGAGGAGGGAGAAAGGTTGTTTTCTGCTGCTCCAGAGAAGCGGACACGGAGCAATGGATTCAAACTACAAGAAAGAAGATTGCACCTAAACAATAGGAAGAACTTCCTGACAGTGAGAGCTGTTCGACAGTGGAATTTGCTGCCAAGGAGTGTGGTGGAGTCTCCTTCTTTGGAGGTCTTTAAGCGGAGGCTTGACAGCCATCTGTCAGGAATGCTTTGATGGTGTTTCCTGCTTGGCAGGGGGTTGGACTGGATGGCCCTTGTGGTCTCTTCCAACTCTATGATTCTATGATTTGACAAGAGCACCAAGAACATTAGCAGAGGGGAGGATGGGAGTTGGCTCCTGGCTCTGATTTGTTAGCAAAATTCTCTGCCAATGGAGGTGGGTGGAGAAATGGAAGGGTTGATGTAGGCTCCGAGCTCCTTATTTGCTGCCCCTTGTTAAAAACTCAAAAGGTGCAAATACAGCCTGGCTTATAATGAGAATCAGTGTGGTATAGTGGTTAGAGCGACAGATTAGGATCTGGGAGACCAGGGTTTAAATCCCCACTTGGCCATGGAGCTCCCTGGGTGACCTTGGGCCAGTCGCTGCCTCTCAGCCTCACCTACCTCACAAGGTTGTTGTGGGGATTGAATAGGAGGGGGGAACCATGTACGCCACCTTGAGCTCCTTGGAGAGAAAGGTGGGCTATAAATGCAATCAATCAATCAATCAATCAATCGTTTGCCAGCCCAAAATAGTGTTTGGACCCAAATCCTATGACCACTTCCATCATCTCCTGTTTACTGTATCTTCCTGCAATAACACTGCAAACCCTAATTGTGCAGGTGTGGCTCTCTGGTGCAGAGCAACATCCTGCTCCTTACTTCCAAACATGTACCAGTACGTAGGAGCAGGAACCCAGCAGGTACTACACAGAAGCAGCTGGGTGCCTACACCAAAGGTGCAGTAGCAGCACAAGAAATGTGGAGTGATCGTGGAGGTACAGGCGAAAAGGGAAGAGATGGCAGAGAGGTCCCAATGCCCACTTCTCTGAAAGCATCCTGAGCCCTGCATGCCAGCAAACCACAGCCTTAGCCATAACCAAAAGCTCTGAGAAATCAGATGAAAACCACAGCGGACTTTTAGGACTCTGTGCCAGAACTTCTTCAGATCTTATGCTGGAACCTAACAGCAAAAGGTATTTCCTCAGCTGTGTCCATGCTGAACTCTAAAGAAATCTAACGCCAAGATGACTCCTATGCTGGTTGTTGCTGGCGCCTAGAACTTAACTCTTCCCGGCATCCAGGTTGTTCTCTTTTAAAAGTGGCAATCAAGTTGGGTAGCTATGGGGTGGGACCCAGGGAGATAGATAAAATGTGGGGGGCTCTTGTCAGGCGGAAAGGGGTGCTCTTCCATCACTCTCATCCAGTTTCCCAAACCAGTGCCATTCCAGATTTTTCAGACTACAACTCCCATCAGCCCTACCAGTGCAAAGGCTACTGCAGCTCTCTTTCCAGTCAATCCCCACTGACTGTAATCCCTCAGGCTCCAGTGGAATGGTTCGTATTTGTGCAATGACTTTTCCTGCATGGTTTCTGCAAGTATGCACACAGCAAGGTTAATGTCATAATGTGTTTTCTCCTTCCAGCATTTGTCTGGGTGGTCTCATGAGCTGGATCCTAGACTCATTAAATCACGCTTAGCAGAACCATATGCAGAGAAAGTGGAGTGCAAGCACTTGTCAGAATCAGCCCTTCACTAATTCACTGATCCACCAGAATGGTCACCAGGTTACCTGAAAGACTGCCTGTCACTGTACAGCGCACCTGTAAGATCACTTTGATCATGTGGGGAAACTTTACTCATTAGAGAGCCAGTGTGGTGTAGTGGTTCAAGTGTAAGACTAGGACCTGGGAGAGACATGGGTTCAAATCCCCACTTGGCGACTAAGTGGGTGTGATCTTGGGAGCCAGTTACTGTCCCTCAGCCTAACCTACCTCACAGGGTTGTTGTGGGGATTAAATGAGGAGGGGACGAAACCATGTACGCCACCTTAAGCTCTTTGGGATATAAATGCAATCAATCGATAAAATAAAACAAAATATTCATAGCATGACATCCTACAAATGATCACAGGGCAATGCCTCAAAAATGGTCATTTTCTGACCCTGGCCTCCCGCAAACCAACTTGCACTGATCCAAAAGTGAGTAGGAAAGCAATGAGGTCAGAGCTCCAGCTTTCATTGTTCGGCTCCAGAGAGGAGGAATGCTGGAAAGGCATCTCTTGCAAGAGCCACCGGCAGCCGTCCAAAACAGCAGTGTTTAGTAGTGAGCAGCCAGGGCCCCACACAGCGTTCGGGAAACTAAGGACGCTTGTGGTTGGAAACTCGCCCTCTAAAGAAAAAAAAGGGGGGGGGATTTGCCTTGCCAGATGGGATGCCTGCAGAGAGCCAAATCACCAGGCCCAGAAACGAAAGTCGTCCAGGCGTTGGAGGGGCTGTGGGGGGTGGCGTGAGGAGCCTTATTCAGTCAGAACATCCCTAGTTGGAAGATTCAGGACAGAGAAAAGGAAGGCCCTTGTCACACGCACACACACACAAACACACACACACACACACACACACACACTCAAACAAACACACAGAGGAATCTGCTACAGCCAACTTTGGCAGCTGTAAAGAGGGATTAGACAATTTCAGAGAGGATAAGACTATCAGTGACTGGACATTGTTGTGATGGATGTGTGCTACTTCCCCTGTCGGAGGCAGTATGTCTGGTTACTGGGAATCGCAAGCCGAAGAGCACTGTTGCGCTCAGGTCCTGCTCATGGGCTTCCCAGTGGGAGTTGTTGTTGATATTGTTATTATTTATTCATTTATTACCCTCCACCCCTTCAATCTAAGATCCCAGGGCAGGTTACAGCATTAAAAACCAATCTAAACAATTTACTAATCTAAACTACCAAAAAAACAAGGTGGGTCCTAAAAACATACACCTCAAGTGTCAAAAGGTGCATCTGTAAAGAGGTGCATCTTCAGCATTCTCTGGAAGCTGTACAATGAAGGCACCAGATGCACCTCTGTGGGGAGTTCCTCAGCTTTAGGGACCACCACAGAGAAGGCCCTCTCCCCCTGGACCACTGCCACTTCACCCCCAAGCTTCTCAGGGTGGAGGAACTACCAAGAGAGCCCCATCTGCCGATCTCAGCCCCTGAGAGGGTCTGTAGGGAAGGAGGTGGTCTTTCAGTTATTTGTCCTTTAGGACTTTAAACATTAACCATGTTTGGCCACTGTGAGAACAAGATGGTGGACCGGCTGGGACTTCAGCCTGAGCCAACAGCCAGGATATTCTTCTTTTCAGTTTATATCTCATATTTGTCCTGAAATCACTCCTATGGGGCCACAGACAAGATACCCCCGCTCTGTCAGCAGGATACTAATAAGACTAAACTGTCTTCCAGGGTTGTTGGGATTCACAGACACAGGATACAGGAAGCCCTTTGAACTCTCCAAGCAAACAGAAACTGAGCAGAAAAAGCATATCCTCCCTTGCACATCGTGTATTTCGGAGGGGATGTTTGCTGCGATCTTTCACAGGCACCACTGCAGGAGGCACCAGAGGAGGGGGCCCCATGGACTCCTGCTTTGGGGGCATTGTGGGGAATTAAAAAGGCAGCGGCTCACAAAGTGATGTGCCTGCTTTGGGGAACCCCAAGGCATCTGCCCACGCTGGTGGGCCCTCTTGTGGTTCTGGAGCAATGGCAGCCACCCAAGGGTGCTGCATGAAAATGAAAGGCCCGAGACAAAGGCTTGAACATGAATATCAAGTGCAGCAACTAGAAACAGGTAGAGAGGCAGGCTCCCAGTAGTTCGACCAAGCACAGCCAATCCAGAGGGCTGAAACTGCCTGCCAATCACAGGGGACGATGCTGCATGCTCCTCTCGGTCCTTTTAATAGCAAACTTCAGGGATGAGTGCAGACAGAACTGTAGCCAAAGTAGGGCTACTGAGAACCAAGAGGGAGGTATCAACATGCTCTGGGGATGCCCCAAGATTTGCATACATTAAATAAAATTTAAAATAACCCTTCAGGAAACAAAGCTAAAGAGGCCATAAAACAGGCCAGTGAGGATGCTGTATGCTCAGAGGAAACAGATCGCTGAGTGCCGGCTAGGGGTGGGGAACTGAAAGCTGGGTGGATGGGGGGATAATGTAATGGAGCGTCTTGGAAAAGGGCACAGCTGGTTGGCTGGAAGAAGACTGAAAACACTGAAGAAGGTTGGACTAGATGGCTCTTGAGATCCCTCCCAACTCCACAATTCTATGAATCTATAAGCACTCAAGTCTCTCCCGAGTAGATAACTAGATCAAATTCCAGCCTCAGAAGCAGGAAGCTTCCCCTCGCAAATCCCAGAGACTCCAGCCAAGGGCTCCCTTGGAGAAACCCGCTGCCTCTCAGTTCCAGCAGATGACCTTGAATTGATGCATTTTGAGAACAAACTCAGGCTCCCTCCACCCCGCTGCTGCTCTGATCTTCTCTGAACCAAAGTCTCTTTAGGAGTCAGAGAGCAATTCCACACACCCTGCCTGAAAACAATCACCTCTCCGCCCCCTTGTGTGATTTTCTATGCCGCCTCCATCAACACACCAAAGGCGTCAGCCCAGCTGGAGCCTCTTTTCGTACAATGAGTTGCAGAGTCTCCAAGTTAAATAATTCATGCGGCAATAATCGTACAAAAACTAACAGATTCACTCCAAAGCTAAACACTCCTCTCTTTGCCTGCAGACTCCAGGACAAAATACACAGGCACAACACACGCACACACAAATATCAGGCCTCCTCTGAGCCTGTATCCAGAGATGTCTGTCCTAGGTTGACCTCAGGGTCATGGCTGGGATTCTCGGGTCTCCCTTAAAACTACATCCCCCGCAAGGGGTTGGTCTGGTGCAAAAATCCAGTTTTGGAACACATTTTGTGTACAGTTCTGTAATCTGATGCTGTGTCGGTAACAGTGCAAAATTAATCAGGAAGGTCTCTTGAAATGAACAGGAGTTATACAAAGTGTCAGGTGTACCTTCTAAGGGTCACCTTCTCCTCGGGCTAGACCAAGATTTATTTATATTATCTATATCTATATATTATAAGCTCTGCTTCTCCAGCCGAAGGAACCATTGTGCTCCTACTTCCATGTCTTATCATATGCTGAACAGGCATAACAATGGTTTATTAAATAAATAATCTGGAATACCGTTTTCTTCTTTATTTCAGGACTTTACATTAACTTCACACTATCGTGCTCCATGTTACCTAAACCTACCTGCTCCCCGATTCTTAGGCTGCTTTGTTTATATATAAATTAGAAATTCAGGTCACATAAAAACGCATATAAGACATAAGCCCTGTCGGATCAGACACATGGTGGGCAGGCATGTAATAGTAAACCAAGCTATGGTTTACAAGGGCAGCCCGAGACATTTGTCACTAGAGGCAACCACCTCACCACACCTCATGGGTTGTTGTTGTTCAGTCGTTCAGTCGTGTCCGACTCTTCGTGAGCCTATGGACCAGAGCACGCCAGGCACCCCTATCCTCCACTGCCTCCCGCAGTTTGGTCAGACTCATGTTGGTAGCTTTGAGAACACTGTCCAACCATCTCATCCTCTGTCGTCCCCTTCTCCTTGTGCCCTGTATCTTTCCCAACATCAGGGTCTTTTCCAGGGAGTCTTCTCTTCTCATGAGGTGGCCAAAGTCTCATGGGTAGACTAGCCCTATTGGTTTAGCATGAATGTGCTGTGCATGAAAGTTCTTGAGGAGGAGACTGCGGCTGCTTTGCTCCTGCCCCTTAGTGCTTCCACTCCGCTGTACTGTTGTTTTTGTTGTTGTTCAGTCGTTCAGTCGTGTCCGACTGTTCGTGACCCCATGGAGCAGAGCACGCCAGGCACGCCTATCCTTCACTGCCTCTCGCAGTTTGGCCAAACTCATGTTAGTAGCTTCGAGAACACTGTCCAACCATCTCATCCTCTGTCGTCCCCTTCTCCTTGTGCCCTCCATCTGTACTAAGGTGAGCTAAACCCATGGTTTGGCTTAGAATGCCCTCTGAACTCGGCTCGTGGTTTGTCTGCCTACAGTCAAAACTGTTGAGCTGTAACCAAGGTTTGTTCTTGAGTTCACACCTCATGGTGTTTGTCTGGAGGAAACAAACCACGAGCCTGGGTTCAAGTGACACACTAAGGCAAACCATAGCTTAGCTCTCAGCAGCAGTGCTGGGGGAGGAGCACAGTGGTTGCAATCTCTTTTCCGTGGACCCTCATTTTCGTGCATTTGGAAACAACCTCCAAAATGCCTTCCTGGTCTAGCATCCTGCTACTAGCGTCCAACCAGTTCTCCTGCTGTTTACCTGCACACCACACTAACACACCCTGCACAGCAGTCTTTGATCATTGAGGTCATCATCACTAGTAGCTACTGATAGCCCCATCCTCCATAAATATGTCCATTCAGGTGGGCCACCAGCTAAAGCTGATGGAAGGCACTCAGCACCACCAAGACCACTTGAGCCTCAAGTGACAGCAAAGGATCCAGGAGTTTCCCCAAGCTATGTATTCGCTCCTTCAGAGGAAGTGTAGTACCATCTAAAGCAGGCAAGCTCCCAGCCATCCAGTCTAGGGAACCGCCCACTAACAGTGTCTCAGTCTTATCTGGATTGAGATTCAGTTTATTGGCTCTTATCCAGTCCATTACTGAGACAAGAAAACAAACTCCAAAACTCTGGGTGACCCCACTCAGTGGTTTCCTGTAGATGTTAAACAGCATGGGGGATAAACCCTGAGGAACCACCTCCCTGGCTCAGCCAGTTGTCCCCTCCCTGCTAGTTTTTACCAGCCAAGAGGGGCAGCAGTCCAGAGTGCAAGCATTAATCTCAACAACAATTACTTAAGTTTGTGGCCATAACCCATGTGATAAAAAAAGGTATCCAGAAGTTGAAGTGGCATCTCTCTTGCACCAAGAAAGGTGCCTAGATGAGGCCGGAGCACCAGGAAATTTGATGCTCTGGGACAGACCCCAGTACAGTGGTGCCTCGCTAGACGAAAATAATTCGTTCTGCGAGTGTTTTCGTCTAGCGATTTTTTCATCTAGCGAAGCACCAAGGCAGAAAGCGGTTTTCGCGACTAAATTTTTTTTTCTTTCCGTCTTGCAAGGCAGCCCCATTGACATTTTCGTCTTGCGGGGCAGCCTTCCGCTAGCGAATGCCTTTCGTCTAGCGAGTTTTTCGTCTAGCGGGGCACCACTGTACAGTATACCTCTACAAATGGACACGTTTATAAACAACAAACTCAAAAAAACAATTTCATGGCCATGTATAATAAAATCATGACAGCATCATAAAATTATAAAACCACAATAGACAGAATAAAAGGACCAATAGTGAATCAAATTAATTCTCTGAAAATAATAATAATAATAATAATAATAATTTATTTGTACCCCACCCATCTGGCTGGGTTTGCCCAGCTATTCTGGGACCATGGTGCCGCTAGGCTAACAACGTTAGTTTGTGTAAATTAAATATACCGGTATGTTTTGCCCGCAAACTGTTCCATCAGCTCTTAACATAAGAACACAGCCTGATAGCTGGTGATTTGGGGTGGAAGATATTGGGGGGGGAATTGCTTAAGCCCATTAAAATTATTATTAATTACTTGCCCTCCACTCTAAGCTCCCCTGGGCAGGTTACAACAATTAAAACACAATGTTATTCATATTACTTTGATTTTAAAGTATGAACCAAAAAGGTTAGAAATCGCAAGATTTATCACTCTGCCCTTTGATGCAGATGAGCGGGGGGGGGGGGGGGAGAGACCAGCCCCAAATATTCTGCTAGGAGCAGGAGGTTGTGATGCCTTTGACTTCACCTGAGCTTCCTCTTCACCTGTAGCTAAAAGCAGCCACAGGTCTCTGTTTTTGTGTGTACACACACATTCTTACATTGTTTTCAGAACAAGCACTCTCGCAGAGACGCCCTGCGGGGTTAACAAATAACTCTGAGACAAAGCAAAGGAGGAGGAGGTTATCTTATCTGCTCTCCACCAGCAGCCCTGCTATCTCTGCCGGAGGGCAGCAGCACATTCCTCTTCCTTACTCCCCTGCGATGTTATCTTTGGGACAGTAAAAGCCAGCCGATCTCCTGTTCCCTTTGCCAGAGCAGCTTTGTCAATCTTATCTGAGCTACCACCGCACACTCACTTCTTGTCTCCCAGATGCAAAGTCCCAGCCTGCCATGCCAGTGGGATCTTATCGGTGTTTTGGGGGTGAAAAATAGACAGCTGTAGGACTCCGGAAGCCCCCCACCCCACCCCCAGACTCCATCTCTCCAGAATGATCCTTAGATAGAATGAACAACTCCCAAAGTGGAAAGGAATTTAATCTATGTCCTTCTAGGGCTTGCTTTGAAACAAGTATCTCTCTCTCTCTCTCTCTCTCTCTCTCACACACACACACACACACACTACAGTATATGAAAAGAATCAAGGCTGAGGGAAACACAGAAGCCTGCCATTTTTAGGACAATCGCATTTCCCCCATCTTCTAAACACATGGATTCTGCCACTCAGGAGATCTCAAAGGATTTCCCAGCAGAATTATAAAAAGTAAGAGAAAAATTGGCAAATATACTCAATTTCTATAAGTCGTGCAAGTAAAAGAATTCAGCTTTTTGTAACACAGATTCTGGGGTGCCCTGGGGCAATATGTGTGCCCATTGGCTTATTTTTTTGGCTGATATGGGATGCTTCACATATGGGATGTTTGTTCTAAAAACCAACATACTGACCTTCCATTATTCGTCTTCAATGTGCCTTAAAATGTATTTATTTAGTTACATTTATATCCGGCCGTTCTTCCATCAGGGAACCCAAGGCGTTCCCAGGCACTGACCAGACCCAGACCTGCTTAACTTCAGCAAGGCCGTCGACTCCTGTTGGTACACCATGGTACCAACAAGAAGGCAAAAAAGATATAACACACCATTAAAGCCACTAAAATCAAACAAACACAAAACAGAGAACAGTAAAACATTGGCCTGATCCAGAGCAAAATGCAAGGCAGCAGGAGCCACTGATTTCCTGGCTTGCTTTGCAGAGGACGCAACAATTAATGACAATTAACGTGTCTATAGCACAAGTCTAATCAGTTTCATCTGCCAAGAATTTCCCCAAGGAACCTTCCCCAGGAAAGGAAGTTCAGTGAAGCAGCTGGGGATCCCCAAACAGAACTTTCAGCATTTTCTCAAACCTACAACTTTTGCCAATCTTGGGGAAGCAAGTAACTGGTGGTGGTAAAACGTAACACTGAATAGCGGTTCTTCTTAAAACTGTTTTCAGAAGTCGGCAGGCCAGCCTTCTCCAACCTGGTGCCCTCCTGATGTTTTGAACTGCAACACCCAACAAGCCCAGCCAACAGGGCCAACAGAGTCAGGAAGGAACCCAAGAAGAGCCTGCTGGATCAGGCCAATGGCCCATCAAGTCCTGCTCTCACAGATACCAACCAGATGGCCCGACTAGAAGCTCACAAGCAGGATTTGAGCACAAGAGCCCTCCCCACCCCCCGGCACTGTGGTTTCCAGCATTGCTGCTTCTGATCGTGAAGGCAGAACATATCCATCATGGCTAGTAGCCATCAATAGCCCTCTTCTCCATGAATCTCCATGAACCTTTCCAATCTTCGTTTAAAGCCATCCAAATTAGTGGCCATCACTGCCTCCTGCTGGAGTGAGTTCCATAGTTTAACTATGCATTGCATGAAGAAAGACTGCCTTTTATTGGTCCTGAATCTTCTTCCAACATAGGAGTTGCCCTCCAAAGCATGTGAAGAGCCCCGGGGTGTGTGTGTGTGTAAATGTTGTCAGGGATTCTTTAGTTGCGATTCCTGCTTTGAAGAGTTGGACTAGATGTGTCCCTTCCAACTCTACAATTCTATGATTCAGCGATTCTAAGTTTTACTCAGAGTAGACAGCCCAACATGAATAGACCTATGTTAGTCATCTCCATTAATTGCAGTGGGTCTTTCCTGAGGTATGACTAACTCTGGATACAACCCAATAAATAAAACTGATTTAAGCAAAAGCAGAACTTCCAGTTCTCACTACTCAGATGGCCTACTACTGTACTATTGTTTTCAGACTATAGTTTAATTTTCTGGAAGCATTTCAAAAAAATTCCCAGGGACCAGCGCTTTTGCATCCACTATATGCTATAATGTAAGCTGCATGCACCACCCTAGCAAAAATATTTAGAGATCTTTTCAGGGGGGGTTGCTACCCTCAGTGATAGTGGTAAGATTAAATATCTGTTGTCCGCTTCTGACAGGTAATGTCTAATACAGCTAAATTTGCAGTGAAAGCTGCTCAGACAAAGGTCATGTGTCCTCCTTTGAGATACGATATAAGACCTCTAAAAAAAAAAGTATGTTTTATTTATTGTATAGGTCAAGTTTTTATCTTTATGTATGATTCTTATGTATCATTTATGTTCCTGTGTTTCTGTTTGGCTACAGCCTGTATTTGCTTACCTTACTAATAAATCTGAATTTGACCGCAACTATACTGAAAAAATAATGGACACCTATAGAAGTGTTCATTGAGCAATCGGTGCTCCTCATGCAAGCAAGATTTTTGCATGATGTCATTGGCATTAAAATGTCAGTCCATATTTCTTTCTCCTTTTCATTCAGATTTACCATTTCCAGGGGGGGGGGGACAGCACCTTTTTTTAAGGCTGCCAATGTCCTGTTTTCCAAATTAAGCCCCCATCTAGAAACACTCAAAGCAAAGCAAAATCCTACCACTCCTGTTTTCTCCTTCACCGCCAACAAATAAGCCAAATGTGCTCTGCTGTGTTAGGCCGCAGTGACACGACCAATGAGCCTGCCTGTGTCATGAGATATTCTGCTGAAGCTCTTCTCCAACCGCCTTTCTTATTAGAAGTGTCCTTTGCTTTTCCAACCTGCCTGCCGCCTACATTTTTTTAAAGTACCAAGTTAGTACCGTCTTCTCAGACATTTTAATTTGTTGTAATGGCATTGTCTGTTGTATATTTTAACTGTAGCCTCAAATTATCTTGCTCATGCTATGGTTTTATTGCATATTTTAGTGTGTTGCTCACCGCCCTGGAATCTATTGGACAAAGGGCAATATAAAAATATTTTAAATAAATAACGAGAAGTTAGAGCAGTGCTGATCTGCCTTGTCTACTGCCCATACTAACCCTCTGGGCAAATGGATACTTGGCTGTTCATCTGCCCATCTTGAAAACATATACTCATTTATTCCATATTGAAAAGAAAACACTACGTGGTCTAGCATTCTTTTCTAACTCCTGTTCATTTATTGTTACTTGATCTTTAGGGGATCTACGTAGCGTCCCTAGTTCAGCAAAGTGGCCTATTTCACCCCTCTGCAACAAGGAAAGACAGTATGTCCCTCTGTAGACCTGTAAAATCACTTACGATCATCTGGGGAAAGTTCACTCATAGAACCACATCCTACAGATTATCACACCAATGACTCAAAAACAGACTTTCATGCCATTGCCCCTTCCCACTTCCATACATTACTGTTGGTGTTGTTGTTATTGTTATTGTTATTACCCGCCCTTCACCCTAAGGTCCCAGGGCAGGTTACAACACTTAAAACACAATTTCAAAAACAAGTTTAAAACAACAATCACAAAAATAAAGTGGGTCCTAACAATACACATTTCAAAGTGTCAAAACTCTACACCTCAAATGGCTTCAGACAGCTTGTAAAAATAAAATTTTGGCCAGCCTTCTCCGAACCCATAAACTATTCCTGAATTTCTTTCCCCCAGCTGTTTTTTCCCCATACTGTATTGTGTTTTTTTTTTTAAAAAGGAGCTGTAAATTGTTTTTATGTTGCATTCTGTACAACACCACTTACAAGATTTCAAAAAAATATCAAGCAGTTTAGAAACGCTTTCAAATAAACGAAATAACAAACAAACAAACAATGCTACTAAAGTTGCCATGGTGTCCATTTCACAAATGATAGGACTCGGAAACTGACATTGTCTACGGGGGTGGGAACGATGCTGGGTATTCATGGCACTACCTGGCCTACTCACAGGGCTGTTTTGAAGCTGGACTGTCGCTCTAATCTCCTTGGAGGAAACGAGGGTGGAAGAACATAGAAAAGCAGGGCATGGAAAGGTGGGGTGCATGTTATGTTTTGCGGGTGGGGTGACCAGTTTTTTATAGTCCTGTCGAAACACACATCGAGAGCGCACGGCACGGAGGATTTTTGAGAATTACGCGCATGCATGCGCGCGGTTCCCAGGAAGAGGGGCTCTCTCCTGCCAACCCTTCGGGGATCACCGATCCCTCCGATCGCTTGCAGCTGAGCCAGAAAGTCCCGGATCGGGGCTGCGAGGGCGGGATGCACCCCCGAGAAAACAGCATCCCACCCTTCCGTGAAGACTCCGGGGAGCATCCTTTGGAGATGGGGCAAGACGGCGACGGGGAGGAGACCCCGGGCGGCCCCCTCCTCACCTTTCTTTGTAGGGAAAAAGGCTGGCCAGCTGCAGCTCCGCGCTTACCTGCGCCCTGCTCCCGGAGTCCGTCCCCCCAGTGGTGCGCTCTGGCGTCGGAGCGCGCAGCTGGGGCGCCTCTCCTCCTCCCGCGCTGCGTGGCAAGCCCGGCCTGGCTTGGGGGCGCGGGCAGCAGCCAAGCCCGGCGCCAGCGCGTGCGCTTGCTGCTGCTTCTGGGGCTCCGCAGCCTGCAGCCGCCGCCGCCGCCGCTGCCTCGCCCGGCTCCGCAGCTCGCCTCTAATCTGTCCCAGACACGTCGAGACTCAGCCCCGGAGAAGGGAGGGCCCCTCGCCTGGCCTCGCCGCGCCTCCTGGACTCTCCAAAGCCTGCGCCAAAGGAGAGGGAAGGAGGAAGGGGGGCGCTTGCCCTGGGCAGCCACAGCGGGGAAGGGGGTGTCCAGCCGAGCTCGGGCAGGATCCTCTGAACAGGGAGCAGGGAGGCGGCTGGCAGAGGCATAGCGGGAAGGGCCTCTTGCACCGTCCCACGAGGCTTTGCAACGCTGCACGGGCTACGCAGCTTACAGAAATTGGCCCAGGGTCCGGTGTTTTTAGGCCATGAATCTCCTGGCCTTATTAATCACACACACACACATGCCGGCTTTTAGACGACCACGTGGAGGACTTCAGTGGCAAAGCCCCCGCTAAACGTTTCTCTGCTTCGTCTTCCCACCCACTTTGCAACTGTTGTGCCGTGTGCTGCAACCGCCTCTCGCCTTCCTGGTATGTTAGGGCAAAATAATAATAATTTTAAAAATCGGTTTGGCAATCAAGATATGGAAGGGGTAAGCTCTGGCCATGTGCAGCTTCACATTCTAAACTCAGTGAAATCATCACAGTTGGGAGAGTCGGCGTTGAATTTGCTTCTCCTACCTCCATGTAAGCACATGCATTTGGGGATTGGCACCGTTTTGCTTCATGCATGCATTTGTTTATCCTTTGAAGCATCTGAAAACGATTTCACAATAAAAAAATAAGGACGATAAAAGCACCCACAAGGCAACATACCATATTTTGAAGAGCAAAATAGAGGACACTATGATGGCTATTCAAAGCAAATAAATGCAATTTGTCTCAAACGTTACCCCTGAAAAAGAGGGTGTGACCTGGAAAAAGAAGACACCGCAACCCTACTTGCTCATCAGTAAGGGCATACAGTACCTGCTTGTCCTGGCCTCAAACTCTTGACTAGAAAACTTATCTTGGAAAGAAGGTGGAGGAGGATGCTGTGTCAGCACCAGCCCATGTAGACCTCCAGCTTGCATATGCTGGTCCAGGGTTGGTTAAATACCTGGATATTTTATCTACTTTAAGATACCGGTATTTTGCTTAATCAGGTATTTGAGCTGTGGAGTTCTGAATTTGTTTGTTAATCCCCTCCCCGCACACCTTGATTCACCAGGGTTTACCACCTGAGACACATCAAAATCTAGCAGGCTGTGGCCCTGACTTGCCACAATCTGTCCAGACACTCTGCGCCCTCTAGTCAAAACCTCTCCTAAACCAGCTACTTTATTTATTAAGTATAAGTAAGCTAAGGGCAGCATACATGGTTTTGTCTCCACCCATTTTATCCTCACAACAACCCTGCGGGGTAGGTTAGACTGAGAGATTGTAAGTGGCCTGAGGTCACCCAGTGAGCTTCATGTCCATGACCAGTTTTGAATCAGTTTTCTAACCCAACTATAAAGGAACTTCTGTTCCAGAAGACATACGAAGCTATCCAGGCTTCTCTATCCAGTCCTTGGGACTGTTCCCAGACTAGACATCCTTTCAAAATGCTTTTGCATGGCTGGGCTGTGTCCTTGAACTGTGATAATGCATCTTGATGGACGATAAAATGATGCTGAATGAGTGTGTATAAAACTTTGGCTTTTGCGTGTCCAATGTGTACCCAACTGTACACAGGTAAAAGTCGTACAGAACAATGCAACAAATACAGGTAAATACCGGTAAATATCGCCCCACCCACTTTTGACTCAAGCCCCACCTACCACTGACTTGCAGCTTCCAGAAATTTGCCCACGAAGGAATATGTGCTCTCAACCACTACGCCATGCTGGTGAAATCACAAGTTGGCAAGAAGAACTTGCATTCCCCACCCCCTTTAATTGGGGCTGTCAGACCCAGGGCCTGAGGCTACTCCTGTACCTTTAATAGAGGTTTGGGGGTTTGTTTGTTTGTTTATTTGTGTGGTGTTTAGTATAAGGTTACCAGATGTCCCTTCTTCCTGGGGACAGTTCCCAGGTTTACAAATCGGTCCTCATACAAAATCTACTGAAGTTGAAAAGTGTCCCCGGATTCATTGAAAAAAATCTGGCAACCTTAGTTTAGTAGCCAAACAGAGAATCCATTTTAAAAATGGAGTCTGGTTTACTTCTTTTGTAGTATATGGAATCGTTTCTGGAATAGTTTTGGGACGGCTGACTGAAATTTGACTCCTCTACCATTTCACGCCGACCAGACGTTCTCTCCTTCAATCCCTCTTTTTAATTGTTACTCTTTACTCTGCTTTCTCTTTGATATCGCAGCATCCTGTGGTTTCTTGTACAGCTTTAATTACGTCGTTTCTGGAACATGGAAAAGTGGATGGGTGCGAATACATAAGAAAGGGAGGATCTGCCGAGATTATCATTTGCTGGTATCTTGATGCTGAGCATTTCAAACCCACTAGATAGTACACTATGTCTTGAACACTAAAAAATTAAAAAACAAGTTTAATTTTATAATATTGCCAGTTTCTTGTGGTATCTTCTGTGGCCACTGATAAGGAAGCCTTAACTTTGTAAAACTCTTGTCTTCTATGCAGGCCTTAACAGCAGAGGATCTCTCTCAGGGACAGAAACTTGGGAAGCCTGTTTTGTTTTGTTTTTGTTTTGTTTTTTTGGTGACCCCTCCCGTTCCCCAGGCTCCCTACTAAGCATGGAGATGCTTCCTGAAACATTTATTTCTGGCAACATCCTGTAAGGAACCAAAAGGAAAAGCACTAACAGCTTGTGACATCCTGGAGAACCTTTTCAATAGGAAGCAGAGGAATGAGTACCTGACACACAGCCTCGTCTTGAAGGCTTTCACAAGGTTTTTTTGGTGGCGTTTATTATTATTATTATTATTATTATTATTATTATTATTATTATTATTATTAATGATAAGTTCTGTGTCCTGGCCAGCAACCATTCCCTTAGGCAGCATGAGGCAAATCCACCATTTTGGAAATTGTGCAACTGTTTACTCTGGGCTTCTCCGAAATACCTGTTTATTGAGGATTTATGCAGATTGGCTTATGGGCTGGCTGTACAACTGGTCTAAATCACTGATCCTCTTGGGCTTGCCTATCAGAAGGTTGGCGGTTCGAATCCCCGTGACAGGGTAAGCTCCTGTTGCTCTGTCCCAGCTCCTGTAAACCTAGCAGTTCGAAAGCACGCCAGTGCAAGTACCGCTTGGATGTGCTAAGAATAGGTACCGCTGTGACAGGAAGGTAAATGTGGTTTAGTCATGCTGGCCATATGACCCGGAAAGCTGTCTGTGGACAAACGCCGGCTCCCTGAGCCTGAAAAGCAAGATGACCGCTGCAGCCCCAGAGTCGCTTTGGACTAGACTTAACCGTCCAGGGGTCCTTAACCTTTTTTATTTTTACCTTTACAACATGTAGCATTAATTTGCTTTCAGGATGGTTTTTATGGCTTCCCTTTAAACATGACATAATCATTATTACATTGTCATGCTGGCTGGGCCTGATGGGAGTTGTATTCATTTATTTGTTGCACTTCTCCTTTCCTCCAAGGAGCTCAAGGTGGCGTGCATGGTTCTACCCAATTTATCCTCACCACTGCCCTGCGAGACAGCTTAGTTGAGAAACTATGACTGGCCCAAGTGCCACCCAGAGAGTTCCATGCCTGAGCAGGGATTTGAACCCTCGTCTCCCGGGTCTTAGTCAGACCCTCTACCACTACACCACATGGGCTCTACACAATACCATGCTGGCTATGTAGGCCAAAACCTTTGGAGGGGTCACCATGTTAGGGAATGCTGCTGCGGAGGAAGCAGAGCAAAAGGAGGCATAGGATCAAGGGCAAGGCCTTCATCAGAAACCTCAAGCCAGGCTCCATCGGAGGGTTGACTACTTCCCCCAGCTCATTGGGGAGGGGGTGTGTCAGACCCCCAGGGTTGAAAGAGCCTGTCACTTTAATGCAGACAGATGGGGGTGCAGGGAGAAAAGAAACAGGCCTGGCCAGAATGAGTGACAGGCAGACTGGGCTAAGCATTTCTCTCCTTAACCCCTCACATGCTGTCCAGCATCTGGAATTAGGGGCAGCCCATTGGCAGCTCTGGAATGGACTGCTTCAGAGTAAACTTGCAAGTAGGGTGGCTGTTACACTTAATGTCTAAAAAGGGGGGGGAGGCAACTCAAGCTCATCTATTGAGATGCATCCCTGGGGGAGGGCCATAGCTTCGTGGCATCTCCAAGTACCTGGGCAGTAGGTTAGGTTGAGAGTCAATGGCTGGCTCCCCAAAGTCACCCAGTGAGCTTCATGGCCAAATGGGGATTCAAACCCTCGTCCCCAGGTCCCAGTTTAACACTCTAACCCAGGCTTCCTCAACCTCAGCCCTCCAGATGTTTTGAGACTGCAATTCCCATTATCCCTGACCACTGGTCCTGCTAGCTAGGGATCATGGGAGTTGTAAGCCAAAAACATCTTGAGGGCCAATTTTGAGAAAGCCTGCTCTAACTGCTACACCAGATTGGCTCTTATCTTACTCGGGGCTTTAACTGAAGCGTAGGCAGCCAGGAAGGCTACAGAGCCCACAGCGCTGGTGGGATGAATTTCAGAATGAAAGAAAGGAATGTTCACAAACACTCCTCTTTGGCAGCACAAAAGCCAGGTGAGTACCAACAAAAACTCAACACCCCCCATCAGAATTTCACCAAAATGTTTACTCTTTGTTAATAACATTAGATTGCCATTTATTTTCTTATTATCTGTTGGCAAATGGCCAAACGACAAAAGCCACTGTAAGATAATTTTTCAGCGCAGCACAGAGAATAGATTCCCCACCCAGAATTATGTGCCCGGGGAATGGGGAAAGGCCGCTATCAAATGGTAGCCTTTGGACACAGTTCATAGGTGTGGCATCCTCTCTGCATGTTCTCGGAAACAGGCCTCTCACAAAATTCTGTATGTGAGATACAGGAGGAGAGGAGGAAACCCCACTTGGCATTGAGATGTTGAAAGACTCCGGGTGGTCTCAGCTAAGTCATAAGGGAGGAGGTCCACTGTAGTCAATGGGCTTAAGTTCCTGTTGCTCATTTAGACTGAGTGTGACTGACATTAGATATTGCCCTTAAAGGGAGACAATTGAGTCAATCATCATATTGGAAGACAGTAATATATGCAGAGTGACAAGCACTAAAAAGCCACCAGCAAATGCAGTTGTTCAGTTACAACCCCCCCCCCAAATTACTGATGGTAGATTCTACCATCTCTTTTTTCAGATAGAAAAGTGCCCCCCCCCCCGGCCCTCCTTTATCTGCCCCATGCCTGGCATCATATGCAACGCTAGGTGTATGGCGGGTGGCCGTGGCTTGACCAAGACAGCCTCGCCAGCCCAATGGGGAGGCCCACTGGGCCCAATTGGCCCCATGGACCTTGTTTGAAAGCGTGGTCACATGTGCAGCAGAAAATTGCACTCAAATTTCAGCTGCCTCCCATTTGCACCCACAATGTAAAGCACCCCAAGAAATCAGCCCCAGAAAGTATGGCCAATGGATAGGAATGATGGCAGCTGTAGTTCAGCAACATCTGGAGGGCCAAGGGTTGTCCACAGCTGATTTAAAGTGACCATCAGGCTAGCCCCACCCACTAACTTGTTGGCGGGGTGGGGTGGGGTGCACACACACTGCACATCTATCTGCTGTTGCCACAGGTGTCTGCTGAGACCTCACTCACAGTTGCCATGTTTACACTGGCTACCATGTGCAAACAAACATAGCTGTGCCCATGGAAACCTGGAGGTGTAGTCGTGTTTATGGGCATTGCCTGTATCTTTTATACTGTGTGTGCGCGCGCACACACAGGCATAGAGTCATAAGGAACCATACCTGTAATTTTTGCTGTTGCAAGCCATGCAAAATACTGCAAGGCACAAATGGTTGGCATCCGTTTCGGGAGACAATGGAGGAGTGCACCTTTTGGGGGTGAAGTCAAACTGTTAGAGCGTTGTAGCGCCTGTACAGCTGATGCTGTAGAGACCGATATGGGAGAGACATGTTTTATTACAGGTGGGGCAGGTAAAGACGTCCGGTTATGCTGTTGCAGATGCACCATGGCATTTCTTCTTTCTGTGCTCCTCCCAGCACTCAGTTCTGCTCTGGTCACTGCTGCAACTACACCCCCTGTCTCCAGGTGCTGTCATCATCTGCAAGGGATTCCCACGTGGCAGGGTGGATGTTGCCAGCGTTCATGTCACGGTTGCAGACATCTTTGTAACACAGAGTTGGTCTGCCAGTGGGCCTGGTGCCTGAAGCCAGAACATAACCCTGAGGCACAAACTTTACTGAACTCTCTGCTACTCCTGCAATGGAGGTCAAAATGGCGGCTAAGCTCATTGCTTCACTGGTGATTGGACCTCGGATCTCCTCTGTGAAGAAGACCTCCTCTGCTGCTGAGCTATGGCCCTTCCTTATCTGTGGAATTGCTTCCACAGCAAACGGACAAGGAATCTGAGCCCCATCCTTCCCAAGACCAGCTTACCTCATGAAAACTCTCCTCCCAACCTGGCTCTGTGCAGCTGTCTGAGCTGGTGCTTATGATTTGTGGGGACACCTCATCCACTCTGGGCTTGATTTACTCAGCTATAAAATTTATTAATGTTTGCCACAATTTTTTATTATTATAAAAAAGAACAACAAGCAAGGGCGCTTCCTTTTAGGCAATCAATTAAAAGCCAGAGCTAGCAGAATTATCTCATTGAAATATCAATTTTTAATACTGTTGCCTTCCCTGCTTCCTCTCGGCCCTTGGTTAGAGAAGGGCTCTGTGGCTCTCTCTCCCTCTCCGTCACTTTTGCATGGCATAAACATGAAGAAGACCACCTCCTTCCAGGCAAAATGGGTTTGAACTGAGCCTGCCAAGGAAGGATTGCTTTGCTCTCCCTCTGTGGACCCATAAAACCTCCTGCTTTCATCTTGACTATCCTTTTGGCAGGAAGGAACCAGTGGAGGCTGGTCTCGGAGGGCGTATGGAGCACTGCCCTGCCAACCTCAGTGTGCCCTCGGCCAGCACCCATCTGCCTGTGTTTTTACATACAACTGGTTCAGGAAGCAACTCTGTCTGTCAGTTTCCTCCCCTTTAGTCTCAATATTGCTCTTGTAGGACATGCAGGGAGGAGGCGGGCAACACATCTAGAATTAGCTGGTTGCACCTGTTGTTGCCTGCCTGTCATTGGCTGTGGCGCCACCTACTGTTGGTCTCCCTGCCTTCTGCCCTATCAGGCCTGATGGGCACCAGCCACCACTGGAAGGAGCAAGGCTTTTTACCTCGCCTCCAAACACTCAACACTTAAGGGTTCAGAAAAGAGGAGGAGGAGGAGTTTGGATTTGATATCCCGCTTTTCACTACCCAAAGGAGTCTCAAAGCGGCTAACATTCTCCTTTCCCTTCCTCCCCCACAACAAACACTCTGTGAGTTGAGTGGGGCCGAGAGACTTCAAGGAAGTGTGACCCAGCAGCTGCATGTGGAGGAGCGGAGACGCGAACCCGGTTCACCAGATTACGAGTCTGCCGCTCTTAACCACTACACCACACTGGGCAACCAAAATGATCAGGGGGATGAAGTGACTACCTGATGAGTAAAGGTTTCAGCTTTTGGGACATCTTAGCTTAGAGAAAATGTGAGGAAACACTTATTTATCTCTCTCTCTTTTTCTCCCAAAGCCTTTGAACAGAAAGGAACTTAACAGCTTATTAATTTTAGCATTATAGCATTAAGCTCTTGAGTCCCACCCTCACCTTGATTCTGCAAACAGGTCTCTTTTATTTTAGGGGAGCCATGTTGCTTGATTGTGGGATTTAATGAGCATTCATCCCTGATGTGTCTGGATAGAGTCAGGGGGCATATTTGTCCCTAGGCCTCATCACCGCTATTTAAAGCTTACTTGGGACTGTCACCGCTGCACTGTGTGCAATGCCTCCCTGTGGCCCACCCAGTTTGTGTGACTGCAGTTGTTCTGAGATGCATCTGCAATGGCAGCCTGATCTGCCCACCTGCCTGTCACAGGTGTGGTTCTACATTATCACTGGTTACAGGTGAGGGTGATCAGAAACAGGTGAGCAAAGGTTTTATATATGACAGTTCAAACATGGCAGGAACAGGAGCTCCCACTAGCTGTAACTCACTGGCAGAACATGTGCTTTTCATTCAGAAGGTCCCAGGTTCAATCCTGGAGTCTCCCGGGAGGACTGGAAGAGACCCCTACCTGAAACCCTGGTTTGACTTTGTATAAGGCAGCTTCCTGTGTTCCAAATGAGAACCAGTGTGGTGTAGTGGATAGAGTGATGGATTAGGACCTGGAAGATGAAGGTTCAAATCCCCCTACTGGGTGAAGCCCACTGGGTGACCTTGGGCCAGTTATTGCCTCTCAACCTAACCTACATCACAGGATTGTTGTGATAGAATGAGGAGGGGAAGAATCACACACACCACCTTGAGTTCCTTAGAGAAAAAAGGTCAGCTATAAATGCAAAAAATAAACAAAATTAAGCAATGGTTCCTTCCCAGCAGTGTCAAAAATTGAAATCGCAGAATGCACAATGCACAACACACACACACACACACACACACACACACATTTCCTACTAAAGAAACACAAAACTTTTGATTGCTGAGCATGCTAAAGCTATCCAATATTGGAAGCGCAGAGGAAAGCAGCAGTATTTTTCAGAAGGGATCCCAAGGGTCATCTAGTCCAACCCCCTGCAATGCAAGATCTGATCAGACAGAATCAACTCCCGCCCTGCCACTATACTATGTGAACCAAACCTTGGATCCTCTTAAGGGGAAAGTAAATATTTCCCTCAGGGCCCATCTGTGCTTTTACAAGGGCCCGATCACCATTAAATCAGGATTTTGGACGGGAGATGCAGGGGCCAGTGTAGATGTCAGCATCCCCTGTTCCACTCCTTTAAAGTGCCCCTTCTTGGCAAGGCACTATGTTGGGACGGAGCACACTCCCATGGAGGAGCAGCCTTTGAAAGCTTCTGCCGTAATAAATTTGTTCGTCTTTTAAGGTGCCGCAAGACTCTGCTATTTTTCCACCCTGTTAGGTTTCCTGCATGATTGGTGGGAGCCTCTGAGCGACTGTGTGTCTCTGTGTGTGGAGGAAGTGAGCTCACGCCAATTACATCACTCGGCAATGATGGAAATATAAACCTCACATTTGCTATAAAACTGTTATCACGGGCCATTATTGCTTAATTTTTAACCATTGTTTTAGGCTCATCTCCAAGAACCATATTAGCCGTAAAGCCAAACGAGCTTCGGTGAGCCTGGTAATTGCAAGCAATGATGTTTTATTCATGGAGCAACTCATGGAAAAGATCCTTTGTGCACACACAGAAAAAGGGGGGGGGAGAAAGGGGATTTGATTTTGTCAGAACATTAATCGAAAGGCTGTCAAATGGAGACCCCTGTTCCTCCCCTGCAAAAAAGCAGATCTCAGAAGGGTGCTGCTAGATGATGGCAGAGGGCACCCAAATGCTCTTTCTTCACCAGAGACCTCTCTGTCCAAAGGGTGCATGAGATGATGTTCGACTGGGAAGAAGGTACTTGCCACATGAAGCAAAACGGGGTGAACTGCTCATTCTACAGCTTCTACTGCCCCAGATGCTTAACTAAATGCCACACCTAGAGAGGGATCATAGAACCATAGAATTGTAGAGCTGGAAGGGACCCCAGGGGTCATCTGGACCAACCCCCTGCAATGCAGGAATCACAGCTAAAGCATCCCTGACAGATGTCCATACAAGCTCTGCTTAAAAACCTCCAGTGAAGGAGAGTCCACCATCTCCCAATGGAGTCTGTTCCACTGTCAAACAGCTCTTATTGTCAGAAAGTTCTTCCTAATGTGTCAAGATGAGAAAGGGCAAGGATTAGGTTGCATGTGCCAATGACCTGAAGTGGTCCCCTCCATTAGGGCAAATTGCTCAGAGTTGCAGAGCAAACTCTGAGGCTGGGGTTTTATGAGGTCTGGTGGTGCCTTGTAATTGGTCCTCAAGGTCGGCTGACTGAACATTGAGTCAGGCAGAGAGGCTTGTTTGGCAGCCTACAGCAGCCAAATGACGCCATTGAGGGACACAGTCCGGCCTTCCTTGTGACAAAAACATGGTCCTGGGGCTCCAGGGAAGTCCTGGGGTCTAGTTGCTGCTTCGAGAGATGACAACACACACACCCTTTTATTCTCCAATATCCAACTCTCCCACTGAACTACACCTCGTGCAGGCATTCAGTATAAACTCTGTTTTATTATTACAAAAGGTTGACTGAACGTTTGCCATACTGCTTGTAAATGATACCTGTCAGAGGCAGCTGTGGCCCCCTGAGCCTCACCCAGCCTCCTCTCATCACATCAGGAGCAGTGGGAGCACCAGCTCAGTTAAATAAAGGGCCACTCACACTCTGCACCAAACAAATCCAAATTCTGCATTAAGGATGTCCGATTTAGAAACCCAAATCCACCAGCCTGAATTCCTAATGCAAACCACGTGCATATCCATGCACTCGATCATTGGATTCCAAGAGTCAGCGTTGCAACCACAAAGTATTTGGAATTCTTGAGCATGGGATGAGGGAACATAGGGAGGGTCCAGAGATTTACAGGCTGGGAAGGAGGGAGCCAAGAAATGGGACCCATACAGGAAAAGCCCAGTCCCACAAGTCCCCCTCTGTCCTTTTCTGCCCGGAGTTTGCCAAATGCAGCCCCAAGAGTTTGTTTAAAGGGTGGGTGGGGGAACAGATGGAGTTGCATGGGAAATTTGACACCAGGTGTCAAATTCCACGAATGCATTACTGGTACTATCCAGCAGGTCTCTGGGTCTAGAAGCTGAGATGGTCCACGCCCTTTTAAGAATTGCAGAGAAGGCAAAATTTCAGCAGATGGGGGTGAGCAGGCTCCCCCATTATTGCAGTCCACAATGCTATGGCAATGGGCCTACAGAACCTGTGAGTTAGCAGGTTGAGCGCATCCCGTCAGCCCATGTATGGCCACCCACCAGGGGCTCCATGTACTCCTGGTTCTGATACACAAACGGGCAGGTTGTCAAGCATCTCACTGACCATCACACATGGCTGATGGACGGTCTTCGGTTTGGTTGTGCTACCTTTTATAAGCAATGATGCAAACTCATAAAAACATAAGAAGTGCCTGCTTTATTGGGTCAAAGAGGGCCCATCTAGTCTTGTTCTCACAGTGGCCAACCAGATGCCTGAGTGGTAAACTCAAAAGCGGGACCTGAGCACAGGAGTCCTCTCCCCTCCTGTGGTTCCCAGAAACTGGCATTCAGAAGTATTGCTGCATCCGGCCGTGGGGGCAGAGTATAGACATGGTGGCTAATAGCCATTGATAGCCCCCTCCTCCACCAATTTGTCTAATCTTTTAAAGCCAACCAAGTTGGTGGCCATCACTGCATCTCCTGTGGGAGCAAGTTGCATAGTTTCACACCACATACCTAGGAGCAGAATGCACATGAACTGGCAGAGGGCATTAGGCAGGAACTACTCAGAAATAGGGTGAGGGGCTGTTACTGCAATACTAATATTAATTAGCCTCATATAGAGCTTTCAAGTCCTAAAAAGCGCTTTACATATATTATCTTGCAATCCTTGCAACCTCAAAAGGCATGCGAGTGTGATCATCTCCATATTGTAGTTGTTGCACAGAATAAGAGAATTGGAAGCCTGCAGGTTTGTGGTAGAGGGTGTTGTAAATTTGGACTGGGGACTTTCTAGCTTCTTGCTGTTTCTTTTTGTGACACCAGGAAGGCAGTGCTGGCTGGGATTCCATGGCTATCTCAAGTTTTATAATACAAATCATATACAAATACATAAACACACACACACACGGCACTCTCAGAGGATCAGATTCATCTTCAAGGGTGTCTCTCCCTATACCATTGGTCTCTTCCATCACTAGATCTTTTATTCAATCATCAGTTCAACTCCTGAGACATGGAAGAACCACTTTGGCGGTTGGACCCCAGGGATTTCAACAATGAGATTCCCCCCTCCAATGTGTTGATCCCCCCCCCCCTCTGAATCACTCATCATCTCCATTTATCTGGGTTGAGGTCAGAGGTATTGTGGTTAACTTCCAGAGGAGTGCTGTGTTTGCGGAAACCGTGTCAGTCAGCTGTGTAGAGGCATTAGCTGGACAGGAATTAAGGTCAGAGCAGTGGAGAGGTTTGAACAAAAATCTAGTCCAATCCTCTGCAGTGAAGGATTCTTTTGCCCAATGTGGGGCTTGAACCAACAACCCTGACATTAAGAGTCTCATGCTCTACTGACGGAGCTATCCCTCAGGTCTAGATGATTCTTGTTGTTCTGGACTATGTGAACTTCTTCCTCTTTTTTTTTTTAAATAAAAAAAAGTATCAGCGATGTTTTATGGACTGGAGCTGTAGAGAAAGGGCGCCTTCCATAAAGTTTAGCAACTCCCTCCATGAAATCTCCCCAGGGCCTCTATTTAGCCCCCACCCTAGTCACCAAACCTTCTTGCTGTGGAGACCAGAACATGGAGTCCTGGCTTGCTCTTTCCCAAAGTCTTCCTCACAGCTTCACATTCGTTCTCCCTGGGGTTGGCAAAAGAAAACGCCAAACACTGTTCTGCAGCTCAAGTCACTTGTCCTAAGCCCACAGGCCTTGCCCAGCTCTGCCAGCATCTGGTGTCCCTGTCGCAGCCTGGAGTGTCTCTCCAGTGGCAGCTGCTAAGGAACTTGGATCTGCAAGTCTTCGTCTTCATCCAGGTCGCTGTTGCCATCGCCAGGGTTGTCAGGGCCAAAGCGTGAACCGCGAATCTTCCCAAAAAGGGGGATGTTCTGCTGACGGCGAAGCCTGTCCCAGGAGAAACGATATTTTTTGCTATTATTATTAAACAAACAACAACAACAATAATAATTACAACAACAACACATTGAAGGCCACTGGGTGATGGGAATGAAGGGCTCAAATGCAACACCACTTATTATTATTATTATTATTATTATTATTATTATTATTATTATTATTAGTGGTGTTGCATTTGTGTCCTTCATTCCCATCACCCAGTGGCCTTCAATGTGTTACAGTCAATAAAACAGAACAGTGACAGCATATTTCAGCTAGCAAATGCCTGGGTAAACAGGAATGTTTGAAGATAGCCCTATATGGGCTATTGGGCCATGCACCCCTTGCACTGGTGCTTTGCTGCAACCATGTTCATGGTATGTGCTCCCAGGGGGAGCCCTCTGTGCATGCTTCTCTGTTCCACAGCATATACACAAGTGCAGGACGACTCCTGCCTAGACACATAATATCATCTTTGTTCTGAATTTAATGTACATTCCCAAAGAGGAATTCTGTGTAACTCAAAAGCTTGATTCGAGGAGGTTTGAACTGCAACTGGTCCAACAAGTAGCTTTTTTTTTTTAAGCTCCCAGGGAATAAACCTTGGTCTGCCCTATACAATGAATGAAGTGGCAGAGCATTTTGAAATATAGTACAACAGATTGCATCGCTTTGAGCTACAAGTAGGGGAATCACATTTTTAACGCTCCCCTGTTAAAAATCCTCTGCAAGTAGCAAAACAGTATAGCTGGCAAAAGGCCGGGATAGAATCATTCCTGTTGTGCTCATTTTTGATTTGCGGGGCATTTTTCAATATAAAAGAACACTGTGCGTAGTATAAAAATATGTGAGCCCTGCCCCCCCCCCCGCAACCTGAAGTGGTAGAGCACGTTTGACTTCTTTTTCCTGCATGTGCAGATCAGCTCCCATGCCGGCAGATAGAAGCCACAGTCCAAAATATCTGGAGGGCACCAGGTTAAGAACACAAGTCGAGCCTGCTGGATCAGGCCAACCTAGCCCAGGATCCTGTTTGCACAGTGGCCAACCAGATGCCCCCGTGGGACACCTGCAAGCAGGACCCAAGCCCGGGAGCAACTCTCTCCTCCTGCGATTCCCAGCAAACTGTGGTCAGAGGCATTCAGAGGTTGGGGAAGGCTGTGGAGGAGACTGAATAATTCATAGATTTCCAACCCCTCCTTTTGTTTTTAGCTTAGATATTCAGCAAGAAACTAACCTTTCCCATTAAGGTCTATGAGATATAAATAAATCTATTCCCCCCACCCCCAGCTACTGCTTCATGTTTAAACTTCATCCAACTAAGTGGGTGTTACATGCTGATAAAGGCAGATCTGGACAGACCATCCCTCAGTGGTTCCAAGCAGCACTTAATAGACTTTTGATTAAAGCAAGCAAAGTTCACTTGAAACCCTTTTCAGATTCAGGGTGCTTAACCAACAGCACATTATTGTCTGGAAGCTTTTATCAAGGAGTGGGAAGGCAGACACAGGGGCCTGCGGGCTGAACTTAGACACCTAACACCCCCCCCCCCCATATTCAGTAGTCCAATAATATGCTAATAATATAAACACCACCAGCAATTAGCTGTCTCACGTAATTAAGGGCTTTATGTGAGAATTGTTTATATTTGTACAATTCTTATTCTTGTGTCTGCGCAGAAGAGAACTGTGACCCTTCCCGTTTTACAGCACGATAGGGAAAGAAAACCTCTGTTAGAACTGTTGCTAATCCTGCCCCCCCCAAAAAAAACACCCTTCTGCTATAAATCATGGCTGTTTAATACTGGTGGTGTGGTTGGTTGTAAACCAAAGAGAGAAGCAATTGCCCAGATGTCCTTTTGTAGACAGATGAGACAGTGGTGGAGGAAAAGACTGGTGTTCACAAGTGGGTATTGAGGACACATTAGGTGGCAGCACCTGTGTATATACAGTGAATCTGGGGAGGTTCACGAAAGGCTTGGTTTTCTGGTGTAGTGCGGTGAGTTATGAATCAGGGGGCCCCTTGTTCGAATCCTGCCGCTGCCACGAACTCACTGGGTAACTCTGGGCAAGTTACCTTCCCTCTGTCTTTGGCCGTAATCCAAAACCTCTTTGTGCTGGTCTGGTGTTGGATTAGGTAGATGTGCCCCTCTAGCCAGTCCTGCCACCCTCTGCCAATGTGGAATTTCCTATTCCAGACATGGAATGTGCAGAATCCTGCCTGGCAGCAGCCTGTGGAAATCCCCAAACCTGGCTGTTGTAGACGAGGGTAGAGGCTTGTGCCTTTGCAGCTGTGGATTCACCTGCCCTACACACGAAATCGGATGAGTGACAGGTGGCCACGGCTGTGGGGCTGGGAAACAGCCTTGTGGGCCATATTAGAAGCTTGGCGAGGCCTAATTTGCCCGCAGGCCAGAGGGTCCCCGTGCCTGCTGTATAACCTAGGTCAAATTGCATGAGAGAAGAGTTTTAAAAGTAGGAATCAAGAGTCTTGAAGGAAACATAGAGGTCTTTAAGATGCATTTAAAACTCATGGATGCCTCTGCCCCTCGAACCACCCAGGGGAGGGCATTCCTAAGGGGCCAGTGGTGGTCCTACCACTGAGAAGGCCCACTTCCGTTGCCACAGAACAACCAGCGGATTTTAAACCTCGGTCTGGTCTGCACTTGGGGAGACACTCCCTGTATTGGGTACCCCGGTCCCAAACTGCTTAGGGCTTTTCATGTCAACAGAAAGGCCTAGAGCCTGGCTTGGGGGCTAAGAGGTAGGCAGACTCACGACACTGCAGAGGGGTCCCAAGGCTCTGTTTTGGTGGAAATGTGGAAAATGTTTGCTGCTATGAGCAACTGCTGGGACTGGTTTTGGAGGAGCCCACAGCTCCCGGAGACTGTAGCCGGTTCCTAGACAGCAGAGCAGCGTCTCAATCCCTCTGCTCCCTTTGCAGGGGGCCTTGTTACCCTTCAGCCTCGCCAGTGAGGCATTCTCAGCACTGTCAGCTCCCTGATCATCCCAGCATTAAATTCCACCCATGGAAATTTATGTGCTGGATTTCCCATCTGAAGCCACGCAGGAGCTCACAAGGAGGACGCCGCTCCGATAATTCTCTAGGTGTGGCAGCCTCTGACTCCAGTTGCTTTTTACTGGAAAAAAGGAATGAATTATTTAAGGAAAGAGGGTGGTGGGCTTGGTGAGGGAGGAGGAGGGAAGGCTCCATTATTCTCGTATGATTTAATGCCAACCTCCCCAATAAAAAGGAGCAGATAAAAATCGCTTTCCTTTAGAGCTCAGCTGCCTCCTCAAAAGCTCTTTGGATCGAGCAGAATCGATTTGTCTGGCAGGCAACCCAGTGTTTTATTGCTAGAGAAACATGCATGCATTTTTATTTTTATTTTTTTAAAAAAAACTTTTTGAAGGCAATAAAATGAAGTATCTCTTAAAGGTGCTTCGCTTAGCATCCCATGGGCCCTCTGACCCTCATCCTTCCATGTTTCTAGATCTCCTTGAGGAAGGGGGTGGCGCCCTTGAGACCCGTTTCTCTCCCTCTTGCTTTTCATCATTCCCACGCAAGGCCCTCCTCTCCCTCTAGTGGAAGAGGAGAGCATGTGCAAGGGGCCTCTGCCACTCACCTTCCTACTCCTGCTGGTCCAGTGTTTCCAGTTCCTTGGCAACATTCCAGTCTTGTAAATGCCTATCAAGTCTCCTTTATTGCCTAACCTCTTGAGGGAAGGAGCTCCAACGCTTCGATCATTTACTGTATCTCCCCTCGCTCTACCTAACCCATTTATTTTTTTTAAAAAAAGAACTTGTTGAGAACCCCACAGATTCCATACCATCCAACTTTTTCTAATGCAAAACCGAGGACGTGGATCTTCCAGGATGTGCTCCTGGGTGAGTCACTTGACCTGGATCTCACTCTCGTCTTTCCCACCCCCAAAGCACTTTTTTTGGGGGGGGGGGCAAGATCTCTCACAGCCCTGGGAAAGGCATTTTTTCGGGGCAAGAGCACAGTGTGAGATCACAGCACCCGAAACAGTTTCCTCCCCCCCCCAGGGCGCTTGTAAGGTATGTTGTTGTTGTTCAGTCGTTCAGTCGTGTCCGACTCTTCGTGACCCCATGGACCAGAGCACGCCAGGCACGCCTATCCTTCACTGCCTCCCGCAGTTTGGCCAAACTCATGTTAGTAGCTTCGAGAATACTGTCCAACCATCTCATCCTCTGTCGTCCCCTTCTCCTTGTGCCCTCAATCTTTCCCAACATCAGGGTCTTTTCTAAGGAGTCTTCTCTTCTCATGAGGTGGCCAAAGTACTGGAGCCTCAACTTCAGGATCTGTCCTTCTAGTGAGCACTCAGGGCCGATTTCCTTGAGAATGGATAGGTTTGATCTTCTTGCAGTCCATGGGACTCTCAAGAGTCTCCTCCAGCACCATAATTCAAAAGCATCAATTCTTCGGCGATCAGCCTTCTTGATGGTCCAGCTCTCACTTCCGTACATTACTACTGGAAAAACCATAGCTTTAACTATACGGACCTTTGTCGGCAAGGTGATGTCTTTGCTTTTTAAGATGCTGTCTAGGTTTGTCATTGCTTTTCTCCCAAGAAGCAGGCGTCTTCTAATTTCGTGACTGCTGTCACCATCTGCAGTGATCATGGAACCCAAGAAAGTGAAATCTCTCACTGCCTCCATTTCTTCCCCTTCTATTTGCCAGGAGGTGATGGGACCAGTGGCCATGATCTTAGTTTTTTTGATGTTGAGCTTCAGACCATATTTTGCGCTTTCCTCTTTCACCCTCATTAAAAGGTTCTTCAATTCCTCCTCACTTTCTGCCATCAAGGTTGTATCATCAGCATATCTGAGGTTGTTGATATTTTTTCCGGCAATCTTAATTCCGGTTTGGGATTCATCCAGCCCAGCCTTTCGCATGATGAATTCTGCATATAAGTTAAATAAGCAGGGGGACAATATACAGCCTTGTCGTACTCCTTTCCCAATTTTGAACCAATCAGTTATTCCACATCCAGTTCTAACTGTAGCTTCTTGTCCCACATACAGATTTCTCAGGAGATGGATGAGGTGATCAGGCACTCCCATTTCTTTAAGAACTTGCCATAGTTTGCTGTGGTCGACACAGTCAAATGCTTTTGCGTAGTCAATGAAGCAGAAGTAGATGTTTTTCTGGAACTCTCTAGCTTTCTCCATAATCCAGCGCATGTTTGCAATTTGGTCTCTGGTTCCTCTGCCCCTTCGAAATCCAGCTTGCACTTCTGGGAGTTCTCGGTCCACGTACTGCTTAAGCCTGCCTTGTAGAATTTTAAGCATAACCTGTAAGGTATGAGATCCCCGCAATTCAGAAGACAGGAGCTCCATGTGGCCTTTGTAAGAAAACCTGCTGGATCAAGCCAAAGGATCTAGCCCAGCTTCCTGTTCTTATAGTGGATCTGAGCACAAGAGTCCTCTCCCCTCCTGTGGTTTCCAACAACGGGTATTCAGAAGTACTGCTGCCTCCAACCATGGAGGCAAAGTATAGCCATCATTGCTAGTAGCTGTTGATAGCCTTCTCCTCCATGAATTTGTCCAATCCTCTCTTAGAATCATAGAATTGTAGAGTTGGAAGGGTCCCCGAGCGCCATCTTGTCCAACTCAGTCTGCTCCCTCCTCTCCCTCTGACCACTCGTCATTGTCCCACCCTGGGCTCTGAACCTTCTTCCCTTGGAGTTTCCTCAGCTGGTTCTTCCCGCTGCATCCAACCAGTCTAGGATTTCTTCTATGCAAAGTAAAATTGATGAGCAATGCTGAGTCTGTGAGCCCTGTACCAGTCTCAGGGGCACAGGAAAATGCCCAAGCCTGCCAGCCTCTGGAGCCAGCCCTAGACTTCCAGGCTGGCACCTGCAAACAAGCCCTGCTCACATTTGTTCCCCCTTTTAAGTGGGACAAAATACGAACACCTAAAAAATCAAGCGGCTTTCCCCTGCCTTTAGTCACGTATGTTTCGTTTCACAACCACTGGCAGGGCCAAGCTGATTGCAGAAGCAGCTGCAGATGTCATTGAGGGTGGTGCTGCCGGGGGAATGTTTTTAAGGGCACCGGGGAATCGGCATACCCTAGTATCCACAGGGAGATTGCAAGGGCCCCCGGGGTTGGAACTGATTCAGTGCATTTGAGTGTGGCTGGTTAGGTGGGCCCAGTTCTGACAAGGCCCTAACTGCATGGGTTAAAGGATTGAGTTCCCCCCACATTTAACCTCCCAACCTGCCTCCAGCGAACATGACAGAGAGAAATGGGGCGAGGGTGACCGAAAGCCAGCCTCCAGGCTCTGTAGCATCCATCACTGTTCTCTGCTGATCAGGCACGACATTCCTTCTTCCCCTCCCACCCTCTCATCCGCAGCCCGCGGCTGACAGGTAAGCTGCTGAGAAACGGATGACTGCAATTTGAAGAGTTCCCCTTGATGCTCTCCTCCAATTTATCAATGAGATCATTCTCCCACCTGGCTCCCCACCCCACCCCCCTTTTCAACCCTTTGATGCAACCTTCCTTTCCTGGAAAGGACTCCCGCTTCTGCAAGGCCTCCAGGGAGACAACAGCTTGTCCAATTAGTCTTCGAACAGCGCTTAAGCGCTAACACCCCAGCACTCGCTCTCGTTTGCAGTCTAAATTAACCCACAGCTGATTTGCATGTTCTCTTGTGATCACAAACTACCAGGAGTTGGTTCAGGAGGATGCTTTTTTTTTTAAAGGCAAAGATTTCAACTTCAGCGTCTGTGGAGAAGGAAAATTAGGAACTGGAGGATGCGTGGAACAAATCCAGGAAGGGAGTTAAAAGGCGAAGGATGCTAGTGTGGTTGTTAAAAGTTTTGGATTAGGATCTGGGTTCAAATCCCCACTCGGCCATGAAATTCACTGGGTTGCCTTGGGCCAGTCATGCGCTCTCAGCCTAACCTACACCTCACAGGGTTGTTGTGAGGTTGAAATGCGGAGGAGGCGAACTGTGAGCTCTTTGGAGGAAAGAAGGTGGGATACAAATGTAAGTAATAATAATGCAGCCGTCTGCAACAGACTGTCCTTCAGATGTTTTGGACTGCAGCTCCCATCAACCCCATCCAGCTGATGTAGTCCAAAACATCTGGAGGGCACCTGGTTAGAGAAAGCTGTGTAAAGCCATCAGAGGCAAGGAAAGAGCAGAGCTGAGACAGCCACGGATCCACTGGATCCTAAACAGGTTCAGTGAGCAAGAGGTTGTATTGGGGTGTGCTCGGTGTGCCTGACTGAGGTTAGGATTGTACTTGCAGCCACCTAAAGCGGTTTGCTAATCCAGGAAGTCTGTGTTTCTGTTGTCCATAAATTCTGCCTTTATGGATCACCATGTTACCAGCCCTGGATTATGCAATCTGGACCGCAGCATGCTACGAACAGAGAGCAAGTGCATCAGAGAGCGGAGAGAAAAGTGCAGGGAGAACAAATAGTCAAAGACCACTTAAGTAAGTGAGCCAAGCTAGATGCTGCAGAAGAAAGCCACCCCTGCCTCCAGGCACACAGGAGGAAGGCGCCACTCGATTTCTCTACCCTGGGCATACCCAAATGAAGAAGATGTGATGCGTGTCCAGCAATAAATTATTTTGAATTGTCTCTGCAGCACCTTCCTAAAGAGGCAAGCCTTTCTAAAAGACTTAACAGTGGCTTGCCTCTTCAAGAGCTGCTGCAGAGAAAACCTCAAAAGAAAAACTGGCTGCATATGCAGCACCTTTACTCATGCACAGATGAATACTTTGGGTTTTGCAACTGGTTGTGCCACCTGATGTCACAGTCATCAAACAACGAATGTGTATGTGTAAAATAAACAGCCCACCGTGCAAAAGCGGAAGACAACTTTGCAGGGATGGATTTTCATTCCCCTGGCCCAAATATTCTGCCTCTAAATACACCAGTCCCCAAGTAGATCCACCGCTTGCTTTATCATGCCCGTCACATCGTTCCAGTCCCTTTTCCTCCACCCCTGAGCTCATCTCTCACCTTCCCTAGCCTGACCTTTGCTTCCCCCTACCTGGACTGCAGGTGCTCCAGCTGAACTTGGAGGTTCTCACTTTGCTCTGTTTGCTCATCGAGCGACCTCTGCAATTTCCGTGCCTGGTTGTGGGCCTCGTCAAGCTGCAGAGCAGACAGAAACACAAGACAAGTGAGGGCAGCCACCCAGCCGGGGAAGGTGGAGTTGAACCCTCACTACCAACATGCTTTTTGCCTCATTGTCAGCCAGACACCAGCAGCCAAGTCTTAAGTGGGATGCTAGAGGCAGCAGCACACAAGCCATAGTGGTAATTTACACACACCTTGTGTGCAGTTTGATCTTGCTCTGGCACAGCTCTCACTCCCAAAGAGGCAATCAGATGTTTGGTTTTGAAATATTGCTTGCCTCTTCAGAAGCGGCAGCTCATGCACAGGTAATTCAAATGAATTTTGGGTACACACAGTGCCCTCTCACATAAGTACATTGTTTTTTGGGGGACTGGGGTCCCGGGAAAGGTCCAATCCATCTCCACTTATCTCCATAGCTTGCAACAAGGACAGCACCAAGCAGAATGCAGAACCCTGCAGCCATGTCTGCCAGCCTGCCAGTTCCTTGACATCCTCCCCTCCCATCATCCTTGCAGTTCCAGGCAGCCAGCAAAAAGCAGAAGGGATTACCAAACTGTGAGGCTGTGTTTGGATTAGCTGTGGGTCACAAAGCTGTGCAAGCCCAGCTTGCGATAAAACAGCCATGCAGACAAATGGGCAATAGGAAAAGCCAAGATTTTTTTTTTTTTACTCTCATATGACTTTTCACAATTGGGCATATACTGACTCCAATCGCTGGTATATTTTTGCTCTGGCTGGTAGCCCTAACCCTGAGTTCTCAGACAGAGGATCCTTCCCCTGGCATAGCTGGAGACGTCAGGGATTGAACCTGGGACCTTTCACATGCAAAAGCATGCACTCCACCACTGAGCCAAGCCCTTCTCCACACAGATAATGCAAAACGTGGCATACAAAGGCACATAACTGCATCACTTCAAGAGCTGTAATCCAGAACGTCTGGAGGGGACACCCAGGCTGGGCAAGGATGATTTCTACCAATCCAGCTACCCAAATTGAGGGTAACCCTAAGCAAATCACTTCCCCGGGCTTGTGAGGTAATAATAGACATTATCTTAAATATGCCAGGCTCCATAGGAATTTAGAGTTTCAAAAGCCATGCCCTGAATGGTAGCCAGATTTGAGCAAGGAGGAACTGATGCTGCTGTGTTAGTGTTGAAATTTGCAGGCCTGTCCAGAGGAAACAGCCTGTGCTGTCATCATATAGGGACAACAACAGGAGGAGGGGGTTGGGTGGGGAGTTGAGTGGAAGCACAGAAGCAGGTCCCAAACCATCTTGGAATGGTGAGCACCTGTTCCCCAGAGTAGAAGAAGCTGCAGGGTCAGGAAAAGGGGACACATGCGTGGAAGCTGCAAAGGGTTACCTCGTCCTCTGCTTGGGCCAGCTCCTTCTTGAGCTCCTCGACTCGCAGGCGCAGCTTCTTCACCTCGCCCTCGTGCTGCTCCACCCGGCGGTTTGCGTGGGCCAGCTCGGCCATCTTCTCCTGGCACTGCTTCTTCAGCTTACCATGGACATGCTTCAGGTCGGCCAGTTCCTGTGGGAGGGAACGGCGGTGAGGGAGTACTCAACCTTCTCCGAGAAAGGAAGCCTGCTGCTTTAGGGTGTGTTTTACAAAAAATAGTGCCACTTTGCTTAGTCCCCCCCCCATATTTTAAAGGGAAAAGTGGTGGTTTCTGCTCTTGCGCCACCTTCAAAGAGGAGGTGCAATTTGTGTGTTTTATACTTAAGGATCCCTGAGCATCACCCCCCCAAACTATCAGTATTTTGCAAGAGAAATTTAATTGCATACTGGAAATATGAGTTTGTTTGTTTTTTTGCAGTTAGGGAAGTGATGAGGAAATACATTAAAAAGCATGGGAAAACCATCGATTGATTGGAAGAGGTGTAACCTTTCTGCAAACAAATTCAACCAAAAGCACCAATATTGTATAAACCTCCGTGCAAGCTTTGTGAAATTTTAAATCTGGACAAATGGTCAATAAACGGGTCTTCTGGAGGAGTCCTGAGTGTCTCTTACTGAGCTCCTATTTTGCACAGAAAAAAACACCAAAGAGTCTGTGGCAACTTAAAAGATGAACAGATTTAATGAGGCAGCTGTTTATGCCACAAGACTCTTGTGTCAGCTTTTCTCCAGAGATGTTTAGGGTTGCAACTCCCATCGGTCTCAACCAGTGCTACGGATGGGAATTTTAGTGCAAAGCATCTCCGGAGGGCAGCAGCCTGGGGAAGGCTGCTCTATATTGTTTTTGCTGCAACAGCGTAAGGCAGCAGCCCAGTGGAAATTACTTTGAACTGGTCTTGTCTCTGTCTCTGCCAATGGAAAGGGTTGGCTGCCCCCTGGTGTTGACTGTCAGAAAGCAACCTTTGATGCACCTCTTAAAATAAACCCATCAGCCTTCATAGAATCACAGAATTGTAGAGTTGGAAGGGACTACAAGGGTCATCTAGTCCAACCCCCTGCAATGCAGGAATCTTTTTGCCCAGTGTGGGACTTGAATCCATGACTCTGAGATTAAGACTCTCATGCTCCACTTGGCTTGGCTCCTCTTTGAGTGTTTCTGCCTGGCTGAAATATGTCTCCAAACTCCGATAATATTCTTCCTTGTCTGGTTGGAGAACAGAAATATGTGTGTGTGTACAGAAGTACAAAAATCTTTAGAAAAAATACCTGGCATGGAGAAGGAAATAAAAACAGCCCAGTGAGCTGTTCAGCAGAATACTGACTTGTGTGTGAAATGGAACTGACTGGAGTATCCTGGAAGAACGCATAGCTGACGGGCTGGAACACAAGAACCGGAGATCTCCATGCTGCAGTGCTTTGCTGTGGGTCCCAGTTATTTATTTAGGAACGTCACAGCTGAGTAAAGCAGCAGTGAGATCAGCTTCTTGCAGCGTCCAAAGGTCAGGTTTGACAAGTGAGGTTCCCTGAGGTCTGAAATACTACCTTCTGCCTGCCCCCAGGGTGATCTCCCTCCCTTAAGCTTATGTCACCTTGTTCTTCTCAAACAGCTCTGCTTGGATGGTCTTGAAATCGGTGTCGAGGGCGCTGACCGTCTGCCTCCTCTTCCGGGCCAGAACCTCCTCCACATCCTCAATCTGCGCCCGCAGCTTCTTGTTCTCTCGCTCTAGGTTAAGCTTCTCTGTCTCCAGGCGCTCGCGCTTGCCCCATTCCGCCGCGTTCTCGGCTTGGAGTCGCTCCATCTTTGGGGAAAGGAGAGTGTAAGAGGATCAGTCTTGCTGCTGGAAAGATGTCTGCGGGAACCAGCTTCCCCATTATTAAATTTGTTAGTCACTCTTTTTCTTTTTTCCCGCCATGGAGACTCAACGAGACGTACAAAACGAACCAAACATATGTAACATTAAAACCAAGGAGAAAAACATATTAGAAAGATCCCACCCATTCTAAGAGGACATAGATAATTAAAAGCCAAAGGCCTGGTTAAAAAGGAATGTTTTCTCATGGTGCCTGGAGATATGTAACAATGGGGCCAAGAGAGACTTCCCAGAGAAAACATTCCACAAGCGGGAAGTCACCACTCAAAAGGCCCGTTCCTCATGTTGCCACCTTCCGGCCTTCTGTGGAGGGGGCACATGAAGAAGGACTTCTTCAGATGACCACTGCAAGGTCCAGGTCAGTTCATTGGACTACCCATGGGGCATTAGCAGCCAGTTCAAAAGAAGCAAGCTGAACAGGCTGCCTGATGTCTCCAGATGCCTGGGAGAACAGGAATGTCTTTGACTGCCACCTAAAAGTGGACCATGCTGGCATTAGGCGGGCCTCCTTGGCAAGAATATTCCACAGCCAAGGGGCCACCAGTGAAAAGGTCTGTACTTTCACTGTCTGAACAGAACACATACCAAGGAGGCTATAATTCTAGGGGAACCAATAAAGCCATGTGTGATGTGCAAATCTGTGATGCTGCAAGGGTCACTGGGATGGACACTCGGCGTATGAACATAGGAAGCTTTCCAAGGGTGGAGACTTTGGTTCTACCTAGGCCAATGCTGGCTACTCTGCTTGGAGAGCTGCTGCCAAGATCTTTTCCAGCTGAGCAATCAGAAATCTTCTGAAGCGGAGGTGCCAGGAAGTTAACCTGAGACCTTCTGTCTACAAAGGATGCTCCTCCAACACCCTTTCTGCAACTTCACCATTTGGGGCAGCCCAATGTCTCAGTGACATCTCTTCCAAGCTGTGTGTGGATTGACAAGGCAATGTAATACTGGCCCCCTGCAACCAAGTCTGAAGTCAAACACTACGGCAAACAAACAATCACCACGTCTGCCTCAGAATTTGAACTCCTATCTCCAAATGTCAAAAGGAACAAGTCTGAAAGCTTTTGTACTAGCAGAGCCACAAAAGAAATGTTTGGAGCTCAGTTTTATTTATTTATTACATTTATATGATGCCTTTCCCTCAAAAGAGTTCAAGGTGGCGTACATGGTCCTCTCCCCTCCCCATTTTCTCTTCACAGCAACCCTGTGAGGTAGGTTAGGCCGAGAGGCACTGACTGGCCCAAGGTCATACCCAGTGAGCTTCATGGCTGAGTAGGGATCTGAACCCTGGTGCTCCCACATTCTAGCCCAACACTCTAAGCACTACACCACACTTTAGTGGGGCAACTAAGTGAGCAATGGGGAAACACAGAGGACACCGCCGTTCTTGCAGGTTTCCAGGTCATCTTTCCCCTAATTCTCACCTCTGACCGCAACTCAGCTAATTTCTTGTCCATACTTGATCGAGCCCCCAGTTCATCTTCCAGATCCTCAGAGATGCGCCCCAACTCGTCTTGGTGGATCTCCTTGAGAATGTTCAGCTGTAGAGAGATTGAAAAGAGAAGCTGGAAATTGCCTCTGGTGTCTGTGGGCAAAATCAACAGCAGCACTTTAAAGGCCAGAGAACAGACTTCTGCCACATTAACAGCAGGGGCATGCAGAGAGCTGCTGTGTTGATAAGAAAATCTCCTGCAGTTCTCCGATGTTTCAGAACCCCCCTGTGCTCATATTTATACATTTCCCCCCACACACACACTTAAAAAACATTTTTTTTAAAAAAAAATTGCTTTAAAATGTAGATTTGCAGGAGTAGCTCATGAGGGCGCTTTCTCAAGAATGCTGACTCAGGAGAGGGTGATAGTAGAAAATCACCACTGACTGACTTGAAAGATGTTTGGGATTGCAATTCCCACCAGCCCAAAGTAGTCCAAAGCGCTTGGAAAGTGAAAGGCTGGGGTGGTGGTAGTGGGGGGTGGCGGCTGTTCTAGCCATTGCAGCAGGAATGGGGAACCTGTGGCTCTCCAGATGTTCAACTCCAACCCCCGCCCAGCACCCCTCACCACTGCCTGGGGTTGGGTGGGACTGACGAGAACCAGAGTCCAACAACACAGTCCAACAAGAGGGGCTTGGGGGAAATCTCTGCAAGCTTGGAGACATATCTGTCTAACACCCCAAACCCAGGGCTCAGATAGGGGCTTGAGACATCTTGCCACCCTCACTGCCCTGCTGAAAAGCTGTGCCCCAAGAATCCCTGGGCTGCAACTTGCTTCATCATCATCAATGAAAGCACCCCACTCCAAGAAGCCAGATGGGATTGTGCAGTCAGAAGTACAGAACACAGAAAGCTACTCTATCTTGAACTACACCCGGAGTGGCAGTCAATTGGGTGGCATCATATTAATTATTATTACTACTACTACTACTACTACTACTACTACTACTGTCATCATCATTCTCCACTCCTGTGCTTTCCAGAAACTAGTATTCAGACACATGGAGGCAGAGCACAGTCATATCAATAGACTTCTTCTCTGTGAATTTGTTTGATCCTCTTTTATAGCCATCCAAGTGGGTGCTTGGTGACCATCACTGCCTCCTGTAGTAGTAGTAGTAGTAGTAGTAATAATAATAATAATAATAATAATAATAATAATAATAATAATAATAATAATAATATTTTAAATACCCTGCTCATCTGGCTGGGCTTCCCCAGCCACTCTGGGCAGCTCCCAACAGAATATTAAAAACACTTCTGAAAGTCAGATAGTTGTTTATTTCCTTGACATCTGATGGGAGGGCATTCTGCAGGATGGGCGCCACGACCAAGAAGGCCTTCTGCCTGGTTCCCTGTAACTTCACTTCTCACATGAAGGGAACCACCAGAAGGCCCTCGGAGCTGGCAGAACGATGGTGGGTGGAGACGCTTCTTCAGAGATACTGGGCCGAGGCTGTTTAGGGCTTTAAAGGTCAGCACCAACACTATGAATTGTGCTTGGAAATGTACTGGGAGTCAATGTAGGTCTTTCAGGACCGGTGTTTTTGTGGCCTCAGCGGTCACTCCCAGTCACCGGTGCAGCTTCAGCTAGCTGCTGTAGCAATGCAATTCTAGTTTAGCTATGAGTTTCCTGCAGGGGACAGTGCCAGCTCTACCTAGAGATGCCACTGAGGTCTGAACCTGGGGCCTTCTGCTACGGATCTTGCCCACCTGCTTCAACACCTCCTGCTTGTTCTTGTTCAGCTCCTCATACTTGACCTTCCACTGGCTCAGCTCCCCTTCCAGCTTCTCGATGTTCTTGCTGAGGGACAGCTTGTCCCTGAAAGAGACAACAACAACACAAAGGGCAAGGCTGAGGGCCGCACTCTGGGCGCACCTCAGCAAGCGAGGGGGGTGGCACGGGCAGCACTCACTCCCGCTCCTTGAGCAGCACTTTCTGGGATTCGTCCAGCCTCAGCTTCAGGGCCGTGATCTTGGTGGCATCCTCCTCGATGACGGAGACGTCCTCCCAGAGCAGCCGGCTCCTCTCCTGCCGGGCGAAAGATGAGCGGACACTGACCGTGCTCCGCTGGTCCCAGCACTCCTGCCCTTCTTGCTTGCTCTTCAGGAGGTTCTCCATCAGCTCAAACTCCTGCAGCGACTGTGGATAAGAAGAGGTCACAAATGCCAAAGTCAGGCCTGTCTACAGACTCATGGTATGTTCAGGTGTGGTCTGTTGTTCTGGCTGAGAAATTGACTTGCCAGGTCAGGGCGGCCAGAGGCGAGGCGAGTCCTTTATCCTTCTATAGCACATGCATCCCCAGGGTGGATAAAAATCAATGGTTTTTTTAAAAACAACAACAACAAAATTGCTTTTTTAAAATTTAAATTGGTTTTTTAAAAATTTACATTGGATTTTAAAAATAAAATGCTTTTGGAGGAAAAATCTTTCTAAATATAGTTGTCTATTTAAGTTACCTTATAGTCCAAAGGCTATTCATCAGTAAATAAGGATTTGTTTTAAGTTTTTCATGTGTGCTAAAACTCATTCTAAGTTGTTTTTTTAAAAATAACGTTTAACCACATCAGTAAACAAACATGGGTACACATATGCTATAATGTTATTGTTTTAGTTAAATAAATTGTTTAAATTGTTATTACGGAAATGATTATATTTCCTTCCAGTAAGGTGTAAAAAAAAAAAAAATGATTTAAATCAAGTCTTACTAACTAGTGATTTAAATAGTGATTTAAATCGATTTGATTTAAATCAAATCCATCCTGTTCATTCCTCATATGAGACGTGATGGTCAATCAAGACAACCTCCTCAGACCTAGAGAGACCTACTGGGTCAGAGACTGTTGACATGTATTATAAACAGGCTCTAAGCTGTTGTTGCGCATTTTTCCCAATAAATGAGAGACTAGCTGCGATTGTTTTTTGCTCACTGTATTTTAAATTATGTTTATTATATGTGAAAAAGCAATAAAATGCTTTTTTGAAATGACCAAGTCACACAGGGCTCGACAGCTGATTACCAGAGAGCAGGTTTCGACTCCCACTCTCGCCTTACCCTGAGGACAACCCTGGATTACGGCTAAGCCTATGGGTGGCTTAGCGGCAACCCTGACCAGGAATTGCACCGCTAACACCAGGGCTGGAACACCAGAGCTCGCTCTCCTCAGGGAAAAGCTGCTTCCACCTCTCTGAGAAGTGTCTATGAGTGAGCGGAACTTGTTTTAGCCCTCCAAATCAATGCGTTCTGGAAAAGCGAGGCTTGCATGGCCTGTGTTCTGCTCTAGAAATGCACGGCAAGGTGAAACACAAAAGTAAAACAGGATATGGGCAGATATTAATGATTGCTTCATGATCTTATAATGGTTTTTACTTAGTTGGCGGTTTATAAACAAAGCAAAACAATGTGCATGGGAGAAAGTGGAGGGGGCTATTATGCTTTTTCTAGTGAATGTTGCCAGTTGGCAGGAAATTCACTAACTAATGTTATGCTAGTGCGGCCTTTGCCAACCTGGTGCCCGCCAGATGTTTTGGACTGCAGTTACCATCAGCCCAAGTCAGCTCTGCCAAAAGAACTATAAGACACCAGGTTGGCAAAGCCTATTCTAGCATGTTCTACATGCTGCAGTGTATTCTTCAGGTATATTTTTATTGTTGCAAAGAGACATACAAACAAACAAACAAACAACAAACTGACAATGCCAATCAGATCAGGGGCCATTAATTATCTATAATTTCTCGTGTCAAAAACACAAAAAGCAGTTGCTTGCAAGCAGCTGCTCCTGTGCTATTGGCTGAACTGCTGTGATGTTACAGAATATTCATGAACATTCTATCTGAAAAGAAGGAAAGTGTTGACATTCTGTAAAGGAATAAAAGTTTGCTAGGAGGGAAAACTTAACACAGAACCAATGTGCTGCATAGGGGACTGAGAGAAGGAGGGGAAAGGGAGAAGCTCTATTCAAGACTCGCAGTCACGTGTCGGGATGGGATGGCAACTCCAAATCGTGGTTTCAAGGACAGGAAATGAGCCACGGTCTCCCTTGCGCCTTTTCCCTCTCTCTCCGCCACACCTTCATTTTCAATTTATCATAAAACATAATTTGCCATGGAGAAATTGGAGAATGTCTGAAGCTCAGTAGCAGAGCATCTGCTTTGCATGCAGAAGGTTCCAGGTTCAATCCTTGGTTATCTACAGGGAAGGCTGGGAGAGACCCCTGCCTTAAACTGTAGAGAGCTCCTGCCAATCTGTGTAGTCAATACTGAGCTAGACAGATCAATCATTTTGACTATATAAGGCAAAATAAGCTTCCTATATAAGCTTCCTATGTTCCTGCATCTGAATCAACCACGGTTTCCAATGTCCTCCAAACTGGAATTGAAATCCCACCTCAAACCATGGTTTGCATTCGGGTTTGCAAGTGCAACTGATAGTTACAGATTTGGACATCGGAACAAAACAATGGCGAGCGAAGCTGTGTGTGTGTGTGTGTGAGAGAGAGAGAGAGAGAGAGAGAGAGAGAGAGAGAACCTAAGGATCATTTCTGATATTTCACACAATGGCTGGAGGATTGCCTGAACCAGGCAATTTAACCTAATCAATGAAACCTGCCAAATCGTCAACTAAGAGTGTTTAGTATAAATATAACGAAATGCGAAGGTGAATGAGTTGCCCATTAGCCCTGATTGCAACTCTCTGCCCAAAGAGTTGTTCTTGGCTTGGATCCGGCTATCCCAAGCCAGTAAAGCCAAGACACCATAGAGCGATTCCATCGTCCGAGAGCACAGGCCACAGGGAGAAGTTTAGCAAATTGTAACTACTCTGAAGACGATGAATTGCTCTACCCTCTATATTCTGCATATGTGAAATTATCTTCCCAGCCATCAGTTCCCACCGGCCTCTGCCTTTGAGTCCAAGCAATTTCCTTTTGATGTGCACCAGCTGGCTCTTTATGGGAGCCAAAATTCCCATCCCTGCACTTTCTCACAGCAAAACGCCTCATTATTTTGCATTTCAGTTGCTTTGTAAAAGCCCCCTCATCCCCCCCCCCAAAATATTCAGTTTTTGGAAGAAGAAAAAAAGGGCCAGAGAAACATCCAAGGCAAGCAATTCAAGGCACGGCACCCAGAGGATTGATAAAAGCAAAAAACCAATGAGGGTCTGCAAAGACCTTTCGCTGGCGTTCTGTGAAGATGCTGGGTTTTTAGAACCCCCCCAAAGAAATTTGTACACACACAAAAATGTCTTCTCTACTTGCTTGTATTTCAGTAAATCAAGATATAAAACACGAAAAGTATTTGGATACCAGAAGTTGGTGTGGCTTGTTGTGCTAAACAAGAGGAAGTAAACTGACAGGTTAAATGATTGCTGACAATTATCCCGGCTGGCCCCACTTTCCATGTGACCTCCTCAAGGCCTCCCTGTCATGCATGGAGAAGCTTGCCACCTTTTAAAGCAGCCCTTGCACCTTAAATATGCAGAAAGGAGTTAACTGAAACTGTTCCTGGCACTGAAATAACTGGTGCGAAAAGCTCCACCTGTTCAAGTTCTGAATTCCAGGCTGCTCTTATTTATTGAGAATTGCACACAAGGAACTTTGGCAAGGCTGTGCAGTTGAAACTTTGCACATTACTGGGGCACAAGATATACACACGGGCCTTTTCCCTAGCCCTACAACGGCCGTTCTCCCCTATAAGTAAATAAGCCATCTCTTTCTTCAGAACCATGAGGTCTGGAACCTTGATTTGTTTTCAGTGGAAGGGCTGAGGTTCAGGAACAGAGCATCTTGCACTATGTGCAAAAGGTCCCAGGTTCAACACCCAGCATTGCTAGTCAGGGCTGGGAGACACTCCCACTTGAAATCCCAGAGTGTGGATAATATTGTACGAGATGGACCAAATGGATCAGTATGAGGCAGCTTCCTCTATCCGTATGAGTCCTCCGTATGAAGCAGGCCACTCAGGCCCCGCTCCCCCTCCTTACCTTGTTTTTTGGCAGCCTCTCAGAGCCCACATCCCGCACAGGCTCATGCTCCGGGGAGGCCTCGCTCTCCTTCTCGGACACGACTCGGTTGTCGAGCTCCTTCTCCTTCTCCCCTTTGCCCTCTCCCTTCATCCGAGCCACCTCTTTGCCCAGCTGCTCGTTCTCATTCAGCACCTCCTGCCTCTCCCTCCTCAGGCCGGTCAGCTCCTTGGTCAGGGTCTCCAGTTTCTGGCGCAGCTGGCGCACTTCCTCTCGGGCCTTGTTGCGCTCGGCACGCACCTTGCTCCACTTCTCCCGCCAGTTGGCGGTGCAGTCTGACCACCAACGCATCGTCTTCTCCATTTGGGCGGCTCTGGCCCGTGCCTCCTCCAGCTCCCGCAAGCGCAGCTCCTCCCGGCTCTCCCAGTCACCGTCCAGGCAGCCGGCGCTCAGCAAGGGGAGCTGTGGTGGGGGGCCGGGCGAAGGGGTGCCACTCTTTGGGGTGGCGGGCAGGGAATCGGGGAGGCTCATCCTTTCGGGCTGAGGGCTGCCCAGGATATTGAGCAGGCTGCTCTTGGAGAGCTGGGGTGAATCGGCCAAGTGGGAACTGGTGTTCTGGCTCATTTCGTGTCCGGGACGTGGTCTCAGGTTAATGGCAGTCACTCGGCCTGTTCAAGAGGCGTATGGCAAGGGAGCAGAAGCCGCCATTTTGCTCCCCAGCAAGAGTTGTTTTCTTCTCTGCCCCAAGGAATTCTTCAACTGTACACACTCAGGCCAGCATGACCGAGGCCTCACCACCTCCCCTCTCCAAAAATTACCTCATAGAAAGCCAAGCATGTTGGAGCCAGACGTCTAAAGAGAATGTTATTGGTGCTTCTGGGCCGAAAGACAACTCTGGCTCCCTCTCAGTGAGTCCAGTGTCGCTGTGGAAACCAGCAGATAGAGAGACCTAAATAAATAAGAAAAAGGAATTGAAACCGAATATACTATTGCGGCCTAAAACACAAGCAATTCTCAGTTGCAGCCTTTCACCATTTGTTATTTCTTCTGCTTTTGGAAAAGATGTTACAAATCTGCAGGAACGTACGAAAATGCCTTATACTGAGTCAGACCATTGGGTCTGTGGAACTTGCGCATGGAGGCATGTGACATCCTTAGCTCTGGTTTTCATTACTGTCTTCCATCAAAATGGATGAGGGAATGAGGTGCGTGCACGGGAAAGAATAGAAACTTATGATTTGCATAACGCTTTTCAGGTGCTCAAAGCCCTTTGTGTGCGTGGTCTGGTTCAAATCCCTGCTCAGCCATGACGCTCACTGGGTGACCTTGGGTGCCAGTCACTGCCTCTCAGCCTAACCAACCTCACAGGGTTGTTGTGAGGTTAAAATGGGAAGGAAGAGGGAAGCATGTCCACTACCTTGAGCTCATTGGAATAACGGCCTTTCATGTTGCCAGCTTGGGATGTAACAGGCAAATTCCTTTACATGATGATGCTTGCTCTTCACTGAGCACAATTTAGCCCCCTTGTTCCTGGCAGCCCCCAACGACAAAGGAAATAAACCTAATTGTGCTGATTGCCTAATGCCTGGTTAAGAGCACATATTATCTTTTGTAAACAGCTTTGAGATTTCTATTTATTTATTTTACCATCGAGTGGTGTAGAAATTTTATGAAATAAATGAAAACTATCTCAAGATCTGCACAGAGAAATGGGTGGAGATTTTAATCACAGTATGCATCTCAGGTTTTTAAAAATAGCAATCATATGGAGGTCTTAAGCAAGAGAGCTTTATAACCCTCAGTATTACCCCCACCCCCAAAATGGCAACTGATATTGCCCCTCCACACCCAAAAGCACAAGCCTCTATTCTGTCTTTTGTGAAATGTAAATTACAAGATTAGGTTGGTAATATTTGCAGTCATAAGTTATTGTAAAATTTCTGGGATTTTGCTTTTTAAAATAAAAATGTGTGTACACATTGATATAGAAACGGGCAGAATGGGGGGGGGAGTAGTGGAACGGGAGAGGAGTGACTAAGGAGAGAGACAGAAAGCACATCCAAGATACATTCCCCTCAAGTTCCTCCCGCTGACGTAGATGACAAGCAGCAGAATAGCAATTGAAGTCCATGGCCAAAAAAACGGGCATGTGTGCATGATAATGTCCCAAATGCACAAACAGAAAAATAAGATCCAACGGAACTGTGTGCAATAGTCCCTGTCTGGAAGCCAGAACTACAAAATCTCACTTGATCAAATCAACATCCCATTGCCTCCCCACACATGCTAAAATGGTTTGAAAGGGTGGTCTCCAAGAGCAGCTTGAAAATGTATATCCCAAACTGCAAAAGCACACGAGCATTCCTTGTTTAAATTAACGCAAAGGGGTTCAGTTTGTGCTTTGGCAACAGAGCCTGGAAAGGGATCTACCCCTTCCTCAGAGGAACGTAATGCCGGCGGCAGCAGCAGCAGCAGGGCACAAGGTGACGTCATGCCATTTTCAACTCCCTTCTGGAACCTGGCCTGGAAACTGTAGGAAGGAGACGGACAAAATTGGAAGAAGCGGGCGGGCGGGGGGGGGGGTGCGCGCGCGGAGGAACAAATTTTTAGCCTGGAAGAAAGGGAACAAACAAAAGCAAGGAGGATAATTGCATTCAGACTGATACAAACACACAGAGAGAAACATACATGCAACGGAAATTGGAAACCACAAAGGCACAGACTGAGGCCAGCAGGCCTGCCAAGAGGCTGTCATTAAGCAATACCCACACAGTTTCTCCACTGGCCAAAGATAAAATGGATCACTTGCCCTTGGCCTGTGCTTAAAAATGAGGCAGGAGGCATTAGGCAGAGAAGTGAACCGGCTCTTGAGAGAACCATTTTTCCTACCTGGGATGCAAAAATGTTCACTCCCGGTCACATACAGTATGGCAAAACAGGAGTCTAGTAAAGGGTCACATTTTACATAGGCTAAAAAAATCTTTCTGCATATGAGGCACCAACCCAGCCATTGACTTGAGTTCCTGTGGTGCTATGGGATGTTCATGGACATTCCAGCTGCTGAGGGGAAATGTGTCAACAATGCTGATGAACAGAGCAGCTTGTGAGAAGGAAGTGAATATTCAGCTTGCCTAGGTGCATTTGGGGGGTGAAGGATACTGTTCCTGGCAACCCTGAGATTACTGGATGGAAGAATGCTTTTAACTAACTGTTTTGGACTGTTTTTGATCGCAATTGTTTTTTAAAACACTATAAACCAGGACATGTCCAAAATCCGGCCTGGGGGCCACTTGCGGTCCCCGGGCTGGTTTCAAATGCCCCCCCGGCAATTTTGAAAAGCAATATTTTGCGGCCCCCAAGCGCCTGCCCACCAAAGCTATTTCCTTTTTGTGGGTTTGCCATGAGCTCTCCCCTCTGCACGGGGCCCCCCACACCATTAGGGAGTCCCGGGCTGCGTGACTCCTTGGGTCAACCAATCTGGTTGGCCGGGGGTGGGGCATGGCTAAATAAATAAATAAATACTACAGTACACATTCAGGACATTGATGCTGCAGCGATGGTGGTGGCAGAGGGGCGGCCGCTGCCTTGACCCAATGCTGGATTTATGTATAGGCTAAGTAGGCTGAAGCCTAGGCCCTCTAAATCTAGGGGGCCTCGCCAGCCTGCCTGCTCCCCAGTGCCGCAGTCTCCCCTCTCCCAAAATTGTAAACTCAATACTTCATTGAAGGGCAGGGCAACTCAGGCCCAGCAACTATGAGACTCAGGGCTAGCCAGTGGGGCCCAATTTGAAGCAGTGGGGTACAACTTGGTTTTTTTTTTTTGTAGGGCCCCAGTTCACAGCCAAAGTCTGCAAAATCTTATAGATATAAATAAAATCCATCTAGATTGCCCTGGTGTGTGGGGGGGGGGGGGCTTAGGAGCGGCACGCGGGACCCAATTTGGACAAATTGCTCCAATTGCCTTAAGGTCAGCCCTGATGAGACTGTGCAGGGGTTGGACTGACAAGCCCTGCACCTTCTAGGTCCCCGGTGTCACTATTCAGAGTACAGAATCAAGGACTTGTTATGGAAATAAAGGGGGGCACTTATTGGAAATCAGTTTTGTCACCTCTCCCCCCCAAACCCCGAGACAATGAGCCCAGCCACCTTTTATTCACAGCCGCATAAGCACTACACTACAGCATGGCCGTAAACCTGTATGTTCAACCGCTGAAATATACACCAAATATGTAGCAATGGAGATTTATGTTACTGCTTTATGAATGAACACTGTGTTTTATGAATGGACTCTGTATTTTGTGAATTACCTAAGAGCCACCAATAGGGAGCTCTAGAATCTGACAGCTAACCAATTGGGTACTACCAAACAGCGACCCCTATTGCTGAAAGCAGGTAACCAGCAGGGAATGCTTCAGCTCAGCCTTTGCACTGTTGACTGAACACCCCCTGCTGTGCAGATAATGGAGAAAGCTTGTAAATTGTATCCCTTCTGGCATCCTGGCCTTCTCTATTACGCTGGTGTAAACCCTGGTGCACCAGAAGCCCAGAATAGCAGCAAATAAAATCCACTCATACGTCAGTGACTGATAAGACTTGTCAACCAGTTCTTCCAAAGGCTTTCTAAATTATAAAGCTCCAAAATACAGGCCAAAAGAGAGGTCTGGGAAAAGTGAGGCATACAATGGGCACCACCAGTGAAAAGGCCCTGCTCCGTGTAGCTCCTGCCCTGTCATTTGATAGGGTGCCCACTTGCCCTCCTTCTTGACATGGAATGCTCTCTATTGGAGTCTTCAGGTCCAGTACAAAGATCATAAGAAGGGAGAGCAGGGACCTTGAAGTTCCCAACAGTTGTTAATCAAGCAAGCAAGCAAGCACACAGGTCACCTTTGTCGCAGTCAGGACGCCTATGTCCTGGTCAGGCCTGCACCAAATCTTGTTTTTGTACAATTCTTGTTTGTCCTCAGTAACCAAAATTATATTATTAATATATACAAGCAGAAAAGTTGTTTTCCTTCATTTGCAAGGAATCGTACAAAACAAAGTGGCACTAATAAAGAAAAGTTCCAGGATGGCAACAGAAAGCAAACTAAAAATGCTTTTGCAGTTCATCAAAACTATCCAGCAATATCAAGTTACAGGTAGGCAGCCGTGTTGGTCTGCCGTAGTTGAAACAAAATAAAAAGTTAAAAAATTCCTTCCAGTAGCACCTTAGAGACCAACTAAGCTTGTTATTGGTATGAGCTTAGTTGGTCTCTAAGGTGCTACTGGAAGGAATTTTTTATTTTTTATTTTGTTTCAACAATATAAAGTTATGGGAAAACTGGTGCTATTAACAGTAATCCTTCTAGTTGGTTAATTGGTTCGGCAACTTCCATGCACATGACGTGTGTTGCTAATTATTTCCCCCAAGAGTTAAATGATAACTAATCAGAGGCAGCTACAGTTGCAAATGGCAACAAAATATCTGGGAAAGGAAGAGGAGCAGGTTTGCTCAAGTGTATTGCAGGTAGAAATACTGTTTGTAATGAACAAATAATAAAGTTTAGAGAATTTAAATTCTAGATTAAAATTGATTACTCGAGAAGGGGATTGTAATAAAAACACTGGGGTCTAATTTGAATAGTAGAGTGCCTGGTATCTGGCGAGCAGACCAAAGCACTCGTCAGGTGAGCTATGAGATTCAGGTGAGAGTCAGATGCCTTGTCAATCCCAGCAAGTATATAACAGGAAGACCTGGCTGTGGCCTGGCCAGCTTTCTGGATTTATTTTTCATCTGGCCTTCAGATATAAAAGGCAGTGACGAAATGAAAAGTATGCCATTTGCAATGTCAGGCAAAATGGTTGGGCCTCGCACATGTTCACTTCATCAAATTATGCCTCAGCTCTCATGCTATCTTTTGCTGCTGCTGCATGCTGTAATCTCCATCATCTGGGGCAACAGGTTGACAAAGGCTGCTGCAGAGTCTCAGGAGTTGAAGCAGCCCAGGAAAGGAGATGCCAATAATAATTGGGAGCTTGTTTCTTTGAAGTTTGACCACAGTCACTGATCTCTTCTGTCTCCTCAACACCTAAGTGTAAATGTAAGTTAGACCCAACAATTTCTGTGGGGAGCAATCCTTAAAAAAAGCTCAACTTTGGTCGGCCCTCACACATGTCCACTTCATCTTTGAAAAAAGTTTGGACACCATTGCGATAAACTTTTTTGAAGGTGTTTGCTTTTGTTTTTGAGTTGTGTGTTTGCTTGCTACTCTGGGGTCCTTGGGGAGGAAGGGTGGGTATGAATTCAATACAAAAGAAATTGGTCCCTGGGATGATGGAAACAAGTGATGTCTTCCTGCCAGCATTAACCAGGGGTGATGCCTTGGGGTGGGGCAATTTAGGCAGGGAGTGTTGTGTGATATTGCTGTCACTTTTAAAGGTTTTAAAGGTTTTTTGTTGGAAATCTATTATTACGTTACACAAATCTCCCAGTTAGGCAGCACTGTGTGTTTAAATCATTCATACATGCATGCAGTAGTGAAGCTTGTCTCAGAGATGGCGGCATCTTGCCCTGCTCCCACCCTCAGCATTCACCACATTTGCCCCAAACCTATCCCAGCTCTACCACATTCTCACTGCTTCGACTGCTCCACTCTCTTGGCTGCCTAAAGATGATCCAGAGAAATCCCGGGCCCCTTTCCTCCCTCCCACAGGAAGTCTGGCTTGCGTTTACATCCACCCACAAGAAACCAAAAAACAAAACAAGGAAAGATGCAGCCTCTTCCAGACACATCTTTCCAACCCAAATTCCTTGGCTGCCTTTCTCCTTCCCCCAGCCCCAGTCCAGAAGTCTGCTGCTCTCTAGTTACTTAACAGACAAGCAGCTGGAGGCAGAAGCCCCCTAAATGATGACAGGCAACCCTTCCCAGTCTCAAGAGGCTGGCAAACAGGCAGATCTGTGAGATCTTCCAAACCCATGCCCTGTTCCTCCTGCTTTGCCCCCCACCGCCCCAGATGGTTTCCAGCAATTCACAGCATTTTCTGGGCCCAGCTCTAAAACCATGTGAGAAAAGGCCAATTTGGAGGTTCCACGGGTACTTGGACTGAGATCTGCGAGCTTTTCAATCCTGGCTCACGAGGTGCTCATGGTGGAATGGATGTAAGGGCAGCCACAGGGAAACAGCAAGCCTTGCATTTGCCAGCAAAGGTGCATCAAACTGCGAACCCAGCTGATTTCCTGCATATATGTTCCAAGACTGTGCGGAAAAAGCAATTGGCTTTTACACAAGCCGTGGTCCTCCACATCAACAAGCAGATGTGGCCCTCCAGATGTTTCTTGACTACACCTCCAGTTGTTCCTGGCAATGTTAGGCAGGGCTGATGGGATTCCCACAGCATTTGGAAGGCCACAGATTTCTCTACCCCAATTTGTACTTGATATACATTAAAAGTGAATGTCCGAAATAGAACAGCTGTCGGTGTTGGTATGAAACGGCTGGTAATCTAATGTTGTGAACGTCTAAAAAGTCGGAGACTGACCTGTGAGCATCAGCTACATGCGATTGCTAGCATTATTAGTTGTGTTATGAGAATTTTAAGGTCTAAGATATAAAATAAATGTACCAAGCAAACACATACATAAATATGTAAACCGCATGTCTGAAACAGTACAGGAAAAAGTCCTGAAACCATTTTGTCCCTCCCAAATTGACCTCATATGTTTCTCTGCAATGAGGGAAGAAATGAGAAAAACCTCCCCATTGTCTGCTTGCTCACAAATCCTGCCTTAAGGGCACATTTAAGATATGAATAGGGTGAGCCTGTGACCTGGACTCAGGAATTAAGTATTTATCATCACAAAAAAATAACCAGGCTGTCCAGGTAAATCCATTAACAGCCAGGTAAACCCACCAACAGGCTTCATACCAGACAGGATTCTGTTGTAGACGGCCCCTTCTCTGATGGATGTATGATGTATGGGGTGTGTGTGGTCTTGGGCTCCAGGGTGGACAATTTCAAAAATCTATATAAGGGCTTGCACGCCACTGTTCAGGGTCCCTCCTGCATCCAGCGTATGGTTGTGAGCACCCTGTTGCAACAGCTTTAATAAAGCAGCTTACTAGCTGCTTTGCTTCTCAATATTCTCTGGTTGGCCTCTGTTATTTTCTCCTACCAATAGAGAACCTACAAAAGGACTCTATATGGGCTCTTGGGTACCCCATAAGGGAAAAGGAGCATATATATTTTTTCTTATAACAGTTGCATAAGGAGAAGGGGGGAAATATAGGGAAAAATGTTGGGGTGTTCACAAAATTCATCCAGGATGTTCAGCATCCCCCACCCGTTGCTACCTAGTATGCTCCTCCCTATTCTCTCACTTCTTTATACTGTACCCTTAAAAAAATAGGAAAGGGCTGCTAAGAAAGAGGATGCCTGTTAAAAGGACAGAGAGGTGTGTAAATCACTGGAGGAGACACGGCCAAGAAGGGGGAGCAGTCGGGGGAATGGAAGCCATTCAGGACATGGCAGATGGCCACAGAGAGACACACTGGCAGACCAGGAAGGCTTGAAGATGTTGCCAAGAGGGTCTGCTTCAAGGCTGGTTTGACCCAAGACCATTGGCTCATCGGTGCAATGGGGGAGTTTTGCCCAAGTGAAACACTTGCCAGGGTGCAAAGGATTCTGGGATGTACATCATCGTCAATAAGCCACCCCCTCCCCCCTGTGACCATGTTCAGAAACAGGATAGAGTGACTCTCCGATGAGGAAAGGTTGCAGCGTTTTCAGTTTACTGAAAAGGCAAGGAAGAGGCGACATGATAGAAGCTTTTAAAATTATGCATGACCTGGGGAATGTGGGTAGAGAAAAGTTTTCAGCACTTTCTCATAATGCTAGAACTTGTAGAAATCCAATAAAGCTGAATGTTTGGTGTTTCAGGGCAGAGGAAAAGAAAGTACTTCTTCACGCAGTTAACCTGTGGAACTCAACTTAGATGGCTTTAAAATTGTTGTTGTTGTTGTTTAGTCGTTTAGTCGTGTCTGTCTCTTCATGACCCCATGGACCAGAGCATGCCAGGCACTCTAGTCTTCCACTGCCTCCCGCAGTTTGGTCAGACTCATGTTGGTAGCTTCGAGAACACTGTCCAACCATCTCATCCTCTGTTGTCCCCTTCTCCTTGTGCTCTCCATCTTTCCCAACATCAGGGTCTTTTCCAGGGAGTCTTCTCTTCTCATGAGGTGGCCAAAATATTGGAGCCTCAGCTTCAGGATCTGTCCTTCCAGTGAGCACTCAGTGCTGATTTCCTTCAGAATGGATAGGTTTGACCTTCTTGCAGTCCATGGGACTCTCAAGGGTCTCCTCCAGCACCATACAATATTTAAAATAGAATTAGTCAAATAATTCATGGAGGAGAGGGCTATCAATGGTGCCTATGTTCTGCCTCCACAGTAATGCTCCTGAATACCAGTTGCTGGAAACCACAGAAGCAGAGGGCTCTCGTGCATAGAAGACAACAGTACTTCTGCACAGTCCCCATGTGTTTCAATGGGGCCTACACAGGACCCTTGCCAGATTTATCATATTTGGTAGGTTATGAACAATGGAATTGGGGGCTCGTCTGTGCAAAATTACAGAACGTGGGCTCCTGGGGCATATACTATGACTGCCAACAGAGTGATCTTTTCCCAGTCCCAGCAGTTCTGATAAATGACTACAGTAATCTGTTCCTTCTAATCTTCAAACACCCGAAATCTTCCTTCTCCATGTTGGAGAACAGCTGCCGGGGCTCCCTGCCTTTGTCCCCTGAGCAAGCCTAGATAAACATGCCTGACCTTTGCCCTCCCACCGAGGGCTCCTGCAGCTAAGAGGGGCCACCACAGCCCAAAGATCTTGCAAACATCTCCCTCCCTGCCCAAACACACAAGCTCTGCATTTCACATTAAGCATGCCACTGTTAGCCATTCCTGAAGCGTTTTTCAGTACGCAAAGTGCTCTGGAACTCTCATATTATTTACGTCAGGTAGGTAAGGCTGAGAAGAGTACGGCGTTCCCAAGGCTGTCAAGGTTTCCCATGCACAAAGCAAACACACTCCATGAGGCTGAGCTGTGGTGGAGCTGCCACATGTGCAGATGTGTGCCAGAAGTGAGAGTGGGGGAGATGAGAGCCTGCCATTGCTTGTTTGCATCTGTTAATCAAAGCAAAGAGATGCAGTTTTTAAGTGCTGAAAGGGAGCCACAAGTAGGCATCTCCCCAAACATCTCAAGATCCTGCAGGAATTTCCTGAGTAAACTTAATGCCAGCTGGATGGCAAAATCACCCTACCAAGCATGGTATTTTCTTTACAGACCGTGATCTCCTTTCCACAGAAATACAGGACCTTTCCATTTAATAAATGCACAAGTGTCACTCATTTTTGGAATAGGACCAAGTCCTTTTCTCCCAAGGTAGCATTTTTGTAGCACTTAAAACTGCTGTTATTTTCCCCTCCCCCCACAAACACAGAAGGCAATGTAAATGTTAGCATGGGCGCAACCAGGAATTTTGCGGGAGGAGGCAGAACCCAATAGAGAGAACTTGAAGGCTTCTACTGGGGGGGGGGCAGAACCTTGAGTTAAATGCTTTTCAATAATATTTCTGGACCTAGGGATCGTGGTTCCAAGAGCTATGTGCCAATGGTGGGCAGGGAAGTGGGCAGAGCTATAAATGTAACCCCCCACCACCACCAAACAGTTGTCTAGTTTTTACACACACACACACACACACACACACACACACACCTCACTACCCTCCATCCAGTCAAGCAAGAGGGATTATGAGAGTTCACAGACACATTTTAGCCAGGATAGAACCCCCTTATCCCAAGGGTTCAGAGAGCAGGCATTCCTTCCCCCTTCTGCCCTTTTAAAGAGAGGGGAAGCTCAGGGCACGGAGAGGTGAGCTGAGGATGTCTCAAGAGGGGCTTTGCAAATCCAGGCACACCCATCTTGTGCCGGTTGCCTTCCTTGTTAAGCACCAACTCACCGCCTGCCTAAAGGCATGGTAGTTTAAGCTGCTTAAATAAATCAAACAGGGCGGGAGATGCTGACATATTGGTAAGTCTGCTCTGGAAATGCATCACCTGGGAAGGGCTGAGCAGCTTAATCCTTTTAGGACTTTCTAGGAGGAGAAGGAAGCAGCAGAAGGGAGGAAGTATTTGGTTCTGAGTGGCAGGGATGGCAGTTGCTCTTGTTTACATAAAAGGAACAAGACGTTGAAGAAACTGAGCCAGGATCAGGGGGGTAATGTTTACCATGGAAATGTTAGTGCAATATACCCAGAGGCTGCATCCCCACTGCCTAGGATGGTCAGATGCAGAAGAAGGCAAGGCTCCTGTGCTGTTATTTGCTGTCTGGAAGCTGGAATTCCAGCAGGTGTGCCTTGCATTTCAGTTATTTTTAACTCCACAATATTTGGGACTTTTTAATTTAGAAAAAAGGTGAAGTTCAAAAGAGAAGGCAAAGCTGTTTCGTGCCCCAGTTGCATTGATGGAGTGGCCCTGCATCCCTTCTCTCACCAGTAGCCCAGCCCACTCTGATAATAATAATAATAATAATAATTTATTTACACCCTGCCCATCTGGCTGGGTTTGCCCAGCCACTCTGGGCGGCTTACAACAAAATATTAAAATACAGTGGTCTGTTAAACATTAAAAGCTTCCCTAAACAGGGCTGCTTACAGATGTCTTCTAAAAGTCGGGTAGTTGTTTTTCTCTTTGATTTCTGGTGGGAGGGCGTTCCACAGGGCAGGTGCCACTACCGAGAAGGCCCTCTGCCTGATTCCCTGTAACTTGGCTTCTCGCAGCGAGAGAACCACCAGAAGGCCCCCGTCGCAGGACCACTGGCTTCGATGATGCCCACTGGCATGTGACCCCAGACTGCCCACCTATCACCGCACGTGGCCCTGATGGGCAAAACGTCCCCCTGTCCTGCACCACTCAGTTTCTGCCTAACGTAAGTGGGTTGTAACAGCATCTTTGCTGTACAATCATAGAACTGCAGAGTTGGAAGGGACCCAAAGGAGCATCTACTCCAACCCCTTGCAAGGCAGGAATTACTATCAGAAAAAACAAACGGCAAAAAGATATATATTAAGATGTAGATACTGAAAGGCATGTTTGGGAAACAGGTGGATCATGGGTCTGAAAAGGATAAGGACTACTATTAACCTAGCGATATCCTCTGCATTCTAGGGGATACAATCCAGAGCCTCTTGATCGTTACCAGGAAGGAAGAGGTAGAAAAATCAGATCCTTGACCACTCTTGATCACTCAGCATGCCACAAGGAAAGGTTTTTATATGTTCTGTAAGCTGCCCAGAGTGGCTGGGGAAACTCAGCCAGATTGGCAGGGAATAATAATAATAATAATGATGATGATGATGATGATGATGATGATGTTAAGGGGGGTATTTTGCCTGAGGCAGCAAAAAATATGTCCTAAATCTCCGCACCTCTACACATTAGTGTTTCTGCTCCATTTGGGGGAGGGTGTGTGTGTGTGTCTTTTTGCCTTTTGGAAAGGATCCACCAGAGCCACAGAAATTGCGCCGCCCACAGCTCGTCCTAATTGTTTGCAGGCATGCCCATCTGCAAAGAGCTTTGCCCACATGAAAGGACCCCAGTGCTAGCAGCCAGACACCAAGCAGACATTGCAGGAGGGAGGAGGAGGACGGCAGGGGTCTACTCATTTTCAGGGGCGGGGTGTCTGCTCGTTTTCCACTGAGCCCTTCAGAGGCCCCCAGACTGCCTCCACCAAACTCCACAATGCCAGCTGCTCCCGTCCAAAGAGGGAAGAGGTTTTGGGTTTCTATGTATTTCTGCAGCGCTGCAAGATTCCAGACATGCAAGGCCCACTGTTGTGTTCCTAGCTGATGTGTTGGGCCATCGCTCAGTAGCAGAGCATCTGCTTGGGCTGCAGAAGTTGTAGGTTCAATTCCAGGCATCTTCAGGTAGGGCTGGGAAAGATCCATTGGTGCTGCCAGTCAGTGTATACAATACAGAGTGGGATGGACCAGTAGTCTGGCTTGGTATAAGGCAACTTCCATGGCTCCTATTTAAATCAGCCTATTGTTTAGAACCATAAGGACGGTGCTGATAACACCAAGGTTGCAGGTTCAATCCCCCTATGGGACAGCATTGCAGGAGGTTGTACTAGATTATCCTCGGGAACCCAAGTTCCAAATCCACAATTTTACAATTCTATGACTGGAATCTTACTTTATTTTTAAGGCAAGGACTGTAGCTTAGTGGTGGAGCATCTGCCTTGCATGCAGAAACTCCCAATTTCAATTTCTGCCATAATGAAGGAGAGTTGAGAAAGGCTCCCTGAAGAGCTGCTGCTGGTCAGTGTAGACAATACTGAACTAGATGGTCAAATGATCTGACCCAGTATAAGGCAGCTTTATATGTCACTCTCCGGTTGCTGTGCACACAGCCAAAGATGTGGGTCTGCTATTGAATGAGCAATACTGATAGATAACAGCACTCGGTTCTGCATTCTAATGCACACGTGGTTTTCGGATAGATGGGACTTTGCACATCTACCGGTAGCTGCTGATTATTTTCCCGCCCAGCAAAAAGTAAATGGGCCGAAAGGAAGGCTCAGTATCACTGCCGACAATAGCGGAAGAACAAGATCCATACCGGAAATAAAACCTAGCAGATGACCTCAATGCCACTACCTTTCCCCAGGAGATACCGGGGGGGGGGGGGAGGAGATGCTTCTCTGCCATGGGATCAAGAGACAAATGCAAGAAGGAAAGAAGGGAGGACCATGTAGCAGATGACTGCAGCGCAAGAGAGACCCTGGTTTGGCTGGTGCCCAAGCAACAGTGCCTTCGGCATAATGGCTAAACCAGCTGTGCGAACAAAGCATCTTTTCCTACTAGGAAGGAGTCCTTTTCCACAGCTACCCCCCTCCCCCTCAACCACCCCAGGCTCGGCAGCCCCTTTTGCTTATTCCTTTCTCCAAGATGCAAGCAAGATAGTGGGGTAGAGACGGTGGAAACTCCTGAAGATTCTCTAGCCTTTGCAATATCGCAACAGGCAGACAAGAGACTAACACACAAAGGCTGAAACTGGTGTGTTTAACACACAAGGATTGGGGTGGCGGCGGCGTTAGAATTGGCTACTAACCATGATGGCTATGCTCTGGCTTCACGATCAGAGGCAGTTACGCTTCTGAATGTCAGTTGCTGGAAACTGCAGGAGGGGAGACTGCTTTAGCATTTAGGTCTGCTTGCAGGTTTCCCACTGGGGCACCTGGTTGGCCCAGATGGGATTCCTCTGGCTGCTTGGCTTTTCCTAGGCATTGACCACAAATTTTCAGGCAGCCGTAAGGACTAGAAGCTTTCCTTGAAAACAAAACAGAATCTGCTTAGGAAAATGAATTCTATAGTTAATGTCTTTTTTAAATACAGTAGCTATTCTGTGCTTCACCAACCTTCCCTACAGACCCTCTTGGGTGTTAAGATCAACAGAGAGACACTCTTGGTATTTCTGCTGCCTCTGACTTTTGGCAGATGAAGACCAGGAAAGGGTATTATCTGGCTGCCTCTAAGCTGTGAAATTCCATCCCCACAGAGGTATGGCTGGTACCTTATGGTTTCCGTCACATGCTGAAGAAGTACCTCTTTACTCTGACCTTTGGCATCTGAAATATATATAAATATTAGGACCCAACCTATTATTCTTATTGTACATTGTTTAAATTAACTGATTTTAATATTGTTGTAACCTATCCTGGGACTATATGGAGAAAGAGAAGTAAGATATCAACTAAAATGCTTTTGCAGAGCTCTTTCTCATCCCCTGACTAGCAACAATGCAGGTGGGAGAAATCAGAAAACAAATCTGCATAATTTACAAAGGTCACAAAATGCAGCTTTTTGTGGCACAGAACACTAGTTACTAGCTGAGAAACTGAGGCAGGATTTGTGGGTCTCCCTGTTCCCACTGCCAGTAGAAGAACCCAAGCCATGCTCAGCAGCCATAACCAGCTAAGGCTTGAACAAAAAAAAGTGCATCTGTGGCAGAATGTGACTGACCCCTGATGGGTTCTTCAAATACTTCTGCAGGGGCTTCTGTACATTTCATGGGCTCTCTCCTCTGCAGAGTGCCCCTTGCTTCCAAGAGCTGAAATTAACTCAAGCTCCTGAAGGATTTGCAACCAGAGTAGAGCAGCCAACAGCTCTGCCAAGCTGGAAAAGTCCTCCAGGAAACCTTAATGGGAGGGTGCTGGAGAGTCTTAATTGGATAAGTACAAGGCATGGAGGATGGTCAGCCCACCACTGTCAAGGCAGCCTAATTGCCTAAACCCAATGTATGTACCACAACGAACAGAAATAAAGGAGGCAGGAACCTGCTGCTGGACATGGCTGCCGTGATGATGCTCTTGAGTCCTGCTATATCAGAGGTCTGCGAGGGATGCTAGATGCTGCTGTTTTTCTCAGGTCCTGGTTGTGGGTGTCCCCCTGGGGCACCTGATTGGCCACTGTGAGAACAGGATGCTGGACTAGATGGGCCACTGGCAACAGGCTGGTGCAATAGGCTCTTTTTATGTTCTTGCTGTTTTTTATATTTTATTGTGTTTTTTATGGACCAACTGTTATTGCAGCATTTTATGTAGACCATTTTGGGAGCCCTTGGGCCACAGAACTGCATACACGTATTCCCAAATAAATACAGCACAATGTTCCAGAAGGAATTCTGAGAGGCACAGCTTGTAGCACAGAGGAACAAAGACCAGCACCTCCTGAAATTTCTTCTCTGGCACAGCTATAAATAGCATTTACAGGAGTCCTCATCCAGAGGCTGATCTAGTGGCAGGTGCCCCAAAGGATTCTTTTTTAAATGTATGCCTTATCTATTGTATAGGTCAGGTTTTTTTGTCCTTATATATAATTTATGCTCATGTGTTTTTGTTTTGCTACAGCCTGCATTTGAATTGCCTTATTAATAAATTTGAATGTGATTGTCTGAGGTGCTGGGCTTAGGAAGTGCCTGTCACGACCTACCTGCACACAAATGGGCAGCCGCGCTGCGCTGGTAAGAGCAGGCGGCGGGGGTTGTTGGGGGCTGGATAATTGGCTCGCGGGGGCCGTATCCGGCCCATGGGCCTTAGTTTGGGGACCCCTGGCTTAAACCCTTATATCCCAGCTTGACCACTGCGATCACCTGCAGGAGCATTTCTGGTCCTTCTCAGAGTTGGTGAGGCAACAACAAGAAACCAAACCCTGTTCTGTGGAACTCTCTGCCAAGGGAGATTCAGCAAGCATCTTCTGTGCCAACTTTTAAATGCTTGCTGAAAACTTTTCTATTCTGCCAGGTCTATGTAGGCAATTAAGAGTACAGTACATCCCGCACAATGGCCTGCTGATCTTTGCTTCTAGCTTTGTTGTTTTCAACTTTTCATGCTTTTATTATATGGTTTTATCTTACTTTTACTGTTGTAAACCACTTTGATACATTTTGGTGATATAGCGGTATATATAAATATAAGCAAGCAAGCAAGCAAACAAACAAACAAACTGGCAGCAGCTCCCAACACTGAAGTCTCTCGCAGTGAACCTTCAGGCATACAAAACATCAGCTCCCAAGTCTGTCTAAACACTCTCAAGCATTTGGAACCATAGTTGCAAAAATACCGGGACTTCAGCATCTGCTTCAGCCTCCCCACCAAAGCCACACATGAGTCACCCCTTTCCCTCCGAATTGAACTTTCCAAAAAGAAAAGTCCTTCTCAAGGGCTGTGGGCCGATTACACAACAAACCCCACGAGCCCCTATCTTCGGCTCAGCTGCAGGGACAATGCTGCAAGCGCCGCTGCCACTCACCCATTCACGCTCCCCCGGCCTTGCCCGTCTGTTCTCCCATTGGCCGAGAGCGGCTTCTTTGGCTACATTCGTTCCTAGGCGCCGACCTCTCATTGGCCGGTGCAGTCCTCCCGCCCGACCATTGGCCGAGGAGAGCGACCACCTAGGGCGCTTCTCCCCATTGAGAAGCGCCGCCAGCCCTCCCGGCATTCCAAACGCCCCCCTCCCCGCATAGTTGGGCCGGCCCGAACAAGCGACGCCGCTTCCTCGCCCTCCCCAAGCGCTACGCCTTGGAAACCTCTCCAAGCGCGCGGGCGGCTCTTCCCGGACTCCCTCCCCCACCGCCCCGCTGCAGGCACCGGGCAGGGAAAGTCCGGGGGCTACTTTTTCTGGAGGGGACGGAGAGAAGCGATCCCTCTGCAAGAGCCCATCCGCGAGCGCAGCGTCGAGACTTGTCGGGGATGCATATGGAGGATGACCGCGCCTTCCCTCCCCACCTCCCTTCCCGCCAGGACGAGGAAAGTGGGGGTGCCTGTCCTCCCCGCCCCGCTTTCAGGCGCCCCATTCCGATCCCCGACTTGTCCCTCACCTCGGCGGGGCCCCCGATGGTGCCTCGTCTCGGGCGCGCGCTTTCCGTCCGCCTTGCTGCCGTGGCTCGGATTGCCGCTGCCGTCGCGGCTCGAGGAGAGAGAGAACTTTTTAGTCTCCTCCCCTTCGGAGTTGAAGGAAACACGGGGGGAGACGGAGGGGGGGCTTGGCGTTGTCTGGGAAGGCTGAGCCAGGAGCAGGTAGAAGGCGAGGGAAGGGGCGTCTTCACACATGACGCTGCGGCAGGGTCGAGTCATAGCTGTCAAGTTTCGGATTTGAAAATAAGGGATCAGCACCCTCACCTGTCCCGGGGACAGTCTACGGTTCTCAGGGACAGTCCACACAGTGGTAATCCCCCCAGGCTACAAATTAATTTACACCAGGAAGGAAGGAAGTTGACTATGGAAGTTAACCAAACAATTGTGGACCTGTTATATGTTAAACTGGTTTTTTTTTAAAAAAAAAGTTTGGTGGGAAATTAAATAAACTTCAAAGTATATTTGCATAGCGTTTGTTTCATTCTGTTTCTTCCTTTACACATCTTCTTGTCCAAATGCTGTCCAAATTAAAGACTTCTTACATGTATGACCATGGGCGTGGGGGGGGGCAGCTGCCTCCCCAATCAAGTAAAACAATATAAGTACTTAACTAACTGACCAATCACATCGGTTCTGCCCCCTCCTGCAACAAAAATCTTTACTATGCCCATAGTGATAATCTCACTATGTGAGGAGGACCAAAGATACTTAGATAACAAAATCACTTCAGAGGAGGTAAAAAGAGTGATCTGAAGCTTGTGCACCTTGGAATGCTATTCCCAAGCACTTGTGAATGGAATCTGGTTGCATGGCTCCTACTTCTGCCACCATCACTTATGAGGAAGCCCTGATGGTGTGGAAGGAGAGTCACTTCTGTGTAACCTGCTGTGTGTGGGACCAAGCTGCAGGGACTTCTGGCACACCAGACGTTTAAGTCAAACTGAAAGCAATCCCAGGCATGCCTACTCAGGAGTAAGCACCATTGACTTCAAATGGGGATGACTTCTGGTAAATGTATATCATTGCAACAACAGCTGTGTGCGCCTCATACAGTTAAAGCACATGGCTTCCCCCCAAATAATCCTGGGAACTTTGCTAAGGGTGCTGTCTCTTGTGATAGCACTATCTCTGTGAGGGTAAACTACAGGTCCCAGGATATAAATGTAAAAACAAATATTTATTTGGGTAATGTCCAGCCACTACTGATACTGGTGGGACATGGTTTAACCATCTGCACAGCTATGTTTTCAGATTCTGCTTCAGGTTTTGGAGGGTCTTTGGGCAAGACGGGTCGCAATGGGGGCAGAGAACGTAAGAGAAACCTGGTAGGTCAGGCCAGTGGCTCCTCTAGTTCGTTCAGCATCCAACCAGCATCACAGTGAGCGACCAGGTGCCTGTGGGGAACCTGCAAGCAGGAGCCAAGCACAAGAGGATTCTCACCTCCTGGGCTTTGCAGCAACTGGGATTCAGAAGCATTGTTGCCTCCAAATGTGAAGGCAGATCAAAGGCATCATGGTTACAAGAAGGGGCAAGTCCAGGGGGCTCTTGTCCATGGGAGCCCAGGTGTGGTTTGCACCCTCACAGCTAGGCTGCCCCAGTTTTGCTGGATCATGCTAATAATACACAATGTAGCGCTCTCTATTTCTCGTTCATATAATATACGTGTGTGTGTGTGTGTGTGTGTGTGTGTGTGTGTAACACACACACAAATGTCTAGCAGCTGCTTGGCCAGGCAACATCATTCCAAGAGAGCGATGCTTTTGTCATTAACGAGAAGATTTATGAACTGTATTTGGCAGCATTCTAGGGATTGTGTATGCAGTTATAGCATTTTTCTGGAATGCTATTATGGAAACAAAACTGCTATATGGAACGGTTGAAAGAGCCGAGTATGTTTAGCCTGGAGGAGAGGGGATTAAGAGGGAGACATGGTAGCAGCCTTTAAATATCTGGAGGGCTTTTCTCACGCAAACAATGGAGCGGGCTGGTTCTCTGGAGAGCTGGGCTAGAACCAATGGGTGAAAATGGCCAGGGAAGCAGGTTGTAGTTAAACTTGAGGAGAGACGTCCCAACAGTGAGGGTTGGTTGAAAGTGGAACAGTCCTATGCCTGTGCATTTTGGGAAGTGATGGGCTGTCCTTCAAAGTTCAATGGAAGCATTTAAGCAGAAGTTGGATGGCCACTTGCCCTGGTGCTGTAATTGTAAGGTTCCTGCGCTGAGCGGTGGGTTGGACTAAGAGAAAACCCATATGACTTTCCAGAGAAAAACTACCTGCCCAGCTGTCTACTTCTAAGCAGTGATGGCTGGCGCCCATTAGGACCAGTGGGGTGGAAAGCAGGGAGACCAATATATGAGGGAGCCAGGGTCAGTGACAGGCAGAGCCAACTAATTTTGCTTTGTCCCCATCCTTTCTCCCTGCTGAGTTTTACAAGGGCAACACTGAGACTAAGGAGGAAGCTGAAAGCCAAGGCCTGAAAACCCCTGGACTGGTTGTTAAGTACAAAGGCAGGCAGGTGAGGGCTGGCTGCCCCCCCATTTCCAGCTGCCCCCCCCATTTTAATAGTGTCACCCATAGTTTGCAAGACGACAGTGCTCTGTTTTGCTGTAGTAAAAGGTAAAGGGACCCCTGACCATTAGGTCCAGTCGCAGACGACTTTGGGGTTGCGGCGCTCATCTCGCTTTACTGGTCGGAGTTGGCATACATTCTGGGTCATATGGCCAGCATGACTAAGCCACTTCTGGCGAACCAGAGCAGTGCACGGAAACGGCATTTACCTTCCCGCTGGAGCGGTACCTATTTATCTATTTGCACTGTGTGCTTACAAACTGCTAGGTTGGCAGGAGCTGGGACCGAGCAACGGGAGCTCACCCGGTCACAGGGATTTGAACCGCTGACCTTCTGATTGGCAAGCGCTAGGCTCAGTGGTTTAACCCACAGCGCCACCCGCATCCCGCTACTACTACCTGCTGTAGTAGTTGTGAGCAAAAGAAGGAAAGCCTCAATTTTGGGGTTGAGCACATGAACATTGAATATGAAGTCCCAAACTTTGAAATTCAGTTCATAGGAAGCATCGCTGATTCTCTTGGCAAGTTTCAGTAATGTTGGTCCAGTATGCAGAACGGAGAGGCAATTGTATCAACAGATAACTATTTTGGGTGTCTCGCCCAGTCCCTGCTGACTGTTCCTCTGGCTGCTCTCACTGCTTCACAATCTGCAAGAGAATACTCAAATTAGTTGTGTCATTTCTGCATTTCTACTATAGGGACCTAGGAAACCAAGTCAGAACTACCGGTCTACCTAGTTCACATTGTCCACTCTAGCCTTTCCCAATTCCATTTGTTTTGGACTGCAATGCCAATCAGCCCTGGCCAGCACAGGGGTTGTAGTTCAAACCACCTGGAGGACACCAAGTTGTGGAAGGCTGGTCTACACTTATGGGCCTTTTGTCCCATCCCCTGACTAGCAAAATCAGACTTGCGCAGAATAGAAGTAAACAAACTTGTTCAGTTGCACTATTTTATATTCCAGTGGCAGATGCTTCCCCCCCTTACTATAAAATTTATTCCAGTGGGACATAGTTTTGTATTTTCTGATTGTACCTTATATATACACGTATTTCATTACTAATCTGTTATTCGTTGGTTTGTGGCTTATTTTGCATGTTTTATTGAGGGATCTCCTTTGGTTTCAGAGTTGGCAAACATGAGCTCAACTGAGCATAAGAGACGAGCAGCTGCATGTACTTGCTAAACTTTGGACCACTTTACACATGTGGCTTTGTGGAGGTTGCATTTCATTCCTCCTTCATAGACAAGTGTGACTTCACCCTATCAATAATTCACTGCAGGCCAGTAGGCAAGTTTTCTTTTTCTTATAAAGGCTGGCTCCTCTTTTCCTGTGATACACAGACCTCAACAGAACTGTGCAAAAACTGCTGGCAAAACTACTCCATGTCTTGCTCTTTTTTGAGGGGTGATATTCATCTCTTAGGTTTCTCCTACTTTTGGCAGCGGCATTCGGTCACTTATTGAACATTTGTCCTAGTTGCATAAGGCTTGTGGCCAGTTAGACAACAACAGCTACTTCGGGAGCACAGATTCTGATTGGTTTGCGGGGAGGCTCGGCGTTGGTGGGGATGTATTTACCTTATATAAAGCTTTCAAACCTTGGCTAGAGATCAGTTAGGAACTGCTTAAAGACTCCAGTGTGTGTATTGATCTGTAGTATTTTATAACAAAGTACAGCTACAAATGCATCTTGAATACCATTATGTGAACGCAGATTGCAAAATAGCACTGGAAATGCAGTGTGTGCATAGGAACGGGTGTTTGAATACCACTTTAGTTAGCTCTGTCAGGCATTGGTTCTAGTTCCACCCAGGGACTCAGCTATACAGTTGCAAATAAAATGTTTTCAGTGTGCTTTAAGTGCAATATACAATGTGACACTAGATGGTGATGGTGAGCCTTATGGAAAATTCAATGCATTTTAAAAATGCTTTTTTAAAAAAAGCATTTTCAGCATGGCTTTTATATGTATGTAGATTCCACCTTAGTGTTAGTCTCCCTGCCTTCCACGCAATGGGCCTCCACTAGTTGTAAACCAGGATAACTCTCCAGCAACTTAGCAGGTAGGGCTGCTGAACAGTATGAAGCCAGCACAGGAGCAGCCTTCCTCAGCCTGGTTGTCCACTGCAAAACCCACAGAGCTCAGGTCCCAGAGCAGCATTCCAGAGAGCCCAATGATCTGGAACAACCCCAGAGCAGCTTTGGCCTCTGCACCAAGTGCCAGGCATGTGTGTGCAGGAATGCCTCCTTTCCTCACTTTTTCTTCTTCCACAGGAACGGTGTTTTGTGGTGGCAAGGTATGGCAGGCTTGGCTGATCAGGGGTTGATGTGTGCAGAAGAAGGTGACTAGTATTCTTCATTAATCCAATCTTGTCTTCTGTGATCTGCAGCAGCAACCCTCCAGGGTAAGGTCTTTTCCATCACCTGCCTGCCAACTTCTCCTCCTTATGGGAGATGCTTCCAGTGACTAAATTTGAGACCATCTTGTTCTGCCTCAAAGCCCTGCTCTCTCCCATGGCCTGGCAGGGCAGCAGGAGCTGAGGTCAGTGTTACAACTCAAAATTCAGAAGTGAACAATACCTCCTGGTTGCCTTGTGTGATATTCCTGCTATTCTCTTCAAGGGAAGGCTCAGAGAGGTAAAGATATGTCTGTGGGCCGAGTTGGGAGGAGCTCTCCAGCTGCTGGCAGATGTTCCTTTATGCCTCTGCCTCCAAGTCGTGTTTATTGGACGTGCAGTAACTCTTTGCACAATGGAGGAGGCATCCTTTGCTTCCCTGGATGCAGGCAATATTTCACAACGTGTGACTTGGGTTTCTCAGATGATAGTGGTTTTCAAAAGAACCAAAAAAGAGCCACAATAGGCCATTTTCGCTTTCCTCGCCCCCCCACTCTTCTGTGTCATCTCCGTTCCCAGGCAGGTTCTCTGATTTATCATTTATGAAAACTAAGGAAATAAATAAATAAGCCAACCCTTCATTGTTTTAATCCTGCAGTGGGTTACAATAACACAATGTGGATCTGAGCTACCTAAAATACATTTAAAACACTTTAAAACATTCACAACAATTCTAAAAAACAACTTATGGTCATCTCATCCCCTCCTCACAGGCCAAGTGTGACGTATGGGCAGAATTAATGATCTGTCAACAATCACGTGGCATCATAATAACCATGGAGGCGTTTTTTGGCTTTAGGGGCCTTCAAAAGCCCTGTTCAAAGCACTATTTTGACTGGCACTTTGAACAGCGTTTTTGAAGATCCGACAATCAGCTGATGTTGGGGGGGGGGCATGGCATGGCCAAAACGACCCTATGGACCAAATAGGGAGTTCTGGGTCCAGAGGCTCCCCACCCCTGATTTATACTCCTCCATCTCCATCTCCTCAGTCATTCAATTTGGATTGCTCATGTGTCACACTTGGATCTGTAATACTGAATGCCGGATCTCTATGGAGTGCTTTGCTGGCTCATAATCTTGCTTTCCTGGAAATGGGAGAGGGATCCATCCTGCACATGTAGGAAGAAGTGTGCTCTCCACGCATTCAGTAACATTGTCTGATTGGGCTCTATTGACTTCATAAAAAGGTAAAGGTAAGGGACCCCTGAGCATTAGGTCCAGTCACTGACGACTCTGGGGTTGCGGCGCTCACCTCACTCTTTGGCTGAGGTAGCCAGCGTTTGTTCGCAGACAGCTTCCGGGTCATGTGGGCAGCATGACTAAGCCACTTCTGGCAAACCAGAGCAGTGCACAGAAAGACCATTTACCCTCCCGCTGGAGTGGTACCTATTTATCTACTTGCACTTTGATGTGCTTTCAAAATGCTAGGTTGGCAGGAGCAGGGACTGAGCAACGGGAGCTCACCCCGTCGCGGGGATTTGAACTGCCAACCTTCTGATCGGCAAGCCCTAGGCTCTGTGGTTTAACCCACAGCACCACCTGCATCCCTATTGACTTCATACCTCTATGCAAAGCTTTTTTTTCATTTATATATATATTTGAAATAATTTTTATTCATTTTGTAAGATAACAAACATACAACATAATAAAATGAAGATTTAGAAAAAAAGAACATTATAACCTTCTTACAATCACATAACTTATTATTGACATCAGTAGGTGACTTCCCTCAGTCCCCCCATCTGAATTTCATTTCCCTAATCTACTTTGACAGTTTCTACAATTTTTTCCCTTACATTTATATCCAAGTTCTGTTACTTCATGGAACCTAGCATCCCATCCAGGCACTGAGCAGAGCTAGACACGCTTAAGTTCAGCAAGGCCTCTGGGACCTAGTAGCACCATCTCTTCCAATAGCAAACTTGGGTAGTGAATACTGACAGGGATTGTAGCCAAAATGGGGCCACTGAGAAACATGGAGCTGTCAACATACTTTGGGAGATCCTAGGTTTGGCAGAAGTACAAAAAATTAAAAACCTAGGAAGCAACACTTTCCCCACACCTCCAGAAAGCTGCCCAGAGAAGCCCAAACATGTTCAGTAGCCATGGAATGCTGGTTGCCGGCTGGCAAAGTAAAATGGGGAGATCATTCTTGCCAGACCTCAGAAATGAGATTTTAAGAGGGGATCCAATATATGACTATTGTTGTTGCACATCACCCCAATCTCTGAGTTGTGTGAAATTCCAGGGTTCCCAGGTGCTTACCCAGGGTTTCGTTTCCTCAGAATTAGGAACAGTGAAACCTGTGGTGTCTTTATGATATATGGTTTATTTAGAATTGCCTCTTAATATATATATTACATATTTTATTGATTGTTTAAAAAGAAAAATGCAAACATAACAAAAAGAAAGAAAACAAAGAACCAGAAACTGCAAACCATAGAGTGTCGTAGTCTGCAAGAACGAAAGCACAGTGGCTTTTTCAAAAGCGGCAAAAATAGCTTAGCCAGCCCCCTGGAGCTACCACCAGTGCTTTTTTACCTTTCCCCATGTTTCCTCCTCAGACAATTCTTGCTGAGAGTGACAGAACATAATCAGCTCCTGTCATTCCCAAGGGGACTTGCTCCATTGTACAGTAATTCCAAGTGTAATTCCTAGCTGCTTTAGGCTGTGGGCACCTCACAGAGGTGGGCTCTGGATCCAATTCAGAGTCATGTTTTGCCCAGACTGAATCAGGCAAATCTGAGTTTGGCAGATTCTCCCCGCCCTCATCTCTAGTTGCAACAATGTACACATGCAATATTAAAACCAGTTAATCTGTTCCCTAATATCAGAAACATCCCATTACATTCCTCTTGAGAGATGATATAGCCTTTACAGGTCAGGGAGAGAGAAAAAGCCTATTTAGTTTCTGTTTGACAAAGATCTCCCTGTGCAGGTGCTGCTTACAGATGTGTTCTTGACTCTGCCTGTTTGCTGCATTTCCTCAACTTCCTCAACTGAACTTCTTAACTCTGCAGCCCTTTCACTGACATCTCAGTCATCTCCACCCTCTTTCTTCCCCCTTTGCTTGTCTGTGGTTTGCATTCTGGGAACGGACCTCAGCTCACATCTCTCTGCAAGGTGCCGGAGCTGGTGAAGTTATGGCCCGAGGGGAGCAGCTTGTCCAAAATTTGCTGCTGCTAAATCGCATCCGAGGCTTCCCGCCTTCCCTTGCTTACAAGCTAGCAGAGGAAACAAGCCACGTGCATTTTCCAGTGGTCTGAACATCTGAAAGCAACAGCACACTCCACAGAGTGAGGGTGAGTTGTCAACATTTGCCCTCCACACCCATTTCCAGCTCTGATAGATTTGAGTCTTTTTGCAGTGTGATGTGTCTTTTGATCAAGCATTTGATGTAGAATTTCCTTTTCCTGCTTCAGGAAGCCATCTGTATAGGCCAGGAAATGGTTTTTTTTTTTTTTAAATATTACATGCTAATGAACTTTACAATGAGGCTGACATGGGAGAAGGACGCCACACAAAAGAAACAAATTAAAATGATCGTGGTGGGACCCAACTCTCCTTGAGATGACTCCTTGAGATGACTCTGTTGGACGTAAGTAATCAGGCCATCATATTCTCCGGGTGTCTTTCTACACCCAGGCACTGCGCTTTCTTTCTTTTTTAAGCAAGTCTCTGGCCCCCTTAGAAAGTTATGAAACAAAATGTGCAGGTACCCTTTTAAATCATTTCTGTGAAATGAACAGGCCTGCCTACTTCCACCTACCACCTCAAACAAGTGAAGTCAGAGCTGTGATTGATAAATTACGGTAGTTGTTTGGTTCTGCTGTTTCGCCATCCCCTTTTAATGCACTTTTCCTGCTTTTGTCTTATTTTCTAGGCAGAATTATTGTGTGAAAATACAATCATGGGGAAAGCTTCACCATGACTGTATTCTCTCTGATTTTGCATTAAGCCATCCTCCCATGGCAGTCATTTTGTGACTGGCGTGCCACCCCCGAACTCTCTCAAAATTTAAGAAGTGCCCCCTTTTCCAAAATAGTTGGCAATCCCTACTGTACTGATACTGGTCTCTAGTAAATCCATTTTCCTATTTTTGCTTTAGGGGAATATGTTCAGGTGCACTTTTAGAAGTTGTGTTTGAGTGTCCTGGCATATACCAGAATATTTCAGGTTTCAGCCTTGTTTCCAGTCTGGAGTTAACCCCCTGAGGTTGAGTGTGTGTGCATGCATCTTTGATTCACAGAGTTGAAAGGGATTCCAAATGGCTATCCAGCTTTAAAAATCCATAACATTTGGAAGCAGTATTTCCCACTCTTGAACATCTTATACCATCAGGAAATTCTTCCTAATGTTTAGCCTAAATACTCTTTCTTGTAATTTGTTCCATAGAATCATAGAATTGTAGAGTTGGGATGGATCCTCAGGGTCATCTAGTCTAACCCCTGCAATGCAGTAATCCATTTTAAGCATCCCTGACAGACGGCCATCCAACCTCTACTTAGAAACCTCCAATGAAGCAGTGGCGGAGCTTCATTCTCCGGCACCGGAGGGTGGGGAGCAGGTGGGGCAGGGCTGGCACGCATCCCGGGGGTGTGGCACGCCACCCAAAGGGGTGGGGCATGCATACTGGGGGCGTGGCATGTGTTCTGGGGGCATGGTGCGCCGCCTGCAGGGGCATGGTGTGCGTTCTGGGGGCAGAGCGCGCCGCCCATGGGGGCGGGACATGTGTTCTGGGGGTGGGGCGCCCGGTGTGGGCGGAGGGCAGCCGCAATGGAACCCCACCGGGATCGCGCCAATAGGGGCGGTGCACTCCCATTGCTCCCCTTCCTCCGCCCCTGCACCTTCTGAGGTAATCCATTCCACTATTGAATGGCTCTTACTATCAGAAAACTCTTCCTGATGTTTAGTTAGAATCTCCTTTCTTGTCATTTGAATCCATTGGTTCAGGCCCTCCCCTCTGGAGCAGGAGAAAAGAAGTTTGCTCTACATCTTCCATGTCACATCCCTTCAGATACAGGTGGGTAGCCGTGTTGGTCTGCCATAGTCAAAACAAAATCGAAAATTCTTTCTAGTAGCACCTTAGAGACCAACTGAGTTTGTTCCTGGTATGAGCTTTCGTGTGCATGCACACTTCTTCAGATAGTTGAAGATGGCAATCATATCACCTCTCAATCTCCTCTTTTCTAGTTGGTTCTGGTCTTATTATTCTTTGGAGCAACAAATTTGCTTCATCATGTTGGCAAGAACCCTTCAGATGTGTGAATATGGCTCTCATTTTGCCTGTTAATTGCCTCTTCACCAGGCTAAGCATAACCAACTCCTCCAACCTTCCCACATAGGCCTCCACAATTCTACTTTCTTTGCACCCCAGGTTTTTGGAGGTCTGGACCACTTCTGGCTTTTGAGGCCCCTAGCCATAATAAATGCAGCCACAGAAAATTGAAGGCACATTAAGGTGGAATAAGGCACACACAAAAAAAGAAATAAAGGAAAAAGTGAGTTATAATTATTTTCTTTTTTTAACAATCGGATTTCAAGTCTTTTTTCTGTGAAATGCAATAATTAATGAGGTAAGATCACTTTTTTACAGCGTCACAGTTGAGGTTAAGCATATGGCAAAATCTGTATCAGTTAACCAAAAAAATATGTTGGTTTTTTTTTTAACGAGATTGCATCTCTTATTTGCTTAGATTTGCAGTTCTGAGCTGAGGATGTGTGTCACAATTTGATCTACTGTGGATAAAAGCAAGTTCTGGAACTTATCAAATGCCACAATGTCCCTTTTGAGCCCGAGTCCCTGCACCACGCTACTGTTGCCTTCCTTGTGTCATGTTTGTGGGCACCTTGATGCTAGAACATAGGCACGCCACTGCCCACACAGGGACACAAAAATGCCATTGTGTAGATGGCTTCCCTCCCACCCGCTTAGCATAACTGCATGCCCAGGCACAATATGTGCTTGATTGTTTATGTATTAGGCTTATAGGCTGCTCTGTCCCAAGGCCCCAATTTGGTTTTCACACATTTATAAGCTTTCTTCTTTCATTTTCTTTATCCTGCCCAAACTGGCATCAAACGCCTTTTTTCAGGTCCCTTGCAATTTGGGTTTCCTCTGAATGGTTTAATTTGATGGACAGTGACTCTTCCAAGATCCTTTTCACCCAGGGTCTACAGTTTCTGGCTGGCTTTGTTGGCCAAGCCAAAAAACAAAGTCACCAACATCCAGGTTGCCAAGTCACCCAGCTTTTCCTGAGAGGCTAGCAGTGAGCGATGTTGGGCACAATTTCCCTAAGGTGCACAGGATGCTCTCAGACAGGAAGTATCCAGCACTCTGAAGCAGGCAAGACCAGTAGAGAGGAGGGTTGCCACTAGTTTAGCCATGCGTGGCTAGGGCTTTCCATATTTGCCATGCAGCTGCCAAACAGCCTCCATCCTTCCTTCCAGCTTCAGAGCTGGAGGCAGGGAAGGGATTTGCCAAACAGCTGCTTGAATGATCTTGCTCTCCTCTGTGGCTTCAGGGTCAGGAGGAAGGTTGGCCACTTCCCCCTCTCACTAGGTGATGGCACCATCCTCGCCATGGCAAGCGTATTTGTTGAAGGCCGCTTTTTAACTACAGCAGCAGCCTTTAAACTTTTCAGATGTGGGACCCACTGGTAGCCCAAGCATGCATTTGCAGACCCAGTTTTTAATTTTTCACCGTATATTTGTAGGGTGGTATTTCTGCTCCCCCATGAGGTTCCTTGGATCAGTTGTGGGAGCAAAGAACGCTACTGGTTCATGGCTGAGAGCAAATTCAGACATATCAGGTAGCTCCAGCAGCAGTAGTCAAAGCTGTTTTTAGCTGGGTGCATCCACAAAATGTTATTTGTCATATTTTATCCTGTTACAAATGCAGCCCAGATGAGTCTGGAAAGAGGGTTTCTTCTTCTTTTTGTCTTGCAGCTTCCAAATACACAAATGTGCCTGTAACTTTACTCTACCCCATTTCAGTTTGTTCTTCATATTGTAAACAGATCCCAGCCATTTGTGGTGTTTGGGGACCTGCACTACATTTCCGGCAATACAGAGATGGGCACGGGATTTTGCCTTTTTCTCTTTGCATGTGCAGCTTTTACAGACCAGATACCAGGTAGGAAAGATGTCTTATTAGGGGCTAGGAGGTGGGCAATCCTGATTTCCTAAGAGGGACTTGTGCGTCAGGGAGACCCAGGGGTGCCACACTTCATTTTTTCCATATAACATAGCCATCAAATTAACATCCTTCTGTATTTTCCTCATGGTTCTCCCATGAGGAAAGATTATATATAGCTTTGGGGACTTTTAAGTTCAGAGAAAGGGTGAGTAAGTGTATAAGATGATGCATAGAGAGAGGGGAGAGTAGGAAGTTTTTCCTCCCTCTCATCACGCTTCAACCTGTGGATATCCAATGAAGCTGATTGTTGAAAGAGTCAAGACACGGAAAAGGAAGTCCTTCGCATAGTGCACAGTTAAACTCACTCCCAGAGGAGGCAGTGATGGCCACAAATTTGGCTGGCTTTAAAAGAGGATGAGACAAATTAATGGAGAAGCCTATCAATGGCTACTAGCCATGATGGCTATGCTCTGCCTCCATGGTTGGAGGCAGTAATGCCTCTGAATAGCAGTTGCTGGAAACCACAGGAGGAGAGAGGGCTCTTGTGCTCAAATCCTGCTTACAGGTTTTCCACAGGCATCTGGTTGGCCACTGTGAGGACAGGATGCTGGACTGAGTGGGGCATTGGCCTGATCCAGCAGGTTCTTCCTTTGTCCTTTTGGAATCCTAATTTTCCAAGGTCCACATTTATGTGTCCCTTCTCTCTGTGCATGTTGTGGGACTCATTGGTCTGTGTTGTTGCTGGAGGTGATGTGGGCACTCTTTGGTTCATTCATGGTGAGAGTATGTGCCGTTTCCTCTACACTGATGGCCTGTCTTCCCCTCGCTGTTGCTAAGGGGCAGCACCCAGTGGGGAAGCAACCAGGCTACCTTTGGATCTTGGTGTGCAGAGTGATGTGGAGAAAGCCATGAGAATATTTGAGAGGCACCTGAAAGAAGGATGTGTCTCTGAAAGGAAGGAGCTGATGAGGTAAGTTCTGATCTCAGATACAGATGTTTCTTTCCCTCAGCAAATGTTGTACCTGAACATTAGATTCCTCAGTGGGAAAGTCCTAACTCCACCCAGACACAACTAAGGCCCCATCTGCATGATACATTAGAAGCAGTATTGTACCACAGTCATGACTTCCCCCAGAGAATCATGGGTATTGTAGTTTGTTAAGAATGCTGAGAATGTTAGGCCATCTCTATTCCTCTCAGACAGCTACAATTTCCAAAGTGCCCTGAGAAGCAGGGCCGTCTCATCATAGGGGCTGGGTGGCGCAGCGCACCAGGGCGCCAGGCCCCCCAGGGGCGCCCCTGCCAGCCCGCCGGCATACCGGGCACCCCCTCCCCAACCTGCGCCCGCCCGGCGGATGAGCTGCAAGCCGGCCGCCCTCTAGAGCCCCAGCTGGAGCGCTGGGAAAGGCGCGCAAAGCCCCGCGCTGCTCCAGCGCCATGCCCCTCACCCCCCGCTTGCCCACCTCCCTCCCGCGCTGGCCGCCCCTCGGGGGATGAGGGGCGTGGTGCTGGAGCGGTGCGAGGCTTTGCGCGCCCTTCCCAGCACTCCAGCTGCGGCTCTGGAGGGCGGCCGGCTTGCAGCGCCACACCCCTCATCCCCCGCTCTCCCACCCCCCCTCCCGAGGTGTGGCCAGCGCGGGAGGGAGGTGGGCGGAGAGGCGGCCCACCGGGGGCGCCGAGGGATCGTCGTGCCATGGCGGCCGATCCCTTTAAGACGGCCCTGCTGAGAAGAAATGGCATTGGGGGTTAAACCACTCTGGGGAGGAGGGAAAACATGACCAGCACCTTAAGCTCTTTTGAGGAAAGGTGTGGAGGAATGTAATGAGATAAGTATGTAAATAATCCTCACAATCTGTGCCAGCATCCATTGAGGCCCTTGGCAGCTCTTTGTTTCCAAGTGCAACTCTTAAGCATTTACATGCTTTCTCTCAACAATTCTCCACTTTCAGAGCCAAAGAAAATTTGGAGAAGACCCTGCTGCAAACCAGTCTCCAGACAGAGAATCTCACTGTTCTGCATGACAATATTCAAACATTAATATTCAGGATAAAACTTAGTGATTTCAGAGGACTGAATATCAGCAGCGACAGCTTAATGGTTAGTGTTTCCCCCCATCTTCACACCCTGCTGCCGACACTTGCTATCTAGAATGAATGCCCAGCAGAGACACACAGAGTGGTGAACATGCTTTGAAAATGCACCAAGTTTTGACTGGGGCTGTGTACACACTAACCCACCTGTAGCGTAAAGATGCAGTTTTTCCTCAATCCAGACTCAAGCATGCTCACCCTCAGTGTGCAATCCTGCTGCCCACAGTGCTAGGTGTGGTTATGTCATACATGCTTGAAAATGCTCCCCTTGGTTAGGTTGCCCCTGTCTTTCCCTCCCTGCAAATCTCCCAGGAGGAGAAGGAAGAAGGAAGTGGTGATTGCGATCTTGGTATATGTCTACAATGTCTCTGGGCAGGTGTGGATGGACTCCCATTGCTGGAACCACCTATATTTGTGTTCAAATGACTGATTTTAAGGAAAGGGGTGGTGTCAGGACTAGCCCAGGACATTTTGCTGCTAGAGGCAAAAGTCCCTGCAAAGTCCCCCCACCTCCTGCTCCTTGCTACCACCTGGCACCCAACACTTGCCACTGCTGGGCGCTCAACACTTCCTGCTCCCTGCGTAACACTTCCTGCTCCCTGACTCTGGCAGCACACTCATGGACGGCAGTGGCCTCCTCCTCTACTCACTCCCAGTGGCGTAGCGTGGGTTGCCAGCACCCAAGGTCGTGCGGAGGTGGGGACAGTAGGTGGGAGAAAAACATGGGGTGTAAATGCATTATTATTATTTTAAAAAAAATGCATTGGAAGGTGGTGTACTCATGTGCATTCAACTGCCTAATGGTGTCTGCATGACCCAAGAGATCACAGCCACATAGATAAGAAGAGACATTCTGTTGTCTGGAAAGGTCACTTCCTGGTTTGCATGGAGAAGTTGTTTTCAACAGAGCCTAGTGATGGAAGCGCACAGCTGTATTGAGGCAGTTCATGGGGGCTGAATTTTTGCACCCCTTAATAATTTTGTGCCTGGAGCAACCACTCCTGTGCCCCCTTTGCTACACCACTGCTCCTTCCTTCCTTCCTTCCTTCCTTCCAACTCTACATTTCTACGATTCTGCTATGATTAATATTCTACATTATTTTCCATTGTCCTGCCTGGCTTCCTTTCTGCATCGCCCTTGGTATGCCAGGAATGCAAATATGTTCACAAAACCATGCAGAGAAGACCTTCAGTGAAAGGTCAAAGGTGGCCCCGTTTGCTTTCAGTTGGATGCCATTCCCAACTGCAGAGAACATTGTCTGGCTTTGACAGCCTCCAAACAGATTGCTTTTAGGAATATTTGAGCAAGTGATTTGCTCTGGTCTTTTCTTTAAATGCTCCTTTTGGAAGTGAAATGAGACTCCGGTGATGTGTTGCTATTATTTCACAGCTTCCCTTCATGTATGTTCCTTGCTCATTGGATGATGACCCTCCAGTATGACTTCTCCTGTCACTTTTTCATTAACCTGGCCCCCAGAATGCAGTCCTGGGTATTTGTGTCCTGCAGATCAGGTTCAAGAATGTGGACAAGTAGCCTCAGTTTGCAATTAATTAATTAATGGAAAGGACTGGCTGCACTATCATCAGGTATATGAAACATTTAAGATGGACAAAAAAGTTGGTTTTCAAGTAGAAAAATCAAAACTGGAAACAGAACTGATAGAATCGAACTTTAAGAACCTTTCCAAAATGTATAATCTTTTGCTAGAGTGGCATACGAAAGATGAACTGGTTAAATCGTCAATGATAGATTGGGCGAAAGATGTAGGACATAATATTATGATGGATGACTGGGAGAGATTGTGGCAGAAAGGTATCAAATTTACTGCTTGTCATAGTCTAAGAGAAAACATAATGAAAATGGTTTACAGATGGTATTTGACACCAGTTAAGATAGCTAAGATGAATACCAAAATGTCAGATGTATGTTGGAAATGTAAACATGCGAAAGGTACCTTTTATCATATGTGGTGGCTGTGCCCAGCGGTAAATGCTTTCTGGGATAAGATTTATAATGAGCTCAAGAAGGTAATGAAAGTTACCTTTTGTAAGAAACCAGAGGCATTTCTTCTGAGCATGACCAATGAAGAGATACCCAGTCAGGACAGAGTGTTTTTTATGTATGCCACAACAGCAGCTAGAATATTATTGGCAAGAACATGGAAAGGAGAAGAGATACCAACGGTGGAAGAATGGCAGATGAAGATGATGGAATACATGGAACTCGCAGAACTGACCGGCAGAATCCGGGACCAGAGGGAGGAGACGGTGTCACGAGAGTGGAAAAATTTTAAAGACTATTTAGTTAAATCAGCAAAATTGAATATTTGAGCAGAGATAAATTAGAGGCTTTAATAGGGTTATATTAGATAAAACTGGCAAAAGAAAATTTTTGTATGAATGATTTATTTGTTAAATAGGAGTTAAGATTTGACATTAAGATAAGATTTATAGTTGATTAAGTTTTTGACTGTGTAAAGTTAAACATATTGAAAATTTGAGCAAATGTTAAATGAACAAGATATAAAGCTACCTTTAAGATGTTTTTGACTTTGAAGACAGTGGAGGGAATGGGGGAAGTCCCCAAATTGAGAAGTTAGTAACAAGGAAAGTATAAAGATAGGTAATGGTTAAGGTATGTATATGTTCTTTTTTCTCTTTATGTTTATTGTTATTGTTATTGTTATTGTTTTTATTGTTGTTTTTATGCCTTGTGTTGTTGTTGTTGTATTTTGTTTTTAGGTGTTTTATTGGAAAATAATAAAATCTTTTTTTAAAAAAATAATAATTAATTAATGGAAAGGGGCCTCATTACATGATCCTCACAGCAACATGCAACAAGAAAAACAGTTGGCTGCTTTTAAAATTTTATTTTATCCATAGATATACCTTGGGAGGCAGTGGACTCTCCTTCATTGGAAGTTTTTAAACAGAGGTTGGATGGCCACATATCAGGAATTCTTTAGCTGTGATTCCTGCATTGCAGGGGTTAGATGATCCTAGATGACCCTCAGGGCCCATTCCAACTCTGCAATTTTATGATTCTATCAGTTGTGATGGGTTTCTACCAGTTATTGAGCACTTATTTGCCCAGGCATTCCTTGGTCTTCTGTGCTAGTTCTAACAAGCCCCAGTTCCTGTAGTTACAAATTTCTGTTTTTATTGTTCTTACTGTTTATTGCAAACTGTTTTGACATTATTATTTTTTTAACGGAGGGTGGCATATAAATGCTTTTGAATGAAAAATAACACCGTCTAATGTGCATATGTCTGTTTTGCTCTGAGCAGCGCAATACTTCGGCGAAGAACCCAACCCGACATGCCATGCATTTCCCTGCTGAGCTAGCGAAGAGAGCCCAGGGCACAGCTGCGAAGGAGATGCGGCTCACCTGCATTTACCTGAAAACCTCTTGCTTCTTCCAGGTAGGCACTCCCTGGAACTTGAGGTTTGGTTAATGGCGTGACGGAGTTGGAGACTGGGCACAAACAGTGCCCATGGACACACCAAAAAGAGTCATGAGAAAGCCAGCCTAAGTTGGGCTACACTATAGACTTATCCACACTTATCTTTTGCCCTGCTCTTTCCAGGCACAAGTTTGTGCTTAAAAACTCTGTGTGTGAGCGGGGTTTTCTTGTTTCGCCCCGAGCTTTCCCCTTAAAAACCCGCTCTTTAAAGCTCAAATCAGAGCTGATTGAGCTTTAAAGAGTGGATTTTCATGGGGAAAATTCCAGGGCAAAAAAACTCTACCGAGACATGGAACTTTTCAGCTCAGATGGTGCCTACAAAGAGTGGAGGAAAGGTAAGCCAATTCACGTGACTCTTTCTGACTCAGTTTAATGACTCATTTATCTTACCTATCCTTGCCTTTGACCTCTCCTTGTCTACCCTCAGCATCTGAAGGTCTCCTGCTCTGTCTCTGTGTTCTCTGGCGCCCTACAAATCCCATCAGCCCTCGTCAACACAGCTGCAGTCCCGAGTGTGTTGGGGAGGGCTTCCCTGTTGACTCCACCCATTCTCCCTTGCTGGTTCTTACACAATGTCAGCTCTCTCTCTTTTTAAATCCTTTACTTCTCAAAAGTCCCCTTCCCACAGAGACTTGGGTGCAACTACTGTCACCATGCCTTGCCCATACATTGTACCTTCACAGCATATTCAGAGCACATTCTTTTCCCTCAGAGAATTCTGGGCACTGTAATTAACACTTTGCAGTTACAATTCCCAGCAGCTCTGTCAAACTGCAGTGCCCAGAATTCTTCTGAGGGAAAAGAATGTGCTTTAAAGGTTTACAGACAGTGACTATTTTGTGCACCTTCAAATGACACCCAACCACCAACATGTGGGTAGGACCAGAGGAAGGGGGTTGCGGTGGGTTGACAAAAGGGTGTGTGTGTGACAAAATGCCGGATGGCACTCACTGTGGGGCCTGCAGCGCACCACAGCCACACGTCTCTCCCGGGAGAGATGCGGTGGCTTGGGCGCACGTAGGCTCCCCACTGCCTAAATGGTCCACCAGCTGCCTCCCACCCCCCAGCTGTAGGGCAGCTGAATGGGAGGAGGCAGGCAGACTCCAGAGGCCCTGCGGTGAGCTCCGCCCCTATAGGCGGCTCACCCCCCCCCCCGCGCGCGCCACCCCAGGTGCCTGAGCGGCTTCCTCTGCCGCTGCATGTGGGTCCTTTTGGACCCAGAACAGGACAGAATGGGTGTCCTCACGGCCGTATGTACAAAGCCTAGGTTTCATTGAATATCATGGCAGCCATCACAAATGAGTCCCCTTGTTCACCACTGCATCGGTTTCCTCACACTTCCTTTGTTGTCTCCCTGCCACAGATCCCCAGCGGCTTCTCTCCCTTTTCGCCTTTTCCATTTGTAAAGGGTGGGGAAAGCTGGGTCTGTTGGCAGCAACCACCTTGAGGGGCCCTGGAGTGCCTTAAAGCAGCTGTTCCCAATGGAGTGGACTGCTTTGCTCTACTGGCTGAACAGGGGAGGAATTGTGAGGAGAGGTGTTTAAAGACTCCCTCCAGCGATCCCATGCCACATCTTTTTTGCTTTTTATCTTATAGGACAGAAAGAACCACTCCCTGCTGAATGATGACATCTTAGGGGCCACCCTTGGGAATATCAGCATTACTCAACTCAGTGAACCGGTGGAGATCAGGTTTTGGCACAACCGCACACTGGTGAGTTGTGCTGCAGCCACAGTTGTCACCCAGTAAGCATTTGTCCTGTGCCGGACTAACCAGTGTGGTGCCCTCCAGGTTTTGGAATCACATTCTAGCTAGTGCTATGCTGTGTCTATTGTATGTGTATGTTTTTAATAGAACACATATGGTGTTTTTAATTCTATTAATGTTTAATTGTTTTTAAATGATAAGAAGGGGTTTTTTTTTTTTTTTGCTATTCTTATTTATCTGTGAGCTGCCTTGAATCCCTGTCAGGGGAAAAGGTGGATTATAAATAAATTAACAACAACTCCCTGCAATGCAGGAATCACGTTTGTCAGACTCCGCCTCCCATCTGTTCCAATAGCCAATCAGCAGGTATGATGAGAACTGCAGGCCAACAGTGCATGGGAGACACCCCCATTAGCTACCCCTGCTTTCCTCTTACCAGTTCCTGAGAGAATGAAGCAAAGCTTTTCTGCAAAAAGCAGCTGAGGGCAGTGAGGCTGCAGCTCAAACACTGCAGCAAAGCAGAGGGGAACCTTCAGCCAGGCTTCCCCACTTGGCCTGTGAGGTTGTTTTGACCCTGCCATGCCTACTTGCCTTGTAAGGTAAATGTAAAGGGACCCCTGACCATTAGGTCCAGTTGTGTCCGACTCTGGGGTTGCAGCGCTCATCTCACGTTACTGGCCGAGGGAGCCGCCATACAGCTTCCGGGTCATGTGGCCAGCATGACAAAGCCACTTCTTGTGAACCAGAGCAGCGCACAGAAACGCTGTTTACCTTCCCGCCGGAGCAGTACCTATTTATCTACTTGCACTTTGATGTGCTTTCGAACTGCTAGGTGGTCAGGAGCTGGGGCCAAGCAACGGGAGCTCACCCCGTCGCGGGGATTCGAACCTACAAGGTTCTGATCAGCAAGCCCTAGGCTCTGTGGTTTAACCCACAGCGCTACCCGTGTCTCACTTGCCTTGTACCTGACATCAAATGTGGGGCAGCTAAAGATGTGGCTGGGCCAAAAGGGGGCCAACAACTGGGGTTGCCCGCAAAGCCCTGTGCACAGCATAACATGCCTGACCCCCAAAGCTAATTTGTTCCACCGTACAAGACAGGCTAATTCAGGAAGATGCTATATTCTGCACCCACAGTTGGAGGCAGCAATGCTTCTGGATTCCAGAGGCTGGAAACTGCTCTTATGCTTACGTCCTGCTTGTGGATTTCTTATAGGCACCTAGTTCATCACTATAAGAACAGGATGCTGGACATAGCTGTCAACTTTCCCCTCTTCTTGCGAGGAATCCTATTCGGAATAAGGGAATTTCCCTTAAAAAGGGGGAAAGTTGACAGCTATGGTGCTGGATTAGATGGGCTACTGGCCTGATCCAGCAGGCTCCTTATGTTCCAGTGTTCATTTACCTGGATGATCAAGTCATGATCTCCAGTTGTGCTTTGCCAATAGTGTCGTATTTCTGTAAATCCTCTAGTCCTTAATAATTTTTGAGGAGGGGCAGTTTTGCAGAGGAAGCCCTTCTGCAGAGGGAGACACATGCTTCTGGTTTCCCCCTTTTTACATTCCAATGCAGGACATGAGGAACACAGGAGGAAGCTTAAGGGAATGTTGCTGTGCAAAGCACAGGCCATGGTTGAGCATCCCTATATTTTAGCTGTAAGGAGGGGGCAAAGAATATTATTATTATTATCATCATTATTATTAGCACTGTCTGAATGAGGAGGGCAGGAATTGTGTTGCTGGGCATCACAGTCTGACTGACAAGCACTCTTCAGTTGCACTGAAGGAATTCTGCCCTACAGGTAGGAAAGCATTTTCATCAACCTGTCTCTGTTCCGTTCTAGGCCAATGCCAGTGTGGCCTGTGTTTTTTGGCTGGAAGGAACAGGTAAGGCCAGAATTTGCCTCTTATCCATCCTCTTCCCTTCCTATTTCCACGCCAGTGGTTTACAAACTAACAAAAGCAGCATATAAGCAAGGGAAAGGAACAAATGCAAGTATATATATATATATATATATTTAATACAGCTGTTATATTGTTGCTGTGATAATCCTGAATGTAACAGTTCACAGGATTGGAGGCATCAGCCTTAATTAGGACCAAATGAGATGAGACTCCGTTCACACAATTAGCCAATGTGTGAATGGTTTATTTTTTTAAAACAACAACAACAACAACAACAACAACAACATGGGGAGATGAAGGTGGGGGGGGCACTTTAATCCTTTGCCCCTTGTACTGACCCTGATCTGGATTAAACCCCCCCCCCCCCGGTTCTTTTGGAAGGAAACCTATCATTTATTCCAATGGAAACACCCTCTTTCCCCAATGCAAATAGCAGGCATAGGGTGCCTGACCTCTGAATTAGGACCACAGTAGGGGACAAAGCCCTCCTCTCCTTTCTGCTAGGGTCCTTCTATGAATCCTACACACATGTGCCCCTCCTTCACTGCCTGCTACCTGCTTTTTAAAAAAGTATGCATGCAATTGCTTGTTGCGTCAGTGGCCCCTTGTCTAGTTTGGCCCTTGTTCCTGCTGCTTTCTGAGTGTGGTTGGGTTTCTCCCCTTTGGCAGAAGAGGGCAGCATGGGGAGCTGGAGCCAGGAAGGCTGCACAACTAACATCAGCTGGGACGGCATGGTTCTGTGCCAGTGCAACCACCTCACCTACTTTGCTGTCCTTGTGGTAAGTGCAGGGCTCTCTTGTGGGCCAGGTCCTCTCTCTGGGTCCATGTCTTCTCTCTGGGCTGCAACACTTCAGGCAGCTGATGGGGGAGCAGGGGCAGGATCCTAGGACTGAACTTTCCTCCATGAAAAAATGTCTCTTGCACCTAGAAAACTAGCCTGTTGGGGGAAGAATGCATGTCCGTTTCATCTGAATTCCTTCTGTTTTTTTCTTTGCATGCTCTTCCTTCTCTGCTCATTCAGCAAATCTCCCCAAACAATCTGGATGAATCTCTGCTGGCTCCTCTGACCTATATCACCAACGTAGGCTGCAGTATCTCTGCTTTTGCATGCCTGCTCACTATCTTTTTCTACATTCTGTCCCGGTAAGTACAGTGCTCCTTCAGTCAATACCTAAGAAAGTTGCTTCCTGGATGAAAGACAGGCAATTTTTTATTTTTTATTTTTTTAAATAAGATCTGATAGTGGTTTAGGAGTGCATTTTGGTTTCTGTGGTATAAACACTCCTGTCAAATATGTAGTGCAGGTTTTTGAAACATTGCAAATACCTGCAGCCCCTGTCTGATCTGACGCAAGAGGGGATGACTGTGCGGACCATGAGAAATAGTCGCTCCTTCAAGCCTCTTAAAAACTATTGCCTGCTTCCAGCCCCAGACTATGAAGAACAAAATTATAGTTGTTTGGGGTTCTTCCATACCAGTTTTGGTAGTGTGGGATTTCATAGCTGTTTTGAAAACTTCAGCATCTCTTCATAAAATGATTCTGTAAACCAGGCATGTCCAACAGGTGGATAGTGATCTACCGGTAGATCACTGGACGTCTGCGGTAGATCACTGGTAGATCATTGCCTCCCCCCAAAGAAGGTTAACAATTGTGGCTCCCCTAAAAAAAAACCTCAACATTTTACCTCCTCCCTGGAAAAACTCAACAACTTTGACCCGAACCCCCCAAAAGGGGGTAGATTACTGCCAGTTTTTAAGTCTGTGAGTAGATCGCAGTCTCTTGGGAGTTGGCCACCCCTGCGTAAACAAATTTATGGATGCGTTATTGATAAAAACATTCCTCTTTGAAAATATTCCCCCAGCCTTTGCATGCCACTAGGGGTAGCTGTTGCTCCATTGAAAGCATTTGCATAACATTGTACTGTACACATAGTCAAAACAAAATAAAATAAAAAAATTCCTTCCAGTAGCACCTTAGAGACCAACTAAGTTTGTTCTTGGTATGAGCTTCTGTGTGCATGCACACTTCCTCAGATACACATAATCTCTTGTTGGCATCCGTCTGTCTCCAGAATCAGTGGAGTGAGCCCCTGGAGGTGAAGTCAAACTGCTGAGTTAGCAGCACTGAAGTGACGTCCCTGGGGCACAAGCCTAGGCAATGTGTATGGAGGTCCTGGGCTGCCCAGATGACAAGACCCGCCTGTTGGCCTCGCTGATGCAGTCCAAAGGAAAGCAGAGCAATATATTTGGCACCAGCTTGGTTGCAGGAGTTGCTGGAAGGAGACATACAAGGCGCCATCCAACTGTCTTAGGGACTCCACTCTGGATTTTTGTAGATGGTTCCCCTCATATACATGCAAACTCTTAAAAAAAAAAATGTTTATTACATTTGTACCCCACCCTTCCTCCCAAAGGAATGAGACCTTGATCAAGACCTGGTCTGCAGATTCCGCCTTCTGTATTTAACTCACCCCATGAGATCTAGTAACTTGACCTTTTTTAAAAATTCGAAATCCTTATGATTTTAAGACTGCAACCATATGCACACGTACCCGAGAGTAGGTCTTGTTGAACTCAATGGGATTTGCTTCTCAGGAGGTACACATTGCATTCTGCTGTAAAGGATGCAAAGATCTCATGCCTAAAGCCACTTCCACAGCCTTGAGATCCCATTAAGTACTAGAAAGGGTATACCAGCACAGTGTCTGCCCTGTCTTTTACTGAGTCAGCAAAACTCTCCAGTTTATATTCCATTTTAATACCCTTTGCAGGAAAATCCAGCATGATTCCACAACCAAGATCCACATGAACCTTCTGGGAGCCCTCTTCCTTCTCAACGTGTCCTTCCTGGGCAGCAGCTTACCAGCATCAGCCAGCCTTTCGTGGCCGTGCACAGCCACAGCCGCTTTCCTCCATTACTCTCTGCTCTGCTGCCTCACCTGGATGGCCATCGAAGGCTTCCACCTCTACCTGCTCGTGATCCGAGTCTACAACTCATACATTATGCGTTACCTCCTTAAACTGTGTTCAGTTGGCTGGGGTGAGGATCAATATGATTTTTCCCCCCTGTTATATCTTTTAAATAACCATCTCTGGTCTGCTTACAATAGCAAACAAAACATTAAAACAGCAATGTGTGCAGACTTCCCCCGTAATATACACCAGGCTTCCTCAACCTCGGCCCTCCAGATGTTTTGAGACTACAATTCCCATCATCCCTGACCACTGGTCCTGCTAGCTAGGGATCATGGGAGTGGTAGGCCAAAAACATCTGCAGGGCTGCGGTTGAGGAAGCCTGATATACACAATTGTACAGTATTGCCTATTTCGGTTGGAGAACTGGATCACAAAATTCAAAGAAGTGCAGATTTTGAAGTGTTGCTGTGTTCCAGCTTGTGCATTGTGAATTAGATAGGTTTGCAGAAAAATGAGAACCTATGAATTTCTACCCTGTGCTTCCCTGAAGGTAAAATCTGGGCATGACCTTCTGCTTTGCATTTGACTGAAGCATCTAGGCCTGCACTAGGCGGCCCCTTTCTTGTTTAAGGTGGCAGCTTGAGGACGGAAATCTATGCCACACCTACAAGGAAGATTCAGCATTTTAACCTAGAATACACTTTTTGAATGCCTTTTGTCCTAAAACAAACTTAAAAAGCGAGGGAAAAACAATATCTTCACCTCAAGTATGCATTTTGGTGTATTGTTTGAGCCAAGAACTGCCTCATAAAATTCAGAGAAGTGTGAAAACTGAGGGATTACTGATCCATGTATTAGTCTGGAAAGTGTGGATCAGGTTGGCTGAGTTAACTCCTTCATCCTTGGTTTACCCAGAGATACTCTGGCATATACAGTAACTCCTCCATCCTGATTTAGCTGGCACCCAGCTGGCTGAGCTGAGCCTAGCAGATCTTAAACTGGCACAATTACCAACCCTGCTACAAAATACAATGTTGCCAGATTCTGCACAGCAGTGTTCAGAATTCGTCGGATGATGACCTGAGCCACAAACTAGATTTAGTGAGCACTCACATCAGAGTGCTCTCTAAATTGATAGCTGTAGTCTTTTATATACTAACCTTTCATGTTCTTCCACATCTGTTTAGTGCTTCTTTTAGATTCTAACCCTTCTTTTAGATTCTTATAGTCTTTTAAATATGCCTCCTGTTTTAATACATTTGACAGGTTCTAAATGACTGTACCCCACCCTACTTATGCTGGTCTATGACTGATTTGATTGACTGAGCCGGCACAAGCCTTCTTTGGGTGTAGCAGGGGCGTGACCAGAGGGGTGGGAGACTTAGGCTGGATCCTAAGCCCATTCATCTCGGCCACATGACCTGGCAACCACATGTAAGTTAAACCAGCAGAAAGGGTAAGGTAAAGGGTAAAGGGACCCCCAACCATTAGATCCAGTCGTGTCCGACTCTGGGGTTGCGGTGTTCATCTCGCATTGCTGGCCGAGGGAGCCGGCGTACAGCTTCCGGGTCATGTGGCCAGCATGACAAGGCCGCTTCTGGCAAACCAGAGCAGCGCACGGAAACGCCGTTTACCTTCCCGCCAGAGCGGTACCTATTTATCTACTTGCACTTTGACGTGCTTTCGAACTGCTAGGTGGGCAGGAGCTGGGACCGAGCAACGGGAGCTTACCCCGTCGCGGGGATTCGAACCGCTGACCTTCTGATCAGCAAGCCCTAGGCTCTGTGGTTTAACCCACAGCGCCACCTGCATCCCTAGCAGAAAGGGTGGTGTAACCCAAACACTATTTTCAAGGCTTGTTTCCCCCATCCAGCATTAGCCCTGCTGCTGAACAGAGTTTGGATCTGGTGTAACTTTGGGCTGGTTTAACTTACATTGGCCTTGAGCATCTCTTGTGGCTTCAGACACTGAAATGACATTATTTATTCGGGGCATAGGCTGTGTGGCAGGCAATCTGGATAGGCTTGAGCTCTGTAGAACATGCAACGAGCTGCCTTTTATCTTGTATGTGTGGTTGTGCTTAGGATGGCAATGCTCATGAATTTTCTTTGTGCCTTTACTACTGTGCATTCTTGGATCCAACAGGGTTCCCTGGCTTAGCAGTGGTGATCATCTTCCTGAGCAACAGCCAAATTTATGGCCGTTATGGTATCAAAACCAGCTCTGCTCACCGCAACAGTACCATGTGAGTTTTTTGGGGGGCTGGTGACCAGTGGTCTTGGTAGCAAATTATTTCATCATGTGGGTATTGTTGTTGATTTATGTAGTGCCATCAGTTAGTGGGATGCTTTATTTCAGGGGTCAGCAAACTTTTTCAGCAGGGGGCCGGTTCACTGTCCCTCAGACCTTGTGGGGGGCCAGATTATATTTTGGAAAAAAAATGAACAAATTCCTATGCCCCACAAATAACCCAGAGATGCATTTTAAATAAAAGCACACATTCTACTCATGTAAAAACACCAGGCACGCTCTACAAATAACCCAGAGATGCATTTTAAAGAAAAGGGCACATTCTACTCATGTAAAAACACACTGATTCCTGGACCATCTGCGGGCCGGATTTAGAATGGCCGCATCCAGCCCCTGGGCCTTAGTTTGCCTACCCATGCTTTATTTAGTAACATCAGATTTCTGCCCCACAAAGCTTACAATCTAAGAGGAAGTGATGGGGAGAGGGAAGGGAGAAGCAAAAGTGATGGAAATAATGTGAGTAAATATAGCAGTCTTATCCTACTTGGGGGTTTCCAGATGTTTAGGCAACTATCAGTCCCAGCCACATAACTAGCGGGGAAATGCAGTTATCGGCACTTAGGCTTAGTTTCACTTGCAGTGCCTCTGTGGTGACCCTATTCTGCTGCTCCGCCCCCCCCCCAAAGCAATAAGTTCAGGAGGAGGGCTGGAGCTCATCTGCACTTTAGAGCCTCTCTCAGCACCTACCTCAGTTGTGCAGTTGTTTGCAGTATGTGTCTGAACCCACTTGGGTGCCCAAGCACTCCTGTGTAATCATACACACCCCTACAAGAGCTTTGGGATCTTTTGCTGGAGTTATGATGTGCATCCGTTTACGAATATGTGTCTGCCCTTGACCCTATGCCCACAAGAAGTTCTTACACACAAAGGAATAAAGAAAGAACGAATGAAAGTGACAGAATATATAAATGCTGCTTGTGATGGCAAAATTGCAATTTAAGCAGGCAGCAAATCCTACAAAAACAAGCACATACCTTGATCTAAAGAGTGGAAGAATCCCTAACCATTTTCAATGTGGGCCTGGCAATTTTGCCAGAGAACCCATACTAATAGTAAGTTAAGAAATAGTGTTTTGTTTTGTTGTGTGTGTGTGTGTGTGGGGGGGGGAGAGAGAGAGAGAGAGAGAGAGAGAGAGAGAGAGAGAGAGAGAGAGAAGATGATACCTGTCCTTAAGCATGTGTGTTTTTGTTCCTTGTGTGCACTGAATAAAGATCCATGATAGCCAGCTAACTACTAAAATCTGGAGGTCCCCCCCCCCAATCTTCCATTCTACATCATAGTTGTGACATCCCCTATGACACCCCCCCCCCCCCGAGCCTCTGTGCCCAGTGTGACTGAACCGGTTGTGCTGCCCTAAATCTGCTTCTTCTCAGCCCTACCTGGAGACACTGGGGTTTGAACATAGGACCTTCTGCACTGTGGCCTCCTCCTGTGAGGGTTGCGGGAAGTGTTGGGGCTAATCCCCTCTTGTATTTCCCCCCCCCCAATATGAGAAGAAGAAAGAGAATCTAGAAGTGTCTCATTGAGTTCTCTCCTCCTGCAGGTGCTGGATCACTTCTCCCACAGTGCATTACTTCAACCTGATTTACTGCAGTGGCACCATAGTCTTCAATATGGCTGTCTTGACCTTGGTGGTTTGGAGGCTCAGGCAGCTCCGAGCCAGTCCTCGGCAGCGGAAAGAGCATTCCTGTAAGGACATGGTGACAGTTCTTGGGCTGACTTGCCTCCTGGGTGCCACCTGGGCGTCGGTTTTCATCTCCTTTGGGGTGCTCTCGGTCCTGCAGATCTTCCTGTTCACTGTCCTCAACTCACTTCAAGGTTTGTGAGCTCAGCATGTTGTTGGGAGCCAAGGCTTCTCTCCCTTAACCCTTTCCAATTTGCAGCACCTCCAAGCCAACTGAAGCCGCTCTCTTTGCTCACAGGGCTTTTCATCTGCCTCTGGTACTGCACCTTGAGGTCCCATTCGCAGGACAACATCTCAACAGGGCTCTCTCGTTCATCTCGTTCATCTCAGTGACTGCAGCATCGCATGACTGGCGAAGCCTCAGGACAAAAGGATGCCCAGATTCTGGAAATTTATTTGGTGTTGCCTTCCAAAAGGGAATCTTCATAGGAGGAGGAAGGAAGGCAAATATATGCATGTGGTCTAAATCAGGGATTGGGAATCTGTGGCCCTCTAGATGTTGTTGGACTCCAACTCCCATCAGCCTCAGCCAGCATGGCCAATGGTCAAGGATGATGGAACTTGTAGTCCAGAAACAGAGCGCCAGAGTGGTGTAGTGGTCAGTGTGCTGGACAAGGATGTGGGAGAACCAGGGTTCAAATCTCCACTCAGTCATGAAGCTCACTGGGTGACCTTGGGCTGATCACTGCCCCTCAGCCTAACCTACCTCACAGGGTTGTTGTGAGGAGAAAATGGGGAGGAGAAGTAAGTGCACAACCTTGAACTCTTTGCAGGAAAGGTGAGATAAATACACAATCAATTGATAATACCTGGAGGGTCACAGTTTCTCAATCCCTGATCTAAATCCTACATAGCTGCAGGGGACACTTGTCTTGGCCCTCACTGCCAGCTGAAGAATTCAGACTCACAGCTCGGTTTCCACCAAAGAAACTTAAACCAGAGTGGTACAAAATCAAGGCAACAGTTGAAAGGCACAGTAGGTGTGTGCAAAAGGATTAGAACTATGGCTAAGCACATGCTTAAGATATTGATCCAGCAAGTGACATGGCCCCTGCACCAAGTTTTTGAAGGACGGGGTGGGCACAGTCCTTAGCATGGCAAACAGGTGGAGTCTCAAGACCAGGCAAACAAACAGGCATTCCTCCCGGTGGCTTGAGCCCATGGGGCAGAAATGACAGATCTCCGGTTTAGTGGATGTAGCAGCGGAGGGTCAGGTACAAATCCATCCCCATCCACACTGTGAGAGTAAAAGGATGGTCATTGCATACAGCTGTTATAAGACACCCATCTGGAGGCTTCATGACCTTTTTCCTCTTCACCCCGCTCTGAACTGCAATGGACCTATACACAAATGTCATCTTTTCCAGCAACACACACTTATTTGTAGAGTGTTGGGGTTGTCTCTTGAGTTTGTGCCATTGCTCAGGCAAGATGCATCAGAGTCACTGAAGCGGTTCGTATCCTCAGAGCTCCTTCCTGTAAATTTCTTACCCAATGAAGTTAGTGTTGACATTGTTGAATACTGTACATGCTCCAGTGAGCTAGCAGGAAATGTCAAATGGCAGAAAGACAAGATTCTGAAGGCTGATACTCTGCAACCTGGTATGGGGTGCTACTGAAAAATGGTCAACACAGAAAAAACAATGTGTTTGTTTGCTGAATCCCATATTGTACTCACCACATCAGACTTCCACCCTCCAACTTGTAGCATGCTTCTCTCTCTTTGTCCTACCTGTATGTAGAATTTGCAGACAGGCAGCATCCTTATATAGGACTGGAGAGGGTGGCAAGCCTGAGGCCACCTTGGGAGTTCACAGCAAAGGTGAGATTTGAATGAAGGACATCCTCATTTGCAGCCTGGAGAGCCTGGTCTGACTCTGTATAAGGCAGATTCCTATGTTCCTATAGGAAAGATTTGCCATGATTGCCAAAAAGTAAACCATCTAGCTGAAGGCTGCACAGCAGAGAATGTGTAGACTTCAACTCCTGTGTCTACTTTGTGCTTTGTTTTCTTATCTCTGCTTACTTTTATATCTGACTTTACTTCCTTTCGTTCCTTGTCTGCTCTATTAGTGATATCAGCAAAAATGTTCTCACTTCAAACTTCCAGTAAAGCAAAACAATTGCTATTTAAGCTCATTTTAAAGGACCAACCTATTTTAGTAACTTCTTGGAATCTTCTTACAACTTTTGTAATATTCCAGTATATTTGAGGAAGTAACTCTCATGCTATTGTGTGTCAACTACTGTAGCTATAAATGTTTTGCGCATTGTACAATGTTCAGAGCACCAATAGCACAGATGTTCAAGATGACTCTCCTGATAATGCATATCAGAAGAATAAAGTGATGCCGCTGGCATATGTTTTAAATGCTTATCTTGTGTTCTGATTTCCACAATATTACCAAAGCTTGTTGTTGTTGTTCAGTCGTTCAGTCGTGTCCGACTCTTCGTGACCCCATGGACCAGAGCACGCCAGGCACGCCTATCCTTCACTGCCTCCCGCAGTTTGGCCAAACTCATGTTAGTAGCTTCGAGAACACTGTCCAACCATCTCATCCTCTGTCGTCCCCTTCTCCTTGTGCCCTCCATCTTTCCCAACATCAGGGTCTTTTCTAGGGAGTCTTCTCTTCTCATGAGGTGGCCAAAGTACTGGAGCCTCAACTTCAGGATCTGTCCTTCTAGTGAGCACTCAGGGCTGATTTCTTTGAGAATGGATAGGTTTGATCTTCTTGCAGTCCATGGGACTCTCAAGAGTCTCCTCCAGCACCATAATTCAAAAGCATCAATTCTTCGGCGATCATTCCAACTTCTTGGAATCTTCTTACAACTTTTGTAATATTCCAGTATATTTGAGGAAGTAACTCTCATGCTATTGTGTGTCAACTACTGTAGCTATAAATGTTTTGCGCATTGTACAATGTTCAGAGCACCAATGGCACAGATGTTCAAGATGACTCTCCTGATAATGCATATCAGAAGAATAAAGTGATGCCGCTGGCATATGTTTTAAATGCTTATCTTGTGTTCTGATTTCCACAATATTACCAAAGCTTAACACATAGCAAAAGGTAACAGGGAACAAATTCCAGTTTGCAAGATGGATGGAATGGAGAAAGAGAGAAAGAAAGAAAGAGAGAAAGGAAGGAAGGAAGGAAGAATAAAAAGAGGATCTACAGTATGTTCAGAGGATAGGAGTGGTCAGGTAGAAAGAGGGGGAAAGACCTGGTTATTCAGTGATCCACCACTCTCTCTTTCCCCCACAGGGTGGGTGGGTTGGGCAACTCACTTCTGACTGAGAGGAAACCACCCCCTGCCAACTACTACACATAATGGATTCCTGGAATTATGGAGTTAGCAGTTGGGGCTCCTGCCAGAAAGAAGAAGAGAAGTTTCCAGCAGGGCAAAATATGGCTGTTGTGCTTGGACTACACATCCATTCCACTCCCTGGAACTCTCATCCCCTGGAGACCCACTGAGCACTTCCACACAGGCTGCTATTTGCAGTGGGCAGAGAGAAGCTGGGTGTGATGTCACTGTGCCAGGCATTCACTATCGCAGCTTTCTGCAGCTTGGTGCCCGCCAGATGTTTTGGACTTTTAAATCCCCCCAGCCCCCAGCCAGCACAGCTGTGCTCCCATCAGCTCCCCCAAACCAGTGTGGCAGAATAAGGATTCTTCCTCTGAAAAAGAAGTCCCAGAAGGTCACTCTCTCTGTGTTGTTGTTATCATTATTATCATTCACATTTATTCATCATTTTCCACAAGAAGATGTCTCAAAGCAGCTAATAAAGCCATAAAATACAAAGCAACTTAAAGATCAGTTATCAAAACAATTTGATGACCCACTACCCACTGGTCTTAAATCCATGCTAATTTTCCTGAAAATGGAAGTCTGGCCTGAGCAAAAGTCTGGGTTCTCAGCCATACCTTCAAATGAAGCCCTGCCCGGTAGCAGAATCTTACTTGCCTGCCTCATTCCACAGACCACTAAGTGGGTAAATAGAATTCCTCTTTGGTTTTGTCTTGTATTTCCTTTCACTTCTCAACGTGACAAGCAGCCACAAACTGACAGTGGATGTCATGGAGCCAGATCAGGAATCCTTGTCCTCTTGTTGCTGCTCAGTCAGTTTCTTAGTGTGGATAAGAAGATCTCCAAAGGTAAAGCTCTCTCTCCCTTGACAAAACTTTGGACAGAACTTTGGAGAGTTCACGTGGTAGGTAAATGGATTAGCTCACTCAATATGGATTGGCAAACACTTCTCTGGGCATGCCAGGTGAGAGGGCATTGCGAACAGAGATGGGGGAGAATTGCAATTCAGTTCCTGTCTAAGGAGAACTTCCTGTTGGGGTAGGAATAAAAAAAGATACAAAAAGGAAAATACCTGGATGCCAAGCTCCAGGTTTGGGGCAAGTACTCTTTGGTGAGAGAACCCCAGAAGAGTAATAATAATAATAATAATAATAATAATAATAATAATAATATACCCCGCCCATCCAGCTAGGTTTCCCCAGGAACTCATGGAACTACCACCATTTATGGCAGATTCGAATCTGAGAATCCTGTGGGGTCTCCTGCACAACCCACACTCTACCCATCTCCTCAGTATGCAGGGGAAATTTATTTACAGGAGTCCTATACTAAGATATAAGGGAACTTGGTTTAGAAATGAACTTTTCTCTACAGATTTGCTTTGCAGAGTGGTGGGTGTATCTGTGCTGCTCTCTAAAGGCCATATGTGTAAAACTTAATATCATAGTTGAAACAATTTTGGAGACTGAGAGAAAAACCTCCCCTGGACATGAAGGGAGACAATGAACCACTCCCTGCTCTTTCCAGATCCTCCTTTCCATTTTCCCTGCTTTTTATGTTTTTTTCAACCACTCACAGAAACATTTAAACAGTGCTTGAAACAATATACTGGTAACTGTAGCCACTTATGCTTTGTCACAAATGCAACATCAAAAAAGAGGATATAGAGAGGACTTCAACTCCTGTGTCTAATTTGAGCTGAATCCCCCCCCCCTTTATCTCTGCTTACTTGTGTATCCGACTTGACTTCCTTTAGGGCTCATCCACTAGGGTGTGTCATTTTAGAGGATGAAACTTAATTGTTGCAAATTTCTTCAGTGAGGGGTCTTAAGAATATGTTTTTGGGAGTGAGGAATTCAAATCTGCTATTATTTTTTGTGATTGGAAAACATTTACCTTGGTAAGTCTTTTTTTTAAATCAAGAAACAAATAAATTACTCTCAGAAAACCGAAGAATTTTAATTTTGCCTTCTAAAAGTGTCAGGTAAAGTATCTAAAGTATTAGATAGATAGATAGATAGATAGATAGATAGATGATATATAGCTTTTTTCTGGGGGGACGCAGGGGTACGTATACCACTAAACATTTTGGGAATCTAAGTTTGGCCTCATTGAGGGGCAATATTTCAATATGAGTAGGAAAATGAGAGTACCCCTAAACATTTTTTAACAGAAAAAGGTGTGTGTGTGTGTGTGTGTGTGTGTGTGTGTGTGAAGAATGTTAATATATAATATAACTGCAAGTACTTGGCAATCATTTTTAATTATTTCTATGCAATTTTACACACATTTTATTTACCAAGCAATAATAGATTATATTGATTTAATAAAAATATATTTTAAATTCCCAAGTGATGTTACAACTTTTTAGCTCAGACATAGAGCTTTAAAATATAGACCTGTGCCTAGGAACGTGTGTTATCTGGATGAACCCTTGATTTTTTTGTCTGCTTTATTAGTGCTGTCAGGAACAGTCAACTATTATTGCCTCTTGCTTTTGGAGAGTCATCTCACTCCCTCAATCCCCTAATTGACTTTCCTCATACTTGTAAGAACACAAGACCATCTCTGCTGGATCAGGCCAAAAGGGGCAAATCAACTCCAGTATCCTGTTCTCACTGTGGCCAACCAAAGATCTATTGGAGGCCTGCAAGTACTGTAGATTGTTGTGTGTCAATCAAACCTGAGGCAACGGTGCACATCTGGTTTGATTTTCAAAAGCATCAGCAAAAATCTTCATGAAACTACAAAATATGGAAGATAATGCCCCCATCTCCTCCACCATGAGGTTATTGCAATATACTCTATGGGAGTGTCCCTGAAAAATATCAACCCAGTAACAACAACAACATATTATTATTTATACCCTGCCCATCTGGCGGGGTTTCCATAGCCACTCTGGGCAGCTCCCAACAGAATATTAAAAACACGATAAAACATCAAACATTAAAAACTTCCCTAACCATGCCCCCTCTGTGTAGTCATCTTGTTCCTGAAGCTGAACAAATGGCAAACGTAAAAGGGAACAGATACCAGCTTGCAAAATGGATGTAATGGAGACAGAGAAAGTGAAAGAGAGAGAGAATAAAGAGGAACTATGTTCAGAGGGTGGGAGTGGTGCAGTAGAAAGGGGGGGGGAGACCTGGTTATTCAGCAATCCAGCAGTCTCTCTTTCCCTATAGGGTGGGTCTGACTGAGAGGAAATCACCACCGGCCAACTACACATGGTGGATTCCTGGCATTGTGGAGCTCTGGTCGGAAAGATATACTGCAAGAAGAGGAGTCTCCAGGAGGGCAAAATGTGGCTGCCATGCGTGCTGTTTTTGCTTTTCCTGCATGTGGGTGAGTTTCCTTTCCAAGAGATGTCTTCTCCTGCTTTCAGAAAACCCGGGTCCTCTAACAGCCTATTGGCACATTCTGCAGAATTAGATACAGTAGATCAAGCTTGTAGAATTCTCGGCTGTGGTTCTTCATATCAGTGTTTTTCAAACTTTTTTGGGCAAAGGCACACTTGTTTCATGAAAAAAATCACGAGGCACACCACCATTAGAAAATGTTAAAAAATTTAACTCTGTGCCTATATAGACTATATATAAAGTAATTCTCTTGAATTTTTCAATTTTTCCCACGGCACACCAGGCAACATCTCGCGGCACACTAGTGTGCCACGGAACAGTGGTTGAAAAACACTGCTTCATATCATAAGTGGGGGGGGGACCATAGTGGTGGATGCTTTTTGTTGTTGTTGTTGTTCAGTCGTTCAGTCGTGTCCGACTCTTCGTGACCCCAAGGACCAGAGCACGCCAGGCATGTCTATCCTTCACTGCCTCTCGCAGTTTGGCCAAACTCATGTTAGTAGCTTCGAGAACACTGTCCAACCATCTCATCCTCTGTCGTCCCCTTCTCCTTGTGCCCTCCATATATATTCATATAAATCCCTGTCTGTAGCAAGCTAGCAGCAGAGAACGATGCTGAATATTCCCTCTCAGACCTGCTTACTTTTTCAGAGGCAGAAATATGATTTCTGTCCCTACAATCTGAAAGGGGACAGGCTGGGTTCAGACCACCTCCCCATTCTCTGCCAACTGGCTTGCAGAGTGGACATTCACATTGCCTTGGTGACTCATGAAAAAATGGTGCTATAGTGACTTCTGTGTTGTTGGCAATGCCAGGTACAAGACTTCTTAGATAGCTAGCTTGATAGATTAGAGTCAGGGTGGTGTAGTGATTAAAATGTTGGGCTAGAACAGGGGTCTGCAACCTTTAAGACCAAAAGAGCCACTTGGACCCGTTTCCGAAGGGGAAAAAAAAACTGGGAGCCGCAAAACCATTGCGACATGTAAAACAAATATAACACTGCATTTTATTTTTAAAAATCCCATTTAAATTTTAAAAAATCCGATTTAAATAAAAAAAATCCGATTTAAATAAAAAAAAATCATTCATTTTTATCCACCCTGGGGACCACTACCAGGTCACAGCCTGATCCAAGGTGGGTTGCAACAGCATACAAATATTTGATTTGTTGTTGTTTTTTTAAAAAAATGAGTCCTCAATTGCACACTTGTGTTAAATGTTTGTCCCATGTCTAATTGAAGACTGCTGGCTTTTACAATAATCTTAGTGTCTTTTACCCTTAATATTCCAGACCAGAGGCTATGTTCACCTCTTCCAACCTCCTCTCTTGCTAAATAAAGCACAGAATTGCACCAGAGAAGCCTGTGATGTTTGTGCTGACTTGCATACAGGTGGCTGTAGTAGTTTGTAGTGTTCAAACCTTTTTAGGGGAGTTCCCTGCCCCCTTAATGACAATGGCGATAGATTTTGCACATGAACACAGATCCAAGTTAGGACTCCTCTCTTCCACGCCAACAGGTGCTTTGTCAAGGCTCCCCTAACACACACTCAGGACAGAGGAAAAACTGCAAAACGTCCCGGGCGGAGAGAGACGCGTGCCTGCGAGAGTGCGGTCTGAGGCTGCGAGCGGAACCAGGAGCGAAGGAGGCAGCGGCAGGGAAACAGGCGCTGCTTCCTCGACCATTTTTAAAAAGAGGGCTTCCCCCCTTGCCCGCCACCCGCCGCCCCTGGCCCAGCCCGCAGCTGCCTACCTCGTCGTCACCTCGACGCAGCAGCCAGCAGCCTTCTGAGAGGAACTGCGGCCAGCCCTCCCCCGCGGTCCCACGACCCAGCCGAGGAGTCCTGGCCTCCAGTGCCCGTGCGGGGATGCGTCTGAAGGCCCCCTTCCTGCCCCCATCCCGTCCCGCCTCCCAGCTGCCTCTGGATGCCGCAGGGTCCCACATACCCGTCGACCCCGGAGCTCCCCTGTCCGCCCCAAGGCCGCCTCCCATGCTAGGAAGACTCCCGGAGCTGGGCAGGGTTGGTCCCGCCAGGCAGGCTCGGGGGGCAGCCTCTCCCATGGGCGCCTGCTTTGGAGGCGGAGGCAGGGTCTTCAAAGTTCCCCCTCCCGCTCGCCCAGCTCCATCTCTTCCCGAAGGAGCGTGCGCGCCTCAGGCGCGCTCCCCGCCAGAGCCCTCGGCTGAGCTGCGCCACCTCTACTGCGTCCCCACCGCCTCCGAGCCCCGCTGCCCCGCTGTTCAAGGCCAGGTGATCCTGGGTACGCCCCTGAGCAGCGCCCTCAGCTTCCGGAGGGCGGGCCACCGGCCAGCTGGAGGGCGGTCGCTGCCAGCTGGAGAAGTGGGCGGGCGTATCTGCCCCGGAGCCCCGGAGCCGCGGCAGCCGTGTAAAAGAGCCGCATGCGGCTCCGGAGCCGCAGGTTGCTGACCCCCGGGCTAGAACCTGGGCGACAAGAGTTTTAATCACCACTTGGCCATGAAGCTCACCAGGACTCACTTAAGCCTGTTGCTGCCTGTCAGCCTAACATGTTTGTGAGGATAAAATGAGGGAGAACTGGCTATGCTACCTTGAGCTCCTTGGAGGAAATGGAATAAAATAGATAGACAGGTAGGTAGACAGACAAGGTGTAGGCCACGAGAGTCTCTAGCTCAGCCTTTCCCAACCTTGGGTTCCCAGAAGTTGTTGGACTACTACTCTCATCATCCCTGACTGCTTCTCCTGCTAGCTATGGATGATGGGAGTTGTAGTCCAACAACCCTTGGGGACCCAAGGTTGGGAAAGGCTGCTCTAGCAGGTCAAAAACTTACTGCCATTTGTGATATTAGTTGTAGAAACAGCAGTAATGTGCAAAAGTACATAAGAGAGCTTTTATTGCGTACGGGCAAGTTTCTTTTTCCGAGAGACATTTTCCTCACAGAATGTGTGGGCAACATTTTGGAATTTTGGAATGATTCAAGAGGAGTCCATAAGCAATTGGAAAGAGTGCCTTCTTGGCATAGCAGAAACCAGCACACGAAGGGGGGAATTGGCCTGTGCAGCCTTTTCCAGAGCTCCAGCTGCCCAGGACAGTGTGGCCTGGGCTGTTAAGCAAGCCCACAAAATGAAGGAGAAGGAGAATCTTCGGCGCAAGTTGGTACCTCTGACACTTTTGTTCATTGACCTGGAGTTTTTAGTGAAGGGAGAGGGGTTAATAAATATTTTAATAAATAGATAATGGAATAAGAAAATAGAAAAAAACAGTCATATGCATAGTAATGACAGATTTTTTTTAATAAAAAAAGATGGTTCCACACACTGTGTTCATCCATAGAGCTGAATGCTCAGTAAATGACTGGATGGGGAATCATTTCCATTGTACTGCAAACCAGACAGTGATTGGCCAAGGACATTCTGCCCACCCCATTCTTCTTAATTAGGTACAACTGCCCTTTGTCCATTCTTCTTCACCTCTGTCATATGTGCCTGTAACAAGCTCTTTATCACAAGCCAGATCCAATAAACCAAACTCTCCCTTCTGTGGTATCTCCCCAGTGGAGAAAAAAAACCACACAAAAAAATGTTGTACCTAACCTTGAGTGGTGTCCAGGATCCTGTGAAAGTTGTAAGTCCTTTTGACCTTTCAGGGCCAGTGGCCACAGTTCTCTTCATGTTAACCAATTCTGCATGTGGCACTGGTTCCTCAGGAAGTTCAGCAAGGTCATGTTTGTTTCACAAGAGCAAATGCTGAAAAATCTCAACAAATTTCAAGGAAGTCATTAGAAGGGAGTTGAGAGGGAGTTGGAAAAGTCAGATCTCTTCAGGGTGGTTGGAGGTTATTTAAAACTAGAATTATAGAAGTTGAGCTTAAATGTACCGGTATATGCCATAGTGTCCAAAAGCATGCCAGTGTGGCTAATGAGCCTAGCCAAGAAAACTTCCCTTTAAAATACAAATCTTGCTCAAATGAGGAGGGAAGGAATAACCACAGATTCCATTAGTGACACCTAATGTGAAAAGTAGGGAACTCTCATTTCTCTCCAACCTTATTTTGCTGCTTTCCATTACTTTAAGCCAGGGGTGGCAGTCTAAGGCCCAGGGGCCCAATCACCTTCTCAATCCGGCCCGCAGACGGTCTGGGAATCAGTTTTTACATGAATAGAATGTATCCTTTTATTTAAAATGCATCTCTGGGTTATTTGTGGGGCATAGGAATTCGTTCACCCCCCCCCCCCAAATATAGACCGGCCCACCACATGGTCTGAGGGGCAGTAGACCGGCCCACAGCTGAAAAAGGTTGCTGACCCCTGCTTTAAACACTTTCCCCTCAGCAGCCCATTTCTAGTATTCATAGGCTCACAGAGTTGGAAGCTGTATTTCAGGAACCATCCTATTCCTGTGATGGTATTTTGTTTTAACTGTTTGCAATTTTGAATTTTGAATTTAGCCCAACCATGTGCTGTTGCAAGAACATCAAAGCAGAGGGGAACATGTCTCAGGAGAGAGACAGACTTGTGTTCCTTGCAAATATGCAGAATCCATACATACACTTTGCAGTTGCATGCATGCAATTTTCAGGATGCAATTGCATTGGGAAGTTTGTGGCTCAATGACAGATATTGTGCTTTTAGGTTAATCTTTCATATTGTTACACTGTTTTTCTCCTTGTCATTTTTAGGGTCTATTATGCATGCTCCTCCACATTGTTCAGTGACTCAAACACCTGCCACTGTGACTGTGAAGGAAGGATCAACACTGAATATGCAGTGCAGGTTCAATGGAGACAACAAAAAATGGGCTATTAACTGGTATAAAGTTAAAGGCGATGAACAGGAGGCATTGCATAACTCAAGCACAATTCACATATTTACACATCAAGAAAACAAATCAAGTCATTTCTCTTTGAAATATGTGGATTTGAAGGATTCTGGAACTTATCTGTGTAAAGTTCTCAACGCAGATTCTGGATTTTGCAATAATGGGACACAAGTGGCCGTCGTTGGTAAATACTCGAATTTCTTTCCAAAATATGTTTTAACAGGGTATCATCAGTTCTCTAACACTTGTATAGTTTGTGGACTGGAGAAGGTTTGTGGGGATTTGAAGCTGCTCAACACTTTTCAGAAAACCCACATTGGCTTTCCAAAGTAAGACAACAGTTTAGATAAAAATCAGTGCCTCTCTAGTCTAATGGGAGCATTGTGGATGTTCCAGTAACTGATCAATGGGGTCCATTTTTCTTCTGAAATGTGCAAAATGAAATCACCCATCACCCATTACATGTGAGGGGGCACCATGTGAGTAAAAAGTCTTCAGGGCTTTCCTTCTGGTGTATCTCCACCCACACCGCACTGACACAAAGTGTGGGGTAAGCTCAGAGTCACAGCCTTGCCACACTTTCACTCATCTGATACCCATTCTCATCAATTCATTTTATTTTTCTTAGAGCTCGTATGTCTGTGTTTTATCCTGTTTTTGCAGTGCTCACTGCTTTGATCATTTTGTGCTGCACTGTGGTCCATAAACTTGCTTATTGTGATTATTTAAAATGAGAAAAGCAGTCAAAAGTTGCCAGTTTTCAGCAGAGCTGATGCAGAGGCCCCTTTTCTCCGATTGCCTCTCTTACGTTGCAGAGCACACTAACACATAGACACCTAAATCTATATTGTATTTATACTATTTATACTACAGTGGTACCTCAGGTTACATACGCTTCAGGTTACATACTCCGCTAACCCAGAAATGCTTCAGGTTAAGAACTTTGCTTCAGGATAAGAACAGAAATTGTGCTCTGGCGGCACAGCGGCAGCGGGAGGTCCCATTAGCTAAAGTGGTGCTTCAGGTTAAGAACAGTTTCAGGTTAAGAACGGACTTCCAGAACGAATTAAGTTCTTAACCAGAGGTACCACTGTATTGTATTTTAATATTTTGTTGGAAGCTCCATTAAAACTGTACATGGTTGGTACTTAACACCTAGTTGACTAGCCTTTTATAAACCTGAACAGTTCTCCCATTTGCTGGAAAGGCATGTCCAAAAATTGAAAAGTTCTGGGGAAATGTTTTTACAGAGATATCCTTGATCACAAGTCAGACAGTACCCATGACCCCAGAACTGACTCTGCTTAACCTGTCAGGTTACGCCACGAATTTGTAACAAAGAACTCATAACTCATCTGTTAGCCACAGCAAGAATGGGCATTGTTAGGGCATGGAAATCACTGCAATTATTGATCATGGACCAGCAGTATAGTGCAATCTGGCAGGTAGCATTATTGGAAAAACTGACATGGAAACTGAACATCGCAAGAGGTTAGAGGAACTATGATAACTTTTATGCAGTCTGGGGCAACTTTATGGATTATACAAACAATGATACATACAGCAGAACGGAGCCTATGGTCTACAGCGAAGTTTGGCATTCTTGAAGCACATATTTTATTTTTATTTTCCCCTCCTGCCTTTTTATATAAACTCTGCAGACCAGCACTGCTGCTGATACAATATATCTTTTTAATTGTGGGCAATAGTCCAAGCAATGAAGGTTATTATGTATAATGTTGTGTTTGTTAAGATTGTGATGATTTTAGCATTTTTAGATGATTTTAGCAAAGCTCTTTGGAGTATTCAGAGATGATTCTCTGACTGTATGTGGTTGTTTTACCTTTTTAAATTTTTTAAACACACACACACACACACACACCCATCTCTTCCTCAAAGCAGTCCAGTCCTAGGACTGTCCGAGGTGCTTTTTTGAATCTGTCAATCCTTCTTCTTCCACTCTAGCCACCTTTTCAGTGTCCAATGCTTTCAGTAGGGGTGCAGATTACGACATCTCTTTCCCGCAGAAATTACCGACCTTGAGGTGAACCAGACTTCTGGACCCATCCATGAAGTGGAAGGGGCGAATGTCACCATCGAGTGTCGCTTCAGGACAGTCGGCAGGAACAGCAGCATGTATGTCAGTTGGGACAAAGATGGGCTTGCGATTGAGCAGGCTAACAAGACAGGCTCGTACAGGATCACTCAGAACCTGAGAGCAGGATTTGCTTCTCTCACCCTCACGAATGCTACTGTGAGCGATTCAGGGTTCTACAAGTGTAATGTTGGGAGAGAACCAAGAAATCAATCAAATTCAGCAGGAATTGCATCTCAAGTTGTCATCACGAGTAAGTGCTGGGAATTGTCTATCTGGTTATTAAGCGACGAGCAGAGAAGGTTATAGGAATGCACCCCAGAAGATAGTAACTCTCCATTTGAAGCTTCTCAGAGGTCCTTGGAGAATACTCCAAGACCCAAGTCTGTATATCTGCTCCATAGTAAGGTAAAAAGCTAAAGGACCCCTGGACAGTTAAGTCCAGTCAAAGGCGATTATGGGGTTGCAGCACTCATCTCACTTTCAGGCCGAGGGAGCCCGCCTTTTGTCCACAGACAGTTTTTTGGGTCATGTGGCCAGCATGACTAAACCGCTTCTGGCGTATGGAGGACAGTGACAAGTGCCAGAGCGCACGGAAATGCTGTTTACCTTCCCTCCACAGTGGTACCTATTTATCTACTTGCACTGGCATGCTTTCAAATTGCTAGGTTGGCAGGAGCTGCGACAGAGCAATGGGAGTTCACCCCGTCATGGGGATTCGAACCTCCAACCTTCCGATCAGCAAGCCCAAGATGCTCAGTGGTTTAGACCACAGCACCACCCATATCCCATTTGCTCCATAACACAGGGGTAGGAAACCTTTTACAGCCTGAGGTGTCAGAAGCTGACACAATTTTTCAGTCATTCAATCCCTTTCACATGGTCTCCTGGGAAAGATTTAAAATCCCAGGGTAAATGTCCAGATTTAAGGGGGAATCATATAGGTCACAGCCACACTATGCATTTAAACCACATGACTTTCCCCAAAGAATAATGGAAATTGTAGTTTACCCCTTAAAGGTAAAGGGGCCCTTGACCATCAGGTCCAGTCGTGTCCGATTCTGGGGTTGCGGCGCTCATCTCGCTCTATAGGCTGAGGGAGCCGGCGTTTGTCCGCAGACAGCTTCCGGGTCATGTGGCCAGCATGACAAAGCCGCTTCTGGCGAACCAGAGCCGCGCATGTAAACGCTGTTTACCTTCCCGCTGGAGCGGCACCTATTTATCTACTTGCACTTTGACGTGCTTTTGAACTGCTAGGTGGGCAGGAGCTGGGACCGAGCAATGGGAGCTCATCCCGTGGCAGGGATTCGAACCGCCGACCTTCTGATCAGCAAGCCCTAGACTCTGTGGTTTAACCCACAGCGCAACCTGGGTCCCTAAGCACAACTACAATTCCCAGCACCCTTAACAAACTCCACTTCCCAGGATTCTGGGACGACGACGATGACCCATGTGCTCTAAATGCAGCATGTGGATGTGACCATAGAGTGTTTGCTTTTAGCTCTGTCTTATGTTTGGCAGGCAGACACTTCTCAGTCATCAGGCACAGGTTGGATCTTCCTTGGCCCACCACAGGCCATCAAATCCTCTGTACTGTGCTAAACGCAGAAGGATCTGTCAATTTCAGTTTCTTTCGGTGTCTCATTTTTTCAGTCTTAAGTTCAGTTCACCACATCTCCACATCAGTTTACTTTTTTTTTTAAGTCCTCACAAAAATTGTCAGCATTTTAGTGCCAATTTATCCTAATGAATTTTTGTATGCTATTTTCACACATATGTGCGTCTTGTACACACTTCCCCCATAATGTTCACATTTTTGTAGACACTATGTGGCTAGAGTACTGCTTTGCCAAATTTGGGGATGTGTGAATTTCAACATGTAGCTGCATTTTGGTTTGTATATGTTTGGGGGAAGTCCAAATGTGGTTTGCATTCAATTGTGATGAAACAGATCTGAATCTCCCTCTTTCTGTCTCATGTAGCTTCAGACTTCAGCAATAGCACTCCAACAGGTTCATTCTCCATTTGTCTACCTGCTGACCTCCATTATGTTTTGGACTACAACTCTCGGGAACCCCAGCCTGCGCAACTGTACTCCCATCAGCTCCAACGCTATGCAGCCATGCTAGTTGGGGATGATGGAAATTGTAGTCCTAATCGACTGGAGGGCTGTTCTCTGGCCCACACTGAAGGCTGCATTCACAGTCACTCCTAAAGCCATTTGGCACCCTCAGTGCTCAGCCTAACAAAGATCCAGAGAAAAGCCAAGAACGCAGACTTCAAAGAAGTCAATAGTTCCGTGCACAAGTTCCATGGCTGCGTATTTAACTCAAAGCCACAAAATCTGGCTTTGTCCACTGTCATTGCCCAGTCTCACAGATGCAGACTTTATCCCCTTCCGGCAATTTGAAGGTTGCACACTGAAGTTGACAAATGCTTTTTCTGCTCTTTCTACAGTGGCTAATCTGTCAGTTATCCAGTCACCTGCTTTCATCCAAGGAATGGAAGGGCAAAAACTCATTATAAACTGTAGCATTGCAGTTGCCAAGAATGTGCGACTCCTCCCGTACAGTGTCACCTGGTATAAAAATGGCACTGATGGACATGAGGAGGAGGTGACAGGTACAGACAGGTCTCTGAACATGACCACAGGCCTGGCTTCTCTCGTTCTGCCCAATGTCCAAAGGAACGACTCTGGAACGTACCGATGTGCTGTCGGTAGTAATGGCCGAGGAAATGGGACCATGGTGACAATCTCTGGTAAACAGAATCATCCCCCCCCCCCGATTTCTTTTCTACAGGGAATGAGATGCAAAGGTGTTTGGCACTGATAGGTGGGAAATGTACAGAGGTATAAAAGAAAATGAAAATAAAATTTTCCAGTTGTAGAAAGATAGAAATTCTGGGTCACTTTTGACCCAAACGAGATGTTAAGAGCTTCCAGCTGCTCCATCCTCTGCCCTCCCCTTTCTTGCCCAAAGTCCCCACTGTTGTGGGGTGGGGTGGGGAGAACATTTATCTGCAAGTAGCAAGTTCTGTTTTCAGTTTGATACATAACAAATAAATAGCTGTAGTTACAGGTAGGTAGCCGTGTTGGTCTGCTGTAGTCGAAACAAAATAAAAATTAAAAAATTCCTTCCTGTAGCACCTTAGAGACCAACTAAGTCTGTAGCACCTTAGAGACCAACTAAGTTTGCTTTCGTGTGCATGCACACTTCTTCAGATACCAATAAATAGCTGTTCCTGGGGACACAGCTCTGTTCTTGCTGATGAGTTGATGGTGTTTGAAATACTGAAGCACAGTGAATGTGTCTCCACTGCTCTCACTTCCACTTCCTAGGCATAAAACCTCCATCATTTCCCGCAAGATGATGTCTCAGAGTGGCTAGCAAAGCCATAAAATACAGAACAACTTAATGATCAGTTATCAAAACAACTTAATGATTCACTACCCACTGGTCCTATATCCATGCTAATTTTCCTGAAATTGGAACTTGGGCATGAGCAAAAGTTTGGGATGTCCAGCAGCAGAATCTTGCCTGCCTGCTTCATTCCACACACCACCAAGGGGGTCTTTCTTTTCCTATTCCTTCTCAACCAGAACATGACAAGCGGCTAGAAACTGACAGTGGAAGTCCTGGAGCTGGAATTGGACTTGGAATTGGACCTGGAATTGGAGCTGGAGCCGGAGCTGCAGCAGGAATCCTCCTCCTCTTGTTGCTGTTCGGTGTCTTAGCATGGAGATACAAGATGAGGGCTAAAGGTAAGGCTCTCTCCCCTGACAGATCTAAGCCAAGCACCTTGGAGAGGTCATATGGGAGGTAAAGGGATTAGCTCACACAATGTGCATTTGCAAATGCTTCCCTGGGCATGCCAGGGAGAAGGTGTTGCAAACTGTGATGGGGAACAACTGCAATTCAGTTCATTTGATTTGATGCAAACTTTCCGAATTCACATTTTTGGAAACAATCTCTGATTTGAAATACAACCATCCTTTCAAATCCGTGCTTCTCTGAAATGTGCAATGTTGTCACCCAGGCAAGTAACATGCCCCCAAATGCATCTGCTAGGGTACATAGAAATTCATATATTAGAGAAAATAATATTTAAAATTATTTATATGAGGTAAAATTTATTTATATGAGTCTCCCACTTTTAAAGATTTGAAGTATGTGTATTTTGTTATTGATTTATTTTTTTAAAGTATTTTTATTAAAGGGTTTCTTGATTTACAAAGGTAGTGCAATGTCTCTCTCGTATTTTTTCCATGTAACATTTTTACAGATCAATTTCATTTGTTGAGACATTAGGAAGAAAAGGGGGAAAGAGGTGGGCAGGATGGGGCAATGGGTGGGGTGACGATGTTTCTATTTTACTTAATATATGTAGGGTTTGGTGTCAGCGTGGTTTGTGCAGGTTCTCTGTTGTTCACTTGTGCTCCTTTGGTGGTGAGAGAGGTCAGGGTTGGCATAGGGTGTGGTTGTTCATTTGTGGTTGGCTGTGGTGGTCTTTGGTTTCCTGTATGAGTGGGGTGGGTGAATGTTTTTGGTCAGGTTAGCCATATTGATTTGTATGCTGTTGGTAGATTTTTGTCATTGTCTTGTTGGGCTGTGTGTTTGATGAAGGGGAGCCATACCAGGGTGAAGGCATCTTCTTCTGTTTGTCCCCGTGTAAATTTCAGCTGACTGGTTAGTTTTTCTAGTAGGGCTGTTTCCCATACTACTTGGTACCATTGGTCCATGCTTACTCCTGGCAGGTCACTCCAGTGTCTGGTTATGATGTTTCTGGCTGCTGAGAGTAGGTGGGTTATGAGTTCTTTGTGGTGTAAGTGGGCATTGTTGTCTTGGAAGATGTTTAGTAAGACCAATTCTGGGGTGATTTCTAGCACTTGCTTGGTCATCTTATATATTTCTTGTATGGTTGTTGTCCAGAATAGTTGGATTTTGGAGCACTCCCACCACATGTGGAGGTATGTGCCTATGGAAGTGCACCCTCTCCAGCATTTTGGTGAGGTTCCTGGGCGTATTAGCGCTAATTTTCTTGGTGTTAGGTACCATCTGTAGGTTAGTTTCAGGGTGTGTTCTTTTCTTATCATTGGTATGGATTTAAAGGGGGGTTTAGACCACATTCTCGTCCATTGAGTGGGGTTAATCTCATAGCCTATGTCATCCTCCCATTGTTTTTTGATTGTCTCTATGGAGTTCATGGGATTTTTGAGTAGTATTTTGTATATTGCGGATACCATCCTTTTGCCATGTCCCTTTATCGTTAGGATGAGGTTTTTGAAGGTTATCAGGGGTCTAGTTGCTGCTGATTTTACTGCTGGATTGTTTAAGAGGGCATGCAATTGGTGTGCTAACCAGGGCATTTGGGTGTTTTCTAGTTTGTCCTGTATTTCTTGTGTTGACAGAGGTTTGTCATTTTTTATAAAAATCTATTAGGCGATATAGGCCTTTGGTTTGCCAGGTTTTATATACCTAGAACATTTCCAACCTGCTCTTCAGCCAAAACTAGGCTCCCAGACCAGCTTACAAAGTTCAGAAATGAGACTGTCCCTGCCTTTAGACCTACATTCTAAAAGACACAACACAAAAAAGGGATAGCTTGGGAGGAGGAGAAAATAAATGACCATAAGTTACAATGTTCCACAGATAGAATCCTTCATCAAGAGAACTGCCCTGAGATCTTATGATGAAGGACAGTAGCCAAACTTAGATTCACAAAATGTTTAGGGGTATGCATACCCCTGCATACCCCCCCCCCCCCCAGAAAAAAGCACTGACTACAGCCATCCCTCAGAAGTCTCAGAAATGCATATTAGTGCTCATCTCCACCCAGGATAGTTAACAAGGAATTTCTGTGGAATGTGTCATGTGTTCTCGACTCATTCACTCTTGGGATTCTTTAATGCTTATTTAAGAATAACCACTTTTGAATTTCTCTTCATCATTCCATTCCAGAAAGCACAATAGAGACAGAAGCTGCTTCAACCAAAGAAGCAGGAACGGTAAGAGGGATTATTGTTATATAATAAACACACATATCCTGCTCCTATAAATTCCTAGGCTGTGCTAGGCTTTGCCTGGGCCACTCTAGGCTTCTCCCCGCATCTGCTCTGAGGTATCTGGTGCATTGGGATGTCCACTCTGGTCCACCCTGAGTCTTGTCTGCCCAAATGGCCTTCTGTTCACAGTGGGGAGCACTAGGTGTCACTTTCTTGTGCAGGGCAGCCTAACATCCCTAAAAGGGATCATAGGATCTCTTCCACATGTTGCTATCCACTGTAGAGTTTGGTTGGAATAGAATTGGTTCATCCCACTCCCAGACAAGTCTGTTTCACCCCTGCTCATCTTTATTTACTCCTGCATTTCCCTACAATCCTATCACTTGCCAACTGGGAGATAGCTAAACTCTGGAACTCTGGATGGTTTAAATAGGTAGGAGAAGACATAGTAATTGCAATTTATCCCTGTCACATGGTGCTCACATGGGTGGGTTGGACATACAAAGAGATCAGCTTACTGCTTTGTTTAAAATGCAGCCCCATCTGTAAAAGAAAAATGAAGCATAGGAATTAGGCTGTGAAGCCTTCTTTTATTTCAATTCAGCTGCAAAATAAGCTGGCACCCCTTTCTTACCCCACTTAGCAAAGAATCAGAAAACAGACTGAGAAGTAAGTTTAAATTATGATTTACTCACTCATAGTCATGCATTTGTTCTCAGCAGCAACAGCAGTAAATAAATGCAGGCAAAATACTGAATTTACAGTATAAGCAGCCCCATTCGTGTGCCATCTACTTCCATTGCTGATCAAAGACAAAAGGAGGGAGAGAAAGGAACAGGAAATACTCTATGCTTCTTCCTACTCAAGAGAGGCAGGGAATGACATCACACTGACCCCTCTCTACCAATTACATTTTTATGGCCTGGGTCTGCCTATCAGCAATACAGCTCTGTGGTCTTAACCCCTTCACATGCTAACTAGCAAGAATATGCATTGTTAGATTTGGCTACTAATTTCCCACAAAGATGGCTATCAATGACTACTAGCCATGATAACTGGAGTGCCAACTTGGCCCCGCAACCGTGGGTGCCCGGGGCCATGGGTGACATGCAGCATGACTGGCCCTGGCACTGAAATCTGTGGGTGCCCGGCCCCTTCAGGGGGAATTTTGTGGGTGCTCAGGCACCCAGGGCCCCAGGGAGTTGGCACCTATGCTGCCTACAGAGCTGGAGGTAATAACGTCTGAATACTAGTTGCTGGAAGGTGCAGTAGGGGAAACTGCTCAAATCCTGCTTTCAGATTTCCCACAGGCACCTGCCTGGTCTCCTTCTTCCAGCAGAGAGCTCATCAGCCCATTCATGCTGTCCTCAACCTCACCATTCTATTCCCCCTCCTTGCATTTCTCTCTCTCAATTAAGATTCAGTGTTCTGTAGCTACTGAATATTTTTAGTCAGTGGTGTTTTTTTTTTTTTTGGTGACATTACTCACTGCTATGGAGTACCGTCACTTTTTTTTTCCTGCCCAGGGCAGCCATTTTAAGTTGTCACCCACGACACTTTAATCAAGATATGAGTACTGGCAACTCATTTTTTTAAAACCAAAAAACCTACTGTGGTTAGTGATCACTGGACTGCGATTTGTGTTAAGTCTTTTAAATATGTAGGGATGCGGGTGACGCTGTGGGTTAAACCACAGAGCCTAGGGCTTGCTGATCAGAAGGTCTGCGGTTCGAATCCCCATGACGGGGCGAGCTCCCGTTGCTTGGTCCCAGCTCCTGCCCACCTAGTAGTTTGAAAGCATGTCAAAGTGCAAGTAAATAAATAGGTACTGCTCCGGCAGGAAGGTAACGGCATTTCCATGCACTGCTCTGGTTCGCCAGAAGCAGCTTAGTCATGCTGGACACATGACCCAGAAGCTGTACGCTGGCTCCCTTGGCCAGTAACGCGAGATGAGCGCCACAACTCCAGAGTCGTCTGAGACTGGACCTAATGGTCAGGGGTCCCTTTACCTTTACCTTTTAAATATATATATTTTGCTCTCTTAGGGTGTTGATCCATTACCCCGAAATGTATTTCTGCAAACCTTGGGTTTCCCCCAAACATACCTTCCCCCTCCCCTATTGTTTCTTAGTGGGCTGGTTTTGATTCTAGTTCTGTTTGAACTTATCACACAAGTTCACTATCAGAGGGGGAGTTAAATGGTGACACACCTGTTGTGGTGCTGCCTCCCTAGGATGGTGTAATTGTCTCTTTCTCTTTCTTTGAGGAAGGGTTGGGTCGTGTCTCTTGCAGCCTTTACCAACGTGGTACCTTCCAGATGTTGCAGTCCAACAACATCCAGAGGGCACCAGGTTGTCAAAAGTTTGCTTACTGTATCCATTTCCCCTCTCGCCTGCTCCAAAACTCCCGATGTATATATTTCTGCAGCTTCTTTTGCCACCTGCAAATAATATGCTTTCAAGCCCACCACAGAGAGAACGAAACAAACTTTCTGTTCCCTGCCCCCTCTCTTTCTCTTGACAGCATCTTCCTTTAACCAGCCGGCAGAAAGAGGTGACCTATGCTAGCCTTCGCTTCAACAAAAAGGAAGTGGAACCAGATGCTGCGGTGATCTATGCGGAAGTGCGAACAAAACCGAAACAGCGAGCTGGCAACAGCCAGATGTAGCCTCCAAACCAGCCACTTGCACTAGAGGAAATGACGCAGGATGGGAGCGAGGCATGAGCCGCCTTTCAAAAGCCCTTGGTCACCCCCATTCCCTATGACACTATTCCTGGTCCCTTCAGAAACAATGGAGCTGTTGCCTTGAAAACCCACATTCTGGAAGATTTGCTGACGCCCTCATCCCCCTTTCTTCCTCATCTTTTACTGGGCAGCCTGAATCTATGGTCATGATGTCTGGCTCTTGGGATGCTGCTGAAGCCATCATTGGCCCTCACCATCACTGACCCTTGCCATCTCAGCCACCTCCCTCCTTCCAAAGGAGCAGGTGTAGGAAGCGTGTGGTGGCTGCTGCAGCTGCAAAGAGGGTGACTGACTAGGGTGAGGTCCCTTGGCTGGGTGTCCTCCAGAGCCAACATTTGGAATGCATGAACTTGCTCCCAAGAGCTGCTGGCTTTCCTTCATTCCCACCTGCAGCTGTGGAGAAGCCACTTCCCCACATGGCTGCGGTGTGGATTTGTGAATACATTTACCATGTGGGAGGGGGCCAATTGTGTGGGTCATACTCCTGCAACTGCCACAAGCAAATGTAACAACTGGGTGGGTGTGTGAGAGAGAGACCATGCATCTGATCTGGTTGCAGAGAAGTGGCTGCAATGCTGTTATGAATGTGTGCGACAGGAGCCTTTGTCAAGCAACTGGAGATCTTGGCTGAAATTCTCCACATATAATCCTGCCAATCTTTCCCCTCTTGCTCTCAAGAGCTTAAATCCCCAAGGACAGGGAGCAATCAGCTAGAAGAGGCTTGGATTTGTGGGTCATGTCAAATGAGGAGCAATGATTGCTTGCATTGCCCAGGGTTGGACTCAATGGCTCTTGGGGTGCCTTCTAATTCAACTCTTGTATGATTCTACCAGCTCTCTGCTTCTCATTTGCCAGAGCCATGCACTGAAGTACACATTCAGACAATGGACAACTGTGTGGTACAGCCGGTGGCAGCTGGCGCTTATTGGATCTAATAGGGCTACAAAGGCATGGGGTGTTGCCTCCTAGAGGTCATGGGCACGGCCATGTTATGGTGTGCTCCCCATCTCCCTCCCTTGCAAAGATATTGTGGACACACTTGCTGTTTTACATATTGTTAGCACCTAACTAAACTGAAAAATGTTTTCCTTTGGTTCAGAAGGGGCACAGTTGCTTCTCTGTTGGGTTACAAGTTGTGTGGCCTCCACTTGTTCCGGATCTCTCCCTGTCCTCTTCATTTGCAAAGGAAGTGTTTTAATGCTGCAGTTTTATTTATGGCAAGCACCTACCGTAAGTGTCTTACCTTGGTTCAGAAGAAGCCCATCTGCTGTCATAATATATTGTGCAGATTCATGCCCCAGTAACTGTACGTTACCCAGAATTCATAGGACTGTAAACACTGAAGACTGCAGCTGGGGAAAACCACGTTTCATTGCTTCCTCATGTTAGAAAACCAACAGCGACCCTTCCTCACACATAGTGCATCAAGGCCAGGGTATGCTTCAGCTTCATTCTACTTAACATGCAGCCTTTTAATGTACATACAGTATTTTCCAGAGGGGAGTATTCAAATATTTGACAACACCCTGCCCGCCCCCCCCCCAGACCGTGGTGCCTTCAGGGCAGAGTTTTGAGGCAGACATCTAGGGCCTACAGAGCAGAATGAGAAGCAGGGTCTTCAAATGTAGCAAGACTGGCTCAACACATTTGAAGTAGCACCCTATTAAGATCCCCACCCCCCAAAAAGAAAAGAAAAAACACCACAAAGTTCACAGTCCTAAATTACACCCAATTGCACCACCCAGTCCAGGAGATCCTTTTAGCTTCCTTTTGGAATCCCCCCCATATAGATTATCTGCACCCCGTGACCCCCACCTATCTAAATTCATTTGGAGTAGCTGAGATTATGTGCACAGATGCTTCACCCATCAATTTTTTGGTAGGAAACGAGGGAGGGGGGTGAGACAGGGAAAATGGAGGCACTGGCGGAGGAAGAGGAGTGGGGGGGGGGAGCGCACCACCCACGGCAGCGCAATCCTGGTGGGGTGCCATTGTGGCTGCCCCCCGCCAGCGCTGGACACCACACTCCCGCAGGCGGCATGACACGCCCCCAGGACATACGCCCTGCCCCACCCCTGCCTGCTCTCCACCCCCCCTCCTGAGTGGAGGAAGCCCTCTTGCACAGCTGAGTGCTCTCTTTCAAGGTCTGTGAACCTGGTGCAGCCCTGGCTGTACGAACAAGAGGAGAGAAGCATCTGTATGTGCCTATCTCATAGCTTGATCAAACCACAGAGCCACACATCCTTTGCACTGCTTGGCTGCTCAGGTCCGACTGATTTTATTCTGTCTGGTTTCAGCAACCTGCCTGCACTCTTCATCTACTGCAATGCCCCCATAATGCCACCAACCCAAGGACCTTTAAATTTGGTTAGATGGTATGGACAAGTGGAAGGACATGATGATTTGCCGTCAAGAGGCAGACTGAGGGTTTAAGTTGCTGTGATGTGTTAATTGCTTGATTGTAATTACTATGCATGCTTGTTGTTAGCTATAGAGCAGCTATGGAGAGTGAGGTGGGAAAATTTAACTCCCTGCCAGTAAAAATTGCCTCTCACAGACTGCTATTTGCATTTGGAGGGAAGCCTCTCCAGTGGTGGTAACTGAGGCTTCTCTTGAAATGCAAATAGGAGCTTCTGAGAGGTTATTTTTACTGGCAGGGGGACAAAGAAATTCCCCCACCCCACTCTCCACTCTTCTCCTCCCCGCCCTGGTCCCAAGGCTGCTCAAGCTTCCTACAACTGCCGTAGACACAACACAAATACTGTATGCCCATGTACTGTATGCCTTCTTGCCATTAACTTTGCATCTAGCTTGGCCCTGACCACTTTCTCACTTATCGCTTCTGTGCGCGTTGGAGGCATGTGGAGGGCAGAGAGGAGATTCCTGTTGCTCTGTGGTTTCTGCTCACCAGTATGAGGGTCTTCTGGACTGCAATAGATGGGTCCTGAGGGTTACAAAGTGGAGCTGAGACTGGAACCCTGAGCCCTCAGCTAGGGGTTCAGCGAAGAGTTATGAAAAAACTCAGTGAAACCGTCAAACAATGGTACCGTATGGTCTTTTAGATTCCTGCACTGCAGGAGGCTGGACTAGATGGCCCTCAGCATCCCCTTCCAACTCTACAATTCTATGATACAGGACAAAAGATGCCAGAGGAAAACATTTACTGGGAGCATGTTTGGCAAATGAAACAGGCGTGAAGGGGGCCCAAAGACACTTCACATGAATACAGATGTAAGAAGAGCCAGGCTGCAGCTAGTGGGCTTTTGCGACAGACATGGGCCTGTAAGCTGTGGCCAGCGGTGATTGGCGTGGAGGGGCAGCTGTGCTCACCTGACCTGTCACTGGTTGGTTGATTGGTCAGGTGAGTGCTGCTGCCCACTCCAAACTGAGAATTGCTAGCTGTAGTTCCACCCAAAGAAAAAAAAAACATTCACTGGGTGTTTGCATGGCTGGAAGCTTCCAGTGTTTTCTGGGGAGGGAGGGAGGGAGGGGGAGAGAGGGAGAAGGCGGGGGGGAGAGAGAAGGAGGAAGAGGAGGAGGAGGAAGAAGAGGAAGGCCAATGGTAAACAATATCGAACAAAAGTCTTCTTTGGTCATTATACTTTGCACTGGCAGATCAAGGAAGCCATCAAGAGGTATCAAGGGGTCATTCCCAGCTATGGTTGTGCAAATTTGGAGCAAAGTCACATATAAAATCTGAGATGCTCAGACAAGCGAGGGTCTTTGCATAGTTTCTCTTCCAATGCTATGTATTTTAGCGGAGCTCTCTCTTTGTGCCTGAGAAGGGAAGAAGAAGAAGAAGAAGAAGAAGAAGAAGAAGAAGAAGAAGAAGAAGAAGAAGAAGAAGAAGAGGAAAATAGAGGCATATCCTCTACATTGCAGACATTTATGCTCTTTGGGATGCTGTGCCTGATTTAAAGCCTGCAGCATCAGAGCCATGCACCCATCTTCAGGAAGGGAGTTCTACAGGCCTGGGAGCCACCGCAGAAAAGCTCCCGACCCTTGTGCCTGCCAGCAGCATAGAGCTGGCAGCCAGGAACACCTGCAGGGACTCTGAGGCAGACCTTAACCATTGGGCAGGTTCATACAACTGGTCTATAAAGATCTGCTTGCTGTACCTGCTGAGGCGGAGCTCCAGGATGCGTATGCGGAACATGGCATCTGAGCAGTAGGTCAGGTAGGCATCCTCATCCTCTAGGGTCATGTTGAGCTGGTTCTGCTGGTACCATTGCTGCTTCTTCTGGAGCTCCTGGGTTTCCTGCGCAGGGAGAGAGAGGCAGGGAATGAATTGTGGAGAGAGGAAAAGGAGGGGCATTGTGCCAGGGCCTAGCAAGGGTCAGGCACTGGGCAGCTTAGGTCTGGAGGAGAAGGAGCTGGCTGTCAATCCATTTGGACCAAAAGCTGAGGTGTGTTCCATAACAAGCTGTGTTGGTTCGGTTGTTTTGGAAGTTGTGGACTATGTACCTTCGCCTTTAAAAGTGAACCGAGTTGAATTTCTCTGCCCCAAAGAGGCCGAAAACGCCCATCATGCTTTGGCCCTTCCCACTAGAATGCCAAAGGGTGGAGGAAAGAGGAGGCACCTTCTCGAAACGCGCTTGGATGAGGTTGGCCTTGTCAACGAGACGGTGCTTGAAATCGTTGAGGCAGTCCTCCTTCAGGCGCAAAGCCATCCACTTGGTCATCTTCTCGATGCCACCAATCTGGATCAGGAAAGGCGCCAGGTAGTCCAGATCCTGCTCCACTTGCCGCTGGCGCTCCTCTTGCTGCTGGCGCTCCTGGAGGAGGGGGGGGAGAAGAGAGAGAGAGCCCGTGGCTACTACACTTGCTGCCACGATGGCTGTGCTATGTCTCCGCAGTTGGAGGCAGTTGCTGGAAACCGCAGGATGGGGAGAGGGCTCCTGTGCTTGGGTTCTGCTTGCTGGTTTCCCACCCGGGTTGGAGACATCTGGGTGGCAGGTTTGTGTGTGCAGAAACCTTTTACTTTTGCATGGCCGGAATGAGCCTAGCACAATGGCCTCCATTGCTCCACCCACCACTAGCAGAGGGAGAGTTCCCTGGGAACAGGGAATGCAGTGGTTAAGAATGCCAGGCCAGGACCTGGGAGACCAAAGTTCAAATCCTCTCTTGGCCATGAAGCTCACTGGGTGACCTTGAGCCAGTCACTGCCTCTCAGCCTAACCTACCTCACAGGGTTGTTGTGAGAATAAAATGGGGAGAACTTTGAACACCACCTTGAGCTCCTTGTAGAGAAGGTAGGATATAAATGTGAAGAATGAATGAATGAATGAATGTTCCTGAGTTTAAAGATGACCCTCATCACCTACCATTGCCTCTCGCTGTTCCTTGCTCTTCTCGTTCCTCTCGGTATCATAAATAGAAACGGTCAACTTGCTGGCTGCTTCTTCTTCCTCTCGAATCCTCAGAATATCCAGGACCTTTGATGGGATAGAAATGTTAGCAGTAACCTTGTTGCCAACACACCCCTTCAGCCAGTGCGTATAGCGCACTCTGTGCATGAGAGATTGCTGGAGCTTAGAAAGACTCAGAAAACTTAAAAAACAAAAAAACCCTAAAGATTCACCACATCCGAAAAAGGAGAGTAGGTGGTTTTGTGTTTAGCGAATGTGATAGTTAATGGCACACACTATATGGTATTTTGGAATAGAGGCGGGGAGAGTCTTTTTCATCCAGAGGACCACATTTCCTTCTAGGCAATCTTTTTGAGGGCCATATGCCAGTGGTAAGCAGAGCAATGAAAGCAATGAAAGCAATGCATTAAAAACTCATTTCTGCCTCCTCAAACTAGCAGCAGCTCTGCAGGGCCTCAGGCAGGGGTCTTTCCCAAATCTGCTCTGCAAGCTATTCTGCTTGTAGACAAAGCCTCTGGCCACTATTAAGCTATGACCCGCCTTCCACTGCTTTCCCATTACCTCCATTTCTGACTCCCACACTAGGTGCCGGGATTTCTTCTCGTCCTCTATCAGGTGCATCATCATTTCATACAGGTGGAACAGCTTATTTTCCTTCTCCGTGGACCCTGCCTAAAGACAAAGGAGCCCGTGAGGAAGGGGGAGGGGGAGGAGGAGGAATGGCCAGCCCTTCCAAAACACACAAGACATCTTGGGTTTAAGGGAAGGTCACTCTCAGAGGTGTAGATGGCACACAGAATCACAAAACCATAGTGCAACATCTGGGCCCCCTGCCCCCACAATGCGGGAATCGCAGCTAATTTCACAGTTATTTATTTCTTAAAACATATAGACCACTTGATTGTAAACCTGCCCCACCCCGCCTCCAAACAGCGTAGGGTCACTCTTAGAGGCACTGAAGGCACATGATTCCGGCATTGCACATCAACTTGTACATATGTCCAGGGTCCTCAAAAAGGCAGCTTCACTGGTTTTGAAAAAGGATTAGACAATTTCGTGGTGACTAGTCATGATGGCTATGTTCCCCCCTCCACTGTCGGAGGCACTATGCCTCAGAATACCAGTTGTGAGACTCACAAGTGAAGAGGGTGCTGTTGCACTCAGGCGCTCTTTGCGGGCTTCCCTTTGGGGCATCTGGGTCGCCACTGTAAGAACAGGATGCTAACTAGCTTAAAGTTAACCTAAAAGTTAGTCATCAATAACCATACAAAAAAGGTCAGCAAGTGGCAGCATTAAAATATACAGTGGTACCTCAGGTTAAGAACTTAATTCATTCTGGAGGTCCGTTCTTAACCTGAAACCTGAGGTACCACTTTAGCTAATGGGGCCTCCCGCTGCCGCCATGCCGCCATCGCACAATTTCTGTTCTCATCCTGAAGCAAAGTTCTTAACCTGAGGTACGATTTCTGGGTTAGCAGAGTCTGTAACCTGAAGCGTCTGTAACCCGAGGTTACCACTGTACTCCTGTTACTACTTAGTTTTCTACAGTGCCCTTCCTTCAAGAAGCTGCAGTAGCTGTGGTGGACGGAGGGTCACCTTCATTTTCTCCCCACAACAACCCTGTAAGGCAGGATGGGCTGAGAAATGGTGGCTGGCCCAAGCTCACTTGTAGGGCTTCATTAACCCACCTGGGATTTCATAGCCCAGCCAGCAGCCATTCAACATACAATCTGCCACAGCACACGAGTTCAGCTGAGAATCACCACCACTGAGAGACACCACCAAACCACAGCTGGGGACTAAGAGCATAAACTTGCCAGGAGCCTCAAGCTCACACCTCCCCTCACACACTGATTTCTTCTCTCTTCCTCTGCTTCCTGTTTTGAGAGAAACCTGAGATTGCCCCACACACGTCCCAAGCTGACAAACTATCAGTTGCAAACCACGACCCAACCATGATTTCCAATCCTGGTGCTCAGGGAGACCTATTTTCAGGATTCACTCTATTCCTGTGACTGTCACTTGTTTTGAACTGTTGTTAATATTGCATTTTAAATGGCTGAAACCTGCCTTGGGGTCTTCTGGTGAACAAGGGGTAAGAAATCAAAGTAATCGTTTTTGCCATTCTTTGAAGTGCCCTACCCCACTGATCACTAGAATTGTTTGGAATAAAAATAACATTTTTGATAGCACATTCATCTTAATAAAAAGATAATTCTTCCCCAAGATAGTTTCATCCTTCCCCACACTTCTAGATCTCTCTTAACCCCTTTCCAGACAGGTGTGTAATTATCTTTGAACAAATTTATATTGTTTGCAGTTAACCATGCACCCAAATATTTTTTTCTTTTTAACTACCATTATTCCCGTATTTTGTTGCGGTTCCTCTGTCAAATGTACATTTAGATTTTTAACTAAGGTTTTCATTTTTGTTTTCTTAAGTCTAAAACTGGCTACTTGTCCAAATTCCTCAATCCTGTCCAGTGCTTTAGGTACACTGGATAGGGGTGCTTCCAGCGTTATTACTAAATTGTCAGCAAATGCTTTCAATTTATATTATTTGGATCCAACCCCAATTCCTTTTATATTTTCAGTCACTTTTATATTTCTCGTCAGGACTTCAAGGACTGTTATAAAGAATAGTGGTGACAACCGACACCCCTGTCTTGTTTCCTTTTGTAATTTCAAAGTTATCTGTTAGTTAATACATTATTCACTATTAGTCTAGCTTTCTGTTCCAAATCATGGATTGCCTCGTATGAGGAAAGAGGGAGGGAATCACAGTGCATTAAGGGAAGGGGAGGAAGAAGTATGTGAGGACCAAGGCCAGCCCTGCTGTTAGGTATGGTGAGTGGTAGTCCACGTGGCTCTTACACAGCTAATTAGCTGCCATATTATTTTTTAAAAAAACAAAATATGTTAAAATGCATGTCCCCTAATGCACACACTGAAGTTAAATCTATGACAAAAACAAGGCCAGGCCTTGAGGTTTGTTGCCAGTGGCTTCCTTGCCAGCCATGACTCATTACGTTCTCTGCCCCATCTCAGCTGCTCCTCCTGTTGCTCTCTGCAACATTCAGATCTCCCCATCTATTTTTTTACCTGGTAGCTGATGCACATGTCAGGGGTCATGATGATCTTATTCCCCATGCTGTCCACGTCCGCCCGCTTGTTGAAGTCCCTCTTCGAGGCGGTGATGTAGTTCTCCTTGCAGTGGTAGGTCAAGAAGATCTTCTCCTCCACTATCGAAAAGATGCGCTCTGCCACATCTTCGTCAGCTGGTTTTTGTGGGTTCCTGTGGAACCACTCAGTGATTTTCTGGGAAGTGTGTGTGGAGAGAAAAAAGGGGGTGTTAGCCGGGATCAAACTCCTAGCCAGCAACTTAACAGGAGGGAGTGGGTGGGAGAGCGAGGGAGAGAAGGAGATTCAAATTTTTGGCACAGCAGCAGCTAGGCGATGTTATGCCACACACTGAGCTGGCCCTAGCATTATACAGAGGGAGTCAGTGGATGCTGGGAGCAATGGCAAAGAGCTGGGAAGGCCAACCTGTGTGTAGTGGTGGCTGGTGCCCACTGGGAGTGTTAGGGCAGAAAGCAAGGAGGCCAACAGTAGGTGGCACCAGAGCCAATCAAGGGTTTCCTGATCTGCAGCTCTGTTTCTCGGGGGCACTGTGCTACCCCAGCTGTACTCAGAGCCTCTGTGCTCCACTTACCAGTATAGGTCGGGCATTGCTTTCCGTGATGGCCGCAGCGTTGCCTGGTTTCTTTATTCTTTTGCCAAACTCAGCGTGCCGGTAATACAGGAAATCCGACCGTCCTTCAAAATACTCCTCCATGTCATTGGGAGTTTCAATCCGTTTCTGAAGGCCATCCACCCGCGTCTCGCTATAAAACTCCATGGTGCGATCTGTCTCGGGGTCCATAGTCAAGTAGTTGTGCGCTAGGAACCCAAAACAGAAGCCCAATAGGGTGAATTGCCAGGTAAAGAAGGTGTGTTATTTTTATTTATTTGATGTGTTATATTTATATCCTGTAAAATGCAAGATAGCAAGGTGAGAGGTGATATGATGGCCACATCCATAGGACAGTCGGATGGAAGATGGAGCAAGCTTGTCTTCTCCTGCTCCAACTCTAGAGGAGAGGTCCCAAACCAATGAACTTAAGTTAAAAGAAAGGAGATCCCGATTAAAAACTAGGAATAATTTTCTGATAATATAAGCCATTCCACAGTGGAACAGGCTCCCTTGGAAGGTTGTGGACTCTTCCTTCATTGGAGAATTCTAAACAGAGGTTGGATGGCCATCTGTCAGGCATCCTTGAGCTGTGATTCCTGCATTGTTGGCAGTTGGACGAGATGGTCTTTGGGTTCCTTACCAATTCTACAATTCTATGATTCTATGCATAATAAAACCTGCAATTAAAAGCCCAATTGAGAAGCAACAGATGATCTGATTAAAGGATGGGATGATTTTCTCCTACAGCCTAAAGGATAGCAGAGAGAAGGCACCAGCAAAACACATCTGGGGATGGAGGGCCTTCTCGGTAGTGGCACCCGCCCACCAGATGTCAACTACCAGACTTTTAGAAGACCTCTGAAGGCAGCCCTGTTTAGGGAAGCGTTTAATATCTGAAGGACTATTGTATTTTTATCTTTTGCTGGAAGCCGCCCAGAGTGGCTGGGGAAACCCAGCCAGATGGGTGGGGTATAAATTTATTATTATTATTATTATTATTATTATTATTATTATTATTATTATTATTCCACTGCAAATGCCCCATCTCAGTAACTCCCCAGGGCTACTGATGGGTAACCAGATCAGAGCCTCTGGGGCCTATCTTAACCGGCAAACACATTCATGATTATTGCAATTGGTGGGCTGAAGCATACATACCTTAACGGAAAGCCTGCTGAGAGAGTTTTGGATGGGGCAAAAGGGCCCCTCCACTGGCACAGCAGCACAACTACTCTGGAGGCATAGATCTGTTGCCAGTAAGAACATCAACAGATCCCACTAGATCAGGCCAACCTAGTCCTGCATCCTGTTCTCACAGTGGCCAAACCAGCTGCCCCAATGGGAAGCCCACAAGCACTATTCTATTACAAGAGCCCTCTGCACTCTTGTGATTTTCAGCAACTGGTATTCAGCAGCATTGCTGCCTCCAGCTGTGGAGCAGAGCATAGAAATTGTTGCCAGTAGCAATTGATAGCCCTCTCCTCCATGAATTGGAGAAGCTGCGACCCTAGGCAGACGCTTCGGATCTACTGGTGAAGAGCCTTGCTAGCCATGTGTGAGTCTACTCAGAGGATGGAGAAGGTTGTGAAAGTGCCTGCCTGGATGAGGGCCTGGCAGAGAACCAAGGAAGCCAGGACCTAGGAATGAGATGCTGCTGGAGAAACAGCCCCAAACTTCAGTGCCTGAACCAGGACATTGAGACAAGGCTTGGCTACCATTGTTATTGTCATCATTCAAATTTGTATGGCGCCCTATACCCATAGATCTCAGGGCAGTTCACAACATAAAATTACAATATAAAAACACACACACACCTTTGAGGCCTTGCACATGCCCAGGCATGAAGGTCTCCTTTGTCACTTCCGTTTGCTTATTCAGCTCTCTTGTCTCCAACACGTCTTCCCGGTTCTTGTACCATTCCTTCACTTCCAGCACTTTGGTGCCTTAGGAGGAGAAGAGAACAATCCATGGCAATGGCGGCTTACAGACAAGCTAGACAAGCTAGACACACGGGGGTGGCCTTGGGTGTTTTGCTGCAATAGGGGTATAAGTGCAATAATAAACGAACCCCTCCACTCATTTGTGGACTTCGCTAGAAGGGTGTTGGGAGCAATCAGACCTTGACTACAGTAAATGAGAACCCAATGAAAGATCAGTGTAAATGATTATGTTGTGTAAACCAGCTTTCCCCAGCATGATGCCCTCCAGGTGGTGTTGGGCTGCAATTCCTATCAGCCCCATGAACTCAGGCAACGTTCGGCAATGCCAAGATGGTGGCTCAGTGGGTAGAGCATCTGCTTTGCATGCAGATGTCCCCCAGCAGGTGCAATCACTGACAGCGTCTCCAGGTGGGCTTGGGAGAGACCCCTGTCCAGAACCCCAGAGAGCTGGCTCACGGTCTGGATCTTCAAAGAGGGTGAGGCGGGTGACCAGTCCGTTGCCATTCAGATACGGCGCCCATTTCTCCAGCTTGGCGTTCTTGTACTGAATCACCTTCTTGCCTTGGGGACAACGTGTCTCAAACTCTAGGAGCAAGAAGACGAACAAAGATGACCATTGGCCATGGAGCATGCATTTTAATAGTACAAAATGCTCTGCAAACCAGTCATTATAAGAACCAGTATTTAAGAACTGGTACCTGAGCTTGTCCCCCCCCCCTCACTTTCTCCTTGGATGTCATTTAGTTTGTAAGCCTGAGTGTAAGCAGCTGTCTTTGAGGGGGGAGGGATGTCAGGCCATGGATATACCCAGCTCCATCCTCCAATGTTTTGCTGCTCCTCCTCAGCCCTTTCATATGCTGTCTGAAGTGCCTGCTGTACTCTGCCTGGTCTTAGCCTTCTATAGTCCTTTCATCCTTCATTGCTTCCTGGTCCCCAACTGATCCTCCTGCTCCTTTCCTTCCCCAACCCATGAGCTCCCAACTGGTCACTGAGGCCAGCACGACCTACAGAATCATAGAGTTGGAAGGAACCCCAAGATCCTCTAGTCTAACTCCTTGCAATGAAGGAATCACAACTAAAGAATCCCTGATGGGGGGCCATCCAACCTCTGTTTAAAAATATCCAAGGAAGGTCTTTATTGACATTGACCTTTGTCTTTTCCCAAGCTCTCTCAGCCCCAGGAAGAATAGGGAGGAGGAAGAGGGCAAGATAGTCTCCATTTTTAATGGCCTCACTCTTAAATTCTCCAGAAGCACCGAGGAGCTGCATCAGTGATTTACACTTTGGCCACTCACAACACAGACAAGGCAGTGACAGTGGGTAGAAGAATACCTCTTGGAGATATCTGGATCTGCTCCACCCAAGATGCAGGCATGTCAAAGCCCTTTACTTCGTCTTCCTTCATCTATCAAGAAGACCCAGGAGAAGGAGCCGTTAGGAGGCTGAATCCTGCTCTGCCCAAAACACCTGCCCCCATATTCATCTGGGCAAACCGCATCTACTTTCCATATCTGATACAGCAAGGAATCACTGTCTTGACTTGCCATTGAGTCAGCCAGCCTCTTCCTGATCTCCTGCATGGCTCTATTTGATCCTCTGCTGCTGAATGCCAAACCCTCTTTCAGGTTCTCTCCTTGCCCACTGCCACCCACCTGCTGTCTGGTCCAACAAGGAAGGCAAGAACATTTCCTGGGATTAACCACAGCTATGTAACATCACTTCAGGTCCCACCTGCCACCCCGTTTACTTCTGGTCAGGCCAGGAGTGTCAGGTCTTGGAAACTGGGACAATGAAAGTTCAGGGATAAGCCGAGTCCATGTCATGGGGACAACAAACTCACCAAGCCAGCTCTGAGGTAGGAGAAAGGATTGAGGGTTTGAAGGCATTCTTAGGATCTTTTGCTGCTCAAGTGACTTCTGAGCCTATGTAAATAGCTGGTGTCATGTCAATAGACTATAGCTCCCATTAGCCCCAGTAGTAGTAGAAGAAGAGTTTGGATTTGATATCCCGCTTTTCACTACCCGAAGGAGTCTCAAAGCGGCTAACATTCTCCTTTCCCTTCCTCCCCCACAACAAACACTCTGTGAGGTGAGTGGGGCTGAGAGACTTCAAAGAAGTGTGACTAGCCCAAGGTCACCCAGCAGCTGCATGTGGAGGAGCGGAGACACGAACCCGGTTCCCCAGATTACGAGTCTACCACTCTTAACCACTACACCACACTGGCTCTCAGTGTGCTAACTGGAGTCCTGCTAACTGGAGTTGATGGTCTTTGTAGTCCAAAACATATGGAGGGCACCAGGCTGGGGAAGGCTGCTGGAAGGCATGAGCCCATCCTCAGGAAGAGCTAGTGCACAGCACAGAATCCTCTGGCACTGAGGGGCAAGCAAAGAAGATGGTGGGGTGGCTCACCATGTCATCCACCTCGTCCTCCACAAGGTCCTCTTCCTCCTCCATTTCTGGCAGTGACAGGAGGGGCTTGTCGGTGCTGAGCAACATGAATTCCCACCGCACGGGGTCCCCGAGGTCAAACTGGAGATCCTAGAAAAACAACCAGTTGCCAAAGGAATCAGATCCCAGGAACTTTGCAAGGGATGCTCTGAGTCCAGATCGTTTGGAGACCCTGCCGCTGTGCCCCCACCCCGTCCTCCATTTGCTCTTTTCCACCTCTTTCCTTTTCCTTCCCTGGAGGCTCCTTCACACATTGCACCAAAGACAGGTATAACAAGCTGTCTCTATGCATGGACGCATTCTGATTTGGGCAGCTCTGCTACCATGCTCATAGTTACGCAGTCCGAACACTTGTTGAATTAATCACTGCAGGGGGGTGCAGCTCAATGGATTGTACAATCATTATCAGTGGCGCCAAGCTTACATAGCCAACCACTACAAATCCATATGCTATTGGACTACAACTCCCATCATCCTTGGCCATCACTCATCAGGCTGAGCCTGATGGGATTTGTAGTCCGACAACAACTAGAGGGTATCACTCAGGCTAGATCTGGTGAAGAGAAACATTTCCCCTCTAGCCAGAAGGCAATTAATTGTTCCACACTCAGACCCAGCCAGTCATTTCGTTGGCTTACCCTACAGGCATTCCAACAGTCCTGCATATTGACCCAGTAATTCCGGTGGTTCCAGACACTCTCAATACCAAGGAAGTAATCATCTGTGGTACTGTAGCTTTTCCCTGTAAAAGGGTCAATAAAGAAACTCTCCGGCACTTCACGCTTGCCTGAAAGAACCAGAACCCAGGCATGGACCCGGAGACCATACAGATTGTCTGGCGGGGGCTTCTCAGCTTCCTGCCACACAGAAACAAAGAAGAGCAATGACTATAATACAACTAAAAGCAATTGTTCTTCCCTTTGTGCACATCACTGAGCCATGGTTTACTTTAATCATGGTTTGTTCAAGAGATGAAAAAACAAGCCATTGTTTGTTTCTCCAAAACCTGGTTTGTTTTGTAGCTGTTCTTGCTTTGTGCCACTGCAGTCTGATGAATGTTTGTTATACAGTGGTTCCGCTCCTTCCTCCTGGGCCGTGTTCAGAAAGTGGTGGTGGGGGATGAGTGTTCAGACCCCTGGGCTCTCACTTGTGGGGTGCCTCAGGGTTCTGTCCTCTCCCCCATGCTTTTTAATATCTATATGAAGCCGCTGGGAGAGATCATCAGGGGGTTTGGGCTGGGTGTTCATCAGTATGCGGATGATACCCAGCTCTACCTCTCTTTCAAATCAGAACCAGTGAAGGCCGTGAAGGTCCTGTGTGAGTGCCTGGAGGCGGTTGGAGGATGGATGGCGGCTAACAGATTGAGGTTGAATCCTGACAAGACAGAAGTACTGTTCTTGGGGGACAGGAGGAGGGCAGGTGTGGAGGATTCCCTGGTCCTGAATGGGGTAACTGTGCCCCTGAAGGACCAGGTGCGCAGCCTGGGAGTCATTTTGGACTCACAGCTGTCCATGGAAGCGCAGGTTAATTCTGTATCCAGGGCAGCTGTCTACCAGCTCCACCTGGTACGCAGGCTGAGACCCTACCTGCCCGCGGACTGTCTCACCAAAGTGGTGCATGCTCTGGTTATCTCCCGCTTGGACTACTGCAATGCGCTCTATGTGGGGCTGCCTTTGAAGGTGACCCGGAAACTGCAATTAATCCAAAATGCGGCAGCTAGACTGGTGACTGGGAGTGGCCGCCGAGACCACATAACACCGGTCCTGAGAGATCTGCATTGGCTCCCAGTACGTTTCCGAGCACAATTCAAAGTGTTGGTGCTGACCTTTAAAGCCCTAAACGGCCTCGGTCCTGTATACCTGAAGGAGCGTCTCCACCCCCATCATTCAGCCCGGACACTGAGATCCAGCGCCGAGGGCCTTCTGTCTGTTCCCTCACTGCGAGAAGCAAAACTACAGGGAACCAGGCAGAGGGCCTTCTCGGTAGTGGCGCCCGCCCTGTGGAACGCCCTCCCATCACAGGTCAGGGAAATAAACAACTACCTGACATTCAGAAAAAACCTGAAGGCAGCCCTTTTTAGGGAAGTTTTTAATGTTTGATATTGTTGTATTTGGTTTCTGTTGGAAGCCGCCCAGAGTGGCTGGGGAAATCCAGCCAGATGGGCGGGGTACAAATAATAAATATTATTATTATTATTATTATTATTATTATTATTATTATTATTATTATTATTATTATTATTATTTGTGGTGGCCAAACAAATCATCACAGCTGAACAAGGCTGTTGGGCTGTTGGGTAAACTTAGCCATGGTTTGTAAGTTGGCAAAAAAACACCCATGGTTTCACATCATGGTTTGTTGTCAGAAAACTAACCATGGTTAGTTGGCTGGGCTGAGGTCAGATGCTCAGACAAACCATGCTGTCACTAAATGAGGATTATGTGACTGAAGGCAATTTTGAGTAAGATCAAGTGAAGGGCAATCCTAATGAATGCACAAGTGTGTGTGTGTGTGTGTGTGTGTGTGTGTGTGTGTGTGTGTTTGTGCAAACAGTGGTTTTTGCACAAATGAAAACGTTTTGGGGGAACTATGTTTCAGCTCCCAGGATTCTTCCCAGGGTGTGGGTGGGTGTCCTTCTCTGCATCCAGGCTGTGTGCCTGCAGCAAGACAGAATTCTGCAGGCCTTGCTCACCAGTCTCTTTTCCTCTTCCTCCTTCCGCTTCTTCTCCAGAGCAGCTTGCACAATTGCTTCCTGCTTGGCTTCCTGGCGCAGCTCAAATTTACTGCTTAAATCCCGGGGGGGCTTGATGGCGTACTTCTTGGGCTTCTGTTTTTCAGCCTCTACTGCGACCTGTAGTCATAAATCAAAAAGGAAGCTGTTCCAGTGGAGGCAAGTCCTTTCAGTTAAGTAGGGTGGTCTCCCTCCGTGCTCACTGTCCTCCTGGCCAGCCCCACACTCCTTTCCTTCTTATTGCATTGAGTTCTGATGAAAGCACTTCCTCCTCCTCAATCTGTGTTGCCCTTATAGAACTCAGTAGGGAGGAGGATGGGTACAAGACCAGAATGAGTTGTCTCTGTCTATCATTGGCTATAGTGCTACCTATTGTTGGACTCCCGCCTTCCCTCCTACCCATCCCAATGGACAGTAGCCTCCACTGAGCTGTTACATCATTCATTCATTCATTCATTCACTATACTGCCTTTCATCTGCCAGAATATTACAATCACATTCTGTCTACCTTCAAATTAAATGAACTGCCATTAAGGAGCGGGTGCCTGTATGCAGTTGGGCAAGGTTGTGTGTGTTTATTTGACAGACTCTGGCAGTGTGGAGTGTGGGCTTATTACAGTTCATGACTGAGCCAGAGGTGGAGGTGGATAGGAATGGGACTTGCCATACTATGAACAAAGATCTTGCTGTATAAGCCAGTCTGGTGTACTGGAAAGGGAATGTTCTACTTAGTTTGGAGAGAGATCCAGGTTCAAATCTTTGCTCACCTGGACAACCCTGCCAGAACTGTTCAGCCTCACCTACCTTGCAGGGCTGCTGGGAGGCCAATGGGAAGGATTGAAGGACCATGTATGCTGCCATGAGTTTTTGGGAGGAAAGGCAGAGGTATGTTTAAAAGGGAAGCAGAAGAAGCAAGCAAGTAGATGCTTAGAATCCCAAGATGAAAATTGCTTCTCATCAGCTGATGTAGGAACCTATGGGACTAAAACGTTGGGGGGAGGGGTGGCCAACCCACCCCTGGAGAAATGAAACGCCTTCCACTCCACAAGGAGAAAGGTCCTTGCCCACAGAAGCTCCCAGAATTGCTCCAGTCATTGGACCGATTGTAGGGGCAATCTTTTCCGGAAGATATTTGTATTTCGAGGAATTTAGTGATCTCACATGGTCATTTCTTCCTGCTCCTGTTTACTTCCCCTCTCTTATCTCTTGGTTCTGCTCTTTGATGGCTGAGAACAGCCTTTAATTTGTTGGAAGGAAGTGATAGTGCAGGGTACATTCTGACCTTCTTTGATGTTAGACATTGTTGGAGGAATGTGTGGTATTGGAAGAGGGGGATAGCAAATTAATAATCTGCACTAGCTAGTCGGGCAAGGCATGTAGGCTGACAAGTTAGCTATCTATATATCGGATGGTTTTGGGGCATAGATCTGAGAAACTCATGCATGGACTGATCGATCGCAGGTCCGTGCAACCTGAGGCTATCTGGGGGTTGCCTCACCACTTCTTGAGGGCTTTCCAGTGACAGACCAAAGTGCTCGCTTGGTGATGTATATATTGCTTGCTGTTTAGAATAAAATATTTAATCTTCTCACTCGTGTTTGTATTGCTTCTGAATCTCATTAAGGGAACCACCTTGCATTTGGCAAGACACCAATATAAAAAATGAGTCTAAACTTTGTGGGATTGGGGTAGACTTTGTTATTATAAGATGAGTATGATTTTGTGTGCTCTTACGTGAACATTGATACACTATTCATTTGTTTATTTATTGATCTTTCTTAATCATGCCACAGTTAATACATAACATGCAGACATGTAGTCTTTACATCTCATTATATAATACACAATATTCAGCATTTATACCTTTTCAAATAGGATCTTAGGCATTTCATAGAATATATAGCAAACGTACCAATGAAATGTGCAAGTAGCACGTGGTATTTATGCACAGTATATATTAAAAACCATGTGCAAACTACATGTTTCTATATAAACATATAGAGAAGGGGACGACAGAGGGTGAGATGGTTGGACAGTGTTCTCGAAGCGACTAGCATGAGTTTGGCCAAACTGCGGGAGGCAGATAGGTGTGCCTGGGGTCACGAAGAGTCAGACACGACTGAACGACCGAACAATATACCATATATACTTGAGTATAAGCCTAGTTTTTCAGCACATTTTTTGTGCTGAAAAAGCTGCCCTCGGCTTATACTCAAGTGAGGCAGGCGGTCCCAGCCTCCTCTGTATAACACAAGGGAACATTGCGCTGTGGGTTAAACCACAGAGTCCTAGGGCTTGCTGATCAGAAGAATGGCGGTTCGAAACCCTGCGACGGGGTGAGCTCCACAGCAGCAAAGGAGGAAGAGGAAGGAGCAGCCTAAAGGGCTGCTTTCGGGCTGCTCGTTCCTCCTCCTCTACCACAGCGGCAAAGGTGAACCGGCTTATACTTGAGTCAATAAGCTTTCCCAGGTTTTTGTAGGGAAATTAGGTGCCTCGGCTTATATTTGGGTCGACTTATACTCGGGTATATACGGTAAGCATATAAATGAAGTATGATACCTTAGATATGTCTAAGAATATGCAGTTGAAATACAGGGGTGTATATGGATGATTAAATAAAATTTATATATTTGAAAAAGGAAATATAGAGAAGTAATCAACATATACAAGAGAGAGAGGATATTTCTGATGCGCATTAAAATTATGCCTCTGCTGCCTCCTAGCGGCTCCTGTTGCCATCTGCTGGGAGAGTATCAGCGGAACAGAGTTAGCAAAGCTTTCTTGAGGAACGGCCAAGGAGTCAACTGATGTTTTGCCCTTCAAATCCCACCCCCTGATCCTAATTAAAGCCCCTCACACACTGCTTGGCTCTGAAAACGCCCACAGCTCTCACCTCTTCTGGTTTTTTCAAGAGTGGGCACACCTCCCTGGACTCATCCATCATGCATATTTCCCGGGTGGCATAGCCATTGACGCAGTAGGCATCATAACCTGCGCCAATAAGCAGAGAGCACAGCAGGATGCTGAAGTCAAAGCAGTTCCCCCGCTGGTAGCGCAGGATTGTAGTCGGGGAGTACAGGTAACCGGGCTGTGTAGACAAAAGACCATGTTTTCAATGGAATAGCTGCCTGCATTATTCTTGCAGCCCAAAATAGTCATGGAAAGGGTTAGGGACTTAGGATGCATTGTGTGTTCGTTTATATTCTGCTGGAAGCTGCCCAGAGTAGCAGGGGCATCCCAGTCAGATGGGCAGGTTACAAGCAACACATTGTTGTTGTTGTTGTTGTTGTTGTTGTTGTTGTTGTTGTTGTAAGCTGCCTTATACTGAACAGGAATGGGGGCATGTCTTTTGGTTCACATTTGAAGCTGAATTTGTCAAATTCACACGTTCTGAAACAAAGTGAGAACCGAAACACTGATGTCATTTGAAACTCTCTTCTTCAAATTTTTGAATGCAGCTTGCCAATCCTACAATGACTACCAAAAAAAAATGCATATATGAGGGGGAAAGTACGTATAACAATGCATTGATTCATGAAAATATCATACAGAAACCATATTCTATCAGGAGATGATGCTTTGCAAAAGTGAGCATGTGAGGCAAAACTGTATATGAAATGTGTTCCCTGGGATAAATTCACGCTAAAATGCTGGTGAATTTTCATGAGAATATTTTCATTGCTGGAGAAATGTGGAGAACTGAATTTAAGACTGGAAGAAATGAGAAACAGAGAGAAACTGACAGATTCCTCCATTCCTCCTGCTACCCGGGGCTAATATAAGCTGGCAGGGGATTGTAGCATTGGAGGAAAGGATTAAACGTTCCTTCTTTTTGCAGTCTTTGTGGAAATCACCCACCCACACCATACCTGCTATTAATTTTCCAGAAGAAGCAGGTGTGGTTGTTAACGACATGCTTAGCATCCTGTCTCACTTGATCCCAAGTCAAAACCAGCACCTGGAATTGTTCTTTGCATTGCTCTCACCTTGAGAAATGCCCCAGCGGAACACCCCCCCCCCCCAGTGCTGTTGGCTAACATGGCCTAAAAGAATCTGAGCAAAGAAAATAATGCAAAAAGGCCCTGTTTCTTACCGGCGCGATAGGAGACGGAAGGGGCTCCATGGTGAGATAGTCTGCCACAAAGCGGGCACAGCCATCCCAGTTGTACAACTCTGAGTAAGGAAGCAGAGTTGGGCGCACAGTGGTGCTCACAAATTTCTGCAAGAAAATAGCACCGGTTTGTGGATGTATCAGGGAAGGAGAAAAGTTGATCACAAGGAAGGAGTCTGGGCTTCAGCAGAGAGGAATACAACCCCGCTACTTATGGCCCTGGGAGCACAGCTGTGTGGCTGCTTTTGCACTGGTGAAAATCACAGCTTTCATTTTTAATTCCCCCCCTGTATATTCTATTCCTAAGCATGTTGATTTCAGTAAAATAAATTCTCTTCATTTGTGGTTGGTATGACAAACACCACAATCCACAGGATTATTCAAAATGATTTGCATGCTACATTTTCTTTTGTAGTTCAGAAAGACAATCAAAGATTGTTCTTTTACTTATTCTTGTAATTTAAAATAAATTTAGCAGTTTCAAGTTGTGTCCTTTTCATTTTTATACAAGACATACGTTCTGAAAATTGAAGTCAGCAGTCTTTGAGTCTGTGTGCAAGTAGTTAGCCTTGCCTAGGGTGCAAATTTGCCTGGCACCAGCACTAGGTATAGCACAAATATGTGCATATCTCCATTACAGTATTAAATTGGCTTATGAGTCGTTCTTCCTGGAGTACTGTAATTGGTGAAGGCGGGTGCTTGGGAAACTCACTATACTGCAGTTCCCAGGACTCCTTGTGAGAACTCAAAATGTCTAAACAGAATTTTATTTTCTACACGGGGAGGATGTAGGCAGAAACAATGAAAGTAACCTTGTCCTAGGTCTGGAAAGCTACCCAGTGAAGTATGCGGTAAGTGAAGAACACTGCACATGCTCAGAGGGGCTCCTTTATTTTCTTTCCATATATTGTAGAGTCTGAGCCTGGTTCTGAAAAGAGCTTGCTAGCTAAGACATGGTGAGCATTACCTCATGCAAAACTCTGTCCATGTAATTGTAACTGTAAGCTGAGTAAAGCTCTTGGACCAATCCCAGCCCTTCCACTTACTTCCACACGGCATTCGTTTATAGGGTGGAGGAAGAGAGGCTCACGGTCTGGGCAGAGATGCGCATACTGTCGGTGAAAATTGTCAGCCACCTGCAACAGCATTTGCTCCTTGGGAGAGTTTGTCTTGTAGGACTCGGGTAGGTTGCTGGTGTCAACGGAACTCCAGTCAAATTCACTGTATGCAGAAGAACAAGTGGATAAATGGACCATTTGTAGAGCAATGGGTTAGCAGCACCCTTGCAGCATTCAATACAAGCAAGCTCCTTCTTTTAGGACAGAGGTAGGGAACATTTTTCAGTTCATGGGCCACGTTCCCTCCTGGGCAACTTTGGGGGGTGGGCACAGGCCAATGGCAAGTGGGGTCAGAAGAGTGCACAATTTTCCTTTCTGCAGTAGTCTAGTTTCACACACACTGGTACACCCCTCTCCATCCTTTCATCAGGCAAGCAAGAGGCATCATCGGAGTTCATAGAACTGCAGAGTTGGAAGGAACCCCAAGGGTCAGCTAGTCCAACCCCCGATATGCAAGAACCACAGCTAGAAAATCCATGACAGTTGGCCATCCGACCTCCAGTGAAGGAGAGTCTGTTACCTTCCAAGAGAGTCCATTCTGCTTTTGAACTTTTACCCTCAGAAAATTCTTCCTAACGTTTTGTTGGAATCTCCTTTCTCGCCATTTGATTCCATGAGCTCAGGGCCCCTGCCTCTGGAGCAGGAGAAGACAAGCTTGCTCCGTCTTCCATGTGACAGCCCTTCAGATCTTTAAAGGTGGCTGTCATGTCACCTCTTCGTCTCCTCTCCTCCAGGCTAAACATAGCCAGTTCCCTCAACTGTTCCCAAGTCCCTTAGTCGTTCACCCACAAGGAGACACCCCAGCCAGGCAAAATCACTCAAGGAGGATGTGAAAGAAGGCTGGTGAGAGGAGTGGGCAGAGAGGGTGTGTGGCCTGTGATGAGTCCTAAGGGCCAGATAGTGAGAGGTTCCCCTCTCCTGCTTTAAGAACATAAGAAGCTGAATTACACTGTGCCAGACCATTGAACCATCCAGCTCAGTTACTGTCTAAATATACCGTCTACATACCCAACCTGGTGCCCTCCAGATGTTGCTGGACTACAACTCCCATCAGCCCCAGCCAAATGCATGGGTATGATGGAAGCTGGAGCCCATCAGCATCTGGAGGACCACAGGCTCCCCATCTGCTTTTGATCTGGGCTGGGGTTTCTGTAGCAAAGACTAAGCCAGGAAGGTGTGGATGAAGCTGGTGTTTCCATGTTCACACACAGAGGTGGACTTTAAGACCCGCCTTACAATACAACTTCAGGAATATGGACATGGATGTGGGACAGCTGCTTCTCTAGATCTTGCAGTTCATCGCTGAGCTGGAAGGAGGAGAGCTCTTCCTCCTCCTCCTCTCCTGATGAGAGGAAGCTCTCCTCACTGCTCTCCATCCTGCTCCTAGAGGCTGCACACGTCGGCGTTTAGAAGACCTAGGGGAGTAATGAAGGAAAGTGTTTAAAAATAATTTACCTCTGGAATTATCAATACTATTTACATTTATCTGCCACTTACGGTAATACAAAATGTCTCTGCAGGCCAACACGCTGGATCGAGAGGTTGTTAGCGTTGCTTTAGAGTGCAAGCCTAACCTTGAAAGCTCACAAACTCTCACAATCCTATTCAATTGAGGATCAATGGGGTTAGCACTGGAGTGAAATCCACAGGGCTTAATTTAGCCTTAGACAAGTCTTGCTGATTTCAAATAGACAAGACCAACTTCATTTGGATTAGACTTATCCTGTGTAAGACCCACTGAAAGACACCAGAGCTTCAGGCTGGCATGGTCTGATGCAGGCACCCCCAAACTCGGCCTTCCAGATGTTTTAGGACTACAACTCCCATCATCCCTAGCTAACAGGACCAGTGGTCAGGGATGATGGGAATTGTAGTCCCAAAACATCTGGAGAGCTGAGTTTGGGGATGCCTGGCCTGATGGATGCTGTCCTTACCCAGGGCCATGTTATGGGTTCATCTAGCTCAGCATGTTCTGCACCAGAGGTCATCAACATGGCAGCTGTGGCAGTGGCGGAGCTTCAAGCTCTGGCGGGGGGGGGGGGGCGACAGCAGGCAGGGGCGTGGCTGATGTGCATCCTGGGGGTGTGGAATGCTGCCCGCAGGGGCGTGAAAAGCATTCTAGAGGCATGGCATGGCACCCAGTGCGGGGGGCAGCCACGATGGCACCCTACCGATATTGTGCCACCGGGGGCGGTGTGCTCCCCCTGCACCCCTGTTCCTCCGCCAGTGAGCTGTGGCACACATACTCCCACAGAGGCCTTCTTTGGGTCCTCTGGCACACACTCCTGGTGAAACTGGGCTGGAAAGAAGCATTCTGATGTAGCCAATAGAGGAGATTACAGGGTGTGCTTGTGTGTGTGAGGTCCACAACAGTTTCTCTGGTCCACAAATGTGCTTCAAAAGGTTGGTGACATCTGCTGGAATCCTATACCTGCTTACCTAGAAATGAACCCAATTGAAATTAATGGGACTTGCTTCTGAGCTCATGGGCCACGTTCCCTCCTGATTGCACTGTGAACTGTGTGAGCACACAGAGAGAGCGCATTCGTTTATGAACATCTGCTGTGGTTGCTTTCCTACATCCTTACAGTGCAACATGAGAAGGTTGTCAGCAGAGGTCAATGGAGTTTCTGCTGTACCTTGGTCCATTTAATTGTTTCAAACCATCATGAATTGCAGTGATGAGCTGGCCAGGATCAGAGGGGCTCCATCATGCATGGCCTACAATCGGGGAGAAGGGGATGTTCCCCATATCCTTCCCCAAACATCCCTGGATAGATTGTGAAATGGAAATTCCCCAGCCCTAAATTAGAAACTGAGTTGAAAAGACACTTTTTCAGCCCTGGAACTATGTGAATGCTGATCCCCCTGCCCCTGTCACCATTCTCCAAAAATTATTATTCTTATTAGAGAGGCAATTCCAATAATGTAAACAAAATGGGTAATGAGCAGAAGAGAAAGAAGGGCTGGCAAGGCAAACTGCTCTCTGATTTTGTTTTTGTGCTCGGCAGAGATAACCAAATGACAATAAGACCTTGAACATCCCCTTTATTTCCACTTGTTTTGGGGGAAAGAATGAGAATTATGCATACAGATAAATGCAAGGACATGTCAGTGTTCGTTCCTTCAACCAAGCCCTACCAAGACAGAAGGCCATCTGGATTGCCCCCTGAAATGCTTTGTGTGGGTGGGTGGGGACATCTAGTATTGCTCAGAACTGAGCCAAAGAACTGGCAATGTTTTTTTTTAATGGCTGCAGAATTTAATTACTTGATTAACATGGTCTTGACAAAACAGAAGTTAACCAACAGCAAGACATTTGCTTGCTGAACACTGATTATATAAAAGTTTGACAATTGAATAGAAATTAGTGTGAATTTAAACAAACAAAAAAAGTTTAAATACTGCCAGAAAATATAAAAAGTATGTAACAGGCAAAAGAAAATGCTTTATGCACACACAACCATCACCTGACCAAGAACTGGTACAGTAATGTAGTGCTCGCTCACTCTCTGAGAGAGAGAGAGAAAGATTGAGAGAGAGAGAGAGAGATGAAGCAGTTCATCCGCAATGTCTCATAATGGTTTCTGATGTCATGTCTCCTCTCCATCATACAAAACTAGATCCCAACTGAGCACTCAGTATTTTGAAAACTGCCCCATTTAACTTTATTTCACCTCCTTTTTATTTCAGATGATTTACCTTTCCGGGGTAAACCCAGGGGCTCTGGGCAGCTGAGTTAGAAACAATGGCACAATCTTGGCCCAACGAAATACGGCTGGCCAGGTGGTTAAGATTGGAAGTGGTTTCATTTCAATTCAGTTATCTGTTCTGTCCACTGAACAGCCATTAAACGATCTGCTCCACTGCTTTAGTGCTTGCCCTGGCCGGCAAATGTAAATGACACTGGAAAAAGCAGTTGAAGGGGAGCCCAGGAGAGGAGGTTTAGAGTGCGCATTACGCACTGAATTTAAGCTAACATTCCCCCCTACACACACACACACACACACACCGGCCTCTTTGGGGAGCTAAGTCAGGGACAGAATATCTACCAAGATGTCCTGTTGTGTAGATGAGCTTTTGTGAGCACACTTTCTCTTCTCTTTCTGAAACTGCACACACAGCAGCCGCACAGACCGGTCGCCCTTCCCACTTACTCACCTCGCCAGGTTCTCCTGGGTCTGTTGATTTCTGTCTCCATGACAACCACCTCCTGGGAAGCTGAGGCTTCTGGGAGTTGTAGTCCTCTGTGTCCATTTCCTCGTCCAGAAACGAGCTCTCAGCTGCCTTCTTTCTGTCCCCAAGTTTACAAAAGAAAGAGCACATTTGCGACAATTGCAACAATTTAGCTTCCGGTGGGAACCATGTTTTTCAATTCTGGAAGGATGCAAAATCTAACAGGCAGAAACCCAGCTGGTGCAGCTGTCCCAGTTCGTAATTTATTGGGGGGGGGGGGCTGATGGTTTTTCTGATGGTTCCCTTACCTGCGTTTGTATTTTTAAGATTAAGCTACACCTGGGAAAAGTCACAATTCCAGCACTAGGAACTCCCTGCCAATTAAAATCAGGCAGGCATCTTCACTTTATCCCTTTCAGTACCTACTTAAAACATTTTTGTTTAGGCCAGCCTATCCAGACATGCAGAATATAACATGTTTTTAATCTCTTTTTAGCTACTGTTGTTTTTCATCAACTTTTCCATATTTTAAATACCTGTTTGTATTGATAATGTACGTGACATGGATACTACTGGCCCAGAGATGGAAAGAAGACAAAGTTCTGACCAGACACAAATGGCTGATGAAGATGATAGACTATGCCAAAATGGCGAAATTGACTGGGAAAATCAGAAATCAGGAAGAGAAGAATTTTAAAAAGGAATGGGAAGAATTTATAATGTATTTAAGAGAACACCGCAAACAACTAAAAACTTTGGCAGGATTTGAGTAATGCTTGTAATGTACGAAAAACTATGGTAAAAATGGATTATTTTTCTTTTTAAAATAGAGGAAATAAGGCAAGCAGTTTTTTTTGGGGGGGGGGAGATTGATAATGGTAACCATGGAAGGGTAGGGGAGGGGGTCAAAGGATTCAGGGAATCCTAAACGATGAGGTGGATGTTTTGTTTGAATTTAAATATGTTAAGTAAATCTCTCTCTCTCTCTCTCTCTCTCTCTCCATATATATATATGTTTGTTTGTTTGTTTGTTTCATATTTCTGTAAACAGCTTTGAGGTTTTTTTTTTCCCCATCAAGCAAACTTTGTTAAATAAATGAATAAATACGGCATGCCCAAAACAGAAAAAAGCACCTGTGGGGGAAAGTGATATTGGTTGATTTTCATTTTTTCTGGTTAATAACTTTTATTGCTTCCTGAAGAAAAGTTACAAGTTCATTTCACAGATACATACATGATCAATGCAAACCAGCCACTCTAAACATTCCTTGCTCCTACAAAACTGTAACACTCTTGATCCTGATACCTTATAAATTGAATTTCTGCCTGTCACATAATCTGTACCAGGGTGCTTTTCAGGGTAAGGCTGCAGCCATTATTTCAAGTGGTGTTAATTATCATTAAGAGTCAAGCAGGAGTAGGACCAGCTCAAGATATTTCGCTGCCTGAGGTGCAAGACAAGATGGCACCTTCTCCCAAGGCACATGCAGAAGCCAGTTGCAATATTGTTGCAAGCTGGACTGTGCACACATTACCACTTATTCTAGCTCCCTTGTGAAACTTCTTCAGCATTTTAGTGCAAATTTCTCCTAATAAACATATTTGTTTGGCAAGCAATTCCTCCTAATAATGTGCATTTTGTGTTTTCATTAATATATTCATTTATGTATATCTTATGCTTTTTTGTAATTACCGGTACTATTTGGTTCGAGAACAACATCACAAAATTTAGATAAGTGTGAATTTTGCTGTGTTTCGGTTTCTCATAATTTTGGAAAGTGTGAATTTGATAATTTGGCTTTAAATGTGAGCTGAACTTCTTCCCCATCCCTAGCTCCCACCTCTGGTGTTTGAATCAGAGTACCAGTGACGTCCTCCTGCCAACCTAGCAGTTCGAAAGGACGTCAAAGTGCAAGTAGATAAATAGGTACCGCTCCGGCGGGAAGGTAAACAGTGTTTCCGCACGCTGCTCTGGTTCGCCAGAAGCGGCTTAGTCATGCTGGCCACATGATCCGGAAGCTGCCTGCGGACAAACGCCGGTTCCCTTGGCCTATAGAGTGAGATGAGCGCGCAACCCCAGAGTCGTTCACAATGGTCAGGGGTACCTTTACCTTTACCAGTGACGTTAGCCACAGTCCACTGGTATCCTCCAGCTTCTTGAGAAACACTCCTGTTTTATTTGCTTCCCCTCCAACCAGTTTCCATCCAATTAGAAAACGGAAGCCACGATGAAGCTGAAGAGTGTGGATGGTATTCAAATAAGTCCTACTCAAAGTAGACCCCCTGAAATTAACGAACCCAAGTTTGTCATGTCCATTGATCTCAATGGAACTACTCTGAGTAGTAGGACTAGCGCTGAATACCAGGATACCAGGCAGGAGATGTTCCCATGTCTATCTGGAGGTGCCAGGGAATCAGGGATTGAACCTGGTCTTGCTACATGCAAAACATGGAATGGTTGTCATCCATCTGTCTTGGAAGACAATGGAGGAGTGTGCCTTTGTGGGTGAGGTCAAGCAGTTGGACAGTTGCAGCACCTGCTGTGACTGTAGAGACCAATGCAGGAGAGAGATGTTTTGCTGCAGCTGGGGCAGATGAAGGCATCTGGTTGTGCTGCTACAGATACACCCAGGGGTGTAGCTTGCTGTTCCAGCACCCAGAGCAGTGGGGACGGGGCGATCTGCACATGGGGGCATTGCAGTGATCCATGCACAAGGGCACCGCAATGATCCATCCAGGGGGCTGATCGGCGTGGCGGCGATCCACTGGGGGGTGGGGCGATTGGCACAGCAGTGATCCACCTAGGGAGGATTTTGTCACCCCCCCTCTGGGATGACACCTGGGGTGAACTGCCCCCACTGCCCCCCTTCCTACACCCCTGGATACACCATGGCAGTGGAGCCAGTGTGGTGTAGTGGTTAAGAGCAGTAGACTCGTAATGTGGAGAACCAGGTTCGCGTCTCCGCTCCTCCACATGCAGCTGCTGGGTGACCTTGGGCTAGTCACACTTCTCTGAAGTCTCTCAGCCCCACTCACCTCACAGAGTGTTTGTTGTGGGGGAGGAAAGGAAAGGAGAATGTTAGCTGCTTTGAGACTCCCTTGGGTAGTGATAAAGTGGGATATCAAATCCAAACTCCTCCTCCTCCTGAACCACAGCCCTATGGAACTTCCACCAGCCTCATGTGCTACTGAATACCATTTACTGGGAACCACAGGTGGGCAGAATGAAAGGTAACTAACTGTTTTGAGATTTCCAGTTGGTCTTAATAAAGATAATGGGCAACTGCTGCTCTTGGAGTCAGTTTCATGAGGAACCTTTCTCTTGCCTCTTCCCCCAGTTCAGTACAAGCATGAGATTTCTATACTGCTTTGGGGAGAAAAACTCACGCACAAATCTTATCTGTGTCTGCTTCTGCCCTTTAGATATAAAAGCAGAGATGTAGTTAAGCATCTGCAATGTTTCCATTCAATGATCGTTATGAGGAACATCTGGAACACCCCCCCCCCAAAGAAAGCACTTTTTTTCCAAAGCACAGTTGAGGAGAGGGAGGATACCAATAATTCTCTAAATGAGTAGCAGCAAATAATAAAATAACATACAAAACAAAACCAGACAGTTGTTTTGGACCTTGGGTGACGGTTGATGGAGACCTGAAATTAAAAGCAGGAAGATGAAACTTTCTCTTGACAGCTGCAATGAGAAGACCTCGAAATGGCACAAAAACAATCACTAGGGAAGCCTTGGTGGGATAGGAAGAGGGTCAGCTGCTGAGAGATAATATAAGGAGCTGAGTGGGTGAAAGGGAGGTCTGTGTGGGCAGCTGAGGAGGAGCTGCGAGGTTGCAAGAAGCTGGCTAAAGCGAGCAAGAGACTGAGCAGCGAAGTTGTGGATGCCGCCTGGTCCCCTTATCCATCTCTAGTCAAAGGGGCCTACTTCCAAGTAAGTGTGCAATCATGCCTTGTACCCTTAAAAGCTTTGGAAAGGGATGTGTTGTATTATCATTGTTTTGTCATTTTAGGCTGAATGCACAGAGCTCTAACTAGTTTTGGCAGTATCCTATCTCTGTGTTCAAGTGCTCCCTTCGGGGGGGGGGGAGTCCCAATTCTCTCTTCTTTTCTCTCAAGCCGCAATGTTAGAAGGCAATGTTATATAAATGTAGAGTTGCCATATTTCAAAATGTGAGTTTGTTGAGGTTTTGGGGTTTTTTTTGGGGGGGGGACACAAAGTTGTTGACTTCTGACATGGGTCCAGATTTTCCCAGGCATTTCCACCTGGACACTGCTTCCGACTGCCGTATTCTGGCTATGTCTGAGAAATTCTGGACATATGACAATCCTAATTATGTATGCCCAAGCAATGAGCAGTCAAAAGGCTTGGTAAATGTCTTTGAGATGCTGGTGTTTAAATGGTGATACTGATAGCTAATTTGTTTTGCTTTTCTCCCAAAGTATGCTGGGGTGATACAATTTTGGAGACTGACATTCTAAATGTAGAATATAATTGTTCCCATGTCTGCTTGCAAAAAAAAAATTCTGTCAGGGATCCTATGCCTTAACAGGTTCCTGAAACACATTTTAGTTGAGAAAGTCAGATCCAACCCAACATCTGCCTGTGAGATGCTGCTCTTAAAGGCATAGGTCTTTTACTTGCAAAAAAAAAAAAAAAAAAGTTGGCCATCCTAAGCTAGAATCTCAAGTTCTCTGAAAATGCTAATTTTGCAAACAATTGGGTAAAGGTTCCATTCACTTGCTAGGCAAAACAGTCTCTCTCTCTCTCTCTCTCTCTCTCTCTCCACTTTATAATATGAAGGAGACTATAAAAGTTTAACTGTTTGGTTAATAATTTATTTTTAAAAATAATAATAATTGTAGAACCAGTTCTGTGAATTATTGTATTATTTACCTGTGCTACAATTCTTTCGTGCTACCATTAAAACAGCCTCCCATCCATCCTTCAATGCCATTTTGGTTTTCTGATGTAAAAAAGAAATATTCTGGCACCTGTGTGGCACTTTCTCCCACTCTACAGCCCCTTGGTATTGAAGAGCTCCTCCGCTGCTTCTCATTCCCCACCATTTAATATCTCCCAGGGGTTCCCAAACTGACTTCCCTTAGCTTCGTTCAGGTGATCTGCATGGTGTCTGTGGATTTGTGGTTGAAGATGGGAGACGGCACATCCATCGCATATTCATTTTTTAATAGTATTTTAATGTGTCTCCTTTATTCCTTATATATTGTGTTATAAATTCTACTGAACGCAATAAAATGCAAGGTACGAGAAACAGAAGCATCAATAAAGTGCCATTGAAATCAACAGCACCTAGCACTGCACATCACAATTTCTACAACGGGCTGCTGCAGTTTGCTGGTGGGTAGATTCTGGGAGCGGGGGGGGCATGTACACATTGCAAAAAAAAGGAGAGGTGTCATCAGAAACGAGCACAAAAAGGGACATAGAATTCCATAATGTTTTCGAATTTAGAAATATTTACTGTATTTTAAATAGAAATGCATATATCTAACCATAGAGGGGAAGACTCTGACCTGTGTACCTGCTTAGGTCCTGATGCTCACAGCTGGTTGGCTACTTCAAGACACACACACCCTCCATCCATACTTTCCTCTTAGGATTCCTTATTTTTAAACCAGACTTTCTACCACACTGAACAGCCCTTCCATCTTCAACCTCAGCTCCACAGACCTTGTTGGACTGCAATCATTATCCCTGGTCATTGGCTAATCCATTTTCAAAATCCTTCTGCTCACAACTGTTCAGCAATGATAACCAACTTTAAAAAATGCAACAAGCCCCATCAAAGTGTAACATTCCATGGTTTAACTCTGCACTGCATGAACAAGTCCTTTCTTTTATCTGTCCTGAATCTTCCAACATTCAGCTTTGTTGGTTCCAGTGCTACAAGAGAGGGAGATAAATATTTCTCTGTCCTCTTTCTCAATGCTATGCATAATTTTATACCCTTCTATCATGTTGCCTCTTCCTCACCTTTATTCTAAACTAAAAAGTCCCATATGTTGCAGCCTTTCTTCACAGAGGAGTTGCTCCAATTGGTTTGCCCTTTTCTGAATAATAATAATAATAATAATAATAATAATAATATAATAATAATAATTTTATTATTTATACCCTGACCATCTGGCTGGGTTTCCCCAGTCACTCTGGGTGGCTCCCAACAGAACAATAAAAACAGAATACAGTGGAACCCTGGGTTACGCACACGATCCATTCTGGGTCGCCATGTGTAATGTGGGTGTGCGTAGCCCGAACGCATGAAAAACCCAAAAAAACCGGAAGTAGCATGATTTGAGTGCTTCTGCGCATGCGTGAAGTGCGCAGAAGCGTTCTGCGCATCCGGGGGTCGCGCACAGCTCCGGAAACGCTTCCGGGTTGCGGGCATTCTTAACTCGAACGTCCGCAACCCGGGGTGTGCGTAACCCTGGGTTCCACTGTAAAACTTAAAACATTAAAAAAATTCCCTAAAAAAGGGCTGCCTTCTGAACCTTTCACAACTCCACAATAGCCATTTGGAGGTGAGACGTCCAGAACCGCACAAAATATTCCAAATGCAGTCGCATCATACATTTGCATAATGGCAGTATGATACTGCCAGATTTATTTTCAGTTCATTTTTCTAATGATTTCTAGCATGGGGTTTGCTTTTTTTTTCATGGTCACTGCACACTGGGTTGACATATTCGCAATATTGCCTATGACTCCAAGGTCTCCTCTCTCTCTCTTTGCTCCCCAGGAAGTGGCCATGAAGTGCTTATTGCTCCTAGTTCTGGTACTCCTGCCTGCTACTGAGACAACTTATCACAGTAAGTTCCTGATGGCCTTCCTGGAAAACAAAGAGGCTGCTGGAAACGTCATCAGGGCAATAGATAAGATGGCCACAGATGTGTCATTGAAAACTGAGTTTACATACAGTTTTTTCCCCCCCATTTACATGTATAGATGCAAAATTAGGAATCATTACTATACGTAATTTAGATTAAAATACAATACTGTACTCTCTCCATAGTGGTAAAGTCTGTGACCAGGTGGCTTGTGCACCAGTCTGCCAACCAGGTTTTAACTCATTTGATCAATATAGCTATTGATCTATATTTAAAACCATATAATTCAGTGACATATCAAAAATGGGGGGGGGAAGCAAAAATAATAAACAACTCGAGGACTGCCTTTCTCCATATGAATGGCCTGAGCCCTTCAATTGTCATCTGAAGCCCTTTTTGTGTGCCCCCTCCACGAGAGGTCTGGCCTTCTCAGTGGTGGCTCCTGTTTGTGGAAGTCTCGACTGGCCCCCATCATTATATATCTTCAGGCGACAGAAGAAACATAGCCCATCCAATTGAGGACTGTCCTCTGTAAAGTAGGGTACCTGACCTCCCACCCTTCCACTGGCCAACAGAGTGACGGCTTTCCTCTGCTGTAGGTCATCTGACGGAGCTTCCCAGTGCAAGAGGAGAAGCTGCCCCACGTCCTCGGAGGAATCTGGGAGAGCCTTGCTTCCCAAACCCATGTTGGAACCAGGGAGGCTGCACTGTAGTTGGAAACAATGCCAGATGCGCTTGTAAGCCGGGTTCACTGGCTTGCGCTGTAAAGGTAACACAGGTCTGCTGTGCTGTGGTGAAGTGTATGTCTTTCTCTCCCCGTCCCCCTTGCATCCCTGGGTGTGGTTGGTCCCAATTATAGAATGGTAGAGTTGGAAGGGGCCCAAGGGCAATCTAGTCCAACCCTCTGCAATGCAGGAATCGCAACTAAAAGCTTCCAGTGAAGGAGAGTCCAATCACTGCCTTTGAGGTGGGCTTTCAAAGTTCCTTCCTTTCACAGCACTTTGCCCAAAACAAAACAAAACCCTAAAGGATCTGCCAAATCCTATTTTACATTACAAAGGATTCTGGGGTATTTCTAAAGCAGGGTGGGGAACCTTTTTCAGCCTGAGGGCCACAGTCACTTAAGACCAGCCTTCTGTGGGGCTGCATGCCAGCAGTGGGTGGGGCCAGAGCTGTCCACACCCTTTCACGCACCCAAACATTTTCAGCCCACAGACAGGGCCGGCAAGTCCATTAAGGCGAACTAGGCAATTGCCTAGGGTGCCAAAATGGAGGGGGCGCTGGCCAGGCTTGGGTGGGGGGCAGGCAGGGCGGGCTAGCAGCAGCTTCTCCGCTGTAGCAGAGAGGTGATGCTTGCCCCCTACACCACCCCCGGCTCCCGCTAAAGCAGGCTTTGGTGGGGGGCGGGGGGTGGGATGGGCGAGCAGCAGCTTCTCCGCTACAGCGGAGAAACTGCTGCTTGCCTCTCCATCCCCCCACCTCCCGCTAAAGCAGGCTTTGGTGGGGGGTGGGCGGTGGGCGGCGCCAGAAGGTGGTCTGCCTAGGGTGCAAGAAACCCTAGCACCGGTCCTGCCCACAGATGTGCACATACAGAGCCCTGCTACTCTAGATAGTTCCCTCCAGCAACAGGACAGCAATTTGGGCTGCACTGTAATTGTCTGTGAGGGAGTGGAGTGCTTAACCTCCCACCCTAGCAATCCTGATAAAACGGAATGTGTGTGTGTGTGTTTTAGGCCCCATCTGCACTATAAAATCAAAGCACACCATGGTTTCATCTCACTTTGAACCACTGTGGCGTCCCCCAAAGAATTCTGGGAATTGTTGTTTGTTCAGGGTGCTGAGAGTTGTTAGGAAACGTCATATTCCCCTCAGAGAGGTACAATTCCCAAAGTTCCCTGCAAAGAGGGATTTACCGTTAAACCACTCTGAGAATTTTAGCTCTGCAAGGGGAAGAGAGATCTCCGAACAGCTACAGTTCCCATGATTCTCTGGGGGAAGCCATTAGGATTGAAGTGGTATGATACTGGTTTAAATGTATAGTGTGGATGGGGTCGTAATGGCCCCTCCTATCGCCAGCACTGGCCACGCCCACAGGCATGCACCCACAAGCACCCATCCACCACTGCATGCACTGCTCAGAGGTAAGGAGGTTTCCCCACTTGCTCTTATTGATGGATTTCTCCCCCAGAAATGGTGTGAAACTGGAATGCAGGGAAGAGTTCATGAGGATGCTGGTGAGGAAGGAGAGCATTTGAAATGCTGAAGATCCCCTGGCCTCTCTCCACCTGAGTAGCCGTACCTGCCTGGTCTCCGAGCAATGGCAAGACGGAGTGCAGTTACTTTGGTGCAAAGCTGACTGGGGAGAACCACACCACCTGTGGCTCCACCATTAATGTAAGTGCTCTGGAGCAGCTCGTAAAGAAGATCCACACAAGCATGCAACTACAGTACTTATTTTTATTTCATATACAGATTGGAGCAATTTCACAAAAATATATATAGACATGCTCACACTGCCATTCATAGCTTTCCTCCTCCTTCTCTTCTTCTTCGTGTTCTTTTTCCTCTTCCTCCTCCCATCCATTACATTACAGAAATTCAATCTTGAAGTAGCCAATGCATGAAGTACTGTGGCCAGGTTTTATATTGTTGCCTCTTTATCCACATGTGGTTTTGAACCCCCTAATCCAGTGTCTGGTCCATTTTCAGATCAATGAGACTCACATGTCCTACACCAATGTGATTGAGTCTGGAAGTGACAATGACCAGAGTGTCATCACCAGGAACGTCCAGACCCGCTTGCACTTCTCCTGCATTTATGCCTCTAAGCAGCTGATTGGCCTGAACTATGGGCTCAGGCCTGGGACAAGTAGGTTGTTGTTGTTGTTGTTGTTGTTGTTGTTGTTGTTGGGACTCTGGCCAGGGGCTTCCCTCTGATGGCCACAGACTTTGGCCTGCTCCCCCATCCTTGCTCCATTGTGGCATGTGCTGCGGACTGGCCAAGAGGGATGGGGGAGAACTTGGTTCAGTTTAAAGGCAAACCCATCTAATTTACACTTCCTGAAACAAGATGCAAACCAAAACACAGCCATCCCCCCAAATTCACACTTCTCCGAATTTTGCAATGCAGTAATGTGTACAAAAACGCATATACTAGGGAAAAGTGCACGTAGAAATGGAAAGTGAAATATGAAACAAAAAATGGCATTATGAGAAAATGTTTTGAGAACAATGTGTATATGAGACACAATTCCATATGTGTATATTAGAAAACCGTACTAAAATGCTGTGCATTTTCATGAGGATATTTTAAATCCTGCTGGAAGTGAATTGGATATTCATGCCTGAGGGGTCTGTAGGGAAGGAGGGGGTCTTTCAGGTATTTGGAACCTGAGTTGTTAAGGGCTTTAAACACCAATGTTGAATTGGGCCTGGAAACCAGTGTACAAGGTTATAGGAGATCTAAATGGAACCCCAGTTGTAATCTGGCCACTGCATTTTGGACTAGTTGCAGTTTCCAAGCAGTCTTCAAGGGCAGCCCCACATGGAGATTATTGTGACAATCCAGTCTGGAAGTGGGTCAGTTAGATGGACCAATAGCCTGATTTGGTACTTCTGGAAATGGGTTCTCCCTAGGCATGCTGGAACCTCCCTCTTCTCATTTTGTCTTCACTTCTTCTGGCATTCATCACCTGAGTTTGCTATTAGAGATACTTATTTAACTTCTTTGTATCCTTGTCCTGGGACTCCGGAACTGGGTGGGGGAAAGGTGGTGGTTGTGGGAGAACGGATAAGCATGGGCAGGTGAGTTAGGTTTGTCCATGTGAAGCCCTGACTGACTCTGGCGGGGTTTGTGTGTGGCATGCCTCTTTTCCTAGGATTGTCCAGTTTGCGGTCAAGGAAGGGGACTTCAAAGTCAGCATGAATCTGTATGAAAACGCCAGCTATGTGCGTGCCTATCCGAGTCAACACTGACGCTCCTCATAACAGACATGCTCTACGTCCTCCTGCAAATAGAAGGGCAGGATCAGGCCAAGTACTTCTTCCTCGGCATAGAGGACTGCTGGGGCACTCCGACAGCTGACCCACTAGACAGCACAAAGCACTTCCTGATCATGAAGGGGTGAGAGTCTGGCATGGGATCTGTTGAGGGGTTTGCTCCTGTATATCCGCTTTCCCCAACCTGTGGGTTGCGAAACCTCTGCAAGTGATTTGCAGGCTTTACAAGTAAACTCCACCCCCCATTATTTATTTATAAAAAATATATTTTCATACCACTATACATGTATATCATAACGCGGGTGGTGCTGTGGGTTAAACCACAGAGCCTAGGCTTGCTGATCAGAAGGTCGGCAGTTCGAATCCCCGTGACGGGTGAGCTCCCGTTGCTCGGATCCCTGCTCCTGCCCACCTAGCAGTTTGAAAGCACGTTAAAGTGCAAGTAGATAAATAGGTACCACTCCAGCGGGAAGGTAAGCAGTGTTTCCGTGCTCTGCTCTGGTTCGCCAGAAGCGGCTTTGTCATGCTGGCCACATGACCCGGAAGCTGTACGCCGGCTCCTCGGCCAGTAACATGAGATGAGAGCTACAACCCTAGAGTTGGACACGACTGGACCTAATGGTCAGGGGTCCCTTTACTATATATCATAAACAAGAATATCAAATGGTTTACAGCATGAAAACATGAAACCATACAATAAAAAAAATTAAAGCAGGCATCAGTTAACCATTGGGGAAAGATGTATTCTTAATTGCCTGCATAAGCCTCGTGAGGGGAAAATGTTTCCGGCAGCCATTAAAAGCTGCCACAGAAAGCACCTACTGAATCTCCATTGGCAGAGAGTTCCACTAGACTTGAGTCGATGTCACTGGAGGCTCGGTTTCTCATGGTTGTCAAATGAGCAGGGAATGACCAACGATGCCCTAAAGCTGCCTGTGGTTACTAGTGGGGTGAAAGGCACTTTGCATATTACTGAATGCACTCATAATAATAATAATAATAATAATAATAATATAATAATAATAATGCATTCCAGGCTGAATGCTTACAGCCTGGGTTAAGTTGGGGGCCTGAACATTTAGGCTTGTGCTTGGTCTCTTCCAGGTGTCCGCATGACAAGACGCTGACTTTCCTCAATGCCGTTGGTAACAGCACTGCGGCAAAGTTTAGCATTCAGATGTTCCAGTTCAGAAACTTCCAGGAGGTGTACCTGCATTGTCAAGTGCGCCTTTGTGTACCGGAGAACAAAGAGCCCTGTGCCAAGGTAACCTCTCTGTGTGTGTCTCTAAGGTATTAGGCACTCTTTCGCATCTCTGTAGGGGTGCAAGCCACCATTGTGGTGCTCCTGGACTCACATGTACCCTCAGAGGCCTTTCCTGATGCCCGCAGAGTCCCATTGACCTTCCCCTCCCTTGTGTTGAAGAATATCTTCCTTAGTCAATGGAAGGCTCTCCCCACCCCCCACCCCCGCCACCGGTGAAATCGTTTTATAATGAGTGCCTCTGTTTTATAATGATGTGTATGTTTGTTTGTGAGTGTACAGTCACACAAAAGAAATGTAGAAGAGCAAAACAAAGGACTGTAAACTGGAATAAGGGTGTTTGCTACGTTTCTGAGCACAATTCAAGTGTTGGTGCTGACCTTAAAGCCCTAAATGGCCTCGGTCCCTGTATACCTGAAGGAGCATCCTACCCCATCGGTCAGCCCGGACACTGAGGTCCAGCGCCGAGGGCCTTCTGGCTGCTCCCTCGCTGCGAGAAGTGAAGTTACAGGGAACCAGGCAGAGGGCCTTCTCGGTAATGGCACCGCCCTGTGGAACGCCCTCCCAGCAGATGTCAAGGCAATAATCAACTATTTTACTTTTAAAAGACAACTGAAGGTGGCCCTGTTTAGGGAAGTTTTTAATGTCTGATGCTGTATTGTTTTAATATTCGGTTGGAAGTTGCCCAGAGTGGCTTGGGAAACCCAGCCAGATGGGTGGGGTATAAATAATAATTATCTTATTTATTTATTTATTACATTGCTACTGTACTAAACTGGAGACACTGTAATTTAAAAATAGAACATGTGTAATCTGCTAGGCTGCTGTTATGCCCGGTATATAAAAGTATAGCAGCGACTAATAATCCTGCATTGCAGGGGTTGTGGTCTGACTCCACAATTTTGATAATAAATGAATAATTGCTGGTGGCGTACTAAATTTGAGAGATCTAGTTGTTGGTGAATTAAAAACAAACATTTGTCCACTAGGTGCAGCTGATGCCCAGAAGTATAGCAAAAAAAATACATGCATATAAGGGTTCAACTCTTACAGATGAGGTATTGTAAAAAATATAACTGTACCCACTAGTTGGTGGTTGCTGCAGCAGCAGCAGCTGTATATAGAAGTATAGCAAACCATTGCCAGGGTGGGGTTGCTGGTGCAAAGGTGAGATAGAGTGGTTGGAAATTCTGAAATCCACTTAGCCAAGAGGGTGCTGCTTGCTAGTGGGTAGAAGCAGAGAAAAACGCGCTGGCAGGGTGAGGCTGCTAGAGGTGAGATATTTGCTTTCCAGTAAAAATAAATCTGTAAGCCATGAAGCTGCTGTTGATGCCTAGTACAGTAGTGAGCAAACAGCTAAAAGGATGTGCCACTGATGCGGCAGAGGTGTATGCTAAAGTAGATACAATTTTTTAAAATATAATTTAGCTAAATATTATGAAAGGATGGAGAGGTGACGGTATAAAACTCAGCCGCTGCTTCAGAGAAAAGAAGACAGCTAATGCCCTTGATGGGTGGGGATAAGGGTATTGTACTTACCGTAACTAATAGGGGACTGAGTGCCGCAGAATTGATGCTTTTGAATTATGGTGCTGGAGGGCTCTTGAGAGTCCCATGGACTGCAAAAAAAATCAAACTTATCCATCCTTAAAGAAAATCAGCCCTGAGTGCTCACTGGAAGGGCAGATCCTAGTTGAGGCTCCAGTACTTTGGCCACCTCATGAGAAGAGAAGACTCCCTAGAAAAGACCCTGATGTTTGGGAAGATGGAGGGCACAAGGAGAAGGGGACGACAGAGGACGAGATGGTTGGACAGTGGTTCTCGAATCAACTAGCATGAGTTTGGCCAAACTGCAGGAGGCAGTGGAGGATAGGGGTGCCTGGCGGCTCTGGTCCATGGGGTCACGAAGAGTCGGACACGACTGAACAACTGAACAACAACAATAGGGACACGGGTGGCGCTGTGAGCTAAGCCGCTGAGCCCCTTGGGCTTGCCCGATCAGAAGGTTTGCGGTTCAAATCCGCATGACTGAGTGACTCCCATGCTCTGTCCCAGCTCCTGCCAACCTAGCAGTTCGAAAGCACAACCAGTGCAAGTAGATAAATAGGTACCGCTGCGGCAGGAAGGAAAACGGAGTCATGGTGTTCCATTGCGCCAGAAGCGGTTTAGGACCTGCTGGCCACATGAGCCGGAAAGCTGTCTGTGAGCAAACGCCGGCTCCCTTGGCCTGAAAGCGAGATGATCGCCACAACCCCATAGTCACCTTTGACTGGACCGAAACCGCCTAGAAGTCCTTTACTTTTTACTTAACTATTAAAGAACAACAAACATTTTGTAGGAGGATAGGAAGGATGAGAAAAGAAAGGGCTGGGAATTTAAACTCCTGGATTGAGAAGGACTGGATTTAGGAGCATGCGTGCACATGCAAAGCTAAATACTAAGGTCAAGATTGCAGGGCGGGGTGGGGGGTGGAGTGGGATGATGCCATCCAGTGAAGCGGAATGTTGGAAGATTCCGGACAGATAAAATAACAACCTCTTCACACACTGCAAAGTATATGGAACTCTCTGTGCATGAGGCCAGTAATAGCTGCCAACTTGGATGGTTTGTAAAAGAGGCCTAGGCAAATTCATAGAGGAGAAGGCTATCAGTGGCTGTTAAGTACAATGGTCAGAGGCAGTAATGTTTCTGAATCCCAGTTGCTGGAAACTGCAAGGGTGGGGAGTGATGTTGTGCTCAGCTTCTGCTTGTGGGTGTCGGCTACTGTGAAAAGGGAACGTCTTGGGCCATTAGCTTGATCCAGCAGACTCTTCCTATGTTATGTTTTATGCACTAGTTAAGTAATAAATAATCAATTTTTAAGATATTATAGCACAACAAACAACTGTTTCTAGTGGGGGGGAGGAAAATAAATTTAAAACAATCATTTCTGATATATTTTAGCGCTTGTAAACCGCTTGTGAGACTAAAGATCTGAAAAAATGGCAATTAAACAAACAAACAAAAACATTTAAAAGTACTTTGGCTGCAGGTATGCCATACATTTAAAGCACCCACCTCTCCCAAGATTCCTGGAAACTGTAATTTACCCCCTCATAGAGCTACAATTCTTAGCATCCTTGGCAAACTACAGCTCCCAGGATTCTTGCAGCAGGGAAGTCTCGTGCTTTAAATGTGTGGTGTGTACACACTCTTTCTTTCAACCTTATTTTTTAACTAACTAACTAACTAAATAACTAAATAAATAAATAAATCTGCGCAGTGATTTGTAATACAGATTAATGCATAAACAGGGCAGAACAGACTAATGATTGGACATGTGAAAGTGACACAGAGCAGAGCTTGGCTGACCTTTCTACTGTTGGAAACCGAAATGTTGGGCTACAGTAACCCATTGCGCTGATCCAGCACAACTTTTTTTTAAATTCTTCCCTTTCACCAAGACTTATTGCAAAAGATCAAATGAGAGATGCTTGTGTACTGTATCCTTCCTTGTGGCTCTGGGAGGGAAGAGGGAGATCTGTTTTAATTTATTTAAATACCGGTAGTCTTTTAAACAAAGGTTGATGGGCTTGCAGAGATGCTCATTATGTGGCTATACTGTAATGATTGTTTTACCGGTATATAAGATGATGCATCTTTGAACACATTCATCAATGGAGTAAGACTCATGCCCGTTTTCTTCTTTACCTTGGCTGCAGCAATGTCCCAGCAAGCAAAGAAGCAAGAGGGAGCTGGTTGATGACTACCAGAAGATCATCTCCTATGGTCCCATCCGTTTCTTGGCCGTCATCACACTTGGAAGTGCAGGAGGCTGAAGACCAACAGCTCATCTGGAGTATGTACCTATTTTCCCTGGATCGGGTCATGAATGACCCAGGCCAGCCTTTCCCAACCTGGTGCCCTCCAGATACTTTGGACCACAGTCCCACTCAGTCCTAGCTGGCACGGTCAGGGGTGATGGGAATTGTAGTCCAAAACATCTGGAATGCACCACCACTTTTTGGGGAAGGTTGGATCTGGCCACTGGTTTTCAGCCTTGGGCCCCTGCTGGACTCCATCCCCCATCATCCCCAGCCAGTCTTGGTCATTCTCTCTTGCCACAGCCGCCATCCTCAGTTACACTAACCTGCCTGACTCTCTCTTCCCTCCCCTCAGGAATGCAGTTGTGGATCCCTGTGCAGTGGTTTCAGCAAGTATTGCTGTCATCATCATTTTGATTGCTTGTTGCAAAAGCCATGAAGAAATGAGCAAGTTGTAAAAACTAACAGCAGCAGCAGAATTCCAAATAAATGCAATTGCAGACAGATGTGGTGTCTCACTCGCCAGCTTGCTTTACCTCTGGAGTCAATTAGAGGTGAGAGATACGATATAGATGGAACTGTTTTGTTCTCAGCTCTGCAGTCCCCATTTCACACACAAAGTAAGCAGTGAAGGAACTTCTTTCGGGTTGTGGTACTACTGTGGGACTATCTCCTTGGTGGCAGGAGGCTGCAGGGCCAAGAAGGGAGCTTCAGGGACCCAGATGCCTTCTAGCCAATATAGCAGAGAGGTTGGTCCAACAGGGTTGCGGTGAAAGGTAATGAGACATTCCTAGCTTAAGGTTAAATGGGACAGCCCTAGTTTAAATCAATCAGCATCATCTTTTGGCCAGTTCACTATGTAGATAAGCCACTACCAGGTATTTTGTTATTTTACCATCATATTTACTTGATTCATGTATATGCTACCCTCCATCCAATTAGTATCAACCTCGGTCCCCATATGTTGTTGGGACCACGACTCCCAGCCTTCCCGACCATCGGTGATGCTGGCTGGGGCTGATGGGTGTTGTAATCCAACATGTAAGGGCTGCATAGGCCCTGCATTGTTGTATTGTAATGTTCTGCCTCTGCAAGTGGAAGCAGATCTCACCCACCCACCCAACCTTTGCACATTGCAGCCAGGCTTATGCGCTGTAACAGCGGCATTGGAGCCTGTCCTTTGATCCTGGCACGTTGCTCCATTATATCTGAAAGGGGAGCGGGGCAAATACAGGTAGTGGGAGAAGCCATCAGGTTGCCCATTTTCTCCCCATCATGTGCAGTGCTGCAGCAACGCAAGGTTAGAGCACAGGTGTGACTCCTGGAGCAACATGGCAGCCCGAGAATTGAGCTTGAGCTCATCCGCTGCTGGAATCTGTGCTGAAAGAGGCCAAAGGGCACTGGTGGAGGAAGAGGGGGGGCGGGGGGAGCGCACCGCCCCCGGCAGCGCGATCCCAGTGGGGTGCCATCGTGGCTGCCCCCCCCGGCCGTGCCGGGCGCCACACCCCCGCAGGTTGCACGCCAGCCATGCCCCTGCCTGCTCTCCACCCCCCGGTGCCGGAGCATGAAACTCTGCCACTGCTGAAGGATGGCACTTGATGCTTCTTAACTAAGACATAGGGAGCCTTCCCAATCCAAAGACTGCTGGTGGGGGTGCTGTTTGGTTGGGACCGTCTACCATACAGTATGTGCTGGTGGCTTTGTCCAGTTGTACCATCATTTTGGACCAGGTTTTTCCCCGCTCTCCTCAATTAGCTACATTATCTATTTTCCCCATAACACCTGCCACGATTAACTCACAAATCACTTCTACTCCTTCTTTACACCACGGGAAACACAACTCGCTTTTCACACTAGGTGGCTTTAGTGATCATGGTCTTTGGTTCTTTCGGAGAAACTGACACAACAAAATAGTATTTTGTCAAGGAATCGTCCAGGTGGCTAGCTTTATTGAGTCTCGGCAGCCTCTCGTACAAGGTGCTAACAGGGGCGACAGCTCCTCTCGCCTTCTGCACTGACGTACAACATGCTGGAGTCATTCATTGTACACACCTTGAATACCCCTTATGAAACCGTATGGACCTGTAGGGTTTGCTGGCCCTAATGATCCCCTTTCGGATACGCAGTGCCTTTACCAATTTGGTTTGTTTACTGATTTTTTCCCACACACAAAACAATCAAAACGTTATTACATACTTGTTTTCTTTTTAAACCACCAAGCATCCATAGCTGGGGCAGGCTGGGAGAAAGCAAAAAATGAAGCGTGCCCCCCCCCAATATATTGTGTGATGTTGGTACTAAAAACAAGTGTGATCGTTCTGGAGTCCTGTGACGTAAGTTGTTGTCTGTTTTCCCCACCTCTCCTCCTTTATCCTGCCAAATGGCACGGAACGAAGATTATTTTTGGTCAGTACTTTCTGATCCCGAAGAAAATGGCTTTATTGTTCTCTGAATTGTGCCCAGAAGGGAACAAGAAGCCTGCAAGCTGGCGAGAGAGTGCTGCTGGGACTTGCTCTGGGTGGGGCACAGCCAGCAAGGGAACGGCAGAGGGGGGGGGTTGTTGCTGGGCTAGTTCTGCAGCAGCTGGTGTTTTCAAAGAGCAGCCCCCAGGGAGGAATGCACCGGAGGGACCCCACCCTTGAAGGAGTTACTTAATCCAGGTGAAGTCAAGCAAAGCCAAGCAAAGCATCTGCCGCAAAGGATTTCTAACAAGTGCATTTTGAATTACAAAAAGGGTTTTATCAGCTTTCCACACTACAGTTTAAAAAGAGAGAAAGAGCTATTGCAGCTATTGTTTTAGGACGAGAATGCCAGTATGGTTGGGTACACCACAGGGCTACTGTTCTTATACACACAGAAAGGACTGTTCGGGGGTCTGTCCACACTTTCTCCTCCATAAATCTAGACTTTCTCTATGCTCAGGAAAATCCGAAGAGAGTCAGCCCGCTCAGCAGTCCTGTGGCCTTCTTGCATTTGTTTTTCCAAAGTGGTTGTTTTCACACCTTCCAGTTTTCCACACCTCCTGCTAGGTCCTTTGATCCTATTTGCAAGTCCGGCAGTGAACTTGGCCACTTCTGCTTTGTTAGTGAGAGTTAAAAAAAAAAAATCATTTGAAACAACTTTGTTTTTTCTGCAAATTATAGTATTGTTTTGAGTTCGGAGGTACCAGACCCCTCTAATGCCTTGATCCAGCGAATGTTAAAATATATGCCAGGCTAGTCTCTAGATGAGGCTTCCAGATTAAGATACTGAAGCTCTGTGTGAAACAACAAGCAGGCGGGGCTTCTCCTTCAGCTTGCAGATAGTGAGAAGGACAAATGCCAGAGTCTGGAGTAGAGTTTGAGGGCTGTGATGTAAACTAGAAGATGGACAGAGAGCGATGTTTGATGTCTGTTTGAATCTAAGGCTGTGCCTGTGGGAGAAACAAGATCCTTTTGGGATGTTAATGCTGTGAGCACCTCCATCATGGGCTCAGATTGTATAGATGTGTGTAAATAAGCCGTATATCACAAAGACACCACAGTCTCCGCTGTGGCCCATTGTGAAGGCAACACGAATCCTGGGTAAGTGCCTGGAACCTCGCACCGCTCGGAGATTGGGGTGGCATGCAACAGAATAATTTCTAACTCGTTTCCATTGTATTCTTCAGGGTGTTTTGTTATCCATGCTCTCAATACCTATCCATTTTTTTTTTTATTTTTTGCCATCACATACCCCGACATGCCTCATAACCGATGGCGGAGCAGGAGAGCAGTCCTTTTTTGTTAGGAAAAGGAGTCACAAAAGAGTTCCCCTTTTTAAAAAAAATACACAAATATATACCAGTATATAAAGAAATACTGTATTTAAACAATTTGTGGATGTGGTTTCCTCTTTGCAACAGTTCCCTCGCACGTACTCAACAGGTGTGAGCGCTTTCCACGGAGACGGGGGGTTAGAGGTGAGGATATCCCTGATAAATAGGGCAGAGACAGGCATGGAAGGTCCCAGGTTTTATAACAGCCTGTACGCCAACCACTCAGCTATGAGCAGTGCAAGGACAAAGTGATTCCTGAAAGTCTGGATTTCCGAAGCAGGTAGGGATGAGGCCTTCGGTTCCACAGGAGGCAAGGCAGGACATCCAAGCAGAATGTGACCCCTCACTGGGTCATATGCTGGTGCTGCTCGGCTGTAGCTTGATGCTGCTGGAAGTTGTGCTGTAGAAGTAGGAGGAAGACCTGCGGGACTGGAGGGTTTTTGCCAAGTACCAAAGGAAGATGAGGAACCCTGTGGGGAGAGGAGGAGCAGAAGGAAACATGAAAGGAGGAGTTGGAGAGCATGCCAAGACTTGTCCTCCTGTGCTATGGTTACCAGACGTCCCCGTTTCCCGGCGCAGACAAGTGAGGGGAACACTAAGGTTAGAAACAGAATAATAAAGTTGGGAGGGACCCCAAGAGGCATCTAGCCCAACCCCCTGCAATCACAACTTCAGCAACACCCAACCTCTGCTTAAAAACCTCAAAGGAAGGATCGTCTACCACCTTCAAGGTAGCCTCATGCACCACAGTGGACCAGCCACCAGAGGGCAAAAAGGTCCCAGATGCAAGGTCCAGGTAGGGCTGAGAAAGACTCCGTGTTGGAGAGCCCCCAAGAGCCACTGCCAGTCAGTGTGGAGCAGAGGTGGGCTAAAGGGCCGCTTTGCATGCAAAATGTCCCAGGTTCAATTGCTGTTGGCATCTTCAGGTAGTGCTGAGAATAAGTCCCTGCCTGAAAACCTGGGCAGCCTCTGCTCCTACTAATGTGAACCCTAACATGGAGGGTAGATGGGACTTTAAGAAGCCCTCTGCTTCTTTTGGTGGAGTTGCTTTGGATTATGTACACTCACTCACTCTCCTGCAATTTTGTGGTCAAACAAGATCCCACTGAAATGAAGGGGGCTTTTTTCTTTTCTTTTTTGCAGTGCAAACTGCAAGCGTGGAGGCCCCAATCCGCACCAGTATTGTCGCAAGGGAGGAAAAGGCTAAGAACCCCAAGCTTCCATATTAGGATCTGTCTCCCTGCCCCATGTCAAAAAACACAAAACCCACAACCCTATTGACTAATGTCACATGTAGTTTGGCTCTTGGGCTGATCCTGAAGATGCTGTCCTGGTAATAAACTGCAAGCCGAAGAATGTGACTCAAATGGTGGCCAGGGCCGGATTTAGGTTTGATGAGGCCCTAAGCTACTGAAAGTAATGGGGCCCTTTATATGTCCAGCTATCCTTTGTCAACAACAAATTGTCGCTGTTTTTCGTGTTGAATATATGCTATACGGTAATTATGGATCTAATAGGTATCTAAAGCCATTTGCACATAACAAAATATGTATTTATCAAAGTAATTGTTGAACTGAAATACAATTAAGAAGTAGTATATATATTAATAGTGGTGGGAGCCAAGAGAGTGGGGCCCTAAGCTATAGCTTGTTTAGCTTATACAGTGGTACCTCGAAAAATTCGTAAGTAAAAAAAAGCGATTTCCCCATAGGAATGCATTGGAAACGGAAAATTCGGAAAAATTCATAAGTCGAGTAAACCCCATCTAAAACTGCCAATGGATGTCCTTCGGATGTTGAAAATTCGTAGGCGTGTGGGAACTTTTTTCATTCGTAAGTCGAAAAATTCGTATGTCGAGTAATTCGTAAGTCGAGGTACCACTGTATGTAAATCCAGCACTGATGGCAGCTGGTTCCCCTTTGGGACTGGTAGGGCAATAGGCGAGGAGGTCAACAGTAGGTGGCGCTAGAGCCAACGACAAGCAGAGCCACCCCTTGGACTGGCTGTAATGAAGGCGGCAGCCAGGTAGAGACTAAGGTTGGTGGGACAGTGCCCTGTTCACCCCTAATAGACCAACTTCCAGTGGAGAGAAGAAACGGTGACAAAATGGCAACCCAAATAAGTGAAGGGAGGAAACAGCTGCCACCCACTGACCTTGGAGTGAGTTGATGATGGTGAAAAGGTACACGGACACCAGCTTGAAGGTTCCAGAGCTGAAGGAGAAGAAGGCCAGCCCCCAAGGGATGCCTAGCACACAGCTCAGCCCCAGGAGCATCACGGCATATCCCCACTGAAATCGCAGCTTGAGGATCGCTTGCACCATCGCGCCCAGCATGATGGTGTTGAAGAAGAGCACCAGGCTTAGAAAGCCCAGATTCAGGAAGTTGTTGATCTCTTTTTTGGTGATCCAGCAGCTGGAAAAGAAGAGGGAGGGAGCAGGCATGAGGGATGTGGCACAGTGTCCCAAAGCATGTTCATAAGAACTTTAAAAGATCCCCGTTGGATCAGGCCAATGGCCCATCTAGTCCAGCATCCGGACCTCACAGTGGCCGACCAGGAGAATCAAGCCCAGACAAACAAGCTTAGGAACTTTAGAATTTCTTTCCCCCTTCTTTCAAGATCAGAAATGACTGAAATAGGGGCACCCATGTTTGCATCTTGGAAGATTGCTAATCAAAAGTTTGAGTGAGGTGTGTTTGTCAGAACATTTTGGGGACAGACTGTAGCGCTCTGGAGACATCCATTTGGGTGAGGGACACAACCAAGGATGTCCTTTTGTCAATCCATTGTGGGACTTTCAAAGTTCATTGAACATCTGAGGGCAGAAGAAAGCCCATTTTACACCCTCTCCGCCTGCTGCCACCGGGAACTGCAACCCAACTACCTGGCATCCCTTAGGGGCAAAGCTGTCTGGTGCTTTCTGGAACCTTGCTAGTGTGGAACCCGTATGGAGCAGGAACATGGACGAAAGGAGTAAGAAAACCACCTGGGGCCAGATTAAATGGTGGCCAACCCTCCACAGGCCACATCTGATAAGTGGATCCCACCCCAGGCCCAAGCAGCACTAAATTTAAATGGGCTGAATGCACATTGTGCTTGCAGAGGAACCATCAGGAGCAGTGCATGCAGGGGTTGGAAATGTGGAGAAATAGGGTAGCAGAGAGAGAGAGAGAGAAAGCCCACTCCTGTCTCTGCCCTGCCCACTACCAGGAAAAGGCTTCTATACTTCTGGTTTATGGCTAAACTGTGAATGCAGCTAGCTGAGTCAACTTGGCTATGAGAGGACATGCAACCCCCCCCCCAAACCACTTACATTGTTGTATTGGTATATTCCCCAGAGGATTCATACACTTTAATGGTGAGATGTCCGTAATGCGACTGGTTGATCACAGAGATCAGCAGAACAATGAATATGGGAAGACCTGCAAGGCAGAGGACAATATGCATTAATGTTTCTACCCCACTTCCCTGGGTGGTCCTTGGCACCTGCATCCACCCCCCTGCCCCCCCTGCATACATGCATTTTATTTCTAAGTATTTGCAAGTCACATACAAAAATCTCCAAAGCAAGCAAAAGTGAACTATGCTAGATAAAAAATTCAAACCAGTAAGAAAGTAAAAAAAGAAACACAACCACAAAGAATGAAATTGCTCTGAACAGCAGACAGTGGATCCAAAATGAGGATGGATTCTGCCCTCCTGTTGGACCCAAGGGGTTCTGAAGGGGGTCAAATGTTCTCAAAGGCTTTTTGTGAGTGGTCGACAGGAACAGAGCCAGAAAGACAGAATGCCCTCCCTTGTCCCACAACTCAGAAATGTATCTTGGGGTATGGGCAAGGAAAGGGGGCAGCAGCTGCTCCCCAAGCTTGAGAAGAGGTATGGGAAGCCTCAGTCTTCTCAGGGGCCAAATGTTGCCCCCTAAGCCTCTCTTAACTGGCCCTCAGGACTCTCCCCAGGCCACACCCTTCCTGAGTGGCTTGGCCTGGCTGGGATGTGTCCTTCAACTCTGCTAGACTGAAGGAGGAAAGGGAGGGCTGTGCGTGGAAGCCAGCAGATTGCAGAAAGGCAAAATGCACATTTCTGGCTCTGCCCACTTTTGCCACTAGCCCCACCTGCCACTGGCATGGGTTCCCTGGAAGGGTTGCCTGGGGCTGAAAATGGCTCCCAATCCCAGCTCTATGAGGTCACTCCCACCCCAACTTCAGGCACTAAACCTGAATTTATGTATTTTTTACCACAGATAAAAGTTTCCAGTTCAAAGCAGAGGGAGAGGGTACCACTTCTGAATATTTCCCTATGTAAAAAAAAGCTACTTCCTGTCAATTGACCTAATCCTGCAGGATTAGGCCAATGGCTGGATCAGGTCCCAGGTTCAACACCCAAAGGCATCCCCAGGTAGAGATAGGGAAGACCCTGAGTGGTATTCAACATTAGTCCTGCTCAGAATAGACCCCACTGAAGTTAATGGCCAGCATTACCTTCAGCTCATTAATTTCAGTGGGTTTACTCTGGGTAGGACTCAGCTGAATACCAGCCCCTGGAGGCCCACACCCAGTCAGCATAGACAATGCTGAGCCCAATGGACCACCTGTTTGAGTTGGCATAAAGTAGCCTACTTTTGTGATAGAGGCCAGATTCGAACTGGGGGCTTCCCAGCAATCTGTCCACACTCTGAGCCACTCCACTGCATCAGATGCTTTCTCTCCACATATGGGTCTTCTTCTCTTGCAGCACAGCTTCCTAATGGACCTGGTCGCAACCTTCTTTAGCTTTGTCCACAAGAGACCTGCACCACCCCCAGCGACCCCTGGCCACTCACCCCAGCCCACCAGGCAAAGCTTAAGGAGCAGGTGCTTGATGTCGGAATTGAAGACTCTGATCACAAGGAGGTACAGGCTGTAGCCCTCGATACCCATCCAGGTCAGGCAGGCCAGCACCCCGAAATGCAGAAACATGGCGCCAGATTTGCAAGCTACATCACCACCAGTAGGGGCCAGAGGCACTGCGATGAGGAAGCTCATGTCGAGGAGGAAGATGGCCCAGAGGAGGTTCATGTGAACGTAGACAATGTTGTCCCCTTGCTTCCTCCTGGGGAGGAGAGAGAGTGTGATATTTCTTTCCCAATTGTGTGTGGGATTCCCCACCCCAAGCTTCAGTCAAACCATACACTAAGTCTCCCGGGATATGGCTTCAATCAATGTTTTGATATAATCAGTGCCTTACTCTTTCTCAATACAAGCCACACATGTCTGTCACATGCACACCTGGCTCCAGCAGTCCATAGGCTTTTCTCCATGGCGTTCCTCTTCAGAGCTGCGGCAGCTGGTGGCCAGAATAAGACTGCCCTAAACTATGTATTCCCAAGGAAAGACCCACTTGCTTTTTCCTGGGATACTCCTCTTCCATGCTTCTACTTTGGTGGCTTGAGGTCAGTGCAGAAAAAAACGCAACCGAGCTCGCTTGTGAGACAACGGCCTGGCTCGCACATAACACAAAGCCATGGTTCCTTGAACTATGGGGCTGTTGGGAGTTGTAGTGCAAAACATCTGGAGGGAACCAGGTTGTGGAAGCCTGCTCTGACTTTTCACCTTTTCTGCATCTCTCCTCCATCCTCTGTTGATTATTCTTGCCCCTCTCAGTCCATGATTCCCTGTTGGATCTCCTCCTAGGATCCAGCAAGTCTTTCTCCTGGGCTGTCTCCCCAATCCCCCAGGACTTCTGCCCTATTTGGAGCAACATTTTTGATCTGCCTTACTTTGTGCAGAGGAAGAAGAAGATGGTGAAGAACGATGCCACGGCTGAAATGATACACCCTATGTAACTGATCAAGGTCAGGTAGACCTGGTGGCTGCGGTCGATTTCTGGGGAGGACACCTGAAGGTGGAAGGAAACAGTTTAAAAGGGGCAAAGAATGGGGGGGGGGGTTACAGGAAGATCTTTGCACAGGTCTACCTGGCATGGGAGCCACCAGTACTCACCATTAGCACAGCAAAAAAGGTGAGATGGTCACAGCGGCAGATGGTTCGGTCCGCTCCTCGTTCTGCTTCACAGCCAGATGAATTCCACTTGCCTGGATGGCCAGCTAGGGGTGAAAAGGAGAAGCCTCACTGCAGGCAGGTGCCCCCAGGTAGAGGAAGTGAGCAAAGCCATACATTGCAAGGGACTGAGCTAGATGACCCTCTGGGTCCTTTACAACTCTACAATTCTATGGAGATATATATATATATAGTCTGGTCCACCACATGGTCTAAGGGATGGTGGACTGGCCCACGATTGAAAAAGGTTGCTGACTCCTGTTCTACAACATATACAATGTGGGAGAGGTCTGCTGGGTTCTACTAATCCAGACAGAAAGTTCCCTGCACCCATAAGATTCAGTCGGCCTTTACTAGGGACCGAGAGTTTTGTATGGCAGGACCCCTGTCCTGTGGAACTCGTGCCAATGGAGGCTTCTCAGGAATCGTCCCTGCCTGCACCTAGATGTCTCACAAAAGAGGTTGTTATTCAGGAAGGCCTCTGAAACTTGAACTGCTTTTGTCCCAACCAGTTTCCAACCAAGAGGCATGTCCAGAACTGTGATTCATGCAGAAACTCCAGACGGTGATAATTCATACATGCTGCCAAGGTACATCATTTCAGGTGGAAAAAGGGCCCCTCCATTTTTTAACACAGAGAAAAGTCTGCTTCAGCTCTCAGAAATTTGGAAGGCTCTGGCCCAAATAGTCTGTCCTTATTGTGGGCTACTGCAGGGGGAGGGTGTGATCTGCACACCTGGTTTCGCATGCTCTCAAGGAGCAACCAGATGCAGGGAATGTGGAAGGAGGGCTCAGGGGAATTCCTTCCAAACATCTCACCCACCCCAGATACTGTAGGAACTTACCTTCAGAGCCAATGTCCCAGAACACACACTGGGGAGTCACGTTCGACTGAAAGAACAATAGGAGAGGGTGAATTTAACACAGGTGATTTAGAAGCCAAAAACAGGGAAATGTTGCTGTTCAGTGAGGTGTCCCTACAGCTTCTTCACAACTACACATTCTCTTAAGTATACTTCCACCCAGTGAAACAGAGATAGAAAGACAGGAGCAATATACTTTGGGAAACAGGCAGTAAAAGCATCTGCTTTGCATGCAGAAAGACTTAGTTTCAATCCCCCATGGGAAGTTTTTAATGTTTGGTATTTTATCGTGTTTTTAATATTCTGTTGGGAGCAGCCCAGAGCAGCTGGGGAAACCCAACCAGATGGGCAGGGTATAAATAATATATCATCATCATCTCCAGGTAGGGTTGGGAGAAACACCTGTCTGAAAATATAGACAGCTGCTGCCAGTCAGTGTAGGAAATACTGAGCTAAATAGATCAATGATCCAACTCCGTATAAGGCAGCCCCTTATATCCTAGTGGAAGCAAATGGCAAAATCTGCACAGGAGGGAGGAATTGGCAGGTTACAGAAGTGCAGAAGGATTTCACAGAATCAAAGAGTTGGAAGGGACCAATCTAGTCCAACTCCTTACATTGCAGGAAGCACAGTTTTTGCAAGAGTGCAAAAAAACATGTTTAGGGTGAGGAGTAAAAATAGCTCTGTGAGGACTGGGCATGCTTAGTGGGGGGCAGAATCCTGACTGTAGAGAAGAGATTGGAAAATAGGGGTTCGGTTCCAAGAACAAGCAGCCACAGAATAATTTCAGCACAGGGAGTTGTCACTTGGTGGTGTTTTTCTCTTTGAAAAAGTGACCAGGCAAAAATTCTTGGAAGGTTCCACATGCAATGCTAAAACTTGAGTTGTAAGTTCATACTGGAAAACAGCCCAGCTTTAGGGAGAATTTAGCCACATCAGAAGGAACACCAGCAGATCCCGTGATCTTCTGAGTACAATGAAGGTTTTCAGGGCCTACCGGAAGACTGTTGTGCCAGAAGGTGAGTGCCACCCGCTCCTCTCTGAGCAGGCCATGGACTAAAGTGTTCCAGATGGAGAGGCCAACCACTTTCCCACCCAGGATCTGGTCAGAAGAACTTTGATCCTGCAGGAAATAAAGATCGGAGCATTTGAGACCACCCAAGTCACATCTTTTTATAGAGCCCATTTGTGCCATAATATGCCTTTGCAGTTAGTGTGTGCATACCAAGGCATTCCAAAGTCCACCTGCATGTCTGTCCTCTTGGGGCAGTATTGCTTCATGAAACCTGGCTCTGCCCAACCTTCCCTCCATGCGGACCTGATCCTGCCTGTACACAGTCACCACCATCACAGAATTTGAGTCTCTTTCTTCCAACAGTTGCAGAACCCAAGGACTTCATGCCACGACCTGAAGTTGTTCAAATGCAGCTGAAGTTTCTGCAAGTATGGAATTTATCCCTGGCTTGGAAGACGTTTCAGTTGATGCCCTAAAGCAGGGAGCTAATTTGCTCAGTTTTCAGTTAAGTGATGCTTAATTGTTCCCTTCTAGTTTGGAGCTTCCTGTGCTCCATATTTCATCCAGGAGCATACAAGCTAGACCCAAGGGAAATCAGCCGGGGTTGGGGCCTAGAGACTTCAAGGCAAGCAGGACATGTTTCTGGCTACAGCTCCTGGCAAGCAAGGAGAATCCCAAATCAGACAACATGCTATTAGTTCAGTGCAACAGTAAAAAAAAAAAAGACTAGAAAGCAACAAAGTGGCTGTGAACTTGTCCCTGATAGCTTGCAGGTTTGTGTGGTCTTGCTAAGCCATAGATTGCTTACTGTGTTGCCCAAATCAGGTCACAGAAACCTTATATGCAACACATTTAGCCCTATCAACCATTAGGCAACAGATTTTGGGCCTACTGTTCAAAAAAGAGAAACTGTCTAGAGCAGGGGTAGGCAACCTAAGGCCCGTGGGCCGGATGCGGCCAAATCACCTTCTCAATCCGGCCTGCGGGCGGTCCTGGAATCAGCGTGTTTTTACATGAGTAGAATGTGTGCTTTTATTTAAAATGTATCTCTGGGTTATGTGTGGGGCATAGGAATTCGTTCATTCCCCCCCCCCCCAAAAAATATAGTCTGGCCCACCACATGGTCTGAGGGACGGTGGACCTGCCCACGGCTGAAAAAGGTTGCTGATCCCTGGTCTAGAGAATGTCTTTTAAAAAACAAAACCAGAAGAAAAAGCAAAAGAAAAAAACCCCACTTTATCCCTAGGGGAATTATACAGTGAATAACATAGTACCTGGTGAAAAAAGTCACTCTCTGCCTCTCCCTGGCCACAAGTGCATAAACAGCCATTTAAAAGTACTCCAGCGTATCCTCCCTCTCAACATATTATTATTATTTGTTATTCTTTATTAAATTTGTTAGTCCTTTTATTAAGCCCAAGACAACCCAAAGCGACCATATGGGCATCATGCAGAATCTCAAAGCAGCAACTGCTCTCCTTGTCTCACCAGCAGATAATTTGCAAAAGCAATCTGGAGGACCAGGATGAGATATAACAGAACAAGAAGGGGATGAAATTTCATTGTGTTCCACGCCACCCCCATCTCTGGGCAGTGAGAGACTCCTGGGGTTCTAGGCACTTACCCAGCTTTGGTTTCCTTTGAATGAGGGTTGGTTGAGATTTGTGGTACCTTTAGGATATATGAAGTGCTTTTTTTCTAGAAAAATAGATGCCGGTACTTGCCATGAAGTTGTTACAGTAAGTGCCACACTTTTTAACAAAAGGAAGAAGAGAGGTGCCGGTACTGTGTACCGTTGAGTACCCTCTGGAAAAAAAAGCACTGGATATATGGTTTATTTTAAGATGTTTATTTTAAGCATCTTAAAAAGCAAAGACATCACCTTGCCGACCAAAGTCCGTATAGTTAAAGCTATGGTTTTCCCAGTAGTAATGTACGGAAGTGAGAGCTGGACCATAAAGAAGGCTGATCGCCGTAGAATTGATGCTTTTGAATTATGGTGCTGGAGGAGACTCTTGAGAGTCCCGTGGACTGCAAGAAGATCAAACCTATCCATTCTCAAAGAAATCAGCCCTGAGTACTCACTAGAAGGACAGATCCTGAAGTTGAGGCTCCAGTACTTTGGCCACCTCATGAGAAGAGAAGAATCCCTAGAAAAGACCCTGATGTTGGGAAAGATGGAGGGCACAAGGAGAAGGGGACGACAGAGGATGAGATGGTTGGACAGTGTTCTTGAAGCTACTAACATGAGTTTGGCCAAACTGCGAGAGGCAGTGAAGGATAGGCGTGCCTGGCGTACTCTGGTCCATGGGGTCACGAAGAGTCGGACACGACTGAACGACTGAACAACAACAATATGGTTTATTTACAAATATATACAACCTGAGTACTTTGGCCACCTCATGAGAAGAGAAAACTCCCTGGAAAAGACCCTGATGTTGGGAAAGATGGAGGGCACAAGGAGAAGGGGATGACAGAGGATGAGATGGTTGGAAAGTGTTCTCAAAGCAACTGGTATGAGTTTGGCCAAACTGCGGGAGGCAGTGGAGGATAGGCGTGCCTGGCGTGCTCTGGTCCATGGGGTCACGAAGAGTTGGACATGACTGAATGACTGAACAACAACAACAACCTGAGCTTAAGATGGAAGGGTATTTACACCCTAACAGAACTTGCTTCTCCCTTCGTTACTGCCTTGGATTCAAGCACAAATCAAACATGGGTCTGTGTCCAGCTTCTCAACCGTCTTTCTTGCTGCTCAGCTCTCACACAACTACCCTGGTTTCTAAGTACCAGGCAGCTGAGAGGAAAGGTCCATCCATTTGCCCTTTGGCACAAGGCGACTTCATCGGTTATGCTAATCATGGTGCTTAAGCAGTCAGCTACGGCCATTGTCTTACAGTTGCCTAGAGAAAGGGGCTGGTTTAGCAGGCTTGTTCCCATACTGTCTACCCTCACAGATACAGAAACCTCAAAATTGGAAGGCACTCAGGGCATCATACAGACTTATTCCCCTCCAAAAAAGAAACGCTATAGCTTAAAGATGCCACCATCTAGTTCAAGAAAGATCTCAATAAGTTGGGCAGGGATTGCTTTGCCAAATGGTGCTGAAGCACCTGGTGCTCTTTCTGCAGAAACTCATCCCTGAAGGAGCTTCACATCTCTGTGCCTGATAGGTGGGTTTCCTTGGTGAACGTACCCATGGCCTCTCTGCACATCCTTACCTGAAAGAGGGTGGAGCTTGAAACCACCAGCAGCACTGCCCTCGGTGTAGCAGGCCTGCGCCCGAGTTTGGGTTTTGCGAGGGTGACTTTGTCCAGGAACGCTTTGGGCAGCATCACTTCAAAGCCACGAACCTCTTTGTCCCCCTGCAAAAAGAGAATAAAAGGCTTCGTAAGCTGAGAAGAAGGAAGAAGAAAAGGGGGTGGGCACTGGCCAGGTACGTTTTGGTTTCTCTCAGCTTCTCATTTTCCCAGCCTTAAGTTCTGTTCTTTGCCTTTCAATTTGCAATTAAAAAAAACAAAACATAATGAAAACTAATTAGAATTTTAGTGCTAATTTATCCCGATGTACACGTTTGTATGCATTTTTGCTTAATGTGAACTTAAAGGTAATGAGCGTTCCCCCACATCAAATGGGGTGCGCCTTTTTGCGCGGTCGCGAGTAGCCCCATTGGGTCACAGGTGCAGCTCCTGGTTGTTGGTCTTGGCATCGCCTTCCCCAGGTTGGGATACCTGTGGACTCCACCTACTCTAGCAGCCGCCCAATCCCGGCTGGGGAGGTGTTGCCAGGGGGATTGGCCAGGTAGAAGGAGGGATTATACAGTACACACAATAGAACTTGAGTCATACCTGGGAAGCGACCATTGGATTCAGAGCTTCCCCACCCTCCACTCCCTCTATTGATGCTTACTTTGCAGGTTTAACCACCTTTTTCCACAGCCACACAGGCACGCAGGCGTTGCTATGACAAGGTCGCTGTTAAAGGGCCAGAAAGGACTTTCCCTGCATTGGCAGATTTCGCCTTTCCCGTAGCAATTCGTCACAACTTTGGCAGTTGCAGGCCTTGGGCAGAATCCTTTAGTCATCTACAAGATTGGGGGGGCATGGGGTGGTGACCCCCGCCCCCATTGCGGTGGCGATAACAGGGTTCCAGTTAAAGGGGTCTCATGGGGAGGCATTGACCATACGCCCAGGGTCGTCACTGCCCTCCTCTTCCAGTGGCAGCGAACATAGGGGGGCGGGCTATCTGCTTGAACATATGTTCTCCAGACTAGCCCACTTCCCAATCATGCTGGATAACCCTGAAGTTACCCTGAACCCCGGCTGGGGGGCTGGGAAGGATAAACGGCCAATGCCTGAGCCAAGGTCTTCCTAATCTGAATATTAATAAAGTTTTGGCCAATTTAATCCCATAGAATGTTGTCACACATCGTTATTTGCCTCAGGGGCTGCCCCGGGGTCCGGGGGACTCCGCCTGGCCGCGCAAAGGGACTCCTAACCATTACGTCCAGTCGTGTCCAACTCTGGGGTTGTGGCGCTCATCTCACGTTACTGGCTGAGGGAGCCAGCGTACAGCTTCCGGGTCATGTGGTCAGTATGACTAAGCCGCTTCTGGCGAACCAGAGCAGCGCATGGAAATGCCGTTTACCTTCCCACCAGGGCACTACCTACTTGCACTTTTGACGTGCTTTTGGACGGCTAGGTGGGCAGGAGCTGGGACCGAGCAACGGGTGCTCACCCCGTGGTGGGGATTCGAACCGCCGACCTTCTGATCAGCAAGCCCTAGGCTCTGTGGTTTAGACCACAGCGCCACCCACAGCACCACCGCCACTTATTGCAAAGCAATTTCCGCAATATGTTGGCATGTGCTATTTTCACTAAGATAGGCCTTTTTATGAACACTTTGCCCTGGTATATGCACTTTTGTACACGTTACTTGGCAAAAATTGGAAAAGTGTGGGCTGTGAAGATTGGCTGCATTTCTGTTTTCATGCTGCGTCAGAAAATATGAATGAGGCAAGTTTGGTGTTAATTGCGAACTGAACTGAATTTATTCCCTACAGAAGAGATCGAAATATAAAGCTCTGACTGAGGTGCTGATGAGGAATAATATTTACTTTAAATGGGAGTTCCCGGAAGGGCTCTCATTTATGTATAATCAGACAAGGGTGAAAGTAACCACGGAACTGGAAGCAGAAAGGTTTTGGAGAAAACTTGAAAAATCAATGGGAGAGGGGGAAATAGAAGGAAATAAAAGGAGGGAAGGAGATAACGAAGACGAGGAAGAGCTAGAGGGGGAAGAGGAGCAGCTAGAATAGACAAATTGCTGTTAAACTGAACTGATAGAGTATTAATATTGCAGAGAGATAAGAATTTTAATCTGCTACATTTTAACGTGGGTGCTATCTACGCCACATGTAAGAGGAATATATGCGATAGTTCTGCCTTTGTTTTTTTCTTTTGTTTTATTTTTCTTTTTGTTTGTGTCTTCTTGTCTTTGTTGGTTCTTTTTTTAAAAAAAAAAGCCCTTAGCAATAGACCTTGAACTCCAAAGAGCTGATTCAAAATTTATGCTTTAATAAACTTTTGACTAAGAGATATGGATCTAAAAGTGATTACTTGGAACGTAAATGGACTAAATAATAAGGTAAAAAGAAACCGGGTAGAACATCTGTTAAAGAAGAAAAAATTAGATGTAATATGCTTACAAGAAACGCATATCAAAAAAGCCCACCGCCAGTTACTTGTAAATAGGAAATTAGGGGACGAATTTATTTCATCTGACATAAAAAAAAAGAGAGGAGTAGTGATGTATATCAATCCGAGGTTAAGGCCAGAACAAATAACCAAAGATAACGAAGGTAGGATCATAGTAGTTAAACTTCAAGAGAAGCAGGAAAAGATCATTGTAATGGGAATCTATGCCCCAAATGAAAAAAGAGCAGAATTTTATAAAAAGGTCGAAAATATATTATTGGACTACATGGACCAAAAGATTATACTAATGGGAGATCTGAATGGGGTTGTATCACCACAAATAGATAAACGAAAGGAAGATAATTGTTTAAGACAAGGGAAATTACCGAAGACCTTTTTCGGAATGATAGACAATTTGGACCTACAAGATGCGTGGAGGTGTAGACATCCCACACAAAGACAATTTACTTTCCTCTCCCACCCAAACGATTCAGAAAGTAGAATTGACTCAATCTGGGTCTCAAAAGGCTTACTACTGAGATGCGAAAAGGTAGAGATATTGCCCAGAACCCTCTCCGATCATAACCCAGTATATATGGAGCTATCAGGAAGAGCAGAAGGAGTAAGGAGATGGAGACTAAATGAGCTTCTGTTGAATGACGAGACGGTAATCAGAAAGGCCGAAAAGGTCCTAGCTGATTATTTTGAAATGAATTATAATAAAGAAGTCGATATAAACACGGTCTGGGATGCGGGGAAATCTGTAATTAGGGGTTTCTTTATAAGCCAAAGTATTTGGAAAAGAAGACAGAAAAATAAAAAACTAGACGAGTTATTAAAGGAAATAAGACAGAATGAACTAGCATTAATGAAACCTAAGAAAGGGAATAAAGGGGAGATAGAAAGGAATATCAAACTACTGCAGACTCAGGTCTCTACTATATTAGATAAAGAGATAGAAAATAAAATAAGATATCTTAAACAAAGGAGCTTTGAATTCTCAAATAAGACTGGCAAATACCTAGCATGGCAACTAAAGAAAAAAGAAAAAGAAAGACTAATAGAGAAAATAATGGATCAGGGAGAACCGATCACAGATCCGAAAAAAATAACAAACCTATTTGTAGAATTTTATACAGATTTATACAAAGAAGAGAAATCAGATCAGGCGGAGATAGAGAAGTATATAAAGAAAACCAACCTATGGGAAATTGATGGAAACGAGAGACAAATTATAAACGAACCAATTACAGCAACAGAATTAAAAGAAGCAATTAAAAAATCTAAGACAGGTAAATCCCCAGGTGTGGATGGTCTACCAGCGTTATTCTACAAAAAATTTGAAAAATTTTTGAATGAGCCTTTGAGGATGGTCATGAATAGAATTTGCGACAAAGTGATTATCCCTAAATCTTGGGAAGAAGCACTCATTTCTGTGATCCCCAAGCAAGGAGTAGATAATAATCAGGTTAAAAATTTCAGACCAATTTCTCTTTTAAACAATGATTATAAACTGTTCACTGGAATTATAGCAAATCGGTTAAAGAAAATATTGGGAGAGAAGATGAACAAAGATCAGACGGGCTTTTTGCCAAGTAGACAAATGCACAGTAATGTAAGGAATGTAATTGGTGTTTTGGAATATTTGAGTGTAAAGAAAGAGAAAAAGGCAGCACTTCTACTCCTAGATGCCGAGAAAGCCTTCGATAGAGTATCATGGCCATTCCTCAAAGGGGCAGTAGGTTTACTAGGATTTGGTCAAAAAATTTCAAATGCAGTCGAAGCAATTTATAAGACCCAAAGAGCTAAACTTATAATAAACAACGCAATATCAGGAGAAATAAGGATACAAAGAGGCACAAGACAGGGTTGTCCTTTATCTCCTTTACTTTTCATACTGAGTTTGGAGTTTTTGTTGGAGAACATACGGAACGATGAAGGAATTAAAGGTATCAAAAACGGAGGAGATGTCCATAAAATTAAAGCATTCGCAGATGATGTAATTATCATGGTAGAGGACCCAACGGAAAGCATTAAACAAAGTATAGTAAGAGTGACTTCCGGTTAGGTGCCGAGTCAATGGCGGACGGGAGTCCGACGGCTCCGTCCTCCGTTAGGCGATAGGGAGCTCCGTGCCTGCGCCACGGGTCCCTTAAAGCCACGGGAAGAGCGTCCCGTGGACCGACGGCTTCGTGGGTCCCAGACGTGCTGTCTCCGCTCCTGATTTACCCTCGTAAGGGGGAGAATCGGGCGAGCGGAGCCCCAGCACGGGACTGAAGAAGCGGCTGCCTGCGGAGGATCAAAGCAGCGATCCCGCCAGACCCGAGCACCCGGCACTTCCTACATAGAAACTTCCAAAGAAACTCTGTAAGTCAAAAATTTGGATTATTTTACAAGTTTAAAGAGCACTGCTTGCAGAGGAAACTCCAAAAGGAAGCCTGTTCCCTTTGAACTGTTTGCGCGAGCTTGGTAGCGCTAAAGGATCAAAGCCGCGGCTAACGGGAAAGTTTTGCGAACTCTGCCAAACTTTTTAAAAGTGATTTAAAAGTTGTTTAAAGTTTGTTTAAAGATCCAAAAACAGTTGATATGGCAAAAGAAGAAGCCCCTCACCCTCTGGATTAGGATTCCGGGTCAGTAGCGGGCTGGGATATATTGTTGCCATTTTTTCTTTGTTGGTGTTCCAGTGTTACAGTGACTGTTTACCAGTGGAGATACTTTGACTCTTTTACAGCCAGATACAAGCTACTTTAAAGACTTGGTGGTTACACTGCAAGTGAGAAAACAGTTACTGGCTTGGGCTATTTAAAATAGACTCTTCTTGGCTTTAAGGAATTTATAATTCTGAAAAATCTGAACTCTTTGCCTAAAAGTTGGATTAATGGACTATTGTGGACTCCTGGCTCAGCAGCCTCTTTGTTCTCAGAAAGCTAGCTGCAGGCCACCTGGTGTTTACTTTTGGGACTGTTGGTCTTCTGCTGTGAATGTCTGAGATTGTTACTATAGCAACTGGAGTGACCTTGAGATTACAGTTACAGAGCCCACAAGGAATGGAACTTAGATCTAAAGGAACTGGCTCTGAAAAAAGGAAAGGCTCTGTTTCCTTAACTCTTCAGGAACAAATGGAGAAATTGGCTGCAAGTGTGGCAGAAATTGCAGAAGGCTTGAAAAGTGTCACCGAAGGGTTGAAGCAAACACAAGAATCGGTGAATGCTATTGGTGCATCAGTGAATACAACAGTTAACTCTGCAATAGAAAAGCTCCAAGTGGATATTAAGGCCGATATTAAAGCCTCCACCCAAACGTTAGAAAAATCGATTGGCCAAATTGAGGAAAACGTAAGAAAGAACAGAGACGAAATTAATAAAATTGGGCAGGAGGTGACCACGTTAAAAAAGGACTCGGAGGAAATTAAAGTGGTCAGAGAAAAAAATAAAAAAGGTGGAGGAAAAATTGGACAATTTGGATTTGGAGCAGATCGAAAATATTGGAACACGACAGAGGACTGTGGAAGAGTCTCTTGCTTTTCTGCAACTACATCAGAGAGAAGGAAACCTAAGAATAAGGGGTCTTCCAGAATTGGAGGGGGAAGACCTGAAAGCCTATATTGTGGAACTATTCTCGACTTTTTGGGAGTTAGAAGAGGTAAACGTCTCAGCACGCATAGTGAAGGCCTTCAGATTTGGACCAAGAGGTTCCAGAGGAAAGAAAAGCACTAAAACAGTCAGTGACTGTTTGATTGTGCTACACGATAGACACGACAGAGACTATTTTCTGGATTTACACTACAGAAACAACCTGGTGGTACAGCAGAATAAAGTAATTTTTTACAAGGATATCCCCAGATTCTTTTTAGATAAAAGAGCTCCCTATAACGACCTGGTGACGGAGCTAAGAAGAAGAAAAATCTCCTTCAGTTGGGAATTTCCAGAAGGCCTGGCATTCACGTTTGAAGGGAAAAAGATAAGAATAAGGTCCTTGGCGGATAAGCAAAAGTTTTTGGACAAGCATCTGGAACATTTCAAAGGAACTCCATTGGATCCAGCACAGCTTTACAAGTTTCCAGAAGTATTTCCACCACCGCCGGGACCACCAGGACCAAGCCAAGATCCAGAACAAGATAAGAAAGGACAGGCAACTGGAGGAGAGGAATAAACAAAGAAATGGCGCTCAAGTTAATGACTTGGAACGTTCGGGGATTAAATCAGAGACCAAAGAGACGCAGAGTGTTTTACAGCATAGAAAAGAAGAATTTGGATATAATATGTTTACAGGAAACCCACATAGTTCGGCGTCACAGAAGATTGCTACAGAACAAAAAATTAGGCCAAGAGTTCATATCATCGGATAAGGTCAAGAAGAGAGGAGTAGTGATTTATGCAAAGGAGAAATATAGCCCAAGACAGCTATTTAAAGATGAAGAAGGGAGATACATCGCAATTGAAATTAATGTACAAGGCGAAAAATTTTTGATTCTGGGACTTTATGCACCAAATGATGGAAAGTCGATTTTTTACAAAAAAATCCATGATTTGCTGTTGGATTATTTGGACTATAAGGTAGTTTGCCTTGGAGACTTTAATGGGGCAGTTTCCACATTAATGGACAGATCTCAAAGAACAAAATTAACAAATGATGGGAAACTCCCAAAGACTTTTTTTGAAATGGTGGACAATTTGAATTTGGTAGATTCTTGGAGATTAAAAAATCCCACAGAAACAGAGGCAACGTACTTCAGCGAATCTCAGAAGTCATGGTCGAGGATAGATTATATCTGGATCTCGAATGAATTGGCTCCAAAATTACAAAAAGCAGAAATCGGTCCTAAAACGCTTTCAGACCATAATCCGGTACAGGTAAACCTAAAAATGATTTCCAAGGATTCTTTCAGGTGGAGAATGGATGATGCATTGATGAGAGACACCAAGCTAGTAGAAAGAGCGGCGAAAAAGATGAAAGAATATTTTCAAATTAATTGGAATTTAGATGTGGAGAAAAGGATTGCCTGGGATGCAAGTAAGGCGGTAATGAGAGGATTCCTCATTAGTGAAAAGGCAAAAAAGAAGAAACAACAAAGTGTAGAGATGGAGAGACTGTTGAAATTAATCAAAGAAAAGGAAAAAGAACTAAGAGGACATCCCAGATGTGTTAAAATCCAAAAAGAAATCAAATACTTGCAATCCCAATATGCGAATATCATGAATCAAGACATCGAATGGAAAGTGAAAATGATGAAACAAAGAACATTTGAATCTGCAAATAAATGTGGAAAACTACTAGCTTGGCAATTAAAGAAAAGACAAAAGGCAAATGTCATCAGTAAATTGGTAGTAAATGGAAAAAATGTAGAGAAACCGGAGGAAATCAGATGGTGTTTTCAGAGATTCTATAAACAACTGTACAAGGAGGAGAAGATAGATGAAGTAGAGATAGACCGATTTCTGGAGAAGAACGGATTGCAAAAGGTCCCAGAGGAAAAACTAACAATTCTCAACCACCCAATAACGACACAAGAAATAGAAGATGCAATAAACAACATGCAACTGGGGAAGGCTCCAGGACCGGATGGATTAACAGCAAAATATTACAAGATATTGAAAGACTGGCTATCACAGCCGTTAAGAGAAATTTGCAATAGAATACTAGAAGGAGATAGGGCACCAGAGACGTGGAAAGAAGCCTTTATCACACTGATCTTAAAACCAGATACTGATAAGACTCTAATGAAAAACTATCGTCCAATATCCCTTTTGAATGTGGATTATAAAATCTTTGCAAATGTTTTGGCTACAAGGTTGAAAAGAGTGTTGAAAGATCATATACATAGAGACCAAGCAGGTTTCTTACCAGGAAGACAAATAAGCAATAACACGAGAATTATTGTGGATATTTAGAAAAACTGGAGAGAGACATAAACACAGATGCAGCACTATTGTTTGTGGACGCAGAGAAAGCTTTTGACAAAGTATCCTGGACATTTATGAAAAGAATTTGGAAAAGATGGGAGTTGGAGAAAAATTCTTAAATGGCATTAAGGCCATTTACACAGAACAAAGAGCAAAAGTTATTGTAAACAGTGTGATATCGGAGGAGATTGAAGTAGAGAAAGGAACAAGACAAGGGTGCCCTATCTCCCCTTTACTTTTTATTACGGTCCTGGAAGTCCTTCTGAATATGATTCGGAAAGATAAACAGACAAAAGGAATTAAAGTGGGAGAGAAGGAATACAAATTACGTGCCTTCGCGGACGATTTGATGCTATCCCTGCAAGAACCAGAAGGCAGTGTCCCCAGAGCCTTGGAATTAATTGAACAATTTGGACTTGTAGCTGGCTTTAAATTAAATAAGCAGAAAACCAAAGTTTTAGGTAAAAATCTGAGTGCAGAACAGATCCAAAGAATTCAAGAAGCCACAGGCCTCAATTTTGTCAAATCTGTAAAATACCTAGGTGTCAATCTCACAAACAAGAACTTGAACCTGTATAAGGATAATTATGAAAAATTGTGGATGGAGATAAAAAAGATATGGAGATCTGGACAAGACTTAAACTGTCGTTAATGGAAGAATAGCAGTGGTTAAAATGAATGTCCTACCAAGGATGCTGTTTTTATTCCAAGCCATACCAATTTTGGACAAACTAGACTGTTTTAAAAAATGGCAAAAGGACCTATCGAAATTTATATGGCAGGGCAAAAAGCCAAGAATAAAATTCAAGATTTAACAGACTCTAAAGACAGAGGAGGCTTTGCCCTGCCGGACTTAAGGCTTTATTTTGAAGCTGCGGCCTTTTGCTGGTTAAAGGATTGGTTTAAACTAGAGAACGTTGATGTGTTGGACTTGGAGGGACATGATAACATGTTTGGTTGGCATGCATACCTTTGGTATGACAAGGTTAAAATCCACAGAACTTTTAAGTCTCATATTGTGAGAAAATCCCTATATCAGGTTTGGACTAGATACAAAGACTTGTTAGAGAGAAAGACTCCTAGATGGATCTCTCCAGTGGAGGCCAAGGCATATAAGAGACCGAATATGTCTGCAAACTGTTAAGATATATGGACATATTGCAGCAGGAAGGGGACTCCTTTAAGCTAAAAAGTTATGATCAAGTAAAAGTCAGGTCCCCGACTGGCTGCACTATTATCAGGTTTATGAAACATTTAAAATGGACAAAAAAGTTGGTTTTCAAGTAGAAAAATCAAAACTGGAAACAGAACTGATAGAATCGAACTTTAAAAACCTTTCCAAAATGTATAACCTTCTGCTAGAGTGGCATACAAAAGATGAATGGTTAAATCCTCAATGATAGATTGGGCAAAAGATGTAGGACATAATATTATGATGGATGACTGGGAGAGATTGTGGCAAAAAGGTATCAAATTTACTGCTTGTCATGGTTTAAGAGAAAACATAATGAAAATGGTTTATAGATGGTACTTGACACCAGTTAAGATTGCTAAGATGAATACCAAAATGTCAGATGTATGTTGGAAATGTAAACATGCGAAAGGTACCATTTTTTCATATGTGGTGGTTGTGCCCAGCGGTAAGCGCTTTCTGGGATAAGATTTATAATGAGCTTAAGAAGGTAATGAAGTTACCTTTTGTAAGAAACCAGAGGCATTTCTCCTGAGCATAACCAATGAAGAGATACCCAGTCAGGATAGAGTGTTTTTTATGTATGCCACAACAGCAGCTAGATTTTATTGGCGAGAACATGGAAAGGTGAAGAGATACCAACGGTGGAGGAATGCAGATGAAGATGATGGAATACATGGAACTCGCAGAACTGACCGTCAGAGTCCGGGACCAGAGGGAGGGGAAGGCGTCGCAGGAGTGGAAAAATTTAAAGACTATTTAGTTAAATCAGTTAAACTGAATATTTGAGCAGAATTAAACAGAACATCGGCTTTGGTAGATATGTGTTAGATATGAATGGTAAGAGGAATTGTTGTCATGTGAAAGATGTATGTGTCAAAATTTAAGATAGGTTGTTAAGATAAGATACATAGTTATTGAGATATTTGACTAAGTAAAAGCTAAGTATATTAAAATTTGGGTAAAAGTGAATTGAACAATATATAAAGCTACCTTGAAGAAGTATATGTTTTTGAAGACAGTGGAGGGAACGGGGGAAGTCCCCAAACAGAGAAGTTAGAAACAAGAATATTCAAAGAAAGATATTGGTTAAGGTTTGTATATGTTATTTTTATGTTTTATTGTTGTTATTGTTTTGAATGTTGACTATGTTTATTGTTGATTATGTTTAATGTTCATGTTTTTTATTGATGTTTATGTTATGTGTTGATGTTGTATTTTGTTCTCTTTTTTTCTTTATTGGAAATAATAAAATCTTATAAAAAAAAAAAAACAAAGTATAGTAGATGGAGGAATACGGACAACTGGCTGGGTTTAGCCTAAACATGAGTAAAACTAACATCTTGACTAAAAATATGTCTAAAGAAGAGTACTGAGATTGCAAAATGAGATAGGATTGAAGTGGTGGACAGAACCAAATACTTGGGGATATGGATTACGAACAACACCAATAATTTATTTAAGGATAACTACATCAGAGTTTGGAAAGAGATAAAGAAAGATCTTGAGGTTTGGAGTAGACTGAAATTATCCCTCCTTGGTAAAATCGCAGCGATTAAAATGAACACCCTCCCCAAAATGCTATTCCTATTCCAAATGATCCCAATTTTGGGATCGTGTACAACATCTTTAAACAATGGAAAAAAGACCTGACAAGATTTATATGGAACCATAAGCCTCCGAGAATTAAATACAAACTATTGATTGACACAAAAAGTAGAGGTGGTCTGGCATTGCCAGATCTAGAACTTTACCATACAGCGGCAGGCTTTATGTGGCTAAAGGAATGGATTGTACTAGAAAATCATAAGTTGTTAGATCTGGAGGGTTTTGAAAATAAATTCGGCTGGCACGCATACCTGGTGGAGGACAAAATTAAAGCCCATAAGGGGTTTAATAACCATATCATTAAAAAATCTTTATTAAAAATTTGGGAAAAGCATAAGAGACTATTGGAACCCAAAACCCCCAAATGGGTCTCTCCGATTGAAATAATCACAGTCAAAAAAAAAATTCAAACGGAAATTGGGGCAAATATAAATCTGATAGAGGGAAAAGATGGGAAATTAAAATTAAAAGACTATAATGATATTAAACATTTCCTAACAGGTTGGATCCAATATCACCAAATAAATAGTAAATTCAACCAAGATAGAGCACAAAAAGGGTTTTTAGAGGACTCTTCTCTGCTAGAAAAACACCTCTTACATAATAGAAGCAAACTAATATCAATGTATAATATCTTATTGGAGTGGGAGGTAAAAGACGAGATGATTAAGGAAACTATGATCAAATGGGCGAAAGACTTGGGGAAAACAATAGAATTTGAAAAGTGGGAGAGATTGTGGGGAAAGGTGTGGAAGTTCACGGCGGCGGAGGGGATTAGAGAAAATTTGATCAAGATGTTCTACAGGTGGTATATGACACCAAGTAAGATTCACAAAATGTATAAGCTAAGAGCAGCTCTTGTTGGAGATGTCATAAAGAAGAGGGGACCTTTTCACACATGTGGTGGCACTGCGAGAAGATCCAAAATTCTGGACCCAGGTATTGGAAGAAATAAAAAAATGATGAATATAATATTAAAAAGAACCAGGAATTATTCTTATTGGGAATTATAGACGGAGAAATAAAAAACAAGATGAAAATTACTCCACTATGCTACCGCTGCGGCCAGAACTTTAATAGCCCAATATTGGAAAAAGGAAGAAACACCAGAAATTAAAGAATGGCAAGAAAAATTATTCAATTATATTGATTTAGCCAAAATTAACGGACATATAAGAGGACGCAATGACCAAAATTTTCAACAAGACTGGGGAAAGTTTGGAGAATACTTTAAAAAGCAGTGCCCATGGTGAAATGCTGGCTCCATTTCTAGATATCCTGTATCTTGAACAAAGGAAAGAATAAAGGAAGCAAAGGAAAGGAAAATGAGGTAGAAATAGGAGTATAGGATCTCATAGAAGATTTCAGAGTGGTAAAAGGAGAGTTAGAATGATTACCAGGACTCAGACAAGTGGAAGCCTTGAGTAAGGAGGTAGTAGAAAAGAAGAGATATAATTAGATTGAAGGAATAAGATAAAGATATGTATCGCTAAAGGGTAATAGAAAATAATGTAAAGGTTATGTTTCCTTTAAAGTCTATATGTAATACTACATTTATTACATGCAGATGTAATGTGAACTATATTATTTTATATATGACACCAAAAACTTGTTTTGTTAAATTTTATTTTCTTTGTTTGTTTAGGTTGAAAGGATGTACATATTTAAAGATTGTTTGTTTTGAATCTATATATAAAGTTTATTAAAATTTAAAAAAAAAGAAAAAAAAAAAAAAGAAAAAAAAAGAATTTATTCCCTACAAAGAAGGAAACTTCTTGCAATGGGGAAGTAAGGATGGAGCAACAATCTGTATAGCAGGTAATTTAAAATGGCCCTTCCTCCCTTTACTCACCTCCAGCTTGGGTCCCAAAGTTATATTCTGATGACTCAAGGACTGGAAATTCCAGACGCTTGCATGCAGCAGTGCTCCCTTCCCAAAAGTCTTGTTCTTCCCTTGGAATTCTGCTTCTCCCAACTCTGACTCCAAACGCTGGAGCATCCTGTCGGGAAAAGGTTAACTGAGTGTGGCTGGAGATAGCAGGTCCACACAGCTGCTTACTGGTAACTAGATGTGCCAAGGAAAGAGGCTGAAACAACTTGGTCATTTATTAGCCTTCAAGTGTGTTTGGTATTGTGGACTTTTGCTTTTAGAGTTGAAAACAAATTTGCTCCCAAGAAGCCTTGTCAAAGGCTGATGTCAAATAATCACAGGCGATTTTTCTGAATGTTTGCATTTTGATTAATATTCAGCTAATATTTGGTGTCAGTGAATGAGAGCTGGTAAGGTATGGTTTCGATATTTGCATATGGCATGCGACACTGTTTCAGAATTGACTGTACCCGATAGGCAGCATGGAACTGTATTGAGTCACTGATATTGGCAAGCCACAATATTCAGACTATCTGAACATAGTCAGGAACTGAAGGGCAGCGCATGCAGAAGGCCCCCAGGTTCGTCTTTGGCTCCTTTAGGTAGGTGAAAAACCCATAGGAAACCCAGCCATCACCAAGCTGGTTGGGAATGATGGGACTGTAGTCCGAAACATCTGGACAGTACCAGGTTAGTGAAGGTGAACATAAACACAAGCATATTGAACTAGATGACCCAGCAATAGAGAGCAGACTGCCTATGCAATGCTGGCACGTTTCCAATATTTGCAGGTGCTAATTTGAGGTCTGGTTGTAATATTGCTGCATCACACCTGTTGCTCACTGAGCCTGCAGGTGCAGGGAGCCCATGCCAGATCAGACCCTGCCGGGGAGGGGCAGTAACCCTTTCCCATACTGCAGAAATAGCAGTCTGGGGCCTTGCACTTGCTATGTGTATCAGATGAAAAGCTCCAAGGTAAAACTGTGCTTCCAGTGTAAACAGTGGGTGAGGGGCATCTGATGAAGATCATGGGGAGGGTGGGACACAGCTACAATGACCTGCTGGGAAAGTGTGCTGAGCTGAGGAAGTGGGATTCGCTCAAGGTGGATCTCTGCTTTTGGTGGCAAACACATAGCTTGGAATCCAGTCTTCACCAATTCTCCCTGAGAAGCAGCTGGGCGTAAGGAGAAGAGGGACCATTCCTGAAGACGAGCAGCAGGTGGAGATTGCTTAGCTTTCCCTGCACCATTGATCTCCCATCAGCTGGAATTCCCAGTGTACATAGAATCATAGAGTTGGAAGAGACCACAAGGGCCATCCAGTCCAACCCCCTGCCAAGCAGGAAACACCATCAAAGCATTCCTGACAGATGGCTGTCAAGCCTCCGCTTAAAGACCTCCAAAGAAGGAGACTCCACCACACTCCTTGGCAGCAAATTCCACTGTCAAACAGCTCTTACTGTCAGGAAGTTCTTCCTAATGTTTAGGTGGAATCTTCTTTCTTGTAGTTTGAATCCATTGCCCCGTGTCCGCTTCTCTGGAGCAGCAGAAAAACCTTTCTCCCTCCTCTATATGACATCCTTTTATATATTTGAACATGGCTATCACATCACCCCTTAACCTTCTCTTCTCCAGGCTAAACATACCCAGCTCCCTAAGCCGTTCCTCATAAGGCATTGTTTCCAGGCCTTTGACCATTTTGGTTGCCCTCCTCTGGACACGTTCCAGCTTGTCAGTATCCTTCTTGAACTGTGGTGCCCAGAACTGGACACAGTGAGGTCTGACCAGGCGGAATACAGTGGTACCATTACTTCCCTTGATCTAGATGCTATACTCCTATTGATGCAGCCCAGAATTGCATTGGCTTTTTTAGCTGCTGCATCACACTGTTGACTCATGTCAAGTTTACATATTCTATGGATATTTCCTGCCCTGCCCAGGTCAGTTTTGGATGCCTTAGTTTGGAGCTTGGTGTGTTAGTCTCCATTTCTGCATCAACCCAGATTTATATTTTTTGAAAAATCATGAATAAATACATTATTTTTTGAAAGTATTGGAACTGCATTTTTCTACATGTGTATTTGTGTAGGCATTTTAACCTAAAAATACAAATTTTGTGAATTTCAGAAATGAGCATTGGTATCACAACATTTGGAGAATGGCATTTTGCTCTGTGTACTCCGGTAGTGTGAATCAGGGTCTGCTTGCTTAAAAATGCAGACAATACAAAGCCTCCTCAAGTGTGGGAAGAGTGACACAGACACACACGTACGCTTCCTGTGGCTTGTACACATTGTTCCCCCACCACCCCACTTTGCCGCAGAGAAGCGGTAGCGGAGCTTCACGGAGTCACACAGAATTTTTTAATAGTTGCACCTGACAGGAGTAGATGAGAACAGGTTTCTAGACTTTTGCATTTCCCAGGGGCTGAGCTGTGAAGTTTATTGCTGGGTTGACACTGCGAATAATCTGACACTGTTGTTTTATATTATTTTGTATTGTACAGCTATTGTGTGGTGTACGTACGTTACGTTGTTTATTATGCTGCGACACTGTAAACTGCCCTGGAGCTTTTTGACAAAGGATGGCATAAAGATTTCTTAAACACCAGCAAAGAGTGTTGACTGGCCCATGAATACTTACTCAAATGGGTTTGGCCGAAGGCCGTTCCTGCCACTCTTGCCAAGCTTCACGCCTTTTTCCAGGGTCTTCAGCTTTTCTTCTACGCTCCTAACTTCTCCTTCCATATCGCATACTCGAACAGGCGTCTTTCCTTGATCACCTTTCCCATAATCAAACACAAAAAGGGAACAGCCCCGTTAGGGATTATATTCCAGGCAACAGGACTCCTTACTCACACTGTGAAAGCAGCAGAAAAGGCAGAGACTCAGCATCCAGAGAAACTCAGGTTTAGTTTAAAAATAAAATAAAAATAAGGTCCTAGCTTTCATGATTGTAAACATATGTCCAGAAACATAACCAGTGCCTGACAAACTCTCAGGAGCTGGCGAGGGGGTCCAGGAAGGTTTCCAGTGGTCAAGGGAGGCAGGGCCTCAATGTCCTGCACAGCTCTCTGAATAAATTATACAAGATGCAAATATATGGATATTTGCATACTTTAGCTAGGTTTCTCTGGATAATTGGGAATGGTTATTTTCTTTGGGGGAAGGGCGTGCGAATTTTCTTTTTGCAGTGCATACAGTCCTGGTTATAGTAGCTCGTTAGACAGCTTTGATCATTGTGTGTCTTAAGACAAACCTCCGCCGCTACTTCTCCTTGGTTAACAAACTCATCATTTTGTCCTATTTGGTTTGCCTTCTTCCCCTTCCACTTCCTGCCATAGGACTGCTCGATGTACCTCCCTGCACATGCTCCCCCTCTTTCCTCCACTCTCTCCCCTCTAGGTACACACAACAGCCCACCACCTGCCCTCAGCGTTCGTTCCACGCACAGGCCTGGTATACCCAGAGGAGAAGCCACTGGACCATGAGATGATAGAGGGAAGGGGGGGAAGGAATTAGAATTAGGGGAAATGAGTTCTCCCACCTATGATTCCCCATACATGACCTTTCAGGCCTCCGTGCCCTCTTGCCCTCCAGACCTGGATGGGCTAGCTTATAGCAAAGATAGGAATTGGTGAACAGGTGGCTCTATGACATATGGCTCTATAACCCAGTTTGCTTATTGGTGGGTTCCTCCAGATGGCCTGTTTATTAAGCATTCATCCCAAGTTGCTTATACAAAGCTTATGTGACGGTGAGACTATATCTGGTCTTCACTGAGCATTCTCATTTGTTCATGATGCAGTTATACGATGATGAGCATTCATCCTGAATTCATCCCAATTTGCTTGTAAGGCTGTTTAGAAGTTTCCCAGTTAATCACTCCTTCATTCCTCACTTGTCAATGAATTACTTTCCCAACAACAACAAAAAATGTTTTTTTTAAGTGGCTTGTTACACTAGGAATAATCCACTTTAACTGTGCAAACCTGAAGTTCCAATACTTGCAATCCCTCCCAGAAAATATTGACAGTCCGGAGACACCAGGAAATTTTCAGCTGCACACCAGCTTGTGGCCCACTGTGCTCTGGGCTGCAAAGTTGGTTTTCTGGAGAGGGGGTGCTGCCATGTAAGAATGGGCCTGGGCCTGCTGGGCCTTTGGGTTCCACAATTACATCTTCTAAGAAGAAGCAAACTTACCTGTGAAGTAGAAATGAAATGCAGACATGTCTGGAAGAGATGTGTTGTGGACACCCCTATTAAAGGCATAGGAGACCCTATAAAGCACATTGGGGCCATTTTGAGAAGAATTTTCAGTTGTAATGGGACAGTACAGGGTATGCCTGGCTAGTCAGGCTGAAATTCGTTTTGGACTTCCCATAGGTGATCATCAAACGACTGTCATGCCGAAACAAGTTTAAACAGATGCGATAAGGCCCCAATTGTTCTGGCAGAGGACACTCCTTAGATTCTGCAATACGTCCACACTGAATTTCTGGAGTGAAAGGTGCCCTTAGGATCAGTTTGTTTGCACTGTTTACAATGCTGATGCCGTCACTCTGGATTTCATAGCTGATATTGCTTTTCTTTGTTTGATTCCTGGTTGCACAAAACCGGAAGTCTCCTTCATCTCTGCTGATCCCACAAATACCTGCATCACAGACACCCCAAAACAACAGAAGACATTGTATCAGGACATGAGAGAAACACCAGAAGTATTTGCACTGATTGTATTATAAAACAGAAGTCCTAGGTTATCAGGAATGTGGAAGGATTAGGGCTGGACAATACATCAATATATATCATCCAAAACCAGTTAGAAGTCTGTATCGTGTACAGTTTCATAATTTTTGACCTGGCAGCTTATCGTGAATCATGATGTGTGTGTATGCTATGCAAAAATCACAATGTGGGAAGACTGTGAAGCCAGTTATGCTTCGACATCCTTATTCCAGACATCAAGATATATCGGTAATTGAGATGTTTAGCCAGTGACATATGACGATGTTGAAAGCCAGATATCGACCAGCCCTACAAGGGTTTCTTAGGCCTCATCCACACTTAGTTTCTCCCCAGCACTTTCTAGGTATAGATCCATGATTTAAAGTCCCAAGTGCTTTTTTGTTGTTGTTCCACAAAAGCCACTCTTTGACCGCTGAATTGGAACAAACGGCATTCGGGTTTTCCATGGAATGCTGTTTGCTCAGATTCATCAGTAAAGCGTGGGTTTTTATGGGGAAAGCGCCAAGGGTGGGGTGGGGGGGACACTTGGACATGGCACTTTAAAGCACAGACCTGTGCCTAGAAACACAGCACAAAAAGAAGTCTGGATGAGCCCTCAATTACACAGTTACAGTCAACCAGCAGCACTCTGGAGAGGACTTTTTTGCATTAGCAATTTAGGACACTTCCGGGTGATCTGTTTATGAGCTTTGTCCTGCTTTCTTTTGCAGCATGTTTGTGGGGAGGTTAGAAAATGTCAGATTCCCCCCCCAAGCATTCCTTCTGATTTCTTAAGCAGAGGTTATATGATGTTGCATTAAGCCACTTTCCAGTGCATGTTCCCATTACTTTCCTGATCACAAAAAAACCACACCGGATTTGGATAGAGGGAGCAAGTTCATTGCACCAGAGTCCCGATATCTATTTTAACTGACACAACCTGAATTTGCTGGGATGCGAGTGAACCCCCCACCTCCAAAGCAGCAGCACTGGAAGAGGCCACAGAGTCCCAGGAGGAACCCCGACACAAGGTGGTAAAAGCAGGGAAGCGTTTTACTGTGAAGACAGGGGGGTGCGGCCTGATTGTTCCATGAATGGTGGTAACAAGATGTGTACATTACCTTGGGGCTGGAAGAGGAGAGGAAACAAGAAGAACAGCATTCTGAGGGATTCGGAAGAGATTCACAGTCAAGGTCTTACAACGACAGAGGGCTCCCCTCAAGCTTCACCCATGAACGCTCTTGTCTTCCTCAGCCCAGTTGGAAGTGCCAGCAATCGTGGAAGTTAAAAACCAACTGTCCTGTTTCTGCAAAAGGGAGGGAATGTTGTAAAGAGTTCTGGGTCCTGGAATTACCTACACCCTTTTAAAATGATGCTTTGGCACAATCGGCAGTTAAGTGCTTTTAATCCCCACCGACATTGGGTGCTTAAGCTTTCCATGGAAGCAGGGGTGTGGCATAATATAGATGCATGTTTAATGCATGCAGAGGGTTAATTTTATGAACTGACCCTGAAATCCTAAACACGTCACCACAGAAATGGGGTCCACTGAGTTCCATGGGGCTTTTCCTCACGTACACCAAGTTTCCTGCAGGTAGCTCTCACTGAACTTCAACACAACTTTGCTTCTGAGGAGGCATATAAAGAATTACGCTGTCAGTATAGTTTAGCCTTCCCCAACCCGGTTCCCTCCAGATGTTTTGGACTACAACTCCCATCAGCCTCAGCTAGCACAGCTGTGCTGGGTGGGGGGTTACTGGGAGCTGTGGTTCAAAACATCTGGAAATCACCAGGTTGGAAAAGCTGTCACAGTCCCATTCTGCTTCCAGGAGCTCCCTCAACTCTGCTCCATCAGGGCAGTCATTCTCATGCTGAGAACCTCAGGTTGAGGGATGCATCCAAGAGTGAGTATTTCCTTCCAAAAACACACTTCAGCTTCTTTCATAACACGTTAACCACGCCCAGTCTTGGAACAACTTGGACCATGAGCCCATGTTTCAACTCCCCACCCACTGTCAAGGGCATCCTTCCATTAGCCCATTAGTAAGTTACGGAAGCTGTAGGCAGCTTTTACAAAAAAATAGAAATCTGTCTGGTTCCAGTCTGAGTCAACCATACACATCAGCGCAATGGGAACAAGATTTGTACACTGTACCTTGGGCTGCCTCCACCTCCCATCTGGCCCCACAATCTCCGCCCTGACCCCGTTTGCATTGCAGACAGGTGTGATCAAAGACTGCATGGCTTCCTGGGGTTAACATGCTGAGAGTTAAGCTGGACAGATCTGTCAAACCAGCTTTCATGCAGTGTTTATGTTTCCAACCTCAAATTCAGCACTCTACATTTCTGCAGCAGCTTGTGCTTTTTAAAGCCCTAAACGGCCTTGGCTCAGTATACCTGAAGAAGTGTCTCCACCCCCATCATTCAGCCAGGACACTGAGGTCCAGCGCCAAGGGCCTCCTGGTAAAAGTGAGGTTACAGGAAACCAGGCAGAGGGCCTTCTCGGTAGTGGCACCCGCCCTGTGGAACGCCCTCCCGTCAGATGTCAATGAAATAAACAACTATCTGACTTTTAGAAAACATCTGAAGGCAGCCCTGTTAGGGAAGTTTTTAATGTTTGATGTATTTATCTTGTTTTTAATATCTATTGGGAGCCACCCAGAGTGGCTGGGGAAACCCAGCCAGATGGATGGGGTATAAATGTTGTTGTTGTTGTTGTTGTTGTTGTTGGTTGTTATAAAGGTAAGTCTTCACAAAAGTTTGTCAGCATTTTACAGCACATTTCTCCTAAAATTGATTTTTATATACAGTTTCGCCTAATATATGCATCAATATATGCATTCTCGTACACACTTTTGGCTGGAGGCCTGCGCCACAAAAATCAGAGAAGTGCAAATATGGAAACATTGCTGTGTTTTAGTATCTGAATTGTTTCAGGAAGTGCGAAATAGGTAGATTCACATTAAAATGCAAATCCAAACCAAATCCACCCCCCCATATGAGATTAAGATTCAGCTCCTTGCTGGAAAGCTTCCATTTTCCTGTAGGAATCAACCAGAGGGGTTTTGCAGGTGTGGGAAATATCATGTAACCAACAGTCGAGCCATCTCAAGGTTTACAGATTATTTCACAGCAGATAACTAAAGCAAAATGTGTACTCAGTTTGATGGGAAACGCAATGTTTCAATTTGACACTTGGGGAAAACACACATTCCCTGAAACAAACAAACAACTGCATTCAGTAGTACCAGACTTGGTCAACAGTGCGGACAAATGTTTGCATGAGGTGTGTGATGTCCTCTGTTCTCTAACCTTCCTTTCACCCAGTCTTTGGCCCCCCTGGTGCTGGCATGGGAATTTAAATTGGTGCAGGAGTTTGGATCCACCTGATTCTTTCTATTTATTCACCACATATCTCCGATGTGTGATCATCTCACATTGCGTCCGTGCATCAAGAAGTACATCATGTGCAAACATGCTCACTAAGGAGTTGATGAAACCATTCCGTAAGGATTATTCTGCATGTAATTGTCAACAACTGGGAGAAAAGCTTTCAGAATTTTTTGACAGATATTCAGAAGAAGGATGCTTTAGAGATGGAGGACGGAGCCACAAGAATCCCTCTCTGCAATATCTGTGTCTGCTGGGCTGCAACAGCTTTGGTTTCTTGAGATCCCTGACAGGGAATCATAGAATTGTGGAGTTGAAAGGTCCCTCAAGGGCCATTAAGTCCAACCCCCTGCACATCATAAAGCAATCTGGCTGGATTGCATTTCTCATTCATTAAGGGCAAGATAGCTTTGGCAGAATAATGAACACCTTGCAATACTGGCTTGATGAGAAACAGGGGCATCATTCAATACAGCTAAATTCAAAATGGTGTTTGTGGGCAAAACTAAAAGCAGATCATACATAACATTGTTTGACAAGGTGATAGAGCCTGTACAGAAATTGGCTAGATGTTAGTAACGAATGCAGCCTGTTCCTTGCTTTCCCTACCCCAATATCAGAATGAAACTTCACATTTTTCATCAATTTCAGAACACATTCTCACTTTGATTGGCACATAAAATAAGAGTATTTGTGGGTGTGGGAAATTTTCTTGCTGCTGCAATGTTGGCAGCAGGAATTTCCCACGCCTCTGCTGCCATCAATGAATGCAAATCATTTGATACGAAAGCATGTCAGTGAAACTTTAGACATTAGCTACTCAGAATGCACCATCACTTTTTGGCTAAGCAAAAATTGGTTTTTAACTGTTCACTCATGCAACATATCAGAAGCTCATTGTATATCTTCTAATCATCCTGGAGAACTGTTCCCACTCAGATGTAAGCCTCAGTTCATTTGCTGGACCAGTGGAGGTGCAATGCTGGCACCTTGCCAAGCACATCAGCAAACTGGGAGTCAGTGTTGGGTATGTGCCCTTGCTCCCTCCCCCTCCTGTCCCCAAAGTGAACCCTGCTCCCTTTGTAAGATTAATCTCATGTCACACGTGCACCAATGGAAACCATGGTTAATGCAAGCCCATATCACTTGCCAGCTTCTTGTTTGGGCTCTTCACTTTCTCTGATCAAGACCAAGATAGAAGTTTCCTCAAGTTGCTAGTTATTAGGTGTGCGCGTTGCTTTCTAAAGACTCAACACCACTTTCCTCTTTACTTAAGACATTAAGAACCCAACAACCCCAAATACAGCCAAACCTCAGCTCCTGAACACCTCCGTTTTGGAACATTTCGGCTCCCGAATGCTAAATGCTCCAGTTTTTTTTAAATGTTTTTCAAAAACCAAACGTACGATGCAGCTTCTGCTGGAGTGCAGGAAGCTCCTGCAACCAACTGGAAGCCACAACTCGGTTGTCAAACATTTTGAAAGCCGAATGGGCTTCTGGAACGGATTATGTTCAACAACCAAGATTTGACTGTAGCAGGATTTCACAGTCTGTTCCCTGCCCCCCTCAGTACTGCATCCTGTCTATCCTGATGTCTGCTTAAGTATCAGTTTGTAGGCACATGCCCCTCAATTCCTCGCGGAGCCATAAAGAGCAAACTTGCAAGGATAAACAGCTTGGACCCAACTGTCTGCTTCCCTTCTCCCCTCCTTAGAGGTTTTTGGGTTCATCTTTGATTTCTATCTACTTATGCAACTGCGTTCTTCCACTGATAACCTCAGAGTCTGTTGACCTCCCTTCCATAGCCTCTTCCTCACTCAAAAATTCAGACTGTAGCACCTGTGGGGCAGAGACACTGCCCTTTCGATTATGTTTTACTCTAGGAACACTGTGCCATAAATAAGAAATAAAGATACTGAGCATACGTTGACAAAATTATATATGGAAAGATCAGCTAACAGGAACGACTTATTTTAACAAGTGGGGATCCATTCAAGTTCATAGGATTCCACAAGCAAGAAGTCAGGCGCCCTCACTTCTTGCTGCTGTTTGGAAACCCCTTTCTTAACTGTCAGAACTCACATGCCCTCCCTTCATGCTGTTGTTTGGAAATCCTTCTTCTCAGTTGCAAGCGCTGCCCTGTCAAAAAGTTGCCCACAACCGGGTTGCAGGCGATAACGCTTCAGTCACGAGGCTGGTTTCCCCATTTCCCCCACTTCTTTCCCACGGCTTTCTAGAGCCCTGCTCAATCACATGGGCTCACTTGCCATTTGCATTTGGGGCACATGCTAAATGCCCCATGATGGATCACAAAACCCAAAGGCTGGAAGGAATAAGGGTGCTGAGGAAGAACTGCAGTCCCCTCTCAGGGCTTTCCAGCAATGTAATAATCTCAAGAGACAGATTTCAACAAGTGAAAAACCACATCAAAATGAAGCTGGGGTTTCCCCATCAGTACTAAAGTGGGGGCGAACAAATGAGACTTTTGCAGGAGACAAATAGGGTGGAAAAGGCTGTGCTGCTTTCACCCCTACTAAAAACAATTTTGGTTTAGGCAAGCCCACCTAGAGATATGTAAAGTTGGCATCTATTTTCATGTATTATTTTATAATGAATATTTTTTTATTTCTGATTTTATTTGGTGCTGACCTTTAAAGCCCTAAACGGCCTCGGTCCAGTATACCTGAAGGAGCATCTCCACCCCCATTCTTCAGCCCAGACACTGAGGTCCTCCTCCAAGGGTCTTCTGCTGGTTCCCTCACAGTGAGAAGCAAAGTTACAGAGAACCAGGTGGAGGGCCTTCTCAGTAGTGGCGCCCTCGTTGTGGAACGCCCTCTCATCAGATGTCAAAGAAAGAAACAACTGTCTGCCTTTTAGAAGACATCTGAAGGCAGCCCTTCAGGGAAGTTTTTAAGGCTTGATGTTTTTATTATGTTTTTAGATATGCTGTAAGCCTCCCAGAGTGGCGGGTATAAATAATAAAATTATATTATATCATCATCATCATCATCAATCTTTCTTGGGGGGAGATTAACTTGCCATTAACTTTTATTGATAATTTTAATGTATATTTCATTTTATGTAAACTGCTTAGAGGTTTTTCACCATTCAGTCATACACAAATTCTGTTTAATTAGTTAACTAATTAACTGGGTATAACAAAATAATATAACTACAAACCAAGAAGAATTAACCAAAGCTGTGACAATTTAATCCAGGGGACCCTGTAGGCACATCCGTGGAATTAAATATTGAGTGATGATTTAAAACAACCATGCATAATTGCTACATACATTGCTACATGTCCCCCCCCTCCATAATTGCTCAAAATGCACATACAAGAAGGCCACTTAGTAGTGATCCCTCACAGTTGCAGGATGTGTGCCAACACTGCAAGCACATGAGGAAGGCCGGGTGCCTGCCCCACTGCCACTCTCCTTGCAAGTGATTCCCTTCTCCTATCTCAGGAGAAGAGATCTTGTAATCAGCAGGCGATTGGGCGACTCCAGAGGAGAATGTTTACCAACTTCTTGTTCTAAGGTAAGTCCTGGAACTGCAAACTCTGGACACAGAATTTTGGCATGTACCCCTTGACAGCTATCTCTGGCCTCTTTTCTGAAAGTGACCTGAGATAGAAACCAAGGGAGCATGGCTGAAGAAACAAGCCAAAACACAATGTTCTTCTGGACCAGGGATGGGAAACCTATGGTCCTCCTAATGCTCCTGGACCCACAACTCATCGTTAACCATTGGCCATGCTGGATGGGGCAGGTGGGAGTTGAGAGCCCCAGAGTCCTTGGAGAACCACACGTTTCCCACCCCTGGTGTAGACAACATTGAGTCAGATGGACCAAAAGACTGACTCAGCAAGATCAGATTTCTTACATTCAAGTGGGGCAACTATTCCTAGCTAGCACCAAAGAGAAGGTCTCTCAGAGCTTCCTGAAGACAGCAAAGTTTGAACTCTAACATAGGAGCCAACTCCTAGGGGCCGTGGGGGCTTCGGCCCCCGCAATAAAATATTTGAGGGGGCTGGGCCCCCGGAAAATTGATGGGCATTCCTATTCAAATGGTGTGTGCCCTGTGTCATGTGATCGATTATGCAGGGGGGGGGGTTTAACCTGGGCCCCCGCAATATTTCGTTCAAGTTGGCACCCCTGAATCTTGGCCCTGCACCAAGTTCAGCAGAGATGAGGACTCTGGGGCCCTCCAGAAGGCTTGCCAACTCCTGTCATCCCTGATCACTGGTCATGTAGGGTGCTGGGAGTCCAGCAACACCAGGAAGGCCACTGGTTGCCCATCCCACAATATGTTTCAGAAGTCGGGATAGTCCTCTCCAGAAGAACTGAGGGAATGTATGAGCAATGAGAGAAAATGGTTAAGAATCTGGGGAGACACCCAAAAGCTCAAGCCCCAGAAGAGCTGGAAAATAATCTCTTGGGCTGTGCATCCTACAGGAGTTCAGGTGGTGTGCGGAGTACCCAGTTTTACTTCTCCTTCAACATGGTGAAAAAGAGAAGCAGGCTGGGGTGGATGACGCTCATTAGTGCAGGTAAGCAAAGTTCTGGCTAAGGCCTTGAACAAGCTTCTCTCCTTCCCTACCCTCTGCCTCCGCCTGTCTCCAACCAGCCTTGCATTCACTCTGCTTACAGTTACCTAGCTGAGCTCATGGTGCAAAGACTCGGCGTTAATCCCTTCTGCATCCCTGCCCTTCCAAATAAGGCCCAAACCAGCAACTCCTGTTGAAACTGGAGCAAACAGCTCCTCCTCACCCAGCAGAAAAGCATAAATTCGGAAACAGAAATGTCAAATGAAGAGAGAAAAGATGTGGGAGGGGAGAAGATGCAGGAGTTTGGCAGATAAAGTGATTTTTCTGCACAAACTAGTCCTTGCAGTTTGGTCGGGATAAAAGAGGACTTGAGTCGATCTCTGCAATCAGGGCACTGCCTGCCACCCAAACTCAATTAGACTCTTTCAAGTGTAATAATTTCATGCAGGATCCATCATGCCTGTAAAAACTTTTTTTTCTTTTACACTTGCCTTGCTGAAGTATGCTTGTCTTCCCAAACCTGATGACCTCCAGAAGTTGTGGACTAAAACTCCCATCAGCCACAGCCAGCACTGATAGAATCCATAGTCCAACAATATCTGAATGGCACTGAGTTGGGGAGGGCTGTGGGAGGCAATGTGTATCCAAGATGGGTGCAAAAACCAAGCCAGGGGTCCATCACAGCTGGTCCTGACATGCAGCAGGAAACAAGGGGAGGAACCAAGCAAGGCCATTCAAAGCACCAGCCTGAGCTGAGTGGGTGGTCCTCCTCGCGGCTCCCCTTCAGATAGCCAAGCGTCCTGGGCCAACCATGCTCAGGAGGGAGCCTGTGGCCAAGGTGCAATGGGGGAGAACCACAAGAAACAGCCCAAAGGGGCAGGGTGTGTGCGGAAGAGAACTCTGGCCTGAGATGGGCAGGGAGATGAAGGCTCCATCCTTGTGAGTCACCAAGGCAGGGAAGGGGTTAACCTCCTGCATCAATGGGACAAAGCCACAGAAAGAGAGTCAAAACATGCTCACTGCTCCTGGCAGGACAGCAGGAGGAAGCGTAATATGGCCACATCTTATGCAGGGGTTTGGTTCCAAGTGCATGTATATGAAAATTGTGTATACCCAAGCTCTTGGAACAGGCTCCTTCTGGCTCCCAGAAGATTTGCTCCAGGGGCCATACTGTGCAAGCTAGACCATTGCCAGCTGTCATATGAGGACATCGTATCTTGTGCCAGCCAGTTCGCTGTGGTTTCTAGAAGCTTTCCTGTTCTTAGAAACCAAACAGCATCCAGACCAATATGTGTCAAAACTCACCCTGGCAGCAGAAGCGCAGGCACACACTTGTGGCAGGAGCAGTCTTATCTCAGAAGGTCAGGCTTGGCTTCCTCCCTGGCCATTTCTTTATTTTCTGCAGCCACACATCCTGGAACAGAGGCAGAACAAACAGCCTTATCTCCACCCTAAGCAGGCTGTTCCAAGCAGGCCTTGGGGTATATTTAGAAGGCACATTGGCCAGCCTGTTACTTCAACGGGCTGTGCTTAAGAGAACAATAGGACATTATAAAAAGAAGTCTCTGCTTAGTCAGAGAGAGAACTGAGTGCTCCCCAAGGGAATTAGATAAGCAACGGGGAATGCTGCTGCAAATGGCACCCTGCCTCCCCCACCTTCCTGTCCCTATGAGCTGTCCTCCCATGATGCAACACTCTGGAAACAGCAGGTAAAGCCCCAGGAAACCCCAGGGGCCGGCCAGGATGCCCATGACGGTGGGAGGAAGACTCCGACCATGTTTGCATTTAAACTAGGAACCACCTAATTTGCACTTCTGAATCAAGATGAGAACTGAAATGCAACTATCCTTGGAAATTCAAACGTCTACTAATTTTGCAATGCAAGCGTTAGGGGAGATGTGCATGAAAACACACATATCAGTGAAAATAGCACACAAAAATGCATTATATTAGGGAAAGACTGCTTACAAATATGTGTTTATTAGGATAAATAAGCACTAAAAGGGTGGTGAATTCTCACGATTTAAAAAAACAAGCAAACTGCTGCAGAAATGTGGAGAACTGGGCTTAATATTAGGAAACGGAGAAAACCAAAATGGACAAGTTTGCCCATCCCTGGTCCCCCACCCATTCCTCCCCGTAATTCTCTTTTGACTCACTTCTAGGGTTTGGGGGTTTAAGTGCTGCAATTTCCAGAGAAAATAGAACTGTCCCAGTGGAGAGGTGGTCAGAGGAACTGTCTGCTTGCATGGGGCATCAAACTATCAAATTGCTCTCTGTTGTGTAATACCAGGCAGTTAGGCCCTCACACGGAGGAGCTGGATGGGCACCAGGGATGGGCAAATCTGTAGGATCAATGGCATCCATTACAGGAGGATCAACCCAGCAATCCTCTGCTACAAAACCAGAGGAGATCAGCTTCCGCAGATATGCCAATACCCAGAATCCTCAGGAATTTGGGGGGAAATGCAGCTTCTCCTCATCTCTTAGTGCTGAAGCATGACAATTCTGTCCCTGTTAGATTCCCCCTCTCCCCTCGCTCTCCTTCACCCAACAGAGAGCAATTTGATAATATTTTGCTTTCTGTTATTTGTTTGCAGGATTTGTTGATTTTTTTTTGGTACTATTTTGTCCATTTATATTATATACTGCCTTGAGGTTGAAGAGCAGAAGACAAATCCAACAACAAAATGAAGCGAAGTGCCCATTTCTGACTCCTGAAGAAGGAGCCCATGAATGCAGCCTTTCCCCACCCTGCTGCCTGCCAGATATTCTGGACTGCAACTCCCACCATCCCATTTCCAACTGCATTTTCTCCCTTACCCACCTTGAAACTCCCTTTATAAAAGAAAATGTATGCTAAGGAACCTCCCGTACATCTGTACCCAGCTTGAAGACAACTTAACTCCCCTCCCTAGCCAGACAACTTTGCTTACTGACGAAATGTTGCTGTAAGAAGGACGAGGGCAGGGCAGGTTCCCTCCTAATGAAAAATTCAGAGGTTCAATTTAAATGGGAGAGTCTGTGTTGCAAGATAAAAAGTGAGGCTGCCCACCATACTTTTGGATCTCCATCGTTCTTCTCCTTCAGCTGCAGGGCGGTCACAAGAGCACACAGAATTAATGGAATGTGGCATGAATGCTCTGCCTGTTCTTCCTAACTTCTCTAGAAGTTTTTCAGCTGTAAATGAAAGCCACAGGTCTCAGGACCCCACAGCATGCCTTGCAATCCATACCATATTCAGTGTGAAATTCTGCTTCTGAAGAAAAGGGGGGGAGTCCCTTCCTTCTGCCATTCACTTGATTTTCTGCCAGTTTCGGCCTTCACTCCTCCTTCAGGATAAACCGATTCGCATGCACAGTGTTGTAATAGAAGACTATGAACTTTTGAAGACACCTGTGCACAATTTACACCAAGGAGTGGCCACAACTGGTTTGCCCACAAGGCAAGCAGGACTTGGGGCACCCTCCCTGCCAAATGTTGCTCATCTTGCTGGGTGACCATGGTCCATAGCTGTCAACTTTTAACCTTTTTTAAACTGAAATTCCTTAATCAGAATATAGGATTCCTCGCAAGAAAATGGATAAGTTGACAGCTATGCCATAGTCATAGGCTCTTGCCACATGACAGCTGCTCTGAGGGGCAGCTGGGAAGCTGGCAACTGCACCCTGAGTGGCCATTCCCTGTGGAAAAACCCACCCAGGGAATGCTCCAGGCACCCTTTTAGGAGAGAGGGCAAGAGATAAAGCCAAGGATTGGGAATCCTTTCTCAGCCAGAGAGCTGCACTCCCTTCTGGGCAACATTTCGAGGGCTACATGCCAGAGGCAGGTGGAGGCAGACACAGAAGTGGGTGGAGCAATTATTGTTAATTCTACCCTTGTGTAGTAGTTAGTTTCTACACACCACCTACACACACAAACACACACACACACACACACACACAGCTCTTTCTCTCCTCCTTCCAGGCCAAGCAAGAGGCATTGTCAGAGTTCAAGGACATATTCCAGCCAGGCAAAGACTAGGTGGGAGGCAGTGAAGTAGGGCTGATGTGGTGTGTGGAATTCTGACAGAGAGGCCTGGAAGGTAGCATTTGGACCTGAGGATCTCATACCCCTCAACTGGCCCATTTTAAACGAAACACCCCAGAAATTACAGAAGCCACCCTGGCTTCCGATTGGCTCCTGGGATGTCCTGTTTTGGCTCCCTCTAGAACACAGCCCTCACATGACTTGCCCAGGAACACAACCCCAAAAGACGTGCATCCAGGTTTACCTCCCAGGCATGTGGGAGAGCATGGGATCCCCCCACCCCTGAGATTCGCAGAAAACTGAAACACAACAGAAAAAAAGCAAACCTTTATAAAGAAACCAGAAGCTTTCCTTTTGGGCATCTTAGATTTGGATATCCCAAATGAAAAAAAAAAGGAATATTTTATCTTATATGCTACAACAGTGGCAAGAATATTAATAGCTAGAAATTGGAAAAGGAAAACAGTACCAATGAAAAATGAATGGCAGGATAAATTATTTGAATATCTCGAATTGGCAAAAATGACGGATGCAATTAGGAGACAGTCTAACCAAAAATTCCAAAAGGAATGGGAAATTTACAGAGATTATTATTTTAAAAAGTGTCCCCAAGTCAAAACCTGGATTTGCTTTGATTAATTTTTTGCAAAACACAACATGGATTACAAGTATTGTATGCAGAAAACAGTAGAAATGAAGAAGGGATAAAAGGAGCAGTTTAAAAAATAGACCCACTTTGAGGAGGTCAGAAGTCTATTAGAGAAGAAAAGGAATTGGCATTAAAGAATAGGGTGACATAAGTCAGTATATAAGAATTTATGGATTTATGGTCAACCATAAATCTTTCTTTCTTTCCTTCTTTCCTTCCTTCTTTTTTGTTTGATGTTGTCATTTTACTATTTTGGTTGTTTTATTGTCTGTGTTTGTTCATCTAGTAAGAAAACTAATAATAAAAAAGAGAATGAACAGAATGACCAGAAGGCCTGTGGTGGTGTGGTGGTTAAAGTGTCGGACTAGGACTTAGAGGAGAAGCGGGTTCAAATCCCCACTCAGTTCAGCAGGACTGTGTGGAGGAGAGACTTCTTGCGGGAACCCCCCCTTCCCCGCCCCCCCCCCCGTCCCCGTGGCTGCTTACAGCCTTGATGCATCCTGATCTCCCCTCCCCCTCCTCTCCCTTCAAAGCGCTCGATGAAAACCTGGATCACAACCAAATATGTAACATTTTGCAGCCACAGCCTGTTCTGTGCAAGAGCTGTGGGACCTGCCTGTGCTAGTGTGTGCATGCAAGTGGAGAGGGGGGAGCAAGAATAAATTGGGGAGCTGGGGGGAGGCAGGGAGAGACATGTGAGGAGACTACCTGAATGCAGACAAAAACTAAAGGGGACACCTTTATGGCTGCAAAAGCACTCAAGGAGCGTGCAAAGCAAAGTCTGGCCTACAGAGAATCCCAAGGGCCAGGCAGAGATTCCTGGAGGGCCACATTCAACCCTGTGCTAAACAGATATGAGAATGTCCCTTCCTCTCGTGTCAAAGTTGCAGCTGTGTTTGTTTTTAAAACAAGTGGTTTTTCGATGTTTGGGTTCTAGATGAAGAGCTATTTTAGAAAACAACTGTTTCCCCTATTCCCCAGCTGGCTTGACCAGCAGTCACTGCTCCCAGTCCCACTCCAAACCACGCTGCACGGCTGGCTGCCCAGCAGCTGCTGCGAGTTGAGGAAATCTGCATGTGCAGCTCTTGGGCTCCTTTCAACTTGCCCTCTCTGGCAGCCTTCGGAAAGGAAGCAGCAGCAAGGAAGTGCTCAAGTGCCTCAGGCAGGATGCCCTCTTGGGAAACCAGATACAAAGGAAAAGTGGCCGTGGCGGCCCAGCAGGAACTGCTTCCCTCACCTCTACTGAACGCCCAGAGGAAAATCCCTTCCTCTTTGGAATAACTGCAAATGAACAGGAGGCCTGTCATTGTGGTCCGCTCCTTAGCCCCTCTCTCTGCAACCACCACCCGCCTTTTCTCACAACTGGGAGAAAGGAAGAAGATGCGACAGACAGGAGGGCTCCACTGGAGCTGGGAGAAAGGAACTTATTGGCGCAATCTCCAGCTGAGCACTGCCCTTTTCTCCCTGCCAGGCACAAAGACAGAAGCGGGGTTACTTGCACAGCATGTAATCATAGAATTGTAGAGCTGGAAGGGACCCAAAGGGTCGTTTGGCCCAACATGCAGGAATTCTAGGGTGCCAGCTCACTTCATGGAGGATAAGGCAATCAGTAGCTACTGGCTGCCATGGCAATGTTCTCCCTCCGCTTCTGAACGCCAGTAGCTGGGATTCACAAGCTGTTGCCCTCAGGTCCTGCTTACAGGCTTCCCCTTTCGAGTGTCTGGTTGTCCACACTGTGAGAACAGGATGCCGGACCTCATGGGGTCCCTTTGCCCTTATCCAGCAGGGCCTTTCTGCTGCATCTGATTATATCTGTTTATGGTTATTTATTTATTTGCCACAGGCAACTGACATAATTATAATATTCAGCCCACAATGAAGGCTCACAGCAAGGGGCAACACAATTCATTAGATACTAATAAGTGCTAATTCTTGCTGAAATTATTTCTACCAGTAACAGCAGACTTCTCCAAGCGGATACCTTCCAGATGTTTTGGACTACAACTCACATCAGCCCCCAGCATGGGAGTTGTAGTCCAAAACATCTGGAAGGTAAAAGCTGGGGGAGGGCTGGTCCATGCTGAAAGAAGCCACTTAGACCAGTAACACCACACAGTGGATATAGCACATCTCAGACATGGTACTGGCTCCCATCCCAGACTGATCAAGCTGTGACCTAGGCTTTGCCAAACTTTTAAATAGCAGAGAGTACGCTTCTGCTATTCCATTGCAGTTGCAGACAGGCTTCACTCAGACACCCAAAAAGTTTTAACTTTTAAAATATAATAGCTGCCTGCTTTCGGAAGAGCCAAGGACCTGTGTGTTATTTGCAACTCAAAAGAAGTATGTCCTTCAACTGGAGTAATATCAGAACAGCAGTTCTCAGAGATACGGGAGGCAGCCTCCTAGGACTACCGGGTACCGTAATTCTGTTGCCTCTTTGTGGCCGTGACTGAATGCTCCAAGTCATACTTGGTGAGTGCTGAATGGGAGGAGGCAAAGCCAGAACAACAAACCATACAGGGGTGCAGTCGGCAGCCTCTTCTGAGCGTGGGGAATTTGGGTGGATATGATCTATTAATTAAATTTGGTTCTCACAATGCACTAGCAAATCTTGTCCAACACACTGCTGGGAAATTATTATGCTAATCCTTTATTATTTTGGCAACCTTTTGACTTGCCAAAGAATCATTATCCCAGGGCTGAGGTGAATGGACTCCTTGTTTGGGGTGACAAATTGCTCTGCTAGGAAACGAAGTGACACTTTCTGTTAGTGTCACAGAAAAACATCACAGAAATGCAGTGTCACCAAGCCCAACACGTCACTCTCGTGAAAGCATCTAGGAGTCGGAAACAAAGTGCATTGAACCATCTTGCATTAGAAGGAAGCCAGATCTCAGCTGTGTGAAGAATGATCTTGCTAGCATGCTATCTGCGACTAGCAAAATTAACAAAAGTAAAGCAGGCTCTCACCAAAAGCAGAGGCAATAACTACAAACAGAGGGTTAAAAACTGCAGGGGAGACACAAGAACCAACTCCAGAACTGAAGTAGGAGACCAACTTCATTGTCCAATTTCTGGGAGCGAATGGGACTATTCTTCTTCAAAAGGAACACAGACCACATTTCTTGTCCTATCTAAAGGCAATGAAAGGGGAGGGTGATGGATCCTGCTCCATTTCCCACTCCATGTCAGCCAATTCAGGGCACACTTGTGGGGGAGCTTCTCCTGAGCCAAGCGCAGCGCTGGACTTGTCAAACCAGATCTTCATGAGACATTCCTGAGGAGCGTAACATAACATTGTGTGGGAGGATGAGGCTGACATCATGCCTTGTGTCACACAGACAATGCGGTTGGCACCCACTATGGTCAACGTCTGCTGTTTGGAAAAGGCAAAGGTCAGCCACTCAACCCACTGGTCGCAGTGAAGAAGGGAAACCTTGCAGTGCACAAGTCAGCAAGGAAACAGACTTGGGATAAGGAAGATGGGGCAAAAAGTCCCTGTTCTTGTCCACTCCTGTCCACCTCTTCCTCCACCCACTGTGTTTGAAGACGCACATCCATGAAATATCACTCAAGGGGCCAGGCTGAGTTCATGGGCTGCCAGTTGCCAGGTGTACTTCCCAGTTGTTTTGGACTACAACTCCTAGAAGCCCCAGCCAGCATGACCCAGTGCCATCTAGAGGGTACTGACTTAGGGAAGGTAACTCCGCACGGCACCTATCTGAAGAACAGGAAAAGCCCAACATGAGTCAGGTCTTCTGCTGGGGGATCTCATCCCTCTGCAACGAGAGGGACACTGGCCCACATTTCATAAATTATAGCTCTCAGTGATGCAGTCAAGCTATGTTCCAGTTCTCAGCGAGGTGGCCAGCCCTAGGAATGCTCCTCCTCTCTCCCGAAATGCATGTCATCATGTACCTGCTCCACCTGAAGCCTGAAGTGGTACAATCCAGGCCCAGCTTGACCAACTCAGAAAGGCTAAAAGCTTGTCTCTTTCCTATAAAGCTTGGCAGTTGACTATTTTATCTTACTATATAATAAAAAATGTAAGAGTGTCATCATGCTGCAGTTTGCTTGGCCACAGGTAGGTGGTGCTGTGAATTGCAGCATGATGAGTTGCTGGGCCACTGTTGGAGGGCAGTGGCAGTCAGCCAAGGTGAGCCACAGAGGAAGAGTTGCAACACGCCAGGGCAGTTCTTCAGAAACCCACCCAGCTCACTGACACCACCATTTTAGCCCTCTCCTATGATCAGGATGGCTGCTGAGGAGCTGTCCCTACCTGCCACTGCTCTTCCTCCGCAGCTCACCTGGGCTGCTTCAATCTTCCTCACAGGAGAAGGTTTAAAGGGGAGGGGCTCTGCACAGCTCACCTGGGCTGACCCACATTCCTCCTCCTCACAGGAAAAGGTCTAAAAGGAGTGAGGAGGGGGCTTCTCTGCAGCTCACCTGGACTTCCTGCCACCACATCCCTTTGCAGAAGGTCTAAGGAAGAAGGCTTCTATCTATCCATCGTGCCTTTCAAGCCATTCCCTCCCACACTCTGTTAATGCTCAGAGGCACCTGATTTGGTGGCTTTCTCATTCCCTGCCTCAGGCAGCTGCCTTGAAACCCATGGTGGCAGTGGCAGCAGCAGCATGAGGTGAGACAGGAAGGTCAGTGAGGAAGGGAGAGGGAGAGGGAAGGGGTAACAAAGGTTAAGGGGGCTGGCAAGTGGGGGTAGAGGAGTTGGTGAGGGAAGGGAGCAGGGGCACAGCCTCTAGTTAGTACACAGAATTGTGCACTCTAACAGTGCCATAACTGAGGTATACATCACACATGCAATACACATCACGGAGGACGCCAAATGAGCTCAAGTATCAAACGGCAGGTACCCATTTGGGGAAACATGGTTTGCCCAATGTAATGTATGAAAGAGGGCATAACTAGAGGTGCTGGGAGCATGACCCAGGTCGGTTATGGCAAACACCTATAAAAGTAGAAGAGAAAGAGGGACTTTAAGCACAGCTCCAGTGGATGGGGAGGGGAGTTGAGCTGAAATAACTTTTCTCCGCCTAAACATTATTTTCAATTATGGAGCTCAAGCAGGAGGAAACCAGATTTGGGGGGAGGGAGGGTGATGCAGGCACAGAGTTCAGCTGCCCCTGTGTCCAACTAAGCTGTGCTTTGCAAGCCACCCCCCCCCCCAAAAAAAAAGAATCAGAAGTGACCAAATTCTGACTATGGGGTCTGCTCTCATCACATCTAATCCAGTCCTTAGAATGCACCACACTTAGTGTGTGTGTGTTTGTTTGTTTGTTTGTTTGTGTGTGTGTTTGTCTCTCTCACATGGTGGTGAAAGCTGACAACCACAAAACAATCTTTGTAAATGTTTTAAAACTCATAGATACTCAGTTGACCTAAATATTGTCAGCTTAAAATCACTGTTATGATCGAGCAGCAAGGAACCACCTCTCTATCTGCAGAACTTCTAGAGTTCATCTAGGACTGCCAGCATTCACAAGACGCAAATGTCAACATTCACCACATTCTGGTCACTGAGCATAACCTGTTTCTAAGGTCGTGTGCAAACACTTAAAGCACATTCAATTTCCCCCAAACAATCCTGGGAAATGTAGTTTGCTATGGGTGCTAGGAAGTGTAGCTCTGTGAGAGGTGAACTACGGGATTGCTTGTGAGAAGTAATTGGCTTTACGTGTATGGTGTGTATGCAGCCCTAAGTGTGTGGATGCAATAGTCAAAGACTTTAACCAATACACTACACTGCACCAGCTAACCAGAATAGCATGGTCTCAGACTCTGGACTTGAGATGTGGCCCTCTTGCCAAGACATCTGGTTGGAATTGGAGGCTTTTAAACAGACGCTGGATGGCCATCTGCCAGGGATTCCTTACCTATGATTCTAGCACTGCAGAGGGTTGGACTAGATGAACTTTGGGGTCCCTCCCAACTCTGCAATTCTGATTTTGCAAATTACTGTACTATATATCTAAGGCTGCATGCACAACACACATTTAAAGCACATGCTTTCTCCCAAAGAATCTTGGGAGCTAAGGGCACTGGGTACTGCAACTGTGTGAAGGGTAAACTACAGTTCCCAAGATACATACTTCGAGTACAAGGAGTAAACACAGCCCAACATGACATGAAATCGAATCTATTAGCCACGTTCTACTATACTGCACACTGTATCGAGATTTGAGGAAGGAGTTAATCGAACCCCTGCTAAAAAATCTACCAGGCCGTTCAATTGAAATGCTGACTAGATACTTAATCGAGGACACCAACCCAGAGCGAACTATGACTGTAGCTAAATTTTGCTATCATGCAGCAAGACTGAGACGCGTCATGACATCTACTGACAACAGCGATAAAGCCATCCACCAAGCCATAGCAGATAATACTTAAATGGAATTATCTCCCAATAAATTTTAGCTTAATTTTAATCTAACATGGGATCTGAAATAGTATTGTTAAAAGACGATATTTAAGAAATATTTATATTATGTACTATCGTTTTATTTTCTCTTTTGCTGGTCTATGACCGTAATAAAGTTTATTATTATTATTATTATTATTATTATAGCCCAACATGACAAATATTACATGTTGGATAGACCACCAGATTTTTTTGGGGGGGGGGGGTCCTTTGGGAGGCATATACTGTAGCAATTTGTTAGCCAGGGTCTCCAATCTGGCTTCAGGGTTCTTCCTACCTCCCCCCCCCCGCCACACCCCATTTAGTCTCCCCTTTATTACGCATATCATCAGTCACTTTCCCCAGTGCTAAAGTGAAACAGTCAAATATCTCTCTTTAGCTCATTTCCCGGCACCGTATGAACAATTGCCGGCGCTTTGGTGGAGAACGCCCGAACCTCAGCTGCACAATGCAGGTTATGAGCCCAGTGGGGATTGTATGCCGTGCTTGTGATTAAGAACTGAGAATTGGAGTGGAGGGGACACACACACACACACACACACACACGAATTTTGCATTAATAAACTGAGGAGAGCAAGTGTGTACAATGAGGGGATTCGGGGGGGGGGGGGTTCCTTCTCCCTGCTTCATAATGCCATGGCTGGCTTCTCACACACCCAAACAAAGAGCAGTTCTGAGCTGAAATTGAAGTAACTACCTCCATAGGACTGAATAATCCTATTCAGGTTCCCGCCCCCATTTATTTTACTTATCTATTTAGATTCTCACCCTGCTCCACCTTGAGGGCTGTCTTAAGTTATTACTATTTGTTTGAATCCTGATTAATTTGCTGCTGCTGCTGTTAAAAAGACCCAAAGCAGTTTACAAAGGATTAGAAAGGTACAAAACAGGAGATGCCACAACTGTATAAAACGAAGAAAAGAAAAGTCCCTAACATACCCACTAAAATATAAAAATAGATTACAGATTTCACAATGAAATTGGCCATGAGGCTACTTAACAGTCTTTAGACTGAGGCATGAATGAGTTCCTATTCTGACCACCACATCACAAGGTGATTGGTCCTTCCCTAGTGTAGCTATGGAAACCGTTTTGCATTAGTTGTCTGGCTGGTGAATAATGATAAGGACATGGTCCACCCCAAGTATTTAAACATTTTGAAACATGATTTCTTTTTGACAGACAAGAAATGCACCATAATCCTATGCATTTTCACTCTACAATAACCCCCAGAGTATTCAGTGTGGCTGACTCCCAACATTGGGAAGAACTGTCTGGTGGTAAGAGCTGTTTGACAGTGAAACAGACTCCGTCAGAAAGTGGACTCTCCTTCACTGGACGTTTTCCAATGTTGGTTGGCCATCTGTCAGGGCTTCTTGAGCTGCGATTCCTGCATTGCAGCAGGTTGGACTAGATGTCCTTTGGGGTGTCCCCTTGCAACTCTATAATTCTATGAACTAAAGCATGCCTAGGACTTCAACGTTTAAAACACTCACACCTCTTCAACTCCCCAAACGGGGCTTTCAAAGCCCTACTTTGGCTGGATCCTGCCCACGACATTCCAAGATGCCTGCCACCCTTAACCGGAGGTAAACCGTAAATTAAAATCAATCCAAATACCACAGACTTACGGTCGCCGTGGTGAGGCTGCCATCCTAATCCACGCTGACCTGGGGAACAAATCCGACGGAACCCAAGGCAACAAGCATAGCGCAGTCTCCTAGAGAACAATTCCCCAGGTTTCGCGTGGCGAAAGGCGCTCTGGGATCAAAACAGTCTGGGCACAGCTTAATCATTACACGGCTGCGTGCAATTAAGATTTACTTATGCAAACACTGGCAAGGGCAAGGCGGGTGTGACCTGGAGAGAAATTAAACACGCCACCCACCCACCCCTTTCTCCGACCGTTTCCACCGCGATTTGAAGGCTTCTCTTCGGCTACAAAGTGCAGCGGTGGCGTGGCGTGGGGTGGGGGCGAACCAAGCACGCCAACCCCCCTCCCCTGCTCGGATTGCTCCGTGATTGCCATTTCCATTTAAAGAGGGGGGGGGGTTGAGAATAATTAACTTCAATGCACTCAATTCGCGTCCTGTAAACAGGGGCTCGCGCGCACTTACCCCATTGAAACAGACGCACCGGGCAGCCCGATCCTAAGCCTGGCAGAAGGCGAGCGCGGAACCCCAGCGAGTAAGCGCACACACAGCCCGTCCCCGACAGCAAGCGCGCGCCCCTTTTCCCCGGCTCACCTGCTGCCCGCCGGCGACGCGCCTCGCAAAGGGTGCGCGGAGGAGGAGGAGGAGACGCTGGGCGCGGTGTTCTTCGGCGTTGGAAGCCGCCCGCCTGTCCGCCCCTTGGGGGGGGGGAGGAGAGAGAGAGGGGCGTCTCCAGCAGCCGCGGCCCACCTGCTCTGGCTGGCGAGTCTCCTTGCGCTCAAGCTGCTGCTGCTGCTTCTCCGCGCGTCCCCGGGCTGGACTTTCCTTTTACGCGCTTCTTCTCGTCTGCAGGGAGTGGAACAAGGTCCCTCGCTGCCGGGGAAAGGATGAGTCGTCGGCGTCGGCGTCTGAGTGGGTGTGTTTCCCCCTCCGGGGGCACTCGATCCCCGCGCCTGTTCGCGGCTCGTCACTGATCGGGCTTTTTCAGACTTGCGAAAGGAGAGCGCCGAATGCCGAGCATGTGCAGAGTGCAGTGGGGCCAGCAGGGTTTGGGGGCGGAAGACGGCCAGAGCTTCGCGAAAGTAGATTGAAAGAGGAGGCCCTCAAGTGCCGGAGGAAGGGAAGAGCCCCACTCCCTTTCCCCGTAAGATTACAGGATCTAAAATGACCCCCGGGTTCTGGCTCTGTCAGCCCTTCGACTCCTTAAATGTAAGAATCGATGTGAATTGCTCTTGAAACAATGCAGGGTGCGCCGGGTCCTCCCTCTGACGCATCTAGTGGGAATAAATTCATTGTCGATGCCCAGCCAACGCGAGGCATGTTCAGTGCAGACTGACAACGGCCCTATGCATTTAATGAGAATAGATCCATGCTCCCAAAGCATGAACAGAGTGCATTTCCCTCCCCGTCGCACAACAGGGATGAGGTTCAATCAAGGGGAACTTTCTGCAAGGGAGTCATAAAGCAGAAATCATTTGGATCTGCGCAAGAGAACATCCTTGGTTGGATGGCATGTTTAATGCATTGCTTGCGCAATCAGTGAACAAAACACTTTGCAAAGTTTCATAAACAACCTCACCCCAAACAGGCAGGTCCCTGCCCCAAAGAGTTTACAATTTCAATTTCTACAGTGAAGAAAGACAAGACAGAGGGAGAAGAGGTTAAGCAAAGCGGGGGAATGACCCACTTTCACAGAACACACGTATTTAATGAATTGTGTGGGGGATTTTTTTTAAAAAAACCTAATGACTTGGTTTAATATGAATAAAACTGTATATAGAAAAAACCCCTACAGTTCTGATAGGGGAGGGAAGCATGATTTCTCAAGTACATGTGGGCATCACAACTGTTGTTGTTGTTGTTCAGTCGTTCAGTCGTGTCCGACTCTTCGTGACCCCATGGACCAGAGCACGCCAGGCACGCCTATCATTCACTGCCTCCCGCAGTTTGGCCAAACTCATGTTAGTAGCTTCGAGAATACTGTCCAACCATCTCTAGCAACATAAAAATTATCTGAGAGAAGATTCCTCCTCTAAAATGATTTGACAAGTACTCGTATTAGAAACATCAATACATTGAGTATATATATAAAAAAAACCCAACCTGCTGCCTGTATGACTGGAGACTCCTTCTTAATTGATGAAACTGTTCTGAATAGTCAAAACAAAATAAAAAACAAAAAAATTCCTTCCAGTAGCACCTTAGAGAGTTTTTTATTTTGTTTTGACTATGGCAGACCAACACGGCTACCTACCTGTAACTGTTCTAAATAGATTAAGGTGAGAATGTTTTGGTTTTGTCCTGTGGTTGTGAGGACTCAATACAATGGTACCTTGGGTTACAGACACTTCAGGTTACAGACTCCGCTAACCCAGAAATAGTACCTCGGATTAAGAACTTTGCTTCAGGATGAGAACAGAAATCGTGCGGTGGCAGCGGGAGGCCCCATTAGCTCAGGTTAACGGACCTCCAGAATGAATTAAGTTCTTAACCGGAGGTACCACTGTAATTACCAATATAAGGTGGCAATGTTTGAGGGTTTTTTTTGTTTTTTTTAGATCAGTCAAGGGTGAAGCAGAGGGATATAATTGCACAATGCACATTGGATAAACCCCAAAGAAGCTGAATGGTGAGAGAATCAAGACTGACAGAATTAAGTAGTTCTTCAAACAGTTACCCAGATGTAGCGGTAACCACCAAACTGGACCACTTTAAAAGGTGATTAGACAAATTAATGGAAGGAGAATATTGGAGGCGGTATGCCTTTGAATACCAGCTGTTGAAGGATCGTGAGTGGGATATTTCTCTCTCTGTGGTCCATGTATCCTGCTTGCAGGCTTCCCACAGGAATCTGGCTGGCCACTATGAGAACAGGATGCTGGACTAGATGGGCCATTGGCCTGTTTCAGCAGGATGCTTCCCATGTTCTCCCTGCCCCCATTTTTCTTTTTAATAAATTTTATTGTATTAATAAACAAAATAAATGAAACATAAAGAACATAAAGAAATACTGTTACAGCTGGTTGAAAGCAGCAGAACTTTGGACATTATCACTGATCTTCTTGTTCCAAAATACTACAAAAATACCCGTTTTCCCATAAACCTGTTAGGCTAGCATATATATATATATATTATGTAAATGTATGTATATTTTATAATAAATTAGTTTAATCATAGTTATTATGAACTGAATTTTCTCAGCCCATTGAGATGTAGTAGGAGATATGCTCCACCCATTTTTAGCTATTATAATATTAGCAGTAGTTATAAGGTTGAACACTATTTATTTATCATTTTCCAGAATAACGACTTTTAGATAACCAAGCAGAAATATTTTAGGTTCCAAGGGTATATGACATCCTAACATATCCAAGCCTGAATGGGTTTATAGAATACCTCTATTGGAGAACAATTCCCAAAGATACGTATGCGCTCTGCTTTATTTAAACCACATCTCCAACATTTATCCAATTCAGTTTATAAGGCATTAAATACCATTGATAAATGGTTATAAAGTAGTTATCATTTAGGTCGGCTGAGATTATATTAGAATGGAACTTGTCCCAAATCCAATTCCATTGTTTCCTGGTTGTTCTTTGATCCAAATCTCACAAACCCATTTTCTCAGATATGTATCCAAGTTTAACTATTTGTTCACTTTCCTGACAATCCCCATATTTTTGTGTCAGAGGAGGTTGTACCTCTATTTTGAAAATATTGGAAGAGTGGAGGTTTCCTCCTTTCCATGACTTGACCCAGTGGCATCATTTTTATGCTTTCTAAACCAGTATTTTGCCATTACTGGAAATTTGCCATTATTGTTGATTCCAGATTTAGAAATTCATTATAAAATGGGGAATAGAATAGAATAGAATTTTATTTACGGCCATAGGCCCATACATAAAATGGGGAAGTTAAAGGCAATAGACCCACATATATCCTGCTTTCAATTTCACACCATATTCTTACAGTAGCTAATACAGAGGGACTTCTCATAGTGACTCTGCAAGATCAGCCTTCGCTAACCTGGTGAAGCCCTACAGATGCTGATGGGACAGTCAAAAACATCTGGAGGGCACCAGGTTGGCACTACAAATTTCAGCTCTTGCCGCCAAAGATGAAAGCAGGCAAATGCAGCGACATATGCTGAGGTTACAATCCTATGCCAAGCCATCTGTGAATAAGACCCACTCAACTCAATGGGACGCGCTTCCCAAAATACATGTGTAGGATTTCATCATTTTACAGTTGGAGGCCTGGGGCCTTCACTGCCCTGTGCAGCTGTTTTGCAGGGTGCCTGTTGTTTGAGTTGCTCACATGGGTCTACTGAACAGCCCTTGATATCACACCTGCAAGTGCCTGTTGCCTGAAGCCACACAGTTTGCCTCAACAGTCTTTGGAGGTTGTTGTGAGTTTTCCCACCAGCAGCAGAGCAGGTGGTTCTCCAAGGAGCCAAGCACCAAATGTCAACTCTACACCACAAACCTCACCTTTTCATCTCTATAGCAGGGCCTGGGGACCTTTTTCAGCCTGAAGGCCAGATTCCCTCAAGAGCAACCTCCCAGGGCCACATGCCAGTGAGTGGCAGTGCCAGAGGCAAAAATGGGTGAAGCAATAAATGTGCCTTTTTACCTTTTTGCAGCAGGCTAGCTTCTACAACACACACACAAACAGAGAGAGAGAGAGACTTCTCTGGCCCTCCTTTAAAGCAAACCAGAGGCGTTATCAGCATTAAAAAGATACATTTCAATGGGGCAAAAACACTCCAGAAAGCTGCAAAGCATTTTGAAATAGCCATATCAATACACAAGCCGTTTTACAGAGCAACGCAAGTAAAAATGTGGGGTTCTAGCACTAAGGAGCCGTGCAAGACTCCTTCATCTGAAGATCACAGGGTTGTTTACAGTATAAAAACACGAAATACACAACACCTCCCTCGCAGTCAATGCATGCCTCAATAACCTCCCATCTTTATTCCTATAATGTGCCTTCCGTGGGACTGCCCTTGATAGTTGTTCAGAAGCTGCAAAGTTCAGAATGCAGCAGCAGCTAGTAAAAATTCTGGCATTACCACAGCAAAGCTGTAACACTAATTTTGCATGATCTGCCTGGGTTACACATTTGCTTCTGGGCCACATTCGCAATGCTGGTCCTTATCTTTAAAGCCCTTTTTACAGTTGGGGGGGGGTACATGTTACTACACACCACAATCTCCATGAGCCGTGCAAGATTCCAGCAGTTGCTGGTGCGCTTGTGTTTCCTTTTGGACAATGATGTCCAAAAGAGACTGTGGTGTCTTAATGATACATGGTTTGTTCCCACATATATATACAACCTGAGCCTAGATGGGGGAGAATCCCAGCATCACTCCCCAAGAGGGTCCTTTGCTTCTCTCATAGGTGCAGCAGACTAGGGTCAGCAAACAGAGGAAATCAGCCATGCTCTCTGTGCTTTTGTTACAGCCTGACCCAACCAGCCCACGTCATGTTCTGGCTTGCAAACTGCTTGCCAGACTGACACTTTCCCCCTGTTTGCTTTCATCAGGCAAAGTGTAATCCTAAACAACAACCCGCCCCCGCCCCCCCCCTGTATTCCGTCTTACTAACTATCCCTTATTTGCAGCTGCCTACAGCCTTTGCTTTGCTCATGGACAATCGTGATGGGTCATGACTGTCATGTCAACGACTTGGCCATTTTGGTGATTTCCTCCTGCTAGTTCTCCTTTGACAAGTCAATTCCCCGACATGGAAAAACTGGTTTAAACTCCAGCCCCTGCTAGACCCAGGAATTTAGAAGTTTGCTTAAATTCTAACCCTTTATTGAATTCAGATATTTTAGGGGAGTCTTGTCACCCCACAAAAAACTTATATAATCCTGTATATACTGCCCTCAGTGGTGGATTTAGGGCTGTGTGCACTGGGTGCTGAACCAAGGGGGCACAGTCTCAAAGCCCAATAACACAGGCGCTAGGCTTTGGGAAAGAGGCGTGAGACTCTGATAGGGTTCTAGAGTCCTAGAGTTGAGGGGGTGGAGTCATTCAGAGTGGCAGCTGGGAGGGACCTTCCTCTCTATGGACAGGGACAATGGGCTCATGGGGCTAGAGCTGAAGGGATCTGGAGCCCTACAGTACCTGAGGCATCCTGGGTTCCCAATTCCTGGTATATAAACCATATTTCTTCTATGTCTGGGGGGGGGGAGTTCTCGAGCTGAGGTCTGGCAGTGCTGCTTGCTTAGTGCCAACTTAATGCTTCTGTTCCCACGGGAAAAAAGAACCAGTCCCTGCTGAGATTTCTTGAGGCCAGATTTGGAGAACACGGCGGCTGAAGGAACATGACCGAAGGAACACACACCCCCACCCAGAAATGGAGCTTGACCGTGGATAATGCATCTTCCTTTGAACAGATGGCCTAATGTGGAAACAGACTGACGAGTGCAACATGATGGCTTTTCATGTCCACTCTGGGTACAATTGGACCTTTGTGCCTCTGATTACGATGCTTGAGGGTCAAGTCCACATGGAGAGAGATCAAGGGGAGCAACTGTGCCAGGGACCAGAGGAAGGAGGGGCCAATAGCTGCATCATTGCTACTGCTGTCTCTGACATTGCTCAAATGAGGCACACTCAGTGGGCAACCTTGACCTGCAAGAGAATCTTGACTGTGAGTCTTGGAAGATCTGTTCCCTGCCTTGCAGGTCTTTTCCCACCTGGCTTGGGAGGGTGGGACCCTGACCGACTCCAGCTACAAAAGCTGAGGCTGTTGAACACACTATTGGGCTGAGGTGCTGTTTGGAGGAAGGCTGTTGCTGTGGTTGTGTTTCAGTATATTTGCCTTCAAGCTACCAAACTGCAGGAAGCAGTGGAAGACAGGAGTGCCTGGTGTGCTCTGCTCCATGGGGTCATGAAGAGTCGGACACGACTAAACGACTAAACAACAAACAACAACGTGTTTGCCTTTAAAAGCAAACTGATTTGAATTTTGCCACCAACCCGACTTCCGGTTAGGTGCCGAGTCAATGGCGGACGGGAGTCCGACGGCTCCGTCCTCCGTTAGGCGATAGGGAGCTCCGTGCCTGCGCCACGGGTCCCTTAAAGCCACGGGAAGAGCGTCCCGTGGACCGACGGCTTCGTGGGTCCCAGACGTGCTGTCTCCGCTCCTGATTTACCCTCGTAAGGGGGAGAATCGGGCGAGCGGAGCCCCAGCACGGGACTGAAGAAGCGGCTGCCTGCGGAGGATCAAAGCAGCGATCCCGCCAGACCTGAGCACCCGGCACTTCCTACATAGAAACTTCCAAAGAAACTCTGTAAGTTAAAAATTTGGACTATTTTACAAGTTTAAAGAGCACTGCTTGCAGAGGAAACTCCAAAAGGAAGCCTGTTCCCTTTGAACTGTTTGCGCGAGCTTGGTAGCGCTAAAGGATCAAAGCCGCGGCTAACGGGAAAGTTTTGCGAACTCTGCTAAACTTTTTAAAAGCTACTTAAAAGTTGTTTAAAGGCTGTTTAAAGACTTAAAAACAGTTGATATGGCAAAAGAAGACACCGCTCCCCCTCTGGACTAGGATTCCGGGTCAGTAGCGGGCTGCAATATATTGTTGCCATTTTTTCTTTGTTGGGACCCTAGTGTTACAGTGACTGTTTACCAGTGGAGATACTTTGACTCTTTTACAGCCAGATACAAGCTACTTTAAAGACTTGGTGGTTACACTGCAAGTGAGAAAACAGTTACTGGCTTGGGCTATTTAAAATAGACTCTTCTTGGCTTTAAGGAATTTACAATTCTGAAAAATCTGAACTCTTTGCCTAAAAGTTGGATTAATGGACTATTGTGGACTCCTGGCTCAGCAGCCTCTTTGTTCTCAGAAAGCTAGCTGCAGGCCACCGGGTGTTTACTTTTGGGACTGTTGGTCTTCTGCTGTGAATGTCTGAGATTGTTACTATAGCAACTGGAGTGACCTTGAGATTACAGTTACAGAGCCCACAGGGAATGGAACTTAGATCTAAAGGAACTGGCTCTGAAAAAAGGAAAGGCTCTGTTTCCTTAACTCTTCAGGAACAAATGGAGAAATTGGCTGCAAGTGTGGCAGAAATTGCAGAAGGCTTGAAAAGTGTCACCGAAGGGTTGAAGCAAACACAAGAATCGGTGAATGCTATTGGTGCATCAGTGAATACAACAGTTAACTCTGCAATAGAAAAGCTCCAAGTGGATATTAAGGCCGATATTAAAGCCTCCACCCAAACGTTAGAAAAATCGATTGGCCAAATTGAGGAAAACGTAAGAAAGAACAGAGACGAAATTAATAAAATTGGGCAGGAGGTGACCACGTTAAAAAAGGACTCGGAGGAAATTAAAGTGGTCAGAGAAAAAATAAAAAAGGTGGAGGAAAAATTGGACAATTTGGATTTGGAGCAGATCGAAAATATTGGAACACGACAGAGGACTGTGGAAGAGTCTCTTGCTTTTCTGCAACTACATCAGAGAGAAGGAAACCTAAGAATAAGGGGTCTTCCAGAATTGGAGGGGGAAGACCTGAAAGCCTATATTGTGGAACTATTCTCGACTTTTTGGGAGTTAGAAGAGGTAAACGTCTCAGCACGCATAGTGAAGGCCTTCAGATTTGGACCAAGAGGTTCCAGAGGAAAGAAAAGCACTAAAACAGTCAGTGACTGTTTGATTGTGCTACACGATAGACACGACAGAGACTACTTTCTGGATTTACACTACAGAAACAACCTGGTGGTACAGCAGAATAAAGTAATTTTTTACAAGGATATCCCCAGATTCTTTTTAGATAAAAGAGCTCCTTATAACGACCTGGTGACGGAGCTAAGAAGAAGAAAAATCTCCTTCAGTTGGGAATTTCCAGAAGGCCTGGCATTCACGTTTGAAGGGAAAAAGATAAGAATAAGGTCCTTGGCGGATAAGCAAAAGTTTTTGGACAAGCATCTGGAACATTTCAAAGGAACTCCATTGGATCCAGCACAGCTTTACAAGTTTCCAGAAGTATTCCCACCACCGCCGGGACCACCAGGACCAAGCCAAGATCCAGAACAAGATAAGAAAGGACAGGCAACTGGAGGAGAGGAATAAACAAAGAAATGGCGCTCAAGTTAATGACTTGGAATGTTCGGGGATTAAATCAGAGACCAAAGAGACGCAGAGTGTTTTACAGCATAGAAAAGAAGAATTTGGATATAATATGTCTACAGGAAACCCACATAGTTCGGCGTCACAGAAGATTGCTACAGAACAAAAAATTAGGCCAAGAGTTCATATCATCGGATAAGGTCAAGAAGAGAGGAGTAGTGATTTATGCAAAGGAGAAATATAGCCCAAGACAGCTATTTAAAGATGAAGAAGGGAGATACATCGCAATTGAAATTAATGTACAAGGCGAAAAATTTTTGATTCTGGGACTTTATGCACCAAATGATGGAAAGTCGATTTTTTACAAAAAAATTCATGATTTGCTGTTGGATTATTTGGACTATAAGGTAGTTTGCCTTGGAGACTTTAATGGGGCAGTTTCCACATTAATGGACAGATCTCAAAGAACAAAATTAACAAATGATGGGAAACTCCCAAAGACTTTTTTTGAAATGGTGGACAATTTGAATTTGGTAGATTCTTGGAGATTAAAAAATCCCACAGAAACAGAGGCAACGTACTTCAGTGAATCTCAGCAGTCATGGTCGAGGATAGATTATATCTGGATCTCGAATGAATTGGCTCCAAAATTACAAAAAGCAGAAATCGGTCCTAAAACGCTTTCAGACCATAATCCGGTGCAGGTAAACCTAAAAATGATTTCCAAGGATTCTTTCAGGTGGAGAATGGATGATGCATTGATGAGAGATACCAAGCTAGTAGAAAGAGCGGCGAAAAAGATGAAAGAATATTTTCAAATTAATTGGAATTCAGATGTGGAGAAAAGGATTGCCTGGGATGCAAGTAAGGCGGTAATGAGAGGATTCCTCATTAGTGAAAAGGCAAAAAAGAAGAAACAACAAAGTGCAGAGATGGAGAGACTGTTGAAATTAATCAAAGAAAAGGAAAAAGAACTAAGAGGACATCCCAGATGTGTTAAAATCCAAAAAGAAATCAAATACTTGCAATCCCAATATGCGAATATCATGAATCAAGACATCGAATGGAAAGTGAAAATGATGAAACAAAGAACATTTGAATCTGCAAATAAATGTGGAAAACTACTAGCTTGGCAATTAAAGAAAAGACAAAAGGCAAATGTCATCAGTAAATTGGTAGTAAATGGAAAAAATGTAGAGAAACCGGAGGAAATCAGATGGTGCTTTCAGAGATTCTATAAACAACTGTACAAGGAGGAGAAGATAGATGAAGTAGAGATAGACCGATTTCTGGAGAAGAACGGATTGCAAAAGGTCCCAGAGGAAAAACTAACAATTCTCAACCACCCAATAACGACACAAGAAATAGAAGATGCAATAAACAACATGCAACTGGGGAAGGCTCCAGGACCGGATGGATTAACAGCAAAATATTACAAGATATTGAAAGACTGGCTATCACAGCCGTTAAGAGAAATTTGCAATAGAATACTAGAAGGAGATAGGGCACCAGAGACGTGGAAAGAAGCCTTTATCACACTGATTTTAAAACCAGATACTGATAAGACTCTAATGAAAAACTATCGTCCAATATCCCTTTTGAATGTGGATTATAAAATTTTTGCAAATGTTTTGGCTACAAGGTTGAAAAGAGTGTTGAAAGATCATATACATAGAGACCAAGCAGGTTTCTTGCCAGGAAGGCAAATAAGTAATAATACGAGAATCATTGTGGACATTTTAGAAAAATTGGAGAGAGACATAAACACAGATGCAGCACTATTGTTTGTTGATGCAGAGAAAGCTTTTGACAAAGTATCCTGGACATTTATGAAAAAGAATTTGGAAAAGATGGGAGTTGGAGAAAAATTCTTAAATGGCATTAAGGCCATCTACACAGAACAAAGAGCAAAAGTTATTGTAAACAGTGTGATATCGGAGGAGATTGAAGTAGAGAAAGGAACAAGACAAGGGTGCCCTATCTCCCCTTTACTTTTTATTACGGTCCTGGAAGTCCTTCTGAATATGATTCGGAAAGATAAACAGACAAAAGGAATTAAAGTGGGAGAGAAGGAATACAAATTACGTGCCTTCGCGGACGATTTGATGCTATCCCTGCAAGAACCAGAAGGCAGTGTCCCCAGAGCCTTGGAATTAATTGAACAATTCGGACTTGTAGCTGGCTTTAAATTAAATAAGCAGAAAACCAAAGTTTTAGGTAAAAATCTGAGTGCAGAACAGATCCAAAGAATTCAAGAAGCCACAGGCCTCAATTTTGTTAAATCTGTAAAATACCTAGGTATCAATCTCACAAACAAGAACTTGAACCTGTATAAGGATAATTATGAAAAATTGTGGATGGAGATAAAAAAAGATATGGAGATCTGGACAAGACTTAAACTGTCGTTAATGGGAAGAATAGCAGTGGTTAAAATGAATGTCCTACCAAGGATGCTGTTCTTATTCCAAGCCATACCAATTTTGGACAAACTAGACTGTTTTAAAAAATGGCAAAAGGACCTATCGAAATTTATATGGCAGGGCAAAAAGCCAAGAATAAAATTCAAGATTTTAACAGACTCTAAAGACAGAGGAGGCTTTGCCCTGCCGGACTTAAGGCTTTATTTTGAAGCTGCGGCCTTTTGCTGGTTAAAGGATTGGTTTAAACTAGAGAACGTTGATGTGTTGGACTTGGAGGGACATGATAATATGTTTGGTTGGCATGCATACCTTTGGTATGACAAGGTTAAAATCCACAGAACTTTTAAGTCTCATATTGTGAGAAAATCCCTATATCAGGTTTGGATTAGATACAAAGACTTGTTAGAGAGAAAGACTCCTAGATGGATCTCTCCAGTGGAGGCCAAGGCATATAAGAGACCGAATATGTCTGCAAACTGGTTAAGATATATGGACATATTGCAGCAGGAAGGGGACTCCTTTAAGCTAAAAAGCTATGATCAAGTAAAAAGTCAGGTCCCCGACTGGCTGCACTATTATCAGGTTTATGAAACATTTAAAATGGACAAAAAAGTTGGTTTTCAAGTAGAAAAATCAAAACTGGAAACAGAACTGATAGAATCGAACTTCAAAAACCTTTCCAAAATGTATAACCTTCTGCTAGAGTGGCATACAAAAGATGAACTGGTTAAATCCTCAATGATAGATTGGGCAAAAGATGTAGGACATAATATTATGATGGATGACTGGGAGAGATTGTGGCAAAAAGGTATCAAATTTACTGCTTGTCATGGTTTAAGAGAAAACATAATGAAAATGGTTTATAGATGGTACTTGACACCAGTTAAGATTGCTAAGATGAATACCAAAATGTCAGATGTATGTTGGAAATGTAAACATGCGAAAGGTACCTTTTTTCATATGTGGTGGTTGTGCCCAGCGGTAAGCGCTTTCTGGGATAAGATTTACAATGAGCTTAAGAAGGTAATGAAAGTTACCTTTTGTAAGAAACCAGAGGCATTTCTCCTGAGCATAACCAATGAAGAGATACCCAGTCAGGATAGAGTGTTTTTCATGTATGCCACAACAGCAGCTAGAATTTTATTGGCGAGAACATGGAAAGGTGAAGAGATACCAACGGTGGAGGAATGGCAGATGAAGATGATGGAATACATGGAACTCGCAGAACTGACCGTCAGAGTCCGGGACCAGAGGGAGGGGAAGGCGTCGCAGGAGTGGAAAAAATTTAAAGACTATTTAGTTAAATCAGTTAAACTGAATATTTGAGCAGAATTAAACAGAACATCGGCTTTGTTAGATATGTGTTAGATATGAATGGTAAGAGGAATTGTTGTTATGTGAAAGATGTATGTGTCAAAATATGTTAAGATAGGTTGTTAAGATAAGATACATAGTTATTGAGATATTTGACTAAGTAAAAGCTAAGTATATTAAAATTTGGGTAAAAGTGAATTGAACAATATATAAAGCTACCTTGAAGAAGTATATGTTTTTTGAAGACAGTGGAGGGAACGGGGGAAGTCCCCAAACAGAGAAGTTAGAAACAAGAAATATTCAAAGAAAGATATTGGTTAAGGTTTGTATATGTTATTTTTATGTTTTTATTGTTGTTATTGTTTTGAATGTTGATTATGTTTATTGTTGATTATGTTTAATGTTGACTGTGTTTTTATTGATGTTTATGTTATGTGTTGATGTTGTATTTTGTTTTCTTTCTCTTTTATTGGAAAATAATAAAATCTTATAAAAAAAAAAAGAATTTTGCCACCAACCCTAGCCACCACCACAAGCCGCTTTCTCTCATTGTCTGCCACATCCCACCAAGCAGCTGCTATACATGCTGATGGTCCCAGGTTTAATCCCCTATGGCATCTCCAGGTAAGCCTTGGGGAGACCCTGGCTTGAAACCCCAGAGAGCTGCTGACAGTCAGTGTAGACAAACCTGAGCTAGATGGATCCATTGTCTAACTCAGTACTGTATAGGATCCTTCATGTGGGATGTAAACACAGAGCAGCCAAACACAACACTCCTAGAGAGGACATGAAGGTAACTCAGTCCTCCAGGCTTAACTTCCTGTTTACCTGGACTGAGTTACAGGAACCAGAAGTAGGTGTGGTCTTACCTGGGAGCAAGATCCCAAAGAAGACTCCCCATTTTGCCTCGTCTTTTGAACAAGCAGGATGCTCTCTCTCAGCCTGCAGCTGAGAGAAGCAGAAGTGAAGCCTCTTTCCTTATGGAATCAGCTTCACCACATGTAAATATGTTTATCTAAGTTTATCTGCCTCTTTGAGCCTGTACTGTGACTCTTGGATGTCTGTAAGTAAACTCTTTTATATCTAATAATCAGTACTGTATTGTGTCTTTGCTTTTAAGAGGGAAGAAGGGGAATATACCAGGAATATATATTTCTTATAGAGGCTTTAACAAGCCTATGCAACCGTTTTCTGCTGTGTTTTGAAAGGGAATGTAACTCTGCTAAGTTTGGAGCTTGCTCACACAAGCTGGGATAGAGATATATAAATAATATATACTCATCCACACTCCTAAACATTCCCACACTTCAAACCTGCAACCTGCAATATGGGGGTTGTTAATGGAAGTCTATACTACAGCACATTATGTGGTTGTCATTATGAGTCACTCTCCCTCATCTCTCAGCCCTCCCTCCTCCCCCTGTCACCACCACAATATATGGGATAATAACAGTGAACTGCACTGCAAGGTTGTCATAAGCCATTATCTCACGTCTTCAGCCCCACTACAGTGTGGCGGACATAAGCCTGGCCTACATTACAGGGTTGCTGTCCACCATTCTCAGCCTCAGGTTTTGCTCTCCCCTCACTGTCTGCATACAATGCAGGTACAGCTTGTTTAATATGGGGCAGCTTATTTTTCCCTTCCCAGTGCAGGAAGCATTCTTTCCAAAAACTGTTTTAAAGCGTGCTGCCAAATGTATCACACTTCCCCCACAAGGACCTGTGCTTGAATGAGTGCAAACTTCTGTATTTGCTTCTTCTTTTTCCATGGGAAAGGATGAGAGAGGAGGAAGGAGGAGAGAAAGAGAAAGAGAACGAGATACCAAATCATTGCACCATTGAAGTACGGACTTTCTCCAACGAGCATCTGTCACTCTTAATGAGGAAATAATGGGAAGATCTGGTTTGAAGACAAAAGAGTTGTCAGTTGAGTAACTTATGTCTGTGGGTGCTATGCACGGATGGTGGATGTGAAACTACCTGATTTGCACTTGTTGAACTAAATGCAGCTCTCCTTGGAAATCTGCACTTCCCTGAATTTTGCAATGTTGTTCTCCAACCAAATGATGTGTGCAAAAAGAGAAAGTATATGTTAGGTTCAAGTACATACACTGATGTAAGTCGCGCATGAAAACTGCTTGCATGAATTTGCACATTTGTCAAAACTCTGCTGTTACTGTACTGGAAATGTACTGAGCAGTATGTTGACCCCACAGTGGCTTTTCTATCTATGCTTATTAAACCCTGTAATTCGCTACCACAGGCTGTAGTGATGGCTACCAACTTGGATAGCTTTAAAAGGGATTTAGTTCAGCTTACTCCTGGAGCAGAAGGCTATCAATGGCATAAGCAGATGCACTTCCAGATGTTGACCAGACCCATCAGCTAGGCAGTGGCTTCATGGTCCTTCGGACCTTACCCTGGAAACTGCCATGTCTGGCTTGACTTGCAGGCTTAATTCCCCCTGAAGGTCAAAAGCTATGGGTTGTATCCAATGCTAGTCCTACTTAGAGTAGCCCCATTGAAATTAATGAGCATGACCAAGGCCCCATTCACACCATACCTTTAAAGAGCTATGAGACCACTTTGAACAGTCATGGTTTCCCCCAGAGAATCTTGGGAAGTATAGTTTGTTAAGGGTGCTATGAGTTGTCCCTATTCCCCTCACAGAGACACAATTCCAAGAGTTCCCTGGGAAGAAGAGGGCTTGATTGTTGAACCACTCTGAGAATGGTAGCTCAGCAAGGGCAATAGAGGTCTCAGCACCCTTCACAAACTACCTCCAAGAATTCTTTGGGAAGCATGACTGTTTAAAGTAGTATTGTAGTGTTTTATATGTGTGGTGTGCATGTGGCCTTGGTTAGGTTTATTAATTTCAGTGGGGCTAGTTGGATCCAGTCCTCTATCTGGGTACTTCAGAGTGCAGGTGGGGCCTTGCATGATTTAATGCAGGCACCCCCCCAAACTCGGCCCTCCAGCTGTTTTGGGACTACAATTCCCATCATCCCTGACCACTGGTCCTGTTAGCTAGGGATGATGGGAGTTGTAGTCCCAAAACAGCTGGTGGGCTGAGTTTGGGGGTGCCTGATTTAATGCTTCACATGCGCACAAAGCTAGGTTGGTGGGGGAAGGCTAGGCCAGATTTTTTTTTCATTTCATGGAATAACATTCAGCCTTATTTGTCCCTACCTGGAGTCTAATCCAGTCTGGTTCAGACACACCTGTTGTTTGTGGAAACCAACTTGGATATGTGCATTCATTGTCAACTCATCAACCTATTACCTAACCATGACAGCTGTGCTCTGCCTTCACAGTTGGAGGCAGCAATGCTTCTGAATACCAGTTGCTGGAAGCTGCAGGAGACGAGATTGCTGTTATGCTCAGGTCCTGCTTGCTGGTTCCCCACAGGCACCGTGAGACCAGAATGCTGGACTAGATGGGCCATTGGCCTGATCCTGCCAGCTATTCTTATACTTTCATGTTCTTGTCATAGTAGACAGAGCATGGAGACCAACATTCAAGCACAGCTACAAAGCATCTCCCTGAATAGACATTGCCAAAACCATAGCAGCGGAACAGAAACCATAGCTCTACCAACCTCAGAACCACATTGATGTCACAAGGATCATGGCTAGCACCATTAGGTCATGTGAGACACCAAATTGAAAGGCAGAAATAGAACCCAGGTCTGATGAGTATATTCAGCAGAAATAACCATTGAGTTTAATAGGACGTACTTCTGAGCAGACATGGTTAGGATTCAGCAGCAACTTTTTTAAAACAAAAAAACAAACAAAAATATTTTAAAACAAGACACCTGTAGTTTCCCCAAGCATTTCATAATTTTGGGGTCATCACTGAAAAGACCCTGAGAACCATAACTCAAACAGCTATAAATGAAAGAATTTGAACCATGGCCCAGTTAGACTCTCATCTCTGGCTTAGCTTCAACAATTATTCAGCATTGGATACTGCAAACAAAGACAGCTGCCTGCACCTCTCCTGCCTCCTTTTCTCCCCTTCACTGTCTTCAGCAAGCTAGGGCTTCGGCAGAGGAGGCGAGGTAACAGCAGGGGTTTCCCTCATGTAGCAAAGCATCCTGGGCCAACCCTGTGGTCAGCAAGTAGCTCACCCTGACACCCTGTCTTCTGTTCTGCCAGCCCCAGCAGGCACCAGCCACTATTGTGCAGGATAGAATCCACAGGCAGGTGAAGGGATTCCTCCCTGTGACTCCATCCCAGCTGATGTCTCCTCCCACCTGCTCATAACTGGAGTCTTGGCAAATGCGAGGTAGGAAGTGATATCTCAAGAGAAACCTAACCTTAAGTATGCTTGTATATGTTAGTCATGCATGTTATGATGCATCCATCCAGCACCTTGTGTCAGCAGCAACACCACAGCCACAAGTGCATTGGGCTCCTTAGATGCAATGTTACTCATGCAGCAAATGCTAGCAGGTGGCATGTTCTCTGCCTGTCTCCTGGCATCAACAACTGCTCCCTGGCAGACCACAGGCACAAAGCAGGGGGGAAGCTGACCATCTGGACATCTAAAAATAAATTACGCCACCTGGGGAAATTAGGGAAAATCCATGCAAGGACAGCAGAATCAAACCTAGATCCAGATATTGTGTGGTTTCTGATTATATGCCTTATCAATAAAAACAGAGTGCGGCAGAAGCCCCCAATGACACAGGTCTCTATGTATTGTGGGGCTGCCTTATTGATATGTTGATATTGGTACACTTCTGCAGACATCGTAATGAAACAAAGTCCATCAAGGGACATTTGGGAAGTGAAACATCCCTTCATGCACTTCATTTCATTACAATGTCTGCAAAAGTGGACCAAACCTTTTCCTCTGTTTTATCCCGACTGCAATATTGTGCCCCAAATAGTTGCTGTTCTTTGTTTCTTTACTGTTTCTTCTGCTTGTATGTTGTTATATCTGAAAACTCCATAAGCAAAACCTGTTTTTAAAAGCGCAAGCCTGTTTTGCATCAAAAATAGACATTTTCCCTTTTTTTGCCTGTCAGCGGTATTTGTGTGTTTTTGCATTAGGCTCTGAGGTTTTTCTGGAAATCTCTGTCTGACGTGTTGCTGCTCTGCATTCAGTTCTGAGCAAGCTCTGTGGGTCTACCCGGATGCCTCAAGAATAGGGGAACCAACAAAGATGCCTTGTGTGCCCTTCCTTTGTCTCTGGTCCCTAGCAACCATGAGCTGGCATGAGGTTGCTGTCCAGCCTTCCAGCTGAGAAAAGCTCCCCTATTCAGCCTTGAAATCTCTGTGGGCCAAAACAAAGCATGGTGTAGCGTGCAGACCCATCTGACTTTGATGGTTCTGTTTACACCAGCACCGCATCTGAACTTGTCTTCCTCATTTTGCCTTGCAGATCTGCTGTTTGCTAACCTACACGGCCAAGGGTGGGGCTGCCAATCCTACAGCCTAGTCTTACATATATGGACTGGGAAGCAAGTCTCACTTTGTCCAATGCAGCTTTTACATCCCAAGTAAATGGATGGAGGGTTTGCAGACAGCCTTAAGCATGAGGGGTGAGCAGTAAGTGGGTCAGGATCTATTGGTAGGCCCTGGACCAATTTGCAGTAGATCAGCAAGGGTTTCTGACTCCCAGTTGTTTCATAGCCACAGTGAAATGCCTTTTTTCCAGCTATATTAGGCTGCTAAAATGAAAACTGGGAATGGGCCTTTGAGTGCAAGGCTAATAACTGAATTTATATCCTGCCCAAAGAAACCATGGGAGGGAAAGGTTATTCTGGCCAAAATAACTTGACTGGCCTTGGGGGCAATGCACCTTGACTAGGAAGGGAGGGGCACAGGCTGGCCTGTGGGAGGGAGGGGGCTGCCAGGGACAACCCCATTACACACACACACACACACACACACACACACACACTACAGTCTGTAGGAATTATGAGGGAAGGATAGCAAGGAAGTGAGGGTGACGGTTGATTTTGCACCAGAAGGCAAAAGAAAACGTTCAAAAAGGTGTAGAGTCTGCGGCAGTGAGGTAGCCTACGTTATTTTGCTGCTGCCCTGAATGAATCTGATGGGCTTGCTCTACAGGGGTGGGGAAAGGTTGCATTTCCTCACAAGAAGCAACTGCAAAAGAACAAATTAGGGTGCAAGAGCTATAGCTAAGTTATGGTGTCCTCTAGGCTAGTTGGTGTGCTTTTCCTCAACCCCATCACCTAACTGCTAGGTAGGAGAACAATAGCCAGTGTGGTGTGTGAGCTGGAAGCAGGCTGGAAGCTGGAGGCACAGAGCCATGCTTGATCTGTGCTGGATCCAAAGCTGTGACTGATGGGGAAGCAAGATCCGCTGGGGTGTCAATGCTGTGAGCCCCACTATCTTATGTTCAGGTTGTATATATGTCTGAATAAAAACATCTATCCTAAAGACAGCACAGTCTCGGCTGACCTTCATTCCAAGGAACCTGAAGTGCCTGGAACCCCAGGAGTCTCTCATCGCATGGAAATTGGGGTGGTGCAAAACAATATGGTGTTCTCCTCCAAATCACTGCCTTCCCACACTTTCCCCTCCCTCAATCTGGATTGCCTCATACCAGGGATACTTGGAAAAGGAACTAGAAGCATGGGAATGTGGTGATTTGGAGGAGGACTTCATATGGACAACAGAGAATTAATGGAGGTGCAGGAAGCTCACCACCCACATTAAGTGACATTAGGGATGAACTCTGAGAAGGGTCAGAGACCCCCTTAGGGAAAGGGATGCTGGGAAATGTAAAGAGACTCAGCTTGTCTGAAAGAAACCGGGAAGTTAAATATTTTGAAACGACAGGCAATGTGGCTGAGGAAGAGCATAATGATGGTCAGAAACAGGTTTGTGGAGAAGTCAGTCTAGAAGAAAAGGGAACTAAGGCCATAGCTGTCTGAGGAAGGTAAATACAAGTGTTTTATGTTCTTAGCCTTTTGAAATGGGAATGGTTGCTGCCAACTCTTAGGAGATGGATTTCAGCATTGCATCCAGAATCAGGTGTGCTAGAGAGCTCAGATATGTACCTGTATACAGTAACTCACCATTGCTACCACAATTTCCACTGCAGAATGTGGCTTGTTAACTGCCCTACACAAAAGGGTTCAGTAAGAATAAGAATACAATTGTATCCAAAACTTAAAAGCATAAATCTCTATTCAAACAAAACAATGCAGCCTTAGATACAGAAAGATCAAACTCACATTCACTAGTCCCCAAATGCATGGGTGGAAAGGCACATCTTGGTGTGCCACTGAAATGTGTACAATGTAAGCTTCAGACACACATCCAGAGTTGCAGAACTTGGGGGCCACCAGTTAGAAGTCTCTGTTATGTATCCCCCCAGCCTCTTGGGGTGGCAGATGCTCTCTACTTCCCAGTTTGGTCTATATGAGAGTACTCAGCATCTCAGGTATGTGAAGCTAGGGATGGGGGGGGGAGAAATTTGATTCAGTTCACATTAGAGGTCAAATCAATCAAATTCACACTTTCCAAAACAATGCAAGATTCAAATGTAGTCACCTGACAAAATTCACACTTATCTGAATTTTACAATGAAGTTCTCAAACTGAACGGTGTTTACAAAAATGCATATTACTGGGTAAGTGTGCATAAAAATGAATATGCTAGTGAAAGGTAGCACACGACATTTCATTATATTGAGAGAAATCGCTTTCAAAAATGTGTGGATTAGTCAAAACTACCTGCAAAAATGTGTATATTAAATGGCTTGGGACCGCAATACTTTATGAGCTGCTCCTGCAATCATCATCTGAGGCCCTTCTTCATGTGCCTTCTCCATGGGAGGTGTGGGGGGCACTAACATGAGAACGGACCTTTCCTGTGGTGGCTCCCTGCTTGTGGAATGCTCTCCCTAGGGAGGCTCACCCGGTGCCTTCATTTCAAATCTTTATGCACCAGGCAAAAGCATTTCTCTTCTCCCAGGCCTTTGGTCAATTAATCTGTGGCCTTTTAAACTATGAGGGGGTATTGATTTTGTTTGCTACTATGCTAGTGTTGCAATATTTCAAAAAGTAAAAACCAGGACACCTCAAAAGTTGTTGTGCTTTCTTTTACAAAAATGCAAAAAAAACCCAAAACCTGTGGTTTTTCTATTGACTTGCCTAAGATCCAGGACAAAGCGCCGCCTTTCAGAAATTCCTCCCGGACGTCAATTTCGCCTTTGAGATTTCCCAGTAATGCCTGGGGAAATCCAGGTGTATGGCAGCCCTATACTATGCTATGTATTTTTGTGTTTGTATATTGTAAACTTCCCCATGTTTCTTGGGTGAAGGGCAGTATAGAAATTTAATAAATAAATAATAACAAATAATACATTTATTGGGAAAAAATTGCACTTCAATGTTGAAGAATTTCTATGAGGATTTTTTTTTAAAGTGAACTTGACAGATTTGTCCAACCCTCCCTGGTGCCCATCCAATTCCTCCCCTTAAGGACTTAACTCCTAACTCTGCCTGGAGTTGTTGATTCTCTTTTGAATCCAGGGCTTCGAGGAAAGAAGCGGAGCAATTTCCAGAGGAAAAAATAACTGCTCTAGTGGAGAGGAGTTCAGAGGAACTGCCTCTTTGCATAGAGCAAGGCCACCTGTTCAATCCACTTCCTTTGCTAGAGTGCTACCAGCAGACTCAAAACACGTCACTTGCCTGAAAAGCCAGAAGAAGCAGGCAGTGGCTTTGGTGACTTCCGTTATAACAACTTAAAACCCAACCATTCCATCTTCTATAAACCAGTATTCTTTCAATATTCAAATCCTGACATTACCAGTTCATTTTCATTACCAGTTCATGTGAAATGTCACATCCTTAACAAATGCCAGTAATGACTTTTCTCTAATTAAACATGTTAACTTTGCCATCTCAGCCAGATGCAATAATTTTATCAGGGATTTTTCTATAGTGGGCTTAACTACAGTGGTTTTAGAAGGGTTTCCTAGGTGCAGGAGAACCAGCTTCAAGAAATGTTTTTTTCAAACTCACACCTGATAGGATCCTTAGGCTTCCTGTATCATTTAAAATTCTAATTTTATTTCTTTTGGTGTTGTATATTGTATACCACATTACATTCATCATTAACCAAGGGAATAAAAATATTCTTCTTCTTCTTCTTCTTCTTCTTCTTCTTCTTCTTCTTCTTCTTCTTTTTTACTATAAGCAGTAAGCCAGATTTATACCCAGCCTCTCTCCTAATAGCTCTGCTGCAGTTATGTCTGCTGCAAATATGCCAATTTGAATTCATCTCTTGCAGAATATAGATTATTCAATTCAATTTTAGCATGTTGTGACCTTCGCTATAGAACAGATGAAGATCCCGTTGCAGATTGTCTACACAGAGACTTCACTGTTTTCTTCATATTTCCTCCAGTTCAGAAAGGCCATCATTTCTCACTCCTAGGGTGGAGATGCATATTATTTCTGGAGACATGTGGTTCCAGTGCTGCATTTGCTAAAAAGCATAGATGCAAGAGCAGGATTTCTCAAGGGAGAAGCAGCTGCTTGTGCCGCTTTGAGCACCTCCACACTGAAGTACTTACTGCAGGTATATTCTACAACATGTTCTTGACACAATCCTAGTGTATCAGTGGTGGCTTTATTCTACGTTATTATTTGTTCTCCAATGCTGCCACATTATTGCTGTCTGGAGTGGCTAAAGTGCAACAAAAGCAGGACAACAGCAAAAACTGAATGCTTGTGGTGTGAAAAGTTACAGGATTTCAGTAGAAAGAGGTATGCCCTGACCAGAAATGGAGCAGCGTTTTGCAGGGGAAAACAGGATCACATGGGACCAGCGCCCCAATCTCATCATGAGCACAAATCGTGTGAATGCACAAGAAATGACTCTAACCAGGGGAGGGAGGAATCAGCCGGGCTGCCCCCTTGCCTCCACTTTCACAGTATTCAGCAAAGAGTGCATTGGGATTCCATCTTTCCAGAAGTGGCATGAGGTTCTGTTATTCAGTGGTTTGACAGAGCTGGAGCGAGTTTGTCAGGAGCTGGAAAAAGGAAAGCTACGGTACATCAGAGTGCAGGAAGTTCCAGAGCCTTAGCAACTCTCGCTTTGCAGAACCCTGTGCACAACTTCCTGAAAATACTTTCCTTTCAAAATAGTTTGTCCTTCACTCTGGCAGGCCACCCCACATTACACTGCGTTTCCGTCCAGCTCGGAATATCAACTCTGCCTCTGAGTTTTGTGGTGAGGGAACAGCTACAGTGCTTTGAGCTGCAGGGACTTCCGAAAGGAGAGGGGAGCAGGATTTAATGCATTTCATTTATTTTAAAGATTTATATACAAGATTTTCAGCACATTTCAAAGAGATGTACATATTCTCCTTCTCCTTCTCCTTCTCCTTCTCCTTCTCCTTCTCCTTCTCCTTCTCCTTCTCCTTCTCCTTCTCCTTCTCCTTCTCCTTCTCCTTCTCCTTCTCCTTCAGTAATGCTGAAACTAACCAAGCAGCAGAGAATGAGCTTTTTAACAAACCAACTATGGAAGGTATGCTGAAAGAGGGCATTTGTAGACTGATGGGGCAGCAACAGCAAAGGCCCTGTTTCTTGTGGAAGCTAATCTAACATTCATGTAAGATGGAGCCTTCAGCAGGGATGTCTTGACATACCTTAAGTTCAAGGGAACTTCATACAGGAAGAATTATTCCCAGAGACACACACTTTTACCCTGAGGACCTCCAGATAACTGAACCATAACAGGAGCTCCAATTGGGCTGGCACCTAAGTTTACACTGTCTCTGCCATAGGTTTACGGCAATAAAAACATAAAATAGTACATTAAAACCAGTGCTTTTTATGGGGGGTACGCATACCCCTAAACATTTTATGAATCTTTGTACTTTTGTCCATTTACTGTATTTATTTTTCCCGATTTGAACTATAAAATGTTGATTTTCTTGAGTCAAAATGAGAGTACTCCTAAGCATTTTTTAAAGAAAAAAAGCACTGATTAAAACCATACAAACACCAAATAAAGTTAAAAACAAGCATCAGTTAACCACTGTGGAAGGATGCACGTAGTCTTAATTGCCTGCATAAGCTTTATGAAATAGAAATGTTTTCAGCAGGCATTTACAAGTTGACACAGAAGGTGCTGGCTGAATCTCTGTTGGCAGAGAGTTCTGTAGGACTGAGCCAATGACACCAGAGGCAGGGGCGGAGGAAGGAGGTGTGGTGGATGCAGATCTGGGAGAGACACGGTGGAATGGGCATGGCAGGCTCCATGCTGCCCAAACGATCCACCCGCTGCCTCCCCCCCCACCTCAAGTGGGTGGCTGAGTGGGAGGAGGCAGACAGACTCAGGAGGCCCCGTGGTGTGCCCTGCCCTCACCCCATCCCTATGGATAGCTTGCCCTGCCCCTGGACATGCCACCCCAGGCGCTCAAGCAGCTTCTTCCACCATTGACTAAAGACTTGGTTTCTTGTTGTTGTCACACGAGCCTCGCCAACTCTGGAAATGACCAATGACATTCCTGCAGGTGACCTCATTGATCAAGCTGGGATATAACGGTTCAGGAGGTCCTTGAGGGAGGTACCCTGGGCCTAAGTGGTTCGGGGCTTTGGAAAGCAATGCAAGGACCATAAACCTGTCTCGGTAGTAGATGGACAGCCAGTGCAGCTGCTCTTTTAACAATGGTGTCACGTGTTGTCATCCAGATGCCCCCTCAGCAGTTTGGCCCCAGCTGGAGCTTCCAAACCAGGCCCAAGGGCTTTCCCCAAGGGTTAGTGGTGAGTGGAACCTGAGCACTATATTAGCGCTAAAGACAAAAGCAACTTGCTCAATTAGGCCCCAAACCAGGAAACGACAGCATCATCTGAAATCACCATGAAAAACCAGGAGAATATGGGTTGAACCACCATCTGATTGCACCCAATATCTCAACAGGGAAACAAACATGCAAGGTTATTGTTAGCATATTTCCCTCAAGTTGTGCTTTGTGGCCTGACGTTTGGTGCCATCTAATGGATAGCATCTGTACATGTCTCTACCGAGTTCCCTCCTAGGCTTGGTAGTCATGACTGTTGGTCATCTAACTGATCATCACTTCCTTTCATTCCCTTGGAAGAGATGCATCGCTCCCCTTGCCTTGTCAAATTACAGATCCAGCCATACAAGTCATAGAAGGGATGCAACTCAAAGAAGTTTAGTGGCATTTGCAATTTGGATTTGGGTAGAATGAAGGGAAGCTTAGCAAATTCTCAGGTTCACTGCAAGTTGGAGTGAGGGTAAAGAGAGGAGAGAGAGGGAAATGATGCTCACACAGCTGAGAGAACATTGTATTGCTGGAAAAGGTTCAAAACCCCAAAATTATCAAAGGGCTGGCGCACACCCCTCCCCCATGAAGAAGGGTTACCACATCTGGGGCTTTTTTGTTTAAAAAATAAGGTGAGTGAAGAGGACATCTTAGAGATCTATACAATTATGTATGTTGTGGAGAAAATGGACCGAGAGAAGTTTCTCTCCCTATCCCATAGCACTAGAAATCTGGGCCATCCATTGAAGATGAATGTTGAGAGATTTAGAAGATAAAAATGGGAAGGACTTCTTCATACGCTCCATGGTTAAACTATGGAACTCACTTCCACAGGAGGCAGTGATGGCTACCAGCTTGGATGGATTTTAAAGGGGATTAAACAAATTCATGGAGGGGAGGGCTATCAATGGCCACTAGCCACAATACCTATGTTCTGTCTCACTTATTGGGGACAACATGCCTCTGACTACCAGTTTCTAAGGAATTCTACTGGGGAAAGCGCTTTTGTCTTGCATGTGGGTTTCCCAAGATACATGAGGTTGGTCACTGTGAGAACAGGATGCTGGACTAGACGGAAATCTGGTCTGAACCAACAGGGCTTTTCTTCTGTTCCTGTGAAGTAAGTAAGCCATGCATTATCTATGGGCGTGACACCAAAGTAAGTGTTCAGAAGACTCTGGGCCAGGGGTCAGCAACCTTTTTCAGCCGTGGGCCGGTCCACCGTCCCTCAGACCATGTGGTGGGCCAGACTATATTTTTTTTTGGGGGGGGGGTGAACGAATTCCTATGCCCCACAATAGCGCAGAGATGCATTTTAAATAAAAGGATACATTCTACTCATGTAAAAACATGCTGATTCCCGGACCGTCCGTGGGCCGGATTGAGAAGGCGATTGGGCCGCATCCAGCCCACGGGCCTTAGGTTGCCTACCCCTGCTCTGGGCACTTAAAATTTGTAGGCACCTTCTGTGCTTAAAAAAAGGAAGAAGACCAGAACTGGGCAAACTCGAAGGGATGACACAAAGGACCGTGAATGCCATTTACTGAAGGCCACCCAGAGATTTTTTTTGTTAAGGGGCAGCCTACAAATGCTGTTAGTGAGTAAATGAATGAATGAATCAAATAAATTGAATAAATCTTTATTATTTTAAGCTTATATTCCATCTTTCTTCTTTAAAACTTCCATAAACATAGGAAAGTTTAAGCTAATGTCAGTCAGCAGGAAGAACTGCAGCCTAACAGAACAAAAGGTCTTTTTGACTGAGGCTGTTGCCAGGCTTCCTTCAGGAGGGACTTCGCCAAGCTTGGAAAAGGTCCTGCTCCAAGAAGTCTTCAGCTTAATTTCTGTAGCAGCAGCAGGAGGATGAGGAGGAGGAGGGAAGACCCCCTTTGAGAGCTGCTTTGGACAGTGCAGGTACTTTCAGGGAAGAAATGGGGGAAGGCAGGAAGCCAGGAAGGGCCAAGGAAGCAAGGAGGCATCAATAGCCCAGCGACGGCAGCGGCATTGAGTATATATGACTGTCGTAAATGCAGCTTGCTTGCCAGTTGCTATTGACGGTTTCATACATAATCTGGTGTTAGCTAATTTTATGAATGAATTCAGAAAGGCCACAGTGCAAATGGTGGAGAAGGGGCCCCCAAAGACTCTGCTCCTTCCATGACCATGTCTGTGCCTGCAGTTCAGTTTTAAAGCAGTGTTGGCCATGATTGTGGTTTCAAGCCAAAAGCAATTCTGGGAAATGTCACCAAATAAAGAGTGAGGCATTTCTTAGTACAATTCCCAGATTTTTGGGAGGAGATCGGGGAGCATATAGCATTAACTAACCTATATAGGTAATCTGACGGACCCTTCTATATTTGAAAGGTTGTCGGAGGAGATGCATCTCCTTAAACCTATTCCAGTTAAAGATTATTTTTATTCATTACATTTCTGTACTACCCTTCTTCAGAAGACTCTAAAAGAACCCTTAAAAAAGAAAGGAGCAGAGGCCTTGTTGTTGTTACCCACCACCACTTACCACCTCGATCACAGCCTGCCCCACCCACAATGGGGAGATGCATTGTATTTCTAGTTAAACTATAACAGTTATATCTTAATTTACATGTATACATATTCATTCTGCAAACCGGTATCCTCTTCTTTGATGTTGCATTTCTGACAGTGCATAAGTGGCCACAGCTACACTGTTTTCGGTGCTGTTTAAATGTTTATAGATGTTTGTCTGTGAGTGGCTAAAAAGCATAGGAAGCAGAGAAGCTGGAAAGGAGGAGAGTAGCTCTTTGTCTTCCTTCGTTTTCGGCGGAGGTTCTTCCTTTGGTTCTCCAAAATTATGGCTTAATTTCTCTCAGCTGTGACAGTAATTTTTTCACCCATGACATCCTGGGGTCAGAACAGACAAGCTTTCCGATCTTTGTAACAAACCTGTAGAGAAAAGGCAGGATAACTTGGTTTAGAAACAATCTCTTGTCATATGCCTCCTGTAATCATATTTCCCTTCCTCTTGTGTAGAAGATCTACTAGCTATTGGAAGTGCAGGAATCCGCAGGTCCAGCCCTAGATGTGATTTCACTTCTTGGTGTGTGCAAAATGTCACCTCTTCCCCACTGACTGGCTGCTGTTTAATCCATTTATTTTTCGTCATTTTTTATATAATAACAAAATGACATATATAAGCAACAGAACAAAGAAACATCCATTTATGTAACAGAACAAACTGCGTTTTTTCATTACAGTTGAATCCTATTTCAACACAAATGGGATAGTATCTTCCACTATTACACCTGAAGCAGCAGGCCAGATCAGAGGGCACAGTGACAGGGCAGGGCAGGTGGAAACACAGTGGAATGGCTGGGGGGACACAATTAAAGTAGGCCGGCATGATACTAAAAGCAGCAGAAACTGAAAGAGCAGTACTGAAAAAGAAACTGAAGCAAAGAATTTAAAAGCCTGGGGAATCTTTTCAAAATAAACACCCCTAAAGCCGGTATTTGCCAAGCATTGCAATGACACGAAAGCAGGCACTTTCCTGGGGGAAGCCACCAACCCCACCACTGAGAAGGCTTTTTCTCCACAGCCAGAGATTTCCACACATGGTCCCATCCTCCATCCAGGCAATCAAGAAGCATGGTCACTGTTCAATGGCAGGTTCATTCCAGACACAAAGAAGATGCAAAGTGGGGCTGGAAATGTCCTGAGGGGCCTGGAGGGTTGCACTTGAACCTTGGGTTGAGGTTCCTCATCCTTGTAATAGTTGACAGAGGGGCACACATGGAGGCAGGTGGCCCCACTTTTATCCATTGTGGGGACAGCAGTGCTTATCCTCCTTTTCTTTGTGTTTTGGCTGTTCTCCCTCTCCAACTCTTACCTTCTCCCCTGCACTTGTTCATCTCTCTCTCTCTCTCTCTCTCTCTCTCTCTCTCTCTCTCTCTCTCTCTCTCTCTCTCATTGACAGATTTGTCCATCCCTTCACTGGGCAACTCTTCACATCAATTCCTAGAAAAGCAGTTCAGAGGAACCTCTGGATCTCTCAGAGGCTGCTTTTCACTTGTTATTTCCCCCCCCCCCCCAAACTTCCATTTGCCTGGTCTCATCACAAACGGTTCAACAAATGCTCCAACTGCAGCTCAACACAAATTTGAGGAACTTCACGAAATGCCATTTAATGGAATGAGAAAGGATTTTTCTGACACCCTCATCGCAGTAAAGGCCACGTAAGTGTCCTTATTTGAATGTTAGGAGAATACATAATTGGAGAGTGGCATTCTGTACTCACACAACAGCATCTAAGTGGCAATCACTGGGAGTCCTGTAGTAATTCTGCACTCTGTTGCGGGGAATTGGTCCTCCCATCCTATATCTCTGACAACAGTCTGACGGAATCAGAGGACGCAGTGCTGAAGGTGGTGGGGGAAGAGGAGAGAAGAGAGGAACATTATTATGACACAACACTCATATTTACTGTCATTGAGGCACGAAGCCTGATCTCATGTATCTCTACTCAGCAATGCTCCCTTGCATATTCAAAGGTGCTTTCCTCCTAAGGACAGAGGATAGCTGTCTGGTAGCAGAGTCACTTTGATAACCTGCTGGAATGTTAGCCAGGAAGTGCACGATGAAACAGGCGTGCTGTGAGCTATCAAAGCAAAACCCCCAAAGGTATTTTCTATACACACAGCATGCTGAAGAGGAAGCAGTTAGGAGGAACGCTGATTCAGTTACACTTGGGATTGCCAGCTTTGCAGTCCCCGTCGCTGTGCTAAAATTCAACAGATGCTTCATGGACACTTGATGGCAGGTGACCATGTCCACCTCCATGCTGTGAAAAGCTCAATCTTACCATTGAGCTGCTGTTAGCAATGCACTGATCCCTCCTGCCTCTAATCAGTTGGCAAACACCGCCTACTCTCCCCCACTGCAGCTCCATGAGACAGAGGTCCCTTCCCCTTCTCTAGCACTCATGCACACCAGTGTATGAGCACTAAGCCACCATTCAACACCTGCTTGCCAAGAATCTGATAGCTGAGATTCTTTAACTGGAGATGCCAGGATCTCAGCCTGCGATCTGCTGGGTTTCCCCAGTGCAAGACACTCTGGGGCTTTATAGTCCTTAGGTATTATAGCAAGCACACATATATACATAATAAGAGGAAAGTGCCACTTGCTCACCTTCTGTGTATTGATAAGAGAGAGTCAGGATGAGGGCGATCAGGAATGCGGTCTTCAGACTGCCCATGGCTGGCTTCTTCTCAATGTCAAAGAGCTTTCTTCTGTCCTGCTGCCTTTCTAGAAGCTGGAGAGTGTGTCCTTGGGGACGAAACTGTGTGAATATATACACTTCCATCACCAGTAAGGAATTCCCTAGGATTCTACCCATGTATTTCCACCCACATTCCTTTCCAGAGAAACTCTCAAAATGTCAAAGGCAATTCCACGATAGGGGGGGTCTCACTTCTCCTTTCAAGAGAAAAGGCGCCCACAGCTCAAATCCAAGCATTTGCAACGCGCGACTAAAGCTTCAGTTTGCAGAAGTGAAACCAGACCGGCACATCTTTACTTCGGAAGAGGGGGATCTGGAATTTTGTTTGCTACTCGGTGCGGTGGACCAGGTCAGAGAAGGCAGGCTGGGGGAACTGCAGGGGAAAGGCCATAGCTCAGCCACAGAGCATCTGCTTATCACACAGAGAGTCCCGTGTTCAATCTCCAGATAGGACTGCTATCTGAAATCCTGGAGAGCCACTGCCAGTCCATGCAGGCAGTACTGAGCTGGATAGACTAACGGTCTAACTCTGTACAGGGCAGCTTCCTATGATTCCCATTGCTAAACAAGAGGCTGGCGTCATATCTAGAAGGCTAAGCAGATATACCATACTTTCTAATAAGATTTCATAGATGAAAATAGGGACATGCTTTATAATGCCCCTGTATTCATAACAACCATCGCTGCCGGAACTCCCGGATTATTATAAATTGCTAGATAATGCTGAATAATCTATACTATCCTACGCTGCAGTAGCACTGCATACATTTAAAAGCCATGGGAGGAATGGCTAAAGAACAAAACAATAATCCACCAGTATTGCTACCACATAACAATTCTGGTTGTCCTATGATTGGCTTTCAGCTGATTGATGGATTTGCTCATGTTCAGTCATAATAGAGGTTTTTGGAGTGCATTTTAAGGAATCTAAGAGCTTATGTATGCTTTCCTTTTTGAATTTGGGTGCAAAAAGCACCATGATTTAACTGGCGAAAGACAGTAGACAAGGCTGGATCAGACCAAAGGCCCCTCTAGCCCAGCATCCAGTTCTCAGAGTGGCCAACCAGGTGCCTATTGGAAGCCCACAAGCAAGACATGAACACATAAACGATGCAGTGAAATATTTGTGAATGGAGCACAAATATTTAACCGACTGAATTTTGCAGCAATAATTATGGAAGCAGCAAACGGCCCCCACTTTGATGCTTATTTCAAGAGAAGTCTGTTTGTTCACTGAAACATGAGCACATGTGAGAAAGTCTTTAAAAACTGAGCTGTCATATGCAGCCATTTGGGGTCCAAACTGTTCGTCAGGAAGCAGACTATCCTCACGGCTTATTTAAGAGTCAACTAGGAAGACTGTGTTAGTGAATAAGTTAGAAGCTGTCAGGTTTTTGAGCCACTGGGGCTCCTTTTGCTTTTTCAGTATACTCTTTAAGTATATGCCCTCTTTCCTACACCCTCCACCTTCCTCCACACACCTTCATGCCCCCTTCTTTACTAGTTTCTTGACCAGCTCCAGGCACCAGATAGAAGCCTGACCAGAGGATGAGGCATGAATGACAAGGCTGGATAGGAAGCTGTCTTATACACAGTCAGGCCACTGGTCCCTGTAGCTCAGTATTGCCTACACTGAACAGCAGCGGCTTTCTGGGATTTTATAACAGGGCCATTCCCAGCCCTACCTGGCGATGTTGGGGATTGAACCAGGGACCTTTTGCATGTAAAGCAGATGCTGTATCCACTAGGCTAGAGCCCATTTGCAGGGAAGAAGGAGAATAAGGAGCTAAACACTCCTTCCCACCTGCCAATCTTCTTGCACAATGAAAATACTCTCTCTCCTCTCAATTCAATGTTACCATGGAAAACATGAGTTCAGAAATGTTCATTTGCCTCTGCCATCACAGGGGTCAAACCCATGCTTTCACATGTAGGTGGTCCCAAGCATCTCTATACCCAGTTTAAAACCCAAAAACCAGATCTCTTCCCTCAGACCTTGGTGAGTTGATGCCATTAGGTCTCAGTTCTCCTGAGCAGGGATAGAAGGCTCCATCCATTTCGGTTCTCTCAGTTTCTCATTTTCCCAACATTAAATTCAGCTCTCCACACTTTTGCAGCAATTTATAGGTGTGTTTAAAAACTCATGAAAATTCTTCAGTGTTTTAGTACAAATTTACCTAACAGATTTTTGCACACAGTTTTGACTGATGTACAAATGTGTGCAAGCAACGTCTCCTTAATATAATGCATTTCTGAGTGTTATTTTCACTTACATATTCATTTTTATGCACACTTTCTCCATGGCTATGCATTTTTGTAAACACTGCTTGGCTGGAAAACTGCGTTGTGAAATTCAGATAAGAGTGGATTTCAAAGGATGCTTGTGTTTTGGCTCTCATTGTTTCGGAAAGTGTGACTGTGATAGATCTGGCTTTAAATGTGAACTGAATCCCCTACCCACATCTCTACTACTGAGCAAGTAGAGGGCAGCCCTTGTGTTCTCCAGCAAACCTGGAGATGTGGTTCTCAGCAGGAAACAGCAGGGGGAGATGGAGGCCTTTGAGGAGAAGTGTAGAGAGTCAAATCTCACTTTTTCGGGTGCGAATGTCTAGCCTCTTTTGAAGAAGGAGAAGCAACTCCTGCCTGCCTGTTGCCACAGATAGGAGGATGCACTAATGCAGCAGAGGCCAAGGCAGGGCCCTCCAGAGGTTATGAACTATGATTCTCAACATAGGAAGCCGCCTATGTAAAAACACCAACCCTGCAAACAAACTTAAATCGACACGATCAACCTAAATATAACTAAAACCAATGTATTTTGTTCATGGGTCTCCCTCAGTGATCTATTATAAGCAATCTATACAATGTGTAACATATGCAAAGAATGCACCAGTTCAAAATGCTCCATACTTGGTTCATATTCATGATACAAAGTTGTTTTACATAACTATTGCACCCTTCTTTCAGATGTCAAGGAGATAAAGAACTACATAACTTTCAGAAGACACCTGAAGGCAGCCATGTATCAGGAAGTTTTTAATGTTTGATATTTTTCTATGTTTTACATATGCTGTAAGCCACCCAGAGTGGCTGGGGAAATGCATCCAGAGGTGCAAGGTATAAAAAATAAAATTATTGTTGTTATTATTATTTATTGCATGGTATTCTATTTTGACAAATTCTGATGTTCAGATCCCAACATGTTTGCAGGAGTCTGTTGGACCGGGGCATATTTCCTCTCTGTTATACTGAGTCCAACTGCTGGTCCACCTAGCTCAATATTGTACATTCACCCATGGTGACAATCCAAAATTTCAAACGGTACATTCCCAGCCCTGTCTGAAGATGCCAGGGATTGAACCTGGGATTTTCCTCTCTCTTCAATCCAGACAAAAAAATACCACTCCAAAAATAACCCGCAACTACAATTGAAGCTCTGGGACCGGCAGTTTTCTGGAAGACATGTGGGAAGATGGTGGCTGCTACTGCTGTGCTACCCCACACATCAGCTGTTAGGCGGGGAGGCGTAAACAAAGCCCCACTGCATCTCCAGTCTCTTCAGAGCTTCCTCAGCCCTCACTGACATCCTCTTTGGGCTCTAGGGAGGGTCTCCTCGCGACCCACGAGGACTTGCCAGCTCTCTCCCATCATTTCCAGGTTTGAATTTGATTATTTAATTATTTTCTGGCACGGTGCATACATGTGGTTGCCTGCAAGTCAATCACACATAAGTGATGGGGCGCTTGTATTCAAATGCATCCTGCCTCCGGTGATTGGAGAAATTAGCCATCATGGCTGGTAACCTTATCTCCATGGCAGAGATCAGCTGAGGGTTCTCTGCAATCCCAAAACTCTGACCAGGGAAGAAATGTTCTCCTCCTCCCCTTCCCAACCTTACAATCCTCATCCTCTGCAAATAATTGGGATTGGCATTGAGACAGAGATGTATCCCTTATGGGCAAATGTCTACAGATTCAGATGCTGTGCTGAAAATATTCTGCCTTTGGATTAATGTTTTCTAGGTACAGATGGTACAAAATCATTTTTTCCTGGTGGTTTTGTTCTTTTCATGGTATGCATGATATACCATACTTTTTCGTGTATAAGATGAGGTTTATTTATTAAGAAATTTTGTTAAAAATTGGGGTTTATCTTATACATGGATAGTGCATGGTTGCATGGATGTGGGATTGGTTGCAGCTGCAATGCAAAGATTGTCTTTGGCTATTTGGTGTGTCATTGGTGGCTGCAGCAAGGGCTGTTGTTGATTGGCTGTTGCTGCAGCACTAGGGTGGACAATTGGAGCGGGGGCATACGATAGGTGGCTTTTGCGACATGTGTGGGTGAGTGGTTTTCGTCAATTCCCCCTAAAAAAAGCCACTCCCCCAAAAAGCTCAACAAGTCTTGGCAATCCTCCCCACAAAAAGCTGAACAACTGAGGGCACCCCCCCCATTTTCTTAATTTTGCATCCCCCAAAATAGGGGGCGTGTTATACACAGGGGCGTGTTATACACGGAAAAATGCAGTCTATTTAAGGACAGTATGGGCTGTAGGTGGAGGAAGTCCTGAATGAAACTGGATGACACAATCGGAAGGAAAGGAGGATGGAAAAGGAAGTGAAAATACAGAGAAAATTATGTGGGGTGAGGAACAGAGAGTCTGGGTGAGCTGGACGAGTCCTAAACAGCTTGTGGTCCTACAGTAGGGGTGTGGGGGCTACACATTTTCAGGGTTCCGGCTGCATTCTGTTCTAAAGTGCAGGGGGGAAAGTGGGCAGAGCAATAGGTGTGGGTGGCTCTTATTTGTTGCACAATAGGGTACCAGTACATTCCAGCTAAGCAGAAGTCAGAGGATTCTACTCCCCCACCCACCCACTCTCTTCATCCTCTGTGACATGATCACAGTTCCAAGCCGGGAGGGGGGCAGCTGGGTACACTTGCTCCAGGCCTCGGAGGGCTAAGCTGACTGGGGGGGGGGGGGCTGCCAGTGGCTGGCTGAAGTTACACTGTCATGCCAATAACAAGACTTGACCCCCCCCCCCGGCCCTCAAACAAGCTCTGCATGGGCCTGGTTCCAAGGACGCAGGCCAAGCACACGAAAAAGCAATGGAAGAGAGTACAGAGCAGGGTTGGTGAGGGATATGGTTTGGGGAGAGGAGGTGTGGCCTGGGGAGGGGGAGTGGCCTTTGAGGGAATCTCAAGAGCCAAACAGAGAAGCTTGGAGGGCCATATCTGTGTACCCTGCAAGTGCCCCAGTAAAACGGGGACGCCCCGTTTGTTCATGTGAGAGCATGGTGGCAATTTTGGGCGCTGCGTTCTCGTGCCACAATCTCTCCTCCAAAGAAGTGCTTTTTCCAGAGCCACAATCTTGTGTGGCGCCCCAAAACACACATTTTTGCATGCTGTGCTCTCATGTGAGAGGCCCTCCTCCAGTGCGTATTTTGGGCTCCGTGATCTCATATGGGTCACGTGACTTGCATGGGAGCATGGCCGGAATGACACGTGTCCCGGTTTTGAGATTCAGTGCGTTGGAGGGTATGCATTTGCCTCCACCACAATTAGGGGTGCTCTCAACCCTTAGGTCAGACCCCACAGCCTTGCACAAGCAAGGGACAGACCATTCTGCAATGTTGCAAAGGTTCCTGGGTAGTTTGTCCATATGATGCTGCCTGAAGCGAAGTGACAGCATTGTTCCATCTTGTGCGCCACTGTATCTCCTGAGACTGAAAGAGTTGCTCCATCAGGCCTGTGCTTTGGGCTGGGAGGACGCCTGACTAGGAGGTCCACAAGTGCTGCTCCCACCTTACCATAAAAGGAGTAGTTAGAAGCAGAATAAATCACTTAAGCGGAAGGGTTTGCATTTGTTTTTGATATAGAGGCAGATGGTGACGCATTAAACTGAAACATGTCATTCTTTCTTTTGGTTTTGCTGATAAGAATCAATGTTATGGAGGAAGTCAATATCAAGGGGAAGAACTCCAGCATTTGTGCAATTGTAAACAGGGCGGGCGCAGACTCTAAGGACAAGGGCTCGATAAAGAAAGTAAAACACAAAATGAACTATATTCAGAATGCATTTTATAATCCCTGCAAATTTCCCCTGCTAAATTCCTTCCTGTGGGGCTCAGTGCTCCCATCTAATCTACTCAGCAGCTGATGTGGAGGAAACTCCCTCCTGTCCTAATCTTGCCTCCAAGCTTTCTTCCTCACCTAGTCCTTAATTCAGGGGTGGAAAACCTCTTCCAGCCCAAACTCCACATTCCCCTCTGGACTTCCTTCCAGGAACCACATGGCAGTGGTACCTTAGCTTGGTGGCTCCTTCCTTACCGTTATACTGCAGGTTAGTCTCTACATACACTCACACACCGGTCTCCACCCAGGGAAGCACAAGCCACCATCAGAGTTCAAGGACACAGTCCAGCCAGGCAAAAGCACTCAAAAGAGGGGCATAGCAAGGTCAGAGAGGGGTGTGGCCTACAGAGGGAGTGTTGCCTTGGCAGAGTCTCAAGGGCCTGAGGTTCCACATCCCCAAGCCATTTGCTGTCCTTGCAGCTACCTTTGGTAACTAGGTGGCTGGTTTATTAAGCATAAGAAGAGCCTGTTGGATCAGGCCAATGGCCCATCTAGTCCAGTATCCTTTTCTCACAGTGACAAACCTATGAGGAGTCCACAAGCAGGGCCTTAGCTCAAGAGCACTCTCCCCTTTTGAGATTTGCAGCCACTGGTATTCAAAAGCATTGCTGCCTCTGAACATGGAGGCAGAGCAGAGCCATCATAGCTTGGACCCGTTTGATAGCCTTACCCTTCATAAAATTGTCAAATCCTCTTTTAAAACCATCTAAGTTGATGGCCACCACTGCCTCCTATGGGAGTACACTTTTTCCAAAAAAGCACCCCACTGACACTGTTTAGAAAACCATGGTTTAGTGTTATGTGTAAACCAGACCAGCAATTCCTTTAACAAGTGTGCACTTTTTCATTCCAGTCTTCTTATTTCCCGATACAGGGTTGCCTTCAGATGTCTTCTGAAAGTCAGATTGTTGTTTATTTGTTTATTTCCTTGACATCTGATGGGAGGGCGTTCCACAAGGTGGGCGCCACTACCAAGAAGGCCCTCTGCCTGGTTCCCTGTAACCTCACTTCTTGCAGTGAGGGACCCGCCAGAAGGCCCTCAGCACTGGACCTTAGTGTCTGGGCAGAACGATGGGGGTGGAGACACTCCTTCAGGTATACAGGACCGAGGCTGTTTAGAGCTTTAAAGGTCAGCACCAACACTTTGAATTGTGCTCCAAAACGTACTGGGAGCCGATGTAGGTCTTTCAGAACCAGTGTAATATGGCCTTGGGAGCCACTCCCAGTCACCAGTCTAGCTAAAACAAACACCATTAAATGTACTACTGGATAAGTGTTTAATGGTTCTTGTATTTCTATTTGTTTAGAAACCAATAAAAATTGTTAAAATGAAAACAAACAAAAAACTCTTGAGACTCTTGCTACTGTCTGATTTTAGTGCTTTGACATTTTTCCTTGCTGCTTAAACTGTTCTTTTGGTTATTCCAGTACCATTCCTTGTTGAATTTTAAACCACTTTAGGCATTTATAAAATTGAAAGGCAGGGTGTAAACAAAGCAAAGTGATGGCCCTACACCTGTAATCTGTTAGTGGTTCCATAACAAGGTACTTTGGTTCACTTGGATGACACTCTTTTTTTATTCCACCTTGCATTTGAGAAAGACGACACACTACATGGGATCAGAGTTTTATTTATTTACTTAAAGAAAATACAAAACACCACATAGCAAACCCAGAAAATACCCATTCTATGGATAAGGATACAAAACTACTGTACACCTTCAGCTTGGCTAAATGACCTGGTTTTTGGTCTTGAGCGTTTAGTGCAAATTTCAACATACGTAATACTTTCCCACTTCTCTCCCTTACTTGAAATGGTAATTCCTATTTGCTTAGTCAGGCTTCCTCACCCTCGACCCTCCAGATTTTTGAGACTACAATTCCCATCATCCATGACCACTAGTCCTGCTAGCTAGGGATCATGGGAGTTGTAGGCCAAAAACATCTGGAGGGCCGAGGCTGAGGAAGCCTTTGCTAAGTACTTGGCCGCAAACACCAGCAGGTGCAGGTTGCAGAGGCGGAGAGTCCATAGCCAGCAGGTTACTTGGAGCCCCCTGACTAATTTCATGCTGGAGGAGAGTGAGAGCCTGGAAGGAAAGATAGAGCAGGGAGAGGAGGAAGGCAAAATGGAAGGAGGGAGAGGAAGACCACCACAAGCAAGCAGATCAGACCTCTAACAAGAGAGATCTGCCCTTCTGCCTGCAGCCCAGTGGGCAGGGAGAGAGGGAGGGAGGTGAGAGGCTCTGCCCCCCCCCCCACTGACATGCGGCCCCCATCAGATTACCCTGAAGGGAATGTGGCCCTTGGCAGAATGTGGCCCTGATCTACCCTGGTCTACAGGGTCTAACTGACATCGTGAGATTTGACTCTTGGTGGACTACGGAGACACCAACAGATTCAACACTTGCCTACTTTGACAAATAAAGGAAGATCAAGCAAACAACTTTAGAAGGAGTCCTATCCAAGGATGCTTGATTATATGTCCCCAGTGAGCCTTTGACCTTGGTCTCAGGTCAATATACAGTTGCCTTGGCACTGCTCCAGCTCTGCTTCCAACCAATCAGCATACACATGGCTTGAATGGCTCAGGAAGGAGCCGCTCTCTGTTCCCCTAGCAGAGAGGTTTGGTGAGAAGGCCTGCCTCCCACTTTGAAGGGGCCTGAGTTCATATTCCTTCATATTCACTACCCTTGGGCAATGTGTTTGCTACACCCTGCTGCCCAAGAGCAGGTAATGTCACAGGTCCCACTCTTGTGGGGGAAGCTCACACCATCTGCCTTGCCTTAGAACATAGAAGTCAACTCCTAGGGGCTGAGGTCCCTTCAGCCCTGCTAATAACATATTTGAGGGGGGCAGCCCCCCAAGTTTATGGGCACTGCCATTCATCTGATGTGTGTGCACTGCATCTTGTGACTGAATATGTAGGATGGGGCTTACCTGCTCCCCCTATTTTATTCAATGACCTTGGTTAAACCCCTGGAGTGAAAGAAGCATTTTTAGACACAATTCACAGGCAAGTTAAAGAATATCCATGGCCAAGGCATCAGATTGAGACTCAGAGGAAGTGAAGAGCAAGCCTTGGACCACTTCCCCAGGTGGTGTTCTGGTGCAAATGCTGGGCCTAGCGGATGCCCACACAACAGCAACAATGGTGAGACATAGAAAAGTCCCCACGGAAGCCATGAAGATGGTGTGACTTCGGGGTCCAGCCAAAGCACCGGGAGAGAAGGCAAACGGGACCTCGGGAGTGCTTGTGGTTGGCTGTGCTCTGCTTTTCCCAGTTGTGTTCTCCTGGTGAAAGCCTGGCGTTGACAAAGTACCTGCTGAATTGGTAGAAGTGTGCATGTTTGCTTCAGCAGTTGGGAGCCCCACAGTTGACTGCCGTCCGGTACCTGTGCTGGAGCTGCTCAGAACTGGAGTCGGTTGTTTGGAGGAAGCTGGGGGAGCAGCAGGTGCTGTGGTCGGCCTCGTGCCTTTTGCCGTGGAATCTGCAGTAATAAAATTGCTTATGGGGGAGCTGGATGGAGATGCCACCAAATCACGAGTTGAACCAGGGAACTCTTCCAGGCCTTTCCCAACAGTTGCGAGACTTCCTTCATATCTCTTTGGTCCAACAGAGGTTTGGGAAACCATAGTGCCACTTGCAAGGGTTTGGGGATGAAGGGTCGTTCCGGTCACCATCACTGTTGGTTTGGGAGCGTAAGTAGCTGTGGTAAATGTGACAGTGGTGTCAGGTGGACCCCCAGGGTGAGCTGATATGGGGACAGTACCTCCCAAGTGTTTGCCAAACCCAGCTGTCGCTTCTGTAGGAGTGTTCTGTGCATCCAGCTGCCTCATAACCTCCTGGACCCAGACTTCCTCTGGTCTTGCACAGAATTTCAGATTCTTCTTAGTGATCAGTCTGGACAGAGAGAGGAAACAACAGTTAAAAGGGACACGATCCAGCTCAGTTAAGCATTTTTAAAACTCAGTGATCATCAACAGATTTAAGCACATCCTTTAGCATTTCTTAATTAAGATATTCTTAAACATCTTTCCACATCCATTTCCATTTAACAAAAAAAGCCCTTGCAAATATTCATCAACATTATGTTGCACATTTCTCCCCGGCATGAGTAGCAGAAATAAACTAAAGAGCTGCAGTGAAGCTTGACACTCTGTCACCTCTGCATGCACCCTAAAAAGCCACCGTCCTCCCTGCTTTACTGTCCCCACTCCTTCCCTCTCTTCCCTCTCTTCCCTCTGCAGTCTCAGCTTGTGTTGTGTTTTATATTATATACTGTTTGAGGTGGAGCCCTGTCTTCTCATTGCTAATGTCTGGGGCACCATGCAAATTGATAGTACTATATATAATATACTCATAATAATAAATGAATTTACACACTCACCCTATAGAAGTCAGGGAGGGAAGGGCCAAACAAAAGACAGCATCACTACAGCCGTTGCTTTTTGCCATAACAACAACATCAATGTATTTTAAGCCTGTTCCCGCCCTTTTTTGTTCCTGAAATCAGTTTAATCATTTATGACCTCCTTAAAGAGCTTTGGATAGGTAGAAAGAAAACTGGAAGAAAACACGCCCCCTGTGACAACTGCATTTAACTTCCATCTCTTCTGATGAGAAGAAAACTGGATTGTACAATAACTGGCATAGCATTAATGGCACAAGGCACTTACATCACCGAAGTCTTCGTCCCACATGTCCTTTTCGTGTAATTGTGCAGTCTGATCAGGGCAATCGGTTTGGTTAAGTGATGACGGCATTCGTTTGCACAGCCTTTTGCTACTTCCGGTTCTCCTGCAGCAAGAAAACAGCACATCGATCACTGTCTGTTTATTTGTATGCCTCTTTCCCAGAAAACTGTGCCCCAAAAGGCTCACAACATATCAAACGAACAATAAGCATTACTGTTCAAAAACATTAGAAAGGATTGTAAGTCACAATGTCAATAAATAGAAAAAGGGCATCGGTGGTCCATACAATGTTGTGTAAAACAATACAAATGAGCAAACCTAATTTAACAGCATAAACACTGTATACAAATAAACTAGCCTAATAAAATGGCTGATACTAAATAGAAGAGAAAATTATACAAATACAAAATAGATCTGGATCAGGTCAAAGCAGGCCAATCTAGTCCAGCATCTTGTTGTCATGGTGGCCAGATAAAACCTATGGGAAGCCCAAAATCAGGACCTGAGTGCGACGACACTCTCCCTACTAGTAGCATGCCAAACTTTGAGGCTGATTCAGAGTACCAAGTATGTGTAGTTATTGCCATTAAGCCCAGGGACTTACCTGTGGCAAGGCAGGAAAAGACAGCTGGGACCTGGCATGCACCCCTCTCTTGTCCCAGATAAATCACTGGGTCTTTGGGGAATGGGGGTGGGGTGGGTGGGCAGGCAGCAGTGAGCACCTTCTGAGACTTTTGCAAACATCTGCACTGATTTGAATTGCTACCAAGCAGCCACTGGGCTATATCTGAGATGCTGGTACTGGTACTCTATACAGCTTGGGACCAGGGTACCTAAAATATCATCTTGCTGTGCATTTACCTAACAAATCACTGCAGTCATATTGGGGACCATAACCAACAGCATCTCATCAGGGGGTACATTCTGCATGGTGTCAGAATCAGGCCTTTACGCTTTGGAACAGACTCCCATTACATATAAACCACATGCCGTCTCTATTGTCTTTCTGGCCCCTATTGAAGATCTTCCCTTTACAACAAGCCTTTTAAATAGAGATTTATTTCTCTATTTTTATTTATTTATTTTATTGCTTTCATTGTTAAATTGCTTTTGGATGCTTTATATATTATATTTATTACCCCCACACACACACCTTTCCTGCAAATAACTCAAGGTGGTGTACCTGGCTCCCCCCCCTCATTTTATCCTTACAACAACCCTGTGAGGTAGGTTAGCCTCAGATGCAGCAACTGGTCACCCAGTGCATTTCATGGCTAAACCCTGGCCTCCCAGGTCCTGGTCAGACACTCTAACCACTATGCAACACTGGCTGTCATGGGATTTATAAGTGAATGAATGAATGAATGAATGAATGCTTTCAAAGGCTCCACTGCTTTCAGGGCAGGATGCTCACATATCTATGTGGTCTATTCTTTAAAGTTCTAGCATGCTTAATTCGGATGTAGTAGTAAACTATGGCCTGATCAAACTAGGAAGTGAAGGAGGAAATCAGTGTGGATGGCAAGAGAACATTTTTGCAGCCGATTTTATCGTTTTAGCTCATTTTAGTTTCATTGCATTGAGTCTCTTGTACACTGCTTAGAGGCAACTGTTGTTAAGTGTTATACAAATTGTCAGAACGATAAATAAAGTTTAGGAAGCACACAAGCCCAAAGCTTCTTCAGATGGCCAAACTATACTTTGCCATGGCATGTTTTCGGTTTCAAACCAGAGAACGATTATATAAAATCGTTTCCATATTCAAAACAGCTGCAGGTTGCGCAACTCTCTTGAATTCTTGCTGTAGCAAATGTGCCATGAATTCTGATGCATTAGGAAAAAGGATCATGTGAGAAAGATGACGATCTGCCAGCATAGACTGTGATTGCCCAACTCTTTCCTCTTTGAGGAGCAATTTCATTATTTTATTTTTGAAAACGAGTAGCTGTGCCTGTTAACACCACTGAGCCAACCCAGATGTCAGGCTATCAAAAGAAATGGCCGTGACTTCTGAGATACACATCAGCAGCTAACCTTGCAGAGGACTCTGGTGCCCCTATGGAGCAGAAGCAGGAAACGCTGCTTGCTATTTCTGTGATATTTAGAGGCACCTGTCTGAGGTCTGTCATGTTCACAGACTCTCTGTGAGAGAAGAGCAGGCATCGTGTTCTCATAATGGGGGAGGGAGTTTCAAAGTGCCCTCATAGTGTTCAATTCAACCTTTTCCACTTTCAGGGCAAACTGGGAGGAAATGATTCTGCAGATTTTCAGATGATTTATTACATCACATAAAGAGCTGGAAAGGAGCTTAGAGACAGAGCCAGCCTTATGATTAGGCAAGCTGAGGCAGCTGCCTCAGGTGGAGGTGGAATCCTGAGACAGCAAATCCTGCCCCTGGGCCTGCCTACTGTCACACCATGCTGCCCGCTGCTGCAGAAACAAGAAGCAGCAGTGGCAGGGGATTCTGAGCTCCTGCCGCTGCTTCTCCACTGTCTCTGGCAGTGGGGATGGGAGACACTCAGGGTGGTGCTGCTGGAGTACCGCAGTGTCTCAAGGCAGTGTCTATAATGCAGGATGCAGCCCCACTCCAGCCTCTTCTTAACCTTCATCCAATTTTGTGGATGCCAAAGTGTTCCCTCAGTACTCTTATTATTGTGCAAGTCACATAGAAACAGACCTACCAGGAAGTCGTTCTAGGACATTGTCACAAATTGTCACCCATACAAGGTCCTCACATTTTAGCTACCTATCACTTTCAGTTTTCCTTCTGGAAACAAACAAACAAACAAAATACCACCTGAGGCATAAAATGCCCCTGAAATGCATCAATTTTTGCCATTAGGGTGTTTTCATTACCCCAAACGTTAACATGTTTTCATAGTAAAATGTTCAGGGACAGGCCCTCAAAGAGCACTGAGGTCAAACAAGCTTGACAAAGGAATATACTAACTTTGCAATCACACCTCCAAGGACCCATTATTGCCTAGGGCATACCTTTGGTGGAACTGTTTTCACTCATTTTACAAAGAGCAAGGCAGCTTATGGCTGCAGAGGAAGTGCCAACAGGTTGGCACACACAGGGAGATAAAAGGTAAGATTGCCCAGCACAGACACATTTTCAATGGAATTCTGAGGCATGAACAGCCACCTCTAATCCGCTTCAAGAATTAGTAGTACAGATCTAAGAGCTCAACATCAAAAAAACTAAGATCATGGCCACTGGTCCCATCACCTCCTGGCAAATAGAAGGGGAAGAAATGGAGGCAGTGAGAGATTTCACTTTCTTGGGTTCCATGATCACTGCAGATGGTGACAGCAGTCACGAAATCAGAAGACGCCTGCTTCTTGGGAGAAAAGCAATGACAAACCTAGACAGCATCTTAAAAAGCAAAGACATCACCTTGCCGACAAAGGTCCGTATAGTTAAAGCTATGGTTTTCCCAGTAGTAATGTACGGAAGTGAGAGCTGGACCATAAAGAAGGCTGATCGCCGTAGAATTGATGCTTTTGAATTATGGTGCTGGAGGAGACTCTTGAGAGTCTCATGGACAGCAAGAAGATCAAACCTATCCATTCTCAAAGAAATCAGCCCTGAGTACTCACTAGAAGGACAGATCCTGAAGTTGAGGCTCCAGTACTTTGGCCACCTCATGAGAAGAGAAGAATCCCTAGAAAAGACCCTGATGTTGGGAAAGATGGAGGGCACAAGGAGAAGGGGACGACAGAGGATGAGATGGTTGGACAGTGTTCTTGAAGCTACTAACATGAGTTTGGCCAAACTGCGAGAGGCAGTGAAGGATAGGCGTGCCTGGCGTACTCTGGTCCATGGGGTCACGAAGAGTCGGACACGACTGAACGACTGAACAACAACAACAAGAGCTGGCACTCACTGTGAGATCAGGGGTGCCGGTTTTTCAACCATGTCCTGGATTGCCACTGACAGCAGCTTGGTTTTTAGCCATTGATTAGTAACATTTATCCTGCTGCAGGAGACGCACACACCCCCTCCTGCACCTTAAGCCACCATAAAATGGGGTTGGTTGGAGAAATTGCATCCCTCTGTGACTAGGAGAGTGGATGCATGCACCCTAGGTTATGATGTTCTCTGGAGGGGCAGCATTCCTGTTGAGATACAACAGGCAACTGATATCTGTATTCCCCAGAAACAACTGAAGGTACTTTTTGTTTCGACAGGCTTCTCCTGCTGGATGAAGAGGAATCTGCCTTAGGTGTTTGTTTTGTGCTGTTTTAAAATATATACTCAGCTGTTTTTCTACTGCTTACCATAGTCTCTTAGCTGTTTTTAAGAATGTGCCTGCAAATCACCTTGGGACAGGGATACACAAAGTGATCCACAGATTATGAAATAATAACTGCAATAAGATGAACATGTTCATCTGGAACAGTGTAGGTATTGTCGTAAGGCAGAGGTTGAAAGGAAGGGCAGGACTGTTGGCTGTCTGGAGGGTGGGGTGCTTTATCAAGGTCTTCGTCTGTAGCTCCTGGACTGACCACACAGAACTGAGCTTCTGGGTTATCGATTAATCTGGAACATACACCTCTCAGAAAGAGTTTCAGCTACTTGGGAAATACCCACCTATGGCTCTGGGGAATTGCACAAGGGGAGATAGGCAAGAACAGCCAAGATTGCCCCACCTTGATCTTGGGAGATACTGTAACACTTTAACCTAAATGCAAACTGGGTGTAGGATGCTAATTTCCCCACAACACAAAGTGCCTGCAGTGGGATTTTGAATAGTTGGAGGCATGAATATTCTGCAGATTCACCCTTGTGGAATCTGGCCTCTGCCTTCAAGGGATTTACTCAACAATCAGTGATCCCAGCTAGATTTGGCTTTTACACAACAGTTGTTTAGGGCCCCATTCAAGGACGACTGTGTGGTATCCTACCCATATGGAATGGATAATTTATTGTTATTTATATAATGCTCACAGAAGCGGTTAAACAACAGCTCTCGGAGGAGATCACAATCTAAATGGGTGAAAGCACAGGGAAAAAGAGAAACTGAGTCCCCCCCTTTTTTAAAATTTGCATGCCAAACCAAGAGAATGTACACAGAGCCCTGCTGGATCAAGCCAGTGGCCCACATCCTGTTCTCACAGCGGCCAACCAGATGCCTGTGGGAAACCCACAAGCAGAACCCAAACACAAGAGCATGTGTGCCACTTCTGTGGCTTCCAGCAAGCATTGATGCCTCTGACCATGGAGGCAGAGCAGAGCACTCATGGCTAGTAGCCAGTGATAGCTTTATCCACCATGATTTTATCCACCAATCCTCTCGGACAATTGGACACACTAGGTGCATTTAAGGACTTGAATGACAGGCAATGTCAGGGACAATATGTACATAAATGAGATGAACTCAATTTCCATACTCAAACGGCCCAAACCATATCAAAACAGAGGGATACCCAAAAAATGCCCAATAGTTCTTTTTTTTTTTACCAGCTCTAGATGGTATGCCAACTGAAACCATTCCTGGACCACACAGCCTGACCACACAGTGGTCCGTGCACTGGTAGCCTCAAGACTTGATTCCTGCAGTGACCAGGCTGCTCACAGGAGCAGACTGCAAACAACAGTTTCAAGGTTCTTGTGTTAATCCACAAAGCCCTGGGCCTGAAACACCTGAAAAACTGTCTGTTCCCTTGTGTGTCCCCTCAATCACTGAGATCATCTGATGGGGTACTTTGGGTGGATCTCCATGCCCTGAGGTTTGGTTGGCCTTTAGTAGGGACTGAGTATTTAGTGTGGAAGGCCCTGCCCTGTGGAACTGTCTTTGGCAGCAATAATCCCTGCCTTCTTTCAGTCCTCTTCTGAAAACTCCACTCTTTAGGCAAGCCTTTGCAATATGAACTTCCCTTTCTACCAATCTACTCTCAGAGACTGGCTGGATGGCAAAGAGCAGTGGGAGACGCCAGCCCCAAAATCCCCAGGGATGACATGGAGGAAGAAGACTTAGACCCACAACATTGGTGGTGGGACACCAAGGACAGGTCTGAGGAGGGGACAAGCTGAGACATGGTAGAAGCAGCTGGCTTGAGTGAAAACAGGGAGTCTTCAATTTGAGGGTGGTCCTGCCTGTCTGATAGCCCTGGCATCTACTGATGTTTTTAAATTACGTTTTACAGGCCAATTTTATTACATTTTGTATGTTTTGTAAGCCACCTTGATACACCTGAAAATTGTGTTTTATAAATATTTAACTAAAAAAATACATTTGAATAACAATATCCTAGGAAACCCTCCCCCTAACACACACATTTGAAAAAAGTGGAGTTCTTTAAACTATATTTTTATCCAGGAAATTATCATGTCTTACAAGCAGCAAAGTAATAAAAAAAAGAACCAAAATAATTGTGGCACCAACTGGCACACTGAAGTGCCAGCAGAGACAAATGTAATCTTATCTGGACCCTGGAAAGATGTGTTTATCCCTGGACAATTCCCTTCCCCCCTAAAGGCGCCAGTTGGGTTTCCTGTGCACACCTAAAATAAACTCAGCCAGCATCTTTAGCCAGTTAGAAGGAGAACAGCAGTGAGCCTGTTGGAAGTGAGGAGGAAAGTAGGGGGGAGAGGGGAGGACAAAGGGCTGAGCTTACCTCCCCTCCTCCAATTGCAACAGCAAGGCCTTGCAGAATTTGAAAGGGCCTGGGGATCTGACCTCAGGGGGTGGCTGGCTCTGTCTTCCAAAGAACAACAGAAGAGAAATTGGATTAACTGTAACCAGCATAAGAGGGACACCCCCTTTCTCTGCCTAGCCTGACCCTTGGCTACAGTTGAATAAAATTTGGGGAGGGGCGTGTCCTGTCCTAGCTGGGTCCTGAGGTGCAGAGGCACTTCCATAAAAACAGAGCTGCCACGGACGCAAGACCAGCAACACCCAAGGCCAGTCCGAGGTCCAGTCCCAGGCAAACAGTGGTTCAAGCAAGGGCTCAGGAAAGATGCAAGTCGAGGGGCAGTCCAAGGTCTCATTCCACGCAAGTAGAGGGCCAGGTACAAGGCAAAAAGCAGCTCTTCCCACCTGATACTGGGGCTTTTGAGCTGGAGCTTGCTGGAACCACACCCAGCCGAATCCCATTAGTTGTTGTGAGGAGGACCTTAGTCGTGACTCCCTTGATGAAGTCTGGCCCTTCTCCTTCAGGGGTGGGTTTGCATCCACCGTTTAAGTTGCTGTCACTCACGCAGCCTCAAAGCCTCAGGTTTTGGGGTCGAACTCTCCCGCTACATGGAATGCCCGCCTAGCACCCTTGTCCCAGAGTCCTAACTTGTCCTTGTCCACAGATCTCATTGGGTCCTGGGCTTCACTAAGTAGTGGGAGCTCCCCAGCCCAAAACAAATCCCTGCTGTTTTCTGTGAGAAGCAGCATCCTGCAGTGGCCCTGATGGGAGGAAGAACTCATTGATAAAGGCTGCCAATTGTTTCTCACTACTAAAAGTTATATTTTGATGCAGAGTGGGGAACAGAGACCAAACCCATATTTCCAAACTTTTAATTTTGCTAAGTTTTTTTGTTTTTTGTTTTTTGCAAGAGATGCCTAGCTCAATATGCACAGAGTAACCAAGACCTGACAGCTGGCGTTGTTTGCTGGTGAACTCAAGTGTTTTTGATGAAAGCATCTTTCATTCATTTGTGTCTGCTTCACACAGTCACACACAACAGCAAACAAGTAAGATGAATAACCAGTCCGAGGTGCAATCCCAACTCACGATGTCTCTGAAAAATCCATGTGTCTGCAAATACACATACAGTCAAACATGCACACAAATACCGGTACTTTTAAGATATGCACTAGAAAGTGTGAGGCCCTTCATCCCAGTTGATGCAGACAAATGGTAGCACAGCAGACACTTTAAATTAAATCACACTGAGGACTCTGCTATTCAGCATCCTGATCTGCTTGCACAAAGCTTATACAGAGGCTAGACTATGTATTGAGCATTTGTTATTACTTGTTAACAAATATTATTATGGGCCAGTTACAGGACAATGAGCATTCATCCCAATTGGCTTGTGGGGGTGCTTATATTTCTTCCCACTTGTCATTAGTTCACCCCACACTTTTCAGTACAGTTCCCTGTTACTCTCCTGTCACTTTCCTAACCACTAAAAGTATGGGAGGATTTTTATTTCATTTTCAGAAAGTGGGTTTGTTGTGCAAAATAGTGACATTCTGGAGGCACCATTCTTCTTGTTTCACATCTTACTCCATAGATCCTGTGGTTTTGGCTAGCCTACCACAAATTGGGATGTGGGTGGCACTGTGGTCTAAACCCAGAGCCTAGGGCTTGCCAATCAGAAGGTCGGCGGTTCGAATCCCCACAACAGGGTGAGCTCCTGTTGTTCGGTCGCTGCTCTTGCCAACCTAGCAGTTCGAAAGCACATCAAGTGCAAGTAGATAAATAGGTACCGCTCCGGTGGGAAGGTAAACGCTATTTCCATGCGCTGCTCTGGTTCGCCAGACGCGGCTTAGTCATGCTGGCCACATGACCCAGCTCCCTCGGCCTATAGAGTGAGATGAACGCCGCAACACCAGAGTCGTCTGCGACTGGACCTAATAGTCAGGGGTCCCTTTACCTTTACCACAAAGCACAGTGGGTGAGTTCTGGTGGCAAGTTAAAAGCCACTGAATCAAGTCTCAAGGGTGCTAGATGTGAACAGCTGCCCTAAGAGTGAAGCCTCACCATGTGGCTACACTTAGAATCATAGAGTTGGAAGGGATCTCCAAGGGTCATCTAGCCCAACCCCACTTCAAAAAGGACCCACCCTACCAAATGGTCTGGTGAATCAGGGTCTCTGACAGAATGAGAGCTCTGTGAGGAGAATAGGGAATAGGGGGTCTCCTAAAAACTCTCAGCATCCTTAACAAAGTACAGCTCCCAGAATTCTTTGGCAGAAGCCATGACTTGTTAAAGTGGTATCATTGCAGTTGAATTGTATGTTGTGAATGCAGCCTTAATCTGGTTTGTGTCCCTTGAACACAAGCAGACCAGCAAGTCTGTTCCATCTGATAACCATGTGGATATTTTAAGCAATTTTCACACACACACACACACACACACACACACAATTTTAATTTATTTTAATTTATTCAATTTCTATACTGCCCTTCCTCCCAAAGGAGCCCAGAGTGACAAACAACAAGTAATAAAAACAATAAAAAACACCTTAATAACATCTTTTTAAAAACTCCGATACAGATACTGTATCTTTCAAGTAGCTAGAAATGATTTTTGAACAGAAATGCAAAAAGAGCTAGAACGCCCCTGAACCACCTGGTAAAGAAATGAAACTAAAACCAGGATGTTAGCACAAACGAAACACAACCTGAGAAGTTCACACACATGTAATCCAGTCTAAACATGTGATCCAATGTGAGCCATTGGATGAAGACCAGAGAGGTTTGCTTCCAATTCTGGAGCGAACAAAAATCCTTTCCCATTCCTAACTACAATTCCCATCAGCCCCAGCCAGCTGGGCTCTCGGATGCTGGAGTTAACGGTACCGTGGCTGCGCTGGCTGCAGCTGCTGGGAAGTGTAATCCAAAACACCTGTAAGGCTGACAAAAGCTGCTCTTACCCCTACAATACAGGGCAAGGGAAGCTGAGCCTTCTCCCCTTCCCCCACCAGGGCTCCTCTTGCTCCGTCAGCTCAGGCACTTTTCTCCTCAGTCCAGCCCATTTCCAGAATCAGAGGTAGCTGTGAGAAAAGCACCTGAGGTAATGGGGAAAAGGGTGCAAAGGTGTGTGAGAGGGTTCAGCACCCCTCACCCAAGCACCTCTTTCTACGCTAAAATCAGAATCCTTGGTATCTGCAGATGTTCACACACTTTTAAATTATGTCCCTCTGAGGTGGGGGCTAATGGATGAACAACGAAAGGGGATCTGGCAAGTCCTAAAGAGACTGAAAGGAAAAACACCCACCATCCATTACTCAGTGGTTTGGAGATCGCATTGCCCTTTCTACATCTGAGCACATATCTTTATAATCAGTCTCATTTGGATATCATTGGGATTAATGGATGTTTCTTATTTTTAATGTGAGCTAACAATGTCCCCCCCACACCCTTTTTTAATTTACAAAATCCAGCATCTCACCCATCACCTTGACGTCAGAACAGAAGAGCATAAGTTGAGTCTGCTGGATCAGGCCAATGACCGATCTCTTCTCACTGTGACCAACCAGATCCTTGTTGGAAGCCTGCAAACTGGACATGAGCGCAACAGCACTCTGTCCACCTGATATTCCCAGGAGCTAATGTCCAGAAGCATGAGGCATCTGGCAGTGGGGGTAGAGCTTAGCCATCATGCCTAGTACCCATTGATAGCCTTGCCCTCCATGAATTTGTCCAATCCTCTTTTAGAATCATAGAATCATAGAGTTGGAAGAGACCACAAGGGCCATCCAGTCCAACCCCCTGCCAAGCAGGAAACACCATCAAAGCATTCCTGACAGATGGCTGTCAAGCCTCCGCTTAAAGACCTCCAAAGAAGGAGACTCCACCACACTCCTTGGCAGCAAATTCCACTGTCGAACAGCTCTCACTGTCAGGAAGTTCTTCCTAATGTTTAGGTGGAATCTTCTTTCTTGTAGTTTGAATCCATTGCCCCGTGTCCGCTTCTCTGGAGCAGCAGAAAACAACCTTTCTCCCTCCTCTATATGACATCCTTTTATATATTTGAACATGGCTATCATATCACCCCTTAACCTTCTCTTCTCCAGGCTAAGCATACCCAGCTCCCTTAAGCCGTTCCAAGTTGGTAGCCATCATTGCCTCCATAGCTTAAATATGCTCTGGTTGAAGAAGTAATCTTTTGTTTATCCTGAATCTCCCACATTCAGCTTCATTGTACACCCACCAGTTATAGCATTAAGAGAGAGGGAGGAAAACTTTTCTCTGTGCACCTTCTCAGTGCCATGTTATAAACTTCTATCAAGTTGCCAATCGCTTGCCTTTTCTCTAAACTAAAAAGTCTCAAACCCTTGCGCTTGAATGGAGTGGGGGGTGAACATAGTAGTTGAGCCCACTGCATCTGCTTTCCCCCTGGGTTTGGAAATACAAGAGAGAAAAGGTGCCATGTTGCCTATGCAGTTAGAGCAGGGAAACAGAAACAAAAAAACACTCAGGCACCCTTCGCCTAGATGGCTGGCAAGTACAAAAGCAATGGGGTGACTCACAAGTGTATGACCCTTTCTAAAAATTAATAAATTGATCTGCTGGTTGTTCAGTTACCATGGCCCCAAGCACCTTAAAGGTAACTCAGGATTGCCACATTTTTAATTGGCATTGCTCCTGTGCCTTAAAAAGCAAATTCAACAGAAATTCAGCAGGTGGTGATTTTCCTGATAGGGAAATAATAAGTGTTGGTGTGTTGGTGTGAAAGCTTCAGCAGTGGACCACTGTTAAAGAGAGAGGAGCAATGTTTGGGGCCAGGTTGGGTGGTAGTGAGCCTTCCCCATGTTGCCCTACAACTCCCATCAGCAGCTCCCAAACACCTGGAAGGCAGCAGGTTGGCAAGAGATGCAGTGCTTCTCAACACAGGCTGGAGCCCCTCACCACTGTTATACTATTATTATTATTATTATTATTGTTGTTGTTGTTGTTGTTATTCATTTTTATCATGTATTCTTATATCATAATTCTTGTTCAGAAAACATTCTAAAAGCATTTGTCTTTAGGTGAGCCTACCCAGATGTTTAGAAAGTTGAGTTTCTGTGAGTTTTAATCTGTCTTTAGTCTACTGTTATATTGACTTTTCAAAAGTCTTAAATCACTATTGTTTATTTTTCTTATTGATAATTTAATTATTTTATCTTTCTTTGGAAAACCACTTTGAAGATTTTGAGCTTTCTTTCTTCTTCTTTTTACAATCAAGCAGTGTATAAATTTTATGCAATAAAATAAATATCACTTTGGGGGCATAATAATAACAACAATGGTTCATTTGTATATCACTTTTTGGCCCTTCCATGTGCTGGACAGAAGATTAATCCAAAGCACACCCACACAAGCAACAGAGTGTGCAGTCACTGGAAGCCAGGTAAAATAACAAATCACCAAATGCCCCTCGCCAATCACTGCCCTCTTCTACCCAACTATTAGGGCGGCTTTTACAGTTTTATTTTAGGAAACAAAGCAACGGGTCCATTGAATAAGAAGAAAAGTAAGCTCAGCATCAAACAACCAGCCAGTCGATTAAAAAGCAGCCGATCTAAAACTTGTTTTGGTAAACCGCTGGAGGCTTTTCCTTACGATCAAGTGGGATATACATTTCATGAACTGAATAACCAATAGATAAATCTGACCCAGTGTGAGCAGTGAAAAAGCCACCGTCTTGCCCACTTCCTCGAGAGAAAGCCCCCGTGTGTTCCATGGGACGCCCTGCCCAGGTTGCTGGGGACTTTCTCTTTCTCTCGCTCTCTCCACGTTGGGGTCTCACCTGCCACCTGGACGGGCCACGTCGAGGCGAAAGCCGCTGCCGCCACCACCCAGCCCAGCGCCACCAGCAGAGGGTCCGGCATGCTCCTGCCCCGGCGGCTGAGGCGGGCGCTCCTAAGCGCGGCTCTCCGCGAGCCTCGCTCTCCGATGCGCACCTCGCTGAACCACCAGCAGCAGCGCCATTCCCGGATTCCGCGCCTGCTTCCTCTCCCCTCCCTTCCCGAGGGCGGCACGCCTCCCTTGGCAGCCCAAGTCCGACCTCTGGGAAAATCCAGGCGATTCTCTCGGGGATGGTTGATTGGGTTGGCGGCAGCGACGGCAGTCACGCTCCCTGCTCGGCCCCTCGCCCCCTCTTCGGGGTTTGCCCGGTACTTTTTGCAAAGACGTGTCCAAGTTGGGGGGCGGGCCGAGAAAGCTTGCTAGAAAGGGTTTGGAATAGAACCAGATAGATCCATCAAAATCTAAATGTAGATACGTGTGTTCATAAGGATCAAGAAACAGCAATGCTTTGAGACAAACGGGACCCGTCCCGTAACATGCTTTTGTTAAGTGCTCCTGTTCAGTGTTTTAGCCAATCATGCCCTCTCTCGTGGCGGGGGGGGGGGGGCGCTCCATATTGCAGTAAACCAACAGTCCATTTCCGTTTTTATAAAATCTACCACAGGTGGCACGGATCTGGGTTCAATTACATGGCTTCAAGTCCTGGCACTGTGGTCTAACAACGGAGTGAGCTCCTGTTGCTCTGTCCCAGCTCCTGACAACCTAGCAGTTAGAAAGCATGCCAGTGCAAGTAGATAAATAGGTACCACTGTGGCAGGAAGGTAAACAACATTTCCGTGTGCTCTGGTTTCCGTCATGGTGTCCCCTTGTGCCAGAAGCGGTTTAGTCATGCTGGCCACATGACCTGGGGAGTTGTGTGTGGACAAACGCTGGCTCCCTCGGCCTGAAGGCGAGATGAGCTCTGCAACCGCATAGTTGCCTTTGACCAGACTTAACACTTCATGGGTCCTTTACCTTTTACCTTTTACCTTTTACATACCAGCACCCAGGGTGGGGATCTCCACCTGAAAGGAGTTTTGGCCTACAGTACTGTGTTTCAAGAAATTCCCAACATGTGTGTTTGAAGTGTTGGGTGTTTGAAGTGAGGTGTTTGAAGATATGAACATGAATCAGAATCAGAAAAAAATCTTTATTTGCATCAGCCACTAGCATTAGCAATAAAATAAAATACAGTGTATGGAAGATAGAGGTAAAAATTTACTGGTAACTATACAAAATACATTCTGGAGGTTTACATCCATAATCAAATAATAGATCTTATTCTATTGGTCCCTGCTAAAAAAAACCTGCAGTTTTTGCTGTCACCTGGTCATCTTGATCTTCTAAGAAAGGACACAGTAGCAATGGTTGAGCGACCCGGTATGGACATTAGTAGAGGGGAAATAACATCAAACCTTTATAAAGAGTGCAAGCTAGAAGCACATGAGCCACTGACTCAATACTGCCATCTCCACATGGACATAACCATTTTCCCAGCAGAATTTTTTGAAATCGACCCTCAAGTACAGCTGAAGGCAGCATATGTATATAGGAAATGTTAAATTTTGCAAATAGGGTGCCGACATATCAAAATGACAAGGTGGAAAATAATCATTTCATGGACAAAATTTCTTTATTGTGTCCAGATTATTCTGTCGCTTGATATCATCTAGGCCGGGGGTCAGCAACCTGCGGCTCCGGAGCCGCATGCGGCTCTTTTACACGGCTGCCGCGGCTCCGGGGCTCCGGGGCGGATACGCCCGCCCACTTCTCCAGCTGGCAGCAACCGCCCTCCAGCTGGCCGGCAGCCCGCCCTCCGGAGGCTGAGGGCGCTGCTCAGGTGCGTACCCAGGATCACCTGGCCTTGAACAGCGGGGCAGCGGGGCTCGGAGGCGGTGGGGACGCAGTAGAAGTGGCGCAGCTCAGCCAAGGGCTCTGGCGGGGAGCGCGCCTGTGGCGCGCACGCTCCTTCGGGAAAAAATGGAGCTGGGCGAGCGGGAGGGGGAACTTTGAAGACCCCGCCTCTGCCTCCGAAGCAGGCGCCCATGGGAGAGGCCGCCCCCCGAGCCTGCCTGGCGGGACCAACCCTGCCCAGCTCCGGGAGTCTTCCTAGCGTGGGAGGCGGCCTTGGGGCGGACAGGGGAGCTCCGGGGCCGGCGGGTATGTGGGACCCCATGGCATCCAGAGGCAGCTGGGAGGCGGGACGGGATGGGGGCAGGAAGGGGGCCTTCAGACGCGTCCCTGCATGGGCACTTGAGGCCAGGACTCCTCGGCTGGGTCGTGGGACCGCGGGGGAGGGCTGGCCGCGGTTCCTCTCGGAAGGCTGCTGGCTGCTGCGTCGAGGCGACGACGAGGTAGGCAGCTGCGGGCTGGGCCAGGGGCGGCGGGCGAGGGGGGAAGCCCTCTTTTTAAAAATGGTCGAGGAAGCGGCGCCTGTTTCCCTGCCGCTGCCTCCTTCGCTCCTGGTTCTGCTCGCAGCCTCAGACCGCGCTCTCGCGGGCGCGCGTCTCTTTCCGCCCCGGAGCAAGGCCGGGACGTTTTGCAGTTTTTCCTCTGTCCTGAGTGTGTGTTAGGGGAGCCTTGACAAAGCAGCCGTTGGCGTGGAAGAGAGGAGTCCTAACTTGGATCTGTGTTCATGTGCAAAATCTATCGCCATTGTCATTAAGGGGGCAGGGAACTCCCCTAAAAAGGTTTGAACACTATGAACTACTACAGCCACCTGTATGCAAGTCAGCACAAACATCACAGGCTTCTCTGGTGCAATTCTGTGCTTTATTTAGCAAGAGAGGAGGTTGGAAGAGGTGAACATAGCCTCTGGTCTGGAATATTAAGGGTAAAAGACACTAAGATTATTGTAAAAGCCAGCAGTCTTCAATAAGACATGGGACAAACATTTAACACAAGTGTGCAGTTGAGGACTCATTTTTTTAAAACAACAACAACAAATCAAATATTTGTATGCTGTTGCAACCCACCTTGGATCAGGCTGTGACCTGGTAGTGGTCCCCAGGGTGGATAAAAATGAATGATTTTTTTTTTATTTTAAAAAATTGGATTTTTTTTTATTTAAATCGGATTTTTTTTAATTTAAATCGGATTTTTTAAAATTTAAATCGTATTTTTAAAAATAAAATGCAGTGTTATATTTGTTTTAAATGTCGCAATGGTTTTGCGGCTCCCAGTTTTTTTCCCCCTTCGGAAATGGGTCCAAGTGGCTCTTTTGGTCTTAAAGGTTGCAGACCCCTGATCTAGGCACTGTCTAATTAAATTATTTGCTTTACTGAAGCCCAGTGTTAATAACTGTTGTGGTGATAAACCAGAAAAGTAAAGCTTTTCGATGACAATTTTAGTCCAAGCGCTCTCATGACAATCTTGCAATACTAAGGGTAGTAGACCAGTGGGGTTTAAATTTAGCCAAAGCCAATAATTAAATGTCCTCCACCAAATCTGTAATTCAACAGAGGGGATATTAGCTTCCAAATGAAGCATTTGGAACACAGGATGGAACAGGAAAAAATTGCCTTAGGAAATTAGATTGAACAGCTTCTGTAGATCCAAGGTGAGTGCCTGTCCAGATCTGAGCCCCATATAATAACTGTGCTGGGGGTTTAGCTTTAAACACTTCAAGTGCTGACAGTATGTGATTGCACCCTTTTGTATGGAAAAAGCTTTTCAGAATTTTAGTGCTTTGAGATGCTTTCTCCCTTGCATATTTCTGATGTGGATGCAAACGTGAATCTTAAGTCCAAGGACCTTTCAACATCTTTATGAACTGCTGTGAGACTGTCAATTGTACAGAAACAGAGAGCTCTACAGGACCTGGAACTTTCTCTTTGGTATAACAACTTTTGAAATATTGCCAACCTCCCTTGAGAGCCTTACAAGGTATGCAGACACCAAATGCCTTCCATGCATGTTATTATGTACTGATTTGCAACAGCAGCTGCTGGCAGCATCTCTCGAAGCTTGGAATACTAAAAGAAATTAATTCAACATTAACACAGAAATACTGAAGTATTATGCTGTGTGACGGAACCTGTCGTCTTTGTAATACATCCTGTTTTCTTTTGGTTTGATTTTTGAGGTACTGTATACTGATGGAGGGCACAAGGAGAAGGGGACGACAGAGGATGAGATGGTTGGACAGTTTTCTCGAAGCTACTAACATGAGTTTGGCCAAACTGCGAGAGGCAGTGAAGGATAGGCGTGCCTGGCGTGCTCTGGTCCATGGGGTCACGAAGAGTCGGACACGACTGAACGACTGAACAACAACAACAATACTGATATTTCTGAAGTGAACACTTGAGTTTTCCTTTTGTCCTCAATTGTTCTTCTATTCTTGCTGAAATTTGAAAGACCAAAGTCTGCCCCCCCCACTATACTTTTAAAGCACATTTGAAGCACATTCTTTCCCTCAAAGAATTCTGGGTACTGTAGTACCCAGAGTTAGAGTTCACAAATTACAATACCCAGAATTCTTTGGGCAGAAGAATGTGCTCCGAGTGTGCTTTAAATGCACAGTGTGTACACAGCCTCTGTGTCTTCCTCCCACATGTCAGAGATTTATTTATTTAATACATTTCTAGTCCACATTTTCCTCCAAGTTGCTCAGGGAGGGTGGCATGCATAGAAAGGTCTCCCCCTGCTTTTTAAAATCTTCGCAAGAATCACATGCCCCTGAGGTTCACTGGCCAAGCCTTTCGCGTAGCAAGGCCATGCCCTGTGGAACTCACTGCCAGTAGACGTTCTTATCCTAAATGTCTGCCCCAGAAGAAAGAAGATAAGACCATAAGAAGAGCCTGTTGGATCAGGCCAATGTCCCATCAAGTCCAGCATCTCAGAATCATGAAATTATAGAGTTGGAAGAGACCCCTAGTATCATCTAGTCCAACCCCCTGCTATGCAGGAATATGCAGCTGCCCCATATGGGGATCAAACCTGCAACCTAACCAACTGTGCAGTGGCCAAACAGATGCTCCAAAGAGAAGCCTGCAAGCAGGACTCAAGCACAAGAGATTCCCAGCAACTGGTATTCAAAAGCATTGCTGCCTCCAACGGTGGTTGCCTCCTCCTCCTCCTCCTCCCTTCTCCTACAGGTAGCACTCCAAGCTGCACCCATTTCCTGTTCCACCTCCTCCCCACCTTCATTCACCATAACCCCTGAGGTCAGACAACTTTCGGTGGTTATGATGACTCAGTGCATTTGGTGAGGGAAATGGAGAATTTGCTCTCTACTTCCTGCAGAATCCCCTCGTTGGTCCTTGCTTCACACACATTCCAGAGCTGAGCCATGGAGTTATATGCAAAGGCTCCAGGCACTAAAGGCCCGGCAAGAATTCAGCGCCAACTTCCTCATACTTTGGACCAGATTTATAGCAGAATTGTTGTAAATTCTGTGGCAGAGGTGGCCTTCCTTAGTGGGATATGTTTTTGAATATTCATTCCCCAACTTTGTTTATATAGGGAAGGGAAGGAGTAAGCACACCCACAAGGCATCGATTCCCATTTCATACAAACAACTATTAAAAGCCTCATACAAATCAGATGCTGCATGGAATTTCCTTCCAGTTCTGTGGTCTCTTAAAACTATTAGGCAGAGGAATTGAGGTGCTATAGAAGACATGGGTTAGTCTCCGAAGCATTATATTGGGACAGGTTTGTTACCCTCTGTCAACCATTGTCAAATGGCAGTTTATTGTGGAGTCAGTGCTGCTCATGTCTGAATCATAGAGTTCAAAGGGACCCCAAGGGTCATCAGTCCAACCCCCTTCAATGCAGGAATCATAGCTAGAGAATCCTTGGCAGCTGGCCTCACAACCTCTGCTTAAACACCTCCAGTGAAAGAAAGTCTACCACCTTCCGATGGAGTCTGTTCCACGATCAAACAGCTCTTACCATCAGAAAGTTCTTACTAAGGTTTAGTTAGAATCTCCCATAGCTTAAAACCAGCTCAGAACAATGGTCAACACATAAGCTCTGAACCAATAAGGAATTTAGGATGAATCCAGTCTTAACCTTCTAAATCTTCTGTGCTATAAAATCCCCATATATCTTCATCAACATATCCTCACATCCCTTCACAAATCCCTCTTAATAACCCCTGGCTATTATTGAGGATTTAAGCAACTCTTTGGAGCAGGGATAGTCAATCCACTGGATGTTTTTGCATTACAACTCCCATCTTCCTTGACCAGTGGCCATGCTGGCTGGGGGTAATTGGGAGATTGTAGTCCAAATTATCCAGAAGGCACTGTGCTGGCAACCTCTGCTTTAGAGATACTGGATAGGTTGGATCAAGACTCACAGCTCAATCCTAACCCCAACAAGTTAGAAGTACATCCTACTGATTTTCATGGAGTTTACTTTATGTAAGTGGGGTTAACATTGCAACCCTATTCATTTGTAGAGTAAACCCATTTACCGGTAAGTCAAGGCGAATTAAGCTAATGATCACTAATTTAAATTGATTTCAGTGGGTGTAATCTCAGCATCATTAAGTTGGACTCAAAATCTAGGACCTGATCCTTCATCAGCCGTTACAGTAACACAAAGTAATGAAGCCTAGACCAATGTGGAAGCCGGAGTATAAAAGTTTGTGGTTCTGTTTCGTCAAGCTAAATTGAGAGATAACCACATCTCACACAGAACGGCAAGGGACTGGGAAATCATCATCTTGGGCCAGACTCAGCTAAATAGTTGTGCTAGCCTTCTAGAGCAATGGGCCTTTCCCCCTTTCTCCTCTTCCTGCATGCCCTGTCCCCCCCTCAATTGGCTCTGGGGTGTGTGGAACCCCCAGGACAGCACAGAAGGCAGGGGAGAGATTGTTCTGTCTAGCAAGGAGAAATAACTGTGCTGATGGAACAACTGTAGTATTATGACATTGGATTCCACCCTATTATTATATTAGGTCCCAGGGCAAGTTACAACCATTTCAAATTAAATACAGTTAAAACAAATGACAGCCACAGGAATTGGGTGGGTCCTGCTGCAAACACACATGGAGAAATGCTTGCCAGCAAGTAAGAAACAACCTTAGGAGCTCAGGAAGATGCCTTCTGGTGACTCTGGCCACTGGTCCATCTGGCTGGCTGGAGCTCTCTGGCTTTTGGACAAGGGTCTTTCCCAGCTCTAGCTGGAAATGCCAAGGATTGAACCTGGGGCATTCTGCATTCCAATCTTGTGCTTTACCACTGAGTGGCATTCAAGTTCATTCATATTCCTCCCAACCAGCTATCTTCCCAGAAGGACTAGTACCACCACTCCCCTGACTGATTCCTCTGTTCTCCTCTGAAAAGCAAACAGATCCAACCCATTCAAGAGGCATTTCGGGGCATTAATTCATGGCTCTGCTGAACATAATAGATAATGGCCTCAATCCAGATTTCTGAATGGCTATGACTAATGCCCCATGTACTGAATGCGCTGTAATATGTAATGACAAAATGTTGTGGATTATCCAGAAAACCCCACAAGAGTGGGAGAGGGCCCTAAATGCAGGAATAAGGCAGTGCATCCACACATCCTAACAGGAGTGCTCCTGTTTAAGGGTGCAGCAAACTAACCATGCCTTTTTCCAATATACTATAAGCTATAGGAGATCAAGATGCCTGACACTTCCAGACTCCCACTTCTTTTGACTGGAATTCATAGCAGAAAATTCAGGTTGCAAAACCGCAGCTGATTGGGAGGGAGGGAGGTCCTGGAGGCAGGTTGCATCTGCAGCAAATTGTCAAATCATAGAACTGTAGAGTTGGAAGTGACCCAAGTGGCCATTTAGTCCAACTCCCTGCAATCACAGATAAAGTATCCCTTAATGATGGGAGACAGGACTAAAGGAAGAAGAAAAGGGGGGAAGGAAAGGGGGAGGTGTAAAAAGGAAGGTCTAAGTGGGAATTTTTTTTAGAAAGTCGTCTTGTGGCAATTGTCATAGCTTCCATTTCTGTATCATGGTCAGAATCACAATAGTACCTCGCTTAAGTAGTTTCAGAAGCTTGCAATATTCAGACTAAATAAGGTGCAGAACATATACCACTCTTAGTTAATTGCCAGGGAGTTTAAACACTGATTTAAAACAATGTTTAGCAGTAGTGATTTAGACCCTCACAGTTTCATTACTGCCAATTCTGCTGCTTCTTACTGCATGTTTCATCCTAGAGGGATAAAAGATTACTGAAGAGATTGAAAACCTTTCATCCAACACTGTTACAATTTTCTACCTTAAAATGTTATATGTAGCTGTTGCCTAATATTTAGGAGTTCTTTTCCCTTGTTCCCTTTCCTCTTACTTCACTTCAGGTGAAGGGTGGTATACAATTTTAATTAAATAATAATAATAATAATAATAATAATAATAATAATAATAATAAGTGGGAGGACTGGCAAGAGGAGCAAGCAGGGAGACATTGACACCCACCTACCCCATATACAAAGGTAGCTTTACTTATACCAACCACAGATTCTTCTAGCTTAATATTGTCTGCACTGGCTGGCAGCAACTGACCAGGGTTTCCCAGCCCTTCCTTGAGCTCTGGAGATTGGGCCAAGAACCTTTCAGGAGTCATAATCAAAATCTTGTGGTCTTCATATCAGCCATACAAGAGCAGAGCTAAAAGAAACAGTAGACATTAAACGTCAGAAAGCCTTCATCAACTCTGCAGGCAGGGGGAGGCCATTTAGTGGAAAAAATTATAAATTACAGGGGACAGCAAAAACAGATGAAAAGGGGAAAAAAGGTCAGCCACACAATTCAGAAAACACCAGACCACACATTTTCATTGGAACAGGCCGCTTCACAGTTCAAAGAAGCGGCAAGAGGGAAGTGAAGCTTAGCTCAGCACTGAGAGTTCCAAATAAGACCCAGAGGACAGACTTCTTGGAGGAGAAATTCCTCAAAACGTGGGTAAGCCCAACCTAGCTCCCTGGCTCCTCTCACCGTGGCAGCTGATCAGAGATTAAAACCAAGGAAGGGGATGGGCCTGGATTACTAGTGGAATTTAAGGCAGCCTTTCTGGTGCCCTCCATGGTGGCTGGGGCTGATGGGAGTTGAAGCCCACCATGGGGATATGGGGGTCTCCAGATTCAGAGGAAGTCTGTAGCTGGGGAATATGGTAAATTCATGACTCCCCCTCTAGCCATGCCCTTCAAAGAGTCCCATAAAAATGATTCTTTTGACCAATACATGTGTAATGGTGCCAACGAGTAAAAATAGTTTTGTTGTACAATATTATGTTTGCAATCTATCTTAAACTCCCATGAAATCTAAGCAGTTGAAAGGGGGTATATAAATAATTAGACTTTGTCCATATGGTGCCCTCCAGATGTTGTTGGACTCCATCTCACATCAGTCCCAGCCAGAACAACCCATGGTCAGGGATGATGGGAGTTGTAGTCCAACGGCCTCTCTGGAGGGCCACAGGTTCCCCATTTCTGCCTTGCATTGTGTTTGTTGTTTTTACTTTAATTTCATTTTTAAACTTCACAACGTGAGCTGTTTTATGTCCAAAGATAGGCCCAAGCTTTTCAAATAAACAGAAACACTGATGGGGACGACAATGACTTGAGCCTGTCAAAGTATTATGAGTTCTCTTTGCCACCCACCACTTTTATTGTACAGTTTATCATCCTGTTGCACCATGTGGCTAGCTGAGTCATAACCACATTGGCAAAGACATCAAAAAGGTCAGCTTTCTCTTTCCTGGATTCTGCTAGGTGTGTCACCTGTTCAGGCAGAAACGATTGACACCTGAGCTTCCTGTAAGCGGGGGCGGCTCAGCCATCGAGACAAACAAGGCAGCGGACACAAGCAATGAGGGCTGTGCCTGTCCTGGCTCAAACTCAGCTGGTTGTTTTTACCCAAAGGTTTGGTGCAGGCACAGGCAAACTTTGGCCCTCCAGATGTTTTGGACTACAATTCCCATCATCCCTGAGACCACTGGTCCTGTTACTACACTTGATCTTAGCCAAAAGGCCGATAACCGATAACCAAGTCTAAATTTTATTAGTTATATTTATGCTTAATCAATGATTATAAGGACATGGTTTAAGTCGGGCTGGATATGTTGAGTAAGCCCTCATCATGTAATGAGTACCCGTTTAAACATATATTTTCTATATTGTTTTTATAAATGCAAATATCCTGTTTTATGCTGATCTGTGACCGAATAAAGTATATTCATTCATTCATTCATTCATTCATTCATTCATTCACTGGTCCTGTTAGCTAGGGATCATGGGAGTTGTAGGCCAAGACATCTGGAGGGCCAAAGTTTGCCTATGCCTGATTTAGTGCTCTGATCATTGTGACACAAGCAAGGACATTGATCCAACAGCGACAAGCCCCCTGCAGCCCAATTATAAGGAAAAGGGACAGGCACAACTTAGTGCGACAAGCAGTTCTGGTCCTCAGATGGGGCAAGCAACCATGCACTTCTGTGAATCGGCTGAACCAGCCTTGTCTACTCTGAGTATGACTTACTGGCTGAGGCACTCTAAACACTCTACATCTAAAGCAGTATCATTTCACTTTAAATAGCCATGGGTTCCCCAAAGGATTCTGGTAACTGTAGTTAGTTCAGGGGGCTGAGAGTTGTTAGGAGACCCTTATTCATGCATAGGCAAATTCGGCCCTCCAGATGTTTTGAGACTACAATTCCCATCATCAAGACCACTGGTCCTGTTAGCTAGGGATGATGGAAGCTGTAGTCCCAAAACATCCAGAGGGCTGAGTTTGCCTATGCCTGCCCTTATTCTTCTCACGGAGCTACAGTTCTCAGAGCTCCCTAGTGAGAACAGGGATTGACTGTTGAGCCACACTGAGAATTACAGCTCTGAGTGGGGGAATAGGGGTTCCCATACTACTTGATACAAGTGGTCCATGTTTACTCCTGACAGGTCCCTCCAGTGTCTGGCTATGATGTTTCTGGCTGCTGAGAGTAGGTGGGTTATGAGCTCTTTATAGTGTGAGTGAGCATTGTTATCTTGGAAGATGTTCAGAGCCAGTGTGGTGCAATGGTTAAGAGTGGTAGACTCGTAATCTGGTGAACTGAGTTCGCGTCTCCGCTCCTCCACATGCAGCTGCTGGGTGACCTTGGGCTAGTCACACTTCTTTGAAGTCTCTCAGCCCCACTCACCTCACAGAGTGTTTGTTGTGGGGGAGGAAGGGAAAGGAGAATGTTAGCTGCTTTGAGACTCCTTCAGGTAGTGATAAAGCAGGATATCAAACCCAAACTCCTCCTCCTCCTCCTCCTCCTCCTCCTCCTCCTCCTCCTCCTCCTCCTTCTGTAGCGCCAGTTCTGGGATGACTTCTAGCACCTGTTTAGTTATTTTGCTTATTTCTTCTATGAAGCTTGTTCTAAGTTCAGAACACATTGCCCAAGACACATGCATAGTCTCTGGAATTCTACAGAATCAGGAGAGAGAAAACACCCTTCTGCACTTTCTTCATCTCTCCCTGACTTGCTCATGGGTTGATCATTAGCCCTTTCAATAACAAAAATGATTTAAACCATGGCCAACCCTCTGTTGGCTGCCAGCCCAGACAATTAAAAGAAAGCACGGTTTGCTTAAACCAGAAGCATCTGGTGGGCCATGAATGGGAATTTACTGTTGGGGAACAAGGAGAGGTGCTTGTGGGGTTTTCTGCTTGTGCGGCCTTCAGCGCTGTGTGCCTTGAGGCAGGGCGATGGGTGAATGTGTCATTTAGTGCTCAGCCTCAGGCAGCAAAATGTCTTGGGACAGCCCTGTCCAGCCAGTGGCAGAGCAAGCTGATTGGGCGCCTGGGGCAGTGCACCTGCCCTGCACCCAGGGGCGGGGCCAGGTGGGGCAGGACGCTCCATGGGGCCTTCGGGGAATCTGCCTACCTCCTCCCACTCAGCCGCCCTACAGCTGAGGGGGAGGCAGCGGACGGACCGTTTGGGGCAGTGCAGAGCCTGTGGGCACCCAAGCCACTGCGTCACTCCCAGGAAAGACACGTGGCTCGGGCACAGGCCCCATGATGAGTGCTGCCTGGCATTTTGTCACCCCCCTCAGTTGTGACACCCAGGGTGACCCGCCCCCACTGCACCCCCTTCCTCTGCCCCTGTGCCCATCTTCCCTTCTCTTCCACAAAACAGCTCCTGAAGTGACTCATGCAGAGATCAAAAACCAAAGAGATGCATAAAGTCCGTGTGCGGTTAAACACAGCAGAATTCCAATCAAGAATTACACAAACACTCCAAAGAAGACAGAAAGAAACACCCTAACCTCAGCCTTCGCAGCAATCCTAAACCCGCTAACCACAGGGGGAAAGTCCACTTGAACAGTGTGAGAATTGCCACCAAGAAGATTCTTGCTCTGCAGGGTTAGACAAGATGACCCTTGTGACTCCTTCCAACTCTATATGATTCCATGATTCTAAATCGGCTTGCATGGGATTGTGCAGTGAAAGTGCAAGAGAATGCTATTGCATCTGCATCTTGTCTGTGAGTTCCCCATTGATTGGTCCCTGTAGACAAGATGCTGCTGGACTTAGGGGTGCTTCCATGCTCTTGCTATTTTGGGATCAGATTCAATTTGCACAATTAAAGCAGATTGGGAGTTCTTGCTCAACAACCCGCTTGCCCAACCCTCAAAATTGAACTCTTTGTGATTAAGAAAAATAATAGGCAAATGGACTGGAAAGTGTGGAATAATATTTACTTGGCGCAAGGTTGTCTGACACTTCCCTGCAAACCAACTGGAATGAATGCTCAAGAAATACCCAAGCCAGCTAATCTCCCCATGGATGAACGGGCCACAAACATGGCAGTGACCTGGATGGGCCTTTTGGTCTGATGCAACAGGGCTCTGAACAGCACCACCTGCCAGTTGTCTGCCTGTCCTTGGAAAATACCATTTGCTGAGCTTCCTCCTCCTGGCTGATCCCCATAAGCCCAGTGCTCAGATTAAACTGGGCATGAAGCGTCTTGTCGAGAGAAGCTAATTGCCTCCTCAAATGGTAGAAGAAAAGTGCCTAGAGAGAAGAATGAGAAGGGAATGGGTTGCATAACACCCTGATAAACATTTCACCTGAAACAGAAGAAACCACAATCGGGAGAGGTGACGTTGTGGGGTGGGGACAGGTACTTTTGGCTCCTGCATCTCAGAGGTGTTTGGACCTGCACAGATAATCTGTGTATTTCATGTTTGGAAGTAGAATGGCACATTTGTGGTAGTCTCAGCAGAATACTAATTCCACAAAGCTATGGGGTTTGAAAAGTCAAACAAACAAATACTACTGAAAACCTGATACAATGTGCACTGCATAAACAGAAGTAAATTTCCTAACTTTCGTGCACAGTTCCTTAACCTTGTTTCTCCACATGTTCTTGGACTCCAACCACCAATGGTCAGGGGTGATGGGAGTTGTAATGCAACAACATTTCTTCTGGGGACTCAAGGCACATGGGTTTAGTGGTTCCTTGGGGCAGGTGAGATGCCATCTGCTGAATCAAGCAGTACTGCTTTCCCTAGAGTGAACCACGTCAGGCTGCAGCTAAAGAACTCCAATGACTACAGCATCTTTTTTATTTGGCACTTTGGGCCACCTCCCACAAGCAGAGGTCTGGGGTCATGCAGGTGTTGAAACATAGAATCATAGAACTGTGGAGTGGGAAGGGATTTCAAGGGTCATCCAGTCCAACCCCCTGCCATGCAGGAATATCAACTAAAGCATCCTTGACAGATCCAACCTCTGCTTAAAACCTCCAATGAAGGAGAGTCCACAACCTCCCAATTGACAGTGACAAGGGGCAGGGCCTTTTAAGTGTTGGCTCCCCAGCTGTGCAATGCTCTCCCTAGCAAGATGTGCCCATCTTCGTCATTCTTAGCTTTCACGAGAAATTAGAAAGCACTCCTGTTCACCTAGGTGTATTTGGTGGCTGATGAATATTGTTCCTAGCAACCCTGAGGCCATTAGATGGAAGAATGTTTTTAGCTGTAAACAGCTTTTAGAAAGGTCTCGTTGTAATTGTTTTTGGAATGTTTTGACATATTTTAGAATATGTTTTCTTCGTTTTTGAACCATGTGTCTGTTTGCCATCCTGGGTTTCGTGTGAAAGAAGAGCAGGCTATAAATTCAATTGATTGATCAATATGCCTTCCTTTCCCCATAGAAACCTATCATTGAGGATTGTGACTTGTGGGTCTGAAATCAAAGAGGCGCTTCTCTCACTCTCTCACTCTCCCTTTTAATTGTCCTTGTTTTTGTGCTTTTAACAGGAACCTGACACACAGAAACATTTCGTAGATGCTGCTTTCTGTGGGGAGTGTGGTTTTCTGTGGCCTTTCTCCAGGCACAAATGTGATGGCTTTTTTATGAAAAAGCAACAACATCCAGCTTGGAGTTTTTGTCTAGCTCACAAATTTCCTTTTTCACTAAATTGTCAAAGAATAGCCTTCAGTGGGAAAATCCCAGGGGAAAATACTGGCTTGGCTGCACCTCACAACTATGACAGAACATTTGCAGGGGAAACTGGAAATTCTTGGCATGAATTCCTTGGCACACAGTCCAGTTCCTGCCAGCTTCCCATCTTGCTCCCTCCAGGATATACAATCCCTGCTAGAGACAGGTGAATCTGCCTGGTTTGTTTCTCTCTCTCTGTTCTCCACATTTCTACACCAGTTTGCATTAAAAAAAAAAGTCCTCACGAAAATTCACCAGCATTTTTGTGTGAATTCCTCCTACTATACTTATTTGCATGCTATTTTGCCTAATACACACGTTTCTGCAAAGCACTTCCTTCTAATATAATATAATGCATTTTCTTTTCGTTATTTTCACTATTATGTGCGTTTTTGTGCTTTATCCTAGTACTGTATATACATTTTTGTACATCAGTTGGCTGGAGAACTGCATTGCAAAATGGAGAGAAATGTGAAATGTGAGGGATTACTGTGTTTCAGTTCGCATATTGCTTTAGAGAGTTCAAATTTGGTAGGTTTGCCTTTAGTTGCAAACTGAATCAAATTGCTCCCCAATCCCTAAATGCATACATGGAAGAAGCTGACAGAAGCTGGTTTTTCAACTGGCCAAACACACACACAAACATGCACATAGCCTGCCCTGCTACTGTGCCTTTGGTCAAAATCAGCAAGTTTTGTTGTTTTAATCCATAGAGGCCGGGTTAAACTAAAGCATCTTCAAGAGGGACGACTGTAACTGCAGGAAGAGGCACCAAAATCAGTGTGCCACCACAGAGAAAGCCCTGTGGTGTGTTCCCAAAATATGAATCCTAGTGAGGACCACCAGCGAAGCCTCCACCACCCGCAGCAGATCTTAGGGACCAAGTCAGCCAGTATTGGAGCAGATCAAATCTTCAAACTTGCAAAGTAACTATTGCATTTCAAAAGACATAAACTCACAACCGCAGGATTGCTTCAAAAGCTGCCAAGCCAAGGGGGGTGGGGGGAATGGCAGCATGAATGCTTGGTCTGCTGCAGCTACAGTTCCTCAAATGGCAAAATAATACAATATATCATAGGTGGCAATGAGCTTTATGTAAAGGAGGAGCAGAAAATCAGTCTCTAGTTCCTCTGAGCTTAACTACTGCCCCCCTGTGGCCATTCCTATATTCTCAGTGTTAGGTGTAGGTTCATTGAGAGACAAAAGACCTGTTCAAAGAACATCCGTCCAGATTTCTTTGCACAGAGTTTGCAGGGAGCCTAGATGACACTGGCTAAATATTAAGCGTTCATTCTGATTTTTTTGTAGGGAGACTGGACAACCCCCCACCATACCATAGTTACTCCGCACTGTCCACTGCATTCCCCCCCCCACTTTCCTTATTGCAAAAAGACCAGTTTGAATGGACAATCAGGTTTGTTGCACAAGGCCAATGAATCAAATTTATTGTGGGGATTAAATTGGGGGGGGGGGAACGGATGACGACACACCATGTACACGTCCTTGAACTCTTTGGAGAAAAAGGTGGCATTAAAGGCTAATAATAATAATATTACACTGGAGGTTTTTTAATTTGATAATTAATGGGTGTTACTCACCCTCTCCTTGCACATCAGCTTAACTCACCTTGATGCTTTTTCAGGTGGGGCTTCCTCTCCTTTGTGGGACCTTGAGGATCATATACATTACAACACTGTGCTGGTTAGGCACAAATGAAACGGTCAGCTGCTGTGTTCAAAGGATTTGCCTGTAGGCTGTCAGGGTCTCAGCCTCAGAGTCTGGCTACCAGTTTCAACAGGGCCAATCTCTGCCAATCAGGACCATAACCAATATATCTCTGTGTGTCTCGCCCGCTCACATTCCATTTGGGGCCCTTCCTGCACATTCTCCCAGGATGCAAAGAGCAGCACTTGAAATGCTTTGCACTTATCTTTTAAACTATAAAAAGTGTGTGTGGGGGGGGGGGGTTTCAAGCTATATCATCCCATTCCTTGAGCACTGTGGGGTGTGACAAACAGTTAGGACAGCCGACCTGATACATCAAACTGATACTCATTGTTCCTCGTGTCCCCAGATTCAGCACAACCTACAAAATCCACACTGGAACAGAGAAGCAAGTGCACTCAGAATAAGGTCGAACAGCTTTTTATCGGGTTGGCTGTACCTGATCACAGCTTCTGATGCAGGAACTGGTTGCCCGGATGAGATACTGTGAATCTGGGAAAGGGTCAGAAAAGGGCGACCAGAATAATCAAGGGGTTGGATAAAGTCCCCTGTGAAAAAAGATTACAACATCTGGGGCTTCTTAATTTAGAGAAAAGGCAAGGAGGTGACATGATAGAAATATATAAAATCATGGTGTGGGGAAATTGCATAGGGATGTTTTTCTTTCATATAATACTAGAGGTTGGGGGCCTCAGTGAAGTTGAATGCTGGAAGATTCCGAAGGGCAGACAAAAGAAAGTACTGCACTTAATGCAGGGCATAGCTGAACTGTGGAACTCACTTCCACAGGATTGACAGCCACCAACTTGAATGGCTTTAAAAATGGTCTGGCTGAGATGGCCATGTTCTGCTTCCACTGTCACAGGCAGCATGCTGGGACTAACAAGTGGGGGAGCTTTGCTGTTGCACTTGGGTCCCATTGATGGGCTCCCCGTAATGGCACATCCATTTGGCCACTGTGAGAACGAGATGCTGGACTAGATGTGCCCCCTTTAGCCTGATCTAGGCTCTTCTTGTGTTCCTATGGACACTTCAGTGAATCGGGGGGTGTAAATAAAGGAAGGTCAAGAGATCAAGTAAGAGAAGGAAGTGAAAGGATGGAACATTTCACTAAATGTTCTTTCTAAGTAAAGATGTTTCCTTTTTTGAGGAGGAGGAAATACAAAGGTCAAAGAGTTGGTTTTTTCAGCTGCTTCAAGAAGAGCAGACTTTGGTCAACTTGGTGCCCTCCAGACATGTGGACCACAATGGCTGTTCCAGCTGGGTCCGAAAGAAATTGAAGACTAAATGATCTGGCGAATGCTGCAGGGGAGGGTTGCTACAGACATCTTGGAACAGCAAAACTATGGTCTGTGTCTTTTTGGTGCCAGGAAGCTGTTAGGGCATGTTCTCTACAGGAGCTTTCTCCCAGGAGTGCTCTTTTGCCCTCAAAGATCTGGTGTTAGAGTGAAGCAGAACCTTCCCCCTGCAGCAAGGGTGGGCAGCCTGTGTCCCTCTGGATGTTGCAGCACTGCAGCTTCTCCTGCCCCTGACTGTTGGGCATGCTAGTTGGCCGGGCTGATGGGCGTTATGAGTCCTGCAACATCTGGAGTGCCACGAGCTGAATGTAGGCGGGCTCAGGAGACATCAGAAAGTCCTTCTTCACACAGCACCGAGTTAAACTACAGGCTTTAAAGATAGTTTTCAAAGAGGATTCGACAAATTCATGGAGGAGCAGGCTACCAATGTCTACTAGCCATGATGGTTCTCCTCTGGCTCCCTCATCATTTGGCAATGCTTGCCTGCAGTCCTTCTGCATTTGGGCAGCTGAATGCCAGCTGGATGAGAGAAACTCTGCTTGGCACGCTGAGAGCCATTATCTAATGGGCACTCTCACCCAATCTGTTTTGACCAGACAAGATGTCCTCCTCTTAAGCCTATGTGTACATCCAGTCATGGAAAGAACCAAGGGGAGAGAGGGATGCTCAGTGGGGCCTTTGTTCTTCTGTCAGTGGTCACAGCTTGGCAATGAGCCTGGGATGCAGCTGGTGGGCTGCCAAGGCCAGACCTGCCCCCTCCCTCGCCCACCAAATCAGTCTTCAGGCCACTGTATCAGCTGGCTGGGGCTGATGGGAACTGTAGCCCAAAACCTCTGGCCCATGAAGAAACGCTCCTGTCCAGCCATCAGCACTCAATACTAAGGTTCTCTTTTATATTGATTAACAGTAGGCAGACCTACTGAAAGCTATTAGCCATGAAACGGAGCCCCTTCTGGACACTGGGCAGCACCAGGTGAAAGTTGGCTGCTGCTTTCACACCCTCTTTGAGAGCTTCCCAGAGCCAACCCACTGACCACATTTAGAAGCAGGATCAGGGTCAGATTTAGGTTTTATGGGGCCCTAAATTACTGAAGGTAATGGGGCCCTTTATATGTCTAGCTGTCCTTTGTCAACAACAAATCGTCACCGTTTTTTGTGTTGAAGACATGCTATATGGTAATTTATGGACCTAATAGGTATCTAAAGTAACAAAATATGTATTTACTTACATCATAGGAGCCTACACAACATAATGCACTGTTGCTGTATGTAGATTTTATTTTATTTGTTTTTTTTATCTTATATTTTGGAAATGTACATCCACTTTTTCCCTTTAATTTTTTGGGGGGCCCCCAAAAGGGTGGGGCCTTAAGCTATAGCTTGTTTAGCTTATACGTACGTAAATGCGGCATCGAGTGGGATACTGGAGGAGATAGGGCCTGTCCTGATCCAGTGGGGTTCGTCTTACACAGGGGTCAGCAAACTTCTTCAGTGGGGGCTGGTCCACTGTCCTTCAGACCTTGTGGGGGTCCGGACTATATTTTGGAAAAAAAAATATGAACGGATTCCTATGCCCCACAAATAACGCAGAGATGCATTTTAAATAAAAGGACACATTCTACTCATGTAAAAACACGCTGATTCCTGGACCGTCCCTGGGCTGGATTTAGAAGGCGATTGGGCCGCATCCGGCCCCCGGGCCTTAGTTTGGGGACCCCTGGTCTTACGGAAATTAGGAAGTGCTTTCTTACAGTTGTTCAACAGTGGAAAGGGCTCCCTCGGAAGGTGATGGCGTTTCCTTCACAGGCTTCCCAACAGGAGTCAACATGCCTAAGGGTTGGGATAGAGACTGTGCATACTTAAGGAGGAAGCCCGCTGGGAATCAGAGGCTGCATAGAAACCGGCTTGCAGCATTTCAGGGGCCCGATCTTCTCTGCTGCACCCCTTTCCAGCACCTGCCCGGGTAGGTGGTGACTCGTTCCACCCGCGCTTACAAATGGGGGACGGCGATTCTGAAACCCATTTTAGCCCCTCTCTCTATCCCCCTCCGCCTCTGGGAAACAGAGGACTCTAAGACTCAGAGCGCACCTAGCCAGGCCCCTTCCTGCGTCAATAAAAACTGCCTTTGATCTTGACAAAGGAAAGCGAGAATCAGGAGCGAAGGGCAACAGGGAGGCAACATCAAAGGAAGTCAAACTGCGCCTGCGCAAGACTGTGGGTAGCGGAGCAGTACGCGCGCCAATCCTCTTTCGAAATCTCTTCCATGGGAGGGAGCGCGTTTCAGGCAGCTTGTCAGGATGGCCGAGCGGTCTAAGGCGCTGCGTTCAGGTCGCAGTCTCCCCTGGAGGCGTGGGTTCGAATCCCACTTCTGACAAAGAGCTTCAATATTTTCTTTTTTCCTTTAAAAAAAATCATTTTAATACTATTGCTTACATTATTTAACCTCGTTGTCCCTGCAAACAAAGTCTGCCTTAAGTAAATCGCAACGGAGATTCAGTAGCGTGGAGCCATGCTTAACTGTTCTCTAAATAGGAGGTGCCCTTTGGCTCTGAATCACCAATGCCCGGTGTAAACGTCCCCTCGATCCGAATTCTAACACTTTAAAACTCCTGGAACACAGGAAGGGAGCTATTTGTCTTTGACCACTTCCGACTTTTGTGCAGATAGTTGTAGGAGTGCAGTGTTATTTTGCGAAGAAATATGTAGGGGTGCAATATTATTTTGCAAAGATCTCTTTATGCACAATTCCTGAATCTCTGATTCCTCTTAGCGCGCATCTTTTAAGCCTCCATCACTCTCCATGTTTTAAAAGGGTGTGGAATTGAAAGTAGTGCCCAACCGCATCAATCCCAGAGCCCGAGCTGTCTGGTATAGGGAGAGACCCTCCATCAGGAATGCAGATCCGAATTCGTTCAAGACTTTAAACACCAATACTGTAATAATTTCGGCTTACTTCACAGGGTTGTTGTGAGCACTGCAGCAAACAGCGGGTGGAAGCATGTAACAGAAGTCTGTCCTCTAGTGGAAGGCACCGAGTAATGCCAGTAGAGACACTGGAAAAGAAAACCCATCAAGGCTGCTGATGGGATTTGATCATAGATTTGCGTATCGAGGACCTCAATCCACCCCCCATTGACTTGACACAGGAGACAGATTTTTGGTTTGGGTTTTTGGCAAATAATTTAGGGCCACAACTTTATTTAAATACAAATTCGGTGAGTGGTTGCGTAGGCATTGGTTCAGACTACTGTCACACCGGGACAGAGGCTGGCCTAGAACCAGCGATTGGGAGAATGCGACTGAGGAGAGTTAAGGACGGGGGGGGGGGGGGCAGCAGCGCGTCCCTCTTCCTCAATGGTCCCGGGGACTCGGCTTATGGCCCTAACCCCTACCGGGGGCATCGGACAAAGCATAAGAGTCGCCGGATTCCTTTACCGGAATTCCCAGCATCAACATGATTCTGGATGGGCAGCGCCCAATCCAGCAATCCACACAGGAACCAATGCCTAACCGCCAACCTTACAAGTTGTGACAAGTTGCTACTGCAGTAGGCAAAACCAAAAGGCACAGCCAATCGGCCAGATGGACAAATTCCTACTGGGCCCCTGCAAAGCAGACGACCCCATGACAGGCAGAGCAAAGTCAACGCAGAGGCCTAAGAAAAAAGGGGGGGCGGGATGGGTGATCAGCAGCCGAAGCCAAGAGAAGGAACGCCCTACGTGCTGAGGCTTAAATAGGACGCTAAGCTGTCCATCACAAGTTGCAACATTAACTTTTGCCCAGCAACTCCTGACTGACCATTAGCTACTAAGGCCGGCTACCGGCCCCACCCCCACAGGAAGGGAATGTGTCTTGCCAGGTCCCGATCGCAACACGTGCTCTTACTCATGGTAGAACCCGATTCACAGAATTGTTGGAAGGAACAACGAGAGTCATTTAGTCCAACCCTCTGCGTTGCAGGAGACTTCTGTCCCACGTAGGACTCGAACCTAGAACACTGAGATTAAGAGTCTCATACTCTACCGCAGGCATGTCCAAAGTCTGTTTAAGGGGCCTAATCTGGCCCGCCAGTTGGTTTAATCCGGCCCCTGTGGCAGTTTATTTCCTGGGGTAAAATCCTTTAAAAAACTGACCAACTTCAATCCCAAAAAAGGTCACAACTTTGGTTGGCCCTTTGGTTGGCCCTCACGGCCCTTCACTTCATCAAATCTGGCCCTCTTTGAAAAAAGTTTGGACACCACTGCTCTACCAACTAAACTAACCCGGGAGAATTGGCAGATCAAGTCAGACAAATATCCATCATCTGGAAGATGTCACTGCCCTGTCTATACAAAGTTGGTAATTTCGTTTAGATACCTGTTGTGGTTGTTGTTGTTGTTGCATTATATTCTCATCCCACAGTTTTTAATTGCTTTTATGGTCGGTTTGTAAATTGCCTTGGGAATTATGGAAATGGTGACGCATAAATTATTACTAATGTTGTTGTAATTGTTAAAATAAAGTAATGTTTAATATCCTCATAACAACCCTATAAGACTGAGAGGCAGTGGAATACCTTGAAATAGGAACATCATTCTTGGTAATATATTCATCTTTATTACTGATATTTTCCCCAGTAAAGATAGATTTAATTTCTCCCAAATTTCCAGATCCCTTTTTACTTCTTTCCAGATTTTCCCATAATTCTCATTAATTAAATCTTTAGTATTTCAAGGTATTCCGATATTAGGTGGAGAAAAATGTTTTAACAATTGGAGAAGAGATTTGGCTAAATTTGTATGGTCAGGGGAAAAACCGAGGATAAAACATAAAACTATGATTGACAAGAGGGAAAGAGGAGGATTTGGCCTTCCAGATTTGGAATTATATCATGATGCAGTGGATCTGACGTATTCGGATGTATTGGACCTTGAGGGAATAGAAACGTGGTTTGGGTGGCATGCCTATTTAATCGATGAAAAAGTTAAAGTCCATAAAGGTTTCTTAGAACATATAATTAGAAAATCAATATACAAAATTTGGGAGAAATATAAGGAAATTTTAGAACCAAATATTCCATGGTGGGTTTCTCCATTAGAATTTGTAACAGTTAAAAAATTAAATACGAGAGAGAATTGGGCTAACTATAAAACATTGCTGCAAGAAGTAAATGGGGATTTGAAATTAAAGGATTATTCAGAAATTAAATATTAAAATACTAGATAACACCTATAGTAATGAGTAATAGAAAGATAAGAAGAAAATAAAATTAACAGTACAGTATGCAAGAAGAAATATTGGAAATTAAAATATATTACAGCTGAGATGGTTGGAAGCCCAGCACAGGGTGAGGTGAGGGGTGGTGGAGGGATAAGAAAACATGCACAATATTGATTAGAGGTACGTATGAATATTTTTATCAAATGTATGAAAGTATGTATGAATGTGTATTTACAAATGTATGTATTATTGGTGAATTTTTTCAACAAAATAACTAAAAATAAAAATATTTTTAAAAAAGACTGAGAGGCAGTGACTGGCCAAGGTCACCTAGTGAGCTCCATAGCTGAGTCAGGATTTGAACCCTGGTCTCCCTGGTCCTAGGCTAACCACTGCACTGTATTGGCACTTATAATAATTATTTTATCTGCTTTTCATTTGTTGGTTTTATTCATTTCAAATGATGTTAAGTAGTGGGTGGACACAGCAGACGACACAGTGATTTTCAAGCAGCGCTTGTTTATTCTCAGGCTGGAACAGGACTGAACTGAAGGGTTCAGCAGCCTGCTTATATAGAACTCAGCTACAAGCAACAGTAACAACTTTCTGTAGTTACCCAATCCCTGAACGTCACTTTCAATCCCTCATTTGCATGTGCGGACCTGAGTGAAAACTGCAGCAGAAGGAACTATATACACACACCCCTAGTGGCCTAGGATGAGAACTTCAATACATAACAAATGTATTCTCATATCCTGCCCCAATATCAGTTTAATATAGGGCTACGGTTGTAAGTATTTTAATTAATTAATTAATGTATGGCTGGAGTGGTATTTTAGTGAATTAATAAAATAATAAAGAGGGGGGAACATTGAACACCCTCTTCTCCATCCTTGATCAAATGCGGAGCACCCTCTGGACTTTCAAATTATAATAATAACAATAAAATCATCAAGTCACAGATCTCCCCTGCCCCCCCCCCCGGGAGGATTTGAAACCATTGTGAGCCTGGTTCAAATCTAGCATTCCAGGAATGGCCAAGTTGGGTATTATCTGCACCCCCAGTTTTATTTATTGTTTATGTACATTATAGCCCAAGGAGCACAAGGTGACATAAATGGTTCTTCTCCCCTCCTCATTCAATCTCCACAACAACCCTGTGAGGTAGGTTAGGCAGAGAGGCAGAGACTGCCCTGCAAGGTTACCCAGTGAGCTTCATGGCCAAGCGGGGAGATTTGAACCCTGGTCTCTACTAGACCATAGTCAGACACTCCAACCATTACACCATACACTGCAGCATTTTCTGGGGGCTCGGACCACACCCCAACTCTGTCACAAAGGGAAAGGCAAGAGGTCCACAGGAGCCTTCCCCAACATGGTGCTAAGCTGACTGGGACTGGTACCCCAAAACCTCTAGAGGGCATCTGACTAGTGCAGTCTATCGTCAGAAAAGGCTCTGTTGTACTTTTAAAGGATTGGGGGTTACATAGTTTCCCGAGACCTGCCAAACCCGTTTGATCAGAGGCAACCTGGGACCAAGGAAATGTTTGTATATGCCGGACAGTGTGGTGTGTTTCTCTGGCCATTTTCTGCTCTGTTGAAAATTATTTGTCTCCAGCATGAAGCTCCAATGGTTTCTGTGTTCCCTGGGCAGTGTCTGTGCGTACTTTCCAGGTCTGCTTTGAGATTGCAGAATTCATCATGCGAAAGGCTGGGCTGGATGAATCCCAAACCGGAATTAAGATTGCCGGAAAAAATATCAACAACCTCAGATACGCTGATGATACTACCTTGATGGCAGAAAGTGAGGAGGAATTAAAGAACCTTTTAATGAGGGTGAAAGAGGAAAGCGCAAAATATGGTCTGAAGCTCAACATCAAAAAAACTAAGATCATGGCCACTGGTCCCATCACCTCCTGGCAAATAGAAGGGGAAGAAATGGAGGCAGTGAGAGATTTCACTTTCTTGGGTTCCATGATCACTGCAGATGGTGACAGCAGTCACGAAATTAGAAGACGCCTGCTTCTTGGGAGAAAAGCAATGACAAACCTAGACAGCATCTTAAAAAGCAAAGACATCACCTTGCTGACAAAGGTCCGTATAGTTAAAGCTATGGTTTTCCCAGTAGTAATGTACGGAAGTGAGAGCTGGACCATCAAGAAGGCTGATCGCCGTAGAATTGATGCTTTTGAATTATGGTGCTGGAGGAGACTCTTGAGAGTCCCATGGACTGCAAGAAGATCAAACCTATCCATTCTCAAGGAAATCGGCCCTGAGTGCTCACTAGAAGGACAGATCCTGAAGTTGAGGCTCCAGTACTTTGGCCACCTCATGAGAAGAGAAGACTCCCTGCAAAAGACGTTGATGTTGGGAAAGATGGAGGGCACAAGGAGAAGGGGACGACAGAGGATGAGATGGTTGGACAGTGTTCTCGAAGCTACTAACATGAGTTTGGCCAAACTGCGAGAGGCAGTGGAGGATAGGGGTGCCTGGCATGCTCTGGTCCATGGGGTCATGAAGAGTCGGACACGACTGAACGACTGAACAACAACAACAACAACAACAACAACAACTGTCACCAAACTGTGGTAACTTGGTTCTTTTGAAATCCAGAGAGACAAGTGATATCCCGTATGCTATAGGACTTTAAATCAGACACGTTGGAGACTAGATCTGGGTCTGCACACCTTTCATGTAACATTTATTTCATATAGGCAAGTATACATTGGTACCAAGAGGTTCAAACACTCACACAAAAACTCACACAAAGCCCTTCAAGCTTCGCGTAAGAGCTGTGGGTGTCGGGTTGTAGCGCCGGTCCCAATGACACTGAGGGTAAGCAGAGTGCCCTTTTTATAGTCTTCTTCCCCCTTGACGTCTATGGGCTGGCTTTTAGAACGACTGAGTTTCCGCCACTCACCTCCTGTTCTCCTTCTGGACCACCACGTCAACTTTGCTGTTGTACCTCAGAAATACATACTTGTTTCAGGCCTTTATTATCCATTTGTGGCCCACCGCCAGTTCCTCCTTGTCTTTGTTCTTTTCAGAGGATATTTATTACTGTTGTTCATTGCCAGTTCCGTCCTGTTTTTATCATGGGGTTTTTGCATCAGGTTTTTGGTTTGTTTTTTTGCTTTCATTAAGCAAAACCAATGTTCTTTTGGACACAGTTATTATATTTTTCCTTGATAAAACCAGTTTCTCGCTTCGCCTGCGCCAGCATATCATGCTTTGCGAATTCGCCATCTTCCTTGGACTCAACATTCATACATGACAGCACAACAAGCCAGCTTCCTTATGAGTGGAAGGGATAGACTCTGCCATAAGGGTGACACCCCACCCACCATTTATGGGAACCTGCCTCAAAGTAGAAGTAGTAACAATTTTATTTGTAAGCCATAACAAAGAGAGAGAGAGAAAAGACACCCACAACTTTAGCTCTTAATTTCATGGGCAGCCAATGCAAATAGAGAAACACGTAAGGTCACTTAATTTTCCTTGTCCAACCACAAAAAGCACACCAGCTCACATGATAGAATAAAATAATCCCTGTGGCTACCCTCCAACAGATATTGTTACTTGCTGCCATGGGCCAGGAGTCAGCTTCACCAGCTGAATAGCAGTCTGAAGGGGAATAAGGTGGAATGACTCCACCTGCAGCTGATCAGCCTTCAAGGACACAGGGAAGAAGGCCCTGATGAGAATCAGCTGTCTTCAGGCTTCTCAAGCAGAGCTTCCAGCAGCAGTCAGATGTGGGAAGCAATGCTTGTAGTTCCTGAATCCTGGCTCTGCTTTGCTACTTTCTGCTCATTGGATTCCCTGACCCCTGGGCCGCCTGACCACATGGATTGCTGTTTGTCTGACCCTGACTTTGGATGCTGACTTTGCCTCCAGGTAAGTATACCTCAGAGACTCTTCTGGTTGGCTGGTCTTTCACCCCACTGAGCTCTGCATGTTGTTGCTCAGCAATGAGACTACGACATTCACCACCCCAGTCTCCAAGTGCTGAGAAAATCCAGAGCTTCCACTGCTTGACCAGAGTTTGGTTTCCTTAGGATAAAGGTTGGTAGAGGCTATGGTATCTTTAGGACATGGGTAGGCAACCTAAGGCCCGTGGGCCAGATGCGGCCCAAGCACCTTCTTAATCCAGCCCACGGACGGTCCAGGAATCAGTGTGTTTTTACATGAGTAGAATGTGTCCTTTTATTTAAAATGCATCTCTGGAGTATTTGTGGGGCCTGCCTGGTGTTTTTACATAAGTAGAATATGTGCTTTTGTTTAAAACTAGCTGGCCCAGCCACACCTTGCCATTGCTCTCCCCCCCCCCCAGCCCTGTTCTCGCCTGGTTTCCCACAGCATATCCCCACGAACTTCCATGCACCCCATTTCAGTCTCTCCACCCCCCCCCGTTTTTGCCGGTTTTCCCACACATTATCCCGATGAACTTAAGCTTGCCTCTTCTCAGTGTTTCCCTCCTGTTTTCGCCTGGTTTCCCAGAGCTTATCCTGATAAATGCCTACCTGCCTCCTCTTAATCCCCCCTGTTTTCGTCTTCCTCCCACTCACGCAGCGTGATTTGTTCCCCTCCCCCACACTCTCCGTGGTCACTCCAAAACTGTGTTGATCTGCTACCTGCCTTCTCTACGGTTTTGCCCCCGATTTTGCCTGGTTCTCCACAGGTTGTTCTGTTGAACTGCTGTACTGTGATTTGTTCCGTCACCTCCGGACTCTCGTGTCTGTTGGTTACTGTTTTAAAATGGGAATTGGCCCAACCTGAGGCAAGGAGTTGTTATGGCAGTGGTAGTTAAAGGTTGATTCGGCCCCTCCCCCACCAACAGCCTATTAGCTAAGGCGACCTCAAGTTCCACTCCCCCTCCCACCCTTTTCTGAAGTCTGTTGTTGTAAAGTGTGTGTTGCTTTGACGTCCACTGGAGGGCGCTGGATTTTTTTTGCACAAATTCATGGATTTACCTGGGAAAGGTGTGATATTTTTGCAATCTAGGTACCTAAGAACCTTCCCATATAGCCAAGGAATGTTGTTGCCAAATTTGAAGGCAATCAGTCAAGCGGTTACGGAGCAAGGCCTTTGCGTCCGCGCACCCATCTTGAACATTTTTATATATATAGATGCATCTCTGGGTTATTTGTGGGGCATGGGAATTCGTTCATTGTTTTTTTCAAAATATAGTCTGGCCCCCCATAAGGTCTGAGGAACAGTGGACCGTCCCCTGCTGAAAAAGTTTGCTGACCCTTGCTTTAGTATATATGGTTTTATTTACACATATACACAACCTGAGCACAAGATAGCAGGGCTCACAGCATGAACACCCCAACAGATCTTGCATCTGCATTAGTCCCAGCTTTGGATGCAGCACAGAGCAAGCATATGTCTGTCTCCAGCTGCCAGCCTGCTTCCAGCTCAGCTCTCACACAGCCTCTGGCTATTGTCCAGAAGAGGGCAACCAAAATGGTCAAAGGCCTGGAAACAATGCCTTATGAGGAACGGCTTAGGGAGCTGGGTATGTTTAGCCTGGAGAAGAGAAGGTTAAGGGGTGATATGATAGCCATGTTCAAATATATAAAAGGATGTCATCTAGAGGAGGGTGAAAGGTTGTTTTCTGCTGCTCCAGAGAAGCGGACACGGGGCAATGGATTCAAACTACAAGAAAGAAGATTCCACCTAAACATTAGGAAGAACTTCCTGACAGTCAGAGCTGTTCGACAGTGGAATTTGCTGCCAAGGAGTGTGGTGGAGTCTCCTTCTTTGGAGGTCTTTAAGCAGAGGCTTGACAGCCATCTGTCAGGAATGCTTTGATGGTGTTTCCTGCTTGGCAGGGGGGTTGGACTGGATGGCCCTTGTGGTCTCTTCCAACTCCATGATTCTATAATTCCTCTTACACAACAGCTAGGGGTGGGGGTGGGGAGGCCCATGCATTAGTCTGGAAAGCACTCTTGCAGCCTGGCTTATTATTTTGAGATGCTGACAAGGACACTGAAGTGGCCAGCTAAGATCATTGCCTTACAAAGGAACTTGACTGGAGGGCTTGAGCAATGGGAAGCAGCCCCCAGGCTGGAAAAGTTTAGCTACACCTGACTATAGACGTTTGATCAGTAAATCTCACTGAGTTCGTTCAGCAAGACTTGCTCTGCAGAAAGTGTGCTTCGGGTTCCACCCTTCCTTGCTTACATAGCAGGTGGTTCTTTAGAAGCAGTGAATAGGTCAAAGGTGAGGCAAGTGTATTTCTATGCTCCTTTCATGCCCTTCCTGCAGGCAGAGTGGGCTGGATTGACAACCAACACAAATACATGAATATTCTACTAAGATTAAATTCATTATTAAAAAAAAATGAAAGAGCAGGCATCCTTGGGAGGTTGGATAGCTCAGTGGTTAGAACATCTACCTTGCATGCAGAAGGTCTCAGGTTCAACCCTGGGCGACATCTCCAGGTAAGGCTGGGAATGTCCCTTGCCTGAAACCCTGGGACAGCTGCTGCCAGTCAGTGTTGACATTACTGACCTAGATGGACCATCAGTTAGATAAGGTACAGTGCAGCTTCCTATGTCAATAATTAACATAATTTGCCGTCCAGGAGTAAGGCCCATGTGGTTCAAGGTGTTTCCTCCGGAGTAAGGATCTCTGGGGACTCAGCTTCCTCCCCCCCTGCCCCCACTTTGCTATGTCAGGAGGAGAAGGGAGGCTTTTGAAGAGTGGCACAAAGCAAAGGTCCTTGGCAGGTGTGCGAGAAAGAAAGGGTGACTCCTGTTTTGAGTTGGGCCTTCCAACTCTACAATTAGACAATGATTCTGCAATCATTGGAGATTTCTAAACCGAGGTCAGAAGGCCATCTGCCAGCATGGGAGCCAACTCCTTGGGGTCCACAAAATTCCACATTAAGTGACCAGACACCCACAAATTTCGGTGCCAGGGCCATGCACACTGCATGGGACCCACAGCCCCGGGCATCCACGGTCGCGGGGCCAAGCTGGCACTCCTGTCTGCCTGAAATTATTTAGCTGTGCTTCCTGCGCTACAGGGGGTTGAACTGGATGACCTTTGGGGGTACCTTCCAGCTGTGCAATTCAATGCTTCTACGAGTCTATGATAAGACCAACGTCCTGATGCCAAGGAAAGAGTCCACTGCTGAGAAAGCTGCGGTCTCCGAAGCTGGTGCGCAGGGCTTGTTCCAGGAAGGTGGCAACCAGAGGGCGGGAAAGGGTTAAGCCGGCTGCCTGGCGGTGGCTGGGTTCGCCCTCCGGGGGCTTGGGCGCTCGGCGGCGGTGGCCCTGCCCTGCCTGCCTCCTCCTCCTGCTGCTTCTGCTCGGCGGACGCGCCTTCGAGGCACCGGGACCAGCGTTCCGAGGCAGCCCCAGCAGCAGCAGCCCGGCTCCCCGTTCCGCCGGCCCCTCTCGTGGCCCGATCCCCCTTCGGGGGGCGCCGACCGCAGCCTCAGGATGCCCGAGTTCCAGGCCAAAGTCAGTACCCGGACCAGCACCCCCGCCGGGACTCAGGGCGGCGGGCTGCTGCGCTCCTCCTCGGTGGACCTCGACTTCCTCCGCTCCCTCTTCGGGGTCCTGATGATCGTGGAAATCGTGAGTCGATCCCCCCCCCCCCAGCTACTTCCTTTCCCCATCCTTCCTCCCCGGTCCTGCGGCCGAGAGAGGCGTCTTCCGAGAAGAGGGTTCTCTGAGCGCGTGCAGAGTGCCGTCCTCGCCCAGCGGCTCCGTTACAGCCAGGCGCGTCAGGCTAGGCTCCCTTTCCCTCGCTCGTTGGCAGGAGCGCGGGGGGGGGGGGGCCGTCGGAGCAGGGAGGGGGTCCAAATCCGGCAGAACTGGCTCCCCACTTCTGAAAGGAGGGAAGTCATCTGATAACAACCGTTACCGTCGAAAGAGGGTTTCCAGAAGTCTAGAGATGAGCTGCCCCGCCGCACTATTATCAGGACGGGGTGGGGTGGGACCTTCCCTTAAGGCAGATCGCTTGTCTGTTTGTCCCCCCTGCAGCATAAGGGATTGGGGAATTGGCGCTAGCTCAGCGGCAGTGCAGCTGCTTGGCATGCAGAAGGTCCTCGGCAGCCTCGGAAGGTGGTGGGACTCTCCTTCCTAGGAGGTTTTTAAGCAGAGATTGGATTCTTTGGCTGTGATTCATTGCTGGTGGTTGGACTAGGTGACCCTTGGGGGGTCCCTTCCATGTCCTGTGATTCCAAGGAGGGCTGGAAAAGACTCCCGGATGAAGCCCTCTCTCCAGGCAGAAGAGAAGCTGGGGGTTTGTGGGTTGACCCCAGGGCAGAAGAATCGTGGGCAGCGTGGAGGGATGATAGCGAGATGCAGAATCAAGTCGGGCAGATTGCACCTGCTGGCTGCTTTGCTTTGCCCTCTTCTGCTTTGCACCAAGCAGCAAAGGGCTTGAAAACGGGGACTAGCACCTTGAGGTGGCTGTGCAGGGTGCTCCAGGGAGGTAGGACTGGTTCTTGCTCCAATGCAGATAATTTTACCTGCTAAAAATTGAAGGGTGATGGGTGGGGGTAACGGACTTCCACATCGATGTCTTGGCGAGAACTGAATTCTGGAGTTACCTCCTGTGTAGCAATAACATCCCTGCCAAGTTCCCAGGCAAGAGATGGAGGAGGAGAGCTTTCCGCCCCGCATATACTAGTGTTATCTCAGACTTATTGAATTCTAGGGAAGTTGATTTCGTTTTCCGGGCTCCCTTCTTCCAATGCTAGCCACTGATTTCACAAGGGACTTTGCAGACATCTGCGCTCAGAGCTGTTGTGCACAGCTTGTTTGTTTGTGTGCAAACATTTCCAGATTGTGGCTCTAAGCCAGCTCTTAGGTTTACCGAGGAATAGAGTAGGACATCTGTGATTCCTGCATTGCAGGGGGTTGGACTAGATGACCCTTGGGGTCCCTTCTAGCTCTGCAGTTCTATGATTCCATTCCCTCTGTTTTCTAATTATTTACTGTAAGTAAACCCCTTGGAACAGGTCTCTCCTTCTTTGTAAAGTGCTATGCCCATGGGCGCTGTGTGTGTGCACTAAGAAACCACCTCCAGCCTCTCCTGAAACCACACACGGAAGATTCATTAAAACTAGCACAGACTATTGTTTGGGGGGCTGTGGGTGGGTCAAACAGTGTTTTGGAATACCAGAGTTGGGTTTGGGGAGGTGGGGCAGGAGAGGCAACTTCTACACATTTTCAGGAGGCTTCTGGTTCTGATAGAAGGTGACGGAGGGTTTATTCAGTTCCCTCCCAAGTTTGCGGCTGGCTGGCTGGCTGTTCCCACACTCTAAAAACGTACAGTAGGTTTTTCTAACTGGTGTTGTCCTGATGTTTTGGACCAATGTTTGCAGCCGTAGTAGACGTGTAAAGTGAGAAGTGTATCTAAGCAAGCGCAAGGTACCTTTTTCTTGTTTTGGAACTCCTTTCTGGTGGATACCCGACAGGCAATGATACTTTGGAAGATGTTTTTTAATTGCAAACTGTCTCCTCAGAAGAATAACTGGATCCTGCCCACTATTAATCTGGGGGACAGCACAATGGTATTTTAATGGGATTGTGTCTGATTAGGATTCATGGGCGTGGCCAGGATTTTTGTGGGGGGGGGGGGGTGGGCAGAACCTTAGTTAGCTATGTTATTTTGATTTAGGGAGGGCAGCTGCCCCTCCCTACCCCCTCTTGGCTACGCCCATGTTAGGAATGTATTGCATATAATTTTTGTTTCTATATTGCTTTGAGGGTTTTTTATTTTTTTTAGTATGAAGCAATTTAAGAAATTTCTTAAATGAATAGAACATCAGAGTTGCCATCCTAAACATCTGGAGGGTGCCAAGCTGGGGAAGGCTGATGGGTAGAATTTGTCTCCCTTTCCCCAGCTTCACAGGGCACAGATATGTGTCAGAAAAGGAGGGGTTCATTGGGATGGTGGGGGCAGGCAGGAAACCCAGCCAGATGGGCGGGGTATAAATAATAAAACCATCATCAACAACAACAACAACAACAACAACAACAACACACACACACAGAGCACAACATACCACACCTCCAGTTCAGATCATGTAGGGTTTTCTACGGACAATCTATCCATCTGTGTCTTGGAAGGTGATGGGGGCAGGGCAAAGCTTCTATTCATCGCCCTCCAAAATAGCCTGAGAGCAAAGGACTTGGATAGGATGTTTTGGTGTGGTTTGTTTTTGCAGAAGGGAAACATTGAAGAATTGTTTCTTCTGCCTCCTGTGGTTAAGGTGGTCCTGTACCACCTCTGGACCCCCTAGCCTCATTCTTTTTTGAGGAACAGCATAGCTTCTGGCTAAGATACAAGAAGTTCCTGCTATTTGCGCTCTCTGGGAACAATTGGAGACATTTTTGTCCCAGCTGGAGTGTGTGTGATGTCAGTCAGTCTTTGTATTGTTTTAAAACCTACCTTTAATGGTTGGGTTTTTTAAAAAAATATTAATTTAAAACCTATTTTAGTTGTTTTCCTTGCATTATTTTAAATCACCTTGAAATTTACATGAGAGGAGATTCACAAATTAGTTCTGGTGTGTGTGTGGGGGGGGGGTGTAACCTGGCACCCATCCAGATGTTTTGGAGCCAAACTCTCCGGGTCAGGGCTGATGGGGCCTGTGGCCCAAGAGGGATGGAGAGCACAGGTAGGCAAAGGTGGATGTAGAGAGATTCAGCCTTAACAGGCTCTTTTCACACTTTGGCCACACAGTCATAGCAAAAGTCAGGGAGATAAAGGGGTTGTTCTTTCCTTTCCCCTCAGTAAATTAACTATTGTCCACAGCTGAGTTGGAGAGTTGTAAAACATGCCTGTTGAGTTGGATTGCAGGGGGTTTGACTAGATGACCCTTTGGCTCCCTTCCAACTCTACAATTCTATGAATTTGAATACAGAATAGGAGCGTGTTCATTTATTCCAGGCTGCTCAAAGGTGTGATCATATGTGTGCATTTGATTTCAGCATAGTAGCATCTACCTCTTGAGTGGGAAAAGGCAGTTGCCTGGTGTAAAAGTCTCTCCAGAAGCGGAGGGAAATTGTGAAATTGTAGAATTGTAGTATTGGATGGGACCCCACGAGTCATCGAGTCCAGCGCCCTGCAGTGCAGGAATCACAGCTCAATAATCCCTGAGAGATGGCCACCCACCCACCTAACCTCTGCTTAAAAACCTCCAATGAAGGAGTATCTACCCCCTTCTGAGGGAGTCACTTTCATTGTCAAATGGCTCTTACAATCAGAAAGGTCTTCCTAATGTTGATTCAGAATCTCCTTTCTTGTAATTATCACAGCCTACAGAAATGGGGGCGCAGGTGGCACTGTGGGTTAAACCACAGAGCCTAGGGCTTGTTGATCAGAAGGTTGGCGGTTCGAGTCCCCATGATGGGGTGAGTTCCCATTGCTCGGTCCCAGCTCCTGTCCACCTAGCAGTTCAAAAGCATGTCAAAGTGCAAGTAGATAAATAGGTACCGCTCCAGTGGGAAGGTAAAACGGCATTTCCGTGTGCTGCTCTGGTTCGCCAGAAGCGGCTTTGTCATGCTGGCCACATGACCCGGAAGCTGTACGCCGGCTCCCTCGGCCAGTAATGCGAGATGAGCACTACAATTCCAGTCGGACACGACTGGAACTAATGGTCAGGGGTCCCTTTACCTTTACCTTTTACAGAAATAGCGCCAAGCCAAACCCAGTGGCAGCTAAGGTGAGGCAAAAGGTGGGAGTACAACAGTAGGTGGCGCCAGAGCTAGTAAGTGGTAGAGCCAACGAATTCTGGTTTGGTCTGTGCCTCCTCCCTGTTGAATTTGTTAATGGCAGTACTGAATCAGAGGAGGAGGGCTGTTTGCAATCCGCTGGGCTGTTTGCAATCCATCTTGCTCTTCCTCCTCCTCCTGTGCTAACTAGAGCTGAGCCATGGTTTGGCTTAGCGTTCTGCCCAAACCCAGGCTAGTGTTTTGCTGTCTCTGCATGCAAGCCGTGACCTGTGGGGAAGTTTTCTTCTTGACTTGTTCCTTGTGGTTTGGCTGGGGGAGATGAATCATGAACCAGGGTTGGGATGTAACGCTAAACCATGGTGCAACAGCGGGGGTTGGAGTGGGGGTAATGAAGCAGCCATGATTTTTGATAAGTCCCCACACTTAGTCATTGTTTTAGCTTCATATTATTTGCAAACTGGGCCTCTGGATTTTGCCCAGTTCAATCACTGTAAATGTGCAATATCTGTACGGTTATGTAATTCCACGCTCTGGACTTCATCATCCCATTGGGGTGGGAGGTGCTTTAGATGGTGATGTGTGCCACATTCTTGAAATAAGTGGAGCATCTGCCCTTCTGCATTCTCCCCACCACCACCACCACCTCCACCGCTTGATCTGCTGACTTGGGCCCCAGACCTCTGCCCCCAAGTCCTGCCCTGGTGGCACCACCACAGAAGCTTGGGGACGGACAAAAGAACTTTTGTGATAATGCCTGTAGATGATTTTCTGACTTGGCAACCCACCTGCAGCAGCAGCAGAGTCTGAAGTCAGTGCTCTGCAGAAAGAAGCACAGGCTGGGCTAGTGAGGAGTTTGAGCAGACAGAGAAGAGAACAGTTTCTGCCTAGAGCCGAAACTGTGGGTGCTGTTTCATAAGGCTCCATGAGTAGCTCATTAAGGATCTTCTGCCTGTTCTATTCCACCCCCCAATATTTTACTGAACTTTTTATGTGGGGGGAAAATACAAGTTACATCAGGTGTGAACCGAAAGCGTCTGCTTTTGGCTTTACATATTAAGGAAAGCTATTATTACAAAAGTTGGGTGCCACCCCCACTCTCTGCTGAGAAACAGCAAGCTTCCCAGGGTTCCAGGCATTCACCCAGGATTAGTACTCCTTTGGAGAAATGACACAGCAGAGACTGTCATAGCTTTAAGGAATATGGTTTATTCACATATTTACATCTTCAGCTTACATGGAGGGAACCCAGAACTTAAAGCATGGTCATTTCACGATGGGCTTGTTCCTCACATCAGTGCAACCCTGGAGTCAAACCTGGGCATCTCCCAGCCGGCCTTCAGCCAGCCTCTCCCTTCTTTTTCCCAGCACACCTTGCTTAAGACACTCTTTTCCTGTCACTTTCCACCCAGTTACCCTGGCAACATTCTGTCTGCCCAGCAGGAGTACCAACTTGGCCCTGCGACTGGGTGTCTGGGGCCATGGGTGCCATGCAGTGTGCATGGCCCTGGCACTGAAATTTGTGAGTGCCCGGCACCCAGGAGAATTTGGTGGGTGCTCGGGCACCCAGGGCCCCAGGGAGTTGGCACTAATGCTGCCCGGTCCCAAAATTCCTCTTAGATGGGGTGTCAACACCTATTGTCATGTTAACACCTCTACCCCAGGTGAGGCTATGGCTTGGAAAGGAAGCTTAGCCTGTGTTTTTCCACTGGCCTGCGATCTTCCCTTCAATACTCCAAATAAGCACCCAACTGCCACACCCCAGCCAGCAGCCCAACAATTTTGCATCTGGTCCCAGCTGTTTGGCCTCAGGGTCCTAGTGAAGAATAAGGTAGATCTGGCAAAGTGAAGGTCAGCCTGCACCTATTGAGGAGGATACTTCTTCTGACTTCATGCTTCCTCAAAAAAATACCACCCGGGTTGGAATGTTGTGGGGGAGGGGGGGCTCTGGGGTGAGTTTGTGTCCCTTCAAATGCCCCTTGCATTATCTCCTAATGGGAGCTTCAGCTGTTATTCTTTCATGTTTACCTTTGCCGCCACCTCTTACTCCCAGGAACTCAGGAGAGTGCATGTGGCTGTTTCTCTCATCCTCATTTTATTTTCACAATAATTCTGTGGGGTTAAGGGAGGGGGAGAGAGAGAGAGACCAAAGACCGACAAACTATCTCAAGAAGGTGAGCCTTCACAGTTGAGTGGGGATTTGGTCTCTCAGATTTCTCTGATCATATTCCACAATATCGCATTGTTTTGTTTTCAGCATGTGTGTGCAATGTGTATAGTAAAAACACAACTCCAAGGGCTTAAGAACATGTTTTTCAGCTTAGGTTTGCTGTGGTTGAGGCAGGCTCCATTATCCTGCCCTGTCCTTAATTCATATTGTTACATACACCCCACTCCCCAAGTAATGGGAGACTTCAGAGGTGCCAGCGCACACCTGTGTCTTCCCAGCTTCAGACAAGACTAGAAAAGACAGGCCTGCTCTTCTTCTACCCCCAGAATGACATTGCCTCCAATCAGGTGAGGGAGGAAAGTCTGGCCCCTTCTGGGAGCATCACTAGCTGGTAATTTCTATGACAACACACCTGTCCTGGGTCAACTCTTTAGTCATGTAAAAAGATGTTTAATGGGCTTGGCTAGGGCTACTTAACAGACTGGTCTGACTTGTTCCTTCTACGGTTTTTTTTTTGGGGGGGGGAATCCAAATATGACATCCATGCCAGCACCCCAATTTTTTATCATGCTATATTTCATTGCTATGCTGCTCTCATTTTCCCTCCTCCTGAGCAGTGTCTGGGTGCTTTAATAGTTAAGCTTTTTTATAGTTAATAAGAGTGCCTTTTTTATGTGGCCCCAAACCGACCTTCACCTGAGACAGTTGCCTCACTCTGCTCAATGGTAGGACCAGCTCTGCATGGCACAGAACAGCAAACATTGACATGGCAAAGGTGGGAGAAAACAGCTGGGATTCACCAATCTCTGCCAGTTGTAAAAATATTCATATCCCAAAGCCCTCCCCCAACTGACCAACCCCAGAGCTGCTATCCTCCTCTCCTCTGCACAATGTAAACAGCTGGTATTAGCTGCCCTGCCCACAGTTTGTTTGCTTTTTGTTTTGTTTTTTTGCTTCTTTGGAATGTATCCATGAAGGAAACAAAGGGAGCTGGATCAGTAGGTAGGCAGGAGGGGTGGGCGTGGGGAAAGAGGCAGTGAATGTCGACTGAGGATGGAAATGTTCGGTGACACTTGCCCAATGTCACTGCATTATTGCCGTCTGGACTAGAGGGCAATGAAAGTCAGACCAAAAAACAGGCAAACCAGAACATATGTGGTATAAAAAGTTAGAGGGTTTCAGGGGCATGCACTAACTGGACATGCAGTACACCTGCCCCCAAACTATTCCATATGTAGAAACTATTGAAAGCCTATGACCACCCTGATAGTATTATGGGTATGAATCTTCATAGAGTTGTGAGGGACCCCCTGCGTAATCTAGCCCAGCACCCCGTGATGCAGGAATCGCTGCACAAGAATCCCTGACAAATGGCCATCCAATTTCTGTTCAAAAACCTCCAGGGAAGGGAAAGTCCACCACCTTCCAAGCGAGTCCGTTCCACTGTCAAATGGCTTTTATTGTCAGAAGGTTCTTCCTAATGTTTCGTTAGAATCTTCTTTCTTGTTCCTCGAATCCATCAGTTCAGGTCCTCCCCTCAGGAGTGGATAACAAGCTTGCACCATCTACCCAGAGACAGCCCTTCAGACATTTGAAGATGGCTATCATTTCTCCTCTCGGTCTCCTCTTCTCCAGGCTGAACATTCCCAAGCAACTTAAACTGTTCCTCGTAAGACTTGATTTCCAGAACCTGTATCATCTTGCTCACCCTCCTCTGCACACACTGCAGTTTGTCAATAGTCTTCTTAAACCATGGAGTCCACAAATGGACACAGGACTGACCAAAGGTCTGACTAAGGCAGAATAGAGTGGTTCTATTACATGCTTCCCTTGATCTGGACACTAGACTTCTGTTGATGCAGCTTATAATTGCATTAGCCTTTACTGCTGCTGCACCATGCTTGTAGATATGATGCACATAACAGAGGAGGATGCCTGAGGGGTCTCAAAGCCCAGCTGCCACTGCCTGCAAGGCTGTGAGAGACCAGTTACTTTCCTACTTGTTTGCAAACCTGCAAAGCTGAACAGGGCTTCGTCCAACCAGAGATGGGGGAGAAAGTTGGTTGTGTTGTTGTTTAAAGGCAGACTTACCTACTTTTTACTTTTCAAAACAAAGTGTGAACCAAAATAGTCATCCTTTGAAATGTACACTTCTTTGAATTTTGAAGTGTAATTTCTCCAGCCATTTAATGTGCACAAACATGCATGTATTAATGACAATATTATAAAAAAAACGCATTTTATTATGGGAAATTGCTTTGCAAATATATTAGGATAAATTTGCACTAAGCTGTTGATGAATTTTCATGAGGACTTTCATCCCGGCTTTTTTTTTTTTTTTTTAAACAAACTGATAAGGGCATACGGAGAACTAAACTTCAGATTGAAAAAAGGAGAGAGAAACCAAAGTTGATGTTTTGGCCCACCCCTAGCCCACCCTGTCATCCTCTCCTCCACACTTTGGTTTGCAGTCAGTCTGATGTGGGTCCTACAGAGTGCAGGGTGCCCTGGTGCCCTGCCAGTGCCAGCCTTTCAATAGCCTTTTGTGCTGGATCGTGCATGGCTGCGCTTGATGCCCCAAGGAATGGGCAATCTGATAACTATCAAGCTGGATTTGAAAATAGCTTTATCTTTTTGCTAAAGTTAATATAGCAGGACTAACGACAGAAGTCAGTGGCAGTCAGGCTGCTGCAGGCAGTTGGCTGCCATGGGAATATCTCCTTTCTCCTCCCTCCTCAAAACCAGAACCCCCCCCCCTTCCCCTCACTTGCCATGAATTGCATGCCAAATTTGTGGCTGGCCACCTCTACTAAAGCCCAGAGCAGAATTTCAACCGTGCGTTTGGCCTCCTGTACCAACCGCAACATCATCAATATTTTTTCTTAATAGCTATTGTGGAGGCAGGGAAGCAGAGGCCTGAAAGAGAAGGCATTGTTCAGACTGAAGCAACAGGAGAGAGCCAGAGTGTTTGTGCCGGAGACAATGTCTCTTTGGTCACATAGCGCCTCTTTCATGGCCACCAGCAATGAAAGACTTGTGGAGTCACCTGTGGTAAATCAAGCCCCTGGCCAGCTGCTCCTCCTCTACCTCCTCCCTGTCAGAGGGATATTAGATGATGTGAGGTGTCCTCTTCCTTAACCTGATGCCTGCACTTCCTAAGCCACTTGCCTCCAGCTGGTGAACTCGGGGTTCTCTGTGGGGGTGCAGAAACCAACCAGTCCCTGCAAGCTGGGAGTCTGCGCAGTCATTTTCGACTTGTTAATCTTATTTATGGCAACGTTTTCAATCTGCATCTTTGCTTCTTGTTTGTTTTTTAATTTCTTCTTTGGTTGCAAGTGCGTTGTGGGCAGAAAATTGCTTGCTTGTTTACTCTCCAGCAGCCAAGGGGCTGGATGACTTAGCCAAGGCAGCAGACAGGAGCTGTGCTCCACTAGGCCCGAGAGCCAGGAAAGACAATGGGCAACAAGCCTCTAGGGAGGTATAACATTGCTTCCAGTGACTGAGCAGAAGCCAAGAGTGTGCCTACGTAACCATGGACACAGACACCATGAGGCGATTTGCAGGCGCCTGAAGTACATTGCCAAAGTTGCCAGGTGCCTTTATTCTGCACATCTGTGTTCACGAGGAATAAATTCAGTGGAACTGTGTGCCACAGTGAAACGTACCATATTGCGGCAATGCCTGTTTGCCCTGGGAGTGAAGTGGTGTGGTGGGGTTGGAGCTTCCCTACCGCCTCTTTCAGATGACATGCACCACAGTTTAAGAAGGGTATTGAGAAGCTGAAAGGTGCGCAGAGGACGATGACTAGGATGAGCAAGAGTTTGGAAACCAAGCTTTATTTATGAGGAATGGTTGGGGGAGTTGGGCCTGGAGGAGACGGAGAGGTGAAATGATAGCTATCTGAAAATATCTAAAGGGCTGTCACATGGAAGATGGAGCAAGTTTGTTTTCTGCTGCTCCCGAAGGTAGCACCCAAACTGGAGATTCTGACTAAAGATCAGGAGGAACTTTCTGACAGTAAAAGGTGTCCAGCAGTGGAAAGGACTCCCTCAGAAGCTGGTGGACTCTTTCACTGGAGGTTTTTAGGCAGAGGTTGGATGGTCATCTGTCATGGATGCTTTAGCTGTGATTCCTGCATTGCAGGGGGTTGGACTAGATGGCCCTTGGGGTTCCTTCCAACTCTGACTTTGCAAAATATCCTTCACTAGCAAAAGTTGTCAATGCACTTTTTTATGTTGTGCAGGTGCTGGGATGCCTGGTGTGGGCCCTCATTGCAGACACATATTACCAACCGTACCCTTCCTACGGGTGGGTGATGTTTGTCGCCATTTTCTTCTGGCTGGTGACAGTCATCCTTTTTGGGATGTACCTCTTCCAACTTCAGGTGAAGCTCTACATGATTCCTTGGCCTATTGTGGTGAGTACCCAATACCTTTCCTCAGCCTGGGGCCCTTCAGTTGTTTTGGACTACAGCTCCAGGGTGCTCTGACACACCCTACCCCAAGCCCTCTCCCTCACACTGTCCTCCAGATGGTTTGGGCTACAGTTTTCAGCTGTGCATCCGGAGGCTGCTGGGAACTGTAGATCAAACCACCAGGAGGACAATGGGGGTGGCAGGAAGTCTGGCCTTTCCTGTTAAGTTCTGGAAGCCTAGCTACTGTACCTCCCTATATATCTATTTATGTTTTAATGTATGCATGCACTGCTGCATCATAAAAAAATAAATAAAAGCAGTTTGCAACAATATATAGGCGACTCTGTTTATGCACATTTGGCTCATATGCAACTGTGTATACCGGTACATGAGGTGCCAGGAAATCAATCGATCAAAACTGCAGAAAGCCGTGTAAAGGGCAAAAATGGCTTTGTAAATTGACACAAGGGCTTAAAACCTGGCTCAGTAGTAGACGGTGCAACTGTCATAACCAGGGTGTCACATGTTGGCAGCTATGTGCCCCCATCAGCAGTCTGGCTGCCACATGCTGCCCCATTTGAAGCTTTTGGGCAAGGCCAGGGCAGCCCCCCATAGAGTGCATCGCAGTAAACCAGCCTCAAGGTTACCAACAAATGAACTTTAGGGAGCACAAACTTTAGAGAGCAGCCTTTGTGCCTCTCTTCTGCTGTTAATGCCTGTAATTTGTGCAGCTTTCGCAGGAAAGATAAAAGGCATTTGTAAGGCATATAAGCCTTTTTGCTCAGGATAGGTTCTGATGTTCACAGGACCAGCGGATCTAGCAGAATTAAACGATAGGTTTATTTCACCTCGTGTTTAAATAGAAGTATTGTGGGTTGTTTTTTTTTTTTTTAAATGCAAAATGGGCTTTAGCGAGGTGATGCAGAATTTGCAGCATTCTAACAGAAGCAGGTGAAGGTTGGCCCTGGCAGCAGGGGCATCAGCCTCGTTGAGTCCTGCAGGAAACGGTTAACAGCCTCCATTTCTGCAGCAGTTCAGCAAGTCCCTTCTCTTCTGTGGAACAGCAAAGTGCCACCTCCCCATTCTGCCAGTCCAGAAGGCAGAGAGAGGAAAGGAACAGTGCTCTCATTGTTACACTTTCATAACCAGTATGACTAGAATTCCTACAGCCATCTAAGCAGAAACTGTTGCCAAAATTCCAAAACTGAATGGGCGACTCTTGCAGTTGGTCCTGTGCAAATCAGCGAAGTGCGCACTTGTTTTGGCCTAGTCTAAGTGACTTTTATCAGTCAGGAACAGATCCACCGAAGGGTTCCTCCACACAGCTCACTTACAGAGAATTGCATGTGCTTTTTTCATCTAAGATGAAGCCAGACATAAATATTAAGGCTGGTGCAACATGTTGACTGCTTCTAGCTTCACAGTTTGAATGGTGCATGCCAGCAAATTGGAGCCTACTCTTGCTTGTCTGCCAATGCTTCAAGTGGACTGCTTGTCTTTTCTAAAATTAATTTTAATTACTGTGGTTTTTAAAAACCCATTATTCACCTTATTTAAAAAAAGGAAAGTTGGTTTGTTTGTTATTTAAAAAAAATACACAACTGTTCAGGGGAATGTGCATTTGTGAGGTTGCAGGCACTAGCCATTCAGTACTGATAATTGATTTCTGCTAGAGCTTGAAAAAAAATGTATGATTGCTGTACAGGGGAGAGGCTATACCCAGTAGCTCATTGGTGAAACACATACATTGCATGCAGGTGACCCAGGTTCAATTTACATTTTCACATGAAAGAATCAAGTAGCAGGGGATGGAGAAAAGTCTCTACCTGATCCTAAGGAAAGCTGCTGCCATTCAGAGTAAAGATGAATGGTCTAGATAGACCAATGGTCTAGCTCCAGGTTTGTAACCACAGTAAAGCTGCTTCCAACCCATAACTAAAATTATTACATCTGTCTTTACCCAATAGATATTACATCTGTCTTCTTCACCCAATAAACACTCATATATTTGCCTAGTGCTATATATCTGAATCAGAACAATTTTCAGAATCCTTTTCACTAGGATAAGCAAAACTATTTGAGGATTAGTATCCTAAAATTTTCACCAGTGCGCTAGTTTGTTTGCATTCTCCTTGAACACAGGATGCTACAAGTAAAATCTCTTCATTCCTGGAGGAACGCTGAAGGCAGTGCCATGGCAGCAAACTCATGCACCTGGCTGCTTAGCAGGAAGATGGGTGTGGGAGAGGCGATTGGAAACACATGCCCATTTTCATCTCCCGGAACAACCTCGTGCGGGGGAGAAAATGGGCATCTTATTGGCTAACACCTGTGAGATCATACAGACTTCTCAGTTCCTGCAGCAGCTTTGCAACTTATTTAAAATGTTCGTGCGGAGTTTCTTTTTGTAAGATAAAAGGAAAAGGCACACATCATAAAGATGCAGTCAGTCCCCACCTGAAGCATGAGGGCGAGAGGCAAGAGCAAGATTCAGCTCATATGCATAAGGCAGGTCATGGCATCCAGGTCACCTGCAACTGAACAATCTGCTGTGAGAATTGTCAAGAATGTTAGGAACATTAGGGAGATGTTTTTCACTGAGTGGCAGCCCTTCCCCGATGTTCTGTAGGTCTTCACCTTTAGACCTCATGGAATGTCCTCCAAGACTGTCTTCTTTTTCTTCCAGCTAGTGGTATTCAATGTTGCTGCGTCCGTCTTGTATGCAACAGCTTTCATCACAAGCGCTGCTTCTGTTGAGCCATACTCCTGGCCGCACTCACCAGACTACAACAGAAGAGCCTCTGCGTCGGTGAGTTAACCCTTTGCACTTGCATCCCTGTTGCACTTGTTGCCGGGGGGTGGGTGGGCGGCGTGCAGGGGAAAGAAACACTGTCATCTTAAATACGCAGCTTGCTGAATTTCGCAATCCAGTGAAGTTGAGTGTACAGAAATGTATATGCTAAGGTAAAGGGTGCCTAAGAGTGCACACATTGGTGAAAACTACATTAAAAAATTCGAAAATTCTTTCCAGTAGCACCTTAGAGACCGACTGAGTTTGTTCTTGGTATGAGCTTTCGTGTGCATGCACACTTCTTCAGATACGCGTATCTGAAGAAGTGTGCATGCACACAAAAGCTCATACCAAGAACAAACTCAGTCAGTCTCTAAGGTGCTACTGGAAAGAATTTTCTATTTTGTTTCGACTATGGCAGACCAACACGGCTACCCACCTGTAATAAAAAAATTCTTTAGGGAAAACTGCTTTGCCAAAAAGATGGAATTGCATACAAAAATGTGTAACTTACAGACAAGTTGCACTAAAAAGTTGAGTTTTCATGAGGACTTTGTTTAAAAGAATACAATGATCTGTAAATGTGGAGAACTGAATGAGGGGAAAAGTGAGAAACTGAGAGAACCCATCTATCCCTGCCCATCAGAATATGCAGGAAGCCTCCAGATGACTCTGAGGCCCCCCTTTTCTTTTACCATACCTACATAGTTATATGACCCTTATTGCCCCCACTGTACTCAGCCTCCACCCCCTGCAATGCCATCTGTAAATATGTGGTGCTGGCTCGCTAGTACATCATTTTGTGTACTCATCCAGAGCTTGCAGTGCCAGCAATGAGGCAATGTTCAGTAACTGGGAATCCAGCTGAAGCTACATTATGTGTTCTGTCCTCCTCCCTGCAATAACTCAGCTCCTTAGTCCAGTGCCAGCCACCAGCATGACGGGTGATGTGTAATGCTGTGTTAACCAGTTTCGGCTAGGCAAGGGCATGCTGGCACACCACCCTCAATTTCCAGGCTATCATTACGTACTATGCTTTTACTGAAATGGACATATTTATGTTACATCTATTTAGGACTGAGGTTTTAACCGTTCAGAGGGAGATCCTTCTTTGCATCTCACTTACCCCCTATTGTAAGAACTCAAGGCCGTGGGGTTCTTGAATGTTGTGCTGAGTATTGACATACTCTTACGCCTTGGCTGGAAGCTACCTTTTTCTTATGTTATTAACAGCCACCAGAGTGGTGGATGTTTCGAAAGGCTTCAGTGCTGAAACTCAGCTTCTGCATTTGGCCTCTGTCCATATGATCCAATAAATGCCCAGCAGATTTGTGCACAAGACTAGTTCCCATCTCCATCCCGCCCCCTTTAAAACTGCTACTCTAGCTGCCAGCATGGCAGAAGAGGCAAGCTACTTTTGAGATTTTAAGCAGAAAAGTGGATTGTCTCTACTGCAGGCAGTGGAGATCTTCACAGAAAATGTTGGGTTCAACAGCATTTTCCTACTGAAGCTTTTTTTATTCCTCTTCGGCCAAAAAGGCTCCCAGAGGCTTACATAAATTCAATAGAAACAACCACCACTGCAATCTTTGGCTGCACATTTACAATCTAATCATCATACGAAGACTTGGGACCCAAGTTGGACCTACAGCTTACTCACCTAAGCTCCTGGGACATTAATGCCCCCATCTCCTGTCTTTTGCAGTTTTTTGCTTGCCTGGTGATGATTGGCTACGGGGTCAGTGCCTGCCTCAGCATTCGAGCCTGGAGGGGATATGGGAGTAATGCAGCAACCAGCCAAGCAACCATTTCTAATCACGCCTGAAAACTGTGGGCCATTTTTAATCGACACAACTTGACTGGGTGACAGTGGCTACTGGGGCCTTTGGGTGTTTGTTGTCTTCCCTCTGCCCCTTTCCCTTCAAGACCTAGTACTCTGAACGCTATTCCCAGTCCCAGCTTTAGCATGGCCTATGCCAAGTATGCTGTATGTGTTTTTAACGCCATCTATAGCTGGTTAAAGCACCCCACCCCCACCCCCATATTTTGCACTAATTAGAATCCTCAGACTGGGCAAGGGCCAGCTGAATCATGGAGATAAAGCACCTTGCAATGCCAGCAAGAGACAACCCAAGGGCTCATTCTCTCTCTCTCTCTCTCTCTCTCTCTCTCTCTCTCTCTCACACACACACACACACACACACGACTCGTGGCTTGCAGTGAGTCTGCACAGGTAACACCCCATTTAGTAATCTCAGCATCTTATGCCACTTTTGACCCAATGCTTTTTGGCGGAGGAGGTTCACATATTTCTGCAGGGACTGCCCTGTACAAACAGTAATCAAGTGGTCAAAATTAAGTGGGAACCTGCCTTTCCATACCTTGGCTGCATGTGATCTTATTGCTAAAGGCCACTGCATGTGGTGACCATCCAAAGTTGCAGGGTCAGAGTTGTGCCGGAGATTTGACACTCCACAAGCCTGGTGCACACAGGGATTTGCCGTCAGTTGATGACCAGCAGCTGAAGGTGTCAGCTGACTACACTGAGCAAGCATCAGGTTCAAAGAAGTGCTCTGAAGTGGGAATATGGTCCACTGAGCCACACAGTCATTAAGGGATGGACACGCTCCTGTGAAGCAGCCCAGAGGTTGCCCATCTCCAGGGACGGCCAAGCCAGCACCTCTCACCAAAAACTAAACCCACTAAAAAAGCAAACCCAGCAGCTTCCCTTTATGCCAGCCACTTGCAGCCATTATGTAAATAATGTATAATTATTAACCCAGTGTGTTCCATAGTAGCAAGGATACTTCTGGTACAAGAAGACCACAGGTATTTTATTATTTCTAAAAAAAATGTTTTGTTTTAAATAAAGTAAATAAATCTTTCACCTTTGTCAAATGAGGGCTTTCCAGCACCAAATTTGCTTGGAGAGGCACCTAATTCGCTTCCTTCAGTAGTACGAGTCCACAGGGAATGCCGTTGCCTGTCCTTACTTGTTAAACACTTGTTTAGTTTCCAGATATAGTCTAGACAATTCAGGAAGGCATTATGCAAGCACAGCATTCAGCCCCCCAATCTGAAATTTAGCAGCCTGATAAACTCTTTCATTGTATGGCTGAGCAAAAAGCAAACAAGTTTCCAGTCCTTATGAAGTGGGGGCCAGAAAAAAATTCCAAAAGGCAGAGTTGGGCTTTGTGACCAAGAGTTTCCAGCACACCAGGTCCAGCTAGCCTTTTACCTTCTATTAGAGTCTCTTTCTTTCTTCCCTGATGGATTTTCCATGCAATCTCCCATCCAGAAAACTAGGCCTGGGCTTCCTTAACTTCCACAGCAAGCTGTCAGTGCTCTGCAATAGGCACCAGGGCAGCATCCTAACTGTTCCATGAGTTCAGTGTTATGATCATGCCCTCTTCTCCTCCCTCCACCTTACACTTTAAGACAATGACAAGAGCCATTTCCAACATCTACTGGAAGCAAAGAAGGAACAAGATGACTGCACCTTTGATAGCTGTGGAGAAAGGGGCATTTCACCATGGACAGCTTTGCTCCCCCCTGCAGCTACACCTACCACCATTCCTTCTGCCTTTGTTTTTACAGTAACGCAAGATAAGCGCCGCAACACCAGAGCCAGACACGACTGGACCTAATGGTCAGGGGTCCCTTTACCTTTAGATAGGAGAATGTTTTATTTTAAAAAAATGGGAGAATAGCTGCTACTTAAATATCTGTCCTCCCTTCCACCCAGAAGCAACAGCATAAAGACAAGACTGAGCAGTTATCTGAAAACTGACTAGGGGAACAGTCAAAAGGTGCAGTTACTTTGGAATCTAAACAAAATATATATACACACAAAACCAGGTGTGCAATTTTGCTAAGGGTAATTAAATGTTACATTATTGGCCTTATTTCCGCATCAGTAAATAGTATTGCATACTTGCTTCTCCCAGTGTCCCAGATTTACACACCCAGAGAGAATAATCATTTACTTGGTTGTTTAATCAAACACAAAACAATATAGTCTGTTTGCCAACAGCACACAAATTGATTGTTGGTATGAAGTGAACTTCAACAGGAGGCAGGCAAACTGGTAACACACCAATGAAAGAAATGCCAAGAAAAGCTCTTGACGGAAGGTGTTTCTTCAGCGACTGCACACGTTTCCTTCAGAGTCTTCCTCCAAAGATTTCTTATGACTATCCAATACTATAATGACATCTTCTAAAATTCCATTCAGCCTGTACCAAAAAATCAATCCCATGCACCTCAGCGGTTTTGCGTGAGATTAGAAAATGAAAATTCATTTCCTTGTGTCTCTCCTCAAAGTAGTTTTGACAAATTGGGCACTGAAAGACAATGTCTTTGAAATGGCAAGAGAGAAACAAGAAAATTCCAACTTTGAATCTGATCCTGCATTCCAGTCCGTGTTACCCATTTGCTGACCAAGACTGGGTTTTTAAAAGCAAACTGCACGAAGATAAATACTGTCATTAATATTGTCAACATGCCTTGCCGTGACTGTTTGAAAATGCACTTCTTGCACATTTCAAATACCAACAGAGCATTACCTTCAAAGTATGGGGATAAGACTATTCCTCGTTTACACACATGGGACCTTGCCAAAACAAGTTACAAAAAACATCCTTTACAATGCAGAGTTTGCTTCTGGATCTTGTCAATCAAGTTTCAGATCAGTGTACAGCCTAAACACATTACAGAACACAACCCTGAAAGGGAAACATATGTAAAAGCAGCACTATGAAAGCAAAAGTTTGCTGATGTAAAGATACGTTACCCCCTTCTCAATCTCCCAATATTTAGCTAAGCAAGTACTGTGCTGTACCGTATGTCACCCAAAGCTGAAACATGCAAGATGTTTGTGATCAGTCTCATTACAAGAATCACTTACCCCTGCTTGGACAAAAAGGATTTGAAGCCTGAAAGGCTCCAATAGTAAATTTCCAGGGCTCAGCCAGTCATTCTGGCATTTCTTCCATTATGTGACTTTGGAAGAAGCCTCAGAGTGACAGCAGCACATGGATGGTACAGGCAGAGTCCTTGAGCACTGAATTACCAGCCAATAGTAAAGGCGGGCAACATGTGGAAAGTGGGAACAACTGGAATTTGAGGGTTTTGAGTTACCTGCTCCTGTTGCCTGGTCCTCCACAAGTCAAGTTGGCAACAGCAGCTACACCTTTCTCAGCAAGAGTTCCACAGATCCATGCGAGGTAAGCCAAAAACAGAGATGTGGCTGGGGCAAGCAGAGCGGATCCAACACTACTGGCATGTATTACTAGCTGATCTCACTAAGCCAGTATGGAGGGAGGAAGCCATCAGCATGAACCAAACGAGGCTTCCCAGGTGTCTAGCAAAGATGCAGACTGACAATGGCACAGGCAAAGTTATCCATGCTGTTTTCGTTTTTTAACCTTGGTAAAACACAACACTGATGAAATCCCAAAGCTTGCAGGTATAATCAAGCCACTCGGAACACATTCACTCCACTTTAAAAGAGGGTTTAACTGTCATTGCTTTCCTGAATGAACCTTAGTAATTTTATTTTGGGGGTGGGGGGCTGTGATAAAAAAAACCTGGTAGAGTCAGTCCTAGACTTCTCAGACCATTTCCACAGCTTTGCTGTGAGGGAGGTCATTATAGTTAAAACCAGCTTAACTAACTAATATTGCAGAACCTGGAGAACTTTAGCTCTTTTGTTTTTGTTTTTAAAGAACTGCAGCACCTCACAGAACTGTAATTCCCAAAGTTCCTTGAAAGCCATACAAGTTTGGATTTGGGTTTACAGTCCCCATCCCCCATGAAGACACTGCAGAAAGCTTTGTCCATGCTAGAGCACATACTGCTGGTAGTCATGAAACAGGGTGTGATTTTTCTTAGGAGAGAGGTTACTTTGGAAATCCCAGGTTTTCTGGTTCCTTCTGCAGCTGAAGTGGGGGCCTTACAAGAGCAACACCACTAAGTCTGTTGAATGGGAAAGGATACAAATTCACAATTATTAGAGAACTGACAAATAACAGTTTCATGCTAAATATATATTCGCATCAAACACACACGTGGTACTGTCGAAAGTCAAAATGTGGCATTCAGAACTACGCTAAACATGTTTTCCCCGATTTGTTGTGGTTGTGAGCTTCAAAAAAAGTTGTGCAGTTAGAACCACCCCCACGTTTGACACTCATTTTCCATCACTGCTGTCCAATGAAGAAGTGCTTGTTTTCCTTCCAAGAAATCGGCAGCCCTCAAACAGACCATGGCACTAACTGACCTCCATGGCATAAAGTCCCTTTTAGCTGGCACAGCAACAAATCCAAGTGCTAAGACACCATTATTCAAATGGGGCTGGAGTTATACTAGTCACTGATCATGTGGAAACGCCCAATTCAAACGAGCAGCTAAGCCGAAAAATTGGCCTGCCAAGAGGGAATAAGGGTTGCACGCCTCAGCATCACATTCATCTCTTCTTCTGGCTTTTGCATTCAGGGCAGCCCAAGTGGAGACAGCTCTCTTTCGGAGGCAAGAGCTAGTGTCGTAGACTGTTTGCGGAAGGTGACATGGAGGACTTGCTCAAGGGTGTCACCACGAATCCGCTGCTTAAGTCCAGGCCTCGGCCTTCTTTTTCCTAGAACGGAGATGCCAAAAATACTTCAGTTTGGTGGCATTTCTAAATGGCAGGCTTTCAGCCAGAAAAGGAAGCATGCTTGTAATGAAACACAGGGCTTTTATTTTCTGCAAGCCTGTGGGCAAGAAATTCCACATGGAATCTGGCACCTGCTATGGAAACTGAGAATCGTAACTTTCATCATCAATAAGCGATGATTTCCCCCCCAGAGCTTTTTGGTTGCTGATAGTAGCCGTGGGTGAAGCCAGAGGAGACTGGGCAGGGTTTCTACTGACTGGGGCAAGTTCTGATCATTGGTACAGCTGCCAGACCTCCTTTGACTGTTACTCCATGCTACCTAGCCTCTACTGCCATGCCAAGTAACCTTAGAGATCCATGCCCTCCCCTTGCCATCTGCCACTCTGGCCTTTGCAAACCCTCATGAGAACCAGGGGGACAGATGACTATATATAAAAATTTAGACATGATCTCCATACAAGCATACACACATTATGTGTATATGCACACATTTTTCTTAGAGCAATATACACAATGTTCCCCCTTGTTGAGTTTCAGATTCAGTGCATCTGCAGTGAACACCCCCACTGCCAAAATAAGTAATAATTATTTTTGCATCTGGCCTGGAATGTGTTCTTTCCCTTACAATTTCTGCCTTAACCAACCTTTTGAAACTGGCCCCTTTGCTATTTCAAACCCTCCTTATCAAGACTAAATATTAAAAGATCAATATTTAAGATTTCACAATAACAACAGTTCTGAATTGTTCAATGCAACTGATTTTGGGGTTTCACATGCGTTACTTCAAACTGACTTGTTTTGGACCACAGGTTTCCAGTATTTTCCAAAATAAATTTCTGGAGCAAAACTTGTGCAGTGGACACACATTTCACCACTGAGGTTCACTAAAAACACTTTTAGACACCCCTCCCCCCGAACCTGAAAAAGAACTCCCATACCAACTTAAGACACGAATCTTGATAGCTATGCAAATTAACAAAAGTGGTGTCTTATAAAACTGTCACTGGGCAACTTTTTGGGCATAATATTTTTAGTCTCAGTTTCCCCATTGATAAAAAGAACCACCACCCCAAGTTACATTTGAAAACCACTCCACCCCACCCAGAGTGCTATAGTTTGGCCAAACTGAAAACCAAGGCCAACCCTTTCTTCCTGAACTGAGGTCCTCTTTCTCACTCCCAGAATGCAGAAGCTGGGAAGGAGCCACAGTTACCTTCCATGCAGAAAGCCCCAAAATCAGTTTTTCACTTCCTCAGTTAAAAGACTCTTAGGAAGCAGGACTGGGAAAGTGATCTCTCTCTGCTCAATGTGCCCAAGAGTCACTCCCAATTAAACCAACTTGCCTGGGCATTCAGTGTGCGCTTTCTGAGCTTTGGAGTACTTACAGCTCTGTAATCCAGGAACATTTCTTTAAATGCGAGGAAATCAGTAAATGTGAGAAGCATGTCAAAAATATCCCCTGCAATTTCATCCTTGTGCTGCCTGTAAGTGAAGGATTTTGATTCATCATTAAAACAGTGAGACATTCTAGATTTTAAAGGGCATTGAGGAAAATGCCTATGGAAAAAATTGCATTTTCTCTTTAACACCTCTAAATTAGCCACTTGCCCAAAGTAATTTGTACTGAAAATAATGGGACTAAGGGGTGCTTCACACACTGTCACCAAGCAAGTACCTGTCTGATCATAATACATATACTGAGAAAGTGAAATGAGGGCTACACCCACCAAGGAAGGCGAATAATCACTACCAACACCACCAATAACAAGTCCATTAATTTATTAAAAATTATGCAATTATCCAAAGAAAATGCAGTTCAAAGTTGTACACATCTTGGGTTTTAAGCTTAATCATTATTCTGTCTTGCATCAGGGGGTGCTTCTGTCATCATCCCCCACTTTTGAAAATGCACAGATAGCAGCCCACAGAAATTTCTACAGCTGCAGAATATGAAGGGGGGCGCTGCAATCGCAGCCACTGCTGCCAACTGCATTCATGGATGTCTGATTTACAGCTTTTCCTCAGCTGTGGAGGGAATACTGTGCAAACAAGCTCAAAGCTGTTACTAAAGAAAGGGATGGATCGGCTCACTAAGCAGCAGAATATCCATTTAACATCAGTTTTCATAATGCAGCCCTCAGGAATGATCAACAATATGAAATCTTCAAGAAGGTTTCTATAAATAGCATGGGATTGCATGGGCCTTAATCTGCAAAGGAGGCTGGGATGGGCACCACTGGCTAAGCACAGAACAGCCTCTTCTTTTCATGGAAGTGACCTAATAGTCGATAGTCTATATTTGTGCATATAATGAACATCTGGGCCCTAGTGCATGACATATATGATGTACAGCAGTCTTCTTGCTGTTTTACATGATACCTAAATGGGAAAAGGGGGTAAGGTCTGGTGGGCACTCTTAGGGTTGCTATTTCACAGCTGTACTGACATTATAGAGAGCTCCCTTCTCTGAAGACCACATGACTGCATCACAGAGTTAAGGACAGACCCTTGGGCAAGGAGTCTGCAGCAGAGCTTAAAATAGGCAGATTCACATGTGAGAGAAGATGCTCCCAAAATTCAAAGCCCACCCCTACTCAATAAGGAGCCTTAAGAACAAGTTAATGCAATGAAGATGAAAAAGAAATGGAAAGGAAAGGATCCAGCTTACTGTAATGACAAGGTGAAGGCAGACATGCTGAAACCAGGAATCCTGTCCATGAGCTTTTCTTCAATGTATTTTTCAACTAAGCATATCTAAAGTGAGAAGCACTGTATTATTATTTTCCAGCTGAGGATGACAGGCAGCAAATATTGTAGCTTACCATCTCACAAAAAGATGTTTTGATCTAGACAGATCAGGTGTAACTTACTAGACTGTCAATGGCTGAATCACATTTTGGATCCAAAAATGAGAGACGTTACAGGTAGCAACAGGATACAACCAGTTAAAATATGTGGAGCTGAGTCTCTGCCTTGAGGAAGTAATTTGTTCTGTTCATTACCCTTAAGTTATAAGAATATTACGGGTCCTTACTCAGAGCAGACCCAACAAAATTACTAGATGTCTGAAATCAATGGACAGGCCTAATGATGGGAGTACCCTGACTAGCACTGGATATAACCCCCAAATTTCAGAACCCAACTAAAGACTTGCCAGCTACCACAAGGATCTTTTCAGAAACCACGTGCCCCAGCAGCAATCAATGTTGCCAGCTTTTAAACCAGCTCTTGCAGCTGTACCCTTAACAACCCTTTAATCTGCAACAATTATGACAACTTTCACAAGAAGCTAAGCTGTTACAAAAGGTGCCATGTTGGGACAGCAACCATCCTGGGCACCCTCCCCTCCAGTCACTGATCAAATTTGTAGCAGGAAAACCTTCCTGGCACAGTGAACAAAGTGATGGTATGGCCCAGAGAAGCACACTGGATGGCCAGCAGCACCCTTGACCAACTTAGTGTCCTCTGGATGTTTTGGACTACAGCTCACATCCATGCTGGCCGGGGCTTATGGGAGTTATAGTTAAAAAAACAAACAGTGAGGGGGCACCAGGTTGATGAAGGCTGGCCTTCAGCACCTGCACTGAGGTCTCAGGTCCCTCTGAGAATGTGAGAGGAGCCTCAACATCCTGAAGCAGGGCTGCTCTCGCTCCTATGGTCTACAGGTCACACTTGCTGCTGAAACACACAGAATCCAATTTCCTTCACAGGGTGGCAAATGTTCAAAAGACAAAGCCCATCATCATATGCAAGAGATAACGATCAAAACAGGACATATGCACTCACATATTCATTAAAAATAGGAGTGTAGATGAGCTTATTTTCCTCCGTATCATCAAACTCTTGGTAGTATTTGTCCATGAAGCTCCTTTGTATAAGCTGGAAGTCATCATCTGAAATCACAACACAGTTGCATTCAGTCGAAAGACAGTGACTACATTCATTGGTGTGCTGTCCTCAGCTTGGGATCCAGTACATGGTGACCCTCATAGCTGCAACGACAGCACAGCTGCAGCTGACAGAGGCCCAATCCATGCAGTAGCTTCTCTATCTTGCTAGCTCACTAAGCCTCTGGCAGGATGAAGACTTTCTCTCACTGACACAAACAAGGCAGAGCCTGATTAAAAGCCTTTTGGCAAGTTTCACCCACGGAACGGAGCTGGATAACAAACATATGAGGCAACATCAGTTCCCTGGAGAAGTCACCATACACACAGTTCCAATCCTTCATCCAGAATCAATTAATCAGGCATAAATTTTGCCAATGCAATTGCAACACGGCTGTCAAGCACTTCTCCATGAAAGGGATTGTCTGGTTGTTTCAAGCCACCTACTGGGCAGTACCCCAGGCACCACCGATTTATTGAGTGTTTAATTGAAAGGCAAGTATCTATCAACAAGTGTGGACCCACAATAAAACATTGTGGTGCATCCCCAGCCCTCAACAGGAGCTCTCATCATGGGGTTCAGCTGTTTAGGAGCAGGAACCTTGTTCAGAACTTGATGCAGTAGGTGGAGGCAAGGAAAAGCAGAGAGAATAAGAAGAAAATTTACATGAGAACTCTGCTTCCATGTCCTAGGTAAAGAATACAAGTTCCACCTTCAGCCAGGCACAAATGCCAACCACTGAACACTTTCCCATGTGCTGATACTGCACAAGGAGAGTGGTGGGTATCTATTTTATTTATTAATTCGCTATCTCTTGGCACCCCAGGAGCCCTCAAAGTGACTTGCAAAATACTGTACATAAAACAATAATATCATCTAGACTGACTTCCCCTCAACCTAGTCCTTTTCAGATACAGTGAGGGGGGAAAGTATTTGATCCCCTGCTAAATTTGCCAATTTGCCCTCTGACGAAGAAATGACCAGTCCATAATTTTAATGGTAGGTTTATTGTAGCTGTAGGAGACAGAGTAACAGGAAAACCCCCAGAAACCCAGAAGACAAAAGTCAGAGATTGATGTGCATTATAATGAGTGAAATAAGTATTTGATCCCTCATCAACCAGCCAGATGTCAGACTACCTGGTATCTTCACTGTATGTAACGAGCTGAGATTAGAAGCACCTGCAGTAAGGGAGAGGTTTTACCTGTAATCCCAGCTTCTTACAGTACCTGTACAAAAGAGACCTGTCGACAGAAGCAATCAATCCAGCAGATTCCAAAGTAGCCACCATGACCAAGACCAAAGAGCAGTCCAAGGATGTCAGGGACAAGATTGTAGACCTGCACAAGGCTGGAATGGGCTACAAGACTATTGCCAAGCAGCTTGGTGAGAAGGTGACAACAGTTGGTGCAATAATTCGCAAATGGAAGAAACACAAAATAGCTGTCAACCTCCCTCGGTCTGGGGCTCCATGCAAGAGCTCATGGAGTTGTAATGATCATGAGAATGGTGATGAAGCAGCCCAGAACTACACGGTGGGAACTTGTCAATGATCTCAGGACAGCTGGGACCATAGTCACCATGAAAACAGTTGGTAACACACTACGCTGTAAAGGACTGAGATCTTGCAGAGCCCCCAAGGTCCCCTTGCTCAAGACAGCACATGTACAGGTCCGTCTGCAGTTTGCCAATGCACATCTGAATGACTCAGAGGAGAACTGAGTGAAAGTGTTGTGGTCAGATGAGACCAAAATTGAGCTCTTTGGCATTAACTCAAATCGTCATGTTTGGAGGAGGAGGAATGCTGCCTACGACCCCAAGAACACCATCCCCACTGTCAAACATGGAGGGGGACATATGCTTTGGGGGTGTTTGCTGCTAAGGAGACAGGACACCTTCACTGCATCAAAGGGACGATGGACGGGACCATGTATCGTCAAATATTGGGTAAGCAACTCCTTCCCTCAGCCAGGGCATTGAAAGTGGGTCGAGGATGGGTATTCCAGCATGACAATGACCCAAAACACACAGCCAAGGCAACAAAGGAGTGGCTCAAGAAGAAGCACATTAAGGTCCTGGGGTGGCCCAGTCAGTCTCCAGACCTTAATCCCATCGAAAATCTGTGGAGGGAGCTGAAGGTTCGAGTAGTTACACATCAGCCTCGAAATGTTACTGACTTGGAGAGGATCTGCAAAGAGGAGTGGGACAAAATACCTCCTGAGATGTGTGCAAACCTGGTAGCCACCTACAAGAAACGTCTGACTTCTGTAATTGCCAACAAGGGTTTTGCCACCAAATACTAAGTCATCTTTTGCAAAGGGATCAAATACTTATTTCACTCATTATAATGCACATCAATCTCTGACTTTTGTCTTCTGGGTTTCTGGGGGGTTTTTCCTGTTGTTATTCTGTCTCTCACAGCTACTATAAACCTACCATTAAAATTACGAACTGGTCATTTTTTCGTCAGAGGGCAAACGGACAAATTTAGCAGGGAATCAAATACTTTCCCCCCTCACTGTAGTTTGTATCTCAGGTTGGGGAAGGTCTGGTCTAGACCATGGTGCATTTGTATAAAAACCAGTGCCGACAAAATCCACCCCAGACACAGAATTGAAAATTGGATCAAAACAATTTCTCTAAAATATTCCAATGTGTTCACGAATAACAGTAAGAAGAGATGCACCTTGGCAGTCCCTTTTGAGCAGTGCTACCTAAAGGAAAACATACCCATTATTATATCTTCTAAATAGCCAACAACAGCATCGAACTCAGCATCCGACGGTGAAGAGCTAAAATGAGAGACAGCCAAGTTGGATTCAGGTTACTATGAAAGGTGAAATAACATAAACATAACAATCCAGGGCACACAGAATAATGCTTAGTGCCTTTATGGCACACATGAGCATACAAAATACTACCAGCACACATATTACTCAGTAATGCCTTCCTCAGTACTGTAAAGTGGAGGTGCACTATCACCCCCCTGTTGCAGAGAATAACTTCAAACTAAGAGAAAGGGACGCGGGTGGCACTGTGAGTTAAACCACAGAGCCTAGGACTTGCTGATCAGAAGGTCGGCAGTTTGAATCCCCACGATGGTGTGAGCTCCCGTTGCTCGGTCCCAGCTCCTGCCCACCTGGCAGTTCGAAAGCACATCAAAAGTGCAAGTAGATAAATAGGTACCGCTGGTGGGAAGGTAAATGGCGTTTCCGTGCGCTGCTCTGGTTCGCCAGAAGCGGCTTTGTCATGCTGGCCACATGACCCGGAAGCTGTACGCTGCCTCCCTCGGCCAGTAACACGAGCTGAGTGCCGCAACCCCAGAGTCAGACACGGCTGGACCTAATGGTCAGGGGTCCCTTTACCTTAAGAGAAAGAACCATTTGCCTAGGCTATCTTAAGTGCATTTGCTGTCAAAGTGAGATTTCATACCAGAGACTTCCTGACTTACAGGTCAGACTCTAAGCCGCTGCAGTTATGCTTTGTTCTACTGAACTGAGTCCTTCTCCCCAGATTCCGCTACATTCAGAGAGCAGCTGTTGTTTATTCAAACACAAGTTACTCAAAGACAGAATTATTTTATGGTAACATTCTTCTGCACTGCTGACAAGATTTAACCAAGGACAGTCACCCTGATGAGAAGCAGTTCCTTGCCTTGCCTCAGTCAAGTCTGATCTCAGACTTGGACTGGGTTCAACCTGTACCTTAGCCATGAAGAAACTAGGCAAGGTTTTGGATAAGGCATCATCCTTCAGTTTCTTCTCCCTCATCACTAAGTGGGAATAAGAGTGATGTGCCTAACAGCTGATGTTCTAATGCAGGGGTGGTCAACTCCCAAGAGACTGCAATCTACTCACGGAATTAAAAAATGGCAGTGATGTTGAGCTTTTTTAGGGAGGAGGAAAGCCCTGTTTTTGGGGAGTTCAAGTCTAAGCTGTTGGCCATTTTTAGGGAGAAAGGGAAACAGTCACTCACCAACAGATCGCTGGGGAGACAAACAGCCTCACTGAGTAAACTCCGTCTTCCGTTCTGCAGATTGTGCAACAATGGGGGGCGGGATGAGGGGGCGGGGACGGATTCTATTTTACCAACGCTAAGCAAAGGGACCCAGCAATCGACCATGATCTACCAAAACCTCCCGGGGATCTACCAGTAGATCACGATCAACCTGTTGGACATCCCTGTTCTAATGGAAGGGAGGAAGAGGTTGTTCCTAACTCAAGCCTGATGGAGACACTGTTGCTACTTGCTGCCATCTAGCCACATACAGAAGAGATAACAGCAATCCCTCCAGATCAGAATACAGTTGTTTTTGCAATTCAAAAGCAGAATCACTTTGGCTTGATTCAGGCATTATATTAAAATTCATAAAAGAGCTGGGGTTATCCACTGAACTTAACTGACAGGAAATCTGTAACAGACAAATAAAGTACTTCTTTAAACAGCACTTAACTAAATTCTCACACAATGCTTTATTAACTTGTGGAATTTACCACCTCAAGTTGTGGTGATGGCCTCTAGCTTAGATGGCTTTTAAAAAGGAGGATGGAAATCAATTTATGGGGTGAGCAACCTATGGCCCTACAGATTTGGCCAGGAATGATGGAAGCTATAGTATAAGAATATTTGGAAGGCATTGATCTATCATTGATCCATCACTGATCTATATCCACGAGTAGGCCAATGAGAAAGAAAAATCTTTATGAGTCAGTTTTGATTGTAGTTTAAAAATTAACACTGAAACCAACTATTAATAAAATTAGAAAATAACATTATCACCAAGCAACGTTCCCACCTTAAAAAGTACCAGAAATATTGCATCGTAAGTGGACTAGAGAGCCTATTCTATCACCTAGGCCAGTGATGGCGAACCCGTGGCACGCGTGCCACAGCTGGCACGCAGAGCTCTCTCTGCCGGCACGCCAGAGGCGGAGAAATGGGGGGCGCCGCTGCGCTGCACCGCGCCCGTCCACTTCTCCAGCTGGCCGGCGGCCCGCCCTCTGAGGCTGAGGGCTGTGCTGCTGTGCTCATGCGTCGTGCCTCGTTTCTGCCAGCGCAGGCGCAGCAGCAGACAGCAGCAGTTTCCCTCCTTGGCGCCTGTCCCAGTGGTGTTTGGCTGCTGCTGCTGCTGCTGGCTGCTGGCGAGGATTCGACGCGAGGCGACGACGACGAGGTAACGGCAGCGGCGGGCGAGGGTGAGGGGGAAGCCCTTTTAAAAAAGGTTAAGGAAGCGTCGCCTGTGCCGCCCATGCTGGTCCCGGGCGGGCTGCGAGGCGGCCGCCCAGCCCCGTCTTTGAGCGCTGCGAGCGGGGGGGGGGGGGGAGCCGCGCGGCCCCGCCGGCGATTCCATCCCTAAGTAAAACGGCAGTGCTATGCATGTTCGGGTGGAAGGAAGGATGGAAGGAGGCAAATGTGGAACTCTTTACTCAAACATGTGCACACAGGGTCGGTGCATTGGAGGAGTAGGCGGCCACCTCCACTTCCATCCGAGCGGTGTTTGGGATGGCGCGAAGAAAAGTCTCGCTAAGACCCTAGCAAGCCGCCCCATCAACAATGCATTGCAAATCATTGCATTGCGTTTCCCCCCTGGGCTTCCTTTAGTAAATAGGTAAATAAGTCGACCGGTGGAAATCAAGAGATTGTGTGCTGCATTTTAATTATGCCCCCCCCCCTTAGAAACTCCTCCGAAACTTGTGCTGCTTGGTGCACACTTTCCTCACTGCGGTCTCATCGGAGGGGAACGCACTCCGTTCCTGTCCAAAGAAACGGCGTCTCCCTTTCCAATTGCAGGCTCGCTCGCATTGCAACGCTTTTCTTTCTCTCTCTCTGACCCCCACCCCGCTGCCGGATCTGTCGTCTGCTCTTTCCTACAGCCTTGTCAGCTTCTGCATCCTTTCTTCAGCCGACTGCCTTCCCTGCACGAGATCTCTCCAGTGTTTGCAGGCTCCCCCTATCCTTCCAAGTATTCCCACTACCCCCTCTCCTAGTCTTTTAGCGTATCCCCGTTTTTTGCAGACTATTTCCAGGAAACCTCTCCACTCTCCCTCCCTGCCTCTAGTCTTCCCCAGAACACTTCCCACAATTCCTCTCTTGCAGAGCATCCACCTCTCTATCCTCCTCCACTTGGCAAATATCTGTTTCGCACGCATTCATTCTCTCTCTCTCTCTCTCTCCTTGTCCCCAATTCTCTTCTCTGGGACTGCTCTTCGCGTGCGGTCCCTCTCTTTCTCTCCGCCCGCTCTGCAATGCCTTCCTTCCGCAGGAGCGCAGCAACCTCCTTCCCACAGGGTTGTTGGCGCACATGGGCATACCCAGCGAGGGGCAGGGGGGAAGCTCCCCCCCTAGAAGCAAAAAATAAATAAATGCCCATGCCTCTGCGCCTTTCCTAACCCAAGCCCCGGTGCCTTCGTTGCGAGAAAACCCCCCTCCCCCCCTCCTCGTCTGCAGCTCCTCGGCTTGATCCAAAAGCTAAACTTAGTTGGAAAAAGTTAGCAGCGAAAAGGCCAGAAGGAAAGCGCGGGGCGGATTCCGCCGGGATCTGGTGCTGCTGCGTAAAGCCAGCAGCCAGACACATACGCACATCCAGAAGGGGTGGACTGTTCTCTCTTTTAAAAATAAAAATAAATGAGGTGTCCAATGTTTATTTAGGAGGTTGGGGTGTGTGCATTTTTAGCTGAGGTTCAATGCCAAGTCTTGCAGCAAATTAAACAAAACTAAAGCCTTAATGTAAGGATTTGTTTGTTTAGAATCCTGTCCTCTATATAGCAAACCTCACTTTGCTTGGAAAACCCTCTCAAAATGTGGCAAATCTTACGGGTATTTGGCTTTATCTAACTAAAAACCTCGATATTCAGGTTTAATTGCAGTGTTGGCACTTTGAAATAAAAAAGTTGGTTTTCCGCTGCAGTTTGGGCACTCGGGCTCAAAAAGGTTCGCCATCACTGACCTAGGCTCAAGTCCACAAAAGCACATGCCATAAAAAAATCTATCTTCTCCTAACTGTTAAAACTTCCTATTGGCTTTCACATTTCAAATGAAGTTTTGTTGATTTGTTTTTTAAAAGGCAGTGCAGAAACAGAAATATACTTACATGGACACACCAAAGTTTTCTTCTTCTAAAGTTTCCATCGTGGCTTTGTCACCTGTTTTATAAAGTAAACCTTTAAATACTTTAATCCTCAGGGTGCAATAGTTGGCTGTCAGTCATCCTGTTGTCAATGTCAGGTCTCAAGCCTATCTGAAAATATTACACCACCCCCAACATATAGAAATAACCATTGATTATGACTTGTTTTCTATTTCCTGGAAAACAGTGGGCAACAAATGAACTATACATACAAGTAAGCAGCAGAATAGGTGTGCCTGAAACAAAAGCAACTTATCCCATTGCACTGGGAGTTTGGTGGATCTGAAGGTATGGAATCCCAAGAGTTTGGATTTGGAAAAGGACAGCAGAAATCCATAAAATTTATAAACACTCAAAAACATTGTGGGTGCTGCTTATCACAACTAGGGTTTGCCAGACCTTTAAGAAATCTTGCATGTTTGCAATTATCAAGGACCTCTGTTATACAGTCCAGGAGCTTTTGGGTTTTCTTGAATATGAGGGGGGAAAGCTCTAGATCAGTCCACTCTCTACTGTACTAGCTTTCCTGTTGCAGGGAGTTTTTTGTTGATGAGAATTATTTTTAAAATGTAATCCTCCAACAGCAGTTGGGACAGTTCATTTTACTACCACCTAATTCTGCTGCACACCCAGACCAAGCCGTAAGCACCAGGAACCGGGATAGACCCGGGTTCAAATCCCCCTCACTTGGCCATGAAGCTCACTGTGACCTTGGAAGCCACTCTCTCACTTCTGCCCAACCCACTTCACAATGTTGCTGTGGAGCATAAAAGAGAACTACTTACATGCCTCATTCAGCTTACTGTGGGGAAAAGTCGGATATAAATACAATCAATCAAATAACCTGCTTATGGGGTTCTGGTTTGCCATTGTGTGGGGCGGGGAGGACAGGGGCGCTACTGGACCCAAGATTGGCTTGACCTGGCAGAGCTGTTCCAAGTTCCTAGCCAGGAGATAGAGCCTCCACATACTGACTCAGTCTACCTCAGAAGGCCAGGAGCATACTGGGGGCGAGCCAGGACACCCGGCCTACCTAGCAGGGCTCCTCTCAGGGCCACAGGGGACCCAGGAGTCCTAGTCAACGCCAACCCCCTTCCGCCTTGGCTCCTACCTGTCCTCCTCCAGGCAGCGCCAGCTCGTCACTCCGCAGACCGACGAGCGGGACGAAGGCCTCGGCCTCCCCCATAGAGTTCGTTGCAAACGCCGCCGTCGCTTCTTTCTTCTTCTTCCTCCTCCTCCTCCTGCTGCCTAGGAAACGGCCTCTTCCGGCAACGCACACCTATCTGACCAATCATTGGGAGGCTGAAAGAACTGAACCAATCACAGAAGGCCAGGCGGGACCAATAGGAAACGTAAAAGGAGAGAGCCAATCAGAGGAAGCGGGGGGGGGTTCTATCCCTTCCAGCCTCACCAACCACGTGGCGGTGCCCAGTTTGGGTGAGCGGAGCAAAGTAGGCGGCGGCAGCAACTAAGATCCTTCCTGGAACTTGCTAAAGGGACCCACCTAGTCTAGCATCATTTTTGCAGTGGCCGACCCATGCCTGTGGGGAGTCTCCAAGCAGGATTTGAGCATATTAACCCTCTCATCCGCTTGTGGTTTCCTGCAGCTGGTATTCAGAAGGTATTGCTGCCTGACAGCGCAGGCAGTGCATAGCCATTGTGGATAGTAGCCATCGCTAGCCCCCTCCTCCGTTAATTTATTCAATCTTCTTTTAAAGGTATCAAGGTTGGTGGCCATCTTGCCTCCTGCGGAAGTTTCACAGTTTAACTACGTGCCGAGTTTAAAAGTCGTTGAGCTCGGTCCCTGTATCTGAAGTGTCTTTACAAAGGAGAGCCTGTCTGCCGGAGCAGGCTAAAGACTCCACTTGCCCAGCATCCTGCTGTCAGTGGCCAAACCAATGGATTGTTCTTTTGTTTATTGCATTTACATCCCACCTTTTTATCCTACATTTAATTTCCAACAACCCTGTGCGGTAGGTTAGACTGAGAGGCAGTGGCCACCCAGTGAGCTTCGTGGTTGACCAAACATGGGGCAATGGTGGTATAGTGAGGCATCCCTCCAGAAAGCAGTTTTCACATTGTGGGCGTATGTATCTTGATTGAGATTAAGAGGGTCATCCTAACTAGATTGTTTGCTTTCATGCTCTCCAGTGAAGTGGGATGACACACATCTCTTACATTGAAGGGCTTTCCTGCCTGTTTGCAAAACATTCACACCCACCCACCCACCTGTCAGGAGCCACATGCCAAGCTAGGACAGAAGCATAATAAACGTGTCAGTTGACATTGTTGACTTAGTAGTTACAGACTGAGGACCCACAATAATGTGCTTGTTACACCAGCATAACACAAAACCATGTGATTTTTATGGTAGGGTCAGCGAGGAAGGCTTGCTTTGAACACTAACCATTAGACTGCTGTTGATCTCTGGTTGATTTGCTAATATGACAGCATCCTGACTTTAGTGCTTACTTGAATTGCAAGATAAAACTTGCAATTGCCACTCCCCTCCTTCCCCTGTGAAAAGGTATCCTTAAGAACAGGTGGAAATATCTCAAAATGAGTTAACAAGTTGATTTAAGAAAGATCACACAGAAGGAAGATTTTCTGACCCGCCCTCAACTCAGCAGCCCCCATTGTTCAAGGGGCACTGCCCAACTCTACTCTTCTTGGAATGAGGGGCTGTTTAGGCACTAAGACCATAGCCAGGGCAAGTGGCAAGGACAGGTGCCCCCTGTCCCTTGTGTCCTTGTCAAGGGGCTGTATCAGTGCCTCTGAAGCCAGCGAGACAATGGACAAGAAACTCAAAAAAGTTAGCTTTTTGTCTAATGATGTCACAGGGTGACGGGGGGGGGGGGTCCCCCACAGGGCAACTGTGATGACCCACACCAGCAGCTGAATTACTCCAGCAAGGCACCCAGAGGAGCCTCTGCATCTTGCCTGGCTGCCCAGAGGAGTGGAGGAGCAGGCAAGCTCTTAGCCAGAGTGGAGAACTCTGATGTTTGTGCATACCCCGCCTCCCCAGCCTGCTACCTTTGACTGCAGCCAACCTAATAAACCCCTGGGTGGGAGGTACAGCTTGCTTGTCTGGTACAGCAGGGAATTGTCACCCACCTAAGGAACTGCCTATACATACCGGTAGCTCAGCATCTTTGCTTGGCAAGAAAGGCAGGAACACATCTTCAAACACAAAGCAGTAGAATACTTTGCAGGCTTACGGTCCCAAGCACCAGTAAGCCAGCATAAAATGCACAACCATAAGATGTGGTGAATGATCCACAGTGCTGGGGAAAGAGGCCACTAGAAGATTCATACACCTTCCTCGTCCTTTCAGGCGAGACCAGATTCTAAAGCCCTGAACTTTGTACAACCATCTTATCTCCTCTTCCAAGGATGACTAAGAGGGTATCTCTGCAGGAACCACGTTGAAGGCAATGATTCTTGAAAGGGCACCATTCTGCATCCTGCTAGGAATGCAGGAAGAGGGCTTGGGCAGGGGCTAAGGAGAATGGTCTTGAATCAGGGACATCAGTCCAAACAAAGCCTGCCAGGCTGGTAGCCCAATGAAGGGCTGTCATGGGCAACAGCCCCCCCCCCCAATACACCTGGAGATACTTTCCTAGATTAATATGGAGATGAAAATGCTGGATCTGGATACCAAGTGGCACGTGCCAATACATGGAGGATACTTGGGTAAGATACATAAGGAGCTGCCTTATGCCAGGCCAAACCATTGGTCCCTCTAACTCAGTATTGTCTACACTGGTGGCAGTTCCCCAGGTTTCAGGCAGTTGTCTCTTCCAGCCCTACCTTGATATGCCAGGGATTGAGCCTGGAACCCTCTGAATGCAAAGCAGATGCTGTACTGCTAAGCTGTGGCTCTCCCCTGGGTGAAACAGACTATCCTTGCCTCTCAAAGGCTCTCCACCAATCAAATTTACGAGATGCCATAGAAAGTCTTCAACAAGTTGATGCAAGAGCAAGTCCACTCTGCTGATGCATGTGCACCCAGTGTTCTTGAATTCCTATAGGCTAGACCAGGGCCTGGCCCCCAACGCACTCAAGCAGCAGGCACCATTCTGGGTAGTGTTATTGCAGCACATGGAGGCTGCTTGCAGGCCAAACATTCACAGGTTGCATGTTTCCTCCAAGAGGCTCTGCTCATTTTTCACCTGGGTTCCAGAGCTGAAATTATCCTTGTTTTCAAGGCTGTTGTAGCCTCACCCTTAAAACCACTGCACTCCATCTACTGCAGGGAGCTCAGCAACAAAAGTGGGGAAACTCAGGGTCCTCTTGGTCTGGAAGGAACTCTTTATCAGCCACCTGGGCAATATGGTCCTATGACCCGACCCTGACTTCTTGCCTAAGGTGAACTCAATCTTCCATGGGGCTCAGGAAATTACGCTTCCTCGTGGTCTTGGTCCATCAGGAAAATACAGATCAGAACTTTGCATTTCCTGTCACAGCTTTTAAAACTCCTTGCAGGTTCAATAGTGTTTTGACACCTAATGAGAAGGGTTTCGGTTCAGAAAGATGAAAGACCAAAACCCATCTGAGAAGACAGAACCACTTGCAAGGACCCCAGTCTATTAGCTGAAAGTTCAACTGAAGGTTCTTTTCCAAAGAAACATATTTAGGGGTACAAATTACTAATTGAAAACTGGGCAGGGCCATGGATAAGACTATGTGGAGACTTGCCTGGCACTGAGTTGTCAGCTTTCAGTGACTATTGAAGATGTACTGTTCACCCAGGTTTTGGGTTATCTATGTTGCTACACTTTGTAAACAGGTATTATTAAACTGTTTATGTGCTCTCAGCTGACGTTACTGTTTTATTGTTTGTTTGAGCAAAGAATTGCAGAGCTGGAAGGGACTATGAGGATCATCTAGTCCTACCCCCTGCAATGCAGGAATCTTTTGTTCAACACGGGGCTCGAACCCACAACCCTGAGAAGAGTTTCACGCTCGACCAACTGAGCTATCCCAGTTTATGTTTTTATTGTATTTCATTGGTATTGTACCCAGCTTTGGAATTCCTTTATAAAGAAAAGCGGATAGCAAATTTTAATAAAATAAATAATTGTTGCAACTGCTTTTTGTTTTTTAATGAATCAAGAAAAGCTGGATTCAGCACTCTAAAAATTAAGATGGGAAACTGAAGCCCCATCCTGAACCACTGGAAATGTGATTCAACAATGTCTAGACATCTTAAGAATTCAACAGACATTATTCACATATCCTTCCAAAGGTACCTTGCAACCATAAGTAGAAACTTACTCTCTTTCCTTTAAGGCTGAGATTCTCACAGCTGATTTTAGTGATTTTTCTGCACTTGCACAGAGGCACAATATGTACATTGCCCCTATGAGCTTTTTGATATTGGTTTGTGCAACCCTAGAAGTTGCATTGTGTGTCCTTCCTTCCCACATTTTGCCAAGTGGATAGGTATGAACTTGGCAGACTAAGTTTGTTAGAGCCTATGTAAATGAAACGGTAGTTTAGTCAACCTAGGCTGACTTGCTATTCAAACCACATGTATTTCTTTCAAAACAATATTAACAGAGTTTCTCCACATTTTCTTTCCAGATCTTGAGTTCTATAGCTCAATACTTTCCAAACATACAGAACTTGCAAGAACAAATACTGAATTTAAAAAGAGAGAAGAGAAACCAATGGTACCTTTTAAAATACCCAGAATAACAAGCTATCTCCAGTCTGGCACTGTAGTTATAAGAATCCCTCCTGAAAATCACTTCTTTTTTTGACAACAATGTAGGTACTGAAATTGAAGGAACTAGAAACACTATGAATGAAAATGCAGTTTTCTGCAGTTTTAAAAAAAGGTGGTGGTGGAAGAATCAATGTTCTTTGGAATCACAGAGTTATTAAAAAAAATTGGATTCTTCTAGAATCTCAACACCTCCTTTACAAATCAGTTTCTTCATGTAGAATTCAAGTCTGAACATTTTCAGGTCAACAGTCCAAAATACAGAGGGTCTCTGACCAGCAGGAAGCTACATTAACCAAGAAATATTGGTGTTGTTTTTAAATGTGTGACGGCTGCTGAAATAAAGGCTTTAGAAGACAGATATGCTCCCATTAGAGGAGATTATGAGCCTTATGTTTCCAGTGCAAAACTGCTGACATGTGATGGGCAAGAGGAAGGAGCAGCGGAAGAAAGGAAAATGGGAAGAGTGGACAGGGGATAAACTTAAGAGGCATACTCTCCAGCCACCTTGGTCGGAGACAAACCAACAGGTAGCTCAAGTCTCACCGCCAACTTTCATTTCTGCTAAAAGAACATTCCACAGCTCTGAGGCAGCAGGGTGACTTAACAGGTTTCCGTCTACTGTTCAGCGTGAAAGTGGGCCACAGTTGGGGCTCTCAGCTTGTGTGTGGCTCAGTCAGAGCTGCCTTTTCCCCTTTTAGCGCTGAATGGAATGGATCAGAGGGAAGTTCACGAGATACAGTTCCCCACGTGTCATGAAATGTGAGCGATCTGTCGGACCCGAGTCTGTATTTCTTGTCGACACAAAGGGCACGTCTCTAGTTGCAAGGCACACTCCATGCACAAGTCACTAAAAGAAGGACAACGATATAAGATGGGTTACTAGGGCAACTTCTGCCCAGGCAATAGTATGCAAACATTTAAGTTACACAGAACTCCTCATCAGGAACAACAGAAATGTCTTTGCGCTCCCCCAAACAAACAGACAAACAAGTCCATTCATTTTTGTTGTGGGAATGGAGGTGTAGTCTTTTAAATGTGTTTGTGAGAGGGGGGCGTTTATTGGTTTGTTTTTGTTTTATTGTGTATTTTGTCTTCTCATTTTGAATTTTTATGTTGTGAACCACCCTGTATACCTTGGATAAAGGGCAGTATACAAATTAAATAAATAATAACACACACACCCCCAGACCAATTACAACTTATCATATTAGGGCACGTAAGACAGGGGAAGCTACAAAACCATGATAAATAAAAGGAGTAATTATCCACCATACCTGTGACCACATGGCCTGAGTTCTGTGTCTGCTATTTCATCACAGCAAAGAGTGCAGCAATTCTCTCGAATGCTCACTTGTTTTAGCAAGGCCAGTCGTCTATGTCTGAAGAGGAAAAATCAGCAGGTGAAAAATACTATTTATATATTCAGTTCAAAGAAACAGTTTCAAGGGATCCTGCTCCTATCAAATGTATTTGACTATGGACATGATCACCTTACACAACAGTGAATCTCACTTTAATATCTGTGAATTAGTATGTGCAGCAATGGAAACAACAACAACAAATTCAATTAACAATTTATTCAATTCTGTTAGCTAAGGCCACTGCAGAATTAATGCTCTGCATATCCACTAGTTTATCAAACAAGCACACAGATTTGATACTAAGCATGAAATTGGGCATCTGGAAGATCTAAATTTCTCGTTTAGAGCCACCACCACTGGAAGAAGTTGTTACCCCTTATAGTTGGGGAGGGTCTAGGCAGAATATGGAAAGCTCCCCTTCCCAACTAGCCTTTCTCTCATTCCCCTAATAAACTGGATAAATTGCACAAAACTAATTTGATCTATGAAAGTTGGCTTTTGTTTACATGATTCATTCTCATGCAATAATCTGTACCTAAATTTGCCCCAGATACAACTCTCAGAATGACAGGTATCCAGCATTTCCCACGTTCCATTTTCAAGCCTCATTTTCTACAATCAACGCACAAAACAGTCCTGAGGTTACCGTATTTTTCGCTTCATAAGATGCACTTTTTTCCTCCTAAAGAGTAAGGGGAAATGTCTGTGCGCCTTATGAAGCGAATGCTGCGCGGAGGAGGGACAGACGGATGGGAGCCATGGCTCTGCTTCCTTCCCTCCTCCGTGGCTTGCTTTAAAGCAGCAAAGCGGGACAGGAACCGCTTACACGGGTGTAAAGCAAGCGCAGCGGGAGCCGTGTAATCCCTCCGCCCCCACGCTTGGCCGCCCCATTGGGATGGGGATGAGGCTCGTGTGGGCGACGTCCCACATTCCCACAGGCGATGTGCCACCACGCAAGACCTTCCCTCTGCCACTGGTCTTACTGGGACAGTAATGCCTTTCTTTGCAGAAGTGTGAAATTTGAAGGGTGGACTGTGGTTTGGTCCTTGTGTTGTGTACGAAGGTTTGAATTCGGTAGATTTGACTTTAAATGGGAAATGAATCAGATTTCTCCCTCATTCCTCCCTTATATGAAAGCCCCCAGAACTCTCTGCAATGAACAAAAAGGAAGAAAGTCCCACTTCTTTTGGCTTTATTAAAATAATTGTGTAGGACCAAACCATACAGTTCTTAGATCTAAGCGACTCAATGTGGGAAGCTCATATTTCCATTGCCTGTCCCCCTTACTAGGGGATAAAATTTCTCTTCATTTGTTAATGACAATGATGATGGTTCTTAATGCCACTGTTGACTGCTGTTCACTTTGCATGGTTGAAATATTATTCTGATATACCAGTAGTTTATTAAATAGTTTAGTACAACATTTGATTCATAATATTTTTTTGTTTTCCTCCTCTAAAAACTAGGTGCATCTTATGGTCAGGTGTGTCTGCAAAAATACGGTAAGTGGTTCTTCCATTGTGAAAGGCTGCAGTGTGTGAAACTACAGGCTTTTGATAAAACTTCACATCTGTAAAAACTTCACAGGATATCCTTTATTTATCATATCCAGATGGGTCAAAACCTACAAAGAACAAGACTGTAATCTCGGCCTTCAGTTCTATGCATTGACAAGCAGAAAATATTACCTTGGTAAAATGATTTTCTCTTCTGCTGTCAAGAAGGCATAGTCATTAAAGGTGCTAAATTTAGCTGATGGTGGATATTTGAAGGGTTTTGCTCCGAAGTTGAACTCACACTGTTGATAAGACATGAAGCTAGCTGCAGGGAAGAAGCCAGACCTGCAAAGTCAAGGGAGAATAATATTAGAGCACCACCATGCAAAGCATCTGACACACAGTGCCACTTTCTATTAGACTGAGAAATATCCATGACTTGTAGAATCATCCAGGTGTGCAGAACGGATTGGTCCAAGGTCACCCAGTGAGTTTCATGGCTGAGTGGGGATTTGAAGCCTTGTCTCCAAGGACCTAGTCCAACACACTAACCACTACACCATGCTGTCTTTACTACAAGTCATGGCTTGTTTTCTAGTTAGGGATAGGAAGGGCTGGCTAGCCCAAGTAGATGGGCTGCAGATTGAAGAACGCCCCCCTTTGCTTGGATCCTCAACATGCAGCTTCAAACAGGCCCCTTGCACATCTATTGCCTGCCTGCCTCCAATACCCAGCCTGAATTCCACTCTTTGCTCACTCAGATTTCCACTTCTTGGTCCGCTGTGTAATTTGCCTCTCAAACCTCTTCACATAATATCTCTGCTTATGAGCACACTGCTCACTCTATCCCTGACATTACTCTTTCAACTATCCAACTTCTGTGATTTACTCTAGTCTCCAGCATGGTCAACCCACTGCTGCAGATTTGTCAACCTATTCCTCCTGAACAATTAGAATGTTTGTGGGCATTCTCCAAGGTTATAGCATTTCTACAATGCTTGGGGGAAAGCAAGAGGTATAGTTTCAAACAGTCTATTATCAAATCATATCAAATCAGGGGAGCAATGTTCATCTTGTAATACACAGGACTGTGCTCCCCCTGAAGCAACAGGGTTATACAGCTTGGGGAGGTTGCTTGAGATCCACGAGTTTGCTCCTGTGGCACCGAGTAGCTTTTATCAGCGTAGGCTGGTGGGCCTGCTGTACCTGGACAGAGATAGCAAAGCATCTATGATCCATGTTCTGGCAATCTACAATTTAAGACTACTGTAACCCACTCCATGTAGGGCTGCCTTTGAAGAGTTTTTGGAAACAATGCTGGAGCCAGAGTAGTGTAGTGGTTAGAGTACTAAACCAGGATGTGAGTGACCAGTGTTCATATTCTACTCAGCCATGAAGCCCACTGGGCGACCTTGAGTCTGTCACGCTGTCTCACGTCTAACCTACCTCAGAGTTGTTGTGATGATAAAATGGAGAGTGGGAGGCGTGTGTAAGCCACTACGAGCTCCTTAGAGGAAAGGTGGGATATAAATGCAATAAATAAATGCTAAGTTCTAGTGACAGCTAGATTACTAACTGAAACTGGCATTACAATCATATTATACAGGTGTTGCACCAGTTGAACTGGCATCCAGTCATCGAGTCAACATGTTGGCTTTGACCTTTAAAGCTGTTTATGGCTTAGTACAAGGGCATATGAAGAGCCACCTGTCTCTGTATGTATCTAACCTATATGTTCTATTGAGGGCCTTCCCCAGGTACCCCATATCTTAGGTGAGGCAGGTGCCTCCCAGAGAGAAAGTCTTCTCAATGGTGGCACCTCAGTTATGGAATGCTCTCTATAAAGAGGTACATCTGGTGCCCTATTCTGTTGTTCTTATGGCATCTGGCAAGTGTGGTTTTATGTTCCCCTGGCCATTTAGACTTTATTTTATTGTTATCTGGGTCTTAAAAGCTTGCTATTAATTTTCTCTGCTTTCACAAAGGCCACATACTTACACAGCGGAAGAAAAGACTTGCTTCTCAGCAGGAAGCTGGTTCCCATTTAAATAAAAGATCATTTTCTTGTCTTGTAGGTCCAGCAAAAATCCTATTGTATCACCTGAAGAAAAAAATGGGGTTGTTGGATATCTGTCTAGCACCCCCCGCCAAAAAATAATAATAGTAACGTGGTATATACAGTGGGTGGGGAACAACCTTTCCATATGAGTAAACTTACACCAGTCCCTTTTCATATAACTGCAGAGTTACCCGAGAGTCATCTAGTACAACTGCCTGCAATGCAGGAGTCACAGCTAAATAATCCCTGACAGAGGGCCACCCAACCTCTGTTTAAATGCCTCCTCTCCTCCTTTATGTTATCTTTAATCCTGTTTGCAACCCTTAAACCTTGCAGCAAGTATTCAAAGGCCTGATGAGGATATAGCACCGATTTCTGCACACTGTGGTTTGCAAACTGAAAACCAACTTTGGGAACAGAGGCTTCTCCCTCACATGAATCCCATGTCACGTCCCTCATCAGCTTGTAACTATGGTTTGCAGTTTCACCTATAGTATCCATAACAATGGTTAACAAAAACCAGGCTCAATCTTAACCAGGGCTGGTAAACCTTCTTCAAACCCTGGATAAGAGGGGAGTTCTGGTTAGCACCAAATAGAGTTATAACACCTGTAACTCTAAACTATGGTTAAAATTGCAGAGGGGAGAATTCACACTGGAGGGAAAGGAAGCAGACATTAGTATTTGAACTTTTTGTAAGTTTTAAACTATTGTTGCGAATTGTTATTGGTTTTTAAAAAATCTTTTTGTAAACTTCTTTGTGTTTTTGTTTTGTTTTTATGATCAAGGGGTGTAAACATTTTATGAAATAAAAAGTATGTTCCTGAGGCTGACTCCTGGAGGAAGGAAACTTTGTGCTCCTCTTTACCCAAATGCAGGATGAATTGATGCTACACAGATTCCACATAATGCAGATAAGATCAAGAGAACTGAAGCACATTAAAATATTAACCCCAGGGATTGGATGCGCATCAGAAACAAAAGTAAACATGTTGTAAATATGCGCTGAAAAATGCAGTTATGCCTTGAGTTTGCAGTGCAGACACCAACATGTACATATCATGCTGCTCCCCTGCAATCTTTACCCCTGAGAGTATGTTGATGTCAATACTGGATGTGCAATTTGCATGACTGGCAGTGTGAGAGCAGCAATAAGAGTGTCTGGGGTGGGGGTCTGAGGGAAGGAAGAGGGGACATTTGGTTTTTCCAGGAAAGGCTTCCTGTGCTTCTAGTTTACTGCTGAAGCACCCAGCTAAAAGCACAGGAAGCAGATGTACAGACATGTCCCGAAAGAATCACCTGGGAAAGAGATCCCTTGAATCCCTGGGCCATCTGCTCCAATGTCCAAAAATTCAATTTCAGTCAAGATCAGGCTTCCTCAACCTCGGCCCTCCAGATGTTTTTGGCCTACAACTCCCATGATCCCTAGCTAGCAGGACCAGTGGTCAGGGATGATGGGAATTGTAGTCTGAAAAACATCTGGAGGGGCGAGGTTGAGGAAGCCTAGTCAAGATCCTTTCCTGGCTACACTTGTTTCTTCTTCAGTGGCATGGAAGGATCCCAACTTAGAACTAGTTCAGCAGAGTCCAACAATAAAAGCCTTTCCCTAGATTGTACCAGTTCAGGTTACAGGTGGGGAACTGGACAGTTGAATGCTCCCCCCCCCCCATAGAAAACCATTCCTGCATGTAGTGAGGACTGAAAGAAAGTTTGCAGCCTAGCCTTTCCAATCTGACATCTACAACAGGAGACGGGAACCTTGGGCCTGGGAGGCCCAAATGTGACCCTCTTCCATGTCTCTTGGGATTCTTTGCAGGCCACACACATGTGCCAGCCATACCTTCTTTTCCCTAGGCCATGGCCCTCACTGACTTTGTTCCATGCTCTCCTAGTGTTTCTGCCTAGCTGGAATGTGTCCTTGAACTCTGGTGAACCTTGGACTCTGGCCTGCCCGAATGGACGACAGAGAGAAGTGTGTGTGTATAGAAGCTAGCCTACTGCACAAAGGTAGGTTCTGTCCACTTTTGCTTCTGGCCGCACCCACCAATAGCATGTGGCCCTCAGAAGGTTGCTGCGAAGGGAACATGCCACCCGGGTTAAAAATGACTCTTCACTCACAGTGACCTACAATGGTAGGAGACAGGGTAGAAGGGAATCTAAGCTACTAAAGTGGCACATTTGCTCCCCTCTGCGGAGTGCTAGAACAATTTCCCAGCAAATGAAGACAACAACAGCAACAACTGCAACAAGATGGGTGGAGTACCTTCCTTCCAGCACGGGTGGGAATGTGGTTTACTTCTGGCATTATACCAGATCAGCTGCCGGCAGCCATCGTATGCACAGGAGTACTCATCGTCCCCGATACCGTAACCTTCCTTCAGGGAAGATAGAATACAGCATTTATTTTTCTTGAGACATGACAATACTTGTGGTAATCTTGTTTTTAAAGCTTCTCAACCATTTTGCACAGCCACAGGCACATGGGGGGGTATCAGTATGTTCTTTCTTAAGGGTGAGATCTGAATGTATTTTAGAATATGTGGTCCACAGTTGGACTACACTGGGCACATTTATGCCCTCTTGCAAGTACAGACTCAGGGCTTCTCTCACCCAGAATTGCTTCCTGCTGTGTGATCATACACTGGGTGAATTCCAGAAGGGGAAAGATCCATAGGCTATGGCTCCCCGACACTCTCTGAAATTGCAAAATCACCTTTAAAACCTAGTAAAAAGCTAAATTTGGTGCAAATGCAATGCTACAACTGAATTTATGCTGGATTTGTGCAGGAGAGAAGAGGAGGGAGCAGGCAAACAGGTGGGATATTCTGGCTCTCTTGCTTAAGGTTAAGAAAATCCCACCTGCACCAGTCATTGCACCAAACACCAGTGCATATTTTGGCATTAAAGTGCTGTGCAATAACTGATAACTAAAATACAGTTAAATGTACAGTTGTGCTGCTAGGGAAGGTGAAGAGGGGCTCTCATCTACCTTTTTCTCCAGCAACACCAACTCTCCCCACCATATCAAGGTATTTGCATCTAACCCTATACAACATTTTTACTTCAGTGAAACACCTTCCCTGTAATTGTAGACTGCAACTTTTGCCAACCTGTGCTGACTGGGGCTGATGGGAGCTGCAGCCCAAAACATCTGGAGGGCCCATTTAAACCAAAAGTTGCAAGAAAAATCAGAGTCTTCACATGGTTTCTGCAAAGATGTCAGTGTTGGAACCAGATAAACATCTCCCAGCAGGTTGGTTCCACAAGTTTAGTGCCCCAGAGAGGCCTTCTATCTGGCTCCCAGGGTCTGCCTCTCTTCCAAAGGTGACAGGGACCCAGAAAAGAGACTCCAAGACCGATCCAACTTAATGAGTAGGTTCCTATGGCAGAAAGTGGCACTTACATGATTGAGGAATTTGCTGTCTTTGGTAGCCCATCCTATCTGCATCACCCCAGAAGTAATGGCTGTGACTTCATAGTACCAAACTCCAGAATCCACACAGAAAGTACATCGAACGCTTTCAAAAGACGACGCATCACATCGGGCCTAATGAACAAACCAAAAGAAAAATAAATAAATGCTTGCCTTCCAAAAGCCAACAGCTACCTGGCCCTAGCAGGAGGAATTTAAATCCTTGTAAGTTCTCAGCTCCATTTTGAGGCAACAGGCTCATATTTCAGAAGAAACCAATTCTACATTTAATACTGAATAGGTAACTCACCTGCAGGGGTGAAGATGTGAGACTAAGTGCCCTGCAGGTGTGCTCTGAAAAAGGCTTGCTTTTGTTCTGTTTTGTTCTGTAAACACAGACAGCTGAGAATTTATGTCTGGAGTCTGCTACAAAGTCAGGTGGAGCCTTGCGTGTGCTACACACATGACTCTCTGGGAATCCAATGCTGCCTTACAGGAGGGGCACCTGCTTGCCCTCCCTCATGCTTTGTTTGCATATTTGCAAATAATGCAAACCAGTAATTATTTCCCAAATTGACAGCAAGTGATACAGGGTTGTGATATGTATATTCCAGATCCTGAATGCAGGCTTTGTAGTCCATTTTAATAAGTTCACCAGGATCATGAATAGGTACATTCTGAAACAGGATTTGTTGGTAGCCGTGTTGGTCTGACGCAGTCGAAATATATAAAATAAAAATTTAAAAATTGTTCAGTAGCACCTTAGATCTGCATCTAAGATTTGTGCATGTACACGAAAGCTTATACCTAGAACAAACTGAGTTGGTCTCTAAAGATTTGTAAGTCTTACTGTATCCCCTTTGATCTCACCACCTTATTAATTACTGATTAAAACCTCGTGCTAAACTTCCTCTCTTTCTGCTATTTCAGCTGGGTTTATTAAAAAAATTAAAAAACCATATAAAATGGCTTGGTTTGACTTATGGGCTATATTATTATCTCAAAGAGAGTGAAGTCTCGTGTCCTCTCTTCCAAAGGGAAATGAAACCCAAATAGTGCTACTACTGAAACTTCTTACTGTTTGGGGAAGGGTAGAGCACATAAAAATATGATGGAATTAAGCACCAAAACTTACCTCCAACCCACGTGGTGAGATCTTAAGGTATTCACTGACATCGTTACTATTCAGCATGGCATTTATGTTGGTCAAATCAACTTTCTCGTATGTAAACTGCCTGCCTTCTTTCAAAACTGCAAAAAGATACATATTTAGAAGTTGTAACTGTAGTAGAAGTCCCAATATTGCAAAACATGGACCTGGCAATCAAATGTATCTGTTCACCGGATACGACTTACTGTAGAGCATTAATTAACCAATTTGATCAAATGGTCTGGAATTTGACCGAGAAGGAAGTCCCCAATCAGGGAACACATTAGATACTTTACCAGTTAGAATAAAGTTAAATTTATACAAATAATAAATTAAATTGCCACTATACTTCATTCATTAAATGGAATTTTTGCTACACTTGTCAAAGATGGAATATTGAAATTCTCAGAATGCTGAGGAGGGGTGATGGCCAGGAACTGGGAACTGTGGAAAATTATGTACCTCTTCTTCATTAAAGGGACTATCCGGCAGACCACCCTGTAGTACAGGCATATGAAAGTTTGGGTGCAAGGACCAAATTAGGCTAGATCCAATTTGGCCTGAAAGGCAGTTTTCCTCGAACCATGCCCACCTTTTTCACATCTGAGGTCGCTTATGATGTCAGCTGGGGAGCAGCTAGATATGCAGCTGCAAAGGTACAATTGGAGGCCTCAAAGGGTGCTCCTGAATGTCCCTGACAAGCGAGCCTTGCTCTCTGCGCTGATCAATGGTGACAGCAAGCATTGGTGAAATTCCAAATTGGGAACACTGTACTGTAGCCAATCCCTGCTCAAAGTGGGGCTTGAAGCAAACACCAATGAGCTGCTCAACACTTATAGCAAGCCCTGCTTACAAACTACTTCAAAAAGGCTTTTTGCAAAGGCTCTGAAACAGCTCCTGCATTCCCAAAAGTCTTTTGCAAGCCTCTTCCTATTCCCTTTTTAAGCCCCTGCAATTGGGAGCGTAGAGAAAGAGATTTGTAAAAGGCCCTGCCCACCTGTAAAATTTGGTCTGCAAGTCAGATCCTGATTAGGATCCGGCCTATGGAGTCAAAAAAAGTTTGCCCACCCCTGATTTAGACCTTTAAAAATATAACCAGGCCTTTAAATTGCACGCAGGAACTTGCTGGAAGTCAGTGAAGCTCTTTCATGAGCACAAGTATTCAAATGTTACCTGTGACTTACTCCCACTAACAAGTGGGCTGCTGCATCAAAGCCAAACAAGTTCAAATTTTAATGACTCCCCCCCCCCCAAAGGCATTCCTCTTTTTAGACTTTGAACAGTAACCAAGCTTTTGCCACAGACTAGATTCTAGACTCAAGGGAAGTAGCAACCCAAAGAGAACACAATGGTGGCAGAAGCAGAAGCAGAAGCCTATAATCACCATGGATTTCTTTCATATATCACCCACAGCAATGTGGTTACTGCTGTCTTGTGGATGCTTCCATATCACTCCGGGTGGCCTCTGCAACTTCCACCCACGCGCTTAAGGTGAGTTACATAACAGCACATTCAGGTCAACTTGTGAAGTGGGCCACAGTCTCCCACTACTTTTCTAAAGGGATGGCTAAATTAAACTGATTAAAAAAGTGTCTGGGCAACAAAGAAAGTTTTCACCAGTGCACTTCCTGCTGGAAGGAGGACAATGCAAGGCAGATGTTTGCTTGGGGCCATAAACTCTCCACAGCAAGTCACACCCATAATAACTGTACACCTCACTTAGCTCCCTCTGTGAAAATTGCTCTGACAGACTTACCTGACCTCAAGGCTAAAATGTACAAAACTGCTACACTGTGAAGTGCAGGCAGAATCAGTTCTCTGAGTGCTCAAAGGCCCCCTAATACGTTAGGTAGCTACCCCTAGGCATTTCCCAAATTTCCTCCACCTTTGAGTTATCCTGCCTCTGGATTAAGTGACCCGAGTTCAGTAGCAGTACATGCACATAACATTGCTGGTTTTATCAAGGAAGTTTCCGCTTTCGAATTCTGAAAGCTACATTACACCTTAGCAGTCAAAGTTTGCTTAAATACTAAATAAATTTTTTGAATCTCACAGATTAATTCTTACTTACATAGATTGTCTAAACTCCACTGGGCACAGAATCCAACTTGGCGTTTTAAGTAGTCTGGATTATCTGTCCATTTCTCTAACAAGACTAGCTGGTCACTGATGCACGTTTCAGAAACTGTCATTTTATTTTCACCTAAAATGGTAACACAAAGTGAGGATTGTCAAAAAAAAAACTTTCACCAGAAATAAAGCTTGTTCATGCTTAAACATATCGTTTTCTAAGTATCCAAAAGCAATAACATTAGTTTCTCCTCTCTCTTTCTCAAAGAGGAACATTTATGCAGTCAGTGCAACTTATGTCACTGGCCATGTGATGATTAGCTAAGCAAAGCTCCTTTTCCAAGAGGGCCTTTGCAGACACCATTTCTTCTTCCCTGCCCTCCTAACACCACACCCTTGCTACCTGACAGGGGTGGGTAACTTTTTCAGCCCAAGTAGGCAACATCCTACACACACTCACGCCCCTCTCCATTCTCTACCCAGGCTTTATCAGAGTTCAAAGATGCATTCCAGGCAAGCAAAAGCACTCGAGGAGGGTGGAAAGCAGGGATGGAGAAAGAGGGTATGGTCTGGGGAGAGGCCCGAGGGCTACATAGAGAGGCTTGGAGGACTGTATTTGGCCACCAGGACTGAGGCTCCCCACCCCTACTCTATGGCACTAAAGGGCTCCGTTTGAAGGCTAAACTTGTTTTGATCTCCCTCTGCCCCTTGGTTGGGAATCACTTGGGCCTGTTCCTCCATTAAAAACAAGGCAACTCTTGTCAGGATATTGGGACCATGCGCAGACATGCAAAACCACAGGCACAACTAAACAGCCCTGCCACACCACACAGTCATTTGGTGTTCTCTTTAGAGGAAGCTGCAACAGCAGACATGCTGCTCAGCTGCTTCCAGGCAACTAAGAACACCCTCCAAATCTCAGGTGGAGCCTGAGAGCAGAGGAGGGAGAGCAGTTGTCAGGCTCTGAAGGTTCACAATAAAGAACTCCATAGCACTTGGAGCAAGCCTAAGCCATCTTGTCAGTGCCACATGCATGCTTATGAATGAAGTGTGTGTATTGGGGGGGGGGAGTCCACCACACAGACTACTAGGAGCCATCTTGTGTTTTTTCCATGGATTTTGAGCTAACTCACTTACTTGTTTGTGCAAACTTTTCCAGGGCTATTAGTGCAAAAAGCATTACGGTTGGGTGGGACTGGAACTCCTAAGATAAACAAGAGAATTAAAGGATACAGTATTCCCTTAAACTGACCTCCGAAAACAACAAACTTTAGCCAATTTGTCAAATACATGGAAAAACATTGCACCTTCAAGACAAAAGCATTCATGCCTTGTCATAAGAGGAATGGTCTAAATACAGGGCTTATTTTAGAGACCCAAGCACCAACACAAAGTCCTACGCAGAAGGAAGAAGGAAGCTGTTCTGGATTAGGGAAATATCCACGGCTCAACTCAGAGGATCAGAAAACAAGCCACTGACTCCCACAAACCACCTCCTTCATTTACAGGCTTCCTGTAACTGTGGTTTGCTGTAATGTTCAGATCTGGCAACTGTGGCTTGGAGGCTACTGCTGATCATGGACTTCTTGATTTAGGAATCTGAACAAACTCTAACTAGAGGCCAAAGCACAGCAAAAAATGTGTGTGAGAGACTTGAGGAGAGTGGAGCTGATGCTGATGTATTGCTGATCTTCCAAACCATGGCTTGGAGGACAGGACTGTGGCATCTGAACTTGGCCACAGAGGTATGAAATTTCTAAGAAATTCCTTCCCACCTATTAAGTCTAGCAGGGGAAGCTATGCTCTACCTCCTATCATTTCCGTCAACACATTATAAAAAGATTTCTTTTAACCTTTCAAAGCTTTCCAGACAAAATTGCGGCTTCTAAATTATATTCTTTCATTAATTTCCATTGTACTAAAGAACAATGTAATGATTTTACAATTTTGATTTTAATTTAAGACTTTTTATACATTGCTTTCTTCTTGAAAAACATTAATAAGTTGCCCATAAGTTTATAAATGCTCCTAAAGGGGCAAATCCACACCACCACCTACAGATGGTGGGATGGGAACTCTTCACTGCTTGCCCAGAGGAAAAAATGTGCAGGTGAGCACATGACTCTTTCGCCACATGAACAACTTCTGAAGCTGCCTTGTGCATTCTGATAGTTGGTCCACCTAACCATAAACCGGGGGGGGGGGCCTTCTGCATTCAAGGTATGTGCTCTACCTCTCAGCAATGCCCCCTCCCCATTTCTATGCATCCCATCAACACACACTCACTACTGAAGAAGGAGGATGGCGGCGGCAGCAATGATGAAGGCTTGACCCCATGTTGGGAGCTGTTTCCTCCCAAAACATTAACAGGATGAAATGCAAGACCCTGGTCCCTCTGATGTTCACACACAAGAGACATAGCATTTAAAGAGGAACAACGTTGTAGGAGGATTAAACTGTGATACTCACCAAGCTCTGCAGCAAGTATTCCAAGATCCCTTGGCTGAGTAAACCTACACTTGCAGGGCCTGCAAGAACACTAAAAATGAAACACGTGCATCGAAGCTGCTGCATTACATTTTTTAAAAGTCACTTCTAAAGAGCTTAATGTACAACTCTGCCCTCCCTGATATCTTGTGCTCTATAGGCAGAAGGCATTGTGCAAGAAAGAAAGAAGCCAAGTATATTTAGTTTTGCTTTAAAAACAACAACAGGAAAAGCCAATTTTTTAAAAAATACAGTAATACTGCATCTTGAGCACATGTAACTTGTGTAATTTCAACCATAGCTGGCAAAGCCTACTCAGTGTGCTGGCTTCAGAAGGCAAGGGATGCTTGTACAGGGGCAGTTCCAAGGGTTTGGGTAAGATGCAATCGTACTGTGCTTAAAAGGATCTCAGAAAGCTAGAGTCCACAGATAAGTTCACAAGATGCCATGAAGGTAATATCCATCCCCTTGTTGTTAGTATTAACCTCCAGCAGTCAGCTGTATATTGGATGCAGGCAGGAGTCCACAATTTTCGCTAGGTGTGACAGCCAAGTATTGTTCCTACTGGACACTTCACACACCCTACTACACAAAGTATGTACAGCCCCCTTGTATTTACTGCCCCTAGTAAGGGGGATGCAAATGGAGGAAGAGCAGGAGGTGTATTGCAACCCCCCCAACTGTAACCCGTAACAGTAAGTGTGCATTCCAGCAAAACAACACAGCCTGACACTACTTTCAAAGATGAACTATTTGCTTTCTGGTGTTCCCAGCATTATTTATAAAAAAGATGTTGCCTACTGTAGAAGAATACATTGCAGACACCCTGCTGGGCATCATTGATGATCTGGAGACCACAGCTGTGGGTGCCTGGGTGCAGCTGAACAAAACATTTTAAAGACTTGTTGATTTCAATCAGGGAGTTAATGTTCTAAGCACTGCCCCAGGATATTGAGGGCGTACTCTTGATAATGATGGGAGTTACACGCAACGTATTTACACCAGATCACCTGTGGCCTGAGCAGAGACTGGAGGGGAGAATCTAGAACAAAACAAAGCAGGGTGCCTAAGTTAATAACCCCCACAGTTACATAAAAACATTAAAAATCCTTCTTACCTGCAAGTTTTTCTGCCAAACAGCCCAGTACTGCTGTTGTGTTCCGGTGTTTGGCAGGATGACAGGCATCCTGGCAAGCAACAGCTCCACTTAAACTTAATATTTCCGTTAACTTCTGCAATGCATCCTAAACAAGACAAGTTAAAATGCTACTGAATAGTAGAACACTGAGAGACACAGTCCCTTCTCTTTATCTCAGCTCCAGACAGAACCATAGGATACTCCAATTATCTCCACGATACTCTAATTAAAATTTAAGTTATTTGTTGATTCAGGAAATTAGAAATTGTAACCACTGGGAAAAAACATAGGTTCCCTATTTTTGCATGTGCAAAACCTCGTTTAACAGCTTCTGTTAGAAAAACAGCAACTCACATCCACAAAACTGCAAGGACTATCAAGACACTAAATTAGTAGTCACAGGTTTTTAAGAAGTTAGGAAATACTTCTTCCTCCTTCAAAAGTAATTCACTGTAAAACAATATATAGCTGCAATCCTAAAATCTCTCACTCTGGAGTTGTGCCACTGAAACCAGTGGGATAAATCCAGCATAAGCTATTTAAGAACCTTGGCCAAAGTAAAGCACACCAGCCATTCTGCAACGTGTTGTTTCCTTCAACTCTTTCTTTAGTCATATGATGAGAGGAGACTCAATGAATCATATTTTTGGAAGGAGAGAGGGCCCAAGAGAAATCTTAAAGTGCCTGGGTTTTGCAGTGTAACTTTTGGTCTCATGGTACACTTATACAAAGTTGACTAAGCAATGCACACTAGGGGAAAAAAGAATTCTTTCTGACTTCTCTAGTCTTGCTATACCTGTAGATATTCTAATGTATTTCATAGTTCATACAGAAAGATTTATGGGCACAAAGTCTATATATTCAGCATCTTTACAAAATGGTGGAGCATACATGAATTCTCAGTTTGGACAATAGAGTGTTTATACAACTCTCTGCATGTGTCTCTGTGTGTGCTCACCAGGACAAGCTTTCCATCCAATTACTTTCAGTTGTGTTTTGAAACTTTTGTTCAGGAAATTGTTGATGTGAAAATATTGTTTCTTAAGATGTTCACTGTTAAAAAGTTTGGTCAGAATCAGTTCGAAAGTAGGGGATGCTACATGCTGTTGTAATAAGGTTACCAAGTCTACATGCATTTACTTTACTTACTTTCGTTGGCAATGGACACTCATCCAAAAGCAAAGTTATAACAGCTGGTCCCAAAGGATCTTCTAATGGAATAACTCTAATTAAGGACTGGACAACTTCCAGCCAGCCTTCATCTGTCAATCACAAAACAGAGGCAACTGTCTTAGACTGGTAACAATAGATGGAGACAATAATCATACATGAATCACAAGTATGATTTCATTAGCATTTTAACAATTCATCTGAACAACACAGCACAGTTAACAAGCAGCTGCTAATCTAGACAGCAATAGCAGGACAAACTCAGCTCCTGGAGATAGGGCAAATATTCATAGCTCCAGGGATTAATGTTAGGACAAGTTCACACATGCATATTTCTTACTCAACTGCAATACCTAGTGAAGACTCATAAGTACAATAAATAGCAATAACAATAACAATACCACCAACACTGAGCATTAACACTTCTCAGTGAAGGCAAGTCACAAATTCAGCTGCATTTTGTAACATGATGTTTATGCACAGTCAATGCCATGAGTTTCTATAGCATAGAAATAAGGTGAGATTTTGCTCCCTCTCTGAAGTTCCTTTAGTTAATGGGAGCCACTAATGACTGAACCAGATCCATCTCTGCAAAACCTCCATCCCTTGGTATGAACACTGATTTGTAACAGAATGTAGGAACTGGCTTCTGTAGGTAATGATTAGTGAAGTAGGATGGAGGTTTAATACATTATCTCTTGCAAAGCCAGCTCCAGAGTTATTTTATAAGAGGCAAAAGATCAGAAACACACCACCCTTCCTTCTCAAACTATGGCTTAAGTTTAAGAAAGGCACACAGGAGATGGAATGCAACAAAGGTACACACTGCCTTTCCCAAACTGGTTCCCAGCAGTCTCCTTCTCCAACAGTAGGACACAGAGAGGAATTTGTGAATAGGCTGTTATATTTCTTATCATTTATGTATAAAGATCATCTATAACTTGCTAATGAAACAGGAAACTCTCACAAGTTTCTGCTCTTGAAGAACATTTTAATTGATCAATTAGTGACATTTTCTTCAAGTACCTCACCAAGGAAGGTAGGGGAAAGTCAAAGTGACTGAGGCCTAAAGGCTGCATTGCAGAGCAAGGCATCGTCAGAGCCATAATTGACATTACTGTCTAGATGCTTTTATTTTGTTTCCCACATGTTAAGTACAGCACCAATTTAGAAGAATTACATGTAATAAAGTCCAAAGGACTTTGGACACTGAATTTAAAGGAGGGGAAATGTAGCTCGAGTCCTTTTTAGAGTTAAAGGGGTATAATTTTTTTATGAGGAAAATAAAGGATGATAAACTGTTTGTGTCATGGAAATCCACTGCATCAGACATGAAACTGATCTGCCTCTAGCTGTTCTAAAGAGTTACTCTCAAGTCTTCAGTTACATCTTTAGGAATTGTGCTCCTTAAAACCACAGCTGCATGAGCAGGTGTGGTATTTTAAGCAGCTCCAGAACTGGGGAATTCAGACATCTACAGTTGCTCCAGGCAAGAATGCTTAAAAGGTATAGTGGCCCGGAGCCAACTTCACCCACCTGGTATGCTGAATGGGGATGACAGGAACTTTAGCCCAAAATATCTGGAGGGCACTAGGTTGGTGAAGACTGGTCTAGAGATATCAATACACATTTGGGGACACTCTTCCCTTCTCCTGCAAGGTTCCTCAGTATTTAATTAACATTTTCCTTTTAATTTGGAAGCAAACTATTCCCCTAGTTACTCCAAGGCCTGTTTACTAGCTCACTGTAAAACCAAAATAAGCCTGTTAGCTTTAGCCTCGTGGCAGCTGGCAGGCGGATTTTGCAACAGCATACCTCATAAATTTAGCCAGATTAGACAGGTACACATATTAAGCTAATTACAATTTTACCAAGCTCATTGTCAAGTGGCAGTATTATTTAGGTAATCACTGTAAAATTGCCTCAACACTTGGAAATAAACATGCAGTGCGACTCTTAAGCTTCTTTACAGAGCTAAACGGTTTCTTAGTAGATTGCAACTGGAGTGCCACACAAGAGCAGGGAGGTACCTGTTTCAGCCATTTCATGCAAAGTCATCATTGAATAAGGAGGTTCCTGATCACTGGAAGAAAACACAAGACAAAAAGGTTACATTAATCATTATCAAAGTTGGCACACTCATACCAGCTGATAATGAAGAGCAATGCAGCAGATCCACGACTGTTTAACAGTCAACTAAGTTCCATGGTTTCTATCCAATGTTAATTTTATTCAGAGTAGAACCAATAAAACGACTGGACATGAGTAACTTAGGTCCATGTAATTCGATAAGTCTATTCTGAGTAGAACCTGGTTGGATATAGTCTCCTATCTGTAATGAAGAAGAATAACTATCATATTTGTTTACTGAATAGGTTTTTATGCCACCCTTCCTCTAAGGAACTCAGAGGGGCATACACGGCCACCTGTTTATCTTCTTAACAACCTTGTGAGGGAGGTTAGGCTGAGAGCCAGTGATTGTCATGGCAACCCTGAGCCAAACCTTGGCTGATAAGGACTTTGAACCTTCTCTCTTCACTACTTCCCCAGAAAATGTTTGCTAGGCCAAAGTCACATCATCAAGTACAGAACCATAGGACTGAAATCCAGGGATGTACATGTACAGATGTGCCTGAAGGACATTTATCAGTCCTACAACAAACCGGAAGTAGAACTTTATACAATGTGGGGAACACAATGGCTTTGCAGTGGTGCAGTCATCTAGAGTGAACATGAAAACAAAGACCCTGACTTGGCATACAAAAACTCTTATTGCACGCAGCAGGGCTTCTCTAGACAATTGCCATAATCAGCACCATACCCCAGGGTTCAATGGCCAGAAACCTTCATCTGTATCATTAATTTAAGAGACGGTTGGAAGCCTTCCAGTGAAAGGCACTCCCCTGCCTATTAGAAGAAACAAGAAAGCTGTTATGGCGGTTTGCCATTAAAACTAGAACCTGGCAGGCCAAACATCTACTGGAACGAAAAACATTCTTGGTCATGTGGTGGAAAGTATAGAGGCCAAATGGACCTCCCAAGATGGGGAGTTCCGTTATCCATAGAAAAAGCCACATCCCAGCCAGCTGCATCTCAGCCACCCTTGGAAGAAGAACAACAACCTCCCCAGCAAATCTAATGGAGCAGGCAGGTTGGTAAGAAAAGTGACTGAGCCCAAACCATTTAGGGATTTAAAGGTAATCATCAGCACACTGATTTTTGCTTGGAAATAAATTGGCAACCAGTGCAATCAGCTGTTGTGATACTTTGATGAGAATCCACTCACACTCTCACTGCCTCAGAGGATATTGCAATAATCCAAATTCTTAGGATAATGAGACAGTGCCAACACATTAATGTAGAATCTTTTCATTATTGCCACAGTTCCTAAAGGTATACCAAGTGCTTTTATGAAAGTATAAAAACACAGAGGTCCACACCCAAGGTTTAAAATATAAAGGGAAAGACCATTAAAGGAAAAAGAGGGAAGAGGGGCACAGTCCTCCATTCAGAACAGAAGACAGAGCACCTTGCACTCTGGCTCAAGGCCAGCTGCTACACACCAAAAGTGTTAACTGAACACAGCATGAAAGGGAATGGATGTTGTGGAGCACTGAATGACAGATGGCATGGAAGGAAGCAACAGAACACTTGCGATCCAATCTTGGGGTGTTGGGCTGGGGGGGGGCAGAGCGGGGAATCACAAAACTATTTTCCACTTGACCATTTGTGGACAATATGTTCTATACACAGGACTGAATTCCCACTGGCTAAGAATTCTACCAAGTGCTTTCCCTAGTAACTTGTTAGTAGACATGCCCCTTCCAGTCCCCAGGTGAGGGAGTAGAAACAAAGTTTGGGACTTAGACTAGAGAGACCTGGGTTCAAAACCCTGCCAAGCCATTGAGCACACTGGGTAGCCTTGGGCCAGTTGATAACCCCTGGATGCTACTTTGAGCTCGTTAAAGGAAAAATAGGATCCAAGCAGGATGCACTTTTACTATTGCTAGAAAATCCCCCAAAATAACCTACTCTTTTTGTAGCAAACGGTCTGTTAGTTTATTCAGGTCAGCAACCCCCCCCCTCCAAGTTAAAACAATACAATGTTTATAGCCATGCTTCAACAAGATAGTCCTGAAAGCAATGGAACCCAATTCTGTTCTGTATTCTGTTCAAGTGGGAGAGTCATTCATTTTGTTCTTAGCACAAGGCAGGTGGGCACAGACGTCATTAACCTCAAAGAAGTGGCATAGGAGAAGCATTGTACTGCTGAGGTTCAATCCAAGTAAACTATAATGCTTGAGAAGAGAGGTGGAAATGCATTCCATTGTGCCCAGAAGCTTCTGTTTATGCATTACGTTTATACCCAGTTTTTCCCTCCACAACAAAATGCAAGGCTTTTCACAAAGGATTTCCAGGCAGTCTTGAAGTCAAACCCTAATCAGACCCAGACCCTCTTTGCTTCAACAAGGTGGGGGCATCATGTGCCTTCAGACTGTGGCCTAGGACAAACAGAAGCTCTAGTCTGTGCCAGAAAGCGCACCAGACATTTGGAGATGGCAGATAGCAAAGAATGAAGTGATTATTTAAGGAGTTATGAAAGAGCATTTTTGACAGCAGCTCAGATAATAAAGCAGGAAGGAAACTGTCAACACCCTTGTTGATGTTTAAGATACTACAAAGATAACTCAAACTGACAATGAATAATGACGATTTTAATCAGGAAAGGAAGCATTAAGGACGATTTTGTTGGTGCTGTTGCTATGATATGTAGCAGTGGCTCCTCTGCCATTGGAAGGGTGTGAATGTGATCATGTCTCTCTCCCTCCTCAGTAAACTTTGCTTGCCTGGGATATTCCTTCCTTTGCCTGTCTCTAGTCCCCTGTCCCCAACCACTCCCAATGTGCTCATGGTTCAACAGGGATATTCAGATCCAATTCAAACATCACAAGCTGTGCCACCAGAGAATGCACCCAGGCACCACTTATTTGAAAGTGGCTTTATTGCTTCACCCTACTCAGAATCTTTCCACTTATCATTAACCATTATGTAAACATTTGTAAGAACTGGCACAGCACATATAACACCGGAGCAGCCCTGCTGGACCAGACCAAGCCCAGATTCCTGTTTCCTGAAGTGCTCAGCCAGATGCTTATGGAAAGTCCACAAGCAGGATAAGGGAATCAGCCATTTCTGGCTGTTGTTCCAAGCAATGGGCAAAATTGGGCTTTATTTGATTCTGAAAGTATCATCATGACAGGTAGCCACTGGGAGCCTTATTATCTATCATTAATAATAATAATAATAATAATAATAATTAAATTTCTATACTGCTCTTCATGTCTATTCCTCCTTTAAACTCCTTTCAATCTGGAGATTTGGAAGGGGCAGACCTTCCAAATGCATGCTTCTGCAGAAGCAAGTCAACTCAAAGTCAGGGGACAAGAACAAGTTGTGCCCCCCACCTCTCCATGAAGGCATCTCCAACTGCTGAGTTAGGAAAGGGGTCAGAGAAAAGCCTCCCTAAATAACTGCCTCCTTAGCATGTGCTGCCCAATCTTATAATGCACTGCCAATTGGTTAACAAATCCCAACAGCATTTACTAGCACTATCAGGGTGTCACCTTCCGTCCCAAAGGAAATCTTTCTTTTGCCATCAAAGGTGGCAGAACTACCTCTGGCCTCCAAAGACCTTATGCAGCTTCTTGTATATTGCTTTTGTGTCTGCTGAAACTGTAGAAACTGTAGAAGTCTGTAGAAGTCTCAACATGACATAAAGACAGTTTGCCATTTGGCTCTACTCCCATGACTGGTGTAGGCATTGCAGTGGCTGCCACTCAACGGAATCAGGCAGTGTAAGGTTACAGGACCGAGTTGAATTTCACTGAAACAAACTTGGAAGTCAAAATGAACTGCTGGAGGGGTATTCAAAAAGCACAAGTGTTGCGAGGAGAAGCCAAGAGGAATCTACTATCTTATTCATGGGTTGTTCCTGAAACATCTGTAGACATTTCCAATTCCAACACAAAGTTGACCACTTTTATGCCACTGGAGGGGGACATTAGAGCAGTCTCCACAGATTGCAGCACAGTAATTTATAAGAGAAGGAAGGTACATCCATGGCAATATTTCTCTTCAGGAAGTACTTACTTGTCTACCAACGTCCGAATTACTGCTAGCGTGTCAAGTACTAATCCATCCACGTTATGTTTTTTCCTTCTTGGTTCATGTGGCCCCCGTCCCCGCCGGGGGGGCCTCACTGGGTCCCTTGGGTGGCTCCTGGAGTCCGATACAGGCACTCTGCTGTTCTCTGTCTGGCGACTTCTGGATTCTGCATTGTCTTCTACCCCACTGTCTTCCCGACAAACACAGGAGTTGCCCATGCTGCTAGCCCCCAAGGTTTGCAGCAAACAGGGAATGTGCTGTTCAAGGGTCAGCCGTAAACCTTGGAGAAGGCTCCTGCTCGCATAGAACACAACCAAAGCAACGACAATCATCTAGACAGTTTTAAAAGCAATGTTTTTTGGATCCTGAATTGCAGCTTTTGCATCATATGAGTCTGTAACAAGTGGAATGGGCAGGGAATGGCTGGGTTAGTGTCTGACATCATCACTGAAGATACACATTGGTCATCCAAAAGGAGGCCTGGAGGGTAAGAAAAAATACAAGTCCATCAACTTGGATTGAAATTGTAAACTAATGTGGCTAGCAAACAAGCTCCTTTGCAAGCAGGCAAACAATCCTAATTTCCCCTTCGGCATACCTTCGTGCCCTGCACCAGAAAGGGAACCTGTACCCTCCAGATGCTGGTGGATTCCCAACTCAAATCAGTCCCAGCTAGGTTCCCCAACCCTGCCTTAAACCCAACAGCTGATACCACAAAGAGGGAAAACTTGCTTCTTATCCTCAAATCTGCTAAGGCACCCAGTACTGCAATTCGGTCCCGTTCAGATACCCAGGGCTACAAAAATGCTAATCAACTGCAATTCCCTCCAATTATCCCCACCCTGAAGCATTCTGACATGCTGTCAGAGTTCTCAAAGTAAACTGAAGCAGGGGAGGGAGATGCATGTACACACAGTTCCTGGGGAAGGCTCAAACTGCATCCAGATCCCCACCATCCTAAAACAAATGATCAATGTGAGGTTTCTTGAGGCAACCAGTAGTAAAGTCCTTCCCACTCCTTTGTGTGAGTCCAAAGCCAGCTGCAAGGGAGTTGGGTCACTGAGAAATGCAGGTAGAGTGTGCAGCCAGTCTAGAGCTAGAAAAATATTTCTGTTTCTCCAGGAGCCAGCCTCAAGTAAAAAAAAAAAAGAGAGAGATCAGTTTACTAAGTGGTTATAAAACAAACAAACAAGGAGCCAGACACCTATGGATTTCCACCTAGCCCTCCATATAACACGTTACCTACGGTATTCTACTATGCTTTATTTAAAATTAAGTGTATTATATTCCAGACAGCTTACCAAAAATTAAAATGTTACCTAACTATCAAAAAGCAGGGTAAAACCCCACACACAATTCAAGTTCCCCAGTCAGTTTCCATTATGCCCTGCAACAAATGGCAATTTGTCAACCAATGGGGAAAATGGCACATAAAGGTCTATGAAGAATTATCTTGCTCTGAAGAGAGTGGAGTCTGGTAAGCTGCCCAGGTCCAGCTCCCAGTGGTGGCCCCTCCCTCCTCCAAGTGTCACCCAGGGAATCTTTGCAGAACCGCTCACTCTGCAGCAGAGTAGAAAACAAGTTACTGTCACAGCTTCTTCTAAGCAAACAGTAGCCTTGTGCATTTGGCTGTTGTTGTTTAAAAAAAAATCAGTTATTATTATTGTAATAATGTTTATATAAACTGTTTTGTGATGTCTGTCTGAAAACCAGCATAGAAACACCTTAAATAAATAAGACCAGGCCAGTGGAAGGAGGAGAGTGATGGGGATGGTGGAGGGCTCAGAACTTGCCTCCCAAAAGTAAGCCAGATGCTTGCACTGGCACTAAGTTGGCTGCCATATTTGGGCAACCATAAATCTCTTCTGAGCACAGGGTGGCAAAAGGAGGAAGAGATGTAACTTCATGACTTCATGACGCACGGCCCTGCACAGTGAATGACTGGAATGCATCAACTGGCTTAATTAAAAAATGCAAGACGTTTGTAAATCTTTAAAAGACAGCAGGGAAGAGTGATACTGAGAGCTGAAATTTCCACATAGGTTGCTCCTTCCTTCCTTTAGACCAATTCACACCACTATATTTTGAGTGGCATAGCTGTAACTATCAAAATACATTGGTACCTCTGGTTGCGAACGGGATCCATTCCAGAGCCCTGTTTGCAACAGGAGCAGAACGCAACATGAAGCGCTGCGTTTGCGCATGTGTGCGGAGTGATTTGGCGCTTCTGCGCATGCGCAAACCACTGAAGTAACCCGTTCTGGTACTTCTGGGTTCGGCGCATTCGTATCCTGTGACGAACGCAACCCGCAGCTATCGTAACTAGAGGTATGACTGTAACCTGCTTTTGTGAAACCACCACTTATAAAAGCTTAGTCATAATATGAAAACTACAATTTAATGGAACAAGGTACAATTTACCTGGATGATTATCAAACCAAAAGCCTACCTGCTGAGTAAGGTGTAGGAAGTACTAATCTATGTGAAAGCTCACATTTAGCCCCGTGATTACTAAAACCCAAGCTTTCCACAGGAAACTGTCTTATTCCAAGTCAGACCATTGGTCCATATAGCTCTACTGATTAAATATAGAAAGTAAGTGATGGTCAATGATTAGTCATATTGATTCATCATACATGAAATATACCATTCTCGTGTATGACTGATATATATAATCACACAGCCTGAAAGTCAGTATATTTAGATCATCCAGCACATCAGTGCGTAAGGCAGAAGAAGGGGAGGAACTCAGCTTCACAGATTCCTAGAGGCTGAAGCATCAAGTCAATCATCTTGAAACTTCATAATTCACAACAACCCATGAAATGACTGTGCACCCAGGATGAAGGTACACTGATACAAAATATTAAAGTTGTTCCTCTGCCTTATTTTTTCCTAAACTGATACAGGCTGTACAACAGCATGCATAATTTGGTTTTAAAGCACAATGTCCACGTTTCTCTTAAAATCACGAGGAGCCAGCTCATGGTGTAAAGCCAGTGAATTAGCACAGCACTTGGGATGGAGACTCTCAACTAACAAGTGAGGAGCTTATCACTCTCCTCAGTTTGCCAGGCTATTCTTTCCTGAAAAAGAAGTTCTACACATGCTGCAAAGACAAAGATAAGCTGCAAATGCAAAGTTAAGTAGCCGTTACAGAAAGCAAAACTGGTGTTGGGCACTCAATACATGGGCTAAACAAGTTATCTGTGCACCAGCTATCTTACAGCTCACAGTAAACAGTCTATGTAACCCTCAGCTGCCGCCCCACCTTAATGCACTTTAGATATATACACATTAGAAAAGCTAATTTGATTGAAGTGACTTTGCAGAGGCAAAGCCTGTATTTTTCCTGTATTTTTCACTTAAGTACAAGTACATCAACACTGCCAACCAATTTCTAGCTTCTTGTTTGTTTAAGCTTTGTCTCAAATATGCCACATATCCCCTTACCCCTAACAGAGACAGAACATTTTTGCCAATGTGGAAGCTATGAGTCAGTCCATTGTGAAAAGACATGGGGAGTTGGGGGGGGGAACTGAAGTGTATGCAACACCTTTCCTTATCAGCTCTAAACTTACTGTACAGTGGTACCCCGCAAGACGAAATTAATTCGTTCCGCAAGACTTTTCGTCTTGCGAAAATTTCGTCTTGCGAGGCACCTTTTCCCATAGGAACGCATTAAAATTTAATTAATGCGTTCCTATGGGAAAAAAAGTCCGGGGGCCCCTCCCGACCGGCACCGGAGCCAAGCCAAGCCGCGTTTTAAGACTGCAGTGAGCGAACAGCAGCGCTGCTGTTCGCTCGCTTCAGTCTTAAAACACGGCGCCGCGGCTCCGGGAGGGAGGGAGGGGGCCGTGGGATGATGCCCGACATCGGGCATGATCCCACGGCCCCCTCCCGACCGGCACCGGAGCTCCGCGGTGCTGTGTTTTAAGACTGCAGCGATCGCTGCAGTCTTAAAACGCAGCTCCGCGGCTCCGGGAGGGAGGGAGGGGGCCGTGGGATGATGCCCGACATCGGGCATCATCCCACGGCCCCCTCCCGACCGGCACCGGAGCTCCGCGGTGCTGTGTTTTAAGACTGCAGCGATCGCTGCAGTCTTAAAACGCAGCTCCGCGGCTCCGGGAGGGAGGGAGGGGGCCGTGGGATGATGCCCGACATCGGGCATCATCCCACGGCCCCCTCCCGACCGGCAGCGGAGCTCCGCGGTGCTGTGTTTTAAGACTGCAGCGATCGCTGCAGTCTTAAAACGCAGCTCCGCGGCTCCGGGAGGGAGGGAGGGGGCCGTGGGATGATGCCCGACATCGGGCATGATCCCACGGCCCCCTCCCGACCGGCACCAGAGCTCCGCGGTGCTGTGTTTTAAGACTGCAGTGATCGCTGCAGTCTTAAAACGCAGCTCCGCGGCTCCGGGAGGGAGGGAGGGGGCCGTGGGATGGTGCCCGACATCGGGCATGATCCCACGGCCCCCTCCCGACCGGCAGCGGAGCTCCGCGGTGCTGCGTTTTAAGACTGCAGCGATCACTGAAAACGCAGCTCCGCGGCTCCGGGAGGGAGGGAGGGGGCCGTGGGATCATGCCCGACATTGGGCACGATCCCACGGCCCCCTCCCGACCGGCACCGGAGCTCCGCGCCGCCGAGTTTTAAGACTTCAACGATCGTTGCAGTCTTAAAACGCAGCGGCGGGGTTCCGGGAAGGAGGGAGAGGGCCGTGGGATCATGCCCGACATCGGGCACGATCCCACGGCCCCCTCCCGACCGGCAGCGGAGCTTACCTTTTCGCTGCGGTCGGGAGGGATGTTGTCCGCGTCTGCCATTTTGGATCGACTGCGCATGCACAGTCGATCCAAATTGGCGGACGCGGACATCACCCCTCCCGACCAGAGCGAAAAGGTAAGCCAGCTTACAGTGGTACCTCGCCAGACGAATTCGTCTTGCGAAAAACAGGCATAGACGAATTCGTCTTGCGAGTCAACTAAAAACTCGCAAAACCCTTTCGTTTTGCGAGTTTTTCGTCTAGCGAGGCATTCGTCTTGCGGGGTACCACTGTACCTCTGTAAGAGAACAAAATGTATAGCATGACGTTCAACTACCCTGTCTGATCATCACAAGGATTTCTGTTTGCTTAACATGACTTTCCAGCCTCCTCCCCCTCGTGTGCCCTGTGCCCTTGCCAAATCTGCTCAGGAGTGTTAGGGGAAACCCTAGAACAGACTTAGGTGACACATAGTGGGAGGGGGGGCATAACATTCTGTTGCGCAAGCAGAAATCCTTGCACTGATGAGACAAGGTAGTTAAACACTGGAGTAAATTTGTGGAGTATCTAAGATCGAACAGAGGAAGTTTAAAAACACTTGTAGGACTGGAATAAACCTTTGACAAAGACCAATAAGGATGTAATATGAACTGCGCGACAAAATTGGACTAGAAAACCTGTTGACGTGGAGGAGGGGAGTCAGTGCTCGGTAGAGCTATAGTATTGCATTGTCTATTAGATATGATTATTTGTTGTAATTTGTTATTTTTTTGGAAAAACAATAAAAATTTAATAAATAAAAAAAGGTAGTTAAACACCATCCATCCAATGCATTTTGTTCATGTAGTACTGGATACAATCCATTATGTATAACTTAGCACATAAAATTGTGCTGTTATATATATTTATAAATTTATAAAATGTAGAAATATAGCTGCCTTAATTTTGCTGAAACAAATAATTTCCAAACCAACATCCAATAAGATTCACAGCCCTACATAGTTGCAGTAACTTACTGTATGCACAAACCAGTGTGTTAGTGGCCAAGAAATGCATTGGGAACCAAGGGTATCATTCACAGGTCTGGAAAGCATTGCACAGTACAACTTAGGAAAAAAACACAACAACTTCCAACAGGGGCATACCCAGGATCAAAACTAGGGGGGGGGGGGGCAAGCCATGGTTGTTCATGTTGTGACATTTCAGCACAGAAAGGCAAATTAAACCAAAATTTTAGGAAAATTATATATAATTATAGCAGTGCTTTATTGCAGTAGTTATTACAATTATTTGCTTGAATTTTTTTTAAATTTTTATTCTAGTTACATGTCTTATACCAGGGGTGGCCAACTCCCAAGAGACTGTTCAGCAGTGATCTACCCCCGTTTTTTGGGGTTCAGCTCAAAGTTGTTGACCTTTTTGGGGGATGAGAAATGCCCCATTTTTTAGGGGTTCGGTTCGTTTTTAGATTACTGACCACATTATGTAAACAGCAAACAAAAACAGCTTCAAAAACCAGAAAAACTTTACCCCCCAAACAGAAAGCCCCAAATGGCTGGAAAACTCAGTTTCCCAGGATCCTCAGCCCTCGCAAAGGAACTACTCACCATGCAAGGGAACTAAGTTTCCAAAGCTCCCTTGCAACGATCAGCCAGTGCAACACACACACACACACACAGTGTCGCCAAGAGCTCTATTGTTATTGAGATTTTGGGAGGGGGATAAAGACCAGTAGTTTTTAGGAGAGCTTTTTTTCCCCTTTTAGGCTGCCGATAACCATTTAATTTTTATTTTTATTTGCTTCTAGAGGGGGGCAGTTGCCCCCCTGCCCCGCCCATGACTTCCAAGCTTTAATTTGGACATAGCAAGGGTTTTTAGCCCTACTATCAGCAGGCCTTGCCTGATCTGTCTGTCAGACAGTTCAAGAACTCCCTTCAAATAGCCAGCATGCTTTTGGTCACCTCTGCTTATCAGAGGAACACACACATTGGGAAGTGCTAATACTGATGAAAACTAGACTTGGCCAAGGCTAGTTCTGTGAATCAAGGAAGCAGCACGAGGACTCCCAACTACAAGCCTCTTTCAGCTGCTCTCTGTTAACTACTACAGTACATGTATTTTTAGCAACATGTTTGCCAACTGATTGCATCAGACACAAATTCTTCCAGCAAGAGTTCTATTTTTGTGGGCTCCAGGCACAACACTAGAAATAAATACCTTTTGACACCTGATACTCTCCTTTTCTTAGCGCGTACGTACGTGTACACACACACACACACACACACACACACAGAGAGAGAGAGAGAGAGAGAATGCCTACTATGAGCCAGTGTAACAAAATAAAGACTTATAAGAACACTTAATTTTTCTATACAATATAGTACTCAATTTCCCAGAAATTCTAGGAAAGAACTGCCACCCTTTGTGAAAAAAGCTGGTCTCCTCATTGAATAGCTAACCTCCCCCTATATTCCGATTCATAATATTAAAAAGTGCAGAATTATAGCTTCTGCAAACACAGGCGTATACCACTTGCAACAGAATATGAAGCATGCAAATTTGGTTCCTTAATTTACTGAACCATTCTAACTATAGAATGCACATTTCCCATTTCCCCTTGTGCACTGCCTGAAATAAAAAGCTGAACAGGCTTGCTCCACAGGCACTATTTCTATGGGAAGGTCTCCAATAAAAAGACATCCACGCTCGTAATTTTAACATGTTATCCAATGTAACGCACGACAGCTATATGATCATCCCACCAAATTTTCCTGGTCGAAACAACTCGGCAGAGGTGGTCAGCTAACAACTTGGCTGGAAATGGTTTGAGCGCAGGAGCCTCTAGAGTAAGGAGGGAAGGAATCAATGATTCACAGCCTCAAGTGTTTCCTTACACTCAACCATAATCACCTCATTGTGGAAAAACCCTGCCCACTCTGAATTCTTGCCAAGAAGCCAAAGTTGAATACTGTACAGGGATGACTTCAACCTTTCAGTTTCCAGTCTTAACTCAGTAATAGCTGGATTTTTCCCTCACCCATCGTAAATTCATAAAACCCATAGCTCCAAGAGAACCAACTCACAAAAAGTTAACACAGAGATACTGTTTGCATTTCAAAGAGAGAGAAAATGTGGCTTGACTGTTTCTGCAAAGAAAACAAGAATGCCCATGTGCAAACTGGATTTTGGGTCTGGTTAAACCTTCCTATCATACTATGCCAGAAATTTCTTTGCATTCTGTTATTAAACTTGCCTGAATCAGAAAGTGCTTGGCAATTTTCTGAAGTGTAAAAATTACTGTTTAAAAACCAAACAGTAATATGCAATTATAAGAACCTTATTTTTGGTTTTCTAAGTGTAAGTTTGCAACTGGAACCTGAGAAGTTTCTGTTTTGGAGACTCAATGGTCCCCATGTACAAGCTTCCCCAGACCCTCCATTTAAAACAAAAATTAGCCCTACTGACAGAACACCAAGTATTCATTTGCTTTATGACCAAGAATGGTACAGTCTAAATCTTAGATTATATTTGGGGTTACTCTCTTCAAATCCTACTTCCTAGAAATGGGGAAGCAAACATTGCAAATCATCTTTCATGTATGATTGACATCAGTTTTATCCACAATCCAAACATAGTGTTTGCTGATGTGTAGGTCATAAGTGCAGAGGGGTTTCTTAAATGGAGAAATGTATCTGCAGTGCTTGGCTTGGAAGTGGGAAGTACAAGTACAGCAAACACAATGCAAGGAAAGCTTGGCCATTTCTTCAACTTTGTTTTCTAAATGAAGTAAAATAAGCAAGAGAATTATATCTCTAGTCTAGGGCATTAGAAAATTTCCTTATGCAAATCATTCCACATTATCAGGAACACATTAACATGAAACTCAGCTAAAAGGTTTAGAAGAGTATAATTTCATTAAATCTCCTATGGAAGCCAATTCTCAAGTTTGGGTCACAATCATATGACATACTTTTAAGAAAAGGTGGGGGAATTAATTAATTCATTGATGGGTTTAATTTCTTACCTAGTCTTCACCATAAGGTCTGAGAGAGTGTTAAAACAATATAATATACAATTATAAAAATGGATAAAATTGCTCTAATTATAAAACTAGTAAAACCATTTTTAAAAAACAGGGCAGAATGCTATAAATTCAACAAAAGAGATGGGTCCCACAAAGCAGAATTAAAACTCAGGGTTAAGAGGTGCATCTTCAGCTGTACAATAAATATTCCAGACACATTTCTGCAGGGAGAAAACTCCATAATTTAGGGCCTGCCACAAAGAGAGCCCTCTTTTGGACCTACATTTCTGACCAGTGGAAGTATTCAAATATTCTTCAAGGGATTCCACACACAGAGCACATTGCAATAGTCCAGTCTGAACAGTATCAGGGCGTAGATTACACTGGTAATCTCTCTCCAAAAGGGGCCATAGCTGGAAAAAAGGCACTCCAGGTCACCAAGGCTACCCAAACCTCCAGGGGCAGTAGTGAATCTAGGAGCACCTCCAAGCTACGAACCGGCTACTTCCAGGGGAGTGCAGCCCCATCCAGAACAGGTAATCTCCAACCTCCTAGACCCAGCAATTCAGAACACACAACATCTTTGTCTTCTCAGGATTCACCTTCAATTTACTGGCCCACATCTAGCCTCCAAGCACTGGTCTGCTATGGGTCATCACACACTTCTGTGTATCTGAATGATGCTGGAAAGTTGACTAGAAAGAAGCAATGCATTGGTGAAAAATAAGTTACCTCACTTATCCTCAATGTCGGCAGCTGATACCGTACAAAGGGGTAGGGCACACAATCTCCTACACTGCACCAACTGCTAGGAGCTGAAACAGACCAGGATAGAGAGTTCAGGAGATAGCCTCCTCAATGTAAGGGAGAGGTTCTAGCCAAGTGACTGACTCACTTGGGCAAAGGCTAGACTCACGAGGTGCAGGCAGCAGCCAAGGAGACCAAGCTTCACCACTACAGCTTTGTTCAATGCTAATTCTGGTTGGGGCAGGAAGACAGATTTCCTACCATTCCCTCTAGTCATTTAAGGTGTAGTAGCTCCACAGGCTACAAAACCAACTACACAGTGTGAGCTTCATGCGTTATGAATCCATTTGCATACCGAACTGATCAATTGTGCCCAGGCCAATGGACCATCCAGTCCCTATGGCAAAAATGCTTCTGTCTGAGCAATTGTTAAGTTCTTATTTATTCAAGTAATGGCAGGGGAAGCCCTAACGCTTCTGCCCCACAGTACAAAAATTCTTGGTCAAATAACCAAACCAAACCAAACCAAACCAAACCAAACCGTGTGTTGGATTTAGTCACACAAACTAGCAGGCATGACTAAAAAGTTGTTCCTGTGACTCAAGAGCAAGAGGATACAGACTAGAAACCTTATTTATACAAATATTGCTCATTGGGGCCTATATCCTGGACTCTCCCCACTGTACTACCAACCCTGTCCCACTTTATTCATAACCATCAGCAGAGAGCATCCCTCAGACTAATTAACAAAGATGATGTTTTCTCATGATATATCACTACAGGTGAAAAGTGTGTTTGCAGCAAGGATGTGAATAGTTGAAGAATCTATGAGGTAGGATGCAGTGTCTCTCTGCATACTCTGTTCACACATCACACTTGAATGAAAGGGTTCCTCTCACAAGGAACAGGACACCCAACGTGAGGGGCAGAAGGCAGGCTCCAGACAAACTAAGAACAAATCTCACTCAACTATTTTGTTTGGAATAAGACAAACCACCATCCCAGTTCAGATGACTTGCCAAGCCAAAACGTGGCTTAGCTCACAGTAGCACTAGAGGCGGAGCACCCTGGGAACCCATGCATTGATGCGAAGCCATGGTTTAGCATGAAGCTTAGCATCATGTGCAGAGTGAGGCACGATTCAAAACTCTGAGCAGCATGCCTTCCATCTCATAAAATGTGGGAGCAGAACACAGTTCTGCCCTTACCATCTAGGCAGCCAGCCACTTATCTCCCTTAGAAATAGCCTTGCTCATCTAAAGAATGAATTTCTAAACTCTTGATGATAGAAGTACATTTTTTTACTGAGTTTAAAATGAAGAAACACACTTCATTGTCAAACTTCTAAAGCGTGCAAGAGTAAGAATTACGCTACCTGTAGCCCAGCATATTCCTGCAAGAATTGTGCCTCCAAGCTTGCTTTTTGTCAGGCAGCAAACCCAGGGCACTGACTGGTGGAGGGATGCAACAGGCAACCTCTTCATGAAATCCCAAACAAAGACGAGGCAAAATTACCCACCTCCATAGAAGGTGGAAAAAGGAAAGCCAGAGGCCTCCCTTCAATGGATCATGCAGACTGCCTTCTGTGTCTCTTTATGTGGGTGGGCACTCTGGGCTCTCAAAAAGGTTTCTATAATTATGAAAGAACACATACGATTTGGGAATTAGTAATCTTAAAAGTGAGAGGAAATCAGCTGCTAGTCTCCCCTAGAAACTGCCTGGCTCATCACACAGCAGAACACTCACTCCAACCTGAAGTGCCTGTCGTCCTCCCTCATCCCCACCCTATTTTAGCAGACAACCTCCCCATAGCTTACCAGTATCATCTTATCTCCACAGGAAGATTCCTGTCCTTAGGCTTTCTCATATATGCCATTCCTCATTTTATTTCAAGTTTGCCCTAGTCCCCAGGAATCTCTTACTCATCGCCAGTACATCCCCAGGTCTCCAACATACTATTTTAAACTCTAAGGAAATCTCATTTTCTAGACAGACGTATTCAAGATTATATAGCAGGGATAGGGAACCTGTGGCCCTCCAGATTATGGTGGCTGCCAACATCCATCAGCTCTAGCCAGCAAGGCGAATGATTGGAGGACCACATACTCCTCATCCTTGTTACACAGTATGTTGCCAATTCATTCTTTCAAATTTTAAGTCACCATTCAACAAGATTACAAACAAAAACCTCTATTTTAAAACACTTCCAAAAGAATGCAGCAAAATTAAAACCATACCGGTAATTAAAACTTTAAAAATACAGCTCAGCAAGTGAACAAACAAACAAATCAATATTAGCAAAGAGGGTTAAGGGCTAGTAAAAGTCATGCTATTTTCCCCTCCATACTCAACACACTATTATATTTGGCAACAGAAAAGTGGCAGGAGTAGTTATTCCTTGAGGAGCAACAACCAGCCTCACTCATTTAGCTGCACCTATCACTAGGACAGAGGAGTGTTGAAAGTGAAGTTAGTTTTGTTTCATACTGGAGGAAGAAACTGAGAAGAAAATTGTAATCACCACAGATTTAAGCTTGGCCCAGCTCACCCACCATAATAAAGAGCAGGTCCATGTGGAATGTTGTTTATCTTCTTCCTACCAGCATGCAGAGGAACTATACCATGATCCCTGGTTTAGTATTACATAAAAAAACAGTGATCACTGTGATTTACTTTGCTCCAACAAAACATACCAAGCAAGCCAAGCACAAACCTTGGCTACAAACCTTGGCAAGCCAAGCACAAACCTTGGCGATTTGTTGGGAGTAAAATAAACCATGCAGCCTGGGTTCATGGTTTGCTTCTTCCACATGCAAGCAAGGAGGAGTAAGCAGGTGTGCTGAACTAGCGAAGGGTAAGCCACAGCTACATCGTGCTGGAATACTTTGCTTCACCCCCTCCCATGGCAGATACTACACATTCAAAGATTCCCGTTTCTTAAACCTCAGGCACAAAAATGACAAAGACCATTATCATTGCCTAAATAAGCAGCACCAATGTCCATAGCTACATCATTACAAATGATAACTGCTGCTACTTTAATTATAGTGCTTTAGAGCATTCAAACCACTTCACATAATTTTTTCTTAGCAAAGCAAAATAGGCAATCCTTCACAAGAAGGAAACTGGGCAGCTCACAATCCTCTACTACAGCAACCCAGAGGCAAGAAATGCTAGTACTGTACTGTATTAACATTGCTACTATGAAGCAGAACCCAGGTAAATGTGCTAGGGGAAAGAGTATGAATGTGTATGCACTAGAAAGCCATATTTCACAGAAGGGAGTCTATTTGTAAGAAGGGATATTTTACTCTCTGTGTTATACCCCGCCCCCAAGACCAAATTTCAGATTTCAATGCATTCTTTCAAAGGGGACTCGCCCTCCCTCAAAACATTTATCTGGGTCCTGTTAAATAACTGCTGCGTCAATGCCAGCATTTCTGACCTTCTGGGCTGCTGTCCTGGAGGATTCTGAGCTGTCAAATGCTACCTGCCTACTGAGAGAAATGCATGCAAAGTGCCCTGAAGAGCAGCACTTAAAACAGGAGCTTTCCTCACTGTTATTAATGACATCATAATTATGATTGCCACTATCATCGCAAACGACAACTTAGCGAGGGTAGCACTGTACTACAGCAACAGTATTTGTTAGTCTTTAAAGGTACCACAAGGCTCTTTTGTTTCTGCAACAGTCCAACACCACTACCCTTCAGAAAGCTGTTATCCTAATGTAAGCAATAACAATAATACTGTGTATCAATTGCATGCATGTGTGTTATCATGGAAATCAGATGCGGCTCAACTTTCTTGGCCTGAGGGCCACATTCACCCTTGGCCAACCCTCTGAGGGCTGCATGGCAGTGGTGGGTTTGGCCACCCCACACTCTTGTAAGTGTGTGCACCCTCACGCACACAGCCACCCCTTCTCAGGTAATCCATACCAAACAACTGTCCATTTCTACACCCATCAATCTGACATCTGAGGAAAAGTCTGAGGATTTGCAGGCTGACCAGGCTCAACCCACTTTAGTACTGTACTGCATCTACTTTAGTTCCAGTTTTCTTTTTGCTGTCACCACCCAAATTAGCAAAATCTTGTGGGGAGGGAAGGGAGAGAAAAAACTGCTGAGTGTGGTGGTGGTGGTGAGAGCAGATCAGGCCCCCAATCTGAGGGCTAGCCACCCATAATGTAAGCCATGTATTAGATACTAAAATCATGTAAGACCATGCATATGTATCATATGTATGTACACACTTGTGTCACTATCACCTGTGTATATATGTATATGCATACATACATACGTGTGGCTCAGTTATGCACATTTGTTATCATAGAGAGAGAGAGAGAGAGAGAGATTAAATAGATCACACACGCACAAAGGCATTGTACAAATGCAGGCTCCTTCCCACCTCCAGCCGCACTGCTAGGACTTTCATCATTGTCACAATTAATTAATTAAACCTTGGGGCGGGCTACAGCGTTAAGACACAATATTTAAAAAAAAGCAATTTAAGAGAAATTATCATCCCCCTGTGCGTTGGGCTTCTCCCCAGTCGCCCATCCACCCGCAGGGCCCTTTCTTCGCTCCTACTTCAAGATCAGGATCAGGCCCTGCCCTCCCCCCGCCCCTCCACTTCCTCCCCCGGCCCCCTCCTCTCCCTCTCCTTCCCCGCCAGGCGCCCCTCCCCTCAGCTCACCTCGGCCGCTCCACGCTGGCTGCCGCCTTCCATTCAGCCCGTCAAGGCCAGAGGAGAAGCGCCGTGTTGGCGGCGGGCAGAGGCGGGGCGGCCTCTTTGTGCCAACGCGCGCCTATTTCTCCACAGCCAGCGGCGGGAAGGAAAGGCGGCGGTGGCGGCGGCGGCGGAGCAAGAGGCCTCCGCGGACCCTCCCCGTTCCAAGAGCGAGCGCACCGCGGCTCCGCCCACCTCCCCGCCAGGCCGCCGCCGCTCCTCGCTCCGTATCCCCAAGGCAACTAGCCACGCCCCCTCCTCTTCGTCGCCTTCCACTCACGCGGCCCATTCTCAAATTGCTAGAAGCGAAGCTCCGCCCACGCCGCTCGGAAGGGAGGCTGGTCAATCCTAAACGCCGGCCTGTCCCTTCCCACCCCTATTTTTTTCCTAACCAACCCAGTCGCAGACACCGCTTTCAGGACTCGCTGGTTTGTTTGCGACGGAGGCCTTGGTTGGCTGGATCGATGGGTGAGGAAAAGGAACGCGGCGTCCGATTGGGTGACTCGGAGGCGGAAGAGGCGGGGAGACCGTGGGGGTAAAGGGGGCGGGGCTGTCATTGGTGCGGCCGGGACTCTGTCCACAAAGGTGGGCTCGGGAGGAAGAGGAAGGAAGGCCCCGCTGGAGGGGTCCATGGCGGAGAGGTGGGTGTCGCGGGTCGCCTTCCGGCTCTAGGAGGCCGTTGAGACTGGGGGGAGTGCGGGGATGGTAACTGGAATAGCGAAATTCTTTATTAATAATGAATGATAATTAAAATAAGTTATTAACAAGATATTCTATCCTAGTAGTAGTAGTAGTAGTGCTGTTATTTATTTAATGCCCGCCACTCACCCTTAGGCCACAAGGCGGCTTACAGCATTAAAACACAATTTAAAAGCAACTTATGGATGGACCCTCGTCCTTACAGTTTTCTTAAAATCGAATGTCTGGACCCACACAATGAATATTATTGATATAATACCGATGAAATACTGTTGATAGTAATGCCATTGTTTATTAATGCTATTACTTTAAAAAAATTATTTAAAGCAATATATAAAATTTATTTAAGAATAATTTTTCTCAAGGTGGCCTCTAGTTAATAGGATATGCATTTAAGAAGCAACATCTGCAGTTATTTTCAACTTAAAAACAGGAACTTAAAAGCCTTTTGCACACTCCCGTAAAAAGTCATATTACTGTTTCAGATGGGGAGTAGTTTAAAATCCAGCTTCTAATTTCAATTAAAAGCAGATTGATATAAAAAGGTTTTTAAAGCTTTCAAGCAAGGAGTGTTACATATGTAAGGCACCTTTGTTTGTTTAAGAGGGAACGTTGTGACATCTGTACCTTCCTCAGGTTGTGAACAGTAAGGGGGCAAGTAATTGCACTCATTGCAGTCTTTTTTTCTAACCAGGCAAACCTTTTTAAGTGTGAAGGAATTTGAGTGAAATAATTCACATTGATGACTGAGAGGTATTCTAGCTAAAGGGGTCAGTAAGGAGCCAGTAGGCCAGCCTTTTCTCAGGTGCAAACACTGGTTGACTTAATTCATGATTGGAGTCACCTGCTTGCTCAGAGCAGCTGCATCCTGACATTAAAAACTGCATGTTGGCTCAGCTCCTTCCTTTCATTACAAAGCTGTTTTATCACGTGTGCAACACCTGCAGATCCATTGCTGAAACTCCAAGGTCTATGTAAGATAAAATAAATTCTGCACTGAAAAATAAATGATGTAAGCAGTGCTTTTTTGTTCAATATATGTGTAATTTAGCTCAGCTTCCATTTTCTCATAATGGAGAATAAAATTCTATTGCTGCTCATGGAAGCGAGATGAGGTGATGGCCACCTTTTTAAAAGGGGGATTAGACAATTCAGTAGAAAACAAGAGGTCTGTCAATAACGACATGTCATGATGACTATATATTGCTGCCAAAATTTGTGATGGTGTCTCTCTCAATGGTTACTGGGAAGCAATAGCAGGAGATAGCTTTTGTTCCAATATCCTGCTTATTGACTTTCCAGAGGCATCACCGTGTTGCCCATTGTGGACTAGATATGACTTTAGTCTCGTATTGCAAGGCTCTTTAATGCAGTTCATATAATATCTATGAAGAAAAACATGGTATAGAGATGACTGCTATACAGACCCTGTAAGATACTAAATGATGTCTGTTTTTGACAAACACGTCCTTCTGTTTTGTTGCTGTGAACAGCAAATGGTATAAGCTTACGGATGATAGTCCTGACTTTTCTGTTAAGAAGGAACTCCTGCTTCTGATTAATGGGAAAAGTAGGAGACTAAATTTATCACTTCAGTCCATAGAACAGAGAGGGAATGTATCAGGTCCTCCACTAAACTTCCCCCAGGACACATTCTCTTTTCCATATCTATTGAATGCAGCAGATGTCTGGAAACTTAGCAGCACTGTGGGGTCACTTCTTCTACAACCCATTTGTGGCAAATGCTCCACATGTCAAGTCCAAGTAGGAGACAGTACCACTTTAGTGCTTGCTATAGGGCATAAACTGCCTCCTTCGTGCCTTCCAGTAGATGTAGGCAGGGATCTTGTAGGCATGCTTCTGACTCTAATTTATTTTTCACTAAGTTAGTCTACAATGTATGTGGACTGTGCCATTGCAGGGTGGGAATTTACCTTACTGAATATGTGAAATGTACCTCCCTCTAGAAAACTGTGTCAAGGAGATGGGGGTCTAGCCTATCCTTCTACCTGAAAACTAGTTTCCTATATATATGGATTATGTTAAGCATAATTTGCATGGCAGTGCACTGCATGACCAGTTCTATGCCAGAGTGTTCAGCATGTCACTTTGTAAGTAGGGAATAGAAACTGTCCTGATCCTAACTCTCTTCTCTGCACAGGCTGCTCCACAATGGATGGAGGAGAAGGTAGTGCCGACCTTGTGATTAACAAAAGGTTTGTGTCTGAAGCGGAGATAGAAGAGCGGCGCAAGCGAAGGCAGGAAGAGTGGGAAAAGGTTCGGAAACCCGAAGACCCTGAAGGTATTTGACTGCCGGTTGGGGAATTGCTGAATAGAGAGGTAGTAGGAGAGCTCAGACTACCATTACAATACCGATCAATCCTTCAAAGCCTGCTCTACCTGAAACTTCCACATGAGAGATTGTTGGAAGTTGGAAGTTATCCATCTTCACCTTTTCCTATCTAGCCACAGGTAGCTTATCTGTTGTCGTAGGATATTTTACCTCAGTAAAATGTTGCCAGAACATCATAGGCTTCCGGGAGACAGACTTTTTTCAACAGTCCGTAGTATAGTGGTACCTTGGTTCTCAAACGCCTTGGTATTCAAACATCTTGGAACCCAAACACTGCAAACCTGGAAGTAAGTGTTCTGGTTTGCAAACTTTTTTCGGAAGCCAAACATGCTCTGTTTTGAGTGTTACGCTTCCAGTTTGAGTGCCACACTTCCGCTTTGAGTGTTACGCTGAGGTCTGTCTGTTTTTGCTATTTTGAGTTTTTGTTTTTGTGACTGTGAAACCCAGTTCAGTTACTGATTGATTGATTGATTGTGTGACTGCAGTACATTGTTTATTGCTTTCATTTTATGGATCAATGGTCTCGTTAGATAGTAAAATTCATGTTAAATTGCTGTTTTAGGGGTTTTTTAAAAGTCTGGAACGGATTAATCAATTTTGCATTACTTTCTATGGGAAAGTGTGCCTTGGTTTTGGAACACTTTGGTTTTGGAATGGACTTCTGGAATGGATTAAGTTTGAGAACCAAGGTACCAGTGTATACAAAAACAAATTGCAAGAGCTTCTAAGGACTTAGTGGGACAGAGTAGGATTGAACAGAGACTAAAGACTGTTTAGGCAAGATTCAAACACTTGGTTGCTACTTTTTAGCACAGTAATGATATATGAGGAACGTGTTGCAATTTTTGAAGCATGTAATATTGTTATGTAAATATTAAAGGAACAACTCTGTGAAGCAGGTCAACACCATTTTAGTAATGCAGTGGGGGTGGGGGAACAGGACATTGAAACTGGTTAAGAGCCATTTGCCTGAAGCAGGGATGGGGAGCCATGGGTTGCCTTTCCATCTAGCTTGACCTCTTCTCCAAGTTCCTCCCCTCCCCCTTTGGCTGAAGAGATCTGTTGCATTCCTGATTGGCAGGAGAATCAGGAGTGGTGGAAGTGGCACGGCTGCCCCTCTTTACACCACCAACCAAATGGGTAGTATCAGGAAGGGCTGCCTGGGTTAACTTTCCCACTCCTCATTCCAATGACAATCTTGGACACTGCAATTTAATTTGAGGAAAAGTGTCATAGCAATATGAGGTGGACCTTCACTGAGATTGCAGGGAAGGAAGGGGGAGTGGTTTTATTTGGTGGTGGGTGTAGGTGGTGGTGGTGGGTCAATTTTGTTACATTCACCCTGCCCACCTCCTTTCCTGGCTGCTTTAAAAAAAAAAAAAAGCTTCCAAGGCACCAAGTGAGTTCATAGCAGATGTGAGATTTGAATCCAGGGTTCTTGCTCTGCTGTTCAGCTTTGCAGCCACGTTGCTGCAGCAGCTTGCTAGGGTGTTATGGAGCAATGTTTTGGAAGTTCTGTGGTTAGAGAATCTGTTTCACAAGCAGAAGGTCCCTGGTTCAATTCCTAGAGGCATTTCCATATAGGACTCAAAACAGCCCCTTATTGAAATCCTGGAGAGCAACAGCCAGTCAGTGTTGACAATACTGAGCTGATGGGCCAATGGTCTTGACAGCTTCCTAGGCTTCTGTGCTAATAAGGAGGCAGAAGCGGTTGGATGTGCTGAGAGGAGCTGCCTTGCACAAAGCAATCTCTTGAAAACAGCAGAGCATAAGGGATGGAGAAGTGGCTGCATTTTGCTTCCCCTGTGATTCAGGAAAAGTTTATCAGAGCGAGTTCTTGTTGAGGGTTTGTCGGGGCAACATTTTGATTTAGAGAAGATACTAGTACATTATTGTTAGTCTCATTTGGGTTTAGGTTGCTTCTCATTTCCTTTTAGTCCAAAAGTGGCTAGCAGGTAGCATCAAGGCTAGTAGACCTGGAATGTCTCTGAGATCATTGGCAAAGCTGCCAGAGACTGTACTGGGAGCAAGTTTTATCTCACATACCTTTCAAAGTAGCCACCTGTACAACTTCTTTTTTCTCCATCTCCCAGAATGCCCCGAGGAGGTGTACGACCCCCGCTCACTCTACGAAAGGCTCCAGGAGCAGAAGGACAAGAAGCAGCAGGAGTTTGAGGAGCAGTTCAAGTTCAGTAAGTTCCAGTAAGCATCTTTGTGAATCCTGACACGGGAGCCGCACTTGAACGGCTTCAGTACCTTTTGTGAAAATCCTGTCCTGAGCAAAGCAGGCCCCTGAGCTCCTTGGAAGAATTCTGAGAACATGACAACTTCTGGGGGACAAGGAGAAGGAACAGGAGCCTGTCTGCCAAAGTACTGGCAGAAGAGGGGATGTCCTGGGTCCCATAACATAGCTGAGCCATTGCTAGCATGGCTGCCTACCTGTCCAGTTGTCTCTAGAGGCTAGAAGAGATCACGTGTTCCCAGCTCCAGAGTTAAAGCACTGCAGTGTCACGTGGATCAGAATAGGAACGTGCTGCAAAGGAAGGGCAAGATGGTGCTGGCTTTGCAGCTAAATGGCTTATCCAAGTCTGTTCTCCTGTCTCCTCCTCTTTCAGAAAACATGGTCAGAGGCCTAGATGAAGAGGAGACCAAGTTCCTCGATGAGGTTTCTCGGCAGCAAGCACTAATAGAGAAGCAGCGGCGAGAAGAGGATCTCAAGGAGCTGAATGAGTACAGAATATCCTTTGCACTGAAGCACTTTCTATTGTAAAGTCGGAAGTAAGAAGGGGCAGGTAGCTTGTTTAGCACTCAGGTGCAGTTTGGGGTGTCGTGGTGACCTGAAGAGCTGGAGCTTAATTTCCACAGCCCATTTAATTTTTTACTAGAGCTGTATTCTCGCTTTGCCATGGATGAATTTGAGAACAGAGCTTGTGGGTTTGTTATTCGGGATGTGTTATACTTCTTCAATAATTTTATCTGGCTGTGAGTGGAAACAGGAGAAGGGCTTTTGGAGATGTGGCAACAGGTTGGTGCCTTGCACAGGTCCCCCACAACATTTGTTTTGGTGGCCTGCCATTATTTGGGGTCACCTGACCCCTCCACATCCCTTTTGTGAGTTTGTTCACAGATCAGAAAGGAATCTTTTTGTGCTTGGCATCCAGGGAATGAGTAGGCATTGCTGGTGGTGAGATTTGTAGACTTTGGAACTGAAATTTTCACCTGGGCTTGAAGCTCTTGTGGCTCTGGTAGCTGGGCCGATTCTTCTAAGTGTGTATATCAGAGGTGGGCAGCCTCCAGGTGCTGTGGACTACAACTCCCATCATCCCTTGCCACTGGCCGTGCTGGCTTGGGCTGATGGGAGATCAGCAATGCCATGTGTTGCCCTGTCCACAGTACTTTTCCTAGGCTCTGCTCCAGAGCCTTCCCTCACACCACCCCTTTCTTCCATATCTTTCCCAGCACCCCCCTCCACATCTGTACCCATCAGTTTCTTAACTGAGCTTCTCTGGTCTTGACCTGGGAACCATCTCAGAAACTCAAATGTTGACTGTGCTGCCTTATACAGAGTGAAGCCACCTAGCTCGGTATTCCCCACACTGGTAGACAGGGGCTTTCCAAGGCCTCAGGTGCGGGTCCTTCCCCAGCCCCACCTGGAGATGCTGGAAATTGAACCTTTTATATTGTGTGCTGCTAAGCATGAACTACCAGTATGTAACTTTTACTGAGTTCTTTAATGGGTGGGTAAAGTTGGTCAGAGTGACCCATTCTGTGCTTGAATGGTGTGAATTTCACCCCAAGCCCTGTTGGAATAGGGTGGGGTTTCCAGTTCCCGGCGTGCACAGCGGGAGGATGGCGGACTTTAACATCTTTGCTATCTATCACGAGTTAATTTGGCGGCTGCGATGGGAGTAAGCAGCCTCCCACCTCCCCGGGACGACGGGGAGGGCTGCCTTTGCCCGCGGTACTCCTTAACCCGCTTTGGGTCCTTCGGGACCGGTGGGGGAGTCTGGGCACATAGGGCTCGTTTTCAGATGCAGCTCCTGGAGCCGGCCCCGTTCGTGCACGCTCCCTTTAATTGGATATATAAATTTGTTTAAAGATTTTGGGCATGTCTCGGACAAAGGAGTGGGAAGAATGTTGCTAACTGCAGCCCTGAGTGATTAAGAATGAAGATTGGAAGAAGACGCGGACTTTACATTGGTATGTGAAGGAGGGAAAAGAAGGGGGGGTAAGCTCTGGAATCTCCGTTTGTTTTGCCTCAATATCTACTTAACACGGGCGAAACCTCCCCCTAGAAAATCCACTTTCACAGGCAAATGGCAAGTGGACTTTAAAGACAGAATGGAAATTAGAATGGAAATTACAAAAATAAACTGTGTGGAGGTGAAACTTGATCTGGACTTGACTCAACAGAAATGGAGGATCCTCGGCTGGCTGTGACGCAGCTAGAATTAACTGCCGAGTGCTGATGATAGCCTGTGGAGCTGTACACCACTTCAAAGGGAGAAGCCGGATTTGATGGACGATTGATAGTGGAATTTACGAGGGTCTGGCCCTCCCGGAAAGGAGTGGGGACGGCTCACAGGGGAAGAAATTGGTGTGTCGCAGTTTGATTTACAAGTTTGATTTATGAGAGACTTTCAAGATGGCGTCAGCCGAAATGCGATATTGGGAGAGGATGGCTTTTTCCACACAGAGACATTATTTACTATAAGAGTGTCTGCTTGCTGGCATTTATCAGAGGCTGTGAAAATATTGACTTTATGAAGCAACTGGAAAAGATCATAAGAAAGCGCTCCGGAGTCCGAGACATGGGGAATTCACAAGTTAAAAATTTGGCATAATTGGAATTGTTATAATTGGAATTGTATAATTAATTTGGCATTGTAATTTGTTTGGTAATTGGAAATATATGTTGGAAAATCAATAAATATGTTTAAAAAAAAAAAAGGAATAGGGTGGGGTTTGTGTGAGGTAACGCTCACCCACCCAATATTTCAAGAGGGATGTTTGGTATTTGAGGCTCTCCACCAGATGGTGCCAGAGAGCTTCCTTTAGCAGTACTGTTAAGCATCTCAATAAAATAAAGCCAGTAATAACACATATTTTTTAAAATATAGACAACATTAGCTTGTTTGGAGGGGGATTACTATCTGCATTTTTGAAAAGCATGCATTTTAAATAGAAAGTTGTATCCAACAAAGAATAAACATTGAAACTGGGAAGTGCAAGTCAGTAAACTTCAGTGGGTCTACTCTGAGTAGGACTCTGATTGGATGCAAGCCTACACATTGAATGTCACATCTAGTGTGGCCCTAAGTAAATGTGGGGAAGGTTCTTCAGGAATGTGACAGGGTGGTTAGATTTTTATCTGGGCAGCTGAATGATGCCAATTACTATAAAATCCACTGGTGCTTAATTTACTTGATAACTGATTTTATTTGAGTAAACAATTAAATCATATTCACTGGTGTTCCTCATGGAAAGGTTTAGGGGCCCGATGGAAAACAAATCCACAAAGATTGGTTTCCATCTTCCGCTGTGCAGGTTTTACTAAGTGCACACACACTGCCTCTTCTAAGGTATTGGGGTTAACGGTACCCCTGCAGCCTGGCAGGACTGGGACTACAGGCGCCGATCTAAGGGCAAGTTTGGCTGCTCTGGATTTCCTGCACACCCGTCAGTCCTCAGATTCCACTGATCCTTAACCTTTGAGTCCACAGCACTTTGTCAAAGGTGGGGGTCAGTGCCGACCTGAAGAAGGAGGCAGACAAGAAACTGCCGGCGAAATCGGCAGAAAACAAGAGCAAGTTCTCACAGGCAAAGCTGTTAGCGGGAGCTGTGAAACATCGGAGGTAAGTTCCCAGACAAATGAAGGGCCCTTGTTGATGGAAAGTCGACAAGCTAACCTTCTGAGGCTTAAAATTGACCGTCGCAATGTGGGGGTGAGGTGGGGTAGATTCTGGGGTTTGAAATCACCCAGGCAGGAATATCCCAGGCTTTCCCATCTGAACAGGAGATATAAAGCGCATTGTTATTTTTTAAATTTACTGTATTTACTTGAATCTAATGCTCACCTTTTTTGGCCAAATTACGTTGCGAAAATTAGGGTGCGCATTAACATTCGATGACACATTTACATTTGGTTTCAAGGTTTTGAAAATTGAGATGCGCATTAGATTCAATGGCGCATTAGACTCGAGTAAATAGGATATTAGTGGTTTTTTGCCATGGCTACTCAGTGACCTACAGAACAACTTGCAGTGCCCCCCCCCGTGGTTCCAGTCCTCTTTTTTGATTTTGCATTGTTTCCTTTCAGTTCAGAAGGTGCCAACAGCGTGAAAAGACTGAAACTCGATCCAGATCCTGACCACGACAAGACTCCAGGTAGGTGTGTTACGCTAGGCCTTGTATCACCTGCTGTGCATTGGTCATGCTGCCTTCATGAACATCTGTTCAGTCGATGGGGGGGTGGAGTGAAGGAGGGGTGCATCCTGTTGCAGAATATTGGGCAAAACTCATGAGGCGGCTTTCCTGGGAAAATGTGGCTCTTGATATTGCAGTGAACCTACGATGAGCCTGCTGGATCAGACCAGTGGGCCATCCCGTTCAGCATCCCATTCTCACAGTGGCCAACCAGATGCTTTTTGGAAACCCGCAAGCAGGACATGAGCACAAGTGCCTTCTCCCCTGCAATAATTCCTAGTAGCTGGTATTCGGAAGCATTACCGCCTCCGACTGTGGAGTACATATCATTTGTCTTCTCAAAACAATGGTGATGGCATGAGCTGATAATTCAGTGACCTCTGTCCTAGAGCATTGGTCTTAAGCTGACAGGTTCAGGCTCGCAAGTGGATTGTGTCATGGGTAGCAGATGTAGCACCAATCCCCCCCCCCCTCCAAAAAAGCTTCTGGATTCCTTCCAGAAGAGAAAAGCAAAGGTCTGTTTAAAAAAGGGTTGGGTGGGAGAAAAATGTATGTAAATTAAAGCTTGGCCCCATGTTGTGAGGGCTTCAGTTAAAGGGCATATATGTTCATGGGGCTATGACAAATTCAGTGGCTGCTAGTCATGGTGGCTGTGAATCATCTCCAGTATCTGGGACACTCCCTTTCCTCTGAACCCCAGTTGTGGGGGAATATAAGCAGGATAATGAAACTGCACCACTGTCCCGCTTTCTGGCTTTCCATCCGCAGCTGGGTAGTAGCTATGGGAACAGGATGCTGGATTAACAAGGACTTTGGTTTGACCAGCAGGACTCTTCTGTTCTGACAGGGGTCCTTGGTCTGTAATGTTTGAAGGAAAGTAATGAAGCAGATCTGTAGCTGAAAGGCCAGCAGCATCAGCTTTGCTCACCGAGGCTGTATTCACATGGCGGTTTATTCTGCTTCCCTGTTAGTTTCTGTGTTATAGTTGAGCTTTCACAATACGTAAAAGCCACTTTCAGAAATCTAGCAGAATATAGTGTAAGTTGAGTGCTCATTTCCGTGTTACTTGCTTCCATAAAAAATTGTTTGCAGGTAACATGGAAATGAGGACTATCTTCCACTAGATTTCCAGAGGTGGCTGTTACGTTGTGTGAAAGAGCAAATACAACACAGAAACTCTAACAGCTAGGGAATTTCACCCCACCTGCCCCTCTGGTAGCTAACTGTCATGGGGTCCCAGGCTTAGTGAAACTGTAGTGGCACTTCTGAATCAGAATTAGACAAGTGGGGCAACATGACAAGGAGGATGCCATGAACTTTGGGGGGTGGAATTCTTTCTCTCTCTTGCCTCCCCCACCCCTTGAGCCATTGGAGACATTCAGTGAGAAACCAGTATATGGTCCAGAATCCTGTTCTCATAGTGGCCAGCCGGATGCCTGTAGGAAACCACCAAGCAGGATTCAAGCACAAGAGCAGTCTACAACAGAAGCACAGAACTGCAGAGTAGGAAGGGACCACGAGGCTCATCTAGCCCAACCCCCTGCAATGCAGGAATCTTTTTGCCCAATGTGGGGCTTGAATCCACAATGCTGAGATTAATTGCTGCCTTCAATCGTGGCAGCAAAGCATAGCTGTCATGGCTAGTAGCCATCAATACCCCCTCTCCTCCCTAAATTTGTCTAGGGCTCTTTTAAAACCATCCATGTTGGTAACCATCACAGCCTCTTGTGAAAGTGAGTGCCATAATTTAACTATACACTGTGAATAAGCGCTTTTAAAAATCTGTCCTGAAAACCTTTCCTCTGGCCACACTTTCCATTCCATGCATAACTTTACAAACTTCTATCATGCCGCCTCTTACTAAACTAAGATGTTCCAAAAGCTGCAGCCTTTCCCCACAGGGGAATCTCTACATCCCTGTGGTCATTTTGGTTGCTCTTTTCTGAACCTTTTCAGGTGAGGCGACCAGAACCATACACAGTATTCCAAATGTGGTCGCTCCATAGATTTGTATTGGCAGCTTTATTTTCAAATCTTCCTCTCCCAACCCCCCTCCACGGCTCTCTTCCAGAAAAGCCGCCCTGTGTTCCTCTGAGCAGCGGCTCCATGAGCGGCTCTGCCCTCCACTGTCCCTCGGCTGCCGTCTGCATTGGGATCCTGCCGGGCCTCGGGGCCTATTCTGGGAGCAGCGACTCAGAGTCCAGCTCGGACAGCGAAGGGACCATCAACTCCACCGGGAAGATTGTCTCCTCCGTGTTTCGGGGAAGCAACTTCTTCGATGCTCCGCTGTAGGCGTCTCCCCAGCCCCTTAGAAGCATGGGTAGGGATGCTCGTCATTTCTGTTTCCATCCCAACCATCCCCTAGACTTGCAACTTCTGTTCTCCTGTCTCTTTTATTTTCCAGAGAATACCAAAATAATGTATTGAATCAGTCTTTGTGCGTGTCTCTCTTCTTATCCCCCGTCCTTCTCTCCGCTCTAAGACTTGTGTTCAGTTTGGGAGGGAGTACAGATTGGGGGAGACACACATCTTCAATAAGCTTCCATCCAGAAAAGCATCCATTGTACCAACAGCAACAATGACTTGAGGCGTCTGAGGTTTACAGATGAGGACAGGAAATTCCTTGTATTTTTAAAAAAAGATTCCGCGAATGAAAAGATGATTTGCTGGGGGTGTTCCAAGTTGGTTTTACAAAGAATCGTTTTTAGAGTGTAGCTGTCTGGCAGGTGCTGACATATGGGTTGACTCTCTATCTCTCTTTAGTTTTTAAGTATTGGTTTTGTTGTGGGGAGAGTGCAAAATCGAGCAGATGGTAATGTGGATTGTCATGACACTGTAACGACGTTTTAGTGTTGCATCTGATTAAAGAACTCCTCAATGCATTATTATTTTTACTTTGGAGCTTGCCATCTCTATTCACTTCTTATGCCTTGCTTAGCTGTTTTCTCTTCAATGGAGGCTCCTGACCAGGTGTATCTCAGGTGCCCAAATTACTTTTCAAGCAGTATGTGTGTAGGCATCTTCAGGGCAGCCTTTGCCAACCTAGTGCCCTCCATATGCTTTCAACCACAGCTCACATCAGTGTTGGCTTGGGCTGATGGGAGTTGTAAGCCAGGGCACCAGGTTGGCAAAAGCACTTGAGCGAACTTGGAAGCTTGACTGTACTCAATCTTCTGCAAATTGCATGTATTTTATGGGAGACTGCAGGGTGTCAGCAACTTGAACCTAAGCCATCATTCAAGGAAATGATGGAGAATAGAATTAAAAGCTGCTACCTGCCAATGCTATGTGCTAGGGCTAAGAAGCACGACTCCATCACACTTTATTTTCCCCAGTACTTTTTCTTGCTGTTGCTATGAGCAGTTAAGAAAGTGAAGATTCTTCCTAAACACAGGATTATATAATATGGGAAGCTTGTGCTGTGGCAAATTTGAGATTCAGATATTGTGCATGTTTGTTATATACCATTTAAAATGACAGAGAGCAGAATGGTGTAAAGCCAGAGAGAAAGTGGAGGAGGAGGAAGCAAGCAGCAAATCTCAGGAATGGTGTGGGATGAAGCAGAAGTTGCTTCCAGGGAGCAGGGAGGTTTGGGAGACAGGTTTGAAAAAATTGGGTGTGTGTGTATGCCTATGTGTGCTATGCACATACTGGCCACACTTGCCACTAGCATGCACACACCACACCCAAGGACTGGCCAAGAGGTTAATATGGCCCTCAAGCCTTAATAAGTTTGCCATCCCTGTTCTAGGTCACTGGCTACAGGTCCCTATTGCTGCCTCACCTGTCAAACCTGAGTTGCAGAGCTCCAAACTGACCACGCCAGGGTTTCATGAAGCTGCAAAGAGTCCATGGTTGTTTATTAACCTGAGTATAACAAATATAACATGTACACAGTATAAAAATGAACATTGAGCATGAGAAGTATGACACATCCATGAACTGTCCACATTTCTTTGGGCAATGGGATATCAAGAACTTCACTGCTTGGAAAGTTCTGGGCGTAAAAATTTCCTCTCATTCCACAAAAAAAAAAAAATCATACAAAGTACATTCAAATACTTAAAAGTTGATTCTCAGGGCTGGGAAGGGAAAATGTCCTGCATTGACAACAGTTTCCTTGGCCCAGGAATCTCAGGCCCGGCGGCTTCCCATGTTGCACTTTTGGGGTGGTCAGGGCACTTTGATTATTTTTGTTGCGTCTCTTAAATTAAATCATCTTAAATCAAAAAGTACAAATTGTGTGAAACCACATAAGACATGCAACCTTCTGCCATTGACACGTTTGGGGCACATGCAGGCAAAGAGCAGTTTGTAGGCTGGGCCCTAGGCAGGTTCCGAGTTGATGGGTGGCAAGTTCTGGTGCTTGAAATACTGGACCACTTGTTGCGGCAGCTCTGCCAGGACAGCTTTGGCCAGGGTTTCCTTCGGTGCCTGAAAGAAGAAAGCCAGTGCAGTTCACGTTTCTCCACCATGAAATAAAATAATAAGTAGATACAGTTTTGGGCTTTTCTCTGAAGCCATTTCACACATTCAGCCGCTGCCACGGTATCAAAGCAATGTATAGCTATGCCTGTTCTCTGTATCCTGAAGGCATCCACCATGGAGCTATGGTCAGTGGAGTTGATGGGGTTAGGCCAGCCTTCCCCAGTCCAATGCCATCCAGATGTTTTGGACCACAACTCCGATCAGCCCTGGCCGATATGGGAGTTGTAATCCAAAACATTGGTCTGATTGAGCAGAAAGCAGCTTCATATATCCGTTTAGTGACCCTAACACAGGCAGTATGTCTCAGTGGTGATTTAAGAACAGAAGACAAGCTTTGCTGGATTGGAACAAGCGTTAACCTAAGCCAGCATCCCGAGGAGTCCACAGCTTATGGTGAAGGGCGGGTAATAAATAAATAAAAATAGCGCTTAGGGCTGGCAAAGCCTTTCACACTCACGCTGCGGAATTCCCGGAAGGGCACAAACTGGACAATGTCACGCACAGCCTCCTCTCCCGTGTAAGACCGGACCACGCGGCTGTCTCCATCCAGGAACTCCATGGCTGCGAAGTCCGCGTTCCCCACTCCCACAATGATGATGGACATGGGCAGCTTGGAGGCTTGCACAACGGCATGCCGCGTCTCGTCCATGTCACTGATGACGCCGTCGGTAATGATCAAGAGGATGAAGTATTGCTGAAGAAGCAGGGCGAAAAAGCGAAAAGTCAGACACGTTCCAGGGTATGGGGACATGGGGTGGAGCGTGGGGCAGTTTGAGACAATGAGCCAGGGGATGGGACAGTCCTGCTCAGTTGCAAGGAGGGAGGGGCACCTGGCCTGACACTGGAACATTGGTGTCAGTAATGCCAAAAGAGTTATGTGTCGGGGTGATTCAGTGGGATGGTGGGGGAAGACGGAGATGTCTCACATCCAAAGGGCACCCTGCTCCCTCCCCAAACCAGGAGAAACTAGATTGGGGAATGTGACCGGCTCTAGCTTAGGCTTCCTCATGGGAGATCTATTCTCTTCTGGCATGTTATCTATTAAAATTTCCTGATGATTAGTGCCAAAGGACAGACACAACTGACACCTGATAAGCGCTCCTTGGTGAAACCTGCAGGATGGTCCCTTGTCCTCAGACAAGGTGCAGGACAACATTGCCTTAGGAAATATTTTAATACAGGAGGACGTCTCAACCGAATAGTGCAGGAGAAGGAGAAGTTTGTGCTAAGCCCCCATCAGAGTTCTCGACATTTTCCTAAAAGAGGACCTATCTACATTATCAATGGAAACTTTTTCTGGGGTGTGAGGCTTTGCAGGGCGATTTTCATCAGGACCACAGCAGGGGATGGAAGGGGTAGATGTTAGAGGTTACTGGACTACAATTTCCATCATCCTGACCACTGTCCACACTGGCTGGGGATGGTGGGGGTTAGAATCCAACACCATCTGGAGAGTAGCACCAGATCAGCTACCCCTACAGAATGTTCCTGGTATATGAGGACAGTTGGGGTACATCTCTTCCTGTGTATTTCCAACCAACACACTGGAGTTATAAAATTAATCGTTCTCCTGTTCTGCAGCTCAAACTGTGGAACCAAAATAGCAACACAAACATTCTCTCCGAAGCACACATTTGTTTCTGCAAGTCTTTAATGGCGGGTGATCCAATCCATGAGCTTTCAGAGCAGAGTGAGCTAGCAGTGCGTTGGACGTCATCCAGGGGCTCAATTCTGCAGTAGCATTATCATGTACTTGCAGGATCTAATGCAGTGGTTCCCCAAGTGGGCAGTACCAGTTGGTAGAGCACAAGACACTTAATCTCAGAGTTGTGGGTTCAAGCCCCATGTTGGGCAAAAGATTCCTGCATTGCAGGGGATTGGACTAATGACATTCATGATCCCTTCCAATTCTATGATCTAGGGTAAAAAGGTAAAGGTATGTTCTATGACCCCCTGGGGGCAGTGGGATTACCTAAGGGGGTGCTAGGAGACAGTGGGGGGTTGCAGGGGGCACTAGAGGTGTAAATGACTCTCAGACTTCAAAAAGTTGGTATCACTCGACCAAGTTCATCAGTTTTGTTGAGTTAATTGAAATAGTTTTAACTGGATTTTAAATAAAGGTGTGATTGTTACTGTTTTGAGTTTTATTGTGTTATTTTCTTCCATAGTAGGTCCTGCAAACCGCTAAATGCTTTCTATGGGGTAGGAGGCACTGGGGACGAGCTTATGGAACCAAGAAGGTGGTGGGCTAAAAAGTTTGGGAACCACTGATCTAATAGTTCTCCTCCTTGCAGCCTCTGCCCCCTTGCAGATTCAACAGTGCCCCCACCAAACACACTTTATACAAAGACAAATGTCAAAGGTGCCTGAACTCACAGTCGCAGACTGCTGCTGGGTGGCCTGGGCTGCAAACCGAGCCACGTGGTTGATGATGGGGGAGAAGTTAGTTGGCCCATAGAAGCGTATGTGAGGCAGGCAGGTGGAGTAGGCTTGGACGATGCCTTCTACACCTTTAGAGCAAAGTAAGAGAACGGGTGGTCAGTGCTGCAGGCCCCCAAATGCACGCAAATCCAGGTGTGAGCCCCAACTCCTGTCCCAAAGTTTTGATTTAGCAACCTTTGTGTTCCGGAAATAGCCTTGCAGCACAATCCAATGCATGTATCTACTCAGAAGAAAGTCCAATTAGGACTCATCCCCAGATAAGTCCATAGAGGATCCTGGCCTAAAACTCCCCCAAATGACGAAGACTTCCCTAATTGGGGGGTAGCCCTAAATATAGGTAATTAATTAATGACTTGAGACAGTCTCATCCTCATCATTGGGTGGCGGTGGGAAATAATCTTATAAAAGAAACAACCTTTTCAAGCTTCTTCTCAAGCTGTTTGCAGGGGGCCTCCTGCTCAGCTCCATCCGGAAGTGTGTGGGGTTTTCTTCTCTGCATCCCAGCTATATTTATTCCTCGCCCTGTTAACTCAGGTGACCCTTTAACCTATCACTCAAGCAACGTGTACGAACACCTGCTAACTCTCCCAGGCTGCTTCATGTCTCTGTGAGAGGTGGAGGCTTCTTTGTTTGCATTTCCGAGAGGATTCACAGAGGACTCCCAACAAGTGCTACTAACTAGACCTAACCCTCCATGCTCAGAGGCAGGATAAGCTCAGAGGCAGCATCTGCCAAGGGGCATCTGGCTAGTTGGTATCGGAAGCAGGAGGCTTCATACTAATCCAAAAAGGCAATTGGAACTAGAGATGAAGGAATCTGTCAATTTCACTCTCTCATTTTTCCAGTCTGGAGTGATTTGTTCCCAATGAAAATGTGTCAATATTTAACATGAATTTCTCCTAATATATACATATATATTTTTTACTAATACACACACATTTTGCAAGCAACTTTTCCTACCATAATGCATTCTGTATGTAAATTTCACTAATATATGCATTTTGGTACACATTATTTGGTTGGTCAATGGCCTCACATAATTTTGAGGGGAGTGCATTTTGATTTTGACGGATAGTTATGTTTGGATATGCATATTGTTTCGGGAAGTGTAAATTGGGTGGCTTCTTAGTGAAATGCAAACAGAATCAAATCTCTTCCCCATCCCTGGTTGGAACATCTAAGGCAGCTTTCCCTAGTGTCGTCCAGAAGTTGTTGGACTACAACTCCCATCAGCCCCAGCCAGCCAGGGCCTTGTATCATTAAAAGATTTGAACTGGGGTTCTTCTCTAAGCATTTTGTACACCCCACATATAGAGCTATTTTTGTCTGGATACTTCTGTGGTGGAAGCAACTTAGAGGAAGTTTTTTGTGTCTTTTCGGAAGGCATGCCACCCCCCCCCCCCCGAAATAAACCTCAGCTTTGCACTCCCTGCATTTAACACAGAATGTATATATTACTCTACATGCAGAAAATGCCTCAGCAGTGTGGAGAAATAAAATGTAAAACATAGCACAGATTTAAAAACAGCATTAAAATTTAAAAGCCAGTGAATTAAAGACAGAAGAAATAAAATGGACTGTGCACCTACCGAGGCAAAAAGGGTTTGTAGGATTGAAGTTAATGGCAAATTCATGCGAAACCTGGAAGTCAAAGATTGAAAAAGAAGCAGCGGGGATTAATTTTACTCCTCTTTCCACCCAAACATAGTGCAAAATATGGCTGATACCCAAGTTTCAGGATGTGTCCAAGATTCACCTGAGTATTAAAACTCCACCTGAGAGCCCATTCTCTCCACCCTTCCCCAAATACTTCCTTGTGCCACAAGGGCACCACACCCATTTTTGCACATCTCCTGCTTGTCCACTGAATGTATGTAATGATGGAGCTAGCAAGCAATTCATGTAACCCAGGGCTAGCTCCACCAGGCCTCTTCTTTTGCTTCAGTGAGAGAGGTGAGAAGAGGAGCTCCTTCCATCAGCCCTGAGGGAAGACCAGCTCCATCAGGCTGGGCCTCCAGCCCTTGAGCAGCTTCCATTCCAGCTGAAAGGACCAAAAACTTTAAGCACAAGCACCTGGGCTTTGTTTACCCTCCCTGTCCCTTTTGTGTCATCATCATGTCTTTTCGATTGCGACCCTGCAGGGCGGGGAATGCCTGGTTCAACTGTCTGCACGCAAACTGCTCTGGGAACCTTTCTGGCTGAAGAGCAGGAAGGCACAAATGCTCCAAATAAATGCATCAGCTTTCTTTTTCATGGGACTAAACTTCAGAGTCAGACTGAAGGTGGCAAAAGCCGCCACACAAACAGCCCTGCACTGTCCCCCAAAGGCAGCTCTCATCACATTGCCCTGCATTACATTTTGGTCTGTAACCATCATTGCTGCCCCCTCCCATGCCAAACTCGGGTGGTCCTGTGTCTCTCTGATTGGAAGTAAAACGGGCCATCCCAAAGCAAGGTATGGGGGGCGCGCTTCTCAGGTATCCAGAAGACTAGTTTATGAATGAGAAGGAAATGAACAAACAAACAAACAAACCAAATAGGCACAAATTTGTCCCTTTGTGGCTTCTATGGAATGTGGAGGGCAGTTGAGTACTGAGTGGGTCAGTTCGAAAGAAAGGAAGAGAAAAGAGAAGGCAGTTGCTGGGCTTGTGTCTTTTCGTTCTTTGGTTGTAAGGACGTAAGAAAAGCCCTGCTGGATCAGGCCCAAGGGGACCCATCCAGCCAGGCATCCTCTTCTCACAGTGTAAGAGGAACAGCAGCAACTCTCCCCACTTGAGATTCCCAGCAACTGGCATTCAGAAGCATCACTGTATCCCGAGAGTGATGCAACTATCAAACAAACAAATAGTATTGAACTTTTAGTGTCTGTCTTTGAGTATTTATTACAGCTGTATCCTAAGAGTGGGCACTGGAGCCAAAGGGATATGATCCATTAAAAACACTCATTTCAACTATGTACAGAGGATTTTTTCAGGGTGGGTGGGGATCACCCCCTTCCCCACTCTCTGGAACCCCCCTCTCTACATATAGCAAAAAAAAAAGGTCCCAGGACAGAGCCCTTTTTTGCCATATAGCATAGTAGGAAAAGCTTCAGGAATGTGTGAACAACAACCCAAAAAAGTGTTCCTTTTGCTTCCCCCTCACCTTGCAAGTCCCAATCAACAGCATAGGGATCCTGTTCCAGACTAGCAAGAGGGCTGGGGACAGGTCCTCGGGTGACCCAATACAAAGCCTCGTGATTTCCATAAACGACACTTTCTTTTCCCAGACTTGCAGGCTCAGGGCCCTTTCTCCCCATGAGCAAACAATGAATAATTTGACATAGTCCTACCACCAAAAGTGTGTGAGGGGCTTGCACGCAGGAGGGACCTTGACCTGGGTGCCCCCCCATGCTTTGGGATTTGAATTTGCTCCCTCTCACAGCCTCTACAAAGGAGACTTCTTAAGGTCCTCTTTGCAGATCCCTTTGCATTTCAAGATGTTCTCTGACATTTCCAACATAGTTTTTTATGTGCTGAATATCTTATTCATATCAGTCCTTTGAAAGCATCCTGTGGCACCATGGCAACAAGAGCATCGGGAGAACAAAGCATGATTTCTATGTCTCTTATCTTTAATAGTCATCTCTGCTTTCTGCTCTGGTCCTCACTGTAACAATAGCCATGTGGAGGAGCAAAGACGCAAACCTGGTTCACCAGATTACGAGTCTACCACTCTTAACCACTACACCACGCTGGCAGTGTTGGGAGTTTTAACTGCAATATCCAAATAGATGACAATTAATATCAATTAATATTTCCAGTGGCTCCATTCAGGCCACATCACAGATCACAGATCTGGGACCCCACAGCCTGGGGTGCTTATATTTTGCTGTAAGCTGCACAGAGTGGCTGGGGCAACCCAGTCAACGGGTGACATATTGTTTTTGTTGTTACATTTAGTACTCAAGGCAACAGTCAATGAACTCCAGCCTACTGTAACAAGCACAGAAAAGATGGACTTCTATGCTATGGCAGATAATACACAATGGTTCCAAACATTTAAAGAAACCTTCAGAAAGACTGATTTCTGGATAATGATGGCCCAGATGGGGGCTAGTGATAGGACAACTATATAGTGTGAATGAGATCTGGGCTCTTGCACAACAAGTGTGTGAGCCGTTGGGAGGGGGGAGAGAATACGGGAAACACATCGAATAAGAAATCTGGACATATCTGATTGCTCTGATGGACTTATTTAAGGGTGAGTAGGTGACACCCTTACTGGGATTGCCTTATCCTTACTATATATGACTCCTTGTATTGCTTGCTTTATGTGGTTTTTAAACTTGCCCAACCTAGAATGCAAAGTATCTGAAGTCAAGCTTCCAGAGGAGTCAACTGCTAACTCTTGCAGAATGCAACCTGTACCAGAAAACCTACTTAAAACCTGAGGTAGCTGGGAGAGCTGAAATTCCACGTAGGGGCAACAATCCATGCAGCAGAATACGCAGCACTCTGAGGACCTGCTCGATGTGCAGACCACTGAAAACAACTTTTGCCAGACTAAGAAGAATGACTAAGGCTTCCCAGGTTTCAAAGGCAGTTGTTACGTTTAGTCAGTCCTTAGGACACTGGAATAATGCAAAAACCAAAGCAAGTGTCTGCAAAGGTGTTTCGGCTTTTACCAAAGACATAGTCTAGTTATATGCTACTATGAATTTAGATATTTAAGGATGGGGGGGGGGTTTGCATTGATTTTTTTTTTGTATCTGCTAGACTGTTTACTACTTCTTTTACTTTATTAATTGGGTTCGAACAGATCACTTTCCCTTTTTCTAAATCATTACACAACAGATCCCACATGTATTGTGGTGCAAGGCAAAGGAATCTGCCCACCCCTGTATTCATCACAGCGGTGGACCTCTTGAGTGTTCAGAGACCTGGCATTTTTATTTTCAGTCTCTCCAGTTAAATGGCTGGCAAATGTTTATTAAAGCTTTCAGTGATTTATTCAGACCTAATACTGAAGCTTGCAGTCCTAGAAAGTAGAGACTCACCCAACACTCTGCTCAGGGGTGAAAAAACAACCCCCCCCCCAAATGCAAACCTTTGGATTGCCATTTTAACTTACTTCATCTGAAAAAAAATCCACCTCAGAAGCAAAGTTGCACATCACCCATCCTAATTCCTCCCATTAAAATGTCAGCATTTGATTCCTCCTCCCGCTCTCAGGAACAACAAATTGGTCACCTTCAGAACCAATAGATGTTTTCTGCATTCATTGCAGTGGGAGAAATGACAGACAAATGTAATGTTTAATGGTGAAGAAGGGGGATGACTCACTCTCTAGCAGCACATCGAGTGCCTGATCCTGCACTTAATGTCACTGGCACCTTGATACAGGGTGTGCACCACTGTATTAGTGGCAAGAATAATGTGCACAGTGGGAGAGTTACTCGAGTATTTAATCATTAAGCTAGCACTTGAGACCAAGTGAAGAGGCTCCAAGAATCAGCAACCATGCCTGGGCACCAACAGGGCATGCAGGATTCATGCCAACTGTGCAGGTGTAGCATTGCCATCATGGCTAGTAGCCATACTCTAGATGCCCCTATGGGCAGGGTTGATTCCCATTTATCAATATTGCGGGTAAAAATATTAGATTCCACACAACAAAAATCCATATACATAAACATCTAATAGCGCTGTCATAACATTTATTTAACCATGTATTTATTTCATTAATCTATTTTTACTTTCCAGCAATAACATGCCCTCAAAGCACCTTATAAAGCAAAGCATGCTATTACTGCTCTTGCAGTCTTTAACATTTTGTAGTCTGGTTTTCAGAGAAAAGATTTTGGTTCCTAACCTGCATTTTATGGCACAGGATTCCTTTCTGGCTAGTCGTGGATTACCTCCTCTGTCTTTGGAGTTGTTGTGTGGACAACCGGGACACTCATGCCCTTTTTATTAGAGTTGGCAGTGACTCCTAATGTTTGACAGCCATTGCAGTCATTCCCAACCACATGAGTGACACTCAGTTGTGTCCATCTGCTAGCAGAATGGACTTTCATTCATGTAATGGGATTCTCTTTCCCCACCCTCTGGGAACACCCCCAAATATGTTTCAAAAGGTTAGGGGGATCCATCAAGAGCAGGTGGGGAAGGTGTCAGGGGCTACTGGGGAGAGATGAGAAAGAGAGAAATATTGCAGAAACTCTGGGTATCAGCCTAAGTTGATACCAAACAGTACAGACCTATAGCAGTGAATGGTATGGACTGCTCCTCACCCATCCAAGCTTGGAGGACTGAGGCAGAATTGTAGTTTTAGCTGATGGATGCTCTAGCCTAAACCTCTGAACAAGCAAAACACACCTTCCCCTCTCCTTATCCCCCTCTCTTTTCACTCCTCCCTTAGAATCCTCATTTCAGACTCCATTCCCCAGGATGCTCTGAATGCTTGCCACGGGGCCAGCTGTTTGACTGAGACTCCATTCCTATGCTTATGTAGGAGTCTGCCCCACTGAACTCAATGGGATGGACTTCCAAGTATAGAACTGCACTGTTAGAATCAAGAAGGAAACCCTGAAAGCTTTGTTCCACCTAATGATATATATACACACACTGTAAGCACGGAAATGTATACAACAGCAGGATCAGGTTTACCTTCCAGTCTGGGGGGAGTTGGGCGCCAAATCCCAAAGCAGGAAACATTTTATCTCTGCAAAATAATCAGAAAAAATTGGGGAGGGGGAAGCAAGGGAGAAAGTAAGTATAGACTTAGCCAAGGCTGCACATCTCCAGCACAGTTCTGTAACCCAAATAAATGATTTCGGTTCAACAAGATATGGAGAAAACTACCTAGGAGATATTTCTGCTCCCTGAGGTGAGACTATATTCAGTCTTTTATTGTGCATTCCTTCCAATTTGTTTGCTGGGAAGGTATACAACAAGGAGCATCTATTCCAAGTTCCTTTCTGCAGTGGTTATTTGCCTTTCCGTTAATCAGGAGTGGAGGGGAACCTCCTGCCTACGGGCCAAATTAGGTCTACCATGCCACCCCATTTGGCCAAGCCACACACACCTGCCCAGGTGTGTGGCAGGTATAAACCTGGCTCAGTCAAGCGGGGGGGGGGGGGTTTGCAGGCACTGCTAATCAGCCTGCAAAGCCCAATGCAAAAAGTTCCAGAAGATGATGTGTTTGCAAGGCCCCACAACCAGCCTTGCAAGACCCCTGGCAAATTTCACCTGCCAGATCAATGTGTTTCTCTACCACCATGAGGAATACAAACTTTAGCTGACAGAGAATTACACAAGCCACATGGAATGGACACATGCAGGCATTAATTCTCTCCCCTTTTAAACAATTTTAAATTGTAAGCTCCTTTGGGAGCCAAACATGCCTAATAAGTGGGATATAAATACATAAGCCAAGAAGCACATTGTTTTGGAAACGGCACTTTGCCCCACGCTGGCAATCTGTCCCTGATTTGAGTCAATCTGCAGAATTCCAGGGGGAATTGAAGAAGGGCCTGGCTGATTCAAAGCAAGCTCCCCCCGCCTTGCGCATCCTGGCAGCATCCAGATGCTATAGGCTGCTGGGAGCCATAATCTAAAACATCTGGAATGCCTCGAGGTAGGGCAAGGTTGATCTGATCCAACATCTCATTTCCCAAATGGCCCACCAGGGGAATCTGGAAGATCAGAAGCAGGGCATGAAGGTGGCACAGGAAAATAAGGCTGTAGAAAGCTGCCTTTTGCCGAGTTAGTTATATTGGTTTGTCTAGCTCAGTAATGTCTGCACTTACTGCCAGTGGCTCTTTGGGGTTTCAGGCAGAGTCTTGCATAGCCCTATGTGGAGTTGCCATTGGTATTCGTGTGTGTGTGTGTGTGTGCGTGTGTAGTTTTAAAAAAAAATTATACATATAAAACAGCGATTTCAAACATTAAAATACAGAGTTCTTTCGAACTCTTAGACCTCCTTCCATGAGTTCCAACTTTAAGATTAAATTTACCCTTATCTAGCTATTATATAACCATAATTATCATTAAATCAATTCCACATTACAAGTGTCTTTACATCCCTGCCAAAGATTTTAACTGTTTACAGTGGTCTTTTAAGTAAATTACGAATTTATCCCAGTCTTTAGAAAATACTTCATCTTCCTGGTTTCGGATCTTCCCCGTCAGTTTCGCCATTTCCGCATATTCCATCAGTTTCATCTGCCGTTCTCCTTTTGTTGGTATTTCTCCTTCCTTCCATCTCTGGGCTAGTAGCATTCTCGCTGCCGTTATTGCATACATAGAAAGTCTTTTATCTGCCATTTGAATTTGAACCAGGGACCTCCTGCATGCAAAACAATTGCTCTACAACTGACTGGTGGCCCTTGTGTTGATAGACCTCTGCTGTTTTCCTTCTCTGTGTGCATCTTTTGGCAAATAATAATAATAATAATAATTTATTATTTATACCCCACCCATCTGGTTGGGTTTCCCAGGTGTACTGCTTCTGGAGCTGGAGGTTCCACCTAGCTGTTGTGGCTAACAGCTCTTGATTGATTTATTCTCCACGAATTTTGTTTTAAAATACATAAAGCATCTGAAGCAATATTTAGATCATCCCTTCGAGACATGAGGGAAGCGGCACTTACGTGTCATAATCTTGTATTATCTGCCCCACTGCCCAAATAGCTGAGAGGTATTCATTTGTTCCCATGGGGTTGATGTAGTGCAAAGATGTGGGGTCCCGGGGATTCCCGTTGGAGGCTGTGAAATCAATCCCGACCTGCAAGGAAAGATCAGCACCACCTTTACTATAGCAATGCCCTCCTGTAGTAGCGGCCACAGGGGCTGGACAAGGCTGCGCTTCTCCACGGGTTCCAAAAAAACGACCAGGAAAGTAGTGTTCCCTGGGGGAAAGAGTTATTTATCCCCCTCTTTCTACAACAGGGAAACTGGGGCTCTCCCAGTGTTGCTGGACTCCAACCCCCAGAATCCCTGACCACTGTCCCTGCTGACTGGGGCTGATGGGAGTTGGAATCCAACAACATCTGGAGGGCCACTGGTTCACCACACCTGGAAAGCCTAAGGTGTGGCTTGGCTGCACTTCAACAGAGTGGCCATCTCTTCCTTGAAGGGCTTTTGGGTCCATCCACAGCTAATTGGTCAGGGCAAAAACTGGACTTTTCCAATACTATTTCTTAGTATTGGTTCTTCATCGCACAGGTCTCCCTTCTGGAATGGCTCTCCTGATATGAACCTTCTCAGACCCTGAGATCCTCATGATTTGGCATTACATCTGAACAAGGCCACATTCTTCCCATCCATCCTCTCCTCTTGCCTCCCTCAGCTTCCTCTGTTGTCTCCACTGTGCTGCATTTTAAATGGTAAGACCATTGGGGCATGGACCTCTCCGCTACTACTTTGCAAAGCACCGTGCACATTGGTGGCACTATCTGAATAACAACCAATAGCTGGTCCATGGTGTCCAATTGAAAGCAATCAGTTACGCAGTGGATCCTGACGGTGCCATTCCACAACTCAAGACCTGCTAGACGAGCATCAGGAGAAAACCAGAAGCCCGTCCAGCTAGTCAAGTTCTGAACAGATGATTCCAGCCCTCTGTGCTGGTTTATTTGGCTTCCAAATGGACCATTTCCTTCTTTGTGCCAGCAAACCTTTATGCAATAGTTCAGCTGTGTGCGTAACATGCCTGTACTCATTCCCGTTCCTATGGCAACGCCTCCTCCCTTCCTCTTTATGTCTCTTTAGACCAAAACAACAAATACGGGGGGGAAATACAGCCTGCATTTGTGTGTTTGTGTGCATAGACCATAGGTAGGCAAACTAAGTCCCGGGGGCTGGATCCGGCCCACAGACGGTCCGGGAATCAGCGTGTTTTTACATGAGTAAAATGTGTCCTTTCTATTTAAAATGCATCTCTGGGTTATTTGTGGGGCCTGCCTGGTGTTTTCACATGAGTAGAATGTGTGCTTTTATTTAAAATGCATCTCTGGGTTATTTTGGGGGCATAGGAATTTGTTCATTCCCCCCCCCCCAAAAAAAATATAGTCCAGCCCCCCACAAGGTCTGAGGGACAGTGAACTGTCCCCCTGCTGAAAAAGTTTGCTGACCCCTGGCACAAACACAACATTCTTGGACACTGTACTTTAAAAAAAAGTTTGAAGCAGCTGGGGGGGGGGAATACGTGTTCAATACGTTGGATGAAACAACAGCGGAATTTAAAGGCCCTCCACTCTTCCTGAAATAAAGATTCCACAAACGCACCTGTGCAGAATGAATGAAAAAATCTCTCATTGCGTATACACCAGCAAATGTCTACGGTGAAGAAACACAGAACATTTAACCCAGAGGTCTCAGCAAAGTTAGTACAGGTCAGGACAGCGGGAAAGCATTGGAAATTCTGCTAGATAACAAACCCAAACTAGGATCTGCTTCTTGGATTAAAGCGAGGAGCAATGCAAGTTACAAGAGAGGAGATTCCAACTAAACATCAGGAAGGGCTTTCTGGGAGTAAGAGCCGTTCGACAGTGGCATGGACTCCCTTGGGAGAGGGTGGACTCTCCTTTCCTTGGAGATTTCTTAGCAGAGGTTGGGTGGCCATCTGTCATGTATGATCTAGTTGATATTCCTGCAGTGGAGGGGTTGGACTAGATTACCCTCTGGGTCCCTTCCAACTCTACAATTCTATGATTCTATCAGTTGGCATGCCCAAAGGTACACCTGCCAAATCTTCAAATGCACCAATAGAGAAATTCGCACAAATTTGCAGCTCATACATGCATTTGCTAACAGGCTAATGTGGGATGAGGTGGCCTTTGAGGTACTGGGGTGGTCTTGAGCTGCGTAAGGTTTTATAGGACAAAACCAACATTTTGAACTGAGCCCAGATGCTAATTGGTACAATACCCCAGAGGCATCCTGGGCGGAAAAGGTGGAGCTGTTCTACAGCCACTGCCGCCAGATGCAGCAGTTTCAAAAAACGTAAAAAAGAAAAGGGGGAAAGGAGAGAGAGAAAAGGAAGTTACCTCCGCATAACATGAGGTTTTGTTTTTTTAACAAAAACCCACTCACAAATGGGCAGGGACCCTCACTTCATTTTTTAAAGGGTCTGCTAGAAACATATTTTTATTTCAGCAATCATATGATTCAGCTTCCTAGGCTTGCTCTACTGGTTTTAGCTGTGTTTTTATCTATGACTACATTATGGTTGTGGGTTTTTTTTGGTTGATCTTAGGTGTGCTTTTTTGAATTTTTTTGAGTGCACGCTACTTAGAGAGTTGTGTGTAAGTTGTTTATAAATCTTTCGAAAAGAAATGATTAAAATTAAACAGTTTATGAGAAAAAGAGAGGAAGGGACCGGTAGCACAATATGCCCCCAATCCATTTGAGTAATTTCAACTCCCAAATCCTCCTCCTCCAGCAAAACAATAATAATAATCTGTGAATACGGGTGGTGAATTTGACTCAGCCCTAGTTTTGGCCCAATTACCAGAAGCTTTCCGGCTATGGGCTTGACCAGGAGGTCCCTCTATGGGATCCACATTGAAAGGCAGCTCCTAGACATTTTGATGACCTTCCCGGCAGATTGTGGCCAACATTAATGAATATCTATGTGCAGATGCATGTATTTAAACTGAGAGTTCAGATATCCTGCCTCCGGAGGCAATATGTCTTGGGTCAGACCTGTCTAACTGAGGCATCAGTCTTCATTTGATCAAGAAATGAGGTTAGTAAGCAAGCCTGCAAAATGAGCCCTGGTAGAAAGTGGCCCTAAATGAACTTGGATTCATGGGGAAATGGATGATTAATTAAATTAAAATTTTGAATCTCGTCCCATGAAGGCATCTTGAAGCAACCAACCATTTTTTTAATTTTTTTTTAAAGAATCAGCAGTAACAACTTTAGATCCAATACATATTCTAACTGAGGCAAAAACTAATGACGTGTGCTGCAAAATTCACCCAGCATTGGGGGTTTTCGGCCAAATGAAATGTGTTCATTGCTTTGCAATGTTGCTTTCCTTATGCCCCGTTGAGCCGGAATGATGTCATTCATTCTGCTGTACCTCATGCCTCGTTTGCGATCGCAACCAGGGGCTGATACAGGCGGCTTGCTCTCAGATCCACAGCGCTTACACTGGAGTCGGAGACTCCTCAAGGCTACCCTGATCTCCCGAGATCTTTTTAGGCCTGTCTTTTGATTAAGTCCAAGTGAGGAGAGGATGCAGAATGGCATGTTCCCAAATGAAGCCACTTCACTTCATGCTTATTATAGCACTTTGTGCACAAGGAGGCAAAGATCCTTACCGTAAACATTAACTGACAGCCCCCAAGGATATAGTCCAGGAAGGTGTAATCTCTGGTGATCTGAAAAGGGAATTCAAATGGTTAGAAAGGGGAAGGGGTGGAGAAAGGGGAGCAATACAAGTCCATTTTCAGAAATCCCTAAACATTTGTAGGCAAAAAGAAAAACTCTTGAAACTGTAAGGCACTTTTGACCGTTTGTCTCTATGGAACTAAGGTCCTGTTGACCATCAAAAATTCATAAGCAATATGATGGCTGGTAGTAAGTATCAAAGAAAAACTGCCCATTTGTGCACTGCATTCAAAGTTCTATATGTGGCGAGTCCAATTAGAAATGCAAAAGATTGCTGGACACCAGTGGCATAGGAAGGGGGGTGAAGGGGGCGGTGAGCCCCGGGTTCCAGGCTGGAGGCGATGACACTCTGGGCACACACACCCCCCAGCGCAGCACCCAAGCTGAGCCCCGCGGACGCTGGGGAAAAGCCACACTCGGCGGTGGGGCTCGCAAACCTTCTCGGCGCGCGCTTTGCTATTTCCGGCTGCCCCTCGCCTCTGCCCAAGCCAGAAATAGCAAAGCGCGCATCGAGCAGGTTCGCCGTCCGTGCACGCTTTGCTTCGTTCCTTCCTGCTCGGGCTGCGGGCAGAGGGGAGGGGCGGGCTTCTCTTGGGCTGCTGATGCCCCTCCCTGGCTCACCCCCGCTCGGTAGCACGCATGCGCCAAACATAGTGACGTTGCGCATGCGCGCTACGGAGTGACTCCGCCCCCGGGTTTGCCGCCCCGGGTGGCGAAGCGGCTTCCTCCGCCCCTGCTGAACACTGCAGTCATCAAGAATACTGAATTCTGTTGGAAGCCGCCGAGAGTGGCTGGGGAAACCCAGCCAGATGGGTGGGGTATAAATAATAAATTATTATTATTATTATTATTATTATTATTATTATTATTATTATTATTACTGAGCCTGTATGCATACACCACACTTCCTGCATCAGGACCATCCTGACGACACATTTGCTGCTTCTATGATAACATTTGCATAGAATACCTGAAGCAGGACACAGTGCGACGCAAAGATGCATCCACCAGAAGCCACTGCCAATAGCAACCTACAGCAGGGGGCACCAAGGGAATGTCCACTTGTTGCTGTAAAACTACAACTCCCATCAGCCCCAGAGAGCATGGCAAATAGTTAAGGATGAAGAGAGTTGTAGTCCCACAATGCCTAGAGGGCACCACGTTGGCTATTCCTGTTGGATGGAAGGGGAGGGGATCATATTAGAGCATCTGCTTTGCATACAGAAGGTCACAGGTTCAGTCTCTAAGCCAGGCTAAGAATGTCCCACTTCCTGAAACCCTGGAGAGCTGTTGGCAGTCAGTGTAGACAATGCTGAGCTAGAAGCACCAACCACCTGCTTCCCTTTTTTTTGGTAGCATCTCCAGAACCTCACAAGAATCTCGAATGTCTTACTTTCTCCCCCTCCTCTCTCATCCCTTCTCTTCCCCTTCAAGCTCAGCGTTGATAGCTTCCCTTTCCTGAGGTCACAACATTATGCAAATCCAGTAACGGTTGTTTTTAAAGTTAGGATGAACTAATCATAACTGCAACTTTAAAGATTATACAATAATACATTTCTTCTAGGGAAAAGCACCGGGGGGCAGGGGAGGAGAGCTTAATCTTTCCCCTGCCTTGCTTACAAATCTGTGGGAGAAAAGAACACACCACCATTTCCCCCATTCCAATTCACCGCCTCTTAAGAAGAAAATAACGCCACTGGCTTTTCCTTCCAAGAAGCAGCTGCAGGAGTTTTCATACATGTGTTTTGAGCAGCAACACATTTCGCAACAGCCTCACCCAACCCAGTGCCCTCCAGATGTTTGGAATCGCTTCTGTTTAATGAGCCTTCCCCTGATTTGCTTGAGGGAGGCTGGACAACGCTATATCAAAGCATTGTCCAATGTTTTCCAGCATATTTCCCATCCCTCCCGGTCACATGCCTTATTGGGGGGAAACTGATCTTTTTGAGGAAGTGGGTTTGTTGCACATGACCTCCCAGTCTGTTACAACTGCAAGACCCGGATTTGCTGGTATTTGATAGAATCCTACCCCCACAAAAGCAACAGTCTGGGGGTGCCCATGGGATACCTCTCCCTTCAGTCTCAGTGGAGGGGGGGCAGTGGGAGTTGTAGTCCAAAACATCTGGAGGGCACCATGGTCGGTGACAGGTGCTTTGCGTGAAGTACTCACTTTGCAGGATTTCACAATGATGATTCCTGAGTTCTTGTAGCTCCTTTTCTTCTTCTGTTTTTTGGGGTTAATGCATTCAAATTCTACCTATTTAAAAATGAAATGGAAGGAAGGCAGGTCACAATAAACACAAGAGATCCTGAAGCATAGAATTATAGAACTGTAGAGTAGGAAGGGACCACAAGGGTCCCTGCCATGCAGAAATCCTGCCCAGAGCCGGTTCTCATTCTCTCAATGCCAGCAAAATGCCACAATGAGCCACGATTTGTTAAGGTTGGGGAACTGCACCACTCAACACAGAAGAGTGCGCCTTTGGAAGGTTAGCTGCATTTGGGTCTGCTTGCCAGTTAGGAAACTGCAAACTACATCGGAACATGGGACGCTGCCCGAGACCGACCACTGATCCACCTAGTTCAGCATTGTCTACCTTGAATGGCAGCAGCTCTCCAGGAACTCTCTCTCCTAGTAGGTTCTGCATTAAAATGCTCCCTTAATTGAATTTCTCAACCATCATTAGCTATGGATGCACCCAGAGGATGGAGCCGAGAAAGCCATTCCCTTCTGGTCTTTATAGCCTGGTGTTTAGAATAAAAGAGCTGCCTGGGCTACTGACAGCAGGTAACTCCATTTAGAAGCACTCAGCACTTGACAGAAACAAAAGCGGAAATGGCAGATGAACACAGCAGTATTCCAAGTCCTTTTTTTTATGTGTGTGTGTGTGTGTGTTTTGTGTGTGTGTGTGTGTGTGTGAAGGATGTTGATTACTTATTAGGTAAAACAAACGTGTGTTCCCATGTTATTTTTAAGCTTTTATGTAGAAGCACCCCAGCTGTCTCTCTGAAAGAACCTTTTCTTTCCACCTGGAGCATGTCGACAAAAATGCACGCATTTGTAGGAGGCAAAAAGGAAGGTCTGAAGTCAATATGTAACGATTGTGAACAATTGTGAACCTGACCTAATGGGACCTGATCAATTCATAGATCAACCTCTACTGCTCACTTTGCTCTGGGTGACATCAATGACGTAACCTTTAAACCACTAGATAGTCTCATCTACCTGAAACGGAAGAGAATTCTCTCTCGTTCTTCAATATAAAAGGTCTCTGAACATAATAGGGAAAAAACTGGCACTTTATTGGCCTTTTATAGACTTCCTCTGAGATCTAAGAAGCTGCCTTATGCCAGGACAGAAAATTGGTCCATCTAACTCAGTATTGTCTACACTGACTGCCAGCAGCTCTCCAGGGCTTAAGGGCTTTCTCAGACCCTGCCTGAACCTGCCAGCGATTGAACAAGGCACTTTCCCCATGCAAAATGTGCTCTGAGCTATGAGAATGTTCACAAACATTTGACTAAATCCCACAAGGTTGATAAACAGGTCAGATATGAGGTGTTTTTTTTATAAAAAAAATTGTAATATAATTACTTGCCATTTCAGTACAAACATTTGGCCAGGTATCAAAGAAGCAAACCTTACGCATTTAATAACATTTCAGAGACTGATACAAATAAAATAAAATAAAATAAACCCCTTTAAAATGTCACATTACAATGCAGAAGAAAGCTGTCCTCCCTATGATAATGAACAGAATTTCCATCGATCATGTGGTGCCTGAGTGAGAATTTTTGCTGTTCTAAATGTAGCATATTTATCAGTGTCTCTGACAGGAAGAGCAACTTATGTCGGAAAATCCGTCTTCAAAAGTAGCAATGGATAGGGTTGTTGTTGTTTTTTTAAAAAATGAAATCTGCATGCACTTCACATTCACATAAGAAGGGAATAAGACCTTCAAGGGCCTGAGAATTACGAAATCCAGCTTGACGTCTAGGGATACCCTTTAATCTGGCTCTCCCATTCTGCAAAGGGTAAAATGTTTGGGCCTTAGGAAAAAACTGTTCTAAGTTTAACATCCATCTGATCCCTTATATAACTGGGTGTGCCATAGGTAGGAGAAATTATAATAGCAGAGCCCAACATCCTGTTCTCACCGTGGCCAACCAGATGCCCTGATGGGAAGCCCCCGAGTAGGGCCTGGGCACCCCACGTGTGATTCCTAGTGACTAATATTCAGGTGCATAATGACATAGCCATTGATAGTCTGCTCCTCCATTAATCCTCTTTTAAAACAATCCACCAACACTACCTCACGTTAGTCAAAGGACACACAGTGTGTGGGGGGAAAGTACTTTCTTTGACTGTCAACGTAAAGGCTTGCTAATGAGCGAGAGGTTGGAGAGAAATGAAAATAACAAACCAAGAGAATGCAAGTAAAGGAACGAAGAGGGCACATCGATCCAGACAAAGCATGATCATGGAATTATAGAGCCAGAAGGGACCTTAAGGGTCATCTAGTCCAACCCCCCTGGCGATGCAGCAGTGTAGGGGAACGTGAGTTATGGAGGCAGCAACAGGTTTTTGGTTTTTTTTTTAATGATCCAGTTGGATTTTTGCTACGCATCCACACAGATAGCAGTACAAAACAAAAAGGGGGGGAGTGGCCTTATATTGAGTCAAACCCTTGCATCTAGCTCAGTACTGGCTACACTGACTGGCAGCAGCTGCTCTCCAGAGTTTCTGGCACCTGCCTGGAGATGGAGCCTTCTGCATGTGAAGGCTGTGAATCCTGGAAGACCTGCTTCTTGCCTTGCAGGCCTTTAACCACCTGGCTTAGGAGGGCAGGGCTGTGATTGACACCAGCTGCAAAAGCTGAAGATGCTGAACAGACTCCCGGGGGTGTTGTTGTTGTTGGGGGGTGCCGTTAGTGATATTTTTGGCTATTTTGTTGTGCACTTTTTGATGTGTTTTAGCCACTGTTCGTGGCTACTTTTGTTACATCTGTAATGATGTACATTTGTTCATGCTGTAAACCGCATTGTGCATGGTTTGAACCATGGAAAAGAGCCATACAAATAAATTGTGTGTGCATGTATGCTCCATCGTCGCACTATGGCCCTTCCCGAAACCTTGCAGCAGGCCTGCACAACCACCACTCTGCCTCTGAGCATGGAGAGAGCAAGGTCACCTCCACCAGCCTGGATAGGAGAAGGCACACAAAGGAAGGCCTTGGGTGATCCAGGTTGGTTTATATGGGGAGAGGCGGTCCTTCTAGGAGAAGACTCTCTGCTGACATATCAGAAAACCATTACCAGACAAGCTAGATGGACCAATGGCTCAGCATAAAGAGACTTCTTCTATTGTTGTTGTTCTTCTTATTACTACTATTACAACACATATATCCCACCATGTTTCTTACATCACAGAACCCAACATATAATTCTCAGGTGGTCTCCCATGCAGGGACTGACAAGCCCCAAATCTGCTTAGCAAGGTGAATTTAGGAATCTGCATTGTAATGTTTGTCTAGCTCAGTCTTGTCTACACTGAGTGGCAGCAGTTCTGCAAGGTTTCAGGCAGGGAATCTCTCCCAGCCCTACCTGCAGCTACAATGCCTTCAGGCCAGAGCGTTTTCATGTTCTTCACATCCCAAGTGGTTCTCTAGAGCTTACCGAAAAGGCATCTTGGGCTTCACACATCTTGGCAACGGAAGTCTGGAACTCCCCGATGAAATCGTGGCCTCCGTCGTTGTCGTAATCATGACATATGATCTGGTGGGAGAAAGGGGAGAAGCAGAGCAGTGAGTGGGGTTTTTTGTTTTTGTTTTAAAGAAGCAAACAGGTATCCTCGTGTTGTCTATTGCTGGGCTGCCCATCAAAGAAGCCTGAAATTGAGCTGCACACTTTTTGTAACAAAGAAACTCATCTTTCTCAGAAATGGGATAGTTTATTTCCCCCCCAAGAATTAGAACTAGGTGTCAGAAATAATGAGATGCAGTCTAGAAATAGTAATTACAGAGGAACAGATCCAATTAATGGATAAAGATGAAGGCTACGGTAACAAAGATTGCTATTTCCAGAAACTTCCAAGAAATCCCCATTTGAAGACCTTACAAGAAAAACAAAACCATTTTTAAAATGTTGTAAAATTGCTCTGTGGAGGAGTGGAGTCCATGATTTCATAATCACCAGTACATGCTGTGCATATCTAACTTCACAATGTCTGGAAACAAAGGAAGGTTTTCAAACAAAAAGAATACATTTTGGCAGTAGCCGAAAGACCTAACATTTTCTGTTAGTTTACAAGCCTGGCAGCAGCCATTCTATATCTGATTCCTTCAGCACTATCTCAAAATTCCAAAATGCCCTCCTCCTGCACCCCAAATGGTTGGCAACCACTGAAATAGAGGGAGACTTGGGCCCTTGGTACCTTTATCTGCCTTTCGACGTCTCCGTCACACAGAGATATTAAAGGCACTGTGAATGGCTTCCACACAGGATCCAGCGTGTATTTAATCACCTGCAATTCGGAGAGATGGGAGAAGTACAGCGGGAGATCATTTCACAATCAAGGCCAACACACCAAGGACCAAGCTAGACACCAGGGCCGGCCCTACTATTGGGCAGAGCAAGGCAACTGCCTGGAGGTGGTAGATGCCAGTGGGAAGCAGCAGCAACAGTTCCTGGGCATTCCTCCCAAGTCCTGGGACCCTTGCTTTGTCCTATTGCCTCTCATCAGGTGGAGGAGACTACCACCCCACCAGCATGGGTTATTCAAAATGTGTACCAGAAATTGGTTCGCTTACAAATGCATTTATTCTACCTTCCCCTATTCCTACCCCTGCAGTGACTGCAGCGTGCTCCCCATCCAACCTGCAAAGCCTAAATGATTTACAAATATAATTGCTTTTTTGATGTAAAAAAAAGGTAGCCTTGTCTCTGAACTCACATCAGTAAAAGAGGATCAGCTTTGCATTGAAGAGTGAGGCAGGATTGGCCTCTTGTCAAGAGCAAGGCATTGCCAGTTAGAGCATGGATTAAGTGTTAATGTTAAAATGACTGTAAACGCTTCCCTGCAAAGGAGTGGAAAGGATCAAAGAGAAGCTGCGATGTAAAACTGAGACTTCCCTGTGCAGAACTGTCAGACACTGGAGCACTGTGTGGGAGTCTCAAAGGATGCACACTTGCAACCCAACACGGGAGAAAATCACACAATGTGTCAGTCAACAATAACACAAATCAACTGTGAAGGATAGGGCTCTTCCACACAACACTGTTCCTCCCTGCGCCACTGGGGCAAGGTGGACTTCTGAAGACCACACCTTGCAACACTTCTGATGCTGGTCCTGGCTTGTGTCAAGAAACTGTGCTTTAAAGTGACCTGATTGCCTCCCTCCTCCACCCCTATTTCAGATGTAGCAAAAACCTGCAGAAAGTGAAAGCTTCCCATCTCCTCCTTGTGGACCCTCCAGAGAAGAGGAGGGGGAGCAGGGAATATGTGAGCCCAAGGCTAGTTTATGGTCACTTATGTAATGCTAAATGGTGCATTATATCCAAAATGAGCCATTTTCTGCCTTCATGCCAAGAGCTCTTTAATATTTCAAGGATCATATAAGAAGGGAAACCAACATTAAGGAACTCATAAATCAATGGCACTGGTTTCTGCATAATGTATTTAGGATTGGCACAGAAGAAGAAAACAAATGTATTGATAATTGTCTCCTTTGAGAGTGTCTGTCTCTTTTCTGGCCTGCAAAAGAAGAAGGCACAGTGGTTTGTAAAACCTCGGGCTTGGGTAGATTCAAGGAACTGTAAAGTTGGAAGGGACCCAAGGATCATCCAGTCCAACCCCCTACAATGCAGGATTTTTTTTGCCCAATGTGGGACTTGAACCCATGCCCCTGAAATTAAGAGTCTCAATGTCTACCGACCGAGCTATATTTTTTAAGAAACTGCTTTCTGCTTGCTCTGTCCAACACAGGAACTGTGTCTGCTTTGGGTCTTTTTCTTTTTGTCATTACCAACATCAGTGAGGTCTTGGAGGGAGAAAAAAAATTGCTTAGGGGTGGGCAAACCAGGCTTTTGCTGCATTCAAAAACTAGTATCTGAATGGGCCTGTCAATGTGCACCCAAGACATTTACTTTGAAACTTGAGGACAGATGTTCTTTTCATTGCTCCCAAAGGCACTTGAAAGCAAGATGTGTCCTAAAAAGTCTCTGGAGGGATTCAGCCAGGAATGTTAATACTAATGACAATAGCAGTTGAGCTGTAAGGTCTGAAGCCCATGGATTCTGTCCTGCTAGGCCACGGAAGATGGGGGGACAAAGACCTCCAGTTCTCACCAAAAAACTCCCAAAACATTTATGATTTATGCCTTTTCCAGCAGCTCCCAAAACTTGAGGGGCACCCCCAGAACTGATTGCTGATGTTTTAGTGGTGTGGTGTGTTTTTTTAAAACAGCCAAGATAACTACCTGGACACAGTTACCACAAGCCAGTGCAAAGAGTCCTCATTCTCTGGAGGAGGATGGCTGGATTCCCTCATGTCCCCTTAGAAGGATTTGGAACATGGATTTCTACATTATTCATTTAGACGTAATTGTTGCAGTATGAAGAGCGCTGCATAATTCTTCTTGGGCCATATTGATTTTTGCCTTTGCAATGCAACTCATTCTGCGTTGGGGACGGGAACCTCAAGCTAGGGGCCAAATCCAAACCTCCCTATCTGGCCCTCAGAAGTCACCCCAGCCACACACCCCACCAGCCCTGCCTTTGTACCCCACATAATTTTGCTGGGCTGGAAAGTGCCCTTGAACTGGATGCTAGTCCATATCAAGGGCTGAAGTGTGTGTGTGCATGCAGAAACTAGGCTACAGTACAACATTTACATTCAATGCTCCACTTATTTTTGTCTCTGGCCCCACCCACCTCTGGCACATGGCCCTCAGAATGTTGCCCAGAAGAGAATGTGGCCCTCTGGTTGATAATGTTTCCCCAGTTCTGCCTTGAAACTGCTTTTAAAACTCACAAAAGCCAGTTGTTATCCCTTGCAACACAGACACACCCACCCAAGTTTTTCTAGGTGTTTGGCTTTGGGACACCTCAGCTTCACTTTATTCCAAAACATCACCCAAAATATCTGGTCCTTGGCATCATGGGACACAGACAGAGTGTGGTCTTGCAGCAAAACACTGATATTTGCATCTCTCAAAGGGGGAGTTCATTGATGCTAACAGATGATCCTGCTTACCTCTGTCCTATGGACTAGCATCCATTTCCCATCGTCTCCTGGTTTATAAAACTCTAAAAATGGGTCTGATTTTCCAAACAAGTCCTGCAAGGGGGATGAAAGAGGAAAAAATAATCGCAACGGATATACAATTACCCCAGCTCAGCTGCCTCAAATCAGCACCAGTTAACATAGCATTAGGAGGAGAGAGGAAGTCTTCCCCCTTAGGCTATAAATCAGAGACACCCAATGTGTCTTGCAGGGTCCTCCCAGTGCTACAATTTGAATGAATAAGAAACGAAGGCCCATAAATCTTAAAACATCTAAGCACAGGGTAAACAGCAGCATCCACAGATGGTCTGATTTCCCCCAAAGCAACAAATATTATTGGCTCGAAACGGTCTCTTGGTGCTCACACCGAAATGCAAATCCTCAACAACTTTGGCAGGGTTGCCGGGGACTGCAGCGGTTGGACTTGCACCCTCTACCTTCTCACTGGAGCAGGTTTTGTCAGTGGGGTCGCCAACTGGGTTGTGGACACACCCCAGCAGATGCCCAACCAGGCCAACTCTTGGAACCCAGTCCTGTATTTAAAGGGCGCCCTAACAGCCATGGCCCAAACTAAATGATACTTGAGAGAACGTGACTAATCTCTTAAGAGTTTAAGCTGCTGAAAAGCAGCAATGGAGGCTGCAGTCAGGAATGGAGGAGCAGCAGGCAAGAGGGTCTATTAAACCCTTTTCCTTTGCTACTATTGTCCGTGGGAAACTGCAATGCCTTCCCAGGCAGCCTTCAGATGTGTTCTTGAACTGATGAGCATTCACAAGATAAATCCTAGGGAACTAGAGGGTGGGGAAATACATGAAGAGCAGAGGAATCTTAGAGGAAAAAAATATGAAATGCAGATTTTTTTTTTTAAAGCAGGCAGTACGCTTATGGAAGGAGCCATCAACCTTGACCTGCACCACCCTGAAAACAAACTGTCTCTCCTCAGAGTTCCAGGGCTGTCTCTCTTTCAACAGGCCTTTCAGAGCTTTGCCTGTTCAAGGGCTGCTTGTTTTCAGTCCGTTTCCATACTTTATTTATAGATGCACAGGGGTTTCTCAGAAGTCCACGCAGGGTGTGAATCTCTATTGGTACAGGGACCGGTTATTTCGTTTATGCATTAATTCAAAGTCTTTTTTTATATATCATCCTTCACTCACAATCTGAGGGAGGCTTACAAAAATAAAACCCTAAAAAGCAAATACCTTTTTTTAAATGTAAAATAAAAGCTATGAAACCATACCAGCAACATAAAACAGTCAGCAGGATTAAAGTTGCATCGGTAAAGCTCAGGAAAATAAAAGGCTGTTTCTGGCAACTGAAAGTAGAACTGGGTAGGAACCAGAGGCTAATCAACTAAAGGAAGATTTGTGCCCTCCAGGAGAAAGGAAAAAGGCAATTTGAGACTCTTTGCTTCCTTTGGCAAGTTTCTAGACCTCATGGTATGAAAAACATGCAGGCAGGGTGGACAGTTAGAAGGCAAATGAACAGGTCTGAGAAAGGGGAGAATTAGTGTGCCTTATTAAAATCGCTGGCTCCTACACTCCTTTCCCCTCCCTCTATTGCATCCCAAGCACGGTTGCCAACTGTTCAAGATTGGCTGAAAAGCCCTTTCATGTCTGTGTGTGGTCTCTGCTGCACCACACTGGAAGACCGGGCTCCTGCCTTGCATTCAACACTGTGCAGTGCAATGTCAAAACAAGCATTTGTAGCATCACCTAACTGTCTACATGTTGCATCCATATGAATTTATTTGGGAGGGGGGAGAAGCAGGACCCCAAACACGCACCTTTTTATCCAGCTTCCTGCCTGCCATGCTAAGAGTGATCACACGGTTGTCTGACAGCTCCTGAGCTGCTATCTGGAAGACAAGAGAAAATTCCAGTCATTCTTATCAAGCCACACACATTATATGTTTGAGCCCCCAAAGATGAAGAAAAACATAGCTCGTGGGAAGGGAGAGGGATGGGATGGCAGAACTTCATTTGCTCCGCTGAAATACCAGCACATTTTGGCTCTTCTGTTCCTTATATTTTTCCCCATTCCAGCTGCTCATCGTAGGAACTCTGTAACCAAGAAATCATGCCTGAGTTTTGTTTTTTCCTTCTTCCCTCCCAATCCCTTTTCTTTTTGTGTCATATGTTTTAGGTTCTAAACCTGAGGATAGGGACTGTCTTAGCACTGGAATTTGCAAGCTGCTCTGAGAGTCTTTTCTTCTGGCTGAAGAGCATGGTAGAAATGCTTTAATTGAATAATAATTCCATCTACTCCCAATGTTCAGGTGTGAGCGCTGTTGCTGCCTATGTAGCCAAAACAACAACAGCCATACAGAGCAGAGGGGTATCTGACAGGATTGAGGGAACCAAAGCTAAAAACTCTTTTATCTGAAAGGGGGGGGGGGGAAACACTTTTTTTTGGGGGGGGGGAATCCAAAAACAGTCTAAGGTGGAGTGAGTTTGCTCAGTGTCCACAGCATGCTGACAGACTGCTGCAGAAAAACCCTGGAAAACTGGATGGCAGGAGAAATGGAACAGAATAAACTGGTACCCTGCAGACATTTTGGATTAGAATTCCCATCAGCCCTAACCATTGGACATGCTGGCAAAGGCTGATGCCAGCTATTGTCCAAAACATCTGGAGGGTAGATTCTGAAAAGAGAGAGAAATAAAATAGTGCTTGCACATTTGCTTCCTTAGGTTCTACAAATGTTAGAAATGCACTTTTTAAAAAGAAAGAAAATTGGGAACCTGGTGATTATGGTTCATTCAAGGAGGGGCAACTGCTCCCCCCTTGCAGCTGCTCACGTCAGTGGGGGTGTCTCTCCTCTGCCCCCCCCCATTCAGATCTTGCTTAGGGGGGGAAATGACATTGACCACAACTGGAAATAGCTCTCCCCTTTGGGCTGCTGTTTACTCTCTAGCATGATCTGAATAGAAAGCACTGAGTCAGAAAGAGCCTTTGTTGGTGGAGAGAGCACAAGACAGAGTTGGTTAATTGCGCCTCTTCTTTCCTCATTAGTGTCATGCGGATGCATGGCCCCAAAGTGAAAAAGCAAAGCTGCAAGGGGCCGGAATATATGATAGGACCAAGTCTATGGACTCCTTGAATCTTAACTTGGTCTTTTACTGATACATGCAGAGCAAGGTGACCAAGATGATCGAGGACCTCAAGGTCCCCTTTGAGGAATGGCTGAGGGAGATGGGGATGTTAAGCCTGGAGGAGAGAAGACTGAGCAGTGATGTGATGGCCAACTTCAAATATCTAAAAAGCAGTCCCGCGGAAGATGGAGCAAGCTTGTATTCTGCTGCTCCAGAGGGTAGGACCCCAACACATGGATTCAAATGGCAAGAAAGGGGATTCCGATTAAACATTAGGAACGTCTTTCTGTCGGTAAGAGCTGTTTGACAATGGAATGGACTCCCTCAGAAGGTGGAGGGCTCTCCTTCATTGGAGGTTTTTAAATGGGGATTGGATGGCCATCTGTCAAGGATTCTATAGTTACAATTCTATGATTCTATGCAGTCCAGCTTTTACCCCTATCCCTTGGGAAAGCACACTGTTGTGTGTTTGTGTGCTTTCTGCATCTTTGGCAGGCTGATTCAGGAGAGCCAGCAGAGAAGTGACCACAGCACTTGCTCAAAAATCCAAATGTACATAGCTTTGAAGTTGAGCAACAGGGTTGCCCAACTGCCTTGCTGTCGATGGCATGGGACCGGCTTTCCAGAGTCACCAGATTCCTGGGACTGTGATCTAGTGTTGAGCATCCTGGTTTGAACTGCCTGCAGTTCCATCCTCCAGTCAGCAGCTCTGCTAATCCAAGCAATAGGGTGCCCATGTGCGACGAGTGGAGATCCCTGTCTCAGAGCCTGGTGCCTAGAGATGTCTGTCACTGGCCTCCCTGCGGCTGCTCTGCTTTGGGGTTTATTCTGCATGAACAGGTGCTGAAAGGAACATAGGAGTGAGAGGCGGTTCCAGGCACTGTGGGTGGAAGAGAAGGAGATGCCAATGCTTTCTCTCTCTTTTGGCAAATGTTCTTCATACTCTCTCTTTCTCTCTCTCCTCCTGAGCACAATGGCTGGGTGTCAGTGCTTGCAGCCAGAACAGAGGTTGAGTCCAGCATCTTAATTTTTCACACAGGAGCCTTATTTTCAACTGAATAAGGGCTGAGGGCCCAGCAACACGGACTTCACCAAACCAGGTGCCCTCCACATGTTCTGGATTATAGCTTCCATCACTTGCATTTCTGGTCCAGGAATTCAGTAGATTTAGCTTATGCTAGAGCACAGAATTAGGCTAGGAACACAGGTCCAACCGCAAAGTGAAAAAATGTAAGATAATAGAATCACAGAGTTGTACAGTTGGAAGGAACCCCAAGGGTCATGTAGTCCACCCCCCTGCAGTGCAGGAAAAGCACCTTGGAAAAGCACATGGAGTCGAGAGTGGAAAGTGGGAAAGAGTGTCACTTTCCTCTTCCAGGTTTATGGAAGTGGCAAGAATGGGAAGAGCAATAGCTGCGGCTCTGTGTTCCAGACACACAAAATTCACAGGTTTCTATGTGAGAACACACACACACACACACACACACACACACACACATTCTCCATCCAAGCAGGCAAGAAGCATCATCCCCAGATCAAGCACACTCTCCAGCCAGGCAAAAGCACTCAGGAAGAGGGCAGGGCAGGGCTGGGGAGAAAGGGCAGTGCCTGAGAAAGAGCCTCCCCTAAGGCCAGGAGGGCCCACATTCAGACCACAGGCTCCCTGGCACAGAGAAAGAAAGACTACGTTTCTCATTCTGTGGGAGGAAGACAGCTCCCTCTGAGCAGAGGCAAGCGGCTGCCAGCACAGAAAGCGCATCCTGCACTGGAGGAGGAGGGGGCTGCCTTGCCAGCCTCATCCGGCTGGCCTCGGCAACGCTTGCTTCATGCACAACTCAAGCCACCTACACATGCTGGCAGTCGGTCAGCCCCACTGCCTCGTTCCAGCATGGAGCGTCTCCAGGGAGTTTGCCATTTCGCTGCCCTCGAACAGTTAAACCTCCCCCCCCCCCACACTTCACCTTTTCTCCTGGCAACACCAAACCACCAGCCCAATGGGACCATTTCATGAAACTCTCTCCAGCTGCATCCTCCTGCCTTCTGTGTAGGTCTCAGCTGTATCCTTGCTTTTTAAAAAAGCCCCTCAAAATTTCCTGTAAAATCTAGTCTGCCTGGTACAGATATTGGGTCTGTGTCTAGTTAGTATGCCCCTTGGAGGCTTGTCTTTTTAATTCCTCGCAAAGCACCATTTACAACAATTTTATTTAATTCGTTCATTGCATTTATATCCCACCTCTCCCCCAAGGAGCTCAAAGTGGTGTGCACAGTTTCGTTCCTCCCTGTTTCATCCTCACAACAGCCCTGTGAGCAGCCAGTTTTGAACACACAGTGTTCAAGTTACACCGTTCCCCTCTCTAAATCCATTGTCAGTTTCCTTGCATAGATTTCCTGCTTGATTGGTGACTGGTTGAGTGCATGGGGCGGACAAGCACAGATGAAGATGCCTTCAGCAGATCCCAAGGCATTAAAATCAAGCACACCTGATCAGCAGAGGGAGATGAGAGCCCACCATGGTGCAGCCAAATCAGAGGAGACTGCAATTTGCATCATAAAGCAGCTGCTGTCACCAGCCCTTCAAACTTGAAAAGGCAAGCCCTGAGCTCAACCTCTTTCTCCACGGCAGTTTTGAGTGCTAGGAACAGCCTTCTCCAACTTGATGCCCTCCAGATATTGTTGGACTATAGTTCCTACCATTGCTGACTGCTGGCTGAGGCTGAAGGGAGTTGCAGTCCATCAACATCTTCAGGGCCACAGGCTCCTGACTCATGGGCCAGGATAGCTGGTAGACATTTCATCAATGGGAGTCAACGTCTCACAATTAGGAAGTCCTTAGGGATATCTCTCCAGGGTGCTGAGCAGGAGGGAGCCTTCACACGGAAGCCTGCTGCCAATACCCTTTCCTTCTCACTCCACTTTAATCAGAATCTAGGCTGGTGTGGCATCTTTTAGATATTTCTGAGTTTTATGTACAGATATCCAATGTATCCCATCCACACCAGTGGGAACTGCATGGCCAAATGCCCCTAAGACCATAAGAAGAGCCTGCTGGATCAGGCCAGTGGCCCATTTAGTCCAGCATCTCCTCCTATAACTTATTTTGCCAGGCTATGTATATATATATATATATATATATATATATATATATATATATATATATATATCTGTTCCTATGGTAGGAGGGGAGGAACCACCCACATCAATGAGTATGCTCAAAGCAGCCTGTAACACAGGAAATAGCGATATTTTTATTTTTTCCCATTTTAATGATGGTCCATCTGGCTGTTTTACTTTGAAGGAGCTGGACGACGCCTGTTTTCCTATCTCTGTTGGACAGACAATATTAATGGGGCCTTAATTATGTGTATTGCTGCTCACAATTTTTGCCATGCAGGGATTTAGCAAGCAAACTCAGGGCTGGCCTTACCATTGGGCTGAGTGCGACAGCTGCCTCATGTGGCACGCATCCTGAGTGGCATTGTGAGGATTTGGAAGGCAGAGGTTGTGTGGACCGCATGCACCCTCTTGAACTAGCCTGCTGTCCTCAGTTGGGCGCTGACCAGTGCTGAAATAAGAGTCAAATGCTAGCCCAGTTAGCTTTTGTGTGTGGAATGTGTTTGTGTGTGTGATCTTGCCCTTTGCCTCAAGCAACAAAGTGTGCTGGGCCAATCCTATCCAAGCTCTTCCTTTAGTAGTGTGGCCTCTCCTGCACTAGAAAAATGCATGCACAATTGCATACATCAAATCTCAGTAAGCACAACAACTGAGCATCCTGCTGTTTCCATTTCAAGATGAAAATATTCTCCGGTGAGTGCCTTCTTGGTCAACATGCATGAAATCATAGAACTGTGGAATTGGAAGGGACACCAAGGGCCATCTAGACTGATCCCCTGCAATGCAGGAATCACAGCTAGAGAATCCTCAGTGACAGGGCATCTGTTTTGCATGCAGAAGGGCCCATGTTGACCCCTTTGCACCCCCCAGGTAAGGTTAGGAGAAGCATCTGTCTGCGACCCCAGAGAACTGGTGCCAGTCACCGTGAACAGTACTGATGGACCAATGGTCTGATTTGGTAGAAGGCACCTTCTTATGTTCTCCTATATATTCATGGGCAATTTGTGTGATTGTTCTTGTTTAGCTCCAGCTTGGACTGGCTGTAAGGAAGAAGGCAGGTAGCCAGGGACTGGCTGTGGACAGACTGAGATTGTTTAGGGCAATTCCCAATTTGACCTCATAGACTAAAGTTACCAGATTTTTTTCAATGAATCTGGGGACACTTTTCAACTTCAGTAGGAATGATAGGATTTTATCAGGGGACTGATTTTAAATCCGGGGACAGTCCCCGGGAAACAGGGGCATCTGGTAACCTTATCATAGACCAGCCTCCTCTGCCCACATATCTCAGCAAACTGGTGACCATACACCAAGATTACTACAATGAAGGCAATTCAAGCAAGACATTGCTTTCTTTAGATTCAACTTTGCTCAGCAGGAACAAAGTTCCTGGGATAGGAAACATGCACAGAGTTTGTGGGTTTCTATTGTAGCAGCTCTTGCTGCTAAAGAGGGGGCCACTTTTCAGGTTACATTTCAAAATGTAAGTTGGGGGAAAAAACCCTTCAAAGACAACTCTGGCTCTTTGCCATTTCTCTCTCCTGTTTCCAATATGGAATCATACAATAAGTCCACAACTTATGTACATTTAACTTCTGCACATTCAGCTTGATGCATGTGGCAAAACATTTTTTTTAAAAAAAATAAAAGGGCAAAAAGTGGGTGGAAAGGGGGAAATGGTTCCAGGAAAAATGACTTTGGCAATTGCACTTGCCATTAACCAAATGGGTTTTGACTATACTGTACTCAGTTTTGGCTTCAGATGCACTCCTTGGAATGTAACCACACACACACACCCCAATATGTAGTGGGTTTAGGCATTGAAAGCATAGCTGGAAGCAGCATCGGTGAACCCGAGGCTGCAACCTAAGGACCAGTCAGCTAATATGCACAGCATGGCTCATGATGCATTTGATACATCACAATGATGTACAGTATAGGCATCAAGGGTGCAGCAAGGAGTTCATCCCAATTTATAATTATAGATGAGAAGGACAGGAGGGTGGTGTGTGTGTGCTTTTAATGCAAGCCAGTATCACTTCCTTTCATTTGCAAAACTAGCCAGACAAGTCTACAATGGGAAAGGCATTGCTCTGTGTGCACAAGTGTGCAAGAGAGGAAAAACTGTTGCTAAGAAACCTGTTGCTAAGTAGTAAGCCCTGTTCCTCTTACCACTAACACTACTCATCCCCATAAACCATTTTATCCTGATTTATCTTGCATGTCGCTTATGGGTTTGCAGATTGCACACAAATTTGCAGAAGAAATAAAGGAGTGCATGGCATATGAATTTTTATGCAAAGGGTTTCATATGGACTTAAGTCTGAACATTTTAAAAAACCCGGATGCCATCCAGTCCAAGTGAAGCTTTGTTTCCAGGGTGAGAGGTTTAAGCACGCACTGAAATTTCTGCTTAAGCTTTGCTAGGGAAATGAATGAATCGGGACTTGGAAGTTTGGCTGCTCTGTGCCCTTTGGTTGTTGTTTTTGCTCTTCTAATAAAAAATAAGGTAAAACAGAGGAATGGAAGAGGGAATCTCTTTTAAATGAGGGGGTGGTTAACTTTTTCTCTCTCTTGAGAGCTGAAGAAGGAACCTGGAAAAGTGGCTCCCTTTCCTACTTCTTTCAGTTCTACGTTCTTTTCAGGGGTCAGATCAATTCTACTGGAGCAACCTTTTACTCCCGTTCCTTAGAAAAGTACAGTGTGTGTGTGTTTTCTTTTGAGGGGGGGGAGTGTGCAGATCTTGGGGAGTGAAGTGACCAGCAGGGGTGGCTCCCACAGCAGTCATTAAAAAACCAAGGGCTTAAAAAGGATTCCAGCTATATCCCAAATTCAGAACCGGGATTTAAGTTCAGAATGCAAGCCCCTGCCCTCTTTATACCACTGCTTTCATGTGCCCCATACCATTATCATTCCTTTTCCAGCTGGCTTCCCGTTCCCCAGGAGGAGTGCTCTTGTCATCTTCTTGCTTGAGACAATCTAAGGGAGAAGAACAGAAAACAAAGGGAGGCCTGTAGCAGTGATCCAACAAGAGTACAATACTGGATATAATCATTATTATTATTGGTGGGAATGTTAAGTTGTTGCAAGATTTGAGGGATTTAATTTTGATAGATACTAATTTTGACAAATTACTAAAGAAACTATTGTTTGTTGCCCAAAATTAATGTTTTTGATGATGCCAACTTGCCAAAAGAATCGGCCTCATTTATTATCTTGGCACTTGGAACATTAATTGCAAACTCATTGGAAAACAGCCCAAAACCTTACACTGGGCGCTTGGTACCACTCATTCTGGAATCTAGCCAAAATGGGGAAAAAATGATGCATAATTTGAGATTCTGACAAGGATCAGAAGCTCCAGATACTTTTTATATGATTTGGCATTCCTTATTGCATATACAACAACACCATCATTTTCAATGCAACCCTTGTCACAGGCCTGGGCAGATCTGGAATGATAGCTGATAATCAGATAACGCTAATATCCTCTACTTGGATTTATAACCCATGTGTGACTGTACTCATTCTACGTGCCTATTTTATAGTTTGTTTGCCCTCTTTTAATTTCCATCTGTTGTTATAACTGTTATTTATTATAAAATGAAATAAAAAATCTTTATCCCAAAACAAACTAAAACCAAAAACCCAATACTGGACAGAGTTTAGATCCCTGTTCAAACATGCACTTGCACAACGTGCTGAATGGTGACATTTCGTATTTGCTCACATCCTGCCTTGGACCTGCGGAAAACACTCAGCACTGCTGAGGAGAGAAAGAGACGGAAGCACAATAGGAGAGGGCATTTGCAGAGAGCGGCTCAGCAGGCGGATCTGACTTGTGTTCCTGATCTCAGCATGCATGCACCTCATGCCTAAAACCAAGGGATTTATCTCCTTGGTTTTCAAGTTTACGTGGCCAGTGAGGTTGCTAGGGGGGTCACAAAGAGAAGGAGTCTTTCCATTCAACCGAACCGCAGGGTTGATCAGGTGCACTGCAACAGTCTAGCCGAACTAAGCTAGCAGAGGCCTGACGTAAAAGTGAAATTAATGGCATTCTGAGATGCAATTCAGGCAGCTCCTTTCCAAAGCTATTCATGGGCTGCTCGTGCCTTTGGATAAAAAGCTGAGTCCAGGAGAAGACTTTGAGGACATTCCAGCAGGCTTCCTGCTAAGTACTGAGTGGCTGAGTGGGGCTCACAGAAAGCCAGCTGGGATCTGCACTCAGAGTGGGGCCTGTTGTGAGTGTTGTGGTTTCCCTTTGCGTCACTAGCTTTAACTGGAGCAGGTGGTGGAAAGAATCTTCATCTAGAGGTGAAGAAGAAGAAGAAGAAGAAGAAGAAGAAGAGAAAGAAGATCCAAGAGATGACTGAGAGCAAGAAACCACAGTCACCTCGAAATGGCTTCTCTTTGGTTCTTGGGACATTTGTTCCTGAAATGCAATTCTTCCCATGGTTAGGCAAGGCTGACAAATTCTTCACACTTTCTGTGGGACAGATTCCCCCCCCCCCACCATCCTAATTCTCAGTTCTTTAGTCTAACCACCTAGTTTCAACGCTGCCCTGACGTTTTGCTGTAATGTTAAGTGTAAACTGCTTTGAGAGGTTGTCTGTATCTGAAAAGCAATCTCATAAATGTTTGGGGAAATGTTTGGAAGATGCCTACAGAGGCTTTTTGGGGAGGAAGTCACCTAGTGGTTCAGATATTGGCACGGTAAACAAAGACTGGCACTGCTCTACAAAGCACGTAATTTAGGCAATGAGTTGTTGTAATGGCCACCGGCTTAGGTGAGGTTTTTTTTAAAGTATTAGATAAATCAGTGCACAGATGATTGGTCTATTAAATGGAGAATAGGCTTGATAGTGAAACAGGACCTTCACATACAATGGTGGTAAACTAGAATAGATGGGAATAAGCAGCAGTGGAGCACTGTTACCTTTAATGTCTTGCTGTGGGCTTTCCAAAAGCATAACAGCTGGAAAGAGGACAGAGCTATGATCTAATTCAGGAGGGTCCTGTTCCCTGTCCTGCCTTCTAATCTCTTTCACTGCCTGAAGAACTAGCAACAATTTGCCAATGACCAGCAATACTTTGGAAGCAGAAACTTAGGGACTCCACTAAGCAGGTTGTAACACTCACTGTTCCCAGGGTGCAGGAAAATTCTCCCAAGAAGTCATGTTCGTACAGCTGCATGCTTGACTTGTCTTGGTCAAACAAGGCAAATTTCAACTTTTGAACCTCCTCAAAGCGATAATCTATGACAAACTTCTTGGAGAAGGCTGGATTGAGGTTGTTCACAGCTGTTTCTGTCCTGTCGATCTACAAATAAAGAATTAGGTTGAACAAGTGAGCCGATCAACGAGTCTTTTAGACAGTAGTACAGCTTTCGTTGAAAAATAACGGTGAAAACAGGCGGAACATTTTTAGGGTGTTGGGGGGGCAACCTGAAAGTGCTCTTGCTATGTTCAGTCCAGACATATCTTTCCTTTCCATGGTTGAGTTCTGAACACAAAGGCACAATTCTGCAAGGCTGCGGCAGAAGCAGCCTGTGGACAGCACTGACAGGCAAGCCTAAGATGTTGACACCCTCTACTCTTCAGGGCAGTTTTGCACTAAACAAGAAAAAAAATCATTCCAAAATGTGTTTATAAAGGTCATATTGTTGATGCTGGTATCCATCTATTTACAGCCAATGTGCTGTATCCAAAGTTAGCCATAGTCACAAGGAGACCAATTGAAATTAATGGCCATGACTAACATAGGCACATTTCTCAGGGTATGACTAACATCAGATGCAATCCCATATCAATTTCACATGTGTTTATCTGTTTTCAACCCATTCTGCAATTAAAAAAAAATAAAAATATGGCATACATATTTAAATATGCATTTTAATACAAAATAATATTGAGTACATATTTTACTCAATATGTACTAAATGCATCTCTAAACATATTTAATCGGAAAATATGTATTATAATGCATATGGTACATTTTTAAGCCCATGTTCTGTATCATAAATTTAAAAGAAGTGAAACATCCATATTATTATTATGCTCTCTGATTAGACCAGGAAGTGAGCAATACATCAGTTCACTTAAAAAGGCAGGCACCAGATATTTAAAATGCAAAATCCAGAGGATTTCCATGGGTAAATTCATGTTGCACAGGGAAGACTTCTCCCCCCACCAACCCACAAAATATCAACCAGTCTTGAAGGGAAAAATGAAAGGTGCACTCCACGCAGTTCTGGAACAACTTCTGTGAAGAGGAACTACATGGATTTACACCAGTGTAGGCAACAGAACACCGCCTGATGTCTGGGACTCCTTATTCGGGGGCCACTCAGTTGTTGTGGCCTATCGACCTAGAACATCAAGCACAGGTAAGACTCACGAGCACAGCAGTGCTGACCTGCTTATGCAGCAGCCCAAACATTATGTTGTGAATTGCCCTGAGATCTACAGATAAAGGGCAGTATAAAAATTTAATATATAATAATAGTGTGCACTTCCATCTTTTGGAGGGTCCTATTGTTTTACTGCACCGTGCTACAGTTTTGTAGGTTTTTGGAGCCAGCGTAATGAGCCCACAATTAAAAAATTCAGCTCAGAATTCATCAAGATAACCCACTACAGGAGTGGAAGAATCTCAGGCCCTTGAGACTGCTTAGGCCACACACACCTGAGCCACAGCCTTCCCTGGCCTTGCTTTGTGGCCTCTGCTGGTGATTTTACTTGGGTGGATGTGTCCTTGATCTGTAATAATAACTCTCGCTTGCCTTGATGAAATATAGAGTGGGGTGTGTGTGTGTGTGTGTGTGTGTGTGTGTGTGTGTGTGTGAGAGAGAGAGAGAGAGAGAGAGAGAGAGAAAGTGATAGAGAGAAGAAGGAGGAGGAGGAGGAGGAGGAGGAGGAGGAGTCTGGATTTGATATCCCGCTTTATCACTACCCTAAGGAGTCTCAAAGCGGCTAACATTCTCCTTTCCCTTCCTCCCCCCACAACAAACACTCAGTGAGGTGAGTGGGGCTAAGAGACTTCAAAGAAGTGTGATTAGCCCAAGGTCACCCAGCAGCTGCATGTGGAGGAGCGGGGAAGCGAACCCGGTTCCCCAGATTATGAGTCCACTGCTCTTAACCACTACACCACACTGGCTCTCAAGAAAGAGAGAGAGAGAGAGAGCACCTACTTCTGCCATACCAGCCACTGGTGTGTCCCCCAGAAAGTTGCCCGTAAGGGGAACGTGGCCCTCGAGGTGAAAAAGGCTCCCCAGTTTTGGGGGTGGGTGTGCCAGCACTGCTTTGGGTGCCAATATATGCATGCTTCAACACAAATCAGTTTTCTTTGCTTCAGTAAAGAGACTGAATTCTCCCTCTCCCTCTCTCTCTTTTTGCATGCTCACTTTTAAATTGAACTGATGCAAGAGAAGGAGCAAAGACTCCCTCACACCTCCCACATCTTGCCATGTTGAAATGGCAACATATTTTGCAGGGATCAATAGCGGGGCCTCTTTTCCTCCTTCCTAGGGACTGGTACCAATGTAACTTGCTCCATCTGCCTCGCTGGCACCCATTCAAACTCGCAAGGCTTATGAGGGGTGAAGGAAGCGGCAGTGAAGTTTTCACTTTCACATACTGTAATTGGCTGTGCTCTTTAATGAAATCTGCATTCCTAGAAAAAGCCCAAGTGAGGAGAATGGCAGGTTTTTGGCTCTCTTGGCTGTGCTTCCTGTGCCAATGCAGGCCTTCAAGGCATAATGCACGACAGAGCCGATGCGGACAGAGGGAAGGGAAAATCAGAACACGAGTTTAGACAGCTGCAAGAAACCTGGGGCAGATGACCGCAGGACTCTGCAGGTGCACTCTTCATGGGAGTTGGGAGCCTCAGACATGCAGGCTGAATATGGCCCTACAGAGCTCTCTAGGTGGCCCTCAGGACACTCTCTAGGGCACATGCCTTCCTGGTCCTGTTCCATATCGCCAACAGTACTAGTCAAAATTGGTGTAGAATGCCAGGCCTACAGGACTGAATGTGGCCCTGAGGGTACACTATCTGGCCCCCAGAACTCTCCCAGGCTACGCCCCCTCAAAAAAGGCCGCATCTGCGGGTGGGTGTGCAGAAACCTGACAGAAAAAACAGTAGCCACACTGAAGCAGAAAGTGAAGGCCCTGCCCGCACCCCGAGAGAAGAGCCTCTTCACCGAATTCCACCTCTCCTTTCTATTCTCCCTTCATCTCACAAAGAACCCAAACTACGACTTTAAGGTATCGTCACTCCCATAAGCAACATGGGAAGCTCGGAAGCAGTGCACCTGCTTTAGGTCCAAAAGGGGGTCCCAGGTTCAATCTTCAGCATCTCCAGGGGCTGGGGACTGGCTGGACACTGAGGTGGCTGGATACTGATGAGTTAGGGACTGGGTGGGGGGAGAAGTGGGATTGGAGACTGACTTGGAAGAAGGAATCAGTGGACTGGGGGAGCCTGTGACTGCCAGGAGATGAGAATGAGAGGCAAGAGAAGCTGCAGGATCGGAGAGCGAAGAACAGGTGCCACAGGAGAGAGAGGCAGGTCAAGCTGGTGTAGAGTCACTGGCTTCCACACCACCTTCCTCCTCGTGTCCCCACCTATCATGCTCCACTGTCTCCCTGGACCGGGAGGATGGAAGTGGGACAGCAGAAACAGGTTACACACAGGTGTAGGTTTCAGGTTGGGGCGATACATAAGCGGAGGACGGGGGATCTCTGTTGGGGCAACTACCTCATCGGCTTCACACCTGGGAGCAGCTGAGAAACACAGGAATGACGGGCGTGCCTTTTCCTAACTTGTAAGTGTACTTTTGACAATAAAGAGTTAATTCTTCACTCTCGACTTTCCTTGCCTGACAGGGCCATGAAACAAGGGAGGGCTGGGGGTGACCCCTGCTGGTAACCCCAGTACTGAGCTACATAGACCCAATGGCCTGACCCAATATCAGGAAGCTTCTTACGTTCTTCTTATGTTTTTTGGTCTGCCCCCCACCCCACCCCGCCCGTCCCCAACAGTAAGTCCAAATTCAGTTTCTACTGAGCATGGGGCTGTTGCTGAACTCTCCCTCCCCACTGCTGAACATTCCTCTACTTCTGCAAATTTTGGTGTTTTCCCAAAGCCGGCTGATACTTTCCTCTTGTACCTGGGTGGGGATGTCTATGAAACTCACAGCCTGCACATTGGAAATAGGGGAAATGTTAAGAGTCTCTGGATTATCAGTCCATTTATTTATTTATTCCCCACCTTTCCCCCAGGGAGCGCAAGGTGGCCTACATAGTTCTCCTCTGTCCCATTTAATCCTCATAACAACTCTGTGAGGTAGGTTAGGCTGAGAGTGAGTGACTGGCTCAAGGTCACCTGGGAGCTCCATGGCCCAGTGGAGATTTGAACCCTGGTCTCCCAGGTCCAAGTCTAACACTCTAACCACTATGCCACCACTGGGGGGGGGTTGCTCCTAAGTCACAGTGCTTTTTTGTCCAAGAGCACAGCTCTCAACGAGGAACGTGCCTTTCTAATTACAAATTAAGCCTGGATTCCATGCCTTGTTGTTGAATTACATGGAAAAGGAGGGAGGAGGGGAAAAGACAGAGAAAAAGCTCCGAGGGGAAAAAATGACGCAAGGAGGCCCTGTTTCCACACAGCTCCAATTATCCCAAGATAAAGCTCTTTAAAATCACTCAAAATTGCAGGAGTGATTGTATCAAGCGTTAAAAGCCACCTGAAGAGAGACAAGTTGCCTTGGGAGAATCCACTGCCAAGTGGCGCACAGCATGTCCTGCAATGTTTCTCAGATTAAAGGCACTACCTTTGGAGCCAAAACCCAGTGCCCGCACGTGCGCAGGGCCCGGCTCCAGCCCTGACACGCTTTTCTTGGCCACAGGCCCTGGAAAACGCTGACACTTCTGAGGCTCACTCGACCTCAAATGGAGCATTTATGTGCTAATGCCTCCTTAACTCTGAAAGGGGCTTCTGTTAGGGATTATGGAAATCAGGCGGGCGTGAGGTGCCTGCTGTCCTGGCAACACATTCCCGCAAAATTATACTCCTGAGAGAGAAAACGCAAGCCCTTAACTGTACACCTCGCCTCCCAGAAGAATAACTCTGCTCCCCTACAATTTCCCTTCTGTACCTGTAGGTTTGCCTCCAGCAGCAAACAATGTTGGGACTGTCAGAACAGAAACACGGAAAGGGGTTTGGGGCAAGGAGCCTGCCCTTTCACCAGACTGCCACAGTCACCTCAGGCGCCCTTCCTCACCTAGAAACCTCCTCACAGGAGTCCCAATTGTGGGCCTTCCTCGCTAAGGAGGTCGGTTGGCCCTATCTTTACCAAGCCTTAGATGGAATAAAACTAGCATGGTTTCGTGGAAGGGTCTTCCATCCCCCCCCCATCTATTTGTCAGGGCACCTGAGAATTCCTTGAGCGTTTCGGTGGGTGTGGGCCGGGTTTTGAGCCAACTCCATTGTTGTCAGGTTGCAGAGGATGCAGTGCATGGTTTTACTATGGAACTCGCTCTCACAGGAGGTAGTGAGGGACACCAACCCGGATGGCTTGAAAAGAGAATTAGTCCGATTCATGGAGGAGAGGGCTATCGATGGCTGGGCTTTGTGCCTCCGCAGTTGCAGGCAGCAATGATTCTGAATACCAGTTGCTGGAAACCACAGGAGGGGAGAGTTGCTCCTACACTCAAATCCTACTTGCTGGTTTCCCATTGGAGCATTTGTTTGGCCCTTGTGAGAACAGAATGCCGGATTAGATGAGCCCCCTTTGGCCTAATCCAGCAGGCCCTTCTTATGTTCTTATGTCTATTTTTCTTTCCAGTAAACATTTCTCTCCTGTTTGAAAGTTCTCAGACGCAGTTCCTTTTCTCATCAATCAATGCGCAATGTTCAATGAAAACACAGCGGAACATTTTGGCATGCCATTAGTAAAAACTCTGCCTGGTTTTTGATGGGCTTTAAATTTCATTCGGCTCCCAACCGGTAACAGCTTTGGTTCTGCTTCAACCATTGTTTTTATCTGTATTGTTGTTTTTAATATTGTATATATTTTATATTTTGTATCACTCGTTGGGCAGAAAGGTGATTAATCGCTGCTGCAACTACAACAACTAATAAGAATTTTAAAAAAAAGTTTCTACATGAAAAATCTGTAGATTAAACTAACTTGTTCGCACACAATAGACTCTGATGATGAGACCTTATATTAGCATTTGCCAACCTGTTCTGGACTGCAAGCAACTCCCCAGTTATGTTGGGGGGGGGGGGGGTTACGTTCCGGCGCCCCACAAGCAAAAGTGAAAATCACATAAACGCCCTCTCTACCATACCCTCTCTCCAAAATACTACTCTCCAAAAATAAAAAATACTGTACCAAAAATATACACAACTAGTATTGAAGCTCTGGGGCTGAGAGGAGGCTGCAGGATGGGCAGAAAAGTGTTGGCTATGCTACCCCACATACCAGCTGTTAGCCAGGGAGGCCGAGCAGCCTAAACAAAGCCCCGCTGCACCTCCAGTCTCTTCTCTGCCGTCACCAAAGTCCTCTTTGGGTTCCAGGGAGGGTTTCCTTGCAAGCCACAAGGACTCTCCAGCATTCTCCCTCCATTTCTGGGCATGAATTCCATGATTTACTTATTTCCCGGCGCTGCACATATAACACGGTCGCACACGTGTCGATCGCACACAAGTGGGGATGCTTTTATTTATTTATTTGCACCATTTTTACCTGCCTTTTCATGGAGGATAAAGCTATGCACAACGTCTAGTCACAATGGCTATGTTCTGCCTCCCTGGTTGGAGGCAGTATGCCTCTGAATACCAGCTGCTAGGAATCGCAGGAGGGGAGGGTGCTCTTAAACTCGAATCCTGCTTGCCGGCTTCCCATAATGGGCATCTATTTGGCCACTGTGGGAACAGGATGCGGGACGAGTTGAGCCATTGGTCTGATTAACGTTGTTGTTGTTGTTGTTGTTGTTGCTCTCATCCTCCCTCACCCTTCACCATCAGGGTTAAATTGTCACAACAACTTAAAATACAACAATAAAAACACTACAAAGCACAGAACACGGTAACTCCTAAAATCTCTCTCAACTGGGAGGGCTTTGTTTTTGTCCTTTGTGGGAATACGTTTTTGGTTTCTCCCGCACGATAGCCGCTTTGCCGATCCTTCCGCGCTAACGCGCAGAAGGATAAGAAGATCTGGCTGGAGTTGGAGCCTGGATCCCTCCGCGCCTCCCCAAAAGCGCGCCAGGAAGCCTCCTGCTAACGGCTGCAAGGCTGGTTTCCCGCCCGGAAAGACTCGTTATTGCTATGTTGTGATTGGTTTATGCTGAGTTGGTGACGCTGTATAATTTGTCAATAAATAGCCCCTGCCTCTGTTAGCGCAGCGACAGAGAGACGGAGAGCTCGCTCGCGTTTAGTGAGTGCACTTCAACAACCGACTGCAGTCTCATTTATTTTGGCCTCCTTTCTGCTTCTTCGGCCGCACCTTTTACTTTTCCTTGCTGCCTATCGCTATCCTCTTCAGACCTTCTGCAACTCCTAAAACTCCTCACGACCTTCAAGAACCCTCATAACCAGTGGGAGCAGGCTCTCCAGTGACTGGTTATCCCGACAGTCCTTATTTTTATTCTGTATTTTGCGTGTTTTTGTTTAATATTGTAATTATATGTTGTCAACTGCCCTGAGACCTATGGATGGAGGGCAGTATAGAAATGTAATAAATAAAATAATAAATGAACGTACAAGTTTCAAACGGCCAGGCTCTTAAAAGGTGCAACTTCAGCAAAGCTGTATCATGAAGGTGCCTGACACATCTCTGCAGGGAAGTGATTCCACAATTCTGGGGCTGCCACAGAGTAGGCCCTCTCCTGCACAACCCTAAGCTTCATAATATGGCTATCGTGACTAGTATCCCTTGACAAGACTTCTTTACCATAGATTTTTAGAATCTCCTTTTAGAGGTATCTAAATTACTGTCCGCCATCACTCCTCGTGTTTCGTTTAGGCACACCACCATTCCACCCTGCCAATGCGCATAGATGCCAGAGTCAAACAGGAAGAGGATTTTAACAAAACCTGTGAACATTTGAAAGCTAGAAATAGGTATGCAATGTGTGTGTTAGGAGAAGAGTCAAAAATGGTGAGTGGGGTGGGAGAGGGAAAAAGGAAAAGAAACTCTGCTGAAATGTATTTTTAAAAATGGGAGAAATGTTTGGAAATGCACATCAACAATATGGCAATTTTGCTAAAAATACAAGGGGAGGTTGGAAGGGAAATGGAACAGCGAGTTACTGTGGACCAGCTGTCGGGGGTGGGGGGGGAGAGAGCAGAAAAGGAATATTATCTTCTCAAAACAGCTTCCTACACGATCGTTTGGGAGGATGGCAATCAAATAATCAGCTACGTATTAGTAGTAATTACATAGCACAACCTTGAAACTCCGAATTGATTGTAGATTGTGGTTTCTCTCTGCATTGAATGATATGTTTCACTGTGGCACTGTATGCTGCAGCTTCACACTTTATTTTTTGTTTCATTTGTAAATTCATTTTATATTTTAGTTGCATTTATACCTACGATTCTGCTAAATCAAAATGGGCAGTTGTACTACTAACCCCATTTAACTTCAGGCTGTACAAATAAGTCCATTTGACTGTATGTCTGGGAATGATTCACCCATCTTAAGATGTAATTTATTGGCTTCGGTCTGATTCAAACCCAGGATCCGAGCTCATTTTTCCAGGGGACTCCCCCAGCCCCCAGCCTGGCTGAGATTTAAAGGAAACTGCAGATTTCAGCAGATCTTTTTAATCTTTTTTTAAAAAATGTCTAGTTAATTTCTACACACCAACACTGATTAACTAGAGGGAATTCATTGAACATCCTTTGCATAGCGACAGAGTTAATTGCTTCTTGTTCCAGCTTTTAGTCATCACCCACAAAAAGGCTGGCACTGCAGATCCAAATATGGCACAAAGTGCTCCAAGGAAGGTCAAGGAACAATGTTTGTTATAGTCAGGGCCATGCATCTTGAGTAGATAAAAATGGTGGCTGAGCACCAGGGATGGAAGTGGCTGCTGAGACCACATAACACTGGTCCTGAAAGACCTACATTGGTTCTCAGTATGTTTCCGAGCACAATTCAAAGTGTTGGTGCTGACCTTTAAAGCCCTAAATGGCCTCGGCCCAGTATACCTGAAGGAGCGTCTCCAACCCCATCGTTCAGCCCAGACACTGAGGTCCAGCACCAAGGGTCTTCTGGCGATTCCCTCCCTGCGAAAAATTAGGTTACAGGGAACCAGGCAGAGGGCCTTCTCGGTAGTGGCACCCACCCTGTGGAACGCCCTCCCATCAGAGGTCAATGAAATAAACAACTATCTGACTTTTTGAAGACATCTGAAGGCAGCCCTGTTTAGGGAAGTTTTTAATGTTTGATGTTTCATTATATAAAAAGAAAAAGTAGCAAATTGCAAAAAAAAAAACCAAAAACAACCACAACCCATTTTTATCCACACACATTTGCGTGTCCTGCCCCATAAAAGGCTGCTTTACACACATCTGCAAAAAAAAGTAATAAGAAATTATTGCCTAGCAACATTTTTACTGCCTTCTTTATAGATTCACAGAACCATCCATGGTATGGCATGCAAAGGAATGTGGAAAAGAGAGAGAGAACGCAAAGTTGTGACATTTTACTTGCAGATCACAAACAAGTGGGACCTGCAACAGAGTTTTGCAATATATTTCCATCTCCTAACAGAAGTGTTTCTGCTCAGAGCACCTCAGAAACCCCATTCCATGCCCCATCTCAGTTTTCTATTTTTGGTTTCCAGCTGACGCCCAGCTTTCCACTGCTTCTGAGCACAGCCACCCCTATGAGGGCTTTATAGCAGGTAGATGTTTTTTGTACTTTCAGAAACCTTGGGGGGGGGGGTCCCCACTCAGCAAGCTGTTACCTCCCTCTTGTTCCCTAGTGAGCCAGATTCTGTGTCCCCAAACCACTATTATCTGACCGATGAAAGGGGACATTTCAAGCGACACTTTAAAATGCAGCCTCGCTTTTGATTTCTTGGTGCCAGCAAGCCTTTCCCACTGGAGACTTTTACATTCAGGAGGAGTCAGTGTCTGTTCTTTGTTTCACATCTATCTGGAGGCTGCCCAGGTTCTGGTGGGAAGGCTGAAAAATATGCCCTCTCCCCCCTTTTCCACACCCGCTGCCAGCTCAGACAATCCTCTGACCTCCCCTTCAGAATCGGAGCAGCAAGCAACAGCCTGCATCTCACAGACTGCCCATTGAAGACTCCTCTCTCTTACATTCCACACCGCATGTTTTTCTGAAGCAGCAGTCCAAAAATAACCCAGGCAAAATAAAAAACCACACATCTGAAAGTTGGGCATTACGGAGAGAGGGAGGGAGAGAAAGAAACACATACACTTCAGTTTTGATGAAAACCCTGAACAGAGAAGGAGCTCGGAGCAACAGGGCAGTGAAAAATGGCACTTCAGAATACAAAAAGGAGGATTCTCATTCAGAAGAAGAAGAAGAAGAAGAGTTTGGATTTGATATCCCGCTTTTCATTACCCGAAGGAGTCTCAAAGCGGCTAACATTCTCCTTTCCCTTCCTCCCCCACAACAAACACTCTGTGAGGTGAGTGGGGCTGAGAGACTTCAGAGAAGTGTGACTAGCCCAAGGTCACCCAGCAGATGCATGTGGAGGAGTGGAGACGCGAACCCGGTTCCCCAGATAACGAGTCTACCGCTCTTAACCACTACACCACACTGGCTCCAACTTTACTTCCTATTACACCAACTTTCACTAGCCTGGTCCCCTCCAGATGTTTTGAACTACAACACCCATCAGTCCCAGCCCTGAAGCTGCCTATGTTACTAAGCATGGTTCGCCATCCCTGTTTCCTTAGCTCCAAAATCAGTTGCCCCAACACTTCTCTTATCCCCATCTGCTTTCCTCCCTGCCCTGCAGTCTGAGCATCACTGGAAGAACATAATAACATAGGAAGCTGCTTTATACCAAGTCAAATCACTGCTCCAGCTAGCTCAGTATTGTCTACAGTGACTGGCAGGAATGGCTCCCCAGGGTCTTTTTCCAGCCCACCTGGGGATGTTGCAGACTGAACCTGGAACCTTCTGCACCTAAAGTCTTCACCATGAAATTGTACCACGCTATCCCCTGCAGCTGAAGATAAACATGGAACCCCAAATATACTGTATTTGGCTCCGCCTTCAACTCCAGACTATCCGCTTGGTTGCATCAAGCATGAAAATAGCAAACTGACATCAGTTAAGGAGTTACCACCTGCTCCTTCACCAGACAGGCGCTGTATTATCTGGTTCTTGGTTAATTCACTATCTCCCCTTTTTGCCTTCTCAAAATTTGCTCGGACTAGGTCGGCAGAGTTGCCATTCTTCAGGGTTCACCGCTTCAACATGCTGCGTAAAACACCATATATGCAAAACACACAACGCCCCTCCCTGACCCACCCACCCACCCACCCCAAAATAAAATCCTGGGAACTGTAGTTTAATCTTTCACAGAGCTACAATTCCCAGCACCCTTAGCAAACTACAGTTCCCATGATTCTTGGGGGGGAGGGCATGCACTTTAAATGTATGGTGTGTACACAGCCAAAATAAGTTATGTCCCCTTCCATAGGGGTGGATCAATCTGGTTTTGCATGCACACGAACATCACAGTGTTTTTGCTTTTGCCGTACCACACTGTTTCATCCAAAGGGCCGATACCTTTTTGGCAGAAGAAGTGACTGCAGAGTGAATGACTCCAGTGCAGACTACAAGGGGAAAGAGCAGAACCTTCCGGCAGCGTCTGATCATGTAAACAAAGCTGTGTAAACAAGCTTCCAATTCCTTCCCTGGGCAGTTGTACAACTCAGCTGTTTTCCTGTGTCCATCTGCATCTCATCACAACAGAGTTGTTACCCTGCCCCCCCCCCCAATATCATCCAAAGCAACAACGCTGTCCACTTTGAGAAACCAGGACTGATTCTTCCTTATGGGCAAAAAAAAATGTTATTCACAAAATAAACCCAAGAGCACGCAAATCTCAGCTGCTGGGCAGTACGACGTGTCTTCTCTCTGAATATATTAGCGCAGAAGAGAGGAACCATCTTTCAAGTCAGTGTGTGTGTGTGTGTGTGTCCGTACTCCATTTCACACAGCATGTGGTTTTCTTGTCAAGGAAAGCCAACAGTAGTATCTGTTTGGAGAGTGAACAACTGCTATAGAAAACCTTGCTTAACAGTGGGGCAGTTGGGTGGTTTTAGACTCTGGACTTAATGGGTTGTATCAAAGTAATACTCAGAGTAGGCTGATTGGAATGATTATTTCCCATGGGTCTGCTCTGAGGAGGACTGACACTGGTTAGAACCTAGTGGGGTCTTCCAGGGATGGAGATGGAGGCAGCAGGGTTCATACGCAGGCTTGTTGTCCAGCCTGCCCGCAGTCTCCTCCTTTTGGTTCCTTTTGCAGGAGCTTGTGGGAAGTTGGAACAAGTCAAGAAGAGGGTGACGGACAATCTAATGCGGGTAAGCTGAACAGACAACAAGGAATCCCTGCAGAGTGATGACTGACCGTTGCTCCTCGGGTTAACTGCTTGCTCTTTGGACTTCCTGATAAGGCTATAACAACGTTTTAAGTAGTCTATGAAAGGGAACAATTTGCCAGCAGATTTAATCAAAACAGGCGTCTGCAAAGAGGAGATAACAGAAATGTATGACCAAAGCAAGCAGAAGGCCACTGAGGTTTCTGCCCAGAGAATAACGGATTCCTGGGCCACAGATTCACAGACTTTCATAGAATCACAGAATTGTGGCGTTGGAAGGGACCCAAAGAGTCATCTAGACCAACCCCTTGCAATGCAGGAATCAGAGCTAGAGAATCCCTGGCCATCCAACCTCTGCTTAAAAACCTCCAATGAAGGAGAGTCCACCACCTTCCATCACACTCAGGACTGCAAGAATCTACTATTTCCAGGGTGGGGGAATCACACAAAAAAACCCAATGGGTCAGCTTACAAATATTGGATTATTAACTCGTAACGCTGCTTGAATGGTGGAGAGATTCAACAGTGCTGTACTCCCTCTGTTTCTTCCCCAACCAAGGGCATCCAGCAGGGCAACCTAGGCAGCCTCAGAGCAGTACCCAGAGCTCAAGCCAGATTGTGATTGATAGAGAGAACACACATCCTCACAAATGGGCAGTTCAGAGAGTGGAGATATAACATATCATCGAGTGACATGGGAAGTCACAGAAAAAGAAGAATTGTAATATATCGTGTTCCTAAGATGTATTATGTGAAAACCTAAATTATTATTATTATTTTTTAAATAGAGAATCCATATCCTCCAAGCATGCCTGTAGCTGACCAGCCCTCACCCTCTTGAATGCCTTACCTGGGATTAGGTTTGTAAATGCTTGAATGTGTGTCAAATCTGGTTCTCTATCTAAATGAACTTTAATATTCTTATAATTGCCAGGAGCAGATTGCCTCTTGGCCCCTCTCCTCTGCAGCCTCCTTTTTCTGCCGCTGATTCTGGACCTCTCTCTGCCACAGACTCTTCCTGCTAACTAAACCTCCTCCCAGTCTGCTCCCTCTTCTCTCTCCAACCACTCGGTGTTGTCCCACTACCAATCCCCTGGCTCTGAGCCTTCTTCCCTTGGGGGTTCCACAGCTGCATCCAACCAGTCCATGACAAGATTCTTCTTAACTGATCATCTGTCTCAGCCTCTCCAACACTGAATCCATTATACCACTCTCCCACAACCACCATTTTGGGTTATGCCATGCTCCGGTGGCAGCCATTTTGTAACTCGCACCCACTGGCCAATGGAGGATGGCCATTCCTGACATTTTGAGCCTTACCTCTGTCCACTTGCCGTTGACTTCCATAAATAAGACACAGAAGGGGTCAGATTTAGAGGTGACATCTCTGTCCAGAAGATTTTGGCCACACACAGACAGTTCAACTTTGCAAACGCAGTACTGGGGCCCCACTGGCACAGAAGGGCTGGAGCTGGTTGTGTACGCCATCAGCTCAGGCAGCAGCAATTCCCGACAATCTGCAAGGGTAGAAAGGTTTATTAGTACAAGGGGAGGGATGAAATTCATAAAGTCCCCATAAAAAGGGGATTTGCTACAAGGAGAGAGGAGCCTTGCTGGTGCTTTTACCACCCATGTAACATAGTGGCCAAACACGTGAGCTAAATTCTGCGTTCAAATGTTGTATCAATCCTGTGTACTCACTCCTCTGCAGATTCCCTCTTCTCATCTTCAGCCGCCCTCCCCATTGCTTTTAGTTTTAACTTTGTTATGTTTATGGTTAAGACTGCAACTTGTTACAACTTTATCCTTTCATCAGACTAACAGAGGTGTAGTTTTGGGTCTTTGCTTTATTTTCCTTACTGCTGAAAGCTCGATGCTTAGCATTTTCATTGTGTCCCCGATTTCGGTCATTGTGAGAATGATACTGAAGTTTTGTTTTTTCCCCTATAATTTCAGAAATTCAACATAAAGTATAATAAAATATAAAACAAAATAAGGTGATGTGTCAAGATGCACAATGATGGAACTCAGTTCCAAGTGAGGACCGTAAGTCCCTTCAAACAAACATTTAGGACAGGTTTGCTCCAAATTGGTTTCCCTTGGCAAGTATATTTCACTGCTGTTCATTGATCTAGCGATGAGTTATTTCATTCAGTACAATGATACGGTGCCAAGTTGGATGTTGCTATTTATTGCTAATATGTTTTGTTGCTATTTCACTGCTTTTCGTATTGCTCTTAATTCACATATTGCTCTTAATTCTCTATTTCACTGCTTCTCTTATTGCTTCTATATTATTTTGAATATTTTTGTTGGCTTGCTCTTTTGCAATTTTTCTGTCTGCATGATGGAATCTATATGGCAGATGCAGGGTCTTCCAGGGGCCATGTGTCACTGGCAGGTGAGGTGAGAGAGAAACAGCGGCTGTTGAAAGAGGCAAAAGTGGCAAGAACGATGGGTGTGACTCTCACAATGACACGGGAGGGCAAATATGGCCCTCTAAGCATCTCTATCTGGCTCTCAGAACCTTCCCCAAGGCACCCCATCACCGGCTCCACACCCTCCTTGAGTGCTTTGTCCTAACTGGAACATGCCACTGAACTGTGATAATGCCTCTTGTTCACACACACACACACACACACACAACGGGCTACATGACCCATTGGGTTCCTTCCAACTCTACAATTCTATAATGCAGTGGAGATAAATGTGTGGAGATACAATTGGCTTTTGCATGACTGCAATGCATCCAGCTGTACAAAGGTTAAGTCCCATCCTTGGCTCCTTCTTGTGCCCAGGAGGTTCCCCTAACAGGGAGTGCAATCCCTGGGCCGAACAGACTTCCCCGCCCTGGCTGTGTACAGCTATCTGGACAGACAAGTGACCAACCCCAACTAACACGATGCTTTCAACATCTCAGTTTCTGAAATGAAGGCCACCTGGGTGAACATCCTTGGAACTGACACTCCCTCCAGCTCAAAACCTTCAGCATCCTCCCCCCAGTTCAGTGGACTGCATCCGCTTCCCTATGGGAGAGCATTAAAACCTGATTCACAACCCTCTCTTTTTTTATTCGCAAAAGGCATGACTGCCCACGGATGACGGCTCTGCTGTATCTTCCTGTGGGCAGCTGCTGACAGCTGTGCTCTTCATCCTGTTCAGGGTCAGCCTTCTCTCCAAGCTCCCCCTGGCCCCAGGCCCTTTCAGCTGCATCTCAATTTCTCTGCCGACAGAGATGTCACATCTTCCTGACAGTTTCAAGTCCTAGGCAGAAGGTGGCAGGCCAGCCATGTCCGTAAGAGAGAGAGGCAGAACAACATCAGCCAGGTTACGAGGGAGAGCTCAATCTGCAGAAAGACAGCTTGCCTTACAACCACAGCTCCTGAATACAGAGGCATAGCAGCTGGCTGGGAAGAGCTCTGCACATGCTCAGGACCCCCCTCTACTCCAAGTTGCTTGCAGATGCAGAGAGAATCAACGACACCAGCTACAGAAACAGAATCTCTCTAAGGAGTCCCCCCCCCAAGCCATGCTGGTTGGAGCAGATGGAAACTGTAGTCCAAAACATCTGGAGGGCACCAGGTATTAGGATGTGTTAAACTTCAGAGTCTTTATTTCACAAACTTACAGCTGCTTGCAGAGATCCTGGCTCTCTTGCATACATTCCTATGCAGTTCCTATTCCCTGCAGTCTCCATTTTGCCCTGATTTTAAACTTTGAGGTGAAAAGTTGGGAGGGAAAATTTATTTATTTATTTATTTATTATTATTATTATTATTATTATTATTATTATTATTATTATTATTATTATTATTATTATTATTTCCTACCCATCTGGCTAGGTTTCCCCAGCCACTCTGGGCAGCTTACAGCATATCTAAAAACATAATAAAAATATCAAGCATTAAAAACCTCCAGATACAGGGCTGCCTCCAGATGTCTTCTAAAAGTTGTGTAATTCTTAATCCTCTTGACCTCTGAAGGGAGGGTGTTCCACAGGGAGGGGGCCGCTACCAGGATAGTTAGCTCTGGGGCCCTTTCCTAGTGGCACCTGCCCTGTGGAACACCCTCCTTTCAGATGTCAAGGAAATAAGCACCTGACTTTTAGAAGACATCTGAAGGCAGCCCCGTTTAGGGAAGTTTTTAATGACTGATGTTTTAATGTATTTTTAATATTTTGTTGGAAGCCGCCCAGAGTGGCTGGGGAAACCTAGCCAGATGGGCGGGGTATAAATAATAAATTTATTTATTTATTTATTTTATTATTAGGAATTAAGAGTGTGTGGGTGCGCAAGCACGTATCAGGTAGAATCATAGAATCATAGAGTTGGAAGAGACCACAACGGCCATCCAGTCCAACCCCCTGCCAAGCAGGAAACACCATCAAAGCATTCCTGACAGATGGCTGCCAAGCCTCCGCTTAAAGACCTCCAAAGAAGGAGACTCCACCACACTCCTTGGCAGCAAATTCCACTGTCGAACAGCTCTTACTGTCAGGAAGTTCTTCCTAATGTTTAGGTGGAATCTTCTTTCTTGTAGTTTGAATCCATTGCCCCGTGTCCGCTTCTCTGGAGCAGCAGAAAACAACCTTTCTCCCTCCTCTAAGGTGGTAGATGCATCCTGACTTCACTGAACATGCATCAAGGCACATGTACACAGATGAAAACTGTTGCTGCACACAAACACATACCCCCCTCCCAAATAAACTTTCTCTTTGAGATACAATCAGCTGCACCAACCAACCAAAGCATTTCACTAAATATTCTTTATTACTACTGGGGAAGGGGGAAATAGTGATTCATTTGCTCACATGCCCTGCTTTGGAAGCCAGTGCAAAACGGGGGATTTTAGAGCAAATTAATTATCAGGTAGCTTTGTTGCTCCATTCGCTGCAGCAAAAACAACTAGAGTCTTTTGAATTTCTCTGGAGGACAGGCGGGAGAAATCTTGCAGCCCCTCGCGTGTCATGCTCAGGCGGTAATTGTAGTTGTTTAAATAAGGGTCAGGCTGTAAAAAAAATATCTTTGTTGGCTTAGTTTTAGATTAAGGGGTAGTCAATTACATTGAAATGAAACTGCATGTTAAGAAAAACAATAGTTCTGAAAGACAAAAAAAGACATAGTCGAAACAAAAGCTCATACCAAGAACAAACTCAGTCGGTCTCTAAGGTGCTACTGGAAAGAATTTTCTATTTTGTTTCGACTATGGCAGACCAACACGGCTACCCACCTGTAAAAAAAATAAAGACATACTTGGGGGGGGGGGTTGGCCCACTCTGCAAGCTTTTATTTTTCTTCAGCCTCGAAAGGCAAACAGTTGTAGGAAAGCATCCATACCTCGTGTTCATCCCCTTCATGAAACCAAATCAGAATTTCAAAAGGGTTTTGGGCAAAGTAGGAGGAGTAAGAGAAAATCTATCATCCAAATGTTGCCCTAGCCACAGATTCCTTTCCAGGAGGTCTAAGAACAGTCAGCTTTATTCCCAACTGCAACATGGAGTTAATAGCTACTATCCTGCCTTGCAGAACTGTCATAAAGATTAATAGCACAATCATATGCATGTTTGCTCTGAAGTGTGTCTTACTGCACAGAGCGGAGCTTATGCTTCACTAAGTATTTAGGTTAAAATAAAATAAATTCCTTGCAGTAGCAATTTAGAGACCAACTAAGTTTGTTCTTGGTATGAGCTTCCGTGTCCGAGGGAAAGAAGGTGCTTCAAATGTGCTTTAAAGGTATATATAAGCAGACATTATGGTTATTTCATGTTAACTAATGTTTATTTGTTGCACTGCATACATGTTTTGAATTGTTATAATGCAAAATCAGTGGGGTGTGCATGTGGAGGATGCACTTAAAGGTCTAGGGCAGGCTTCCTCAACCCCGGCCCTCCACATGTTTTGAGACTACAATTCCCATCATCCCTGACCACTGGTCCTGCTAGCTAGGGATCATGGGAGTTGTAGGCCAAAAACATCGGGTAGGCAAAGGTTGAGAAAGCCTGGTCTACGGCACAGACAGCCTTAGAATCCAGCCTCACATTTTTTCCATGATGCAAGGTGTTTTGGTTTGTTAAGGGTGTGACTTGGACCAAACAAAAACTAGCTATATTAGGAAGTCTACAGGAAGGGGGGAAATCCTGAGGTCATAGACTTCAGGGTTATCAATCATCCACTTTCCTCCAATTTAGATAAACCTTCAGAACTCTGTTTTTACAGGCCTGTTAAAAACCTTTTTTAAAAAGAAAGAGAGAGAGAGAGAGAGAGAGAGAGAGAGAGAGAGAGAGAGAGAGAGAGAGAGAGAGAGACCAGACTAGAATGAAGTGTTTCCCCCTGCCATCATCATCATCATCATTATTATTATTTTAAATTATACTTTCCATGCAACCAAAGCCTTAAGATAAGCAGGCCTGTTCTATTTATATCATTTTTCCACACCAAAACCAAATTCGCAATGGCTGTGTTGGCACAGGCCTTAGCTCTGAAGGGATAGACTAAGAGGGAAGAGAATGCAAATTAGGTTCAAAGGCCCATCCACTGGGGAAGAAAGAAGCTGAAGTAAATTAAACCCGTGTAAAGTTATGCCTTGATGGCAGAAAGTGAGGAGGAATGAAAGAACCTTTTAATGAGGGTGAAAGAGGAGAGCGCAAAATATGGACTGAAGCTCAACATCAAAAAAACTAAGATCATGGCCACTGGTCCCATCACCTCCTGGCAAATAGAAGGGGAAGAAATGGAGGCAGTGAGAGATTTCACTTTCTTGGGCTCCATGATCACTGCAGATGGTGACAGCAGTCACGAGATTAAAAGACGCCTGCTTCTTGGGAGGAAAGCAATGACAAACCTAGACAGCATCTTAAAAAGCAGAGACATCACCTTGCCGACAAAGGTCCGTATAGTTAAAGCTATGGTTTCCCCGTAGTAATGTATGGAAGTGAGAGCTGGACCATAAAGAAGGCTGATCACCGAAGAATTGATGCTTTTGAATTATGGTGCTGGAGGAGACTCTTGAGAGTCCCATGGACTGCAAGAAGATCAAACCTATCCATTCTCAAGGAAATCGGCCCTGAGTGTTCACTGGAAGGGCAAATCCTGAAGTTGAGGCTCCAGTACTTTGGCCACCTCATGAGAAGAGAAGACTCCCTAGAAAAGACCCTGATGTTGGGAAAGATGGAGGGCACAAGGGGAAGGGGACGACAGAGGATGAGATGGTTGGACAGTGTTCTCGAAGCTACTAACATGAGTTTGGCCAAACTGCGAGAGGCAGTGAAGGATAGGCGTGCCTGGCATGCTCCGGTCCACTGGGGTCACGAAGAGTCAGGAACGACTGAACAACAAAAAATTACGCCAGATCCAAACTCTGCTCAGGAGTGGGGCTACTGCTGGCTGAGATGGCCTAAGCCTGGCAGAGGAAAAACAAACCTTTAATATAGTGTTTAAGTTAGAATCATAGCACTGTAGAGTTGGCAGGAACCCCAACCCAGCTGCTGCGCAGGAATCACAGCTAAAGAATGCTATTGGCACACCTGCAAACTCTGAGCGTTTCTGTAAAAACAGATACTGACATCTTGGCATTTTAAAATCAAGCAAAGCACACATGCTAGGGTAAACCTTCAGGCCCAATGATCTTGCATCAGGCATCGGACCTGCAAGATGTACACCTGAAGCCCTACCCCACCCCTTGCTCTTGGAAGCCTTATAAGAAGCTGCTGCAGGAAAGGGACTGTGAGCAACATCATGGGAGGGGTGTTCCTAGGGCTACGGTCAAACCGTGAAGCTCCCTTGTTATTTTTGCTAGAGGATGCTGCATGTTATTTATGTAATCTTGTTATATTTACAGCACTGAGATGTGTTTTTTGTTTACTATTATATTTGCTATTAATTTGCAAATCTTATTATGAAACAGCTACTATGTTATTGTCCTGCTGTTTTTGTGAAACTGTTGCTATGTTATTTCGCTACGTTATTATGAAATTGCTTTCGTTTGCAATGTACTGCTGTTGTTGTTTTTTTGTTTTAAGCTGCTTGGAGCATGATTTCTTTTGTGGAAAAGCGGCATACAAATAAAAATGAAGGAATGGCTCAACCTGTACCTGCAGGATCAAGTACAGACTGCAGACATTTAGACACTGGCTGCACTGGAGGCACATCCACAGAAGTTCATCTTCACACCAAGAGAGTGAAAAGGTTTCACTGCACAACAGCTCCATGAGTACAGCAGGAAACTAGCAATACTATAACACTGATTGCTCCAAAGCTAGGAGGCCAGCTCCAAATACGGCTAAAACAGAATGTCCACTGGACTGGCCCGAAGTCATTTTCTTCAGTATGCAGGACACAGATCCCTGGGTCCCTTTCTCTTTGTTCATCTACACTGTTCCATGCTATTCTTGTTACTTTTCCACTGGAATCCTGCACATTTCAGCAAGGTCTGCTGTCAAATGGGACTTTCAAGCCCCAAGGTCTCCAGTGCCCAACAGATCCGTGGGTTTTGCACCAATACCCACACTCGCTCCTGCAACCATCTGCACTGGGTTTGCTCCAGGGCGCTCAAGGGGCACCCAGATTTCCAGGAGCAAGCCACAGGAAGCTTCTGCGCTGCTGCTGCTGCTCCTTCATCGTCTTTTTTAAAAACAAGGCAGAATGTTTTCCCCATTCACAGCTTGACGGGTTCTCCAACTTGCACCTGGTTTTAATGACAGACTTGCAGCTTGCTGGTTTGCCCCTCGCCATTAGTCACACACATGGCCCCAACCACCCCTCTGCTCTGCTGGGAGAAAGATGAGCTCATTTTGTTACTTCATTTGATGTCCTTTCTCTGTAGGCACAATGAGCCAAACTCCGAGTTGCACAAGGCCATTAAGGCTTGTAAGCCTTGCAGCATTCTCCAGGGCCAGGCATGGCAAGCCATGAAGTTTCAAAAGCACTTTGGGCTCTGTGGATGGAGGGGCAGAGGGAGAAAGAGAGGTCAGTTTTCAATGTTTGATGTTTTATTGTGGTTTTAATATTCTGTTGGGAGCTGCCCAGAGTGGCTGGGGCAACCCAGTCAGATGGGTGGCATATGTATAACAACAACAACAACAACAACAACAACAACAACAACAACAACAACAAAAAAGAAGAAGCCTCCCTGGGCCATGCTAGCATGAGACCATTTTCCACAAGAAACAAAAACAGCCCCCTCCACAGGCAGCCCAATGCTGCTATTTTTTTTTACTTCATTTGTGTTATTTTTGGAGTACTACGGAGAAATGCGACCAACCCCATCTGGAGTATATTCTCTGCAGCAACTGGTTCAGTGACGCTTCACATGAAGGCCGGCTGTGGAAGTCTTGCTGGGTGCCTGCGAGTCCTCCAGGCACACTTAAAAATAGCTCTCTGGATGTACACAGGGAAAACAGGAAGTGCAAAGTCAGACCATCTTGTCCATCCAACCCAGCAGTGCCTTCACCAGAAATGGGTGGGGCACATTTGTCCCTTGGCAAGTTTCTGGGGGCCACATGCTAGAGGTGGGAAGGGCCAGAAGCAAAAATGCAGGGAGTAAGGTATAAATATTTTACCTTTGTACAGTAGGCTAACACACACACACACCTCTATCCTAGTGGTTAGTCTGTCAGACTAGGTCCTGGAAGAGGCCAGGGTTCAAATCCCCACTCAGCCATGAAGCTCATTGGGTGACCTTGGGCCAGTCTCTGTCTCTCAGCCTACCCTATTTTACAGGGTTGTTGTGAGGATAAAATGAGAGGACAGAGGGACCATGTACGTCACCTTGATCTCCTTGGAGGATAAAAGGCAGCACATAAATGCAATAAATAAATAACAGCATGATCAGAGTCTGAGGACACAATACAGTCAATAAAAACCCTCAAAGACAGTGCAGAGCAGGGTTGGTGAGAGGGTCATGGGCTGGGAAGAGGCAAGGCAGGGTGTGCGGGCCAGGGTGGGTCTTCAGGACTGGATAGAAAAGGCCAGGAAAGCCACACACAACCCCCCAGGCCTAAGGTTTCACAACTCAGATCCACACACTCTCCAGAGTCTCAAGATGCTGATCTATTCCTGCCATTCCCAAAGGGGGCAGTATCACTCCCAGCAGGGGAAATTACCTAGGGTTTGCTAAGAGGAAGGGAGGCACTGAAAGTACAGTAGTGAGTTAAGATTCCTGCTAAGTGGCTTCAAGCCAGACATTTGGAAACTAGCATCACTTCTTCAAGCCCAAACATCGCATGAAGCATTTACTGAACAGTGAAGTGTATTTACTAAACACGGCATCTAAGGTTCTTGCTAAATGACTATCAGACTTTGAAAAGCTAGCATCACTGAATCAGGTTTATCAGTTTTGTTGGATTGATTGAATGAAATAATTTTAATTGGATTTTGAATAAATACTGTGAAATTAATTTTTGCTCTTTTGAATTTTATTGTGCATTTTTCTTCCTTAGTGGGTCATGCAAACCGCTAGTCTGAACAATGTTTTTTATAAGGTGGAGTGGAAGGGGGATGAGTTTATGGAATCAAGAAGGCAGGGGTGTGAAAAAGTTTGGGAACCACTTTTCTATCTTGCCAATTGATAGTGGGACTTTCTGCATACAGACACCTGCTTTCCCACTGAACTACCATCCCTCCTTTTGAAAAACAAAATAAAATAAAAAATTCCTTCCAGTAGCACCTTAGAGACCAACTAAGTTTGTTCTTGGTATGAGCTTTCGTGTACATGCACACTTCTTCAGATACCCTCCTTATGAGTTACTTGTAGAATCAGGGAAGAAAGGACCTTGCCTGGGGTATCAGCTCCGCCCAAGACATGACGGATAACAGCAACAACCGGGAAAAGATACACATAACATTTTACATGGACAGGAAGAAACACCACGGACAGAATAATGGCCACACACAGGAAGAACAAGGATATACAGTAGTCTGAGTTCTATAAATCATTTAATGTGTCAACACGAATAGAAGTTGTTAATATTGCAGTTGTTGTATAAGGGATTATTATTTTGACCGGAATGTAATTGAAATTAAGATTTTGGAATGCAGAAATAAAGAAAATCATCAAATCTAGTGAGCGGGTGGCCACCTAAATTATATAATCCGGTCTTTGAATGACTGGTATTAGTAATTGTATTATAATTTGGTATTGTTATAATGAGGCTATTATTTGATTGTAATTGAAAATTAATAAAAATTATTGTTCAAAAGTAAGGACCTTGCCAATTTTGGGACTCTTCTTTTTCCAAGCTGACATTTAGTACACATATCTGCAACAATTCACTATTAATTTTTTTTTAATGAAAAGTCCTTTGTATTTTATTGATTTTTTTTGGTATGCCGTGTTGACTAATGAAAACATTTTTGCAAGTAATTTCTCCTAATAAAATGTTAGTTTCACCAATAAATTAATTCTTATGTACACTTTCCCCCTAACATATGCATTTTGGTTGTAGAAGTGCATTGCAAATTTAGATAGGCACAAACTGCAAAGGATGACAGTGTCCTCATAGAATTGTAGGAAACCAGCAAGCAGGATTCAAACACAGGAGCACTCTACCACAGAATCAGAACAGCAGAATCACAAAACCGTAGAGTTGGAAGGGACTACGAGGATAGTTTAGTCCTAACCCCTGCCGTGCAGGAATCTTTCACCCATTGTGGTGCTCGAACCCATGACCCTGAGATTAAGAGTCTCACCCGCTACTGACTGAACTATCGCAGCTTACCGTACATAGCTTTCCAAAACAACCCCAGCTTTATTGTTTTGGAAAACACACATTTGCTAAATTCATCTTTAAATGGATACTAACTTGAATTTCTCCCTCATCCATAGGCCAACAATATTTCCCCTACCCAGCAGCACCTGCCAGCTGTGGGGCCAACACCAAACATGTCCCAATTCTAAGGGCCTACAATCCTAACACAAAGGTGGCTTACTCATGGACTGCAGCTCCTATCAGCCTCAATGAGTATGGCCAATGGTCAGGGATGATGGGAGTTGTAGTCCAAAAACACATGGATGGATGCAGGTTCCCCACTCTAGGTTTACAGAACGACTGTGTACGGAACCCTGCAAGGGACAAAAAGGACTGAAGTTGTCAGGTGGCACAGCATCCCGCTACCCTTCATATATTTTGGCTACAAAACTCCCACCAGCCTCTGCATTGCCAGCTGGGAATGATGGGAGTTGCAGGTCTACTCTAGAGGAACCAATGGTTAGACTCCATGTGAAGAAGCTTCATATACATGAGAGGAGTTAAGTTCCTACCAGTGGAGATTCTCTAGCAAGAATGAATCGATTTCGGTCACTGACCAGAGTGGATTCTCTAGTACAGTGGTACCTTGGTTTACAACCATAATCCCTTCCAGAGGTCCGGTTGTAAACCAAAACAGGTTGTAACCCAAAGTGCACTTTCACCAATGGGGCCTCCCCCCCCAAAATGGGTTGTAATCCCCCCCCAAATGGGTTGTAATCCAAAAAAAAGGAACAAGCACTTCCGGGTTTGACGTGGTTGTAATCCAAAACGGTTGTAATCCAAAGCAGCTGCAAAGCAAGGTACCACTGTATCTTCCAGCAAAGATTTGTCATGTACAATGACATCAAGCAGGACTTTAGCCAGGGCCGTCTTACCCATAGGTGCTAGGGGTGCGGGACACCCAGGCATCGGGCTCTCAGGGCCACCAGGCCAAGAGTCCGGGGCCTGAGAGTTAAGTCCGGGGAAGAGCCCGCCCATTGGTCGGAGCACCGCAGCGGGCTCTTCTGCGGACGGCTCTGTGCCATGAGTTCAGGGGTGACCAAGCCAGCGAGACCCTGAAGTGGCCGGCTGGCTCCGCCCTCCTGCACGCCTGGGACTGGGCAACCGGGGGGGGGGGGCGCCGGGCGGATCTTTGCACCACGGCGCCGCATATGCTTAAGACAGCCCTGCTGTTTCAAAGAGAAGGTGCACAGTTCTCCAAAGCAGTTTTTGAAAGCAACTTAAATACCAAGCATTTTCCACACACACCATCATCACCGGGGATAAAAACAGAGATGCACCAACAAAAAATAACATCAAATTGCACAGCAGACTCACAGAAAAAGTTCCACAGTGTCTGCTTCGTAGAAAGACAAACCTGTAGACTTAACCAGGGATTAGAACCGAGTCCTTGGTGTCTGCCTCTGGGTGGAAGATATGAGGTGGGATTTTTTTTTTCTTAAGAAGTCTGAGCCAGCAGAGGGTGGGGGCAGATCTGGAGACAGAGCAGAGGGTCAAAGGGTCTCCCAAATACTCACCTTCAATCTCAATAGACTTCTGCAAGCTAAAGATGGAACACATCGTGATCTCGCGTGTGTCTGCAAGCGTGGGGATTCTTTGGATCAGTTTACGCCGACAGAACGGAAAGAGTCGGTGGAATGCAAGAGACGCCAGGCCTGGCTAACACATAGCTAAGGAGCCTGGCAGAATGGATTGGGGGCGGGGGGGGGGAGGAGAGGAAAAGATAAGAGGAAGGAGACTCACAGGACAATTCAAAAGGTGCAATTAAAAGAAAAGTGAGTCTCACTGAGTGGAAACGCTGAGTTGCAGAGCTCTAGTAGATAATCACCACTTGCGGGCGGGCAACACGGAGTTTCCAACTGTACTAATAACACACCGTAAGGTTAAAGACAGATTTTTGTTCTTTTTTGGGGGGGGGGGAGATCCGACCACAAGTCATGTGCTCAGCTGGATCCAGCAGCAATGTAGGGAAGGGGTGCTGAGATTTATTTGCAACTAGAAGAAGAAGAAGAGTTTTGGATTTGATATCCCGCTTTTCACTACCCGAAGGCGTCTCAAAGCGGCTAACATTCTCCTTTCCCTTCCTCCCCCACAACAAACACTCTGTGAGGTGAGTGGGGCTGAGAGACTTCAGAGAAGTGTGACTAGCCCAAGGTTACCCAGCAGCTGCATGTGGAGGAGCGGGGAAGTGAACCCGGTTCACCAGATTACGAGTCCACCGCTCTTAACCACTACACCACACTGGCTCTACAGTACAATTGCAGCTTATGCGCATTTAACCTGTGTGATATCGAACTTACACAGTTGAAGGTCAGCTGGTTGAAACTGCACCACTTAAACGAAGCAAGACAGAGAGCTTAGAAGCTCTCTCTGTGCCAGATCTTTTTAAGGTTTTCCAGTGTAGAGATTTTAAGCTCCCTGCCTTGCTTGTGTGTTTGGGGGGGGGGTTAGGGGGACGAGGCCTGCTCAGCGTATGGGTCCTGGGAGTAAAGGAGAGTTCTCTCTCCCATACCTGCTAGCCGCAGGGCTGTTCCACTGGTTTGGATGTACACAATTTCCACGTAGACGGAGAACCCTTGGAACCGAACCCCCACGTGAGATGCAACCGTAGTGCACTTGGGGCCAGTTCGCAGGGTCAAGTGGAAAGTGTTCCTTGGGCGGCACCACTTCAAGCTGCTGGAGAAGGGTTTGGAAGCAGGATTCCTGCAGGTCAGCGGAAGCGAACTTTCCCCAGCCCAAGGAGCTGCATTCCTACCTGGGCAATTTTCAGAAGGCCATGGGCAAGTAAGAGGCAGAGCTAGAAGGAAAGGTGGGCAGAGCAGCAAATGTTCCTTTTACCTCCACACACATGCCTGTCTTTATCCACCACCCATACAAGCAAGAGGCATGGTCAGAGTTCCAGGACACTTTCCACAGCATTCGAAATTCGCCAAGCACTAAATAGAGAGACCCTGGAGAGCCACATGGGGTTTTCCCTGCTGTAGGTGACAAATAGCTTCCCCAACTTTGATAGACAATACCTTACGTACATGGATGCGCAGGAAAGTCCTTTCCCTTTGAAGTCAGTAAGAGCAACACCTTTGGGAAAGAAATTGTGCTTCTAATCAGAGATGCCATGGGCACTGTCACACAATTGGGACTGTGCTATATTCAGTTGCCTGGGTTAATATACAAACCTCTGTCAAAGTTTGTATCTTAGGGCCAAAAAGAAAGGGAAAAAATCACATGCACACAAAATAAAAAAGGACAAATGAGGACAGAGATTTGTATAAAATTTGCATAAGCTGATTCATATATGTGTAGAACCAAATTTAGAAACAATTGCTATAATTACAGGGCATCACAGTATTGTATGGGAGGCTGCAACCAGGTGACCTGTGGGTCTGCTCACTGGGTGTTGGTGAAAACTTCAAGGCTCCCACCTCCCTTTCGCATGGTTCTTTATCTTTAAATCAGAATAAAACACTCATCTGACAATGTATTTAAAAACAGCATGTCCTGCCCACCCAGCTTGAACAATGAGCGCAAGAAAAGGCACTGACAACCCTCCAAATTAAAAACGAGGGGGTGTTCTCAACTACGTTTTACTCAGAGTAGACCCAGCGAATTTATTATGGCTAAGCTAGGTCCATTAAAGTCTACTTATTTAGACAGTGCAGAGATAAAACTATTGCACTTGCCCCCAAAGGAGGCAGTGATGGCCACCAACCTAGACAACTTCAAAACGGGATTAGACAAATTCACAGAGGAGAAGGCCGTCAGTGACTACTAACCAGGCAGAGGCAGAAGCGCTTCTGATTTATAGTTGCTGGAAACCGCAAGAGGGAAGAACCCTCACACTTCTGATTCCCACAATTAATGCCACTTGCCGATCTCACTGGCAGCTGCAGGTAACCTCCAGAGGTCATTGATCAAGCTGCAGGTGCCACTTCAAGTGTTACTAGAGGCAGGGGCGTAGCAAGGGGGGCGAGGGGGTTGGCCGCCCCGGGTTCCATAATGGAGGGGGTGACAAATTAGCAAGGAAATTTTTTTTGAAGAAAAAAAATCGATTTTTTTTTGAATTTTTTTTTGAAAATGCCTGCTCCGAAGGTCTTATCTTACTAAACTGGGGATTATATAGCTATAAATGAAATTTCATGCATATCGGTTAATATCTTGACCCTCCTCCACCAAAATACCTGTTCACTTGGCTGTTTTCCTTGAAGGCTGAAATTTCAGTTCAAAGAGCACTTACTGTTCCCAAACCTAACCCTGTGGAAAGCCATCTAATTAGACTTTGAGAGGTTTTTAAGAGGTAATTTAATTATTGTTTGATTTTATACCAATGTTATATATCTGGTGTTAGCCACCCTGGGCCCGACTTTGGCCGGGGAGGGTGGGATATAAATAAAAGGGGTTTTATTATTATTACTTGTTATTATTCCTTTGTAAGAAAATATGAAATAACGTAAAACCATTTTTGCGGGGGGTGGTGGTCAATGGGGGGGTACCACCTGACCTTCCCATGCCTGGGGGGGGGGTGACAAAAAATTTTTTGCCCCCGGGTACCAATTTACCTAGCTACGCCCCTGACTAGAGGGCACAGAATCAGAATCATGGAGCATCTTCCTCAGTTGTTGACCATGACCCAACCACCAGTCAAGCGGTGAAGAGCTGCTGGGTCACACTTAGTAATTGAGCAAAAGATACCTGTGAAGCTCCCTAGTTCTTGGAAGATGGAGCCTTTGCTACCACCACCTTCGAGAACCCCTGGCAGATGGCCACGCAACCCCTGCTTAAAAGCCTCAAATGAAGGAGAGTCCACCACCTTCCGAGCCAGTCCAGTCCACGAACAGCTCTTAGCCTCAGAAAGTTCTTCCTAACCTTTAGTTGTTATCTCCTATCTTGTCATTGGAGGCCATTCGCTCAGGTCCTCCCCTCTGGAGCAGCAGAAAACAAACTTGCTCCACATGCACACGGTCCATACAAAAGGGGCTGAGAACAGGAACAAGAGAGCCTAGCTCATGAAAGCCAGACCAAAGAGAAGAGCTTGGGGTTGTTTCTTAAATGGATCCATTAAAAAAGCATCTCCCTCGATTTTCACCCCATCCTCAGCAGGTGATTGGAGAGCGGACAGGAATCTTGTTCTACTGGGATGCTTTTTGGATCGCTCCTTTCCACCTTGCCATCACGGTTTTTTGCCATTATGCAAGGCAGCAAGCCAAACAAAGCTAATGAGTAAAGCTAATTAAGAACAGCCCCAATCTAAAGCAAGGAGGGAACCCAGCAAAGGCCTTAAGAAGCCCACTTCACAAAACTGCAACAAGACACTGCCATAGGGTGAATCTGATGCTCGTCTGGTCAAGGTGAACAGCGCTGGAGCCAAGGGCTGGCATGGTCAGGCATCTGTCAATAGCCCCACACCCCAGTAGAGGGGCCCATTGGCTTGAACCCCCTGGACCAGCTCCTTCAAGACTGCAACCTGCTCCCTCTGGCCCAGAGGGGAAGAGCAAGAAAACAGCAGCAGGAGTGTCAAGAAAGAGGGGCAGGCTCACCGTCTGCTTCTTCCTTGGCTCTGCCAAGCAACAGCTGGCACCAATGGCAGTGGAAGGAATCCTTTGAGGGCATCCTGCCCAAGATCCCCTGGAGCCAGCACTGAAGACAAAGGCGCTCCAGGTCTACTTTAGAGCCAGGACTAGGGTCAGGACTAGCATAGGGGAAAGGGACCTCTAGCCCACCACGTATCACTGGAGGACTACAACTCCCATCATCCTTGAGTCCACTGGCCATGCTTGTGAGGTTGATGGGAGTTGGGAACCCAATAGCATTTGATGATCACCAGCTCCCCACCCCCCAGGGGCTAGAACACCACAGGAGGGCCAGGGAGACCTGGCTCCAAATTTATACTTGGCTATGATGCTCACTAGGTGACTTTGGTCTCAGTCTAACCAACCTCCCAGGGATGTTGGGAGGGGAAAGAATGAAGTGGGAGGGACCAGGCTGCCACAAGCTGCTTGGAGGAAAGATGGGGACACCATTCATATTTGCATATATGAAGTGCAAAAAATAAATATTTTGTGTCATATATTTAGTCATTCTGCATCTTGTTTGTTGGCTTGGTGCCAAAACATTGATAAGATACAATGGATATACCAAGGTTTACACACTGAAAAGGAAGATCAAGCAGCCAGGCCTCCTGGAAGAGGGGTCGACCTCCAATGTTCCCATCCACAAGGCGGTTTGTGGCAGATGGGACCAGAGAAAAGGGGGAAAGGACACTGGCCAGTCAGAGCAAGCTCCAGTCTCTTATTGATGTATGCATTACAGAGATTGTATGTGTATACACAAAGACACCCACACAAACACAAACACACACAACACACACACCCTGGACCCAGCAGGTCTAAGAGATTGCCTCCATCGTTATGTCAGCTCATGACAGTGGAGATTAAGAGACCAGTCCTGGCCATGCTTGTAACTGGTGCTTCAAACCGGGCCCACAAGGGGATACAGAAGGGCATTACCTGGAAACTCATCAAAGCACAAGTTGTAGAAGGATGTTTACTTGGGCCACTCCCTGTGAACATAGAGTGCATGGAGTGGACAAGAGAACCGCCTCCCCCAGCTTCTATGAGCCCTACCTCCGAGATCTTCACATTCAGTGAGACAAGTGAAAAGGGGAATGTACACATACAGGCTCTGCACGATCCCAGAGTCCCCATTCTTTTGGAGATCCAGTGCACAAGAGGGCCCTGTCACAAGCAACATGCAGGTGATGGGGACAGGCCATGCGAGGCTTTGGGGCAGGAGAGTCAGAAGGGAGAGTCTTGCAGCAGCAGAATGAACATTACCGCTGTAGACTGCAGACTGGGAAATACAGTTTTCCAATGATTAAAATCAAACAAAAAATCAGCCACGATTCCCCGAAAGTAAAATAGGAAGGGGGGGAATCCATCCTAGACCTTTGTTGCACTACTTTTCTATTTGCAAGGAGTTTGGAGGGTTGTTGTTGTTGTTGTTTTTAGCAGACTAGGAAGGAGGTCTTTGTTCTGGACCTGTGGCACAGGGGTGATATTCACTGAGGGGTTTTCACAGATAAGTGTTTTAAAAATGTGATTCCCCCACTCATCTGCATTCTGAGGTGGTGCAGTCAGGATTCTGCCGGTTTATTCCAAAGCATGCCTAGAACAAGGACAGGGTTCTTCCAGAAACAAAGCAAACTTTGACCACAATTCATATTGACTTTTGGTGGCCATGGAAAAAGCAAGCAAGCAAGCTAGGGTTTAAGCAAGGCAATATGGAGTTTTGCAGCAAACGTGTTCTCTGCTGTGAGCCAATGGGGTGGGCTTCAAAATGAAGAGGATGCATGAACAATTTATCAAACCTATGGCGATCCCCACCCCTAGAACCTCAAGAAGGATACCAATGCATTTTAAAATGTATTAAAATATTAGCATACAACTAAAATAAATCCTGCTCAGAGCTTAAATACACAGCAAGGCCTGTCAAACACCTCAGATTAGTGGGGGGGGGGGGAGACAGGAAAAAAGTGTCCCGGCATGGCTCATCTACTCTGATAAAAATTCTTCTTGAACCTTAAATAATCATTTTAAAATGACTACTAAAGCACTGCTAATGCTACTAGCCACCCTGGAAGTGAAGTGAGTTCCAGTTTGCTTACACTTTTCAATGCATGAAAGGGAACAAAGTTCCCTAAACAAAGAGTAAATGGTCCAAGGCCACATTTACACCATACATTTAAAGAACCGTGATGCCACTTTAAACCATCATGACTTCCCCCCAAAGAATGAGAGATGTAGTTTGTTAATGAAGAGGAATGGGCAGTTAACCCACTCTGAGCCTGAGCACTCCCCTTGCTGGAGTCAGATTCGGCTGCCAGTCTTGGTTGGCTTCTGTGCCTGGAACTGAGAAGGCGCCATCTTGTTTTCCCAGGAAATGGGATAATCCAAAAGAATGGATCCACTACAGGAAGGGCTGTATCTCAGTGGCAGAGCCTCAGCCTTGCATGCAGAAGGTCCCGGCAGGTAGTGTTGGGAGAGACTCCTGCCAGATACTCTGAAGAGTCACTGCCAATACTGAGTTGGACGATCAATGGTCTAGCACAGAAAGCAGTATCCAATGCACCACCCTCTTCCCCATAATTGGTATCCGGATCTCTATGGTGCCGTGTTATCCCTCCAACCATGTTTATTCTGCAAGGCGCTTTTGATCCTTACTTGAAAAGATCCCCCAGGAATGGAAGTATAACCCATTACGTCTGACTAGCGATACATGATTGGCCGTGCTCAAAGACACCCCCCTCCAACATGGCACTGCTCACAACACCATTTGGCAGTGGCAATCAGCTGTACCTTTATGTATCCTCTAATACTCAATGGGCATCAATGAATGAAACCTACACAAGCACGCCCACTTCTCTCTCCTGTGGCAGCAGGCAACCTTTATAATTACAGCTGTGAGTGCAAAATCCAATCCAGCTTACAAACAAATCCAATTCCAACATTAAGAACCTAGCCTATGGCTTGAGGAGAGGGGCCAGTGCTGCATCACACGAGGCAGCCAAAGAAAGGGGAAGGAAACCATCCTGTGTTTTCAACATGGGTCTCCCCTGTAATGATTGAGAGTCACCTGGGTGCCTGGCAACCCACCTCAGGCACATCCAGGAGCCTCAGCCAAATCTACACCATCCACACATGTCCCTGGGAGTGCAAGCAAAGCTTCTTACTGGCATCACACACAGTGATGGAAGAAGCCTTTCCTGCTAGATTTCTGCTTGCAGGGCCATGTTTAACAGCCTGCCAGTAAAAAGAAGGCATCACACACGTGCCCAGCCCAGTCAGTCCCCAGGAGAGAGAGCTTCTGTCCAATTGAGTTGTCTTGCAGCACTTGGGCATAAGAGGTTGGTATGCAGATCTGAGGTGAGGTCTTTCTGTTCAACAGATCCATTTGCTAGAAAGGTGTTATGCCTTCCTGACCCACATTATTGCCGAATAAGCTGAAGACTACTTCCTGCTTGGAAATGATTGTTTGTTTACACACAGCAGGCTGTGTTCTGCTTAGTTTGAGAGTTTTTGCTAATGGCTCCGCCCCCAGCTCAAGCTCCACCCCCTCAGCCACCAAGCACAGCCAGACCGACCAAGCTGTATTCCACCTGTCTCATGGTCTAGGCAACCTTCGGCTCTCCAGATGTTTTGGACTACAATTCCCATCATCCTGACAACCGGTCCTGTTAGCTAGGGATCATGGGAGTTGTAGGCCAAAACATCTGGAGAGCCGAAGGTTGCCTATGCCTGGAGCCTTAGAGGCTCTAGCAATCTTTATCAGACATCATTTAATAAGGATTCGTCTTTTGCGCCTTGGCAAACATCTCAAGTTCAGTGGCAGGGAAATCCGCTTGGCGTGCAAAGGTCCCAGAGACAATCCTCGGGGTCTCTAGTTAAAAGGATCAGAGAGCAGAGGGCAGGAGAGGCTTTCCTCTTTGCCCAGGCCTCAAATGCTTCTGCCAGGTTGGAAGGATAAGCAGTCTGACAACTTCTGACATTTGGAAGAAATCTGCTTACTGCTGTAAAAAACAACAACAACCACACCCACAAGAATTGAGGGCAACTAGCCAAAAACAGCTTTTAAAAGTGGAGAGCTTACTCATTCTCGAAAGACAGAGAGCACAGTGGAGGAACTGGGAACTACCAGTTGCTTGGAGGCCTTTTGCATCGCGTTCTGAATGCATTCCTAATGCAACCACAGAAGCCCAGAAATTCCAGAGGAGCAAGCTGTAGTTCTGGGTCGGTTTGGAGCCTCTCACACCCCTACCGGATCTCTCAGGGGCCAAGAGAATCTTGAGCATATAACAACTTTTATAGCCTCCCACAAACATGGTAAGGAACAGAATGTCAGATCTGCCCAAACGTTGTCTCCGGCACACCTGAGCACCAGCGCTCAAGTTGGAAGCTGCCACTCTGACCTAGAACTGTTAGAAAGAGCTGGCCTTTCAGAAGCTCCAAGTGCTGTTTTCCTGAGTTCAATGCCCTGCTCATTAAAATGACCTCTAAGGCTCAATTGATCGCCTTTGTTCTTCCTTCAATGAAATATATGGGAAGCTGCCTTATACCAAGTCGGACCACGAGTCCATCTATCTCAGAACTGCCTGCACTGTCTGGGAGGGGCTCTCCAGGGTTTCAGGCAGGGGACATTCCCAGCCCTACCTGGAGATGCTGCTGGTGGGGGTTGAATCTGGGAATTCCTACCTGCAAAGCATGCACTTCTACCTGGAATTGGGCTGGGGGAGGGAGCTCAGTGGCTCCTTGAGTGATGCCTCCCTTCTCTGCCTAAGCCTGCCTCCAAGGACTGGGGAGAAACAGAGGCCAAGGGAACATGCCCAGTTCAAGACACAAGCAATCAGAAGAACTACCCACTTAATGGAGTGAAGTAATTAAATCTCACTGGTGGACGTGCTCTCATTTCACAATGGGCCTGGACGGGCAAAAGTCTCTAACCCTTAGACCTTTTTGCCTTGCCCCAAGACCAGGACTTGGATCAGCTGACCTCTGAGCCCTTTCCAGCCTTCCTTTGACAGTGGATGAGTGCAAGGAACATCAGCCATGCCATATCAGGTCAACATTATTCCAAGCCACTGTTTGGGCTAACCATGGTTAACAACACAAACAATGGGTTGAGCTTAAAGACCTGCAGCTTTAGAGTAATCTTTCAACTTATGGCGCTGCTCAGTGCTCCACTGCAGGGTCCCTTGAAATGAAACAAGGGCAGTAACCACAGTTTCCCCATCTAGACGTCATGCCAAACCAAGGTTTACTTAACCTTATCTATGTAAGTGTTAATGTCTGAACTGGGTACTGTAAGCCACAGAAGCTGGTAGAGATCAAGTGCATTCTGACAGGGAGGATGGAATCTGATTTGAATGGAGGCATGAAAAAGAAACAGGCAGCTCAACTGTAAGCAATGAACTTTCTCTGTACAGCTACATTTTCAGAGATCCAGCCACTTATCTTGGGGAAGTGCCAATATATTGTTCAGATAACTGCTGCAGAGAGCGAGTCACCATCTATTCAATAGCAGGAGAGAGAGGGGGAGAGAGAGAAAGAGTGAAACAAGTAGGACACAGTAATTACAGCAATTTTCCAGAACCAAATGCAAAATCAAGATGGATTAATGGGGTTACGAGATCTCATCTAGCCCCTGATTCAACAGTGCAAGTGCCACTGAGTTGCACCAGGGCATAACCTGCTGCAAACAGAGCCAGCCTCCATCTCCCTGCCATGGCCTTTGCGAAGGTTGAAAGGAGATTTCACACACACACACACACAAAACACAGGTGAAGACGGGAACTTGAGTTTATACAGGCAAAACATCAATGCAGTATCAGGCAGAGCTTTAAAAAAGAACAAAGCAGGGGGAGATCTCACAGAGGAGAACAGTGTGTGTGCTTATTTCCCAGATCCAAACCAAGTGCCAAGGAAGACTGGAACCCCAACCTCTGCAACAGCACGTCCCAACTTCTGATAGATATGGTTCACCTTCATGTTTCCAAAGGTGTAAGTCACAGGTCCTCTGAGAAGCCATCAGGGAAGGTGGTAGAGCATCTGTTCTGCACGCAGAAGGCTCAATCCCTGGCCATCCAGTCACGAATCTGGCTTCAAACTCTGAAACCAGTGCAGACAAGTGCAATGAACTGCCTTGGTATGTAGCGGCTCTGTATGCTCAGAGGACCCCCATGCTATTGTGCTTCTGTTGGGACTGCTGATTTGCCTGGGCCTCTTCATTTGGCTGGGCCTCTTCACAAAAAAAAAACCTCTTCCGAGATGCAGCAAAACTACCAGGGCAATGACTCATGCAGAGATGCATTGGGGATCCTCATTTACAGATGAGCTCTTCAGAGTTCACTGGAGTTTCACCTACTGTACCAAAGCACATGGGCGGCTCTTCCAAGGCACGCAGGTTGGACATTATTGGCTGAGAACAGCCTTCCCAAGTCTGGTGCCCTCTGGGTGTTTGGAAATAAAATTCCCACCAGCCCAGGCCAGCACGGCCATAGAATAATGGTGATATGGGACTGTTCTTAAGTGATTTTTGGATGCTCTTAATGGTTTCAGGTTTTTTTCATTGCTTTAAATATTTCAAGTTGTTTTCATTATATATTTAATTCCACCCTGGGCTCCTCTAGGAGTTAGAGTGGGACAAACACTCCATGTAAATTTTGAAAGGTCCCTAAGCGTTATCTAGCCCAACTCCCTGCAACGCAGGAGTCACAACTAAAGCATCCCTGACAGAGAGGGCATCTCAACCTCTGTTGAAAAACCTCCAATGGAGAAGAGTCCGCCACCTTTGGAGGGAGTCTGTTCCACTGTCAAACAGCTCTTACTGCCAGAAAGTTCTTCCTAATAATTCAGTTAACTAAAACAGAACACCATTTATCTCTCTATACACTATGATATTTTCTCCCCTCTCCTCTCATGTAGACCTCCTCTCCCCAATTCTGTTTCTTTGTGGTGGATGCTGTTTCTACACTCCCCTGCCACCCCAATCTTTCCCCCTTTTTAAAGGAATATAATACGCTCTTCGTAAGAACCTACAAAAAGAGACTTGCCAGGTCAGGACACAGGTGTCCCATCTCATCCAGCATCCTGTTCTCACTGTGGCCCACCAGACACCTGTGTGAAGCTCCCCAATTGGGACATTTCAGGACATACAGAGTTACTACATTTGCTATCATTCCATTGAATAATAATAATAATAATAATAATAATAATAAACCTCCAATAATAAACCTCCAATGAAGGAAAAGATGAAGTAGTGCTCCAAGGAGATGAATTAGAACAGTTTCACACAAGCAAGTAACAACTGCAGCCATTGGGAGGTTGAAATGTGTGATTTAACACTAGTTTCCATTTACATTTCAGCTGCAGTTAACTCAATGAAGCAGTCAACACTGAATTGTATATTCCTTATTTTAAAAAAGCTATCTTGCCTTATGTAAGCCACTTTATATACCGGTAAAAAAAAATTAGCCCCACAATGCAAAGTCTCTCTAAAGTCAGTTTTCAAACCCCCAATGCTACAAAACCAAAGAGGAATGGGTAACAGCAGATATAGTTCTAAATATTGACAAGCACCTGCTGGCACAGGTGCGGGGAGTATCTTTTGTAAAAAAGCGGAATCACAAGCAGCACTGGTGACTACATCCCATAGACAGAACACCATACCAACAAAAGCCCACGGCAAACCCAATGGAAGAGGGACCCCAGGGCAGTTGTCATTGTTCTTGTGGTGAGAGGGCCTAGGGAAGTGGAGGGAAACTGCATCTTAGGGTTGCTCAACAACCTTTTTGGGTTAGGCCAGAGGTGAGGAACCTGCGGCCCTCTGGGGTGCTGTTGGAATACAACTCCCATCATCCCTGACCACTGGTGCTGCTGGCTGCAGGGACTGATGGGAGTTGTAGTTCAAAACATGCAGAGAAAACTAGATGGGACAGACTAATTTGGAGCTTTACACCTCTCCTGTTGGAGAGACCTGTTAACAGGTGTGAATGAGCAAACTGTGCACAGGTGCATCAGGTTAGACTGAGCTTCAACCCTAGAAAGAAAGCACAATGGGCTGGTGGTCCCCACATGCGGCATTCTGCATTCTGGCAACACTGAAACTGTTTGAGAGTAGGCAATGGCTTCTGGGAGTTTTAAATTGCTTTTTAGAAGGCTGCTTTTAACTGCTGTAATTAATTACTACTGTAACTAAGTAGCATACAAATTATTGAAATATTTTTCTTTAAAGTATTTATTGCATCTCTACCCTGCCTTTCTTTTCCCCAAGACACTGCTGCCTTCCACAGTCTGCCAAGAGAGCACCCTGCAAAAATAAACCAAGCAACCAGGTGTGCTTGAGAAGGGGAGGGAGGGTCACCCAAAATCCCACTTTAAAAAGGGCAGATGCTAGCGCCTCAGTCTGCTTGCTTCTCTTTAACATGGAAGCCCATTCCCCCTGACCATAGCGATGTGTGGGTTGGCTGTGTTTAAGGCACTCTGCACTCACACAGAAACACCCTTTTTGGGATTCCTGCCTCCTTGTCTCCAACGTGTCTCTGCTCTAGGGTTCTGCTTCGTTGTCTCCAACGTTTCTCTCCCACTTTTCAGCCATTCTCATCAGCATCTCCCAAGGCAGAAGCATGCAGAATTGCAGGTTCACTCCGAACCGAAAGAGGCGGCTCTCGAGTCTCGACGCACACGCAACCCGTTCTTCAGAAAATAAACGAACCCAATACAGTAAGCTGTGTTTTAAAACACTGGCCTTGGAAACACGAGACCAACAGGTGGGGGCAAACTTGTGTTCACCGAACACGTGTGTCAGCTAGATATGGCATGGGGAGGGGGCTCCACGAGCGCCCGTTCCGCGACAAACTCGCGTCTGGTACGGCGGCACGTGTGAACAGAACTCCCAGCAGCAAAGGAAGAAGCAAAAAGAGGCAGCCTGCAAGCTTGGGAAGGGATCGCGACGCAATGGCACAGGGAGGGGGTTCCCAGTCCCACACACACCCCTCGTCCCTTGCCTCGTACTCACCGCTCGGGCGCTCCTCACCGCGGGCAGGGCGAGCCCAAGCGGTCGTTTGCCTCGGCGCGGGAGCCGAGCGCGCTTCAGCGGAGTCTCCCGGCGGAGAGCAGCGCCGCTGCCCGGCAGATCGCTCCCTCCGCCCGCTGCCTATCGTCCACCAGCAGCAACAGCGGAATCGGCGACTCCTCCCAGCTGGGCTCCCGCCTCGCCCTGCCTGCCTCGCCTGGGCGGAGGAGCCCTCGGGAAAGAGCCGTGGGTGAGCAGCGGCAGGATGGGAGGTGGAGGCGCTGCGCTCCGGTCAGCCCCGAGTGCGCCAGGCGGCGGCGTCGACGGCGCCCACCCGGAAAGCAGGCGGGCGAGAGAGCGAGCAAGGGGCGGGCTAGCGGACTGGAGCTCGGCCCCTCCCGGAGGGCGGAGGCGCCAAAATCTCCGGAATCTCGTGCCTCCCGTCCCGCCTCTCGGAATACTTCCCTTCTGCGCCGATCAAGGCCCCAGGCGGGCAGCCCCTCGGGGAGGCGCAAGGAAAGCTCGCAGTCAACAGCCGGAGCCCGACTGGAACGGGACTCGGAAGGAAAGCCCGGCGGGGGGGGGGGGAGGCTTCCTTCTTAGAGGAGCGGGACGTCTCCTCTGATGGCGCGCCAACAGACGTGGACTTTTCCCGAGTACAGAAGGCCGCGTAGCTTCGGCGCAGAGCCCCCTGCTAAGAGTCCCAGAGTGGGGTCTTGTCATCTGGGCAGCCCAGGACCTCCATACAAACTGCCCAGGCTTGTGCCCCAGGGAGGTCACTTCAGTGCTGTTAACGCAACGGTTTGACTTCACTCCCCACCCCAAGGCACACTCCATTGTCTCTCAGGATAGATGCAAACAACAGCAGGGAGCGAGTCCCACGAAAAATGTCTACAATCAAACCTTGGTTGTCAAACGTAATCCGTTCAGGAAGACTGTTTGACTTCCAAAACGTTCGACAACCGAGGCACGGCTTCCGATTGGTTGCAAGAGCTTCTTGCACTCATGCAGAAGCCACGTCAGACGTTCAGGGTCTGAAAAACGGTTAAAAAACCGGGGCATTTACTTCCAGGTTTTCGGCGTCCAGGATCCAAAACGTTTGAAAATGGAGCTGTTTGAGAACCGAGGTTTGACTGTACAGTATTTGTTCAGCAAATGCATTAGTTCAGTTGTAAGTGAATTATTTGCAATTATTAAATTTATACCCCCCCCTTCATCAAGAGCCCACAGGGCAGTTCACAGCATAAAACACAAAATACATAGTATAATCAGTGCTTTCCCCAGGGGGTACACAAGGGTATGCAGTACTAGCACCTCTTTTTGTTGTTATAATGTGGAACTTACTATAACAACTTCATGATGTCTACTGGCACCTATCTTTGTAAACTTTCCAGAGGGTGATGCATTTCCCCCTTTCATCTTTCTGCCAAACCTATTCAAAGCAATAGACTTATCTGGAAATTCTTGCAGGGAATTGTGGCACAAAATTCTAGTGCTGATTACAACTTTCCTTGGCACAAAACATTTGAACAGAAGAAGCACCATCCTGGCCACAAATGCAAACAAGGGTTTGTAATGCAATGTCCCAGCTCAACAGATAGAGAGAGACGATACTTCCACCTGTCATGTCCTTGGAGCCCTGTTAGAAGATGCGGCTACTTGAGGTAGACAGGCAGGCACCAACTCTTTGTATTGCAGTTTGGTTCCAGCATTTGCCTAAGCAAATCGGAAACAAAACGGAGGCTAAAAGGCCAGAACCCACAGTGCTCTTTGCCTGTCTGTTGTAGGCACTGTCCAAGCATCTGGCACGTGTTTGATGCTTGTGTAGGAAAAGGGCAAAAGTGGAGACCAAGAATAGCAACTAGTACAGAATTGTAGCCCAGTAGCCAGTAGAAAGGGCAAAAGGATACATCTGACACCTATTGGCTGTTGGCATTTTGCAACAGGGATTAAATCGCATTGCTGGGAATTTAGGGTTTTCTCACACATCCCAAGCTGCATCTATAGGGAACCTGCATGTCAAAGGTTTTAGAGCAGGGTGGGAAAGCTGTGGCTTTTTAGACACTGGTGGACCACAGCTCCTGCCACCATCCTTGACCACTGGGGCAGGTGGGTTGGAGTCCAACAACATCTAGAGAGCCACAGGTTAGCCACCCCTGTTTTAGAGCATCTGAGGTTCAGGTGTAGTTATGTAACCTGCTGCGGGTGGGCTCACATAGATAAGGCACCACAAACAAAATCTGATAGGCTGGAAATGAACTCAAAACCACAAGAATCGGGGGCGGAGTGTCCCGTTTTGCCACGAGGCGAAACAGGAAGTGCCGCCTTATGGTTGCCCCCCACCTGCCCTCCCACCTCCACTGCCTGCGAAGAAGTGACACCAGCATCAGCGCTGATTCTGAGTGAGACTGCATCAAGTTCTGAGGTTTTCTTCTCTAGACCACACCTACCTTTTAACTGGAACAACTCTAGCATTTCCATAAGGACACAGTGCCCTCTAGTGGGGATATCTAGTTAATCAGTCAATAGACTGAAGGAATCTGTAGATTTCTGCTCACCATCAACCCCGTTTGCAGTATCTTTAAAACTGGAAGCTGTCCATTCCGAGATTTTACTGTATCCAAGCCAAGCGGTTGAAGAGCCACAGTAATGAATAGTCATAATTGTGATATGTGAAAACAGGATGGGCTTATCTGTCAATTCTGGTTTCTCTCAGTTTTCCAATATTAAATTTGGTTCTCCACATTTCTAAATCCATTTGCATTAAAAAAAAGTCTTCATGAAAATTCATCAACAGTTTCTCCCTAACATACATGTTCATACGCAATTTTGCCTAATATACACAATTTTGCAAAGCAAAAATGCATTGTCACCTATATATGCATTTTCATGCACACTTTACCCTAATCATATTCATTTCCATACAACTTGCTTGGCTGGAGAACTGCATTGCAAAATGCAGAGAACTGAATTTCTTCCCTATTCGTCCTGAAAACTAAGAAGGCGTGGAATTCTACACACGTGCAGGAAAAGTGTAAAAAGTGATACTAGGCACAGAATCCAGTTTCCTGGCGATCTCTGCTTTTATTTTCATTTTTTAAATGCCCTGCAAGTTTCTAGTCCTCATGTTTGTGACAGCAGTCATCAAACTGGGTTCATCCTGGTGAAGTCTCCAAAGCCAGAAGGTTGGCTGAAGGTGCAGTCCACCCCCACCCCCTGCCACCTGCACAGCTTTCTTCCATGCAAGCAAAATAAAAATCAGTGAAATAAATAAAGCAAAAGCAAACGAGTCAGTCCACACTACATGTTGCAGGATCCAGTTTTTCTTAATCAGTATTCACCTTGATGGAAGATGGTGGTATTTTCAGTGCCGAACAAGCATAGCCCAGACTCAGCCTTGCCACAGATGAACTTTGGGATTTCTTGCAAGATGCTCCCATCAGTCAGGCCAAGGCAAAGATCCTGCTTCTCCAAGTGAGAGTTCTACTCTTTTGTAAGCTGCTGCTTACGTTTGGCAAACCCTCACCATGACCAACTCCCGCCTGGAAACCTATGTCCCCACTGTGGAAGGATGTGTGGATCCAGAATTGGCCTCCACAGTCACTTACGGACTCACTGTTAAGACCCGTGTTCATGGAAGATAATCTTACTCGGCTACGAGTGGTCGCCAGAGAAGCAGAGGAAGAAGCGGCAGCTGCTCATTTCTGGCCACAAGGATGAAGTATAATCATGCAGCTTCTGTTTCACTTTAGAAGTTGCAGTACCTATGTGCTAGCCCAGAATCCTGCTCAGTTTCCTTCTTTTCCTTGGCCAGCAGCAAAACCATTCCTGGCAGGAGCCAGATTCCCTCCCTGCTGGTTCATCAAAAGAAGGCAAAATGCAGCCGTGGCTCTTCCTTCTTCAGCTTTTGTTCAACATCACTCGGGATCTGATTGTGCCACAGGCTGGAAAAGAAAAGAGAGAGAAAGTATGGAACTACTTGCCCATTGACAGGCGGCAGGCACCTTTGCTGGAATGCTGTTGGCACCCGATAAAAGCTTTTTTGTTTTAGCAAGCTGCCCTACCAACATGTACTTTTAGCAATTCCACTTAACTTTTTTAAAATGTAGTTGGTTTTTTAATGTTGGTTTTTATTTGTATTTTTAACAAATATTTTAGTGTTGTAAACAGCTTAGAGGTCTTTCTCTCCCTAACACGTAGATAAATAAAAATGTTACTTAATAAAAAGTTGGACACTTCCCCAATGTCTGGCAGCTTTCCAGTGAGATAAATCATCGCCAGCTGCCCTGGCACCTTAGGGTGAAGGTGGATAATAAATCAAAACAATACTAATACTAGTAATAATCCTGTTCGGACTAAAGGTGGGTCTCCGGATCCAACTATGAGCTTTAAGCAATTAATCCAGGGAGCCTACTAGTCTTGCTCACAATAAATAAATAAATATGGCAGCTCCTAGTGGTTAGGAAGCTGGTGTAACTTTTGCAGGAGGACTCACCGTATTATCTGGATTCCTCGACACTGTGCAAGTTCCTTTGTGAGCCTTCTGGCACCACAAGCAGTGATGCAGTTGTTGTCCAGACTGTTTAAAAGAAGCCAAAGAAAGGCAAAGATATAACAAGGCTAAGTGTCGTGGGAAACTGATCTCTGCCTCTCCTCTCTGAGAGCCAGTGTGATGTAGTGTTTAAGAGTGGTAGACACGTAATCTGGTGAACCGGGTTCGCGTCTCCACTCCTCCACATGCAGCTGCTGGGTGACCTTGGGCTAGTCACACTTCTTTGAAGTCTCTCAGCCCCACTGTTGTGGGGGAGGAAGGGAAAGGAGAATGTGAGCCGCTTTGAGACTCCTTCGGGTAGTGATAAAGCGGGATATCAAATCCAAACTCTTCTTGAACAGAACAAAAAAGTCAGAAATTATTTAGTGCCGTTTAAGGGCAGGGATGGAGAACCCCTCTGAGCCCAATGCCTGCATCCCTTCTTAGCCAGATATGGGGAACCTTTGGCTCTCCAGACATTGTTAGACTCCGCCACCAATCCCAGCGGTCAGGGATGATGGGAGCTGGAATCCAACATCCCGAGCGCCACAGGTTCACCTTCCTTACTCTTGGCCAATTCCTGGGATGGGACTGCATGCCAGCAGTGGGTATGGCTGAGACCAAAGTGGGCGTGGCCAAAGTGGGTTTGCCACCCACTCAGAACCCCACACATACAGCACACACACACACACACACACACACACACACACACATACACGCGCTCACTCTCCCCATCTCCAGCAATTTGGCTTGGGAAAAAACATTCAAGCCATTGTCCTATACAGTCATACCTCTGGATACGTTCGCTGCAGGTTGCATTCGTCACGGCATACAAACACGCCGAACCTGGAAGTACTGGAATGGGTTACTTCCGGGTTTGGCGATTCGCGCATGCGCAGAAGACCAAATCGCGCTTTGCGCATGCGCAGAAGCACAGAATCGCACTGCACACATGCACAGATGCGACGCTTCATGCTCATGTTGCGAACGGGGCTCCAGAACAGATCCTGTTTGCAACCAGAGGTACCACTGTACAAAGTATATACCTCAAGACGCACGCCCATCTTTCAGGACAAAAAGGGTGCTCTTTCTCTTTCCTCCTCCTCCATAGGAAGAGGCCTGTAGCTGGATTAGGCCAAAGGTCCATCTGATCCAGCACTGCGGTCAACCAGGTGCCCATTCTCAAAGCTTTATGAATCTGACAATATTGGATTTTTGACTGTTAACTATGAACCCTGGTAATACCCCAAAATCCAACATATTAGATTTGTAAGTATTGATCACTCAGTTGGGGGGGGGTACAAAATGCAGAGTTTTCAGTACAAAATGGCACAAAATGAGTACAAAACTTTGACAGCGCTTTGTAGAAGATCCCAAATTTGTGGGTTGGTGGTTAATCAAGCTCATTCTCAGTTTACCAGGAAACAGAGTGAGGGCGGAGTGAGGCAGCTGCACCAGGAAGTAGATTTGGGGTGTCATGAAAAGGCAGCCAAGTGTGAGTTGTTTCATTTATTATTGTTGTATTTTTACTGCCAGGGAAGAGGACAAGTTTTTTTTTTGGGGGGGGGGTTGTGCCTAAGGTACCAAAGTATCTGGAATGAGCTTAGGCACTAAGTGCTTTGACTGGTGGAGGAATGGGCACCATTTATTTCCTTATTTAGCAGTATTTATATACTGCTCGACTGAAAGAATCTCTAAGTGGTTTACAGAAAATATTTGATTTAAAAAAATAAAAAACAGTAAAAAAATATTTTAAACGGCAGGCAATAAAAATGATCAGAATGTAGATAAAATCCACGAATTTTAAAAACAAATGCACATAATAAAAGTACACGTCTGGGTAGACCTGCACATACAAAAACATTTCCAGCAGATGTCGAAAACTATGCAAGAAGGGGCAGGGAGTTCCAGAGATTATTTACTGCTATTCTAAAAGATTTCTTGCACGTGCTGTTCTGCCTCTGGCAGGTGAGAGCAGAGCAACTGAGTTAAAGAAAAAACTTTCAAGAGAAAGAAAAAAGAATACTGCGGCTCTCCTGGAGAACACTGCCACACCCAATATTTTCTTCCTGCCCCCTGGGAAAATCTCTCCTCCTAAGCTTTCATGCCACTATCAACATCCCCCCCCCCCAAAAAAAGAAAGCTCAGCTAGGATCCAATTGGTTTTTGGTGAAGGACTCTGGGTTGACGATTCCTTGTACTCACTCCAGTACTTTCAACTTTGCCATCCGAGGGAGAACCTTGGCCAGCTCCAGAGCGCTTTCATCACCAAGTTTGTTCCAGGACAGGCTAAAGATGGGGAAAATGATTAATGGCTGAAAACCCAACTAGGCATGAATTCAATAGGTGCTTGAGTCAGTAAGGACCTGAAGATCAAGCACATTGAAGATACTGTAGCAGCACATGAGCATACTGCAAGAGAAATAAAGTAAACACAGGCTCTCCGTGAGTCCACCGAATCACAGAGTTGCCTGCTGCTTCTCTGCATGATTCACTGCTCTGATCTTGCCATCCTTCAGTCAGCTCCTGCTAGAAGTGGGTCATTCTGCCATGTGTCTGAATTGGGTGTGGCCAGATCATTCTACCGCTCCGGAAGCATAGGAGAATAATCTACCCACAAAGGTGGCTGCCTGTTTCTCTCTGCATGAGCCTCTGCTCTGGTACATTTCTAAATTGAAACATGTAATTTTAATCATTCGGTTAAATATTTTCTTCCCTAGACAAGCCCTGAATCAAGCGTGTTTGTTTAATAAATTCTCTTATTGTTTTGGCAAGACTGTGTCAAACTAATGTTTTCTTTGTGATATTCCTGGTGAATATCAAGTAGGCAATTAGGGGGCACAAAGAGAAGCAGTGAGTGAAGTCCTCTGGAGGTTGATCTGTTTGGGTTTAATTCAGGCATGGCCTGGGCCTGGGGTTCTTCACGCCTGATCTAGATGCTACTGAACATGAAAAGGAGCATCCATGTCAGCAATGGGCAGATTAGCTCTGGGCACGAGCCACAGCCACAAGTCTGTTTATCTTTCTATATACAAAAAAGTAAGGCTGTTGTCACACTGCAGTTTGCATGGTTATAGATAGGTGGCCACAACAACACCAGTATGACGACACTGTGGCAGATGGCCCATGTGAGCTGAGATGGGGGGGGGGGGGGAGAGATGCTAAATATCTTTTTAATGTGGCTGCAGGGAGGTTTAACAAAGGGGGAGGCACTTAGAAAACCATTATCCGAAGCACCTCCCCCCTGCCATGGTTGTGGCAAGCTGCAAGGGATGAAGAGGAGCTTGGGACAACATGGGAGGGGATAGGCAAACAGGGTGAGGTGCAAAGGAAGGAGGGGTTGGCCAGGTGTGGGGGAAAGAGGGCTGGCAAAGGGATTGGAGGGCAGGTGTGGCTTGTAAGTGGAGGAAGCAGGGGCAGCAGCCCCTAGTACTCACATAATCTCTTCTAGAAGGGGGCATTGACTGACAACAAGGGCGAGACTCTTAGAAGTGCAGTCGCTGAGGCCGCAGACCTTCAGTCTAGAAAGAACACATTGCAAAATGGAAAATGCTCAAAAGAGCAGATTTATGAGAGGGCGAAACTTCTCTTAGGGTCCACCCTTCCTTATTATTTTAAAACAGATCAGTTTTGCTCCTCAGTTCACACTGAACACAACTTTGTATTTATAAACAGGACAGCTTCTTTCAAAGGCTGGTGGACCACAGTTTGGCTGTAGCACGAAAGTTAATAGTGCCGGGGGGGGGGGATCAGACATTTGAGGGGAGTCAAACTAAAAAGTACATTTGATGGTGCCCTCTCATAACCTTTGCAATTCACCTGCCTCTCAGAAATCTATGCAGCTGGATACGACCCCCAAACATTGTTGGTTGCTGACGTGAAAACTATCAACGCCGAGGCAAAAACAGCACATTAAACTTCGATGGTGCTGCTAATTTTTATTTTGAGTCTCTAAAATGATGTCCAACTCTCTTCCTTTTGTTGTAATGCCAGAGTTTGTGGGGAGACACCCAGTCTACATTTTGATTTGGCTTGGTGGACTATGGGTGTTCTGATTGGTTTTTATATTTTATTTTTTGTATACTCGGCAACAAATGTCAATAAAGATTTAGAAAGAAAGAAAAAACGGGACATATTAAAGATGGATTTGAAACCTGGATAGGAAACGGGGCACTAGCTCAGTGGCAGGACATCTGTTCTGCATGTAGAAGGTCTCTGGTTCAATCCCTGGCAGGACCTCCAATTAAAAGGCTTGGGGTGAGGGGCTTCTTAGAATATATACTACTCGGCTAGATGGATAAATGGCCTAACCTGATATAAATCAGCTTCCTTCGCTATGGTGCTATTTATTTATCTGCTGCTTTTCAGCCAAAGACCCACAAAACTGTAGTGTACAAAAACCTTAAACACACACAATGCAGATGACTTCGTTAGATTTAAGCCGAATGAAAGCAGGAGTGGACCTACTCAATCTTCCTGAGTTGTGAGGAGGGCTGTGGCAGGTGTTCTGCGAGTGCCATGGCACCCTTGTGCCCAATGCTGTTTTCGGACAAACTGCAAGGTAAAAAAAAAAAGGAAAGGTGATCAGATTGAACTATTTTATTGTTTTTATTTTTAAAATCATGCTGCTTGTTTTGAGAACATAAGACTTGGAGGATAACATTCACAATTGCTTTTTGACTGGCAGATGACTTCCAAAACATGTCACATGGGAGACAAAGCAAGCTTGTTTTCTGCTGCTCTGGAGGGCAGGATCCGAACCAATGGATTCAAACAACAAAGAAGGAGATCCCAACCAAAAATTAGGAAATGTTTCGTGATGGTAAGAGCTGTTCGACAGTGGAATGGACTCCCTTGGAAGGTGGTGGGAAGTTCCTCAGAAGTTTTTTTTTAACAGATGTTGGGCAGCCATCTGTCAGGGATCCTTTAGCTAGGAGTCCTGTATTGCCGGGGGGGGGGTGGACTAGATGACTCTTGGGAATCCCTTCCAATTCTAGAGTCCATGTGTTACTGGTTTTTCCTTCCTGTTTTCATTTCCTTCCCTACGAGCTGCACTCACCTGATTTCCTCTATTTGTGGACAATGGAAGAGGACTCTGGCGAAACAAACCACTCCCTCCGAGTCAAAGCCACAGGATGCCAGGCTGAGGAAAGAAGAGGATAGTTAAGTGGGGAGGGCCCTTGCCTAGCGTTTGTGCGAAAAGGGTAAACACGTGTTGCTTTGTACAGCTCAACTATTTGTGTACACAGGCTCACAGATTGTACACTTGCTGAGTGATGAGTGTGGAGAACATCCTGGATGGAGCAGACCAAACGAGGGAAGTCAGGAAGAAACCCAAACTCTGACACAGGTGAAAACTGGACCGATCTGTACATCCTGAACCAGGATACTTACTGAAGGACCTTCAGGCAGTGCAAGTTGGGCAGAACCAGAGCCAGTTTTTCCAGAGTCTCGTTTCCAATATTGTTCCCAGATAGCCTGAAAGGAAGTGGATTGTGAAACATTATTGAGAAAACATTTAAAAAAATAGTTGTATAATGCATATAAAACAGAGAGAACAATGAACAATGATATTAAAATTAAAAACTGAAACTGAACTATAAAATAGCCATGTAGCGTGAGTAACAGTTGCACATGGGTAAAAAATAATAATCCCAAATCCAATTAAAGAATATCAGCATTATCAGATTATCAAATTGAGGATTATAAGATTATCAGACTGAGGAAACATTTGATATTGCGGTTCCTAGTCTTGCAGGCTCTTCTGCACACCATCCCTTGAGTTCAAGCACTCCGGCCCAGAGGAAGACAGCACACATGAGCTGGGGATGGGTGGGAGGAGGAGAAGGGAGCCCACTGAGGGCTCCTTGCCGAAATCCATCACACAAACCTGGAGCTGGCACCAGCTGCATTTGTAGGAGAAAGGAGCGCACCATTTCACAGAATATTCATGGGTGTGGGCGTGCATTCTTCAACAGCCAGCCCCCCATATGAACAGCCTGGGGAAACGCTTTTCTGAGGAACCTGGTTATTTTGAAAGGGAATTGATAAAAAAAAATCCCCAGTAGAAGGTCTGAGCTTACTTGAGCACCTCCAGGTTCTCACTGTGCTTCAGAGCCTCCACGAAACACTGTCCACCGGCAGAGCCAATGCTGTTGCTAGAGAGGCTGAAAGAGGAACAACAACAGAGGAAGCTGCTTCATATCACAGAACTGTAGCTAATCTGTCATAGCTGGATTTGGTGGGCAGAGGACCAGGAATTCCTCCTCCGCCGAGACTACAATCTGTAGTCCCTCACTGGGTTGATACAGACACAAGAAACTCACTCAATTTGCTTCATGTTCTGCATTTCCGGAATGGCCATAGCGATTTCTTTCATGCCAGCATCATCAATCTTGTTGTGGCTCAAACTTTGAAAGAAACCCAACAGCTCATAAGATTAAAGAAAACACGTGCCGTGTTCATGACATTTTGTTCTGGCTCATGTATGTGGAGCTTCAGAGACCATCTCACTGTTTCAAAACCCAATTAAATCTATTTAGTTTAGCTAATGCAACAAAACTGAGTAAACTGATCTAGTGATACCTGCTTTTCAACATCTGATAGTCACTTATACTTCCAGTGCCCCACTGCCACCCCCTTGCCTCTTAGCAGCTGCCTAGGTCAGTGTTTTTCAACCTTTTTTGGGCAAAGGCACACTTGTTTCATGAAAAAAATCACGAGGCACACCACCATTAGAAAATGTTAAAAAATTTAACTCTGTGCCTATATTGACTATATATAAAGTAATTTTTCAATTTTTCCCACGGCACACCAGGCAACCTCTCGCGGCACACTAGTGTGCCACGGAACAGTGGTTGAAAAACACTGGCCTAGGTAATCCCAGTGCCCCTCTACCACCCACTTTGGGAACCACTGCTTTGGAACAAAGAGTGAAAATTAATTAAGACATGTTCTCCTTTCATAATTAATTCTGACAATGAAGCTGGACATTGGGAGGGGGTGTGTTAAAGTGGCAGACATGAGCGGAAAACATGAACTTACTCAATTTTCTCCATGTGAATGGCATTCTTCAAAACTTGTGCAAGGTGTGAACAGGACTCACCACCAAGACGGTTTTTATGCAAACTGGAATAACAGTCATAAAATATGAAACATGAGTCAATTATTCTGAATGGTCCGAAAAGGTGAAAGCTTCTCATAATATTTGTTTCATGCTGGGTAACAGTGGACTTCACAGCAGGAATGGACGGGTGCACATCAATGTCCTATCCACATCAATTTCTTCTGTGTTCATTCCTTAGGCCAACCCCATGCCTTCCAAATTTTTTTTTTTAATCTAAACAAATAGCAAAGGTGGCATTTTTCCATCTCCACAGTATTAGGCAGTTGGCCCCCTACCTCTCTCGCCCTGATCTGGCCACAGTGATCCATGCGATGGTCACCTCCAGACTTGATTATTGTAACTCGCTCTACGCGGGGCTGCCCCTGAAGCTGACCCAGAAACTCCAGCAGGTGCAGAATGCCGCAGTGAGGCTCCTCACAGGGTCTTTGCCAGGGGACCACATTCATCCAGTGCTCTACCAGCTGCACTGGCTCCCGGTGGAGTACAGGGTCAAGTTTATGGTGCTGGTTTTGACCTTTAAAGCCCTATGCAGCTTAGGACCCTCGTACCTAAGGGACCACCTCTCCTGGTATGTCCCGGGTAGGACCTTAAGGTCCTCAAATAATAACTTTTGGAGGTCCCGAGCCACAAGGTTGCTAGGTTGGCTTCAACTAGGGCCAGGGCCTTCTCAGTACTGGCCCCAACTTGGTGGAACGGTCTGTCACAAGAGACCAGGGCCCTGCGGGATTTGGCATCTTTCCGTAGGGCCTGCAAGATGGAGCTGTTCCACCTGGCCTTTGGGTTGGCTTCAATTTAACCCTGATGTTTCATTCTTTTGGTGTGATTGGTGGGCTACTTAAAAATGAGGCTGCAGTCTAAATTAAATTTTAAATTGTATTTTAATCTGTATTTTAATGAATTGTTTTATGTTTTTGTTGTGATTTTATTGGTGTTAGCCACTCTGAGTCCAGTTTGGCGGGGAAGGGCAGGGTATAAATAAAAAAATTATTTATTATTATATTTATTTAAAGCACCCTAAGACTGAGGCCGGTAAACAGAACCCCATTTCACAGGGGAAGAAAACTTCTGAGAAATTGGATGATGGATTCCGGCCCAGCACTTACTCCAACTGCAGCTAAGAAGCTACCCAATTCCTTGGTGTGGGCAAATCAAAGCTCTCTTGCATATTGCCAGCCACTGAAACTGGCAGGTCTGAACAGTGACAAAATAAATATCTTTTGTTGTTGCATCGAACCTCTACCCATAGCCATACTTACATAAGTCTTTTCAGGAGAGGCATTGCTGAGAGTCTTGAGGTCAGATTGAGAATATCTGCGTTGCTGAGATTCAGAGAGCTAAGGCTAAGATGTAAATAAGAATATCATTGTCAGAACATTAGAACAGCCCCCTGAATCAGGCCAATGGCCCGTCTAGTCCAGCACCTGGTTCTCCCAGTGGTCAGCCAGGTGTCTCTGCAAGGACCACAGGCAGGACAGAAGTGCAACAGAAATCTGCCCGCCTAAAGTTCCCAGCAACTGATATTGCATAATGCATCTGACTGGGGAGGTGGAACATAGCCTTTGTGGCTAGTCCCTGTTGATACAAATAATGCAAATTATTTATTTGTATGCCACCTTTTCATAGTAAAACCATGCTTTAAAAAAAACTTACATAATTACAAAAACTTAACAAAACTCAAGAAGTTACAAACAAGAAATGAAAACATCTCAATAAGCATACAATAAAAGAACCTCCACGTAATTCCTAATAAAAATGCAAAAGCGTAATACCATCAGCAGCAAAAACCGAGCATATCCACAGTTAAATCAACATAAACTTCTAAACAAAGCCCCAGCCCAAGAATCTCTAGGCAACCTGAGCAGCAGGTCCTGCAAGGACCCACATCTAAGGTGGCCTCTGGACCCTTTGGCAGCAGCTCTTGTGGCTACAATCAGTCAGAGTCCCACCCCCAGCCCTTCTAGGCCAGGTGGAAAGAGGCCAGAGGAGCAGACCTTGCGTGTCTTGTATAGGAATATGAAGTGCTAGAAATGGCATATTTGAACCCCCTCTGGCAGCAGCTCTGCTATTTGGGCAGCCCAGCTGGAAACACAGGAACTATCCTGGGAGGAAGTCAGATCATTAAAAAAATTATCTGGCAAACCTGGAAACTCACAAGTAGGAACCCCTCCATGTATAAGCCACATACTGTTTCAGCATCATCCAAGCATGGAGTAGTGTTGGAAAAGAATATATGCTCCTAATTCCGCCTTTGTCATCTCGGGCAACAAAGGGACTAACTTTGTGAGAACGGCGCCAAGTCCCAGCCCAGGAATCCTTCAGTGCACAGCCCTCCCCAATGAGGCCCTCCCCAATGAAGGCCATCATTCATTCCTTCCCATGCCAATCAATTGGCATCAGAGCCTGCTGCCCAGGCGTGGCTTTTCCCAAGGGAGTCCTTGGAACCTCAATGCCAAGAAAAATCCAATGGCAGCAGAAAATGAGTACTGGCTCTTTAACTGGCCAGGTGCAGCACTCAGAGGGCAGAGCTTCCATCTTGACTACCCAGCCCAGGCAATAAAGTTGCTTCAAAGCACTGCTGTGAGATTTTCTGCCTCACCTGCTGGACCACTGTCCGCGGTCCTGAATCTACACCCTGGTCTTTGTTCAAGGTCCAGAACTTGCCTTCTGTTCCAGTTTATGCCTTGACCTTTTGCTCCATGAACATAAAGAATATAAGATGAGGCTGCTGGATCAGGCCAATGGCCCACATATTCCACAGTGGCAGAACAGGTGCCTCTGGGAAACAAGGAAGCAGGATTTGAGCACGAGAGCACTCTCCCTTCCTGTGGTTCCCAGCAACTGATCTTCAGAAGCATTACTGCCTCCAGCCATGCAGGCAGAGTATAGCCATCATGGTTAGTAGCCACGGACAGCCCTCTCCTCCCTGAATTTGTCTAATCCTCTTTTAAAGTCATCCAGGTTGGTGGCCATCCTGTGGGAGTGAGTTCCATAATTTAACTCTCTACTGTGTGAAGAAGGACTTTCTTTTATCTGGCCTGATTCTTCCAATATTCAGCATCATTGGATGTCCATGAGTTCTAGGTGTTATAAGAGAGGGAGAAAAACTTTTTCTCTATCCACGTGGCATTATGCCACACTGTAACTCAGGGATCAGGAACCTTTTTTCAGCCATGGGCCAGTCCACCATCCTTCAGACCATGTGGTGGGCCGCACTATATGGGGGGGGGGGGGATGAATGAATTCCTATGCCCCACAAATAACCCAGAGATGCATTTTAAATAAAAGCACACATTCTACTCATGTAAAAACACGCTGATTCCTGGACCATCCACAGGCTGGGCTGAGAAGGTGATTGGGCCGCATCCGGCCCACGGGCCTTAGGTTGCCTACCCCTGCTGTAACTCATATGCAAGTAGGATACCCCAATGAAGTGGAGAATGAAGGACACAGTCGTGGGCTGAGTTACAGGCAAAAGTAGGCAAAGCTATTTTACCTTGGTAGAACAGGCTAGTTTCTACACACGCCCCTCCCTATCCTTCAACCAGAGTTCAAGAACCCACTCCAGCTATGCAAAAATACTGAAAGAGGCTGGGTCTGGGGAGAGCGCCAGATCCCCGGAGAACACAGGATCACTCCTAGTCCTAACCTAAGGCCAACTGAAAGGCCACTTACTTTATGCTCTTTAAGTGAAGTTTTCCCTCCAGAGCGTTCATCAGAGCACTGATGTCCATGCCAAGTTCACTTTTGGAAAAGCTAGAAAGGAGCAGAGTTACATATTCAGTTTGCAGCGAACTGTGCAGGAGGGAGAGGAAATGGCAACCCGAAGTAATGCGATAAGAGCCTGGGGCCCAGATACCAGTCTGCCGGTGGGTCAAGGGCTTCTGTAGAGGCCATTCTCCAAGCCCCCTTTGAAGCAGGGGCAGGTTAGTGTAGGCACCAAGGGGAGGGCCTTTTCTGCGGTGGTGTCTTGACTTTGGAATGGCCTCTTTAAGGAGATGCATCTGACACTGACACTGCCATCTTTTTGGTATCAGGTTAAGATTTCCGTGGTTGCCCAGGTGCTAGCCAAAACTGATTTTGTTCCTTGGTTTTATGGGTGTGGGTGTGTTAGCTTGCCTGTTGACCCCTCTGCCGCCGTCTTTCCAGAGACAGTTTTCAGAAGGCCTGTTATTTATTTTACCCAGGGGTGAAAAGAGATGCCCATCGCAGTCACTCACATACCGGATATCAAACTTACTCAATGTCTTCAATAGTGTGGCATTGATGCAATGCTTCAGCCAGGTGCTCCATTCCGGGGGGAAGGAAACTGCAACAGGTTAACCTGGAAATTCAAAACCATTGCAGGTTTAGGGTAGTCAGCAGCTTTCTGTCCACTGAATGTAACCTGGCCCAGTCATTTGCAACCACGGGATGGCAAATGAGACATAAATGTAAGAAGTCACCACGTGGCTATAAAATGTCAAGAGGCCATGGCATAAACAAACATAAACACTCAATCTTAATGCAGAGTATAGGCAGTGACCATTTTGCGCACGTCCAAATGATGTGCAGCCGCCAATGCATGGGTCGTTTTGGACCTGGAAGAGGGCGGGGCAGGGGCGGGGCAGGGCAGGCTTTTGCATGCTCTGTTGATGTGTACAGGTGCCAGGAATGCAAACCCTGCACAAACTGGAGAGCTGTGTTTTGGTTCACATTATGGATCGAGAAGTACATTTTTCACTGGTTTACATTAAAATACAAACTGAACAGATTTCGCTCCCCCACACTTGTGAGTCGTAGGTTCCCAGCCCCCTCCTATATACTATTAGAAACTCATTCATTCTCTGAGTCTGGATTAAACCAGTTTTGTATCAGTTTAACTATCATGGCTTCACCAAAGGGATATTGGGAAACGTAGTTTGATGAGAGTGCTGATAAATCTGCTAAACTTTAAGATATGCTGCAAAGTTTAGCATGTGCATAGTAAATTACACCCACTGTTTTGCACTTGTGTCATTCCCCTCCCTTAGAGATACTGAACCGTTTTTCATAAATAGGTTTCTGTTTAAATATATTATTTAGTGCCTACATGACAGTTTTAAAGTCATAATAATACATAACTCCACCTATTTTAAATTGCCAAGCTGGAGAGACTTTGCATAAGATTACACTACTGATTTTTAACTCTAAAAACCTGTATTCAAGCGTTTCTGGATCACAGAAGAGAGCATGGAAAATGAAACCATTTCACAATAAAGTGTGTTTGACACTAGAGAGGTTCAAATCCTGGAAGGTGCTACTCAGAGACACACAACAGGTACACAATCCAGAGCACACAGCGATTCATACCTACCCAAGTTTCTTCAGTGATGGAAAATGTGGCAGTGTGTCAGAGATGGTTTCTGCTTCAGCATCAGTGAACTGTATCTGAGACCAGCTGTAACAACAAAAGGACAGGTGTGATACATTCACAAGTAGTCACTGGGAAAGCAGAAAGTGATATATCAATAAGGCAGCCTTGTTACATAAAAAGCATGTGTCATTGGGGGCCTATGTAGAACACTATTGTTATAGTGGGAAGCCATATAAAGGGAAGCCATACAACATCAAAATGGTCTCATTTAGTCACCCCCTTAAAGCTCTCCTAAGAGGAGTTAAGTGCTAAGGTAAGGCCATGCTTCACACCCTCCCATGCCACCCATCCCTAGAGAGATCCCATGGAGATGTCCAATGTCTGGTGATTTCAAGTCTGGCTGCAGCCAGCAACACAGCCAGCAGCTCTCTGTGATTGAAACCAAAAGCAAACAAACTCCACTGTGGAAGAGACCCCCCCTCTCCACACACTCACTTTAACGCCCAGAGTTGTCTACATTTCTCAATGAGCTTTGGCAGAAAGCAGACTCCTTTGGCTTCCAGTTCACACTGATGCAACCTGCAGGCCGCAGACACACACAAAGAGAACACAGAAGGGCAGCTTAAGCAGATGTTGCCTGTGCATGGACAGAGGGTGTGGAAACTGGGAAAGGCCCCTGAGCGGAAGATTTTCAAATTAAGCTGAAAACTGATTTCCACCACTGCCACCTTCATGTAGGGTTTCTTTGTAGTCATTTGGCCAGTTTAGTGCATTGTAATGAACTAAAGTTTAGCTGTGTCATGAGCGTTGGGATCATGGTATAGTACAATGAGCAACCATCACACCAGCCAAAGAACAATGACTTCCTCACCGGCTGACCACGGACTCCACTTTCTCCTCCTGACGAGGAAATTCCTGTTCCACTACGAAGAGGGCCTGGTCTCTCCTTAGCCTAGCCAAAAATGGAAGGAAAAAATCAGGAAAGCTGAAACAAGTTTGCCCTGCCTCATAGAGGCTGCCCAACAGAAACTGAAGAACAAAGTGCTATTCGTGCTTTACTTGTGGGGACGGCAGAAGAAAGTGGAAATGTGTGGAGAAAGTGGAATGGGGCCTTTCACTCCACCTCCAACGTTGGATACCTAGGTTGCCCCTCCCTCTGACATCTTTGCATTGTGTGCGCTTGAATGCAAGAAATAACAGAACCGTAGAGTTGGAATCAAACCTATCCATCCTTAAAGAAATCAGCCCTGAGTGCTTACTGGAAGGGCAGACCCTGAAGTTGAGGCTCCAGTACTTTGGCCACCTCATGAGAAGAGAAGACTCCCTGGAAAAGACCCTCATGTTGGGAAAGATGGAGGGCACAAGGAGAAGGGGACGACAGAGGATGAGATGGTTGGACAGTGTTCTCGAAGCGACTGGCATGAGTTTGGCCAAATTGCGGGAGGCAGTGGAGGATAGGCGTGCCTGGCGTGCTCTGGTCCATGGGGTCACGAAGAGTCGGACACGACTGAACGACAGAACAACAACAGAGTTGGAAGGGGCTCCAAAGACCACCTAGTCCAATCCCCCGCAATCCAGGAATTACTGGTAAAGACTGGAGGTTAAGACAAGAGGTACGACCCACCTCCATCTTCTCCAGGGAGATCTTCTCAACACACTGTGGCCTTTGGTTCTGGATTCATTTCCCATAGGACAGCCAGGCATCTCCAGAGGTTTTGAACTATAGAGCCCAGCCAGCACAACCACAACCACAGATGAGCATATGCAACAGTGGCTGCACCTAGCAAAGGAATGGGGAGCCTCAGGACCCTCCAGATGTTGTTGGACTCTCGTCAGCCACAGCCGACAAGTTCCCCACCTCAGCCTAACCTGTTTGGGGCCACAGCTCCCATCAGCCTCAGTCCACATGGTCAGTGCTCAGGGATGCTGGGTGTTAAGACTCCAACCAGATCTGGGGAGCCACACGTTCCCCATCCCTGATCCAGAGTTTGCTCTGAGATGCATGGCCAGCTCTGTTGAAATACAGAAACATGTTCTTAGGGAGAAAATTATCTCCCTTTAAGGCTTTCACAGGATTTGTTCACCATCTTTTCCTGCCAACCATGTATTTTATTCCTCAAAGAACAACTCAAGAAGGCAGACACACAGAGGAACTAATTACGTGATGGCTGTGATGTTTCCCTGGACTTCTGCAGCCAACTTCAGAAGGATAATGATGCTTTCATCTTTCACCCAAGGCTCTTCGATACTGCAAAGCAAAGGACACACATATGTTGCTTTGTTAGAAGATTGGCCCATGTGAGGTCTCACCTGGATTTGTTTGCTAGTTTTTTGTTTAAACACAGTGCAAAGTTCTATGTACACTTACTCAGAAGTGAATCCTGCTGAGTTTGGTGGGGTTTATTCCCAAGCAGGGATGCCAGAGGGTTTTGTCTTATATGCATTTAGAAGCAAAACCAACTAGGTTTGCACTACCCAGACTAATAAATGGACCAAAAACAGCTTTCCTTCCATTTTCTGAATTTTGCAATATAGTTCTTGGCCCCAAAAATGTACAACAATGCATACAAAATGGCATAATTAGGTTAAAATGCATGTAAAAGTGTGTTCATACAAAAATAATGTGAATGTTGGAAGCTGGAAAGAGATTGACCTGACCATTCTTACTCCCAGGTAAGTACTGGGAAGTTTAGTCTCAGATGTGACAATAGATATGGAGAAAGGCAAAAGCAACCCAGTTTTGGTGGGTGCTTCATCCCCACCCATAATGTGGAATTTGGCCCCCAGCTAAGATTTGAGTTAGGTCTCCAAGACAAGTACCCAGACAAACACAAGATGCAGTGACACCCACCAGCTTGGTGTCTTTAAAAGTGCATTAGAGAAATCCATGGAAGGAAAAAAGCTATCAATGGCTACCAATCACTACAGCTACATTCCGTCTTCCCTGTCAAAGGCAGAAGTGGTTCTAAACACCAGGTGGGCAGAATGCTGTTGTGCTCAGGCTTCCGCTCATGGACTTCCCATGGGCATCTGGTTGGTCACTGTGAGAACAAGATGCTGGACCAGATCCAGCAGGTTCTTCTGGTGTCCTTACAGTTGCATGGGAGCAAATCCCACTGAATGGGAATTCTTTTAAGAGTGCATGCAGAGGAATGGGCTATAAATCAGTGTGATGGGTTATCTGCTGATCTGCTGAGGGGAACCCGTGTTTGCTGAATTACAGGATGCAGCAGGACATTTTTGGTGTTCTTATGGCCCACATTTGCAAGAGCAACAGAAATTCCAAATGCAACATCTAAGAACATGTTTTCAAGAGGTTACTAGGGAGACAAGGGGCTGCAGCAGCTGTGCACCCCATGTAACTGTTAGATACACCCTAAGCAAAAGACTAGAAGCAGGGTTGAATCTCTGACAGCTTGAATTCAACTGGATGACAGAAGAGAAAGGCTTACCCTATTCTTAGCATGCCCTCTGATTTCCTTAAGGCCCTGAGTAGATCTTCTGCACTGCTGAGCATCATGCCATTATTAGCTGACCTAAGAGCAAAGATAGCAAATCTTTTGAGGGGGTCTTATTATTACTCTGTTTTTAAAGGAACCAGAGTAGTGTTTCACGTCAATCAGAATGGGACTAGTGTTTATGACAGAAGTACCAAAACTCACATGAATTTGCTCAGAGCAAGGCACTTGCCCAGAGAAGTGGACAGCAGCGCCAGATGTTTTGCTTGGAAACAGCACTGCTTCATGCTGGAAGAAAGAAGGAATCAAGTCAAGTGAGCTCCTTTGGGGTAGGTCAAGAACTTACAGTGATTTCTAAAGGCAGTCCATCTTTAGAAACAAAATGTTTCTAAAGAGATCCTCTAAATGACTTGGAAGGAGGACCAAAGCTCACTAAGAGCTTTGCATACAGAAGGTCCTAGGCATGGGAAGGGGAGAAATCCAATTCACAGTTAAAAGCAAATTGATCCGATTTGCACTTTCTAAAACAATATGAGAAGCAAAACACTGCCACCTTTGAAAATTTGCACTCGGCCAAATTTTGCTATGCACTTCTCCAATCAAACCATGTTTGCAAAAATGCATAGATTGGGGTATGTGTGTGCATAAAAATGAATATATTGGTGGAAATATACAGAAATGCACTTTGTCAGGAGAAATTGCTTTGAGAAGTTGCATACAAAAAGGTGATTACAGTGGTACCTCTAGTTACAAACTCAATTCGTTCCAGAGGTCCTTTCTTAACCTGAAACTGTTCTTAACTAGAGGCGTGCTTTCGCTAATGGGGCCTCTTGCTGCCGCCCTGCCGCCAGCATACGATTTCCATTCTCATCCTGGGGCAAAGTTCTCAACTCAAGGTAACTCTTCCAGGTTAGCGGAGTTTGTAACCTGAAGCGTTTGTAACCTGAGGCATTTGTAACTCAAGGTACCACTGTATTAGGAAAAAATTGCCCATAAATGCTGAAGAATTTTCATGATTTAAAATAATAATAATAATTTGCAGATTGCTTCATAAATTTGAAGAACTGAATTTAAGATAGGAAAAATTAGAAACAGAGAGAACCAAAATAGGCAGGTCCTTCCACCCTTAGTTCCAGGTTCTATATCTAGCATTAGCTACAGCCCTTTCCCATCTATGGTAGATTCTTTACTTCATGGCACAGTGCACCTGACAGGTGAGGGCAGCATTTATAAATAAAAATAAAATTGGACTCATGCTCTGTTATTACGTGTGTAAGAGTTAGCATGATCTGCCTTCAGAGAAGCCTCCCCCACCCTTGTTTTTGCTGGTTTGTCTGTCAATCATGTTTCTTTTCTGAGCATGACTCCTGTTAGTAAGGCGGAAAGCTGAGAGAAGCAACTCACAGAGGGTGGCAACAGGCAACCTCATCTGAGTTAACCTCCACTGTGTATCTGCATCAGAAGTGACTGGGTTATTGAAACACATCTGATGCAAGGATACAGTAAATTACTCAACCATAGCAGAAATTCATTGGTAGGAAGGAAAGCAAAAGAAGCAAACCACGCAGAGAAGCAGCATGCTCCCTCTTCCATGGATGCTTTGGGAGTTCATTAACTTACTTCTCGCTGCAGGCTAGCAGTTCAGTCATGCCTCTGGCCCCTGACTGCCAGTGACATGTGGCCCCTGGAAAGCTCTCCACAGAATGCAGACTTTGGGCTGAAAAAGATTCTCCACCCCTGCTGTAAAAACTGTCCTGCTCCATCTCAAAAGGGGAGTAGAATAATGTTCAAATAATTACCTCAGGATCTTTTGAGGTTTATCTTCTCTCACTAGGGTGATCAGCAGTGTTGCCTCAGAGCACAAACTGCAAAGAGAAAGACACACATTTTTAGAAAAACAAAAACAGGTGGGAAGCAGCTTTAAATGTTGTTCAACCAGTGTTTACTTTCTGGTATTTCAACATCCTTTTGAAACAATCTTACTCCCCTCTCTATTATTCCAACACTTCCCTTTCTGCAATACCTACGAGTAGCTTTCCACACCAGTCTTTCCTTGAGTTGTTAGTGTGTGTTCACATGTGAGATATAAATTGTATTTGCGCATCTCTGACACTATTTACTGTACGCAGGACAGCAGAGGCATTTCCAACATAAATGTGCACTGGGACAACTATCGTTGCAAAGCCAACTGAATCAAATACTACCTTAGACTGCATATCAGAAAACACATCTGAAGCCTACCCACTGCTTTTGATTAGAGAAAGGCATGAGGGCGCAGTCACACAATACATTTAAAACACTATGGCACCACTTTAAACAGTCATGGCTTCTTCCCCCAAAGAACTCTAGAAACTGTAGTCTGTTATGGGTGCTGAGAGTTGTCAGAAGGCCCCTAGATTCCCATCACAGAACTACAATTCCCAGGGTTCCCTGAGAAGAGGGACTGACTGTTAAAACACACTGGGAATTGTAGCTCTGTAAAGGGAACAGAACTCTGTAAAGGGAATAATGTTCTTCTCATTATAGGGGATTGGAATGCTAAAGTAGGGAGTCAAGAGATAAAAGGAACAACTGGCAAGTTTGGCCTTGGAGTTAAAAATGAAGCAGGGCAAAGGCTAATAGAGTTCTGTCAGGAGAACAAGCTGGTCATCACAAACACTCTTTTCCAACAACACAAGAGACGACTCTACACATGGACATCACCAGATGGGCGACATCGAAATCAGATTGATTATATTCTCTGCAGCCAAAGATGGAGAAGCTCTATACACTCAGCAAAAACAAGACCTGGAGGTGACTGTGGCTCTGATCATCAGCTTCTTATAGCAAAATTCCAGCTTAAACTGAAGAAAGTAGGAAAAACCACTGGGCCAGTAAGATACAATCTAAATCAAATTCCTTATGAATACACAGTTGAAGTGAAAAACAGGTTTAAGGACTTAGATTTGGTGGATAGAGTGCCTGAAGAACTGTGGATGGAGGCTCGTAACATTATACAGGAGGCAGCAACGAAAACCATCCCAATGAAAAAGAAATGCAAGAAAGCAAAGTGGCTGTCCAATGAGGCCTTAAAAATAGCGGGGGAGAGAAGGCAAGCAAAATGCGAGGGAGATAGTGAAAGATACAGGAAATTGAATGCAGATTTCCAAAGAATAGCAAGGAGAGACAAGAGGGCCTTTCTAAACGAGCAATGCAAAGAAATAGAGGAAAATAACAGAATGGGAAAAACCAGAGATCTGTTCAAGAAAATTGGAGATATGAAAGGAACATTTCGTACAAAGATTACCACAATTAAGGACAAAAGTGGAAAGGACCTAACAGAAGCAGAAGACATCAAGAAGAGGTGGCAAGAATACACAGAGGAACTATACCAGAAAGATATAGAGGTCTCATACACCCCAGGTAGTGTGGTTGCTGACCTTGAGCCAGACATCCTGGAGAGTGAAGTCAAATGGGCCTTAGAAAGCCTTGCTAACAACAAGGCCAGTGGAAGTGATGATATTCCAGCTGAACTATTTAAAATCCTAAAAGATGATGCTGTTAAGGTGCTACACTCAATATGCCGACAAGTTTGGAAAACTCAGCAGTGGCCAGAGGATTGGAGAAGATCAGTTTACATCCCAATCCCAAAGAAGGGCAGTGCCAAAGAATGCTCTAACTACCGCACAATTGCACTCATTTCACACGCTAGCAAGGTTATGCTTAAAATTCTACAAGGCAGGCTTAAGCAGTACGTGGACCGAGAACTCCCAGAAGTGCAAGCTGGATTTCGAAGGGGCAGAGGAACCAGAGACCAAATTGCAAACATGCGCTGGATTATGGAGAAAGCTAGAGAGTTCCAGAAAAACATCTACTTCTGCTTCATTGACTACGCAAAAGCATTTGACTGTGTCGACCACAGCAAACTATGGAAAGTTCTTAAAGAAATGGGAGTGCCTGATCACCTCATCCGTCTCCTGAGAAATCTGTATGTGGGACAAGAAGCTACAGTTAGAACTGGATATGGAACAACTGATTGGTTCAAAATGGGAAAGGAGTACGACAAGGCTGTATATTGTCCCCCTGCTTATTTAACTTATATGCAGAATTCATCACGCGAAAGGCTGGACTGGATGAATCCCAAACCGGAATTAAGATTGCCGGAAAAAATATCAACAACCTCAGATATGCTGATGATACTACCTTGATGGCAGAAAGTGAGGAGGAATTGAAGAACCTTTTAATGAGGGTGAAAGAGGAAAGCGCAAAATATGGTCTGAAGCTCAACATCAAAAAAACTAAGATCATGGCCACTGGTCCCATCACCTCCTGGCAAATAGAAGGGGAAGAAATGGAGGCAGTGAGAGATTTCACTTTCTTGGGTTCCATGATCACTGCAGATGGTGACAGCAGTCACGAAATTAGAAGACGCCTGCTTCTTGGGAGAAAAGCAATGACAAACCTAGACAGCATCTTAAAAAGCAAAGACATCACCTTGCCGACAAAGGTCCGTATAGTTAAAGCTATGGTTTTCCCAGTAGTAATGTACGGAAGTGAGAGCTGGACCATCAAGAAGGCTGATCGCCGAAGAATTGATGCTTTTGAATTATGGTGCTGGAGGAGACTCTTGAGAGTCCCATGGACTGCAAGAAGATCAAACCTATCCATTCTCAAGGAAATCGGCCCTGAGTGCTCACTAGAAGGACAGATCCTGAAGTTGAGGCTCCAGTACTTTGGCCACCTCATGAGAAGAGAAGACTCCCTGGAAAAGACCCTGATGTTGGGAAAGATGGAGGGCACAAGGAGAAGGGGACGACAAAGGATGAGATGGTTGGACAGTATTCTCGAAGCTACTAACATGAGTTTGGCCAAACTGCGGGAGGCAGTGAAGGATAGGCGTGCCTGGCGTGCTCTGGTCCATGGGGTCACGAAGAGTCGGACACGACTGAACGACTGAACAACAACAACAACAAAGGGAACAGGGGGGTCTCCTAGCAACTCCCAGCACCCTTCACAAACTACATCTCCCATAATTCTTTGAGGTGAGCCATGATTGCTTTAGGTGGTATCACAATGCTTTAAATGCATTGTGTGAAGGGAGGAGCTTATGGTGGGAGCCCCAGCCTTCAAAGCACCCGGTCTCTTCATTCCACACATGCACGGCAGTCAATCAAGCCACTCCCTCTATCTCCAACCCATTTCTTTATGCTTTCTACCATGCTCCCATTAGGTGCAATTGTAAACTTTGTCTCCATATCTGAAAGTTCACCCCTTTCTGAATCCACATTAAAAACCCTTTCATATTAAGTTCTCTCCCAATCGTGTGTGTGTGTTTTTTTTTTTCCATCTCTAGTTTAGTTCCAAGGGACAAGTGTATGTGTTGGGCTTGGGGGAGATAAATTACAAGCAATTATACCTCACATGAACTTCAGCCACATTTTGGCATGTGGCAAAGACATGAGCGAGATGGAGAATGCCATCTTGTGAGACCCCGTTGTGGTTGATTCTATGCAGAAGGGGGAAGAGAAAAATGTTGCAGATTATTCTTCATTGTGCTCTACAACAGTGTGCAGTTTTTTGTTCCATTCCACTCCCAAGACTGGACTAAAGGTACTTTAAGATGGTCAGATACCTGCTCACCAGCCTGGACCTCCCACCCAAGGCAAAAGCTGCTTTGTACACCATCCATTGTAAAGCAGATCAAGAGGGATAGCAGAAAGAAAGGGGGACAAAGAAGCAGAAGGTAAATAGTGTTTCTGTACCCTTTCTGAGATTCTATCTTCCATCCTACCCCCTGATCAGTTAATGGTCCCGTGACTCCCGGGTGCCATTCATTAACCTCATGACATTCAGGTACTCAAACTTGACAGAAAGATGGAGGGTCTTTAATATTCTGGACCCCCTCCCTCCCTGACACACAAACGCTGCCTATTTTCACCTTGCAAACAATCAATAAGTGTTCCAGGCCCTTGAACACACTGATTCATCCTTAGGCTGTTTTGGGGGTTCCCTCGGGTTAGAGTTCCACCCCCTAAATATTTTATGTGCTTCTGAGAACCTTGTTATTCCTCCAAGCCTGCAGACACCTCCCCCTAAATGGCATGGCCATTTTGGCTGCATATGGAATGGCACTCACAACCTGAACATTGGAATGATGTTCCACCAGGCATAGGAGACCAGAAAATGGGGGTTGGCTGAAACATAGGAGGCGACTACATGTTACAGCGCAACTCTTCACCTCACAGGCTGGATGTTCCTTACAGATACTAGCCTACGGAAAACAAGCGCAAAGCTATCCAAGTACTGTGCTCTCCCTTGAAGGTGTTTCCCAAGATTTATTGTTAGTTAAAAGTTTGTTCCAGGTGATGGAAAGCTCTTTATGGGATGATTTGAGAATGTCAGTAGCTGTCAGTGTGTATGTGCAAGTTAAAGAGCCAGAAGTGGGCTTAGGGCACCTCCCAGCCCACCCCACCCCATAACTATCCCTCTTGCACCCACTTACTTCATCAGGCAGGGAATGTGGGTCCTGGGCAAATGTTCTAAGAGGCAACTTAGTCCTTCATTGCCAAGATGGTTTCCAGAAAGACTGAAAAGGAAATAAGCAAGACAGAGCTCTCCTGGATTTGTATACAGAAACCATCACAACAGTCCATTATACATTTCTATGGTAAGTCAAAGTTAGTGTCCCAGCAATGCCTGAATAATAGAATCATAGAATTGTAGAGTTGGAAGGGACCCCAAGGGTCAACTATTCCAACCTCTTGCAATGCAGGAATCGCAGCTAAAGAGTTCCTGACAGATGGCAAGGGCCAGCGCGTCCATTAAGGCGAACTAGGCAATTGCCTAGAGTGCCAAAATGGAGGGGGTGCTGGCCAGGCTTGGGGAGGGGGGTGGACGGGCTAGCAGCAGCTTCTCCGCTATAGCGGAGAGGTGCTGTTTGCCCCCTACACCACCCCTGGCTCCCGCTAAAGCAGGCTTTGGCGGGGTGGGGGTGGGGGTGGGACGGGTAAGCAGCAGCTTCTCCGTTCAGCAGAGAAACTGCTGCTTGCCTCCTCACCACCCCCACCTCCCGCTAAAGCAGGCTTTGGCGGGGGGTGCCAGAAGGTAGTCTGTCTAGGGCACCAGAAACCCTAGCACCAGTCCTGCAGATGGCCACCCAACCTCGTTTCAAAAGCCTCCAGCAAAGGTGTGGCATGATCCTGGCTCATCATGGTTGATGCATTCGTACCCACAATGGAGATCACACTTACTCCAGTTCTGCAAGACGGTCACACTTCTCGAAGATGGGGCACAGCTTGATGATCTCGCACTTGCCGATGCCACAATTAGTTAGTCTGTTGGAGGGCAGACAAGTAAGAAAGCTAGACATTAGTCTTTAGAAAAATTAAGAACAATAATAAAATGGTGAAGAAATGATGGAAATGTAAAAGGAAAATGATAAAGGCTGGTGAAGTTTATCCCATCCTTCAAGAGCATGAGCATTTCTAAATTTATTTAGGTGGACTGAGAACAACATGCTCAAAGCCAACGATCCAGGAGGATTTCCAAAGGGCCAGGAGGGAAAACCCAGCATGTTTGAAGGAAGCAAAATTGTCACGAAATGAGGATGATCGGTTTGCACATACCTGCAGCATATTTCCTGGCTTTCTTTACTTTTCACAAAATGCAGAAAAGCATTTTCACTTGATCTATAAACACACAAGGAAATACCTTGACTAGGAACTTCAACCAGACATTATTGCATTACAACCCACATCCTCCCAGATGACTGGCTATTCTGGCTGAGGCTGATTGGATTAAAGTTAAGGTTATTCCAGATCCCTGCCTCCCCCATCTCCGATTTCCACCCACTTCACTTTCAGGGGGTGGGGCCTAAAAAAGGAGGATGCACATCCAACTGCCCATCCCAAAGAAAGCACAGGAGAACATCTGCTCTTCTGTGTATTCTAGTCAACTCCACTGAATTTCTGCAGCTGCTGGGTGCAATGGGGTTGAAATGAAAATGAAAACTGTAGAAATAAAGGGTTGGAATTAAGAACATAATAACTTAAGAAGAGTCCTGCTGGATCAGGCCAACGGCCTGTCTAGTTTAGCATCTTGTTCTCACAGTGGCCAATGAGATGTTGGGAAGCCTGGACCTGAGCCCGACAGCAGTGCTCTCCTCCCTGGTGATCCCAAGCAACTGGTATTCAGAGGCAGGCTGCTGCCAACACTGGAGGCAGAACATAGCCATCGTGGCTGGTAGCCATTGATGGTTTCACTAATCTAAGGATTAATATTATGGAGCTTCTTCACCTAGAATTGCAGCAGGAGTGAAGGCTCCGTTCTTTTGGCTCTTTGGGATTAAGTTGAAAGGGGAGAGGAGGTCAAAGGTTCTCCATGTCCTGAAATTCCTGGGGCCTTGACCCTCTTACCTGACTTCCACTCTGCAGATTCTCTTACATTGGTTTACTGAGTTGGCCAGCAAGCAAACACAATGTGATGAAAACTTGCTCTCTGTGATGCTGTAGGAGAGAGGTAGGAAGAAGCAGAAATGTCCAAATGTTGAGTTGAAAATCAGTCCGTGGATCCAAATTGGCAATAGATCAACTGCACACATGGAGCCATTGCAAAAATGGCAGTTAATCAGCAAGGTCAGAAATTCATTATTTCTATTACTATTTGTTACATTTATCTATCACTTACTACAAAGAGGTCTCAAAGTGACTTATAATTCTGAAAGCATGCATGGTACCAAGTTAAAATTAAAAACAAATTTACTTCTTGCGGGGAGGTGATGATGGGGGCTTTTGTGAGTGTGTCAAGAAGAAACACCAAGGTGGAATCTGAACATCTCCAAGAAGCTTTCTCAAATGTTGGCTGAGTTGCAGTGATTCTCTCTCAAAGAACTGAACACTCACTGAACGAGACAGTGTACCAAAAAAGGAGGTAAACATGTTGGGGTTGACCACGGAAAATTCCATGTAAAAATGGTTTGAGTGAATCAGCCCATACCTAAGTGTTTCCCAGTATTGGGAATATAATATAGCAAACCTGGGCAATCTTGACCAATGTGGTGTCCTCCAAGTGGACCACAATTGGACCACAATTCCCATCAGTCTCAACCAAGTAGGGATGGGTGAATCTGTCAACTTCAGTTTCCCTCAGTTTCTCATTTTCCCAATTCTCCACCCACCCCTCGTTCCAAGGCACAGATCCTCATGATATTTACATAACATCCTTCCCCCAAACCAACATCTTAAAAGATAGAAGGGCCGGCCCTATCATTTGACAGAGTGCAATGGCTTCCTCAGGCAGCAAGCTGCATTTGCGTGTCATGAAAGAGCAATGAATTGTGAATCTTCTCAGGTATTTTTATTATTACCGATTTTATTTTTATTGGCAGAGAATAGGAAATATGTTTGTGGGTTTATTTGCCTCTGGCAGCCTTGGACTGTGAGATGAGAAAACAGAAATAATCATATTTGGGTCATCCCTGGGGATCTGTCACATGAAGCTTCCTTGGGCTGAGTGAGACTGCTGGGCCGCCTAGCCCAACAATGTCCACTCTGACTGGTAGCAATTCTCCAGCGTGTCAGGCAGAGGCTCCCACCTGCCAAAAAAGGCAGAGGCTCTCAGACTCACCTTAAGAGCTCCACACTGTTGAGGCAGGGCAGGAATTTCAGAAGTCGTTCAACACTTTGATCATTCAGTGAGTTGCCGGACAAGCTGCATAGCCAGGGTGGAAAATTCAAAACAATATTATTACCAGAACATTTATATCCACTTTTCCTCCGCATAACACATTGTGGAGTACATGGTTTCCCCCTTTTCCATTTGATCCTCACAACAACCATGTGAGGTAGGCCAGGCTGAGAGACTACAACTGACCAAATGTCACTCAGTCAGCTACATGGCTGAGTAGAGACTTGAGCCCTGGTCTCCCAGGTCCAAGGCCAACACTCTAACCACTACGCCACATGTTCAACAAACATGTTGGAAGAAGGAAGTCTACTATGAACATGTATGATGGGGGAAAGCCTTGCCCAATAGCTTCATAAAAGGGGCCTAGGGAGGGAATTCCAAACTTTGGGTGCAGCCTTTGTGAAGGCCCTGCCTCACGTCCCTGCAAAATGAGCCTTAGAAATTGACAGAGCTGCGAGAAGGACCTCTCGAGAAAATCTGAGGGCTTAGGCAGGCTCATCCTATATTCACTTGCATTATTTTTTTCCTACTGAAGAGCAGCCTATTCCCAAATTGCATTATGGGAGGATTATGCATTAAAACACTGGATACCAATAGGAGTTTAGTTTTGCGTTCTTATTGTATTAATCTGGCTACATAAACTGAGCAGGTCCATGGGCTTTAAATGAATAGGATTGGTTTATTCACACAATGCCTTCTTGATCTTGATCACTTACTTGATCTTGGTCAGTCCGGAACATGTACTTAGACGTTTAAACAATCGGTCAACATCCTTTAGGTCCATCATACATTCCTTGAGACTGAAACACAGAGTCTGTTTAGCACTTCGAATATTTAAATCAAAGTTTAGCACAGTTTTAGCTCTATTTGATGGGTCTATTGGAGGAAGAGATGAGTTAAACTGAGGGATTGTGATGTGCATGTCCTTTATTCAGGAACCTGTAACATCAGTAAAATGCAATTATATTTTGCGGGGGGAAATGTTGAAACAAATTAATTATTATTGTTATTGTTATTATTAGTAGTAATGAAATGTTGAAGCAATATAAAATACTTATAAGTAAAAATACAAAAAAATGCTGAAACAGTATCATCTTCACTAAGATACAGGCTAACTTCTGAAGTCTAAGCATTAGACCATCATTTTTAATTTTTGTTAAAAACACAAAAAAGGTATTTTCTGTAAGTCTGTGCAGGTTTCCAACAGCGGAAGACAGGAATATTGTTTGTTTGCTTTATTTAGATGCCAATGCGTTTGATATTACAGTAATTGCAGTGTTGTTGTTGTTGTTTTAAATGCTACTATGATTATTGTGAGGCGCTTTGAGCTCAGCATTTGTTCTTGAAAAAGCACAACACAAATATTAATATTTTTGAAAGTATAAATGAACATTTGAGAGATCTGCTAGCTGACTATTCCTTTGTCAGGTTCCTGGCAAGTAGTCCAGTGGGAACCAATGAGAATCAATGGTTATGAGATGGGTCTTCTTGTAGCTGGAACTCTCCCTGTTTCTCCAAATGAGATATCCACTAGAGCTTGGGAGAGATGACAGACACACAGACATACACAGAGAGAAGCACCTTACCAAAAGCAGCGGCCATAGATTGAGTTAGGTACCAAATCCAGCAGCTCCCTTTCATGCTCACTAGTCACACTGAGCATTTGGGGACTGAAAAGAAAACCTACCAAGTTAGTCAACTTGAAGGGACATTTGGATTATGCTTCCAATAATTCTCCTCATCTGGATTTCTACCCTGGGGAAGACTGGAAATCTGAGCGCCCTCATCTTTTTTTTCTGGAGTGAAAAACCAGTGCATTATGAATCCTTCATTCTTCTCCATCACTCCATTTTCAATCACTGGTTTTTGTAGAATATCATCTACCTGCAGAAAGTTCTTCCTAACGTTGATTAGGAATCTCATTCTTTGTAGTTTGAATTCATTTGGTGGGGTCCTACTCTCTGGGGGAGCAGAAAACAAGCTTGCTCCATCTTCCATGTGACAGCCCTTCAGATATTTGAAAAACGACTCCCATATCACCAGGCTACACACCAGGGCCAGCTTCCTCAACTTTTCCCTTGTAAGGCTTGGTTTCTAGACCCTTTATCATCTTGGTCCTTCTCCTCTGCCCAAAGAATCATAGAATCATAGAGTTGGAAGAGACCACAAGGGCCATCCAGTCCAACCCCCTGCCAAGCAGGAAACACCATCAAAGCATTCCTGACAGATGGCTGTCAAGCCTCTGCTTAAAGACCTCCAAAGAAGGAGACTCCACCACACTCCTTGGTAGCAAATTCCACTGCCGAACAGCTCTCACTGTCATGTTCCAGCTTGTCAATATCCTTCTTAAATTGTGGTGCCCAGAACTGAATGCAGGACTCCAAGTGGGGTCTGGCAGTACTATCACTTCCCTTGATCAGGACACCATGCTTCCATTGATGCAGCCTAGAATAACATTAGCTTTTTTGCTGCTGCATCACACTATTGACTCACGTTAAGTTCGTGTTCTACTTAGACCCCTGGATCATTTTCATACGTATAGCTGCCAAGCCATGTGCCCCCGCCCCAATCCTATATTTGTATACCTGATTATTCCTGGGTAAGCGCAGAAGCTTTCATTTATCCCAACTGAAATTCATTTTGTTAGTTTTGCCCCAGTTCTCCAATCTGCTAAGTTCATCTTGAATCCTGATTCCATCTTCTATGGTGTTAGCTACCCTTCCCAGTTTGGTGTCATCTGCAAATGTGATGAGCAGCCCCTCTATTCCTTCCTTCATCCAAGTCATTTATAAAGATGTTGGAGAGCGCTAGGCCCAGGACAGAATCCTGCGGCACCCCACTGGTCAATGGTCTTCCACCCCAAGGTGTACCAACAGGGAATACCTTTACCTCATTCTTTCCCCAAATGTTAAGTGAACTTTCTGGGTTCTTCCCAAACTGTAATGAGAAAGAGATTAGAATATCAATTTGGAATTCATGAATTTGATTGAATCTGTTTTAACTACATGCGTTAGAATACCTTGGTAAATTGCATATACAGTTGCTGTTGTTTTTAATAAGTTACCTTTCCCCCAATATCTTTGCAAACAATATTTCCCTGGGAACCCCTGTATTGTAGTCTTCTTCTTTTTTAAGATGGATTAAATTTTACTGTTTTGTACCACAGTTATAGTCATTTTTCATTTTAGTCAACAATTAGATATATTCGATAGTGCCTTTTCCTAAAATGATTTATAAATGTTTTAATGTTACTGGAGAGATTTTATAAGCTGTTGGGAAGATTTGAAGGAAAAATGGGTACTGAGGGGAGGGCTAGTCCTACAACTTTTGTGGTTGTTATTGCTTACGGTTCTTGCTTGTTTTGCTTACCTGCATTTGTATTTTTTACTACAAATTTAATAAAAATATTCTTTTTTTAAAAAAAGGAGGAGGGTCAAATGAGCAAAACTGCCACCAAACGCAGGAATGTTATTACCTTTCAGACTGCTCTGGCAGGAGAAACAACAACAGACAGTCACGGTATCTGTACCTCAGATAAAATACAAAACCGTGTATATCTCTGGATAAAAATGTATTAATTGTGGAACTAAACTGACAATATATATATAGGCTTTGCCTCTGAGGAAATATCTATGTATACTTTTTGTATTGTGATACTGTCAGTTTAGTTCCACAATTAATACATTTTTATCCAGAGATATACACGGTTTTGTATTTTATGTGGCAGGAGAAACAGCTGATGGACCTACCATAGCTCCAGAGACGTCATATGTTCCAAGTCAGCGAAGCATTGCACCAAGCAAAAGGCCCCGTCCATAGAAACGTTGTTATGATCCAGCCTAGAAAGCATGAAGGAGACCCAAGTCTGCAGCAGAAGAAAACTGCTGTATAGAAAGTGCTCAGATCAGGGGTTGGTAGTACTGTGGGGGGAGAACTTGGAGCTCACTCTGCAACCCCCCAAATGTTGTTACAAGGCCCCTGGTCCAGGCTAGCTGAGTTCTACACAAAAGCACTCCTGTTAGTGGCTGGAGATTCACTCGGTGGTGGCATGTGCCCATTAAGTGGGGAGCTGTTGGTTTTGTTACATAAGCTGTAGCTTGGATAAAGGCGGGGATGTATTTGATAAGCTCTTGCTCTCCTCAATAGGTCTGTTGCGAGTATGAATGAAACATGTAAGCCACCTTGAGCTTCATGGAGAAAAAGGTGGGATATAAATGCAAGAAACTAACTAACTAACTTCGCCCTGGCCACAACCCCAATCAAAATCGCCCTATGCCTGCAATTCACAACAAGTGATGTCCAATTAATCATACTCAGCGCTCCAGAGCTATTCAGAGTGTGGCAAACTTGGGATATCACTCAATGGTAGGAGAGTTCCCATTGCCATCCTTATGAAAATCTTGCATGTACCCCTGGAAGTCCTGATTCTCACCAAGGTGGCAATAATTTGGGCCATCCCACTTCAGCCTGGACGTTTGGGTTGCACATGACTGAAAGGTCCTCCATACCAAATAAATAAATAAATAAATAAATTATACCCCACAGGGAGAAAAGTAGCAGTTCAGAGAGAAGGCTCACAGCCTTGCCTTCTCCCCCTGAAATGCTTTGTTTCTCTGTGCAGGGAATTCTATGGGCACATACTGCCTCCACCAACCATTATGTCAGCAATACATAATATAATACACTCCAGCAAATATAAAATGTCAAAGAAAACAGACAGGCCCAGCAGATGAAACAGAATCATGAGATAGTAACATTATGTACTCAGAACAAAAGCCTGCCAGTATTATTATTTTTTTAAGTCTTCACCATCTGGTGAAAAATAGCAAGAATGAGGGCCAGCTAAGCCTCCTGAGGACTCCTCCACAAAAGCTCTCCCCATCTGTGGGATGCTCTCCCCAGGAATACACCCTTGGCACCAGCTGGACTATAATTTCAGCACCAGGTAATAATGGCTTTATTCTCCCAGAGATATGGGCAACTTTGATTGAATGGTTACAGTTACTCAATCTAGACTTGGCCGGATGTCTAGATTGATTTGTTATTGTACTGAAGTTGCGTGTTGTTTAATAAGTTGTTATTATTTAGTATTTTTATTGTCTTATAAACATTGCAAATTGATTCCAGACTTCTGCTTTTAGTATAAAGCAATATATCAATCTTATAAATCTGATCAAGGAGTTCCACAGTTTGGGGGCAGTCACCAAAATGGCCCTTTTTCTCTTGCATCGATTTGTCTCCTGTCGGTCAATTAAATACAGAGAACCTGGACTTTCACTTACGTTAAAGAACGTAATTTGTTCAGATGAGGAAGGAGCTCAGCCACCTTCAAGACACCTGGGTCGCCCAGAGAATTACTGGACAAGCTACAATTGAAAGGAAGGCAAAATTAATCTTCCACTTTGTATTTATACATTATAATATGACTTTTCTGGCAGAATGAATTATATTAGGTACAATTTATTTTCATTTCCATTCTTCCTCATGGAAGACGGAATGATACACAGCAAGGAGAACATCAATGAACCCAAAAAGTAGGGATGCCTGTACACCCTTTTCAGACATTCATGACATTTACATGGAATTGTTTGTGTTGGCATGTGAATGTCAATGTTCACCAAAACCTGGTTATTCAGTGCAAGGCATAATTATGAAAATAAAAAAGGAACTTACTCTAACTCAGTTACACCAGTACACCTCCTCAAGGCCAAGCACAAGTTCTTCAGATCTCCATCCTGAAAATTATTGTCCGCCAAGCTGGAAGAGAAGGCAAATCATTCTCCAGGTGCTCTAAAACCAGGTGTGTTTTCACCAGGGACACAGGAAGCTGCTCTAGACTCAGAGTCAGAGTGTTTGGTCCGTCCACCTTAGTACTGTTGGCACTGACCAGCAGCTGCTCTCCAAGATTCCAGACAGGAGACATTCCCAGCCTAACTTGGTTTCCCTACATAGGTTGTTAGAGATCAGCTCCCATCACACCTTAACTACTGGCCCTGCTTAGGGATGTGGGTGAAAATTGATTCCGTCTGCATTTAAAGCCAAACCTATCAAATTCACACTTTCCAAATCTCCACAAAGACCAAAACACAGCCTTCTTTCCACATTTGCACTTATCCAATTTTTGCGATGCAGCTCTCCAACCAACCAGTGTTTACAAAAATGCAAGTATTAGGAGGAAAGGGTGCATGGAAATGAATTAAGTTAGTGAAAAACAACATACGAAATGCATTATATTAGGAGAAACTGCTTGGAAAAATGTGTGCATTAGTCAAAACCATACACAAAAATATGCTCCTTGGGAGAATTGCACACTAAAACGCTGAATAATTTTCAAAGTTAGCTCCAGGCATGTCTGCATGAGGATAGCATCCCACAGATGTTCTGATGTATTAAGATAGGCTGTAAACAGCTTTAAAATTCTTTGGAGAGATAAAGTGGCACTGAAATTATTTAAATAAAAGAAATAAAGAAACAAAACATGTGGGCTTTAATATTGATTTTTTAATTGCACATTAATGCAGAAATGAAACAGAGTGGACACATGCAACATGTTACAGGTAGGTAGCCGTGTTGGTCTGCCATAGTCAAAACAAAATAAAATAAAAAATTCCTTCCAGTAGCACCTTAGAGACCAATTAAGTTCACAAAAGCTCATATCAAGGGTATCTGAAGAAGTGTGCATGCACACGAAAGCTCATACCAAGAACAAACTTAATTGGTCTCTAAGGTGCTACTGGAAGGAATTTTTTATTTTATTTTGTTTTGACATGCAACATGGACATGGAACCAGAAATAAACTGATCTCTCCAACCCTACCGGCAGACCAGCAGGCAGAGATGGGCAGTATCAGGTGTTCAATGCCTCAATGACCGAGGAGTTGGATCACAGCCAAGAGTTTTATAAGGCCAGGTAAAACCACCATGGTTCCTTGCACCACCTGGTGTCTGCTGAACTGAGAACTCCAAAACCACCTTCTGGCCATCCTCGGTGGTGGTGCTGAAGTCCAGCAGCCAACAGCTCCCTTCTCAGGAAAAGCTACCATCCTGAGGCAGAGGAAAAAGGCTTCTGGATCCCAGTGTGGTGTAGTGGTTAAGAGTGGTAGACTCGTAATCTGGGGAACTGGATTCGTGTCTCCGCTCCTCCACATGCAGCTGCTGGGTGACCTTGGGCTAGTCACACTTCTCTGAAGTCTCTCAGCCCCACTCACCTCACAGAGTGTTTGTTGTGGGGGAGGAAGGGAAAGGAGAATGTTAGCCGCTTTGAGACTCCTTTGGGTAGTTATAAAGCAGGATATCAAATCCAAACTCTTCTTGCTCTTCTTCTTCTTCTTCTCTGCCAGTGTCCCTGATATAAGACCCCCTCCCCGTGCCTGCCCTGCAACCATGTTAGCATGCAGTGAGCCATTATACCTCTAAGAGAAATAAACTGTAAGCAGAAGCAATGGAGGTCACCGTACCGTATTTTCCTCGCTGTTGCCACCAAGAGATGTCCACCTGTGCTTGACAGGTCAGTGTTAAATGAGGAACTCCTGCAGCAAGGACAAAATGGGAAAGCATTACTAAAGGGGGATAGGGAAGGGGAAGGAAGGAAATATACAGGTTTGTGACGGGACATAACTGTCTAGCAGTGGCAATATGAACATGCACAACTGACCAAGTTTGCAAGTGTGGCTAAGCCAGACCAAGGTTTATTGCAAATGAGAGAGCAAGAGAAGAGATCATCAAGGCTTTGCCCTTCCTCCAGACCGTTTCCTGCTTTGCTCTGTGCAAAGCCTTGGCTTGGCTAACTGGACTACCTGAACCTGGGGCTTGTGATCCTTCTCACTCCAGAAAAGCTACAAGCAAGGTTTGTGATGACGTACCTGGGCTGAGCACCGCCAGCAATGTCTTTGTCAACGAGGGTCAAGATTGCAGTTTGGTGATGAACACTAAAGATAGGAGAGAGAGAGAGATTTCCATAATGCTGCACCTGGTTTAATTGAACACAAACCCAAAATCTGCCTGCTGAACAGGAGGCTGAAAAGACTGCAAAAACAGGACGGTTGTTTCCTTTCCTAGCCCTAGGCAAAGTTTGGATCAGGGTAGGACATCTGCATGGAATATAGTTCGGGATCATGCCTGCTGCTGCCCCTGTTCCCTTCAACAAGGGCAAGTCCCATGCTTTTATAGTGACATATGATTCTAGGATTCATCAAGGTTGCAGTCCTAACATCTGGAAGTTTAACCCCACCAAATTCCACGGGAGTCACTTCTGAGGAGACATGGTTATGACTGCACTGTAATATATCAAATAACTAAAATGGATAAAATCAATCAGGATTGTTTTAAACTGAATGGCAGCCCTAATTTCAACCATGTGGAAATGCCACAAGATCATTCAGAATGAGCAGAGGGTATGGTCAATGAATGTTGGGGGAAGGCGAGGGGCCAAACACAAACTCTGCCACCCCCCACCCCCCGCCGCCCCCCAGCATTCCCTGTGTTTTCTTGGCTTCATTAAAGGCATTGCAGCCTCCTTAAGCAAACCAAGCATCCCTGGTCTTAGCGAAACTGTTAAGTAAGTCCCCATCTCCCTAAAGATCTCTCCACCCCAGGAGTCAACTAGCCAGTAGGAGAGCCAGTGTGGTGTAGTGGTTTATGCAAGTTTAACGGTGACTATCTGTTTAAGGAGAAGGGCACTTTCCTTCCAGGCAAAAGTACATTCAGTGTGTGCGCTGAGCTTTAAATGGATGGACCCAGGCTGGCAGAATTTTACATATCATATAGTAGGAATGACTGAAATGAAGAGAGCTGTTACACCCTGCTTCCTAAAAGTTGCTTCTACATGCCATGGAATATCACAATGACTTGGTGCAGGGAAGAGGGAGGGAGATTGTGCTGTCAATAAGAGATGAGCACCTTTTCTTGATCGAATGTATGCTTACCTGGCATTAAGCTTCACTATATTTGGACAAAGACTCATTGACTCCAGGAGACAGAAGATGCTCTTCAGGGACAGCTGGTTATTGTTTAAACTGCAGGAAATAAAATCACCAAAAAACAACACCCCACCCCAAACACATTAGCTTCAGGAAAGTCCTGCAGCAATAAACACCACACTACTGGAGGTCTTAATAACATAAAGGTGGAATATGCTATATGTTCTTAGATTAAATCTCTTGAATTTCTACTTCAAAATAATTGCAGGCAGCAGAGCTGCTTCTTCTTCTTCCTTTTTAAAGGACCTCTGGTGTTGACCCTGGAAAGTTGCTCTCAATTGGGAGTGGAAGACAGACCAATGGTTTGAGCCAACACAATGCAGCTTCATTTGCTCCAGGGAGTCTCCATAGCTTAGAGGTAGAGCACATGCTTTGAATGCAGAAGGTCTCAGTTGTGGTGAGTCCTGTGAAGACATCTTAGCAAGGCTGGTTACAGGGGGAGCAGGACTGGGATAAGAATGTGGAACTGGATTCCAGGGAGGGGCCTAGCAGGCTGGGAAGGGCAAGAGGAGGCACTGAGTGGACTGTCAGAGCCAGTGTGGTGTAGTGGTTAAGAGCGGTAGTCTCATAATCTGGTGAACCGGGTTCGCGTCTCCGTTCCTCCACATGCAGCTGCTGGGTGACCTTAGGCTATCACACTTCTCTGAAGTCTTTCAGCCCCACTCACCTCACAGAGTGTTTGTTGTGGGGGAGGAAGGGAAAGGAGAATGTTAGCCGCTTTGAGACTCCTTCGGGTAGTGATAAAGCAGGATATCAAATCCAAACTCCTCCTCCTCCTCCTCCTCCTCCTCCTCTTCTTCTTCTTCTTCTTCTTCTCTCTCTCTCTCTCTCCCTCATAGATAGTTTTTATTAAATTTTCTGTTTTACAATTTAAAATACTCATTTTTACATCCTTAAGATACCAAGGACTTCCCTTCCTCTCTTTCCATGGTTCATTTTACATATAATAAATCACTGCGTATTTTACAAAAACTATACCATTCAGTATTCCATTATTGCATCCACCAAAACTTATTTACACTACTGAATTTATCTTAATGCTGCCAGCATTTTCATCTGTACACAATTATTTCCCACATATTCAATAAACATTTTCCAATCTTCTCTTATTCTATAAATTAAGTCTGCAAGCTGTGCACAATCTGTCAATTTACGTTGCCATTCTTCTTTGGTTGGGACCTCACTCATTTTCCATTTTTGGGCTAGCAAAACACGGGCCACAGTAGTAGCATACATAAGTAACCTTTTTTGACACCTGGGAATTTCAGTCTGAATTATCCCCAACAGAAAGGACTCTGGGTTTTTTTTGGAAAAGTAATTTTAAACATTTTTTTTCAATTCATTATGGATCATTTCCCAATACTCTTTTACCCTTTTACAAGTCCACCACATATGAAAGAATGTTCCCTCCACCTCTTTGCATCTCCAGCACTTCTCTGATCAGATATGAGGAATCCTCTTTCTCTCTGGGGGGTTGTCAGGGGGTAGACCAGACAATGGGCCAGTGTAATGAATCAGATCTAAGTTAAGGGATGTTCAGAAACCCACAGTGTTTTATGAGTTAATGGGCACCCCAGTTTCAGTGGCAGATATCCCTTGGGAGGCGGGACATTCCGCTCTTTAAAAGGAGGGAGCAGCCGTTAGAGAGAGAGAGTGGTGACTGGAAGAAGGAGGGCGTGGGTCCAGGATAGTGGTGGGTAGGTTAGGATAGGTTGGGATACGTTGAAGATGTGTATATGATATTGAAAGAAAGAGTTTACACTGTTATGAAACTAAGCTTATAAACCATTACTGAAACCGTTATGTTCTGGAAGAAATAAAGACTTCTTATTGTTGAGCTAAGAAAATATCGTCGTTCATTTGGTCCAGTGAGTTATGTATACTCATGAGGTGAACTCAGGGAAAGGACAAAACTGACCTGCAGGGTGATAGTTTGTGTCTTGGAGTTCCTTCAGGAGGGGCTAGCAGGCGGAAACCTTGGCATTGCCACAGAGTTGCTAAGAGGGCTTAGCTAACTGATATAGTGAGGGATCTAATGAAAGAGAGACCCCGAACTGTAGGCAAAGAAGAGTTTAACCCCTGAAGCCCAGAGCAGAGGATATAACCAGCCACAGCCGCTGGACAGGAAAACTCCCGTTACTAAGAGATTCCCAAATTATTAATAAAAGGGGATTGACACAACAGACGGACCTCAGAGGGACAGGTGGGGTGGATTGATATTTGACCCAGAACACCTGATTAGAAATTCACTTAGTAACAAGGGGAGGGTGTGAAGTGGAGGTTCGTCGCAGCCAGTCATGTCACTTCCCTCACCAAGGACACAGAGATGGCATTCTTAGTGCAAGCAGACACAACAGACCCAGCCTACTTGAAGGGTTAGAGGCAAACAATCTGACCTGCTTTAAGGCAGTTTGCTACATTCACTATTTCTCACAGGACACACACTTTGTATGCTGAAGGCAGCCTTTCCCAACCTGGTGCAAGCAAACTCTCAGGAAACACTTACTTCAGAGGGCCAGAAATGCACATTCTGGGCACCATCTTCATCAGCTTCCTGCATCCTTCATCACCGAGTTGGTTACCTGACAAACTGACATTTGTTTTCCACAGTTTAATAACATGGTTGATCCAAAGGGCTCACTCAGTTAGCACCAGTTTGGAGGAAGAGGGAACTTACTCAATTTCGGAAAGGTGGGAACACCTCTGGAGAACCTCAGCCAGCTCCTCTGCCCACTGGGAATCAAACTGGCAATCCTGCAATCTGTAAATATGGATATAAGACACCCATTAAGATGGGTATGGGGTACCTTTGGCCCTCCAGACGTTGCTGAACTCCCAACTCACATTGGCTGATGGGAGTTGTAGGGGCTGTACCTGGAGACCACTTCTCCCCATATGAAATGACTGAGACCTTGCAGTCATCATCTGAAGCCTTTCTTCGTGTGCCTCCTCCGTGAGAGGTCCAGAGGGCAGCATCATGAAAACAGGCCTTTTTTGTGGTGGCTTCCCACTTGTGGAATGCTCTCCCCAGGCCCCTTCGTTACATATCTGTAAGCGCGAGGCAAAAACATTCCTCTTCTCCCAAGCCTTCAGCTAATTAAGCAATCTATGGCTTTTTAAAACTGGGGCAGAGGGTTGTTGTTTCCATTTGCTATTATCTCATGCATTGTTGTGTTTTTGTATTGCAAACTGCCCTGTGATCTTCGGATGAAGGGCAGTATAGAAATTTAATAAATAACAATAACAATAATTCAGCCACAGGCTTCCTTCCTCTACTTTACAATGTATATCAGTTGCTCCTCACAAACTTAAATTTGTTTCTTTATTTACTTACTTACCGTAATATTAGAGTGCTAGGCTTAGGAACACCTTCCTCTTCTTTTATTCCCTCTTCTTTCAACCTGAATGCAAGAACACGTTTATAAGTTTGTTCTCTTGGTCTTTCATGCACCAGAATGTCAAAACAACAATGGTGGTGATTGATAAAAGTTGGACTTGCCTTATCTGCCATCTTGAATTAGGTGGGCTGCACTGCTGGAAATGCCCCCCTCCCCATGGTGCCAATGGGTTACTCACGCCTCACCCCCACCCCAAAGCAAATACCATCTTCAGAGGAAATATTTTTCCTGAGGACCACAGCAGGGGAAGGAAGGGTTAAATCAGGCTTCTTCAACCTCGGCCTTCCAGATGTTTTTGGCCTACAACTCCCATGATCCCTAGCTAGCAGGACCAGTGGTCAGGGGTGGTGGGAATTGTAGTCTCAAAACGTCTGGAGGGCCGAGGTTGAGGAAGCCTGGGTTAAATTCAAAGCATGTCTCTTCTAATGTTCTTCAGTTTCCCTGTGCCCCACATTTGCTCTGATCCCCATTAGTTCCCCCCCCCCGTGATGCAATTTGCATTGTAAAAAAACCAGAACTTTATGCAAAGGCACATTTAATGTTGTTTGGACCTTTTCTGGGTTGTTTGTATCTTCTTTCACCCAGATTCCAGTACTTTCTCTTCTTCCGAGATTCCTGCCACTGACCCCCCCCCCACACACACCTTGTTCCAGTCTCCAGAGCAACCCACACAGCAGTTCTTGTCTCCTCTTCATGAGTGCCTTTGCAATGTTCATCCCAGTCAAACTTTCCCTAAAACCAATTCTACTGCATGATTCACAATGTTCTGGGAACACCTGAAAAGCCACTTCTCTCACCTCTGACTTTTACTGGATTGGCCGGTGAAGGAGACTGTCAAAACATCCTTCCTGGTAAACAAATAGTGAATAAATGGAAAATTAATGCTTGAAATTCCCTCAAATAAAACAGATGAAAGCAGTAATGTTATTATAGGGTTGGAGGACAAAAGCAATTTAAAGCCAAACTATCAAATTCAGAATTTCTGGAAAAAAATATGCAAACCGAAATGGAGCCGGCCTTCGAAATTTGCACTTATCTGAATTTTGTGATGCAGCTCTGAGGCTAAACAATGTTCACAAAAATGCATGTGTTAGGGGAAAGTGTGAATAAAATTGAAGATATGACAGAAAATAACATACAGCGATATATTAAGAGAAATAGCTTGCAAAAATGTGCACATTAATCAAGACTGCATAAAGAAAACACCCTTGTTAAGGTAACTTCACAATAAAACGCTGACGAATTTTCATGAGGACTTTAAAAAAACAACACCAACTGCTCCAAAATGTGAAGAGCTGAATTTAAAGCTGAAAAAATGAGAAGCCAGGAGAACTGAAATGGACAGATCCTTCCATCCCTAATTAATACTGAGTTGACTACAGTGCCAAAATGTGTAATGTTTTGTGCTTTAAATTGTAAAAACCCTATAAATTTTTAATTTTTTAAAAAAGTGCAGTTTCTCTGCCAGTGACTCAAGCTCTCCTACAGCATCCTTCCCCAATAGAACACAGCTCTGGGTTGTGCAAGTTCTGACTGCCATCTTTGCTTTCATCAACTCCCTCCCTCTCCATCCCCTGAAAATATAGTCCCTGTGCCATATCACTTGTCATTCTGGAGGAGCTTCAAACTCTCAAGAGTAACAACGGGTGAATCTGTCAATTTTGGTTCCTCACAGTTTCTCATTTTTACAGCTGTAACTGACTGCAAAGACCTCGTGAAAAGTCATCAGTGTTTAAGTGATGACCATTTTTACAAAGCACATTTCCCCTAATATTTATATTTTCCATCTGCTTTAGAATGCATATCAATTAGTTCTCACAAACCTACTTTCCCCCCAGTAATATATACTGTACATTTTTATGCACATTTCACCATCTACATTTTTGTACAGATTTAGTTGGCTGCAGAACTGCTTTGGAAAATTTGGAGGAAAATGTGAATTTTGAAGGATGGCTGTGTTTCAATCCTCTGAATGTTTTGAAAAGTGCAAAACAGAATGCTATTCTAGGCCGCATCAACAGAAGTACAGTGTCCAGATCAAGAGAAGTAATAGTACCACTCTATTCTGCCTAGTCAGACCACACTTGGAATACTGTGTCCAATTCTGAGCACCACAATATAAGAAGGATGTTAAAGCTGGAACGTGTGCAGAGGAGGGCAACCAAGGTGATCAAGAAGGGTCTGGAAACTAAACCTTATGAGGAGCGCTTGAAGGAGCTAGGTATGTTTAGCCTGGAAAAGAGGAGACTGAGAAGAGATACAATAGCCATCTTCGAATATCGGCTGTCACATGAAAGAGGGAGCATGCTTGTTTTCTCCTGCTGTGGAGGGTAGGATTCGAACCAATGGCTTCAAGTTGCAAGAAAGGAGATTCCAATTAAACATTCAGGAAAAACTCTCTGACAGTAAGAGCTGTTCAGCAGTGGAAGAGGTGGTGCACTCTCCTTCCTTTGAGTTTTTTTAAACAGAGGTTGGATGGCCATCTGTCATGGATGCTTTAGAGATTCCTGCATTGCAAGGGGTTGCACTAGATGACCCTTGGGGTCCCTTCCAACTCTTAAGATTTTATGATTCTGTGAAATGCAAACTGAACCAAAGTCTTCTACCACTCCTACTGAGGAGCACATTTGGGCGGCATGTGGAAGGAGGCGAGAGCAGGAAAAAATGGAAAGCAATAGATGGTTTATACTCCCCAATGCTTTCACGAGGTGGAAACCAGTTAGCATTTTAAATGCTACATGTTGGAAAATATTGCCAATATATTTGTATTATACATTCTCTTCTTAGAAGTTGGTTCATGTGTTAGGTAGGAATGGAATCACCATTTCACTATGTCCCTTGTTCCCGCAACCCACTATACTGCTCCAGGAGAATACCCTAATCCGTGGTGTTCAAAATTGCTGAGAGACTAAGGGAAAACAGGAGGTTCACTCTCTCCCTTCTCTCTCCCAATAAAGTCCATCAACCAAGTCAGTTAAGGCTCTTGGGGGGTCAAAACTGGGCCTGAAGCCAGACTGAAACGGGCCCAGATTATTCACTTCTTAGTCACAGGTTCTACAGATGACAGCAGAGTATTAACAGATTAGCTCCAATGTTGCAGAAGTGAAAAGGAGCATTTGAAAAGGTGGAAATGAGAAAAAATCTCTTCTGCAGCGCTTGGCAGCCAGTACCTGATATGGAGCTTGGTCACATTTGGACAAACAGCAGCAGCTCTGGAAAAAGCGAGGACGGTGCTCACCGAAAGCTCGTTGTAGCTTAAGCTGTTTGAGAGAAAACAAAATGTTGCTGTTGCTATGCCTCAGCAAGGTCTTATATGCAGGCATACAGGTTTCCTACTCTCCCTCCCTCCCTCCCCGCCACGGAGATTAAAACCCAGATGGTCTGCATTGGGTGTGATGATTTTTCACATCCACTAAGCCTCTTGCAGCATCAGTCTTTTAGACTGGCAGCCCCTGTGCTCTGGAACTCCCTGCCTATTGACACCAGGCAGGTTTCTTCACTGTACTGGTTGGGATGCCCAGCCAGACGTGTAATTTTATGAGGTCTACTTGTTTTCATGTTCCATTGATCGAATCTGTTTTCAATATTACTATTACTTGAAACTTCCTTTTTAGCACCACCACCCCCTTTCCTTTTTTATTATGTACTTACTCAAGCTTTTTGAGCTTATCCACAGTGGAAAATATTTTTGTTGTCTTGATCATTTCCTGCCCCTTCAGTCTGTTGTCCTGCAAGCTAAAATGCAGCAACGGGTTAATATGCCTCCCCAATGTTCATCTGGTTAATAAAACAGGCCACCAGGCCACCTTTCTCCATGACAAAACAGGTGAAATTACTTTATGTCTTCCAGCTGATGGCAGTTTGGAAAAGCTCGCATCAGATCTTCAAGTCCTGGGGTTGAAATATTTCCACCGGCAAACCTGAAAAACCAAATGTGATATCACTATAGTAACGTCAACAAACAGTCTGAGAGATACCTAACGGACTGCCACCCCCAGTATCAACCCCCCTCAGGCCCCATTATTGGAAGGGGAGGTCCTGTCAGTGGTGGTCCCACCCAGGCACTGCCCAGTGGGCATTGACCCATGACAAGGCCTTTTCAGTGGTGGTTCCCCATTTGTGGAGCAGTCTTGCTGGTGAGGTGCATCAATCTACCTCACTTTGACTTTCAGGAGAAATTTAGAAACACATTCCTGTTTACCCAGACATTTGATGGCTGATAGGAATTGGCTGCGGCAACCAAGAAAGTAACAACTTTGAGGGTGCATGAGTCCATTTAAATGTATTTATTTATTTACTGCATTTGTATCTCACCTCCCCCCCCCCCCACGCTCTGGCCAAGGAACTTAAGGTGGCCTACATGGTTCTCCCCTCCCTCCTCATTTAATCCCCACAACAACTTCGTGAGGTAGGTCCCGCTGAGATCCTGTTACTGGCTCCCAAGGTCACGCAGCAGGGGCCCCAACTCCTGGGGGCTGAACCCTTTTGCCCCCCCTTATTTGTTTGCAGGGGCAGCCCCCCCCAATGTTAAAAAAGTCATATCGAATCAGAGGAGTCAGGAATGCGGCAACAGTGTGGCTTCAATGGCTAGTGCCTCCTTCTCTTCCTACCATAGAGGGGAAGGAGGGGGGAAGCAGCCCCCAGCTGGTGGCAATGTCAGGGCCCCCAATCCCCCTCACAAGTTGGTGTCTGTCACCCAGTGAGCTTCATGGCTCAGCAGGGATTTGAACCCAGGTCTCCTAGGTCATATTCTGAAAACTTCATCATCCCTGGCTGTTCAAAATATTTTTATATGGTTTTTAATTTTTTTTAAAAAAATGTGCTGTTTTCATTGTGCTTTTTAAACATTTTCAAGTTCACTACCCTGAGCTCCTTTGAGAGGAATGGCAGGATATAGATTTAATAAACAATATTTTAATAATAGTAATAGCTCTTCTGTGGGGGAGGAGCATTGAAAAAAAATCAGAAATAGCCACCCCCTCTCATCTACAATTAGCTAATATGAAGGTTCCTTGAGGAGCCACCATCTTTAGAGTCTATGCTGGCTTATGCAGGCTGGGGCCCTTTAAATGGAGAGGCTCCTCCCACCAAAGGCGGAGCTGGCAACTGAAAGGAAGCTGTCCCTCCCATATAAGGCTCAGTCTGTTGCTGAAATAACACATGAGCTCTGCCCTGTTGGATGAGCGAATCTAAAGCATCCTTTTAATAAGGATGAGAGTGTTGGAGATATGTGCAAATGTGTATGGTAAATCCGGTCTTTGGGTGTTTGATTTTCGTTGTTGTGTATACTGTGTATATACGGACAATGACAATAAATAAATCTTATCTTATCTTATCTTATCAGAGGGCCACTGAAGTTTCGCCTCTACATCGCGGACGCTATTGCTCAAAATGTAGCTGGTGGTTTGAATTTTAAAATGCACTAAAAGATTAAAAACAGGTCATGTGACATTGGGGCAATGCTTACTGGAAAGTTGTCAGGCATGTGATCTTCGGCAGGGTCTTGGACAGGACAGCGGCAAACTCATTCCCACATCTCCTACTCTTAAAGCTAAGAACAAAAGCAAAAGGCAACTGTGGTTAGTAAAATAGCAACCAGTCTTCCCTTCCAGGCTAGCTGGATAAGGAGCTCAGCACCTGATTCTTGCAGCAGGCGGCTAGTATCTTTCCCCATGGTTGCTCCATATTAATGACTTGCTTCAAATGACTTAACGAGTTGTATCCATAAGAACGTAAGAGCCTACTGGATCAGCCCAATGGCCCACCTTGTTCAGCATCCTGTTCAAACAGTGGCTGACCAGATGCACCAATGGGAAACCTGCTAGCAGGACATGAGTGCAATAACACTTTAACTGATTTTTAGCATTGTGTTTTTACACTGTTAAAATGTAACTCACTCTGGGAGCTTGTGTTGGTGGGTGGGGAAGAAATCTTTGATGTCTATTTTGTTTCTTCAGGCTGTAAACCGCCACATGTATAGTAATACAGAAAGAAAGTATACAAATTAGAAGTGAGGTGAATAATAATAATGAAGACTAGTGTGCACCTATTCATCTATGCAAGGATGGAGAATCTGCTGACCTCCAGTTGTTGGACTTCAACTCCCAACAGCCCCAGCCAACGTGGCCGATGCTCAGGGATGCTGGGAACTGCAGTCCAGCAACCTTTGGAGAGGCCCTGATCCCTCACCCTCTTTAGAGCCTGACGTGTCAGGGTGGCCTGTGCTTCTTACCTCAGGCTCTTTATATTTTCACAGCTGCCGAAGACACCCAGGTAGTCCACTTCCATGGGGCATCCCACAAAGTCCAGGCATACCAAGTGAGGATGGCTGCTGCTGATGACAAAAGCCAGGACAGCCATGTCCAGCGGCATCAGCCGGAAGTTTCTGAACTGATACCTGAAGTTTAGCTGCTTCCCGATGTGCCGGGCCAGTTCCTGGTCTTGTGTCTCATGGACACAGTGGCACAGCTCAGCTATCCTAGGCCCTGTGAGAGAAGCATCCCCCAGTTTCTTCAGCATCTGCACAATGATGGCTTGACGCTCCTGGACCTGGGCCTCACAATGCCCGGCTAAAGAGCTGAGGAACTTCTGGCACCCTTGGGAGGAGAGGCCAGACAGGAAGACGTGGCAGTTCTCTGTGAAGGGCACCCTTGCTTCCCTCTTCATCGTCCACTTGGACCTGAGGAAGAACTTCTGCTTCAGGAAGTTGCCATCGACTGCTTTGCTTGTCAGCAGGAAGAGGGCCGCAAAGAACTCTTGCAGGCTGAAGTGGACGAAAGTGTAGCCAGCCTGTGTGTGTCCATTGCTGGTCTTTACCTCAAAGGACACCAGGAGCCCATACAGGCAAGCAAAATCCTTCACGTCTTCTGGGACCTCGCCAGCATAAAACAACATCTTATTTCCTTCCAGGCCCTTGAAGGCCAACTCAGAGAGGCCTGCGAGAGTTCCTTCGTGTTGACTCAAGTCGACTTCTTCGCTCAAAGCCTTCAGCTTCTGATTCTTGCCTATGAAGGTGAGGAGCATCTTGATGTAGAACTGGGTCATGGTTTGAGGGAGCTGGACTCTCCCTGCATCGTGGAGGAGCAGATACTCTAGGCAAATGCAGACGATGTTACACAAGGCGGGGATATAACACATGCTCAGGAGTTTGCCATTGCTTTTCAAGTGAGCGATGGCTTTCTCCTTGAGGGAATGCTGGTGGAAAAAATTGCCAACATATTCCTCCACCTTTTCACGGTCAAAGCCCCAGATTTCCGCCAGGAGGGTGTCCGTTTTCAATAAAGCATCTGGGACTATCTTTGGACGGGTCGTGACCAGCACAGTCGAGCCTAGCAAGAATTTCCCAAGGCAAAGACTTGCAAAAAGGTCTGATACGGAGAGAGGTTTGAGAGGATCTGGGAAGATAGTGTGAGGAGGACCTGGGACCTGGACGTTCTCCACAAACTCGTCCAGCCCATCAAATATCACCAGCGTGTGCTGGGCGTCTTCTAGGATGTGCTCAAACACAGCATCAGGACAATCTTCTGGCCTCAGGAAGAAGTCGAAGAGAAGTTCTTGGAGAGAGAGTTTCCTGCTGATCAGGTTCAGCTGTCGGAACTCAAAGAAGAAGATCAGTTGGAATTGTGGGAGGCCTCCCTCTGCCCACTGTTGGCAGATCTTGTGCATGAGCCTTGTCTTCCCCATCCCTGGTTTTCCCAGAAGAAGGACAACCTTGGTGGTCCCCATGTGGACACTTTCAAAAAGCTCAGTCAGTCTCAGGGTGGCGTTCCTGTGCTCCTCTGCATCATGCAGAGCTATCGGACCCTCCTTTGCTTTCTCCCACCTTTCCCTCATCCGACCACCTTTGCTCTGACGAATCACCAGGTTGACGAAGGTTTGGCTGAAAGGCGACGGCTGAGCTTTGGGTTCAGTTGCTTCTGCTGATCTGCTCATTCCGTATCTCTGAAGCATCGAGGTGGTGATGAGCTGCCGATATCTTTCAGCGGAATCTGATAAAACATGGAGGAGGGGGGAAAGGAGCAAATATAAAACCACACTACATGAAAACTAATTTTGTTGCTATGGCTTCGGCCAAAGAATGTTGGGAATTAGAGCAAAACCCACAAAGAGTTAAGGTTGGGCTGAGCAGCCAATTCCATCTTGTTGAAGCCTTGCTGGCATTCTGTCAGAGTTCTGTTCTACCCCATTTTGCCCGAGAGTACACATTTTGTGCATACTTCTTTTATAAAATGCACACTTCTTAATGCTTTCTGTCCACCCCCTTTTAATGTATGTATGCGGAGGGTTTGTTTGTTTGCTTGCTTGCTTGCTTGCATGGGGTTGGGGTTTTTGTGTAAGTCACTTTGGGTTGCCCTACCAAGAAAAAGTGACTTATAAATTTAATAAATAATAATGATGATGATGATGGGAATAAATAACAACTTGCCTAGCCGCAGCTGTTTGGACTGTTTGCCATTGTTGTTGTTGGCAGGGCTGCTGCATGGGCGGCGTCTTTCAAGTCCTGTAGGGCGACAAAGGCAACAGTGACATTACGGTGGCATCACATCTTTGCAGATGGCAGGGGCCTGAGACCAGCTTCCTTTCATAGGAATTGGGCTTCAGCAAGAGACTTTCTCCCTGGCTCGTTCCCCTGAACACAATTTCAGCAAAACACACTGACATCATCAATGTGCAAAGGGAAACCACATGCATCCACAGCACACATTTAAAGCACACACCCCCTCCCACAAAGAATCCTGGGAACTCTACTTTGTAAGAGTGTTGGGAATTATAGTGCTATAAGTAAACTATAGTTACCAGGATTCTTGGGGGGGGGGGGTGTAGGGTGTGTACGCAGCCTTAGAAGCCAGATTGATTTGTGACTAAGTAATCATCGGGCATCCACACACACAATTTATTTATATTCTGCATTTTTTTTGTAGACCATGACTCAATGTGACTTACAGATAAAATAGAAACGGCTAAAAAACATGCAAAAGACAGTAATTTAAAAGCAATTAAAAACACACCCACCCAAAAAAAGAGAGATCTATTAAGAATACAGATAATTACAATAAAAACATCAAGAGCACCGGTCCTTTCCTTAAAAACTAGGAAAAAGGAAGTCTTTACCTGCTGGCCGAAGGACACAAAGGGGACCCAGTCTAACTTCTCTAGGAAGGGAATTTCAAAGTCTTGGATCAGACCCTGGGAAGGCCCCGTTTTCCCAAATTAATTACTGTCTCTGTCTCATTCCCTAATCTGTAGCAGGGGAGGAACCCTCAGTTGAGGGTTGTTGAGGGTTCCCCCCCCCCATCAATGAAATAAATAAAATGAAATAAAGTACACTGGGGTGCATTGTGTGGTTGTTTCTTGACTAGGAACAGTTGCTTTTCTCAAGGAACACAAAAATGAAAGGGTCCTTAGCAGCAGTCCAACACTGCCAGAGCCTCAAGGGGAGTGAGCCCAAGCATTCTGCTCCAAGGTTGACTTGGGCCCTTCCCAGGACAGCTCTCCTACCTCAAACCACCAATTGCATTTCACCAAGAGCAATCTTACTTGTTGATGTCGACGGGAACAAAGCTGAAGCTCCTTTCAAATCCTCTTGTCCTTGTGTCACATGACCTGGAATCATCAATTTAAATCAGCGCAAGAGGCAGTATTTCATAACAAAGTGTATTCTGTATATTTGTGCACATCTGTCTGTATGCATTAGTACCAGATTTATGTAGAGGCTGGCCCATTAGGGCAAAGGAAACGCTGCCCAACCAACCTCAGTCCTGCCCAATTATCTGCCTGTCACTGGCCCTGGCGCCACCTATGGTTGGGCTCCATGCCTTCTGCCCTATCAGCACCAATGAGCACCAGACACCACTGGAGTCACCATATGAATCATAGAATCATAGAATCATAGAGTTGGAAGAGACCACAAGGGCCATCCAGTCCAACCAACTGCCAAGCAGGAAACACCATCAAAGCATTCCTGACAGATGGCTGTCAAGCCTCTGCTTAAAGACCTCCAAAGAAGGAGACTCCACCACACTCCTTGGCAGCAAATTCCACTGTCAAACAGCTCTCACTGTCAGGAAGTTCTTCCTAATGTTTAGGTGGAATCTTCTTTCTTGTAGTTTGAATCCATTGCTCCGTGTCTGCTTCTCTGGAGCAGCAGAAAACAACCTTTCTCCCTCCTCTATATGACATCCTTTGATATATTTGAACATGGCTATCATATCACCCCTTAACCTTCTCTTCTCCAGGCTAAACATACCCAGCTCCCTAAGCCGTTCCTCATAAGGCATTGTTTCCAGGCCTTTGACCATACGAGGCCAACACCTGATGGATTGCTTATCTAAAGGGTGGTCATTCCTTGTCTAGCACAGCTGGACTCTACCATGAGCCCAAGGACCACCATGAATTCCCTTTCAGTTGCAATTAAAAGCAGCATATAGAAGTATAAGCATTTTGAGAGCTGATCAAAGGGACATGGGAGGTCTTCCAGCCAACTCTCTGCTCAGTGTAGGGCATGAACCAGAAGGCATTTTCACTATTGCAGTAATTTTCAAATTATCTGTGTTCAGAGGCCCATCTGCTGAGAAAACTTTGAGCATCCAGCATTGAACGAAACCCCCAAGCACTTTTATCTCTGCAGGAGAGAAGATCTGGGAACCCAGTGTCTTTTTAACTGAGAAAAGCAGCTTGAGCAAGATCTACTATTTTTGGTGCAGGTCCCAGAGAAAATGATTTGGAGCGGTTCAATATCTTGTGCTGCGTTTTCCATGAATTTGCATTGGATGTAACAGAACTTGCACCCCGTTGACTTGAAACTGAAGCTCCTTGTGTCTTCTATGTCCCTAAATGCTTTGTTTTCCAGCATACAGGGGCTAAAAAGCTCCCCTTCCACACTGACTGGGTGGCACCAGAAAGCTGGAGACATAAACATTGATGCAAAAAAAGTAATGGGGATTTGACTTTCCATGATCCCAGACCACTACCCCACCGGCCGAGACTTCTTCTCAGCTGCTTTAAATTTAAACTAAAAGCTGGAAGGAGTCACTCTGCACATCTCCTGCATCACATTTCATGTGGGGTGTGTGCACTGGCCTTAAGAATGATTCATTTGTTTTTGTTGGGATAAAAAAGCATCACTGAGACACAACCCATGATGTCACTTTCTGTCCCCTCTTCTGACCTTCTCCTGACACACTCATGAAGACTATTTCCAGATCCATGGGGAGGTTGCATTCCATGCAGACACTTTGTACAAAGGCTTTGAAGACGGGAGCATTGACATCTGCAGCCTTCAGAAACATGTTCAGGACCAGTGAGACCTTCTCGTGGGAACTGGCTGTCCCCTCAATCTCATTCAGGGCCACCCCTGGGAGAAGCTGCTTGGCTTTTCTCAGGACCCACTCTGGATGCTGACTGAGGAAGTGCACCAGCTGCGGCCAAGCATTCCTGATGGCCTTCTGGACGTCTGCATCGTCCATCCAGAATGGAGGCTGGAAGGAAAAGAGAAGAAAGATGAAATGGATGCAAATTGCTGAAGCAAACATTAGCACATAGGCCCTGCCAGGATTTTAAGGCCCAAAATGAAAGGCTTGTTCACACATTACACTGAACACAAGCTATCTCTACAGAGAAATGAGTTGAGTGAAAGATTTGTGTGAAAACCACTTCTTGATTTGCACAGATCAGCTAGTCTGAGTGTACACAGACTGTTCACTCACTGAATGTCAAAGAGCAGGCTGGGGCATATAGCCTTAGTCTTGCTGAAGGTGCCTCTCTCTGTCTTTGGTCAATGACTTGGCCATTCCTTGTTATCTTTTGATGGCTCCTCTGTCAGACGGTTTCCTGGAGAGGGAAGGCTGAGTCCAGCTATCTAAAGTCTAACTTTCAGTTTAACCCTCCAAGCATTGATTAATTTTAACTTTTATTAGACCCAGAAATTTATGAGGATCTGCCCCCCCCCCAAAAAAAACTCATAACACCATAAATGTCAATCCCACCCTTCCTTCAAATGCACCCCATAGGCAATAAACCACAGTGTTTGCTTTAACAAATAAAAATAAAATTTAAAAAACCTCTAGTTTTTTAAAAAAAACCTCTTGTGAAATATATCACTTGTTAACACGGTGAATGTCGGTTTGAATAACTGTAATTAAATAATGGATTTCTACTCATCTAACGCAGCTAACAATTCGTGCAAATACGTATATCAGAAAACTGATCTGACAGTAAGAGCTGTTTGGCCATGGAATGAACTCCCTCAGAGGGTGGCGGACTCTCCCTCACTGGAGGTTTTGAAGCAGTGGTTGGATGGCCATCTGTCAGGGATTCTTCAGCTGTGATTCCTGCATTGCAGGGGGTTGGACTAGATGGCCCTTGAGAACCCCTTCCAACTCACCAATTCTATGGTTCTATGAAGGGATTTTTTTAAAAAATGCCCTTGTGGCCCCTTTTACACCCTCTTCCATTCCCTGTGATTCTCTTATCCACCAACCCTAAGAAGATCACAGCAAGCTGGCCCCTCCTACCGTCGTCATTCTGCAAAAGCAACTCTGTTGGAGTGGTCCTGCTTATTCCGGGTTCAGGGGGAATGTTACATTGCGGGTTTCATATTATCTGTGCCAGGGAGTAATGTCTGCCATTTGCAGAGAGTTATTTTGTCAGCTGAAACTTCCTGGGGATGAAATGGAAGAGAGTCAGTTCCAAAAGACAAGAGGGAGAAGGCTTGTTACTTACTGGGTGCAGCCTGTACATCTATTGCTCATTACAGGGGGCGGGTAGGAATTGATTGCCAACATTAGATGACTGGCTGGTTAAAGTATTTGCTTGAATGGGCAAACCAACCAAAAGGATTCGAGTAAGAAATGATAGGCAGGATTATGATCAATCTGTTTAAAAGTGGACCTTTTTTGTTATGCACTAAGTGCAACACAATCCATGAAAACATAAATCCACATGCCTTGTTGGAACTACTCTTGGCTGCCACCCTCCACTCCAAAGTTTTGAGGATATTACCCAGTGCTTTTTTTCTGGGGGGACGCAGCGGTATGCACACCCCTAAACATTTTATGAATCTTTGTACTTTTGTCCATTTACTGAATTTATTTTTCCTGGTTTGAACTATAAAATGGTGATTTCCGTGAGTCAAAATGAGAGTACCCCCTAAACACTTTTTCTTTTCTTTTTTTAGAAAAAAGCACTGATATTACCTATTATTTAGTTTAATGTACAATGCATTTACCTCTGTAAATGTTCAGGGTGGTGCAATCCGCAGCCCACAGACCACATGTGGCCCATAAGGTCTTTTCTGGCAGCCCTCAGCAGCATTCAAGAAAAAAACATCACAAACCCTTAAACAATTATCTTTTGCATCATGTGTTGTTAACGAAAGCGCATTCACCTGTGCATTAAATTTGTTGAATAATTAAATATATTAAATTTATTGTTTATTTAATTATACATACCTAATTAAATATATTAATTGAGCATTTTAAATAATATTAAATATACTGTATAGTGAACACTTTAATTTGTGATATGGAAATTTTATTCAGTGTGTGGCATGTGGGTTCTGCGTCGAAGTACTCTTGCTGCCCACTCAGTATGAAAAGTTGGGCCGCCCTGTTATAGTGGTTGTTGCTGAACATGCATCATAAACATTTTAAAATGTATTTGGCAAGAAAAACACAGCCTAAAAGAGGGGAAACCCACCCTAAACACCCAATGAGGAAATATATATAAAAAATATTTTAAAAATTGTCCAGTAGCACCTTAGAAACCAACTAAGTTTGTTTTTGGTATAAGCTTTTGTGTGCATGCACACTGAAGGTATCTGAAGAAGTGTGCATGCACACGGAAGCTCATACCAAGAACAAACTTAGTTGGTCTCTACGGTGCTACTAGACAATTTTTTTTATTTTTTAAAAATATTTTGACTGCGTCAGACCAACATGGCTACCTACCTGAATCTAGACCCAATGAGGACTGAGTGTGCTCAGTGGCTACAGAATACTGAGTGTCTCTTGTGGCTGGGTAGGCAGAAAACCAGGGGGGGGGGGAGGCAGTTGAATGGAATATCCCTGAAGAAAACTTTGCTGGCTGAGATCCTGAACAGGGGCACTCAACACTGCAACATGTCAGTGCTGCAGTTAGGTAAAACCAGTTGAGCAGGGAAGCAATCAAAAGACCACTACGAAGGTCCAACCTGGCGAAGTTTCGCTCATGTTCCTGCTGAGATGTATAGTGGAAGATTTCTGTTATGTCACGTAGGACATAAAACCTTGTTAAACAAAGACAGACAAGCCAAGAACTGGGTACCTACCAGAAATCTGCAGACATTAAAGAGCAAAAGCACGGAAACGAGAGGAAACGAGAGAAGGAGAGCTGATTCTTGCCTCTTTCATATTTTTTCTGTTTGAAGCTTCTGAAACATGGCAATTAAACGTTCTCCATGCCTGCCTGTGCCAAAGGACTGGCACTAAGTGAAAGTAAAAGTGCCTGGAATTCCCCAAACTCTACGGCAGAAAGTTAACAACTTTATTGGACTGAAATGGGTAACTAATGGGAGATTAAACAAAACTTTGTCCTGCTGCATTGCACCACAGCTAACTTGGCAATTTTAGGTAATTTCTAACCAGGGCAGCAATTTTTTAGCCAGGCGGTGTGTTAACTCCTTCCCCCACACAGAAACACAAACGCCACATCCGATCTGATTACAGAAAGTTGTGCAAAGACCAACCGCCATAAACTGCAGAGAGACTGAAGCAATCGGGCTCACGAAGGAGCAGGCAATGCGAGGGTCAGTGGCAGCGATGCCCCAGGAACCCCTGAAGCCACCGCCATCTTTACCCAGGAGCATCATTCCCCTTGAAATCCCACAACACAGAGCAATGGCCTCAGCTTTAAATGTGCTGAAAAGTACAACACCTGTGTTGCAGGTCCAGCTACAATTCAAGCCTTTTCCCTCCTGGGAGGGAGATTCCGGTTCTCCATCAAGGAAACAAACATCTTTACATTGCAAGCTTGCAAGATCAGATTAATGCAACTGATCGACTAACACAGAAGCTTCTTCAATTGCAGGTTCAAGACCGATCCTTCCACCCTCCATTTTACCTGTGGGCTGAACAATATTCAAACACATGCCCTTTTCAGCCCCTGCGAAAAACGTTCCTGTTTAGACAAGCCTACCCAGATACTTAGAAAGTTGAGGTAATTTCGATCTAGTTTAGCATTTTTAATGTTTGTACATTATAGAGTAGGGTTGTAAATTTTTCCTGGTTTTATTGTTCTAGTTTTTATAAACTTGAGGGTATTTTTTTAAAACAAAAAAGTGGTATATAAAGTTCAGGAAACAAACAAACAAACTTCGGTATGTTCAAGGAGAGACCAGCTCCTGTCACCTTGAGTCCCATTTGACTGAAAACAATGCAAATGTCCTTTCTCCTTCCTGTTTTCCTATCACTGTTAACCCACATTTTGAAACTGGGCATGTTCCAGTATTGAAACTCTGTACATTTCAAATGCAGAGATGGCCCAAACTGTCAATTTTGGTTTGTCTAATGTAATAAAAGCATTCAGCATCTTATTTTCCTTAACATATATTGCATTTCTATGCACATCCCAGAATATGCATTTTAAAAGGGCGGCTGTGCTTCAAGTTGTGTATTATTCTGGAAAGTGTGGACTTGGTGGGGTTGCCTTTAAATGTGAACTGAATTGAATTATGTTATTTAAGATAATTGTTAACTCAATAGTCAAACAGATTCTTTAGGTTGCATTACATTTCTATTTATCCGTTTGCTGCTTTTCAGCTAAACCCTCAAAGCAACACAGAAAGGTTAAAAATCCCCCACTACAACAAAATTTAAAAATATAAAACAAGGCAATTTGGGAGGCTAGACTCTACAACTGGACTTTGTTTCCTACCTTTCAGGAAGACAACCATATCACTGGTAAATAAATCTGCGTCTTGCATTTGTGCACTAGACTATATTCCAGTCACAGAGAAGCCCAAGGTTTTTATGCACCTTCTCACCCCACCATGCACATACCTTCCTCTCCTCCACCCAGGTTGGATGGAGGCATCAGAAGAGCTCAAGGACGCATTCCAGCCAAAGGAAAGCGTTGGAGGAGGGCGCACCAAAGAGCAGGTGACAGGTGTGGCCTTAGTGAGAGTCTTGAAGTCCAGGTAGAGAGGTCTGGAGGGCCACCTCCCTCTCTGGGTTAAACCAGTTCGGGGGACACACTCCCCTCCGTTTGCCTACAAGATTACAATGTTGGGCAGGCCCCGCACTGATTTCAGCATTTTGAAAACAGCCTTATGACCTGCCCTGAGAATAGTTATACAGTGAAGGCAGCCCTGCTGAGGGTAGTTTTTAAGGTTTGATGTTTTATTGTGTTTTTAATATTCTGTTAGGGGAAACCCAGCCAGATGGACAGGGTATAAATAAATTATTATTATTATTATTACCCTGTATTATTATTACGAAGGATGGCAGAGAACTCTGATGGGTACGTTCCAAGGCATGTGCAAAGTGCTATAACAGCAAGAAGTCCCCGTGAGAAAGTTGCAGCAGGTGCAGTAACCAAGGCACTGAGGTGTCAGTTTTACTGAGGATGTCTGCCTTTGTTTAGGGACTATGCCAGGTCGTGGATGTCTATCAATTCCTGTCTAATGTTCATACCGAGAGAGAGAGAAAAAAAACCCCTTCACCTAGAAAATAAAGAGAACTAGCTCCTGTAGAGGATGACAGCCTATCATTGAATTGAATCATCTAGTCCAGCCCCCTACAGTGCAGGAATCTCCATTAAAGCATCCATGTCAGATGGCCATCCAACCTCTGCTTAAAAACCTCCAAGGAAGGGAAGTCCACAACCTCCTGAGGGAGCCCGTTCCACTTAGCTTTTGGAGCATAGGCCTACACAGTGGTTAAAAGCTCCTCTTCCCTGCTTCTTGGGCGGCCCGAGGACACTGGAGACCGAGAGACCTTGCAGGCAGCAAAATAAGTAAGGGGTCTTCGTGCGCCCCCGCCATGGCTCCGGACCACCCCATCGCTGTTCTCCTCAGTCCCAGACAGCACAGCTGTGCTTCCATCAGCCCTAGCAGGATACTTGGAAACACCTGGATGTTTGGGAAAGGCGCTTTCAATAGTGAGAGCCGCGCCTCTAAGCGCGTGCAAACCACGTGCACGCTTCCCTCAGTACAAGTCTTGCGGTACATATCTAGGATTAGAGGTTTTAAGATTTCAAGGCACGCAAACCACCTTTTGCTCTTTCTACAAATTAAAATCCTCATGCGTCGGTAGGACTCCCCAGTAAGTAGCCTTTGCACCTCTGCATTTCTCGCATGAAACTCCTCAGACAGACAGGACTTTCCAGGCTTGAGCCCGTGCGCCTCCTTTCCTTTGCAATTTTCCAATTCACTCAGAAGAAAAGGCAAAGCCGCCAGGGAGCCCTGCGAGTGGAAATCAGACAAAAGCGCCATCTCGTGGCCAAAGAAATCCCACCACTGCAGAAAAACCAGAGACTCAGTCCGCTTGTTTCGGTCTCTCCGAGGTTCCTACATACCTTCGGCAGTAAGAAGACAGCCGGCCAGCACCCACTTTCTCTCCCCGGCCCAGTCTACTCCATGGCGCGGCGCCGCAAGTGCAACGCAGCTGCAAAGCAGCCAGCCCCAGCTGCATGTCAACCTGGCAGCAAGAGCAACCTTGAATCCGAAAGTGAAACTTCACTGGGTCTACCGTTGAAAGGCCTAGCCAGAAATAGGCAAGGCATTGCTAGGAAGTCATGTGTTTGTAAGGCAGACCAGGCTGCCTGCAGCTCAGCATCTCTAAATGATTTAAGGCAAGCCCAGCCAATGCACACCAGCTTTGCACAGCTGTATCAGTGCAGGCTTATCCAGGCGTGCATCAGCACACCTTCCTGAGGTTGGGCATATACTGTATAACATTTTTTTAAAAAAGAAAAGATATACAGGTTAAAGGAAACATGCAAAAGGTGAGTATTAACATGACAGGCTTAAGACAGCTCAGTAACTCTACTTACTGATTCAGATTTTCTTTTTAAGATTTGTAGATGAAGATGACTCAAAATAATAATAATAATAATAATAATAATAATAATAATTTATTATTTGTACCCCGCCCATCTGGCTGGGTCTCCACAGCCACTCTGGGCGGCTTCCAACAAATATTAAAATACATTAAAATATCACAATTAAAAACTTCCCTAAACAGGGCTGCCTTCAGGTATTTTCTGAATGTCAGGTAGTTGTTTATCTCCTTGACCTCTGATGGGAGGGCGTTCCACAGGGCAGGCGCCACTACCGAGAAGGCCCTCTGCCTGGTTCTCTGTAGCTTTGCTTCTCGCAGTGAGGGAATCGGCAGAAGGCCCTCGGCGCTGGATCTCAGTGTCCGGGCTGAACAATGGGGGTGGAGACGCTCCTTCAGGTATACAGGACCAAGGCTGTTTAGGGCTTTAAAGGTCAGCACCAACACTTTGAATTGTGCTCAGAAACGTACTGGGAGCCAATGTAGATCTCTCAGGACCAGTGTTACGTGGTCCCAACGGCCACTCCCAGTCACCAGTCTAGCTGCCACATTCTGGATTAATTGCAGTTTCCGGGTCACCTTCAAAGGTAGCCCCACGTAGAGCGCATTGCAGTAGTCCAAGTGGGAAATAACTAGAGCATGTACCACTCTGGTGAGACAGTCAGCAAGCAGGTAGGGTCTCAGCCTGCGTACCAGATGGAGCTGGTAGACAGCCGCCCTGGACACAGAATTAACCTGCACCTCCATGGACAGCTGTGAGTCCAAAATGACTCACAGACTGCGCACCTGGTCCTTCAGGGGCAGTTATCCCATTCAGGACCAGGGAGTCCTCCATACCAGCCCACCCCCTGTCCCCCAAAAACAGTGCTTCTGTCTTGTCAGGATTCAACCTCAATCTGTTAATCACCATCCATCCTCCAACCGCCTCCAGGCACATCCATAATCAAGAGTTACATTGGGGCAGAAGGCAGACATCATCCTTTATACTTGTGTAAGCAATGAGCACCTTCCATATTTTCTTTAATGGCTCCATTATCTTTTGCCCCCATGGTTACCCCTTAGTATTTGTGTTGATTTCTCTAAAATATCACGTTGCCAAATCTTTTGGTACCTCTGGTCCGGGGGTCTGCAACCTGCGGCTCCGGAGCCGCATGCGGCTCTTTTGCACCTTTGCTGCGGCTCCGGGCAGGGCCGGTGCGTTTAGCGCCGAAATGTAGGGGGCGCTGCGCCGCGCTGCTGGCCTGCCTGCGCCCACCCACTTCTCTACCTTGCCGGCTGCTGTGCTGCTCATGCGTGCCTCGTTTCGTGCCAGCGCAGGCGCAGCAGCAGACCGCAGCAGCTTCCCTCCTTGGCGCCTGTCCCGGCGCTTGTGCTTGGCTGCTGCTGGTGGAGCTGCTGGCTGCTGCGATTCGACGAGGCGCGATGACTCGATGAGGTAAGGAGGCAGCTGCGGGCTGGGCCAGGGGCGGTGGGCGGCGGGCAAGGGGGAAGCCCTCTTTTTAAAAAGTGGAAGGGCCCGGCTCCAGGACACGTGGCAGTCTGGGAAGGAAAAGGAAGCCCGGCTGTTCAGCTAAGGGCGGCCCAACGGGATGAGATGGGTGCGGGAAAAAGCTCAGGAGACGACCGGTCCCGGGCTCTGTTTCGGGGGCACGCAGGAGACTTCCCTTAAGCAGTGTGGCGAAAGGGGCCCGAGCATGGGCGTACCGACGGGGGGGGGGGGCAGGAGGGGGCAGCGGCCCCCCCTAGAAGCCCCCTGCCCCCCTAGAAGCGGGAGTCCCATGGACTGAAAGAAGGGTTTTATCCATTCTGAAGGAATGTTTTCCCGCGCCTGTAGGGGGGACGTGATCAGCTCCCTGCTTCAGCCCCTCTCAGCTGCCTTGCCCAGCCCCTCTGCTGGCCAATAGTGATTGGGGCAGTGTGCATGCTGTGTGCTTTTGCATAAGTTTGCTAAACTTTTAGGGTTGCATTGTGCTGTTCATGGGGCGGAAGTATTCTGGGGGGTTGGATTTCTCCTTCTAGATTTGCCCCTGCAGCGTTAGGCGTTCGGACAGTTCCTTTAATACAGTGCTTGTTGTTTGGCTGGGGGGGGGGAGCGTTTCGTGATATTTTGCCATTTTGCCTTCATTACCTGCTCTTCATTACCTGTCTAAATTGTGCTATGAGCTTCTGGGTGTTTATATTTTTGTGGGCCGCAATGGTTTTGCGGCTCCCAGTTTTTTTTCTCTCTTTGGAAACGGGTCCAAGTGGCTCTTTTTGTCTTAAAGGTTGCAGACCCCTGCTCTGGTCGATACTTATGTTCTGAAGCAACTTCCACTTCTGAGCTACAACCACTCAGGCAGTCAGAAGGAAATGACTCAACAGACTCAGTGTGAAGACTTAGATCTTTAGGAATGATAATTAAATTTCTATCTAGAAATGTATTAAATAACACCAGTTTGGGTTTCTCAAATTGTAGGGGGATCTAGAAGTATTCCCTGGAGCAGGGCCTATTTAAGACCAAGGACTGAGGTATTTTTGATTTGTGCCGACTTGGGAGGGGAAATGTGAAAAAGGAAAGCTGATAATCTTTCTTTTCTGAAGCAGGATATATTGGTAGGGAAAGTCAGAACTACACAGGGTAGCAGGGTGTTTTTGTTTTGTTTCTGCACTTAGCTATCTACAACCAGTTCCCATAAAAAAACTCCAAAGCTCTCCAAAACTGTAATTCCCTCTGCTGACACTGCCCTCACCAAGACGAGTCAGGTAACCTCGTAGAATCGCAGAACTGTAGAGTTGCAAGGGACCCGAAAGCTCACCTAGTCAAACCCCCCCGAAAATCAGGACTTTTCTAACAGCCCTTTAGGCCTTTGGAGGTACTTAAATTTCCCTAGTCAGTACCAGGGATTACAATACAGTGGTACCTCTGGTTAAGAACTTAATTCGTTCCGGATGTCCGTTCTTAACCTGAAACTGTTCTTAACCTGAAGCACTACTTTAGCTAATATGGCCTCCCGCTGATGCTGCGCCGCCAGAGCACGATTTCTGTTCTTATCCTGAAGCAAAGTTCTTAACCTGAAGCGTTATTTCTGGGTTAGCGGAGTCTGTAACCTGAAGCGTATGTAACCCGAGGTACTACTGTAACAGGGGGTTTTAAGTGTACAAAGAGGTTTAGACAACAACAAGCACAGCAATGCAGTAAAGCAGAAAACCAGGTTTATTTTTAGGAAACAAAATAAGTGCATGGTATTCAAATGAAAAAAAGAAAGGAAGTTTTCCAGAATTTGGTGGGAAAGTGTTCTTTCTCTGACCCAGAGTGGTCTGAGAGGGCAAGGCACTCAGGGGCATAGTGACAAGATTCCCAAGGCCATTTCCTAAAGCTTGCTGTCCTTGTGGCAGTTAAGCAATGCACATAGACTGACTCCCAAATGGGGTTTGGGGGCATCATGAAAATGGAAGCCAGCAAGCCAGGCTGTGGGAGCTGTTGTCCTGGTTGGAGGAAGCTGATTGAAGCCATCACACATCCAATAGAGACAGGCTCAACCCTGTTTGTAGGGAGGATTTTGATCCCCTTTTGGAGCACTGTGCTCCGGCTTTGGAGACTCGGCTTATTGTCACACTGAGAGCCAGGGATTCCCGGAGCTTTTCCAAGAGAGTTTATCCTTCAGGAGACAGTCAGGGAGAAAACTCACAGAGACTCAGTCCTGGCAGGAAATACATCTGGGATCGCAGGGAAGGCGATGGAAATAAATGGGCCGCCAGCTCTCTTGGGCATCCAGATCGCTCATACACCTGGATCACCTTTAATTTTCTTTCTCCTCTTCCTTCTACAAAGTAATCTTCAGAAACTCTACAAGCAAATGGTGTGGGAAGCCAAAGTCCATCTGGAGAATTAAGTGTCCCTAGGAAGAAGAAAAAAAAGTACAGGATGAAGTGGGCAAACTGAGGATGGCAGGCTTTGGATGGCTGGGAGGGGCAGCAGATCCATTCTCCAAGAAGTGTGTTGCTTATCACCTGCTGTGCTTATCAGTCTCCTCTTTCCTGCGCTGTGTGTCTGGTGGTGTGTGTGCACACAACAGTGGGTGTGTGGCAGGTGGGCACATGGCAATGGGCATGCAGCAGAGGCAGGGGCAGCAAGTTTTGTTCTGCCTCTAATGGCAAAACATCCAGGGCCGGCCCTATGGTTAACACACACAACCTGGGGCTGATGATGATGATGATGATGATAATATAATATAATATATGATTTATACCCCACCCATCTGGCTGGATTTCCCCAGCCACTCTGGGTGGCTCCCAACAGAATATTAAACACACAATAAAACATCAAACATTAAAAACTTCCCTAAATAGGGCTGCCTTCAGATGTCTTCTAAACGTCAGATAGTTGTTTATTTCCTTGACATCTGATGGGAGGGCATTCCAAAGGGCAGGCGCCACCACCGAGAAGGCCCTCTGTCTGGTTCCCTGTAACCTCACTTCTTGCAGTGAGGGAACCGCCCTCGGCACTGGACCTCAGTGTCCAGGCTGAACAATGGGGGTGGAGATGCTCCTTCAGGTATACTGGGCCAAGGCACTTTTGACACACTTGGACTATGAATCTGGTATGGCCAGTATACTTGATTATGCAATATTGGCTCAGGAATCTGTCTTCCAAATAAAATCAACCCTTTTATCAGTGCCCTGGGTTTTCAACTGCTATGGAAGGGCTAAGCACAAAATATTTTTGCTCTTTGGTCACTGTCATAGAGCTGGGAGATATATAAGCCCCAATACGTCAAGCTGTACTTGCCTTTTTGGTTACTATCTCAGGATCAATGATGTTGAAATGGTAGAGTCCTTTGCTGTTCAACAGGGAACTTACACCCCTCTCGAATCCTGTGAAACCAAATTGAACCAGATTTGTCTAATGTCACAGTAATAACCAAGCATGGGTAAGCAATGGGTAAGTACCGTAGTGGTGGTTGTTTTTGGCGGGGAAGTTTTCTGGGACTGATGCCAACATTTATTACATTGCACCTGCCTCCCATGAAGCTTGTGCAACATAATGAGGCAAAAAGTCATTCTCTGCTGAGATGTATATAATTTAGGCCCTAGCCTGCCTTTTTATTGTAATTTGTTTTAAAATAAACTAATTTTAAGATAGTATTTTAAAATTCCTGCCCTAGGATCTTATGGTGAATGGTGGGTAAGAAATGGAATTGCCACCACCATTACCATTTAGTTTTACAGAAGTGGCGTCCCCTTTTGGGGAAGGCTGTAGCTCAGGGGTAGAGCCTCTGCTTGGCATGCAGAAGGCCCCAGGTTCAATCCCCAGCACCTCCAGGAAGGGCTGAGAGAAACACTGTTCTGGAAACCCTGGAGAGCTGCTGCGAATCATTGCGGACAGTTCTGAGCTAGATGGGCCAATTGATCTGACTCAATATAAGGAAGCTTCCTCTGTTCTGGCCAGATGTGCCAGGTCATAACTGAGTGGAAGGCAGGGGAGAATCTACTATGAAACTAAGTAAACTTAATCTTCAGGGCCCCTAATCCTGGAAGGACCCCAGAAGTGACTTTAGACCACATTGCTTTTTTTAAAAAAATGGATCTAGTAGACGCAGTTGGAGTCACACGACTCAAAATTGATTATTTTGTTATTGTATATATTTCAACAATCCCAAAGTTTGGGAGTCAGTAGCACAGATGTTACTGAAGAAGAGAACAATGGTTTTCTAGACCTCACTGCTAGTTGTGAAGAGACCCCCGTAACAGGTCAAGCTTCAGGGCCCCTGAAATGTAGGTCTGCCACTGGGGCAAGGGCACATGCTTTGTGTGCGCAAGGTTTCAGTTTCAGTCACTGACATCGCCATATAGGGCATGAGAAGAGCCTGCCCCTCTTTTCCCAGGGAAAACCTGCTCTTTAGTGTTAAATCAGAGCAAACATCCATCTGGAGAAAACCCGAATTACCATTTGCTCTGATTAAGCGCTAAAGAGCAGTTTCCCTCAGGGGAAAGCAGCAAGACAAGAGGAAGTGTGGAGAAGCCATCTGTGTTCAGACAGGAGATCTCAGAAATCCAGCAACAGGGGTATGTTGTTGGCTCAAAAGCCTGCAACGTGGGGTTTTTTAAAAGAGCCCTGGGAAGTCACTTCTGAGCCAAGCTCCACTGAAGTGAATTTCCTCACCAACACACTTGTTTTACCTTCCTGCCACTAAGGAATCAGAGCTGCCACTGACACTTAGCAAATAAACTCACTTGATACCACTTCTGGGATCCCAGCAACTAAGACAATTTTCTCCAAAATGTGCTTTAGAGTTTCATCATTCTGAAATGAAAACGTTGCAAGCAAATTCATTAATTGCAGAAGTCTTTCACCTTGTTATTACTAGTTCATTATTTCTACCCCTGTCATTGATGTATGTGGCATTTTACAACATGCTGCCTGGGGCTGATGGAAGCTGTACCCCAAAATATTTGGGGTACAGACTTGGGAAGGGTGGACCAACAATTGATTGTAGATAGTGGACGGTGCAACCCTATGCTTTTTTAAAATATAAGTATAAGCATATCCTTAATGAAGCTTTCTGTTAATTATACAAACAAAACATAATACAGTAACTGAAACAAAATATGATTTGCGCTTCTGCAAAAGGCTTTGTGCTGTGGGGCTTGCAAATATCTCCCAATGCTTCAATCCCTGGACAAATTTGGTTGTTAAAGCAGAATATTGTTTTACGGTGCCAAGCTGAGCTTATCTTGAGTGAGCCCCTGTCCAATTTTCCTGGCAGCATAAGGCAAAAGAATTGTGACACTTGCTTTGAAATGCTAAAACCCTTCCCATATATTCTTTCAGCAATTCTCACAACAACCCTGCCAGGTTGGACAGTGCTCTCTCGGTATTTATGTTAGTACTGATGCTACTGCAACATCTTTGGAGGATAGATTCACTGGCACATCCAGGGAATATTTGACAGGGATTCGTGGAGCAAAAATTAGCCTTGTGGAAGGGGGAAGATTAGTTTCAGGTCAACTCTTTAAGCTCAGAGGCATGAATGCTGGATACTCACCACAGCTATATCCGCGGCACGCTTAAGCTTTTTGATCTCTGTCCTGTAGGGAAATAAGAAGCCAAGTGTGAGCAGGTACCTCTCCCAGCCCCTTTTACATACCCAGAAACTCTTGTGGCAGAGCCACACCCATTCATTTAAAGCACATGACTTCCCCAAAGAATCCAGAGAACTACAGTAGCCACAGACCCACAGTTCCCAGTACCCTTAACAAGCCTCAGTTCGCAGGCTTTTTTGGGGGGGGGAGGTCGAATGCTTTAAATGTGCATTGGGTATACTTTCAATGCATGGTGTGGATCTCCCTTAGATGCTTCCATGTGGCTTGTTTATTCAGCTTTCTTTTTTTGTGAGGGGGTTATGCACCCTTATGTCAAACAATTGTTATTCCAGGCTTCCCAGGCCATTTCCCTGGCACTTCTCTCATCACAAAAGGTCTGCTTTTGGGGTTGCCAAAACCGTCTTTAATTGTGGGACCTGAGTTTGCCAGTATGTGATTGAATCCCACCTCAAAACAGTGACCACCTGGAAGCCCCCGTCCTCTCTCTGCACAATGGAAGCGCAATACATACGTGGCCTCGGAGAGATGCAGGTATAGGTTTTTTTGCATATACGAAGCTTGGATTGTGACGGTGACTTCCTGCAGGGAGGGAAAGGCAGAACGGAAAGGTTTGTGAGTGCATTTAAAGAAACATAGAATGCATTAGCAATCATGACTGTATTAGTTACTTTGGTTAAATTAAGGAAATTGCTTCATAAGAGGACAGAGAAACGATGGTAAATTTATTAATAGCTGCTCTTATGTTTATTAGTAAGAATTGTTTGTGGGACAGGGAATAAATCACCTCTCGTGATGAATGGATGATTACAGATTTACAGGAGATATTTTAAAACTGACCTATTAAGTTAGAACACGTCAGACAATCCAACAGCTGATTTATTGAAGAATTTAGGGTTTTTATTACGTGCTGGAGTAATAAAAGTTGAAAGCAGCTGAGAAATCAAGGAGAATTCACAGGGACACTTTTCCCACTGTCCCTCTCCCAGGTGAGATGTTCTCTTTATGGCAGAGCTCCTGAGCTGACTGATCCAGCAGTGCTCTCTTCCTGATGCTCTGAGCCCACCTGCAGCCTCACAGAATTGTAAGGTCATAGCGGAGGAGGAGGAGGAGGAGTTTGGATTTGATATCCCGCTTTTCACTACCCGAAGGAGTCTCAAAGCGGCTCACATTCTCCTTTCCCTTCCTCCCCCACAACAAACACTCTGTGAGGTGAGTGGGGCTGAGAGACTTCAAAGAAGTGTGACTAGCCCAAGGTCACCCAGCAGCTGCATGTGGAGGAGCGGAGACGCGAACCCGGTTCCCCAGATTACGTGTCTACCGCTCTTAACCACTACACCACACTGGCTCTCAAGAGCGCCATGCAAGAGCATCTGCTTTGCACCCAAGAAGTCCCAGGTTAAATTTACAGCACCTCCAAGTAGGACAAGGGAGATTTTTCCGGAAACCCCAGAGAGCTGGATAGACCAAGGGTTTGGCTCTGGATAAGGCAGCTTCCTATGTTCCACGACCCCCACTTTGTTCCACATCACATCTGCTTGCGAATGGTGGCTGATTTGTGACCAGTGGGCCTTTGGCTCCTGTCTCCAAAATGCAAACTGCCAATTCACTCACCTTTTCAGAATACAAAGCTACAGAGGGGGGACCTTCGCCTTGCAGAGGAACACTGAGCTCCACAGCCACAGATGACTTCACAATGGTTCCTTCGGGCTGGAGGATAATCTGAGGAGGGTCAAGGCTCCACACCTTAGCCAGGGAGTCGTTGTAGGAGGCACCCCGAAAAATCTAGGGGGCATAAAGAAGGATATAGTGTGGCTACTGATGCCAAGCAACAGAGCTTGATTTTTGAAAAGAGGAAGAATCAGTCTTGGAAATAGTTCAGGCAATATCCAGGTACCATGTGTTACCTATTCGTCAAATGATAGGTTGGGATTTGGTCAAAAGTTACCTTTTGCACAATCTCCTGTTGAGTTTTCAGCTCTTCAATTTCAAACATTTCCTTTAAGAAAGACACAAAAGACGAAAGAGGAAAATGTACTTTTATTCCCTAGCATCATAGAACTGTAGGGTCGGAAAGGGTGCAAAGGGCAATCTAGTTCAAGCCCTGCAGTGTAGGAATCACAGCAGTTCTGATGTACTAAGTTCTACTTCTATGCATGGAATCACCACCACCACCACCACCAGGGTAGGTTACGGCAATGTATCAAAATACAAGATTAAAATCGGTGAAAACAATATGCAATCACGAATTGGGTGGGTACACACACACACACACACACACACATACGGAAAGCTCAAGGTGAAAAGGTGAATCTTCCATCATAGAACAAAAGAAACAATGAATGTGTCCAATGCACATCCATAAAAAGGGAAATTCACATAAGCACAAGAGGAAATTGTATGTTGTCTTACACATGTGGAATAACATATATAGAAGGTTGGGTGGGAGAAGCAATGAGTTGAATGAACTTTTGTTTGTTTCCTCTGCCCTCCTTAAAAGGGAGCCCCTTTTGAGCACTTTTAAGTACAGTATCTAGATTTGAGCCGGCAAAAGGGACTAAATCGGCAACCTGGGTGATTAGAGGCAGCAACTGACCCCAAGCACCACCACCTGACCAAGAAGGGAACTACAGGGTGGTCATCCACACTAGCAAGAGAGACCCTGATAGGCCAGAGTGGGTCAGGCGCTGTGCCCTGAATCCCACCCACCCCCCGCCCCCCTATAAAAAGCTCCCTGGCCCAATCAACTGGGTGAAACTGGTGCTTCTTGCTAGCAGCAGATGACCATGCCTTGCCATCTGAACCCCACAACTGAAGCCAAGTCAAATGGCCACCTGGAAAAGTTACCTTTAATTTTTCCCCTGTGAGTGTTAACTCCAGGCGCTTATCTAGAAAAGCTGCCAAGGCCAGAGAATTGAGGACTTGGTCTGAAAACCAGAAATAGACCATTTTGGAATCAGTCAGCAGAGACGGTGTGAAGGCAGAGTCATGGAAGATGCCTGAATGGTTCCGGTACACGACAAGGCCCTTTCAAGAGAAGAAAATGTGAGTGGGCTTTATGAACTGAAAACCAACTGCAGGTGTTCCTTGTGTACCTCTGAGGATAGGGGGCCACTTCTTACAGAGAGGCAGGGCTCCTCCAGACTGGAGTTTCTCTACAACAGTTCACTGACACAACATTAGCGCATTAGCAGTGGATTCATTCTGGACCCTCCACACATCATTTTGCTGTATTCGGTCTTCTGCGATACTTCCCCAGTGTAACAGCATCATTACCATCTGGAGGGGTAACTCCAGTGCTATAGAGCAACAAAAACGGGGGACACACAACCCACAACATTTGCAGTACAAAAAGTTTTGTGCTTTCAGCAGAAGGTGATGGGACAGGCGCTGAACTGGTATGCCCCCCAAAAAACGTTTGTAAGTGCAAAAGGGTTGTTGAAATGTGGGAATCACACATAAACACCTTGATGTCTGGAGGAACCGACAATCTCCACGTAGGAAAATGCATCCAACACATTTGCTGGGTGTTTGGAAATTAAAAAAATAAATTAAAAAAACAAGACACTTCAATACCACGCAAGAACAAAAATATAAAGAAGAACAGCAGAGGTGAATGCAAACTGAAATTAAGCATACACAAAGTACAAACCCTCCCTTTCGTCGCACCCTGTGGGCAATCTTGGCAACAACTGTTCCTTCTTCACCTGGTATTTAATTTAGAAAAATCACATAGCATGACTGCTAATCACCTCATTAACATCCCATGTAGTTAGAGGCCCCAGGGATGACGCTTCATGCAAGTGATGAAGTAGCAGACAATAGTCCAGGAAAGCTTCTGCCATAATAAATATGTTTGTTGTAAAGAAACTTTGCTGCTGTTGTCATATTGGGTGGTGACAAGACCAGCCTAATATATTTTGGCACCTGAGGCAAACCACAAAATGGTCTCCCCCCCGCCCCGACCAGGGAAGAGGGGGTGAGTGAATATCGACACCAGGAACAAGAGGGAAATAAATATCTAGATCGGGATCTGCTGCCCCTATGGACCCTGCCACCTTTGGCAGTTGCCTCACCTGGCCCCATGGGTGGGCCAGCCTGGTTGGTAGAAACACCAGGACCTCTGCTGAAGGGGCCATTGTACACAGAAGGGCACTAGGAGAATGACGAGTTCAGATTTGTAGGATGGAATCATTCACCTTCTACAGGAATTGCATGAAACTCCTGCATTTTTGTGACTGAGAAGAAGGCTAGAGGCATTAGACCGCAGGTGGGAATCGCAGTCCTAGACGACAAATGTGGCCCTCTAGGTTTCTCTGTCTGGCTTGGTAGGGAGGTCTCTGCTAAGCCACACCCCTCAGTGGCTCTCCTCCAGGACTTCTGCCTCGCCAGGATGTGCCTTTCCACTGCAATCCTCCCTCTCGCTTGCCTCAATGGAGGGCAGACAGGCGTACGTGTAGAAACCTCTGATATCCATTGCTCCACCTACTGTTACCTCTGGCCCTGCTCATCTTAGTCCTCAGTTGTGTTTTATTTTAAAACGAGCAGTTAAGTTCCATTAGTAGCAGCATCTGTCCTTAACTGGAAGCCTAAGAACACCTCTAGTCAACACTCACACCCTTACATTGAAAGCACATGGCCTTTCCCCTCCCCTCCCCAAGAATTATGGGAACTCATTTTATCCCTCAGAACTACACTTCTCAACCCTCTTAACTACTGTTCTCAGGGTTCTTGAGGGAAGCCATTGTGTGGAGGTGACCAGGCTCTCACCTGCAGCAACTATAAAGAGGCCAGCTTTGCTTCATCAACAATTGCCCTTTCCTTCACACAGGGAAGTTTATTTTGTGGGGATTGCCTTACCTTGTGGTGCGATTCTATGTAATTTGCTTTGATTGCCGGAGATGAGGTCACAGAAATATCTACTCCGATATCCCCATCTTTAAGGAAGTTGGCTGCCACAAAATTAAAGAGTGTGGTTTTAGAACATGTTGAGGAGCCTGCTAAATAAGAGCCATGGCCCATCTAGTCCAGCATCCTGGTCTCATGGTGGCCAACCAGGTGCCTGTTGGAAACCCGCAAGCAGGTCCCAAGCGCAAGAGCCCTCTCCACTCCTCCTGCGGTTTTCAGCAACTGAAATTTGGAAGCATTGCTGCCTCCAACCGTGGAGGCAGAGCACAGCCATCTTGGCTAGTAGCCACTGGTAGCCTCTTCCTCCATGAATTGGTCTCATCCTCTTTTCAAGCCATCCAGGTCGGTTGCCATCACTGCCTCCTGAAGGAGGGAGTTCCACAGTTTAACTATGTTGAGCTGCATGAAGAAGTCTTCCTTTTATCTGTCCTAAATCAGCTTCATTTGATGTCCCCAAGTTCCAGTGTTGTGAGAAAGGGAGAAAAACTATTCCCTAGCCACTTTCCCCCATGTCATACATAATGTCATAAACTTCTATCATGTCGCCTCTTCTCTAAACTAGAAAGTCCCAAATGCTGCAACCTTCCTTCATAGGGAAGTTGCTCCATCCCTTGGTCGTTTTGACCTAAACGTCATATTTTTGGCCATGTTTTGGAGCCATGGGGTTGTACTTGGTGAGGGCATTTCCTCGTGTTCAAGCAAAGCATGACCCAAATGGATCTTATCCCCTGCAGGATACTCCCGCAAGTCTTTTAGAAATATAATATTCCATTTTTTACATGGCCAGTGGGCCTTAAAATTAGGCTTCCAGGGAGATTCGGCAGGCAGTGGGATCTGTCCCAGCCAACCCTGATACTTTACTTTTTTAACTTCTAGCTAAGGACATTTGAAATCCAGCTGGGTGCAGATGCCAAGAGTGTGGACTGCAGACCCTCACAAACATCAGAATTTAGCAACGTAGCCCTGAAGACTATAGCAGCAGACTACAGTGGTGCCTCGCAAGACGAAATTAATTCGTTCCGCAAGACTCTTCGTCTTGCGGAAATTTCGTCTTGCGAGGCACCTTTTCCCATAGGAACGCATTAAAATTTAATTAATGCGTTCCTATGGGAAAAAAGTCCGGGGGCCCCTCCCGACCGGCACCGGAGCCAAGCCAAGCCGCGTTTTAAGACTGCAGTGAGCGAACAGCAGCACTGCTGTTCGCTCGCTTCAGTCTTAAAACGCAGCTCCGCGGCTCCGGGAGGGAGGGAGGGGGCCGTGGGATGATGCCCGACATCGGGCATGATGCCACGGCCCCCTCCCGACCGGCACCGGAGCTCCGCGGTGCTGTGTTTTAAGACTGCAGCGATCGCTGCAGTCTTAAAACGCAGCTCCGCGGCTCCGGGAGGGAGGGAGAGGGCCGTGGGATGATGCCCGACATTGGGCACGATCCCACGGCCCCCTCCCGACCGGCACCGGAGCTCCGCGGTGCTGTGTTTTAAGACTGCAGCGATCGCTGCAGTCTTAAAACGCAGCTCCGCGGCTCCGGGAGGGAGGGAGAGGGCCGTGGGATGATGCCCGACATTGGGCACGATCCCACGGCCCCCTCCCGACCGGCACCGGAGCTCCGCGGTGCTGTGTTTTAAGACTGCAGCGATCGCTGCAGTCTTAAAATGCAGCTCCGCGGCTCCGGGAGGGAGGGAGGGGGCCGTGGCATCATGCCCGACATCGGGCATGATGCCACGGCCCCCTCCCGACCGGCACCGGAGCTCCGCGGTGCTGTGTTTTAAGACTGCAGCGATCGCTGCAGTCTTAAAACGCAGCTCCGCGGCTCCGGGAGGGAGGGAGAGGGCCGTGGGATGATGCCCGACATTGGGCACGATCCCACGGCCCCCTCCCGACCGGCACCGGAGCTCCGCGCCGCCGAGTTTTAAGACTGCAACAATCGTTGCAGTCTTAAAACGCAGCGGCGGGGCTCCGGGAAGGAGGGAGAGGGCCGTGGGATGATGCCCGACATTGGGCACGATCCCACGGCCCCCTCCCGACCGGCACCGGAGCTCCGCGCCGCCGAGTTTTAAGACTGCAACGATCGTTGCAGTCTTAAAACGCAGCGGCGGGGCTCCGGGAAGGAGGGAGAGGGCCGTGGGATGATGCCCGACATTGGGCACGATCCCACGGCCCCCTCCCGACCGGCAGCGGAGCTTACCCTTTCGCTGCGGTCGGGAGGGATGTTGTCCGCGTCTGCCATTTTGGATCGACTGCGCATGCACAGTCGATCCAAAATGGCGGACGCGGACATCACCCCTCCCGACCAGAGCGAAAAGGTAAGCCAGCTTACAGTGGTACCTCGCCAGACGAATTCGTCTTGCGAAAAACAGGCATAGACGAATTCGTCTTGCGAGTCAACTAAAAACACGCAAAACCCTTTCGTTTTGCGAGTTTTTCGTCTAGCGAGGCATTCGTCTTGCGGGGTATCACTGTATATCGACCATGTGAGTCTGTTATATAAATGGAGAAGTAAGAGCTTTTAATAATAATTTTAAAAAATGGAACAGCAACAAAAGTGACTGGAGATTTACCTGATGTCTCATGCACATAATCTGCCAGCAGCTGAGAAATAAAGTTAATTTCTTTACACACCTGTAAAAGAGGAAAAGAGATGTTCAAACATATGTTTGGGGAAAGACTGTAGCTCATTATTGGAGCAACAAACAGATGATCCCAGGTACAGTCTCTGGCATCTCTTGCTAGGACTAGGAGAGACCCCTACCTGAAATCCTGGAGAGCTGCTGCCAGTCAGTGTAAGTAGTACTAAGCTAGATACTAAGCTAGATGGTCTAGCTCAGTATAAGGCAGTTTCCTAGATGGTTCACAGATGGATGTGTGAAGCTGCACCATTGAATAGTATTCCATGAGTTGAGATGGAGGAGGAATTAAATTCAGTTCACATCTAAACACAAATTTATGAATTCACGCTTTCCAAAACAACATGCAAAGTGAAACGCAAACAGCCTCCAAAATTCACACTTCTCAAGATTTTGCAATGCAGTTCTCCCATCAATGTGTGCAAAAAATGCAATGCTATGTTAAAATGCATATTTTTGTGAAAATCACCTGGAAATACATCCCTAGTTTAAAAGGAGGCTGAGGCAGAGACTGCAGTCTGCGAGGAAACAGCACTTCTTTTGTTGTTTCCCAGGGACTTAAAAGCTGAACCCTGAGTCACTTTTTAAAAGGAAAGCCAGATAAATGATTGCTTCTTTAAGGTCATGTAAATTAGGTCTTTCCATATCTTCATTTGCCACAGTGCAGCCTAATTAATCAATTGCCCAGCATGCATGACATTTAACAGACACTATCAGTCCTGTGTCAATTACCCTTCCATGTCTCTTACCTGGTTTTTGAGAACGAGCTTCAAGGTAAATGAGATGAAGTTTGTAAAAAGCTGTTTTATCCATCCTGGGCTGCATGGAGAAAGACTGGATGTGAGCTCAAGAAGTTGATTATTACAACTCATTTGGATTTGGATTTTTTTGTCCTACTATATCTTATGGGCTCTAAGTGAGAAAATCTAAACATAAAATCCAAATGCAAAGGTGATCAAAATGCTAACAATCAAGAGCACCTTTCACCTTAAAGCTTCCAAAGCCTGGAGATTAGAAGTCAGGGCAAGCAAGTAAGCCTTGCAAAGCACAACCTGCTCTACCATTAGGCAAAGTGAGGCACCTGCCTCAGGTGACAGAAGCTGTGGGGCTGGGGTGGCAGGCCCTCGACTGTTCCTCATAAGCCACCTCCCAACCATTCCGCTGCCCGTGAGACACAACCTGGCCTGCCCCACTTAACTAGCCTGCTGCCTCGGGTGTGGTGGTGAATGCGGGCCCATCAATAGTGTTGAGGTCAGACCCTCAACTGTCAGTCCAGTGGACTTCTGGATGTGGGATTGGGAGGGGCCGCCATCTTGTACTTTGCTCCGGGCAGGAAAATGTATTAGGCTGCCCTTCTTAATAAGGTTTATCTTAAAAGATACTCAAGGTCAAACTTGACATACTGCCAAACACAAAAAATTAGAACATCTCTCTGTTTTTGTTTTCAAGCAGCAAATGTGGAACCCTCAATTCTGAGGCAGAATTTCAGTCAGGACCAGCCTGTAAGTGTGAAACCTCCCCTTCCCATGCAACGGGATCATAAAGAAAATGCCCCTCTCGTGGGATGTAACATCACTGTAGCAGTCAAATACACCATTTCCTGTTTGCCCAGAGTGGACACACAGGGGGATGTTACTCCAGCAAGGAGGACTTCCTGTCACACCAGTCTGAAGCATCCTCCCCCTGCGTGTGACCAGGTAGATGGGTGTGACCCTGTGCGACCCTGTAATAGGGCCAGTCACACAGCCATCTTCCTCTTTTGCTGCTCTCTTCTGATACTGATACTGATGCTATTTTGCTGTGTGCTGGCTCTCAGCCAGCAGCACATGGGCTCATTCCCATATGGGATGAACTCAAACTCTCTTCTGTAACTTCAAGCTAAAGTCTGCCTTCAGGGAACCTACTGTGAACTGAATGTAAGTAAACTTCTTATCATTACTTTTAAGAAAGGATTGTTGTGTCTTTATTCTTTTTAAGCAGGAACAAATGGGATTTACCAGGAACAAATCCAATCTAGACAAGCCAGATTGGATAGCTTAAGTAAAGAGATTCAAACGCATCTACCATCTAGCTTCCTGTAATATAGTGGGGAATGTACTCTTCTACTGACTGACCAACATAAGTGAGGAAGGATAATATTTAAGCAATATATCCTCTCCTACTGTCCACAACATTCCCACACCTCCTGCACAGGTTATTAATTGGAGCTAACTCCCAATGATGTGCTTAACCTTATGGGAAGTTTGGCTTTTAGGCTTCTGATTTCATGGGTCAGCAAAATGGGAGGTTGATAGTGGCAAAGCAGCTACATAAGAATACATAAGGAAAGACTGTAGCTTGGTGACAGAGCACACCAGAAGGTCCCAGATTCAATCCCCAGGGTAGGGCTGGGAGAGAACCCTGCTTGAAACACTTTGGCTGCTGATCAATGTGGACAGCACTGAGCTTGATGGACCAATGGTCTGGCTCAGTATAAGACAGTTTCTTATGTCTCTAGCCTGATGAATATGGGAGTCCTTCAAGTGAAAGGCAGGCACTACTAAACCCTGGTGCGGATTTCAAATAATGAAGCGTACTCTTTGTCTCCTTGTAGATGCAGGGCCAGCTTGTGGAAAGTCAGGTAACAGTCCGAGGTGTCCACTATCACACGCCCCTCGTCCGACGCTGTCCAATAGAGAAGCAAATGCCTCAAGTTATTAGGAACCAGGAGTCAGTTGGGTACTCGCTTCCCTAGTTTCCCCCAGTTTTCCAGGAAGGGAGTAATAAACCAGAGATAATAAACCAGACTTTACATCACAGGAGAAACTGGCTTTCTTTATTTAACCCCTCCCCCTGAATCTCATCTCAAGGAGACACCCACCTGCTGCCTCTTGCGTATATTAAGCCCTCGTTCGTACCAGTCTCAATAGCCAAGGATATTCCACAACTACTTACACAATTTAACGTTTATCTGCAGATCAATGGATGACTCTATTTCGAAGTCAATAGAATGGATGAGCTTCACCCTGTGACAATATTTTTAACAATGATAATCACCGAACAGCAACATCTGTTGCAGATATGCTCTCAGATAGAATGTCAGTGTGATATTTTGGGAACATGTGGAACACAGGTAGAGTTAACCAGGAAGGATGGCGTTTTTGGAACAGAGCACATGCGCTGCTGCACACCTTAGGCTCTGTGTCAGCCAATGTTGTGCTGTTTGGATGTGATGCAGTCGGGGGTTGTGTGGTAAATGCAAAGCTGGTATTTCCATTTTCACACCCGCATCACACACACCCCCCTGATTGGGACCAAACTGGCAGGTGTGGACTTCTCTGGAAATACTCACAGCCAGCCACCCATGTAGCCATAGCTGAGGGTTCCTTGGAAGGAAGCAGAAACATTCTGAATTCCGATGTTGATGGCGTCGTCCTCCTTGAGGTCAACTGTGGTGTTTTCTATAGTCAGTTGTCCAATATGGATGCTGCAGAAGGGAAGCAAAGAATGGCCGGCTTAGTACAATTGAAGCAGGCTGGGCTCTTTGGCTGGAAGGGGCACATAGACACCCCCAGGTCCCTTTGGGATCAGATGCCCTCACTGACCACATCCAAGCCCTCCCATTGCTAGCATAATCCTGCATGGTAGCTTTACCGTGTGGTAGCTTTGTGGGTCGCACACAACACAACACATCACATACGGAAGTGACACAGTCATTGTCTAGAGTCCTGCACATCTTATCGTAGCCTTTGGCATCAGCCTTCCCTGAGCTTCCAGATGTTTTGGACTGCAGCTCCCATCAGCCCCAGCTAGCAAAGAAGCGCTTCTGCTTCCGAGTGTCACATTCCTCCAAGTGTTTGCCTCCTGCATTTGGTGAGCTTTCTCTTCCCTAGAGGCACCCCTCCCCCCATGTCACTCTTCCAGGACAGGCTGCTCTGCTCAATCCAGAAATTAATAATCAAATAAGTCAAAATGTGAATAGGTGGGGCTGAGGCTATTGCACCTTCTCTTCCAGCAAAGCAACCAGCTCACACTTGGCACATTTCTTTTCTCTCTCCCTTTAAAAAAGAAAATATATATGTGTTGCATTGAATTTCAGTAAACATATATTAAAGGCAAACAAAATGTGGAGTACCATCATTCAACCACATAATAGACATGTTTTCAGTATGCGGTACAGTGGTACCTCTGGTTAAGAACTTAATTTGTTCTGGAGGTCCGTTCTTAACCTGAAACTGTTCTTAACCTGAGGTACCACTTTAGCTAATGGGGCCTCCCGCTGCTGCCACCGCCGCACAATTTCTGTTCTCATCCTGAAGCAAAGTTCTTAACCCGAGGTACTATTTCTGGGTTAGCAGAGTGCCTGTAACCTAAAGTACCACTGTACTAAAATAGATTAAGAGACAAAATCTCTCCATAAGAGTAGTTGTGTTGCAGGTGGTTTAATTGTGAATGTAGATTTATTGGCATAGGAAATGAACAGAAACCAGGTAGCACCAAAGGGGTTTTGTTTTGTTTTGTTTTGTTTTGTTTTGTTTTGTTGTAGCTTGATCACTTACCTCTATGCCATGCTGTGTTAAATATCCTGTTAAAGCTACCTCCCAAATCATAGCAAGCCAATTTTGTAAAGGCAGACTTGAACAGTTTTCCATTTGGCACCAGTTCCCATCCTTCAGCAGCTAGTAAAATGCTACCAGGTATTTGTGCATGAAGGAGATTGGGGACCCATTTCTTTCTCCTTTTTTTACTATCCATTTGTATGAGGTGCTGCTGCTGTTGTGATCCAAACCATGGGCTCAAACCTAGTAGCTGAAGACCAACGAGGAGCAGATGGGATAGGCCTCTGCTTGAGGAACTGGAGGGCTGCTGCCAGTTGGAATATACAGCACTGTTATCTGGCAAATAGTCTGACCTGGGATATGGTGCAGCAACTTTTTAAGAGCCCTATTTTAAGGCAAGGTGAAGGCTGGCAGAGAAATTGGACCTAGTTCATATTTAAAGGCAAATCTACCCAATGTGCACTTTCTGAAACAAGATGCAAACCAAAACCAGACCCATCCTTCAGAATTTGCAGTTCTACAAATTTTGCAATACTGTACAGTTCTCCAAACAAATAGTGAGAGCAAAAATCCATACACAAGCACACACAACTGCACATTTTAGTGAAAATAACGTACAAAAATGCATTTTAATATAAAAGTGCTGCATGATAAAATGCATAAGAGCTGATTTCTGATTTTAACATTTTAAATGGTTTTCATGGTATTATTTTACATATAATTGTTATAAACAGCTCTGTCCCCACCCGCAAAATAGTGGTATTCTGTCTTGTTCACACCACACCTGGAGTACTGCGTCCAGTTCTGGGAGTGGGCACCATAATTTAAGAAGGATATTATAAGCTGGAACATGTGCAGAGGAGGTGACCAAGTTGATCATGGGTCTGGAAACTAAGCCTTATGAGGAGCGCTTGAAGGAGCTGGGTATGTTTAGGCTGGAAAAGAGGAGACTGAGAGGAGATATGATAGCCATCTTCAAATACCTTAAGGGCTATCACATGGAAGATGGAACAAACTTGTTTTCTCCTGTTCTGGAGGGCAGGACACAAACCAATGGCTTCAAGTCACAAGAAAAGTTATACAGACTAAACGTCAGGAAGAACGTTTTGACAGTAAGAGCTGTTCGACAGCGGAACAGACTCCCATTGACAGGTGGTGGACTCTCCTTCCTTGGATGTTTCTAAGCAGAGGCTGGATAGGCATCTGTATTGTATGATCTAATTAAGATCTCTGCATTGCAGGGGGTTGGACTAGATGACCCTGGGGTCCCTTCCAACTCTACAATTCTATTATTTAAATCACTTTAATAAAAAAATTACATTTGGAAAAAAATATTTGCAAAATACGTATGCTAGGCAAGTGTGTGTATAAAACATTTGTTTTAAGAGAATCACACTAAAATGTTGACAAATAATCATAAGGACTTTTTTTATTTAAAAAAATGGCATACAGGTGCAGCTATGTGGAGAACTGAACTTGAGACTAGGAAAATGAGCAACTCAGCAAAACGGAGCTAAACAGGTTTGCGATGGGAGAGATATAAATAAGGGAGATTAAGTAGAGCCACACTTACTTTTTCAATCCATAGGCAATCTTCCCAAGAAACCGCATAGACTTCTCCCCCTTGATGTCTGGGTAGTCTGCATGCTGGAAGGCTGTCTGTATGATGTGAGCAGTTTTCTCATTGACTGCCAAGAGAGGATGAGATCACAGCTGTGAGGGACAACGGCGCTATCAGTAGAACTGAATCCACCCCACAATTCAGCGCCAGCATGCCAGACCTAACACTGTGCCTCCAGAGATGCCTGGGGCCAGTGAGAGTCAAAACATCTGGAGGGCAGCAGATTGGGGACAGCTGCTCTTTAGCAAGAGCAAAGGTAACTAAACGACTTACGCACTAGTACAGCGGGCTTCGTCATTCGGAAGACAACACCTGTGTCCCTGAAAGACGATGGCTCAGCACTGCAAGCCAATGAGTTGCTGAGCAGACTCACTAACATAATCAGGATTCTTGCCATCCTTTTCTGATACTTGCCAAAGCCAGAGTTGCAGATCCCAAGAGCGACTGCCTTCCACTGTCCCCACCAGAAAGGTAGCTGCCTCCCTTGTACTCCCCATGGCTCTACTCCTCCTCAGGCAGGACATGACCCACTTCCTTGCTCCAGACCAGCCTCTTTGGTTTCCTCGTGTTCTTGCAGTCCACTTAACCCCCGCAGAACCATGACTTTGCCTGTCCAGAGACATCTGGAGCTGAATGTGAATTAACTAAAATCTGTGCAAGGGCAGATCCACCACATACATTTAAAAGCACATCCAACACACATAGAGAGCATGTGACTTTCCCCAAAGAATCCTTAAGGGTGCTAGGAATGATAGCTCTGTAGGAGGGAACTACAGCTCCCAGGATTCTTTGTACTTAAGTATTTGTACTTAAGTATTGCCCAAGTCTCTACTTTACAGCAGGCTCCAGAGGTTTTGGATGTCAACTCCCCTCAGCCCAACATGCTGGCTGCTGCTGATGCGAGTTATAGCCCCAAACATCTGGAGGGCACCGTGTTGGGGAAGCCAAACACTCTGTTCTCTCAGTGGCCAACCAGATCTCTCAATGGGAAGCCCCTAAAACAGGCACAAAGGTTGTCAATTTCCTTCTTAAATTGTGGTTCGTGTAACATCTGTTTGTGCATGTTATGCTATGGTTTATTTATTTACTGTTTTCTGGTCCAAGGGCCCACAAAGTCATGGACAACATATTAAAACAAAAGTAAAATACAACAAAAGTCCAATGTATAGAATAGATGAATCAAAATAACACACAATGAGAAAATCAGCAGATACCCAGCAATCATATTCCGTGAGCTGCAACTATGCTTTCACCATGGACACAGCTCTCCAGAAATTCACATCCAACTTCAAAGTCAGATGAATTGATTTTCCCACTCATAAAAAGGTAAAGGTAAAGGACCCCTGACAGTTAAGTCCAGTCGCGGATGACTCTGGGGTTGCGGCGCTCATCTCGCTTTACAGGCTGAGGGAGCCGGCGTTTGTCCGCAGACAGTTTTTCCGGGTCATGTGGCCAGCATGACTAAGCCGCTTCTGGTGCAACGGAACACCGAAACCAGAGCAGTGCACAGAAATGCCATTTACGGTACTTTCCCACCAAAGCGGTACCTATATATCTACTTGCACTTTTTTTGGCGTGCTTTTGAATTGCTAGGTTGGCAGGAGCTGGGACCGAGCAACGGGAGCTCAACCCATCATGGGGATTCAAACCACCGACCTTCTGATTGGCAAACCCAAGAGGCTCAGTGGTTTAGACCACAGCGCCACCCGCATCCCTTTCCCACTCATACCCTAAAGCAAACCTATCCACAGCCAGTCGCATCCTGCAGGAGGACCCCAAAGGGTTAATCCTTTGGTGGTAGAAGCCACCCCACTAGGCAGTCAGGGACTGATAGGACTCACAAGACAGTGCGCCAGGAAACCAGGAGAGTGACCCAGGAGAGGGGAACAGTGATTTATGGGCTGTCACACCACTTGCAAGGCAGGAGCTAGGGGAGGAGGGAGAGTCAGGGCTGCCCGGCCAGCATTGAAGGGACTCACCTGCCTTGGTTTGATCCAGCAGCCAGGCTCTTCTATCTGTAAAAATGTTTTCTCCAGTTATTTGAGAACCAGAAGCCTAGAGCAGAGGTCAGCTAAGCAGCCCTAGTTATGGTTCCACCAGTGGATATTGTGTGTCATGTGGGGACGTGGAACAGGGCCTTCTCTGTGGCAGCACCCCAGTTGTGGGATTCCCTCGACTACAACACTAATGGTTACAATACTAATGGGCTTCCCTCAAAGGGTGAAGACTCACCTGTTTCTCAAGTGTTGGAGGCAAAACCTAGTTCAGTTTCATCCTCCTTTACATCCTTATATGGATTGTTACTGTTTTCTTGCTATTTTTAATTGCATTTTATGTATTTTGTTGGTGGTGTTTTATTGTTGTATGCAAACTGTTTTGGGGTCACTTCTGTTGGAAAGCAGAACACTAAATAAATGACACACCATGTGTATTGCTTAGCATTTCTTTCTTGGAAAAAAATCCAATTGGGAACTTCCAGGAATTTCAGCAAGGTGATTTGAAAAAAAGCACTTTCAGTTCCAGCAGAAAAAGGCCTGCACAAGAATAGCCTTATCTCTCTTCCTGCCATCAATGGCTTCTTGACTGCTAACTTGACTGAGAGTTTCAGATTGTCCCTGCTTGGTGTTTATAAATCTGCCACCATCTTCCTGCAAAGCCTTTCCATTGTCCGTAGAGTCCAGGGCATACGAGCTCTCCATGCAGATCCAGCTCCAATTGTTGCTGTATTCTGCTAAGATATCCTGAGTCAAAAGAGGTGAATGACTCCTGGCAACCTTTTACTGGAGAAACTGGCTCCCTCAGGCTTAGCAAAGGGTGGAGGTCGGCGGTTCGAATCCCTGCGATGGGGTGAGCTCTCGTTGCTCAGTCCCTGCTCCTGCCAACCTAGCAGGTCAAAAGCACGTCAAAGTGCAAGTAGATAAATAGGTACCGCTCCGGCGGGAAGGTAAAAGGCGTTTCTGTGCACTGCTCTGGTTCACCAGAAGCGGCTTGTCATGCTGGCCACATGACCCGGAAGCTGTACGCCGGCTCCCTTGGCCAGTAACGCAAGATGAGCACCGCAACCCTAGAGTCAGACACGACTGGACCTAATGGTCAGGGGTCCCTTTACAGTGGAACCTCGTGTTACGTACCATCCTCCTTACGAACGCTTCGGGTAACGAGCTCCGCTAACCCGGAAGTAGATGCTTCTTGTTGCAAACTTGGCCCTAGGATGTGAGCAAAAGTCCCACGCCGGCAGTGCGGTGGCAGCGGGAGTCCCCATTCGTGAAAGCGCACCTCATGTTAAGAACGGTTTCGGGTTAAGAATGGACCTCCGGAACGAATTAAGTTCGTAACCGGAGGTATCTCTGTATTTAACTGAATGATATCTCACTGTAGATATGCAGGCCTTTCCTGGGACAGAGTTTGGGGACTGATGCACTAATCCATGCTAACAAGCTACTGGTAACCCTTGGGTCCAAGTCAAAGAAAAGTTAGGACTCATCTACACTAGTTCTGCTTGTTCTGTGCTTTCTAGCTTTTTCATTTGTCCCGTTGCTTCCCCTGGGGAAACCTGAAATTTACTGCTGAATCAGAACAAAGTCCATCTGGTTTTTGCAGATGGACATTTGTTCCAATTCAGCAGTAAACAGTAAGTTTGCCCAGGGAAAGCGACAGGACAGAAGAGAAACCTCTCTGACCTATGCTGAGAAAGCACAGGACAAGGGCAATGAAACACGGACCAAATGGAAGTGTGGAAGAGCCGTTAAGAGAGACACAACTAAGGGCACCTCGGACTCAATATTGACTTTTGGCAATTAGAAAAGTTACAGGAAGGTCACCAAAAAGTGTGTAATGAATGAACGATTACTGAGAAGTCTCATAATCCCATCCCAATGCAAATTGGCATAAAAAATTGGGATGAGCACTCATTGCTGGACAAACTCTTTGCAAACAAATCTAAATGAATGCTCCATACATACGGTAAGCTTTGGGCAATGAAATCAGGACGAGTGCTCAGTAAACAGACCATATGGAGGAACCCAAAGGCTGTTTTCCTATGCTCATTTCTTTGGTTGTGATAGACTTCGAAGTAAACATGCATAGGATTTCGCTAAAGGTTCTATAGAAGATGGTCATGAGATGTCACAGCAACTGACCTCTCCCATTGATGTATCTTCACCTTGAGTAACTTTAGCTGGATTCCAGCCACTGGCTATAAACTTTGCAGCTTTAAAGATAGCAATAATGCTTTCCAGCATTATCCGTTTTGTTCTGCTTCTGGAAGCAGACATCCCGAGTTGAAAGAGTGAATGGCCTCAGATACCCTTTTCAAGGGTTACTGCCGGACATTCACATCACTAACAAAGGGACCTGGTCTTTCAGTGAATTTGGAGGTTTGAAGAACAGAGTTTACATATGGTCCTTATAATCCCAGGGCAGTTTCTTTTATTCAATGCAGCAAATTCTGTTACGGATTACATTTATTTTACACACACACACACACACACACACACAGAGAGAGAGAGAGAGAGAGAATGTGTGTGTGTGTGTGTGTGTGTGTGTGTGTGTATACACTGTGTATATATGTGTATGTATGCACACACACACACACACACACACACACACATACTGTGTGTGGGAGGGGGGTCACAGAAGAAAGGGCTGGAGGGTAAGATTTCTCATATTGAATACCCACATGGGCAAACATTTGGAGGTCCACTGATTTCAGTGGGAGACAAGCTACCCAACAATTGTGTGGGGTGAGTAACCACATCATGGGTTTTTAAATATAAATTAATAGGTGCATCAGGAGGGTGACTGATTTTCATCAGGACCACAAAGAGAGGCTCCAGCCTGCCTTCTGCAGCTGTGCGCAGTAGTATAGTGGGAAATTCTTAATTGCAAATTCCCTTCATGATCGTCACAACCGCACCCCCTTCTAAGTTTATGAAACCTACTAATATTACTGTACAATCTTATAATTAACCATACTAATAACTGGGGATGCATTGCAACAATCAGTGCAGTTCCCCATGTGTTCCCTTTCAGCCAACACATACTACTGTATTTTGCTGTGTACATATATGGGTAAATGACCTGGAGTGCGCCAATATCTCCTTTCAGAGTGACTTAAGTTGTGCTTTCCTTGTTGCACACTGTTCTCTTGAAATGAAAGCCTCTTGTGTTTCTAGTGTTACCAAAAGCTTAGCTTTGGAGCATACAGAGCAACTCCTCCTCGGTGTTTCCCCCACACATCTTCTCCAGAGTGACCCTAGGAGCCCAACCTCAGCAGCTGGCTCTTTGATTGGCTTTAATCTGCACGAAGGGTAAGAAAGCACCTCAGTGGCTTAAAAACTCCCTCATCGTGCTGACTGGGTGGCACTAGGACTCTGGTGCAAAAACAGTAGCAGGTTTTCAACTCCGTGTGACCCCAGACCGCTATGCCTCTGCCCCTGCAACAATGATGCTTAGGAGAGGAGGAAATATCCCATTGGTTTAAATATCTCATTTCAAAACCAATGGGATTTCATATAGGGATAAAGGTGATGCTTTGGTTTGCTTTCTGATGCAAGTTCACCTAACTTGCACTTCCAAAAACTTTACACAAACCAAAGCACAGCTATCATTCAGAATCTGCTTTTCTCCAAATTTTGCAAGCCAGCTGTATAACCAAAATATGCATTCAAAAATACACATAGTAGGGGAAAGTTTAGATAAAGGTGCCTATATTACTGAAAATGCCATACAAAGGTGCATCATCTCAGAGAAAACTCCTTGCAAGAATGTTTATATTGGGAATGCTGACAAATGTTAATGAGTATTGACTTTAGATGGCTTGTACCCTTTGGTTATTTTGTAACAGATACAACTTGTTCTACTATGTCAAGATGGCTAGACATGGGGCACACCGACCTCCTTGTAGGTCCCCAACTGGGACTCTTGAGTTATCAATCCCTGGGTTTGTTTTTCTGCTCAAAGGCCAGCCATGCAGTTCCCCTCAATGACAATAAAAGCTTCCCCCTGTGCAATTCATTAATCTAAATCACTGGAAGTTAGGCCAATAAGTCATTGTTACTGAGCATCTGTTTCCTGAGATAGATTTTTTATTTATTTCCAGGTACTGCAGAATAAGCTCTATTGTATTTTGCAGTGGTACAAGAGGGAAAACCACAAATCAGGGCCAGCCCTGAGACATTTTGCCACACCAGATGACCCCAAAAGATGCAGGCCAGGATCCCCAGTCACATCTCAAAGGGTGCCAGAAAGCCTTCCTAACGCATGTCACAATCCACTGCACTGTTGAAGGGATTTGGGGTACACATCCTCATTCTGGCATCGCTTTATAGAACATATCCCAGGGGCAGGTAACCTAAGGCCCGTGGGCCGGATGTGGCCCAATCGCCTTCTAAATCTAGCCCAAGGACAGCCTGGGAATCAGTGTGTTTTCACATGAGTAGAATGTGTCCTTTTATTTAAAATGCATCTCTGGGTTATTTGAGGGGCATAGGAATTAGTTCATCCCCCCAAAAAAAAATATAGTCCAGCCCCCCACATGGTCTGAGGGATGGTGGACCGGCCCCCTGCTGAAAAAAGTTGCTGACCTCTGGCATATCCCAATGCCAGCTTCCTTGGGTTTCTTCTTCAGTGAGCCCAGTAATGATACAACTATTCCTTTCCCCCTCTCACTCCTATTTAGACTTCACCTTTTTACCATGAGCTCAGGGTTGTTTGCTTGTGGAATGTTGTTTCCCACACTTTTGTGCTCCCCACAATCCTGTGAGGTAGACTTCAGAGAGAGAGGGGGCGGAGAGAGAGACTTTCTATCCCATGGAAGAAAAATCAAAGTATCAGCAAGAAATGTAACTTCCTGGACTGGGATCCAGAAGGCTGGTAGGAAGGGAAGGAAAGGAAGAGACCCATGGCAGAGGGGGTACAGACCAGTGGATCTGGGAGTAGGAAAATAGAATTCTTACCTTTTTCAATTGTGGTATAAGTGGTGTCCATCTGCTCTTCCAGCCAACCCTCACCTCTGTTCATCAAATATTTACTGAAAGTAAATTGTTTCCATTATTAGTCCTTCTAGTAATCAATGTAGTAGCAAGAAATTACACGTCCTGGGCTGGGATCCAGGCGGCCAGTGCTCATAGAAGCAAGGGAAGAAAGCACCCTTGGGTGGGGATGCAGGAAGCCACTGGGCCTGAAAGTGAAGAAACCTCCTGAGTGGAGGCAGAAGGCCAGCAGGCTGGAAGCAAGAGAAGCAAGTCCCCTTGAGTAGGGATGAAGAAGGCAAGAGATCACCACCACCACCACCCCAGAATGTGGATGCCGCATTCTTATCTGTCCAAGATTTGGGGAGCCATGCCAGCAGGCCCAAAGGATGGCACATATAATAAAGTCCTTACCTTTTATCCAAAGAAGAAAAGTGCCCTCTCTCTTCATGTGGCCTCCATCTGCTTTCCAGCCACCCCAACCGCCATCCATGAAAGTAAATCCAGCCGGCAAAATGTCCTTGTCAAGCCCTCCCAGGGAGGTCCACTATGCATCCTGATGAAGAGCTCTGAAGAACTTGAAAACGTGCTCACTGCTTGGCAACTTTCTGGTTGGCCCCAATAAAGGATCTGCCTTATTTTTGGCATTTTTTTCTTATGAGCCAACACTTTTGCCCAGGTCCCCTAATCAGCTCCATGTGGAGGGCCTTGGGACAAGAATAATTCCCTCTTACTATCCACACTATGTAATATCCTAACTGCTCACAGGGTAGGACCACAGCCCACCGGTAGAGTACCCAGCTTTGCATGAGGAAGGTCTCGAGTTCAATCCCTGGTGTCTCCTGCTAAGGCTGGCTAAGAAGCCTGGAGAGCCACTGTCGGCACAGACAATACTGAGTTAAGTGGCCCAGTGTCTGAGGCTGCATAAGGGAACTTCCTTCATCCACAAAGCTCCCTTGGCAAGGCTGTTTGGAGAGGTCTCAACAAGAAGTTAAGTTTCAAACACCGGAACCAATTCCTTCACAGAGGGTGCTGGCAGCAGGAAGATCAAGGGGCTAACATATTCTATGCTTAAGACTTTTAAGTAAAGGAAAACTGATTTGGGGAGAGAAAGAAATGATGCAAGCAGCAGCAGGGGATGCATGGGGGCACTTAACCATTTCTCTACCTGCTTGCTTCCACCACCACCATGGCTTTTCAAATGCTATGTGTTACCTCTCACATTTTAGTTCCCCATGGCTTTACTTTAAAATAGGTGTGGGGGGCAGGGTACCATTACATACATTTTTGGGTCCCTGGAAGGCCAAGCATGGTACAGTGATTAGATTTCTGGCACTGGGACAGGGAGACCTAGGAAGTGCCAGTCCCTGCCCTGCCCTGAAAGCTCATTATTACCCCTCAGCAGTTTCATGTAGATGTTGAACAACATGGGGGAGGGGGATTAAACTCTGCACACTGCAGGCTTCACATGGCTGAGCAATACGCCCAGCCCCGAAAACAATCATCCAAGTAGGACTGGAACCCCCTGCAGTGCTGTGCTGCCCATCCCCAACTTGGACAGCCACTCCAGCAGAACAGCACGGTCAATGGTATTGGAAGCTGCAGTAAAGATCAAGAATAAGGACACACTTCCACTTTCTTTCTCCCAACGGAGCTCATCATAACAGTGCAACCAAGGCAGTTTCTGTGCCCAAACCCAGATGGAAAGGGATCTAGGAAATCAGTTTTATCTAAGAGCCTGAATCTGGCCAGGAGCACCTGCTCAATGACTTTGCCTATAAAGGAGAGGTAAAATGAGGGTGAAACTTATCACAACCCTAAATTACTTGAAGGCAAGGAGAGCAGCACGGCTGCTTTCAGGTCTTTACTCAATCTGCCACCTTGTGGTCAGTCAATCACAAGTCTGAGAAGTCTTCAGAATAAATGTCTGTGCTTTTGACTCAACACAGCTACCCTGCCCAAGCTCCTTGCAGCCTGGAGTGTAATGAGCAAATGGCATCACCTCAACCAATCAAGTCCAGCTGCTAGGGTTGCGAAGGCTGGCCAAGTTATATTTATACCCGAGCAGAAAATTCCCACAAGAAATACAGCAACAAAATTCAGGACACCCCCAAAAATCAGCAGCTGCCTTTTCATTTTGCTAGTTTTCTTCAATTGCAGACTCAGGCTGCGTTTTGAAAATGAAATGCTCCATTATAATTATTTGTATATGTTTATTTCACAATTTTGATGCAAAATACTTTTGTTGCAAAGGGTCACCATCTGTTTACTGTGAGCAGCCCAGAAAGCAGCTGAAAACCCACAACCCGACAGATTCCACCATCCAGGGGACTTCAGCTGCATATGCACCTACTGCTGCATAGACCGTACCAACTTGGGGAGGAACAGTGGAAGATTTTGCCGCATAGCCACTTGCCTGTAGCTACCTTCCCAAGGCAAGTAGCGAAATTCATGGCTGCATCCCACAAAATATCTCCAGCAGTTTGCCATCACTGATTGTTTGTATGTACAACGTGCACTTTATTTCATCTTTTTCCCAGAGACTGGTGTTTTCTCTATCCTTGTAAGTGATGGACAGGAGCTTTTGACATTTTAGCAGCACCGTTCTCAATAGTCTTGCCGGCAGCCCTGCCCAGAGAGTAATGCTAGAGAGTGATCCAGCAGGGCTCTTGTGTTCTGATGATGAAGCACTGATGATAGCCTTCAGCAACACAGCCCTGGAGTAAAGTTGGAACAGGCTGCCAGATAATCGAGCCAGGTAATGAATAGTACAGGGAAAGGAGTAGAAAAGTTCAGATTCTCAGCCACTCAGTTGTACCATTTGTCCTTAATGCCTGACTGGACAGTGTTTCTTGTACAGTTTTACCTGTGCAGTGACTGACAAATGAGCGGCTAGACAGTAATATCTATGTTTAATAAAATTAAGTCATTGCATGTTAAACTTTGTTCAACAGACATTATACAAGAGAAAGTGGTCAGCTGTACAGATGAAGTTGATATGAACTGAAGGCTTACAATCTGCAATAGTGAAAATATAAATTCAGCATCATTTGATATTCACAATGTATACGCAGGACAAGGGCCCTGTGTGTTAAGATAATCTAAGAAAAATTATCCCTGAGCTGAAAAGATTCTCAATGCAAATTCATTAAGTTCTAGGAGGTGCAAGCCAAGGATGAACAGAAATGGAGGTACCAGGAATGCCTCCTAAAGTATAAGGAGCAAAGGAAAAACATCTCCAGATCCCAAAGGCACAAAATATACTGCTCTTAAGCAATTTACCCTTTAAAAGCACAAGCTTTAAAATGTGAATATGATATTTTCAATACCTAATCATTTCCTTTCCCATATCTTCTTCATACTTGCGTAGTTGCATGCTTATTTTTAAATACAAACCACTAGAAATTAAGCTAGTAACATAATGCATGTTTTAGAAAACTGTTCTGGAAGACTTTTTTTAAAAAAAACACCAAAAAACAACCCCCATTTCATACAATGCACAAAAAAACAGAATGCAGAGAAATACTCCACTGCTGAAATTCAACTAAGGACCCAGCAGGAACAGACAAACAGATGGGCCATCGTCTTTCTAAACCTTGCTTGCAAAAGACTCTAGTTTGCAGATATCTTGAGTTTGTAAGGTGGTGGCAAAAACAGCCAACAATATTTTTGATTAGATGCATATCAGAAGCCCTAACAGAAAGCAGACTGGAAAATTTTATCCAGGGAAAGAATGCTTGGATCTACATGATCACTCCAACTGATAAAACTGGGTGATAGTTCTTGACATGAACCTGTACGTGTGGGTCGGTGCTCTTGCTATACTGTTTAGTATAAAAGGTTCAACCTGAATCTTCAGTAGGAAGCTATTTATGCAAACAGCTCCCTACATTTATTGAGCGCAAGCATAGCTTTTAGTTATTTTTGGCATAAATCTTCCCTGTGAAACTCTTATAATACATATCTAGCAATTCACTGCTTGCGCAAGATACTACACTCAGTGTAATTAAAGTATGAGATACATTCCAACAGGAATCAAGTTACACCAGCAGAAGCAATGTGCTTCTCTCTCGCTCTTGGTCCATCAACAGCCTTACACTTGCATTCAGTACAGAACTGCACACTGCTGCAGGCCTTCACTCAATGTTTCCCATACAATTCACTGGCACTCTGGACCACCCTTGTACTTTGGTCTTATGGCTGCTGCAATCTCTGTCTTTCGCTTCTGAAAGCAGACTAATTCCTTTTCGTCCATTGGTACCAGGCCACTTCCAGCATTCAAACTGGTGTCCAGTCCAGTTTTTGCTCAGCCAAACGTCTCACAGCAAAAAAGACAGCTGCAGTTTACTGGCTATTTGTGTGGCTTAGCAGCCAGCTAGTTGGCCACAGCTGGGGGTCCCCAGGCAGGAGGGATGCAAAGAAAGTCTTGAAGAAAAGCCAGGCAGTGCTCATGAACGAAGATGCTGCTGGTTGACTCTCTTCGGTGTGGTGTCAGGTGCCTCCATTCACCCTGACACCCTGCATTTTCTTCCTGCTAACCAAGGAAAGAGAAAGATGCAATAATTCCCTGACAGGATCATCAACTGACCTCCTCCTGCAGCGCTAAGTCTTTTTACCTGGGTAGCTTTAGATTCGGCACTGGCAAATATTACCAGTTGTAGGATTACTTTGTCGTAAGTCCATGAACTAGATATATTTGGCTAGGCAGACTCTGAAGGGAGAGCACTTCATGCAAAGACTTCATTAGAAGCTGGGAGCAACCTGCTCTCCAAACATGTATTAACAACATGCAGGATCAGCTGGACTCCAAAAACTATTTCTGAGATAGCACACAGTTGCTGCATTAATCAACACATTACAACTCATTTAAAGTTAGTAGTGACATCTAGGGCCTGGGAGATGGACATTTTCCAGAATCAGGTCTCCAAAGCCTTCAGTCAACAGGAAGAGCCAGGAGCTGGAGACGGTTTAGCTGCCTGTAAAAAGATGACCCATCCCAGAAGGACCAAAATATCTGGTGCTGCCCAGCACTGGGTCTCACATACAAAGCATAGAGCGCATTATGTGGTACAGTAGAACCAGCACCACCAAATCAGGAAAATGCCCAACCAATGATTCAGCATCTTGATTTATCTCAAGTTCTACAACATAATTTTAGCACATTGACTGTGCTAAGTGGAAGCCAATACCGAATCCACACTTTGCATCCTAAATTATTTTGTTGCACAGAACAATTTACAGTACAGTGGTGCCCTGCTAGACAAAATAATTCGTCCTGCGAAAATTTTCGTCTAGCGGGTTTTTCGTCTAGCGAAGCGGCAATGCAAGCCGCGTTTTCGCTAGACAAAAAAAAAGACGAAAAATTTTCGTCTTGCGAGGCAGCCCCATAGCCTTTTTCGTCTTGCGGGGCTGCCAGACGAATGCCTTCGTCTAGCGAGTTTTCCGTCTAGCGAGGCATTCGTCTAGCGGGGCACCACTGTACATAAGCGCCAAGCCACTGTGGACAGAATATACAGTACAGAGATGTTTTAGAAACAGTACTGAGGCAATGCTGAAACCCTAAACAAGCTTAATTATCCAGGGAGCAAGTCCCTCTGAATGAGCTGCTTAGGTTTGGACTGGAAAGTTCACCAGACCATTCAAATTGTGCTTATGAACGAAATAATATCCTGTTAGGAACTTACCTGTAAATTATGTTTTGGTCTTGGTTAGCAGCTGCTTGGAGAGGAATATTGTTCTCAGCAGGCTGAGCTGGCCTCCGCCTGAAAGGAAACCATCCAACCTTGTGCCTGATAAGACAAACCAGTGAGGTATAAACAGAATGCCAAAGGGAAGTCTGAAAAACCCCTCTGTCGAGATAACCCATTTGGCACGGGAGAGAGCTGTGGCGGAATAATGCCTGGTTCATCATGGGTTAACCTATCACTCCCATGTTAGGTAGGTGTTCCCTGGGAGGGCGGAGCTAGTTGGCATTCTAAAAGGAGGGGGAACAACCTTGAAAGGCAAGTTGGGGGTTTGGCAGTTGGGTGTGGAGGTTTAGAAAGAGAAACTGCGAGGTTAGGCTTTGGGGAATGGGAGGAAAGGGCATTACCATTGCTAACGGGATGCAGGAAAGATTATAACTGAGCTGAATTATATAAGAAGATTTGTACCAGTAATAACTCAAGGACATCCATGTTTTCAAGTTACCTAATAAAGTTAAAAGTGCTTAAACGTTCGCTGACTGTGGCAGTGCGTCAGTGCCTCAAGAGGTGTGGCTGAGGGGAAAAGCACTAAGGGTTTCCTGTGATAGAGGGAACGGGTGGCTTATTTTCCTGGCATACAGAGGACTGGGCAGTGAAGCCAAAGGTGCCACGCAGTTGCCAAAAAGGGAAGGCAAGCTGCAGTAGGTGGGAACCCCAGGGCAGGAGATCCAAGGTGGCAAGAGTTGTTTCGAACGTAAAGCACTGAGGTACCCCAGAGACAACTCCCATATAAACACTGAAGGATTCATCCTAGTTGGCAGTGAAATTTAGGGAGAGTCATGGTTGGGGAAGAATCGAAAGTTGAGGGAATAGGTTCCCTCACAAGAGCCTCTATTCAGTATTCAAGGACAGGAGGAGAGCAATTGACTTAGCCCCTGCTGTACAAGCCTTTCCAGTTATTTCACAGAAGACAGCTGGGAGATCTGTGCACTGCATGACATCCGTAATGTGACTTTCAAGGTGGGAATGCTATTTTCTGAATCACCTTATCCCATATATGGCCACTCAACTGCTTCCATCCGCATAACTGGCACAGGTGTTTTTTAACATTAGGATGGGAGCTGCCCAGAGTGGCCGGGGAAACCCAGCCAGATGGGCGGGGTATGTATAAATAAATAAATAAACAAACAAATAAATATTATTACTTGTAGCCACACTAAAATACCAATTTCTTACAAGTACACTTTGGAACTCCCTGCCTATTGATATCAGGCCTATCCAGACATGTGGAAGTTACATGTTTCATTTCTTTGCAATCATCTTTGAAATGTTTAATAGGTTTTAATTGTTTTATCAGTAATTTTAATGGTTTTTTATATTTTTGTAAACTGCTTAAGACGTTTTTCCTTTTTTTAAACAATCAAGCGGCATATAAATTTTGCTAAATAAAAAGACCAAAGACAGTTATTTTGTTCAAATCTGTGTCCCATGTTATGCCAACATACACTGAATGGCAGCCTACCCAAGTTTACTAACAAACTGCAAAAGCTGAGCAGCTTTTATTGTTGCTAATGTATAAAAACTGCATTCAGTATAGTAAGGAGCTGTCGGTGCTACATCCCTACAGGTGATAAATACAGTATATTCTGGCGTATAAGACTACTTTTTAATCCAGGAAAATCATCTCAAAAGTTTGGGGTCGTCTTATACGCCGGGTGGAAAATCTGTGGTCGAGTATATCTCAAACTCCATATTTTAACTGGAAAAGTTGGGGGTCGTCTATACGCCCAGTCGTCTTATACGCCGATATATACGGTACATGCAAAGGAGAGGATAGTTTACTAGGGCAAGTTCAAACGTTAGTGTTTAGCCTGCAGTTCTTGTATGTGCAACAGTGAAAATGAGCCACAGGTTGCAAAACAAGTTATTTTTATCTGTGGTGCATGTTTCCTCTTAAACCTTCACAAGTGGTATTTTAATAGATGTAAATGATTGAAGTACTAGCCTCCTTACAACTATTTAAAGGGAGCTGCAGAAATATGTCCAGCAGAGCTTGTGGACCAGCTCAGATAAAACAGGAAACCAGTGTTTAGCTTTATATACAACAGCCTCCTCACATATGTGCCAGCCATAATAGGAAATTGTCACTTCTTGTTGTAAACCACGGTTTTCTGTACCAAAGCCTACCAAGAAATAAGCTTTGTGGAGCAAATTAAATTGTGGTTTATGATCCCATCACATTAACAAGTTGTGGTTAAAACTAAGCTGCCCTGCCCTACAATTTGGATGTTAATGATGTTTTGTGAACCAACCATAGGTTGAAGGCTATTGCTTTGCATGTAGGTCCCCAATGGCATCTCCTGGTAGGGCAGGCTTTCAGCTCTGCCTGAAATACAGGCAAATGACTGCCAGCCAAGGTAAGACAATACAGTACTGAGCTAGATTGACAGGGTCTGGCTCACATATAAGGCAGCTTCCTATGTCCTTAGGTGGTACGTTCCTGCTATCTTCTCATGGCCATGCTGAGCGAGTGTGCAACCCCGAAGCCTTGATCAGTTTGAAATCATGTCCAAACTTGGCCACTAGTCTCCCCCAGCAGACATTTATCTTAAAATAATGTGCACCAAGATTAGTGGTAAAAAGTGAAAGAGAGAAGATGAGGCCGCAGAAACTTACAGGTACATCAGGAGCGTGCCCCACCATCACCATGAGAAGCCTGCTCATACTGGAGTAGAAATACACAATGTTGATGAAGACGTAGAAGAGGGTTGCTGAGTAGAGCCAGTCCAGCCAATCCCGATTGGCACCTTCTTCCTCTTCTTCCATCAAAGCCCCTCCCTGGGCATTCATGCGAAGGTTCTGGTTCACCCCTGGGTTTACCTGAGGGGGAACGTTTTGATTTCCGGCCTGGTTTTCAGCAGGAAAAGGACCAGAAAGAGGAGCTGGGGCTGCAACAGGGGCTGCAACCGGGATCTCCTGTGTACTTCGTGTCGAGGATACATCACCAGAAACAGCACTGGCAGCCATGCTAGATGCAAGATAAAAGTCATGAGCTCAGTTAGAAAGCTGGCGAGAGCTTGCTCAACTTTGGTATGCATGAAACAAATTGGCAGCCTCAAAATAGCAAGCCAACTGGTGCACTTCAAGGGTGTATTTGATCAGTGAATCACCAAGGACACCATAGCTTATTTGTGCCAAGGGTTTGATAGAAGCTAACACTGAATACATAGAGGCGAGAGCCCTAGCTTTTCAGCCACATCACACCAGTATGCAAATTTGTCAAAATGCTTGGGATTTAGCTCCTTGTAAAAATAGATCACAATGAAGACAGCAACTTACTATTGCATGTAGTATTGTCTTGCATAAACTGATGGAACCAGAACTGCAGCATGCGGTATGTTGTATAGGATGAATAGCCTTGAAAGGAGTGCTGCGCTGGTGCAGATCTGATACAGAGGAGCAGAAAATATGCTTAATCAGGACAGGCATACTATTTTTTCTCCCTTGCCCTCGCTGAAAAGTATGTGGCAAGGATTTTGTAATGCTGTACCCTCCAGGCCAAGGATCTGTTATCAGCATTAATCATCAGGCTGTTGAAGTGGAAAAGAGACTGGACTGGCAGGGTTTCTGCATCTCTGCTCTGGCAAAAGACAAACTATTTGTGGCTCCTCTCTTTAAGCTCTTTCTATTCCAGCTATTGGTTACATAGTCCTTACAACAAGGAACTCGTCCCTGGGTGTCCTTCCTCCCCCACCCTTCTTCCCCGATCCTTGTGTGTTAGGCCTTTTAGATTGCAACATTTTAAATAAATGCATCACCAAATAATCAGAAGGAAGAATTAAACTGTGCTGCAGTCAAAGTTCCATTGGGGAAAACATGCTGACGTACAGGGCTGCATGTTGCTAAATCACAACTCGCATCACCCTCAAGAAGAATGACCAATGATCAGGGATGCATGAGCTGTAGTCCAACTTCTGGAGGGCCCCAAGTTGACTATCGTTATACTAGGGATTCAGGGGTCTTTGGTTTGGCTTGTTAGCCAGCTGCTAGTTATGCTCACCATCAACTCCTCTCTCTCCTCCCCCAAGGCCTCCCACATGCCAAGCAGGTTGCAAGGAGAAGGCAGGCATTTATTTGCACTGGGTGCTGGAGAAGGTCAAAACCAAAGCCAAAGGCATTTCTCTCCTTTGCACTGTTGTTCTTTGCTTTCCCCAAAGTGGTACCTCACACGTGGAGTTAGGGTGCACTGCTAGGCACCCATTCCAGCAGCAGGCAGGGGCACCGGCTTCTGCCAAGAAGGTACATAGATGCCATCTCAAGGGTACACAGATTCAGCAGCAAGTTGTCTGAACAAGCAGGTAACAGGCAGGTACCCAACAGGCAGAACCGAGGCACTCCACCACCCTTACCTATTGCCAGCATTCTCTGCTGCAAGGGGCTGGTTGCCGAGGATGTCCGTCTGACTCAAAGCCTGAACTGAAGGAAGCAAAGGCGGTGTCTTGGCTAAAGGCTGCTGGCTGATGCTTGGCTTCAACAACCTGAGGAAAACATTGATCAGCTGAAACTTAAGAATGTGTGTGCATGGGAGATTCTCCCTCCCCTTTGAGAGGATTTTCAGACAAATTGTGAGGAAGGGAAGGTACAACTTGTTCCCTCCAGGGTTTCAACCTGCTCCTTCCTCCCCCAAACACCACCACACAACCGCTCATGGCTTGCCTTCACCTCATTTCTCCCTCCCCCCACACTGCCTTCTGTGACAAGAATTCAGTAATTTACCTCACAATTTTTCAACAACAACTCTTTTTCTGGAAAAGTTCTGCTTGAATCTCTATTGCTCCCACCAAAGCACCTTATGAGGGCACTCTGCTACCTAAAGTTACTAAGTGCTACACATAAGATGCTCCTGTTTATTTTGGTAAGTGTGCTGGTTTCTGGGCCAGTTCTACTAGACTGATGACAGAATAGCAGAATACAGCTGGGGAGAAGTCCCCTGGCATCCAATGAAATCCCCTCGTCAGTCATGTTCCCAGGGGGCCTATTCCCCCAAACACAAAGTAGTAAGTTTCAGATGTGCAGACACAAATGCCCATAGCAAGCATGGTAACAACTATTTAATTAGAATCAACTGAGGTATGCAATATGCTACACATACACACAGAGCTTCTGTTTACACCCCAGCAACAGCTTTACTTATGACAAATATAACCATCACACAGATAAAACTGAAATCAGCAAGTTGAAATCATCGCCCTTCTCTGTCCTTCCTATAGAGTTTATATCCAGAGCTAACCCATATCCCACTGGTTCTCTCCATTCTGCCAGGTAAGGGAGAAAACCATTACAGCTTATTTCTGAAGGCCACAAGTTTCAGAGATGGCTACTAATTTAGATGGTTTTCAAACTGAAGCTCCAAGTCTTTGAGGATGGGTGTGTCAATAGCATGACAGCTAAAGCAAAGCTGCACCAAAGGCACCTCTGGGAGTGGTTACCTCTCTTGTGGCCTAATAGTGAGCTTCCCAGGACTCTAACAGATGCAAGTGGTGGACCTGCTATGGTTTACAGAGCAATGCAATATTCATGCTCTTGCAAGGCTGTAGTAACAGCTCTAAGGGGAACTATAACTAAATTGTGGATAAAGGTAGAAATCTGAACAAGTTATCTGTTTATAAATACCTTCACATCCGTTTCTTGCAGTTTCGAGTTGCACACCAGGTGGAGAGCATGCACCATATCCTGCTGAAATATAAACCAAAATAAGGTTTGAAACAGAGTTCGGTTTATTGCATTTACTTGCTGATCCACTAGAGTTAACAAAAGCAATGCTAGTAGCATGCAGCATCCAAGTACCTTGGCAAGCACTTCTCGCAGGTAAAGATGGTCCTGTAACAACTTCCCAGAATAAATCAGTCTCTGGACGTCTTCAGGCTTTAAGAGGAAGAGAACACAATGGTCAGGACCCATTCTGTTGAATTATGCAGAACAGCCATGTTCAGATTCTTGGAAACTTAACATGTGCTTTATTTATTTATTTATTTATTTATGCATGCATGCAGCTTCCATCTTAACAAAGTACCTTCGGCAAACAAAGCAAAACAAAAAACACACAATTGTCTGTTCTGGAGTATTTACATCCCATCCTTCTTGTAGCAAACTTATTTGTAATACAACGCTACTGCATGAGCAAGTTATGCATTTCAGCATTTCTGAGATCCTCAATTATAGTTATGCTGGAAACGACTTTGGCTTGCTTGCTAGACTTCTAGGAGGCAGAACCAGATGCATGCTGTCAGGTCAGAGAAGACCTTTTTGGGAAACTATTCCCAAAAAAGGAAGATGTAGTTTCAGATGTACCCACGTCAAAGAAGTCCACACCTGTTGCATCAACCTGGTGACTGAGTGATAGTGAAAAATAAGACTGCACTTACATTATGGGGCACAAAGTACAAGCCTCTAATATGAGACTAGATACTGATGCTGATAGACAAGGCGCCCACCATCAGCAAGCCTTTAATTCATTTTTTAGCCCTGGCTTAGTATTGTTGCTGCTGTTATTGCTGCTGCTAAGAACTGGTTCCAGAGTCCAGACAATAACACCAGTTTCTGTTTATATCAGGCAGTTGTAGAGATTTCATCAACAAACTTTGAATCCTTATTTTGTGTTTTGGACAAGTGCAATGGTCAGCCACTTGCAAAATCAGACAAGAATGTCCACTTTGACCAAAGTTCTACCTCCAGTTAACTATGAGAAACCTTGGCTAGATTGACAGAAGCCAGTATCAATCACTATCTCCAGTTAGGAACCTTATTGTAACTCTTTATCTAATTGCAAATAGGGTTTCTGTAGGACTATTTACCGGTAACCCCATATTTTGCTCTTAAGTGAAGGTACTTATATTTAGAAATTAACTGTGCTACAATTCTTTGAAATTGCAGTTCTTGTTAAGAAGTCATTTGATACCGCAGCATTACTAGAAATTTCAAACTGGCCTGACTGAAGTGTTATGAGATACAAATTTACTTGCTGGAGGGTCAAGTATGAATTCCACAGCTGGAACCCCACCCCTGCAACCATGCTAGCAGAGGGAATGAATGTGAAGACAAATCCTTTTTCATTGTTGAAAATAAGGCAAGTTTTACTTATCTATAAGATGCAGTGGGTGGCATCTTCTGGGGGTGGGTACTCTGAATGCCACAGAAGCTTTAATTAAATTTTGAGGTACACACTAGCATGTCACCGATAACTAATCTGGGAATTAGCGTATTTAAATTTTTATATTAACATACCCTATTTTAACTGCTGTGCCAAAATATATCAGTCATGTTCAGTGTAGAAACAGAGGATAGAAAGCTAGGAGCTAAATGGCACCTTTAAACCTAGGTTATGGGCTCAACAACGGAATGTCGAGGCATACTTTTTAATCTAACATACAAAGCTGAAAATGAATGAACTGCAGCTAAAGTCTTATGTTCATTTTTCACATGGTCTAGTCCTCATCTGAAGACTGCAAAGAACAAAGTCATGCTTCCCCTACCTGCCCCCCTAACATTCTTAAGAGGGTCTCTTCTCCAGTCTTCAGAGAGTGGCTAGAAGTGGGGACAGAAAAAGGTCCTCCTTTCCTTCCACTTTGTAGTTTTGATCTGAAATCTTAGGTGCAGTACTGCGCCCAGAGCTCAGAAACTGCTCGTGCTAATGAAATTCTTGCCGCAAAATGCGCCTAGCACAATGGGAGGATCGAACGCTGGTCATGTCATTCTTGTAAACTGAATGAAGAATAAAACAAAACTAGACTTACTAGCTGGATCAATCTTTTCTTGTTGCTAACAACTAAAACATTGTGAAGTAGTGCCAGTATCAGACCAAAAGGGAAGAGTTACCGGTAGTTTTCATAACATTTACCTGGCTGTCCCAATCTGTTTGAATTCAAACACGTTTGCTACTAGTTGTACTAGAGAAAAGCAGCACTAATAACCCCTTTTTTTGGTTTTTCAAATCATCCTTGCCAAAATAGCAAACTGGTCTAACAGCTGGGTCATTTGCATTGCAAAGAAAGTGACAAATACTGCTGCTTCTTAATTTTGAAAAATAGAATGGAGCAAAAATAACCCCTATGTTCATAAGGGGATTTTCGCTGCTTTAAGCTTCTTCAGACAGAGGATCTCTGATCATTTATTGTAAACCACAAAATGATGAAGTCATTTGCCTTGGCCATGAATTCAGCAAAAAAATTAAGTATTTCAGCATTCGACATCCAAATGTAATAAATCAAGAGCGACAAGTGAGTAAGACCTAAGCCCTATTGCATCATCTGTTTGGCAGAAGAGTGAAAAAAACCCTGATCAAAGAAGCTTAAGCTCCAGAACAGAATGACCAGCTGCCAAGAGGTGCCCAGACTGTTTGGTTATGTAACACTGCTTGCTGATGTGGAAGGAGCCTTGTGCTCTGGGCATGGGTGATGAAAAAAAAATCACATTTGGCAAAAGCCATACACCACCCCAGTACTAAACAGATAAACAGCAAGGGGGTGGGGAGACAAAGGCCAAGATGATCACAATGACGACTTTAATCAAAATCACCACATTGCACTTGCAGGCATTCTATGCCCCAAGGTCTGTTAAAACACTACTGGCAGCTTCCTAGTCCTTGGTGAGAAATGTTAAGATTCCAACTGCTGTAATATAAAGGCCTGTTTAGAGAGTAAGAACAGGCCAAGATGCCTGGAGAGAACACGAACAGGAAGAAGGCTGCAGAAACCGGAGATATCTCCCGAAGCAGAATAAAATAACTATCAGAGGAATGGGAAAGTGGATGAGGAAAAAGATATAAGGTGAGAGGTAGAACTGGGGGAAGAACAGCCAATACAATGAACAAACATTGGACCACAGAGACAAATCTCTCCTTGACCATGAAGGTCACAGAGGCACCTTGAGCCATTCTCCACCCCACAACCAAACCCACCTGCAGGTAGAAAGAGCAGATATCACCATGTACTCAGATCACTGGAGAAAAGCCAAGGTACATAATGGATACATAAAAAAGCAAGTAGAAAACAGAAAAAGGCCTTTGAGCTAAGAGATAAAGGCTTCAAAAATCAGTGATGGGGGAAGAGTTGAAAGAAAGGAACTATGGTGAATATGGTGGCAGGTTCTATGCAAACACGGGTGGCGCTGTGGGTTAAACCACAGAGCCTAGGGCTTGCCGATCAGAAGGTCGGTGGTTCGAATCCCTGCAATGGGGTGAGCTCCCGTTGCTCGGTCCCAGCTCCTGCCAACCTAGCAGTTCGAACGCACATCAAAGTGCAAGTAGATAAATAGGTACTGCTCTGGCGAGAAGGTAAACGGTGTTTCCGTGCGCTGCTGTGGTTCGCCAGAAGCGGCTTAGTCATGCTGGCCACATGACCCAGAAGCTGTACGCCGGCTCGCTTGGCCAATAAAACGAGATGAGCACCGCAACCCCAGAGTCGTCCGCGAATGGACATAGTGGTCAGGGGTCCCTTTATCTTAACATGCAAACCGCTTTGAGACTTTCTCCCAGTCAAGTGTTGTATAAATTTCATGAAATAAAAACGAGTAATACAAGAGCAAGCTTAATCTTTTCATAGTGTTAAGAGTGCTGCTACATCAGATTGAAGGCCCTTCGAGTCCACTCTCTTCTGACAGTAACCAACCAGATGCCTATGGGAAATCTTCCAGTGGAATAAAAGCGCAACTCCAGAAGTCTCCCCAGCAACTAATATTCCATGACAGAGGGCAGATCTTAGACAACAACCAGGTTTATCACAGCAACATAGAACCTCCAGGTGCAGAGGCAGTATGCCACTGAATACGTCACAGGAAAGCAACTGCAGGAAATAACTTCTGCCTTCGTGCCCTCCATGAAACAACTGCTTGGACACTGTAGGAGGCGGAAAGCTGGGCTAGAAGGGCCACAGATCTGATCCAGGAAGGCTGTCATTCAAGGCCATGTTTGGTTTCAGAGTCCGAAATTTTCAAAAAGGGGGGTAGTGGGAAGAGATTAAAAATCAATCTCCTGCTCTGCTTAATACAGTGTAGTGACTTGAGTGGGGCCTGTGAAATCAGGGTTCAAATCACCACTTGGCCATGAAGCTCTTACTGCGTGTGACCTTGGGGCCAGTCACTGACTCTCAGCTCAACCTACCTCACAGGGTTGTTATGTGGATTAAATGAGGAGAGGGATAATCATACGTGCCACCTTGAGATCTTTGGAGAAGATGGTGGAGCATAAATGCAAATAAACATGCAGCCCTCTAGATATTGTTGGACTACAGCTTCCAACAGCAACAGCCAGCGCTGGGGGCGTTAGGAGTTGTAGCCCCTAAATCTGGAAGGCCCTTGCATTGGGGAAGGCTGGCTCAATGGTATTATTTACGTCCGTCCATGCCTTCAGCCTCTGGCCCCCGCCCAGTCACTATCCACATCCACATCCCTCAAACCTTACTCTCGCGCCCCTTAAAAGTCCGCATCTCCCAATTCCAACCAAGTCGCCAGCAATAGCCGAGCACAAAGGCAGAAAAACCCCAGCCTATCCCACCCTGGCAGCTTCCGAATTAGGCTGCGTCTGAATTGGGAGGCTCCATAGGAGTTTTCTCAAACAGAGCCTCCCCGTTCAGGCGCAGTGTAGCCCGTAACAGATTTTTTTTTAAAAGTAAGGTAGGAAGAGGTGGGGAAGTGCTGTATGAGGATGACGAGGAGGAGGAGGAGAGCGTGTCTTCGCAGGCTCACCGGGGCGTCCGGGTGGCGGCGGCGGAGCTCAGCCTTGAGGCGACGGACGCTCCACGAGCGCTGGGCGGTCAGGAGGAGGTCGGGGTGCCGCTGCGCGGGGCTCTTGACCACGAGCGAGACCTCCTCCCCTTCGGCCTCGCCTCCCGGAACCTGGCCGGGCCCTACCGGGGCTTCCGCCATCGAGTCTCCGCTTTTAATTCTCGCAGAGCCACTGCTCGATTCCACAGCTCCAACAGCTACGCTTCACTTCCTCATCCCCGGCCCCCTCCCTATATAGCCTTGCCCTCCTCGCGGCGCCGCTGTGGCCTCCACGGATTGGCCGCCGGCTCGAAACGTGGGCCTATCAGAAGCCGCCTGTCTGTCAGGAGGAGATGGAGAGGTGGAAAGAGAGCGAGGCCTATCTGGGCGTGGCCAAAGGGGGAGGCGTGGCCAAAAGGGAAAAGGAAACAAACACGGCCGTGTCCTGCAGTTTCCTATATTTACATGTCACGTGATGCCATGTTTTGTCGTGGGATCGTAAGAAGCTGTTTTCTACTGAGTCAGAGGCCTAGGTCCATCTAGTACTGATTCTACACACTGACCGGCAGCGGCTGCCATTGGGGATTGTACTAGCGATCTTCTGCATGTACTATTCTCTGAGCTATGGGCTTGTACCTAAAAATAAGTTTCTAGTCCTCATGATTCTAAAAAGAGGGGGGGCAGATTTTTAAATAAGCATAGCAGAAGTTGCCTTTCACCATTGGTCCATCAAGGTCAGTAGTGACTACACTGGCTAGTAATGGTCTCCAGGGTTATCAGACAGGGTTTAACCTTACCTGCAGATGCTGGGGATCGAACCTGAGACCTTCTGCATGCAAAGCAGGTGCTCTGGTGCTGTGCTACAGCCCTTCCCAAGAACATAGTAAGCTACCCTATACTATTGGTCCATCTAGCTCAAGGGGTTGTGATTGAGGGGCGTAAGGCTGTTGCCTCCTCACACTGCCCTCCCCAGCCTCTCAAAGTGGTGCAGGGCTGGCTCAGGGAGGATGGCATGAATGGCATGCCCCCCCCCAATTCCTCCTGGGATGGTTGTCCTGGCAGCCCCACCCCCCATGCTACGCTCCTGGGGGAGAGAGCTCTTGTGCAAATCCTGCTCTTGTGCAAATCCTGCTTGCTTGTTTCCCACAGAAATCTGCTTAGCCACTGTGAGAGCAGGATGGACTGGATGGTCCATTGGCTTGATCCAGTGGGTGTCTTCTTATATTCTTATGTGTTGGAGCATATGAGCAAATAGGTTTTGAGAAGAGGGGAAAATGATTTCCTGGTTCAAAATGGTGTGAGCAAGAGGCATGGGTATAGATTAAGTGCTAGGGAGTGGAAAGTCCAGTGGTGTAATGGGGAGCCGTCATGCTGGCCGTAGCTCATGTTTTGCATGCAGAAGGTCCCAGGTTCAATCCCCAGCAGCTCCAGGTAGGTGTCGTTCTGAAACCCTGAAAACCATGTCTGGAACCTTTCAGTGGAGAATGCTGAGCTGGGTAGATTTAAGACAGATGCAGCAGAAGGCAGCTCCCTATGCCCTCAAAACTGCTGCTTTCACTTGCCAGCATTGACTGCACTTGTAGGGACAATGCTTGGACAGTGAGCATCCACTGTATGTTGTTCCACTTTGTCTGAGAACACCCAGTGGACATTCAGGTGTGTCATGCCTGTTAAAGAGGTGCAGTTGGGGGGAAAGCTGACACCTACTTATCTGAGTGCAGCCCATTGCCAGCAATCCCCAAAGCAAGAACTGCACAGAACTGTGTGAGCAGCTGTTTGTTTCACACTGTTCAATAATGGATGTGCTCCCCTACCCTCCACCACAGGTTAAAACGGCTGATGCAATCCTGAAACTATTTACTGTACAAAGATATAGGAACACACATAAATAGTACATGATCTCTCTCTCTCTCGCTCTCTCTCTCTCTCACACACACACACACACACACACATACACTGCTGACAGGGTGAAGATGTACAGTGCAGTGTTCAGTATTTGTGAATTGTTTTTTAAGGAATTCAGCATGCCCCCTTCCCCACCCTAAAGGAAATCATAGTAACTGAAAAATAAAAGTCTGAATCTTGGCCAACAAACAGATGATTGTGACCAAGCATTAAAAACATTTGTTTCTGAGCAAAAAAACACTTGAAATGTTTGATTGCCCTAATGAAACTCACAGGGTAGCCAGCATATTCAAGGGGAAGAAGCAATTCCACTATGTGAAAAGCTTACAAGAGAGACAGCTGTTTTACTTCCTTGAACCATGGCATTTGTTTCCCCCAGTGCTGTTTTGTCCTTGTGTTTTCTCTGGCAGGCCCCACATGTCGCCCTGGGGCTTTACATGAGTTCATTGCCAAAATGTCACACTTATCTCCTTGTGGGATTGCAGGTGTTGGCTCTAGGCCAAGGGGATCTCCGCTTGCAGGAAGGCCTGCCTTTCTCACACCCAGAAGAGTCACAGGGGCTCTGTGGAGCTCTCATCAGATATGAGATGGACCGGTGGGCTGTGGGGTGTGAATAATCTTTTGCTCTTCTTCACCACAAATACTTCAAATCACCTTCCAATCTGGTGTCCAGGATCTTATCGTCCTGAGCCCCTTCCTAGAACTCTGTGCCCTTGAGATGCCTACTCTATTTAACACACGCACGCACACGCACACACACAAATAAAAAAATAAAAAATCCTGGACACTTGGCCCCATCAGGGCAGAGCCTTGGGGCAACACTCCATGGCCCCACCTAAGTCAGCAGAATAAGCAGGAAGGTCTCCAAGTGCTTCCCAGAGTCTAAACTGCAGCACCAGATAGCTAATAATAATAATAATTTTATTATTTATACCCCAGCAGAGGACTAAAAACAGAATAAAACTTCAAACATTAAAAACTTCCCTAAACAGGGCTACCTTCAGATGTCTTCTAAATGTCAGATACAGTGGTGCCCCGCTAGACGAAAATAATTCGTCCCGCGAAAATTTTCGTCTAGCGGGGTTTTTCGTCTTGCGGAGCGGCAATGGGAGCCGCGCTCCGCAAAACGAAAAAAAAAAAAGACGAAATTTTTTCGTCTTGCGAGGCAGCCCCATAGACTTTTTCGTCTAGCGGGGCAGCCTCCCGCTAGACGAATGCTTTCGTCTAGCGAGTTTTTCGTCTAGCGAAGCATTCGTCTAGCGGGGTACCACTGTACCTGTCGTTTATTTCCTTGACATCTGAAGGGAGGGTGTTCCACAGGGCGGGCGCCACTACCAAGAAGGCCCTCTGCCTGGTTCCCTGTAACCTTTCAGAGTGAGGGAATCGCCAGAAGGCCCTCGGCACTGGACATCAGTGTCCAGGCTGAACAATGGGGGTGGAGATGCTCCTTCAGGTCTACAGTGCCGAGGCTGTTTAGGGCTTTAAAGGTCAGCACCAACACTTTGAATTGTGCTTGGAAACGTACTGGGAGCCAATGTAGGTCTTTCAGAACCAGTGTAATATGGCCTTGGCAGCCACTCCCAGTCACCAGTCTGGCTGCCGCATTTTGGATTAGCTGGACATAACTACCATTTGCATTTCCCACAATGCTCTAGAATGATACAGTGTGGAGGGTTATTGTGTGGAAGTAAAGTGGCAACAAGACCCAGCCCCCTGGCATTGCTCATACCACTGCTACTACCACTACCACCCACTGTTGGCACCAGGTAAGCTGGTGGTGGGGAACCTTAAGCCTAGGCACTGGATACGGCCCTCCAGGCCTCTCTGTCTGGACCTCATAATACTCCTTACTGGCCCTGCTTTGCATCCCAAGTGTTTTTGCTTGGGTGGAAAGTGTCCTTGAAGTCTGGTTGTGCCTCTTGCTCCTTTTGAAGGGGGATTGAGGAGTGTGTGGGTGTAGAAAATAGCTCACCATACAAAAGGCAAATGTTTACATTCATTGCTTATTGCCTCACCCATGGCTGCCCTGTGGAAGGTAGCCCAGAAGGGAATGCATCCCTTGCGCTGAAGCAAGGCCCCACCCACCCAATCAGATTTAAGCCAACCAGGGGCCACTGATGGAGCAGGGGACCCCCACCAGAGGGCCTTTTGCCTAGAGCCCATCTCCATGGCGAGTGCCCAGTGGGGTAGTCAGGAGATGGACCTACTTGATGCAGGTTGCTTGCCCTGACGACATTGAAGCTTTTTGAGGGATGGGGGGGGGGAAATAAACCTTTATGTAGCATTTTGAGGGAAGGCTCTTCGCTCCTGCTCATAGGGTGGTCACTGGTACATTGGCAAAAAAAAGAGGACACAGGTTTGCATAAACAGTGCAGGTGCTATTTTATATGTATAGATGCAGATTTGGAAAGAATTGCTACAGTTTGAATAAAAATACAATCCATTTTGCCATAGCCGGGAAGGTGTCAACCTCTACGCCTGCCCAATCTGCCATCCGGGTTCTAATTAATGATGGACTACCGTGAGCCCTGCCCCCCACCATAAATTTATTAGTCGTTAACTTTAGGCTTGCCATATGTCAGGAAAATTCCTGACACATCCTGGTTTTCAGGTGTAAAAGTGGTGTCAGGGGAAATGTCAGGGGAAACCTGGGTGCATGTCAATGTGATGGGAAAAGCATGAACAGCTCCAGAAGCTTAAAATCACTATTTCTCCCCCCCCAAAAAACAACTTTGTGGATTTCAGGAATTTTACTTTTTGAAATATGGCAACCCTATTTAACTTAGACTGGGCAACCAGATGTTTTGGCCCTACAGATGTTGCTGAGCTACAACTCCCATCATCAGCCCCAGCAAACGTGGCCAGGGGATGGTGGTGGTTGTAGTTCAGCAACATCTGGGGTCCAGGAAATACCACCACACCTGACGTAGAGGATGCCTTCAACTCAAGGACTCTCCTCCGTACAGCAGGACACATGGCGAACCACATCCCCTCAGCAATCCATCAAAATCTACCAGGCACCATTGGTCAGATTAATCCCCTAACAACTTGTGGCAGGGAGGAATATCCATAATTCACACCACAGCTCAGGAATATTCATCATTCACACCACAAGTCTTTTATTGTGGACCTTCCACCACCAGGAACAGACCCTCCTAAGAGCAGGATCTGGCCTGGAGCAACTTCATCTTGATCCAGCTGCCCAAGAATCACTGGCAATAAAAGGTCAAGACATTCTCCTGGTTGCCCCTGGTCAGGATGACGGGGGGTCTCAGGTCCTGCGAGAGGGTTTCCAGCCAAGCCATATAGAGGCTGCTGGGACATACTCCCTTTCGGCCTATCGGCAGGGTTCTGGAAAAAAAGGTGGAGAAAGCAGAGAACGGCTTATGTTTGTTAGTTGTAAATACAGCTGGTTTCTTATTTTTATGGCAGGACCAGAGACCTGTAGTAGCTGGGTGGCAAGAGCTGACAGAAGCCATAGTCCAGAACACCTAGAGGTTTACCAGGTTGGGGACGCAGCTGCACAATCTAAATCTGGTCTGCACACATCTGCTGTGCTGTGCTGAATGCAGCCCACCCTAGCCATGCATGGCAACCCTCCAGGGACCTGAGAGGGGGCACCTGCAATTCCTGCCTTCCAGGACTGCAGTCCCAGGAGAGTTGTCAATGTAAGAAAAACACTGGGGCCTAATTTGAATAGTATAGTACTTGTTATCTGGTGGGCGGGGTTTGTGTGTTTTGCTTCGGAATCAGCCCCTCCCTTCAGTGTGTGTTGCCTCCTGTTGTTGTATTTAGTTTCTCTCATTACGGTATGTTATCTTGTTACAGTTTTCTTTATTATTAAGGATTGATTTTATTAATCCTCCCCCCACCTCCGCAACAGTCAAGGTCCTTGGAGGCCACCATGCATGGCTGCTTCAGCTTGCTGGGTTGTGCAGGCCTAGCCCATATCAATGCATTTCCAGCCATACTTCTTTGTAAGGTCAACAATTCACAAAACATTTGCAAAAACTCAGGTTGGTCAGTTGGTTGGTGGCTTGTCTTACTTACATGAAGATGAGGGCTGCATCTCGCGAGTAATCCAGCAAGATTTCGTTCATCCTTACTTGTCGAAGTGACTGAAGGGCGGAAGAGAGAATAGACATCAACTAAAAACTTTGGCAGGATTAGAGTACTACTTGTAATGTGCAAAATACAGTGGAAAATGGTAAATAATATCTCTAACAAATTAGAGAAAATAGGATAAGCTGAAGGAAAAAGGGATAGATAATGGAAACTAGGGACGGGTGGAGGGAAGTCAAGGGATTCTGAGAATCCTAAATGTGAGGTGAATGATATGTTTAAATTGAAACTTGTTATATAAAATTTAATAAAAAAAATATTTATAACAGTAAACACAGAGATTAAGGCCACATTTACACCATGCATTTAAAGCTTTGATAGCACTTTAAACAGTCATGGTTTCCCTCAAGGTTTCCTGGAAGCTGTGGTTTGTTAAGGGTGCTGAGAGTTGCTACATTTCCCAGTGTTCCTTGGGAAGAGGGGCTGGCTGTAAAACCACTCTGAACAATGTGGTTTGTTAAGTGTTGCTGGGAATTGTAACTGTGAAGGGTAAACTACAGTGCCCAGAGTTTGTTGAGGGAATGAATGTGCTACAAATGTGCTTTAAAGGCGTCATGTGCCCACAGCCCAGATATTGCTGAACTTATACTTCTCCTGACTGTTGGCTATGCCAACTGGGGTTTATTATTGTTTGTTTTTATATAAAAGCATTGTAAACCATAAAAAAATATCTCGGCCGTACAGTGCTCCCACAATTACATGTAATTTACTTACATCACTGCAGCTTTGTGTGGGGAAAATAAATAACTCAGAAGTGGGAGTGAGGAGTCAGAAGAAGCCACCCAAGATCTTGCACAACCTTCCCAGAACCCGATAAGCAAGATGGGGGGCTTAAAAAGTTATTTCCCGCTGTGGAGCTTTTGGGTCCCCTGCCTTGCTTACTGGGCACTGGGAAGGTCACACGACCTTCCCAGAGCCTGGAAAGTGAGATGGAGGGCAATACCCACTGCAGACAGGTAAGGATGGTTGTGCAGCAGGGAGGGAGATTCCAGTGGTTTGCTGACTCTACACAGTTTTGCCTTTACTCGTGGACTGCCCCCCACCCCATGTAAGCTGCAGGCCCACTGTATTCAAAAATGCAACATAGAAACAATGAAAGAATAAAAATAGAGATACAATTTGAAAACCAACAAAACAGTGTTATTAAAAAACAACAATAACAGGAGTTCAGTAATAAGATACTCCAGTCTTGTGGGTCGGGGAAAGTCAGGGCAAAAAGAGATGCCTTTATGAGTTGCCTGAAGCAATTGATGGGTGGTGCTTGGGAATGGAGAGGAAAGAAGGGCATGCTACAACAATGCAGAAGTCCAGTGCCATCTCGAGGGCCACAGGTCAGCCACCCCTGCATTAAAGGACTTGGGACCCATTGAGAGGAGACAGCAATTATTGTTCACTTTTGGTTGGTGGCAAAGCCCACTCTCCACACGGCCAGCGGAGACCCTCAGACCTTAGCTTTATTTTTCATGACTTCCTCATCGGAAATCTTCCATGGGCAGCCGTGCCTCATCTCGTTCACCATCGCCTCGTCTTTGAAGCCATCGTTCAGTCTGAATGGGGCGATTAAGTCATCAAATCTCTTCACACTGTCAACAAAACCATGGAGATCTTGTAAGAGACCAGGTGGTATTGTTTCTGCTTGAACCCAAATAGCCCATCTAGGATCTCTCTTCCCCGGAACATTCTGGCATCCAAATGAGGCTGTCAGCAGTGGAGACCCGTACAGGTCTGTAATACCAAGCTGGGGACAGATCTGTCAGTTTCAGTTTCTTGTTTTTCCAGCCTTGAGAACATTAGAAGAGCCCTCAGCCAACCAGATGCCTGAGGGAAGCCTACAAGCAGGGACCTGAGCACAAGAGCCCAATCCCCTCCCCTCTAGTTTCCAGCAACTGGGATTCAGAGGCAAACTGACTCCAACAGTTGAGGGAGAAACCTAGTCATTGTGGCTAGTAACCACTGACAGCCCTGTCCTCCACCAAAGCCTTAACTTTGCCACATTTCACATAGTTTTAAAAGTCATATTTATAGCTAATTTTTCTAATGTAAAATGTTAGGTGCTTCTGATACAAATTATTACACAATCTTTAATGTATATGTATAACCACTGCAAAAACCAGGAGGTTATGTTATGCATTTCACACAATAATCCTGTATTATTATTATTTATATAACAACCTTAAATTTTAAGGAATAAGAAAAAAACCCCACCACCCATCCATTTTTAAATGAACAAAATAACAATAAATAAGACAATTGCAGATTATTAAACTGGATGAGCAAGAAGCTACAGTTAAGTCTTGATTTACTGTTCAGGTCGGGGTTTCTGGTTGATGTCAGGAAGAATATGGACCTCGTGAAACCCAAGTCGGAACTTGCTTAACAGGAGATGATCTGCAAGAAGGAGAAGAGAACGTAGTACCTTTTGCAGGGGCAGGGGGTTCATTTTTATGTTTTCCTATGCCCAATGCGCACATTGATTCTATATATTCTGGGGGGGTAACTAAAATGCAATAACCTCTCTTCATGTGAGGAATTTTGCTATGCATCTTGGACCGGCCTTCCTCAACCTGGCACCCTCCTGTCATTTCTGCTTTTTAATAGATAACCACAGCCTTTTAGATGCCCCAGTGAGAAGCTCTCAAGCAGGGCCTGAGCACTACCACAGCCCTCTCCCAGAGCACCAAGGGATACAAATCCAACCAAGGGCACAAGCAGTCCTAGACTTACGCCTTGCGCTTCTTCATCCATCCTGTTGATCTGCCCCTCCGACAAACACCCGGATCTTGCACTTCCCCCACCTCTTCTTGCGCCAAGGAGGTAAGGGATGAGGAGTGTCAGGCCTGCCAAGTAAGAAACAGAATGGCTCTTCATCAAATAGCCATAACTGTGGAGAAAATGGAGTCTGGGAATCCTTCGTTTATTTCAGTCTTTTCGAACCTGGTGCCCTAGAGATGTTTTGGACTACAACTTCCATCATCTCCAGGGCACCAGGTTGGCAAATACTGATTTATATCACACTGTACTTCCAAGATGGAGCCTGTGGTGGCTATAGGCAAGGTTCTAATCCCAGGTGGTCTTTCATCCAAGGAGTGGCCAAACCCAAACCAGCTTAGCTTTAGCAAGGTTGCTGTATCATGTGCCTCAGATCAGCCCTGGGACCAAAGAATTGTAGAACTGTAGAGTGAGAAGGGACCTCAGGAGTCATCTGGTCCACCCCCTGGAATGTGGCAATCACAGCTAAAGAATCCTTGACAGATGGCCACCCAACCTGTTTTAAAACCTCCAATGGAAGAGAGTCCACCTTCTTCTGAGATTGTTCGTTCTACTGTTGAACTGCTCTGACCATCAGAAAATTCATCCTAATGTTTAGTTGGAATCACCTTTTTGTTATTTGTACTTTGAATCCATTGGTTCAAGCCCTAGGCCCTAGGGGGACTAGGCTAGTCCCCTAAATTTTCCCAGTAAATTAGAGTATTAAAGTATTAAAGCGTGTTGCCTCCTTCCCAAAGACTGGGAAGCTTCTACCCAGCTTAGGGAGGGAGGCATGATGCTCACGTGTGCAATATTGGGACATCGTGTGTGTGATGTTTCCCTTTCCATCATCCTCATAAGCTGGCACCTATGGCTCTAACTGTTCCCTTATGAAAAAAATTCACTGCACACCACTGACTCAGGACCCCAAAAGCAAAATGGCAGTGATGGGTCAAGCAGAGGTTTGAACCAGAAGGTACAACGCCCCTTGGTACCACAAATCCTTACCTATGTGGGAGAAGGATGCTGAAATTACCTCCATCATCGAAGAGCCAGTAGATGTCAATGGTTTTCTTGCCCTGCTCTATCTGGAAGGCAGTGCTTGCTTGCTGTTCTGCTACCAAGGCATCAGGGTCCACTAGGAATATAATAAAAGGATCCCCACTGCATGAGTAAGAGAGTGCCCAGGATTTCAAATGACACTCACCAAGTGAATTTACAAGCTTATGAAATACCTCTTGAGATGCTCCACTTCCCATTCTGTTCATTAGGAACTTAAAAAAACCCAACTCATCTAATTATATGCAAAAATATGCAAATTATATATTGGGTTGTATCCAATACAACTACGTTCTACTTAGAATAGGCTCGTCAGAATTAATGTACCTAAGTTAGGTCATCAGTTTCAGTGGGTCTTCTCTGAGTGGGACTATGTATAAAAGAGCCAAGTCCCATGCTGTCATGTATTTCTGCAACTTTTTTTTACAAGTATTAATATGTAAGTATTTTTATATAGTTATATGTATTGCTGTATGCATCGGCTTATGTGTGGTTAGTTTAGGAAACCTGGAATATAATATGCATATATAATATATAATATGCATATATAATATAATTATACATGCTATAGTATGATGCTGTATATAAAATCTGAGAATAGTTTGTATTTTTAGTGTGACTGGTAAATAAACAACTCATTTCTTGTCGAAATCTAGGAGCCAGATGGGAACTAGGGGGGTGGGGTGGAAATCTGTGGCAAGAAACAGAGCATGGAATTTTTTTAGAAAATGCCATCCCTAGTCTCACAGGCAGCTCTTATCACATGGTGAAATGTGTTTCAATAATTTTGGCGTAACACAGGCCTTGTAGGAGACAGTAGAACATGATGGCAACTTGGAACAACTTGTAGACAATACTGAGCTAGATGGACCAATGGTCCACATGGGGCTGATGTGGTCCTGACCCAGAGAGTAACCAATTGGGCAGGTGGGGAAAATGAATGTGGGATTGTTTTTATTTGCATCTCATTTGCAAAGCTAGGGCAGAAATCATAAATCCTAGGAGTAAGCATAACCAACAGAATTAAATATTCACTTTGTAATCCTCCAGATGTTGGACTCCAACTCCCACCAGCCCCAGTCAGAAGGGCCAATGGGCAGAATGATCAGAGCTGTAGTTCAACAACATCTGGAAGGCACCATGTTGGCTACTCTGGCTACTGTCCTAGATCCTTTGAAGCCTATCCAATCCAGCATCCTGTTCTCACAGTGGCCAAAACAGATTGATGAGGAAAGGTCACAAGCAGGACACGACAGGAGAACGGTCGAGACAGGGCCCAAGATGGCAGGTTTCTCTTCCTGTGCTATAGGAGAAGAAATCAAACCTCTGAGTTGGCACACCCTGATTTCAAAGGCCTTCCAGCTGTGGCCCAAGTCAATCACTTTCTACACAGGTAGGACAGCCTTAACAGAAAGACAAGCACTAGAGGTCACAGAAGTGAACCTGCTGGGAACTGACATGACTTATCCAGGAGGCTCTTCAATGTTCTTCTGTGGATCTTCTGCTGGGTCAAACACAGGGTTAACTAGAGGAAAGAGAATATGCAATGAACACAACGGAGCACTTTTCCTCAGCCTGGTGTCCTCCAGCTGCCCAGGACTACATATCCCGCAGCCTTAGCTAACACAGCCATGCCAGGGCTGGGGCTGATGGGAGTTTGTAGTCCAAACAATCACGAGGGCATCAAGTTTGGAAAAGCTGCTCTGGAGGTTGGCTTGGAGCAAAAGAACACCCCCTCAGCAGTTGGATGGTAACAAGGATTGTGATTCATTTCCTCCTTACACTAGTGAGAAGGACCAAAACAAGCAAGATCAGATTTATTTGATTTTTGAGTTTGTTTCCCTCGCCTCTTGGACTGGTGCCTAACACTGAACAATGGCTTGTGATGAGCCACGGTTTAACATAATATGTTGAGTGCGGCATACCATCGGGAAGGGCCTACCTCCTCATGAGTTAGGATGAAGGAAACAGGTCATGGCTTTGCATCTGCTTTGCATGCAAAAGTCTCAGGTTCAATCCCCGGCAGGGTCTCTAATAGGTCTAGGAATTGTCCCCTCTCTGAAATCGTACAGTGCTATTGCAGTCATTGTAGACAACACTGAGCTAGATGGACCAATGGTCCAAATGCCAAAGGCAGCTTCCTGTGTTCTTTTCTGTGTCCCACAGTTCAGTGGTTTACAGCATCTGTTTTGCATGCAGAAGGTCCCAGGTTTAATCCCTTGGCATTTCCTGGTAGGGCTGGGAGAAACTCTGGAGAGCTGCTGCCAGGCAATGTGAGGGTCACACAGAGCTAGAGGCTGCCTCCTCTGTTCCTAATTGCATCCTTTTAGGCAAATCAACTGAACTACAGGAAGCCTCTGGCCCAGACAGGATGTGGGGGAGGAACTCACTGTGAGACTGCACGAGCCTGGAGATGTTGAGCCCTTCCTTCCTCCGCATCATGCACACGCCATACTTGAAGTCAAAAGCATCACTGGAAGACAAAGCCAAAGGGCTGCCAGAGTCAATGTAAGACAGATCTCAGAAGTCCTGGTTGGAAGCAGCGGAGGCTGGTCTCCATGAAGGCAAATGGGGCACTGCCCTCCAACCCACATCTGCCCTGCAGCCAGTCCCCCACCTGCCTGCTTACTTACAAGCAGCTCACAGGATGGCCCTGCTTGTCAGCCTCCTCCTCTTCCTTAGCCTCAGTGTTGGTCAAGACAGGAGCCAATTTAAAGATGAACATATGAAATATTTGCCCAAGTCATAAACAGACACATCTGCCCATCCCTGGTGCTAATGGTGACTACAGACAGCTGCAGCTGTTGATTCATTTAAATGGATCCCATGCCATGACCCAACTTACTGCAGAATCCCAATGTATTCTTCCACTGTCTGTGGATGGGCAGCCTGCCAATTCTTCTTGTAACCAATCACAAGGACATTGGGCTTCATTCTCCCAAGACCGGAAGCCTTTATGAAAGCAGAGAACAAGGGGGTATCATTATATCCACACTGACACTCCCTCCTCATTCCTCAAGGGGCTGAACTAAGAACTTGGGTGGAAACAACTGGGGGGGGGGGATTTTCTAGCCAGGTTCTCCATGCCATGTGTAATTTTATAAATTTCTATCTGGTCACCTCCTACTCGCCTTTTCTCTAAACTTAATTCAGGGCTCATCCACACTTGTCCTTTTCCTAGAAACCACGGGTCTGAATGGTTTCCCCCCTTCCCCCACTCTTTCCCCAGGGATAACCTGCTCTTTAGTGCTAAATCAAAGGAAAAGTCCAATCCGGAGAAAAATCAAAATGCCATTTGTTCTGATTGAGCGCTAAAGAGCAGTGTTCCTCAGGAGAAAGCAGCAGGACAATGCCCTCAGTAATGCCACCAGCATGCCGCATTCTGCTGCAGAGTACGGCTGCTGAAAACAGACAGTAAGAAACAACAGTTAATTTGTCCAATGATACTGAACTTTCACAACAATCGTTTTAAGGATTCTTCAATGTAGCAATCGTTGTAGACATGGGCTGCCTATTTACCTTCAGCATTTCAATATAATTTTTTTCTTTTTGTTTGATTTTTACCTGCATAAGAATCTGAACTCCAGTTCTCAGGTCCTCAGCTAAGACATCAGTATAGAAAGACTTGATTTTGCGCTTGGTCAGCCACTTGACGTGGCCTCTGGAAGCAAGACGGAACTCGGACATCATCTGTTTGCCTGGTCCCTGTGAGAAAGCAGAAGAAAACAGTGGGAGACCCAAGGGTGGCTGACTTAGGCACATCCTTTCTGACTCGTGTGACCATGAAGTTATCCAAATTGCACTTCACTAATGTGGCACCCTCCAGGTGTTTTGGGCTACAACTCCCACCATATCTAACTGTTGGCCATGCTGAATGGGGCTGATGGGAGTTAAAGTCCAAGCTGGACACAGAGCCTATGATCAGATCCCATCCCTGGGCTTGTCTCATGGGTGCCACCTGCACCTAGGATCCTATTTCAACAACAAAAGGTGTAAGCCATCCCTCAGAGCATGCACAGAGGCTCCTTCTTATACCAGTGAGAAACCACATGCCACTTCCTCATGTCTGCAGTTTGAAGAAGGGACTTCAGAGCCCAGGAAGTTTGAGCTAAGGGGTACCTCTGTGTTGTTGTTTTTAAATTTGGCACTTGGCCAGCTTAATAATGCAAAGGGGCCAATCATTTCCCCATTGATCAACCACCCACATCTGCAATTGCTGCACCTCAGGCAGAGAATAAGAGGTAATCTGGAAGCAGAATGCCATCCTGTGATTAATGTGCCCTGCTTTCAAAAAGCAGCTTCTGATCTTTGCCTTGGCAATTAAACTGCAGCTGGAAGCAATTGCCTTCCATATCTTCTGAGCCTATCATTCAGTCCTGCTTAATTAGCTGACTATCCTTCCAGCGGGAACAAACAGAATCAAACGCAGCTTTCATCACGCTTGATGGGGAAACCAGATTTGCTGCGGCCACTCCAGCGTGAACACAGTTGTTTTCTGCTACAAACACAATGTGTAAAAAGGCAGGTGCTCCAGACCCTCCTAAACATCTGGAGATGGGAGTTGAGGGGTGGGGGTTACTGCCAGCTTACCACTGGGGGCCATTTTGGGTGTTCTAGGCATCTGCCTGGTGGAGCTGGTGATGCATAAGCAAGCAGCAGTTTCCACAGGTAGATTGTGTGGTCCAGCAGCAAGTAAATCAAACTGAGGAAGCCAGAGCCATCATTTCGACAGACGCATGCTGGGATTCAATTGGCTTTTGGGGACTCCTGATCCCTGCTGAGCCAGAATCTGCAGTACCACCCACAGTGCTGTAGCACAGTTGAGATCAGCCCAACTGGCTTACAAACTGACCTGGAGGTCTGAAATGGCCCAATCTTGGTACCAAGGCCCCTGCTTTGAGACCATGGGTTCTGTATGCTAGCCTTCACACCTCATTGGTTCACTGTAGGTGGTTGATTCATAGAGAATCAACTGTCTCCAAAAGAGCTCCTAGATGAAACCATTCCTAGCCTGGTGCCTTCAGAAATATACAATAGACAGGCCAGCAGGCAGGCAGGCAGATAGATGCCCACAGCCTGCAAAGTTGATTCTCCTGTGGCGATAAATACTCACGATCAACACATTCCCACAAATCATCAGGCTCAAGTTTTTGGTGAAGGTTCCCACAAAGTCCACCAGGGCTGGGCGGAAATTGGGAGGGCCAGTCAGCACCAGGCATTGAGGTCTGAGGGAGAAACATGAGAAGTCGTAGGCTGCACTTGGGACCAGATCATCTCTCGGAAGGCCTATTCCCATCTGGTCCTCCAAATTCAATGTAATTGGTTTGACTGTGCCGGCTGAGGCCTCCTCTGCTGCTCTTCCCAATGTGTGGAATGAGCTCCCTGTGGAGTTCAGACAAGCACCAACAGTGGAGCGCTTTCTCAGGCAGCCGAAGAGCTCCCTGTTTACCCAACTGCATTCCTTGACTGTTGACATCATTTATTTTGAATTGCTTCCCATAAAACATCCCAAAATAATGTAACGATAAAAAACATCACTAATAAAGCACATAAAAATAATTTCAAGTCCAATACAGAACATCAGAAGAGCCTGCTAGTTTAACTCTGCACTGCATGAAGAAGCACTCATTTTTTCTCAGTCCTGAATTGCCTGACATTCAGCTTCATTGCATGCCCACAGACTAAGATATTTAAAAAAATGACCTAAAAGGCTTCTTGGAAAAGGAGGATCCTCAATAAGCGCCAAAAGGATAGCACTGTACACTTCCTCACCTATAATTCTTAATGTGTTCATCCACCTCGTTGAGTCCCACAGAATAGTTCAGGGCCATGTTGTAGGAACCGGCTTGCACAGATGAGCCCCAGTTCACCCCTAGAGAAAAACAGCCAAGCAGGATCAGAGCATTTATTTTTGCTTAATGGTAGCTGGCGTTCACAGAATCACAGTAGAGTCAGAAGGAACCCTAAGCACCATCTAGTCCAACTCCCTGCAACTGCACACATTACCTTCTGGGCCACATTAAGGGGGGGGGGTCCACATGCCAGTGGTGGGTGGGGCCAGAGGCAAAAGTGGGCAGGGCATTAAAAGGGGGAAAGGGGCTTTGACTGGGAGGGGGCGTGTTGCAGGAAGAGTCCTGAGGGCCAGATGAAGAGGCTTTGAGGGCCAAGTTTGCACATCCCCGCCAGGCCCGAGGTTCCCCAGTTGCATACCTGGCTTCTTATAGAGAACATATCCGAGCAGGAAGACCACAATTCCAATGGCGATGAGGGCAGCCCACCAGGTCAGCAGGAACATGATGACCACGGACACAACGGCTCCAAAGAGAGCCACCCACTTGCTGTAGTAATTGAAGGAGGGCCTCCAACCTGGGTGGATGTGGCAATGAAAGAGAACCAGAATAAATGGCGATCAAAGCACTGCACACACACACACAATCTTCTTGCAGACAATACTGATCTGCCATCCCCAAAGATCAATGGATCTTATATTAGGGGAAACATGGGGATTATTTCTTTGCTGTTGGAGTAATTTTGTAAAATAAGGCAAAGAACCTAAATACCTGTCATGAGCCTAGATTACCCACACATTTATATTATTATTATTATTATTATTATTATTATTATTATTATTATTATTATCTTCTCATCCAGGGCATCCAGCTGATTATTCTATCGTTTTTCTCCATGAGGATCTTGGATCAGCTGGTGATAGCAAAGAATGGAAAGTTTCTAGTGACTGTCATTACAATAAAAGCCCAAAGATGCTCTCTGAGTTTTAAATTGCGTAATTTTTAATTTAGTTTGGCCACTTTATTTGTTCAGTTGTGTTAAGAACATAAGAAGACCCTGCTGGATCAGGCTCAAGAGGGCCCATTTAGTCCAGCATCCTGTTCTCACAATGGCAGGATTTGAGTGCAACCTGATTTTTTATTATCGTACAGTACTTCATACGCAATTTTCAATGGCTGGTAGCTGATGCAGATCAATCTTTCAATCTATTCATTCAGCTACATATATTTGATGCGCAATAGCCACTATTTAGGACATTGCTGGATAAATTATGTTAGCTTAATGTAAACATGCAATAAAATTTAAATGGGGAGGGGGAGAAACACCACAATATGGAAAGGCAGCTGGGCTATAGGGATGAGCCAAATCAGGCACCCCAACGTCCAGATTTTGCAGCCCTGCTTGTTCACCACTACGCCATCCTGCATGATAAGTGGCTGACAATGAGGCCATACACCAACTGAAGGGCTCAGCTCCTGCTCCCAAGTGCATGGCCCACAAACCTGTTTAGATCTGCTAGGAACAGCCTCCCATCCTCAGGACAGTGAGGCTTTGGAAGTGGCCTGACCTGGTGCGCTACTTTTGCTGCGAAGCACCATGAACCAGTGGTGTGATGGTGAGAGTGTCCGACTAGGACCTGGGAGAGCTGGGTTCAAATCCCCACTCAGCCATGAAGCTCATTGGGTGATCTTGGGCCAGTCATTGCCTCTCAGGCTGACCTACCTCACAGAGTTGTGATGAGGAGCAGGGAGAACCATGTGTGTCACCTTGAACTCCTTGGAGAACATGATGGATATAGAGTCAATGAATAAATAGCACCCCTTACCTGGAGAGTTGGTGATGGATGCATGGAAGCAGCTGAAGTTAATGAGTGCATAGGAGCACAAGAAGAAATTGGAGATGATGGGGGCAATGGCATTCAGTTCAGCTGCAGGGATAGGAGAGAGAAGGAGGGAGGTTCCGTTCATTTGTGCAAATTATTCAAAGCACAGAATCAGGTGTTTGTAGGGTAGTTGTTATTTATTAAATCATAACAGTGAGGACTTTCAACACAGAATTAAAGACCCTCCTATGGCCATTGTTTGCCCCACCCTGAGTCAAATCACTTCATGACCCCTGAATTACTTACCAATAAGAATGAAGCAAATCGCAATGACGTACGTCAGCATGTAACCCCTGATAGGTTCGTTGTTTTTTCCATAACCCTTCCCAAAAAAGCCAATGGCAGGGTAGAGCTGGTCCTTACAAAGGCACTGTTGGGGAGATGCAAAATGGCTACTCGTGACAAGGTCTTGAGCCATCAGGAACATGCCCAGAAATGTCAAGGTTTAAAAACTGGAGGCAGTTCTCAGCCTCCTTCACATCCTGAGGTTAGTGGGGCGATGACTGGAGAGGGGGGCTTCTCAGTGGTGGCACTGGAATTATGGGGTTCCATTCCTAAACACATGTACCTGGTACTCTCATCAATGCCTTTCAGTTATCAGGTGAAATCATTGCTGTTCTCTCAGACTTTTCATGAAATTTAGCTTCCATTTCGTTTGAGTAGCTTCTGGTTTGGTATGAATCCATTTTAGGGGGCCTGCTGCTATTTTCTTTCTAATTAATTTTCTTCTCTAAATAAATTTTATTTGATACAAGTGTCAATAGTCCATATAAAAGCTATCTTTATAGAAGATAAAATACATTTACAACAGGCAGAATATTAACCTCTATATGGGGTTTAACTGTTCAAATGGATCATGACCCACTGCCTGTCATTTATAAAAGGACTGGGCTCTGTATTTCATTAACATGCTCAAACTCATCATCATTTTAGAGCAGTTTTACCCAATGAAATGCTTCATGTATCATATCTTGATGTATCACAATCTTATCTCAAAGTCAGCTTCAGAGCATCCCAAGGAAGATGTGGAGTGATCTTCTTTTACTGATGGGGGAAATAAGGCTGGTGGTTTTTCACAGTCTGTGGACAGTTGTGGTCATTTGTGTTCAGATTCAGAGCACATTCCTACAGGCCCAAGCTCAGCCCCAAAGTAGTCAGATCTTAGCACTGTGGTCTGGCTTTTGGATGGGAGGGGAATCCAAATTTCCTGGTTAGCTGAGCAGTCCCACTTGTGCCTGTCTCTCACCTGGAAGACTTTGGGGGCTGACACAAGGCAGGCCAGAGCGGAGGAGAGGGTGGCCCCAAAGATCCCAGCTGTGATTAGTGGTGCAAAGCCAGACACCATGCTCATGCTCTGCAAGGAAACACAACGGATCACATATGCACTGTGCACGATGCAGAGCAGCAGCCTGGACTTCAAAAACTCAGAGAGACCAGTCCCAGGCCCCAGGGTCACAGCCAGCCCTGAGGCACAGCCCAAACCTAGGTCATGGGCTCTGGAGCCCAAGACACCCCCAGAGCAACCCCTGTGAAGTCTGTCTCCTTTAAGCCTACACCCCCTGAGGAACCAATCCCCTCCACGCCAGTGACCCATGTTCCCAGCTCATCACATCAGTGCATGTAATGCACACAAAAGGACTTATTAGAAAGGAGGATACTCCAGTCCAGAGACTCTTTCAAACCTTCAGATCCAGCCCCCAGAAACATAAAGGCCACCACTGGTTCATTCTCCAATGTGATCAGAGCAAGGGCTCGCTTGGAACTGTCCTTGGTTCTGCAACTACCAACCTGTCACAGGCCAGCATGGGTGTGGTGTGTGTGTGTGTGTGTGTGTGTACCACTTGACACTTGTGATGGCCCCCACCCAATCAGGGGATCCCACTCTTGAGCCTCTTTGCCATTGCTGCCTTGCCATTGGAAGTTATTAAACACAGTTCGGATGGCCATCTGTCAAGGATTCTCTAGATGTGGTTTTGTCCCCAACCCAGTCTGGAGATCTATTCACATCAGAGAAGCCATCAGTAGTCATGGAATCTTAAAACTGTAGAGTTGGAAGGGACCCAAACTATCATCTAGTCCAAATCCTGCAATGCAGGAATCATAGCTAAGTGATGGACCCAGCCATCATGCCCATGGTTGATTAGAGATTGCAACCCATCTGGTAGGGTTGGATTCTGGGCTGCAATAGATTTAAAGGGAAGAAGGCAGTGTCTTTGTCCTCCTTCCAAGTATCCCCAAGGCCCAGGTATCAAATAATAATAATAAGAAGAAGAGTTTGGATTTGATATCCCGCTTTTCACTACCCAAAGGAGTCTCAAAGCGGCTAACATTCTCCTTTCCCTTCCTCCCCCACAACAAACACTCTGTGAGGTGAGTGGGGCTGAGAGACTTCAGAGAAGTGTGACTACCACTCTTAACCACTACACCACACTGGCTAAAAAACACCCTTCCCCATGGCAGTATGGCTGATAATACCTGGTAGAAATTGATAAGCCCAAAGTTACAGGTGTGGCTCTGAGCACACTCCGTGAAGTTCCAGCCCAAGCTGCAAGCGATCCCTTCACAGCCCACAGAGCCAACAGAGACGGTGTCGTTCACGTTTCCAGAGGCATCCCGGACCACACACGCCCCTAAGAAAGGGACCGTGATAATTTAGCATAATTTCTGACAGCTTTCCTCCACAACATGGGCTCTTGGTTTCAAAGACCCGTGAGCCACTCTAAGCAGACGGAGGCAAATTTAGGCTGCTTGGATCTACTTTGTTTTTCTCACCAGAGCCCCAATCCAGTTAGAGACCTTGGCAATTAAGCAATATATAAATCCTGTTAAACAAACCATATAATGTTCATTCCACACTTGCAAGGATTCAATCCTTTAGGCCAGCTGTGCCTACACTTTGGAATTCTCTGCCCTTTGGTACTGGGCAGGTGCCTTCACTGCTCTCTTTTTAACAATGGCTGAAAACTTTTTTCCCTTTAACCAAGCCTAATCAGATATGTAAATCTGACATGCATTTTAATATGAAATTTTATTTTATCATGTATATTTTTTAAAACCGCTGATTATATTTTGAAATGTTTTAAATATCTGATTTTATCAGTAATTTTCACATATCCAGAGCAGACCCATTGAAATTCGTTAATTATGTTTAATAATAATAAGAATAATAATTTATTTATACCCCCACCCATCTGGCTGGGTTCCCCCAGCCACTCTGGGAGGCTCCCAACAGAATATTAATAAAACCACTTCCGTGCATCACGCCCCTTCCACGCCTACAGGGGCTGGGATCCCAGCCCCTGTGCAATAGGAGGATTCCTGGCCACGTCACTGCCGGGCCGAACAATCCAGTTGACCCGGGGGCATGGCCAGCGCTGCTTAAGCTGGAACGCGGCCAGGAACCCTTCCTCTTTGTTCCTGCTCCCCAGCTGCATCGGTTTTCCCACTCACCCGCCCTTTAGGCTTTCTCTGGACCTTGCTATGGACCTTGGTTGGTCGCCGTTGAGGGGCCTGGTAGAAATTTTTCCCACTTGGCAAATTGGCACCAGCTATTTGGTTTTTTGCCTACCTCATAGCAATTCGTCACAACTTCTAGTTTGGGGGTTAGGCATTGGAATATCTCTATAGAAAGGTGGAGGGGAAGTTGCGCCATTACCTGCCCCACAATTCGAAGGGTATTCCGTTAAAGGTTTCTGGGGGCGTCGCCCTGTCCGAAGCCTAAGGAGGTTAGGGCCAAAGGCAAGCCCCTATCGGTGGCCCCAGGGGGGAGGGGTTCATAGTCGATACGCATCACAGGGGCTCCTTACTGGTGGTTAACCCTTCACTGACTTCCAGCACACGGGCTGGGGTCTGATATAGTCGGTTAGGGTCCAATGCCTAAGCCAGCCACTCAACATCTATAACCAATAAAGTTGTGGCCTTTTCTGCCCATTTAACCTTATATTATGTGTCACGTGTCAATTATTTCCCACGGGGAGGGCGGGTCATTGCCACGCAACATGATAAAACATCAAACATTAAAAACAACTTTAACTTTAGTAGGTTTACTCGGAGTAGGACTACCAGTACCCCTTGTAAACTGCTCACTGGTTTTGACAATTAAATGCTTTACGAATCCTACAGAATAAATAAATAAAGCCCACCAACCAAAATCAGGTGGACAGCAGTAGCTCAGGAAATACACCTTGAATTAAGACATATTGCTCCTGAGCCCATGCTCAGTCCAAAAACAACCAGGAGGGCAGCATGTTGACTTTCCCTGCTTCTCTTGATATTACATTTGCCTTGCTGATTACGATTAATGCCTGACCATTACCTACCAATAGTTGCAGATATAACCAGATATGACACAGTCGTCCAGAAAATAGCCATGAGGGTTCCTTTGGGAATTGCCACGGCAGGATCCTACCCAAGAGAATGAATGAGATTTAGGTAAATGCCTTCCATAGGCACCACTGCATTAACCAGTAATTGTGATACTACTAGGGGCTCACCAACCTCGCCTGCCCCACCCTGTTGCCAACCCCTTTACACCTCACTCAAACCTCTCACCCCACCCCCCCAGCTCCTTCAACTTCTCCCTTTTGCTCACCTGTGCCTCTCCATCACTCACCTGCCTGCCTGGGCCACTGGCTCACTCACTTAAGGCTTATCCACACTTTACCTTTCCTCTGTGCTTTCCAGGCAGGTCCCATGCTTCAAAGCTCCACTTTCCAAGCCCTCGTTTTCTTCTTCTTTTGCTTTGGGGCTTTCCCCGTGATAACCTGCTCTTTTAACACTGAACAGGAGCAAATGGCAATCTGCAGAAAACCCGAATCACTGTTCGTTGCGCTTCAGGGTGAAAAAAAAGGGCGCTAGGACATGGAGCTTTAAAGTGCGGACCTGTGCCTGGAAAGTGTGAGGCAAAAGGTAAGTGTAGATGAGTCCCTACCCTGATTGCCTCCTCACTTGCTCCTCCTGCTTGCCTGTGGCTGCAGGGAGGTTTAATGGAGGTGGGAAGGTTTGCCAAACTGCTCTCTGAAGCAGCTCCCCCTCCTTACTCACTTGCTTGCCTGCTGTTCTGTTGTCATGCTGGAGTTTGTGTTTGGTAAACTGCAGCATTATGACACCTTACATTTCTATGTATACAGGAACACACACAAATGCACACATAGTTTTGCACAGAACTGCATGGGCTTTGGCTTCTCCCAAATGAAACATGGCTGGAAGGAAAGAAGATTCAACTTATATGCAACTTTTCATGCTTAGCTGTAATAAATCACCTCTCACTGAAAGAGAGAGAGAGAAAGAGAAATATATTTATGTAATGAAAGGCTCGTCCCTCTGCATCCCCAACAGGCTATATGTATAAAAAGGCTAGAATGGGACCCACCAAACCCTCTGCCCCAATACCCAGAATTGCTCGCACCAACTATTGCCCTGGGCCATGTTTCCAAAAGGAGGCCGCTGACTCCAGCACCCCACCTCCTGGCCCCCTGGGCTTCAGCAGCCAGACCCGCCTACCTTCAAATCACCTGAAATGTTGGCTCCTGCCAAGATGCCAGTGGCTGATGGGAAAAAGATGGAAAACAAACCAAAGAAACTGCCATCAGGCCCGCGCCAGTTTGGCACAAAGTTCTGCGCAAAGATGTCCGCTGGAAAAGAGAAGGTTTTGTCATGTGTGTGCTTGCGTATGCAAACTTTACACCTGATGACCAATCCAATGAATGGGAGAGGGCAATTTCCATCTCCCTCTGGGCACTGGACTGGGTGGAGAGATGTAAACCTGTCTGGTCACTCCAACACCATCTCAACTTATTTATTATTATTATTCTACCACAGCTACCGGAACTTGTGTTATGTTTTGAGGATTGAATGCACTCCTTGGGTGAGAGAACCAAACTCAAATGTTCCAGTTGTTATTATTTAAAACAAATAATCTAGTTTAGCTTGTTGACTTGCTAGACACAGACACAACTTCAGCCCTATCACTTACTTACTTACTTACTTACTTACTTACTTACTTAGAGCTACTTTATATGATGTTTAAACATCAGAATAGGGAGCTGTGTTACACTGAGTTGGACCATTGGTCCATCTAGCTCAATGTTGTCCACACGGACTGGCAGGGTCTCTCTCTCCAGGATTTCAGGCCGGCGGTCTTTCCCAGGACCACCTGGAGATGCTACTGGGGATGGAACTCAGGACTTTCCACATGAAAATCAGATGCTCTCCTGCTGGGTTATGGCCCTTCTGCATCATTTCCAACCCCCAGTGCTTCCTTACACCAACTTAGTTCTTCTGGAGTACTTGAGTTTATGAACAATCCTCTCCCCCCTCAGCCGCTCATGCTAGCATCTTACCCCTGTAACTGAAAAATCCTTTGGCTTGTTTCTCCTCACTGGCTGGAATGATGGTTCCCACAAGGTAGTTTACGAAGGAGATCATGATGACAAAGAAGAAAAGAACCTGTGCCTGCAAAGACCAAGCAAATCCATTGTGACAATGACAACCCTACCGGGAACTGAGTGTCCTCATAGTAGGTACCTTTCAACACAAGGAGCACCTCATGTTGGAGACCATCTTCAGGCTGTGTGTTTGGTCTTTTAAGAGACCCTGGTTCTCCAAAAGGGGAGGAGCCTAGTAGAGGCGGGCTGGAGGCAGAGACTCCCAAGACCTCAGTCTACTTCCAGTCCCTTGGAGCTCTCCGTAGTGCTGGGATCACTGACTTGCCTTGCCCCCCTTGGGTTGCTCCTTGTGACCAGAATAGGGCTCTCTCCCCATTAGCTACACCTGCCCCTGTCCCAGGCCTTCTAAAAAAACAAAGACTTGCATAACAAAGCTCTTACCTTGGCTTCCCACTCCATCCCAGCCAAAGAAATGCCAAGCAATACAGTCACTGTGATGACCCCAATGATGCGAATGTCATTTGTGGGATCAACCATGGTCGAGTGGTGCTCCTTGGGAAGAAAAAAAAACACCAACAGTCAGTGCTCACAGGGCGCATCAGAATGAGTGCACTGGGGACTCAAGGTATAATCTGGGGAAATGAGTGATCTAGAGAAGTTCACAGGGTTGGAAAGGGGCCATAGATCAGCAGCAGAAAATGTACTTTGTAGGCAGAAGGCTCTAGATTCAATCTCTGCCATCTCCACTTAAGGGACTGTGGATGCCCTGCACTGTGGGATGCCCTTCCCTCTTCCATACATGAAGCATCATCCATCACTTGCTCCAGATGTCTTGCAAAGAGACACTTTTTTGCCCAGGCTTTCCTTGACCCATAAGATCAGAAACTGTTATTACTGGATTTCTGCCATTATACATATTTATGCTACCGTTTTTTCACTTATATATTGCATCTCTGTTTTTGCGATCCTGTTTTCTCGATATTAAGTCATTTAGAAATTGTTTAAAGTAAACAACTAAATGTCACCTAAAAGTGCCAGAAATCTGGAAGAGGCAATGCCAGAGCAGAAGAAACATGGCTCAATTATATGCTTATGCCTTCTTAGTGGTGGTGACCTGGTTGCGGAATGTCCACCCAAGAGAGGCTAGCTTGGCTCCTTCTTTATGGTATTTTCTGTGCCAGGTGAAGACCTTTTTGTTCAACTGGTTATTATTTTTTAATGTGTTTTTTTAAAAATGCAAACTGCTGGACCCCAACTCCCATCAGCCCCAGTCAGCATGGGCAATGGTCAGAGACGAAAGGAGTTGTGATATGACAGCTTCCCATCTGGAGAGAAAAGCTTGCATTTAGAATAGGAAGATCTCTGGTTAAAAGATCAGTGCTGAGTAATCTACCCCAAAATGTAAGTGTGCTCAAGACTTCACACAGCTGTGTTATTTTGCCCCCAATAATTGGCTCAGAGTGAGATTTGAATCCTTGGCCTGAAAACCAATCATTTTTAGCTGCCATGTCTGAACACAGTTAAAGAAGTTATTATTTGAGGACCATTTTAATTTAAAAATAGGTAGAATCTCCTGGGCTGTTCTGATTCAACCTATAAATTTCTGATGCCAACCTTTCATGGTCTGGGGAAACTCCTAGACTCTACCGTTGCTGGGAGCCCTGGTGGCTTCAGTGGTGCACAGTGCCTGTTTTCAGCTCAGGATGTTCCTGGGACAGCCTGCTCACACAGATCTATGGGCCAGTAACCTATTGCTTAGAGCCTTAGACTATGTCATTGTGCTCTGTGTGGAGCTATCCTTATTTATTTTATTATTGCATTTAAACTGCGCCTTTCCACCATGGTTCTCCCCCTCCTTATTTTTAATCCTCGCAACAACCTTGTGTGGTAAGTCACCCAGTGGGCTTCATGGCTGAGTGAGGATTCAAACTCTGGTGTCCCAGGTCCTGCTCCAACTCTCTAACCACTGCACCAGGCTTCCTCTTGCTGTCCTTGATGATGGTTCAAAGATTGCAGAGATTCCACCATAGCCTGGTGGCAGCAGTTGCCCTGGCTTACCTGCATCAGATCCCGCACAGTCTCTGCAAAGCCCACCGTGTGCATGGCCACAGCCACCGCATTGGCAAAGGCAAAGATGAGGCCAATGGAGCCTCCCAGCTCAGGCCCAAGGCTTCGTGAAATAAGGAAGTAAGTCCCACCTGAGATATGGGAACACAAGGATCATCACACAGGCTTGTATAGCTCACCTACTGCAAATTATATATTTAATCTTATTGCATTGATATCCCACTTTCCCCTTCAAGAGTCTCAAGGTGGCATGCAAGTTGGTTCTCCTCTTCCTCATATAATCCCCACAACAAACCTGTGAGGTAGGTGAGGCTGACTGGCTCAAGGTCACCCAGTGACCTTCAAGGGCCATGTGGGAATTTGAACCCTAGTCTCTCATGACCTAGTCCAGCATCCTAACCACTGCACCACACTGGTACCCAGGAATTAGGCAGGCATAGAATCATAGAATTGTAGAGTTGGAAGGGACCCAAATGATCATCTAGTTCTGAGCCCCTGCTCAGATCCCTCCTCCTGGGAGCGCTATGGTGGGATTTGAAGCTGGCCGGTGAGAAATGTCAAAAAATGGTGGACCCCCTGGATCTGTCAGTCTCTTGAGTGGAGAACCTTCCTAGGTGGAAACGTCATTTTGCCAACCTCTGCAAATGCCTCCCACCCCTCTTAAGCCCCAGCCATACCGGGGCCAGCAATGGGTTCCCCTCCACACACACACCTCGAGGAAGTCTCATCTGGTTCTGATAGAAGAAGCTGGTAGGACATTGTTTGTCTGTTTGTCTTAAAAAATGATGAGACTTGTCTATGTGAAGTAGAGGTTCAATGTGTACACACACATTGGCCAACCCAACCCGTGCAACTTTGTCAACATTTCTACAGGTGATGTGCAAAACACTACCTGATTTAACTTTGCCATTGGTGGAGATGGCTGAGATTGACAGCCCTGTGACGGTGGTCACTGTCACAGAAAGCAGGATGATCACCCAAGTCAGTGCTGTGAAGAAAAGCAGTTGTTTTGCATTATACTGCTTAGACATTAAGGCCATGGTTGGATTCCCACAGAGGGGTTCCACAATTTGGGAGCTCTCAAAGAAAATGTCCTCTATTGGGCTGCCACCTCTCCAACTGCTGAGGTTGGAAGTGTGGCTAAGCCCTCATGTATGTACCAAGATATGTTTGTCCCAACCATGCAGTAAGAGGATGGACTTACCTATTCCAGCTTGTGCAGTGATCCAAGGCAGCCGCAGGTACAGAATCACACCCCAGATATTAAGCATGCAACGGATCTGGAAAGTAATGGGAGCAGCAATTGGTAACTGGGAAGAATAACTGAAGCGTGTAGGCACCTCAGGGACAGTGAGGAGAACCAGAGAACCTAGGATATTCTGATCTAGTCATTTAAAACCTGTGAGCCAGTGCCCTGACACCTCTGGGTCTGCTTATAGCATTGGAAGAACAATATGGTCAAGTCTTCCCTGGACTGTACCATTTCAGACTGAAGGGTGTGCATGTGTGGGTGGATGCACATGTTTAAATATGTCATTCTTTTAAAAGACACCTAGTGCCTGAAGTGCACTAGTCAGAAAAGGAGCACTGGGACCCCTGGCATAAGCGAGGAGATCTGTCTGGTGAAGGAAGATGTGACAAGGGGTGTCTGGAAGGAAGACTGTTCCCTGCACCTCGCCTTGTCTCTCCGTCACAGTTTGTGGCCTGGCAATTCAGCTGTGACTCCTCCATCATAAGGGGTTCCTTTAGGTGACCCTTGGGGTCCCTTCCAACTCTACAGTTCTATGATTCCATGAACCCCCTTTGTAATTCATCCAAGAGAACTCTTGAGTGATAGGTTGATACCATGATTTATAGCAAGGAGTAGCAAGGCTTTCTTCAGACTGAGGGCCATACTCCTACCTGCGCAGCCTTCCAGGGGCCACCTGTCATTGGTGGGCGGGGCCAGAGGCAAAAGCAGGCAGAGCAACAAATGCACTTTCTACCTTTGTACAGTAGCCTAGCTTCTCCACACTCATATGCTTCTCTCTCTCCTCCATCCAGACAACTCAGAGGCATCATCGCTCAGAAGCTGCCTGGCTGAAATAAAATGGGGTTCCCTTAAAAACCAGTAGAGAGGGGGCCCTGGGAAGAGAATTCCAAAGGGATGGAGCCACTACAGAAAAGGTCCTTTCCCAGGACATCCTTTAAGCCAGGAGTGGGGAACTAAGCAACGGTACTCACCATCACCCCCTTAACCCAGCCAAAACGGACAGGTTCCTCCTGAGGCTTCGCATCCCCCTCACCAGCCTCCTCCTCGGTTCCTTCTTCAGAAAATATGATGTCCCTGTGGAGCTCATACGCTGGTGGGTGGAGATGGCTACTTTCTTGCTGGAACAAAACAACAACAACTGATGGCAATCAGACTGCAAAATTGGGGGCAGGAGGAAAGTGAGAAAAGTTATGGGATAAAGAGACACCTGAGGTACAGAACATGCTGTCTCAGCCAGCAAAGACAATGAAGAGGTCATCAGAACTGGGTGGCTGAGGAGTATGGCTGTATTGGTACATAGTGGACAGTCTGGCCATGACCTGGTTGTGTCCAGAACCCAAATGGCTGCTGCATGAACTGGCTTTGCCCTGCTGGTGCAGAATGAGGCCCACTCCAGGCTTGAGGGGGACCTGGGAAAATGACCGTCTCTGGGTTCCCTCACCTACATCAGGGCCAGGGAAACCTTTTCAGCCTGAGGGCCATGTTCCTTCCTGGGCAACCTTCTGAGGGCCATTGGTGGGCAAGGTCAATGGGGAAAGTGAGCGGAACAACAAATGAAACTTTTCCCTTTGTGCCACAGGTTGGTTTCTACAAACCTTTATCTATCCACCATCCAGACAAGTGAGAAGGCATTATTAGAGTCCAGGTTAGGATGTGATACAGCGCCAGTGAGGGACATGGCCTGGGGAGTGTTCCAAGGGCCAGGTAGAGAGGACTGGAGGGCCACATTTGGCCCCTCTGCATGAAGTTCTCCAGCCCTGTCCTACATTAGTGAACCCTGGTTGGCTGTGGTGACAGTGGACAGCAGGGTTGCAAGCAGACCTAGGCAGCTGAATCTAGCCACCATTTTTATTACCCACAATGCCCCTGATGTGGAACTTCTCCTGGCCATTGTGGGAAATTATTCTTGTTGTTGTTTTGCTAGACCTGCCACCTGGTCCTGCTCAGGGCACCAGGCTTGATGCTGACACTCACGCTGGTTCAGAAAGCTGATTCAGTTTCTTGCACCTGCCTGAAAGCATGTTAAAACCTCCCACAAGTCTCGGCCCTGCCTGGTGGCCCCTACTCTTCTTAGCTATGGCTCCTCTCAGCTCCTGCCAGAACATCTGTGGTCCAAAACATATTAAGGGCACCAGGCTGGAGAAGGCTGGCATAGATGCCATATTAAACCAGCTAGTCTTTTAAGGGGTCATGAGGCTCTGGGACATCCACTGCACCTCTAGAAGATCAGCCATGAAAAAAAACATATTGACACTGGGGGAGGAAAGTTCTCTGCACATGCTCAGAGGCATCACCTTCTTTCTCATGTTCACAGATTTAATTTGATATTGAAAACAGATGTCAAGGATTCTCCACAATCTTGCCCTTTTGAATTTATGGGATAATTAAAAAGCAATTTCCATGGAAGGTCTTACATGGATGCCTTGACCCAGAACCAAAGACCTTTAGGACTTAAGCCTCTTGTTGTGGCACAGGAATATGGATATTCTGGCTGCAGCAGAGAAAATAACACACAAATTATCCATTTCTAAGGATAAAGAAGACCTAGAACATTTCTACATTGTTTGGTGAGATCTCATTGCTTATGTGTCAAATTCAGGTATACAAAACTCTCTTACCCCACCAAATCGCAAAATCTGGCTTTCCTGATGTGTTTTTCTGCTTTTATTTTTTTCTGCTTATCTGTTCTCTGTTTATTTGGGAAATGCAACTTCCTGCTCCTCTGTTTTGTAACTGGTTATTTTTTGTTTATGCTGTTGATTTTATATTTTCAAAAACTTTATTTGAAGAAAAAGAAAAAGAAAAAGAAAATAAAAGTTGGATCTGTGCCCTGAGAACCCCCCACCCTGCCGTCTCAAATGAATGTGTGATCAGACTGTCAGGCGGAAAACTCGATCCAAGCATGCAGATGTCAAAAGGGCACAAAGATGGGGTTATGTATTTTCATGCCACTTCTCTATATGCATTTTTAAAAATGCAATGAGCAAAATAGCTCCATGGTCTTATTTTTATTTATTTAATTTTTTAAAAAAATATCCATGACTCTTAGCCTGTATTGCTTATTTCCAGAAGAGCTTGTGGGGAAAGGCAGAAAAAAGAAATCAGAGTTGCTAAAGACCTTGAGAAAGAGTCCCCCAGGGAAGAGACATTCTGAGCTACCCATCCTCAACCACTGTTGAAGTTAGCTCAATTGGTTAGAGTGTGGAGCTGATAACACCAACGCCGTGTGTTCGATCCCCATATGGGCCACCTGTATATTCCTACATGGCAGAGCTTGGACTAGATGAACCTTGGGATACTTTCCAACTCTACAATTCAATGATTCTGTGATCCAAGTAATGCAGATCAGGAAAAGTGCCCAAAGACCAACGAGGCTTTCTTCCAGCTGGGAAAGAATGTGGGGGCAAGATTCAATGCTTTGTCCCCTGGCTCAAGACCTGATGGAGATTGTGATCGGGGAGGGACAGACCTGTAAAGAATAGTGGTTAGAGCACCTGCTTTGCATGCAAAAGGTCCCGAGAGGAATCCCTGGTGGCAGGAGAGACCCCTGACTGAGCTGGATATACTGAGATAGATACATTCATGATTATAAGGCAGCTTCCTATGTTCGTGACTCTGTGCAACAGACATTCTGTGAACCAAACTGGCTTCAATTTACCTTGAGGAACGAGTGTAGATCGGACAAGGTAGGTCTGGTCTTCTTGGCTTCACCGGAGACTTTTGTGTTGGCATAGTTTTCGTAAGTGGGGACAACTTCGATGGTGTTGTAGCCAAAGGTCCGCATGTAGAAAGTGTTGTTGTGGGTGAGGTGGCTGGCTTGGGCAGCATCGTAGGTAACCGTGTCCGCCTGGCCATAATGAGGCCTGCCTCTGTCCTCGGTGCTGATCAGGGTGCTGATGGTGAACCTGCCGTTGGAGTTTGCCGGGTCGGCAGTCCGTTCCATCACCTGCGATTCAGCCATTTCATGGCCCTCTGCTCTTCGTTTTGCCTCTCCTTCAACTCACAGGCAAGGGATGGCACAGATTTTGAGCATATACTGCAACATCTAGGGGGGCATGGAAACTTTATACCCCATGAAACCAGAAAAAACTGGCCGACTTCCTGCTCAGTTAACTCTTAACAAAGGGAAGTGATTGGCTCAAACCATCCTGAGCTGGTTGTTGAAAAGAGTAGCCTGGAGGGATTGCTAAAGACTTGCTCGCCAACTCGCATTCTAGATCAAGTCTATGATAACAGATTTTGAATTAAGTCCTGAGGACAGATCAGCTAAAAATACAGTATTGGTGGGACGCTGGAATGGAGATACTTTTCTGATTCATACTGTTTGGGTACATTGTGTTTCCTTTATAATTGGGTCAGGCAAGGCATGTCCTTGGAGGGTCTCTTCCAGTTGACCTCCTGGCTGAGTGTTCATCCTGATTTGCTTGCACAAAGCTTACCATGGAGGCTTATTAAGCATTTGCCCTGATTTGTTTGCAGGGAAGTTACACAGCAACGGACACTTATCCTGATTTCTTTCCATGAAGGTTGTATGTCTTCCTTTCAATTGACCATTATTTCACTTTTGGGTTGTTGTTTTTTGCATTTCCCCATCACTTTCCTAATCACAAATGTCTGTTTTTAAAAGGGGGTTATTGTGGCAAAGCTCTTAAATTCACTTTATGCCACAGATATATGAGTCGCTGACCCATTTCATTGCAAATTATTGGACTGCAGATGGAAAGGAAGTGTCATAAGGCAGATAAGATCAGAACAGCCATGCAATGATTCTTACCGAAGGAGATGCAGAAATCCTTAGATCTTGTAACATTAATATAAGAAAAGTTAAGATTAATGGAAGGAAAGAAACAACAAACAAGCAAATGGTCTTTATTTGTTCACTATTGAAATGTTTAATAAAAACACAGTAAGTTTCAGCAACATTTTAATATTGTGATACGGTTAACTCTGATAAAGAACAAGTGAACTAGAAAAGTCAGTTTCATTGTTGCCTGGTGGATTGGGCCTAGAGTGGAGAGACCTGGGTTCAGATCCGTACTCAGCCATGAAATACACTGGGTGACCTTGTACTGGCTACCGTTTCTCAGCCTAATTTACCTCGCAGGGCTGTTGTGAAGATACAAGGGATTAAATGCATACACATTGCGCTCAGCTCCTTCAAGAAAGGGTAGGAAAATATAATAAAACAAATTACAATTTTCAAATGCCTCCCCCTTTACATCTAACAATGGATTTAAAAGAGAGAATTAAAATAAACAGCAGATATGAAAGGAAAGATAACAAGTACATTTTCTGTGCTATAGTTTAAAAGCCAAACTGGATGCAATGTGAAACGTGCTTCTCTTGTTTTTCCTCCCATGTTTAAGTCATTGAGGGAACCAGTCCTGAATGGGACCACAATTTGCGGGAAGAGGGATTAATCCTTCTCTGCAAAAACAACAACCCATTCTCACCAAAAATCACCTCTGAAGCGTCATTTCCCATTGCAGGTCAGCTTTCAGATCTTAAATGCCCAAGCACAGTCCAACTTGCCTAGTTTAAAATCAAGTACCCTGCAATTTCAAGTCAAGATGTCAAACATTCAGCAAAATGTTCAGTATTTAGAGTACAGCTGGGAAATTCTATCAAAATTTATGGTGGAGAATTCTAAGAATTTATGGGAGCAAAATTGTTTTGGCTCTAGCTTCATTCCCTCCCCCATTCCATTCTAAGGCCAGTGTGGCGCTGCCATTAGTATCAGACCAGGAATAGGGAGGACCAGGCCCAAATCCTGCTCTCAGGCATGGGGTGAGCACAGGCCAGTCTCTCTCAGCCTAACCAACCTCATAGGGTTCTTGTAAGGATGATATGGGGAAGGAGCAGACACCATGTAGATTGCCTTCAGCTTCTTGGAGGAAAGGTGATATATTAATGCAAATACTACTACTACTACTACTACTACTAATAATAATAATAATAACAATATCCTCCTCTTCTTCCTCCTCCAGCAATTTTCAACCACCTTTAGAAGTAAAACAGTGATGTTGAAAATGTTTCATTTCCGGAGCATACTGGATAGCCTATTGTGAGCATTCCTAGTTAAGAAAATTTGCCAGGAAAATATGCAAAGTGAGATTGCTGTTGCCCATCGCACTGGGAGGCTTGAGTTCCAAAGTCACATGGCAATTTAAAAGCAATGATAGATAAGGATCTCGAGAGACAGCCAGTCAAAGCCCAGCCATAAAGCTCAGTTCTGACTCCGGAAAAGCCACTTGAAATTCAGCACTGTGACTCATTTTGTCAGGTTAATGGGAAAATGTTTTCTGCTGTTCCTCCGGGGTGTTTGTCGAATGCAGCAGGCTTTATGTTTATTTTTGATTGATTTTTTTTTTTAAACAGGATATATTTTAGCTACTGTGTTGTGCAAGTTTTTATGAAGGAGTCCTGATTGTTGTGTTAGCAAGTTCCTACTTGGGGTTACTGATTGCATTGCTGTTTCACCCTTGCCTTATACCAGTCAGACCACCGGTCCAGCCCTACCTGAAGAGGCCATTGGGTATTGAACCTTGGACATTCTGCATACAAAGCAGGGGCTCTGCCACTGAACTACAGTACTTCCCACGACACCAAAGAACCAGCCCACAAACACAGCCTCTCCCCACTCGTCACCACCATCATGAGAACTGCTACAACTGCATGGCTGAATTTTTCATGTCTCCAAGGTCACTTAGATAACCACTGAGAAACCAAGGCTGCTCTCACAGATGGAACTGGCCTTTGCAAATTACACCTGGCTTCAGAGGGTGGGCCAATTCAGCTTTGGGACTTGGCTTTTAGACACCAATTGGAGAGACAGGGGGAGAAATCCAGAATAATGCTGGGCTGGTCTCATTTAGGGCTTTGGGGAAAACCACACTCACAAGAATGTGAGAAGAGCCTGGCTGCTGGATCAGGCCAAAGCCCCATCTAGTCCAGCATTCTGTTTTCACAGTGGTCAACCAGATGCCTGCAAGCATGACCTGAACACAACAGCTCTCTCCCCACTTGTGGTTCCCAGCACACTGCTTCTGACACTGGAGGTAGAACATAGCTATGGAGATGGAACATAGCCACGATGGCTTGTACTAACTCCTCCCACTGCAAAGGTTTCAGGCCAAGAGAAGTCTTCCCCATTACTTGTTCATTTGTCCTTTTTTAAAGCAGAGGTGCCAGAGATTGAACCTGGGACCTCCTGTGTACAGTGCCTGGGCTCTGCCTCCAAGCTGTGGTCTATTCCCTGAATAATTCTATCTACTTTCTGGTGTGGCATGCACCTCCCAGCTGAAAGCTGCTCACAGCACAGCGGGGAAACAGTGGAACAGCAAAGCCAGGGAGTCAGGAATTACTTGCGCATCACCATAACCATTGTCACCACCTCCTCAAAATGGAGAAAGATGTGCCTAAAAGGTGTCTTTTAAAGAGCACAGACACGCAATGGGAAATAATTACTCTAAACAGAAATAGAGCCCATCTCCCCCTAGTGTGGAAGGCTTTGACCAGGTGATGCAAGTGTCAGAAGCTGATGGTCCTGCTCTCTCTCCTTAGCGATATCTAAACCAGATGTTTATCAGGCAGCCCTTCATAGAGGACTATCCGCAGAAAAGGAGGATATACGACCACCCTTGTCCAGCAGCTCTCCAAAGCCTGGATATAGAGCAGTCCATGGTTTTCACATTCAGAATATCATGGAAGCAACACACACATACAAATACGCACACATCCGCTGTTGAAGCAGCTTTATTTTCACAACTCACATCCCAGCTGCGTTGGGAAGAGAGTCCACGGCAAAAGAGAAGAGAGTCAATGGAAAGGACACTGGAACGAATCTGCAGCCTCTCCGATGCTGGATGCGTAGGGAAGGCAAGTGGTATGATGCAACCCTGGTGTAGTGAAATAGCCGGATAGTAAGATGCGCTTTTTGTCGGCCTGATTCACAACACCAGCTGCAGCAACGATACCATGACTCCAGGCTGGGGGCTGCCAGGCTCCTGATCCACCTTGGAAAACAGCTTGCTGTCTCAAAACACTTGCATTTTTTTACTCTTCTTCTTAGGCAATTTCATTCATTCAGACCCCAGGGCCCATCACAGGATCTAATGCAAGCAACAGGTCAATGATGACAACCAACAAGAAGCAAAATAGATTAATTCTACACCTAACTAATTTAATTAATTTTAGTGGGCATGAACTGAGTACAATTCAATTGGATACAGTCCACCGTCTTTAAACAGGAACAAAATCCACGTCATTCATCATACTGGGGAAGATCAGTCTGTCAGGGAGTTAAACTGTTGATGGACAATTTCAAGGTTTCTCTAGCTTTCCTTTCTGATCCTTAAACTGAACTTAGAATGGGGAAGGCCCTTCAAGGAGAGGAATGTCCTTTTGGTCAGAAGTCATCAGCCCCATGAATATGGTTTTGAACACCACCATGAGATTTATGGATCCTAATATTCTGTTGAATTACGTACCAGTCCTTTGGAACCTGACAGAGGGACAATTGAGCTGGCTTCTAAGGGTACTTGTGGTGGCTAAACCACTAATACTTCAATATTGGAAGGAGATGTCTACCCCTCCCAATCATACAGTAGACAGAGAACATAACTTGCAGCAAATGAGGTGACCATAACCACAAGAAAAATGGGAAATTCTCTGATGTAGTACAGCTGTATTTGCTTGAGTGTCTGGGCACTGGGTTGGTCCTCCAGCTATTCTACTCCCTTACATCTACTATTATGATGTAATGTATATTGTTGTATTTGTTTTTGATTTTGGAAAAGTCAAGTTAAAAAATGGTTAATAACAGCAGCAAAAGACTGTCCTTTGCAAAGTGAGCCACACAGCCGCATTATCATGTACAGAAGTTGGAAAAAACAGTGGCTGATAAAAACAACATGTTTAAAACTGTCAATTCCTTTTGATATCATCCACCTTTTACCATTTATTCAGTATATGTGTTTGTTTTTAACAGCACTACAAAATCTCCATACCTTTTACCTTTTGAAGGAGGAAGCAATCTTTAATATTTCCTTTTCCGAACCCACCAACTTTCCTTTGCTGATTATACTGACCTCCATCAATATCCAGCCTAATCCTATGAACATTTATTTGAACCCATTGATATTTGTGGGGTTTACCCCAGAGAAAGGGCACAACCCACTCAGAATTAGGCAGTTTGGCATTGCATTGTTTTCAACGGGAGAGATTTATGCACACGTTTGATTCCCACTGAAATCAACGGGCCTGAAAAGGGCTTCAATTATGAGTGGATTGTGCCCAGTCCACCAAATGCACAAGATTGTTACCTAAAGCAGGGATGTCTCTTAATTTCTCAGAATGAAGCAAGTTTTAGGGCTATTAGCCTCAATATGGTTAAAATTAAACTTAGAATGGTTGAAATAAAGAAAATGGATGCTACATCATGCCCAGCTTTAAGCTACCATGGCATAAATGACCCTCCCAATTCCCTTTTGCCAATGGGAGAACCAAATTCTTCCCAACTCCAATGAGGACAGTCAGGTGACACAAATCCGCTTCCAGCCACCATGGAGATGTTGTGCCAGAATAAATTTACTATAAGACCTTAGGAACATGGTGCCCATTCCCTAAAAAATGCATAGAAAACATTTTAGAAGAGAGACTGAACGATAATTTCATACATCTTTGAAATTAAAGAAGCATTTTTCATTTGTTTGGCATCAGGAGAGAAGTTGCTGTCATGAGCATGCAGTGAAGTGCCTGGTGGGGGGTGATGGGAGTTCCAGTGTGACAACATCTGGAGAGTAGCAGGCTGTGCAAAGCTGAGCTAACTAGTTCAATCCACACTAACCAGTCCTGCCCTGTGATGTCTCAATGGACAGGGGCCACACCAGTGCCGCTTGCCAGTTTTTACTGAAATCAGGTGGTTGGGAGCTAGCTGTAATTCGCATAGGGTTGAAAGGCACACACGTACATTATTGCTAAATTATTATTAGCTGAGAATTAGCTTCATGGGGGGGGGGAGACCTGGAGGAGTTCTGGCTTAAACATGGAAGATGCAAATAATAAGTTAACACCCTCCCTTTGTTCCCTTTATACTGGTACTGAGTTACTGGATGGAGTAATCCTAATATTTCCCAATCAACAGAAAAGAGTGGGTAGATTTGCAGACTGAGATTTGAGATAGTTGCTTGTTGATTGATTGGAAGCAAACATTTCTTTCTTTTCCTGAACAGTTTGTAAATGTATATTTTAATTTTGGTTTGTATTCTAGCAGTGTTTTGCTTTTATATAAATTTTATTGCATATCTATCTATCTATCTATCTATCTATCTATCTATCTATCTATCTATCTATCTATAGTGTGTGTATGTCTAATTGTCCTTTTCCATTTGCAAAAGGACCTATTAAAGAGCCTATTAGTCAACACTAACTTAAATCCATTGCTTTCAACAGGTCAATTTGACAATGATTTAGTCAGATGTCACCCTGAATCATTTCATCACGGAAACAAGTTACTATGAGATACCCAAAGTTGGTTTAGCTCTGCATTTATCTTAAATGCTTTTAGCATAATTTTTATGGAACACGAGCAGCCATTATTTCAAAGCCTTTGCTAAAACCCAATGGGAGCTGGACTACAATAAATTACTGGCTCAGAATATCCAGCTCCAACCCCAGGCTATTATGCTGCCCTTTTCCTGACAGTAGAAATGGCACAAATGTGAGTTTTCAACACACTGGGCTCATTGACAGATCCAACTCAATTTTACCAGGACTTAAATCATGGGTTAGGCCTGTCTTCTCCTACAAAGACCAATCACCTCACACGTGAGAGCGTCATGGAAATTAATCCTCAACTGACCCCAGCTATGGGGTTTATTGATCCTTTGTGATTCAAGCTCTGAGCAGCTTTTGACTCACAGGTACTGCAGTTGGGTTTTCATCTCACCTTACCTGCACACCTTGACCTGTGTGGGTATCTGTCTGTCCATCATCTTCATCACCCACCCCAGTGCACCTACATAGGCTGTTGCCTAGCTCATGTCTCAATAAACTTGTCCACCTTTAAAGAATGGTGAGGTTTTACTGTAAAAATGTAATGTGGTTTGGGGTGTGCAAGGCTGACCCAAGACACCTGACACTGCAAGGGCCTGTATCGTATTATCCCAAGAGCTGTGCCCAGCATCATCTGAAACATAGCAAGTGATCTTGGGGCTGGCCCTTCCGTCTCGTTTGACTGGCACTCCTTAAAAGATGGCTACTCCAGGCAACTTCTTGTGCACCTGGGATACCCATGTATGTATGTATGTATGTATGCATGCATGCATGCATGCATGTACATGTGATTTGGTTTAGCAACTTACAGTCACTTGCCACACAGCCATGACTTCTTGGCCAAGGGTCACCAACATGGTGCCTATGGGCACCAATGTGATCACCAGCAGCAATTGCCATTTGCAGAAAGGTCTCAGTAAATATCTCCTCCAAAATCCACACTGCCAGAAGCTTTTTGTCCTATCTCAACTTCTCCTCCATTGAACAGGCCCCCTTAAACATGTTTCCATGTCACTGGCTGCCAGGGTCCCCCCACTTTCTGAAAAAAGGAAATGGCAAATAGTTTGTGAGTGGCAGAGGCTGGCGTTGGCATCTCTACCTCCATTTATTCGGGTGGCACACTTGTCTCTTTTTCTGCTCTTTTAGGCGTGGTAGCCATTTTGTATTATGTCACTCCATACACAACTGTCTTTCTGTGACTGGCACCAACAGCACTCGCACAGATTTCCCTTCAGGAATTCCTATCATATTCTCTCCAGTTCTTAATCTCATCCTTCCCCCTCTTCTTTATGTTTTCTCAGTTATTGCCTTTAAAAAAAATCACTTTTGGAATAAGCCATGACAAAGCAGCGGATTAAGAAATCATGCTGTAGATAAGTGATTTTTGTTGCACCTATTCCACTCTCCGGCTTTGTTGGGTTTCTGTTTGCTTTTGTCTCGTTGCATTTTGCAAAGTTTGTTGGTTTTAAAATCTATTTGTATGTTCCGACTTGTGTTTTACCCTGGAATCATTTAATGAAGGTGGTTAAGATATAGTTTAAATAAACAAAACCAACAGAGAAGTTGAGGCTGATTTGCTTAATCATACTCTGATTGATTCTGGGTTTCCCATGAACACCCACAAAGAAGGGAGAAGCCAACTCTGGAACTCTATGAAGTGGGGATCCTGCTTTTTTATGGCAGCCCCACCTCAAACTCCCTCCCTTCCCTCCGTAATAGGTAGAACAGCCTTTGCTAATCTGGTGCCCTCTGGATGTTTCGAACTACAGTTTCCACCTACTAAACATTCAGGGGGCACTAGGTTAGTAACTTACCTTGAGTCCTAATGTCATGGGGATGAGCATTCCTCCCTGCTCAGGATCACTAGCAGAAGTGGAGAAATGCTTGGCATGAAGATGTTACCAGGATCAACTGGAAGCCAGTTGTGCTATATCTTATGGAGGGGAAGAATTGAACCCCAGATGCTGATGTTTTCAATGGCAGTTCTTATAGCTTCACTATACACCTTCCTGATCCACAGAAGCACTGAAGTCTAGACACAAGGTCTAGACTATGAGGAGGCAGGGAGGACGCTGCCTCCCACACTGAAATTGGAGACGATGACCTCACTGTTGGAGAATCATGGACCTAAACAGCCTCTAGAACAAGGGTCAGCAAACTTTTTCAGCAGGGGGCTGTTCCACTGTCCCTCAGACCTTGTGGTGGGCCGGACTATATTGGGGGGGGGGGATGAACAAATCCCTATGCCCCACAAATAACCCAGAGATGTGTTTTAAATAAAAGCACACATTCTGTATGTGTCTTTTTGTGTGTGTGTGTGTGTGTGTGTGTGTGTGTGTGTGTGTGCTGGTCGTCGACCGTAATAAAGTACTACTACATTCTACTCATGTAAAAACACCAGGCAAGCCCCACAACCCAGAGATGCATTTTAAAGAAAAGGGCACATTCTACTCATGTAAAAACACGCTGATTCCCGGACCATCTGCGGGCCGGATTTAGAAGGCGATTGGGCTGGATCCGGCCCCTGGGCCTTAGTTTGCCTACCCGTGCTCTAGAAGTATTCAACTGCACCTTCCTGCTTTCCAAAGGAGTGCATGCCATTGCCTGCGAGGGAATGCTGCAGAACCTAAGCAGCAGGATGGCTTGAACCCAAGGATGCATGAATGGGACTCTACTCATGTAACAAGGAGTCCCTGCCTGCCCCTCTTCACATTGCCATCCTCTGTACCCCCTGAAAAGCCACCCCCTGAGGGCTGGGAGATCCACCAGAGATGCACAGGTGGGGGGGGTGCTACAAGAAGGGGGTGGGCTTCAGCTAGTGGGTATGTCATTTGTGCAAGAGCACTTTGGGATTCAAATATCCTGCAGCCAGTGCAGGTAAGAGTTAATTATATGATATAATTTAGGACCAACACATCTCACAGCAGTAGAAATCAAGCCTCACCAATTTCCTAGAAGAGTTGCCAACATGGTGCTCATAAGTGCAACAGGTTTTCCCCTGACACCCACAAAAAGGTTTTCCCGACACCCACAAAATCTAAGCTAAACCTTATCTTACTGCCCACCCCATTCATGAGGTGGTGAGAATGGTAATCTGTTTCTCCCTGAGAAGGACATAGAACTGAAAGAGAAAACTGAGCGACACTTTCCCACTTCCCCTTTCAGAGGCTTGGATTAAATTTGCTAGTTCCAACTTTTACCCAGATCACTTGGGAAAGTGTGTGTGTGTGTGCGCGCACACACACTTTTCTCTTTTTCTGTCTCCCAGGGATTGGGCGGGGGGGGGGAGGTTGATGCGGGGAGAGAAATGTCCAGGGAGGGGATATACCTATGGCACTTGCTTAAAAATCCAAAATGTGCCCATGGACTAAAAAACATTGGTGACCCCTGCCTGAGGAATTAAAATAAAAGACACAGTACCTGCCTCCAAAGATCCTGCTCCTTCATTAAAATGAGTTTTCCCCTTCCCCCACCTCTCGAAACAAAGAAATATTGTAAAAAGCAAAATAAATGAATAAGTGAACATAAATAATGGCAAAAGTAAAGCAAAATGTCAAAACAAATATAAACCAAAAAAATTTATTGTGGTTGACAAAGTACATAATACAAAAAGCAAAAAAAACCAACTTAAACTGGGCCGCCCACTGAGGGTACCAACAGCATCTGGCAGGTTTCCCAAGGCGCCTAGTTCATGAGGACCTCCATCTGCACCAGCCGTGCGTTGGTGTCTCCTGAGGTTCGGTAGGGGATCATGCCGGCAAAGGTGATCAGTGCCCGAGCTTGAGATCGGAGTTTCTACAAAGCACAGAAACAGAACGCTTTGACTTATATTTTAACTGGAGATGGATGTTGGGTGAGAGACTCTTCTTAGAATGAAAAGGGTGGGTGGACAGATCTAAATTCAAAATATGTCAAAAAAAAAAATGAATCTGCAGACCGCAAAGCAACATGACCATCAGCTTGTGTGGCTGACACTTTCTCTCCCAGAAATAGATGTATGTGTTTAGTGCAACCGGGAGTAATCTGTGGGGGCTGGGTAACATTGCGCTTAGAGGAAGAGCAAAGGTCACAGAGCACAATTGTTGGCAGAGGACCTTCTATGCATGTAGAAAGTCTAGGTTCAACCCCTGATATCTTAAGTTTGGTTATAAAAGTATCAAATAAACATGTGTTGGGCTCTGTTTCCATCAGAGTTGAAATGTGCGGTTCAAGTGACCATATGCTTCAGACATAGGCAAACTCGGCCATCCAGATGTTTTGGGACTACAATTCCCATCATCCCTGACCACTGGTCCGGATGATGGGAGTTGCAGTCCCAAAACATCAGGAGGGCCAAGTTTGCTCTGATAAGCTTTCAGAAATAGTTCAGAATTAATTGAACTACCGCCTCACAAAAACTCCTTATCCTCTAACACCCAGCTGGCAGTTATTTTAGAAGGTCTCGCAGTTACTGACTCCTGTGTTGGGGGAGGGACCTCTGGAGCACCCAAGGACCCTTGCTGAGACTGACTAGCTATGCACTTTGAGGATAAAGCCACTTGACTTCAGAGAAATCTTGACTGTGCAAGTGTTGCACTTCCTGATGAAGTACCCAATGCCAGATGGGTTGCGGGATCAGTATCAGCTAATGCAGGCAGTTGAATGGTACTGGCAGCAATATGTCTGACCCTGTGCCCTCTTGATCCCTGTCCCTTTTGGCTTATTAAATCTAACAAGAGCGGGGCTGGCTGGTTGGATCCAGAATGTGGTTAATGCTTCATTGCATGAGGGGACAGCCCCTACTGCCTTGAAATAGGCGGTGGTGCAGCAGCTCCTTAAAAAAATCAGCCCTGGACCCCTTGAACTGGAAAGACCAGGGGGGGGGGGTTAGGTGGTGGAGAGGGTTGCGGTGAGCTAGCTGGGGGCATTCCTGGATGACACAGATGATTGAGTTTGGAATAATCTGGGTTCAGACCTGGGACTGAATTGGCCTTGGTTGCCCTGATGGATTAACTTTACAGGGGACAGCACGGGGGAAGGTGACCTAGTTCCTGCTTGTGTCTCTGTGGTTTTCTGTAGAATGAAAATTTGGGGCACTGTGTCACTGTGGCTCTGGTCCTACCTAAGGAACCAAGTCCAGAGAGTAGCATTAGCAGAATTATTTTGGGCCCCTTGGCAGTTATGCTATCGGGTGCCACAGGGCACTACCCTGTCACCAGTGCTATTTAATATCTACATGATGCCACTGGGAGTTGCCATCAGGCATTTCAGTGCAAGGTGCCATCAGAAAGCAGATGACCATCAGCACTATTTCTCTGTAATCTTTGAATCTGAAGGCTTTTTAAAATCTAAACCAAGTGGTATATAAATTTTATGAAATAAAATAATATGTTATGAGCAACTTCTAGACAAATAAGCAGTAGACGATTATGATGATGCAGCTCTGTTTGGAGACTGAAAATACCATTGCCCTCAAAGGCCTTTGGGGACAGATTGGCACGGCTGGTGTAGCCCCTTTCTTCCCGTCCTTGTTTGTGGAAAACAATTTAGAACTGAATTGCTGTTGCCCTCTCTACTGAGGTTAAAGGAGGCCTGGAGGTGCAGGTGTTCCATTTGTTATAAATTATTTAATCAAAAGCAGGAGCCACCCAAATACCTCCGCTGGTACCTCCCAAATACCTTCAGTGCCAATTACTTTCCCTTTCCTTTCTCAAGGGGGCATGAGAATGCCCTTTGGCACCAGTAAAAATCCCGAAGCAAATAAACCTGCAATGACCTGCAATGTTATGACCTGAAATGACACTGAAATGGCTGGATTTGTATTCTCTTAGTACTACCTTTTACTGATTTCCATCTGATTCAAGACTTAACAGGCAGAAAAAGAGTCAAGTGTGGATGAGGTGGTGTTTCCAAACTTCCAAATTAGTAAGGTTTGAGCACAATGCGGGCATATGGGACAGGAAAGCATCTCCTTTGGGTCCCATTTCCAAAGAAGGAAAGGGAGTGAAGTTGTGTGAACACAAGGGTATGCCATGAAACAATAATCCACATGCACAGAGGAAGGGACCTTTCCATGGGCCTAAACCCTGCTGTGAATGGGAGTTTCCAAAGAGAGGACTCTTCCAGTACGGCCAAAGGTGCAAACCTCAGATGTATTCATGGTATGACATTTGCCAATTCACTTTTTTGGTCTGCCTCCCCAGTAAAAGGAAAGCAGGCTTATCCTGGCCCAAAAAACAATAAGGTGGGCTTGCATTTCAAGACAGGCATCTAAGCTCAGGAAGCTTTCTTAGCATTCACATGTGCCAGTGTGGTCCAAGGATAGGATTTGATTTGGAGCAGGGATCTTTTCGTGTGCCTCGCTAAGATAGTTGTAATTTCTCAGTTCTCTCTCCGTGAAGCAGTAATAAAATATAATTATTACTGTTATTATAAATGCCATAACTAACACCCTGGGCCTGCAACATTGCCTACCATGATTAGTCTTGTTTTTACCTGCCTACAGCAAGAAGGGGGATCACCTGGCTCTCCAGGTAAATGTTGCTGGACTATGGCTCCTATCGTCCTCGACCATTGGGTCAAGCTGGCTGGGGCTGATGGGAGCCGGAGGCAAACATCAGGAGGAGCACAGGTTCTCCATCCCTTACCTACACAGCATCTTATGGGATTGAGGGAAGAGAAGCTTACCAAATCTCGGTCCTCCATGACACGAGGGGGCCTGGCAGGGGTGGCTGGGCTGGTGCCTTTCAACCTCTTGTACTGGGTAAACAAAATATTCATTGTTGCAAGGAGGACCTCTGACAGATTGTGTCTGATCTGTGAAAACAAGGGAAAATAAAATGCAAAAAGGAATGAAAGACAAGGAAGGGAGCCAAGGGTCAATTTGTGCCCCGCAGGTAGTCAAACTGGGTATTGAACTTTCTTGATACACTACATTCAACCAACAAGGCTTAAAGCTAGAGAAAACTAGACACACAGGAACATACTTATGTCATCAATGGACAGTTTCCCAGCTTTCCCTGTGCAAATTGCAAAAGATCTGGGACATGCTGTAGGGTGCAGATGCAGTTTATGTCGGGTACTGGGTAGGTCTATTGCAACTCACTCTGTAGATCCTTTCCAGTTCACACACCATGGGTGAACTGAACATGCCCTTGTGGAGGCATCCAACACCCTCCTGCAGCTTCATCTTGCATGGGGAGACTGGCAGGGAGGGGCAAGATGTCTTTTAGGGAATCTTATCTATCATTCCTGAACTTTGCATTGGGGAACCCCAGACAAGGGAAATCCTGGGGTTCCCTGGAGCACAGTCTGAAGAATAGTTAAGATAAATGATAAACTAAGAAATAAGAATTTTAAAACATTCTTGTAAACTAAGAATTGCTGCACAAGTAGATGATAGAAACCAATTGCTGATACTATAATAAGGTTCCAGAATTAAGCCTTGGATAAATAAGGTTGGGGTAAAATTGGATGTGTTCATTTTTCTTTTTCTTTTTTTAAAAAAAGGTCAAGAAGAAAGCACACTTCATTCACTCACTAATCAGAAAGGAATGAGACGCAGGAAATTCATCTTTTCACTGAAGGGCGAGAGTTTTGAGCCAGGATTAGTGTACTGATGAGGAGCTGAGCCCCACAATGCCAAATTGCTGTGTTGGTTTTTGTGACCAAGCAGCCCAGAAGCAACTGATGAATGATAAGCAGCTTTTGGCTGAAAGCTGACAAAATGGATGACTCAGGAAATCAATATGTTCTGATGCTAGAAGCCAAACACACACACACACAAAACACAACCCCTCTCCACTTCCTCTGGCTGCCATTCATCCATCCAGTCTTTTGATTTCCAAGTTCACTTTGCAGCATGAACCAATTACCTTATCGACAAGCTCTCTTTAAGATGTGTTTGAAAGATTGGAGGTAACTTTCAATTCCACCTCCTTAAGCAAGAGGAAGAGATTTGCCACCCACCCCAACAATATTACTATTGACAGAAAGGCATCAGGATGTTATCAGTCCCCTTTAGGCTGTGTTTTGCAGGGGGCTCAACCTGACAACAAAATAAATATTTCCCTAAAAAAAAAATTCCATAATAAATTGGCACAGTAACAGAATCAATATATGGGGATTGAGCAGTTTCCCCAACCCAGTATCATGCTGGGACATCAGATTTCAAACATAAATGCAGAGTGCAAACAGAGCTTGTTCACATCTTTGACCCAAAACAAATGCTCCGGCATGAAATTAAGTACACAAGTAAGGCAGCTCTTCCCCTTTCTCCCTTTGGTGCTGGGAAATGGGGATCAGCATGCAGAACATTTCACAGCACTGAGGGGAAAGGGGGAACCCATTCCCTGCTCAGGTGAGCCACTGTGTGTCTGGGACCCCACAACAGCAAGACCTCTTGCTACTCTGGAACACAGCAATTATGTTTTGGAGGGGAATGATGCCACCTCTCTCAAGGTGGCAGAAGAAGCTAAGTTACAGCATCTCCAGGAGAGTTTTTCCTACTTCCAGCTAAATACATCTGAGCTTCAATTTGGAATCATGTTTTGGGACCTGCAGCAGCTGCATGTCAGGTGTGGCAGCACATAAGGACGATCACAGAGAATGACACAGGCATGGGTGAAGCCCCCACCTGACACTCACTGATCCTCACTGCCAGGAACTATGCAGCGCCTGTTTGATTGCACACTTGTCCTTGTCAGTGGCACTGGAGGAGCAAGTGCAGGCAGATGTATCCTGAGAATAGGAAAGGAATCCCCCAAGCACAGCATCTGCAGACCCCCATGGCAGAGGTGCCTGGATGTGCGCAACTCATGGAAGAAAAGGGGAAGGACCAAACAGCCGTGGCTTGCTTACTTCATCACTGAAATTCCTGAAGGCTGCTACTCTTTCCTCCACATATTCTTGACTCAGGGGGACCAGTTTCAGCTGCTCGATGATCTGTAACGAAAGCACAGGAGTTAACAATGGACTGTCGTGAAGGGAGATGACAATTTGCAGGCAGTTTGTGTGTGCAATATCTTCTTCTGTGCTCAGCCACTTTTCCTTATACACACACACACTCTCTCTCTCCTTTTGCACTGAGTGCATACAGTTTAATTTAAGCTCTGAACCAAACTTCTGTATGTACCCTAGTACATACCTTGTGAGCGCATACTAATTGTCAAATTTTAGCATGTAACAGGACTTTAAACTATGCAAATCTACCACCAGAAATACTGTGCTAAGGACCACTCAGTTGTCCCCTTTATTGGGCTTAAGATCAGGAAAATTCTCTCATTTAAGTTCCTGGTGGTCATCAGAAAAGCAGCATCTTCATAGTGTTTGTACTGTTGCTACATCAGGGCTTTGTTGCTCTTTAAAAGGTGTTCAAGTAAATGCCTAAGAAGGACCCCGCCCCCATGCATAGCAAACAAAGAGCATTCATAGCCCAAGGTGGAGTAATGAATATTGATCACTTTATCCCGTGATAAAGCAGCCTTCCCCAATGGCCAGGCTGAAGCTGATAGGAGCTGCAATCCCAAACACCTGAAAGGCACAAAGTTGGGAAGGCACAACTGTCTGAACCACTTCAGGGGAATCCGAAATACTGAAATACTCCCTCATTCCCTGCAGCTCAGAGCAAACTAGCACACTATGGAGAAAGGGGAAGAACTGGAATCCATCTTCTTCTCAGCTAGGAGTTTGTTTCTTGTTTTTAATGTAGAAAAACATTAAAATATGTGTCACCTTCAGTCCCACCTGCCATCTGAAGTGGAACAGTCCCAAATCAGCTTTACCTACTTGACTACTGTTTGTGATAACCAGGTGGCTTTTTTTAAAAAGAAAAAGGATTAAACTAAATTCATGGAAGACCACGTTTCTAAAAGGAGCTAGACATGACAACCAAAAGCAGAATCTCCATATTCCAAGAAAGTATACCTTGGTATATAAAGCACCAGAGATTGTTAGGAGTGGAAAGGACTAGAACCAGGAGCATTCAGATTAGTGCTGACACCTGAGACTGTAGTTCAGAAGGATTTGTGGGCTCTGATGCCTGCTCAGACACTGGAGAGAGTCCATCCACCCAGGTAGCTCATTGGTTACCCTCTGACCTGGTAGCATTTTAACAACTTTCAGGTCAGGCTTCACAACCGTCAGTCATAAGTACATTTGCCAGCATTGGCTCTATGCTTGCAGAGCATGGATGGGGAATCCCAACTCCCACCAGCTGGCATGGCAAATGGTCAGGGCTGATGAGAGATGAAGTCCAGCAACAGATTGCCCACAACCCGCTGTAAGGGCTTGCTCTCTTGCCTGCTACATGCTCACTGAATTTTCTCACAGTTCCCAGTCCTGGAGTCCCAATGCCCCTTTCTTTCTACATCACCAGCTTTCTTGGGCTACATAAGCACAGAATCCCAAGAAAAGCAACCAGCAGGCAATGGCCATCGCCATCATGCCTTGTTTGTGAGTGTCCAAGGCTATCTACAGGTTCCTTGTTGGGCTCGTCGAACTGCAGATCCCAGTAGCTTTATCTTCTCAAACAAAAAACATGAAACTTACATCGAAGGCCCTGTCAATGTGACCGGCATGATATTCATCAAAAAAGGTGATGAGGTCTAACAGGAGGTAGAATGTGGAGTCAATGGGTTTCTTTGTACTTATTCCCTGTGCTTTATATCTGAAAAAACCAAACCAAAACAAGTCACATTCCATCTGAGACATTTTCTAATTGCAGGCAGCTGAACTTTCAGGAAAGGACATTTCCCCTAGAATGAGTATATTCTGCATTTACATAGTGCTTCAAACTGCTTCCCACACATTCTCTCAGCAATTTTTCCAGCAACCCTGTAAGGAGAGTTAATCTTGTTCTCTCCATACTGCACCCTGGAGGGAGGAACTGAGGTTGAAATAACAGAGAATTGCCCAGGGGCCAACCAGTGACTTCATGGCTTCAAGCTGACAGGAGGGCCAGGGAGTTCTAGTCTCTCTGCTGCTGGATTTACTGGCCCTAGGCTGGAGCTGTGTCACGCACACACCCTTCTGCACCACCCCTGCTCAATGGGTTACCTGCTTGGGGACTGCAGATCAACTCACAACCATGGTGAAGAAAACTAGAGTTGCCACCCTACCCAGCTGATCCAAGGGAGGGAGAAACACATGAAGTTACTTTATGCCAGGTCTATCCTGTACTGACTGTTTCACATCACCTGCTTTCTGACTTTTTTTTTTTTAGCTAGAAATGTTAGAATTTGTGATCTACTGCATGCAACACGTGTAGAATATAACTCTGGAATGCCCCCGCTCTCAGCTGATGGCAATGGAGTGGGCAAGGGGACAGAGGGGCACAGCAACTCTACGGGGAGCAGGCAGGATCAGAACTTGACAGGGAGCTCCTCCCACCAGAAGGGGTGAAACTTAGCTTGATTTGCATGTCTGTTGGTGAAATAAATAGGAGGAGCCAGGACACTGAAGGAGAACACAGGCTTTCCACAGCTTGTGTGGGAACCTCCTCCTCTGTGAGTAGGCTCTTTGGACTGACAAAAGCCTTTAATTAATTCATTCATTCATTCCAGAACGGAGTTGGAGAATTACTGAATTAAGTATAAAACTTCAGATTATATTTCTAGATTCACTCTCCTGTGGACTTTCTCCTCTCCAGTTTTGATAATTGCATAAATTTATACATACTTATAACACATTTACACACACACAAACCTGGCAAGCATGCAGGATTGAATGCTGAAAATGCACAGCAACAAAAAGCAGTGTGGGACACATCCAAGCCATGTGTCTTTTCAACAAACTCATCATTAAAGGTATTTCTCAAGCTACAGTGACCATGGTCATGAAACTCAGTTCCCCTCCTGGAGGCTGTTCTCTCACCTCTCAGCAATGGAATGTGCCATATTCTTCAGCCTCTCCTTGTTTGACTGAGGAGCGCTGATCTGAGGGACCACGGGACTCAGCAACTTGTTTATCAACTCAAGCACTTTGTCTGGATTCTGAGGAAAGTGCAAACATGGAAGAGAAGAACTGCAGAGCCCAGAGACAAGAAGACACATTTCAAAGACACACAACTAAGGGAGTCCAGGGTAGGGGACACGGGGAGACTTTTTTTTTTTTTTTTTGGTAAAATGTAGAAACTCCCAAGAAAAACTGAGATCTTCAACAGCAAAAGCAATGTATGAGAATATGGAAGAAGTCTTAAGAAAGGCATTTGGGTTGTGGTAGGGGTGGAACCTGCGGCCCTCCTGTGGTGGAAAATGTGTGTGTGTGCATGCATGTGTGTGATAGAAATGGAAGAGAGAAATGTGGGCCCTCTGTCTATTTTTTATTGCACTCCTGCCTCTGCCCCTAATGACAGCATTTGACTTCCAACAGATTAGCCCTGAGGGAATACAACTTTCATTAGGAAAAAAGGGGTTCTTGGCTCCTGATTTATGGCATCATCCTTTGGAGGGAGTGGAAGAACAGCACAGGAGTAGTAGTACTGCTCTGCTGCCTGACAGCCTCCACTTTCACTAAAAAATAAACAAACAAATGTAATTTCTTGTCCTTTTCTCATCCTAGGTCTGGTGAAGTCTCAGAAAACAGAGAAGCAGCTGAGTAGGAATTTCAGTGGCTGGGGCTTCAGTGCCCTTGTCCCTCTCATCTCAAGCTGAACCAGAAATAATTATGCCAAAACAGCCTATGAAAAATCTGAGAAATTACCCAGATGTGTTCAACCTGCGCAACTGATACAGATCACAAACTCCAGCTCATGTTTGCACAGGATCTGGATTGTGCAAAATTTTGTTTTATTTTTAGCACACAGTTGAGCAAAATACATATATGAGGCTGGAGTCCAAAGAGCTGCTTTGGCTCACCCGAGGGACTTCTACTAACCCAGTGGAACTTTTGACCTTCTTTCCATTGAGCAGCTAATCCAGCTTCAAAGGCAGTTTGGCATATGAAATTGGGAGGGGTGCTGATGTTGGAGGAAAAACAGATCTAAATAAAACCCCTTTGAGTTGACACTGTTGCAATAATTTTCATGTAGTGCTCAGATAACTGTTGTGTGTTGCTCTGCTATTCTTCAATCTGACATGGCTAAACTGCTAATTAGTTGATAACTTACACATTGCCATTACTAACCAGATATTACTATCTGGTGGTCCAATTTTGTGAACCTTTCTACAAAGATTAACTATTCAGAGTGGTGCACAGAATGAATCTTGAAAGGCCAGAAACATACAGCGCCAGATAACTAAAGAATTTTTTTTAAGCATAGTTTGATTCAGAGGCTGCAGCTGGCTCTAGTGTTGTAAATTCAGATCACATTTCCAGAGACCACAATGCCTCCTAGCTAATTCTTACTGATCTAAAAATTAAACGAGCTTCTTGGCCAGCAGTGATGAAAACCTGCTTACCTTGGCAAGGTCATAAAGTTTGGCAGCTTCTTCAAAGAGACCTTTACTTTCTGCCACTGAAGCAACTTTATTAATAAGTGGTTTGGTGTCTCTAGTAAACTTATCAATCACTCCAGGCTGATGAAAGAATACAAATAAAGAAGGGAGATAAAATACCTGGACAACAGAAATACTATAAACTTTTAGATGAGTCTTATCAACTGGTAGCAACATTTTTGTATGCAAGATTATGGCTAACTTTATTTGTAAATTATGTCTGGGAAAATATAGAGATTCCCTCCTCTCCCCCTGCCTTCCATGCTCCCCCCCTTTTATTCTTATTTATGGATTTTAAAGGTACATATAAATACACAACTTTGTGCCTAGATTCAGATTGTAATCTAAAATTGTTAACAATCTTGTGGCAGTATCAGAAAGCAAATGCCATTGCCTTTCCTCCCTTTCTGATTCCAAAATCACACTTTGGTCTCTGTCTGCTGGGGCTACTGGGAAAGGTGGAATTATGGGCACCGCTGGGACAGATTATGTTGGCAGTATTTGATTTAAATTACAGTCAGGCCCTTTGAGTAAGTCTCTAGGGTTAGGAGAACCATAGCTGGAAACTATTACACACACACACACACACCTACGTCACATTTTTCCCTGGTGGGATATCAGAAGAATGAGGAGGAAGGGGATTTCTCTTGATCTGCCCCTTCATACTGGTTTTCTTTGCCCTTCACTAATAGGAGGTGGAGGGGTTTGATGAGGAATCTGAAAAGGCTGAAGGAACACACCTGTCCTTTTTTCTGGGTTTAGTTCCCTAACCTGTGCTGATTGTTTCTTTCTATCATCCTGTAATGCTGAGCTGTCTGAATAATCTATGTGTTTATCTGAGGCACAAGAAGATGCTTTTTGGGTGGTTCAAGACCAGCACAGAAACAGGCTGCTCTGTAGGCCTTGGAAAGTTTGGGAATTATGACACCCACTGTAACTGCTGTTGAGGTTAACCGGGACAGATTTGAAACTGTAGTTTAGAACCTGGGTTAAGAAGAACCCTGGTTTACCATAACCATGTTTAAGATTGAGAGATTAATTTCAATACTGAAAAACCAACAGGGAACCTGCAAAAACAATAATTAAAGCCAGCACTCAAATAGTAGTGGAGAGGGGTGTGTGTGAAACATTATATATGAACTTACTTTTCTACTGCCATCATTCTCCAGCTTTCCAAGAATCATATCAAACTACCCATGAAAAGGAAAAACAAAACAAAGTTAGGAGGGTGTGCTAACACTCTGAGGGATGACTGCAATATTGTGATTTAAGGATTGTACACCCCTGGTGATGGGGCTCCACTGCTGCACTGGAAGCTCCTTTTTAAGAAGGGTGATTTCCACCCTAAACTAAGGAAGGACAATATGCAACTGGAACCTGGCATACCTCTCTGCTCTCAATCACTAGTTCGCTCACACAGCGCAAGAACATGTTGTCCCCTTGGCTGTCCTTCTCATTCCTGCAAAAGAAGAGCAGAAAGGAAGAAATGCACTACAGTTTGACTGCTTCCTGCTTTGCTTTTAACACAACAGCTGTTAAAAAAACACCCCAGCCTTCATAAAATCCACAGCAATGTTCCAGTTGCTGCTACAGGAGCCCACCTGAGAAAGTAGAAGTACTGCAGGGCTTCTCGAGGGTCAGTGGACTCAAACTTGCGGGTGTAGAGCATCAGCAGGCGGACAAAATTCAAGCGCCTGATGGCAGGAGGGTCACCTGCCTCGTGGCTCACTGAAAAGTTAAGGGACAGGCAGATGAATCTCTCTTTACCCCCAACCAAGGCAGCATTCATATGAAAGATGTTCAGTATGTCTGCAGGGATTAACCACAGGCAAGCACTTTGAATAAAGGAACTTTATCAAAGGGCTGGACCAACAAGGGCAAGAATTGTAGAGCTGGAAAATGTTCAGAAGAGGACAACCAAGAATCACTGCAGGGTTGGAACAATAAGGTAAAGGATAAAAGTGAAGGACACCTGGACGGTTAAGTCTAGTCAAACTTGACTATGGGGTGCAGTGCTCATCTCGCTTCAGGTCATACGGCCAGCGTGACTAAATGGCTTCTGGTGCAACGGGACACTGTGACGAGTGCCAGACAGCACAGAAATGCCGTTTACCTTTACCTTGGAACAATACTCCTAGGAGAAAAGGTTGCTGTATTTGGTGGGGTTTGGCACAGAAAAATGGTGAGGAGGGGCTGGGTAGGGGACATGATAGTGGAGTATAACATCATAAAGGGTGTAGAGAAAGTGGACAGATGATCCAATAAAGCTGAATGTTGGAAGACTCGTAACAGGTAAAAGGAAGTATTTATTCACCCAGAGCCCTAAGACGTAGTGATGGCCAGCAACCTGGAGAGTTTTAACAGGGGATTAGATAAATGCATGTAGTATAAAGCTGCCAATGGCTAGTAGTCATGATTGCTGTGTTCTAATACCAGTGCCAAAGGCAGTACAGTGGTGCCCCGCTAGACGAATGCCTCGCTGGACGAAAAACTTGCTAGACGAACGGCATTCGTCTAGCGGAAGCTGCCCCACAAGACGAAAAAGTCAATGGGGCTGCTTCGCAAGACGAAAAATTTTCGTCTTTTTTTTTCGTTTAGCGGAGCGCGGCTGTCATTGCCGCTTCGCTAGACGAAAAAACCGCTAGATGAAAAAATTCGTAGAACGAATTATTTTCGTCTAGTGGGGCACCACTGTAAATGCCTCTGAATAATGGCTGCTGGGGATTACGTGTGGAAATTGCAGTTGCTCACATATCCTGACTGTAGGTTTCCCTGAAGCATTTATCTGGTTGGTCACTGAGAGAACTGAACTGTGTCCCTTCTCTAACCAGGTTAGGTCCAAAAGATCTGCATTTCATTGATCTGGGCACATTTTCTCATTTGCAATCAAGCTATTAATCCATTTTTTTAAGCTAACACTTAATTTTGTTTACAAATTTCTGTCATATTGCAGTCTCCTGCTCTGATGGTTTCTTTTATATTCTGTGCAGCATACAAATGAGATAGGGAAAGGGCAGGATAAACACAATCCAGACTCACAAAGCTGTGCGCTCTGTCCAGAAGATTTCAGGAGCAGCTTTAGTTCAAAGAGGACCAAGGCAACATGAACAGCGTGGCAGCGCAGGCGCTCTGTGCGGAAGAGGAAAGCAATGGCAGCTTCAAACTGGGCCGTCAGAAACAACACTTGGAAGTAGAGAAATGGCTGCTGGTTCACTGCAAAATGTGACTCGCCTAAAGAAAGACACAAGAATGAAGGGTTAGGTATTTTCACAGCTAGCGTGGATGATGCCTGACACAGCACACTGGTGTGCTTTAATCAGGGGAAGCTGAAGGAAACTAGTCACAAAATCGAACATTGTTTGCATTGCACCAAATTGACCAATGATTATTTAGAAAAAAAAGTTAAAATAAAAAGTAAAGTACCAGAGGAAGCAATAATATTATTATCTATAGCTTAACCCCCTTGCCTGAAAATGTTCAAGGTGGTTGACCATTTATAAAATTATAAACATTTATTAAACCAATTGTGCTGGCCCCAAGGGTTTGTCCATGAAGCGAGGTCCAAGTCCAGTCCTGGGTCTAGGGGTCCAAAGGAGGTCAATCCGGCGGGGAGCAAGGCAGGGAGCAGGTCAAGGTCCAAGGCAGGTTCAGGCACAAGGTTGCAGGTTGAGCACACGCTTGCAACTAAGTTGCTCACGCAACTTGGGCTGGGTCTGGCTGGCTTTTATCTGGCCCTATGCTTAGGGCAGTCCCGATCCTCCGGAGACTCGCCTCTCCTCCGGGCCTGGAGGCGAGCACTCCTCCTGCAGACACTTAACTCCCTTCGCCTCTCTGCCCTGAGCCTCTGTAGCTCAGGAGAGGCTGGTGGGTTACTGGACCCAGGGGATGCCTCAGCTTCCTCTGCAGAGGCTGGGAGTGGAGCACCTGCAGGCAATGGGTCCTCCCTCCCATCAGGAGCCAGAGCAGACTCTGCTGATGCCTGCACCTGGGGATCCAGCACAGGTGGGGATCCTTCAGGCTCAAGCCCTGGCCCCGGCTCAGCTGGTTCTGGAGGCGGGGAATCCTGTGCAGGCTGGGATCCCTCAGGTTCAGCATCAGAGTCTGACTCCCAGGCCATCACACCATCCCCCCTCCCAGGCCTCCCCCTCAACCGAGGGGCCGGACCAGGCTTGCTGGGGTAAGTTGCATGGAAATCACGGAGGCAGGCAGGTGCGTGGACGTTTCCCGCTGGTTCCCATGAACGATCCTCAGGCCCATACCCCTTCCAGTCAATGAGGTATTGGAGCTTCCCCCTGCGGTATCGTGAGTCGAGAATGCGCTCCACCTCGTACTCAGGCTCCCCCTCAACCAAAACTGGCTGCGGTCGTGGATTGTCCGGGTGGAACTCGTCGGGCGGGGCGACTGGACTAAGTAGGGACCGGTGGAATACTGGGTGAACCTTGAGCGATGGAGGTAACTGGAGGCGAAACGCCACCGGCGACACCTGCGCAGTGATGGTGAATGGGCCGGCAAACCGTGCATCCAGCTTTCGTGAGGGCCGAGAAGGATGCAGGTGACGGGTAGAGAGCCACACCCGATCGCCAACATGGAGTTCTGGCCCCTCCTGACGATGTCGGTCAGCCTGGGCCTTGTATGCGTCCTTGGCCTGGCGCAGTTGCTCCATCAATAATTGTTGCTGGGACTGAAGCTCCTGAAGCCAGTCTGTCACTGCGGGGACCGCGGAAGCTGGCAGCACGTCCGGGAACAAACGAGGATGGTAGCCGTAGGAGGCCTGGAACGGGGTCTGCTGGGTGGAGGCGTTCACTGCATTGTTGTAGGCGAACTCCGCCAATGGCAAGTGATCGACCCAGTCATCCTGCTGGAAACTGCAGTAACACCGGAGGTACTGCTCCAGCACCGCATTTGCCCTTTCCGTCTGGCCATCGGTCTGCGGGTGGTGGGCCGAAGATAGACAGACCTCCGTCCCAAGGGTCTGGTGCAGGGCTCGCCAGAAGTGGGATGTGAACTGGACGCCGCGGTCAGAAACCACACGCTCGGGCAGGCCATGCAGGCGGAAGATGTGCTGCAAGTACAGCTGAGCCGTTTCCTTAGCTGTGGGTATGGACGGGCAGGGGGCACAGTGCACCATCTTAGTGAAATGGTCCGTGAAAACCAGGAGGCAGGTACAGTGACGAGATGGGGGCAAGTCCACCACAAAGTCCAGCGAGACCGTGTGCCAGGGACGCGGTGGGACTGGTAATGGCTGGAGCAGACCGGGGGGTCGCCCGGTAGGACCCTTGGCCCGCCGGCAGACGTCGCAACCAGCAACATAGCGTGCCACATCAGCCTTCAGGCGGGGCCACCAGAACTCCCGGCTTACCAGATGGGTGGTCCGGTACCGCCCAAAGTGCCCTGCTGCTGGGGCATCGTGGGACATCTGGAGAACCTCAGCCCGCAATGGTCCTGGTGGGATGTATAGACGACCCTGGTGCAGGGCCAGCCCAGGATATCGAGGGCATGACCCGTCAGACAGTTCCCGGAGCCGTTCCTGTGCCCAAGCGTCGACCCGTTGCTGTTCTCGCACCCGAGCCTGCAGCGGCTTGGCCTCCTGAGTGGCCAGGAATGCGGCTGGTGGTAAGATAGTCGTCGGTACTGCCTGCTGTACAGTGTCTGCGACGTCCTCGGGTTTCCGGGACAGGGCATCCGCTTTCCGGTTTTGGGAGCTAGGGATGTAGCGGATCCGGAACTGGAACCGGGAGAAAAACAGCGCCCACCGGATCTGCCTTTGGTTCAACTTGCGGGTGGTCTGGAGGTACTCCAGATTCCGGTGGTCTGTTCTCACTTCCACCGGGTGTCGTGCCCCCTCCAGATGATGGCGCCAGACCTCAAAGGCCACCTTGATGGCCAGTAGTTCCCGCTCCCACACGGTATAGTTACGCTCCGCCGGAAGGAGCTGCCGGGAGTAGTAAGCGCAGGGTAACAGTGGCGCATCGGGTCCGTGTTGCTGAGACAGGATGGCACCGAGAGCCGTACTGGAGGCATCAGTCTCCACCACGAAGGGACGAGAGGGATCAGGGTGCTGTAAAATCGGCGCCCTCTGGAAACAGGCTTTCAACCCCTGAAATGCCACTTCAGCCTCCTCATCCCAGGAGAAGGGCGTCTTGGGGCGCAGCAGTCGGGTTAATGGGGTGGTGCGATGAGCATAATCTGCAATGAAGGTCCGGTAATAGTTGGCGAACCCTAGGAACCGCTGTAAGTCCTTGCGGTTCCGGGGCGCTGCCCACTCTCGAACCGCAGCCACCTTCCCAGGGTCCATCTGCACCCCGTCAGGGGAGAGTCGGTGTCCAAGGAAGTCCACTGACCGCTGGTGGAACTCGCACTTGCTGAGCTTGGCGTACAGGCGGTGCTCCCGCAAGCGCTGCAACACGGACCGAACATGACTCTCGTGACGGGCTGGGTCACGGGAATAAATCAGAATATCATCTAGGTACACCACCACGTATTTGTCTAGCAAGTCCTGGAACACGTGGTTGATGTACCGTTGAAACACGGCGGGCGCGTTGCATAATCCGAACGGCATAACCAGGTATTCAAACTGCCCATACCGGGTCCCGAATGCAGTCTTCCACTCGTCCCCAGCACGGATCCGAATCAAGTTGTAGGCCCCTCGGAGGTCCAGTTTGGTGAACATCTGCGCCCCCTGCACCCGCTCCAGCAATTCTGCAATAAGGGGCAAGGGGTACCGGTCTGGGATGGTGATCTTATTCAGGGCCCGGTAGTCATGGCAGAGGCGAAGCTCCCCACACTTCTTCTTAACGAAGAGTACAGGAGCGGCAGTGGGTGAGGTAGAGGGTCTAATGAACCCACGTTCCAGGTTCTTGCGAAGGAAGTCCTGCAAGGCTTCACGCTCTGGCTCCGAAAGAGAATATAGGCGGCTCACAGGCAGGGGCGCCCCAGGCTGTAGGTCTATGCCGCAGTCGAAGGACCGATGAGGCGGCAGCTTGTCTGCTCCCTGTTCCTCGAACACGTCTAAATAGTCCTGGTACACGGCAGGGAGCGTTGACACAGCCTGCCCCATGGGGGCAGCTGCTACTAACTCGGACTGAGCACGGGAACCCGGGTCTGGGAAGCGTACAGTCCGATTGACCCAGTCGATCTGAACATTGTGTGACTCCAGCCAGTCCATCCCAAGCACCAGGGGAAACCGGGGCATGGTGGCAATGTCCAGGGTTCGCACCTCCCGGTGCTGCTGGTAGCACAGGACCAAGGGCTGGGTCTCCCGAGTAACAGCGCCCGAGCGTAGGAGCCGTCCGTCAATTGCCTCCACCTGTACTGGTTCCGGCTTGTTCTGAAGCGGCACCTGATGCTGAGTGGCGAAGGCAGAGTCCATATAGGAGCGGGTTGCCCCCGAATCCACCAGAGCGTGGGTGAGAATCCAGGGCCCACCGGGGGGGTATAGACGCACCGGTATCATGAGGTGTTGCAATTCCACTGGTGAGGGCCCATCATGCGATGCTTGGGTCCCCAGGTAGCCTGGGCCATCGGCTACTGGGGTTGGCAGTTTTCCCTGCGGCTGGCGTTTCTCAGGGCAGGTTCGGGCGTAGTGTCCACTCCCACCGCAGTAGAGACACAGGTTCCCCTCCCGACGCCGAGTCTTTTCCGAGGGGGAGAGGCGAGGCCGCGCTGCCCCGAGCTGCATCGGCTCCTCCAATGACTCAGCTCTGGCCACGGAACTGCAGGGAAGCACCGGCGCCGGGAGCCCGGAGTGCCGGCGGCCCCGGGCCTGGCGACGGTCCTCCAACCGATCGTCTATCTGCAGACTCCGTTGGATGAGGGCATCCAGTGTGGCAGGGCGATCCAACGTGGCCAGCTGATCCAGTATCTCGTCTGAAAGTCCCTCGAGATACTGGTCCCGCAGGGCAGAGTCGTTCCAGGTCAAGTCCTGCGCCAGCAGCCGAAATTCCGTGGCGTAGGTGGCCACTGTGGACTTGCCCTGTTTCAACCGCCGAATTGCCCGATTGGCTTGACTCCCCTTCTGAGGGTTGGCGAACGTGGTTTCCAGATGATTGCAAAACCCCGTATAGTCTGTCAGCAAGGGGGAGTCTTGCCGGAGCAGCGGCAACGCCCACTTGGCCGCCTGGTCCTTCAGCAAGCTGATCAGGAAGTGCACCTTGGTGCGGTCGTCAGGGAAATCCCGAGCTCGCCCCTGAATATACAGCTTGGCCTGGGCGAGAAACATGGGAAAGCTGGCTGGGGACCCATCAAATTTCTCTGGCAGGGCCACTGGGTACTTGCCAGGAGCTGGGGCGGCGGCCCCAGGAGCCGGTAGGGCATCCAAACGCTGCTGAAGCGCCGTAACCGCATTGCTTAGCTGCTGCACGGTGTGGGTCAAGGCCTGGTTCTCCTGGGCCAATGCCACTAGCGCAGCCGCCTGGTCAGCCATGGCTACTAGTTCCTCCCGAACGCACCCCAGCGAAGGGGGAGTGCGGGTGTGGCGTGAGCAAACTGTGCTGGCCCCAAGGGTTTGTCCATGAAGCGAGGTCCAAGTCCAGTCCTGGGTCTAGGGGTCCAAAGGAGGTCAATCCGGCGGGGAGCAAGGCAGGGAGCAGGTCAAGGTCCAAGGCAGGTTCAGGCACAAGGTTGCAGGTTGAGCACACGCTTGCAACTAAGTTGCTCACGCAACTTGGGCTGGGTCTGGCTGGCTTTTATCTGGCCCTATGCTTAGGGCAGTCCCGATCCTCCGGAGACTCGCCTCTCCTCCGGGCCTGGAGGCGAGCACTCCTCCTGCAGACACTTAACTCCCTTCGCCTCTCTGCCCTGAGCCTCTGTAGCTCAGGAGAGGCTGGTGGGTTACTGGACCCAGGGGATGCCTCAGCTTCCTCTGCAGAGGCTGGGAGTGGAGCACCTGCAGGCAATGGGTCCTCCCTCCCATCAGGAGCCAGAGCAGACTCTGCTGATGCCTGCACCTGGGGATCCAGCACAGGTGGGGATCCTTCAGGCTCAAGCCCTGGCCCCGGCTCAGCTGGTTCTGGAGGCGGGGAATCCTGTGCAGGCTGGGATCCCTCAGGTTCAGCATCAGAGTCTGACTCCCAGGCCATCACACCAATACTAGTAATGTTAGATTCACATGCCAGTAATTCAAGTCATGAATTACCAATTTCTCAGGCACCCTTAACTATTTAAGTTGGCTTGTCCACCTTTTAAAGGTAAAGGGACCCCTGACCATTAGGTCCAGTCACGGACGACTCTGGGGTTGCGGCGCTCTTCTCGCTTTACTGGCAGAGGGAGCCGGCATACAGCTTCCGGGTCATGTGGCCAGCATGATTAAGCCGCTTCTGATGAACCAGAGCAGTGCACGGAAACACTGTTTACCTTCCCGCCGGAGCGGTACCTATTTATCTACTTGTACTTTGATGTGCTTTCGAACTGCTAGGTTGGCAGGAGCTGGGATCGAACAATGGGAGCTCACCCAGTTGTGGAGATTCGAACTGTCAACCTTCTGATCGGCAAGCCCTAGGCTCTGTGGTTTAACCCACAGTGCATGGTTATAATTCAATGTTGCTCAAACTTGGGTCTCTACATCTCCCATCATCCCTAGCCAGCAGGACCAGTGGTCAGGGATGATGGGAGTTCTAACTCAGGGTCTCGACTTTTTACACTGCCTTTATTTTACAAAAACTACCAGGCATGCATACATATAGAGAACTCCAAATAACACTCACTCACAGTCTCTGGGTTAACTTACCATAATCTTCAAGCAATTGCTTCTGGAACTGAGACAATGTCAGCCTGTCTTGGGGAGAGTTGGAGCCGTCATCATCAAAGCACACCTGGTTCAGCTACACACAAGAGGGAGAAAGTGATGCTAAGGCTTTCTTTGCATGCAACAAAAAGCTTCTCTTCAAGTCAAACAAGTGAAAAGCAAACACCAATGAGAATAAAATCAGGTAAACCATCCATGCAAACAAAATGTGCTCTTACAAACGGGCAAGTGGGAGTTGTAGTCCCAAAACATCTGGAGGGCCGAGTTTGCCTATGCCTGACCTAATACAACACATCTAAGTGGAAAGTAAAATCTAACACAATCTATCAACAAATAAACTTCAGCAGAAGGAAAGAAAAACCCTCAAAATGAACAAAAAATAACAAAATTTGGAAAGAAGCATATCAGAAGTCAGAAAAAGCACACCTAAACAAGGCTGTTTTGACCTGCTGCCCAAATGCACAGAGTGAAGAAGACTGCCCCTGGAGACCTGGCAACACAGCAGGCCACAGTTCTCATAATCCTTTGCAACTCACAAGCTGGTGGGAGCTGGGATACATAAGAGGGTATTCTCCAGAGCAAGGCAGTGTTCAAATGTAGCTGTGAGGGGGGAAATTGGAAGTGTAGTGAGCAGCGCTATCTCTAAAACTTTGAAAGGAAGCCACCGTTACCTTTAGCCAAAGATAATCTTCTGTTTTATCAGCAACTTCACTGTGGTTATCGGCAATATCACAGCGTCCTATGATACAGTAAACCGCTCTTTTGTAAGGGTCGGTGTTGTTTCTCAGGGCTCGTCTGTAGTGGAGGCGAACTTTGTTCTCAGTGGCAGGAGACAATCTACAATAAAAGAAAGGCAAGTTATTAAATGGATCTGTGATCCAGCTTACGGCCCACAACAAGACAGGCCCCTCCTACCAGTGCGCCCATTGTTCAACCCACACTGGCCCTGCATTGTGTTGCTCACAACATCCAACACTGTGTGCGTGCAGCAAGTAATGTAGGTGTAAGGAGCCCAGTAGAGCAAAAAAGCAACAGCTTTGTATCCACAAACTTAAAGCACTGAACTTGCCACGTGCAACTGAAAATGGGCAATGTTAACATCAGCCTTTCCAGCCGAGAAGACTGTGAATTCATGAGGGTTTACTAGTTCAAGCAAAAACCTTAGTAGGATGGATTGATGAGCTCCCAACTCCCTTGCAACTCTGGGTTGCACTTCAGAGTAGACTCCCTGACCCATCCCACACACTTTCCTGGCCTCTTTTTGAGACACCACAGTACCTTCTATCTTTGCTGTGCATGTATTCCTGGAACCAACTTTTAAATTCTCCCAACTGGTGCTGAGCTCGATTCACCACTTGCAAGGCTGCCATTAAGTCACCACATCGCATGCAGTAGTAAATTATTGCCCAAACAGGGTGACCTTCTACTTCCCCATCCTAAAGAAAACAGACAAATGGTAAAACAGAGAGGAAACCTTTCCTGATGTTGTGATTATGGTCCAGTTCCCACAGGTGAGAAACCTATGTTTGGGATGTCCTGCTTCAGGCTGCAGGTAATGACTGAATGCTCTTCCACACAAAACAATCCCCTGTGCATGGAGAACTGGGTAGCATTGCTGCATTCCTGACATGCTAGATTTCTACATGCAAGATATTCCTTTGTACATTCATGGAAGCATCTTTAATTTAACTGAGCCTACCAGGAATGGCAGTGAGGAAGGGAATTTTAGCAGATTTCAGGCCCCTCTGTACACAAGGTGTAGCTGACATGGTGCCCTCCAGATGTTCTGGAGCAACCCAGTCAGATGGGCGGGGAAGAAATATTATTATTATTATTATTATTAGTCTCAGCTAGCAATGAGGGATGAGGGAATTTGGAATCCAAAATACCTGGAGGAAAACATGACTACCCTTGCACATACATACACACCCGCCACAACAGACACACAATCGGTTCTGGAGGGCTGGGGGATGCTGTGGAACAGTCTGGAAGGTGCCAAAGGGAGCTTCAGAAGGAAGCAATGAAAATTGCCTCTCCCACTCACTGAAACTTCTGCTGGATTCAGATATCCTTGCTGTTCACAGGAGAACACCACTGAATACAACACATAATATTTTCTTTTTTTAAAGATTAGATTACCCACAGCCCTGCCCCATAAGCAACTGCAAAGAGATACCTTTCTCATGCTCTGTTCTTGGCATACATGACAACCCCCTACCCAACCCCCAAATTTATGCATGGGTTAAGAGATCCAGAATGATCTGAATGGGTGAATACAGTCATGGCAGAACACCTTGGCTGTGGAGATACCTACCTGGAGTCCTGGGACAGACACTGGGAGTTTGATGTTCAGGAAACTGCGGACTAGCTGGTAGGTTCCAGGTACCCCTCCCAGTTGGGCTTGGTGCAAGTTTCCAAAGACTGTCACCAACGTGTAGTTCTTGTAACTGCAAGGAACCATCCATTTCTGATTCATAATACATCAAACACAGTTCCATGTTTACTTAACATAGTTTTAAAGAAGTATTTAAATATATGCTTACACTTTCCACCTTAATGAGCTACACCAGGTGATGGATTCCACTCAGCTTTATGGTGAGTATACAAACCACAGGAATAGCATTTGAGAGGGGATTGTGCTGCACAACTTGGCTGTCCCCAACCTGTTCCTAGCAAATGAAACAGTCTCTCCCTAGCAAATGAAACAGTCATGTCCCCGAGTTCGAATAATGTCGCTCTTTTCACCAGGGTGGCTTATTTCCAGTTTATGGCCATCTTGAGTGTTTCCCATCTCTGTCCTGGGACTGCACTGGGGTCGGCTGGTTAACCCTGATGGTTAAACTCCTAACAGCAGGCTGTTGTTACACAGTCCTGTGACCCTAATCGCACTGGCCCATCAATGAGATTATTCCATATTTGAGGTTTCCAGAAGCCTTTTTATAAGCAGCTGAGATAGGCTAGCTACACTTGGATTGAACTTTTTCTTTAGTTTCAATGTTCTGTTCTGAAAAGTATGTCAATCTGGTCTTGGGGAGCAGAGAGGTACATGAGGTGCTATCCCCTGCTCCCCGCTGTGGTTATTTCTTTGGGGTCTCCAGAGGTGTGGTGACAGCTACGTGAGTGCACTGAGCACGGCTATAGTTTACCCAGCCTGGCTATTGGGGGAAGGACATGAGTGAAAGGTTCATCCCTTCCACCCATTAAAGGGATCCCAGTTCCAGTCGGCCTCCTTTCATGCTGGAAGATTCCACCACCCACCCACCCAGGATCAGATATTGCAACAATGTTCCATTGTTCCAAGTTTACTTTCTTTGGTACTGAGGTGGCAACGCTTATAGAGGACACTTGGGTATGAAAGCACAACATGTGAAGGGCAGATCAGAAAAAACAGTTACATGTATACATCTTCCTTGCATTGCATTTTCAGTTAATATATGAATGGGTGGTATATCTTTCGGAAGCACTATTACATCTGTAGGCATCTGTAACAACAAATGAAAGCTCCCGAGTTCTAACTATTTTGCCGCACTACCTTTGCTCGAGGTACTGGAGGGCCTGCCTGACAAACTCCATCTGCACTTCCATGCTTGTCCGGACCTTCAGTGCATCACTTGCAGGAACCAGCAAAACATCAGTCATTTGCTTCACCATAGCCCACAAGTCAGAAATGTTCTGCCAAACAAACAAACAGGTCAAATGACTAGAAGCTACCACTAAAAGAAGCTGCATCCTTATCTTCATGAGAATGGCATTTAAAATGGGCAGGGTACGTGGTAACGGTTCACAGGAACACTTGACTGTTGCTGATAGTACTAACTATCCTTATTTTTCTAAGATAGTAGTCTTCAATGTTTTCACTCGTCTGAGGACATATTGCTTTATTGTTGCCATGTCTGTACATATGATGCTAGTGGTAGTGTTGTGATCCACCTTAGATCAGGCCACAACCTGGTAGTGGGCCCTAACCCATGAGTTGAAGACCAATGCTCCAAGGCTACAAATATATTATAAAGGCTTTAAAGCAGCTGAAATTAAGTTGTACTCTTATGGCCCATACCCTAGGGAATTCTCTCTCTCTCTAATTTTTGCTGGAAAATGTTTCCCAAAGAGTGGAAAAATCTAACGTGAGATGGACATGCAGCTTCCAGAAAGCCAAGTATTATATGTAGTGTCCGTTGTCTCACAAGTTACAGTGTGATTAGTAGACCATATGGCACTAGAGTCTGTTCAGTGTCCCCCAAAACAAGGGATGGAGTTCAATGATGTGCTAACATGATCGTTCCATCAGCACAAGCATTTCTGCTTGCCTGGATGAATAATCCCCCATCTCCCCCACGCCTTGTGAACCTCCAGAGAAGATTTTGGGAAGAGACATGGCGGCGAGCACTGCGGTGCTGGAGGCAGTCCTTTGCTGGCTTCTGCTAGTATACCAGGTTACTTGAATTTGGATCAAGATGCCTACCGCCCCACCCCCAATGTTGCCAACCACTGCTGTACGCAAAAATGCCTATATGCAGCTATCTATGGGCATCTGGAAGAAGCAGCCAGTGTTTCCTCCGTCAGCAGGCTGCTCAGCTCAGTTGAGCACAAGCAGAGCATCTCCTTATGCTCACTTCACAGGCAGTACCTTATCATCCAACTCTGCTACAGAAGAACAAAGGTCCACCAAGTTGGGCTGCAGGTATCCATTCACAATCTTCTCGTTATAAACATATATCTGAAAACAAACTGAGAGTAAGCAGCTTCCTAGCACAAGTACCTCTTCCCCCCAGTGCTTTCTCCCTCCAACCCCTTCCCTCCCTGCTAACCACAGAAGAATCTGAAACACCCCTCCAGATCACATGGTCTTGGGGGAAGTGCTCCTGCCAGCAAGTGCCCCCATTTCATTGCCTTGCAGCAATGGTGCATCAGGGGATACAGAGGAATACAAAATGTTCTGCCAGATTTATTCTAAAGCCCCAGGCAGGCCTCAGGGTAAGGAGCAAGGGAGGATTTCTCGCTGTTCCACATGGCATATCTCTAAGGACAACATAGGAGGACCAAATGCTGGCGGGCACGTAAGGGGTGTTTAAGTACATGCTCACATGGTGACACAATGGCCATATCTGCGTAAGTCCAGGTTGCTGACTTAGTGTGGTTCATGTGGAACAAGCCTTGTGCTGCTACATGATGCTCGATTGCTCCCACTTCACTCCTCATGTGTGGAAGAATGCAAGGGCTTTAGCTCAGCGGCAGAGCGCTTGTCTTGCATGCAGAAGTTCCCAGGTTCAATTCCTGGCACCTTCAGGGATGGCTGAGGAAAGGCTCCTGTCTGAAGCCCTGGAGAGCCACTGCCAGTCAGTGGAGACAACACTGAGCTTCATGGACAGGTGTCTGATTCTGTTTCCTATAATTCTGTTTCCTATGTCCTGTACTTTCTGGTAAACCAATGTGTTGCAGCAGTCAGTATGTCTTTTGGTTCTCTCGGTCTGATCTACTCAAATCAGATCTGCTTCACATCACTGCTTTAATATCTGGTGTCAAATTCCGTTTTAAAAATGTCTGTGTTTGTTTCATGTCAATGTAACTCAAGAGGATCAGCCTCTGAGGAGTTGGCCTCTAAGCCTGACACAAATCTCATCAATTAAATCATGAAAACAAAAACACCCTGATTTCGAAGTTAGTTTTAGAAACTCTTGATGGTGAATAGTCACTGAAACTGATGTAGGCCTAACAGGGAGTTTCAGGTAACATAGCTGAGATACTGAGGTTTCTAATTTACTCACTTGTCGAGCGTAGGCCATCTCAATGTTGTCCAAAGAACTACGAACTGTTGGTGGCAGTTCACTGATGTAACTGGGCTGTTGGAAGAAAGCAAAAATGCCGGTCAGAGTATTTGACACAAATTAATTTAGCAATTGGGTGGCACTTGGCTTCTTTTGTGCCAATACCAAAACTTTGAGGATCCCACCAGAGCATGAAGCTGCTGGGCAAGAGGCTTTTGCTGTAGCAAATTCCCCACAGCTGTGCATCCATCCCTCTTCTTGTTCTTTATCCCCCTTTAGAAACAACCTGGGCCCACTTTTTGGATTTCAATGCAGGAAAATCAAACATGCACTTCTAATTCCCAATGGACTTCTCCACCTTTACAAACAACTCGGCAGCACAGAAAGCTACTACTCAATTGTGCCTCTAGCCCTTCTGCATTTAGCTTCACTTGTTGCAAACTGCAGGCACCCAAAATCTGCATTATTCATACACGCATTCCAAAGCAAAAACCTTGGCAGCCATTTTGGCAAAGCTCCAAACGGCTTGGCCATCCGCTGCAACATTGGGGGGAGGGAAGGGGGGACTGCAATGCTGCCAGCAGGCTTGCCATCTTGGCTGTATCTCGAATCCAGAAAACCTGGAGAGATACAGGAGTTTAAAGAGACCTGGGGATATCGGAACTCTGACAGGGCAGCTGCACTTTAAAATAAAAAGATGGGGGTGGGGAGATTCAGAGAAAACAGCAAGATGGCCAAAGGGTGTGGGGATGAGGGAGAGCAGAAAATCCCATTTGAACTGGAACCTTGGCCTGAACACTCCTGGAATACACAGCTAAGCCAAACATGATCCACACTGTGTTTCCTTTGACCAGACACCATATGCCTTTCAGGGAACTGTGGAAACCACTAAAAGAGAATGTGTGTTCAGCTTTCTTTGAACCATAAAACATCACTGACTAATTGTTCTTCTTTCCAGAAGCAACATGCCTGCATTTTTTCACAAGCCCAAAGCTTGAAATATAGCTCCCCAGCTGACCTGCTTCCTGCTGTGTGGGTCTGTGCTTTTCAGCTGATTCTGCATATCCAGAGGTATCAATTAACTCTCTATTATATTCTAAAGATGGGGGTCTGCCTCTCGCTCGCTCACAATTTTTCTGAAACAGGATTTAAGTGCAGCATGAATTAGGAAAGTTAAGCAACTGGCTTTTAACGCAGCAGATGCACAACAAACCTCCCAGGCCTTTGACTTCAAGGCTGGGGGCAAAACATCACATCAAGGATTTCAAATGCTCTCTCAGCAACACACAAGTATTATATAGGCTCTGCAGGAGAGAGAAGAGCATTACAGAGTGATAGATCACATCCTGTCTTTTAACCCATTTGTGAAGTGTAATAGATGGATTTTTTTTCTTCCTTTGAGATTTCAACATTTGTGATAAGGACAGTCTACCACTTAACTCTAAGCTAGTCATCCTTTGTAACCACTGTTACCTGTTCAAAAGATGTTCCAAATAAAGGTAAACTCAATTTCACATAAATCCCCAGAAGCTGTTGAATGCTTCCTGAACAACCTGCTAAGTCTGCAAGGCTCTGCTACTGAAGAGCAGTGAGTGATCATCCAGTTTCCAACATATTTTGCCCACTGAGCAAAAGTTGTCAGTAAGTTGTCAGTAAAACATATTCCACAGGGTATTTCCATTAAGAAAATGTTTCTGTGATTAGCACAGGCTTAAGAAAGCATCATTTCCAGATCATAATATGAAAAATAGCCAATTAACACGAGCAATTTGGAAAATGAACTTCAGGGTTCCACACGTTCCACAATGAAGGACACTTTTGGATGCAATTAGGAAGTGGAGAGTTTGAGGAGGATCAAAAACATTTTTTAAAAAAACTACAGACACTCAAGACTGCACTTATGTGAAAGCACCGGGGGGTGGGGTGGGGTGGGGGAGAGAGACGCAGGAGGTGGGGGAGAGAGACGCAGGAGGTAGTAGTGAGCAAGCTTAGTTTTCATTTTAAAAGCGAGTTCCTTGACATCATGACTGTGAAGATATGCTTGAGAGTGTACAGGAAGAGAGTGAAATCTCAAAAGCCAGAGAAATTAATAATAATAATAATAATAATAATAATAATAATGATAATAATAATAATAATGCAGCTTCAAGAGAGCCCAAGAGATACCTCACTCTCTTGAGTGAAGTCCAAGGCATCTTCTCCTGAAGCCAGCAGTGTGTGAAGGATCCTTTGCTTCACCTGTTCCCATTCGACCAGCATTGATTCTCGGTGATACTCCTCAGCCATAGCAAAGGTCTAGGAAAAGCAAGATTAATGCAGAAAACACAGACCAAAGAGACCACCCTTCGCCAACCTGGTGTTTTCCAGCTGCTCTGGACTCCAGCTCCCATCAGCCCCAGCTGCATGACTGTGGCCGGAGGGCACCAGGGTGGCAGAAGCTGCATCAGACCCACCCAGAACAGGACAAGCAACATTCATGTCAAGAACCAAGTACTACTCCTTTTTTAAAAAAGTAAAACTGCCCCCCAATCCTGGTGAAAACGATGCCTTACAACCAAGGGTCTACATACTCTACTCACTCACCCCCAATCTCTAAATCACTGCAACCAGAATTATGTAATTATTATTTTATTCAGCTTCCTAGAACTAGTTTCTAATTAATTTGAAATATTTGTTATAAAAATGGGAAAGCATTAAAACTGGGAACTGAAAAGCTTCAGGGACAAAGAAAGAGAAATGGAGTTCTGTATGGGATTCAAATACATCCCCCCCAAAAAAACTTATTAACATTTCACCTGATCCTCTGCCTGTTCCCCTTTTTCTCTTCAGTCATAGGGGCTAGGAACCAGCTGTTCACTAGGTCAGGCTATTTGTGTACTCTGACAGGCAGTGACTCTGCAGGGTCTCAGTTGGAGGTCTTTCCCATCACTAGTCATGGCCCTGGAGTCCAGCAGTGACAATGGACACTGTGTCACTGGCTAAGGGGAGTGCAGGAGGAAGAGACTCAGAAGACCTCAGCTCACTTCCAACCTTTGTTGGAGCAAGAGACCCCGAGTTCTGTCTGAGGCTAAGACTAAGAGCATGCCTGGCTTCGTGGACTCCTCTGCAGAATCGGAACAGGGCACCCCCTGCTCCCTGGCCCTTGCTTTAAGTGGAGATATCAGAGATTGAACCTGCAAGTGTCTGCATGCAAAGCCCTTCCCCTAAATGAAGACCACATTCCACATCTGCCCAGCAACAAGACCTCTCCACCCAGGTTCCTCTAAAAATTTTGAAGTACATTCCACAACAGCAAATGAAGAACTTGTCTGATTGTGGTTTTTTTAAAAAAACAACAACAACAACATGTTGCCAATTTCCCCGCTTGAGAGGGGCAGCCCTGATAAATGGCCTATCTATCTATCTATCTATCTATCTATCAATAAATAAATAAATAAAAAACTAACTGCAATCCTATACATGTCTACTCAAGGAAAGATCTCACTGAGTATAAAAAAATATGTATATACTGCTGTATTTCCAATGTATCAAATCGGTTTACAAGAATAAAAATAAAACAAAAAATACATACAATAAAAGCATAAAAAGTTAAGAACAAGTCAGTGGATACAGGAAAATCTCTTGCAGTATTTAGTTCTGATCTTGAACAGGAGTCACATTAAAAAAATACCGTACTTTTTCTTTTTATTGTTTTTATTATGCACACACAATACAGAATACAGAAATCTATTTTGTGTTTATTTTCACTTTTCATTTTGATACAACTTGATAAAATATTTACATCTTATTCTGCTCCTGAAGTATAAAAGTTTTAGCAACTCTACTTACAACGAATAATTATTTATAAGAACAAACCTCCATATCTGATACAATGGCAAGTACCCGGTAAATATTCTTGGGGAAATTAAGGTTTAAATGTCTGCACTGAGAAAATGTGTTATTTATAAGAGAAAGAACTAGAACAAAAGTATAGTGCTGTAATTTGGAGCTTTCAATCAACATTTTATGTGAACATTTAGCTTTACCAAAGTTGACTTCTGAGGACTGGGCGTGATCAGAATGAAAACCCTTTCAAATATCTAAAAGGTATGCACTGAATCAGAACAAAGTTTTGAAGAACCAAATTAAATTCTATCACTCTGTCATTCTCTCCATTCTAAAAAATGAAGTTGTTTCTAAATATCTTTCATTTTGGGATAAATCAAATGCAAAACAATATGGCTACTCTTGGTTTAAGTGAAAAATATCTGATCGTTCCGAGTGAATCCAAATTTAATCGGAAACAAAGACTTGCAGACATTACAAGCTATGGAATCACTTTGTGTCTTCTTGTCTTGCACTCTCAAAATAGTTACCATAGATTTATTAAAATTACTGGTATTTGTTATAATCTAAGCCATGTCTGCGTCCTGACCATCTTGTTAAGAACTACATTCTCGATGACTTGAAGTTTTAATTGTGAATCAGTGTCCACATACACCAGTTCATTCAGCTTGTCATGCACAGAAAAACAGTGAATTATTTGCAGGCTCCAAATGGTTTGTGATTTACCAAATGTCTTGAAACTAAATATTTTGATTGCTTGCATTGCTTTTGTTCATTGCGTTACAGTAAACTATGACACTGTCAACTGCAATACAACATCAAATATGTCTTTCTAAACAGACAGCCGTGTTTGACAAATATGTTTTGTCTGCATGCCCATATAAAACTGAAGCATCATGTCCTCCTCTCTATTTTATTATTGCTACACCTTCATTGCAGGCTGCTGCTGTTTTCCCAGCAACCAAGTTGGGCATTCTTTATGTCTATAATAGGATAGTAGCTTGTAAAGAGGCTGACTCATACTGGCCACAAATTTACAATGGCTGGTCAGCTGGAAATTACTGTCCCCCCATTTTAAAAGAGCAAAATTCCATTCTGAGGCAGTCAGAACTGCATTTATGTGGCACTGCCTTTGTTTAATTTTGCCTCACTCACCCGGAGTGTGTCTATGTGTGGGGGTTGCATATCAGCCTGACCTTACGCCATATGGGCTCTCTCGTGATACCACTCTTCTTAAGTGATAAGAAGTTTGCTCCCCAGCAGAAGTGTGGTTATCTGGTGCTTCTTCTCTACAACAAGTGACCCTGGTACAAGTGTTCTCAAAATCACATAATATTTCCATCCACCTGTTACTCCAGTGACTGCCTGAATTGGTTTACATTCTCTCTAGAATGTCTCTCTAGAATAGGACATTACACCAAGATGAGCAAGATAGACGAGCAACCTTGGCTGGGACAAGCAGGTGTATGTGTGCGCGTCCGTATCCCAGTCCAAAAGCCAGCTTGTCCCCATGGTTTGGGGTGTTTGGAGCACTGCATTATCTGTAGTGGTGGTGATAGCTATGGAGAATCAGGCTTTGCTAAAAAGATTAAAATGCAGAATGGGATTCGAGTATGTGTTTTACTCCCATACAAATGCAAAAACAGGAGGTCAAAGAACACATTTTTTTGCTGTTCAGCTGACTTCTCCTGATTTGTCTTAAAGCAGAAATTACAGGAAGACAACACAGGGGGTTATTTTGTTGTCAAATTAATGCCCTGAAAATAGCGCTCAACTATAAGAGTGGAGTCAGTAATATTTTAAGACACCACCTCAACTAATATTTAAGACACATCTTTTCCTACAGGCATCTGGGGAAGATCTGAGATGAAGAAGTGGTTTCGTTCTGCTGTTCTTTGGCTGTTTTATGATGTTTATTGGTTTTATGTAATGCCATATTTTATTTATTTGTTTTTTAATTCATACTGACTTTGGCTATATACTTCCTTTGGAACCTTCAGATTGAAGGGCGAGTTATAAATGGAATAAATAGATTAGTAAATCTCTTATGGTCTGAAGATACTTTATCATTTATTCATGGTTACAAACAATTATAAGGAAAGCTACAATTTCCAAGTGGTAGAACAGGAGCCCCCGGTTGGCCCAGAGAGCCTTGCTGATGGCTTGCTAAATTCCTGGCACTGTGATCTGCTTAGCATGCTGAGCAGGTAGAAGACCAAATGCCAGCATTAGCTGGGGCCTGATCTATTTTGGCTAATTATTACTAATGCTAGCAAAATCAGTTATGCAACCACACATTATTTAATTCATTTCATTTTTTGACAACAGAACCATACAGCTTTTCCTTTCACCTGCACCCTGCCCTTTCAGTAGATGATGCTCAGTGCTGGATGTCGGCCAACATTTTGTAGATAAAGTTCAGAGTGTTGGAGGCAAAATGCAGCTGAGAATTCTCAGCTTTCTTTTTTAAAAAAAGCTTCCAGTTCTTGGGACTGAAAAGTTATGCTTGGAAGTGCGCACACAATGCTGGCTGAAATGTCTGAAGTTTGTGGGGCTCTACTATCCTCACTATTTCCTCACTTCTTCAGGCGCAATTCAAGATCCTGATGCTCATTTCTAAAGCCCTGTATAAACTGGTGCCCACATACTTGAAAAAAGAGCACCTCTTTTTGTATATGTGCCAGTTTGGGCCTTACAAACAGGAGGGGAGGCTCTTGTGGTCTTGCTCATCATGAAGTGATTCAAAATAGGAACTTTTCTGTGGTGTCACCCCATTTGCAGAAACAGCTCCCCCCTCCAATTTGGAGATGAATCAATCAGTCTCACCTAACCACCCAGAGGTTTCAGTAATACTGATGTTTTGGTTGAACCATTGTTACTGCTTTTCTCATACTGTACTAATATGGGAGTTGTTAACATTAGTTTAGTAGTTACAATTTTTATGTAAAATATTTTTATTGTTTTATTATTGCATTATGAACTGTCCTGTGATACTAAATGGATGAGGGTAGCAAACAAGTGAATTAAATAACAAAAAAATATGCAGAGCAGTAGGAAAATGTATTAAAGTACACACATGCATTAAATTACACACAAATGAGAGAAGTTAGACAAATAAGCTTGATTAGTATTAGTCATACAGGTCAAGGCTCTCTTAGTATAGGCTTTGGTTTGCCTATGTGCCAAATTAATGCCAATGGCACCAGACTTAGGGTAGGGTAGATACTGTATGTTACAGAAGCATGCTGTTGGCCATTCCCTGAAATAAATTGAGAAAAACCAATGCTTCCACATCTTCAAGAAAAACATAGCATTAAAAATAATAATCAGAGGCCATTACACATAAACTTGAAGTTAACCACAGTGATTTCAAATCTTCATTTTGTGGTTTCTCACTATTATTATTACAGGGGATTTCAGAGGCAAACCAGTAAAATAAGCAAGAGCCTAACTCCTGTTCACAGAGTAATAATGTATAACTCTCATCTGAATGCATGTAATCTTAGCCCTACTCATGTAGCCAAATAAGGAATACTGTACACCATGGATGAGAGTGGGAGACTGTGGCGTTAGAGCCAGACACAGACTTCCCACTGACTCTTCTGTACAGATCCCATGCATAGGATCTGTACAGAACTCAGGAGCAGCAATCCCACTCCTCCACTCACTTTGGGTTTATTACAGAAAAGTATTTGCCTATACAGTTTATTCAATTCTAAGGTGTGAAGTCATTACTCTGAAAGGGTTTTAAAACTAGGCACGGGAGAGAGCTCTTGCACTTGTAGAGCAAAAGCAGGCAACAATGTCATGCTCTATTGAGCTGATGGGATTTGGAGTCCAACAACCTCAGGAGGAACCACACTAGCTACTCATGCTATGTTGCAATGCCAATTAGAATGCAGAATTCTCTGAGATTCAACCTCTCTACTGAAGAGGTGTTTCAATTACAGGAATTTCTCATATGCCCTTCTCCAACTTACCCGTTTCCTGGACTCTTCAATGGCAGACAGCAAAGCATTATCTTTTTCATTTTTTAGGAATCCCTGTTGAAAGAAAAAGTGCAGATTCAGAAATTGGCTTGACATTTAAATTCAGACACATTTGGTACTACACCAATCTTTACCAACCTGGTGCCCTCCAGAGGTTTTGGTCTATAGTTCCCACCAGCCCCAGCCAGCATGCACTACAGGAGTGATGGAAGGCTGCCTTACATACACAGCTAGCTTAAGTTTAGTTTTAAGCATAGGTCAACATTCTCTGCAAATTGCTACAACAGCAAGATTATTCAACTTGAGAGGGGAAAGAGGAAGATGTTCATGAAGCTCCATGTTAAAATGAAAGAGGTTGAACACTTCTCTTTCAATATATATCTGCATTAACTCTTTACAAAGTGTCCTGCTTCTGTTCTCTCTCGTCTCCGCACTGCAGCACCTGCTGCCTCTCTTCCGGTTTGTGAGTACCAGAACGTAAGCTCTGGATGCCAGTAAAGAGACATTAAGCTTGCCTGATCACAAGGAAGGGTTAAAAAGTGATGGTCTGGTTCCACAAGCTCCAGGCCAGTCCCTGAAAACATACAAATTACTCCAAAAAGGGCAAGTTGACTGAACGGCAGAAGCCAGAAATAATTGCTTATCCTTTCACTTACCCAGCTAAAGCATGAGAATAGCTGAACTCCAAAGCTATTCTATTTTTGTTTGTATTATTTATCTATCACATTATTTTGGAAGAGTTTAGCGTAGCCCAAGCCCTCAGCCAATTCTCTGGGCAAGGCTTAACAACCTGTCATTGATTTAACACACTCTGCTTTCCACTTTATTTATTCACAGGGGAACATACCCAAGCAGGCAGCCAGCCAGACCAACCATGAATCCAGAACAGCAAAAAACAGCTACTCTTTTATTTGCTGTGTGCATCTATTTTGCTTTTTAAATCCTGGCTTTATAGCCAGACACATTCCCATCAAACATGAACAGACAACTTGGGGAAATGAGGCACCATCATAGGAATAGGTAAAAGGCAAAACAGGAGGGGGTCAAGAAAGCAAACGGCAATTCCAAATAACAGAAACTGCACTAGGAAAAATGACGAAGATTTAAATGGAGCCTCAAATTTGGATTTATGTAAGTTGCTTTTTAAAACATTTACTAACAAGCTTAACACAGTTCAATAAGTAGCTTATATATCAGGTCTGTGGCTCTCCTGAAGACACTGGGATCGAACTTCTGGCAGGGCCATGGCTAGTTAGGGATTATGGGAGTTAAGAGTCCAACAGCATTTGGAAGGCCAATGATTCCCCAACCTCCCATAAATTAACATAGTGGGTTTCAACCTCTGTTCCAGAGAATTCCAGCTTATTGGAGGTTCCTCAGTTAGAAAAATCAGCAGTACAATAATGGCAGAGTGCTCCTGAAAGACAGCTTGCCCATTGCAACTGATCTTCCCCAGGAATTGGAAGCTTCTGGAAAGCGTTGGGTTGTAATTCAGTTTCTATGAGTGAACCAGGACGCATTTGTCCTAGGGACACCTGCAGTTAGGTTAAAAGCTATCCTCCAACCTTGACACTGGGTGGCCTGGCACTCACCAACCAGGATCACACCCTAAAGTCCAACAAGTACAAAGCATTCAGACATGCAACACACACCCCTTAAATATCTGCAATATTCATTACACAGCTTGCTGTTTTAAATGACTGTCCCTACCATTTAGCAACCGGCTTCATGAATTTCCAACTGCTTAAATTCAAAGCCTTTTGTATTCTCTAACTCCACACATGTGGACTGTGGCACCGAATGTAGTCTTTGATTTGACACCTATTACAGACTTCCAAGTAGATCAGCATTTTCAAAAGCCAATTTCTAGCCTGCACAGTTGCTCATGTATTCCAGAAAAGAGCCAAGGAATGCCTACAACAGCTCTCACGCTAAAGGGTAAATGCTCCCTTCCTAGCACAAGTACATCCCACATCAGCTTTGATCATTTTCTCCTTTTCATGTTATTCTCACAATTTAGGAACAAATAACAATTGGGAAAAAAGATTAGGCCCCAATTTGCTTGAATTTTGAAAAAGAGAAGCTGCAAAAAGTGCATGCATGAACACTTCACTGGTGTCACATTCCAACTGAAAACGATTTGCGTGAAGTGATCCTGAAATAAAGTATTAAAGTGAGAGCGGGGAGAAATTGGCACACCACAGAGAATGTGTGTTTGATTAATAAAGACTATTACATGGAAGATGCAAGAGAGAAGATTAAGAACAAAATCAGAATGGTCAAGACCAGTTAAAAACAGGCAGAGTTCAGTCCTTCCTATTTAATAAATTAAAACAAAGGTAGTTAGATACCTTATACAACTTTGATACAAAATAAACAAGCAGGACCACTGAAAAGCCAAGGTGACAATTACGGATCATTTGGCTGTGGCGTAAACACTTTATGACTACTTGGCTGCAGTTCTTAATTACGCCCAGTTTATCACTTTCTGGTTCCTTCCAGTGGCTATGATTAGGAGAAAGGGCCAGAATGCATGGGCAGAACACATGCTTTGCATACAAAAGGTTCCAGGTTCAATCCCAGTCATTTCCAGGAATGACTAGGAGAGATCCCTTAATGAAACTCTGGTTTTCACTCGTTCCGACGTCACTTTTGCACACTTACGTGCATGTGTTAGAACAAGAACAAACGTAGTTTGAAAAGCTGCTTTTAAAAAGAGCACAAGTAATGACAGGGCACCAACCATAAGAGTGAGAGGCAGGGAACATTGATTTCCCCCCCATAGGAAATGCTTTAGGAGCCTATCTAGCATATAGTAATTGCAAATAGGCCATGCCAGTCACTTAGGCGATGCTTGCAAAATAAGGATGATACTGCTAGACGGCACAGTTCCTGCCAGCTGACAATGAGCAGGGACAGTCCTTGTTAGCGAAGGTCAAGGAGCCAAAGCACAAACAGCTCCAATTTTGTTTGGCTCCAATTTTGTTCTCCTTTTTTTGTCCATCAGAACTTCATGGAACATTACTGAAAATGTTGACAAATTGATGTCTCTTCTATGCCACAGAGAAATTGGGAAAAATATATCTTTCTGGGGAATATTTAGTATCAGAGTCGTAGCATTTGAAATGTAAACAATACAATATAATAGGCAACCATATTCCAAATAAAAAATAGGAACCAATAATCAAGACACTTACACTGAAGAGAAGGCACCTGCAGGGTATGCCAACTTAGCTTCAGGGCTGTTCTCGTTACATATGCAAAATCCTAACTGGATTACAGACTCTGACAACATCATTCTGGTTCTTAAAGCATTCAGGTTAATTTGGTAATGGTGGGGAGGGACACTTCTGTATGAGAAAAGATGGTGAGCAGGAAGTCGTGGACAGGGCGTTAAACCAAGCAAAAAAACAGACATTCTGTCAGAGACAGACCATCTGCACTAACAACACAGTTGTTTGGTATGGCATTATTTTCACGGCCACCAAATGAAGTAGAAGAAAACCCAGAGGCAGGCCCAGGATTGTTTGCAGCATTGCAAGGGATCCTAGGCTGCAATTTGTGAGTCATGCAGGGCAAAACGACTAGGACCAACTATAGCTTGCCTCAAACTAGGAAAAGAGAGAGGGAACTGTGAGCAATATATTTATCACAATATTCAAACTAGATTAAGGGACACTGAAAAACAAAACATCGAGTCAGCTGTAAAAAAGAATTGCTCCCCCAAGTTCTATAGTTTAAATACAACAGATAACAGGGTCACTTATATTTCAAAATTAATTCTAGTGCAACACAGGGCCTTTATGTTAGCCTGACTGAACCTTTTCCCCTCAGCTTTTGTCATGGACATATATTTAAACATCCCCATAAACGATAGACATTGCGGATGTTCTTTGAATGTACCAGACACTGTAGAACATATTATTTTCTACTGTCCATTGTACAACCAGTTACACAAACGTGTGCTATCCCCTTTTTTGGGTAGTCTAACAACATCGCACAATGAAAATATCAGATTCTATCTGTCTGACTCAGAAGTAACTGCAAGGGTAGCTGAGTTTTGGTCAATAGTATCTCTTAAGAGTAGTGAATGGTACTATTTAGCGGGAAGAAACTCCAATGAAAACCCTAGTTATTACATATTTTACATGGCTGTTTTTGTATATATTTTAACATTTTATATATGGATGTTTTATGATGGCCGTATTTGTAGTGCCTAATAAAGGCTTGGTGAAGTAGAGAAGGAACTGCAGCATAGAGGGTGGGAGGAAAAGGCAGGAAACATGGCCTCAACTTCCCTGAAGGCTTGCTCTTATCACACCAAACCATGGTTTGGCATTACACCTGAACCAGTTCACTATGAGTTATTGCACTGCACTGCAGACATGTGAGCATCTAGAATGCCCCTAAATAAAAACGCAAATGCAGCAGCTCTCTCTAACTTGACAACAAAATGATATACCACATGTGGTATCAAGGTTCATGAATGTGTTTTAGCAACTATATATACAAGTGTGATCGTTTCTTTTGTTTGAAACTAAGTGATGTGCAAAGTGGAAAGGGAATTTTAAATCAAGTTTAGATCAAGGCTGACAGGTGAGGTCTTGGAATTTAGTACACCCCAGTAAAACTCCAACGTGTACATAGAGAAGGAATCACAGTCCTCACACAAGGCTTCAAATAGCTGCATTGCTGCAGACAATGGACACAACCCATCAAACACGGCTGCTGGGTCCTCTCCATTCATTTCAGGAAAGCTCAGACTGAGATCCATACAGCCCACAATGAAATTAAAGCTGCAGCCATGAAGGATAGATCAGACCCAACACAGGGATGTTTAAAGAGAAGTTCAATTACAACTGGAAATCTGACAAGGGCTCCGCATTTAATATTTGGATGCCAGCTGAAGGGTTTGGATATCCAAAGCAAACTGAGCTAACCACCCTGAATAAATTTGGCATTTGGAATGGCAATTTCTCCAGTAAGTATGCAGAAAGCATGCAAACATGAAGAAGAAGAAGAAGAAGAAGAAGAAGAAGAAGAAGAAGAAGAAGAAGAAAATGGAGGCGAGACTAATCTTACTGTCATTGACTTCCATTTTTATGAGGGTGCTTCTGACAACAGCAACAGCGCTGGCAGCCATTTTAACCTTCAAATTCTGAAATAACTTCATCAGTTTGTTTGTTTTTTAAATTAAAATTTCTAACTCAAAGCATTGGGACGGGTACCATTAGTCGATCATGATTTAATCTAATTCTGCTTGTAATTTATCTCTGTTGAAATGTATATTAACGCTGACATTTCATACTTGGCACCAGACACCTGTTAAGCTTTAAAAATGCATGCAATATGAATGGGGCATATGAGTGCATGGCAAGGTTCAGTTTTGAGCTGTCTCTAAGAGTCAATTCCACCTCCACCAAACAGTAAATCTACTTTGAGTTAATAACCTGTTAAAGAGAGTAATTATAAATCCATGTAATACTACTTCAAAGTTTGTGCTACATAAATACATAGAAAAAAATAAAAATAAAATAGTGCATGTTTTTTCTTTCACATAATATTTCACTATCAGCAGAGGGTCCTTACTGCTCCAAGGTTCCAACAATATTCTTCTCAGTTCTTGATGAGCATTATTTTTGACAAAATAATTTAGTTCATAGCTGAGAATTTGCAGAGGGGACAGGAAAATACCTCTCTTACTACCTATTGGAAGCTTATTATCATGTGAAGGTCTGTGTCCCAGTTGATAGCCTGGACCTAAATTTGGGATCAATGAATATTTATTTACTATCAAACAAAGAAATTACACCCTGTCTTATTTGGTTTCACTACTACCAAGCTATGTCACAGATTTCCGGACAGTAATTCTGTCACAGTTGTTGTGTTTTTTGGACCGGAGATTATTATAACCAATAAGGGTGATGACAGAAAAATTAAACTAATTTTTACATTAAAAGTATACATTCTGCTTTCAGCCTTCCTCTGGGCTCAGCAATTACAGACTTCACCAAGTCAGTTCTGTAAGTAGTTCTGCAAGCTCTTGTAACTCCACATTCTATGTGCTGGCTGAACTATACCTAGTGAAATGCTGGGACCAGTGCTTCAAATGCTCTGACAAGCCATCTTGAGCATTGGCACGCCATTATACTTATAGCTGGATATACGCTACTGTGTATGGCACCCCAAAAGAACACCTGTTCTAAACCACAAATTGACCATTTCCACTGATGTCCTGTCCCCGCACATTAAGTTGCAGGAACTCAAGTGATGCTTCTAAGGAGCCAAGCATGGTTGTTTGAAAGAAAGGTTACATAGTCTTCTGAGACACACAGAGAGAGTGCTTTTAAATGATAGTTTATTCTTAGAATAGAGAAATGCCATAATAAGGAAATGATAATTTCAAATATAATTTTCCATTAAAGAGGCTCCCATATACACTTGCTCAAAACTGGATGTAAAAGTATAGAAAAGGAAAAACGAGCTATTTCTGGTTCTAGAATGGAAACTGAAAAATGATGGTCATAACTGGCAGCAACCAGAACTGAAAAGAATCATCTTCCTCAGAATGAGCAAGGGGAACGCCCTGAAATCAGGCTAGTTAACTAATTTTTCCTCGTGACGCCATTTTATTGCTTTTTGCTGCCATTTTAGTACTGAAGTTACACATAAGCCTTTTATTTTTCAAGGAAGCAACATTAATGCTTTCTTTCTCAAACAACCTCAAAATAATCTAGATGTGTCTTTTTACCCTTCCTTCTTTTATGTGGCTGTGGTTTCTGCTATCGCACTGTCCTCAGGTACAAGGGGCAGAAAAGCACGATTCTACTACTCCAGGACCCCGCCTTAGCTCTGAGCATTCAATGCATTCAAGCAGGGTTAGGAAATTATGAAAAATCAATGGCAAGAGGCTTTCTTTGGGAATACAAGAAGTAGGGGAGTCTGTTTCCCAATATAAAGACAAAGAGAAGTTCCATGAGCCATAGGGACTTGGGCTAAAATTCTATACTCACTTACCTAGGAGTAAGCCCAACTGTACTTAACAGGGCTTACTTCTGAGTAGACATGCATAAGCTTGTTCTGTTACCCAAAGAGAAGTTTTTTGGTGTGTGTGTGTTTTTTTAAAAAGAAACACACACACACATAACCCATCTATCTCCAGTGTCTAGCTGGACACAATGCTGCACTTTTGCAAAGAAGCCTGCTTTTTACATTCATCATATTAGAAACACTTAAAAAGCCATCACAAATTAGCTGATAAAAACCTCACCATTGGTGTAGAATCATTGGCTTCAAAGGAATTATATCAATGAACAGCTCCCCTGGAATGCCATCCAAAAACCAAAACCAAAACCAATAGCCCCTCTAAAATATATAAGAAAACCACCCAGCAATTAACACTGTCACTGATCCTCTGTCCTACCGAGTTTCTTAGGCTGAAAAGGCAACTCCCCTGTCTTCACCATGTTACTCCTGTTCACATGTTATCTCTCCTTTTTTTAACAGTCAGCCCTCTGGCTCCCTGTCAGAAATGCTTCATCTGCAGCTTCTCAGAAGTATTTCCATAGCTGGATTTTTACCGACACATATATTCTTGTGCTATTGCAAATGGAGTTATAAGCTTCACAACAACTACATTAAAATGTAGTGCATATGCTCAAAAACATTAAAAAAACCCTTCATTGCTGCCCACATTTCACACTCTTTGGTTCATTGTAGCTCTGTTTCTTTAAGCTTGAAAGCTTGCCCAGACATAAATACAACTGAATGATTTTAACCACTTCATTTTTCTTGCCCTGAGACAATCCCATGTACCTGCTTATGATTCTTTTCCTTGGGAACACTAAAGATCTTGCAGTTGCTGTAAAAAAGCCAAGAGTTATAAGCTTCCCCACTAGCCCACCTTCCATCTACAAAGTGTGCAGCATCTGCACACACCAACGCCCACTTGCTGGGCAACGCCTGGTTCGAAAGAGCCTCCTCGGTATACTGCAAGCACTGAAATATGATAACCAAGCTAAATGGAGATGCAAAATGCAGAACCAGGAGGTGGACAGGCTCATTCACTGCGACACTTTTGACAATGTCATTTAATAATTTTCTTTATGAGCATTTGAAGGGTTGAAGAACTTTGTCACAATCAAACTTTCAAAGCTACAACCTATTTTCCCCACACTGGTATGATCAGTGCATATAAGATTACAACAAAGGGGCAGCAAGCATAAAAATGCCATACTTGATATTAATACATTAGGGTGGGGTGGGGTGAGGCAATTTGGAAGAATCAACAGATCTGAGACTTCAGGTGTCTACTTTAAATAGTTATCTCATACATTGCACCAACACCCATGCATCTTAAATTCAAATTAATACAAATTGCAACAATATCATTGGAAATTAATTGATCCATTTGTTAAACAGATGATTAGACTGAGAAACAAATACTATTTCTCCTCTGGCAGCAGAGGGGGTGTGGGAGAACAGAAGGAATCACACTTGAGCAAAAAAAAAAAAAGTTTTAAATAGGTGGTGATAAGGCAGGAATTAATTTCATTTTTGTTAAAACATTTGGCTTATAAAAATGGTACATAATTAAAAATGGATATAGTTCCTAAACACATTATGCAAATTAAATGTGTATAGAAATTTGATGCACTGTGTGAAACATTATTTAACACAATCTGAAAAACTTATTTCATAATAACCATGTAATTTATCAATTCCTGCTATAATAGGTGATTTATGTCCATTAATTATTTTAGGTTTGATGAAGAAACACTGCTTCTACAATAAATTCCCCATTTTAAACTTTTTCACACTTATGACCGTGAGACCAATGTGGTAAAGACACACAGAAGACAAAAGGTTTCCATTTTCCCTCATTCAACAGTATGCATACCCACACCCTCATTTTTTAAAATAAAAAATAAAATGCATACTCTCTTCTATAGAATGTATGTGATATGTTAAAAAGACATGAAAGCTAAACATTTTAATCACACACACAAGACAACTGCAACCCAAAAACACCCAGAGCATGGTTTTAAAAGAAGCAGGCTGGACCTAGGGATTCTAGATGGGGATTTAGGTGTCTCCCCCTCCCACCTCCCCATACGTTGATTTACAGAGCTCATATTTGAACTCTGGTTCCCACCCTCGTCAGACAAAGGAAAATAATTTGCTATAAGACAGTGCAAAACTGCAAGAATAACTGAGGCATCTCCCACTTAGGGACAGTGGCAAGGAGTCTCTCCATCTTTGCATGAACATCTCATTGTCTCTCTCTCTATATATATATATGTTTGTGTGTGTGTGTATATATATGATTGTCAGGCTGTCTCTGTAGCAATGCTCCCTTTTAAACCAGGCTTAACACACAACTGTTTGGTCAAAGAATGTTGCCACACAGCAACATCTGTGTGCCAAGCTAGTTGTCGCATTTCTCATGGAACAAGGAAAAGGGACCAGGCAACAGTCAATTCTACACCTTTATGATTTTAAAGTACAACCTCTTAAACTGGTTGGATGAATCCTTAACTGCCTGTACCACATCAAGAGATGTATAAAACAGAAACCTTTCTTTAGCTTAGCTTCCCCAATGAAGGTAGAATACTATGTTACAGACAAAACCAAACCAGCCACTCCACAGAAATATGTGTGTGCGCTCTCTCTCTCTCCTTCGTTGTTTTACATGGCTATGAAATTCTAAGTTCAGAGTACTGACTCATGCCCAAAACATAACAAGATAAAAAGTGACTGATTATCAATTATAATTAATTTAAACCACTTTCAGTGGGGGAGAGAATATACTTCAGAACCAGGAAATAAATAATAACTCTTTATTTATTGACACCCTCCCTTAAAATTCGGGCTTCATCTATGTATTTTACAACTGAATTTCTAAGAATATAAAGCAAGTGTCTATACAAACTGGAACATATACAGATTTCCACCACAGTTATATCATAAATCCAATTTACAGATATTTCTCTCTGAAAAATCTACCACCCAAGGATGGTAATATCTTCAATGAAATCAGCAGCCTACACCTTAGAAATGTAGCACTCCTGACTTTTGCCTACATTTTAAGAAAATAAGCAGCAAAGGATTCTAAGGAGGTGAATAAATGGATATATTTTAAAAGCAGACAGCAGATGCCCCTCCCTTACAACTGTTTCAAAGGGAGAAGGGGAATTAGCAGAAGCAAAAATCTAATATTTTATTTTTAAATTACCACAGTTATTTTTCTAAATTAACTCCCAATTTCTACATATTTAAAAACAATCCACATTTGTATCTTTCATTACTACAGAAAAGAAAGAGCTAAACTGTTCAAGATTGAGTTCTTTGTGTTTTAAATATACATGCATTTAAACAAACAAACAATGTATAAATTGCATTCCTATCTTGTGGACTTCAGAACTGAGAAGTTACAAACCTTGTCGGGGTGAGTTGCAATACTTTAAATGCCTGGCATTTGGTTCCAGGCACCTCAAATCTTCCTGTATCAGAGCTCACAGTTTTTCTTCTCAAGGGTGGGAAACCCCCTGCAAGCTCTGCTATGGCTGAGACAGTGAAGAGTCCAGCAAGACAATGAGAAAGCAGCTGTTCCCACAGTGGAACACCACTGCCAGCAAAGCAGCGGTGGCATTTGCTCAGGGCTGTCCTTCACCAAGGATAGGCAGCACTGGTGTGAAACCAGTTACTGAAGGGAGCGTTTATAGGTTACAGAAGGATACTTTATTGTTAATGGAATGTACCATGTAAGATTTAAGAGCGGGGAGGAGAGAAGGGAAGGAAAAGATGAGATGCAAGCAAAGAAAGATTTTACAAGGGTTTGTTTTTTCCCACCCCCAAGCCACTGCAATTACTCCAATGTGAATTTTTGATGACTTCCGACATCTTGCATGGTTAATAACCGTTTCAGCTGTCATGTTTGGTTAATGTGGAAAATGCATTTCCTGCACTGGAGGTGCAGGGCTGTGGCTACACATTGCAACACCAGCTAGTAAAGCTATTCTCTTCACAAGCCGCCATGAATTTGCACAAAACACGAGGCTGCAATAAGGGAAAGCCAGATCATCATTATTATATAGAAATGTGATTCTGCCATCTTAAGACTCACAGAAGACTCTGGAACAATGTCTGCATTCTTATTTACACACTGATGGCTGGCGGACTGATTGGCACCTTTGTTCACTAAAATATGTTGCTTGCATTCTTGACGAGGTTAGATCTGGGTGCTGCTGGGGTTCACTAAGAAGCCAAATAATATACACTGTCTGAGATGTACCTATGCATGTATTTTCTAATTCACACACTCACATGCATTGCAGTCACACGTAATGCACAAATCCATACGCGATATAATAACATTATTATTATTCTGCAGCGTGTATTTAACCTCAAACTAGTGATTGTGGCTGGCTACAAAAGGGAGAAAATATGCCATGCAGAAAAAGGTTTCAAAAGCCACACAAATGTTTCAGCAAGCGATAAGGCTGGGCGTGGTATGTTTAACATATGCTGGTCATCATCGGCATAGTAAATGCTATACGGCAGCAGCACACAATTAAAATCAGGAATGTGGGGGATGCAACAGAACCAAGATTAAAGCATGCTGAAAGAGCCAGTCACCCCACAATTCAAGGCAGGCCAGTCTTTCCCGAGAGTCAGGTGATGGTGCCATCATTACAGTGCAGAAATTCAGAGAAGAATCGAGAAGTGGGTGTTTCCTCCTCCTCTCCATCTTGCCTCACCCAACCCTCATCATAAAGAAAAATAAGGAGCATTAACAGATGCAATCGCAAATGCGCAGGGTACAAGGCCACAATAAAGCATTTTACAAAGCACAGCTAATGGCCCTGAGCCCTCCATTAATGCACATGATATTCTTTATCAATGCAGCTAGTGAACTTCATGAGCTGAGCTAAAGGGTTTTTTAAAAATAAAAAATACAGCTGTACATTAAAATTGCATTCAATGGTGTATCAATTGTGCCAAACCACTACAAACTGGCAATACCTGATAAAACATTTTCTTTGTTTTTTGGATTTAAAATCTGCCCCATCCACATGGGTTTAGGGAACATACTTTATGAAATACAACAGTAAATCATAAAAGATTGCAAAACAATACCCAAAATCATAGACATTTTAAAGATATACTCCTAATGTAGCCCTCACATATGTTCACCCACCAGAAAACATCTCTATATGGTTTTGAATTTGTCCAACATACTGTATTGCATATTTTACGAGGGCTCGATCAGATGAAGAAAATCAAGTCGGAGATAGGCAGGAAGCCACTCCCTGAAGGGTCCAAAACCATTTTGGGCTTTGTAGGTCAAAGATAGCATCTCAAATTGTGCCCTATTAATGAAATGAAGTTAGTGTGGATGGGAGAAATAAGCCACTAGGGAGCAATCTCCATTGGAAGGCAGGTGTTAAGTGTCCTAAAGATTTGTTCTTTTTCTACAATCATACCCTGTAAGAAAAGAATAAATTATAGTATAGTTCAGCAGGAAGAATGGCAAACTTGGATAACCAAGTTCAAATTCCAGCTAGGTTGCAGGCTTGTGGTTTTGAGTGACCGATTCCCTCTCAGTTGCAGTTTTGTAGAAGTGAGTGTGTGTTTGAAGGAAAGGGGGAGAAATAGAATAACATACTGTACCTAAGCGCATGCAGAGAGAGAGACAGAGAGAGGGAGGGAGGGGAGAGAAGAACACACAAGCCAGAGACCAATTTAAAATCTTTCAGGCTGAGTGTCTGGCTTCCACTTTGGAACTGAATTATGAGGTATTGGGGTGGATTTCAACAACTGGCAAGGCTTCATGAATGGCAAACAGTAGAAAAAGCCTTGTGAAGTTGAGTGCAATGTAGAATTAGAAATGTTATGTTTCCTGGTTGCCATAAAGTTACAATATGTGCTTAGTAATTTGGGCATTTCAACTTCAAAGGCCAAGTAGGGACTGCTACTGGTTCTCAGGCTACCCAAGCATCCAAGTGGCCTCTTTATGGCTGCACTTTTGTCCTTTGAAATTAGCAACACCTGAGTGCAGGCTCACTTTGCTGCGACAAGGAACAACCCTAGGGGAGCAGTTCCTTTATCACTGCAAGAAGCCAAACCCTCCTTGTTTCAGATCAAACAGATGCTGTACTCAGAAGCTGGAACCTTGTACCAGCAGTCTCAGGGGTGAGAGTTGGGTATCTCTTACACAGAGATTCTCAAAAGTGGAATCCAACTAGATGCCATTTCAGGAAAAGCTATCTAGTTTCAGGTGAAACAGAGACAGGAAGAGGATCTTCTGCTTTAAAAAGATCTAACACAAGTGTTTATCTTTTTTTTATTCTAAGGGGTTCAGTTAGCGCACAAGTCTTCTACAGTGGCGAATGTTTTTGCAATTCATATGCAGGACTGCAGATACACTGAACAAAAGAGGGGTGATCTAGTTTCTATATGCAATAAACACAACACCAAATTCTGTAATCAAATCCACTATGCAAACAAAGCATATCTTTATTTTCTGCATAATTTATTCTGATTTTCCTCAAGGCCACCCACAAGACTGCTGGGGCCAGGAATAAAAAAGGAGAGGTGACCATGAGTGTTGCTCACAGGTCAGGTGTTGGGGTAAAAGTATGCACAGGGTACTCTGGGCAGATGGGAAGTGAAGATGGAAAAGAGGCCCCTATGAAGAAGCAAATAGACTAAAGTAAATGAACTCCATAGGATGAGCACTGCCTATTAGAGGCAAAGCACATGATTTGAATGCAGAAGGTCCCTAGTTTAAACCCTGGCCAATCCAGTTAAAAGATTTCATATATCAGGGCCAGGAATTTCCTCCTCCTGGGACCTTGGAGAGCCACTACCAATCAGAATAAACAGCAAACAACTTGACAGACCAACTGTTATTTCTATATGAAACCACTGGGAGAGATCATCAGGGAGATAGGGCTGAGTGTTCACCAGTATGCAGATGATACCCAGCTCTATCTTTCATTTAAATCACAACTAGTGAAGACAGTGAATGTCCTGTGGGAGGGTCTAGATGCGGTTGGAGGTTGGATTGAGGCTGAATCATGACAAGATAGAAGTACTGTTTCTGAGGGACAGGGGGCGGGCACTGCCAGGCAGGTGTGGGGGACTTCCTGGTAACTGTACCCCTAAAGAACCAAGTGAACAACCTTGGGGTCTTTCTGGACTCTCGGCTGTCCATGGTAGTGTGGTCAATACACTCTACGTGGGGTTACCTTTGAAGGTGACTCAGAAACTACAATTAACCAGAATGTGACCACCAGACTGGTGACTGGGAGCAGCCACCAGAGACCACATAACACCAGTCCTAAAAGATCTACATTGGTTCCCAGTGCGTTTCTGAGTACATTTCAAAGTGTTGGTGTTGACCTTTAAAGCACCAAACAGCTTCAGCCCTGTATACCTGAAGGAGCATCTTCACCTCCATCGTTCAGCCCAGACACTAAGGTCTAGTTCTGAGGGCCTTCCGGCGGTTCCCTCATTGTGAGAAGTGAAGTTACAGGGAACCAAGCAGAAGGCCTTCTCGGGAGTGGTGCCCACCATGTGGAATGCCCTCCCATCTAAGAGATAACAATTATTCAACTTTCTGTAGATAACTATAAGCTGTGAAAACATTCCCACTACACAAGTGGGTATTCCAACCATGATATCCTGGCTGTGAGTCCTGGAAGACCTGCTCCCTTCCTTGCAGGCCTTTTCCCTCCTAGCCTGGGTGAGGCCCTGACTGACTCCAGCTACAAAAGGGCCAAAGGTCATGTTTGCAGACTCAGGTGACTGAGTTTCCACAGCTGCCACCTGCCATGAACCACCACTGGCAGCAACAGCAGTAGGTATGTTCTATGCTTAATAAAATATTTTATTCTCTTGCTAATTATATTTTAAATGTGCATTTTATATTTGACTTTGTTTAGTAATGTTTTCTTTTGAAAGATTAAGATTTTTTGGTTAACTTTGCTGCATTAAATGTACATTCTGGAATTGACGTCCTTTGCAATGTTTTATTTTGAAATCTTTTAGATAATATTGATTTGAAGAAGAAGAAGAGTTTGGATTTTATATCCCGCTTTATCACTACCCAAAGGAGTCTCAAAGCGGCTAACATTCTCCTTTCCCTTCCTCCCTCACAACAAACACTCTGTGAGGTGAGTGGGGCTGAGAGACTTCAAAGAAGTGTGACTAGCCCAAGGTCACCCAGCAGCTGCATGTGGAGGAGCGAAGAAGCGAACCCGGTTCCCCAGATTACGAGTCTACTGCTCTTAACCACTACACCACACTGGCTGTGTATACTTTATATTTGACTTTCTTCTGTAATGTTTTATTTTGGATTGTTTTTATTTGATGTTTCAGGGCAGGTTGTAAACTGCTTTCTTAAAAATATAAAGTAGTAGAGAAATGAATGAATGAATGAATGAATAAAAAAATAAAAAATAAAGAGCTTCCCATGGTGTCCCAACCTAGATTCAGACACCATGCTTCTTTACCTGCTAGTGCAAATGGGGCCACAAAGTGAAAATATTTGAGCTATGAGCACTAGCTTGCAACATATTTACAATATGGCTTACTAAACTTGCTTTATATATTAGTATTATTACGTACAAACATGGCTACTGTAAAACACAACATCTCTGGGGAAGCAACTGTAAATACAATCAGAGTGGTACATCCAAATGAATGAATGAATGATGTATGATCAAGCAGACTAAAACAAAAATAAAAAATAATGTGAGATAGAAATTTTTATGCACTTGGTTTGCAGGGTTGTCCCAATCCTTAATCTAGCAGGTAGCAGAAAAACCAAACCAGAAAATCTCAAGCAGCCACCAGCATTGATTCCTGAAGCCAGACTTTGCTGGCAAAGCTTAGCCCACTGCTGCATAAACAGAATGGAGCATTTTCCCTTTGAATTTGGCAGAAATTACAAGGGATAATGATCAGGTCTAAAGGCGATGACAGTTCTGCAAACCACTGCCTTGCAAGTGTGTGGTGCAGTGGACTGCAGTGTAGACATGTCCTATACAGCAGAGAGTGATACCCTTCCCGCAGTGGTCTGGGAGGGAAGGTGGGGAGTTTCCTCCTTTAAGTGGCAGTAAAGATTGGCACTCATGCGGGCTGTGCTGATTCTGCCATGAAAATCCCGCTCACCAATTAATGGTGTCTTTTGCCCGGCTGAAAGGAGAGCTCACTCACAGTTCAGCAGCCTGACAGAATGCTGGCTTTTATACACACACACAAGGAAAAAGCAGGAATTGGTTTTAATTAGGAGTTTTTTAAACAAACAACCTAGGGTATTAATTGCGCTCTTGCCATCAAGTGATAATTGAGATGTAATCAAACAAAGAGTAACAAGTGTCCATTATCCAAAGGACTGTGTTGTTGAAGGTTTGGTCTAAGAGGAATTTGTTGGCCTGTTTGTACGGGGAGGGGTTTTCTTCCCAAATAATGAAGTGCGGTGAATATTCAAAACCTTTTCAGCCTGTGCACAGACAAAGGAAAACAAGAATCATTTTAAAAACATCAGCTCAAAGTTAAGGTGGCTGGCTTGACACAAGTGCAACTATGGTGGCTTTAAAAGGGCCAAGGAGGACTAAGGGCTTGATCCCAGGCTCTGTTGCACATGTGGCACAGCAGGGGTCAAGGGCTCTGGCTCCTTCTCCTCCCATGCAAGCAGGCAGTTCCGCCCCTCTCCTTTCCCAGCTGAAGAAGTTGCTGCTTCTTTTGTTTGCAGGGAAGGGAAATTTCCTTGTGCCACAGAGGCTCAGAGCTCCCAGCACTGGCAAAAAGTGAAACAGGGAAAGTGGTGCTTGTCTGATTTTAGAAGGAAGCAAGGTAGGATAGTGCTGGTCTGCTCAGCTTTCCTTGCACAGGATACTGCAGTAGAAGTCTCTGCTTGTGTTGCAACAGCTACAGCAGTAGGTACGATCAAGCAGCAAGTCTTATGTTTTGCACTGCTTATTAATCCTTCTGCAAATCATGTACAACGACAAACACACAACTCTGGGTTTTTAACTCAGAACCCTAACCTGGCCAACATCTTTCCATCAGACAACTGCAAGAGCAGAGGCAAGCCAAACTGAAATCCCTCATGTTACAAGGCACTGCTCTGTAGAAGTCAAATGAAAGCTACCGGTACATTAAAATGGCTCTCAGTCAGACTGTTCAAACAGAATACAACTTTAGATTGTGAGGCTTTAGCCATGTTAAGCCAGTGCTTTTTTAACTCCCTCTGTCCCTCTCATTCACACACATATACCACTTTTGAGTTAACAGCATTTTTATTATCAGCACCCTGTCTAGGAACAGAATCCCCAGAGATGTAAAATTCCCAAGATACCCATCACCAAAGCATATAAGCACCACCACCAACTGCTTCCATTAGCCTAATCTTGGAGTCTTTAATAATGTCAAAAAGAACCCATTTATAACACCTGAATTTAAGATGGGAAATCCGTAGCCCTGCAGATATTCTTAGATTACAACTCCCATCTTCTCTGCCCACTGGACATCCTGGCTAAGGCTGATGGGAGCTGTAGTCCAACAATACTGAGAGAGAAACAGGGTCCCCACCACTGCTTTGAGTAAACATTTGGATATATTGGGTTGAAAATACTAAACCCCAAACCAACCTAACCTCCCCATGCCTCCAATGTTTAGCTATGCTATCCCTTTCACATGGGCAACAAGGTGCCTTGCACACAGTCCCATTCTTAGTTCCAAGCCCCCTAAAAGATGCATCAGCTGTCTGCTTTAATAATGTGCCTTGAGTTCTCTTCCTAGAAAAAGAGAACAGATATACCACCACCCTTCAATTGTAGGACAAGTCAGCACAAGTGAATATTACTCCACTTTAATGTGAATTTAAACGACTGCACTGACCTTTAGACTGCTAATTTGATCTTGTCAGCTTAAAAAAAAATCATTCAGGACTGGTTAAAGTTAGTAACCATTTTTCAGATCCTTCCCCTGCCTCCCTTCTGCTTTTAAAAGTCATCTTTACCAAATCTAATAATTATAGGCAGCTGCAAGCACATCTCACTGGCAGTCTGATTAACAAAGGGAAGCAGAGAGGAGAGCCTGACATATGGGGTTAGAATAGGGTTACCAAACGTCCCCGTTTCCCAGGGACAGTCCCCGGATTTGCGAATAAGTCCCAGGACAAATTTCATCCCCGGAATGTCCCCAGATTTCAACTAATGTCCCCGGGAAATGCAGCGGTGGCAGTCTCAGCAGCCCGGAGCAGTTAGCTCTGGCTGGCTTCAGGAGCTGCTCGGAAGTCCCCATATGATGGTGGTGCAGGGGCTCTAAGATGCAGCTTCCAGGCTGCCTCCACCTTCCCTGAGCCCAGCAACTAAGCTGTGAAGGGAGGCTTCATGCTGCCTATCAGAGCTTGCGTGCAAGCAGGAGGGGGCAGGGATCTCTCAGGCAATGGGAAGCCTCCCTTCCCAGCTGAGGGAACCCCGCCTCCTCCTGTTTAACACAAGTAGGAATGAGATTGGGGCTACTCCGATGGGAAGGGAGGCATCGCGCTGCCCGAGTCTCACAGCCGCTGCCGCTCTCAGCCCTCCTTCTCCGCTTTCCATGTCTGACCCACTGCGCACTGCTTCCCCACCACCAAAGAACCAACAACTCGGGCTGCCCAGTCTCATGGAGAAAGGAGATAGAAGCCTCGGAGGAAGGGGAAAGTTGGCGGTTGAGGTCAAGGCGGCAGCCGCCCTTCTGCCACCACCATCGCTGCAGCATCAACGTCCCGAACATGTAGTATTTGTTTGTTTGTTTGAAGTGTCCCCGGATTCATTGAAAAAAAATCTGGTAACCTTAGGTTAGAAATAACTGCCTTGGTGCTGACCACAAATTACTTGCCAGGTAGAGCCAGCAAGAAAGCAGCAGGAGTCATTATGGGTGTGGATGGGTGTGTACACACACACACACACACACACACACACACACACACATGGAACGGACAGGCACTCACCTTTCCATTTTACTGACTCATAGCAAGAGCTTGGTAATTAATGGTCTTAATCCACTACTAGATATTGAGAAAAATCTCTTCAATACAGTCCAACAATGCTTTCACTTCAGTGGAAATAAAGCTTCAAGCTACCAGTAATTGTAATCCTTCTGCACTAACCATGCAGAAAGCAATTAAATCCAGCTATTTCTCTTTCTCTTAGGGCCATTTCACCCCACAAATGGTCCCAAGAAAGGGCTGCTCCAAATTATTGAAATTTATACCCTACATTATAGAATGTAGGCCTGGAGCATAAATTTGGTTTAATTCACACTTCCAAAAACAATACACAAACTAAAACACAGCTGTCTTTTGAAATGCATCCTTATCAGAATCTTACAATCCACACCTAAGAGAAACATGTACTACCGGTACATTGTTGCAAAACTTCATGAAGATTTTTTTTAAAAAACTACAAAGTGATGCAGAAAGGTGGTGAACGGAACTTAAGACTGTAAAATGAAAAAAGAGACACAACAAAATCAATAGATTTTTGTTTGTCTATAGCAGAATGTGAATACACCTGGTGAGTACATTGAGAAATGATGTAAATTTGCTGTAAATGGTGTAAAATAGTTTTCTCCATACCACAGCTGTTTATCCCCATAGCTTCAACATTTCTTGAAATTTTACACCTATAGCTTCCAAGATATTAACTGAAGTGAGTTTCAGCACTCTCAGAGCTTAGACCAACATCTCACACCATCTTTTGTTCTCAGATGCAAAGGCAACACTTTAGGTGCTAAGTACCTGTACACCTATACTGCTTAAGTGTCTACTGTTCCTTTTTTAAGAGATCAGACTGGGGACCTAGGCATCATCCATGTGACCTCCTAGGTGCCCCACCAGGTCTAGGTTCCACCACTTGACTATCAAGATCTCCAGTGTAATGATGGCACATGGCACCAGAACCTACCGGTAAATCATTTCAGTGGATTGGGGCTTGGTACAAGCCATGTGCACCCTGGGATATATTCTCCTCCTCCTCCCTGTTCCTGACCCCAGATCTGGCCCTTTTGTCTTTATGAAATGCTACATGGCATGAACACAGGGATCCTGGCTTTAATTGCAGCAGAACAACCAGGAAATAACATTGACAATGATCCTGAGCTGGAGAACGGTCATGCCAAAACTAGATTTAGATACAACCTTACATCACTCAAGCCTGGCCCTGAAACTGTATGACTCATAGTTGGCATTTATTTTTTCCATGTTAACCACTACATCCATGATGAAAATGTGAAAACTACCTGCTTAGAAACCTATGATTCACAACAGATACAGCCTGCCCCAATTCAAATAAAGGGGAGGGGGAGAGGGTTACGCCCAAGGGTTAAGACAGAATGCCCACCTCTGTAATAGAAAATGTTTTTAATTAGAAAAAGGGTTTAAAGAATGCAATCAAATTCTTGCCCTTTCAGGTCTACCGAGACACCTATTAATTCACCCTCCTGCAGATAGTTTATTATCTCTTGCAGCAGCAAGTAACTAAAGAAGTAGAGTAGACTGACCCAAATTGGCATTGTAATTATTTAAGCCTATAAATAGTCATTGTCACTGCATAAATTAAAATGCTATATGGTAATGCCCTCTTTCTGGCTGTGCTGAAGTATGTTGGCACATAATATAATACAATGCAATCAATAGAGCAATTCAAATATGCAGACCTTATTAATCACACCTGCTTAATAGCTGAAAAACCATGTGTTTACATGCCTTTTTTGTTAGCATAAATACTGACTGCAATATATATATAATTTTCTAATGTTCATACAAATCAGCCTTAAACTACCCAATGTAACAAAGTATTCTATAACATATACATATTGATACAACAAAATGAGAGTATTTTAGCTTACACATTGTGAGAGGTTATCTCGTTACAAAATAAAAAATCCAACTAATTTTTATTTTTATTATCATTGCTTTATTAATAATAATAATAATAATAATTTGCTTTTCATCCACCCTTCCTCCCAAGAGAGCCTGGGACAGCAGTCAACAAAGCAATAAAAGCAATACAAACCCTTTAAAACAAACCAAATGCCCCACAATTAACTAATAATGTCAAAGATGCCAGAAACAATGTCTTTAAATTACCCAGTACTGACAAGGCAGCACACAACAGTGGTGTTACCACCAACAGGCCCTCCACTGCCAATCATAAAGCCCAAGATTGTTAGTCGAAACAAAATATTTTTTCCTTCTTCCAGTAGCACCTTAGAGACAAACTAAGTTTGTTATTGGTATGAGTTGGTCTCTAAGGTGCTACTGGAAGAAAAAAAAAATTGTTCCCAAGATTGTTGATACTGAAAATATGCCAACGTCACTCAAGAGTAGTGGGGAAGATAAGCCAAGACACTGCTGTCCTGGATTTCACTTTGCCCACAAGATCACCAGCACCTCCTCATCAAGGGCAGCTTAAACATTACTGACATAAGTTCACTCCCACTTGAGCCAGCAAGTCTTGCCTATATTGCGTTCTATAGGGTTGTCATTAGGCACCATGGATGAACTCTGATCTGGACCTGCTGGCTGAAAACATCTGCAAAAATCCAGAGAGATGCTCCACACAGAAAGCAAGGGAACTTTTAAATCAAAGTGCTGTTTCCGATCATATCATAACCAATCATCCCCAAACCACCATCAATTCAAGAAGCTGTTACATAAAATATGTATCATTTATTTGTTTACATATTTACCACACCCAAATGAACAATGCTACTTCTAAAGGTAATCCCAAGATGTGATGTGTCCAGACTGAAATGACAAGACTACAATACAATACAATACAATACAATACAATACACAAAGCATAATGATGTTCATGTCTTTTCTATGCTATGCTTTTTAAAATAAGACAAACCTGAGTAATGTGCATTAAAGAGCCATCCTTCCTAGTATTGGCAAGATAATAAATATTAAAACAAAAGAAACTGCAGGCTTCATGTGCTTTTAAAATTAAACTCGCATTAGTACTCTAAGGACAGATGGCCAACGTGCATTATAAACTGCAGAACTGCAACCTATCCTGGCCCAAAGCCAAAAGCTTAATGGACGTTCCAAGGCACCAAGTAAGGAAATAGTTCTGTATTAATGTCTACAAATAAGTCAACAATCAATGCTTCAATATTACCGTAAATATGTGATACACCCTTTGAAACTCACTCTCCAGTAAAAGCCTAACCTCAGCTGTAAGCACAACAGCTGAAATCTTAAGGTAGGAATGAAACCCAACTTGTTGTCACAGCTATCAAAACAGATTTACCTTCCTGGTCCATGCAGTATTTTAGTACTGCAGAGTAATTTTTTATCCTATATCCTGTGGTCACCCCAAGGTATAAAATTTTATAAAATGCAGCACTTTAAACCGTAAATAAAAATGGCAGATCAGCAGATAGACAAAAAAAAGAGAGACAAACTGCTTAGGTATTTAGTTCAACAGTTACCATTCTGCTGCCCTCTAAATGTGTTGCACTACAACTCTCATCAGCCCCTGTCAACTATTGGTGAAGGCTGATTGAGGTTCAAACCTGAGAGCATCTGGTACTTTCATCAGCCCTACAACCTCCTCCAATTAAGATAATATGGAAATCTGCAGATAAAACATGGAGCTGTGGGTTGTAGCCAACTACATTCTACTAAAGAGTAGATCCACTGAAATTAGGAGGCCTAAGTTAACAATGTCTAGTAATTTCAAAAGGTCTACTCCTAGTAAAACCTCTCTTTTTTCCAGGTGTGTAGTACAAAAACATTTTGCCACCCCAGCTGTTATGGTGTCTGGCAAACTGCAAGCCTGGGTGGGATGCTGCTTGCACAAGACATGTGGTTGTGTTGCAACATCATGTCTCACACCCAAAGAGTGTTCACTAACAGTTCCTCGTTATCCTGGGGAAAAGTGATAAGGGGGGTGCCACAGGGTTCTGTCCTGGGCCTCTTGTTGTTCAGAATCTTTATAAACAACTTGGATAAAGGTATTTAGGGGATGCACATCAAATTTGCAGGTGACATGAAACTGAGAGGGATAGCTAATGCTGCAGAATACAGAATTGGGATTCACTATGACCTTAACAGACTGGAGAACTGGGCCCAAACTAACAAAATGAATTTTAATAGGGACAAATGTAATGCTCTGCACTTAGGTAGGAAGAACCAGCTGCACAAATATAATGGGGACATTTAGCTTGCCAGTAGTACATGTAGAAATGATTTAGGGGTCTTAGTAGACCCTCAAGCTCAACATGAGTCAACAGTTTGATGCAGCAGCAAAAAATGTGAATGCAGGTTACATCAACAGAAGTCTAGTGTCCAGATCAAGGGCAGTAAAGTAGGGCAACAGGGAGTTCCCCTTAAAATTACTCATTTCTGTGTACAATGGGCACAGTGGCATATAGCTCAATCAAAAGGAGGAGACTTGATGCTCTTGCTTTTGTTACAAACTAACCATCGTTTCATATTATATCCAAACTTGACCACAATGTATTTAGTTTTATCTCCATTTTACAAGGGACGCAGGTGGCAAACCACTGAGCCTCTTGGGCTTGCCTATCAGAAGGTCGGTGGTTTGAATCCCCACGACAGGGTGAGCTCCTGTTGCTTGGTCCCAGCTCCTGCCAACCTAGCAGTTCGAAAGCACGCCAAAAAGTGCAAGTAGATAAATAGGTACCACTCCGTCGAGAAGGTAAAGAGCGTTTCCATGCACTGCTCTGGTTTCGGTCAAAGATGAACGCCGCAACACCAGAGTCGTCTGCAACTGGACTTAACTGTCAGGGGTCCTTTACCTTTTCTAAAAATTTTTTTTACAAAAACATGCCAACTTCATAAACCGTATTCTACCCAAGTCAAAATGAATACAGCCATGCAACATTTCGTAAAAGGAATTAGGAAAAGAGATGTCTCATCTATTTCTGAAATGATATAGCATTTGCTCTGACAGAGCATTCTTTAACCCACTGAGATCTAGTAAGTAGCAATCTCATGATTATTTTACAGCATATGATGGACTCTAAAGAGCTGTCGCTGCAGAATGTTGAACATCTTCAGCTTAGAACTTATAAATTAGAAACAAAAGCAACTGGTACTCATGCAGTATTCCTTCTTGCGTTGATACTCTGGAGCAGAATCTTCAGTCAGCATTGAAGGTATGAGGTTTCAGCCCTTAAGATTTATCCATTTGTTTCTGGTGACATATAGCAGAACGCAAGCAAGCAAACAAACTACTGCCCAGCACATTCTGATTGCCACCAAATGGAAAGCTCTTATTCTTTGTGGAGGTTTCAGCACAACAAAACCTAGTACATCTCTCCAACAGCTTTTGGAAACAACAGGCTGCGTTCTGAACCAAGAATACCAAATGAAATATTCACGAAGTGCATTAGCGCACCAGAGCCTACATTTTGGACAGGCGTTGAATCCAGGCACAATCCAGCACTTCAGAGACCACTAAAGCCTGGCTGCATTTCAATAGTATTGGGGTGGGCAGAGTCTTCACAAAGAAGGAACACTCTTGCTCAGCTATTTGCCCATCCCCATTGCTCAGCCAACAAGGAATGCAGAAATATGAGGCAACGAGAGAGAGCATGGGACACACCTGCCATCTGCCCACTTTCTTCTGATTTTATTAGACTACTGGTAACTCTAACGCAGGGCTGTGGAGTCTTTTTCAGCAAAAGGGAAATGTTCCCTTCTGGGTAATCATCTTAAGTGGGGCACATTCCCATTGCAGGTGGGACCAGAGACAAAAGTAGCACAGCAACAAATGCAAAACAAATGCACATGCTATCTTTCCATGATAGGTAGTTTTACACACACTCCTACAGTTTCTTTTGTTTTAATATTTATTTACTGTAAATACAGCAGCACTCTTTGATGCCTCAACTCAATCAACTGGCATTCCTGCTTACCCTGGGACCAAATAAGAGTGGAATTTAAATAAGAAATGGTTAATGCATTAATACACACACCAGTTTGGGTCATAACCGAACAAATCTGCCTTTGAATGAATCTGTCTGAACATTCAAGAGGTGAAAATTTAATTTATCTCTTGAACAATTCAGTAAGTCAATAAGCAAACTAAGCAAACAATGTTGCTGTGTTTTAGGCAAAAGAGCAATGTTCGGGTGGACATTTTTTAGGATGCACTGTCAATTCTTGCAAGTGAGAATTGTTGCTGAAAGTCCAAACCTCAACCCCTATATTTCCAGACCACCACCCTCCCCACATAGAGCAAAGACTAAATCAAGAGTATGTCTTGCTGTGTGCATTGGACTGATGATCATTTGAAACAGCCCAATGGTTGCCATAAAGTCCATGAACTCCTGAGCTAGATCTGAGGCATCCTCACTGTGGATGCTGAAGTCACCTTAAAGCACAGCTCTTGTTTGCTCTAACCTGACATCACACCCAATTCAACCTTGGCCAGCTCAGTCAGGGAGGCTGATTAGCAGTATGGTGGGCAGCACAACTAGAGCATCCCTAGCCAGTCTCTTTTGCCCAACACCAGATGCAAGTTTGAATACATGGGCAACCAGAGTGGAGTTAAATTTAGCCGACCCACTTCCCACACCCAGGTCTTAGTGATGCACTAAGCCAGCCTCCTCATCTACAACAGGATCATGGATCAGCAGGGTTCTGTTACGGACTGACCTGACATTCAAAAGTAGAACCACTAGACTGTTGGGGACAGTGGCAAAGCATCCATTGTTACCAGCAAGAGGATATCAGGCACAAGCACCTATCACAAGGTGAAGGGCTGCGTACCTGGCTTCAGAAAAGCAGCATGAGGGCTCTGGCAATGCCCCAGAGCCCTCCTGTCACTCTCAAAGCCTAAGTACTTGCTAAGCTTTGGGAAGGAGGCACAAGGGTTCCAGAGTCCTTGTGCTTCCTTCCCAATGTTGGCTAAACTCACAATCACATTTTTGCACAGGTATGTGAGGGGGGGGGAGGAACAAATAAATGGAGAGGTGGTTTCTTCCTTCCTTCCCCACCCACCTGTGAAAAGCTGTGATCACATAAGTAAAGCAAGTTACCTGTACTCGATATGATTTTTTTAAAAGGTACTTTTTGAACAGCTAAAAAGCAGAATGTATTCCTTGCAGATTTAACCACAGCGAAATAACCCAAAGTGTACAGCTCAGTATAACAGATTTTGCATAATGCCATTAAGCCTGTCATCTTACTGGCAATTCTGAAGCCAAAGATTTAAAAGCTGAAGAGATTGTGGATTCACCGTAACACTAAAGGAACCCCAGTAAACATCACTGTGCCTATTATTACAAATGCATTTCACATTTACGGGATGTGTCATCTTTAATTCCAGGCAGATTAAGTGGGAATTGCACTGAGCACAGACTAATACCTGAAATGTAGCAGTGATGTCAATACAAAATCAAATGAAATATTGCAAGAGAAAAAACAGCTGCTTGAGAACAGGACCTCTTTGTTCTGCACTTTGGGCTGCTTTTCCCACACTAGTTCTGAGGTATGCATCTTAGATGTTTTAAAAGTACAGTTAAAGCATAATGTGCGAAGGGAACAGGCATGAGTTTGCAACCCCCCACCCCTTAGGCTATGTTAGAATATAATGTTATAACTAGGGTTTAGTGTGATGAGGTGGAGCCATAGCCAGTCTTGGACTTATGCATTCCCTCTTCTTCCTCTGACACAACCACATGCTTCTGCTTTCATTTTCAATTAACTGCTGTCATATGGCCCCCCAAACTGTGGTTAATTTTCACTATGATTTGTTGAAATGAGAAAATCTCATTAAGCACAGTTTGAAGTTGGTGTGTTTCAACAAACCACAGCTAAGTTTAACCATAGTCTATCAAGTTTGAACCATCACAACCACCTGTACTTGATTGAAAATGAAAATTAAAGCTTCTAACCTCCTCCCGTACCCATAACCAGAGGAAGACAAAGGAGGATGTAAGCCCAAGATCACTGTGACTTACATTCACTTGGGAGGTAGGACCAGCTGCAACTTTCTCCCAAGTCTTCAACTGGTGGAAATAGTCCATCACTCCTTATCATGTGAAAAGGCAATTAGGCTTCTTCCTCACCTTATGATGACATGCCTTTCAACAAACCCAACATCCAACCATTTTCTGTCATGGTGGAAGAATAAATTTAGGGGTATGGAATTTCTCTGAAGGCCTAGTCCTAATTTAATTACAACATCCGATTGCAAGTGGTCCTCCAGCTACTGCTCAGATTTAAGATTGTTGGGGCAGGTCAACAATTTAAACAAGAAAACAACAAAAATAGATTAAAAGAATAGAATTTTATTTGTAAGGAAATTTATTCCCTAACAAAGGCTAAAGGTTAAGCAGCTACAGATCAACACTAAGCAAGCTGATGTGCCTTCCTGATTGATGGGACCCCACTCCATGGAATGAAAATCCTATTTTGATCACAACCTCCTAAATTCTTGGTCAGCTCCTCCTCCGTGATCTACACAAATAATGACATAACCTTCAGTATCTGATAGGTTGGGGCCTTCAAATGGATTTGGTATTCTCATTTTAGTAATTAGGGTTCAGGCTCAGGTTGTTTGATGCTGAAGCAACACCAGAGCTTTGTGTTCCTCTAGCACAGCCTGAGTCCTGCCATTCCTCAGAGCAGTACAACAGAAAGGAAGCCATGTGTTCCCCCTTAATGACTCTCCTTTTTTTTAACCATATTGGGAGGGTCCTAAGGAACCCCAGTGGTTCACTGGTTGCTGCACCCCATGAGCTCAATAGTAACCTATGAAGGCATGCCTATCTTCAGTGCCACACTGTCTGCCTTCAAAATGGATATGAAAATGAGAAAATGAAATCCCTCCAAAATACAAAGACTCATGTACCCAAGAAAAAACTCACCCCACTCTCAAGTGACAGGAATCTACTACAAGATTCCTCATCAATTACTCTAATGGGAGCCATTTCCGAAACTACCGTCTTTTTGTATCAGCCATCTAAGTTTATTACTGCTAAATAATTCACATAATTAACCAAGATGCAATTTGGCATGCCTCTCCCCAATCAACAGTAAAAAAAAAATATGGTTTAAGAAACAAGTTCAGATCAGCAAGACACTCAATTGATTAACAGAAGAGGGCAGGGAGCCTGACGGGCTAAGACCTTGGGCCAAATAATACTACTGAGCCATTCAAAGCACAAATTTTATAGACATCCACTCCTGCTAAAGCCTTGATTGAAAAGAAAACAGAACTTTACAAGGATGTAGTAGCTGCAGTTCTGTCTGCCTTTATTTGAAAGTCTGGAATCCTAATGAATCTGCCAGTGCCACCCACTACAACACAATGGTGCGGTGTGGTGGGGAGATGAAGAGGCAGCTGATTAAGTAAAGGAATAATGTTGAAAAGAGGACAGATTGTACTTACACTTCAAATTCAGTACAAGAAAACCCAAATTCTGTACTGAAAATAAGATTGTGCATCAGTATTACTTACAATCACTTGAAGCTGCTCACCAGAGATTCAGATAAGAGTCTCCCCCCTCCCCAGCCTTACCTGGGGAATCTGGGGGCTGAACTTGAGAACTTATGCGCACAAAGCATGAGCTCTACCACTGAGCTACAACTCTTTCCCTAAAGAGAAAACAGATGCAACAAGGGAGGCAAACACAGAATTCTGCCTTCTGGAATTGGTGGCTTTTTGCAAAGATGGGTCTTGAATGCAGCACATAGTTCATGCTGATAAAATCCCACCAACTTCAGGGAGGTTTAAGCAACCTATGTGTGGAATCCTTTTCCAAACCTGACTGTCTCATACTAAAAGTTTTGATCCTAATATTTAAAGCATGAATATTTGAAACATGTAGACATTGAAGGCAGAATGCACATACCATTTGTTCGTCATCACTGAAGGAGGAGAGGTGAGAAAAGAACTCAGGGAAATTTACAATTAACTTCACAGAACATATCCCTTTTGATAGGAAAATGTGAGGAAACTATCCTGGTACTTAAAAGTGTTGCAATCCGTACAGCTCAAGCACTTGCTTCCCCCCAAAGCTGGCAGTAACCCATTACTGTTCACTGCTGATTCTGATACTGTTTACACTTCATTACACAAAAACCCTTACCTGTATATCTGTATCCTTTACAGGCTCTAGAGGCTCAAATGTTGTTACAGCACTAAGACTCTCCAACCGCTGGGAGATGTGGGAGATGTCAAGACCTCTGGACCCAAGGAGAACTGATCTATAAGAGACAGGAAAAGGCAGGAGGATGAGACTACACATACTTTCAGTGACAGAGCTAGATCCAGAAGGACCCCAAAATTATGCACTTGCTCCTTCAGGGAGAGTAGCAATGCCACCCATCTTCCCAGGATTCAGACTCAGTTTATTAGTCTTCACCCAGCCCACCACTGCATGCAGACACTGGTTCAAGGCCTTCTCAGCCACTCCCAGCTCAGATGTTACAAAGAAACAAGAATTGGGTATCATTGACGTACTGATGACACTTTGCTCAAAAACTTCTGATTGTTGGAGGAACTGGACATGGGGAAGAGATTCATTTCCTTCATGGAAACAAATCACTCCATGTACTGAATTGCTGGAGCAGCTTTGTACTTGTACAGTGGTACCTTGTTTTGAGTCCGGGATCCGTTCCAGGGCCCCAGACGCTCGACGAAAGGGACACTCGACAAAGCGCCACTTTGTGCAGGCGCAATTTAGCATTTCTGCGCATGCGTGAGCAGCAAACCCGGATGTAACCCTTTCCAGTACTTCCGGGCTTGTCACGGACGTTCGCCGAAATGGATGGTCGACGGGGCAGATGTTTGCGGAGGTATTACTGTATCTGTATCTGCAAAGCCTACAAGCTATATGTATTTATCAGCATCCAAAACTGCATTACTGAAGCTTTATCTTCTGCAGAAGTAAGCTAGTTTGGACCTTAAGCTGCCTTTGTGTGGTGACTGGAACTGGGGGCAACTTCCACTACATGGGCATCTCACCTCAGACTCCCAACAGCTTCATGTAAGTGTTAAATGGCATCAGAGACAATATAGTGCTCTGCAGCACCAGTAGTTCAAAAGCAAAGGGCTGAGAAGCAATAATCCAGTGCTACTTTTTGTCCCTGGAGATACAACCGGACCAACTGTGAAACAGTGCCCCTGATACCCATCTCTTGTACAGTCCAGGAGGATACCACTGTCAATAGGATTTACTACGAGAAACAGGTTCACAATCTCCCCTCTCAATAGAGGTCATCTATCAGGGTAATCAAGGAAGATTCATTCCTGAACCCAGGTTGGAATGGGTACAGATAATAATTCACCCTTCCTCCCAAAATGGTGCCTAGGACAGCCCACAATAAAATTACATAAAAGCAATTTAAAAATACATCATAACACATTCCACAGAGAATATAAAAAGCATGACCTTCAAGGCAATCCTAAGCATATCACTCAGAATTCAGTCCCAAGGAGTTCATTGGGGTTTACTCCCTAGTTAGGTCTGCTACTATAAGCATCTTACCAACAAGACCAAAAGCTTCAAGAAAACCAGGAACTTACGCCTTGACATCTGCCGTCTCCTGGGAAGTGCGGGTCAGTGTCCGGGAGCGCAGGCGCTCTCCTGCTTGCTGGATCTCTTGGAGGTTGCGTTCGACATGAGGAAGCTCAGCAATGCCCTCTGTTTCTGCTGCAAGCTGCTCTGCCTGCTGCAGTAGCTCACCAAACCCTTCTCCATCCATTTGCGAGACTGCACACTGTGTGGACTGACCTGAGGGAAATGGGTATGAAAAGGCACCTCAGAAAGAATGGAATGTACAATCATGACAACCTGAAAAGGCTACTGCCAACAACAATATCAGCCTCCAATTAACCCGTGTGAAAAAAATAACAGAGTGAAGCTTGCTCTGGTCAGTTTTATGGATAAAAGCAAAGTATTTCCCAGTCCATCACCTACACATCACTTAAGCATAAACATGCACTGGTAACTGTAAAGACTGTAAAATTTCTAGTGACTGTCATTAAAAGAAAGGTCTCAGTGATGGTCTCAGAGTTTTAAATTGTATAATTTTTAATTTGATTCAGCAATTTATGGATTTGTAAAGGCTGGTGGCTTATAGAAATTTCTATCTATCACTGGAGAGGTGGTATGGTAAGCTCATCGCACAAAAGGCATTGTTACTCGACTCCAACGAAGTATTAACTGCAAGGATAGCTTAGCATCCATACTACAAGAAATATACAGAACAGGGGTAGCATAGGTAAGTCTCTCTTAACAAACCTGTCATGATTTGCTTTCTCCTTTAAAAAATGAAATCTGAATGTAAGCTTATTAAAAACTTCACTTATCATCTTGGATAACTTTAAGAAGAACTAGAATAAATGATGAAGGATAAGGCTATCGGTGTCATGATGGCTGTATCCTACTTCCAGGCCTGGAAGAAGAGTAGCATGGGAACAACAGCAGGAGAGCACTAGAACCCTCCTGTACTGCTTGTGGGCTTTTCAAAGGGCCAGATAAAGGCCTCATTTGGGTCCCCGGCCCTGTTCTAAAGCAAGAAAGGGAGAGCCAGGAACCAACACTGCTCTACCACGGAGGCTTAGCTGCATAGCTATGTCACCTCAAAGACCTGGAAGCAATGGACACCAGAGCCATTGCCATAAAGGTGACACAGGCTGACTGCCACGGACCACCATGAGCTGTGAGCCAAGCAGTCTGGTTCTAAATTTAAGCTCTGATCATTGGCTCACAAAGTGGCTTCAGACAAGCCCTAGTCCAGATATATTATGGGGATATTGATTATGATTTTTATGATCTTAACACGTCTATCTTACAGGGCTGTTATAAGGATGAGTCAGCTAAACATGAAGTTAGAGTGTTTTGAAATAAATGTTATATAAGTTATTTGTATTATTATGACCAAAAGGCCCTGAAGCATCAGTGCTACTCCCCTTTCCTCAAAAGTTCCTCAAGTTCAAGTCTCTGAAATTTATATGTTTGTTGACAATTTATATTCTGCTTAGTGACAATTGTCTCTAAGCTGTGTACAGCAAGTTTAACAAATAAAATAGAGATAAACTCAGATAAAAACTATAAATAGAAATACTATGTGGTCTTTCAAATGAGCTAGTCTTAAAACAAATTACAGGAGTGGGATCTGATCATCCAATTCAAGCTTTGATCCCAAGTGGGTGCTTTATACTTTCTTCTATATATTTCAAGCTTAAGATCCAGGGAAAATCTACAAATCTAGAAAATATTGCTGTAGAGAAGGGCTGTGCTTTTGGGCCCTGCTCCTGAAGTTCCAGACCTCCTATAAAAGCCAGCTCAGTGTTGTAGTTGAAACCCTTGCAGATTTCAGAGGAAAGACTTACCAGCAGCAGCTGGCAAAAATCTGATATCCTAATCACAGTTATCTTCCAGAAAACCCACAAGGGGCTCCCATCCGACATTAACACTTTTCACATGTATTCCTGCGTAGGAGTCATTTCAAAGAACTCTCAGGGAGGAATAAGTTATGCCAAAACAAGCTGCAATCTGTTAAGTGCTTTAAAAGCCAGAATTTATAAAGCTTGATTTTCACTGTGCCAACCCCACTCCACAGTCTTACTTTTCACTTCTGTTTGTATTGATCTGCCTGTGGTAGTTTTATTTCTCTTCTTATGTGAAGTTTGTTGATCTGTCCAATCTAACCTTTTGTGGAATTCCCAAAGCATCTGAATTAGCCCATCTTCCACTCTGTTTAAGGCAACATTTCACTATTAGGGTAGAAATAGAAGCAATACTTGATCGTTCAGACAAACTGATAATAGGTATCAGTATATGATGGGGTGGAAACCTTTCTTAGTCTAAGGGCTGCAATTCCCTCATGGGTAAATTTCTGGGTGATACATGCCTCTGCTGGGCAGGGCCTTACAGGAAAGTAGGCACAGGAACATATATGATTATTCACTTTGCACAGTAGGCTATGTTCAGTTAGAGGTTTCTATGCACACTTCCATCTCTCCATCCAGGCAATCAAAAGTCATTATTACAGTTCCAGAATGCAAAAAAAGCATTTGAGGAGTGTATGGAACAGGGCTGATCAGAGGACTGTAGCCTAGGGAGGGGTGTGTGGCCTGAGCAAAGCCCCAGTGCACAGTGAAAGAGGCCTGGAGGGCTGCCTTTGGCCTCTGGGTCTAAAGTCCCCCACCCCTGATACAAATAAAGCCATTTCCCCACATGCCATGACTCTTAAGGGTGACCAAGAAGCAGAATCCAGGATAGAGCTTTGTAGGTAAGAACAGGCTTCAGTGACTGGGGTCTGGAAGGGCAGATAGCACCCCAATATGCTTGTCCCTACAGGGAAGTGTGCAGTGTGCACACTGGAACCCAAGGCGCAGAGAATGTATATGCCTTTCCCCAAAATATGGCCTACCCATCCTGATGAGATTTTGCTCCTGAAGAAGAAAAGCTAATCCCAGAATTCATGCAAATGCCAAAAAATGCAAATAATCAGGCTGGCTCCAGACAATGGAGACCATGTGAACCTCCCCTATCGCCAGGCCCTGGGCTCTTTGCTAACGTAAATGGCCATCAGACTTCAATAATCCAATAAATAGCGCAAGCGGCTGCCATGGAAGCCAGGGAGAGAGCCAGGTCACAGAGAAAAGGCAATTTCATGCCCTGCAATGCAGTACAGGATGTCGCCTCAGCATCTCCTTGCAAGCTGCTTCCCCTTTGGCAGAGAACAACTGTGCACCGCTAACAGAAAAGCCTCTGCTGGCAGACAGTGACCGAAGCAGTTGCCCTCCCACCCAGTTAAGGCTGCCACCGCCGGTTCCAGAAAGTGCAGCAGTGCGTCTGATACTGACAGACGGAACAGCACACGCTCCACTTTGATCCGGTTCACTTCTCTTTTTCATTAACTACATCGTCGGTAAGACGACACCAAGAGCACCAGCAAACTTCTGTGACGACAATGAAGCCAATAAGTATATAAAGCAAAGCACACTCCATGGGCTGCTTCCGATGATGCATTTCCCTGCTCTCGCTTTTAAACAGCACACAGGGAAGCAACCATAAATCAGTATAAAACACACATGCAAATCTGTAAAAATGCTGGAATGATCCTGAGAATATTGCTAGATTTAACCCACATCTGGCCCTTCTTCTATCCAAACAGCAAGAGTGGGGTGGGAAGGGCAGTAGGTGGAGAAAATCGGAGTGAGGATCAGGCATCTCTCAAACCAGCCTTGCTCAACCTCACTGAAAATTATTAGAAATGTAAAAAGGTGCTGTTACATTTATTTTAAAATAAAATAGTACTTTTATTTAAAAATAGTACTTTTAAACTGAGCTGTGCAAAGGTATTGGTAAGGTTAGCTGATAGCACTGGATCACAAAATGTGATTCAGAACCTGGGTTAGCCTCGATCAGCCATCCCCAAACTGATGTCATCCTGATCTGTGGACTACAACTCCCATCAGCCCTAGCCAGCAGTTATGCTGGCCAAGACTGATGGGAACTCTAGTGCAAAATGTTGGCAGGGTACCTACAAAGGCTGGTATTTGTACCAAGGAAAGCTTGTCCCACAAATCTCCAAATAAAACTGCATTTGAATCAAAGCCTTGGAATTCTATACATTTTCTAAAAGTTAAGGTTTTAATAAAAACAATATAATAAACATCTCTGTAACTGGAGCCTCTTTATACATCTCTGTTCCACGGGACTAAATTATGAGTCAGGAACTAAACTACAGCTGTAGGAAGCCTGTAGAAACCTAGTTTTCAGCACTACCCTAGCAGGGAAGCTTGAAGGGGTAAAAGAAAACTCTGATATACATAGTTCCACACAATATAAATCTAGCTGGTGAGAGTCAGGTTTGGTTTTTAAATGGTAGGTTTAAAAACAGATAGAAAGCTCAGTTTTCCTAGGTTAAAATGGTTAAGCAGTTTTGTATGTGAACGTTTCAACTCTCGGCTCATCTTAAAAACAGCTAAAACTACGGCAGTCTCATTCACAAAAGCTGGAATTCAAGCTACACCTTAAAACTTTGCCGCCACCCCCCCCAAAAGTACGAGCAGACAGTAATGGATACTAGGAAACAATTTTAATAGCACATTGCTAAATACCGGGGGAAGGACATCCTGTTTCATTAAAGCAAAATGGGAAAGTGCTGCCTCGGCTGAAGCCTCCCTTATATCCCTTGGATTTTGCAATCTGTGGGGAGTGAATTCAGGAGGCAGGATCCAACAATAGAAGGCTAGGTCTGATTATGGCAAATTTTGAATGAAGACAGCAGCAGGGGCAGGGGTGGGGGCGAGATACTTAAGTGCTCTTGTTGTTCAATGGCTATTTAGCCCTGGACCAGCCAAGAAATAGGGGGCTTTCTTCCCAAATGACAGGATTCAATATTTTCCAGACCATTGGTGCACAGGCGTTATAGCCTTTACATGGATAGAATTTTACTGCATTCAAGGGACTGCAGTCAGACTTTTAATGTGGTTGCTCAGTATGGAAAGCAATAGCACAGTCATGAGCGGAATGATGCCAGAATCATCACATCTGGCTGAGGAAAAAGCAACAACTGAGACCCCAAAGAGTTTGATCTGGCAGAAAGTAGTAAACTAAGTTCTCTGAATCAAATAGTAGTCCAAAAGTCAGGTAGAGCAAAACTCATCAAAAACAAGATTGAAGATCCGTCAATAGTTTCTGCTGCATTAAGCCAATATCTGTGCTCTATAACAAAAACCTCCATTAAAATGAAACTATAATGTTTGGAAAACAGAACAGAGAAATAGCCAACTTCTAAGAAAAATAACCAGCCTACAATTTATCACTTGGTGAAACTTAAGAACATAAGGGCCTACAGATTAGGACAGCATCCTGTTCTGACGGTGGTCAGAAATATCAAACAGTGCCTGAGGGCAACACTGCTCTCCCCTGTAGGGCTTTCCAGCAACTGCACATGGCTGGATGGGTCAATTACCTGGTAAATGGAATGCTGGGCCATTCATTTTCCTCTAGTTGATAAATGCAACTCTTGCCAATATACAATGCATGTGCATATGTGTGCGCGTGCAGCTCATTCATGTTGATTATGTGTCCATTTATAAAGGGATCTCTTGTTCCAGAATAGGAACTTTTTTCAACCTAAGGGCCACATTCCCTTTTGGGGGTCATATGTCAGGGGGAAGTAGGGCCAGAGGCAAAAGTAGGAAGCAATGAACATAAATCAAACCTTTGTACAGTACACTAGTTTCTACACACACACTAACACCCCACTCTGTATCCTACACAAAAGTAAGCAAGAGGCATTATCTGAGTTCAATGACACATTCCAGTCCGGCAAAAACACTCAAGCAGAATTTGAAGCAAGACTGGTGAGAGGTGTGACCTGGGCAGAATCCCAAAGGAAGTCTGGAAGGTAGCAGCCTGGGGTTCCCCACTCCTGCTACAGCACTTTTTTCAGTGACAGATTGAAAGTAGAAGCTTCTGGCTTGATTGCAGTAGAGAAGGAGGTCCCCCAAGGCTGGCTAAGGCAGAGAATGAGGCCTGTGCTTGCTTCTCCAACACTGCTCTCTGCTTCTCAGCTATGCAGCCTACAACTATACCTGCATTGCAGATGGGGCTTCACTTGCTACTCCAGTTGGCCTCTCTCATACCTCTGATAAGTTGCAGCACACTGGACCAAAAGGTTAGTCTCTAATGCTCTAAACCATTTTTTTAGAACCTCTTTTACTCCTCCCCTGATTCTCATCCATTTCAAATCAAGGTTGTTGCCACCAGCTGATCCTTCTTCAACTTGATTCCTTATCCTGGAAGAGGCTTACACAGGTCTCTCTCCTCCACCACCCTTTTTTAATAAGGCAACTGGCAATCACTATGTTGGGGAATCATTACTCAAGCAAATACAAAAAGCATTTGTGGTTGCTAGGCAGGGAAATAGAGTTTCTTTCCTTTGCATCCACTAAGAACTAAAGGCAACAAAATTTCTCTCTCTCTCTCTCTCGCTCTCTCTCTCTCTCTCTCTCACACACACACACACAACTCCACATACATGCCAGACAGTTTCCTGTTACTCTGAGTGCATAGGTAGAGTAAAAGTGTGAGGTGGAAATTGTGCCTGGTGTTACCTGTTCAGTGTTCATGCCACAGCCATACCTAAAGGTGTTGCAGAAGACAATATATCTGTGTGCCATTCCCCAAGTCCCACTCATTTAAACAATGTTGAGGAGGAGGCATTCCTGGTGGATTGCATATTAAAAGGTAAGCTCCATCTTGAAGAAAATAAAACTGGAGCACGAAATTAGAGAAGATGCATGCTGATAGGCTGCCTTCAAGATTAACCACTCTAAAATGACTGAGAAGGAAAAGAGAATGTATAATGAGATTTAGGATAAGTCCTAAGAAACATTTCACAAAGCCCAGACAATTTAGGATTCATACAGAGACTCCATTCAATTACGATAGCTCTAGCCCTGCAATGCAGGTTCACTTGATAAACACATACAACACCAATGGACAATGCACATTTGCAATGTAAAACAATCTTGTGTAGTAAAGAAAATGACATTGTGCTATTTCAATGCACAGCCCACTCTGCAGAAAGGGACAAAACAAGTCACATTGCTTTGTACACAAATTCCAGTTAATAACTCTGTTGCTGAACATCAAGAACTTCCCATATTGTGATAGCTGAGTTCATACCAATCCTATAGTCTGCTTTTAGTAGTGTATTTAAAATTCCTCCACCTAAGTCCAAGAGAGTTCAGACACATTCAGCTCTAAAAAGAGTGCTAAAAGCATTCCAATTAATAGTGCAAGATTCAACACTACATGTCTCTCTCTCCCCACCCCCCCCCCCCCCAACACACAAGCATGCCTCTGGGGTGCTCCAGCACAACACTGCAAAATAATTTTTTTATGCCCACTAACTAGAGCAAGATTTCATAGCTGCAACATCACTTCTGTGTCAAGGACCTTTGTGAGATTCGTCGCAAGAAAGGAACAGGACTAATCATTTTGGCAAGGTAGTTTCCACGCTGTTTTCATGCTGAGTTAACTAGTTAGTAATGAAGAGTTATTGCAGCTTTACATAATCCTGCTGAAAAGCAGGATGTGCAGTGTTCAGTCTTTTCTAAAGAAAGTAGCAGACATCTTGAAAAATAAAGGTGCATACCGTGTTGCCTCAAAAATAAGACATACCCATAAAATAAGCCGTAGCAGGATTTCTATGCATTTGCGCAATATAAGCCACACGCCAAAAATAAGCCATACCCCGAAAATAAGACATAGTGATGCAGCACCTCCCTTAAGACGGCCTGGATAGGCGTGGCTATGCAGCATACTGACGCGGAGCGGTTAAAATAAGACATCCCCTGAAAATAAGCCATAGTGTGTTTTCTTGAGGGGGGGGGGAAATATAAGACAGTGTCTTGTTTTTGGGAAAACACAGTAGTTTGGGAATTCTCCTGGGCCCAACCACCTTCTGAATACCAACGAAGTAGCTGTGGCCAGAGGACATTCCCCCATTTAGGCTGGTGCACCAACTATGTTCATTTCTGTATCTAGCCACAGTAACATGTCTTGGTTACATACAGACTGTACTACTGCAATGTACTACATGAGGCTACCTATGAAGAGAACCTCTGGAAGCTTTAACTGTTCCACAGTGTGGCTTGGGATGCTCATGAATGCGGGAAAATATTGTGGTCACTTAAGGACAACTGCTCTAGTTAGCAATACATTTCCAGGTACAATTAAAGTTCTGGAGATTACCTTTATAAACCCCAAATGGCTTGGAGTCCAGGGAACCTAAAGGAATTCCTTCTCCCATACACAAGATGGAGAGGCCCTTCTCTATATCATGACGCAGGGTGATGCTATGTTCGTTGGCACATGCAAGAGGGCCTTTTCTATGGCTGCATCCCAGCTGTGGAGATTTTCCTGTGTGGCATTCAACTGCCCCTTCACTTTTGAGTTTCCACCACTTTCTGCAGATTTGCTCAGAAGATAGTCCCACTATGCTCAATGGGCTTTATTCCTCCATTGTACACAGAGCTTTGACACTACCCAGCAACAACCAGAAGCCTGCTAAAGTGAGGCAAGGATCTAAACTGTGTTATCTCAGAGAGCTAAAACAACGAAGTGTCTTATGGCAGTTTAATGACTAACAAATTTATTATGATAAACAGCAGTGTAACCAAGTAGCTATGAGACTTGAGTTGTAAACTCTTCTAGATTCACTGAGCAGCTGTAGGCAATACAGTCCCTCTCAGTCTCATCTTCATATATGTTCATATCCTTGTTTCTGAGAGTGCAAGTCTAGATGTTCGTATAAAGAGGTAAGTCTATAAGTTCATAAGACAAGACAAAGCACACAACTTCTGCTTTAAAGAATTTGTTGTATCTAACTATAGCCATGTGAACATACAAAATCTCCCTCATACAGACTGAAGACCATTGGGCTCATCTAGCTCTGTGCTGGTAGTGGCTCATCATGGTCTCAGGTGAAGCCTCTTCCATCACCTACTTTATCTGGAAGAACCGTTGATTAAACACGCACCTTTTACGGGCAGAACTGGCAGCTTTAGGAGAGGTTTAGAGAAATCCAAGGCGACGGTTACCAGTGGCTGCACAGTCCTTTGCATGTCTACTCAGAAGTAAGCTCAATGGGCCGTACTTCCAGTTAAACCTGTGTAGGTCTGCAGCCTAAGTGGTTTTGGTGACAAATCCACAGAGGAAGAGGAGGAGGAGGAGGGTCATCTGCTACTGTTAGCCAATGATTTCAAAATAGAGCTTCCAAGTACAGGGGTAGTCTGGCTCCGCAGTTTCTCCATGGTGTTGGGGATAAGCAGGAAAGGGAAACCCTCACCCCCGCTATCTAAACAAAATCGAAAATTCTTTCTAGTAGCACCTTAGAGACCAACTGAGTTTGTTCCTGGTATGAGCTTGCATGCACACGAAAGCTCATACCAGGAACAAACTCAGTTGGTCTCTAAGGTGCTACTAGAAAGAATTTTCGATTTTGTTTTGACTATGGCAGACCAACACGGCTACCCACCTGTAACCCCGCTATCTAGTGAGCGACAGCTGTTTGGAAGCAGGACGCTGCGTCAAGCGGCTCCTTCTGCCCCGGCGTTAATGGTGTTCGGCACCTTAAAGCAGGGCGGGAAGGGTGGAAAGGCGGCACATCCGGGTACTAGGGCCTACGGCTGAGGAAGGAAAGAAGGGGCTGTAAACGCGTGCCGGGTGGAGACACGCGTGAGGGAGGCTAAGGTTTAAAGCTCCCCTCAGTTGGGTCCGCTCCCCGCAATCCCCCAGCCAACCGGCCTCTTACCGTTCTCGCTCCGCTTCCTCGGTCCGCTGCGAGCCCGTCACGTCAACGCTGTTCTGATCCCCGCCTCGCGCTCTGATTGGACGAGAGCCCGGCTTCTCCCAGCAGCCACCGCGGCCCCCTTATTTCCACGCTAAATTTATTAAGGCACTAAGAAAAGCGGACAGTTTTTGTTTGTTAAATAAATAAATCGGGGGCATAAGACTTGTCCCACTGCTTAGAGTAGATCCGGAAAGCAACCTCTTCATTTCACGACCGCGGGAGGTAGATGGAGGGTCAGCGGCTGTCGAAAATGCCCGGATGTGAGCGAAGGCGAGGCAGCCACGCTCCCGCCGGTTACAATCACTACTAGCCAGGCTTGGTTGCCATGGAGACAGGAGGCCCCAAGAGCTTCATATCTCTTGCGGAGATTTGGGAAGGGAGCAGTTATTCTCCCTCCCCCACAAAGATGCTCCTGCTGCATTCATCAATCAAATAGGAGCTTAAAACGGAAATGTTTCATTTATAGATTTAGGACAAGCCACCTTTCAAACAGGCGATATTAAAATAGTAACAAATCAAGGAATGCCCGTAGCATTAAAATGTACAAAATAAACCAGAATGACAGAGAAAAAGCAGTAAAATATATTGAAATGTTTTTTACCAGAAGGCTCAGCACCCCACCATACAGAGCAAAGATTTATTGCATCCAGTGTTGCAGTGGCATCTCAAATATTAAGGCTGCAATCTTATGCACATATATTTTATCAATTCTTATATTATGGCACACTTATGAACATTTATTATATATATAAAAGACATTAATATTCTTGTTACAGGTAGGTAGCCATGTTGGTCTGCCATAGTAAAAAAAAATCAAAAAAAATCCTTCCAGTAGCACCTTAGAGACCAACTAAGTTTGTTCTTGGTATGAGCTTTCATGTGCATGCACACTTCTTCAGATACACCGATACTTCAGATACTTCTGTTTCGGTGTATCTGAAGTGTGCATGCATGCACACGAAAGCTCATACCAAGAACAAACTTAGTTGGTCTCTAAGGTGCTACTGGAAGGATTTTTTTTATTTTTTATTTTGTTCTTAATATTCTTATTACAGGCTGGTCCTAAGAAAGATGCCCAACTGTGGACGTTGGAGTGTATCCTGCATACAGGCAAAGTAACCTTACTGTGGCTTACTTCTGAATACTGTAGACTCAGAATATAGGATTGCACTGTAACAAATTCATTATGGTTTCAAGACCACAGTCCACTTCATTGTGGTAAAACCACCTCCATTCTTTGTTGAATAAATAGTGATGCACAAGATACCCTATGAAGCTTTCTAGCTATGAAATGCAACAAGTGCTTAGACCAGTCACAAGATCTTGGGTCATTCTACACATTGTGGAATAAGCATCTGGAGGAAACAAAATGATAGCAAAGTCGTTGTGCACTATGCTTTGTTACCGAAATTGTGTTTTATTGTGTGATGCTTTTAATGCAAGCCACACTGTGAGGAAAGGTGGGATATAAATATGAGGACAACAACAACTGAAGCACTCCAAGGTCTTTATAAATAAGCAACCAACTGTGATTATTGACAGAGTTTGTGTCCCATGTGCAGATGAAGGAGGAGAAGCTGCAGCAACAACCACAACCCCACGTATCCAGGCGAGGGAAACATCCCCTGGCTTGCAGCGGAGAGCAAAGATCAGACCAAGGCCCACCAGAGCCACGGAGGGGAGAGAGCAGCGACCACGAGGCGGGCGCCCAGGCCGGGTCCTCCGGGTCGCTGGGGGGCGAGCAAGGAACCGTGAGCCGGCGCTGGGCTGCGCGTCTCCCAGGCAGGAGGCGCCGAGGAATTGTCCCCGCTCTTCTTCCAGGTCCTGGTGCTCCTGCCGGGCGGCCTCGCCATGCCTTACGCCAACCAGCCGACGGTGCGCATCACGGAGCTCAGCGACGAGAACGTCAAGTTCATCATCGAGAACACCGACCTGGCGTGAGGACTGGCGGGGGTTACGGGAGTGGGGTCGGGGCCTCCGCAAGCCTCCCCCAGGCGGGTTCCTCTCGGGCCGCGCTACCAGCCTGCCGCGCGCCTTGAACCCCGCTCTTAACTCACTGCGTGCACATCGAAGAGAGAAGAGCTTTGGGGGGCATTCAGGATTCAGGGGGTTCCGGCCTCCCACGGGGGCGGGGCGGGCAGCGCGTGGCTATTGGGGGTAGCAGCTGTGGATGGATGGTTCAGAAATACAATTCAGATCGTATAAACACTTTGTGTTTTTTTTTTCTATTCTAGAGTAGCAAATTCCATCAGGAGAGTCTTCATTGCTGAAGTTCCCATCATAGGTATTTCTCCATTTTATATTTTGTCTCTTCTTGCAAGATAATTATATTGCTAGGCTGATCAAAGATGCTGATGTGAATGCACACACACCATACACACACAAGATCTTTCTGTCCTATTTCAGATATTGTGGTCCGCAAGCTGTACTCAGGTAGTCCACAGAAAGGTTAAGATATCTGAACCTGGCCTTGCACTTGATTTCCCCCTTCCCTGACACTGGAGATTGAGGCAGTTTTTCCCAGGGTTGGATTTATAAAACAGGCTAACAAAGTCCTGGCTTAGGGACCATGATTTTCACATTATGGCACTGGTGCAGTATGCTAATTAACTCCCCCACCCCAAAGAATACAGTTTAAAGGAGTTCTTTTTCCAGAGCTTGGTCTGGGGCTTCTTAGGGGTCTTCAAAATACAGCACTTTTTATTATGCTGGCTCTGAAGGGGGGATTTAAGTGCTCCACCAAGACCCCAATTTTCAAGCTCTTTTGCAAGGAAAGAGGAAAAAATATTATTCATCCTGGTCAGTAACCTAGATTTGAATGTATTACTCAGAAAAAGTTGTGCTTTTGCATGCTTCTCTTAATAGCATTGAAATTTTAAGCTCTATACTAAAATGGACCGCCAAGGCTTCTCTCAAGGCCCTCCAGAACTGTAGTCCTCTTCCAGATCTCTAACAGAAAACCTTCAGCATCGCCCCAGTCTGCAGTTCTCAAAGGAACTTGGGGCCACCCTTTACAACCAAACCAATTTAGGTTTGTCATAGCCCACACAACTCCCATCAGCCCCAGCATCATGTAGCTGTACTGTCTGGAGTTGACCGAAATTGTAATCCGAAACATATGGAGAGCACTAGGGGAGAAGCCTAGTTTGAAATGTAGATGTGCCTCAGAGCACACATTCTCTTACCGTTGATGGGTGAAAAAGTATTTTCTCATTTTGGGTTCTTACTGTCTTGTTTGCAGCCATAGACTGGGTCCAGATAGACGCCAACTCCTCCGTACTCCATGATGAGTTCATTGCACACAGGCTGGGTGAGTACGCAGAAGATGAAATGAAGGAAAACAAAAAATATAACCCCTCATTACTCTTTAAAGAGGGGCAGCATTAGCCTGTGGTGCAGCAAGTCTTGTGGTGTCTTGAAGACTAGTATTATGGTAGAAGCTTTTGCGTTCCAGAGTCCACTTCATGAGATTCATGTGCCTGTTGTTTTTTACTTATCACTTATAAAGCACCCAAACTTTTAAAATATTGTACAGCGGTTGCACAGTTTGCCAATATTATGCCCTCCAAATGCTGAACTATAACTCCCATCATCCCATTGCCTCTTTCTCCTACATCTTTTTATTTTATTTTACTATTTTCCAGATATAATCAATGAGATACAATAAGGTACATAAAGAAACGAGGAAGAGAGGCACGCCGTTTTGTTATTTAGAAATCATAACGATACTTCAGCAACAGGAATTAAAAGTGTCTCTCTATAAATCCTTGTGCATTTTAATTGTTGCAAAAACAATACATTTAAACCAAACTGCATAAAAGTTACCAGATCGTTTTCCTTTTTCTCTTGCATGACTTGCACCAGCTTTTCCATAAGTGCTCATTCCCAAAGTTGTTGATCAAATCTGCATATAAGCAGTCTTTAGGGATCTCCAATATCTTGCCATACTGATTTGAGTGGCCGTCAGTCATCAAATTAAGGGTTGAGCAGCTTGCCTTCTCCAAGGTTTCAGGTGGTATAAGTGTAAGACCTGACATATATTGATCAGGCTGTACGTAATTTCCGTAGATTTGCTTGTAGCTCAAGCCCTGTTAATAGCTCATATTTTCATAGAAATCTTTCATCCATATAAGCCAACAGCTTCCCAATTTTAGAATACCACCAGCCTGTCATTATTATACAGTTCAGAGTGAAAAATGAGAGGAATGAGTGCAGGGTTGGAAGGGCTGGTTTGGTGTGCCAGTTTTTCCATACAGGTAAATTAGCTCTTAGGTTTCTCCCACATCTTTGTGTTACTGTTTTTCTATTCTATCCTTTCCCCGGATGCGGCCCTTGGTTACTGTGATCTTTCCCCCAAAAGAGTCAAGCCCCAAATTAAAAAAAGAGAGACGTGCTGGGCATTTCACTATTTTATTAAGTTCCATCAGATGTTTTTTCAGTACCTTGTTGAGGTTTGTTTCCCCACCCACCCCATTCTTGTCTTTGGAGCTATTTCTTTTTTTACCTCTGGGATACTGTGAGCTACAAAAGTTATTTTAGTGTCTGAAATTTGAACAGGAAACTCTGTTTGTTGGTGCTGACTGGCTGGCTGCCTTCCAACCCTCACATGGCTGTTTTCACTCATTTCCTTCTTAGGTTTGATCCCACTTACCAGTGATGATGTTGTTGATAAGCTGCAGTATTCTCGGGTGAGTCTTGACCCTAGTCAGTAAACTAGATTTCTTGGAGGATCACTGTGGAAAGGGAGTTGGAAACAGAGGGCCAAAGGCCTCCCTCACCACTTCAAAGGTGCCTCTCATGGACCACTTCCTTCACATCTCTTTTGCTCCTTTGTTGGCCACCACGGCATAGTATCCTTCAGGAAGCCACAAAGGATCCAGGAGTGTATCGTTTCTAATTCCTTGCTTACTTGCAGACAACCAGTATATCAAACAGACATCCTGATTTGCTTGCATAAAATTTGCAGGAAGATTAGATGACCTCGGCCATTGGTTGAACATTAATTCTGATTAGTTTGTGGGGAAATTAGATCATGTTGTGTCATACTTTCATGTTGACATGTTGTGTCATACTTTCTTGGGCAGCTTGCATCTTCCCATAAACATCTGTTCAGCCACAGTAGGAACAGAATGCTGGACTAGATGAGCCATGGGCTCTGATCCACTTCAGAGTTCTTCTGATGTTCCTGTGTTCTAGTTCTTGGGGTGGGAGAGCAACAGCATCACTGATTTAATGGGCGATGTTTCGAGTTGCAGTTGGACCACCCTGTCCTGTTTTCCTTCCTGTCCCTTCAGGATTGCACCTGTGATGAATTTTGTCCTGAGTGCTCGGTGGAGTTCACGCTTGATGTCCGATGCAATGAAGACCAGACCCGCCACGTCACATCACGTGACCTCATCTCCAACAACCCCCGAGTTATACCGGTCAGTACAGAGTTCCTGCTCTATCTCTGCAAAGTCTCTTAATTGTCTTTTTTGTACAAATTGAAGAAATGTAGGAAAGCTCTAGTGCAGGAATAAGAGAGGACAATGCCTCAAAGGTACCCCAAAATACTGTACATGCTGTTTCTATTCATTTGGCAACCATTTGCATAACTAGTCCATGATTTCCATTATTTCCTATGTCAATATTTCTAATCTGGATTTTTTCGAATCTCTCTCCATTTTTCAATGGTTTCTTCTTGTAATGGCTGTAGCCAACCAACAAAGGAAAAAACCTGATTCATTTGATCTTGCTTACTTCCTCCTTCCCTCCCTCCCTGCATGGTTTCTGCCCAAAAATGGCTGCCACCCACCCACCCACCCACCAGCAAAGCACAAATATGTAAGGAAATAAGGAAGCAAGCAAACTCCCGATGTTCAGGAGTTTGAATCTGAACCTGCTGTTTTTAGCAAGCTTTGGGCATAATTCTTTATGTGCAGTGAGTTTTCGCAGAGCAAGTGGACAGCAGGACCTGCGTGTATATGACGCCTGATGCCTTACACACCAGGGCTGTAACTCGGTGATAGAGCACCTGCTTTGCTTGCAGAAGGCCTCTGGCTTAACCCCCAACTGTATCTCTAGGTAGGGCTAGGAAAGAACCCTGGAGAGGTCTGAAAGCCTGGAGAGCTTCTGCCAGTCAGTGTTGACAGTATTGGGTTAGAGTGACCAATAGTCTCCCTCATTATAAGGAAGCTTCCTATGCTCCTAAGTCAGGGTGGGAGAAAAGCAGATTGGGATCTAGTGGTATTCTGATCCAACTCTGCAGTCCTTGTGTTTAAGTGAGGAACTCAGTTTTTAATTTCAGAAGATGCAAACTGTCTTCTTCTTCTTCTTCTCCTCTCTTGGCTCCACACAGGTGACGTCCAGGAGCAGAGATAATGACCCTAATGACTACGTTGAACAGGATGGTAGGTACCCAAGCCAAAGGCAATCTACAGGCAATGTGATTGCATTTTATCTCTATGGAGCCATCCTTTGATGCAACTGATGCTGTACCAGGTTGTGTAATATGTATGGATACCTATGAGAAGCCCACCACAATGCATCCATATTTTGGCTTCTGGTGAGAGTTGCCTTTAGATGGCAGGATTGAGCCCCTAGCCTCCCAAAGGCAATTGTGTATGTTTTCTTTAGACATCTTCATCTATTGTGTTTGTTTTCTTTAGACATATTCATCTGTACATTATGTTTAAGAGAAGGTCTGTTACATGAGGAGCAACTTGTGTAAGGTGAAGCAAGGGGGAGCTCCATTCCCAGCATCCGTATGCACATACAGTGGTGCCCCGCTAGACGAAAATAATTCGTTCTACGAATTTTTTCGTCTAGTGGTTTTTTCGTCTAGCGAAGCGGCAATGACAGCCGCGCTCCGCTAAACGGAAAAAAGACGAAAATTTTTCATCTTGCGAAGCAGCTCCATTGACTTTTTCGTCTAGCGAGGCATTTGTCTAGCGGGGCACCACTGTATATGAGTAGGGAAACATGAAGATGGGATACCCTTTCCAGGAATCATGCCTGAACAGAGCTGGATTCTCTGATCAAACTAGACTTCTTTGTTTGATTCTTCCTGAATTTTACCCAGTCACAGCCTTTGAGACCTCAGGGCTCTATAGGCGTTAATACATGTGTTACTCAACATGGGATGAGAGATGGTCCATGTAGGTCCCCTCCCACCTTTGCGTGAGCAGCACAACTGTTGGTATTGAGGGAGTGTCGTTGAACTAGATGCCAAGATCCCTGCCCCAGCAGCCCCACGATAATACACCCCCATTTGGACTTCGGGTGAGAGGTGATTTTGAAGGTACAAAGCATCACAGCTGTTTTCCACCTCTTCACCAGTGTATCTCTGTGTGTGTTCTTCTAGACATCCTCATTGTCAAGTTACGGAAAGGCCAGGAACTGAGGCTGCGAGCGTATGCCAAGAAGGGGTTTGGCAAGGAGCACGCCAAGTGGAACCCCACAGCAGGAGTGGCCTTTGAGTACGACCCAGATAATGCCCTGCGCCACACCGTCTACCCTAAACCAGAGGAATGGTGGGTTTCCATAAAGAGGCTGTTCAAGTGGGGAAGACACAAAGTTGTCAACTTCTGTTTCTCGTTTTTCCACTCTTAAATTCAGTTGACCAGATTTCTACATTGTTTATAAAAAAAAAAAAAGTTCTGAAGAATGTTCCTCAGCATTTTAACACCTAATTCACATCTTTTCCCAGGCAATGTTCCAGTTTCTCAAACTGGGACTTCATTCAGGTGGTTCATAACATGTTTGTAAAAATACAATTAAATATCATATGTTACCTGGCACAGCACATTACAATTGCTAAAACAGACGGGAAGATCATTGAGTGGTCTGCCAAGACCTTCAGCAGTTTTCAAATGGTCTGTGAGGGGGTGGGGGAAGTTTAGGGACCACTGTACAAATGTGCATTTTTATGTACACTTTATGCTAATAAACGGATTGTTGTACATGGATTTTGGTTCAAGAACTGCATCACAAAATTTGGAGAGGTGCAATTTTTTGTGATTCAGTTCTCAAACTGTTGTAGGGAGTAACAAGTTCATGTTAAAACACAAATCAAACTCTTCCTCCCCACTGTATCTCTAGCTCGAATGAAAGCAAACTGTTTAGGGTATATTGCAAACTCTACATCTAACATTATGCGGAAGGAACAGGGATTGGCAAGCCCTGTGGATTAAATTTTTACACATCCACACAAAGATGCCCCAAAATGGGGGTGAGGAGTTGTCCTCCAGCTGGTTGTCCTGATCTGTCATTTTCTGTTTGCAATCAAGGTGAGAGAAATGCAAGGTTAAATCAATAAAATCTGTAAAATGTGCTGAACAAATTTTGTATTGCATTTCCTCCTATTTTCCCCAATATTTATGGGATGAGGGGTAGTTTGTTTTCTCCCTATGGATTCAAAATTTCTGGAAATGTTATGTCTCTATTCTAGGCCAAAGAGTGAATACTCTGAAATTGATGAAGATGAAGCCCAGGCTCCATATGATCCCAATGGAAAGCCGGAGAGGTGAGGAGTGTGATATCTTACCAGCACCTGGATGTGTGTATGTGTGACATTATTTTGCCCCCTACATCTTGTAATAGCAAATTCCACAGTTTAAGTATGCACTGTGTGAAGAAGTATTTTCTTTTATCCTGAATCTTCCCAAAATTCAGCTTTGTTGGATGTCCCCAAGTTCTATTGTTACAAGAGTAGGAGTAAAGCTTTTCTCTATCCACTTTCTCTACATATATCTATGATCTGTATGTTGAATATTGTGTTATAGCCGTAGCTCAGTGGTGGAGAGCGTAATTTGCAAGCAAAAGATCCCAGGTTCATCTCTAGATGAACACTTGGAATGTCCTTTATCTTAAATCCTGGAGAGCTGCTTCCAGTCTATTTTGGACAATGTTGAGCTGGGACTAGTGGTCTGACTGTGTATACATTCCCAGCATAACCCAGAGCACCTCTTCTTCCCTGGCGAGTGACTGTCACCAGCCTCCACTGAAGCACTTTTAGACATTCAGAAACAACTGAGTTCCAGTGCATCCTTCTTTTAATAAGCGGTGCCATGAAGATAGTTCTCTTGAGTTTTCCTTACTGTGTGCTGGGGCTCGAGCAAAGAGCATCTCTCTCTGAAAACCTCTCTGGCCTCTTTATCTTCTCAGGTTTTACTACAACGTAGAGTCCTGTGGCTCCCTGCGTCCTGAGACCATCGTCCTCTCTGCATTGTCTGGCTTGAAGAAGAAACTGAGCGATCTCCAAACCCAGCTGAGCCACGAGATCCAGAGCGATGTGCTGACCATAAACTGAGTCTTCTCCATCCCCCAGAGTAGCACCAGTTCCTGAGACTCTTACAATGTTAGTCAGGAGACTGTTGGCATGGAGACAGAGTCTGATCCTTGCCTTCCAGCCTCTGAGGAAGACTGTCTGTTGATGTTCTCCTGCTGCTTTGGTCTGCAACTCCCATCAGCCCCAGCCAGCATTACTGATGGTCAGGGATGATGGGAGTTGTTGTCCAAAACAGCTGGAGGGCACCAAGCTGGGGGGAAGGCTGATGCTTGCCATTTTCCCTACAGAGAACTATTTCCTTTCCTCTCCCTGTTTTCCAGTGTGTGTTGGGAAGAAGGTTGTGCACAAGGCCCTCCTCCACTCTCTTCCTCCCAACAGCACAGGTTGCCTTCTGTTCTTGCCCTACCTGGGCTTTTGAAGCAAACTTCCCCTGCCTAGCAGATGTACAGGTTATGCAACTGTTGTTTGATAGCATTTGCATTTATTACTTTTTGGAATAATAATAAAAAAATCCCCCCCCCCCCCGCTTAACCATGTGTGAAAGCTTGTCTGGCGCCTTGGGAAGGAGATGTCAAAGCACTGATTTCTTTCCAGCCAACATTAAATTAATGAAGGTTGCAGATTGTCGCTCTGACAATTTCCCTTTCAGCAGTTTTTATGACCAGGGAGGTCTGGAAAGCAAAGCTCAGAACATAAAACTGTAACTTCTAATGCAGGAATCTAGTAGCTTGAGCAAAAGTTTTAGAAAAACAACACGGTTCTAGCCCTGTTGCAGAACAAGAGGAAGCTGGGAAAATGATGAGCATTCTTGTTAAAACTTAACAAGAATTTCCATGCCCTTCTCTTCCCCATTCCCCTTCTATTTGCGAAGTGGGAATGACTGCGGGTGCATAATAGACTTCCATTGTTTGTGCCATCTTTATCCTACCCTTCCTCCCAAACACTGAAACACCCCCATAAAAACGTGTAACAAAATGTGAAGGTTGGGAATCACAGGTGAGAAGCCCCCAGGCTTCAAAATGGTTGCAGCATGGTTTAAAAAACCCTAACCCTCAGACGAGAGTTGTGCACCAGGAGTGCAAGGGAGAGGAGGAACTTCCCCCTCCTCTCCCTTGCACCCTCAAATTAGCTCTGCAGGGATGGAGGACCACCCTGATAAGAATTTGGGAGTGTGGAGTGGCAGGAGGACTGCTGGTTGCTTTCAACTCCAGGATTCTCTGATTCTCTTATTTATATTGTGAGTTATGCAAGAGCAGGTCACATCCATAAGTGTGTCCCAAATGGTCCCTTGGTTCTTTTAAGGATGCTACTGAGGTCTACCTACCTGATGAGTTGTGCTGTTGTAAATGCTCACTAGAGGGCATCCTTACTTTGTTGGATGAATGCTGAAGCAAAGTACCTGTAAAAATCCTTCCTTGGGTGGCAATCAGGTACCCATTCTTTGTTGTCATGGAAGTGATTCTGTAAGTTGACACACTTTACCTCTTGCATGTAGCAGCAAGGGAGATCTGTTAATTTGGGGAGAATGCTCGTTTAAGTAATAGCCAAAATGTCCAATATAGTATAATTCCCTCATTTCCACCTATTTATTAATGTTTTGCCAAATAGGTTTATTGTTGTCTCAAAATAAACTGTTCATATTTCTGGATATATTTGTGCCTAAATATTTTAATTTGCACTGAGTAACGCCCAATGAGTTTAAAACACACTATTTTTGAATTTCTTTGTTATATTAACTGCCTGCCCCCCAAAATCTGGAATGGAATACAAAGAAAATGAGAAGGGAAAGGAAATTTTAACTCAATTGCAAATGAGTTGCTCAGTGAGTGCATTTTTTAAAAATTTCATAAAATTTATATGCCGCTTGTAGAAAAAACCTCAAAGCGGTTCCATTAGTGCAAGGATTTATACTTTGGCAATGGAATTTCCCCTTTCCTTCCCTACCCTTTTGCAGCATGCCTGCCCTAGTTCTGTTCCAGAGGGTGGGGAGCCCTCAAACAGATTCAGGGGGAGGGGGGGGAGTTCAGTTGCCTCAGAATAAATCCTTCATTACTGCAACAAGTTACTTAGTACTACACTAGATACCTTTCATAGTTCTCTGCTCTATAGCAGCTGTGATTTTTCAGAGTTTAGTATGTGGATAGAATCTGATTTCATCATTGAGGGGAAAACATGGAAAAATCACAAAAATTCACAAGGATCTATGGCTTGGATTTATGTTTTGCATTTGCAGGGCAGTGAATCCCTAAATCTGTGGTAGAGTTTTGTGCTGCAATATTTTGATCTAGGAGTGTTAAGGAGTGGACTGTTGTTTTGTAGGATTTCCCTATAAAAAATCCAGAGGATCCATGTTTTTGCACTATGCCAGCACCATGAAGTGGGTTTTATTGCTCAGTTTGTGAGCATGATGACTTCCAGGAGTATCCTGTATAAAATGTATGAGCGTCCATGACACGTGACACAACACATTGCGGGATCCATGGTTTCTGAGGTGCGGTTCATTGTAAGGATGTTGTTATGTACTGAGTTGAATAGGATCCAAACTGCAGCAGGCTGATTGGTCCTAGAACAATAGGATTGAGATTGCAGCAGTCTGACTGGTCCCAGAACAATAGGATTGAGATTGCAGCAGTCTGACTGGTCCCAGAACAATAGGATTGAGATTGCAGCTGTCTGATTGGTCTGCAGGAGCCACCCAATCCAGCTCCAGGTGGAAGTGAATCCGCATTCCGATTGGCATACAGGAGTATCCCGGAATTAGCCAATCACATGGGGCCCATTGTGTAAATAGTGTATATAAAGCAAACATTTGGGGGGAACTGCATCCCTCACTACTATGAGCTGAATAAAGAGCATGAAAATCACACTGGACTCCGAGTATCTTTCAGATGTGATCTGTGATTTGAGTCACATTGTTGGGAACCCACTGTAAAAATCCATAGGTCCATAAACATCAGTGTCAGCCCCACATGTTGATAACAGATACCCACGTTTGTTGCTGCTGCTGTTGCCTTTACCATTCCTTCTATCTAAATACCCAGAGGATCCCTGCCTTGTCCATGATTCACGACTCCCACCCCAGTGTGCTATAGTAATATTTATTTATGCCCCACTTTTTCCCCCTGGCAGGGACTCGAGGCAGCTCACAGATAAAACAAGAACTACTGAAAACAGGGGCGGAGGGGCGGGGACAAGCACCCAATCACAACAAAAACAGCAGGGAACCAGTCAGTTCCCCAAAGCTTGTCTTCACCTGCGGGCGGAAGCACTGCAAGGAGGAAACCAGTCTAACTTCCCTAGGGAGGGACTCGCAGGCGCTCCCTTTCTGCCTGGCTGGGACCCCCTAGGGCGGAACCCGCTTCGCCTGCCTGCCTTCGCCCCGCCTGGCCCCGATCGCGACTCCTCCTGCGCGCCGCCCCGGCTTCGAGGGCGAGCGAGCGCGGCTGCCTCCTCTCCGCCTTCGCGGCCCGCCTTTTCGTGCTGCTTCCGCGCCGCGCTCGACTCCAGGTGGGCGCTCGTCGGGGCTGCCGCCACCGGTGGTAGTGGACTGCTTCCCTGCCCGCCTCCTCCGGAGACACCTTCCGTCCAGCCCCGGTGGGCGATCAGACAGCCCCCCCCCCGTACTTCTGCGGGAGGTGGCGGTGGCGACTGCTTCAGACGGGGTCCCCGCGCCCTGCCTCGGCTCGCCGTTCCCGCATCCTGGCGGCGCTCAGCCCCGTGCGCTCTGGCCACCGTGCGCTCTGGCGACGGCGCGCTCTGAGAGCCCAGTGCCGAGCTGTGATTTGGACAGGGCGGGCTTGGGGTTGGGCTGCGTAGGGCGAAGCTGCTGGCGGAGAGCCGGAGCCTCCCTGACGGGACCCGCCTCTTCTTCTTCTGTTCTGCAGGAGCAGGCTGCGACGGGCGCGATGGAGCTGGAGAGGCTGCGCGCCGAGGAGGAGCGGGCAACCCGGTCCCAGGAGGAAGAGGAGGGAGGGCGGAAGCGTGCGGCCTGTCTGAGCTGCGACGGCCTCTACGCCACGGTGTCCAAGTGGATGCTCCCGGAGGATTCCCGGGCCACCTATCTGGAGAGAGCCAACTGCATCCCTCCGCCCCTCTTCATCCTGGGCATCAGCGTGGCTGAGGTAGGGAGCTCTCCCAGGAAATGTTAAAAACTCTTCCGTCCCCCGCCTAAAATTCCAACCTATTTTTCACAATTTAGGATGACAGTGTAACAGTCCAGGATGCCTTCTTCCCTGTGTGTGTGACAGTTTGAATCTGTGGTCTCATTTGCTGTCATAAGTAAAGTGTTCCCACTCCCTATTCAGTTACTTGGTGCTCACCTAGCTGTCAGTTTACCAAAAAAGAAAGAAAGAAAGAAAGAAAGAAAGAAAGAAAGAAAAGAAAAGAAAAAGCCCATGCCGTGGTGCAGCCTTCATGGAATTATATGATTTTTGAATGCAAGGGTGGGATGGCTGAAATGAATTATCTGCCTTGTCAGGAACTTTGCGCTGGGAAAGCTACTGTGTCAAGGAAAAGCAGTCCATGACTGCTACCTTTCTGTGTGCAGGGATTCTTACTTTCTTCCTATGTGCATATTTACATGCTCTTTTCTGAGCATATAAAGTTCATTTCAAGTTAAGTGTCGGTTAATTGACAATAGAAATACTACTGCCTCTAAACGGGGAGTAAACATTTTGCTTTGCTGATCTTAGTTTACATGACTTCGGATGAATTGTGTGACTGTATTTAAACTAGAAATGGTCCAATGAGGGTCTGAAATGACACCTACCCATCCAAAAAGCTACTGCTGCTGAGGGATTGCAGGTTTCTTTCCAGTCTGCTTTGGGAAAGAGTTCGGAAATCATGACTGCCAGGGTTCCTCTGGTCCACAGAAAGTGTTGTGTGTATAGAAAAGTTGTATTGTTTAAGATATTGTCTAAGGCTGCTTAGCAAGCCTCCTTTGAAACACATACTCAGAGATTTCATAGAACACTAGCAGCAGTTGCCTTATACCAAGTAATGATAGTCGCATCTAGCTCAGTAGTGCCTACACTGACTGGCAGCAGTGGCTCTCCAGGGTTTCAGAGAGGGGGTTTCCCCCCACAGCCCTCTCTGGGGATTGAACCAGGTTCCCTCTGCATGTGCAGCAACTGCTGTGCTGCTAAGCCTGCCATAAAGGAAAACAAATATTGAGGCATGTGGTCACTCAGTGGCACTAGTATATGCAAATGTTTGGCTCCTTCAAGGGAACATAGAACATTTATTTGAAATAATAATTAAACTCACAGGTGAAGAATACTTTTATTTTTATAAACATTTAATATTTGTAAAGGGAACATTTGCATGAGTTAATACTTCATTATCTCTTTGGAGCTGTGCTGGATGATTGGACTTTTGTCCTTACAGACTCCTGTTTTCTTTCTTTTTGTTAGGTTTGCATTTTTCTTTTTGTAACAAATCAATAAAAATAATTAGAGGCAAAATGAATAAAGGAAGACTCCTCTATCCCTTTGCCTTCGGTGCAGACTTCCTGTGCTCCTAAACTTTCGGATGCACCAAGTTCTGGCGACTCTGAGATATGGGTGAGAGATAGGTGGCAGCAATAGCTGCTCTGCTCTTTCGTTGTTTCCCTGAGCCAGTCGGAGCCAGGCTGCCACTCTCTCTGTGTTTCTTTCTAGGTGGCCGTGTTCATTTATTACGCAGTTTCGAAGCCCCAGAGTCAGTGGCTCACCCTAGACTGGGAAAGCAACCAGAACAGTCCTTTTATTTACAGGCCTGACAAAAGGAAGGAAGCCTGGAGATTCTTGTCTTACATGCTGGTGCATGCTGGGTAAGCAACCCATTGCTTTGATGGATGGGAAGAAGACTTGGCCTGTTTAAAATAAAACAAAAATCCTGGTCTACATAATCAGTGCCTGGGTTACCGGTAACTTTGGAAAGCGCAACAGAATCTAACAAATCGCTGCAGTTAAGAAATGATTCCCATCTCAAAGAGTTTGGTTTGGAATGTGCATCCCAGACCTAAAAAATAACAAAATTGTCCAGTAGCACCTTAGAGACTAACAAAGTTTGTTCTGGGTATAAGCTTTCGTGTGCATGCACACTTCTTCAGATACACTTCAGAAGTGTGCATGCAAACAAAAGCTTATACCCAGAACAAACTTAGATGGTCTCTAAGGTGCTACTGGACAATTTTTTATTTTTTAAAAAATTTATTTCGACTGTGTCAGACCAACATGGCTACCTACCTGAATCATCCCAGACCTGTAAAGCTATATGAGTGTCTTCCCCTCAATGAAGCTGGGGTGAGTTACAGATTATTCTTCAGTGGTCACCAGGATCTTCTGAATAGTCGTAGCCTGAGTACACCTTTCTCCTAAAATGGTGCTTCTCTGGCTAAGCCTCAAGACAGCAGTGCACCTTCTAGATTTCCAGTTTTGTGAGGCTTGGCCATTAGAGCAGCACCCATTCAGTCGCAGCCATGTTGGCCCTCTGGTACAAGTGACTGAGTGGGTGACTTGTTGAGTGCCCCACAAAGAAGGGCAGCAGGGTCCCTGAAGTCTTTCCTTTGCTGGAGACCTTGTCTCAGTTTCCATCTGGATCTAAACTGCCTTATGGCTCAGGGCTAAGAGAGTAGTAAGTGGCCTGTGTCTGTCAGCACCTGTAGTTACTTAGCCTCCAGCACTTGAATGTGGATTTTGTTTTTGTCTTAATCAAGATAAACATAAGTGCTGGTTCATCTTCTCCCTGTGCTCTTTTCCTCTGCAGCATTGAGCATATCTTAGGAAACCTCTTCCTGCAGCTTCTCTTGGGGATCCCCCTAGAACTGGTTCACAAAGGTCACAGAGTTGGGTTGGTCTATATGGCAGGAGTGCTTGCAGGTGAGTGGGAAGAGAAGGGGTTGGAAAATGGGGCAGCACAGTCATGCCTCTTTCTATGGGAAGCTGCCGGACTTGAGTGTTGACACTGAGCACAAGACAATGGGCATGAGGATGGGCGATGAGTCAAGGGGTGGCATTTTGCAAGGTCATTTTGACTTTCAGGCGCATGTCCGGGTTTCTTGATGCTGAAGCGTGGACTGTTAGGCCAAGTGCTTGAAGGTAGCATTGCCATTATTACCATATTGGCCTGAATATAAGGCTCACTTCCCCCCCCCCCCCAAAAAAAATTCCAACTGTGAAAAGTTAAAGCACGGCTTAAATCCGCGACCTTCCAAAAATTGGCTTTTGCGATATCGCTGCTGAAACAGACATACGGTGAAATGGAACAAAAAAAATGTTTTCTTGCTAATTTGCCAGCTTGAGACTGTTCATTTGCCGTTTACAGGTGTGAGAGCCTGTGGAATTGTAGCAATTGAATAGCGATTTGCGATTTTAGCAATTGTACGGTAACTTTTGCGGGCTTGCAAGATCAAAGGCTTAAATGGGCTCGGAGTTACAGTTCTACCAACCACAGCGATTTTCAGCCTATAGCCCAATTTTAAGGGAGCGGCTTATATTTGAGTATTGGTTTCTTTTCCTCTTCCCCGCCCCCTTGAATTTTAAAGGTGCGGCTTATTTGCGGGTGCGGCTTATATTCAGGCCAATACGGTAATTCACCTGCCACAATCCTCTTCTCCCCACTACTGCTGCAGGTTCCTTGGCAAGCTCAGTCTGTGATCCTCTCCAGGGCCTGGTAGGAGCATCAGGAGGAGTCTATGCTCTCATAGGAGGATACTTCATGAATATTCTAGTGGTAAGGAGGTTGCTCAGGTTTCAAGTGAAGTTGCTTGCAATTGGGGTTGGTATCAGTAAAAATATAACTACTCAAAGGTAGACCATACCTGTATTGTTGTGGGTGCGAAGCCTAATCCTAACTCTCTTTGCTCTATGGGGAAACAATTCTTTTAGGCACTTAGTTCCACAAACCAAAGCCCTGTGAGGAACAGTTGAAAGAGCTGGACATGTTTAGCCTGGAAAAGGGAAGATTAAGGAGAGCAGCTCTCAAAAAAATTGAATGTCCCTCAAGCAGAAGGTGGAGCAGACTCTCATTCTCTTTTGCTCCATGAGGACGAGTGTAGAACTTTGGGTGATAAAGATAGCAGGGGAGCAACCAGAAGAAAGGCCTGAATGGCAACAGGTTGTCAACCAATGAAGAGGCTGCCCCAGAAGGTGATGAGCAGAGGACTGGACTAAATCGCCTTCAAAGTCTATTCCAATAATACAATTGTATGAAAATGCAAGATACCTCCAGGACCCATCTCTCAGGCTCACCCAAATTTTTCAAAGATACAGGAGTCCCATACCTTCTCTCCCCTTTATTTTATGTGTTTTGGTGGTGGTGGTGAGGTAACATCTGAATCATAGAAACATAGAGTTGAAAGAGACCGAAGGGTCATCTAGTCCAACCCCCTGCAATGCAGGAATCTCAGCTAAAGCTGCAATGACAGATGGCCATCCAACAGCACCCTTAAGAGGTATGGGGTTGTTCAAAAGTTTCTTAATGTTTTTGTTCTTTACAGAACTTCCGAGAAATGATTCCGCTGTTTGGAGTTGTCAGATTACTCTCCATACTCCTCATAGGTATTTTTTTTTTAATGTGTCCCATTCTGATCTAATATCTCTACCTGTCTGTAAGCCCATTATTATTTACCAGGTCGGCCTCCTTTTTTCTGCTCCATGCTCACTCAGGCATGCCTACAGTTCCTCTTTTATGTGATAGTTTATTTACATAGCTCCTTATTTAGTCTGTTTAATATCATGCCTTTTATCCTGAAAAAGCACAGAATGTCTAACGGAAAACCATTCAATACAGTCATAAAATAATAGTAATAATAATAATTCAACGTTGGCATCCACAGTTTGGAAGCAGAACAAAGTCTGGTGGACTGTTTTATTTTCAAAGAAGGTGACCCTTCCTTAAGTTGGTTGTAAAAATCATTTTAAGGCGTAGCAATTATGGCTGAGCCATAGAATTCAGGCTCTTCTTACATCTACAATGGTCTGCACCACCACTACCAACTTCGAAAATTTGTGATTTATATATAAAAAGATTGCTCTTATGTGCTTCCTCACTTGTGATGACATGATCACAACTATATTCTCCCCCCCCAATCTTCTCCCATCCACCCCTGCTGTGATTGTGATAGCAAAGTATTTTTGTGGCCTCCCAAATTTGTCCCTTTTAACTTCTTTATAAAATTAGTTTTAGATTTACTTTCAATGTCTGCTTCCATAGGTGATACTGTGATGCCCGTTTTTTTACCTCCAACCCATCTAATTTGATTTTAATTTGATCCTGACTTGTTTTTAGGAGGTAATTTAATTATTGTTTTATACCAATGTTATATATTTGATGTTAGCCGCCCTGAGCCCAGCCTTGGCCGGGGAGGGTGGGATACAAATAAAAGTTTATTATCATCATCATCATCATCAATGTGGCCCTTGTGCTCCACTGTCCTGTCCTGTCAGTGGTTCCCAGAAGGGAGGGTGCTCAGAAGTGTTTGAGGCCTTGCCCAGTTTCCTTCTGACCACTTGTCTTGTTTTCCTAGTTGGAACTGATGTGGGATTTGCTTTGTACAGAAGATTTATTCCAGATAAGTCTGCGCCTCAGGTAGGCACGTTTCCTGTGGCAGAATTTCACCGGGCTCTCAGCTTTCTGCTTCGGGAAACTAACTTGGCATTTTCTTATTTCCCTTCACCAGATGCTCCTCCCTCCTTCAAGGGCTGAATCCTTCTGCTCTTCCTGCTGTCGGCCTTTGGGACTGTATGGTTTACCTGCAGCCTTCCTTCTTGCTCTCTCTTCTTCCTCTCTGGCACCTTGCACAGGGTTAGAATGAAGAAAGGCCTATCCTGCGGGTCCAGCCCAGTGGCTGCCTTGGAGCTTCAAATAACACTGGAAGGAAGCTTGAGGGGATCTTTGCATGCTGCAAGTTGCAGAGGAAAGTGGGTGGGTGAGGAAGCCTGAAGAGAAGGCACTCGGTCGCAAGTGGCTGCATGCTCTGTGGGAAGCGACGTTTGGTCTTGAGTCAGCCTGGCAATGCGTAGGAAGGAAATCAGCATGTTTTCTTGATCCACGCAGAGCAGAAAGGGGGTCCCCAACTTGGGGGGGGGGGTCTGTAGAATGTGCCTGGGAAGGGAGACCTGGCTTCCAGCAGCAACCAAGACAACTAAAAGCAGTTTCTACTAGGGGGTGGGTGCGGGGCATGTGTGGCTCACTCTGAGGTGGGTGCCTCTCTCTAGCATTTGTTGTGGGGTCCTCCTGCCTCACCTTTGCAGTCTCCAGACGGTTCCCCTTTTATGTGGGTTCCCTGGGAGGAATTCAGTATCCCCCTGTTGCATCAGTGCAAGCATTTCTCCTTGCCAGGAGTCTCCTCCACCCCCATGTTGTCCTGGGAGTTCTCCCAATCCTCCAGAATGGATTTGGGGAAGAGGGGGGGGGGGAGAGAAGGTTGAGCCCTATTACGCCTGATAGCACAATGGATTTCTCTTGCCTGCTGCATGTCGGTAGAGGGGTTAGAGCTCTTGGGAGCTCTTCTTGCAAAGTCCTTGACTGGGGCCATTGTTCCTGCTTGCAGCCCCCACCTTCCACGGTACAGACTGCGGGACACTTGCTGGCAATTCTGCTCTGTACTCGCAGTCTCTGTGTCATGACCACTGCTTGATCCTCCATCCTAAAGTGGAACACCTGTCAAGTCTCTCCCTGTGTTTGTTTTCTCTCTTAAGGTTTCCTTTGTGGCCCACATTGCCGGAGGCCTTGCTGGGATGTCAATAGGCTATGTCATATTCAGCTGTTTTGATAAGAATTTCATTAAAGATCCTCGATTCTGGGTCTGCATAATTGCTTACTTGGCATTTGTAGCGTTTGCTGTATTGTTCAATGTGTTTTTTTCACCAGCAAACCAATAGAACACGTTGCCTGACAATGACTATGCAAAGCTTTAAAGGACAATATGAAGTGATTTTCTTTTCTATGGGTGATATTTCATTGCAACTGTGCTTTTCGTTGTTGTTGTTTTTTTTAAAAAAAAATCACTATTTTGCCAAAGTCAAATGTTGCACTACAGTGCTCTGAAAATATTTCTTTTGTATTTTAATATTAAACTGCAAGGCATTTTCATTACTTCTTATGTCTGGAATTATTTTGCTGTGCCATAGCATTTGCACAATATGATAATATTTCGTTCATATATGAGCTTGTCGTTCTCTGGACACAAGTGTTCCTGGATGTGATCATGTCTTCCTTCTTGAGATCAAAGAGATCAGTTTTGCCTGATTCTGTCCAGATAGTCTGACATGTTCCGACTACAGATACCAGTACAAGAGAAATAGAAATTTTAGGGGAAGGCAGTGGGGTGGGGATGAAGCAGATTATTTAGACCCATTTCAGTTTGGCTTTAGGCCTGCAACAGCTCTTGATCATTGATTACTGAGAGAGGGGTAGGCGAGTTCTTCCCTGTGGATTCTTCCCAGCCTTTTCAGTGGTTTTCTATACCATTGACCACAGTATCCTCTTGAAACAACTCTGTTGGGTTGGGGGGTGGGGTTGCACTGTTATTATAGTGGCTTGGTTGCCACTTTAAAGTTCCCACTAGAGAACAGCACTAGAGAACAACAAAATTCCCCTTCTACACCACTGTTAATGTTACAGAATCTCTGATGTTGAATGAGGAAAGTCCTGGCCTTCAAATTATTCTGATTACTTGCCAAAACTTCCCAGCAACAGGAGAGGTGTCCTGTTCTTCGTTCTGGTTCAGTTGTCCCGCTAAGTAGCAGGAGATTAGAGGTGACAAATAGCTGGGGTCTTGAGTTAACAGAACCAATGTCAAGATTAATCCACTGGCTTTTACATTGTGTGTTCATTGCAATGTTTAGACAGCCAGTTTAATATAAAAAACACTGCAAGTTAAGCCAACTTTAGGTAAGAAAAGCTTTTTGCCATTGGATCTTGCAACTAATGAATAAGCTAGGCTCTTTTAACCAGGCATTCTTTGTGAATTGCAGGCACAAAATGGTAAACTTTGGAACATTTTGCTAACTCCTTGTGCACATATGAAAGTTGGTGCATATTTGGGAAAGAAAACTGGGTGTGTTACAAAATGCACTCTGGGAGATTGGTTGTTTGCAGGAATAGCCTCAGCGGTTGTGGCACTGCCTTTTCATGTGGGGAGTTGATATGATAATTACAAGCTGTCTGTCAGGGGGTCCTGGCCAGAGCAAGGATAAATGACTCATGTCCTTTTTATAGAGTCAGGAGGGAAAGGGCAGCAGACTCCAAGCAAACAGGATTCCTGCAGGGCCATTCAGAAGGCACTTGAAGACTTTGGGAGTAACTCCTTTACCCCAGCCAGCCATTTTTATGCAGCAACTATCCTGAGGTTCTTTTTTTAAAATGCATTCAGCTCTGTCTCCTGAGCTGTTCTTGGCCAATAAGGTTAATCTCAAGCTGGTGGTATTGGGGATTGAACCTGGGCCCCTCTGCATACCCCTGAGCTATGACTGTCCCTCAGTGTACCTCAAAAAGTGGTTCCTGACTCTCTGCAAACATAGATACTAAAACAGGGAACATCTGTTTCCTGGAAAGACAAGGAGAGGCCAGATCCAGTAGAATTATTCAGCAAACATAATAGAAGTAGGTAACTCAATGAATGGGGTAGGGGAAGAGAGTCATTCAATGCACCAACTTCGGTTACTGAAGTTGCATTTAAAAACGGGAGAAATCAGTTGCTGAAAGGCCTGTGGTGGAGAGGCTGGCACAGAGGATTTGACTGTGCTGGGGCCTTGTTTCATTTAACTATGAAATCGGACGTGACCGATTGATTGCTACTCAGTGCCAGAACATGATATTGATCCACTGCTGGGAGCTCTCTCCATCTGGTTGTTTGCTTGTCCTCTGCAATATGTTCCTTAAATTGTGCAAATTAATAAGGCGGGAGGAATTTCAGGTGCTCATGGCTTGCTAGTAATTGGAAACCAGCTAATTATTTTTGTGTGCCATTATTGTGTGCCTGTCTAATCCAGATCGCCCAGGACTGTTCAATACCAGTGAAAAGAAACGAGCTAACCAACTGATTTAAATATTGGCAATGTGTTTAGTTATTGTTCTCTTCCAGAAAGCAACAACCTTCTTGCTTGCGCTGTGGGCCCTGCCCATTTAGAAGCTGCGTAGATGCATATTGCTTGCCTCCTCTTTCAAAGAAAAGAATGCACAGGCTCCAAGGAGAGAGGACTCCAGAGGGTGAAAGAAAAGACACTGCCTTAGTTGTCTGCCATGTGAAGAAACAAGCAATAAATGGTGGAATAAGTCTGCCAAGCTAGCCTAACCCTGTACAGTATAGGAGCCTACCCTCTGAGGAGGCTGCCAGGGTGTCAACTGGATTTTCTGTGACCAGGAAATCTCATGGGACTAGGCCCTTAACTCTACTGGCATGTTCTAAACCAGGCACCCCCCAAACTCTGACCGCCAGCTGTTTTTGGACTACAACTCCCATCATCCCTAGCTAACAGGACCAGTGGTCAGGGATGATGGGAATTGTAGTCCCAAAACAGCTAGAGGGCAGAGTTTGGGAGTGCCTGCTCTAAACAAAGTAAACTACTGGCAAGAACCCATTTCACTGAAGGCAAACCTTGCATAAGAACCAGGCAGGCTAGGCTACCTGAAACCCGATATATAAAAAAAACACCCACTCCTTTGGTCCCAGAGTTTTCTGATGTGAATTGAACATCAATTTCACAACATCAATTGGCACTTCAATTAATGACCCTATTAATCAATTTAATCACTCCCAATTAAAATAAATGGGGTTTGTTGTTCCTTTCAGGTGATGGGCCTTTCTCTTGTGGAAGGTGAGCGGGGTAACTGATAGAGGCAGCCAAGAACGAATCACCCAGCAGCTGATCTGCCTGCTGTGATGCAGCAAACACAAACTGTTCCCAGAGGCTGCAGGCAGGGCATGGGTGTGTATGTGTGTTACGAGACTGCATTTTATTCTCAGGGGACTTTGTGGGAACCTGCCTGGAAAGAAACAGACAGCATAATTTCCCTTCCTTTCCAGGGGCTCAGGGCAACACAGCTGCAGGCTACAGCAGTACAGTGGTACCTCTAGTTACGAACTTAATTTGTTCAGGAGGTCCATTCTTAACCTGAAACTGTTCTTAGCTAGAGGTGTGCTTTTGCTAATGGGGCCTCTTGCTGCCGTTGCACCACTGGCACTCGATTTCCGTTCTCATCCTGGGGCAAAGTTCTCAACTCGAGTTAACTCTTCCAGGTTAGCAGAGTTTGTAACCTGAGATGTTTGTAACTCGAGGTACCACTGTAGTGCCTTTTGGACCTGGAACAAAGTTTCCCCCACCTACCCTGTGCCCAGATCTTCTGAGGACTGGAAGGATTTGAAGCATGTGGAGTTTTTTAGACACTTTAAAGCATTATAGAAACATTTTTATTCTACATTGTCCCTTGAAGTCCAGGCCGCCTCGATGGCTAGGAGTGCTGGTTCCCATCTACAGCCGGTTCACCAGCTATGGCTCCTTTTGGACAGAGATGACTTCGCCATAATATTCCATGCTCTGGTTACCTCCAGATTGGATTACTGTAATGTATGGCTGCCCTTGAAGACAACTAGGAAACTTCAACTGGTCCAGAATGGCTGCCAGCTCATTTTTGGGCTCAATTGAAGGTGCTCACACTTATTTATTTCATAAAATTTATATACTGTTTGATTGCAAAAACAAACAAACCTGAAAGCAGTTTACAACAAAACTATGAAATTATCAGTAAAAGCATTTAAACACCAACTATTTAAAAGATCCAAAAAACCTTGGTAAGTCCAAGATGTACCCCCACCTTGTTATTTGGTGGGCTGAGAAGATAACATTTGAAACTGGTCTCCTTGGCACACATTTGGTCCTGCCAGAATATCTTCCTCTCTTTATACCATTCCAGCCATCATTATCCAACAGCTTTTGCTGCAGGGCACAGGGAAACTTTTTTCCTACAGCAAAGGCAACATGAACTCTGCAGAGCCTCATGTGAACATCTCTTTCCCCTGCCCACTTTCCACCCTGTGACAAAATGCAGGCTCCACCCCAAGGTTTCAGTGCCTGCCAGCTGTTTCCCGCCTCTTGTTTTGTTCACCATCTTATGTGATGAAGAGTTCCGGAGAGCTCAAAAGGATCGTGCAGTTTTGTGACATGCTGGTTGGCCTAATATTTGGCCTTAATGTGAATTATGGGGTTTTGCTGCCTGTTTCTGGAAATGGAATAAAAAGAAGAGCCATGGTTCACACCAACCTTGGTACCAGTAAGTTGGTAAGAGATGCAGCCTGCCAGCCTGTTATCCAGAACTGGGAGTGGAGGCCAGTTATTTGAACATAGCCTGGACGATTATTTCCTTTTGCCCATGGCAATTGTGATGGACCAGAAAATCCAAGAAGAAAAATAAACTGCACAAAGGCACAAGGGTTTATCTCTTCGGTTCTGGCAGTTTTGCTTTTACAGTTTATCATTTTGCTCCTAATGAAATTTTGAAAAGTAACTGCGGCTGCAAAGGGCTGATTGATTTGTGTGCTCGCGTTCCATTTTTCCCCATGAAGAAAAAAAATCCCTTACCGTTTTGTAATGCCTATGGAATATACAGAAGGTGAACTAGTTGCAAGAATCCAGTGGGCTCTTTCAGAATTTGTTTTCAGCTGAAAAGGTATGTGTACTACTAAAATAGCAAAACAAAATACAAGAAGCCATCAGCTTCTTCCAGGGAGCAATGCTTGCAAAATCTGAATTGTGGTCAAGATGCAAATTCATGTATAGTGCATTATATGCAACCACCTCTTGCAAATGACTGGAGATATTGTAGTTTTTGTACAGGTTGAGATGTCTTTCAATCTTTGTTAAAAAGTTACGAGGTTCAATATGGGGAAAATATAAAAGTATTCTACTTTTCAAAATTGAATTTTAAGTCTTCACAGTTCTCCCAATGGAGGGATGTAGAAAGCACACTGAAAGATCAGTATTGGGACTACAGTTTTTTAACTTGTTCCTAAATCACCTGGTGTTAGAGGTGAACAGTGAGGTAGCAAAGTTTGTTGATGACACCCAATTATTCAGAGTGGTTAGAAACAATAATGGATGTAAAGAAGCTCCAAAAGATTTTTTTTCCAAACTGGGTGAATGGGCAGTAAAATGGCAAATAAAATTCAATGTAAACAAATGTAAAATGATACACACCAGGGCAAAAAATTCCTAACTGCACATATGCTTGTGGGGCCCTGAACTGGCAGGGACTAACCGGGAACAAAGCCCCGGAGTCGTAGTCAAATAAAAAGATGTTGACTCAGTGTGCAGCAGCAGCGAAAAATATAAATTCCATGTCTGGAATCATTAGGAAAGAATTGAAAATAAATTATCCACATGTTGTAATGCAAATCTGTGGTGCAAACACACTTGAAATACTGTGTACAGTTCTGGTTGCTCATCTCAAAACGTATTTTATAGAGTTGGAAAGAGGCAACCAAAATTATTAAGGGGATCATTGCAACATTTGGGCCTTTTTCATTTTAAAGAAAAGGCAAGTAAGAAAAGACATGATAGTGGCGTATAAAAATATGCATGGTATAAGAAAATGGATGGCTATATGTTTTTATCCTTTTTATAGTCCCCAACAATTTATTTAGAGATGTCTGGAGTATCAGGCATAGAGAGTAGAGGGAAGAGGTTCATCTGGAGTTGGTTGATGAGGGACAACTTTGCCTTTGTCATTTTCAACATGTGCCCACCAAACATGACCATTTTCCATTTCTTCTGCTCTGGCTTCTAGGGTCAGAATGGTAGCATAGCCATGGGAGACTGGAATTTCCTGGGCGGGATTTTGGAGGAAGTCCACATCCATTCTACCACGATTGGCAAGATCTGGCTGACCATCCTTTTCATCTTCCGGATGCTGGTTCTTGGCGTGGCGGCCGAAGACGTGTGGGACGACGAGCAAGCAGACTTCATCTGCAACACGGAGCAGCCCGGCTGCAGGAATGTCTGCTACGACCAGGCCTTTCCCATCTCCCTCATCAGGTACTGGGTCCTGCAGGTGATCTTTGTCTCTTCGCCCTCCTTGGTCTACATGGGCCATGCACTGTACAGGCTGAGGACCCTGGAGAAGGAGCGGCAGAAGAAGAAGGCCCAGGTGAGGGCTGAGCTGGAGGGGACATCCCCAGAGAAGGCGGAGGATCGACGGAAACTGGAGAAGGAGCTGCGGCAGCTGGAGCAGAAGCGCCTGAGCAAAGCGCCCTTGAGGGGCTCGCTGATGTGCACCTACCTGGCCCACATCCTGATGCGCTCTGCCCTGGAGGTGGCCTTCATGGTGGGCCAGTACCTGCTCTATGGCTTCCAGCTGGAGCCGCTCTACCAGTGCCGCCGGCCCCCGTGCCCCAATGTGGTCGACTGCTTCGTCTCCCGGCCCACCGAGAAGACCGTCTTCCTGCTCTTCATGCAAGCCATCGCCGTCGTGTCGCTCGCCCTCAACGGCCTGGAAGTCGCCCACCTGGCCTGCAAGCGCTGCCGGGCGGGCTCCTGCGGTGCTTCGCCCTCGGCCCTCGGGGGCAGCCCGCGCTCCGCCCTGCTGGGCCAGCAGCCAAACCCCCCGCCCTGGGGACCCCGCCCTGACGACCTCCTCGCGCAGGGCCCACCACTCGCCGCCGATGAAGCCCACCCGCCGCCCGGCCCTCGCAGCCCGACGCGGAGCAGCAGCAGCACCAAGGAGAGCGGCCCCGTTGCCGACGCAGCCCAGGCGATGGCCGGCTCCTCTTCCTCGTCCCGCTCGCCGCCGCCCGCGAACGGTGCCCGGCGCGGCTCCTGCAGCGGCGGGGACTCGGGCAGCGCCGTCTCCCCGGCCACGGCGGCTCCGAGCACGGTCAGCTCCCCGCCCTCCAGCACCGGCAGCGAGCGGGGACAGCAGGAAGGGAGTTTCCAGCCCGGCCACGGCCGGACTCGAGCCTCCGCCGCCGCCGAGGGGAGCCAGTCGGGAGGATCGGCTTCCTGCAAGGGCGGCGGCGGCAGGGCGAGGAGGAGCGGCAGGAGCGGCGGCCCAGGACTCCCCCCGCCCCGGAAGGAGGCCTCGGCCGGCGGGGGCAGCCACAGGCGGGCGCCCACGGACCTCCGCGTCTGAGCACTGCTCCTGGAGGGCGGGACCGCCTTCGGGCTTTCGTCTTCCCCCTCCAGGGATGGGCGGGATCTGCGGGGAGAGGCAGCACAGCCATAGAGCTAGGAAAAAATAGAGTGCCCTCTTGCTCTTTCTCCCCTGTTGTCTCTGCGGGGAGAAGGGATCTCCTCGGCCGCTTTCGACCTTCGCCTCCACACACCCATTTTCTCCCGCGGCGGACGCCGCCTCCAGTACAACGTGCGAGAAGCCCCGGGTGCAGCGGATCCACAGTGAACGTGGAGCTTGTACGTCTACACGTCTAAGTCTATGAAGGCGTCGGCAAGAGGCGCGCCGGTCTCCATGGCGACGCGCGGACGCCGCGTCGCTTACAAAGGGTGCGAGGCGCAGGCGCAGTCTTACTTCCGGCTCAGGCGGCGGACCCCATGGCGAATTACAAGGTGGGGCGCCCGCGGAGAGGGAAGGAGGGAGGGAGAGATGGAAGGAGGGGCGGGCGGGGGAGCGCGGGACCCCCCTCGAGCCCCTGACTCCCTCATTCGCTCCCTTACAGGCCGCCGACTCCAAGAGGGAGCAGTTCCGCCGCTACCTGGAGAAGTCCGGCGTCATGGACAGCCTCACCAAAGGTAAGCTGGGCAGGAGGAAGACAAAGAGGAGGAGGAGTGCAGGGACGTAGTTCAGTAGGCAGAGCGCCTGCCTGGCATGCAGAAGGTCCCAGCTCCAGTCTTGCCTGAAACGCTGGAGAGCTGGCACTGCCTGTCAGTGCTGACTATGGACGAGTGGTCTGGCTCAGTATAAGGCAGCTGTTGCCTATGTTCCCAGGGTGCAGCGGGACAAAGTGAGCCACTCGGCTTCCTCTCTCTCTTTTCTCTTCCCGCAGTCCTGGTGGCCTTATATGAAGAACCCGAGAAACCCAGCTGTGCCTTGGAGTATCCTTCACTTGCCTGGCCTACTTGATGGGGATGAGAATAATGGGGAGAGAGGGGAGCCCTGCTGAGCTAGGGAAATGGATTCCCACAATAGCCGAGTACAGCCCTGACTAGCTCTGAGTTCCGCCCCCATTGCATTTTCTGGTTCTCCTATAGGATAAAGTGCTGTGGACCCAATTATGAGGCTCCCTAAAGGGCTCCTTTCAGCTCAGTAGGACTCACTATTTTCAGGAGTAAACCTGACTTTGGTGGGCTGTAATCCTAAAAACGAAAGTAGATTTGCAGACAGATGGCAGCACCTGAGTTAACTGGCATAGTTTAGAATTTGGTGAGTAGCTCAGCCTGCAGCTCATCAGTTGCACAGTGAGGTATCGTCCAAGCAAGCAAATAACTTAACTTTTGGTTAAAAGCTTTATGAAACATCACTTAGGAGCTACTGCTCCAGAAAATCCTGAAGTGGAAGCCCTTCGCTTGGAAGTGGCAGAGATGAAAGAGAAGTATGAAGCCATATTGGAAGAAAATAAGAAACTAAAAGCAAAGGTAAAGGGTTCAGTGTTTGTGGAGTACAAAGCTCATCCAGGCAGTTTCCTGCTGCTTACCCAGGGCCATCTCACCCATGAGGCAAGGTGAAGTGACCACCTCAGGCAGCAGGATCCACAGGGGCAGCAGATCCAGCCTCCACGGAATGCATTGTTTGTTGCTGCCGCCACCATCATCACTGTGATAGCAGGATCTGCTGTCTTCTTGGCAGCCTTACCCAGTGCCACCTCTGCAGCAGCTTCTTGGCAAATAAGAGGTGCTGCTGGTCTCCTTCCACCCTTGTTCCCAATGTACATCTTTATTGTCCCCTTATTCACAATGTAATATTTATTGTCATCTTGTTGAAGTTCTAGCAACTGACACAAAAGTCAATCAGATCTATACTTTTAAAATCAAAATTTCTTTAAAAAGGTAGCTTAGTAACTTGTTTGGCAAGCAAGCCAAAGGGCTATTATGCACTGCTAATGTATTCACACTAACGAGTGTTAACCCATAGCATACTTTGCTTGACACAACATAATTTTGGGAACATATAACTGCCCACCTAAATGATCTGAGACTTAATCAGGGTTTTTCTCTTTGCAGCTCGCTCAGTATGAACCACCTCAGGAAGAGAAGCGTGGGGAATAAGTTCCTTTTGTATTACTTGAATAAAAGACCCTGAAGCACACAAATCTAGTGTTCCTGACTCTTGCAGTAATAAGTCTCCTTCATATGCTTTTGTAAACATGGTGACTATTATCTTTCAATACCTTGTCTTGAAAAAATAGAGAACATTAAATAGAAATAGCACTGTTTAAAAGCAGATCCATTGTACAGCGGGGCAATTTTTCTATTTTTGTTGTTGGATGGTTGAAAGATTTTATGAAAGACAAATAAGGGTACAGACATTGGTGTGGTGAGTCATAGAACTGTCGGGTTGGAAGAGACCCTGAAGATCATCTAGTCCAACCCCCTGCAATGCAGGAATCTCAACAAACATCCATGACAGATAGTCATTCAACCTCTGTTAAAAAACTTCCAATGACTTGGACTTGAATGCCACTTAATATTCCTAGGGGGAAGCTAACTCCCTTAGAACAGGAGCAGCCAACCTAAGATCCTCCTGCAATTCCCAATTAAGAGTGCTTAGATTTATAACCTTAATTCTTTTTGACCAGTGAAAGAATCAGCATGCAGTAATTGTAGCCCCGTGCAAGGAGACAATGAGATTAAGAATGGAGGAGTCGCAGGTGAGATGCTGGAAGTTTCAGCTATTCCTCCATAGAAAATTCCCAGTCATGTTGTTTTAGTGAGTCCGTGGAAAAGGGGAAGGAGCGGGAGGGCTTGGGGGTGTCAGTTTATTGGCTTCCGAGGCCGTAGCGCACTTTTTCAGAAGAGCTTTTGAATGGGTGGAGGCCAACACCCCAGCGCGCCGCCGCTTCCGCGCGATTCCAGGGCGGTTCGCGACGCTGAAACAAGGACATCTTAAACGTTCGATGAATTTGCTGCTGCCGCCGCGGGTGACACAACACTGACTGAATGCAAGGCCGCCGCTGTTTCTGCTCCCTTGACAAAACCAGGAAGTCGCCCGGAAGATGGATCCCAGGTAGGGGTGGAACTAGAAGAAGAAGGCGCGCCATTGGGCGAGGCGAGGCCTGTCATCGGATGTCATCAAAGAGCGCCTCTTCCTTACCGGACAGGTAGCTGAAAGCACGGCCCCCGCGCGCCCCCCTCCGGTCACGCGCCGCGCTGCCGTCTCATTTTCGGCCAATGGGAATGCCTCTTGCTCCTCCAGGCCAATCGGTGCGCGAGGTGTTGGGAGGTTGGGGCGGGCTCAGGAGCTGTCGGAGTCGGGGGCGCCTTTGGCAGCTCGTGATGGCGGCCCTGCAATTCGGGGCGGCGGCGGGTCCTGGTGCGGTCGAGGAGTCAACGTCGGGGGCTCTGCCCGGCGGGAGCCTCGGGGCGGCAGCGGCGGCAGCAGCAGCGGCGGGGGATTCCTTCCCGAAGGACTTCGGCTACGGCGCGGAGGACGACGACGAGGAGGAGGATGACGAAGAGGACATCGATGGCGGGGCCGAGCTGGGCGGCGGCAGCGGCGGCAGCATCATCGGGGGGCCTGGCGGGAGCGGCGGCGTAGGAGGCGGCGGCGGCAGCAACTGCGGGCTCGGCTCGGGCGGTGGAGCGGGCGGCGACTCCTCCAAGCAGCCTCGGATCTTGCTTATGGGGCTGCGCCGCAGCGGCAAATCGTCAATCCAGAAGGTGCGCAGGGCCTCTCGCCCCCTCCTCCCCGGCGTGGGGTCGTGTCCGGAGCATCGCGGGGGTTTCGGGACAGCGAGCGCCCTGGCGACGAGGGAGGAGGTCGAAGTTTAGGGTCGGACTAGGACCTGAGAGGAAACCAGGGTTCAAACTCCCTGAGTGATCTTGGGGGGGCCAGTCATTGTCACTCAGTGCAACCTACCTCACAGGGTTGTTGTGGGGATAAAATGAGGAGGGGGAATCATATGCACTACCTTGAAATCTTTAGACGAATGGTGGGATATAATTGGGTGTATTATTATTATCAATAATAATCACTCATGATTGGGGAGGGCAGGGGGACTAATGGGGTGGAGGGAAGCTGCAGGGGTATTAGCAAGATCTCTCTTTTCTTCATGCCCAAGAGGAACAAGGTAAGTTCTTACCCTAATACTCCACTGTTCAACCTGTCATTCCACATCAAGATGTTTACAGGCCTGACATTTCTTTACTGGCTCCTCCTCAAGGTAGCATCATAGTTGGCGGTTCAGGCAAGAGACTTGGGAGAAAGATGCAGCTTCAACTTCTCAGTCTTGATCCTCACTGAGGGGGGGGAGGGAGTTGTGCCTCTTGTTGCTTTGGAGATAAAATGGATGGGTGGAGGAGAGAACAAGGATTCTTGAGTTCCTTGGTGGAAGGAAGGATAGAAATGTAAAGCAGCAAAAAAAGTAAATAATGGTTGTATGCTCTCTTGCAAACAGGTGGTGTTCCACAAAATGTCTCCTAATGAAACCTTATTCTTGGAGAGTACCAACAAAATCTATAAAGATGATATTTCAAATAGCTCCTTTGTGAACTTCCAAATATGGGATTTTCCTGGACAAATGGATTTTTTTGATCCAACGTTCGATTATGAGATGATCTTCAGGGGAACTGGAGCCCTCATCTATGTTATTGATGCACAGGTCATTATGAAGCTTGACTTTGGGGAGCAGAGTAGGTTGCTCTGTGAGTGGTGGGGAGGATGTCTTGGGGATGTTGCATCATTGATCCTTAACATAAATATCAAGTGTTGAAGTAGCTGTAGTCTGTTGTTATCTTTTAACAGGTCACAGCTCAGAGTAGATTACAACCTTTAAAATACTGGTAACGGCAGGAATGACATTGTGTAGGGGCATCACCATATCAGATAGGAATACTACTGAGTAATTTGGGCAGTGTTAATTAAGGCAGAACACAGCTCAAGCAAACAATCCAACATTTAGAGACCAGTTTGTGGTTGAATTTAACAGTTTCTGTAACAGTATTTTTAGGCTTTGGGATGAGATCTGGTCAAGAATAGAACTATTTTGATTCTGAATTATCCTTGGGATTCTCACAAGGTCTGTTTCTATTATAGTAATTGTAAATTGTAAATATCAACAAGCAGACATCACTACGTTTCTTAGTAATGTATGGCCTGTACATTTAATTCTGACTGAATATTTTGCTTACAGGATGACTACATGGAAGCATTAACCAGGTTGCACATTACAGTCTCAAAAGCTTACAAAATTAATCCAGAAATGAACTTTGAGGTTTTTATTCATAAAGTTGATGGTTTGTCAGATGATCATAAAATAGAAACTCAAAGAGATATTCATCAGAGAGCCAATGATGATCTTGGCGATGCTGGGCTAGAAAAACTTCACCTTAGGTAAGTGGACTCCATTTGGACACAATTTTCTCCCATTTGAGACCAAATCTGGAGAAGCTGCATTTTTAGGGTTTGTTTAATGCTGGGACCATCACCTGAATAATCAGTTGTTGTTGTTGTTGGCATCCGCTTGTCTCGAGAGACAATGAAGTGTGCCTACGGGAATGAAGTCAAACCACTGTGCAAGCTTGGGCAGTGTGTATGGAGGTGGTGGGCTGCACAGATGACAGGACCCTGACCCCCCACCCACCTTGCTGATGTTCTCCAAAGAAAAACGGAACAGTATGTTTGGCACCAGCTTGGGTGCAGGAGTTGCAAGGTGTCATCTTACTCCACTTTGGATTTATGTAGGGTTTATTCCTTATACTTTTCTTCTCCCTCAAGGCAGCAGAGGTTTAAGATCAGAATTTTCCTTCTCCTAGATGGGCTGCCTTCCCAGGTTGTTGAGCCCCATCTGCCCCTCACTTCCCTCTACAGCACATGCAGGGTGTATGTGGTGTTAGGGGAGGGGTAGTACCTCTGGTGCGGTGCATGTCATGCTCCTCCTGGGGTAGTTTTCCACCTTTGGTCCTCACCCTGCACCCAGCTCTCACCTGTGGCTCCTAGAAGCTGTCAGCATGCAACAGCAGCCGCATCCCAGGAACAACTTTTAACTGGTTGGCTAAACCAAGTGAGGGTAGCCTATGGATCTCAAATCCTCAGTGAGTTAAGGACTTCCCCTGCATGCAAATACTGGCTCTGAGTGGCTAAGACAAATAGTGAGTCTATTGGTCAAGGAGTCAGATGTTACTTGACTAATAATATGAGTCTTAATCTACACATGAATAAAGAGGTAGTTTGGGGGAGACACATTTGGATGTTGGTAGCCCACTACAAACATGGATTTGCATAATGTTAGAAGAGGTATTTCCTCTTCCATACAAAAAGGAGGAATATGTATTCCAAGATGGTACTAACCATTTGTGGGTTTTGTGAGTAGTTGTGTTTAAAAATCATTAGTCTCTGTTGATTATTGTTGGTGTCTTCTTAAAAAGTGTACGTTCAATTTAACCTGACATTATGGAAATTACAATTTGTGCAAAATGTATTAGCTAGGGTGCTGATAGGGTAGTGGGTCAGGCACGTCTAATTCCCATTTTACAACAGTTAACATTGTCTGCATGGTGTTCTGGGCCTAAATATGGTGCTCACACTTAGGTTTAAAGCCCTTGATGGCTTGGGCCCCAAATACCCACAAGAACACCCACTCTCATGTGTAGACCTGTCCATTCCATGAGATCTCCAGATGAGGCCATCCTACTGGTCCCTATGGGGGAAGGCTCTTTCCAGTAGTGGCCCTGCAGCATTCTCTTCCCCCTGAGGTATGTCTGGCCCCTTGATTATATTCTATGTTTCAAGAGAAATGTTTAAAAAAGGGTTGCTCCCTATTGTGTGCAATAAGGAGAGATTGCAAAAATATTTAAGCTGCTTTTGCTCTATGTTATCTTCCCCCCCCCTTCACGGTTTCTTTGAGATGCAAATTAGTCTTCACCTTAAAAGGTATCTTTGGAAGCAATGATCTCATCACTGAGGGGAACAAAGAGAAAAATAAGAATTTCCAGAGTATGTTAAATGTATTTGAAGCTGTTCAGCATGGGCCTCCTTTGATGTTTCAGTTTTGCTTTCAGTATGCCAAAGCAGCAAATTAAACCTGGAACTGTTCTGATAGGTAATAACAGTGTTCTGCTTTGTAGTTTTTATTTGACCAGCATCTATGATCATTCTATATTTGAAGCCTTCAGCAAGGTGGTACAGAAGCTCATTCCACAGTTGCCAACTTTGGAAAACCTGCTAAATATCTTTATATCTGTAAGTAGGTGTTGTACATGTACTTTAATTGTCATGTTTTAGGCAATGAATGCAATGATTTGTTTTTAAATGTTGCAGTAATGCTTTGTTGGGTCAGTAAGCATGCGACCTTGCTTAGAAGCTCTCATTTGGAAGACATATTGCTAAGAAATAATGAGTAACTGGCATACTTGGTTAGAACTTGGAACTACAGGCTTTTGCTTCAAAAATGTGTGTAGTTCTCTGCGGGCTCCAACAGTTGGGGAGCTCTCAAACTATGATCTATGCTAGACTTCTTCATTACAGCACCTGCAGTAGCAACTTGTGCTCAGTTGGGGCTCTTGTGAGCAAATAGCCTGACTTTTCAGCTCTAGCCAGTGGCCAGATATCCAATGGCATCTTAGAGGATGAGATGCTCTCTGCAAAGGGAAGATTTTGAAGGTGGGTTGGAGGCTCTATAGGCTTATATCAGGCATAGGCAAACTTGGCCTTCCAGATGTTTTGGGACTAAAATTCTCAGCATCCCTGACCACTGGTCCTGCTAGTTAGGGATGATGGGAGTTGTAGTCCCAAAACATCTGGAGGGCTGAGTTTTCCTATGCCTGGCTTATATCCTCCATAGACAGAATAATTGTGTTTATTTATAACAAGACATTTTAATCAGCAAGAAAAAGATTTACATCCCCTTAATATTTAAGCTTCCACCTTTGCACTTTATATTTTTTAAAACAAGAGTCTAGTACAGGCTTCATCAGACGGCCCTCCAGATATTTTTGGCCTACAGCTCCCATGATCCCTAGCTAGCAGGACCAGTGGTCAGGGATGATGGGAATTGTAGTCTCAAAACATCTGGAGGGCCGAGTTTGAGGAAGCCTGGTCTAGTACAACTATCAACTTCTGTGTAAAAGGGCAAGTATTTATCCAACCTACTTACACCCCCCCCCCCCAATGTGTATAATAAAACACCAGCAAAATAAAGCAAGCGCTTGTGTAGCATAATAGGCTTGGGGGGATTTAGTTGAGCTATATCTTCGGAGATGGCAGCAAATGTGGACAAGACATTCCTCAAAGCAGAATCCACTACTAGAGAGCCTTGCTTGTCGCTTCATAAAAAGATATCCAGTTATTTATTACCTTCTGAGCATGATTAGTTGTTTCGGGTGCCTTCATTTCAGACTGCAAAATGGGCAACAGATGCCCCATCACTACCACCAGTTTGAAAATCAAACTGGTGGTATGGCTGTCAGTTTTGCAACTGGTACAGTGTGCTATTTGAAACGCTGGTGATGGTGTCTTTGAAGTAGGTTTGGCTGCTCTGATGTGAGGCCACCATCTCTGTTTCCTGTAAGAGATAGTGGTGGCTACTTGGGTGGCTTTGAAAGGAGATCAGACAGATTTCTGGATGTCTGTGCTCTGCCTCTACCATTGGAGGTAGTTTGCCTCTGGAAGCCCGTTGATGAGAATCTCAAGTGGGAAGAGTATTGCTGCTCTTGCACTCGGGTCCTACCTTTGGGCTTCCCATCGGGGTGTCTAGTTAACCACTGTGGAGAACAGGATGCTGGGCCAGTTGGCATTTTGGCTTGATCCAGCAGCTGAGCTCTTCTTCCTTGCATTCTTAGAGTGGGGATGAAAGGCCCCTTCCTGTCTGACCATCTGCCTTCAGTAAAAAAGTAAAACAAGAGTCACCAGTAAGCTGAGAAATAGTTCAGTATGTGAGACAACCATTTTAACTTGTTTTTTCTTCTTTAAGAATTCTGGTATTGAAAAAGCTTTTCTCTTCGACGTCGTCAGCAAGATCTATATTGCAACGGATAGTTCGCCTGTTGATATGCAGTCATATGAGCTCTGTTGCGACATGATAGATGTAGTCATTGATGTTTCTTGTATATATGGGTAAGTACCATGTGGTGCTTCTAAGGCATTTCAGAGAATCTTAAAGTAGCTTAGAGGGAAATCTGTTCTCAAATGTCATGAGAAAATGAAAACCTAGCGTTGAGAAAGCCCTGGCTTTTGGAATATTGGGTATGAAACTAAAATACTTTCTCTGTATGATTTTGTTGCTAGTGAGGAGGGGTACTAGAAATTGCAGTGTCTGTTTTGAGCGACAACCCAGTCCCATACCTATGCATCTTATTTGCCAAAATATAGAACTCCCCCCCCCCCACCCTGGTTGAACTTCATTTTGTTTTGGCCCTTTTGTCAAGGTCCTTTGAATTTTCTTCTGGCCTTTGGAGGTGTTAGCTGTCCTCCCAGTCTTGTATAGTTTGCAAATCTGATCAGGATTCCTTTCACCCTCCATCTAATTCAGTGGAGAGGACCAGACCAGGGTAGGGGCCTGCACTACCCCACTCAGAAACTTCTCTCCAGTTTGATGAGGAGCTGTTGGTGAGCATTTTATTTTTGGCTAGTTTTACAACCAGCTGTGAATCCCTCAGCTGTGAATCTTCAGTCCTGCATTTAGCAAGCTTCTTCATCAGAATATCATGGTACATTGTTAAATGCTTTGCTGAATTCAAGATAAACGGTGTCCACAAGATTCTCACAATCCTCATTGCTGCTTAATGCCTCAGTCCAGTATTCAGTTACTGTTAAAATGCTGCCTCAAAGTCCTTAGCCGATTGTGTGCCCTGAATACCCTTCTGTCTCAAACAACTGTAGGCTTAAGGAGGATGGGAGCGGCAGTGCCTACGACAAGGAGTCCATGGCCATCATCAAGCTCAACAACACAACTGTGCTGTATTTAAAAGAAGTGACCAAGTTTCTGGCCTTAGTGTGCATCCTTAGAGAAGAAAGTTTTGAACGCAAAGGTGAGGAAGAAGATGGGTGTGTCCCTCGATTGAGTGCCTGGGCTCCAGCTTCTATGGGGTCGCACAAATCTGGTAATTGCAATTTGTGAAGAGTTGTTCCTCTATGAGCTGCACTCACTAAAATCCCCTTTGGGCAAGTTTTCAAATCTTCTCATTAGTCTTCTTCAGCCTTATTTGTTTATTTACAGTATTTATAGCTTAGAGTGGGGTACAAGGAAATAAAAATAAAGAGAAACAATATACAAAATTATATAAGCAGAATCAATAAACAACTAAAAAAAAAATCTATCATAAGGTACACAGGCAAAAGTTTTATGGTGTCGGTCCTCAAGTGGGAGCTGAGCAGTGTGTGCCTGGGCTTGTGGTGCCAGCCTGGAAGAAGGGGAAAAGGGATGCAAAGATTCAAGCAAAGGGCAGCAAGCCTGTGAGGGTGCTGTGAGCCTCCTTATGGAAGCATTCCAGAAAAGTTCCTTCTGCATGATGTGTTTTCAGTGCAATGTAACACTCTATTGGAGACTGTTTTTGTGTGTGTGTGTCCCTTGCATCAAATAGCTTGTGCTATTTGATGCCCTCCTTAGTGCTGCCCTCCTCGTCTCTGCCTAGTGCTCCAGGGCCTCTCGAGTCACATACTCTGTCCTAGACTCAGCCTATATTCAATCATTTTTCCAGGCTGACTGACTCCAAAATCCATTTTGGATGGCTTCCCTGCTTCTAAAACCGCGTTGCAGATCAAGGGCCCATTTCTACATTTATCCTGTCCCAGTTATTCTTACTAAAGAAGCTCAGGTTTGGGCTTCCATCCAACTGAATCTTTATTTGCCATGCAATCTTTGCTGCTTGGATCCAAACCCTGAAGCAGCGCGAGTTTCTGCCTGAGCATGTAAAGTTGCTCATCCTCCTGGGTTGTTGAGTTGTGTTTTGTGTTGTTGTAGCTATTTGTGTCTCGACCGGATAGGCAGCCGGAGATGCTGGAAGAGCAGGGCCCCTTTCTAACATGCCTGGATACTTTCAGGCATGTTAAAACAAGAATGGGCATGTTTAGTCAATTGTGTTTTGGAATGCGTTTGGCAGAAACCATGATGCAGCTGTAGAGCTTCTGTCTACTGCTGCACAGAACAGAGCTGGGTCACAGAATGAATGGCAGAGGGGAGGGTCTTCTGGTAAGTCAGGCTCCCAAATGAGGTTGTGCTTTGCCTTCTGTTGACTGTCACCTGTGGTTTGTTTCTCTTGCTCTCCCAGGTTTAATAGACTACAATTTCCACTGCTTCCGCAAGGCCATCCACGAGGTCTTTGAAGTGGGCATTTCCTCCCACCGATCCTGCAACCATCAAGCAAACATCCCTGGTCTAAAAGCAGTGACTCATAACGGCACTCCTAGAAATGTCGTCTAGCGGAGGGGACCCAAGGCGGGTGGCCAAGTGTTCCCTGCTCCGTGTCCGTGTGTTGGGGATGGACAGCACAGAGAACTGGCTCCATACATTCCTGTGTGTGCATTCTGGAAGAGACGGGACTTTGCCTTGTGGAGCTGCAGTCGTGGCAGGCGTGGCACAACTGAAATGGCCTGGAAGTGGGGCTGCTTCCTCCCCCGCTTCGACATCTCCCTTGATACAAAACAGGGCATGGATGATTCTGGAACTGAGCTGATTTGACACTCGGCATTCCTTGTGTTTTTTTAAACATGCGTAGTGTTAGTGCATTTGCGTTTCAAAGAAATTGGCGTTCGTAAACTCAAACATGACAGCTTGCAGTTTAGTTTAGCACAATTTCAAACATTCCATCCTTTGAGTTTTATCATATCATATTGCGGTTAACACCTTAAAAAAAATTCCATCTTCTGTGAAATGAATGTGATGCCAAGTGGTGCCATTTCCCTCTGCAGACCCACTGAGTGCAAAGCTCTCTTTTTGTTGGAGAACAGGATAAAAGGCAAGAATTGGCAACCTTAACTTCGTCGCTCAAAACTGGTTTAGAATATGCTCGTCTTGCATTCTCAAGCTTGTTGGCAGGCCACTTAACAATTTGCTGCAGCAGTTCCTGTACTTGTCCTTGAAGATGCTTTTTGTAGTAAACGATTCAAATTCTGCCCAGTTGTGGCTAATGTGTTTGGATTTAAGTGCGTTTTCCATTTTTTGAAGCTATGCTTCAATTGCATAACAGGTTAGTTTTTGTAAAATATGGTGTGCAACTGAACTCTGGTTGCTAGAAGTCTCTGTAGCTGCTCACCAGGCAAGGAAGTGCCTTTACCTCAAGGTCAGGAAGATAGAAAGGCCTCCCTGAACTCCATATTCTGCACATATTCCATTGGATGGAAGCTCCCTTCCAACTCATGTGTGGACTTCTCCTTGTGGCCTCGTGCACATCAGACAACGCTTGTGTATTCCCAAGCCATGGAACCTTTTCTCTCCTCAGATGTCAATGTGGATGCGCCAAAGTTTGAACAGGGTGGCTGGTGTTTCCGGCAGCCGACTGTGTCCTTGCACTGTTCAGGAGGCGGGTGGCTCTTGTGGGATTCACTTCTCAGTAGTCCGCATTAATAAAATGCATTTTATCTTGACAGCTGTTTTCTCAGTTAAGTGCATGTGTGAATTGTTGGTTTTGATGTCCATGCATGGACAGGGCATTGCAGGTCCATACGCTATTCCTGATGAATTAATCGGGTAGTTGTAGCTGCCGATGGGTGCCCTGCAGAAGCTATGCCTTCTGCTTTGCAACAGTTGCAAGTGTAAAGGTAAAGGGACCCCTGACCATTAGGTCCAGTCGCGAACGACTCTGGGGTTGCGGCGCTCATCTCACGTTACTGGCTGAGGGAGCCGGCATACAGCTTCCAGGTCATGTAGCCAGCATGAGTAAGCCACTTCTGGCAAACCAGAGCAGTGCACGGAAATGCCGTTTACCTTCCCGCTAGAACGGGACCTATTTATCTACTTGCACTTTTGACGTGCTTTTGAACTGCTGGGTGGGCAGGAGCTGGGACCGAGCAATGGGAGCTCACCCCGTCGTGGGGATTTGAACCACCAACCTTCTGATTGGCAAGCCCTAGGCTCTCTGGTTTAACCCATAGTGCCACCCGTGTCCCTTGTTGCAGGTGTGCTCCATGCCAAAAAACGGTGGCAGTCGGTTGTTCCCCCATTAATACTGTGTCACTTCAACCACACTCTGGATGTTTTGAAATTTGAACTCTATAGAGAGTACAGTGATTTTCTGAACAGTGTTTTGGCACTTTCAGAGCTTGGAAGTCTTTCCTCAAAGAACTCAGCGGAAAGGCAGGAGGTGTGGTGCTGATCAGGAGAAAGTGAATTTAGAGGCCTTGAGCAGCTGCACAAAGGTCTTTGCTTGCTCAGACCCAGGTCTGTCTGCTACACTTCTGAAGTGTAAGCTATCCCCTGAGCTTTGCCTCCAGTAGGATTAATAGCACTCTCCTTCATGATCCTTCCCGAGAAAACCCCCAGTAAGCTGGCAACAAGTGAATTAGGTGGCAAGGAAGAAAGGACTGCTCTGCCCTAAGCCCACCACACAGATGGCTGATTGTGTGGTTCACATGATAGGTTTATCTCCATAGCACACTATTTTATACAGATGCGTTTAAAGCCAAGCAAGTTTTTGTTGTTGTTGTTAATGAATAGAAATCACTTAAACACTTAAGCATTTCTACAAGCTCTGTTTTCCTAAAGATTCTCTGGATCACATCACATTAGACTAGCCTCTAATTTGTATGCACTTTTCCACAAAGGAAAATGTGCTCAAAGCAGCTTGTGGTACACAAAATGTAAAAACTAGATTTTTGAGGACTGACCTAAGTGGAATTAGATGAATTCATTGTACTGAAATAGCTAATAGCCATGGTATCTTACTGGAACTGCCATATACTGCAGTGATAGCCCTTGGATGAAGAGCAGTATAGATATATTGTGAAGAGCTGTTTGACAGTGGAACTGACTCCCTTGGAAGGTGGTGGATTCTCCTTCCTTGGAGGGTTTTAAGCAGAGGTTGGATGTCCATCCGTCAGGGATTACTGAGCAGGGATTCCTGCATTGCAGGGGATTGGACTAGATGACCCTTGGAATCTCTTCCAACTCTACAATTCTGTGATGGATATATGCCCTCAAGTCCCAGGTACTTGGGCTGGACAGGAAATTGTTGTCCATCCCGGCTTGTGAGCTTTCCAGTTACCCCAAGCAGGGACCTTGATGGTACACATCTGTTCTGTAGGTGGGCCTCCAACTCAAGCGGTCCCTACCGCTTCCATGCTTGCAGGAGGGGAAGAGCACCTGTCTCTCCTGCAAGCACCTGACACCTTCCTTGTACTACACAGTGTAAGGGAAGGACATCATTTTGGCAAGCAGAAGAATCCACTTCCTGTGGAAGAGCACAACCTTGTTACTGGATGCTTCTTGCCCACCACCTTTCTCTGGGAACAGGGATGATGGATGGGAAGCGTTCTGCCAAAAGTCTGCAACCTCTCTGAGTGAGCTGGACCAGCATTATTGCAGGCCTTAGAGGCTGACCTTTGGGCGAACTTAGGCAGCTTAGCAAAAAGAGACTTGGCCACCTGTCGGACAGGTGTGTGCAGGGTGGGTTTGGGTCCCAGAGACTCTGGTAATATAGGGCTGGAAGGTAAGCATGTTGGGAAATGGATTTCCCCATTCAAGGAAACGATGTAGGGTTTGCTGCAAAGTCGTTGTGGGAAGAGGCATGCTTGTGGCATGCCATGATTAGGAAGAACTCTGGGAAGCTGGCATAGCACAGCAAGCATATACTTCTCTCTCCCCCTGACTTGCCACCTTTAAGATTGGCTGCTGTCTTAAACACTTCATGGGTAATGGGAAGACTTCCCCAACTCATTTCCCCTTTGCCAAGAGTTTAGCATCATGCTTACTCGGAATCCACACAGCACGGTAGCTAGCCTGTTGCGTTGGTACAGTTTCTTATCAAGTTTGTTCTGTTTTGTCCGATTCAGTTTGTGGGGTTGTTTCTGGAGAAAGGAAGGGTGAGGCAGTCCTCACAGTCGCAGTCCAAAATGTCTGACAGGCACCAAGTTGGGGGTGGCTGTTCTATGAAAACCTGATACCAAGGAGAATAATAATTCTCTCCGCCTCTGACCATTGGTCAGGCTTGTGGGGGGGATGATGGGAGTTGTAGTCCAAAATGTCTGGTGGTGTCTCTTAAACCTCCCATTTCTTGAGGTCAATGGCTTGTTCCTCATCTTTAGGCGGGGTGGGGTGGAGAGAATGAAGCAGAGAATGCGCAGCTATCATTGGCCAGTAAGTTACAGCATCTAAACGAAAAGAAACTGCCCACCTGATTTTGTATGTGTTGCCCTCTGGGCAACAAAATCAATACCATATATGCTTCTTTTCAAGCCATGTGGCATTTCATGGGAACATTAAGGTAAAATCCTCAATTATTGAGTTAACAAACATAAAAATGAAAGTTTAGTGTTCCGTAAGATAAAATATACACTACAGAAAAATAGTAAGACTTCAGCTTATAGTATGGTTTATATGAGTTTTTATTGCTGTTTATAATTTTGATATAATTTTATGATAATAGTGGTATTCAAATATTTTAATAAATAGATAAATGCACTCACCATATGCAGACACTCCATAGAAACTCAGGCATATCTCTCCCCCCCCCCATATCCTTCACATATACACAACTACACAGGTTCATCTCGTCTTCTCTCACACCACATTTTCTTTCTTTTTCTTTTTTGTACACACAGCACAGATGTGTGGGTCTCTGCCCAAGTGCATCTCTTCTCCCCCACCCTCATATACATCTACATTTCTCTCACATGCAGAGACAGATCTCTCTGTGTGTGTCTCACACAAACCACCCATACAAACATGCCACTCCCAGTCACTCAAGTGTCAGTCAATCAATGGCTTGGATTCCACTTCAGCAAAGAGTTGGACAAGAGTGGTGCTTCTGCAGCACCAGCTGAGACTTGATAGAGCCCCCTTGGGTCTCTGGGCTGCAGAGTGGTCTGGCGAGGTTGGCACAAGGCAAAGTTTCCAAAGCAGAGGTTGCTCTGGGGCTCGCCCCAAGAATCGACTCCTTTCCCAATAACTTTTCAGGCAGTTGGTTAGATCTAGCACTTGGGCCCCACACTTCCAATGCGACCTTTCTAGTCACCCAAGCCTTTCAAACTGTGTTTTGTGTGTTAATTGGTGGTTTTATTTTATATCATATTTTTTGTTTCTTTTTGTAAGCATCTCTGAGAAAATCTCCTATGGGTTGGCTCTGGCTATAGCTCAGTGAGCAGAGCATGAGACTCTTAATTCTCAAGGTTGTGGGTTCAAGCCCCACATTGGACAAAAGATTCCTGCATTTCAGGGGGTTGGACTAGATGACACTTGGGGTCCCTTCCAACTCTACAATTCTATGATTCTTCTGTATGCAGTACTGTAAATAAATGTGACCAGCTTAGTCCGGTATATTTTGGAAACCACCTAAATCTGGGTGGCTGCCAGGGCGAGGAAGAAATCTTGTTTCTGCCATTCACCCACAAGGTGGCAATGCTGCCCCGTGTATGTGTCTTGAGCTGACAGGCTCATTCCAAGGCAGAAAGGAGATTTTCCTTGCCGATAGTATATCCTGGCCGTCCTTTGCTCAGCTGCTGATGAGCAAAGCCTTGATTGGAGGGCTACACCAGAGGCTGCTCTGCTTGCTGCGCTGGGAGAGGTGCTTGCCTGCCCCTTCACTTTCGGCACCTGTTCCGGGGAGCCCTTCTGACTTGCGTATGGGACTCCTGTGGGCCTGGCAACATCCCACGTAGGGTGGGTTCCCATTTGCGTCAGACCTGACTCGCTCCGGTGGTATAAAAAGGCCGAGGGATAGCTGGAAAGGGTTCCACGACAGGCCAGGAATGGGTAACAAAACCAAGTGATGGATGTGAGTGGCTCTTTTGTCTAGTTGGTGAGAAGTGTTAGGTTTCATCTTTTCTGGAAGCCCAAGCAGACATGGGGTTTTCCTTCAGAACAAAAGTGCTCAGGACTGGCTAGGGTGGTTCTGCAGGCAGAGAGTGTCCAGAGCTTTCACCCTCCCACCATCCTAGAAATTGCCCAAGGGGTTGCCCACATGTCAACAAGGCTTTCTTTTAACTGCACTCGGCAGAAATCTTCTAGGGTCAGTTTAGCCCAGGCAAATGGTTCATATTTTACGTACATTGTTGGCGTCGGCTAAGTAAGATATATGCTGGTGGCTGAGGCAAAGGGCGGCTTTGCAAAGTTACATGGTCCCTTCACTGGTGGGAGATTATTTAGGTAGCAAAGCCCAAGGATGCCATGGCAGCAGGACTAGTTTGGCACTTGGCCTGAATTCTCCAGTGTTTTGCTCTCTACCGTAGTGTTGGGGGCTCTTGGGGTCCCTCCACAATAAAATATACTGCAGGAGCCCTTTGGGCTTCTTGACCTCCCTTAATCATTGAGGCAGACTGTGGGTGGCCTGGGTGTGTCACTGGAGTGATTCTCTAGCTGCTCCCTGCTTCCTTCTGGCCACTGCTCATGACTCTCCCTCTGAGCATCCTTGACCTTGGCTCTTGTTTTGCAGGAGAGGTGCTTGGCTTGCCTCTTCTACTTGGAAGGCATTTGAGCAGCAAGACTCGTTGCCACGTTTGAAATGTGTGGGTCTTCCCAGAGTCAGGAAAAGATCACAAGCTGTTGAAAATATTGCTTTTGGGAGTGTGTTTATTTTTAAACACCTCCTGTTTTGATTGCCTCCTGCTGGGTGTTTCTCTTGCTTAGGGTGCCGCTCTTCCAAACTTTAGGTGGGATTGTGTGACTGTCTGCTTCAGTCCTTCTCTGTCGCCTTGCAGTTTGGCTGCAAATCCAAGCCCAGCCGGATGGTAGCTTTCTGGGATGTCTCTGCATGCTGAGTTGGTTTTGCCCATTGGCCTCTGTCGTGGTGCCAACAGTTTAGTTGAGATGTACTTTTTAAAAACACCCCTGTTTCATCATTTCACAGAAGGAGCGATCGATAATTCTCAAGTTAACAGTTCTGTTTAAAGCTCTGCCCCTTCTGTGCAATGAAAGCAGGCAACTTCCCTTGGCTCAAAACGGCTGTGATGTTAATGCCCTGGTTTTGTGTCAGTTGAGGGCAAATTACCCTTCCATTTCTCGCCATGAGTCATCCTGTCATTACGTGTTAGGCACTTACTGTACCTCCACTACAATGCAATTTAGATCCAATAAAAATTGTGACAGAGTTTTTATCCACTTCATTAAGCTACTAATTTCTTGTAAAAATGTACATTAATCTTTTTTTATAGCTTCATGCAGAGTGGCACATTTCAAGTCCATAACATTGATTAGGTCCTGCCTCGGAATAATTTTCATGGTGCTTTAAAAAATGTAAATGAAGTTGCTATAATTTAATTTTCCAATATTGTTATGACAGTATTGATCTTGGAGAGGAAATATCGGTTCCATTAAAAAGCCAAACAAATGAATTATTGCTAAATATGTTTAGAAATGCAGACTGCTGGAAGGGGCTTCCTTAGGGTTTATTACAGTTATGGTGGGCCATCTCTGTAGAGCATGTGCCATCAGTGGTCGGGCACCTTCTGAAGCTGACTGCTGCTGCTGCTGCTGTTGCTTTAACTCCAAGTTGTTTTAAGTGTGCTAAGTTATAAATCCAGGCGAGAGCAAACTGGATTTCTGCCTCGCCCTCTGCTTCCTGCAGCTAGTTCTGGGGTTCGGGTAGGGCATCAGGCTAGCTGTAGCCAAGGCAGGCTGGGAATCCAAAGGAGGGGCCTGATCCTGCTTGCGCCATAGAGATTTTACATGGTTCCACCTTAGGACGGCGAAACCAAGGACTGCCTCAGCAGCAAAACCAATTAAATGAAATGTGTGGTGACTGTCAGATTTCCATTAACCCGCATGCTGGAGCTTCATCCCTCTTGCTCGCTGGGTGTCTCTGCTCGCTTGCGCTGCTGCTGCTTCCCTTCCCTTGACACCCCTGCCTCCACCCCGTGCAAATGGTCCAGAGGACCCAAGCGATGGCGCCACTGAACAGCGAATGAGGACAAGGGGGGTGGATCCACTTGCCTAAGGAGAATGCCAAAGAACCATGGACCTGCCCTTCTCGTCGATAGGTTCTTCATCTGTTCTCCAAATCTGGGCAGCCTGATTTGTATACACTTTAAATTGTTTGCCGATTGTGCAAATATTACTGTAGACTGTGTGCTTTTTGAGGTTTTTAAACAGTCAATACTGCACTTCGCCTGCCTGCAGGACCATGGAGCAGGTGCCTCTTTTTAATGCAGCTGAGGGAAGAAGGCTGATGTTTGCTGTGACCCTGAGGGGTGTTCTGTGTCTTGGGCTGGAAATCCAAACCAGCCATGGACAGAAACCAGGGGGAAACGGCTCTCTCTTTTTAAAAGCATTGCTTAACACTCCTGAGATTAAAATTACAAACAGGGGGCGAGGGGTGGGGGAGCCCGTGAAGGTGATTCCAACAGTGGGAGAGGGGTGGTTGAATGCTTTCCCTTTGGGTTGCTTTTTGTGGTTAAAATGGTACCCCCACTCACAAGACTCTCCTTAATTTATTTTCCTGGAGGGGTGTGGAAAAAAGTGATGATTTGTCCCTTCTAGCACTCCTCTCGTGATCACCTTTACATCTCCCTGCCCCCCCACCCCCTGTGCCCCTCCTGCCTCCCACCATCCTGGATCACAGAGGATGGACTGTGCCTTCCTCCAGGCTTGTCATGCATGATTCTCTGTCCCACCCTCAGACAACCAGGACTTACTTGGCAGGGCTGATGAGGGAAGCTACAGAAACACACACACAGAGAGAGAGAATATGATGGGCTTTGCCTTGAGTGACAGGGCGTTTTAAAAGTAAATGAGCCCCTAAGTTAGAAAGAGCATGGACCCTTGTCTCCTCTCTTGTTTCTGGATCGGCAGGGGCCACTGCCCAGTTGCAGCTGCATTAACATCCTGGGAGATTCCCTTGTTCCTTACTGGCAGCGGCTGCCACCACAGAGAAAGCCCCAAGCAAGAGATGCCTTTTTAACCCAAGGGGAGAGACAGATGCTGCCTTGAGGCCTCCTGTGTGCAGAGAAGATATGGTGTGGCAGCCACTTGACCTCATGGCTCAGTCCTTAGGAAGCAGCAGCGGCGGCTTGGAGCAAATGGGCATGACTCATGAGAGAGCACAGCAGTTTGTTTTAGGACTTAATTTGCTCATAAGCCTGCTCACCCCTGGTTGAGGCGAAACCTGAGCTCCTCAAGGATCTCCAGCGTAGGTGAAATGGTAGCAAAATGACAGCAGGGCAAAAACTCTTGGCATTTTCTTGGCTCCAGGAAGGACCATTGCAGCTCAGTGGCAGAGAGCCTGCTTTGCATGCAAAAGGGCTCAGGTGCCTCTAGGTAGGGCTGAAACATTGGAGAGCTGCCGCTGTGGCCGCCACCAGTCAATGCAGACAGTACCAATTAGTCTCATTCAGTATAAGGCAACTTCTGCATTCCTAGCATTGCATAGACAGTGATAGGGAGTCGTTGGTTATTTGCCAGGAAAAAGAACTTAGCAAAACATGACTGCAGTATGCAGCAGTGTGTAACAGTCAAAAAACAACCACATTTATAATAAATACATGGAATTTGAGTGTTATAATAAATACAACACCCTTCAACAACGCTTCTGGGACAGTTTCCAAGAACTTTGATAACATTTTGCTTTGATTTTTTTTTTAAAAAAAGCTACATCATGCTGCATTAAAAAGCATGAGACAAACTTTTTTGTCTGATGCTGAAAATACAATGTTGGTGCCAGGTGGGCCTCTTTAGGAAGGGAATTTCACAAATGGGAAGATTCTGGCCAACACTGCCTTCCTTCCTGATCTCTGATGGCTGGAGCACTTGGAGGGAGGTCCTCTGGAGATCACCCCACTTTACAGGCAGGTTGGTTGGGGTGGGAACAGGTGTTCCTTCAGGTAAATAATCAGCGACACAAACCAGCCATTCCCCCTTGTTGGGTGAGCAGAATCGCTCTAGTGAATTGCATTTGCCATTTCACCTTCCATTAATTCAGTCTGGAGAGGTCCTTCTGGAGCGCCTCACTACTATTATTATTATTGTTTTATTTTAACAACCCTGAGCAATTCAGTATCATCAGCAATCTTGACCACCTCACTGCTCACCCCCTGCTCTAGGTCATTGACAAACAACTTTAAAAGCATGAGTCCCAATACCAATACTTGGAGGACTGTCAATTTATTCTTGCGTTCTGTTTCCTGTTTCTTAATCAGTAACTGACCCATAAAATGACTTATCCTCTTTTCCTATGCAGGAAGGATTTTTGTTAGCAGGGGTGGGGTGGGGGCAGGACTGACATGATTGGTCAGTTAGTTAAGTATTTCTATTGTTTTATTTGATGGGGGGCAGCTGCTTGTTTTGTTCAGGTGGCCCTCTAGGGGTCAGTATCCTCCGTGTGCCGAAGAGCATCACTCAAAAGCCCAGAGAGCACCACGTCCTCATTTTATCAAGCCCAGAAGACCAGGTAATGGGAGAAGCACTTGAGTCAGGAGGCTTCCTTCTTAATCTTGTCTCTCTCAAGCTTCTATTTCCCTCATGTTTCTCTCTCTGCATGTCCTTCAGCATCTTCTCCATCTGCCCTCATTTTCCCCTCCCAAAAAAACCCTTTCGGAGCTGAGGGTTTGGAGCTGCAACAATAACCACCATCATCCTCACCTGCTCTTCTGCTCTTGGACTTACAAGAAATGCATCCAAGAACAACCAAACCGCATCACATTAAATCAGTAGTCAGAAGCCCCTGGGATATGAAGCGTTAACCACTGGGAGCCTTGAGACAGACAGCAGCTGAAAGAAACAGCACCCAAGCCCCCACTTCACTAGGGTGGTTCTCAGTCCACAAGAGGACGTGTCGGAGGAAAGGGTGGCATAAAAATATAGCAGGCTGGCATTTGGAAATGGAACTGTTTCCCCATGAGGACTAGGGACTTGTCCCCAGGGAGTGCTTGCAAAGTGTAGCCTGGCTTGTGCTGATCCACCAAAGGCACTATGAAGAAATGCCTGGCACATCCTTGCCTTTCAGCGCAGCCTGTTGTACTTGAACACCTGTGTGCCACCATGCCTTCCTTTTGCCTGGAGGCTGAAGGCTGGATTCTTTTCATTTTTTCATCACGGGGCCTCAGTGGAGGGAGCAACCACAGTGGTGGTGATGTGGTGGGGCACCTGCCCTGGTGGCGTGACTAAATATCCTACTTCGGATGCTCAATGGGAGGGTGGTGTTCCAGAAAAGCAAATGGTCACATGGGAGGCTGCCATCTCTGTGAGCAGCTCCTAGGAGCAGGAGTAGCAGCACGGCCTCCTCCTCTGCCATCGCAGTGCTGTGTGACTCATGAGGAACGCTCTTTGGATTAAAAAGCAGGAGGGGCATGGCATTGGGACCTCTGATGCAGGCTGAGAGCTCACTAGGTGCCTAATCGGCCAGCCATGGCTGGAGCGACTGTAGCAGGCATCTACTTCCTCCTGGGCAGGATGATGGAACAATGTTGAGGATTGGCTTTACCACATCCATGGTTCATTTCTCTGAGTGACATTTCCCTCTTCCAAGGGTGGGATTGAGAGCATGCCTAGCTCCCATCCACTGAGAGGTGGAGGAGGTGGAGGAGGTGGAGGAGGAGGAGGAGGAGTAGAAGAAGAAGAAGTAGAAGAAGAAGAAGAAGAAGAAGTAGAAGAAGAAGAAGAAGAAGAAGAAGAAGAAGAAGAAGGGAAGAGTTTGGATTTGATATCCCGCTTTTTTACTACCCAAAGGAGTCTCAAAGCAGCTAACATTCTCCTTTCCCTTCCTCCCCCACAACAAACACTCTGTGAGGTGAGTGGGGCTGAGAGACTTCAGAGAAGTGTGACTAGCCCAAGGTCACCCAGCAGCTGCATGTGGAGGAGGGGAGACGCGAACCCAGTTCCCCAGATTACGAGTCTACCGCTCTTAACCACTACACCACACTGCCTCTCCTTCTTTGCAGCTGGAATCCCCTATCTGGTGCGTTGAAGTGGGAGTTGCAAACAGCAAAAGTGGCTCTGTGAGGAATTGCTGCCTTCTCAGATTTGGCCACCTTGTTCCATCCAGAGCTTATTTATGGAATTTTGAATGTACCTTTGGAGGCCCCAGGCACTCAGGGGAATCTAAAGTGAAGATCATATCACAACAAAAACAGCTGTAAGACACATTTCAGCCCTGTTGGCAAATGAAGAGAGGGAGAGGCACAAGCGTTTGCACACAGAACTGTTTTCATTTGAAGGCAGAAACAGCAGATGCCAAAGTTTAGTTTAGTAGATTAATTTACCACTTCACACAACAGTGCTATTTTTCTAGAAAAACAGGTGCCGAAGCTCACCATGAAGTTCTTCCTTGTTCTCTTAGAATGGCAATGGCGCCCACCCGAGAGATGCCAGAGCTGAGCTGCTGTGTGAGCTCTGGCTGGGGGGCAAAAAACACCTGGTTGTGGTTGTCCCTTCAGATTCTCTAAATAGACTGGTTCCATCCTCTGTTTATTGTGGGAGGCACCCATGCTCAAGCGCAGTAGAGAAATGCTTACAAACCTAGGCTTCAATTGTCTTTTTAAGCACGTGAAGACGGCCGAGCGATAGAATTCCTCTGCATGCTAAAATGGCAAATTGGTGCTTGTATAGTTGATGAAGAAATCCCAGAGAGATACATCTGGCAAAGGTAAATTCCATTCCTTCACGTTGGCCAAGTTTCCTTCCTCTCGCTGCTCAAACTTTTCAGTGAGCCATCACGCTTCATTTCACGCTGCCAGATAATCCCTTTCGCTCTGAGTTCTGGGGTTACGGCATGCGCACAGTCTTTTTGGGAGTCATCACCGATGACATTGATGTGTCCGGGCAGCTGATGTAATGAAGAAGTATTGCGTTTTCCACTGTGTTGAACCCAGAGGTTCAAGTGTCTTAATGCAATTGAATTGATTGCAATATTTCATAAAAGTTTCTCCAGCAAAAATATACGGCTAGGGATTCTATTCGCCAAAGGCTATTAAAAACACAACAGCCTGGCTCTTGCTGGAATGACGCAGGATGTCAAGCGCTGAACGGAGGCAGCGCTGGAGAGAGGCTGTCTTCTTCTTGCTCATGCACTGCCCAGGTTTCCCTCCCTCATAGAAAAGCTCCCTTGCAGTTGCAACTCCTCCTTGGGCTTAAGTGTGAAAGCTGAAGGTATGAGTTGTGGAGGACATTGTAAGCTTGCCTTTTCTTCATCTGCTCATCCTCTCTCTCTTTCACTAAAGGCCAGGCAAGTCTGCCAATGGTGACGGCTGTCAAGGAGCAAAGGTTATACAACAAAGCAATGCCCCTTTCAACAAGCATCAATGCAGCCTCCTGCACTGATCATGGTCACTGTCAATCATGCGGCCCCATGAAATCGCCTTTCCTACACACCCAAACCTACATACTCCACCGTGGCGCGTTGAGCAGGCATCTAGGAGAAGGCAAAATGTTCCTTTGGGCTCTCTGGCCAGCAACAACATTGATGATATCAGGTATGCAAAGCCACTTCTTAACCTCTGTAAGCTCCTGGCAGCTCCGCCCATGGACCCTGCAGTGTGGACAGTTGCCAGCCCCCCCCCCCATGACCCACAAATATTATTGAAAAGCATTGAAAGTACTCATTATCTGAGGTTCTGCCCTCCTAGCAATGTCCTATTCACGAGGTGTTTTTACCCATGATTTCCCAAAAGAAGTTCAACAACTTTAGCTGCCCCCCTCCACCTTTTCCAGATGAGAATGGTACCTGAGAGGCAGCTGTTTGTTCTTTCTCTTTTTCCATTGCAAGTCACTTTGAGATACTGTCATATTAAAAAAAATGGCAAATGACTAAATAGTAGGGAGAGCAGCCCTACAACCTCTTCCAATTTGGCCTTGAGCTTGAATGCAATCCAGGGACTTGGCGCGGGCCAGCCTTCTTGATCTCCTACGCAAGCTATAAGGCAGAGGAGTGATTGGCGGGGTCTCCTTCTTCCTGCATCCTTCTGCCAGGTTCTGTCGCATCCTCGTCCATCAAGCTGCTTTCACAGACACAGGAGCCAAGCAGAGGACAGGACCTGTTGAATCCATCCTGGTCAGTCCTAGCCTTGCTGATGACCTCCTCAGCTACAGTGTGCATGGCATTGCATGAGAGAACCTTCTTTCCTCTGGACCTTTTGGGGAGCTGCCCAGTTGTGCACGGAGAACCCAAGCCTGTGTGCTTGCCAACAGCCGTCTTACGTGTTCACCAGGAGAGAGTAATGAGAATTTGCCACCACCTCTTGAGAACCTGCATTGAGTCAGACCATTGCTTCATCTAGTTCAGCGTGCTGGCAGTGGCTCTCCAGTATCCCAGTGTCTTTTCCATGCAGATACATTTTTTTCCATGCAAAGCACCAGCTCCCAATGGAGCTAGAACCCTCCTTCTTCCAGGACCCTGGGCTGAGCCCCTCTCCCACACTAGGGATACGCACTGCCTGGTACCCACATTTGGAAAGTCAACCACTGGGTTAAGTAATACGCCCAGAAATACATCCATGTGGGGGTGCAAAACATCTCCTTTTTGCAGGGCATATTTGCTTGCATTGTTTTCACCACCCCAACAGTGTTGCTCTCTGATATGGGTGCTGTGGGGGTTGTGATGGGGTTATATAGTGGCCACATGTTAGAATAGGTTCCAGGGTTAATCATTATCCTGTTCCCCACCAGAGCTGTGGGAGCAGAACTGGAGGTCAGGCCAGGGCTGGATTAACACCCTTAGGGGCTCTAAGCACTTAAAAGATTTTGGTGCCCTCATACATATCTAATTCAAAATGTAAACAATAATAAACTACAAATTAAAATTTTAGTTTTTGAAACGAAACAAAGCCTACAGTAAGATGGAAAATAATGTTTATTTTTGTATACTTTATATTTGAAAAAAAAATCTCCTACTTTTTCTAACTGCAAAGTCTTTGATCAGATCCTCAAAACTAATCTTACATAACGCATCTGCTTCTGTGCTTAGCAGACATAAGGCATACAGCCTGTCTTCTTGCACAGCTGTTCGGTTGGGATTTTTCATATACTGCAACTGAGAAAATTAATGCTCATCTGAGCAACTTGTGACCATTAATGTTGAAAATCTGGCAATGGAAAATTTCTGCCGTGCCCGCTTTCCCTTGATGCCCTAAGCCCGGCTTCCTCAAACTCGGCCCTCCAGATGTTTTTGGCCTACAACTCCCATGATCCCTAGCTAGCAGGACTAGTGGTCAGGGATGACGGGAATTGTAGTCTCAAAACATCTGGCAGGCCGAGGTTGAGGAAGCCTGCCCTAAGCACATGCTTACTTTGCTTAATGATTAATCCAGCCCTGAGTCAGGCAGAGTTGCCTAGTGGGTCCTCTATTGACTTCAATAGGAGGGCTTTCACTTACACCACTTGGTAATGTGATTTGCATGAGCAGAGTTATGCTGGCATTGCCAAGATGCAGACATAACCATGTGCCAATATCCCCATGGCCTTTCTTCAGAATCAAGAATCAAGTACTCAGGAATGAGTGTGTAGAGATGCTTCTAAATAATTACATTAGCTAGGATATTTGCAAATTGTCCATTTCCTCTCACTAAGGCCCAGTGGCGGAGCTTCATGCTCTGGCACCGGGGGTGGGAAGCAGGCCCCCAGCATCCAATGTGTGGGCCCTGGTGCACCCAAAGGATTCTGGGACTGGGAACTCTTTAAGTGACACATTTGATCTTGGTGCCTCCCAGCTGGCCTCTGTTACTGGAGCTCCTCTCTGGGGCCAGGGGACCTCCCTCTTTCAAGAGAAAAGCTCTTTCCTTTCGCCTTGTGCTTGGATGGACCTGAACTGGACGAAGAAGGAGAAACCATAACTGTTTTGGAAACAGGAACTGGGCAGATATGGAAGGAGGAGGTGGAGACGGCCATGGATGCTGCCCCCAGCACCTCAGTGACAGGGGTGAGAAATGTTGCCACCGCCTGGAAACAGCCCTGCGAGGAAGCTTTTCTCTCTGAGTGGCTGTCATGTCTGTTTCCTTGGGCAACATAAGATGGTCAGGAGCTGCCACAGACCATGGACTGATGTTGCTTTTTGACTAGAGAGTGCCTAGTCCTCCTTTTATTGATCGATGTTTGTATTTCACCTCAGGACTTCTTCCTCAAGATGGTCGAGGTTGGCTGTGTGTCAGTGCATCTCCGCTCGCTGTTGCCAACAGGCAGCCCCCACCCTGCCATGCCTCTCTCTTGCCAAATGCTTCCGGAGCCCAGCAGTGACTGACCGCCGCCGCTTTTGATCACCGGAGAGGACAGAGCCTCCTACTCCTCCATCGCCTCTCAAGCCAGCCTCCTCCCCGCAACATCCTGTGGCGAAGGCAAACTTTAGTCTGCTGCGCATGGAGTTGCAGGGGCTGACCCTGCCAAGCGCTGAGCGTGTGACATGGAATGAAAGGTTGCGCTGCCTCCCTGAAAGGCGGTGGAGCAGATCAAATCACAGAGGATCAGGCAGAAAGATGTTGCCTTGCTCTGAGTGACAGAAGTTAATAATTAGTGACAATGATTGACAGATACACTCCATCTGCTGCTCTGATGCCTGGAAGCATTTCTCCCACGACTGTCTGTGGGCACAATGAAATCCTGTGGGAGAGGAAGATGGCCCATGATTGACAGCTGCCTCGGAGAGAGACGGGCCGCTGACAGCGCATTCACTGTCAGGAAAAGCACTGAAGTCTCCGGGTGTTTCATGGAAATCTGGCTGGCTGTATACATTTATTCCATTTCATTTATCATGTCAGGAATGGGTTTAAATATATTACTGGGTAGCCTGTATTTTAACTGCAGGCTTTTTCGCATGCTAAATTAGGCACATTCATATCCTAACGGGGTGGCTGCCTCGCCACTTTCTGGCCACAGACAGGGCAGAAGATGTCAGCCCACCTGGACTCGGCTAATTAGTCCTTCTCTCAGGAGAGGCCAAACCCAACGCAACTGGCCCTGTGAACTGCCATCCTGAAGGGCACCCTACAGATCGAGTCCCTTGGCACGACACACACACACACACACACACACACACACACACACACACAGCAGCCTCCTGAGCAGAGGCTGAAGGAGAAACATGGGGAGCATCTCCTTCCACTTGTGCAACTGAGCTTGGCCAGCCACACAGTCTGGCTTAAGCACTGGCTGAGCAGCTTTGCCTCCGTTGCTGACGCATAGCATCGTCCACACCGTTTTCTGTAACGAAAGATGCAGAACTGCAGACGGCAGAAGACGTCAAGTTGCCTATGGACCGACCCAAGGAGAGGAAAGCTATCTTAAACACATTCCTGCTTGTTAGTCAATTGCAAGATGAAAACGCCATTCTGGTGTTTTTTTTGTATTCTTTATATATAGTTACTATATTTAAAAAGCAAAAAATAAAAGCACTCGGTCTATTTTTGAATAGCTGCACAGCCTGACCCAGTTCAAGGTGCTCGCTTTGGTGTTTTAAGCCCTGAACGATTTTTGGTCCCAAATGGATTCTCAGTGAGGGTTGGTGTGTGTGAAGAAGCGCCTTGGTCTCCTGCCTCCCCTGCCCCCAATTTCTCTAAGCCAAGCTTTCCTGGATCTCCCTCCAGTTTCTACACATGCAAAAAGATCCCTGAGATAAGGGCCAAACTGGCTTTGACAAACTGAGCTGTCCTTGCAGCTTTGGTTCCCTCCTATCACTAAGGGGTCCAGGCTGGGTCTTACCAAGAAATACTTCCTTTAATTCAGATTGTGGTGCTGTGTCACATTAACTAAATTGTGTTCTAGACTACAGATAAACACAGACCCTCCAAGTTTCCCTATTTTCCAGGGATAGTCCAAGTTTCTGATTTGATCCCAGAATGTCCTGCTTTCGCTTAAGCCTTAGGACACCCCTATTTTCATCAGAGAAATGTTGGAGAGTGTGGAGTTATGCGACCCCCGAGCCAAGGAGTTAAGTAACTCTACAACCTTAAAAGACATCTGAAGGCAGTTTAGTGTAATGTTTGATTATGTTGGAAGCCACCCAGAGTGGCTGGGGCAATCCAGCCAGATGGGCGGGGTATTGTTGTTGTTGTTGTTGTTGTTGTTGTTGTTGTTGTTGTTGTTGAATAGGATGTCCCTATTTTCATTGGAGAAATGTTGGAGGGTATGTTTTACAGATGAGCATAGAGTGGGTCATTGAAGAATTCTGAGCTTAGGGGAAAGTGGTACCGGTAGGTTCCCAAACTGGTACCGACTGTGGCAGATGCAAGGCTGAGGGGCCAGGTTTCCCCACACCTTTGCAGCAGGTCCTGTTCCTGAGATTGCTTGGGGTTGCTTGGCCTTCCAGTGGTGACAAGGAGGCAAGATTTCATTGGCTCGAAGTCCAGTTTCAGTGTCATGCCCAGGACAGGAAAGGGAGAGAAGCTCACTGAGCGATTTCTTTGCATCGGCTGCACAAGCTCCTCCAGGATATGTAAATACGTTACCTTCCCCAATGTCATTCCAGAGGAAAGCCAGGCAGTCAATCTGCAGAGAAATAAAAAATGAAAACAAAACCCATCAGTGTCTGAATGCTTTAAAAATACGCAGGACTTTCTTGTACAGAACTGCGTAGATTCTTCCTGTCACAGATAATATCGCTTATCTCGTTCCTGATTTCTTTTCAGTTGCTGTTTTTTTTTTTTGTAAAAAAACTGTATTTTAATTACATTAAATTCAAGTGCAGATTTTCAGATGGCATTGAAACTTTTATCATCCTTTCTGAGTACTTGAGAGGAAAGTACAATGTATACTTCAAGATTTCATTGAATTGGTAACTTAAATTTTTGAAAAGACTGGTTCTTTAAATACTGAAATAATTACAGAATAGATTTAAGATTGGAATCTGGGTGCTACAAGGATCCAGGTGAAGAGGGGAAACAATATTTGTGAAAAGTCTTCCCTCCTCTTCCGCCTTGCACTGGGCTGCAGGCAAAACCCTACTGGGCCTCTGAAGGTGATGGGTGGGCACCAAATGTTGAACATGCATGGAAGTTGTCTAAACTACTTCTGCAATGTAGGGAAAAGGCTTGAGGTGTGTGATTTGGTAATGTTTAAAATTAGCTAGAAAACCCATGCTTGAAAATCTTCAATGAGGAATGTGAATGAGATATTTACTGTTTTGAACAAGCGAGATGCATGTACACATTTTAAGAAAGCTTTGGAGAACGGGATATCATTGACCACAGCAAAAGATCTGCAGTGGTTTTTATAATTACCAGGTTTCCTTTTCTCTCTTGGCAGGGCTTTAAATAACTCTAAAATCTGATAGCAGTCAGTGTTCTTCTTATGAAAGTCCTCGCTGAAAAAGGTTCGTCTGTGGATACAACCTGCAAAATAAAAGGATTTATGGGGCTGGGGATTATTTACTGCGATTAGTCACCACTGAGGAGATGTTATACGGGCCCTGAGGCTTTCCAGGTCCCACGAGGAAATCTGATGTGGCAGAAGGGGCAGTGCCAAATTCCAGAGGTAGCCAAGCCTGGCTCTCCTTGCAGCATAAAATACCCTTGTAGCCTCATCAAAAGGGAAAGGGAAGAAAAGGGGAAGACCTTCTTCTGTTGGAGGAGTCATTCCCTTGGGAAGTAGTCCATTGGGGCCCACATACGAGCACTGGTGGTCCTCTCCTCTTCCACTCGCCTGCTTTATCCTTGCCCAGCCTGTGCAATGCCAAAATTCAGTGCCCCCGCCTCTCTCTCTCTCTTTTTAAATTATATTTTATTCCTTTTTTCAACGACAATACAAACAAAACACAACAAAGATACACAACTTAACACAATAAACACAAAACAAAAAATAAAATAACTTCTTAACCTATCTTCTTTAACATTTTAGAAATTACTTCCCCTGATCTCCTCCTTCTGAATTTCTCTGCCTATCTACTTTGGCAGTCTCATTTTCACAGTCACATCTTATTATTTCTTTCTAACATCTATCTTATGAACTAATCTAGCTTCCATAAAGCATATGCTACCTTAAATAAAACAATATTTTTTTCAAATAATCTCTAAATTCTTCTTGCACTGTCTCCTCCTCTTGGTCACGTAGTCTCGCTGTCAGTTCTGCCAGTTCCATATAGTACAACATTTTCATTTGCCACTCTTCTACTGTAGACATCTCTTGAATCTTCCAATATTTGGCAATTAAAATTCTTGCTGCTGTTGCGGCATACAGAAAGAAAGTAGTGTCTTTTGGGGGGATTTCATCCCCTATAATTCCCAATAAAAATGCTTCTGGCTCTCATTCCTTTCTAAATTGTAGTTGTCAGTGCCCAGTGCAATGAACCCATCACACACCCCTAGATCTGCCTCTGTCCCTTCCCTCCTTCTGCTGAGTTCAACGCCCCTCGTCACCATCTCCCCTTCTCCCCAGCTCTCCCCACCTGGTTTATATTTGGCCATCTCTTGGGCATCAAATCCATCTCAACTGTGGGAATGTTTTGGGATGCAGGAGAGGATATATTGTTTAAGATATCCTATTCCAACTTGTGTTTACAAGTTCAACAATATCAGCAGAGTTAACATCCCCCTTTTAAACACACACAGCGGATAGCTTGCTCAGACTCGCTAGAGTCTCTACAATAATTCTGTCCTGGTATTTCCCCCCTTTTAATCCCTCTTAAAATAAGACACAACACAGTCTTCTATAAAAGCATAAAAAGAGTTTACTTACATAGATCATTCTGTTCACAAAAGGATCCCAGAAGGCAGACTTAAATTCAGTAAATGTTAAATGTACTCAGGAGACTGTCCCATAAGGGAAAAAACAGTTCATTTGTTCTCTCTTGGTTGGAAGCAAAAGAGCATCCTAGCAATGTCGCTTCTTTGAGAGCGTCGTCCAAAAGAGAAGAAAGATGGTGGCCAGCCTGGTGCTTTTGTTTACCTGCCCAGGTGAGGCCACACCCATCTCCAGTACACAGAGGAAGCCCAGCCCAGCCCAGAATAAACAGCAAGTTCCAACTGGCTGGCCTAGAGTTCTCCTTCTATGTCCACTCTAGCAATGTTGTATTTGACTGCTCCCGTGTTTCACATCCCACATCACCCACCCCCTGCAAATGGAAAGGAAGAACATCCGGCTTTGGAATCCCTCTCTGGAAGGAGGAGCCTTTTTGATGGTGTTCCAAAAAGTTGCCCCTCCATTCCTCTTTTTTTAATGAATGTCTGGAAAGTCGGTGGCTAGCAGAAGCCATCCTCCCTGGCAGTGAAGTCTGAAGGGGCCTTTCAGTCTGAGGCCACCCCTCCCTCCCTCCCCCCCTTATACAGACACAGGATCCCATGTCTGTTCCTGTTAGCAGGGAAAGTCAAGTCTTGTTGAGTGTCTGTTTGCTCACACAGCAGGAACCGCATCAGCTGTCTTTGAGTGGAGCTCCTGTCGGCTTGGCTGACATGTACAAGAGGCAGCGTGCCTCGCAGAAATGAGTGTGTGATAACCATACACTGAACACAATATTCTTCAAGGCATTAGAAAGCCGAACAGATCTCGCCATGTTAGGCTTTATCCTGGCAATTCAAAGTGACAGGTTTTTATAGGTTCCGCGGAGCTGAATGTGCCTTTCTGCCCCTGCAAGAACAGCAAGAGGATTGGAAGGGGAAGCCTCTCAGAGCCCGCGAATGGGGCAGGCTGCTTCTATCTGCGTGGCAAACAGCGGGGCTCTGTCCACAGCCAGGAGAAGGTCAGGCTCCTGGCAAGTGTCAAGAGGTGGATGTGAACTGTGCACACCCCACACAACCTGCCCTGATGCATATTTGCAGGGCGGCTGCTTGGCTCTTTGGCCTCCCTGCCTTGGGAGCTGTGTGGCACTTGCCAGAGAGATGCGGCTGCAATCAGAGGCTGTTTTGGAAAGTGGTGCTGAAGTTGTTCTCCCCATTTCCATAGTTAATGCACAGGCAGTATCTCTTTGCATTTCCAAACTGAAATTCAAATTTGAAGCTTCCCAGTCTAGAATTGTCCTCTGTTGCTCAGCAGTTCTGCCAAGAGGCTAAGAGAAGGAGCCCTTGCCTAAAAGACCTTCGCCTCACAGTGGAGCTGGCTGCTGGCTGTTCCTTGCCATTGATGGCAGGTTTCCCCTCTGCAGATAGTTGCTTCATTCGGGGGCAGTTAATCCTTTCCCTGATACATTCAGCTCATGCTAGTTACAACAGGTCCAGGAAGCTGCAAGGAGCCCCCTGACTTACGTTCTGAGCTGCTCTTGTGCCAGGCAGGACATTTCTTCTGCTGCTCCACAAACTTCCACCCTGCCTGCTCCTGTTTCTCACCACACACCCTCCTAGAGCAAAAGCTGGGTCTTAACAAACACCTTCCACAATAGGCTGCTCAGTTAGGTGAGCCCCTGGGGGAGAGGTTCTTATGTCCTAGATCATCAACGGGGACTCAAAATATAGGCTGGGGCAGAGAACAGCTTTGGAGACCCTGAAGCTTCCCACCCTCCAATGGTTCGCTCTTGGTCTTTCTCATGTTTGATGCCCACAGGAGCCTGGAAGTAAAAGCGTCATCTTTGCCAACAGATTAAGACACTGAGAATGGACCAAATGTGTGAGTTATTGAACAGAAGACTGGAGGGAAGTACAAAGAAGACCAGAATAATAATAATAATAATAATAATAATAATAATAATAATAATAATAATAATAAATTGGGAGGGATTTCCCTCCAAAAATGAGTTCCTTGGGATTTGGAGGAAGGGATTTAAAATGGTGCTGCTGCCACCCTGAATACATTACTATTTTAAAAATGCTTGCCAAAGATGCCAGCTTGCAGGTGGGATAAATCTCCCAGGTCCCCATTTATGCTTGCGGGTTTTCTACTATACTGACTCTGCTCAACATTATTGGAGTGGTTTGTGTATCTCAAAGCCCAATGTATACCCAGATATGCTTTCCCAGGATCGAGGAGTTGCATCTGGTTTATGTTTTACATGTCTGTCTGTCTGTCTGTGTGTCTGTCTGTCTGTCTCTGCACTTAATATAGAAATGAAGAAAGGAGTGTAGAGTAACTGTGGCAGAGGCGTATGTGTGTGGCAGGCAGGGTGGGAGGCAGGGTAGGTGGGAGTTGTGCTCTGTGCTCTGACCAGGGTCCTGAACACGAGCCAGATACAACCCATTCAATATCTCATGCGGTTGGAGCCTCTTGTGGCACAACAGGTTCCCCTGAATTGGGGGTGTCCCCCCACCCCAATGATACTCGTAGAAGAGAATACATGGAGAGCTTGGGATTGAAAATGAAAAAAAGTATGACTGCCCCCCAGAAAGATCTATGAGCAAGGACAGAAGATGAGAATTTGATTGCGATCTTCCTATGGTGAAGGCAGAAAGGGCCTTTTCAGAAAGGAATGACTAGGGGAACATGGTTGCTGTCTCTCCCCGCCCCTCCCTATGTGGGATGGGATATGCTGGAGACTCCAAGAGTAACAATATTTGCAGCATCAGCTGCTTTCTCTGTGGAAAGGAGAGCCTCCAACATCCTGCCTTGTTCATGGACAGGCACAACACATATAGGCTCACATACAGGCACAAAACATTTAGGCTCACATACTGTCTTGTGAGGACACATGTGCCCTGGAGCATTAACCATGTTTCTTTTCTGAATGTAGTATATGTAGTGGCAAGCATTTTTGTATGAAGAAGCCCCATACATTCCTTGGGTGGGGTGGGGTGATGATCTCTGAAAGTTTCCAGGGTATATTTAGTCATTCATGTAGATGCATGAAAATGTATAAAAATCTAGACCTTTCTCTCCCGGGAACCTCCCCCCCCACACACACACACTAAGAGCAAAGTGCAGCAGTTCACTTAAAACCTGCGTTCTTTAATTATAAATAGAATTTGTTGGAAAAAATAAAGGAGCAGAGTCCCAAACCATTTCAAAATTATCATCTCACTTCAGCTGATCAGTGAATCCAAAACAGGGTCAAAGACCTTAATCTTCCAACACAGACTCTGCTCCTTTTTTCCATATTAGCTGAAATTTTCAAATTGCAAAATATCTGAATTAGCTGCAACATTTGCATGAAATGTTCCATTACCATTTTGAAACAGGCCATTTAATCTCCTTGACCTTTGCATTGCGGTTAGAGCAGGGAGGAGGGAAGTCCAAGATACTAATAAAAACCTTGGCTGGGGTCTTTATTAATAGTGGCAGGCTAGGCATGGCTGCTTGGTGGAAAGGCCCACTCTGCTCAAGGATGCTGCCAGGTGAGGGTGTGAAGTAGGAGTGGTCAGCCTACAGGTTTACTCTTTACTCAAAAGCAGAGTAGTAACCAAGATAATTACCCCTTCTCAACCAACCCTCTGGCTACATGGCCTTGCAACTGTTGCCTCAATGAGCTTAAGCAAGCATCTTTGGTTCTGATGCAAAGCAAAAGCTGAGGACAGGAGCATCATTGGGGCACATTTTCCTGCTACAGATTGCCTCTGTAATTGAAGGCTGCTTCCAGGAACATGGAAAATGTCATCAATACATTGTCTGAGCAAAGCAAGCCAGGTGGCAGTGGTGAGATATGTGACAGAGGATTGCAGAATTTGGTTTCCAGGTTGAACAAGGATTGTCCTGGAGCTGGTCTTGGAGACGCTGAAGGTGGAGCCAAAAAGGGACAATCACTGTCCAGGCAAGCGAGGGCAAAGGCAGCCCTGCCCTGAGTCTCCCTCTGAACCTGGCTGCAAACTTGTGACAAAAGCGAGGCTCTGTTTACCAAAAACAAATGGTGCACTTTTAGCACAAGCTTTACTTTAAGGATTTAGACCCTCCTTTTCCAAAGCACATGCATTGCTCAAGGTGACTTACAGAAATTAAAATCACAACAGTAAAATACAGCAAAGATAAAAGCAGCAGAGACAGACATGGCAGATTAAACTGTATTCAGTAAAATCAGCCTTCAACACGACAAATCGAAAACCTGCTGAAATAAGAAAAAGTTATCCATTAGAAAGGAAGCCCCCTGGCCTGGCCTGACCCTCCTGGGGTGAGCTGTTCCCCAGTCCTGGTGTGGTCAAGGAGAGAGCTCTGCCCCTACACTTGCCCCATCCCCTCTGGATGGGATGCATAGAAGGGCTGCCTTTAAAGACCCTGGAATTAAGCCATCTAGGGCATTAATGTTAACCACCCAAACTTTGAACTGTGCCTGGGAGCAGGCTGGTAACCAGTGCAAGCCTTGCAGGAGAGGGCTCATAAGGCTCCATAGCCTTGTTCCTAAAATGTAAGGCACACTGCAGCAATGCTGTCTAGTAGCATAGCTTGTCAGGTACAGACAGTGATTCAGCCTAAGCTGGGCACAGGTCCCCCTGGGTACAGAGGCAGGCATAGGAATGCCCCAGAAAGTGAACCTGGTTCTTCAGTGGGGTAAGAGTTTTGATGAAACCATCTCCAGTCATTTTGGGGATCCCATTGTCCCCAAAGAGTCAGGTGTGTCTGACTCAATGCCAAATGCAGCTGGTCTGTCACTCTGCGTCTCTTGCTGCTTCGCAGTTTCATGCTTGAACTTCTCGAGGTTATTCATTTGACAAGCTAATTAGTGAAAGCAGAGTAAAAAGTGAGCTGGGCCATTGCCTCGTTGAGCCTTCAAAGCTCTGGAGGTGCAGTAGCAAAACTCCTGGTGGGAGAAATATGGCAGGTCCTCCTCTGCCATCCATCAGGCCATTCTAACGTAAACAACACACTTTTAATGAGCCAATTTCCCCTGGACAAGAGAAGCGAACAATGGGAGAGGTGTCTTTGATGTGATTCATCAGTGGGAGCATTATTGTCTATTACCATGGCTTTGTTCCTTTCATCTCACAGGGAGAAAAGGAGCCCATCAGAAGGGTGATTTTTAATACGTTCATTTGAATCATGTGTTGAGAAAAACAATTGGTTTTTGTTTTCCTCTTTATGATCAAATGAAAACATTATCCCGATTTCATTTCATTTAAAGAGCGGAAAGGTTGATAGATTCCACAGCCAAATAAAATATGCACCTATGATTTGAAATAAACTGTGTTTAACTAAATGGATGGTATTATGGGATGCTGCTCTTTACCGTGATGGGACGATGCAGAACTTCCTACACCTATACACGTCCAATAAATGGGACTTCGATAATGATGAAGTGGAAGGCCTGCATTTGGCCCGCAAAACTGAATTGCAGGGTGAGCTCCCGATTCTGTGTGATAGTGCAAAGAAGCCCACATGCCCACAGCCAGACGTGAAGGGTGCAGTCGTGATCTTGACCAAGCAAGGAGGCCTCTCTAGCAATCCTGGAATGGGCTTCTGAAATGAATGTGCCCTTGCTCTGACCCACGAGGAAACCACCCTTCTCCTCCCCAGAAATTAATCTGCAGCATTTGCTCAGACAAGCCCCTCTGCTCAGGAGGAGGTGTTTGAACGCCAACACATAGAAAATGCATTATTTATGGGCCTCTGAATAACTAAAGCAAAAACAGGCAAAACATTCTGACACAAAGAAACACTCATGAATATTTGAATCGCTAAAGTTTTGCCATCATGATTAGACTGGGTGGCTGGTGATTTTCATGCAATAAATGCACATTTATTGCGCTCTCTCTCTTTTTTTGCATTTCCCCACAAGGCAGCGCTTTGAGGTGGGGCTAGCAGGCCCCGGTAGGTTGCTCTACCATAGTTGATTTGATTAAGCTCCCTGTTCTTCTTGTGTCCTGCTGGGTGATGCAGTTCACTGACTAGCAGGTGTGTTCAGAACATTTACTGCAGTTACTGGGGTGTGTGTGTGTGTGTGTGGGTGTGTGTGGAAAATCTTCTTTGGTGAGACTGTCTGGCTTATGGGCATGGCGATGCCTTTATCCTGTATCTCTGCTGCTCCTGCTCCCGGGATCTTGAGAGCACAAGAAAGTGACAGCAACTTCTCAAAGCAGATGTCCAGGTTGTAGGTTTTGTTTTGTATTTTAAATCACACCATTTACTGAAATTTGGAATGAAAATCCTGCCTGGGGGGGGGGGAGGGAGGGGCTTCTCAACTTTTACCTCTCATCTCATTTTTCAGTGGGTGGTAAAAATCCAATCTGAGCAGCTTTTGCTCCATCAAGGAAAATGTGAGCAAATCTCCCTCCCTCCCTTGTCCCCCCACACTGCAAACCCCAAACTTAGTGGCTACATTATGGAAGAGCAATGATAAAAACCAAAAAACAGAACCATAGACCTCCACCTAAGGTCACAGCAGTGGCCTCAACAGGTTGGCTTCAAGAGCATCTATGACAGGGATAAATGAATTTACCCTAAACTTGTCTCTTGGAGAAAGTTGTCTAAGGGCTTTGGGGGCTGTCCCATCCTTTGGGGGGGGGTTACTCTCTGCCTTCATTTGACAGTTTTGTACTCCACATCCAATAGAGTAAATTTTGCTTGCTGTTCATAATTAGCTGACGTGTTTGATACAAACTACAATAGTGAGTTGTCATTATTTGCATCCAGTAATCCTGCTTTGATTTACTCTTCAAGTTTTGATGTGAACGTTTGACCACACTTTCTTTTTAAGTACGTTAGCACAGAGTTCATATTTTGAGAGTTTCCATAGGTTTCAACTACATAAACATGATGCCAAACATCAAATCCAGTAGATGTTAAAGCTGTAGTTGAGGTAGTTTGGTAGTTAACACACAAAACAGGAGACTTTTCCTTTTTTGGGGAGAATACAATAGCCATTCTCAAGGGTAGGCTTCTCTATTTACCTTGGTGAGGTAGACTAAATTCTTTAAACAGAACCGGGCTTGATTTTTGTATGTCCACTTCAAAGTGGTAAAGGGTCCATCCCAGTGCTAACATTCTGATGGACATTTCTCAATCCAGAATGATATTATTCATTATTGTCATTAATGTCATTACAGTGGTAACTCTGATTAAGAACTTAATTTGTCTGGAGGTCCGTTCTTAACCTGAAACTGTTCTTAACCTGAGGTACCACTTTAGCTAATGCAGTGGTGCCTTGCAAGACGAAATTATTTCATTCCGCGAGTGCTGTCGTATAGTGGAAATTTCGTCTTGCGAAGCGTGGTCAGAGTAAGTGCGGCTTTATGAAAAAAACAACAACCCGCAAAACGTTTTCATTTTGCAAGTCACGGCCATAGGGAAATTCGTCTTGTGAGTCACCCTTTCATTAGTGAATGCCTTTCGTCTAGCAAGTTTTTCGTCTAGCGAGTTTTTCGTCTTGTGAGGTACCACTGTGGGTCCTTCCACTGCCGCCGCGCCACTGCTGCACGATTTCTGTTCTCATCCTGATGTAAAGTTCTTAACCCAAGGTACTACTTTTGGGTTAGTGGAGTCTGTAACCTGAAGCGTTTGTAACCCGAAGCATTTGTAACCCAAGGTACTACTGTACGGTCTCTTGAAAGCACTAGTAGCATGAACAGCTGGTCTTTTTGTATCTGTAATGCTAGGGTTTTCATTGAGATCATTTCCTTTGTTTTCCAATTCTTTAAGACGGTAATGAGCTTGAACTGCTTCTTGTGGTGTAACTATCTCATGACATGTTCCTTCAGCGCCTTGTGTAATTCTTTGGCTGTAGGCCCTGCCACTTCATTGTCACATTCCCCAAAAGTTTCTGTACTTGTAGTGGTTGTTACTGATAACGGTACTCCTTGAAGTTCTTTGGAGGCTGTGTTCTACATATAAACTGGTTGTTTTTAAGACTGCTCAGGCCACTCATTGCAGTCCACTTGATTTTCTTCTGTTTGCAAACATGAATGTTCTGTATCTGAGGGATTATGTAGGGCTGTTTCCATTTGCTATACAAAACCATATGACATGATTGCCTTTAAACGTTTTGAGTATTCCCTTCTGTTCTTTTTGTCACTTTCGCTTACTAGCACCACTTTCATATCACTTACTCATTATTATTTTCACAAAAAAGTCAAAATTAAATATTATTGTGATCCAATAATATAAAAGAATCCTCACTTGTTCTCAAAATGCGTGATATACAGTGATCTGAACACTTGTATTGCTTCATAGCTGACTTTATCATTTGATGCTAAGTAGCTTTGAAGCCTCCATGAACTTTATTAAACAGTAAGTATGCACTTGTGTAACTGTTATACAGACATAGATTTATACGTCACTAAGCAACCGGGACCAGATAGTAAAATCTGTCTGTTTTTTTTAAAAAAAAAACTTTTGGGCAAGTGATTGAGGTCCCCCAGATCAGCCCTTTTCAACCTTGGGTCCCCAGATGTTTTTGGCCTACAACTCCCATCATCCCTGACCACTGGTCCTGCTACCTAAGGATGATGGGAGTTGTAGGCCAAAAACATCTGGGGACCCAAGGTTGAGAAAGGCTGCCCAAGATGATGAGGCCCTGAGCTGCAGCCCACTCAGCCCGTCTGTAAATCCAGCACTGATGCCACTGAAATAGAGTCAGGAAAAGCAAAAATAGTTCAGGCAGAGTCTTCTCCATTTAAGGGTAGTCCCAGTGACTTCTGTGAGATATCTTCTCCTACAGTACCTTGAATTTCCTCACTACAGCAGTAATAACGTGAGTACATACCTAGTTAGCTCATGGAATATTGGCTGCATCTAATGCAAGCCCTCCCCTCCACATCCTTCTTCAAATATTAATAAAACTCTAGGGAAGACTTTTCCAATGGTAAATAGATAAAGTCTAAATTTACATTTATTGGGAAATGTACCACCCTTTTCCTGTTAATACCTTGTGATGATTTATTATTATCATTACTGAGATTTTTCAGATAAACAAAAGTTACATCATACCCTGCAACATTTCTCCGATGAAAATGGGGACGTCCTATTCCATAGTGATAATTTTACCATTTATACCCCACACATCTTCCTGGGTTGCCCCAACCACTCTGGGCAGCTTCCAACATATATATACATAAAACAATAAAACATTAAACATTAAAAAACCCTTCCCTAAACAGGATTGACTTCAGACAGCAAATAATTCCATACCCTCCAACATTTCCCCAGTGAAAATAGGGACATCCTAAGGAAAAGTGGGACATTCCAGAATCAAATCAGAAACCGGGATGGCTTCTCTAAATCAGGGATGTACTTGGAAAATGGGGACACTTGGAGGGATGTCAATAATAACACACAAGACACATTAGACAAAACTTGCAGTAGTTAAATGGGTGTGTTTTTTTTTCTTGGGATCTGGTCACCTGCTATTCCTTACAGCAGGGGTAAGCAACCTAAGGCCAGGGGGCCGGATGCTGACCCCTGCCTTACAGTGAATCAGATCTGCACGCTGTAGAGGAATCATTACATATTGCACTTTGTAATGAAGACAAACGGGACAATTAAGAGGTTATTCGTGGCTGAAAATCCCTCTTCCTTTATCCCCCTGGGGATCTGCATTTCGTCCTCTGATGGATTCACAGTGAACTGGCAACAGTAATTGGAATCTAAGGACCCAATTCTATAATGAAGATTCAGTGGCTGAGGGACCTCAGGAAGCAGTGGTGCTTATTCCACTCCACCAGCAGAGAGAGGTGGAGGGGCAGTGACAGGAGGACTTTCCTACTGGCAGGACCCCACCGGGGCATAACAATGGCACCTCTCAACACCAGGTCCATGGTCTGCTCTGTTGCTGCAGCAGAGCAGAGGATGTAGTGTGTAGCTCAAGGCCAGCATACAGAAGCACCACCCCAAGGCAGAATGCGGCTCAGATATGGGGGTGGCTTAGTGGTTGGGGCGGCTTCCTGTTGCTCGTGCTCAAATCTCACATGCGGGAGCTGTAGGGGTGGGAATGTTATGAAAAAAGAGAGCTCCTTTTGCTTTGCTCAGCTGAGAAGGCCACAATCTCATTGATCTACTATGCTAGGGAACTTGCATTTTGCAACTGGATGGGCGGGAGGAAGGTGGGAGATTACATTATTGGCTCTGATTGATTGCTTTGTCAATGTTATTTATTATACCATCATTAAACCATGAATTAGCTTAAGCAGTTTCCATCATGTTGCTTTAAACTGCTTTCATGACTCACAATTTGTTCTCTTTTCTGTTAACACCCCCTCCCCTCCACATTCATAATGCCATCATACTGCGCACATCAATGAATAGATGGATTTGTTTCAGTCACTATCTGAAGCCTGGGAGAGTCTCCCTGTGGGAAGCCTTTGCTCCCTTTCTCATTTGGGTGCTGAGCAAATTTGAACCCTGATTGAGGGAGATGTGGCTTGGCAACAGCTGCGGCGTGCTCTCTGGAAGTCAGATCTGCCACCTCCTTGGCAGCCTACACCCCCAATGCCACATCTACAGTGGTCTATCTTCACTCACTCCTTCTTCCCTGGTTGGAGGAGAGAGCACCAATTTGTGGTTCGCCTCGGGTGTCAAAAGTGTCTTGGGCTGGCCCTGGGGGAAAGTATTGATAACCTATAAGCTGGATATAATTGCTGTGCATTTCACATGAGCTCTGCATCATGGCTCTGTCTGGCAGCAAAGCTGGGCAAGCAGAACACAGGTCTGAGTCTTGCAGCTGGGGCTCAGTATGGTCTGCAGTGAGGCTACTCCTGCATGCCAAATGAGAGAAAAAAGAGGACTCAGGCTGGCCTTTCGTGGCCTCCCACTTGCCCTCCTCCTGAGGGTTGCCCATCAGTCCCATACCTTCAGTTTCTAAGTGCCTTTTGATGCCACACTATTTGTTGACTCCTGCAGCCAGGAAGGGACATTTATATGCTAATGCCTTTCCCCCAAGCTGAATGAGGTACCTAGAGGAGGCCCGGCGGCTGCTGCTGCTGCTGCTACTGCTGCTAAGGATGCCTTTGTGCTAACCTCTGTGGAAGCAAGAAAAAAGGTTTCCCAGAAAACAAGTGAGCGCCTGTGAGATGAAGTCTAATTGTCTATTATCAGATGTCCTGTAAAATTCAAGGCCTATTAAAGCTGCTAAAAATATTGAAACCCTAATTTCAGCATAATAGCATTTTAATTTCATCAAATCACAGCTCTATTGTTGCAGGACATCTTGCTACACGCAAGGGGTAAGAGGGTCCATCTCAGCTCTATTAGGAAAACACGCACAACAGCTCCCTTTCTTCAAGATATTAAATTAAATCCATTTGGTTCCCTTTTTTTGCCTCAATTAAATCTTTACAATCATCTAACCCCTGTGACATTTTTTTAAAAAACTTATCTCGGGAGAAAACAATGGCTGTTAGCATTTAAAAGAATTTGTTTTTAACATAGTGAATTTGCTCAGCTAACAGGAAGCTGTTAGCTAAGCATACACTTTCAAGAATGATGCTGAAATTTATTTCAATATTCAGCCAACGAGCAGCAGGTTTTATGAGGGAGTTTCATTGCAGCCAGATCAGGGAGAAGGCAGGCCTGGAGGGGTGGCAGGTTGTTGCCTTCAAGATGCTCAGAATGGTGCTCCTGGTTGCACCATCTAACCAGGCTGAATGAATGGACCTGAAAGCCACAGCACTTGAGATGGCTCAGATGAACCCTGAATGCATCATTAACCAAGAACTATGGTTTGTCTTGTCTTTATTTGTTTCCCCTAGTATGCAAACCATGACCCTTAAAGCGGTGTTGACAGGGGCGAGGAGACGGAGGAGGCATTCTGCAGAGGCACATATTCTTCTGGGCTGACGTTACTTATGCCTGAGGGTCACTGGAACTGCTGGAGCTTCCATGAGGTCACAGAGGCCTGCCCAATGAGATCAGGGGGCCTGTGAACAAATTGTTCTGTTCCCCTCCCCCATCCTCCTCCTTTGCAAAGATACTGTAGACACTTAAGCACAGCAGCTGTACAAATCCAACTGGTGACAGCAGTGAAGAGATCTATCTTCATCAGCCTGCTCAGTGTTTGGAGATGAGCATACAGTGGTGCTGAGCACTCCAGCAGCAGGCTTTTGGGGATGGTAAATGGCTCCTTGGTGTTGGTCCTGGAATGCAAGAGTTTGAATCATCAAAGGCCCGCTGTGACAAATTTGCAGATAAAGTCACTCACATATCCATCCTTCTTGGATGGCATTGTGACGGAGTCTATCTCTATGTGTTATCTAATCATGTTTTATGGGTATCTTTCAACTTGAAGACGCAGACCAGCTCCTTGCCCATCTTGACTGATAAAATCCCCATGGACTGAACAGGATGTTTGTGTCCCAGATGTAATTGATGCTTCTACTCCACACGATCTCCACTTGCTTGAAAGAAGCAGCAGTTAGGCTGTTGCTGAAGAAACTAAATTTGGATGCTCAAGTTTGGTTCCTGAGAGTTACTGTTCAGCCCCACATTTGTCAGTCTGGGCAAGTTCCATTCCAGTCTGTTTTGAGGCCTGGTTTTGGGATGGAAACACCCTCAACCCCCCTGTAAATCGATCTGTGCCTATGGGCAGGCTGGGTAGTGTGAGGGAGACTAAAAGAAGAAAGAGAGGCAACAGCTGGCACAGGAGAAACCTGTGTGACACAAAGGAAGAGCAGGTGTCATCACCCTGTTTTCTCTCTGCTTCCATGGTGCATACAATCTCCTTTGAGTGAGCGTCCCCAGATTATTAAGGGCTTGTTGTTGGAGCATCAAGTGTCTTCTGTGGCTAGGAGCGCTTACGTGCAGCTTAGGCTGGTTCACCAGTTATGAGTGTTTCTGGTTTGGAACAGCCGGTCTCTGCTTGGACTAATGTCATGTGTTGTGTGTGGGGCTGACCTTGAAGACCAGAGGCTGCAGCTAATACAGAATGCAGCTCTTAGGTTAACCCAATGGTACCATGCACCAGCAGTCCTGAAAGTACTGCACTGTCAGTGAGCTAGTGGGCCCAATTCAATGTGTTAGTATTACCAAATAAAGCCCTAAATAGCAACCCTGAGATCACTGGATGAAATTATGTTTTTAATGGTTTTAGAATGCAACAACAACAACAACAACAACAACAACAACAACAACAATGTGGATGCATTTGCTGCCCTGGTTTCCTTCAGGAGAAAAGGCAGGATATAAATTCAATGTATTTATTGAATATTTATTGAGCTTTATTTTTATTCTGATGCAAAGTTAAGTGGCAGTTAATTGAATACTCCACCCACCCTCAGAAGAGTGGTGATGGTACAAATTATCTGGCAAGGCGAAAAAATCCTGCTGGTGGGAATATACGCACCAAACAATAAAAAATCAAAATTTTATAAAAAACTAGAGGATAGCCTGACGGAATATTTGGACCAAAGAATTATTCTCTTGGGAGACCTAAATGGTGTAGTGGCCCCAATATTGGATAGAACAATAAGGAGACTAGGTTCCAATGAAGGCAAATTACCAAAGTCATTTTTTACATTAGTAGAAAATCTAAGTTTAAGAGATGCCTGGAGGGAGAAACACCCAAATATAAAACAATATACATACTATTCGGAGCCTAACCAGAGTTCAAGTAGAATTGATTACATCTGGGTATCAAATGCTGTAATGCTAAGAGTAAATAAGGTTGAAATCCAACCAAGAACCATGTCTGACCATAATGCCATATATATGGAGATGAAAGGAGAAGGTGTCAGGAGAAGATGGAGAATGGATGAGAGTCTGTTCTATGACCAAAAGGTGGTGGATAGAGCAAAAAGAGCAATAGCAGAATATTTTGAATTAAATGCTAATAAAGGAACGGATTCAAATGTGGTGTGGGACGCCAGTAAGGCGGTAATGAGGGGCTTTTTGACATCGCAAAATATCATTAGAAGGAAGGAGAGAGAAAAGAAAAAGAAGGAAATTATAAAAGAGCTGGAGGACAAGGAAAAACAACTGGTAAAAAACCGAAAGATCAAGAATTAAAGCAAGATATAAAAATGTTACAAATTCAATTTGATGCGTTAATAAATCAAGAATTAGAGTGGAAATTAAAATGGTTGAAACAAAAGAACTTTGAGTACGCTAATAAGACTGGGAAATTATTAGCGTGGCAGTTAAAAAGGAGATTAAATCAGAATATTATAAACAAAATCAAATGGAAAGATAAATTGACCGAAAACCCAAAAGAAATTAAACAAGCATTTCAAGAATTTTACGGTGAACTTTACAAAAGGGGAATCGAGGAAGAAGAGGAAATGGATTTATATTTAGAAGATAATAAACCAAAGAAAATATCAAAAGAAGACCAAGAGAAATTAGATGCAGAAATAACGGAGGAAGAATTGAAGGAAGCAATTAAAAAACTAAAAATTGGAAAAGCTCCGGGCCCCGATGGCCTAACGGCAAAATATTACAAAGATTTAGCACCACACTTGATACCTGCTATGCTGGAAGTAATGAATAAGACTCTAATGAATGGACGAATCCCAGATTCATGGAAGGAGGCATTTATTACGGTGATCCCAAAACAAGATACCGATTTGACAAATGTTAAAAATTACCGGCCAATTTCGTTGTTAAATCTTGATTATAAATTATTTACGGATATTTTAGCTCAAAGATTAAAGAAAACATTAAATAAGCTGATACACAACGACCAAACTGGCTTTTTACCCGGCCGCCAAATGAAAAATAACATAAGAATAATAGTGGATATGATTGAATATTTGGACCTAAAAATAGATAAAAAGGCGACCCTGATTTTTATTGATGCAGAAAAGGCGTTCGACAACGTATCTTGGCAATTTATGTTAAAGATATTAGGAAAGATGGAATTTGGGGAAAAGTTTATAAATGGAATTAAAGCCATCTATTCGGACCAATCTGCAAAATTAATTATTAATAGTGCATTAACAGAGGATGTCAAGATAACAAAGGGGACAAGACAAGGTTGTCCCATATCCCCACTTATATTTATTTTGGTTTTAGAGATCCTGGCAAATAAAATAAGAGGAGAAAAAGATATCAAAGGAATAAAAATCGGGAAGAGAGAATTTAAACTAAAGGCGTTTGCCGATGACCTTGTGATTACATTGGAGGAACCACAAAGGAGTATGGAGAAATTGTTGAAGGTGATAGAAGAATTTGGGAGATTGGCTGGTCTTAAGATAAATAAAGGGAAAACCAAAATGCTAACAAAGAACTTGAGCAAGGAGGAGACCGAAGAGTTGCAAGAAGTATATGGCATTATGGCAACTAAGAAGATTAAGTATTTGGGAATTTGGCTCACTCCAAAAAACATAAATCTGTTTGGAGACAATTATGTCCCGATATGGAGAGAAATCAAAGAAGATTTAGAAACATGGAGCAGATTAAAGTTGTCCTTTTGGGGAAGGATAGCAAGTATAAAAATGAATATTCTACCAAGAATATTATTTCTCTTCCAAATGCTACCCGTGGTTAAAGGGACAAGCCAAATCAGGGAATGGCAAAAAATATTATCAAAATTTGTCTGGCAGGGAAAACCGCCCAGGATAAAACATAAATTATTGGTGGACAAAAAGGAGAGAGGCGGTTTTGGACTGCCTGATTTGAAAATATATTATGAGGCGTCATGCTTGATTTGGATTAGGGAGTGGATGTTACTAAAAAATAAAGAAATTTTGGATTTGGAGGGATTTAACAACAGATACGGGTGGCACTCATATTTGTGGCAAAATAAAGTAAAAGTTCACAAAGAATTTTTAACTCATGTGTTTAGAAAGCCACTATATGAGGTGTGGGAGAGGTATAAAAGCTTATTAGAAAGGAAAACTCCCAGATGGTTATCCCCAACGGAAATTTTGACGTTAAAAAAAATCAACACCGAAGACAACTGGATAACATATGAAGAACTGCTAGTAGATACGGAGAAAGGATGGAAAATTAGACCTTTTCAGCAAGTGGCAGATAAATTTACAGGTTGGATTCAATACTTTCAAGTAAATAATTTATTTAATGAAGAGAAAAGAAAGGGAAATTTCGACAAAAAGAAATCTAAATTTCAGGTGGAAATACTGGAGGGAGGCGAGAAACTGTTATCTAAAATGTATAATTATTTGGTGGAGTGGTACACAAAGGACGAGGAAATAAAAGAAGTTATGATTAAATGGGCCATAGATGTAGGACATAACATCCAGATGGAAGCGTGGGAGAAATTATGGAACCACCATTTAAAATTCACTGCTTGTACGTTATTAAAAGAAAACATCATGAAAATGATGTATCGCTGGTATTTAACTCCAGTGAAACTAGCAAAAATGTACAGGAAAAATAATAAGAGGTGTTGGAAGTGTGATAAAAAAGATGGAGAATTCTACCATATGTGGTGGGCATGTGGAAAAGTTAAAACATTTTGGGAGACCATATATAATGAGCTAAAAAAAATATTCCAATACACATTTCCAAAAAAACCGGAAGCTTTCTTGCTGGGGATGGTGGGAAATGAAATCAAAAAGAGAGATCAAAGATTTTTCCTATACGCAACCACCGCAGCAAGAATCCTGCTAGCCCAGAATTGGAAAACACCAAATTTACCAAAGGTAGAAGAGTGGAGAAGGAAGCTAATGGAATATTTAGAAATGGCTAAATTAACAAGTAGAATAAGAAATCAGAGAGATCAGCAGATAGATGTGGATTGGTGTAAATTCCTAGAATATTTAAAAGACAATAGAAATGTGTAATTCACTTACAGGTGTGACGAAAACTCTTGCAAAACAGCAGAAGGGAAAAAGGAAAATTTAGAAGAAATATTTTGACGGATTTAATCAGATAAAATTAAAGAAAAGCGAACGAATGAGGTATCTTGGAAAACTAATGTAGAGGTGGAGGGAAGTCAAAAAACTCGGCAGAGTTTAAGCTAGTCAGCAAACCATATAATATGACAAAAGTGTATATATTTTTTGTTCATTTATGTGTTTAGTTTTGTTGTTGTTTATTTGTTTTTAAGATGCAAAACAATAAAGAAACTGTTAAAAAAAAAAAAAAAAGAATACTCCACCCACCCTCAACCTCCATTCTGATACTTTGTCTAAGTCTCCACTCTCAGCAGAAAATCAAGGCAATCTGCATTTAGTTAAGCCTTTACATTCATCAGTCTGGATTCCCATATACATTCCTTGCGCACAAAAGTTTACCTCAGACATAAAAAGTAGTTTCTGCGCAAAGTTACACAAACGTTAGTGGTGGACTTTCCAGCAGTAGTCATGTTTGGGGAGATTTATAAGCCAACAAGAGCTCCGTGGTTTGGAGATGGGCATATGGTGGTGCTGAGGACTCCAGCAGCAGGCTTGTGGCTGTAATTCAAGGCACTGATTCTCTCTGTGATACCCACGGGAGACATCTGTTTCTTAAAAGGGATGTGGCACAGTTCCAATTCTCTGGGATCGATATATACGGCCCAAATAATGGCCAGCCTGACTTCTTTAAGAACATGTTCCTGACTCTGGAAAGTTACAGAGCTGTAGAAGATTCTAGCTGGTGGCTTGATGCAGTGTTGAATCGGGCACCGGATAGAATCTCAGCCGTCAATAATGACAGCAATCTGGATTCATAAGGAATCGCGTGTCTGTATGTATTCATTTATTCACAGCATCTGTACGCTTATCTCATGAAGTCATCTGGGTGACCGACAATAAATAGCAAAAAACAAAACTCAAGTTAAACACAAGATGAAGCATAAAATCATAGAACCAAAAGCAACGTCAATACAAGAAAAACAAAGCTCTCTACAGCTTCCAAAGTTAATGCTTTTTGCTTATCAGACAAGGTTGCAAGAGAGTGTATCTTTTATTCATCATAACATAGGTCATCTCACAGGGCTGCTATGATTTTCACCTCCTAGTCCTTGGCTTCAGGTTTTCAATAAGCCATCATCACCTGGTCCGATTATTCCTGTGCTAGTCTAACAATTCGGTCACGAGGTTGGGTTACCAATAGCTCCTCTTGGAAACTGATCAACACCTGGTTGTGGAATGCTCTGTGGGTACAAAGGGTCACCTGCAGGAGCATCTTGGAGGGATTAATTGAGATGGATCCATAGCTGTTTCTGTCGCATGAATCATTTCTCCTTAGATATGTTTCAGGTATTTGTTTCTCAAACGGCTAAGCAAGCAAGTGGAAGCAATAATTTATTTTTTTATACACTGCTTGATTGTAAACCCCCCTAAAGGTGTGTGTGTGTGTGTCACATTATCAATAAGAAAAATTAGCAACCATCAGCTCAGCAAGACTTTCAAAAAGTTAAAATAACAATAGCCTAAAAACAGATTAAAACTCACATTAACTTTAAAAACATCTACGTAGGCTTGCCTAACCAAAAAAGTCTTTAGCAGGTGCCAAGAAGAGTTACAGGGAAGGCACTTGCCTGATATCAATAGGCAGGGAGTTCCAAAGCATAGCTGCTGCTGCTGCTGCTGCTGCCTCACTAAAAGATTGGGTTCTTACAAATGTGGAATGGGTGTTATATAGTCTCTTCAAAATCGTGGTCTCGATGCACAGAAAGAAAAGAAGCCAAACAAAGCTACCTAGTGTTCTAAGGTTCCAGGGGTTACACAGATTCCATAGTGTAAGAGGCATCATGATACCTGTTAAGGATTTAAAGCAATAATTCTTTGGGGTTGAATTATAAAGCCCATGTCCCACATGCACAGGCTTCACAACTCACTTGCGGATTTTGACCCATAGATTAGGAAACAGTGATGTAGATTATACCTAACAGATCATAAATCATATAATGATCCAAAATGCAATAAACCCTGCATTTCCACAAAGGAGTACATTCTTATCTACCCCTTCTTATTGGTATTTTTTTTTTTTTTTACAATACCATACATACTGTGTTGGTAAGAATTAGAATGTGTCAAATCTCACCATTATCTTATATAATTTCCACAGAGTGCCTCTGCTCGTGGTGTGATGATGACCTCTCAGAATGAGTGGATTCTCTCCCAGGTCCTTTTTCCTAATTATTGTGTTCCCTAAATATTACATCTGAAAATATTGATCACAAGGTGGCTAGCCTTGCATGAACTGATTTGAGCTCTCTAGATAAGACTCTATCCCTGGCTTACCAGATTTCTCATTTCTACCATGTTGTTCTCCTTTCAATATTTCAGTTTTACCAAGTCCTGTATGTTTTGTGCTTCACTGTTGTAATATATTGCCGTATAAGCGGACAGTTCTGGTGATAATTTATATTTTAGCTTTTGCCAGACTTGATGTTAAACATAGAATTGCTTTCACTTGACACTGGTACTTTACAGAAGTGCCAGAACTCATCATGAATGCCTCTCTTGTTCTCTTTTTTAAAAAATGTATTTTTATTAAAGATTTCTTGGTTTACAAAAGTATCTGCAATGGCTCTTTTTTCAAGTTACATTTTATACATATCAGTTTCATTTGTTGAGACATTAGTGGTTGTTTGTTTGTGATTGGCTGTCATCAACTTTGTTTTCATGTGTGAGTGGGGTGGGTGGGTGGGTGTTTTGGATCAGGTTAGCCATATTGATTTGTATGCTGTTGGTGGATTCTTGTCATTGTCTTGTTGAGCTGTGTATGTGATAAAGGGGAGCCATACTGGGGTATCCCCTTCATGGATCACTGCCTTGTCATGGCGAAGGGGCTTGAATTACTCAGGGAAGCTATGGACAGGTCAAGATGGACAGGTCATAGTGGAGAGTTTGGACCAAACGTGATCCACCTGGAGGAGGAACTGGCAACCCACTCCAGTATCCCTGCCAAGAAAACTCCATGGACAAAGACAACAGGCATATTAAAGTTATGACGCTGGAAGATGAGCCCCTCAGGTCGGAAGGTGTCCAACATGCTACTGGGGAAGAGCGGAGGACAAGTACAAGTAGATTCAGAGCTGATGAAGTGGCTGGGCCAAAGCTGAAAGGACGCTCAGTTGCGGATATGCCTGGAAGCGAAAGGAAAATCCAATGCTGTAAAGAAAAGTAATGCATAGGAACCTGGAATGTAAGAACCATGAACCTTGGTAAGCTGGATGTGGTCAAAAATGAGATGGCAAGAATAAACATTGACATCCTAGGCATCAGTGAACTAAAATGGACAGGAATGGGCGAATTCAGTTCGGATGACTATCACATCTACTACTGTGGGCAGGAATCCCGTAAAAGAAATGGAGTGTCCCTCATAGTCAACAAAAGAGTGGCGAAAGCTGTACTGGGATGCAATTTCAAGAATGGTAGAATGATCTCGATACGAATCCAAGGCAGACCTTTTAACATCACTGTAATCCAAGTTTATGCACCAACTACCAGTGCTGAAGAAACTGAAATTGACCAATTCTATGAAGACTTACAACACCTTATAGAAATGACACCAAAGAAGGATGTTCTTCTCATTATAGGTGATTGGAATGCTAAAGTAGGGAGTCAAGAGATAAAAGGAACAACTGGCAAGTTTGGCCTTGGAGTTCAAAACGAAGCAGGGCAAAGGCTAATAGAGTTCTGTCAGGAAAACAAGCTGGTCATCACAAACACTCTTTTCCAACAACACAAGAGACGACTCTACACATGGACATCACCAGATGGGCAACATCGAAATCAGATTGATTATATTCTCTGCAGCCAAAGATGGAGAAGCTCTATACACTCAGCAAAAACAAGACCTGGAGCTGACTGTGGCTCTGATCATCAGCTTCTTATAGCAAAATTCCAGCTTAAACTGAAGAAAGTAGGAAAAACCACTGGGCCAGTAAGATACAATCTAAATCAAATTCCTTATGAATACACAGTTGAAGTGAAGAACAGGTTTAAGGACTTAGATTTGGTGGATAGAGTGCCTGAAGAACTGTGGATGGAGGCTCGTAACATTATACAGGAGGCAGCAACGAAAACCATCCCAATGAAAAAGAAATGCAAGAAAGCAAAGTGGCTGTCCAATGAGGCCTTACAAATAGCGGGGGAGAGAAGGCAAGCAAAATGCGAGGGAGATCGTGAAAGGTACAGGAAATTGAATGCAGATTTCCAAATAATAGCAAGGAGAGACAAGAGGGCCTTTCTAAACGAACAATGCAAAGAAATAGAAAATAACAGAATGGGAAAAACCAGAGACCTGTTCAAGAAAATTGGAGATATGAAAGGAAGATTTTGTACAAAGATTACCACAATTAAGGACAAAAGTGGAAAGGACCTAACAGAAGCAGAAGACATCAAGAAGAGGTGGCAAGAATACACAGAGGAACTATACCAGAAAGATATGGAGGTCTCATACACCCCAGGTAGTGTGGTTGCTGACCTTGAGCCAGACATCCTGGAGAGTGAAGTCAAATGGGCCTTAGAAAGCCTCGCTAACAACAAGGCCAGTGGAAGTGATGATATTCCAGCTGAACTATTTAAAATCCTGAAAGATGATGCTGTTAAGGTGCTACACTCAATATGCCAACAAGTTTGGAAAACTCAGCAGTGGCCAGAGGATTGGAGAAGATCAGTCTACATCCCAATCCCAAAGAAGGGCAGTGCCAAAGAATGCTCTAACTACCGCACAATTGCACTCATTTCACACACTAGCAAGGTTATGCTTAAAATTCTACAAGGCAGGCTTAAGCAGTATGTGGACCGAGAACTCCCAGAAGTGCAAGCTGGATTTCGAAGGGGCAGAGGAACCAGACACCAAATTGCAAACATGCGCTGGATTATGGAGAATGCTAGAGAGTTCCAGAAAAACATCTACTTCTGCTTCATTGACTACGCAAAAGCATTTGACTGTGTCGACCACAGCAAACTATGGCAAGTTCTTAAAGAAATGGGAGTGCCTGATCACCTCATCCGTCTCCTAAGAAATCTCTATGTGGGACAAGAAGCTACAGTTAGAACTGGATATGGAATAACTGATTGGTTCAAAATTGGGAAAGGAGTACGACAAGGCTGTATATTGTCTCCCTGCTTATTTAACTTATATGCAGAATTCATCATGCGAAAGGCTGGGCTGGATGAATCCCAAACTGGAATTAAGATTGCCGGAAAAAATATCAACAACCTCAGATATGCTGATGATACAACCTTGATGGCAGAAAGTGAGGAGGAATTGAAGAACCTTTTAATGAGGATGAAATAGGAAAGCGCAAAATATGGTCTGAAGCTCAACATAAAAAAAAACTAAGATCATGGCCACTGGTCCCATCACCTCCTGGCAAATAGAAGGGGAAGAAATGGAGGCAGTGAGAGATTTCACTTTCTTGGGTTCCATGATCACTGCAGATGGTGACAGCAGTCACGAAATTAGAAGACGCCTGTTTCTTGGGAGAAAACCAATGACAAACATAGACAGCATCTTAAAAAGCAAAGACATCACCTTGCCGACAAAGGTCCGTATAGTTAAAGCTATGGTTTTCCCAGTAGTAATGTACGGAAGTGAGAGCTGGACCATCAAGAAGGCTGATCGCCGAAGAATTGATGCTTTTGAATTATGGTGCTGGAGAAGACTCTTGAGAGTCCTATGGACTGCAAGAAGATCAAACCTATCCATTCTCAAGGAAATCGGCCCTGAGTGCTCACTAGAAGGACAGATCCTGAAGTTGAGGCTCCAGTACTTTGGCCACCTCATGAGAAGAGAAGACTCCCTGGAAAAGACCCTAATGTTGGGAAAGATGGAGGGCACAAGGAGAAGGGGATGACAGAGGATGAGATGGTTGGACAGTGTTCTCGAAGCTACTAACATGAGTTTGGCCAAACTGCGGGAGGCAGTGAAGGATAGGCGTGCCTGGCGTGCTCTGGTCCATGGGGTCACGAAGAGTCGGACACGACTGAACGACTGAACAACAACACTGGGGTGAAGGAGTCTTCTTCTATTTGTCCCTGTGTCACTTTCAGTTTATTGGTTAATTTTTTTAGTAAGGCTGTTTCCCATACTATTTGGTACCATTGGTCCATGCTTACTCCTGCTTACTCCTGACAGGTCTCTCCAGTGTTTCTTTGTGATGTGAGTGGGCTCTTGTTCTCTTATAATGGCAATGGCACCCATCTGAGAGGTGCTGGAACTGAGTTTTAGTGAGTTCGGGCTGAATAAAAGCCCTGGTACTTTCTATTTTTTTTTTTTTAACAAAATTTTATTAGCATTTTCATAATATAACACAAACCCAACCCCACACCTACAAATACAAAAACAAATACAAATACACATAAAGTCAGGATTCTTCTTCTTATTTATATACCTTACAAAAAAATTTCTAGTTCTAAATCTTGACGTTTGACTTCCCCCGCCTTTTCACCTTCGATTTTAATTCAATATACTATTTCCTTAACAACCTTTCTCTATAAAAAAAAATTAACTTTGCTTAAAAAAAAAACATACTTATCTCAATCTTTGCAATATAACCTAAATCATAACCAAATATTCTTATAGCTAAACTTATTTCTTCTGTCCTTTATCATGCTGCTTTTGACTTAAGATTCAATATCTCCTTGCTTATTTAAAATAAACTTGTAATTAACAGACTTCACACTCCGATTTCGGGTACCATGGCAGACCATTTAGATTATACAATTAATACTTCAACCCACTCCCCCTCTATCCATTGTCTTTTTCTGTCTTTCTCCAAATCCAAATCTCCAATTGCCTTCCTCCGAGTGTCCACAGATCCAGGCAGCGTCCACAACAGACCCCGCATCGAGCCTCAGGGCGTTTCTCATCTGTATTCTGGGCTCCTCCGTTTCTTTTACTTCTTCTTCTTGTAAAAATTCTAATTCCATGTCCCTTGCCCCCGAGCTGCCACCTCGGAGACTGGATATTGAAAGTTTTCTCGTTAAAAGCCCTGGTACTTTCTAAATATATGCTGCAAAGTGTGTCTTAAAAACCCTAAAATGTTCATCTGTTCTATTGTATCTTCGGGGTGATCAAAACACATTCTCTATGATTTAGCATTGCTGCTTTATAATAAGGCAATATATTGAGAAACGTAAATCCTCCTTCATTTACTTCTTTAGACAATGTGTTCGCGCTCCTTGTGCTCTATTTCCTCTCCGCACAGAACCAATTATTAATTTTTGCCAGGTCTTCATAATTAAGATGGGTACCTCCAATGGTATATTAAATAACAGAAATGGAATTTTAGACAGTATGTTCATTTTAACAAGCAACATTGTGTTAAGTCTTCTACATTTGGAGTTATGCATATTCCTGGATTATGAACTGTAGGGTTTCGGTACAGAACATTTATTCACAATACAGATTATTCCCCAAACTCATTCCCCCTCACCCACGAAAGCCTTATATAAATATTTGTGTTCAATGCAGTCAAATGCTTTTTCTGTGACTATAAATAAAATCTTGCTGGCTCTTTAGTGTGATTTGTAAAATAAATTAGATGCAGCAGTCTCTATGTCCCCTAAGAAGTTGTGTTTGATATCTTGAAATGCATTTACCCATTACCTTATTTAACTGATTAGCCAACATACTAGACACTCTGGAACTCCCTGCCTGGATAAATATAAAATAATAATTATTTTGTATGCTTTTATTATTATATTTTAGAACATTTATGAATTAGATGGAGAAGAGAAGGATAATGCTTCAAACTTGAAGTTGTCTGTTTCAGTGCAATATTCATACAGATCCAGAATTTGGCTAATTTTAGAGCAAGATCAGTTGTGCAAACTTTGAGCTCTGCAAGTTTCATTCTTATAAACCCCGCCCCACTAAAAACACAAATATTATGTTAAGGAGAATGTGAGTTGAGTTTTTAGCTGAGTGTTTGACTTACATTATCCCTAACATATCCCATTTTACAAATCCCAGTGGGTCAGTGTGCCTGGCTGTTAACCAGGTTGGTGATTTGAACCCACCCAAGGATGGATGTGGGAAGGATTCTTGCATTGCAGGGGGTTAGACTAGATGGCCCTTGCGGTCCCTTCCAACTCTACAATTCTATGATTCTATGATCTACATTGGCAAGGTCTGAACTGGTGATGGCTAATCAGGAAGAGATTCTGGAGGCAATAAGAGCTCAACTGAAACATAAAAGCTGTTTTTAAAAATAGGGACAAATGCTAAGCTAAGTATGATGATGCAGGAATAAAATTGCCGGTTCTGTAATGCCCTTTATGTTACTCTCTATCATAGCCACATTTTGCATTCTCAGCTTAAAAAGACTGTCCTAAAGCTGGAAAGGGGCAGAAAATGGCAACCCAAAGGATGGTTGTGTTTTTTGGGGGGGCCCTTTGATTCAAGGAAAGGCTACATTCTTCAGAGCCTTTGGTTTAGTTTAGAGAAAAAAGTTATTAAGGGGGGGGGCGTGTGCCAAAGATTTATAAAATGATGCCTGGTATGTAAGGAGACTCCCCCTCAAGCTTCAGGAGAGACAAAATAATTTGTATGATGTGTAACAGAAATAACTGTCCTAAGGGAATGACGGTGACTGTGATGACCACTAATACTGAGATGACTTTAGACGAGGAGCAGGCGAACCCCTGGAGCTGATGGAGGAGAAGCCTCTCTAAATGACACCTCTGTTTTGCCAGTTGTGTTGGATATTCTCTTTGTGTGTGAGAGAATCATTTACTCCAGAAACAGAGAAGAAGTTTCAAGCAGCAGCAGAAGGCTGAGATTGTTTTGTCTATGCAAGGGCATTTTCTGTGGGAACTGATTTTTGGATATGCACATTGTGACAGGAAGTACTGATAATAGTTCTGTGTAACTTGTTGTGTGTCTCTGGCTTGTGTCTTGTGATGAGAGAAGCAGAGAGAGAGTCTTGGACTCTTGTTGGACTCTAAGCATGCCTTGATCATGGCAATGGTGAATGTCTGTATATATTTGCTACCAATATACTTTTATGCCTTTCAAGTAAACTTCTACACTTGACTGAATCTTTATGGCATCCATGAGTGTTTATTGCCAACTGTGTGTACCTTCAACCCCAAAGACACTTCCAAAGAAGGAGCTGCATTGAGATGTAACTCTGCTGAGTATGGATACTGGTTCACATGCACAGCGAAAGTGATGCTGTACCCAATCCTTCTAAATCATCCATCAGAGGTTGATAGATTGAAGTGGGAAATGGCCACAGGAAAGGGCTGTTCCTTCATGTCCCCAGCCTGTGGCCTTCAAAGCTGTTCTTAAGGCTTAGCAAGAAAGTCAGTGCTTTAGGGGAAAACTCCTTTACTGAGCACCACCCAACTTGAGGAGGAATCAGGCCTTCCCTCTCTCCATTACACCCTGTTCAAAGCATACAGGTAGTTAATATTCCATTAACAAGATCATTACAAGCACCGAACAGGAATATTTCTTTTCCTTTAAAGAAGCAAAACCCGCTCCTAAGTGTGATGGAACTGCTGAATAAGCACTTTTGCTGATTTATGTTCATAACATTTTGATTTATAAGGAACACCTCAATTTGAGGAAGACTTTAAAAGCTGCTGGTTTAATAATGATTTCTGTTAATGGGCAAAACAGCACTTTTTAGCAACTGCCAAAGGTTACTTACTTGTTAAAAAGTACACCTGCATCCATTAATGGAGATGACAGTTCTGTGTGGGGCCACCAGAGGCAGGATGGGAGGGGGAGGCCATTCCAAGGGAGCTTTTGTGCGGTTTTGGAAGGTGATAAATGGAACTGGTGTGGATGACGTCTTACCAGCTTCTTCTTTCCAATGGTCAAAGGGGCCCATTAGGGTAGAAAATCTCACCATGTCCCAATATAACAGAGCTTAATGGGTGCCAAAAGGAAGATGAAGGGGGAGGTGTATTCAGAATCCTTATCAGAGGCAGCATTCAGAGACTCTTTGCCACTTTCCAGATTCCCTGCGCAAAGCATTTCCTGACACTTCCAGGGAATGGATAAGACACCAGCCCTCATAACAAGCTACAACTTCTCTCCATGGGCAGGCCCAAGGCCTTACAGATCATTTATAGTGAGAAATTAATCAGGTGAGTCTGACTGCCATGGACAAACCCAGGTGTGTGTGGGGTGTGGGTGTGTGTAAAGGTAAAAGGTAAAGGTAAAGGATCCCTGGATGGTTAAGTCCAGTCAAAGGCGACTATGGGGTGTGGTGCTCATCTTGCTTTCAGGCCGAGGGACAGCTTTCTAGGTCATGTGGCCAACATGAGTAAACCGCTTCTGGCACAACGGGACACCGTGATGGAAACCAGAGGGCACGGGAATGGTGTTTACCTTCCCACCGCAGTGATACCTCTTTATCTACTTGAACTGGTGTGCTTTTGAGTTGCAGGAGCTGGGATAGAGCAACGGGAGCTCACCCCGTCATGGGGATTTGAACTGCCGACCTTCTGATCGGCAAGCCCAAGAGGCTCAGTGGTTTAGACCACAGCGCCACCTGCATCCCTGTGTGTGATGTGTGTGCACATGTATGCTGACGGAGCATGTCCCGCCCAAATCTCTGGTGTATGAGCTGGATCCATCCTTCCAGCTGGCTATCTCTTTCATGCATTACGGGTTCTACATGGAAGGCATGTGAAATCTCCTGCCAAGATCCATTGACATCATGATGGAGATGCAGAACTCCTGCCAATATTTGGGGCTGAGAGGACATTGCATACAGAGGGACTCAAAAGGTTGTTCGGCCATGTGGCATCTCAAATACCACCCCAAATGCCCAGCAGCAAGGAATCCTGGCCCCTAGAAGCAGAACTCTCAAGTCAGAGTCCAGACCAGGACATTTGTCTCAGAGCCCACATAGAAATAGTAGTCCTTTCCAAGGATACCTGCTCCAGGTGGGAGGGAGAGAGGGAGAGAGCAACCCCATTGGGTTTAGGAGGGAGCAAAGGTCTTTGAACACAGGCAGACACAGCTTGGACCATGACTTGTTGCAACACACAAGGGAACCCACCGCCTTTGCTTCCAAGGGATCGTGGCCAGCTAGAATCTGCATGACCATCGCTAGCAGGACGAACGACTTTCCTGCCTAGATGCTGATCCCACTAGGAGAGGGTCCCTCATTGCATTTCGCCCACTAAAAACTTCAGCCTGCTCCCCGCGCCCCCCTTGCCCCCACCAGCTGCTCCAGCCCCAGCTCCATATATTATTCATTACAATCAAATATGACACAGTGGTGGCTCCATAAACTTGCTTTTCATATCAGAATTGCTTTTATTGAGTAACACACACTGGAGCCCCCCAGCTTCCCGCAGCCTGGGCTGAAATGAGCAGCTCTCTCATTGTAATAATGCGCTTCTGTCATCTCCTTATTATCAGCATGATAAAAGATGAAATATTCACAGATGCTGCCCTCCTAACCTGATCACAGCTTGATATTTGAGCTTTGGAAATGAGTTTTATAAGCTTTAATATACTCCTTGGCGGAGTGACCCCTGAAATTAAACATTATTACAGAGCGGATATTTAAAAAGCTGGGGCCGCAAATTACATCAAAATGAAAATATTAAGGCATATTACGACTCTACCAAGTGGAGCCTCGCTGGCTTGGGAGCAGCGGATGCCGTGAAACTCAGCGGGCTGGTGCCAAAAACATCAGGGGGAGAAAAAATAGCAGCAGCTGCATTTTGACTTCAGGGATGATCTTGCCTGGGCGAAACGAAATTATGGGAATGTTTTCCCCCTAAAGGCTGGTTTTCCAAGGGGAGAAACCACATTAGCCCCTGCTTCATCTAACTCAGGCCTCTTTCACGCATGGCTTCAGATGCTCCTTTCTTTTTCCCAAGCACAAATAAAATAAATACTTATCTATAATGAAACCAAAGAGCTTTGCAAGGGAAAGGAAAGCAAACAGCCTTACAAGGAGCATTTGGATCCAGGTGATGATGGATGGGCTCTTGCCAACCCTCCAGCTAGCGGCCACACCCCACATGAGAAGGGGAAGGAGGGAGGGGGACAGTTGCAGGCACTGGAAAATAAAGTTCCACTCTATACATGTTTAGAAAGTGGAGTCCCCACAACCTGCCACATGCACAAAAAATTCTGAGCTTGGCTATAGATCCTGAATGAGACACACACAGAGAGAGACCTAGTGTGCTGCAGTGGTGAAAAGTGTCAGACTAAGACCTGGGAGACCAGAATTCAAATCCTCACTCAGCCATGAAGCTCACTGGGTGACATTGAGCCATTCATTGCCTCTCAGCCTAACCTACCTCACAGGGTTGTTTTGGGGATTAAATGAGGAGGGGGAAACCATGCATGTCACCTTGAGCTCCCTTGGAGAAAAGATGGAATATAAATGCAGCAAACAAACAAACAAACAAACAAACAAACAAACAAACAAACAAACAAACAAACAAACAGGTGTTGCATGGAATAATACACACATTTTTATTACCATGGAGGTGTGGGGGGGAATCTACATTGAATGTTTTGACTGTTGTTAGAGGTCATATTTTGAGTCTTAAATTTTGAGGGGGGGACCCAGTTGAAATCAAGGGGCCTTCACTGAACATATATTTGCATTTTCAACGTTAAATCTCACCTTTTCATTCAGCTGCAGTTCTCAAAGCAGCTTTGAAATTATATTTAACCCTGCCCCTAAATAAACAAATGCAAAAGGGAGACAGGACAGATTGTGACTGTCCTCCTCCCCCTCCTCCCTGGATAACCCTTACCTACCTTGATTGCAGATATAGAGGAGGCCAGCCCATACATGCCAGACTGCCAGGCCCCCAACAGGCAAAAACACAGGCAAGGAGGCGGCAGCGGCAGCAGCAGCAGCAGGAGGAGGAGGAGGAAGCAAAGGGACATTCCCATGGAGGAGGAGAACCTGTCAACACAGGCACTCTGGTTAGGAGGCTGCTGGTTTGAACTCCCTATGCCCAAAGAGCATTATGGGGAAGGAACCATTTTTACTCACCCCCAGTGGAAGAAAGACCAGGAAGTAGAGGCATCAAGGAAAGGTCTCATTGCTGCTGTCTGCAAAGCAACCAGAGAAGGAGCTCAGGAGACCACTGGCTTCACACCGTGGGCCAGATATTTGACCTATCCCTCCTGTGTGTTCATGGAATAAAGACACCTGGGCAGCAGCAATGAGCAATGGGATTCCAAGCAGGCACAGACCTGCTCACCCAGTGACATTCCTCCCTTCCCTGGTAAAGGTAAAGGGACCCTTGACAGTTAAGTCCAGTCATGAACGACTCTGGGGTTGTGGCATTCATCTCACTTTATTGGCTGAGGGAGCCGGTGTTTGTCTGCAGACAGCTCCCGGGTCATGTGGCCAGCATGACTAAACTGCTTCTGGCGAACCAGAGAAGTGCATGGAAACACTGTTTACCTTCCCGCCGGAGCAGTACCTATTTATCTACTTGCACTTTGATGTGCTTTTGAACTACTAGGTTGGCAGGAGCAGGGACCGAGCAGTGGGTGTTCACCCTGTCGCGGGGATTTGAACCGCTGACCTTCTGATCTGCAAGCCCTAGGCTGTGTGGTTTAGACCACAGCTCCAACCATGTCCCGTCCCTTCCCTGGTAGCCAAGGGAAATTTGAAAGGAGGTTGACCCATCAAGTTATAGAGAAAGAGGGACAAACACTGGCCCATGTTATACATGCTAGTCATGCCCTGCTGTTGGCTGGAAGTGTCTGGGGCTGGAGGATGTTCCTGAGACCCTGCTGGTCTCTGAGGAGGAGTCAATCCTGCACTAGAGCCAGGAGCACACATTGGCACTGCCATTCAGAGCCATGCTAGAATAACTCTTGTGATTCCTTCCAACTCTACAATTCTATGATTCTGGGTCACACCACCATATTGTTCTCTGTGGAGATGGAAGGCAAAAATATTTGGGCTTCTAGATGCCATCAAACCTCCAATGAAAAATATGAAATTAAATCTGAAAGAAGAGAGTGAGGGAGAAAGCTCTCCAGCACACACAGACACATGCTTGCATGTGCACATGCCCATCTTTGATGCAAGGAATTTAATGATAGGTGCACGATCAGAAACTTCCCACCAGCAACCACATTGTTGGCCCAGCATCAAACCTGGGATGGAGAAGCAAGTCCAGAGCAGAAAGGGAAAACATGCACCGAGTCCTGAAGTGGGGTACCTGAGATTTCTTTCCAGGCCCTTCATTGTCATGAGTCCTCCATCCTCTGTGGAGCCCCGCAATTCCAGAGTTGCTGGGATGCCTGCAGTTTCCAGTCTCTTGCCGCATTGGTATCTTGCGGCATCACCAAATCACTGTGATTGTAATAGTCCCTTGGCTGATACAGCCAAAGCCCTTCCTAAATTGAGCACAGCAGGAGTAAGTCCAGCGACCTCATAACTAGGGGAAATGATTGCAAATCAGAATTCATATATGTTCCTGTCTCAGTGGGTTCTCTTATCCCCCTTGGAGGAAGCAATCATCTCTTTCAGATTTCTGTTTGCCCTTTCACTCAGATGCCTTTGGAGATAATGCAGGGAAGATGGTCATTGGCAGCGGCAGCCTGTGTGTGCCTCATACACAGCTCACAAACCCAATCTTGGCCCCTTCCCTTTCTTAGGATTCAGAAGCTCCACAGGCTCATCTTCAAAACAAGCATAAATTTACAGGATTTAGCAACTGGAAGCCTGCTTTGTGACTGCCACGGTCTCCAAATCCTGCAGGGCCAACTGGAGTCTGGGGAAGGGCTGTGGGCACCTCCAGACACACCACGTTGGCCTCCAGATTAGTAGATATTCATAGATATTGTGATGGAGCACTCAGGTCCCAAAGAAGAGAAACAGAACAAAAAACAGAACAGTACTTGAGAATCAACATAACTGTGTGTGCTGTGGCCCCCCAAAGCCTAAGCTGGCTAATCATGGAATCTGTCACTTCAAAAATATTTGAAAAGTTTAACAAACAAACAAGCAGCAGGCAAGCATGCTAGGAAGATTTGTCATTCACCACCATCAACACAATTGGTGCTGTAACACTTATGCAACTGCCCAACCTTCACAATATAGAATTATTATGCTAACTGGAACAGGGGCAGAAGAGCCACATTCTCCCAGGGGGAAGGCTTGGCGCTATTTTATTTTATTTTTAAATGCATTTTGATTAGAATTTCATTAAATACATTTAAAAAGCACAACAAAAACAAATGGGAGAGGATAGGAGATTTGGCAGGTACAGGAGAGGAGCGAAATAGTTTGGCTTGGCCAGCAAAACATGAATATACGAGAGAGAGAGCGCTAAAGTTGGCCCCTCTCAGCAATGTAAAGCCCTTGCCAAGGGGCTGCTTATGCCCATTCCAATTTCAACCTCCATTAGTCGAAACATAAAGTGGAATTTTACAACTCTCTGCCAGGGCTTTGTAATTGAACCCTGTCTCTCTTGGCATGCCTAGACCTGAAGTGAAGCAGTTAACCTGGATCTTCTTCACTCTTTTAGAGAAGGAGGTGACATTTCTAAGGTGATCACCGGTGAATATTTAATTAGCTTCCCAGAATCATAAAGTTGCCATGCTGAATAATGAAGTCATATTTTGAAGAGCCCTCATATGTGAGCTTCCCTGCAAACTATAAATACAAGTTCGCTAATGGAGTCCATCAGGCACAATGATGCATAAAGGTGAACATGGTAGAATCTTTGTCTGAGTGCGAAAAAGTATAAGAAGCCAGCTGGAGTCTTCTTCTGTTGGTGCTCCAAATACCACAAGATTGGCACCAGGTGAACCTCCCTGGAAAGCAGTGGCAACCAGGGTGCACCTGAACAGACTTAACCTTATCATCTGGGCGGGTGGACCATCACCAGCCCAACAATACCTCCATCTTATCTGAATTGAGTCTCAGTTTGTTCACCTTCTTCCACTGCACTAGTTCAGGACAGCCACAGCTGTAGAAAAGAGGAATAAAGCTGGGTGTCGTCCATGTACTGGTGACACTGCAGACCATGTCTCTGGGTGACATCTCCCAATGGCTTCACATAAATGTTAGGCATCATGGGAGAAAGAACAGAACCTGAGTGGAAGCCTAAAGATCCCAAGGGATCTTCAAGAACAGGGGTGGGGAACCTCTGGGCCCCCAACCTGACTAGGCTCACCAGGCCATCTTGGCCAAGCCATGCCCACCTGTGTGGCAGGTAAAGTTGTGGCCAGGCCAAAAATAGAGCCCGTGGGGCCCTTTGCAAGACACTTTGAAGCCCTGACTGTCACCTGATTGTCAGGGCATCAAAGCACAGCCCATGGCTCTCTGCATGCACTGAGGATCAGCTGATAGCTGGTGCTTGAAGAGAGCCCTGCACATTCAAAGCCCTGTCAGTCAGCTGGGGTTAGCTCTGCAGGGCCAGATGAAGCAGCATGTTACTGTATGCCATGTATGCTCCCTCCAGCACTTTGAGCACTTTCTGAGGATGCACGAAAGGAAGTGCTTTGAATGCAAACGGTATTCTCTGCTGAGGAGAAAACACTCTGCTTTTAGTAGAATTTTCTCTTCTGCAGAGACTTCAAAGGGGCTCCCTGTAACCTGCCTTTTTGAAGGTCAGCTGATTGGCACTGAATGCACATCTTCAAAGGAGGTGTCAATCTTGTGATGTCATTATGGCCATGTGGCAGTGGCAGCTGAGAAGAAGGCTCATTTTGCAGCTTGCGTTGCATCCTCTAGTAGCCCGCCGGCAGAGTTATTCAGACAGTTCGGAGGTTACGAAACCCCCCTGTGGAGACGGGCCTCTGGCACATTCATAGACCTGAGGATTTGAGGGCAACGACATGACTCCTGAGTGACCTTGACTCTGCAATTGTTGCAGTTTCAGATAAAGAACCCAGGGCTGCTCAATATCCAGAAAACCAAAGTGTTGCACCCACAAGTACAAAACAACCCCTCTGCAGCGCCACAAATCCAACTTAACGGTGTAACATTGGAAAGTGTCAATCACTTTTCCTACCTGGGCAGTTATCTTTCCACAAGGGCCGACACTGATGCCAAAATCCAGCATCGCCTGATCTCTGCAAGTGCAGCTTTCTCCTGATTGAAATGCAGAGTGTTTGAGGACAAGGACATTTGCAAGGAAACCAAAATGCTTGTTTACAAAGCTATTGTACTACCAACTTTACTGTATGCTTGTGAAACATGGATCACTTATAAACGCCAGCTCCAGCTCCTCGAAAGAGTCCATTAACTGTGTCTCTGAAATTTTTTACACATCACTTGGGAAGTCAGACGAACTAATGCCAGTGTATGGGAAGAAACAAAGATTACCAGTGTCGAAACAATGATTCTTCAACATCAACTTTGTTGGACTGGTCATGTTGTGTGGATGCCTGATTATCATCTTCAAAAGCAACTGCTCTATTCCCGGTTTAAGAATGGAAAGCGAAATACCAGTGGACAACAAAAGAGGTTTAAAGATGCTCTCAAGGCAAATCTAAAAAGATGTAGTATAATAATAATAATAATAATAATAATAATAATAATAATAATTTGTACCCCGCCCATCTGGTTGGATTTCCCCAGCCACTCTGGGCGGCTTCCAACAAAAATCAAATACATTAAAATACCACACATTAAAAGCTTCCCTAAACAGGGCTGCCTTCAGATGTCCTCTAAATGTCTGGTAGTTGTCTATCTCTTTGACATCTGAAGGGAGGGAGTTCCACAGGGCGGGTGCCACTACCAAGAAGGCCCTCTGCCTTGTTCCCTGTAGCTTTGCTTCTCACAGTGAGGGAACCGCCAGAAGGAGAACAGCCTTTACCAAAGGTGTCATGGACTTTGAAGAAGCATGAACTCAGGGAGAAAAGGAGAAAAGAGCTAAGAGAAAGGCACTTTTGGCACACACTCAATGTGATCAACTCCCGCCCAGAAACCTATGTCCCCACTGTGGAAGGACGCGTGGATCCAGAACTGGCCTCCACAGTCACTTACGGACTCACTGTTAAAACCGTGTTCATGGAAGACAATCTTACTTGGCTACGAGTGATCACCAAAGAATAAGAAAGAAGAGCTCTTGGTCACTAGACTTGCTGCTGTAAGTTTAGCTTCAGAATATAATTATTTTTGAAGAAAATCTCATTGAAATACTGATAGGGTGATGGGCTGCCTCTTTCTCTTTCTCTTTCTCTGTGAAAGGCAGAAAAGATATGCAAAAAGCAAAAAAGGGGAATGCTTCCCCCTCCTTTGCCCCCAAACAAACAGTGAGCATCATCTGATGAGGCAAAGAAGGAGGAGACGGCATGTGAGTGAAGGAGGAGAGGGAGGGGATCAGGGCCCCCCTGAAAGATAACCTGTGCCCACCCCCACCCCCCGAAATCTTGCATTACATTTCAAAGGCAGATGATAAATTCCAGATAATAAACACACCTCAGTTTTTATCCCTTGAATTCTGTTAATTCTCTCATAGGATTAGCTCTCAGAAATGTATATACTAATACCCTTATCTGGAAATATTCAAACCATGGTGAATTTTCTGAGTACATCTATTTTCTAATTTCAGAATACACAATCCTATTATTTCTTTTAATAAAGTTTTTATATCTGAGCAGTTTATTCTAAAGGCTTGATCGGAATCTAAATGCTTCAGTACAGATGTAAAGCGGAATATTTCGGGCTTAGTAATAGTTCATAACAATGCCATATCTTTAGCCAATTTGAGATTAGATAGGACAAAGTCAGTAAAAACACAAAACCCTATCAATACTTTTCCTGCAAAGTAATTTATGTAGCTGAGATCTTACCAAGACTCTCTCAAACTACTATAGGCAGAGTCAGGATCCAGCTTGTGCAGGACCACCAACCCATTTAGGCCATTTGCGATGTGATACAGATTCTGCTTTGGCTCCTGCCAGGCCTCCCCTCCCTTCTCCATCCTGCAGGACTTTTGCTTTAACCTTTGCCTTGGTCTCATTATGGATATACAGTGGTACCTCTAGTTATGAACTTAATTCGTTCCGGAGGTCCATTCTTAACCTGAAACTGTTAGTGTGCTTTTGCTAATGGGGCCTCTTGCTGCTGCTGCACCGCCGGCACACGATTTCCGTTGTCATCCTGGGGTAAAGTTTGCAACTTGGGGTGACTCTTCTAGGTTAGCGGAGTTTGTAACCTGAAGCGTTTGTAGCCTGAGACATTTGTAACTCGAGGTACCGCTGTATTTCAACATGGGCTGCTTCTGCTTCTTAATTTACTGGTTTTTTATTTTATTTGGTAAAGTATGAAAAGGAAAGTTTAGTTTTGGCAACAGTAACTATTTTAATCATGGAAATTCTTCCTGAAAAGGAGCAAAATAATTCCCACCATTATTTTATCAAAGTATCAAAATACCTATAAAGAGATTCATAATTGTTTGTGTCCAAGTCATTTGTTTTGCTTGCTCTTGTAATTCCCAGGTATCACCCCTTAAAAGTGTCTTGCATCTTTTGCTTCATTCCCCAAACTCCTGTTCCTTTTCCTTATTCACTTTGAACCCACCAGTCAAGCATATTCTGCTCATTGTGGTTCTCCTGCTGTCGGGGTCTGCTATGGTTGAGGCCATTGGCTCTTAGTTTGCTTATTTTGCAACGTTAGCAGAGCAAATGCGCCACACAGTTCAAACACTGTCAACTGTCCAGTTGTGAAAGCCATTAATTCATCCATTTACAGCTCCTTCAAGGGAAGAGAGTTCCTTATAAAGGAGGTTCCATACAAGTCCAGAGAGTCCATTTGTTAGTCAGAGTTCATGGTAAAAGAGCAAGCCATCATCTCCTTGTGTCAACGGAAGGGTCTGCTAGCCTGGCCTTGACCATTGACATTCGTTTGAAAGTCTGCAGCATCCCAGTTATTAATGTATTTTCCAGGGAAATATCCTCTTACAATGGCACCATCAGGATTGACAGATTTCTTGTGGGAGAAGATTTCGCGGACTTCATTAGGTGTACAATACATTACAAGGATTACACATAGATTTTTTATGTTGGGGGTTATAGGGATTGTGAACAGTAAGGTCAGGAGGAAATGAAGTGCAGAAAGTACAATTATAGTTATACAATTAACAGTGACCAATCACTAAAGTTATTTATACAGACCTTTGAAACATGAATTTCCTTTTAACCAACCAGTATTTATGGATGTTTCTCTTGTAACTTTTTCCTGGTGTACAGTGCCTTGCTGTCTTTGTTTACAAATTGGTAGTTTTGTATGAATAAATGCAATGCTTTTTGGTGATAATACAGACAGTTAACATTTAGCTAGTCACCACACGTATTTTTCTTAGAAAAGGAAGCTTTGTCCTTATTCGTGCTTTGGGTTGAAGCCAAAGGAGGTTTACTAGACAGATGACATCAGGCCTTAGGGACGCTGGTCTCCCCTCCCTGAAGAGAGGCTCCAAGTAGCCATCCCTGCAGCATCCTCCCCAAAATCCTTGGGAGGACAAGTGATGCTATGCTGTTATTTGCTATTGTTCTGAGGAGGGTTCCCAGGGATGTAGGAAGTGGCCTTATACTGAGTCAGACCATTTGTCCATGTAGCTCAGAACTGTGTACACTGACTGCCAGTGGCTCTTTGGTCTTTGCCAGCTCTCCTTGGAAATGCCACTGGGGACCGAACCTGGGATTCATGATAGCTAAAAGGAAGTACTGTACTTCATTACACAGTTAAACTATGGCACTTGCTCCCACAGGAGGCAGTAACGGCTACCAACTTGAAAGGCTTGAAAAGAGGATCAGACAGATAAATGGCAAAGAGGGCTATTGATGGCTATGCTCTACATCAGGCACCCCCAAACTCGGCCCTCCAGATGTTTTGGGACTACAATTCCCATCATTCCTGTGAGCTAGGGATGATGGGAGTTGTAGTCCTAAAACATCTGGAGAGCCGAGTTTGGGGATGCCTGTTTACATCCACAGTTAGAGGCGGCAATGCTTCTGAATACCAGTTGCTGGAAACCATAAGAGGAGAGAGTGCTCTTGTGCTCAGATGCTTCTCATCAGGTCAGCAACTGTGAGAAGAGGATGCTGGACCAGAAGGGCCATTGGTCTGTTCTAGCAGGGTCGTCTTATGTTCTAATGTTCTTCTGCATGCAAATAAGATATACCACTGGACTAGTACGGCCCTTTCCCTATATGGGAGAAGCAGCTGCCCTCATAGATAGCAGCTCCATTGCAAGCCTCCTCCTTCATCCATCCAACACCCCATTCCTTCCCTCTCTCTCTCTCTCCCCCTCCTTATGTGGTGGCTATGGAGATTCACACAGTCAGGCATCTCCCTTTTGAGCTCCCCACCACCACAAGGACTCTGGCATTTTGCACCTGTCAGGTAGAATTTGCTCTCTGACTGTCCCAGGGCCCTCCTCAGGACAAGCGCAAGGAGGTGGAGGTTTCATTCCCAGCCTGCCTGGGCTGTGACGCCTGCCTGCCTGCCTCCCGCCTCAGTTCTCGTCTCTGCCCTGAAGTCAGCAGTTGCTCCGATGGCTTCTGCGAGTGGAGAGAGGGCCCTTTATTGAATATTCAAACTTATTCAAGGAGGGGAATGGAATGTCTAATTAATCTCTAAAAAGCCATCCGAGTGTCTGCTCCTGGTTCCCCTGGCAGTCTTCCTCATGTGGAATAGCCACCAGAAGCCCAGGGAAAAGGAGCTCAGCACCAGCAAGTCTCAAAGTTGACTTTCAAAAGTAGGACTCCGGCTTATTTTTAGCAGATTGACTGCCTCCAAGTATGATTCACCAGCCCTCGTCTTCCGTGGAGGAAAAATCTGGGTTTGAGAAATGTTCTTATTTTGGAGGCAACAACACCTCTGTGGCTGCACAAAAAAGATTTGGGCCCTGCGGAGAGGGATTCTGTGTTGTGTTCCCCGAGGATTAGACTCTTCCTTAGCAAAATAATTGGCAGAGCTAACAAATGGGGGCTTGCATAATGCAGCCCCTTCCCCACCCCACAATAGCCAGCGCCCCAATAACTCAAACTAAAACCATTCCAGCAATTGCTTGCCCCCAAATATGCAAGCTCTAATCACCATATTTGTTTGTATCAATTTCTTAATACGCATTCTGCCTTTCTCTCGTAAAAGAGACCCGAAGCTTATTAAATGAAGCCAATGTGTTCCTTCTGCTTCACAGGGATGAGAAGCGACTCCGCTTTGTGGAGATACCCCATATCTTCCCCTGAATATAGCAAGGGAAGAGGAGGAAAAACGAGAGCTTTCCTCAACAAACTTGCCCAAATGAAGCACTGCAAGGAGTCATTTCTGAATGTTTAGAAAGACTTTTATTACATGTTTCATTATTATTATTATTTTTCAAAATCAGGATGGTTTACAACACAAAGGTGGTACATTCAAAGCACATTTATTTCCCCAAAGAATTCTGAGAACTGAAGTTCACCTCTCACAGAGCTAGAGTTCCTAGCACCCTTAAAAAAAAAAACTACAGTTTGTTAGGAAAGGAATTGAAAACAAAGCTGCAAGTATCATATTGCTGATATACAAATCTGCAATATAACTGCATTTGGAATATTGTCCTTGCCCAGCCGCATCTCCACAGTCTGCATGTGCTGATAACCAGGTGGGGTGTTGTTATTACTGGGAGTTGTGCTGCTTTCCATAGGTTGGTGTGGGTCCCGTTGGTGGGATACAGCCCCTGCCCTAGTGTAGCTCAAGCAGAAGTGAACTGAAACTGCCCTTTACAGTCAAATCAAGAAACAACTGGACAGACATGGGTTTGGTTGCAAAAAGTTTTAAAAAGCATCCTTCAAAACAGGGAATTAAAGAAACACGAGAGGGTTGGATGTGGGCGGGGAGGGGGGAGGAGGAGGAGGAGGAGGAGGATCTGCCCAACGAATTGAGTGGCTATTTTCTATCATTCAAGCTGTCACTCTTCATTATTCTCAGCGGGACATGACAGCATCATTTCTTGACTCCAAATGGCCTCTGGTCAAACTGGCCTCAGATCAAACTCAGCATGAATCACAGCAGCAGCAGCACTGAGGAAATGCTTCCAGCTGCAAAGAGTGACACTGTGGCCTTCACATTCAGATGATGGGGACACAGGCACACGAGGGCAGGGGGTTGGTTCATAAAAACCGGTGACATTCCAAGCAGCCTCTGCCCTGTGCGCATTTGCTGAAAGATGCCAAGCGCAGGAAGTATGAGGCCCTGATGGCCCTGCAAAGTCCTGGTTCCTCAAGGAGACACCTTCCCTTATTCACCTCCTCTGGAGCTCGGCTGATGGCACTAAGCAGATCCCCCAAATACCCTGCTAGTCCTCATTGGGAGCTTCTATGTCCTCCTTATCCACATGGAGCAGTCTCCATGTGGGCTTAGCTGTTAACTTCATTCAATCCAGGCACAGAAGGAGTCAGGGATGGCCCAATACACTTTGGCGCCTGAGGTGAAACACAAAACGGCACCTCCCGCCTTGTGAGGGAAGAAGTGGTGAGTGAAGATCTGCATCAGGAACACAGGGGGAATAAAGATCTGCATTGGGATCTGTTTCCCCTGTGGATCCTGCCGCCTGAGACGGACGCCTCACCTCATGGGTGGGCCAGCCTTGGCAGGAGTAAAGGGTGCATATGGGCCAACTTCATGCACCTGAATATGTTGGATGTTTGTTTGTTTGTTTGTTTGTTTGTTTGTTTGTTTGTTTGTTTTACTGCAGCTTGTTTTGGGCAGATGCCCCTTGCTCCCACCTGGGTTGAATGACTGGAGAGATGCTCTTCAAAGAAGCCTTGAGGACATTTGCATCTGGAGTCCTCTGGCTACCTTCCTCCACCCAAGAGAAGGCTTGGCAGGAAAGTTTCATTGACAGGAAAGTTATGGCTTTGGTGCAGCACAGCAAGCAAGTCCTTCCTGGGTGCTCATTTCCTGCAACCTTGGGGGACAAACCTGACGTTTCAATGCTCTGTTGTCAGCCTCACCCTTTGCGTAAGAGCCTTGCGGTCACCACACCAAGGGCCTTTTGGACAAGTTTGTTGCAGGAGTGAAGCAACCCTCAAGCATCCTCAAAATGAAGCTGGCACATCTGGGTGCATCTTCATGGCTGGGTGAGCCACAAAGGTTAAGGAGATCTAAACATAAACTTTATTGCTGGGCTTTCTTTGTATGGTTCCCCACCTCCCACCCCCCGTTAACATCCTCCATATATATTTTTACATTGTACAGCCTTGAAAGTCAAAATAAGAAGCCTAAAAGTTCTATATTATTCTAGATTCACAAAAGCCCCAGCTCTCAGGACTTTCTCTCATGGGAACGACTTGGGTGCTGTGACACCCACTTGTCTTCTAGAGGTGCTGGGAAGTCCACATTCTTGAGGATAAGGCCCTTTCTCTCCCACACAAAGGCAAAAAAATGGAACAAAACTTTAGCATCAAGTCACAAAATGCTTTGGTTTTTGAAGGCAAAGTGCGCAGCAGGGGCTATCTGCAGGGAGAGCCCAGGAAGGGCTGATTCCATGCAGAGGAAGCCTCGAAGGGAGCTTCAGCTCAACTTGGGTCAAGAGTAATTATCACTTCTGCACGGCAACGGAAGCTTCCAGCAATCCCACTGTGGGTTCAGGTTAATTGTGGGATCTCAGCTGAAATGCAAACACTTTTCTCCTTAGAAGGTGTAGCTGTATTTCCCCCCACCAAGCAAAGGTCACCGCAACCCAGAAATGAAATTGGCAGTTTCCATCCTTTGGCTGGTGGAGATTTGTGGCAGAAGTGGCAGAAGTGGCTGCTGGGAGAACAGCTGGGCCCCATTGCAGGAGCTGCCTCTGATCCTCTGGGGCTCTGCCAGCCTAACCATGCAGCCCACAGGGTAGCAAGGCAGGGGAGAGATGAGGGCGAGTAAAACTCTTGTGCTGTGGATTCAGACCCAAATGCTTATCCTGCGGGCTCTGATCAGGCTCAAGGAAAGCAGAGCCTGCTTGAGACTAGAGGAAGGGGGAATACCTTGGAGAGGAAGGAAGTTCGCCTGGCTGAGTTTCTTTCCACAAGAGTTTAATGCCCCATTCCCATCTGAGCAGTCATCCTGAATAACTGACCCTTGACCCTCCCATGCAGGGATGCTGGAAAATTCTGATGAAGGCAGGACTGGGTATGTGTGGAAATTGTCGATGGTCACTCATTCATCCCATGTCCAGAATGGAGAGAATATGACCAGTTTGCACAGTTGCTGTTGTTTTCAGTCATCAGTAAGTAACTCTTGACTCTGAGATTGTCTTACACAGAGAAAGAGGGCCATCAAGGAGATTTGGGGAGATTTGGTTTTTGTTCTTCTCTTCTATATATAAGGGACAACATCATTGATAACCAACGGCCTCTCAAGCTCCTATGTGGAGAGGCCATGTGGAGCTCACTGAAAGTGCAGTAATGCATGGGGCATTAGGATGAATATTCTTGTGTTAGGATGAATCTCCAAAAGCATGAGAGCAGAGTTCACTGGTGGATACTTTCCTTGCTTCTGCACTGAGCTTTGCTTTGTATCAGATTGTAACTGAAAGATTTGTGTGTGGTTATATTTGTTCTTTGCAATGTTTAATGAAACTAATAACAATTATTTTAAAAAGAAAATGTAATCAGTGCCTTATGCTGCCCCACATTTGCATTTTGTTTCCTTTGCATTGCTTTGAAATAACATAATGATAACTTAATTACATAAAATTGTGCCATAGCAGATGGCAAAGAGAATAATGTCATTTTGTCAGAAGCCGAACTGTAGTGCAACAGAAACAGTACTGTGGGCAGTGAACAGAGCAAGGAACAGAAACCCATGCGTTCCTGACATCGCTCCTCTCAGGCCACAAAGCAGGCCACTTGGGGGACATCTCCCATCCTGCCTTGGCTCTGCTGCAACCAGGTCATGGTTTGAAAATGGGCCTAAAGTCAGGCTGGATGTACTTGGTTTCATCCTGGCACTTTAGCCACAAAGACTGTCAAGTGCTGCTTGCCCAGGTAACTTGAGATTCCTGGTCATACTAATCTTACATACTTTAGGCTCAGCTGACTAACTAAGGGAGGTTCAGCCATCCCTTTGAGTCTCCTCTTCCACTGCATCCTAATGAACACAGCATGGCCCTAAAAATACTAGGGGAGCCTACTGAATCAGCTGCACTTCTCCCCTCCTGTGGTTTCCAGCAAGCACAATCCACAAAGTCTAATTCCTGGCACAGGAAGGAAAAGGTTCTGAGTGTGCCATGGAGCAAAGGGGTAAAGATTTGAGCAACGCACAGGGATGGAGCAGGAGGGCTCCATGCATCCGACTGCTGGGGGTTTATTCTCATATTGCCTTTGAAACTGAGGGTTAAGCAATGGGTGTCTGTATAAGGAAAGCAGCCACCTCTCTAATCGGGAATAAAGGCACAGATTGTGAGCAGATCAAAGGGCAGCAGCTTCATTAATGTAACAAGACCTGTAACATGTGTCAAGGGATGTTAGCGACCAGCTCATGACCCTTCAGTGTGGGGGTCCCTGAACTTAGATGAGAGCTGAGGAAATACTTCTGCTGTCTCCCTGGTAGACATCCACCTGGTTCTGAGCACCAGGCGTGCCTCCATGCCAATCACAGTTGAAGTGCGTAGGAGAGAATATGGAACTGCATCAACAGAAGTATAGTGTTCAGATCAAGGGAAATATAAGTCCCGCTCTATTCTGCCTTGGTCAGACCACACCTGGAGTACTGTGTCCAGTTCTAGGCACCACAATTTAAGAAGGATATTGACAAATTGGAATGTACGCAGAGGAGGGTGACCAAGACGATCAGGGGTCTGGGAAGCAAGCCTTATGAGGAATGGTTGAGGGAGTTGGGTATGCAGCCTGGAAAAGAGGAGCCTGAGAGGAGAAATGATAGCCATCTTCAGCTATCTAAAGGGCTGTCACATGGAAGATGGAACAAGCTTGTAGGTCCCCAAATAATGACTTCAAATGAGATTCTGACTATACATCAGGAATAACTTTCAGATGGTAAGAGCTGTATATTCTCAGTCCAGACAGACCATCCAGGAGGGACCACAGTGAAAGCTTTTGTGGTCTGGGGAAATCAGCAGGGTCACGCTCCATGGCCCTCTTTCCTCCTGGCAAAATGGTCAAAACAGGAAAGTTCTTGAGCCAAGAGAAAGATCACCACTGCCAAAAACCCTCAACCTACTCTTCAAGGAAAGCTACACAGGGCCTCTTTTTCTAGCAAGGGTAACCTGATGTGGGCAGCCAAGCCAGCCCAGTGCCTGAGTGCTGGTCAGCCAGCTGGGAAGGTGGGGATGTGCAGGATGCAGCAGAGGTAGACTTTGTGGCTTGTTTGTTTCCACTTCTTCCAATCTAGGACAAAGAGGGCTGCACAAGGGCCCCAATGTGAGCTGACAGTTCTGAAGAGTTGACAGGAAATGGTTTCCAGGGGGCTCCTTTGGCCACGGAGACTCTGGGAGACGATGTGCGGAACCAGGGAGTGCTTGAGCTGTGGAAGATTTTGCCTCAAAAAAACTTGTCCAGTTTCATTTTTTAAATCCTTCCAATGGAGGTGAAACGGCCTTGTATCTGTGGATTATTTTACCCCAGGAGGGTTTTGTAACAGACATCAAAACAGATGAGTTGTGACAGACACATCCTGAAGTCTCCAGTCGAGTGGCTCACACTCTGCGGCACCCAGTGACCACCCCGGTTGTGAGGCAGGAGGTTCAGACAATGCCTCTGACGCTGCAGGAAGACGATCTAGCTGGAGTCTGTGATCAGAACAGATCATTCCACTACAAAAGCTCCCCCTTCATTTCATCAGGTTAAAAATAGGGACCAAGGGATGTTACGGGAGGTTTCTCAAGGGGAAAACAAACCAAGCAACAACCTTTTGCCTCAAAACCCAAACTGGGCAGGTGGCCTCACCTCTTCATCTCGTGTTAGCATTGCACCTGTCTCCTCTTTTGCTTCAGACTGACCTTAAGCTGCAACTTCTTAGCTCTGGCCATTTCAGTTCTCCTTGTCCTTTTCTCTGTAGGGAAATGGCATCTCCTCCTTCTAACCCCCCCTTCCCCCCACGTCTCTTTCTGAGTGTGAATCTGTCTTGATGTTCCTTTTGGCCCTTGTGGAACTGTTCCCTCTTCAGGCTACATGCATATCATTTCTTCCTCCTGGAAGAAGTTGGTCAGAGAAACTCTGTCCAACTTCTCAATGGCTTCCTTCCACTTTGTAAGGAGTCAGAGGATGTGGGCTGGTTGACTACATGGTTTCCTCTAGGGAAGTTCCAATATTTGAGGCTTTTGGGGGGCTGCTAAAAATAGTTCATTGCCCCCTCAGAACTGAAGAGAGGTGGGTTTCCACTAGTTTTCCAATACTGAGTGGGCTCTATGATGCTTGCAATTTTTACAATGGCAAAAGTGGACCAGCCTTTTGTAGCATTCAGACAAGCTGTCCCACCTACTACTAGCCTTGGGTGATAGGACATATGTTCACACACACACACACACACACACACACACACACACACACATGCCCCATCACAAAGTCCATTTATGGGACCACACCAAAGAACTTCTATTGACCTTTAAAGCCCTTCAGCGCTAGGGATCTCTCTTCAGGTGCACCTACCTGGACCTTGAGATCTGCACAGGGCCCTCTTCTCTGGGTGTCTCTACTAGGTAAGGTGTGGCCTTTCCAGCCCCATAGCTGTAGAATCCCCTCCTCCAGGAGGCTTCCTGACAGCCCCCTGCTCCCTCCATTATTCTGGGGCTGAGTGAAGAAGACCTTTTGGTCTGCTCTTTGATCTTTTTAAATTATGTGTTTTATTGACTGTGGATTTTAATTTATGGCAGATGGACATAAATGAGAGTAGGTTCAGAGAAGAGCAGTAGAGATGGTCAGAAGAGGGGCTCAGCCTGGAGAGGGCAACAATAGAAGAGAAGATGGGAAAGATGGCTTCTCTGCTTCTGCCCCAGAGGCAGCCCAAGAGAAAGGAAAATTGTGTTTGCACATTAGGACAAACTTAGTGAAGGGAAGAGCAGACCAGTAATGGGAGGAATTGCCTGGGGGGGGGAATCTCCTTTGCTGTGTGTTGTGTGGGGAGGGTCATCAAGCAGTGGCTGGGGACCTAGCCCTCGTGTGGGATGAGTTATCGAGGGCTTGGACTAGATTAGGGACCCTGGACATGTATTTAAGGGTGTGCCTGGGTGCTCCGGGCAGTCAGGATATGATTAATATTGCCAACTCTTCACGTGCATTTTTTGACATCTGCTTTGTTAATGGGGAAATATCACATTAATTATTGTTGAAATAAATTACACATTGCCTACTACAATAAGAGGGGGAAAGTCTGAGAACTAGGAATGAATCAATGTAAAAATTATAGAGCACGTGTTTTTGTGAACCTCATCAGCTGATAAAGCTCACCCACTTTATCTACTTCAGAGGACTGTTGTAACCTCCTGCCCCAGCCTTCACTACAGTAGTCGACTTTTCTGCCACCTTTATTTGTTTGGGAGGGGGATCAGCTCCTTGCTTATAGTGAGGGGGCATTAGCCTGCTCTGCCCCCACCATTCCAGGACCAAGTGGCCTATAAGGCTCCCCCCGTGCTTGCGCACACACTGCCTCCGCCCCAGCTCTGTGATTCTGTGGCCGGGGAGGCATGGCAAGGAGGGTCCCGTTTTGTCTCCTGCTCAAATCACTGACATGCCACAATGGAGGAATATTTTTGTTCTGCGCTCAGCACCTTCCCGTTCCAGAGCAGGCAATTCCTCTCTTCCAGAGCTTCCGGAGGCCACTTAATATGCAGCGGAGAAAACAGTGCTACAAAGAAAATAAGATAAGGTGGGAATGTTGAATATTCATTTTTCATGGTTAGAGGGTATTTTTCCTATGGTTCAGTTATTCAAATTAGCTTTGGTTTGTAACTGTCATTTAAACAACAAAGACTTAAAGGAACCTCGCAGGATAATCCCAGCTCCGAATGAAACATCCACACAAAATCCAAAATGGGGCACAACAAGGGCGACCTTTTCACAAAAGAACTGGAGGATGATGAAGAGGAGGGTGAAATATGAGGGCTGCTTTGTTGCCTACAATATCAGGTGTTCTCCTAGGCAAAGGGGGATGCTGTTGCTGTACGGTTTGGAAATGAAAAGCAACTCATACAGCATTTAAACCTGGTTTATTTATTCTCCCTTTCCTAATACAATTAGGCCTGGAAAGTCTTTTTGGAAGGTTTCTGCTTTAAATACCATACATACAAGTTGTTAAAGATCTTGTGTGGGGGCAGTTTAAGTGAACTTTGTTTTAATGCTACGGAAGGCATGTCCTGAAGAAAATACACTTCTTCCTTGCATAGGGAAATAGAAGGAGGCATCTCTCTCTCTGCTGCTCCATCAGTATAGAGCTTCAGTTGCAAGCAAAGCCATGTCACTTGGAGCGGGGGCACACTCAGGGTTCCCTCCAACACCTCTCTGATGAAAATAGGGACATCCTCAGGAAAAGCGGGACATTCCGGCATCAAATCAGAAACTGGGATGGCTTCTGTAAATCTGGGACTAACCCTGGAAAATAGGGACCCTTGGAGGGTCTGTAAAATGCTGGGGCTGGAGCTGTGTGGGGTCAACCCTAACCTCTGGAATCAGTGGCAGAGGAACCCTCTCCATCACCCGGGGCGGGGCAAACTGCCCAGCAGCCCGATCGGATTGCGTATGCGCGGCCGCGACAGCCCATATGGATGCCATGCGCGAGCGGCAGCCCAAACGGATGCCGTGAGCGGCGCCCATACTGACTGTGTGCGCATCCTTCTCTGCTCCACAGCTGGGGGGGAGGCAGTGGCCAATCTTGTCACACACACCCCGGGTGGCACACGGGGTGGCACACCCCCTCCGCACGCCACTGTCTGGCATCAACATTTAACTGATTTGCTCCCTTCCTAGCAGGACATTAGAGGTGCTCCTTGTTCTAAGACTCTGATTCTGCTAGGGCTGTGGAGCTCTTATTAGGTACTTTTGAGCAGTGCTATTTTTCTAGAAAAAGAGGTGCCAGAACTCACCATGAACTCCTCCTTTGTTCTCTTATAATGGCAATGGCACCCACCTGAGAGGTGCTGGGACTGAGTTCTGGTGAGTTCTGACTGGGGAAAAAAGCCCTGCTTTTGAGGAACCTCCAACATAACACACACTGGGGTAATGACATGCACCTTTCTGATGAAGCCTATGATATTTTCTTAGGAAATCTGCAACATGGCGTTCTGCATTGCTTTGCTCCGTGATGGGGCAGAGGCCATTCCCTGTCCATGACAGATAGAGTGCAGCTGTGGTGAAATAGGAGTGGAAGGAAAAACTGGTGAGTACCTTGAACAACCTTCTGGGAGATGACGAGGTGCTTCCTCACACCTACCCACCAGTGCCCCAAGGTCAGGTACAGGAGCCCTGCTGTACACGAGCAGTGCTGAAAAGAAAGGTCTAGAAGGAAGGAGTTGCCTGCTTTGAGGCCCTGAGCCATGGGGGCTCACCCAAGAAATCTGAGGCTGAGGGTCCCATGCCTCAGATTCATAGGAACCCACACACTGCTTTTATCCAGTGCACATAACAGTTTGGGCAATTTGTAAATCCTTTAGGACTTTACTAATGCCTCTTTCAAACCTATTTCAAACCTAGCCCCCTGTCTTCAATTTATGGGGTGTGAGTGCAAGCTGTTGTTGAATGGTTAGAGGTGGACATTTTTCAAAGGCCATCTCCTCTCCCTTCTCTCTGCAGTCTCCTGGTGTCTGCCCCACCCCCAGCCGGTGAGTTTGCTGCTGATTTCTTACCGAAGGAGGAGAGACACCGGCATCTTCACAGCCTCCCCTTCCCAGATCATCTGAGCTCCCATAAATTATCCTGTCTGTGCCGGGTGTCATGCCACCTGACTCCAGTGACACTGTTTAACATACAACAAAGCTGACGAGGGAACAAAGGACCTCCAAGTCTCTGCAGCAGCCCTCGAGGTCACTTTGCTCCTTTTGAGACACCACCAGGACACCCTTGAAAGGAGAGGGAGCCCTGCCAGGAGATTTTCTCCTCCGCTCAGGCAGGCTGCATAAGGAGGCCCCTGCTGCTGCTCCTGGCGTTAATGAGCTAAGGGGTTCCTGGCTGGAGTTCCCACTTGGATCAGGGCCAGTTTAGCCAAGCTTCCACTTGGTTAAATCATGCAGTGATCTGTTGTTGGAAGCTGGACTCCATCTGGGGCAACACCTCCCTTTACCCTACAAGCTCCCCGCTTCCCTGCCATCATTTCTTCTGTTTAAATAAGATCCTTTCTCCCCCGCTCCCCTCCACCTCTGGTGCTTCACCTCTGCCCCTCTGCATTGAAGCACAGCCTCAGATACTACTACTACTACTACTACTACTACTACTACTACTAATTTATTATTTATACCTTGCGCATCTGGGTGGGTTTCCCTAGCCACTCTGGGTGGCTCCCAACAGAATATTAAAAACACGATAAAACATCAAACATTAAAAACTTCCCTAAACAGGGCTGCCTTCAGATGTCTTCTAAACGTCAGATGGTTGTTTATTTCCTTGACATCTGATGGGAGGGCGTTCCACAGGGCGGGTGCCACTACCAAGAAGGCCCTCTGCCTGGTTCCCTGTAACCTCGCTTCTCGCAGTGAGGGAACCGCCAGAAGGCCCTCAGAGCTGGACCTCAGTGTCCGGGCTGAATGATGGGGTTGGAGATGGGCTGAAGCCATTTAGGGCTTTAAAAGTCAGCACCAAGACTTTGAATTGTGCTTGGAAATGTACTGGGAGCCAATGTAGGTCTTTCAGGACTGGTGTTATGTGGTCTTGGCTGCTGCTCCCAGTCACCGGTCTAGCTGCCGCATTCTGGATTAGATGTAGTTTCCAGGGTCACCTTCAAATGTAGCCCCATGTAGAGAGCATTGCAGTAGTCCAAGCGGGAGATAACTAGAGCATGCGCCACTCTGGTGAGACAGTCCATGGGCTACTCTTGGCAATGCAGTTTCAGGCAGGGCTGAGCACCTCTCACCTGCCCCCGCATGCCACAGCCACAGCAGGTGCTCTTGTGACAAGGCAGAGGCAGCAGCAGGACAGGAGATGGCATTCTATTTCTGGGAAGGGTGCCTGGCCAGCACAAATGGCACGCAGACAGTGCCAAATATTGACACAGCAAGCTCAAATGCTGATGGGAAATGAGTCTCGTACATAGCCAGGGTGGCCTCCTGAGACCAACGCTGCAGAGGCAACTGGTAATGTGGCCCTTGGCGCACCCCCTATGCCCAGTGTAAACCCCCTGGTGGCTTCCTTTACCCTGTTGCTTCTTGCCAGCTACCCCCAGGTGTTCCCCAAGATGGAGGGACTTGAGACAGCCCTGTCTTTTTCCGGATTCAGTGCCCCATCTGTGGGGGCAGAGCAGTCTCCCTTGAACAACAGGCAGCCTCAGCTGGAGCAACGCTAATTCTCCTTTTCTTGCCTGAATGTTTCCATCTCTTTCCTCACTAATTGTCATCCTATCACAATTAACTTTTAACAAAGATTCTAGATATGTTATTCTCGGGCACAGACATCCCAGTAATTTTTATGTGGTCCTACTCTGTTGTCATTGTTTTTTCTCTCTCTCCCTCCCTCTCCCTCTGTCCCCCTTATATCAGAATTGTGTAGTAATTGTTTGGCAATCCAATGCAATTGTAGCAATAGCCTGTTCAGGGCTGATGGGCCGAGCCCTGGAGACTTTAATGAGAAGCTTCCTGCTTGATGCCTGACACCTTTTATCTCTTCCTGTTGCTCTTAGCTGAGAGGGTCGAGATGCAGAGTGTCAGGGTTTGATGTTGACTCAGCCAAGAGCTGAAGCCACCTGAGGTGCTATCAAGGTGGACTAGGCTTGCCTGCTGTTCACCCGGATGACCCTCCACAGAGCAGCCGGGCGTGCTGCTTATCAGATCCTTCCTTGACTTCAGTGAAACTGGAGAGGCGGAGGCATTGCTGGGGACTCTGAGTCCAAGGATGGTGGTGCAGAGGTGTAGCCAATGTTAGTCCTACTCAGAGTAGACTCATTGAAATGAATGAATATGACTAACGTAGGACCATTAATTCCAGTGGGTCTTCTCCAATCAGACCTTAATTTGATACAACCCAGTGTCACATCATCTGGCTGGGATGATGGCACCAAAAAGTCCCCTGCTGGGTGGAACAGCCTGTAGGACCTCATATTCACCTGAGTCTTCCTCCAGGGGCCCTCCCTGGGGGTTGGGGGCCATGGCACCTCTTTTAACTGCTCCAGTGTCCATTTCTCTTCACCTTGGGAGGGGGAAAGCAAAAACTACTTGAGAAGGAACTGACCCTGCTGAAGCAAGAAAAATAGATCTGATGCAATTGAGACCAGCTGATCAAGGGCACTCAGCCACCTTAACCTTTCAGCCCTGATAAATGGAGCCTGCACATGTGACATTAACCAGGGGTGCCATTGTGCCCTGAGGATTGTGGGTGCCCGCTGCTGCAAGGCATACTTGCAACATCACACGCACGTGCCTGCACATACTGTGTGTGACGTCACATGCATTACGGGCGGGCAGGTGCATGTCACGTCACACGTCCACATGGTGGTGGTCAGCGGCGGTGACTCTTCCTCCTCCTCCTATCTGCAGCCAGAGAGATTGCCTTCGCATCTGAGCCCCACCCCACCCCACCCAGAAAAGGGTACCTTGCTGGCTGGCTGCGGAGGGTGAACTTGAACTGCTTCTCTCTTGGAGGCAGCACTGCTGCCATCTGCCAGCTTTTTTCATTGATTTTGTGGGTGCCCAGCCCCCACAATTATATTATTGTGGGTGCCTAAGCACCCATGGCCCCCTGGAGTTGGCTGCTATGACATTAAGACTGAACAGGATCTTTGCTGAGTAGAGCATCTTGGCCACGAGAAAGGAGATGGGTGGGCAATGTGGCTCTCTCTTAAGCGGGGGTGGAGGTGGGGGGTGGCACTGTTTCAATCCTGCTTTCAGCTAATTGTGAAAAACCAGTCTCTCTAGTATGGGGGCAGCCACCCTAGATGCTTCTGATAATGCATCCTGGAAGCAAATGGCAGAGGGCTATGCCGGAGGGCAAGTGCTCAGGGTCAGATGCAGCTCCAGGCAAAGGGGGAGAAAGGCCAAGAAGCACCTCGCAGCCTGAAAGTTGTGCAGTGGGGCACAGGCACGATAACTCCTAACATCCCCCAGGTCACAGCTCATGTAGGCACAAGGTTGAAGGGCAAAGAATCAGGTGCTGCTTCCTGAAGCCACCTTTTCTCTCCAGTGCAAGAGTCCTGACACGTGTGGACAGGCCACTCTCACCACCACTTGTATACGAGTGAAGAAGTGGTGGTTTCCTCCTCCTCTTCCTCCTCTTCCCCCTTTGCCAGGGCAGGGTAGGTGTGGTTGGCAGGGTGGGGGAAGCAGGCAGTGAGTCTGGCTGTGCCGGGTTCTTGGGTTCTTGCCTCATTGGGCCCTGGATGGTTTGGGGAAGTTTGTTAATTGGCCCAGCTGGAAAGCGAATAACTTCTATCCCTGGTCTATAGCCACACCATTGTGTGAGGGGAGGGGGGGGTGATCATTTCCACAGTATGTTTGGGGGGAGGAGATATGTGACACATTTTCAGCCCCACTTGTTATGAGCACACAGTTATTTTATTGGCATCACATGAGCCAAACGGGTGCTGTTTTGTTTTATTTGCTGAGCAGTGACAGGGTTCCAGCTGCTCCGCTTTTAAAAATAACTCTCACCAATGAAATCGATCTTGCCGTGCTACGAAGCCTGCCTCCTGCTCCTTTTTCAGTAAGTGCAGGAAATCAGCAGGCATTGAGGCTTGGGCCAGTGCTCTGCATGCCATTGGGCTATCATGCTTGCAGGCACCTTCTGAGGCCAAGGTGGTCACTTACATGTTGCAAGCAAAGAGGAAACACATCATCCAGAGAGAGGCCACAGCTCTGTGTAAAAATGGCATGTTCCACTGTCAAACAGCTCTTACCATCAGAACGTTCTTCCTAATGTTTAGTCAGAATCCTATAATTTGAAATCCATTGGTCCGTGTCCTACCCTCTGGAACAGCAGGAAACAAATTTGCTCGACCTTCCATGTGATAGCCCTTCAGAGATTTGAAGGTGGCTGTTATGCCACCTCTCAGGCTAAACATACCCCAGTGCCTCAACTGTTCTTCATAAGGCTTGGTTTCCAGAACCTTTATCATCCTGATCACCCTCCTCTGCACACCTTCCAGCTTTTCAATACCCTTCTTAAACTGTGGTAACCGGAATTGGACACAGAACTCCAAGTGGGGTCTGGCCACTGGAGTGGTACTATGACCTCTGTTGATCTGTACGCTAGACTTCTGTTGATGCAGCCTAGAGTCACCCTGTTGTATCTTCTCCAGCCATGGAGGCATTTATCTGGTTCTGGGCACATCTGACTGTTCTCGAGGCAGGGAAACCTGTTGGGCATTATTGCAACACAACCTTCTTTTTCTGGTGTGTGTGTGTGGAAATGCTCCAGTCCCTTTCTCCCAGTCTTTCTCCCTTTCTTTAAACCCACTCACACATCCAGAGAGAGAGAGAGAGAGAGAGAGAGAGAGAGAGAGAGAGAGAGAGAGAGAGAGAGGAGAATAGTGGTGGTGATTCCCTTGCACCCAGTGTAACTCCCCCACTTGAGGACCAATGCCTCAAATTCAGGGCCTGGCAATGGGGATGAAGGGATGTTCCCAGGAAATACCACACTATGCCCTCCCACCTGTTTTGATTCATTTAAGGAGGTGATATTCTGCCACCACAAGCCTCCCCTTTTCTTCAGGATTGATAACAATTTGTGCTCATGATATGAAATTGTGTGACTCCACTTGCAATACCATTTGCATCCACAAATGTGTGTGTGTGGGGGGGGCATCCAGCTTTGTTTGCAAGAGCTGCGCATCCTGCAATTTCCTGCTAAAATCCTGTAACTTTTCATGCTACAAATGCACCAGGATGGTGTTGGCGGGGTGGTGGGGAGGGAGAGGTTGCCCACTATACAGAGTACAAGAGAGCCCCCATCCTCCAGGCAGCCGTGATGCAGTCACATTTGGGAAGCATCGCAGACCATAAGGGGAAATGATGTGTGAAGGCTCCAATATTGCTTTAGCACTAATGCATTCTTATTGTGCCAGTGATGCGTTGTACAATCAGGGCTTTTTGTCTGGGGGGTACTCAAGTGTATGCAGTACTGGCACCTTTTTCTAGAAGAAAAGCGGTGCTTAAAAGTGTGGCATTTACTGGAACAACTCCAGGGTGAGTACCAGCACCTTTTTTCTAGGAGAAAAGCACTGTGTACAATACACACCCACCCACAGCAGCAACAACAAAAGCCAGTCTGGAGGAGGCCTTATATTGCTCTTGAAACATGACTTTACAGCCCCAGCCTGGCCCCCCCCACCCCCACCCCCAAAACGCTATTTTAAACAACTCGGTTTTTAGCTGGCAAGCAGAGTTTGAAACTCAGTATTATATTAACGGGTTTATCGCTGAGACTTTTTATGTTAATAGGTTGTCTGCAGCTTGTAAAGCACCTCAGGAGACAATGAAATGATAAAACAAATGAAGGGATTAGTGAGCCAGGAGGTCTCGATGCCAGCATCCCTTTGGCTCAGGCTGGCTCTATGGCTCCACCACTTTGGATTACATTGCAGGGTTCTGGCGAAGGAAATCAATACAGGATTTCCTGGAAGTGAAAGGGAGCAAAGAAGGGAGGGGGTTGTTGGAATCACCACCACCCTGTGCTTTCAAGCTAAGGTTTTCCAGTTCCTTAAGAAAAGTATGAGTTTCAGTCTCTTCTCTTACAAAAAAAAACCAACCCCGTCACCTTTGCCTGCAGATCTGTGTTTGGTTTTCATGATTTTGCTGGTGAGTGTCTTGAAAGAGAGAGAACATACATTTCAGAGAATATATATATATATATATATATATATATATATATATATATATGTATGTCATAACAACATTTGGGCTAATTGATTCTAATGGAATAATGACATCTAGTATGTAGTGAGAAATATTCATGAGGATATCTGTGAAAAATTGAGAGGTGCTGAGCTGCTTTGGTGTAACAAGAGAACTCATTAGACTCCATAATTAATACATACACACAAATATAAGCAGCTGTCAGTCCTCCACTCCCCCCCAAAAAAACTGATTTCAGGACAATCCCAATACCGGTGAGTTTGGATAATGCAGCGTGGGAGGAGGAACTGTCAGGAATGACTCAGCAGCTGAGATCTGGATTCTCCTGCTTGCAATGCTCTGTTTTACCCAGGCCTGACTCCATGGACATACCCATGCAATTTGCACCCAGAACAAACATCTTCGAGGTCAAGGACAACTTCGTCACTGGAGGTTGCTTTCTCCCTGATAGCGAATGGCATCACACCCCTGTCTATATGCAATGGGAACAGGCGATTGCACAAAACACACACAGAAAGTGTGTGAAGCACTTTGCAAATCCAATATACCAGGTGAAAGAAAGCCTGCCTGCCAGGCACCTCATATGTTGCAGGTGGGTCTATTTTGTGGGAACAGGGTGAGGTTGCCTGTCTCGGCGAGTTCCCAGAGAGAGATCAGCAGGGAGCAAACTGGCTCATGGAAGCGGCACCCCGTCTCAGAGGATCACGGGGCTCAAGGAGATCCACAGCTTCAGCAGGAAGGCAAGGAGCAATTAACCACAATCATGCAATTAATCTAGGCACAGTGCATGCATTATGCCAGAGGCAGGAGCGAGGGAGAGTCACTGTGCTTTCCTTTACTGGCAACAGGCAGAGGAGAGACCATCCCAGAACGAGAAGGAGTTAGGGGAGGGAGGGTTATGGCCAGGGGCAGAGGAAGGGGGGGTGCGGTGGGGTGGGCTGCACCATGTGTCACCACTGAGGGGGTGTGTGACAAAATTCCAGGCGGCACTCACCGGGGGTCTGCAGTGCACCCAAGCCACGCATCTCTCCTAGGAGTGACACAGTGGCTTGGGCACCCGCAGGCTCCACTGCCCCAAGTGGTCCGCCCACCGCCTTCCCCTCAGCTGTAGGGCGGCTGGCCCAACTCCTGGGCGCAGGTCACACACGCCACCCCAGGCACCCAATCAGCTTGCTCTGCCACTGGTTATGGCTCTGCTGGGTTAACCCTTTCCCTCATACTACTTCCATGCCTTAACCACCCCCATATGGAAGCTGAAATGAGCCACTGGGGAAAGGAGGGGCTGGCACTGGCCTTTCTTTCCTCTGCAGCTAATGACAATTGGGTGAGGGGACACTGGAGAGGTACTCTAGGTCTGACTTGTGTCCTGAATTAGTCAAAGTGAGAAACCAACCCTCCCTCCCTTTCTACATCATGCCAAGGGACAAGTGAGACTAGCAGGCAGAAATCTGAAGGAGGGCTCTTCCATTTCAGGCCCATAGATAGAAACTGCCAGACAAAGGGGCACAGAACTCATGGGACAGGGGCCTGCCTTGCTCTGTAGGTCTACAGGTATGTATATGCACACACACACACAGCCTTAAACCCAGCATAATCACCACAAGAGCAATGTTTAGTTCAAAGAAATAATGTTGCAGTGTTAACTCCAGCACCTGATAAAGATCGCCCACTTATCTGTTAATAACACAGGCATGGGAGTGCTTTGTGGCCATGTCCTGATTGTAGGATTCCCACCTAGTAGGACCGCTGGTTGGCTGAACAGGAGAACAGGAGACTGGACTCTGATGGGGTCTTCCAGTATATAGTCAGAAGCTCTATCTTAGCAGCAAGTAATAAGTTAAAAGTAAGAATGCAAGAGCCATGCTGGATCAGGCAAAGGAAGCCCACCTAGTCTAGTGTGTTATTCTTACAATGGGCAACCAAGTGCCTGTTGAAAACTAGCAAACAGGACCCAAGCACAAGAGCATTCTCCCCTCCTGCAGTTCCCAGCAAGTGGTATTCATAAACATTGGTGCCTTCAACTATGGAGGTAGGCTACAACATATCATAGCTCGTAGCCATTGATAGCCCTCGCTTCCATCAATTTGTCTAATCTTTTTTTAAGGCCCTTCAAGGTGGCGGCCACTGTCTCCTGTGGGAGTGATTTCCATAGTTTAACTATGCATTGTGTGCAGGAATTTTCTTTCATCTATCCCGAAAAGGACAAAGTCTTAAACAAGCTCGAAGAGAGTGGACTAAAACGGTCACAGGATCCATGCTGAGATTAATCCCCGTCAATTGGCCTGTTCAATCTATGACTTGCTCCCAGAACTGATGCACTGACTGAGTTTCAGCTCTGCCAACGTTGCTTTTGAGGAGGAATGCAAGATGATACATTTCCACCTCATCATATTTCTTCCAACTGTTGAAAGGCTGTTTGTAGCTGGATAAATTAGTGTGATTAATGAGGATGTAGTTCTATCATGTCTGTGAAGGTGCAAGAGTGATTTGTAACAGACGACAGCACGGCAGAAGCAGAGCCAGGCTCCAAAAGGTCTCCCCTCTTCAAGGCAAAGCAGAAACAAGCCTGTTGGTGTTGCTTCTCTGGCAGCAAAGTTTCTCCTCCTTTTTATGGCATTCGGGGATGCCTGCTCTGCTGTTGCTCTCATACAGTGAGGAAGCTGTCAGGAACTCCCTGCAGCCAGGAGAAAGGGTTGCTCCAAGGGGACACCACACCTGCCAGCTGGATAGGAGGCACGGCAGGTCTACTTCTGCACTTTGTTCCCTCTTTATTGAGAAGCTGTAAAAGATAAGTGCTGCAAGGCCTGGAATTGCTTACTCCGGTTCCAGGCTTTAAATAGCAGCGAAACAAGTTCAGGCAGGGCTTCCCTCCTCATGACAAGAAACAAGCACTTCCTGCCCTGTTCTGGCAAGAAGGGCATCCCAAACCTCGCATTGCCTCTCGACTCCCATCAGCATTTTGGGAATGTATTTCCACCCCTCCCCACCTGTAAAAGAACTGACCAGGTGAAATTAGAAGCCCATTTAAAATGGCATGTTGCGGGGAGATACATCACAAGCCGTGGAAGTGTGGGTGAGCCCTTGCTCAACCAATGGGTGGCTTGACTTTTAAAATATCCTGGGAAATTTGGGAGCTCACCTTGCTGCTTGGAAGGGCTTTTTAAAGGACAGCTACCCTAAGATTCGCTGAGGAAGTCGCTTACTCTCATGACCATATTTATTTGTTTTCCATCTCAGTTTATAGCAAAACCAAACCACGGAACAGCCCAGAAGGAAAAACAACAGTATGATAAATGAAAAACAAAGTGCCTTAATGGCAACTATAGAACGATGGCTTAAGAAAGCAGTACATCTGAGAGAGAAAAATTATTCACATCTCCCTCAGTGCCTGATCTATGCCACTTACCACCCACACCAGTGGGCAGCATTTGATGGGAAATATCCTGGATGTGGCTTTGCTTGCTCCTCCTATCAGATACTCCCCCAGCCCACTCCCTTTCAATGTTCTGAGCAGGTGGGCATTTCTCTGCCTGAGCAACTTTTTTATATTAAAAAAAATCCCCTAGGAGTTTAGAAAATGCTTCATCTGTCTGTCCATGTGTTCTCCATGGGTTTGGCTGCCACTTGAGATATCACTGCCAAACTTGGCACAAGGATTCCTGGGGTGAGGGCGGGGGTGGTCTTCATTTATGTTGTGATGCTGGCCACCAGTGCTTTTTTCTGGGGGTGCTCAAGGGTACACAGTACCAGCACCTTCCCCCCCAAATGTTAAAAGTGTGGCACTTACTGTAATGACTTCATGGTGAGTACCGGCACCTTTTTCTCTTAAAAAAAGAAAACAACCAAAAAGGACTGCTGGCCACCATTTTGAATCAAGATGGTAGACCAAAATGTGATTTAGCTTGTTTTTCGGCATGACAGGTCAAAACTCACAAATTACGCTATCCTTTGTTTGTTTGTTTGTTTGTTTGTTTGTTTGTTTCTCTGAATTCCCTGGCAGCACCAGGCACTCCCCAGCTAGTGCTCCATGACAGGCAAAATGCAAGGTTGTTGGTTAGGGGTAATACTGTTACACAAATACCTCCCAACACACCATGATATGATGTGGCCTTATTAAGTCTTCACATGTTGTGCATTCCAGTGCTTTTGGTTTCCTTCAGCTCATCCAAGCTGGAAACATTTTAAAGGCAAAAGGGGCCTCTCAGTGAGTTTGCCACAGGTGGTGGAGAGGTTTCCAAAAGAGCCACGGGCCCAGTAATGCTTCATGCTTGCCTAGATGGCAGGTGGACTATAGCCTACAAAGTCAAGAGTTCCATCTCTTGCTTTGGGCTTAGCTCCTCCCATGTTTGCCACTGAACCCACCAGCCACTGGCAAGGGGCTCCCAGAAGATTGCCTACTGGGCTGAAAAGACTCCCCCAGTACCTAGATCTTAGGTAGATTGAGAGCCAGTGCGGTGTTGTGGTTAAGAGTGGTAGACTTGTAATCTGGGGAACCGGGTTCGTGTCTCCGCTCCTCCACATGCAGCTGCTGGGTGACCTTGGGCTAGTCACACTTCTCTGAAGTCTCTCAGCCCCACTCACCTCACTGAGTGTTTGTTGTGGGGGAGGAAGGGAAAGGAGAATGTTAGTCGCTTTGAGACTCCTTCGGGTAGTGATAAAGCAGGATATCAAATCCAAACTCCTCCTCCTCCTCCTCCTCCTCTTCTTCTTCTTCTTCTTCTTCTTCTTCTTCTTCTTCTTCTTCTTCCTCCTCTTCTTCTTCCCCCACCCTGGATGCAAGATAATGATTTCTTAGATCTTAGGTAGATTGTGGGGTGATCAGAAACTCAAGGTCCTCCCCATGTTTGGGATGCAGAGAAGCTCTTGACCTAAATGAGCTCCTTCAGTTTCAAGAAAGCAGCCCACCTTTCTGGAGTGACCTCTGAGAATCTCCGCAAAGCAGAGCATGGTCGGCAGAAGGAGTCCAAGATGATGGTGGCGCTGTGGGGCCTTTGTAGGCGAGCAGGATCCTGTTCCAGGTGCAGAGGCGGCAACTCAGGATGGGCCCCACAGACCATTCCTTCCTGTTGTGTTCACAATGCATTATTTTTACATCTCATTAGGCAGACGTTCCTGCCACCTCTGCAATCCATGAATGAAGTACAAGCAGGCAACATCTAACGCAGCATTTCTCTTCCGTGGGATTTAATTTCCTAGCAATTACGCTTGACCTTGGATTGCTGTGTGAACAGATGGTGAGTGATGGTGGCCTTGGATGTCTCACGAGTGGCTCCTGGGCTCCATCCAATGAAGCCCTAAAGGGGAAGGAACATTTCCTACCTCTGGGAAGGGTCTGTATTCTGCCAGGGCCCACCAATAGGAAAAGGAGACGAGCTCCCAAAAGAAGCAATTCCCTTCACTCTGAGGACGAGTGTTAGGCAGGCAGCAGTTGGAATAGCAGGGATTATGGCCGAGCTCTTAAAATGCCCAACCTGGCTCAAGAGAACCCTGGTAGACCCTGTGGGGTGGACAAAAGCCCCGGGCAACCGTGCAGGAAGATTTTGTATGTGTAGCCAATACAGTTTGGTGTCAAACCTTAGGGATTTTCTTTCCCTGCATAGGAACATAGGAAGCTGCCTTATACTGAGTCAGACCACTGGGTTCATCTAGCTCAATATTGTAGCAGCAGCTCTACAGGATTTCAGGTAGAGAATCTCTCTTCAGCCTTACCTGGAGAGATGCCATTGGGGGTTGAACTTGGGACCTCTGCATGCAAGGCAGATGTGCTACCAGTGAACTACAGCACTTCCTCTGCATCTCCATATTGCATTGGTAACATATTGATTGGGCCTCCATCTTCCTTACAGTATTCCTGTAATGGGGGGAATGTTCTATGATCCTGTGGAAATGGCTGGGGTGCTATTAAGTCTGTCAAAGGCTACTAACCACAATAGCTATGCTCTGCCTCCACTGATGGCGGAAGCAGTGTTTCCGAATACCAGTTGCTGGAAACCAGAGGAGAGGAGAGTGCTCTTGTGCTCAGAGCCTGCTTGAAGGTTTTCCCAAAGTTGCATCTGGTTCGCCACTGTGAGAAGAGGATGTTAGACTAGATGGGTCACTGGCCTGATCCAGCAGGGCTCTTCTTGTGTTGACTCCATCCAGCATGGCCTGTGGTCAATTATGATGATTATGAGAATTGTAGTCCAGCCATATCTGGGCAGGCCACAGGGTCCTCCTCACTGCAGTAAGGCAAGCTGGTAATATTTGCCCCATAATATATTACTATGTAAACTTATTATTGGATACCTCAAGGGAAGTGATGCATAAATGAAATAACCAGCACCTCAAGGGCTGAGGCAGTGGTTCAATTCAGAAATTATCAAGGCCAAACCATCTTGAGAAGATCCTTCAGGCTCCTGGGCTCCACCCCTATAGCACTTGGCCCCTCACATAATTGTGGTTGATGGTAACCATAGTTTGTCATGAATTGGGAGTAAACAATGACTAATGCAAGCCAGTTTTTCTACAAAGACTTGGAAATACACTTCAGCCTGTGGTTTCCAGTTCCCATTTCAGAGGAGCCTTTTCTTCAGATGTCATGGTAAACCATGGATAGTCCACCAATCAGGAAGAATGGGGCAGAAACAAGGAGGAGAAGGAAGCCTGTGATCCCAGAGCAATTTCTTCCTAATAGCAAGCTGAAGAGAGGGGCTCACTTCAGGCAACCCAGTGAGCTTATTCCTCGTTCACAGCCAGACTCTCAATCACTGTGCTTACACCAACCTTCACCCCTTCAAATCCAAATCTGTCTCAAATCCTGCTGTCTTCCCACACCAACCTTTTCCCACAGAAGGATTTCCCTCTTCCTTGTCTGACTGCAAACTCCTCTCAAAAGGTTCACTACTGCAGTAACAGCAGATCTGGCCCTGGGCAGAAGTGAGAACAAAGGTAGTTCCTCATGCTTCTCCTTTCTTTCATTCACCAGCAACTCCTCGTGGTGGGTGGGTGTGCTTTTCTTAATGGCACTGTTGGCGACCCTCCATTTTGACAACCTTAACACCACAAGAAGTAATTCAGAAGACCGGTTGACAAGGAAACTTTTATGAAGGCCAGTTGAGCTGTGAACACACCTCTGCAACTCTACAGATTAAGCATAACACCAAAAGAGAGAGAGAGAGTAAAATCTGGGCATTGCAGTTAGATGGATGGAAGGAAGAGATTGTTTTGCCTGAGGAAAACATCCAGCCTGAGGAAAAGTTCTAAGGGACTCAGGGGCTTTCTGGCTCTCTGGGTCCTAATTCTGTGCCTCTAATGTTTCTATTCTAGACAACAGCCACCTACAAGGTTTGCGTGTTTTGGAGAATACTAAATTACCTCATGCAGGAGAGAGATCCTAAAAACCAATGTAAGACTATCTTCTACCAACTAAGTTACAGGTGGGTAGCCGTGTTGGTCTGCCATAGTCGAAACAATTTTGCTTTCAGTATTACAGATCTCAAAATAGAAAATTCTTTCCAGTAGCACCTTAGAGACCAACTGAGTTTGTTCTTGGTATGAGCTTTCGTGTGCATGCACACTTCTTCAGATCTGAAGTGTGCATGCACATGAAAGCTCATACCAAGAACAAACTCAGTTGGTCTCTAAGGTGCTACTGGAAAGAATTTTCTATTTTGTTTCTACCAACTAAGTATGATGTGCCTTAGCTTTGTGTGTGTGTGTGTGGGGGGGGATTATATGCTTTTCCACCAGAACTACCGGTAGTTTGGCTCCCCTTGATGCTTTGCCCAGGTCATGATTACCCAGGCTACATCCTCATCTTTGCTTCCAAGGTGGCTCTGCTTCACAGGTGTTCTGCTAGAGACAGATTCCAGTAACTGCTAGATTCTACACTGCCTTTGGGATATGGGGGTGGGAGTGGGGGGGGAACAACTGCTTTTTCTTGGTCTCAGAGGCTCTCCCTGCGGCTACCTGACACCTGCATTTGGTACAGTCTGCTTCCCCCCCCCCTTAATGCTTAACATATAGCTTGAAGGAGAAGCTTCTTCGCTGCTTTGCAACAGTTTAGCTGGCGTTAAGAAGCATCCTTTCTGACCCTACAGGAGCTTCTGGCTGTCTTCCTAAGGAACCAGGCTCTATGCCTATGATCTTTGTGCAAGCAAGCTCTTTCCTGATCATTACTGAGGAAGCTGCACAGCTTCTTACGAAACCTTATTTTTTTTTTCCAGAAGTCAGCAAAGAGATTCCTAGAATGGAACCTGTCTTCTGCTCCTTTTATTACTGGAGATTGCAACATGCTTGAAAATAGGAGAGTCACGGAGCCTGCAAGGAAGCCCTGAGCACCTGGAACTGAGGTGTGTTACTTGTGCGCAGAGGGTGAACATGTTGAAAGGGACCCTAAATTTAGGCTGACCCCCAAAGTCACGTTATGCCTCTGGATCCCAACTTTGCTGCTGTTGTATCCAGGATAATATCTGCCACAGAGGGGGTACTTCTTTTTGTGGCAAGCTGACCTGCGTGGGTTTAAGGACTGTTTTGCTCTTCGCCTATGTCTCCTCATAGCAGGCACTATCCTGAACAGAAAGAAAAAGGGGGAGGGAGCCGCAGCAGCATTTCTTCAGGGTTTGTGTGCTAAATGCTGGGCCCTGATCCCGTTTCAACTTGCTTGACCTCTACACACAAGTAGAGGTTCCCTATTGACCCTCCCCAACACTCACAATTTTCACTCCTCCCTCCATTTTTTCCTAAGTCATATTTTGGATTTTGGACAGGGGCCTGCCCTCTAGTACTCCTTAAAGCACCAGGCATGTGGAGGGTGCTGTAGAAAGAAAGAAAGAAAGAAAGAAAGAAAGAAAGAAAGAAAGAAAGAAAGAGGAGGGAGGGAAGGGAAGCCATTCTACAAATGGTGCATAGCCATTGTTCTTCATTATTGTCCCATTAAGCAACTGTCTGGGGATATTGGTGTACAGAGCCAGTGTGGTGTGGTGGTTAGAGTGTCAGACTAGGACCTGGGAGAGCAGGGTTCAGATCTGCCACACACACACAACCAGGAAGCTCATTGTGTGACCTTGGGGGCCAGTCCCTGCCTCCCAGCCTAACCTACTACACAGGGTTATGGGGATTAAATGAGGAGCAAGGAGACCCATGGTCACTACCTTGAGCTTTCTGGAGGAAGAAAGGTGGGATATAAATGCAATAAATAATTAATAAATAGGTGGTTTTTTTTGCTGTGGTGCCCAGAATGTGAAATGCCTCCTTCACCTTCCATCCCTTTGTTGCTAGCCTTCAAACAGGCCTTGGAAACAGTTTTATTCCCAAAGGCATTTTCAAGATCCAGCTTCTTTGAATTTCATTTTAACGTCAATCTATTGCTGCTTTTCATAGTCATAGAATTGTAGAGTTGGAAGGAACCCCAAGCGTCATCTAGTCCAGCCTCCTGCAATGCAGGAATCTCAGCTAAAGCATCCATGATAGATGACCACCCAACCTCTACTTTAAAACCTCCAATGGAGGAGAGTCCACCACCTTCTGCTCCACTGTCAAACAGCTCTTACTGTCAGAAAGTTCTTCCTGATGTTCAGTCGGAATCTCCTTTCTTGTAACTTGAAGCCATTGGTTTGGGTCCTACCCTCCAGAGCAAGAGGAAACTAACTTGCTCCATCTTCCAGGTGTCTGGCAGTATTGTTTGCACCCACGTGAACGAGAAGGAAGGGGTTGTGGCTAGTGGGTGCTTCCCTGTCACATTGTGAATCCGGAAGAGCACACGGCCCTGGACATTGTGTTACTTCTGCACACTGCTACCTCTGTACCACAAATACATGTCTCTTCCTCCTCTGGGGAGTGGAAGAAATAATTCTGAACTTTGTACCTTCCTTGGGTACCTGTGTGTTCTGAAGTCTGCAGCTGCTGCCCTTGCTCCTCTGGCCCAGAATTGGTGTCAGAGGTGAAGAGAGCATGGCATTGACTTTGCAGCTCCAGTGACACAGCTTGGCTCATGGCAGTCCTGCTTCTGTGAGTCATGTTCATCCAGGGGTTTGTCTCCTGCCATGGGTGATCTCCCTCCTACCTAGGGGCACTCCGCTCTAGTGATAAATTCCTCATCTTGCCCAGTAGCTCGAAGCGTGGATAGGCAGGCCTCAGGTTGCTGCATCTTCTTTTAAAGCAAGGCAACCAGCTTGCAGCTGCTGGTGCAGTTTTGCACCTTCTCAGGCAGGAAGACAAACATGGCACAGGTGTTGCAGGTCAACTCACCAGCCATGACTCTTGGTCTGTTACTTTATACTAGATCAGGCATAGGCAAACTTGGTTCTCCAGATGCCTTGGGACTACAACTCCCATCACCCCTAGCTAACAGGACCAGTGGTCAGGGATGATGGGAGTTGTAGTCCCCAAACATCTGGAGGGCCAAGGTTGCCTATGCTTGTACTAGATGTTTGACATTTGTAAACTTCCCTGGGTATATTTTAATAGAAAGTCAGGCTGTCAATTATACTTGGGTTTTATTTTATTTTAAGTGTTTGGTAATACCTTAATGACAGCAAAGAAGCCTTTGCTCCTTTGAACTCCGGGCTGCCTTCGCCTCCCCCACCCCACCCTGAGCTGTGGCTCCATGTGCAGGAGACAGGCCTCATCTTCCACCTTCTCCTTCGTAAGGAGAGCACTTGAGTCATCTCCCCACCAGACAGGAAAGGCGGACTGGGAGACTCCTGCGTTAGCAGTACTAAATCACCGGGTAACTCGAGCTCCAGATCTGTGAGAAGAGGAAAGGAACATCCAACTATGCGGATGTTGTCAAGCTTTTAATTAATATTTGTAAAGAGTTTCATGTGTGCACAGCACTTTCCACTCAAGACTTCGTGAGATTATTAGTTGCAAAGTAATATTAACTTCAGTTGCATCAGGTGTGTTTCTCACAGTCTCCAAAGGAAGCTTAAAGGGAGCCAGTGGGGTGTGAAGGGTGTCAGGCGACTCACTAGGTGGACCTTGGGCCAGTCACCAACCCTAATTCCAGTCTACCTTGGAGATGTTGAGAGGAAAATGCCCCCTGGGCTCTTTATGACAAGGCTGGCAAGTTTCCTTTCCTGGTCTTCAGAGTCAGGCTAGGCCTCCCTTCCTTCTCATATTGTCTCCCTGGAGCCAAGGTTTGGTTTCATGCTTAATCCTGAGGGCCAAGTATGCATTTTCCTGGCTGGAAGGAAATGCTAAAATATTTCTGAGCACCTGCCACACACAGAAGTGTCTTGGACTCTGGCCAATTTCCAGAGATACCTACAAACGCTCCTTGAGAGTCCCCAAACATTCCAGAAAGGCATTTTTGGCTGGAGGGAGTGCAGGGAGTCACCAAAAAGGAAGGAGGGATGAGGGAGTCATGTCTCATCCCAGAACCAGGTGAGGTGGGGTTCATGGGAGTTGAAGAGACCCACAACATCTGGAGGGCCACAAGATTCCCCCCTCCCCCCCCAGTTTTATTCTTCCTTCCATCTTGTATAAATGGGTTTTATTATTCCTCTCAGTATTTTGCAAGGTTGTTGGCGATCCAGGACTGGGCTGCAGAACCTTTCTGGTCTCTTCCGATGTTGCTGAATGACATCTCCTATCATCTTCCACCACTGGCCAGTCTAAGTGGGGCTGGGGGAACTGAAGAACATCTGGAGGACCCACTCTAGTGGAAGACATGAGTTCTTTTAAAGCCAGTCAACTAAATCTCTTTATCCTAGCCTTTGACAATTATTGGGGGTGGGGAAGGATCCAGCTCTTTTGCCTAATTTAGACTGTGCTGTTCCATTTGGGGTGGTTTTGTGTGATTTATAATTGTAGTTTATAATGAAGCAGAGCCAGCATGGCTTCTGTAAGGGAAAGTTCTGTCTCACAAACCTATTAGAATTCTTTGAGAGTGTCAACAAGCATATAGACCGAGGTGATCTGATCGACATCGTGTACTTGGACTTTCAAAAAGCTTTTGACAAATAACCTCACCAAAGGCTCCTGAGTAAGCTCAGCAGTCAAAGAATAAAAGGAGATGGGCTGTTGTGGATCAGGAATTGGTTTAGTTGCAGAAAGCAAAGAGTAGGAATAAACAGTTATTCAAGTGATGAAGAAAGTAGAGCCCCCCAAGGATTGGGATCTGTTTTTAACTTGTTCATCTAGAGTTAGGAGTGAGCAGTGAGGTGGCCAAGCTTGCAGATGATACTAAATTGTTCAGGGTTGTTAAAACAAAGAAATTGCAGAGGTCTTGAAAATGTCTCCTCTGAACTGAGTGCATGGGCTGTAAATGGCAAATGCAATTCATATTAAAGTGATGCATGTTGGGGTGAAATAATCTAAATTTCACATATATGCTCATAGGGTCTGAACGGGCGGTGATTGACCAGGAATGAGACCTCGGGGTCACAGTAGACTGCCCAATAAAGATGTCAAGCCAGTGCATGGCAGTTGTGAAAAAGTCACATTCTATGCTAGAGATCATTAGGAATGGAATAGTGCCAATATCATAATGCCATTCTACAAATCTATGGTGCGAACACATTTGGAATACTGTTCTGGCCGCCTCATCTCAAAAAGGATATTGTCAACTTGGAAAAGGTTCTGGGAAAAGGCAGACCAAATGATCAACGGGATGAAATAATGCCCCTACCAAAAAAAAAAAAAGTTGCAGCATTTGGGACTTTTTACTTTAGAGAAAAGGTGAGTAAGAGGAGACATTATAGAAGTGTGGGAAATGGTGCATGGCAAGGAGAAGGTGTATAGAGAAATGTTTTCCCCTCCCGCTCCTAACACTAGAACTCATGAACATCCACTGAAGCTGAATGTTGGAAGATTCAGGGCAGATAAAAGAAAGTCTTTCCTTTCTTTCTTTCTTCCTTTCTTTCTAGTAGCACATAGTTAACCTATGGAACTCACTCCCGCAGGAGACAGTGACGGACCCCAACTGGGATGGCTTTAGAGGAAGATTAGACAAATCGATGGAGGAAAGAGCTATCGATGGCCGCAATAACTGTGTCCTGCCTCCAAGCCCGGCCCCGGGGACAGCGACAGCCCCTCCGCTGCCTCCTGGCCCAGCCTACCTCCCTTTTCCGCGCGCAGGCACAGCAGTTTCGGGCCCGCCGTCAGCGGCGCCCGCGGATTGTGCTGCCTGCGCGGGAAAGGCGGCCCTGCGCAGCCCGCCGCCGGCCCTCCGCCCCCGCTCGGCTCAGCTCCGCGCACCCTTTCCCAGGCCCCGAGCAGACTGCTGAGTTGAGTTCACGGCCTGCCGCCGCCGCCGCCGCCTCTGCAAGCCTCGGGGCGGCGCGGCTGCCGAATCCCCTGCCGCTGCTACTGCAAGAGGCGGAGGTGGTGGAGCCGCAGCAGCCCACGCCTGCTCGCTCGCTCGCTCGGCTCGCCGGCCAAAGGACCCCCGACGGCCCCTCGCTGCCATTCCTCCCGCCCCGTCTCCCATTTATATAGTACCTTCTTTCTCCCCATAAATCCTGGGAACTGCAGTTTCGGAACAAACAGAGCCCTTAACAAACTACAGTTCCCACTTCCCAGGACTCTTGTCTTGGCGGCGGTGTATCTTAAGTGCATAAAGTCAGATTGTGGCTGGAAAGGGAGTCTGCCCTGGTCCAGGGGCGACTTGAAAGGCTGCCCCCCCCACGCTCAAGGGGGCGTGGGCACTCCCGGACTGCATAAAGGTATCGCCGGGGGTTGCGGGAAGGCAACCTCGAATGCCCCCCTCCCATCCTGGCCTCTCCCCGTTTCCGTGTCCGAAGGAGTCCGCTGCGCCCCTTTGCTTGCGAGGGAGGGGGGGGGGGGTCTTCTGAACGTCGCTTCTTGCACGTCCAGGCGCGGCGATGCGAAGCTCTCCCAGCAGCATCCCCTTCCGAGAGGTGTGAGTGTGTGGCTTCTGCCGGGCTTGTGAGCAGCAGGGGAGGAGCTTCATCCAGCCCGTGAGACCCTGAGCTGTTCGCGCCTAGGCGATAGCTGAGATTCCTGCATTGCTCGGGGTTGGTCTAGATGACCCTTGGGCTGGTCACCTGCAACTCTGAATGCAGCGCCTCGCTGGATAAAAACGAAACAGGGTGGTCCTCAACTCATGGCTGCTCTTTATTTTACTGATGAAAATGCATGCTCAGGACAATTGCTGAAGCTAGACTACAGTAATCCAAGATTTGCAAGGCCAATGAGTTTCTAATTCCCATGACTGCGTGGTAAATTTTCCATAAGGTGGCGAGAAATGGCCCCTCTTGATCCCCGGAGGCCCCTGCCTCAGCTTCCTTGCTCTTGGGGGCAGCGGGCCTTCTCAGGTGAGGGGCGGAGCCCTTGTTAGGCCTGACACACAAATTTGCATCAATTTAAATTAGAGATGAATCATAGGAGGGGGTGGCTAAGGGGTCAAAGGGTTCCATAGATTGCCACTCTCCAGGAATGGGGATGTTGGGATGGCCATATTTCCCATGGGCCCAGAGTTAAACCAGCCTCAGAGCTGACCCAATAAATTCCTTTCCATTGGAGTTGCAGGGGGTGGGGGTGGGGAGGTTAAAAATAAGCTCCCACTCAGGCCATCAGGCCATGCGAGGATGCGGCAATAATTCTGCCACATTTACACAGTCTCCAAAGAGACTTTATATCCTTATAGGGGATAAACATGGATTTATAACTGGCTGACTGACCGAACCCAAAGGGTGCTCATCAATGGCTCCTCTTCATCCTGGAGAGAAGTGGCTAGTGGGGGTGCCACAGGGTTCTGTCTTGGGCCCAGTCTTATTCAACATCTTCATCAATGACTTGGATGATGGGCTTGAGGGCATCCTGATCAAGTTTGCAGATGACATCAAATTGGGAGGGGTGGCTAATACCCCAGAGGACAGGATCACACTTCAAAATGACTTTAACAGATTAGACAACTGGGCCAAAGCAAACAAGATGAATTTTAACAAGGAGAAATGTAAAGTACTACACTTGGGCAAAAAAAATTAAAGGCACAAATACAGGGTGGGTGACACCTGGCTTGAGAGCAGTACATGTGAAAAGGATCTAGGAGTCTTGGTAGACCACAAACTTGACATGAGTCAACAGTGTGATGCAGCAGCTAAAAAAGCCAATGCAATTCTGGGCTGCATCAATAGGAGTATAGCGTCTAGATCAAGGGAAGTAATAGTGCCACTATATTCTGCTCTGGTCAGACCTCACCTGGAATACTGTGGCCAGTTCTGGGCACCACAGTTCAAGAAGGATACTGACAAGCTGGAACATGTCCAGAAGAGGGCAACCAAAATGGTCAAAGGCCTGGAAACAATGCCTTATGAGGAACGACTTAGGGAGCTGGGTATGTTTAGCCTGGAGAAGAGAAGGTTAAGGGGTGATATTATAGCCATGTTCAAATATATAAAAGGATGTCATATAGAGGAGGGTGAAAGGTTGTTTTCTGCTGCTCCAGAGAAGCGGACACGGAGCAATGGATTCAAACTACAAGAAAGAAGATTCCACCTAAACATTAGGAAGAACTTCCTGACAGTGAGAGCTGTTCGGCAGTGGAATTTGCTGCCAAGGAGTGTTGTGGAGTCTCCTTCTTTGGAGGTCTTTAAGCAGAGGCTTGACAGCCATCTGTCAGGAATGCTTTGATGGTGTTTCCTGCTTGGCAGGGGGTTGGACTGGATGGCCCTTGTGGTCTCTTCCAACTCTATGATTCTATGGCAGCAAAAAAAAACCACTCATGCATGTGGAAAAGGACTACAGTGGTACCCCGGGTTACATACTTAATCCGTTCTGGGTTATAGTACGTAACCCGAAAAGGACGTAACCCGAACAATTCGTTCTGCGCATGCGCAGACCGAAAAAACCGAAAAACCTGTGAAAAACGCTCTGCACATGTGCAAATCGTGCACGCGTCAAGTTGTACTTCTGGGTTAGCGGAGTTCGTAACCCAAAAAGTACGCAACCCGGAGCGTACGTAACCCAAGGTACGACTGTAATTGGTGCTGGATTAAATCCTGTGGAAGCCTCATGGCAGTTAAAATCTCGGAGGCCCCCTCTCAAATTATCTCTTAATACGTTTTTTGTTTTTTGTTTTTAATTTTACCAGCCAACAATTTCTATAAACCAATTTCGATCTGTTCTTGTGGGGCCCCTAAAAGGCGTGGGGCCCATAGGCCCGTGCCTACTCTGCCTATCTGGTAATTTGGCACTGGTAGCTCTGAGTTGGGACATCTGCTTTGAGTTCAGAAGGCCCCTCCGAGGTGTGCGATATCCCTGGCAACGTCTCCAGGCAGGGAAAGACTGAAACCCCAGAGAGAATCTGCTGCCAGTCAGTGCAGATGATCCTTAGGATGAATGTGGCCGGGAGGCGAGTGTGCAAACACACTTATGCGTTAAGAAGAAGGGCTGTTGCTGCGGTGTCGAGGATAATCTCCGACTCTTTTGTCGGGTGGGGGGCACGCGGCTGTGGGTGAGCCCACGGTTATGTTCGAAAATGTAAATGCACTTGGAGAGAGAGAAAGCCCCCCCCCCGGTAGTTGTGTGAACTCTGTTGCCAGGTTGCATTAGCGCCCCCCCCCCCCCGCGTGCCTTGCGCTGCTGCCAGGGAGAGGCTCGGCTGCCTTGTGGGCCCTGGATGAGCCTGCCTGGCTAATGAATAATGCAACGTCGAGTTATTTATTCTTCAGTTGTGCCTGGAGGCCCCTCAGCTCCAGAGCAGGCAGAGAAAACAAAGCCAACGCAGGGAGCCAATGCAAGACGTGGGGAGAAGGGGAGGAAGAGGAGGCAGCCGCAGTCACATATTGGGAGAAAAACCCCTCTCAGGGAGGAATGAGCAGCAGCAGGCGCAGCGCCCTGGAAGAAGGAGGAGGAGGAGGATCTGAGGACTCTGGGTGCAGTGTGGAGGTGGGGGGAGAAGCAAGAGCAAAGGAACCGGCCAACCCCAGACACAATGCAGGACAGAGCGTTCCCTTTTGCAGGTTGCATTTGGAGAGAATCAGCTCAGATAATAACTTCCTGCAAGGATCATTCTCGGGCCCCCTATGATGCACAAGTGGCAGGAGCAGAGAAGAGGTTGTCCACAGGCAGTTACACAGCAAGGAAGCCAGCAGGGGTGGGGCTTTCCAGGGTCTTGCGCTGTAGGGAACATGTATGGTGATTCTCCCCTTGCAGGACAGAAGCCATGTGCGGGTTCCTCATTGCAATGTTGCTCTTGAGTGCCAGTTGCTTGGAATCTGGCTTGTGGGTTCCCCACAGGCATCAGGTTTGCCACTGTGAGAACAGATTTCTGGAATCAACGAGCCTCTTTGGCCTGATCCAGCTACAGAGCTCTTCTTAAGTATCTGTGGTCCAGTACAGGCAGGTCTGTAATGTTTCAAACAGCTAAATTTGGAGTGAAGGACACACAGCTTAGATACGGCCTCCCTCAAGATCTCAGATGTTTTATTTATCGTATAGGTCAAGTGTTTGTTTTTATGTACAGTGGTACCTTGGTTCTCGAATTTAATTCATTCCGGGAGTCTATTCGACTCCTGAAATGGTTCAGAAACCAAGGCACAACTTCCAATTGGCTGCAGGAGCTTCCTGCACTCAATCTTAAGCCACGGAAGCTGTATTGGACGTTAGCTTCTGAAAAACGTTCACAAACCAGAACATTCACTTCTGGGTTTGCGCCGTTTGGGAGCCGATTTGTTTGGGAGCCAAGCTGTTTGACTACCAAGGTACAACTGTGTAGTTCCTACATGTAATTGATGCTCACATTTTTCTTTTTGACTACAACCTGTATCTGGTTGCCTTATTAATACATTTGAAAAAATGGTCAGTGGTCTGCCATAACTTGGAACGCAGCTTGTGGCCCCAGGAAGCCTGTGTTGTTGTGAGTCCGATTCTGTGGCACTGTCAGCTGTGGCCAGGCAGGTCTCTCAACTGTTGCACTTCCAATGCGTGGTGAAGAGGGATTATTCATATTCGTATTATTTCAGCAGGCATTTTAAGTATAGCATTTTCTAATTTTATAGTAAATTTTAACTGATTTCATGCTGTATCCCTCCTGTATCCCTGTTGTACACTGCTAATGCTTAAAACGAATAACTAAACATATTGAGGTCCTTCCTTTCTTATTTCCTTCTTCCCTCCCACTCAGGATAAGGAGGGTAGTTGAACAGTGACGGCGAGAGGCCAACAAGAATGTCAGCATCACTGAGGCATCAGGCAGACTTGCTGGTGGCCTCATTCAGCACTTAGAGGCACTTGAAAAGGTAGAGGAGGCAGGGCTGATTTAAAAGAAGGAGGTTCGGTGAAGTTTTACATTTAGTGTAACTGATCCGTAGAAAAGACTCCACAACCTGAAAACAGAGACAGTGTGCATACTTTCGTAACCCAAGAAAATCTTTAATAAAAAGGATGAGGTTCAACTTCTGAGCAGGCAAAGCCATTGGAGGCAGGAGAGAAAAGTTTTCATCCTTAGCAGTTAACTACCAGCTGAATTTGAAGAACAGTTGCAAGGTCCAGTTGCCACAGACCCCACAGTTCTTTGCAGATGGGGCTGCAGACTCCTCCAGCCAACTGAAGCTTTGCCAAGCAGTGTCTTCCCCCCTCCCACCCTACTTTTCTAGCATTCTCTGCCTTTAAGATCTTAATGAGAAGGTGACGCTTAACCACTGTAGCAGCATCTGGCCCCCGTCTTTATAAACCCATTCATAGGAAGCTCTACATTTGCAACATCTGTTTGGAAACAAATTACCGTATTTTCCCATGTATAAGATTAGGTCCCCCCCCCTAAAAATAGTGTCAAAAATTAGGGGGGGGTGATACATGGATACATCTCCCCCCATTTTCTTAAATCTGAGTCCCCAAAAATTGGGGGCGTCTTATACATGAGGGCGTCTTATAGACAGAAAAATCCGGTACGTCCCTGAAAATATGCTCCTCCCATGTTAGCTGGCCAGAATAAGTGGTTGGGAAACGGTGAAGCTGCAATTAGGCTTTTTCCTGGTTTGCTTTGATTCGTTCTTGCAATGGGCACCAGTCCTGGTCCCTGTCATTTTCATGTTTATAAGAGTCAGGCAGGCCCGTGTGATGATCAGTCTTTGACTTCCAGAGAATGACAGAAACGTCTCGAGATGAAGCAGAGAGCAGGTCACACAGGCCTGGATCCACCACCCAGTGCTTGGAGCACAACAGGAAATGGAGTAAAATTGCTCCCAGCTGGCCAGCATCTTCCTCTTCCTCCTCCTCCTCTCCCCTTGAGCTAACACCTTCAACAAGCATGCACCTGTCCTGAAATTTCCCATTTGATGTGGCAATTTTTTTCCAGCCTGAGGGCCACATTTCCTCCTTGGCAACTTTCCAAGTGCCACATTGCCATTGGTGGGCAGGGGCAGAGGAAGAAGTGGGCAGGGCAGCCCATGCAAATTGCGCCTCTATAAAAGCATTGTGGCTGTTGCACATACACCCCCACACTCCTCTCTTTCCTCCATCCAGGCAAGCCAAAATAAACATATTTGTTTATTTGTTTTATTCCCTTTATGAATTGCTTTTTTTTTAAAAAAAAATTTTTTTTGAAGCAATTGAACAATAAAACGTTACTAAGAGACCCGATTAAAATGATGTAATATATAAAAACAAAGCTATTGCACAACCATTTCAAATCCAGCAGAGTGGAAGGAGAAGGAGAAGAAGAAGAGTTTGGATTTGATATCCCGCTTTATCACTACCCGAAGGAGTCTCAAAGCGGCTAACATTCTCCTTTCCCTTCCTCCCCCACAATAAACACTCTGTGAGGTGAGTGGGGCTGAGAGACTTCAGAGAAGTGTGACTAGCCCAAGGTCACCCAGCAGCTGCATGTGGAGGAGCGGAGACGCGAACTCGGTTCCCCAGATTACGAGACTACCGCTCTTAACCACTACACCACACTGGCTCTCACTGGAAGGCGGTGTTCCAGCCGGGCGAAAGTCCTCAAGGAGAATGTGAAGCAGGACCAGTGTGTGTGTGTGTGTTGCCTAGGGAAAATCCTAAGGGCCTGACAGGAGGGGCTTGGAGGGCCACATTGTTCTTCTAGCTGTTCGGTTCTCCATCCTTGCTGTACATATCTTCGTGAGAGTCAGCCTGGTTGAGCTCAATGGGACTTACTTCTGAGTAGACACATCTATAAGCGAGCCAGGATCAATGAGGCGTTTATTTCACAGCCCTCTGCGTAGTCAAAGGCACTCGAGTCATCCGTGCAGGGAGGAACCATTGGCAGCAGATAATGTGGACAAAGGGAGAAGTTTGAGGGGGGCACACTGTGCAAAGAGACCCCCTCCCCTCAAGCAGCAGCAGAAGCTGGCCAGGCTCAGTCCTCTCCCTGCCAGCCATTAGCCTGGGGCCACTGGGGCCCTGTCTGCCAGCTGGCCTCTGGCTGGGCAGAGATGGCTCCCCCAGAGCCCCTACTGCAAAAAAATAAATAAATAAGCCCCGTGCTCAGAGCTCTCTCTTGGCCAAATCACTGCATTGCCCATTTCAGTCACGCCTGAATTGCAGGATGGGTGCAGGAGGGGCACTAGCTCCTTACCTTTTGTCATAACCCACCTAGCTAGTATTTTATGATGGCGTTTGGGAGGAGGGGGGCTTATTTTTATTAATTAAATTTCTGTACCACCCTCCATCAGAATATCATAGGGCGGGTTGCAACATAAAACACGAAATGATAAGAGACAATTCATAATAACTAAACAACACCCCCCCAAAAAACAAAACCCCAACATATTTAAAAGGTCATGTGTTGTTTAATATGCCAAAGGCCTGGTTGAAGAGGAATGTCTGCCTGGCACTTAAAGATATGTAATGAAGGCACCAGGTGAGCTTCCCTGGGGAGAACATTCCATAAACAGAGGAGCCACCACAAAAAAGGCCTGTTGCCACCCTCCAGACCTCTTTGGGCTTTGGATGATGATTGCAAGATTCAAGTCGGTTTGTGAATTTAATACCCCCCTCACACACCAATTTAGCCACTGGTTCCAATGCTGACCCTTAATAACTTGGAACAAAAAGCCAGGGGTTCCCTCTCTGGTGCATTTCCAGCCTAATCCACTGGCTGCTCAGAAATGATTTTCAGTGCGCAGGGCGTATTTCCAGTGGCACCAGAGTGTGTGGAGTGGAGGGAAGAGGCAGCGGCACTGCCAAGCCTCTGCAGCAGTGCCCCCCCCCCCATGAACAGTAGCAGCCCCTGGGCTGCGGCAGGATTACCTAGGGGGTGCTATAGGGATAAATGACTATCGGTATTTGAAAAGCTGGTATCACTGGATCATGTTAATCAGGGTTGTGAAATGTATTAAACAAAATAGTACTAATTGGGTTTTGAATAAATGTGCAATTAAATGTCACTGCTCTGAATTGTATTATTCTCTTTCTTAGTGGGTCGTGCAAACCGCTATTCTGAATAATGCTTTTTATAGGAAGGGCACTGGGGATAAATTTATGGAAACAAGGGGGCAGGCCGCCAAACAAAAACTATGAGAACCACTGCTCTACAGTCTTGGCAGTAGTCATTGCCCCAGGCAGCCGCAGGCTCTGGTGAGGGCTCTATTGCAAAGCCCCCAGGGGTGGGCTACCAGCAGAGGGAGTGGTTGTCCCCATGCCCCCATCCCAGAGTTCATGGCGGAGCTGCCTGGCATCCTCTTCCCTGGTTACAAACTGTCTCCATTTGTCTTGGTTGCATGGAGAGAATCTTTAGTTTATCTCACCTCATTTGCATGATTTATGCAAAGTGTATTAAGTGTTCCTGGGATGTTTAATCAATGTGCTGGGTGGGCGGATTATTTACTGCTTGGGCTGTGACAGCCCAGTCAGCACAAGACTGGGAGGGACTGAAGGAGAGGCAGGCAGCCCGAGGTCAGGGATTTGGCACTCCTGGAAGGGAAGCAAACATCTGGGGGCTTTGCTGCCCCACTGGTCTGGCTGCAGCACACCAATAGTGCAGGTTTTGCTGGCGAAAAGCAAACCCAAAGGATTTTGGCTCATTCGGGGAGGTGGGGAGGGGATGAACAGGAATTCTGGCTTCCCTATTGCACAGGAATGTAGTATGAGAGAGTAAGAAGAGCCTGCTGGATCAGGCCAATGGCCTATCCGGTCCAGCATCCTGTTCTCACAGTTCCAGAGCAGATACCTGTGTGAGACCAGCGAGCAGGATCTGAGCACAAGAGCAGCCCTCACCTCTCTTGTGGTTTCCGGCAACTGGTATTCAGAAGCATTGTTGCCTTCAGCTGTGGAGCCAGAGCATAGCCATCACGGCTAGTAGCCATCCACAGCCCTCTCCTCCTCCGTGAATTTGTGCAGTCCTCTTTTAAATCCTCCCAAGATGGTGGCAATCACTGCCTCCTGTGGGAGTGAGTTCCATAGGCTAACTATGTGCTGCATGGAGAAAGTCTCTTATCTATCCTGAATCTGCCAACATTCAGCTTCACTGTTTGTCCGCTGTTCTAGTGTTCCAAGAGAAGGAGGAAAACTTCTCTATCCACTCTCTTCATGTCATGCCGTCACTGGGTGTCACTCTTCTCCCACCACAAAAGTGGAAGGAAGGCCTGAGGGGAGGGGAAGGACTTTTCTTGTGTTAGTCAGGAGAGAAGCGAGATTTCCCTTTTCTTGCCCAGGAAAGCTGCAGAATTGTAGGCTAGGGTGGACAGGTGGCTTTGGGACTCAGAGGTCAACACAGTGACTCCTTCAGGCATGTTGTGGTCACCCTACCCTGGGTAAAATCTTTGTGAAGAGCATAAATGCTATAATTAAACGAGAAATCACATATGGGCTGTGGTCTCAAGCAGAAGCGGCTGGAATCTGATCGCACTGAAAGCAATGCAGCTTATGGACTTCCGGTTTTGCTGCGGACCGGGTGGGAGCGCAGGATCGTTTCTCTCTGAGGAGATTCTGAGCTCTGAGAGGCAAATAGAGGTTGGTGAAGGCGCCGCGAACCTCAAACCCAGAGAGGAGAATCTTTGGGACTAGAAATTCCCGTTGGCGTTCAAGGCGACTCTCCTAGCGAAACACCAGACCGCTTTTTCTTTGAGGGTCTGGGAGGCGCAGGATAGAGACGCGAACGCGGGGAACATTCTTGCCTTCAGAGCGAAGCCTCGAGCTCCCCAGGATAAGCGGCAAAGCTTCCCGGGACTTATAAAATATTCCAGTCTCCGCTGCAAAAACGAAAGGCTGTGCCAAGCGAGAAGAAAATTGTGAGCTAAAGGGCAGAAGGAGCTGGAAAGGAGCGTAAGATATACCAGAGGGGATTCTTCCCGAAAATGTCGGAAAAATGGCGCACGGACTAACAACGCCTTGAGTGAGGTAAAACAGCTGTGTGAAACGGCAATACAAAGTGGCCCCGAAACCGAAAGGGGAAGGGAGCGTGACGTGCGACTTTTAAAACTGGAGCGATAAGGGGATAGACTGTTAAAAATACATAGTTTCTGAACCCCAAGGACTGACTCTCTTGGAAAACTTAATACTGAATGGTGGGACTTGGCTAAAGTTTGACTGTGCTGCAACATTGTTATACTCTCCGGGGGTGTAAGTTGAGACGGACGCAGGAAGGCTTGTGGCGTTTATGGTGCTCGTGGATTGGGAAATATTTGGAGCCCGGGAAACAAAGGAAAAAAAAACAGAAAGGAACTTAAAAACAAAAGACTTGAGGTCTAGCTCCCCTAAAAAGAGCTAGAAGAAGAACTGAGAAGCCTTTGAAGCAACTACCCAGTTATTTAAAGAGACAGAGAACTAACAAAAGACTGGAACAAATTGAAACAAACTGAAATACCAGGACTTTGAGATTCGATAGAGGGAGGGTCATTGTTATTGCTGGTATTGGAACCTGTATGTTTGTCGCCTGCTGTATATACGTTTGTTTTCTTATGTTAAATTGAAATATCCAAGCTGAAAGTAATAGAGGGGCAATATAAAGGTGGGAGAAGGAGTGGAAGAAGCCACCTAGTGGAGGTAAAAGATACTGCAGTGACAAGCAGAAAGCAGGGGGAAAATAGAAAGAAGGGGGAAGCATGGCTTTCAAAGGACCAAAATCAGGAACGCCAAGTGATAGAAGACCATCAAAAGCGGATATAGAGGGGGAAGGGGAACTAGCAAAAATTTTGGCTGAAATAAGGGAGATAAGGAGGGAGGTTAAAGAGGTTAAAGACACAGTCAAAGAAAGTGAAAAAAATACCGGCGAAAAATTGGCTGACTTGGCAGCGGATCTTTCTGGGCAAATGAAGGAATTGAACAATAAAGTTCACGTAGTAGAAGAACAACAAAAGCGAGTCCAAAAGGAAATCAAAGAAAATAAAAAAGAGAGAGATAAAATGAGAGGGCAGATAGAGGAACTTAACAAAGCACAGGAAAGTATGCTAGACAGCCTCGCTTTTGTGGAAATGAACCAAAAGGCATTGAATTTAAAGTTCCGCGGGATACCAGAAAAGGAGGGGGAGGATATTAGAAGGAAATTAATTATTGAATTGACAAAGTTGTTAGAGGCAAAGGAGGAGGATTTAGAATATGGGATAATAAATGCGTTTAGAATAAGACCTCCCCCCCAACCAAGTAGACCAAAAAGGAATTATCCAGGAGACTGTCTAGCAACTTTTAATTCAATAGACATGAAAAATGCAATATTAAAAAAGGCTAGAGATGGGAAATTAATTATAGATGAGAAGACAATTATAGTATTTAGGGACATCCCGAATCGTTTTTTGAAAAAACGCAATGGCTACAAAGATCTTACAAAAAGCCTGAATGCTGAAAAAGTAAAATTCCGTTGGGAATACCCTGAGGGCATATCATTCTATTATAAAGAGAAAAAACACAAAATAAAATCTGAATTAGAATTAAAGAAATTTGGAAGAAGATATAAGGAACTACGTAAAGGGGAAGCAGAGGAACAAGAAGATGAAGGTGAGATTTCTGAAGAAGAACAAGAACAAAAAGAGGTAGAAAATTAAAATACGACAAATATTGGGAAAAAAAATAATAATATTTAAATAAATAAACACAATGACTTTAAAACTTTTATCTTGGAATGTAAATGGCATGAACGATAAGGTCAAGAGGAACAGGGTGGTTCATTTAATAAATAAACATAATGCAGACATAATTTGTCTGCAAGAGACACACATTGTTAAGAAACACAATAGGGTTTTAAAGAACTTTAAATTGGGAAATGAATTTGTTACGTCTGATGTACAGAAAAAAAGGGGCGTGGTATTATATATCAAAAATAAATATACAGCTCAACAGAAATTTAAAGACAACGAAGGAAGGATAATAGGAGTTGAGGTACAGATAGAAGGACAAAAGATTTTGATAGTGGGGATTTATGCCCCCAATGAAAAGAAAGCAGAATTTTATGAAAAATTAAACAAGCTTTTGGGGGAATATGTGGATTATAGGATGATATTGATGGGGGACCTAAATGGGGTCCCGTCAATAGAAATGGATAGGTCAGACAGGAAACAAAAAGGTAACTCAGGGAAATTACCAAAAGCATTTGAATATATAACAGAACAGCATGAAATTGTGGATATATGGAGGTTTAAACACCCAACGGTAAAACAATTCACGTTCTTCTCGGAGCCAAATCAGAGTTGGAGTAGAATCGACCAGATCTGGCTATCAAAAGAATTAACGACTAAAGTTAGAAAGACCGAAATAATGCCGAAAACCATCTCAGACCATAATGCTATAATACTGGAGTTAAATCTCAAAAGGCCTACTCAATACAGATGGAGATTGAACGATAGTATTTTGGATAACAAGGAAATTTTAGAAAGATCTAAACAACAACTGAATACCTATTTTGAACTAAATTCAAATAAAGGGACGGATTCAAACATGGTCTGGGACGCTAGCAAGGCTGTCATGAGGGGGTTTTTCCTGCAACAAAATTGCATATTGAAAAGGAAGAGAGAAAAAAACAAGGAGGATATATTACTAAAGATAAAGGAAGTAGAAAAATAAATGATAACCAAGCCGACAGACATAAAATTAAAACAAACCTATAAACTGTTGCAAATACAAATAAACGCTTTGATAAACCAGGAAGTGGAGTGGAGAATTAAGTTATTAAAACAGAAAAATTTTGAAACTTTAAATAAAACAGGCAAATGGTTATCATGGCAATTAAAGAAAAGACAAGCTCAGAAAACTATAAATAAAATAGTGGACAATAATATAATTGTAGATAAACCAAAAGAGATTAGAAATATGTTTCTCAAGTATTACAAAGAGCTCTATAAGGCACCAAAAGAATGTAACGAGAAAATAAAGAGATACTTGCAACAGTATAAGCTAAAAACTCTAAATAAAGAAGCAGTAGATCAATTAGAGAATAAGATAACTGAGGAAGAAATCATTGAAGCAATAAAACAGGGGAAAAACGAAAAAGCTCCCGGGCCTGACGGCATTACAATAAAATATTATAAAAAACTAACTCAACAACTGATCGCACCTTTGAAGGAAGTTATGAATAACATAATGGAAAATGGAAGACTCCCAAGGTCTTGGGAGGAGGCCCATATAACGTTGATTCCAAAGCCGGACTCGGATCTTACTAATGTAAAAAATTATAGGCCAATATCGTTATTGAATAACGATTACAAGATTTTTACAACTATTTTGGCCCAAAGACTCAAAAGGATTTTGACACACTATATACATACCGACCAAGCAGGTTTTCTCCCAGGGCGACAGGTGAAAAATAATATGAGAATAATGCTAAATATTATTGATTATTTGGATTTAAGAATAAATAAACAGGCAGCGTTAGTTTTTTTGGATGCCGAGAAAGCATTTGACAACCTGTCTTGGGCCTTTATGAAAACAAATTTGGAATTGATTGGATTAGGTACTAAATTCAGGAGAACTATTGAAGCCATATATAAAGAACAGAAAGCACGGCTCATTGTAAATAATGAATTGACAGAAAATTTTGACATCACCAAAGGAACAAGACAGGGGTGTCCGATTTCTCCTCTTCTATTTATATTAACGCTCGAGGTACTTCTACAAAGAATCAGGACAACAGATAAAATAAAAGGAATAAGATATGGATCGAAGGAGTACAAAGTCAAGGCTTTTGCCGATGATATTGTTATCACAATTGAGGACCCACATCTTTTAATTGGAGAAACACTAAAAATAATTGAAGAATTCGGAACATTGGCAGGTTTGAAGATCAATAAAGATAAAACAAAAATTATGGTGAAAAATTTAAATGAAAAACAATTGGAACAACTACAGAAAGAAACTACGATTGCCGTGGTTAAAAAGATTAAATATTTAGGCATTTGGCTTACTCCTAAGAACGTTAACTTATTCAAAAACAACTATGAAACACTCTGGAAGGAAATTAGCAAAGACCTGGAAACATGGGGAAGACTGAATCTATCCTTCATGGGAAGGATAGCAGCTATTAAAATGTCAATCCTACCAAAGTTACTGTTCTTATATCAAAACATTCCCATCATTACAAACCAGAAATATTTCAAAGACTGGCAGAAGATAATTTCGAAATTTGTTTGGCAAGCTAAAAAGCCGAGGATTGCATATAGACTTCTGACAGATAAAACGACAAGGGGTGGTTTTTCACTACCAGACCTAAAAATATATTATGAAGCAGCTTGTATTGATTGGCTCGGAGAATGGTTCAGACTAAGAAATACCGATTTATTGGATTTGGAGGGGGTGGAAAATAGATTTGGGTGGCACGCCTACCTGTGGTATAATAAGGTTGATGTCCATAAAGGCTTCCTAAACCACACTATTAGGAAACCATTATATCAAGTATGGAGGAGGTATAAGGACTGGTTCGAAAAAAAAACCCCAGGGTGGGTGTCACCACAAGAGGCTTTTTCAATCAAAAAACCCAACATGGAATCCAATTGGTTAACATATAGAGAACTTTTGTCTGTGGAAAATAATAGTGTACGGATAAAGCCATACGAAGAACTGAAGAATAAGTTAACGGGCTGGTTAGAGTACCACCAATTGAATAGTATATTTGCAACAGACATGAAAACACAGGGATTTACCCAAGAAAAATCTTGGCTAGAGAAGGAGGTCGTTCAAAATAACATTAAGACGCTATCCAAAACTTATGATTTTCTGCTGGAATGGAATTTAAAGGACGAGGAGATTAAGAGTGTAATGATAAGGTGGGCAATTGACGTTGGCCATAATATTGAATTTAATAAATGGTCGAGGCTTTGGAACAACGGAATCAAATTCACAGCATGTACATCACTTAAAGAAAATATGTACAAAATGGTATACCGCTGGCACCTCACACCAATTAAATTGTCGAAATTATATAAAACAGGAACTAAAAGGTGCTGGAAATGTGAGGAAAAGGACGGGGATTACTTTCACTTGTGGTGGTCATGCGACCAAGTAAAACAGTATTGGCAGAATATATACAATGAACTCAAAAAAATACTTAAATATACGTTCAAGAAAATACCGGAGGCTTTCCTCCTAGGAATGGTAGGGGGTGAGATAATGAAAAGTGATCAAAGGTTTTTTTTGTATGCGACTACAGGGGCGAGACTTTTACTAGCACAGGTCTGGAAGCAGAAAACAATACCAACTGTGCAGCAATGGCAACAAAAAATCACTGAATATATGGAAATCGCAAAAATTACAACGAGAGTCAGACAACAAGGGGAAGAAACGTTTAGAAACGAATGGGGAAAATTTATAGATTATTTGGACAAGATTTGCAAGATATGAATGGATGTTACAAAACACTCGGCGTTTAGATAGACAAAAGAATATTTAAGAAATAAGGAAAGTTATTTAAGATAAATACCAGATTGTGAGAATAAAAAGCAACCCGATAAGGGAAAACTTTATTTGTGATAAAAGGAATTGAAGTGCAAAATATAGAAAAATGATTTAGAGAAGACATAAGAGGGAAGAAGGGAAGAGACGGAAATGTTAAGTGTAAAAGATAAGAGCGATATATACTTTTTGTAATATAAGTTCTATACATTAGTTGCATTTATAAGTCGTATGTTGCATCCTGTTCGTTTTTTGTTTTTTTTGGTCAAATCTAAATGAAAAATCAATAAAAATTATTTGTAAAAAAAAAAAAAAAGAAAGAAAGCAATGCAGCTTATGCGTTTAAAAAATGGTTTAAAACTGAAGAGGGAGTCAAATTCAAGAGGAGGGCAATTGCTTCTTCATATTTTACAATCGGAAGTAACAACCCTAGAATTGTAGAATTGGAAGGGTCTCCAAGGGCCATCTAGTCCAACCCCCTGCAATGCAGGAACTATGGCTAGAGAGTCCCTGGTAGATGGGCACCCAACTGCTGTTTAATAACGTCCAATGAAGGAGATTCATCAATGGGCAACAAGCCTATTAAACTAGTGGCAAAACTGTGCAGTGCCCAACAATGGGAAAAATAAAATCTCCCCCACCCATTTCAACAGACTGGTTGAGAAAAATCTGGGAAACAGCCTCCGTGACAAAGCTAACCTGCCAGAGGGAGACATCGAGAATGAAGCAGCAAGATAATTTATTGAAAATTAGGCCTTGTTTATTCAATTTTGGAACAAAAAAAAGTCACAGATAACATCTCTCCATATACTGCTTTTTTCCTTCCTATACTTCTTTATCCTCTAAAATACCGTCATGTAAATTCTTCTCCCTTCTCCCTTCCTTTTCATATCTCTTCTATTATTTCTACTATGTATTTTATTTGTGTTGGGTTTTGTTAACTTCCACTTTTTGTATTCTGATTGAATGGATTCAAATGACAAGAAAGGAGATTTCGACTAAACCTAAGGAAGAATTTTCTGATGGTAAGAGAAACAGGCTCCCTCGGAAGCTGGTGGACTCTCCTTCCTTGGAGGTTTTTAAACAGAGGTTGGATGGTCATCTGTCAAGGATTCTTTAGCTGTGATTCCTGCATTACAAGGGTTAGACTAGATGACCCTCAGAGCCCCTTCCAACTCTACAATTCTAAAAAGCATAAAAATGATTAATAAAAAGGAGGAGGAGAGAGGGCACATTCCCAAATTGCTCTGCTATCTCCAGATCCACCTTTGCGGTCAGAAAGTGCCGGTGTGCATTTCTGTGAAAAAATCAAGGGCTTATGGAGTTTTGTCACTGAAAACTGAGCTCAATTGCAGAAACAGAGCTGGCCATAGTCTCATTGACTGGAGTGGGGGCCATAGTTTCCAGGGGTGCTACTGGTCCCTGGACAAAAAAGGTCCCTGCCACAAGGAGCTTACAATCTTAATTATGACAAAGAGTGGAGATAACAGAGAGAGGGGAGGCATTTCCAGGGAGGTCCGGAAACACTTGTTGAAAACGTCCAGATAATTAAATGCCACAATGCCAATTCCCTGAGTGGCCATGTTTCTCCCTGCTAGATTTCACACATCTTGATTTCCAGTCCAATCAAGAGATTCTCTTTATTTTGGCATTTGCACATTTTTCTCCCCTTTTACATAAACGGGGTTACTGCAGACATTGTCATCAGTTGTCCTGACAGCTGAAGCTTCATTCACAAGCCTATTAACATGACCTCATTAGTTCCTGCATCTAAACATATAAGCCGGTATTGCAGTGGAGCCAATCATGCTAATTGCACCCAACCCATTTGCATATTCATAAGCCAGTGCCTGCTTTATGGACAGGAAAAAACAAATACCATGTGTCTTTAATATTTTTAAGTGGGTCACTTTCAGGACTGTATCTGTTTAAAATAAATTACCATATTGTTAAGGGGCCTTGTCAATATCTCTTCCTTTAGTGTCATAAGGGGAGGAGGGATGTTTTGTGTTGTTGTGCCCTCAGAAGGCAAGAGCATCTGCTGGAAGCGATCCTCCTCCACCACCATCACCAGTCAATGCCTTTTTGAGGAGGGATTGGGGTCCAGTTCCTGGGAGTTTTGCAAAGGAAGAAGAAGAGCATCACATCCTGGCTAGGGGATGCGTCCTGCAAGAAGATCTCTCAGAGAGGAGGAAGAGGAGGTGATCAGGCATCTTCCCAGGCATTGGGGATGAGGGCTACACAGGCATCTGTTGCACACCAGAAAGCAGCTTTCTCCCTGGCACTGAGCAAGGGTACCCTGTGGGACTTACCCACCCCCCTGCTCAAGGGAGGGGCTGTGATTCAGTGGTTCAGCTGTGTCTGGTGGAGGTCCTAGTCCAATCCCTGCCAGCATCTCCTGGAAAGTCTCCTGGCAATAGAGGCTTCCTGTCCATGTACAATACTCAGCCAGGCAGACCAATGGCAGGAGTATACAGCTGGAAGCTGTTTCCTACAGATACAACTGCAGTCAAGCAATGTGGTGCTTTGTGAAGAAGTTTGGTGGATGACCTGTGAGTCACAAGCTAAACACTCTGAAGAAGCACTTTTACATGCAATTCACACTGGTTTCAGTCACCCTTAAGAACATAAGTAGAGCCTGCTGTACTTGGCCAATGGCCCATCTAGTCCAGCATCCTCTTCTCATAGGGCCCAATCACAAGCAGGTTTTGAGCGCAAGAGCCTTCTCCCCTCCTGTGGTTTCCAGCACCTGGTATTCAGAAGCATTGCTGCCTCTGACCCCGTCGCAGCCGGTAGTCACTGGTATTCTGCTCTGTGAATTTGCCCAATCCTCTTTTAAAGCCATCCGGGTTGGTGGCCATCACTTCCTCCTGCGGAAGTGAGTCCCATAATTTAACTATTTGCTGTGTTAAGAAGTACAGTGGCACCTCGTAAGTCGGACGGAACCCATTCCGGAAGTCCCTTTGACTTCCAAAACATTTGAAAACCAAAGTGTGGCATCTGATTAGCTGCAGGAAGCTCCTGCAGCCAATCGGAAGCCGCAGAAGCCCTGTCGGATGTTCGGGTTCCAAAGAACGTTCGCAAACTGGAACAGTCACTTCCGGGTTTGGGGCGTTTGGGAGCCAAAATGTCCAAATACCAAGGCATTCTTTTGTTTGTCTTGAATTTTCAGTTTCAGTTTCATTGGACGTCTATGGGTTCTTATTTCAATAAAATGGATTTTGGAGATTTCCCTTTTTTGTTTCCCCTTATTATGTACGCTTCCCTCCTTTGTTCTTCCTGGCTCCCAGGCAGAACCTCTCACCCAGACCCTGACAGGGCCCAGCCCTCCTTAAGGAGACAGCTGCTGCTGTATAATGCACCAGGGGAGGAGAAGATTTATTCCTCATAGCCAAGCTGCTCATGGTCACCACCAAGGCAGCTTGAGGCTAAGCTCAGAGCAATCTTGTGGAGGATCTTGCCTCATGTGAAAGACTGGCAGGGACTCTAAATCCAATTTTGCAACATCCCTGGGACAATTACGAGCATAAGCAAGGTGTTCCAAACTGCTTGTTTGCATTGTAGTGACCCTGATTGATGTGTCAAAGAGCAACCTCATGCATGCCATGGCTGCTGCGGTTATTAATCAGGCAGGGCCGACATTGAGAAGGGCTGGAGCAGGCCTATGACTGCCAAGCAGTGGATATGACTGGTGGTTGCAACAACCAAATTGCAAAATCCAAGCCACAAAGGGCTCTTCTGCCTGAGATGCTCAAGAAGCCAGAAAGACCCCAATTCCACGCAGGAGAGCCCTAGTCATCAAGGGTGACATCAACACCAAAGCTTCTGTGCTGGACTGCTCAGTTCCAAGGCGAAGGACAAGAATCCTTCGCATTTGCACTGGGGGAAAGTTTAAGGCACTAATTGGATGCTTTTGGTGCTGACCTGCAAATTCTGCCTTAATTATATATGGTAACAAGTTGGGATTCCTGAAGGTGGAGCTCATTTCTGATCAGGCTGTCAGGTCCTCCAATGACTCCAAGAATCTTGATACATGCAGGGCTCCCCCCCACCCCCGGCAGGGACTCAGGTAGAACCTCTCAGGTGGGCGCCATTGCCATTATAAGAGAACAAGGGGGGCATTTATGGCAAGTTCCGGCACCTCTTTTTCCTAGAAAAATAGCACTGGATACGTGAATAAATAACTTTTCCCACTCCAGAAAAAAAGGCCCTCAAATCAGCTTAGAGCAAAATAATTGAAACACAGTGTTAAAATATGCATGCATTTAAAATAATGAAAGAATTTAAATAGGAATTACATAATAAAAATGGTAAGATAAATGAGAAAACCCAAGCTAAGAGCAGAAGCAACATCAAAGAGCATCCAAGGTGGTGGCAGTGTGTGGGGGGGGGGAGTGGACCATTAGGTGAGATCAGGCACCCCCAAACTCGGCCCTCCAGATGTTTTGGGCCTACAACTCCCATCATCCCTAGCTAACAGGAGCAGTGGTCAGGGATGATGGGAATTGTAGCCCCAAAACATCTGGATGGCCGAGTTTGGGCGTGCCTGGGTGAGATGGTCTTTGCCAAATGCCAGAAAATCAAGAAGGAAGGAGCCCAAGAAAGCTCCTGGAGAAAGCCAGCCACCAACAGTGTGGAGGCTCCCCAACTGGGCCTTTGATGGTGACTGGACACAAAGCAGGCGTGGATTGCCCTCAAAGACCTCAGCAGGTAAGGCAGATGTGTGTGTATAATGTATAAGGAAATTAAAATATATAAGTGTTTGTGTTTTTACATACATTGGATATTCTTTTTTATGTTTGTCAGGCTAGGGTGGAAATGGAGAACCTCAGGTGGTGGGGGGCATATGTGGCCCTCCAGGCATTTCTATCTGGCCCTTGATACTTTCCCAGGTCTTACCCTCCTATCTCCAACCCATGCACCCCACAGGCCCTGCTCTGCACCCTCCTTTGGTGCTTTTACTTGGCTAGAGCATGTCTTTGAATTTGAATAGTACTTCTTGCTTGCCTTTGTTGTTGTTCAGTCGTTCAGTCGTGTCCGACTCTTCATGACCCCATGGACCAGAGCACGCCAGGCACGCCTATCTTTCACTGCCTCCCGCAGTTTGGCCAAACTCATGTTAGTAGCTTCGAGAACACTGTCCAACCATCTCATCCTTTGTCGTCCCCTTCTCCTTGTGCCCTCCATCTTTCCCAACACCAGGGTCTTTTCCAGGGAGTCTTCTCTTCACATGAGGTGGCCAAAGTACTGGAGCCTCAACTTCAGGATCTGTCCTTCTAGTGAGCACTCAGGGCTGATTTCTTTAAGAATGGATAGGTTTGATCTTCTTGCAGTCCATGGGACTCTCAAGAGTCTCCTCCAGCACCATAATTCAAAAGCATCAATTCTTCGGCGATCAGCCTTCTTTATGGTCCAGCTCTCACTTCCGTACATTACTACTGGGAAAACCATAGCTTTAACTATACGGACCTTTGTCGGCAACGTGATGTCTTTGCTTTTTAAGATGCTGTCTAGGTTTGTCATTGCTTTTCTCCCAAGAAGCAGGCGTCTTCTAATTTCGTGACTGCTGTCACCATCTGCAGTGATCATGGAACCCAAGAAAATGAAATCCATTTCTTCCCGTTCTATTTGCCAGGAGGTGATGGGACCAGTGGTCATGCTTGCTTGCCTAGGTGGAGTCAATTCACGTTTGCTGCAGCACCCATTTCTGCTCCTGTCCCCGTGCACTGCTGGCATGTGACCCTCACAAGGTGGCCTAGAGGGGAGAGCAGTGCCCCCTGCCCACTTGCCACAAGAGAACAGGTTCCCTGGTTAGGCCCCATTGATCCACCTGCCAGTTCACTGCTCAAGTTAATTCTTGGATGAAAGCCTCACATCTTTCTTGGATGAAAGCCTCACATCCTCTTTTGCTGTCTTCTCCTGTCTTGATGTAATAATTGCTTCAGAATAGGTATCAGATCCATTTGTTTTGTTATCCATTGCCTTATTTCTTGGTGGCTATGTAAAGTTTTATTTCCAGTTTTTGTATCTGTGTAGGATTCCTGGCAGTTGTTGGCAGGCAGCTTCTCAAACAAATCCATCATTTTATTTGTATGCCACCTATCCAAAGTTAAAGCCTTTTTTAAAAATCACATCCCTACAAACATAACGAAGGTAGTCATGAACAATAAACAAAACTTCAAAAACATACAACCAAATCGAATGATTTCCACATAAATCATAACACTCAAGATAAACATACAAAAAACTAACAGCAACAACAGCAATCCCACTTCCCCAAACAATGGCCAGCCAAAGAATCTGTTAAGCAGCCTCAGTTTTTGTAGCTGGAGTCAGTCAGGGTCCTGTCCTCCCAGGCCAGGTGGGAAAAGGCCTGCAAAGCAGGGAGCAGGTCTTCCAGGACTCACAGCCGAGATGGCATTGTTAGGCAAACTAGGGCCCGGGGGCCAGATTCAGCCCAATCGCCTTCTAAATTCGGCCTGCAGACAGTCCGGGAATCAGTGTGTTTTTACATGAGTAGAATGTGTGCTTTTATTTAAAATGCACCTCTGAGTTATTTGTGGGGCATAGGAATTCGTTCACTCCCCCCAAAAAATTATAGTGTGCCCCCCCCCACAAGGTCTTAGGGACAGTGGGCCAACTCCTGTTGTCCTTCTAGGACCTTCTTCCTCTTCCACCATCCCTTCACTTTTTTTATCCAGACTAGCTTCGGGCATCCCTGCGAAACGTATGAACATCAGAAGTGTCTGTTGGGTGAGGCCAAAGGGTGAGCCCATCAAGTCTAGTATCCTGTTCTCACACGGACCAACTAGATGCCCCAATGGGAAGGAGGAGGACTTCACAATTGACCAAAGTTATGACAATAAGACAAAATGCCAGATTCCCGAGGCGAATGCCTTCCTCCTCTGCCTGGAAAGGTGCCCTGCCCTAGTCATGTCTCTCATGAGGGCCCTCTAGTCCATGTTTCCAAGTGTTCTTGGGCTTCCAACTCATCCAACATGGCATCTGCTGCCAGGTGATCTCCAGCCATCCAGGTGTCCCCACACGCAGCCCCTGAGTAGCAGTCATGAAATGAGTGAGAAGTGGTGGTGGGTGGGATGAGGCTTTATCAGAGCAATGGGACAGAGTCCCTCCTTAGGATGATGGTGGTGGTGGTGGTGGTGATCCTGGCCTTACTGCTGAAACACTCCTGTGTTTACGGTACAGTTGTCATGGGGTGTGTGGCTTAGGCTTGTCGTAGTCGAGCATCTTTGCAACAAAGCAACAGCAAGAGCCTGTTTTCCTCAATGAAAAAGAAGAAGAGGTTTTTGAAGTGCTGAGGCCCTGGTGCAGGTGGGTAGGGGAAATGCTGACTTGAGATGCTTTGTTTTCTCTTTAAAGGGTTACCCATGAGAGTCCTCTTTTTTTAAAAGCTGAATAGCTTAATGGGCCCGGGTGGTGGGGTTAAGAGAGGGGGGAGGGAGAATGTCTCTTTCCCTGTCAGGGATGCTACAGGCATTACCTGAGAACTGCCTGTGGTCGTCACCCAATGACATGCACACCTGGAGCAGGTTGGTGTCCTGAAGGTGATGGCTTTCACAGGGACCTCCCTGGAGACAGAAATTTCAAGTGTTGGGCTGGGCTGATGCAACCACTTTGGATGGTAAGTTCCACAGGGGCAGCAGAATGCATTGCCTGCTGCCACTGCTGTGGTAGCACTGACAGCTGTGGCACACTCCTTGAGGGCTGGGTCTTCCTCCCCCTTGGTAGCTCCCACAATGCCTGTGGTCTAAACCACGGAGCCTCTTGGGCTTGCCGATCAGAAGGTTGGTGGTTCAAATCCCCACAATGGGGTGAGCTCCCGTTGCTCTGTCCCAGCTCCTGCCAACCTAGCAGTTCGAAAGCATGCCAGTGCAAATAGAAAATAGTTACTGCTGCGGTGGGAAGGTAAACGGCATTTCCGTGCACTCTGTCTTTCGTTACAGTGTTCCATTGTGCCAGAAGCGGTTTAGTCCTGCTGTCCACATGACCCGGAAAGCTGTCTGCGGACAAACACCGGCTCCCTCGGCCTGAAAGCAAGATGAGCACCGCAACCCCATAGTCGCCTTTGACTGCACTTAACCATCCAGGGGCCCTTTACCTTTACAATGCCGCCTCTGCCACAGCCTCTTGGTGAATAGGAGACACAGCTGGTCTCTTTCCACCCCTAGGCAGGAAATGGCAGGACTGCCCTCTGGGGTCTCCTGGGGTGTGCACCTGCCTGGTATGATTCAGGGCAGGCTCCTTCTCCCCTGCGATGGCCTTTGATTCCAACTTCACTCATCAGGTAAGACTGATTTGATTCTCCCCCTTGTTTCTGATATAGACCTTTATTCCCCCCCCTTGTTTCCCAGGTGGATCTTCACACTCCTCTTCTGCCCTGGTGAGGGAGCTGCCATTTTGTGGTTCTCCTCAGGGGCCAAAATGTCTCGGGCTGGCCGCAGTGGTGGGAGTAGATGGGCTCCTGCCTACACTGTGCCAAACCAGAAGGCAGGAGGCTTTGTGTGCCCTGTCTTTGAAAGCATTTTGCCTGCACAAGCTCCAAGGTTCACACTGACAGTGGTTGGAGGAGCAGCAATGTGGTCTTCACAGACACTGGGAGGTGCTGCAAAACCACTGTTTCATCTTCCTCTGGCAAAACCATGACCAGTTTTGCTTCCTTCGTAGGATAGTCTTCCTCCACTTAAATCTGAGAAAACTGACTTCTCACAGCTCTGGCCTGTGTTTGTGTCTGGAATGGACCACTGAGTTTATTTTTTATTCCAAGGTGGCGTAAGTGGCTCTTCTGCACCCCATTTCCTCCTCACAACAACCCTGTGAGGTAGGTTAGGCTGAGAGGCAGTGGCTGGCCCAAGGTCAACCAGATGACACCAAACTGAGAGGAGTAGCTAATGCCACAGAAGACGGAATCAGGATCCAATATGACCTCAACAGATTGGAGAACTGGGCCAAGACCAACAAAATGAATTCCAATAGGGACAAATGTGAAGTTCTACACTTAGGCAGGAAGAACCAGCTGCAGGTAGTACATGTGAAAGGGATCTAGGGGTCTTGGTGAAGCTTCACATGAGCTTCACATCAGCCAATAGTGTGATGCTGCAGCAAAAGAAGCTGATGCTATTCCTGGCTGCATAAACAGAAGTATAGTGTCCCAATAAAGAGAAGTAATAGTATGACTCTTCAAATATCTAAAGGGCTGTCAAATGGAAGATGGAGCAAACTTGTTTTCTCCTGCTCTGGAGGGGCAAACCCAAACCAACCACTTCAGGCTACAAGAAAGGAGATTCAAGTTAAACATCAGGAAGGACTTTCTGATAGTAATTGCTGTTCAACAGTGTAATGGACTCCCTTGGGAAATGGTGGGATGTCCTTCATGGTTGTTTTTTTTTTTAAGCAACAGGGGATGGCCACCTGTCGGGAATTCTTTGGCTGGGATCCCTTCATTTCAGGGGGTTGGTCTAGATGAGCCTTTGCTCACTTCCCAACTCTATCATTCTGTGGTTCTAAGGGCTGCTAGACCTCCAAATGAAGCCAGGATGCCTTGCTGAATGTCAGGAGAGATGGGCAGAAAGTGTTGCCACAAGAAAACCGCTGGCACATTTGCAAAGCCAAGCGAGGTCCAGTATGGTTTCAGATTGGATGGGGGACTGTGTGTTGAAATTCCTGCATTGCAGGCAGTTGGGCTCGGTGAACCTCAGGGTCCCTTACAACTCAACAATTCTGTGATTCTTTAGCACAGCCAGGGAAGCAGCTCACAGCTGCCAAAGCGAGTCTTTTTTCTCTCTGCCTAGTCCAGGCCATCAGTCCTGGTGTTCAGCCGCCACCACAGGATCCCTTGGCAGAGGGAAGCAGCCAAGATTGTGTGAACATAATGGGACAAAGCCGGCAGCCTCCTCAGCTTTGCAAACAGCGATGGAAATGTTTATATAATGGCTCCAAGAGGCTTTTCTCTCCTGTACCTGTTTACGCACTTTCCTTTTGTGCTGCCCCAGCAACCAGCCTCCGCTGAGTATTTCCGGCCCACTCACACCCCCTTGATTGCAAGCGAGGAGAGGGCCGGGGAGTGAATCACTGGGAAAACATCCCCACAGCCAGCGGGGCTTTTAATGAGGGTCACCCTTGGCTTTCAGCACTCTCCCTCCGTATGTGTGTTGGGGGGGCAGGCAGGGAGGGTAGGAGATGCAGCTTTGTTTTGTTGGGAAACTGTTTTGGAGGGAGACACAATGGGGAGGGCCAGACACCAGGCCTTTGTGTGCAAATTTCCCAGCGAAGTGAAGCCACTTTCCACAAGTTAATTAAGCAGGTTTGTAGTCTAGGGCCTGCCTAATGAGCAGCAATTCTTCATGAATGAGAGGCTTGTCCCTGGCTGCGAGGCAAGGGGCCAAAAGATGTCAACAGCAATTACGGGCAACTCCAGCCAATTCAACTGCTCACACGAACAGGAGGGAGGCGGGAGGGAAGGAAGGAACCCCAGAGAGTGTCGGAGGAGTCTGGCCGGCCACCAGGCTCATCCCAACCCAGGTTCCTCTAGAAGTCAGGAATCTCATAGAGTGACTCTGTCCCACAGGCCTAAGGGGTGGAGAACCTCAAGTTTGGTGGCTGGAAGGGGCTCTTTGGGTCTCTTTACCTGGCACTTAGGGGAAGGGCCATAGGTCAGAGGTAGAGCACCTGCTTGCTTTGCAAAAGGTCTCAGGTTCAATCCCCCCTGGCATCTCCAGGTAGGGCCTGAAACACAGGACAGCTGCTGCCAGTTGGTGTAGACAATATTGAGCTAGATGGACCAGTGGTCAAATTCAGTATAAAACAGCATCCTATGTTCAAGATTCTGCTCAAGCAAGAGGGAGGGAGGCAGGCAGGTATTGCATTGCGCTGCATTGTCCCAGGAGGATCCAGGACTCACTTTGGCCCCTTGAGAGTGGGGCTTGTGGGGTCAGAATAACGTTCTGCCTCAAAAGATGCCCCCATGTTGACTCAGGGGAAATGACAGGACCTTACAGAGCAGAGAAAGGCGTGTTGTTGGAGAGGATTAGTTCCTATTGACCATATTCTGTGACCCTTGAGTGACAATGTTTAGTCAGTGAGGACTTCCAGAGCCCTTAGGACAGGGACGAGGGAACTGCTGTCCTGTTGGGAGCTGCATTCCCCCAAGGATGATCTGTCTAGGGCCACAGACGGGTGGCAGCCACAGGACCAAAGCGCCCCCCCAGCCCCCACTGAGTGGAGGCATCGTTCCCACTTCAATGGGAGGAGAGATGTCTGCTGCCTTGTGGAGAGGGAGCCAGGGCTCTGGAAGAGGCATGCAGTGAAATTCTTTACATCTATACTCAAAAGAAATTCCCATGGGGCTCAAAGGGCTTGTTGTTGTTGTTCAGTCGTTCAGTCGTGTCCGACTCTTCGTGACCCCAGGACCAGAGCACTTTGAGGTAAAGATTGCATCATTTGCCTTCAAAGGGCAAAAGGTAGAAGATGGGAGGGAAGGAAAATGTATTTTTTAAAAAATTAGCAGGAAGAAATGGCATTACTCCATGGCCAGGAGTGTGTATCGATGCTGATGTATCGATGCTGACATTTCGGACTAAAACAAAGCAAAGTCCAACACGAGCATTCGCTGCTCCTTTGGCCGAAGTGGTCGAGTGGGAGACATTAGCCTCTAAGGAAGTTCACCAAATAAACCATGTATAAATTAAGGAAGTTCCGCAAGTGGTTTGACCTTGTGGCCTGTCATCGTTTCACTTGTTTCATTCCTTGCCAATGATGAAACACACACCTCGTTTGCTGTTCAAATAGGGGTTTTTTGGGTGCTGGTTAGAAAAAGGTCGTGTGCCTGGTTAACCATCCACACACCAAAGAATGTGACGGGAAATGGCTGGAAGATGCAAAATGTGAAGGAAAATATTGAGCACTGGCTTGGTCCCTTTTCTACTTTCTAGAGTGGCAGTCAAATTTAAACTTTTAACATCAGCAGCCTGAGGCTGCATCCCTTGAAAGGCACATGAAGCTCAGAGGGGCCTACTTTTGCAAAGGAGGGCTGGGATAGAGACATTCCTGCATCCGCTCGGCCTCAGTTTCCTGTTGTCCCTCCTGAGTCTCTGCTGTGGTTTCCATCTTCTTGGTGATGGAGGCAAGGAAGGTTCGATGGAGGGGCCAAACCTGTAACCTGTGGTGCGTCCTGCTCTCTAGGCTGCATCTGTCCAGCAGGGGGAGGTGTGGGGCTGGTTGCGAAGATTCTCCTCCTCCTCCTCCTGGTTTCCCACATATTCCTGGTGTTCTGGCGGCAGCAACCGAGATGCTGCCGATTGCCTGGTCAGTAAATGATAAGGCCTCTGAAATCCAGGATTTGATGCTTGATGAGCATTCTGAGCTGTTGCATGCCCTGGTCAGGCAAAGAAGAAGGAGGGAGTTTCATCTAACTTATTGTATGGAAGGAGGAGGAGGAGGGAGCTGGATCTGGTGGGTGGGAAGTCACTGTGAACTGATTCTGTCCTTCTGTAAGAGCTATTTGACAGTGGAATGGACTCCTCTGAAAGGTGGTGGACTCAGCGGCGGAGCAAGCTGATCGGGTGCCTGGAGCGTAGAGCGTGCCCTGTGCCTGGGGGTGGGGCCAGCCGTCCGTGGGGTGGGGCAAGCTGGAGCAGGACACTCTGCGGGGCCTCTGAGGGGTCTGCCTGCCTTCTCCCACTCAGCCACCCTACAGCTGGGGGGGGGAGGCAGCGGGTGGACCGTTTGGGACAGCGTGGAGCCTGGGGGTGCCCAAGCTACTACGTCACTCCGAGGAGAGACGTGTGGCTCGGGCATGCTGCAGGCCCTGCAGCGAGTGCTGCCTGGCATTTTGTCACCCCCCTCAGTGGTGACACATGGGGCGGCCCACCCCCACCACATACCCCTTCCTCCAACCCTGGCTGGATGGCTACCTGTCAGGGATTCTTTAGCTGTGATTCCAGAATTGCAGGGGGTTGGGCTAGATGGCCCTTGGTGATCCCTTCCAACTCCACAATTATAAAATTCTCTGCTTAATTTCTAATGTTCACCTAGTGAGCACCACACTATATTTGTAGGAGAAAGACAGGAGCTGAATATCCAAGGGCTTCTGATACCAGGATGCCTGGGGTGGGGGAACATCTTGGACCCTGCTGGAGCCTTTGGGCCTCCTTCCTCCAAGCCTTTCACTGAGTGAGGGCTTGTGGGGGCACAACAATTTTTGGGCTAGCTTGGGGTGCCCAAGTCTGCTCCTGCCCTAAGTTTTGGAATTCTCTACCCCCAGAGATGTGCCCGGCACCCTCCTTATCCAGCCTCTGTCATCTGCTGAGGAAGAACCTTCTTTACTCTGGCCTTTGACACCTGAGTTATAATTTTTTTGGACTGACCCTATTCCTTTTGAATGCAATTTGTTTTCGACTGGTTCGAATGTTGTATTTTCAAATTCCTGCAACCTGCCCTGGCTCCTTAGGGTGAAGGGTGAGTAAGGAATTGAATAAACAATGATGATAATAAATAATAGCACAGGAAGGAAGCGGGGAGCAGCAAGATATTTAAAAGAAATACACAGAAATTCAAAAGTGTGAAGCAGGCAGGATTCTCTAGAGAGGAACTGGGCAACGCAGAAAGAAATGCAAAAGCAGGGCTGCGATCTGAGGCTCCTGAGCCAAGGATAAGATCATGGGTGGAATGCTTTCCTGGAACAAAGCATGGATGTTCCAGGGAACCAAGAGTTAATGGTAATGGGGACCTTCTGCCATCCTTCTATCTGCTGGGAGGCAAACTTCACCAAGCATGAAATCTCCTAACAAATTTCTGGCATGCCGTGCAGATAACTTTCTCCTCCTTCAGAAGATAGAGGAAGGGGGCTCTTGACAGTATTGACTACTCTTGACTTGATTGTAAACAAAAGAGAAGAGTTTGTCAATGAAATTGAAATAGCAGGAAATTTGAGGGAAACTGACCGTGTGATTCTGTAAGTCCCCATCTTTTGTAAAGCCAAAGGTGAGCCTAGTCAAACAAGTTCGTTGGAACTGACTTCCGTAAGCAAGTAGGATGTGGCCTGGCTAGATAAAACTATTGGAGAAAGCAATATTGCGGTGAGGAACAGAAGGAGGACTTACTGGGTTTCAGAGGAAGACAACCAAGATGCTCAGGGAGATAGAAAGCAGGACCTCTGAGGGAAGTGGGCAGGTTTAGCCTGGAGAAGAGAAACCTGGGAATGGGGTGTTGGGAGGTACACATGATAACCCATCTTGTCATCATCAGATAGCTGAACGGCTGCCACAAAGAAGAAATCAAAGGTTTATTCTCTACTGCAAACATCACTGTACACCGTAGTGCAAGCTATCAGAGTGCTGTGGAGGCATGGGGTAGATTGGCACTCCTTTGAGGGCAGGGTGGAGATAGGGTAGGCCTGGAATGTGTGACCCCTAACCTGTTGCCTGGGGAGAGCTCGACTCCAGCTTGACCAGAACTGCATCTTAGAATCATAGAATCACGTAATTGTAGAGTTGCAAGAGACCCAACGGACCATCTAGTCCAACCCCTGCAATCCAGGAATCATAGCTAAAGAATCCCGGCCAGGTGGCCATCCAACCTCTGCTTTAAAACCTCCAGCAAGGAGAGCCCACCACCTTCTGAGGTTGTCTGTTCCATTGTTGAATAGCTATTACTGTCAGCAAGTTCTTCCTATTGATGCTGTTGGCCTCAGTGTCCTAGGACAGAACTGCTACCCACCCCACAGATACCAGCCAGTCAGCTTCCCTGGTTTTTCAACAGCTGTTAAAGGCTTCCACTCCCCTTTTCTTTGAGATGCAGCTGTTGTTGTGACTACTCCTTGCCCTACACGTTTCTCCTTCAAGGTCCCAGTTTCTCCTGATCATGTCACTTGCTCTGATGTTTCCAAAACTCTGAAAGACAGGTAATGCAGTGCCCTTCTTCCCGGAAAAGCCTGGGCAAAGGTGCTTGTACCCAATTAAACCCTGCCCTACGTGCAGAGAAATTAAACCCCATCAGGCCCGGCACTGACTTCCCTAGCACAGAACATCTGGAATAGGCTCGGGCTAAGGAAAGACAAGTTCAACTCGACAGTCTGAGGCAAGAGTTTGAGAAGGAGATAAAGGCCTGCCCAGGCTATGGTGGAAAATTGTGGGCTTTTAATCTTTCTTTTTTTGCAAGCTGCCAGTTAGTTGGTAGTGGTGTGGGTAAATGCTGCTCTGTGTTCTGAATGCTCCGAAGAGGCTCAGCAGCAACAAGTGCAGGGAGCTGTTTCATTAACTTCCGCTTGTGTTTTTGACATCTACTAGAATCATAGAACCGTAGCGTTGGAAGGGACCCCAAGGGTCATCTAGTCCAACCCCCTGCAATCCATGAATCACAGCTTCAGGGAGGCTCTCCTGGCATCTTCGTTACATATCTTTAGGTGCCAGGTGAAAAGATTTCTCTTCAATGAGGCTTTTGGCTGATTAACTTTCTATGGCCTTTAAAATGTTTTTGTGGGAGATGAGTTATCGGTTGTTTTCATTTAATTACATATTTTGTATTCTCATTTTGTATTTTTTTGTTGTGAACATTCCTGGGATCTTTGGATGAAGGGTGGTATACAAATTAATTAATTAAAGCCTAACAGATGGCCATCCACACTCTGATTAAAAACCTCCAATGTAGAAGAGTCGACAACCTTCCAAGGTTGTCCGTTCCACTGTTGAATGGCTCTTATTAGGAACACAAAAGAGGTTTGTCTCTGGGTGTTCTGCTTGCAGGGGGGTGACTCTTTGGTTCAGCAAGGCCTCCTCAGTCCTACAAAAATCACAAAATGTGGGCCACACACCTCAGAGACTCCCTGAGGGTAATTAGCAGATCTCTGCTTCTTGAGCTTGTCCAAGGCCTAGGTTGGTTCCCATTGCCAGGGCAGCTGTTGTTTTGGTGCTGTGAGAGAGGGGCTGCAGCTCAGGGGCAGAAACACATGCCCTCTTTGGGCACAGAAGACCCCAAGCTCATTCCCCACCCAGCAGCACCAGCCGAAGAATCTCAGGCAGCTAGACTGGGGTGGATGGAAATACCGGTAGATAATACTGGGCTGGATAAGCCTGACTCTGACTTAGGGGATGTGTGTCCTGACTGCCTGTGTGGAGTGTGACAATTTTAAAACCATTCACTATTGTTGGGGGGGGGGATCAGGCAGTTTTCAAAAGCTACATTTCGACAACAAATGTTTCATCAGCAACAATAGTTTGAGTTGTGATACAATTTCATAGCAGGACCTCCCCACCAGAGGTGTTTCCCTGTTGATTCTGCATGCTCACTGCCTGCCCTCTGGGGCCAGGGAGCTCTTTGGCCTGGCCCCCAATTGCCTCTCTCACCCCCTCTGTTGCTGCTCCGGGGATGGGGGTGCGAGGGACTGAGGTGGACAGGCTGGCAGGCAGGGCTGCTGGGAGCCCTGTCAGACCACGATGATTAATGAGCACCCGCTCTGGCTGAGGGTAACCTTTGGAGAGCCAAGCAGGACATCTGCACAACTGTCAGCGCGGTGACAAGGACGGAGCTGAACAACCAATTATTCCACCATCACTAAGGTGGGCTGTCAGTTTAATCCCAGCCAGTCACTTCGGCAAGGACAGGGACGTCTCTCCCTTTGCCGCTTAACCCTTCCACTCCCACTGGACAGAGGGGTCAGGGGCCAGGGGTGGCAGGGGTGGCATGCATGGACAATGCCAGGGGGTGGGGCTTTGCCAGGCTGGGCCTCTGCCCAGGCTCCTGTGCATGAATTTTTACATTGGCAATGCTCTCTGTCCCAAAGAACTCCTCCTGGGTCTTCTTGTTTGTTTGTTTGTTTGTTTGTTTGTTTGTTTGTTTGAAGAGAAGACAAAGCTAGAGTCCAAGGCCTGCTTCACTTGGGAAGCAAAGCACCTCTCTTCAAGGATCCAGAGCAGGACACACACCACCATGACAGTCAATGTGGTGTAGTGGTTAGAGTGTCGGACTAGGACCCTGGAGACCAGGGTTCAAATTCCCATTTGACCATGAAGCTCACTGGGTATGACCTTGAGTCAGACCGCTCAGCCTAGCCTACCTCACAGGGTTGTTGACATTGGGATTGGCTGCCCCATTGGACCTTGCCACCTGAGCTTGCTGCCCCACCTTGCCTCGGGTGGGTTAGCCCTGCTTCAAAGGCCAGTTGTAGTAGGGAAGCCTTTGAGGCCTTCTGGAAACTCTGCTTTGGTGTGATGGAAGGGAGTTTCAGGGGCACCAGGGGGCCACCACAGAGGAGGCCTTCTCCCTTATGGCCACCTGCTTGACTGACCTCAGGAATGGGCACACCTGCAGGTTTCCAAAGCAGACTTTCATATGCAGCCAGGATGGTTCAGGGGCAAGCAAGTCAACAAGTGGCTTGAGCCGAATCAATTTGCAGCTTTAAGCTGGGCCCGGAAATGCACCAGCAACTAATGTAGCTGAAATAACAAAGGTGTTATGAGTGCTCATTGCTGTGGGAATGTTTAGGGATGCAGGAGAGGATATATTGTTTATTATATCCTATTCCAACTTGAGCTAACAAGTCCCAGAACTTAGCAGAGTCTTACATTCCCCTTTTAAACACACACAGCGGATAGCTTGCTCAGACTCGCTAGAGTCTCTACAATAATTGTCAAGGTATTTTCCCCTTTTAATCCCTCCTAAAATAAGACACTACATAGTCTTCTATAAAAGCATAAAAAGAGTTTACTTACATAGATCATCCTGTTCACAATAAGATCCCAGAAGGCAGACTTTTAGCTTAGAAAATAGTATACATGTGGAGACTATCTCCATATGGGAGAAAGCCCCTTTGTGCTCTCTTGAGAGCATCTTTGCCCTAACTAGATGCTGCTCTGTTGAGAAGCTTATCCAAAAGAGGAAGATGGAGTCTGGCCGCTGTGGTTTTGTGTTAATCTGCCCAGGTGAGGCCACACCCATCTCCAGTTACACAGAGGAATTCTATCCCAGCCCAGGAGAAACAGCAAGTTCCAACTGGCTGGCCTAGAGTTCCCCTTCTATGTCCACTCTACCAATGTTGTATTTGACTGCTCCCGTGTTTCACATCCCACAATTGCCCTGCCATAACAGCACACAAGAAGCCAGCAATTCCCAAGAGCTGATCTACCTCCTTCTCCGTGGTTCCTTACTCCAAGTCTCAACCTTGGTGTGCCAGAGCTTAAGTGAGAGCTTCTTTCCTGAGTAAATAGCAGGCATGGGGGAGCTGATCCTGACTGGGACTACAGCAGTCTCAGTTCCCCTGCCGAGCTCCCGGTCTGGATCAGTCCCCTCTCCCCAAGCCTACAATTTGTCATTGAGACCATAGCTAGTGGTGTGGATGGCACTACGAAAAAAAATGAGTTTGGACTTCACTTTAAGAATAAAAGTCTCTCCGACTTTGCATCTGTGTGTGGGCTGTTTGTGATTTATAGGACCAAACAATCTCATGGTTGGCACATTCCTACTAAATATGATTTTATTTGGCAACATTTATGAGCATGTGATATGTTTTGTATAAATATGGACCTTGTATCTCACCATGGAATATATTTTATGCTATTCATTCTTTTTTAAAGCTTTATTTATTTATTTATTTATCTTGCTCTTTTACACATCTTGCCTTCATGACTGTTTTTATTATGTATTCTAATTTGATGTTTTGTTCGTTGCATTTTGCAAAACTTATTAAAATTAAGGGGAAAAGTCCCCTGACCTCTCAGCATCAGAAGTCTTCAATAAGGTTGAATTTACTAACACCATTAAGCCTACAACCCTGTGCCCACTTACCTGTGAGTAAGCCCCTTTGAACTCAGTGGGACTTCCTTCAGAGTGATTGTGCTGCAATTTGCTCGGAGATTCCCCTCCTCCCCCTCCCCGCCCGCCCCTCTCGTTTCAGACTCATCAAATCATACAATTACTGAGTTGAAAGGGACTCCAGAGAGTGTTCTAGTCCAAACCACAAGTGAAGAATCCTTGACTCATTGTATCCACATTAATGGCCTCTTCCCAGAGCCTCCGAGAGGGAAAACTTCTTTCCTTGCTTGCACTTTTTTTTTGTCCCAAACACAAGACAGTTCTGGAGAGACAAGAACTGTCAGCTTCAATCTCTCCCTAAAATGTCCTTTGGGGGAAAGCTGACAGATATTGCTGGTTTCAAATAAAGTTTCCTCCGTTGTTTTCTCACCCCACACAGAGCTTTACTTGCTGGTGGGGAAGGAGATTGTCCTTGCAAAGAATCGGAAAAGAAACCTCTGAGCACACATACAGGGGGGGGGGGGTGAGCCTCGCTGCTGCATCAGAGCAAAGACCCACTGAGCCCAGCACTCTGTTCTCACCATTGCCAAACAGTGTGAGTGGAAATCAGTCCATGGCAACCTACAGACCTGGCTCATCCCTGGAGATTCGCACGAGGCTGAAGTGCCCACCCACCAAAGGCAACCAAATAATTACAGAGTGTAATGACACCATTTAGCTCTGCAAGTTTTCACAACCCCAACAAGGCTTAACTAAATATGTAATTCATCTCCGGACCATTTAACGGAGCATCATAACTCTTTTCTTCCCATAATAAATTGTAGCCCGAAATGTTTTTGTAATGCTAATTGCCTCCTCTTCATAAATTCAACGCTTACATAATTTAGCGGTATTGTAGCAGGATTTCCCAAGAATAAAAAAGCAGGTGTCATCAATGGTAATTTAAATAAGAAAAGACATGTTAAGTGGTTCTTCATTCACTAGTAATAGAAATTAATTAGCTTTGAGCTGCTCTGTAGGTTTCCCCCACTCCCCCCCCCCCGCAACAAACCTGTTATGTTTCATAATTGTCTGGAAAACAGTTTGATGTGATAACATCAGTTTTTAGTGACCAGAAGGAAGGCAAATGGAAGAGGCTAGCAGGGAAGGGGGGTCTGGCTGTGGGCAAAGCTTCTCCAATGTTCACCACAGCCTCAAAATGTCCTGGGGTTTCTGTGATGATGTGATTGAGCTGTCCCCTGGTCCATGGGTTGGGGAGTTCACCAGTTCTGGATTGGGTTGCATTCCCTTTAGGAACAGGGACGTAATTCGAGGAGGCTCCACTTTCCGCCTTTGTCACTGGAGGCTCCTGTGGCTTCAAAGAAGCGCCTGTTACCAGCTTTGGTCGGCTTTGCCAGCTGTGCCCTTTGCTGGGCAGGGATAGCTTGGCCACCGTGAGTCATGTCTTGGTTGGGCTGTTGTGATGTGCTCTGTGTGGGGCTTGCCTTGGGGCCAGCCTAGAAGCTGGTGCAGAACGCTTTGGTCAACACCTGGGTGCTCACCTATTACACCTGTCCCGAGGGTTATGGACTGGATGAACATTAGCGACTGAGCCATGGTCAAGGTCTTGTTCGCATATAAAGCAATGAATACCTCAGGACTTGATGAACTAACAGAACACTTGGCCCTGGGTGGACCAGCAAGATTGCTTTGATCCACCAGAGAAACTCACCTTATAGCGCACCACCACTGTGGCTTCCCTTCCCTCTCTTTCCCTGCCATCCATTAAGCAGCCACCCTCAGCTACTTCAGATGTGCCTAGTGAAGGCTGCCCTTTTTGCCCAGGCTTTCCTTCACCCATGTGTTTGGACCATCTTTTTATTCATTGGAATTTCCCTTTTATTTGCTTTTATAGAACTTCTCTTTGTTGTGTTTTTGTTTCAATAGTACCGTTTGTTTTTAAATTGTACGCCGCTTAGAGGTTTTTAAAATATTAATTGGTTAATAAATGCTTTTAAATAAAAATGAATAATAATAAATGATCCGATTTCTAAGGGTGGGAAAGCCTCAGGTCCAACAGTGGGATGTGCGGGCCTCCGACCAGCAGGCCACGCCCCCATTGCTCCAAGCCACGCCCCTCCCTGGCCAAGATGCTTCACCTTACTTGAGTTCTTTTGCATGACTGGAATGTGTCCTTGAATGGTAACCATGCCTCTCAGTTACCCAGACAGAGGTGTGTGTGTGTGTGCGCGCGCGCTCAAAAAAAGCTAACACAATTCTATGTTGCGTAAAGAGAAGTGTAGTGTCCTGATCAAGGGAAGTAATAGTCTTGCTCCATTCTGCCTTGGTCGGACCACACCTGGAATCCTGTGTCCAGTTCTAGGCATCACAGTTTAAGAAGTAAATGGACAAGCTGGAACGTACACAGAGCAGGGCGACCAAGATGATCAAGGGTCTGCAAAACAAGCCTTGTGAGGAATGGTTGAGGGAGTTGGGTATGTTTAGCCGGGAAAAGAGGAGACTGAGAGGAGATATGACAACTCTCTTTAAATACCTAAAGGGCTCGGAGGCCTCTCACATGGAAGATGTGAGCTTGTTTTCTGCTTCTCCAAGAGGTAGAACCTGAACCAAAGGGTTCAAATTACAAGAAAGGAGATTCCGACTAAACATCAGGAAGAACTTTCTGGTGGTAAGAGCTATTCGGTAGTGGAATGGACTCCCTCGGAAGGTCGTGGACTCTCCTTCTTTGGAGGCTGGGTGTGATTCCTGCATTGCAGGGGTCTGCTGCATCACACTTGTCCTTCCAGATCTCTTGGGTTTTCAACTGAAAGGAAAAGGAAGTGCAACATCTTACTCAGTATAAGCTTCAATTTAAAAAAAAAGAGAGAGAGAGAAGAAATTTCTCTAGTGCTGAGGCCAACAACAGAAAATTATTTAAATGCATGCCCTTGTTTAATGCTCCCGCAATGTCCCAGAATTTCTGGCCCTCCTCTTTTCCTTTCTCCCAAGACGGTTTCACCTCAAAGTGGCACTTATTAGGGAAGGAAATAGCTTTGTGGCACCGGGTCCCTGGTTAGAAAGTTGGGATGCAAACCTGTCCCTGTTGCTTTTAAGTTGATTTAAGAAAAAGCAGAGCAAAGCCAGGAGCTCTTGTGAGGCTGACCCTGGCGGGCAGCAGTGGCAACTAACATCTAAACAGGAGAGCTATGGATTGGTGCAGCTCGCTAGTGGGGAGGTGTCTGTCCTTCATATTCATTGAAAAACATGCTGTATTCCCTAAATAGTTCATTTTGTTTTGTAAAGTTCTGAAAACTTGCTTTATTGAAATGCATGTTGTTGCATCGATTTTTCTAAAATACACCTTGTTATCTTTTCTTTGGTAATTGGTGACTGGTAATGACTTTGGCAATTTAACATGTTCTTGCAGACACTTTCTCCATTCCCCCTAGATAACTGAAGTCAAGAGAGAGAGCCTGTCTGTCAATCTGAGATGCCTGTCAACATGCATGATTGACAGTTTTGGTCCCACAATAGAGCCCATTTCTGCAGCCCTCATTCTGTTATTTTCCTCTCCTTTAATGCTTGTGGGGGATGGTGTTTGTTTTATAAGCCATATTTAAAACTCAACTTGGAATGAGGCCAGTTCCAATGAAATTATCACTATATCTTGTTAGCTTTGCATCAGGAAAATCCTCTGGAGAGTCACTCAAGCAATTCTCCTCCTCAGAGTCTCAGGCCCCCTCCCAGTTTCGGCTGAAAGGTGTTTGCCTCCTTGCCTGGCTGAAGTCCTGGCTGGGTCTCCCTTCTCCAGCTTCAATGTCATCTCCTCCTAAGAGAAATGGACCGGAGGAGGGGTGGGAATCACACATGGTGGATTAGGAAGCAAATCAGAAGGAGGGGGGGAGGAGGGACGTCCCACGAAGACTAGGCAGAAGAGGAGGAGATGCTGCAGAAAAGGCAAAACCTTTTCTTTCTTTCTTTCTTTCTTTCTTTCTTTCTTTCTTTCTTTCTTTCTTTCTTTCTTTCCCTCCCTCTCTTCCCTCTCTCTTGGGGGCGGGATACTGTTAAAAGCCACCAAAATCTCCAAGCAATAAAAGATTCTGGGGGTTCCAGCATTTACCCAGGTTCAGTTTCCTTGGAATGAAGGCTAGTGGAGACTATGGTGTCTTTGGGATATATCATTTTATTTACACATATATACAACCTGAGCATAAGATGGAGGGGCTCACAGCATTAACACAGCATTAATGGAGATTTTGCTTCTCCTTTAGTCACAGCTTTGGATCTAGCATGGAGCAAGCTGGTCTCTGTTGTCTCCAGCTTCCAGCCTGTTTTCAGCTCAGCTCACACCCCAAATCTCAGGCTATTGTTCTTCTACCTATTAGCTAGATGAGGGGACGGCAGAGGCCCACCCATTTGTTCTATGGCACAGAGCAACTGCTTTGGTTACCTCCTGGCAAATAGAAGGTGAAGAAATGGGGGCAGTGAGAGATTTCACTTTCTTGGGTTCCATGATCACTGCAGATGGTGACAGCAGTCACGAAATTAGAAGACGCCTGCTTCTTGGGAGAAAAGTAATGACAAACCTAGACAGCATCTTAAAAAACAAAGACATCACCTTGCCGACAAAGGTCCGTATAGTTAAAAAACTGTATACTACTGGTTTTCCCAGTAGTAATGTACGGAAGTGAGAGCTGGACCATAAAGAAGGCTGATCGCCGAAGAATTGATGCTTTTGAATTATGGTGCTGGAGGAGACTCTTGAGAGTCCCATGGACTGCAAGAAGATCAAACCTATCCATTCTTAAGGAAATCAGGCCTGAGTGCTCACTGGAAGGACAGATCCTGAAGTTGCGGCTCCAGTACTTTGGCCAACTCATGAGAAGAGAAGACTCCCTGGAAAAGACCCTGATGTTAGGAAAGATGGAGGGCACAAGGAGAAGGGGACGACAGAGGATGAAATGTTTGGACACTGTTCTCAAAGCGACAGGCATGAGTTTGGCCAAACTGCGAGAGGCGGTGGAAGACAGGAGTGCCTGGCATGCTCTGGTCCATGGGGTCATGAAGAGTCGGACATGACTGAACGACTGAACAACAACAACGAGTCAGCCAAAACCATTTCCTCAGAGAAAGGGACTGGTTTGGCAAGCTTGCTTTCATATCTGCTACCTCCACATATGCAGGATCCCAAATTTTGGAAGGCATAATCCAGACTGAGCCTCACAAACTTGTAACAATGCATTTATTTTTATCTACCTCCCACTTAGCCTGATGTCTGCAAGAGAGTACCAGTTGCTGGGAACCGCTGGAGAAGAGAGTGCTCTTGTGCTCGAATCCTGTTTGCTTATTTCCCATACTGATTGGCCACTGTGAGAGCAGAATGATGGACTAGATAGGCCACTGGCCTGATCCAGCAGGCTCTTCTTATGTTCCTATGTAAAAGGTAAAGGTAAAGGACCCCTGGATGGTTAGGTCCAGTCAAAGGTGACTATGAGGTTTATCACTAATCTGGCTTTCAGGCTGAGGGAGCCAGTGTTTGTCCACAGCCAGCTTTTCAGGTCACATGGCCAGCATGACTAAACCACTTCTGGAGCAATGGAACACCATTACGGAAGCCAGAGCACACAGAAACGCTGTTTACCTTCCTGCCACAGCTGTACCTCTTTATCTACTTACACTGGCATGCTTTCGAACTGCTAGGTTGGCAGGAGCTGGGACAGAACAACAGGAGCTCACCCCTTCACAGGGATTTGAACCGCAAACCTTTCGATTGGCCACCTGCACCCCCCCCGTTCTTATGTGAATCATTATGGTGGGGCATAAATCAGAATTGTATTGGAATATGGAGAACCTGAAATACCTGCTAGTCCTGTTTCGTTATGTTTATTGAAAGGGAGAGTGAACAGTTACAAATTACTATGTATGTTACTCTCCAACCTCCTGTGGACAGGATCGTGATCTTCTCCAGGAGGCCACCAAAGTTATAGCCCCCCCCCCTTACTGATGGCCTCTCTAGCCTAGGAGCTTATATGTATTGTGGAGTGGGGGGGTTCCAGTGATGTCAACCATGGCTAATATTTTAAATACTTTGCATTTTCCAGAAAGGAAATCCACTGACCTGCCTTAGGAAATTACTGCTTTCAGCTTCAAGCACCAATGGCACCTCTCAACATTTGGTCAGAAGAGAAGTGCTCCAAGAGAATTTTCATTTTTGGAAAAGACTGTGCTCTCTCTCTCTCTCTCTCTCTCTCTCTCACAATGAAATACTTCTTCACATCTATTTCCTTGTGGTACTAATTGGTCTGGGAAGAGTCTGCCCCTTCTAGGCTGGGAAGGGTGGCAATAACAGCAGTAAATCTATTCCCAATCCACCTTTTAATTAACAAACTATTCACTCCTTGTTGCCTTTTAATATCAAGGTTCTTTGCTTGAGATGAAGCAAGTAAAAGTTCTCCCTGATGGAGAGCAGTGCCTGTAGGTGACCAAATGTATGCCTGGGAGTTGCCAGGCATTTAAAAAAACAGCTGTAGTTCTGCCGGTCCAGAAACAGGAAGGAGGATCCTAGAATGTTAGAGTTGGAAGGGACCCCCAAGGGTCATCTAGCCCAACCCTCTGCAATGCAGAAATCACAGCTAAAGAGGATCAGGAGGCCCTGGTGTTCTGGGTCCTGCTGCCAGGCTTGGCCAGCATTTCACCATCCTGCTCCTTAGGCACTGTTATAAGCAATTAAATTAAAGCAAATCAATACTGTCTAGAGTTTCATTTTGCCTCTGCAGCTGTGACAGTTGGGAGCAACCTTAACTCCCTGTGAACCTGCCCTCCTCCTCCGCAGAAACGAAGTCCTTTGGTGTCATCCTCATCACCCTCCTTCCCTGCTCTCTCTCTCTCTCTCTCTCCAGCTTAAGTGCTGGGCCGCTTAGCCAGAGTTTTGCTAAAGGAGCAGCACTTAACCTTCCGAAGAGGAGGAGGAAGAGGAAACATTGGCACACAGCGGCTGTGCAATGACAGAAAGCCAGGTTTCTCCATACAATGAATTTATTGATAAATTTGCCCCATTAGTTGTATTTACCTGTCAGTTCTAAGGACACTAATGAGTTGTTTTTCAAGGACTAATGAGAGCTGTAATGGCTAATGGACGCTTCCAGCCTTGCTGCTGCACACCCTGCGATTGTGTCTGAGCACCAGGCTTGGGCCCTTGAGGATGCTAATTGGCATCATCGGAGGAGACTTGAATTGCCTGGCTGCAAGCCAAGATGGGTCCACGTGGGGGGAAGGAGGAGCCCTCATGCCGCCCCAGAGCCCAAGGCTGGCTCCCTGCCTCACCCTTCTCACCTGGGAAAAATCCCATCCACAGCCAGTGGGGGCCCTGAGAAATTAAAGACCACTTTCCCCTTCATACCCACCTTGTATCTATGAGCTCATCCACACTTCCTTTTGGGCAACATGTTTAGACCCAGGTCTCTATGTTAAAGCTCTCTGTCCAAGCACTCCACCCCCCCCTCACCTCAGCGATTTCCCCGCAAAAACCCACTCCTTAGCCTGGAATTGGAGCAAACAGCAACACATGGAAAAATTGTATTGCTATCTATCTATCTATCTATCTATCTATCTATCTATCTATCTATCTATCTATCTTTCTATCTATCTATGATTAAAGTTTTTTCCATAATACAATAAGATAAAATAATATAATCTAAATAAGAAGAAAAACAGAGAGAAAGAGAAACAAAAGCACCAAAGAAAAATAAAAAAAATATGAGAGAAGAAAGAGAAAAAGAGAAGAAGGATAAAGGACTTTTGATTTTCTGATTCAACATTAAAGATTGGGTTTTCCTGGGGAAGGCTACAGGGTTAAAAAAAAAAATAGTGCTTGGACACAAAGCTTTAAAGTGCAGACCTGTGCCTAGGAAGCATGAGGCAAAAAGCCAATGTAACTAAGCCCATGGGTTTCTGGGATACAGGATCAGTCCTTCTCCTTGACCCCCTCCCCCTTCTTGGCAGGTGCCCCAGCTCTGCCCGTTTTAACACACTTTGAGGTTAGATTTTGCCCAATCCTCCCAAGGAAGAGGAGGACATGGAGAGCTCTATCTGGACTTTTCCAGCCGAATGAGGCCAGACAACTGAGGCAATATCAAAGGAAGTTGGGGAGGAGTTTGCCCAGTATGCTAGCCTAAGAAGCAGAAAAGTACAGCGGGATGGAAGTCAGGGGGTGGGGGAATGGGGGAGCTTGTCTTTCCTTTTTGACCTTGGAGGATGCTGGTGAAAACCAGAGCAGCAGCCCCTTACCCCACCCTGCTGGCTTGTTCTCCTGAGGAGGAGAGGAGGAGGAGGAGGAGGAGTTTGGACTTGATACCCCACCTTTCACTCCCCTTAAGAAGTCTCAAAGCGGCTAACAATCTCCTTTCCCTCCCTCCCCCACAACAAACAGTCTGTGAGGTGAGTGAGGCTGAGAGATTTCAGAGAAGTGTGACTAGCCCAAGGTCACCCAGCAGCTGCATGTAGAGGAGCAGGGAAGCAAACCCGGTTCACCAGATTACGAGTCCACCGCTCTTAACCACTACACCATGCTGGATCTTGAGAGAGGTGCAGAGCAGGGTCTGAAGGCCAGTGGTCCTTCAAGCACCCAGTGCCAGGAAGTCTGTGGCTGGCCTCTGTCTGCTTTCCCTGGCTTGGCCTTGACCCCATGAACTTTGCCAGAAAGGCAAGCAGAATTTCCCCCTTTGCGACCCATCTTGTCTGACTGGAGGCATCCTTACCAGGAATTGCAACATGACATTCAGGCACACACTCAGATCCTCGTGGACATCCATTGAAGCTGAATGCTGGAAGATTCAGGACGGATGAAAGAAAGGACTTCTTCAATGCAGCACAGAGTTAAACTGTGGAACTCACTCCCGCAGGAGGCAGTAATGGTCTCCAACTAAAATGGCTGTAAAAGAGGATTAGACAAATTCATGCAGGAGAGGTCTATTGATAGCTACTAGCCGCAATAGCGATGGTGTGCCTCCGCAACTGGAGGCAGTAATGCTTCTGAATGCCAATTGCTGGAAGCCACAGGAGGGGAGAGGGCTGTTGTGCTTGAATCCTGCTTGCTGGCTTCCCTTTAGGGCATCTGGGTGGCCACTGTGAGAACAGGATGCTGGACTAGATGGGCCACTGACCTGATCCAGAAGGCACTCCTTATTTTCTTATGAGAAAAGGCCCATTTTCAGATAGGAAAACAACTCTGGGAGGAAGGAAGTTGATTGTTGGATGGCCTTCCTCTCTGTGTGTGTGTTTGGACCAAAACAAGCTCTGTGAAAAGGAAAAGCACCAAGAGGGTCTGGGAGGCTTCCTGCTGCCTCATTTACCTGGGCAACAGCCTCAGATCCCCCCTTGGTACATAGGAAGCTGCCTTACACTGAGTCAGACCATTGGGTCCATCTAGCTCAGTATTGTCTACACTGACTGGCAGCAATTGCTCTCTAGAGTCTCTAGATCTACAGTCCTTCCCCAGCCCTATGGTCCCTTCACCCAGTCCTGGCAGGATGGCAGATTCCACCACAGTCCCTCCTTCCTCTCCATCCTCTTTCTTCCCACAACCACTCCCCCCCCCCCAGCTGCCTAATTTTCCAAGTGCAGCTGCTTCCTGGTTAGTTACTCCTTCCACCGAGTGGCATCACACCAACATGTTAATTAAAACCTGCTGTCCGAAGTCTCTGGGTACAATTTGCAGCCGCGTAATCTGTAGCCTCCAGTGCATCATTGTATCTCTATTAAAAGGAATTCTATGTAACGATGCTGGGATTTAATTAGTTTCTTTGCCAGTGTTGTAAAACATCGTGATAAATGAGCTCACAGGTCTGTGGATCATTATTCTCCTAGAGATGAGCTTATTAGCTGATTATGAATCATTAGCAAAGTCTACATGGGATTTTCTTATCTAATTTAACACAGTTTTTAACATTTAATACCCTGCGTTTATTTCCTTCAATGGGCAACATTGTACTTAGATAGCAATCCTCATGTCCTGGCTATTGTATATCCATCACTGGGTAACTGGGGGGGGGGGCACAGGGAGCCTTGATGACGCTCTGAAGTGCTGCCTCCACACAGAAGAAGGCAGGGCTGGATGTCGTGGTCTTAAGTGACAGGATGATAGGCTTTGGCTGAGCATCATGAAATGCTTTTTGAGCGGGATCAAAAGACTTCAAGGGCTGGTGGAGGCCGTTGAGCAGAAGCTGGGCTGGTACCTCTGTGGCTGAGTCTCTGGGGTCCCTGTTTTGAGCAGGAGGCTGGGCTTGATGGCCTCTACAGCCCCACCTGTCCCCTTGAGGATGCTGCGAACCGAAGTGCAATTTCATCAATGGCTCAGAGCTTGGCTGCATTCAAAGTTGCTAATACACCACAGTAAGGTCCATGTTCCAGCTATCTATCGGCTGGCAGCAGATCAGTGGGCAAGGGCCAAGGAGCACTGAACGTCGATCTGTGGTTGAATCTCCAGGCATCTTTTCCTTTTCCTAAAGCAGAAACCCTTCTCCCTGCCCCCACCTACCACATATACACACTTTAATTCCCCTGGTGCAAATGGCCATCTTTGGGTGTGTGCAATCCTAGTGGGATTAGGTTGGGGTGGCAGTGGCGAAACAGAGTGACAGGGGAGCCAGCCAATCACTTTGATAGTAGCCCCTGGGTACCACCCACTTTGGGAACCATGACCAAGTCTTGTTGTTGCTCTCCAATGGCTGGAAGTTAAAGGCCTGCAGTCTCTGAACCTGGATGTACATGCCAAAGGCATGTAGACATCATCGTGACTTTGGCAGATTCATTTTCCATGAATGGACCCAATTCTTTTTTAAAGCTAGCCAAGCTGGCTTCATCTAGTGGTAGCAAATTCCAAAATGTAATGGTGCCTGTTCTGAATCTTCAGTTCCAGAGCTTAGGATGTTCCATGCGGCAGAGTGGCCATGCACCAGAGCAACCTCTTGTCCATTCACAATGCAGGCTTGAGCATGAGCTATGGATAGCTCCTGTGCTGAGAGTTCCTACCAAGAACTCTCCCCCAAGAATCACCTGGTGGGTGGTGGGTTCACCCACCCCAAGGTCTGAGCTTTAATTAACTCCAACAGGCATTTATCGCAGATTTAATAAGACAGTTATTGTGTGTTAATTAAATGCCAACTGATTGCTAAAAGGTTTTTTTGTAAGTATTGAAGGTTACTAATTATCAAACGGATAAATCAATTTCTAGTGTAAATAACTCACAACTCTAAGCCATAGATGTATTAGATTGAACGTGTGGCCATTGCACAAGATGGGATGAACTGTTGAATGATGGGAGTGGTTGCAGAGCATGGAGAATGTGGCTGGAAGGTGTGTGAGAAACGAGTGGACCGGTTGAGGGTGTTTATGTGTGTTTCATTGATGAAACACCTGCTTCATTGAAGGTTTTTAAGCAGCAGTTGGATGGTCATCTGTCCCAGGTGCTTTAGTTGAGATTCCTGCACTGCAGGGGGTTGGACCAGATGACCCTCAGGGTCCCTTCCAACTCTACTATTCTATTATGCTTCCTTGTTGATATTTTAAGGGTGTGTTGGAGATGAACTGAATGTGAAGCGTTTCTAGTTGTAGTTAAAGTTGTGTTTATTTTTGAATAGGCAGCTGGGGATCTCACTGAGTTGGTTGGTTTCATTGGGTGGATGGGAAGAGAGAGTGGACTTTTGCCTAATTAGTTATCATATCATTTAAACACACGAACTGATACTTTTTGGTTGGTTTTCACTTGTAACATTCTATTTCCTGATGTTTAGAGGATATTCTGTTTCACCATTTTCCGTGAGGTTTTCCTTGTGTTTTCTGTGTCATGTTCATTTTGACTCTAAAGAGGAGACAGCTTTTCCTTCTTCTTCATTGTTAATTGTTCCTTGCAGGGTGTGGAAATTCTCTGGGGTACTTTTTGCATTCCCCCCCCAATGTAAAATTTCTTAATCTGTGCTGTACACTGCTTAGAGGTTTCTTTTAACATAAGCATTATATAAATTGTTTAAATCAATGAAACAATATAGTCCTCACCACAGGTCTTCTTGAGGCTGCTGCCCAATCTTTTATCTATTTACCTAATAAATGCAGAACTCACTCATTGAGAAGGCCCTTCACAAAGTTGCCTTAACTGTATCTAAAATCGTTTTGCAAACATTACACTTTGCATTGCATGGGTTGGCCCACAGGGTATGAGAGGGTAGTTATGCACACTGGAGATGCAGAAGAAAAAGAAAGAAAGGAGGAGAGTAGGAGCTAGTGGAGAATAGAGTGCTAGAAGCAAGCCTCAAGGCTGTCAAGAAGCCACTAAGCAAGCAGAGCACTCTGCACATGCTCACTAGTATTGCTGCCTCTCATGTGTCAAAGTGGAACCCTCTGGCACATCAAAGACGCTGCTGGATGATGGCGGCTCCCTTTCAGCTGTATCTGGGTGATCAACCATTCAAGGAGGGACCTGATTCATCAGCTGGGAGCTTCTGCACCAATCCTGTCCAGGAGCTGTTGCTGGGAAAATTCTTTTCCACAGGCATCCTCAGTTCCTGCCTCATAAGGTCAGAACACAGAGAACAAAAACTCTTGCAAAGGAGAGCAGGAAAGGCCCCCACAGGCCATCGCCAAGGACAGTTTTGCATCCAAGGACTGAGTTTCCCCACCTCAAATCTTCCTTGCTTTTCATTTTGCATATGGCCTTTCCTTGGTTCAATGCCGTTATCACAATGATTCAATATATATAAAACTGTTCTCATCACCACATATCTGGAATAATAATTAATGTGCCTACACTGCCTTTCTACAGAAGCACACAAGGCAGTTCACACAAAACCAACAGAGTACAGAAGTAAGACAGGAATACAACCTAATTTTTTTTTTAGCAGTGGTTTTCAAAGCAGAAGCCCCCACAAGTGAAGACAAGGCATCTGCAGTGCTTCTGATGTCCTCTGGCTTCAGTTTAAACACTTTAAAAAAAAAATTGAACTTCCCTAGAAGTTCAACCCTAACTCTAAGGAGAGTCAGTATTCTGTAATGGTTAGGTTGTCAGACTAGAAACTGGGAGACCAGGGTTCAAATCTCTACTCAGCCATGAAACTCACTGGGTGACCTTGGGGACCAGTCACTGCCTCTTGCTTTAACCCACCTCACAGGGTTGTTGTGGGGATTAAATGAAGATGGGGAGAACTATGTTATGCCATTATGAGCTCCTTGGAGAAAAACGTGGGAAATAAATAAATAAAGCTAAACAGGTTCTGAGCAAGAACCAACTGGAAGACAGCCTTTTTCCAGAGCTCTCCTCCTCTCACCAGCTAGCCACAAATACCTTTATAGAAAGGCTCCAGGCCCCCTTCTCAGTGTCCCAAACCTCCTTTCATTCAGAAATTTCATACACTGCAGAGGTGTGGTGGGAAAAGAAGGGTGGAAACTAAACTAAACCAAGAACTTCTTTCTTTTGTGGATCTTTCTATGCAAGCAGTTGTTTGGGAATGGATTTTGACTCTTCCATGTCATGGTTTTCTTTTGATGGGCCTATTGTTATTGCATCACAATTGATATCTGAACTTCCACATGCAAACCCAAAGGCAGGAGGAGGATTTCCAGGGGCTCAAATCCAGGCGCAACTGAACCACTGGCTCAGAGGAGAGGAAATGGTTGTTGCTGCCGTCAGGGCCGTCTTAAGCCCAGCTGGCGCCCTGGTGCGAAGATCCCTCCGGTGCCCCTCACGCTCCTCTGGGCAGGGCTAGGTGCGGTGGGCAGCCAGAGGGCACGGCACAGCAGGCGGGGACGCCGGGCAGGGCCAGGCTGCGGACGCGGGGAGGCCGTTGGCGAGCCTCACGTCGGCGCGGCAGCCAGGGCGTGCATGCACAAGAGTGCACAAGTGAAGCCCGTGCGCACTGCAGCACCCTGCTATCGGCTGGGTCGGGATTGGCCAAGCTGCCCGGAGAACGGCGGGTCCAGGGCTGATAAATGGGAATTGCTGCTCCAGGGTGACTGGGTGGGGAAGGAGTGTCGGGGCGGGGAAGGAGGAGGCAGCAGCAGCGGGTGCAAAATGCGAAGCCGGAGGTGGAGGCACGGCAGGGGCGCATTCAGGCAGGGCGAAGGCAGCAGTGGGGCGGAGCTCAGAGGAGCTGAGGTGGAGGCGGGGGAGGGAGCCGGCCTCTGCCCTTGAATGCACCTCCAAAAGAAAGAGGGGCTCTTCTGGACTTGGAAGGAGAGAGGAGGGCTCCCTCTTTCTCATACCGGAGCGCCCCTGAAGTACTGGTAGTCCAAGGGAAGAGAGGACGGGTTTTCCAAGCTCCTTTTCTCTTCCTGCAAGGGCGGCGCTGCCGGCGGGGCTGAGGAGCGGAGGCTGCGGGCGGGGCTGGAGGGCAGAGGTGCCCTCCAGGCCCTGGCACCCTGGCACGTTGCACCACTAGCCTCAATGGCTAAGACAGCCCTGGCTGCTGTCATAGTAACATGGGCTTGTGGTGTCTGCCTAAAAAAAGACTGCTTACTCCTCTCACCTTTCCCTTCCCTTGTGAGTGCTTAAGCCCCCAAACTGCTAAGCTCTGGGAGGGGGGGATGCTCAGCCCTCTGTCCACACCCAGGCATTTGTGCTTATGTTGGGCATCCTCCAAAAGAATCTAAAACAGATACACTGGGAATTGTGGGGTGGTGGTTGCTTGATGCAACTTCATCTGATCTCCCCATAAACAAATCATAAAGAAGCCCAATAAACAGCCATCCCTGCAATAAAAAAACAGCCAGATTAAATATGTCCAGTAATACAAAATACAATAACCCCAAAAGCAACAACCTAAATAATAAAATTTCTCAAGGGAAGCAAATGAGTTTTTGAAACTTCCTTAAAAATCTGAACTAAAGGAACCTGCCACATATTTCTCAAAAGGGAACTCCATTGGTTGGGAATCATCACTGAGATGAACTAGTCCCTAGTTGCTGCCAGCCTAACTGCTCTCAGAGGCGTATTTAGAATTTGGTTAGGTTGGGAGCAGGCCCAGCAGGGGGCACAAAAATCATGCCTCTCCACTCTGGCTCCATCGCATCAGCCTAGCGGGACCCCATCCCAGTTGGCCAGCAGTGCTATCAGCTCCTTGCCAAAGGCACAAGGGAGCCTAGCTACACCACTGACTGCTCTTAAAGGTGAGTGGATAAGTGGGCCTCTGAAGCTTCTCTGAAAACCTTGGTGTTCTTCTTGCTCAGATTCTTTCCAGTGTGGAGTTCAACATATGGAATAAGAAGCCACCCACTCTCAGCTTCTGGAAACTTCTTCCGGTGGCTGAGAAGAGTCCTGCCCATTGACCACCCTTCTCCTGGCTCCTCCTTACTCTTTCTCCTGCTATCGGTTGCGTAAGAACATAAGACCCGGCTGGATCAGACCCATGGCCCATCTAGTCCAGCATCCTGTTCTCACGGTGGCCAACTGAGATGCCTGTGGGACACACTCAAGCAGGACTCAAGCACAAGAACACTCTCCCCTCCTGCGGTTTCCAGCAACTGGCATTCAGAAGCATTGCTGCTTCCAACTGTGGAAGCAGACCATAGCTGTCATGGCAGCCCTCTCCTCCATGAATTTGTCCTACCCTCTTTTAAAGCCATCCAAGTTGGTGGCCATTGCTGCCTCCTGAGGGAGGGAGTTCCTTAGTTTAGTGATGGCGCTGTGTGAAGAAGGGCTTCTTTTTATGTGTCCTGAATCTTCCGGCAAGGGGGGAGATGCTTGGGCTTCCACAACTTCTCGGAGTCAAGCTTAATGAAGACAACTCCTCCAGGGTCCTTTGAAGAGTAGTGTCAAATTATCCTCTCATTAAGAATGATGCATCCCTTTTGAACACTGTGGTGCTATTCCATCCCATAACTTCTCTTGGCAGCCAGGAGCAGTGAGCGGATAAGGGCCTTCCCGACATATGCTGTGAATCATTAAGGGAGTCTTCCCAGATTATGGCTGTGGTTTAATGACTTGTTAAAGATGTTTAACACTTACAATTTTGTTTTTAATTTAAGAAACAGCATGATCAAAGGGTGTCCTGAGACTTCCACTCCTGTTTGGTGCATATCTGCAGGTTGGCCTATTCAAAGGAAGAGAGTCTTAAATTGAGTTGCAGCCCTCCAAGGCATGTTTAGATGTCAAAGCGCCACCAGGATCTGACGTGTTAATGGGCTGGAAGAAATAACGAGTTGCAGAGGCAATTCCTGAGTTGCTGGCAACATTTTGCTTAAATCTGCTGCTTTTTCATGGTGAAATCTTGATGCTCCTGACTTGGGTTAATGCTGCAGGACTCCTAAGCATTTGCCAAGGTGGCAGAGAGAGGGAAGGAAAGAGAAAGAAAGAAAGAAAGAAAGAGAGATTCTTCCTATTCATTTTTTGAACAGACAATAAATAAATTTCTACCCTCAGTGCTAAGCATTAAGAAGACCAGTGGCTTAATTACACTGAATATTTTCCTTTAGGGATTGAGTTGCCTGGATGTCAAGGAAATTTGCAGTCTTGGTTGTCAGTTGAAGTGGTCAGTCGCTTGCATGTATTTTTTCCCCTCTTGCCTCCAAGCTCCTTTTATGTTATTCTTTGTGAATGGGGTGTGTGTGTGTGAACTGTAGTCTCCCAGGTTCAAAACTCTCTCCAGGACACACACTGACTACATTTCTTATGACCCAAGTGCATTGGAGAGCAAGTTCTTCTACTGTTCTGTTGTATTTCAGTTTTTATAAATAAATAAATAAATAGAAACAATATCAGTTCAATAAACAATAAATCTGTTCAATAAACAAAATGCAGCTCTATGCTCACTGAACCCCAAATACAGTTAATTATGGGATAATATCTATATGTTTCTGTGACCACCCAGGAAGTAGCAGAGGGAAAGAAATAAGCATTGGAATGGGCTCAATGCGACAACTTCATTCCTGAAGGTAATATTTGCTGCCTTCTCTGTTGGAGTGATGTATTTTGCAGGATATGTATTGATTAAGTATACAGACGATGTGACTTAGCTGCAATTGCTAACAAAAAAACCATATGCATTTTACTCAGAAGTAAGTCCCACTGTGTTTGGTGGAGCTGGCTTTCATGTGAGGGTACACAGGACTGGAGCCATGCTTTGCTCCACTGTTCATTGCTCCTGCATCTAGCAATAAGACTAATATACAATATCACAATGCTTGCTATTAACTCTCTTATCACTTACACAAACCAACAATATATAATGATGTTTACATGTTGTTCAAGCATCCCATACAGGTTATTGGACTTTTATTGGTGCAAACACGGAGCAAACTAGCGCAACTTCAGCCATACAGCCCATCCTAAGTCAGAAATGAAGAAGCATAGGAGTTTCGACTCCTGAATTTAAAATTTACAAACATGAGAGCTGAACCTTCCGTGCCCCCCCCCTTTCCCCACCCTCTCACTCTAGTGGCCTCATTTCCACAAAATCCTCCAACACAATTCCATTAATGACTTGTCAGGAGGTTCAAAACAATCCTAATTTACTCAGATGTATTGACGTGAAAGGGGGAAAGAAAGTCCGTGTAAATTCAGTGCCTGAGCACACAAACAAAACTTGTTAAGACCACACAACAGGATTTTTAAAAATCTTTTTTTTTAGATTATCCTTTGCTTTTAAAGACAAATCTGAGGATTTGGTGCCAACATGGTGCCCAAGGGGTGTGTGTGTGCTTGCAGAAGTCTCCCCTGTGGTGGCAATAGAACAGGCTGTAGTGTGTGCTTGGCTGGGTGTGGGACCCACTGCAGTTTCTCTGGGTTGCAAATGCTCTCCCAAAGGTTCACATTTAATTCACACCTTACAAAACAATTCCTGAACAGAAAGCACCCCTTGAAATTTGCACGTGCCTGAATTTTGCAATGCAGCTCTCAAGCCGAATAATGGGAATGCAAATGTGTAGGCTATTGAAAAGTGCCCACAAAGGTAATATATCAGTGGCAATGAGGTACAGCAATGCCTCTGAACAGGGGAAACGGCTTGCCAGAGAGACCCAACAACCAGCTTAGGTGGGTTAGTGGAGTCAAACCAAAACCCAGGAACCCTTTGCTGCCTAAGTCAGTGTTTTTCAACCACTGTTCCGCGGCACACTATTGTGCCGCGAGATGTTGCCTGGTGTGCCGTGGGGAAAATTGAAAAATTACTTTATATATAGTCAATATAGGCACAGAGTTAAATTTTTTAACATTTTCTAATGGTGGTGTGCCTCGTGGTTTTTTTTTCATGAAACAAGTGTGCCTTTGCCCAAAAAAGGTTGAAAAACACTGGCCTAAGTGACAACCCAGCTGGGAGTCTCAGGGGTTCGCCATGACAGGGGGACAGTATCATGCAGATTGGGGGGAGGTCTTTGACTCAGGGTAGGCAGTTTTTGACAGTAGCACCTCCTTGTGGCGGTGGAGATGAGGAGAACTTGTTTATTTTGCCACAAATTTATCACAGCCGCTATCCACCAGAGCAAGGCGGAGGGGCTAATATTCCCTCGACCATTCCTCCTAAAGCTTGGTTTCCAGACCTTGTGAGCATTTTGGTCATGCTCCTCTGCACACCATCCAGTTTGTCAGGGAAGGAGTTTCCTATTGCATGAGACCTGGGAGCAGATGGGAGGAAGCCCAGTACAGTGGTACCTCAACTTACGTTGTTTTTTTTACTTCCGAATGAGTTCCGGAAGCAAAAAAATGGCCGCCGCTTCTGAATTTTTCAACTTGCGAAGGGAAAGCGGTACCGCGACTTAAGAAGTTTTGAATGCAGTTTTTTCGACATACGATTTTTTTTGCTTTTTGGAGATGGCGCCTTTGACTTACGAGGATTCCGATTTACGAAGGCGCCTTCGGAACGCATTAACTTCGTAGGTCGAGGTACCACTGTACTTGGATAAGACCCGGGGCTGTTAAGAAGAAGGCTCCTCAGAGCTCCCACCTTCGATCATCTGCTAAGGCAAGAGATGTTGGGCTGAGGAGACATCTGGCCAGGGGTGCCAGTTTTCTTTAGTGGCATTCCAAGAGTTAATCTGTAGGCCAAACAATTTGCTGAAAGATCTCCAAAGCAAAACTAGAGGGGTTTTTTAATTATATTAAATTAAGGTTATTAAAAGTTAAGTTCTGTACTGAGAGCATTTTCCAGTGAAAGGTGTTGCAACATCATTATTTCTCCCCAAAACGCACTTACTGTACATTTCTCGGAGCCATCAGCCTTGATTGAAAGCTAATGAAAAAGCTGTCCTGCGTCAGTTTCTTCCTTGTATCCATTAAGAATAATTATGGCTGAACAATTTTTGATGCCTGTAACCTTCGCAAGTGTTGCTAATGGCATTATAAATTGCTCCTTGTCCAATGACTACAGTCTGGGGCTTAATTCAAAAGCGCTCTGTCAACAGGGCAGATTTGTGTGGTTAATGAGTGCGTTTAAAACAACAGCTTCAGCTCATGCATCCTAATGTCGATAAGAGGATGTGGTTCAATAAAGCAGCTTGTCCATAATAATTAGCAGCAACAAATGCACTGGATTCACCCAGTGGCAACCTTAATGCCTCTGCTTTCAGGAGTTCGGACCAAGTTTCCATCTCTGTTCTGCGGTGACCAAAAAAAAATATGTTCGTTTGATGTTGGCATCCCCCGCAAATGGCAGGAATGTCACCCGAAGCCAACAATATGTCCATGGCTCCTTGGCTTTCCAGGTAGCCAGGAAAGGCATTGATTCCCTTTGGGGTCAAAAGTGGGAATGACAAGACTTTTCAAAAGCATCAGGTTGTGGTGTGTGTGTGTGTTACCATGGATTAACTTGTTTCCATTCTCCCAAATGTACTGAAAAATTGTCATGAGGCAGAATTATAGAGCAGGAAGAGTCACATTTGATTTTGAAAGAGGGAATTCCACCACCCGCCTCCCAAAAAAATGAGGGGATAAATGAGATAAAGTTGAAAGTCAAAGTCAAAAGGGTCAAATCACTCCAAAATGCTTGGGAGACAAATAGCGGGGGCAAGAGAGAAAGTTGCAGGCCTAATAAACAAAATAAAGACAGACAAATCGCTGGGTCTGGGTAACATCCACCCAATAATCTTAAATAACTCAAATGTGAATTTGTTAATCTACTAATAAAAAACATTGTGTTACTTTCCCTTAAGAACAGTCTCTATATACCACTGACCCATTAGCATTTGTAAGCAGTGAAATAAGTGGAAAACATTTAATGAACTAGAAGAACAAGTTTTGGTGGAGCAGAATCAGCATGGCTTCTGTGAGGGTAAGTCCTATCTATCTCACTAACTTCCTATGGAATTCTTTGAGAGTGTCAACAATCAAATGAGCAGAGATGAAGTTTAAGGGGCTGGTTTGGGGATATAAAGCCCTATACAGCTAAACTGCGAGAGGCAGTGAAGGATAGGCGTGCCTGGCGTGCTCTGGTCCATGGGGTCACGAAGAGTCGGACACGACTGAACGACTGAACAACAACGAACAACAGCTGGAGACCAAGGTACCTTAAAGATCATCTCACCACTTATATTCCCAGTTGATCACTGTGCTCTGAAGGTGAGGGTCCCCTGCAGATACCATCTTATGAGGATTTCCATTCATCACAATGTAAGAATTTGGCTTTAGTGTTGTGGGAGCTGCCCTTTAGAATCCCCCTTCTTTAAATATGAGACAGGTATTATTTCTGTTGTCTTTTCAGCACTACTGAAGACCTTCCTCTCCCAACAAGCTTTTTGGGTAGAAATCATTCCCAGCTTGTACCTGTATTGGAATTGTTTGTAGATGTTTAAATTGTTTTGTCAATGAGCTCCTTTTGGAGGAAGGGCGGAAGATGTGCAAGACATTTTGGCCCTAGTTGACCATCCTTGTCTCTAAACTCTAAACTCCGGGTGGCCTTGATGGCTGTGAACATATTTTACCAGCTTTGTCTAATATGGCAGCTGCAACTGTTCCTGGGCTGGAGGAGCTTGACCACATCAGTCCAGGGTTTGGTGTCTTCAAGATTGTGTTGCTGCGATGCTTCCCTTGTGGTCATATTCCAGAAACTGCAGTTAGTGCACCATGCATCCAAACAGCATATTATTGCACCAGCTGTTGATTTGTTACCAGGCCAAGTTCAAGGTTTTAATAAAACAAATAAGTAGAAGGGTTCATCACCCTCTTCCATTACATCACTTCTTGGCTTCAACCACACACACACACATGCAACAAAAAAGATATGTCAGCTAATGTTTTTGAGCTCAGATGTTTAACTTGATATTCTGTGTAAGTCCTGATGAACACCTTTTGGAGGGGGGAGAAGCAATGGCCTGCAAATAAAGAAATACATGAAATGAAAGGCACTGGAATATGAATAATGAAGCAACCTATTCCCAGTAGTGGAGCAAGCCGATCGGGCACCTGGGGCGGTGCACGTGCCCTGCACCCAGGGGCAGGGCCAGCTGCCTGTGGGGTGGGGCGAGCCAGAGCAAGACACTCCGTGAGGCCTCTGAAGAGTCTGCCTGCCTCCTCCCACTCAGCCGCCCTATAGCTGAGGGTGAGGAGGCGGGCGGACCATTTGGGGCAGCATGGAGCCTGTGGGCACCCAAGCCATCACGTCACTCCCAGGAGAGACACGTGGCTCAGGCTCGCTGCAGACCCCGCGGTGAGTGCCGCCCGGCATTTTGACACCCCCCTCAGTGGTGACATCCGCCCCCACAGCACCCCCTCTTCCTCCGCCCCTGCCTATTCCTGCTCAGAATCCGTTCTGTTCCCCACCTTCACACTGCCAAGATGTACCTTTGCTTGTTGCCTCTTTAAAATCTATGAAATGAGTGGATTATTTTCAAAACTTGCCTAGATGTTTTTCACTGCTGGTACCATCATCTGTCACAATGGTGTTTGGAAACACAGTTATGTGCAACATGTCACATACCCCAAGGGGTGTGGGTGTGGGTGTTAACTATGGCATAAAAATATTAGAAGAGTCTGGATCAGACTGAAAACCCATCTAGCTCACCATCCTGTTTTCCCATTATGGGAAAGCCAACATGAGCACACTGCCCACTTGTGAGTCCCAGCAATTGGAACTGAGAGACATCCTGCCCAATGATGGAGGTACTACATACTAATTCAGACTCTTGGACTTCCAAATGTGCCCACTGGATCAAAAAGATGGGTGACCACTGCACAGCACTGTCATATCCCATAACTAAAGGAATCATCACTGCATATAGCATCCACTAGGTGACTCCATCTCCAAACACTGGCATACTGGCAGAATTCTCACTTCAAAACTGAAGTGTGTGTGCACCACATTATTGTGCCAGTAGTTACTACCATAGGCTTTAATTGGGCAGGAAGAAGCTTAATAACTTTTGAGCTGCTGCCCAGAATATCACCAAATCAATGAAAGAGTCCCTTCCTTGACAAGACTGAATAAAGCATATCAATAGTTTTCACTGAAATTGGAAAGAAGGGTATGATATGATATAAATATTGAACCAAACTGGGTAAATGTGCTCAGTTTATTTTTGCACTTGTTAGCTGGCTGTAGCTGTGGAAATCGGTTTGAAATTTGGCACATTCACAGACCTCATCAGGTACATAATGTCTGCCAAGTTTTAAGTTGTTCGCTCTGTAGGTGACATTTGCAGAAGCCACAGTATTCTGAGGCTTACGGTAGTATGGTGGAGCCGACTAAATTGGCATGTCTAGGCCACTTTAATATAATTTTTGCACCAGGAGTATTGCTGTACAGACCAGTGCTTAATATATGTTGGACCAGTATGATAGCACAGTTGAGTCAGTCTAGTGTTTATACTGGCCTAGCCATGATGCTAAAGTATTCAATATGTGCATATTGCCTGTGATGTTTTATGGAGCGGAGAACTGGACCATGATACAGAGAAATATGAACATCTTAAGAATAATACAACACGCCATGGAATGTGCAGTGCAAGGAATGTCATTAAAAGATAGAAAAAGTAAAAATTGGATACAACAAAGATCAAAAGTTAGGGATGTAGTGGAAAGGGTTGTTAACATGGACATAAGCAGGACATGCGGCAAGAGATGACTCAGGCCGATGAAATAAAGCAGTGTTAGTATGGCAACTGTACAATGTCAAAAGTCTGAGGGGACAGCCACCCATGCAACTGATGAATGATCTAAAACTAACAGCAGGGCTTTTGTGGATGAAGGAATGAAGGAAGGATGAAGGAAGCAAACAAGTGTCAGCAAACAAGAGAAGCTAAAGAGGTGTATAGCAAAAGATGGGTGTGAGGAGCTGCAAAAGAAAGAAATGAAGACCCACGATGCCAGGAAAAGAATGCTTGGCAGCCATGACTTGGTATGAATTGGAGGCTTCCTCAGAGCTCCATCCTGGCCTTGTTCCAAAAGTTGGATGTCAAACTGAAGATTCTTCTCCTGTCTGAGCTGCAGAGAACTGCAGGTTGTTCTGATCACAGTGCATCTCCTGGCTTCTCTGGGTAGCCCTGTGTGCATGCTGGGCAAAAGAAGTGTTATGTGTAGGCTGCCTCCATTGATGCCCTGGAGGGATTTAACTGCTCACCATCTGCAAGGAGCCCTAGGATATGTCATGGGGTGCTTGTGGCTGCCGGACTGTGCTAAAACCTGGCATGTAGCTGGACTGAAATGGCCCGAGATCATGAGACTCCTCCAAGCACCTTTGAAGTTCCAAAGCCACCACCCTCTTGGGCACCTTGCAAGGAGAGCAAACTAGAACTAAATTACCAGAAAACCAAAATCATGGTCTTTGCCAAAAGGCCCAAACCCTGCTTGTGGTACATTGATGGCCATAAGATTGAGTAGGTCACCTGCTTTAAATATTTGGGTATAATCCTTCATTCCTTGGGAAGTAGAAAAGCACACGGGGATTATGTTGCAGGAAATGCCTAGAGAAGCATAAATGCAATACTCAGGTACCTCAGAACTAAAGGTGGACAATATATACCTGCAGCCCTCAAATCCATTGCGCAGCTTGTATATGGTGCCCAATTAAGTCTGCTTGCCAATTTTACACTGGTACCATCTAAATTCTTAAGATCAGCCCTACAGGTGCCTAAACACATCTCCAATGCTACCATACGTCTCGAAACTGGATTTGTAAGAATCAAAGTTAGAGCATGGCTTGTCATACTAAATTACTGGCTGAGACTACCCTTCCTCCTGCATGGCCTTGCTCCCTTACCTATTCATAGAATCATAGAGTTGGAAGAGACCACAAGGGCCATCCAGTCCAACGCCCTGCCAAGCAGGAAACACCATCAAAGCATTCCTGACAGATGGCTGTCAAGCCTCCGCTTAAAGACCTCCAAAGAAGGAGACTCCACCACACTCCTTGGTAGCAAATTCCACCACCGAACAGCTCTCACTGTCAGGAAGTTCTTCCTAATGTTTAGATGGAATCTTCTTTCTTGTAGTTTGAATCCATTGCTCCGTGTCCGCTTCTCTGGAGCAGCAGAAAACAACCTTTCACCCTCCTCTATATGACATCCTTTTATTAAGGGTGGTTTCCAAACAACATGGAAATGTGCAGTGATAAACATAATAACACCTCTAGGCTTCACCCTGCAGATCCTACTCAACGGGGTGTGAACAAGCAAAAAAAACCCCATTAAACTGAGCATGGAAGATACCGAACGCCAAGCAGATCTAGCCAGGTCTCCGAAATTTTTAATCAATGAAACTAAAAGACCAAAAGATGCCATATATAACCAACCTTGAAATTCCAAAACAGCAAAGGGCTTTTACTCTGGCCCGCTTCCAGGCCCTCCCTTCAGCCATCCAGGAAGGCCACTTTAGGAAGACATCATAAAAGGAGAGGAAATGCCTGTGTCGCTCTGGGCAACTGGAAACAACAGGACATGTCCTTTTTCACTGCCAATACTATACAGATATATGAGCTAGGTTCATCTTGCCTATACTGCATAAATTCCCGGGTAGCACAGAACAACTTTATACCTCCCTGCTACTTCAAGGTGAAAACCCAGATGTTACATACTGTACTCAGTTACTAGATTCTGCACCGCCATGATGGATATTCGCCGAAGGATGGTTTGCGCCACAAACTAGGCCCAAAATGCAAGACCTGTGCTCCTTCAAGCTTCCTCCCTTATAGCTGCTTTTAACTGTTTGTCTCTGTTTCTATCTTTTTAAGTATGTATGATATAATCACCTTTTAATTACCAGTTTTTATTCCTTACGTGTTTTAAGTCTTATGTGTTCAGTTTATCCATATGTTTTATCTTATGCTGGTCTGTAACTGAAATAAAGCTTGATACCAATACTGATGTTTGCAACCAGGCAGGAGTTTTTGCAGTCTCCTGGTTGCAGGGAGGTCATCTTAAGAAGGGGGTGCACCTTTATTGTGGCTTGCCCCGCCCCTCCTGTAGCGAAGTGTTAGCCACCCCATGGAATGACCCAGCCAATCCCCACCAGCTGGAGCTTGCAAGAAGAAGTACAGGCACTCGAGAGAGCAGGGTGACATCACTCAAGGGAGCTCAGCTGGAAGACAGCTCCACATCTCCATGTTGCCAGCAGGCAGAGGCGAAATTGAGGCGAGGAGTAAATAAGTTACTCCAGAGACACTTGCCTTGGTTCTTACTTGAGTTTGCTTTCCTCTCAGCTGAAAAATGTCATCAGTTAAGTAGGGATAATGGAAGAGGGATGCTGGGGAGAGCAGCTTTCAAAGGACAGCTGCCTGCTTCCGGAAGGGCTAGTTCCCCTCCCACCCCCAGCGTGATAAACGGAGCTGCGCGGCTGGTAACGGCTTCCCTGGGCACATTGCTCTTCCCAGCTCACACTTTGGAGTGACATGCAATAGCCAACACCATACAAATTGCCAGGATGGGCAGCTAAATGGCGAGGTCAGGGGTTAAATGAACATGGTTGTTTATGAGGACACGGCCTGCATCCATTTGCATTTTAATATTCTCTCTGTGAGATGGAAAACCATTTTGGGGGACAGCTTGTTTGGAAATCCCATTAGCGGGTTATTTATGGGACTCCAGACTGCATGACCCTTAGCCTTGTTTTGTTAAACATGAACTAGACATGAATCAGATGTGGGGAGGGGCTGCCCGGCTGCGATTGTTTTCTGGAGCACTAAATACTATTGAGTTCAATTATTCTTCACCTGACATCTTCGAAGTTATCCTCGTGATGACCAATTTTCTTATGTTTTTTCTTCTGTTGCCACTATTTCTATCTACTTTGGAAGTATTGCTGCCTTTTAAGGTGGATAGAAATAGTGGCAACAGAAGAAAAACCTAAGAAAATTGGTCACCAAGAGGATAACTTAGAAGATGTCAGGTGAAGCTGGCTGTTACCTGAGATCCAGGTGAGGAGCTGTGTGTGTTTCTGCCTGGGACATAAACCAACCATGACTGGGAAGGCAGAGCTGGGCCATGTGGGGCAGGGAAGGACTTGACATCTTAAGCAGAGGCTACCGCCTTTGCCCAAGGCTCTTCACTCATAAAATTATAGAATCATAGAATTGTACAGTTGGAAGGGACCCCAAAGTTCATCTAGTCCAACCCCCTGCAATACAGAAATCTCAACTAAAGCATCCATGACAGGCCATTCAACCTCTGCTTTAAAACCTCCAGTGAAGGGTTTTGTCGGTGTCTCATTGGGGCATCTGGTTGGACATTGTGAGAACTGGATGCTGAATTAGATGGGCTTCTTTGGGCCGGCAGCTTCCCCTTATGCTGTCCTCTCTTGCTTCCTGTGCACACCTCTCACAACAGGCTGGGTGTGCCTTCAGCAGAGCTCTGCTGCTTGGCCATGGAACAACCTAAGAGATCCCTGCACATCTGGGGCAGATGCAGGAGGGTACACAGCAGTCTATGGGTGCTTAAGAACATAAGAAATGACCAAAGGCCTCTGTTTACCAGCCCCCTCCATCAGCCCATGGAAAGTCCCCGAGGGAGGTTCTTGAAGGCTAGGACCCTTTCACATAGGAGTCATTCATAGCCCTGGCCTCCACAAATCTGCCTCAACCCCTCTTAAAGCCATCTACGCTGGTGACAAATACCGCAGTACGTCTGAGCGCTGTGTGAAGAAGCAATTCATCCTTCTGTGATATGGTGATCACACCTCGTGGAGAGTGCAGCAGTCTTGTGGGGAGGGGAGACGGGAACACCAGTCCCATCTGCCACCAAATAATATTCACACAAAGGACTCTTGAGAGGAGGCAGGACTGACTAGCCCCCAGTCTCTTCAGGGATATGAATATGCAATTTCTGGGCCTACAGCCCCCTCTGCAGAGTGCCATGCATGGCAAAGCCCTCAGTTGCATTCCTGTCTGCACCTTTGGAATGATTTCCATTGAAATGCAAATTTTGCTTCTTGCTGTATCTCAGTCTCAGGGTATTTTTCCCTCCAGAAAAGTTTCGGACTGAGTTTAAAATAGATATTCTGTGTGAATGGTCTGTGGGCTTTTTCCTGCAATGGTTATTTCAGTCTTAATAGAACCTGATTTTTCTCCCAGGAGGAAAGGGGAACAAAGTATCTTTAGATTTTTGTGACTAATTTACACGACGTCCTCCCCGCACTTTTACATGTGAAATTATCTCATTGTGTATTCGAATATTGCAGCAGGCACTTTGGGCCCAGAATTAAGCTTGCCGTAGAGTTGTCAAAAAATGACCACATTTTGCCACCTGAAACACCCTGATTGCATGAGCAATTCAAAGCAATCCTCCTCTGTGCTCTGTCCCAGACAGGACTGGACACTTGAGGGCACGGCTGATTGGCCCAGTGCATTGTGGAGCTTGTGAATACACCTGTAAGTGGGGTGTGTGTGTGTGTGTGTGTGTTTGTGTGTGTGTGTTGCAGTATATAGAGCTGCTTAAAACATACTCCCTCCTGCCTGCCCTTCACACAGTGGTCTAGAAAATGAACCATGAGGGAAGTTAGTGCAAAGAGCTGAATATTTTTGGCCAGATGATGTTTGCAAGGCAAGGCAAGGATTTGCTGAACATCCATGTTGCATCCAGGGACTCAGCTATACTGCTGCAAATAGAAGGTTTTAAGTGAGTTTTAAGTGCATTATACAAATGTTACACTAGATGGCACTGTTAAGCTAATATGAAATTCCATATATATTTTAAAACGTTTCTTTAAAAAGCATTGTCACAGTGTTGTTTCTATATGTGTAGATTCAGCCCAGGTTTTCCAGGATCAGAGCAGGGAGCTGAGGGACAGGACCTGCTGGATCAACTCGCTCAGTCAATTTTAGGAGCATTCAGTTAACGAACTTTGCACATCTCTTCATGTGTTTGTGTGTGCACGTGCACGCTTTATCCTCCTTAAAAAGAAAAGGGGAAGCAAGTTGCCCTTAAGTTTAGTTCACTTGCAGAACAAAGGAGCCAGCATAGCCACCTTGTTCTTTTCTAGATTAGCAAATTAGGCTAGAACTAGGAACATTTTCTACCCAAGTTATGGATTCCCTACAATAAATAAATTTATTATTTTCTTACCCACAATCATCTCTTTCACTGTGTGGTTGCAACAGGTAAAGTCTACTCTGTACCTAAGATTCACTGGTGAAATGCTGCATGCTTTGCGTACTAAAGGGTTTCAATAGGTAATTGAGTCAACTATCCCAATAGATAGAAACAAACAAACAGACAGAATGGATTTCAATAGATATACATGCAAAGGTATATCGCCATTTTCACTGCTGCAGGTTTCCCCTCCACAGCATGCTGCCTTCCTACGGCTTCTGCGCATCCACTGCCAACAGAACAGGGGTCCTTTTCCTCTTTGTGCATCTAAAACAGGGATGTATGGGAAGAGGGGTCATCGTGTGGTGGGGGCGGTTCTGTCCCCATTTCCACCCTGAACTATTCACTCAGGATTATTTTCCGTATGAATCCTGTCTCAACTAAAACTTCTGATAGCAGTAAATAACGTCTGACATTTTATTTTTACTCCTGGATAAAAAAATCTCCAGCAGGGTGGTGGAAATATGGAGCCACATTTTATTCCCCAGCCAGGAAGATTTGTACATCTGGGCCTGCAGGAACTGCTGAATCTATTTTCATTATAACAAACATTGATTTTGCATTAAAAAGTCTCATTATTTGAGATAATGACTGTTGGGCTCTTTAGTTATTCTTCTGGTTTCTAAATCATTAAATCTTTTGCATTTAAACTGCAGGTGGGAAAGCCGTGGGCCCCAAACCGTATTAGAGCTTGTTCTTATTTGGGGTCTTTAATGAAGAAGTGGTCGTCTTTAAGGCAGATATATGACATCAGGAAAACATCATACCTACTGAGCTTAGTTAGGCGGCAACGCTTTATTTATTTCTGTCCATCAAAACTCCAATGGGCCCAAAGCATATCGATTGTTGGATTAATATTAAGAGAATTAGATGCTTGTGGGTCTCCTCCAGTTCTGGACCAGCTTAGGGAGGGAGGAGGCTGCTCTCTCCCACACCAACAAGGAAACAATTCAAAACAATCCCATGCATATTTTTGCACATGTGGTCAGAGTTGCCTTTTAAATAACTCTGGGGTTTTTAATGGGGGGAGCGAAGGAAGGTGTAAAAATATCTCTACAACCTGGTGGATGGGCAGTCATTAATGCATTATTCTGTATATCATATTGGAGGCCAGCCAAACGCCCCCTGCACCCCCCCCCCACCCAGCAGAAGCAGCATGAATTATTGACTCTGTGTGTGCTCCCCAGTGAATACTTTTCCAAGGTTATACTCTCTGATACTAGAATTCTGAATAAGGGAGGGAGGAAAGGATGCCTTGGCACAGAAGAATGTCTGACACAATCACGTTTTAGGGGGATTTCAAGACCGCGGGAAGATTTGTATAATGTGTCCTTTCAGAGGCCGAGATGGGGGTTTAGACTAAGCACGAACCTTGCTGCATGTCAATTGGAGTCTGTGGAGGGGTGGGGGGTGGGGAGATTCCCTAGCATGGCTACTCTTTTACCCTAAAGTTATGCAGGTTGAACAAAGGAAGGGGGTCACCCACAACCCCTAGGCTGGTGCTTGGGATGAGGAGAATCCAGATTTAGTTCACCTTTAAAGCCACACAGAGCTACAATTACCAGCACCCAATGACTTGCATTACAGGGTTTGTGCCTTCTTATTTTCTCCAGCTAAGCAATTTTATTTTCTTTCTTCACAATAATTCCTCATCTCTTCAGTGCCTCTTCCCTGTTCTAACTTTAACGATTCCTCTTCTCCAAAGGCTTTTGGTGAATTCTTCTGTGATATGTTTTCTCCAATTTTCCCCTTCCTTTCTCTTCTACCTTAGGCTACATTTTATTGCTATTTCTTCTCACCTGTTCTGCTATGACTATAAGGGAGAAGCTGTGAATGAGGAAGTTCCTGGCGAAGGGAGGACGGGGGGGGGGGGGGAAAGCACCAATAAGGCAGGAATGCCACCAAGATAATTTTCTAGGCCCAGTTCACAGGATATAGATTGGGCCTTCTGCTGCACTGGCAAAAGAAAGTACAAATTTGCATCTACATTGTCATAGGCAAATTTATGCCCTTTCTACATAAATCAGGGGCCACACACAAGGAATAAGATGTCTGACGGACAGAATGTCAACAGATGACGTTTTCCCCTTAATGGTGTTTACATACTAGAAAATGCTCACCCTGTTGGATTTCTGCCTTTCACACAGCCATTAAAGGCACTAGAGCCCTGCTCTACCCCAATGCCAATATTAAACCATGCAAAAACAGAAACAAAAAAAGTTACAGGGGAAAAGAAAACAAAAGTAACATTGGGGCAACATGATCATATCTTTTTAAATTTTAAAAAGTGAGAATGAGCACCAGTCATTGTGAGGTGATGCGACACTCTAAAAGACACCCTCAAAGCTAGGCCACTGAGTGCCTCCTTGCTCTCTCTCCATGTTTGGATTGCTCCTGTTGCTTCTGATCTTCAAGGCAAAAGACAAATCATAGAATCATAGAGTTGGAAGAGACCAAAAGGGCCATCCAGTCCAACCCCCTGCCAAGCAGGAAACACCATCAAAGCATTCCTGACAGATGGCTGTCAAGCCTCCGCTTAAAGACCTCCAAAGAAGGAGACTCCACCACACTCCTTGGCAGCAAATTCCACTGTCGAACAGCTCTTACTGTCAGGAAGTTCTTCCTAATGTTTTGGTGGAATCTTCTTTCTTGTAGTTTGAATCCATTGCCCATGTCCGCTCCTCTGGAGCAGCAAAAAACAACCTTTCTCCCTCCTCTATATGACATCCTTTTATATATTTGAACATGGCTATCATATCACCCCTTAACCTTCTCTTCTCCAGGCTAAACATACCCAGCTCCCTAAGCCGTTCCTCATAAGGCATCGTTTCCAGGCCTTTGACCATTTTGGTTGCCCTCCTCTGGACACGTTCCAGCTTGTCAGTATCCTTCTTGAACTGTGGTGCCCAGAACTGGACACAGTATTCCAGGTGAGGTCTGACCAGAGCGGAATACAGTGGTACTATTACTTCCCTTGATCTAGATGCTATACTCTCCAGTTTGCCCATTTGGATCAATCCAGTTTGCCCATTTGGATCAATGTCAGCAAAACCATCCCAAGCAGTTCAATATTTTAAACTCGTCATTGTTCCTACCTCACATGGCTGTTGTGCAGATACAGAAAGAAGTACAAAATGGATGCAAAAGTGGCAAAAGAAATGCAAGCAGACAAGCAAGGGGTGCTAAAGAAGAATTTAAGGAGCACATTGCTAAAAACAAAGACGGTCAACAAATTTTTCTTTATCTTAATTTGTAGCAGGAGACTGGCTGGCCAGGGAGATGGGTGGCACTTTGAACAAGGAAGTCAAAGATTGCTAAGGAAAGCTAAGGAGTCTGCAGAGAAGCTGAATGAATCCTATGCATAGTGGGAGACATAGCACAGATCCTTGTGGCTAAACTCATTTTCGCAGGAAGAGTCTGAGGAACAGAGGCAAATCATGGTGATGAGAAAGGAAGCTTCCAGGTCTTATTGACAAAAGAAAAACTGACAAATCACTGGGTCCACTTGATAATTTGGAAAGAAGTCAAATGTGAAATTGCTGATCTTCTTACAAAAATATGCAACTTTCCCTTAAGATCAGCCTCTGTGCCTCAGGACTGGAAAGTGGCCAATTTTGTTGGTGCCCAGAGGTTATAAAATGTTTAGGCATTTTGGTTCCTAGAAACATTTCTCAAGTGATTAAAGTGAATTGACATAGATTGATGACAGATATATCTCTTGATTGGGAAAGATGGGATTTACTTACCCTTAGTATTTGCAGCGGTACCTACAAGGAATAAGTATTAAGGGGAATGAGCTACATTGGAAGGTGGTGGGGTCTCCTTCACTGGAGGTTTTTAAGCACAGGTTGGATGGCCACCTGCCAGTGATTCTTTAGCTGTGGTCCTGCGTTGCAGGGGGTTGGACTAGATGGCCCTTGGGGCCCCTTCAAACTCCACAATTCTATGATTCCATAAAGTGGGAGGGTAGTCAACAAGAGGTCTCTCCTCTGTTGTCTCATTCCTGCTCCCTCCCCTTCAGAGCCCTCTTTCTCAAGTACCTCCCACTCCTAGTCTAAATGAGAGTGCTTAGAGCATGGGTAGGCAAACTAAGGCCCGGGGGCCAGATCCGGCCCAATCACCATGGATGGGCCAGGAATCTGCATGTTTTTACATGAGTAGAATTTGACCTTTTATTTAAAATGCTTCTCTGGGTTATGTGTGGGGCATAGGAATTTGTTCATTTATATTTTTTTCAAAATATAGTATGCTCCCCCCCAAGGTCTGAGGGACAGTGGACCGCCCCCCTGCTGAAAAAGTTTGCTGACCCTTGACTTAGAGGGTATCATGGCAGTCAGGATACTTAGGAAAAGAACTGGGGGGGAAATGGCCAGTATCATAATGCCATTATATAAATTGATGGTGCAAACACATTTGAAATACTGAGGGCAGTTCTAGTTGCCTCACCTCAAAAAGAGTTCATAAAAGGGGAATCCATGTGTGCGGAACCTCTGGTCCTCCAGATGTTGCTGAACAATGGCTCCCGTCATACCTTGCCGTTGACCGCATTGGCTGGGGTTGTTGCAAGTTGTAGCTCAGAAGCATCTGCAAGACCAAAGGTTCCCCACACCTGGGCCAGAGAAAGCTTTTTGGTTTAGAGAAAAGGTCAGGAAAAGGAGATATGATGGAGGTGAATAAAATGATGCATGGCAGGGATAAAGTGGATAGAGAAATATTTTTTTTCCATCTTTCATAACACTAGAACTCGGGGCCATCCAGCAGAGCTGCATTTTGGAAGATTCAGGACAGATAAAATTAAGCACTTTTTCACACAGTGCTTAGTTAAACTTTGGAATTTGTTCTTACAATAAGTTGTGATAGCCACCAATTTAGATAGCTTTAAAAGAGGATTAGACTAATTGATGGAGGCTATCAATGGCTACTAGCCACAATGGCTATGTTCTATCTCCACTGTCCCAGTTGCTGGGAATCACAAGTGGGGAAAGTGCTCTTGTGCTTGAGTCCTGCTTGCAGCCTTCCCATAGGCATCTGGTCAGTCACTGTGAGAACAGAATGCTAGACTAGATGGGCCCCCTGTAGCCGGAGGCAGCAGGGCTCTTCTTGTGTTCTTATGCCTGGAGTGGCGGTACCTTGGACAGCTCCCAACCAGGTGGAGATCAGGAGGTCCTAGGGGACAGGGAAGGGGCTCCTCAGCAGATTTCCAGCTCTTCAGGGGACTCTGACAGTTGAAGGTCACACTTAAGGGGCTCTGGGAAACAACACCCCAAAGTTCCTGAGTCTCCTGTGCCACAGCTCAGGCTGCCTCCTTCTGAATCTGTGCCAGGTTCCCTGTTTGAAGCTGGGCCCTGGACAGAAGCTTCTTCCCTTGTTATTCTAGGATGACTCTACAAGGTCTGTCCTCTTTCCTTCTCTTCTTATGTTACTGTCTGTCTTCTCAATCCAGTTCCTCCTCCTCCTGCTTTGAAATTCATTACCCAATAAATATTTCTTCTTTATTCTTTATTTACTTTCTCTCCTGGTTCTTTTGCACTGTGAAGTCTGCCCTCTTATATATATATTTTTAAAAAACTACTCTGATCCTCCATTTTTACATATCATTTCCAGAGGTCCCTAGAATATTTTCTGTCTCTTTATTTTCCTTTCGTTTCTACCAGTTCCCTTCTTGGACCTGAGTTATAGAGGTTTTGCTCTCTTTCCATTCGACTGAGACATGCTCCAACTTGCCCTTCCAATTAGCTTCTTGCAGCAAAACTGAAGGGTTTGTTTTCCATCCTTCTGGATGTTTCTTTGGCCTTTGACACAGCTGTTCACTCCCCTTGCCTTTCTTCTCTTCATTATCATGGTTTTCTGCATAAGGTTTCATCATGGTTTCCATTATAACTTTCTCATTACCCTGAAGTCTCTTTCAATGGTCCCATTTCTTCAACTTTCCCATTTTCTGTAGGAGTTTCTGAAAAAGGATTGCTCTTCCTATCCCCTCACTTTTGCCCTATTATTCATTCATTTCATTTTCAATGCCATCTTTATGCTGATGATCTGCAGCTGTGCAGTTCTTGATCTGAACTCTTTCCCCCACCCTGCTTTTTCTCATTGCTATATATCATTGGATGAATGGCTCATTTCTTAAAACTGATTTCTCCCAAAACTTATTTCACTTACTTTTGTAGGCACTTGGAATTTCTGCTGGGGTAGAGAGGCCAGTCTAAGTTTCTGGGCTACAGGGCAGAACTCTCTGCATTTTTCCACTTAGTGTTAGGGGCAACAGCATGACATGTTGCTGAAACTTACAAATCCACCGTGTGCATTAAAAGAACAGGAAAGAAATAAATGGAAGGAAGGAAAGAATGGCAACCACTTCCCAGAAAGTCATGTGGATTTGATCTACCAGATCAACGCTTATGTTAACCAGGCTGAGAATGACTAAGAAGCAGAGACCCCTAAGAATTCGGGTGGGGCTAAAAGGGTCATCTACTCCACCCCCTGCAATGGAGGAATCACAGCTAAACAATCCCCGACAGGTGGCCATCCAAACTCTGTTTAAAAACCTTCAGTGAAGAAGAGTCCACCATCACAGAGGTGGTAGCACAGAAGAGCAAGGGGGGGTGAAGAAGAGGGTGGGGCTGTCAGCAACAATGGGGCTGTCAGCTAAGCCACACCAAAGCTCTCTTGAAGGTTGGGCCAGCCCTGTGCTCTGTAAATTATTTGGAAGCTTCTGCTATTTATATGAAGCTGCCTTGAAAGCGGGGGTGTCAGCATATAAGTCATTAAAATAAACACAAAAAGTGAGATGGGTCTAAGATTGTGTTCATGGCAGCACAGCTGCTGTTCCATGATGGCTACAACGGGGATGGGGTGGGTGGGATAGAAGTACAAACTAGAAGGGGGAAAGGTGTTTCATTTGCTAATTTATTTTGCTTGTGGGGCAGGAGAGAAGGGGAATGAATGGAGAACTCAATCCGGTCTGAGCAGGAATCTGCCTGGCTCAAGGCAGAGGGAGACACACCTGGCAGAACCACTCCAGGGACCAGGTGAGCCTCATCAAACGCAGCCATTTTGCACACCTGTAAATTGCTTGAAAGCTGATAAATCACCCCTCAAGCGCCAGTTAATCAAACGCTGATGCTTATCTCTCACTGGATGGTTGAGAGAGGGAATTCCTGACACCCTCTTCCTCCTCCTCCTCCTCCTCCTCCTCCTCCTGCTGCTGTTCATGGATTTGTAATCATTGAGTTAAATGATATCCTGATCTGTTCTGAAACCACTCTGTGTCCCCTGGCAGAGTGTGATATGGCAGAGGAACCTGCTGGGCGATTTTAATCCCTTTTTCCAGTGGCTTCCTCCTCTTTCACCTCCTCTTCCATATTCTGAGGGGAAAGAAGCCAACACAAAACTTTGCCCTCTTTTATATACATTGAAAGGCATGTGGCTGCCCTGCCCTGCCCCACACCACCCTGGTGCTCCACAGTGGGACCAGAGCTAAGCTCCTGCTTGAGTGTAGGGCCACACCTCTTGGCATTTGCCAATTGAACTGGTGATTATTGAACAGGCAACTGAGACCTGGGAGACCAGGATTCAAATCCCCACTCAACCGAGACTTCCGGTTAGGTGCCGAGTCAATGGCGGACGGGAGTCCGACGGCTCCGTCCTCCGTTAGGCGATAGGGAGCTCCGTGCCTGCGCCACGGGTCCCTTAAAGCCACGGGAAGAGCGTCCCGTGGACCGACGGCTTCGTGGGTCCCAGACGTGCTGTCTCCGCTCCTGATTTACCCTCGTAAGGGGGAGAATCGGGCGAGCGGAGCCCCAGCACGGGACTGAAGAAGCGGCTGCCTGCGGAGGATCAAAGCAGCGATCCCGCCAGACCTGAGCACCCGGCACTTCCTACATACAAACTTCCAAAGAAACTCTGTAAGTCAAAAATTTGGATTATTTTACAAGTTTAAAGAGCACTGCTTGCAGAGGAAACTCCAAAAGGAAGCCTGTTCCCTTTGAACTGTTTGCGCGAGCTTGGTAGCGCTAAAGGATCAAAGCCGCGGCTAACGGGAAAGTTTTGCGAATTCTGCCAAACTTTTTAAAAGTGATTTAAAAGTTGTTTAAAGTTTGTTTAAAGATCCAAAAACAGTTGATATGGCAAAAGAAGAAGCCCCTCACCCTCTGGATTAGGATTCCGGGTCAGTAGCGGGCTGGGATATATTGTTGCCATTTTTTCTTTGTTGGTGTTCCAGTGTTACAGTGACTGTTTACCAGTGGAGATACTTTGACTCTTTTACAGCCAGATACAAGCTACTTTAAAGACTTGGTGGTTACACTGCAAGTGAGAAAACAGTTACTGGCTTGGGCTATTTAAAATAGACTCTTCTTGGCTTTAAGGAATTTACAATTCTGAAAAATCTGAACTCTTTGCCTAAAAGTTGGATTAATGGACTATTGTGGACTCCTGGCTCAGCAGCCTCTTTGTTCTCAGAAAGCTAGCTGCAGGCCACCTGGTGTTTACTTTTGGGACTGTTGGTCTTCTGCTGTGAATGTCTGAGATTGTTACTATAGCAACTGGAGTGACCTTGAGATTACAGTTACAGAGCCCACAAGGAATGGAACTTAGATCTAAAGGAACTGGCTCTGAAAAAAGGAAAGGCTCTGTTTCCTTAACTCTTCAGGAACAAATGGAGAAATTGGCTGCAAGTGTGGCAGAAATTGCAGAAGGCTTGAAAAGTGTCACCGAAGGGTTGAAGCAAACACAAGAATCGGTGAATGCTATTGGTGCATCAGTGAATACAACAGTTAATTCTGCAATAGAAAAGCTCCAAGTGGATATTAAGGCCGATATTAAAGCCTCCACCCAAACGTTAGAAAAATCGATTGGCCAAATTGAGGAAAACGTAAGAAAGAACAGAGACGAAATTAATAAAATTGGGCAGGAGGTGACCACGTTAAAAAAGGACTCGGAGGAAATTAAAGTGGTCAGAGAAAAAATAAAAAAGGTGGAGGAAAAATTGGACAATTTGGATTTGGAGCAGATCGAAAATATTGGAACACGACAGAGGACTGTGGAAGAGTCTCTTGCTTTTCTGCAACTACATCAGAGAGAAGGAAACCTAAGAATAAGGGGTCTTCCAGAATTGGAGGGGGAAGACCTGAAAGCCTATATTGTGGAACTATTCTCGACTTTTTGGGAGTTAGAAGAGGTAAACGTCTCAGCACGCATAGTGAAGGCCTTCAGATTTGGACCAAGAGGCTCCAGAGGAAAGAAAAGCACTAAAACAGTCAGTGACTGTTTGATTGTGCTACACGATAGACACGACAGAGACTATTTTCTGGATTTACACTACAGAAACAACCTGGTGGTACAGCAGAATAAAGTAATTTTTTACAAGGATATCCCCAGATTCTTTTTAGATAAAAGAGCTCCCTATAACGACCTGGTGACGGAGCTAAGAAGAAGAAAAATCTCCTTCAGTTGGGAATTTCCAGAAGGCCTGGCATTCACGTTTGAAGGGAAAAAGATAAGAATAAGGTCCTTGGCGGATAAGCAAAAGTTTTTGGACAAGCATCTGGAACATTTCAAAGGAACTCCATTGGATCCAGCACAGCTTTACAAGTTTCCAGAAGTATTTCCACCACCGCCGGGACCACCAGGACCAAGCCAAGATCCAGAACAAGATAAGAAAGGACAGGCAACTGGAGGAGAGGAATAAACAAAGAAATGGCGCTCAAGTTAATGACTTGGAACGTTCGGGGATTAAATCAGAGACCAAAGAGACGCAGAGTGTTTTACAGCATAGAAAAGAAGAATTTGGATATAATATGTCTACAGGAAACCCACATAGTTCGGCGTCACAGAAGATTGCTACAGAACAAAAAATTAGGCCAAGAGTTCATATCATCGGATAAGGTCAAGAAGAGAGGAGTAGTGATTTATGCAAAGGAGAAATATAGCCCAAGACAGCTATTTAAAGATGAAGAAGGGAGATACATCGCAATTGAAATTAATGTACAAGGCGAAAAATTTTTGATTCTGGGACTTTATGCACCAAATGATGGAAAGTCGATTTTTTACAAAAAAATCCATGATTTGCTGTTGGATTATTTGGACTATAAGGTAGTTTGCCTTGGAGACTTTAATGGGGCAGTTTCCACATTAATGGACAGATCTCAAAGAATAAAATTAACAAATGATGGGAAACTCCCAAAGACTTTTTTTGAAATGGTGGACAATTTGAATTTGGTAGATTCTTGGAGATTAAAAAATCCCACAGAAACAGAGGCAACGTACTTCAGCGAATCTCAGCAGTCATGGTCGAGGATAGATTATATCTGGATCTCGAATGAATTGGCTCCAAAATTACAAAAAGCAGAAATCGGTCCTAAAACGCTTTCAGACCATAATCCGGTACAGGTAAACCTAAAAATGATTTCCAAGGATTCTTTCAGGTGGAGAATGGATGATGCATTGATGAGAGATACCAAGCTAGTAGAAAGAGCGGCGAAAAAGATGAAAGAATATTTTCAAATTAATTGGAATTCAGATGTGGAGAAAAGGATTGCCTGGGATGCAAGTAAGGCGGTAATGAGAGGATTCCTCATTAGTGAAAAGGCAAAAAAGAAGAAACAACAAAGTGCAGAGATGGAGAGACTGCTGAAATTAATCAAAGAAAAGGAAAAAGAACTAAGAGGACATCCCAGATGTGTTAAAATCCAAAAAGAAATCAAATACTTGCAATCCCAATACGCGAATATCATGAATCAAGACATCGAATGGAAAGTGAAAATGATGAAACAAAGAACATTTGAATCTGCAAATAAATGTGGAAAACTACTAGCTTGGCAATTAAAGAAAAGACAAAAGGCAAATGTCATCAGTAAATTGGTAGTAAATGGAAAAAATGTAGAGAAACCGGAGGAAATCAGATGGTGCTTTCAGAGATTCTATAAACAACTGTACAAGGAGGAGAAGATAGATGAAGTAGAGATAGACCGATTTCTGGAGAAGAACGGATTGCAAAAGGTCCCAGAGGAAAAACTAACAATTCTCAACCACCCAATAACGACACAAGAAATAGAAGATGCAATAAACAACATGCAACTGGGGAAGGCTCCAGGACCGGATGGATTAACAGCAAAATATTACAAGATATTGAAAGACTGGCTATCACAGCCGTTAAGAGAAATTTGCAATAGAATACTAGAAGGAGATAGGGCACCAGAGACGTGGAAAGAAGCCTTTATCACACTGATCTTAAAACCAGATACTGATAAGACTCTAATGAAAAACTATCGTCCAATATCCCTTTTGAATGTGGATTATAAAATCTTTGCAAATGTTTTGGCTACAAGGTTGAAAAGAGTGTTGAAAGATCATATACATAGAGACCAAGCAGGTTTCTTACCAGGAAGACAAATAAGCAATAACACGAGAATTATTGTGGACATTTTAGAAAAACTGGAGAGAGACATAAACACAGATGCAGCACTATTGTTTGTGGATGCAGAGAAAGCTTTTGACAAAGTATCCTGGACATTTATGAAAAAGAATTTGGAAAAGATGGGAGTTGGAGAAAAATTCTTAAATGGCATTAAGGCCATTTACACAGAACAAAGAGCAAAAGTTATTGTAAACAGTGTGATATCGGAGGAGATTGAAGTAGAGAAAGGAACAAGACAAGGGTGCCCTATCTCCCCTTTACTTTTTATTACGGTCCTGGAAGTCCTTCTGAATATGATTCGGAAAGATAAACAGACAAAAGGAATTAAAGTGGGAGAGAAGGAATACAAATTACGTGCCTTCGCGGACGATTTGATGCTATCCCTGCAAGAACCAGAAGGCAGTGTCCCCAGAGCCTTGGAATTAATTGAACAATTCGGACTTGTAGCTGGCTTTAAATTAAATAAGCAGAAAACCAAAGTTTTAGGTAAAAATCTGAGTGCAGAACAGATCCAAAGAATTCAAGAAGCCACAGGCCTCAATTTTGTCAAATCTGTAAAATACCTAGGTATCAATCTCACAAACAAGAACTTGAACCTGTATAAGGATAATTATGAAAAATTGTGGATGGAGATAAAAAAAGATATGGAGATCTGGACAAGACTTAAACTGTCGTTAATGGGAAGAATAGCAGTGGTTAAAATGAATGTCCTACCAAGGATGCTGTTCTTATTCCAAGCCATACCAATTTTGGACAAACTAGACTGTTTTAAAAAATGGCAAAAGGACCTATCGAAATTTATATGGCAGGGCAAAAAGCCAAGAATAAAATTCAAGATTTTAACAGACTCTAAAGACAGAGGAGGCTTTGCCCTGCCGGACTTAAGGCTTTATTTTGAAGCTGCGGCCTTTTGCTGGTTAAAGGATTGGTTTAAACTAGAGAACGTTGATGTGTTGGACTTGGAGGGACATGATAATATGTTTGGTTGGCATGCATACCTTTGGTATGACAAGGTTAAAATCCACAGAACTTTTAAGTCTCATATTGTGAGAAAATCCCTATATCAGGTTTGGACTAGATACAAAGACTTGTTAGAGAGAAAGACTCCTAGATGGATTTCTCCAGTGGAGGCCAAGGCATATAAGAGACCGAATATGTCTGCAAACTGGTTAAGATATATGGACATATTGCAGCAGGAAGGGGACTCCTTTAAGCTAAAAAGTTATGATCAAGTAAAAAGTCAGGTCCCCGACTGGCTGCACTATTATCAGGTTTATGAAACATTTAAAATGGACAAAAAAGTTGGTTTTCAAGTAGAAAAATCAAAACTGGAAACAGAACTGATAGAATCGAACTTCAAAAACCTTTCCAAAATGTATAACCTTCTGCTAGAGTGGCATACAAAAGATGAACTGGTTAAATCCTCAATGATAGATTGGGCAAAAGATGTAGGACATAATATCATGATGGATGACTGGGAGAGATTGTGGCAGAAAGGTATCAAATTTACTGCTTGTCATGGTTTAAGAGAAAACATAATGAAAATGGTTTATAGATGGTACTTGACACCAGTTAAGATTGCTAAGATGAATACCAAAATGTCAGATGTATGTTGGAAATGTAAACATGCGAAAGGTACCTTTTTTCATATGTGGTGGTTGTGCCCAGCGGTAAGCGCTTTCTGGGATAAGATTTACAATGAGCTTAAGAAGGTAATGAAAGTTACCTTTTGTAAGAAACCAGAGGCATTTCTCCTGAGCATAACCAATGAAGAGATACCCAGTCAGGATAGAGTGTTTTTCATGTATGCCACAACAGCAGCTAGAATTTTATTGGCGAGAACATGGAAAGGTGAAGAGATACCAACGGTGGAGGAATGGCAGATGAAGATGATGGAATACATGGAACTCGCAGAACTGACCGTCAGAGTCCGGGACCAGAGGGAGGGGAAGGCGTCGCAGGAGTGGAAAAAATTTAAAGACTATTTAGTTAAATCAGTTAAACTGAATATTTGAGCAGAATTAAACAGAACATCGGCTTTGGTAGATGTATGTTAGATATGAATGGTAAGAGGAATTGTTGTTATGTGAAAGATGTATGTGTCAAAATATGTTAAGATAGGTTGTTAAGATAAGATACATAGTTATTGAGATATTTGACTAAGTAAAAGCTAAGTATATTAAAATTTGGGTAAAAGTGAATTGAACAATATATAAAGCTACCTTGAAGAAGTATATGTTTTTTTAAGACAGTGGAGGGAACGGGGGAAGTCCCCAAACAGAGAAGTTAGAAACAAGAAATATTCAAAGAAAGATATTGGTTAAGGTTTGTATATGTTATTTTTATGTTTTTATTGTTGTTATTGTTTTGAATGTTGATTATGTTTATTGTTGATTATGTTTAATGTTTATTGTGTTTTTATTGATGTTTATGTTATGTGTTGATGTTGTATTTTGTTCTTTTTTTCTTTTATTGGAAAATAATAAAATCTTATAAAAAAAAAAAAAACAAATCCCCACTCAACCATGAAGCTCACTGAGTGACCTTGGGGGCCATTTACTGCCTCTCAGCCTAACATACCTCACAGGCTCATTGTGGGCATTTAATGAGGAGTGGGAGAAACATATATGCCACCTTAAACCCTGTGGAGGAAAAGGAGGGATAGAAACTCAATAAACAAACAAACCTCACTTTAAACCCTCTAATAGCTTCCCCTGGCAGTGTCATAAACGTATTGTTACAAAATCCTGGCGCCTGTCCCTCTCTCTGCCAAGCCATGGCAAGAGTGCATGGGATCTCAGGTGCCCACACGGGGTCTGTGTGCCTTTAGAAGACATAGAAGACACAGCGGAGGCTGTTGTGCTTTAAGGAATAGGGTTTATTTGCCTATTTGCACCTTCCATCTGCATGGAGGGAGTCCAGATCTTACAGCATGGCCCAAAGCCCTGCAGGCCGTCCTTCCTTCTACCTCACCAAGATGGATCTCCCCCTTCTTCCTCTTTCTTCTTCCCAGAAGCACCTTGCCCTCCCCCAGAGCAGTTAACCTGGCAACTTTTCAAACCCTTGTCCCTGTTCACACCTCAGGGCAGTTCTCTTGCATTGGCAACTACCTTCAATGGGCCCTCCATGACTCTCTATTGTTCCCTTAGCTTGGCCAGGCTGGTTTGCATAACCCAGCCCAGGAATTCCCAGTCTGGCACAGCCCTGCAGTTTATGTCTTAATCCATTCCCCAATTAATCAAAACCCTGGCATTTCTTAATTTCTAGGGTTTACCCCAAATCTTTAACACCATTAAAGAACACTGAAGGGACAAGACAAAACCTTATGAGGCTCCACAGCACAATTGCTGTGGAGCCAAGCAGGAGCTATCAGTGCTACCTTCTGAAATCCTTCCTGCCAGTAGCAAAGAGGGCACTGCATGACCTCCTGAACTTCCAGCCCATGGAGTCAATTCAGCAGCATGCCACAGTCAATGGTTTCAAAAGCCATTGGCAGGTCCATGAGAACCAACAGAATCACACTCCCCATCTCTTCTCTGATCATCCCTCAGGGCAACCAAGATGGCTTGAGTGCCAAACCCCAACAGAGAACCTTGCTGGAAATGATTCACCTAGCCATGCCTGAACTTGCAAAGCCAGCACCTTGCCGCCAAAGGGGACATATTTGCAACTGGGAGAGAGCTGTTAACAATTTCCCAAAGTGGGCTTCTATTTACCCTTCATAAAAGATCTCAAAGGGGTTTACAATAAAAATACATAAACCCAGTGTAACTACCAGGGCTCTTCAAACGTGCTTTGTGGGAGGGATATTGCAAGAACCTTATCACCTTGTTCTTGTCTGTCCCGTGTTCTTTGCTAGTCCTGCTGGATATTCAAGTCCTTCTCCTGCTAAGTTTCATGCCCACACAGCCACTCCAGTCAAAACAGCTACAAACTTAACCTTGTGACTTTTAGTGTTGGAACTGGGCAAACTCTTAGCTGCTGCCTCCAGTGGCATTTTCAAAGCTCTCCTTGACTCTTGGAGTTCTCCTTTGGGGCACTCCAGCCAGAAGAGCAGCTGGACCCACACCTCAGGCAAATGAACCACGGCAGTAAGATTTGCAAGCCACATCCCCTGCCCACTGCACAAGCAACAAACGCAAGATCTCTGCCCCACTCAAATGCCAAACATCTAGCTGCATAAGATACATTTAAGTTGCTGGTGCTGTTCCTCTCCCTACATGCACACCAGCCCCTTCTTTCTCCTGCCACAGGCACCCCTCCTCCTTTGAGCACATAATTTAAAATAAATCCTGTAGACAAATATATTTATTCTATGCCTGCACTTCCAGTCCAAGAAAGAGTTGTGGAAGTCAACAGCTGGTTTCAGGACTGCTGGCCCCAAAGAAGTATCTGTACAAGGCCCAGATGCACACACACACAAAAGAACACCTTAAGTATCTGAGCAATAATCATCACTACTGAGTGGCTGTGAAGAGGCATCACCTGGAATCCCAAAGGCACCTGCTCTGTCGCTAGCACCGCACGGACATCCAGAGATGTCCTGATGTGATTTTAATCTAACCACCTCTCATTGTGAGACCGACACTTTTGATGGGCGCTTCTTCTGGGTTAAATTAATTCAGGTAATTTGGATTTATTGCCATGTCTCTTGCCTGCAGAGCCCTCGCTGTGCGTTTCCTGGGCAAGGTGTGGTTTGGCAAAATTAGTCGGAGTCGCACCAATTTGCGCTTGTTTAACTACAGCTTCCTCCCCCACTGCTATTTGTTTATCTCGCATTTATTACCCACCTCCAAATCCAAGTTAAGCACTCAAGGGCTTTTTCTAGTCGCGCTAATGGAGGAGAAGAGATGCATCATTTGTGAATAATGTATTATGATGATACAATTTGGGTCTCTTAGCTCTAACCACAAAGTCCCGCCTTACATTATTTATAATTTACACACACCTTCGTAACATTTATATGTAAATATTTAATGCCCAAAGCAAGTTAACTCTTTGTTCTTTTTAATCCAAAAGTTAAAACAAGTGCAAGTAAAGAGGGCTGTTACTGATTGTGGGAAGAGGGTAAATTAATCTCTGAACGAAGCACTGTGTATCAATAAACTGATTGATTCATTTCAATTACAGTCTTAAGTCTGTGGTATTTTATCATCTACCCCAGGGGTTGCTAAAGTGTACATTCAGACCCAGAGCAGAACACCAAATTAAAATGCAGGAAAGGGTTGGATTGGATTGTCCTTTGTCTTTTAATCACTTTGATAACTGAAAACCAGCCTTCTGCAAACTTTGTTTTTAAGAAATGGAACTACATCAAAACTAAAGTGCATCCAGTCCTTCAAATGTCTTTTCATAGCAGAAAAATTGATGCGCTACTGAACTCTGGAAGGAAAGTATTCTTGGGGGGGGGGGGCTGCAATGGAGGAGATCACAAGAGCTTTCACTGAAATGCTTGCACCATCTTCTTCACAATAGTGAAAGTTGAAAATAAGCCTGAAAAATGTATTTGAGCATTGTTTAAAGTGTGCTTCAGTAGGCAGAGCCTGGCAGTTGTGCATAGAGTATGCAGCTGAGGGCTGAGTCTAGGGAAATACTTTTTTCCCTAAGAACAAATTATAGAGAAATGAAGCAAAGGCACCTATTTATACATAAAAGATATTGGCATAAAGACAAGGAGACCTGAAGTTCCATCTCAGACTATGGAGGTTTGCTTCAGGGCCATTTCTAGGAAATACAACAACAATAGAATTGTGTCAAGGATCATGTAAAATTCAGAAATGAAATGGTTTGCTCCTGAGTTGAGCAATGAAACCACAGGAAGGTAATATCCTAATGCCATCCTACAAATCTATGGTGTTACCATATTCCTCAAGGAAGGATTTCTGGCAAGTGATGGGTTGCACCTCACTGTAGTTGGCAAAAATGTGTTTGCTAAGAGTCTTGTGAACCTGATCAGAGGAGCTTTAAGCTAAATCCTGAGGGTGAGGGAGACAATATTACAGATAACAGAGGAATTCTTAGTATTCGGGACAATAGCTTCACTGATGTGCAGGAAACTGATATGGTGCTCCAGAAACTTGCTAAAGGACAGGAAACTACAAGGAGGATGCAGCTAGAGGGAATGACTCATGGTTTCAGTTGTCTCTATACTAATACACAGAGTATGGAAGACAAGCAAGACAAATTTGAGCTCTTAATATAGGATGGCAAACACGACCTAATAAGCATTACTGAAACCTGGTGGGATGAGACTCATGACTGGAATATAGAAATTAAGGGTTATAACCTGTTCAAAAGGAATAAACTAAATAGAAAGTGAGTCGGGGGAACATTATGTGTAAATGATGTGTACACTTGTGAAGAGATCTACGACCTGAAAAATGGAAGGCAGGTTGAATATATATGTACAAATTGTAGGATAGGGAAACAACAGTGGCCTTACTGTGGGTGTCTGCTATACAGTCGTACCTCGGGTTACATATGCTCCAGGTTGCGTACTTTTCGGGTTACGAACTCCACTAACCCGGAAGCACAACCCAACACGTGTGCAATTTGTGCATGCGCAGAGCGTTTTTTGGCGTTTTTTCGGGTTTTTCGAAACTAATTGTTCGGGTTACGTCCTTTTCGGGTTACGTACTGTAACCCAGAACAGATTAAGTACGTAACCTGGGGTACCATTGTATCAATACTAGGAAAGGTTCTAGAACAGCCAGTCTGTGAGCACTTGGAAAAGGATCCTGTGATTACTAAGACCCAGTATGGGTTTCTCAAAAACATGTCATGCCAAGCGAATCTCTTTTCTTTTCTTTTCTTTTTTTGGGATAGAGTTACAAGCTTGGTGGATCAGGAGAAAGCTGTGACCTAGTGTATCTTTATTTCAGTAAGGTTTTTGACAAACTCCCCCATCATGATATTCCTGCGAAGAAGCTGGTAAAATGTGGACTGGAAAAGTTAACTGTTGGGTGGATTTGTTGCTGGTTGACTGACCAAACCCAAGATACCCCCCCCCCTTCTGTTTCCCTCCATTGCCCACCTTCAGTGAGGAAGATCAGGACTCTTGGAGCTATTACTTTATTCTACAAAAAGCATTTGCTCCGGCCCTTTTAAAAATTACGACACTGTAATTGGAGTTCACATCCCCCCCAGTCACAGCAGGCTCCGAGCCAAAGGAGATGTTGATCTGATAAACATTTAGAAAGACAACGGGGTCCAAGACCCAGGAATTGAGTTATCTTTGTTTCTGACAACTTTCTGACTAACAGCCCACCTTGGCAAGCAGGGGTCCCTTCCTTTGACTTGGGTTTGTCTGATACAATTAGAGACTGGTGGAATTAAATGGCCTGCAAGGAGGGAGGCTCCCCAAGGGTAGGGGGCAAAATGCCTGAAGCAATCTCCTCGCGGAGCAGACAAGTGACACTGGCTGGTGGATCAATATTGTCTGTGTTATTAATATCAAAAGCATATTTACTTTGTTTTCGTTTGCCTGGCCGTCATCCAATTCAGGGCCTGGGCTGGCCTGAGCCATTTGCGTGCGCCATAATTTACTTTGCTGCATTTTTAAGGTATTGTTTTGTCAGGGCCAATAACTGTGATGTTATAAATGATCCCACAGTCTCTCACTCCCTCTTAGGGGTAGATGCAGCAAAATTAATTTCTAAAAGTTTCATATCAATTACTCCCGTCCTTGAGTTATGCACGGGGACAAAAGCGCAGGAGGCTTCAAGGCATGGAGGGAACAGGATGAAGCAGCTTAAGGACCAGCTCGGGCATTTGACTGTCCCCTAATAAATGCATCAAATTAAACAACACTTGAGCCAAATAAATATTGGCCACTTAGCAAAACGAAACAAAAAAAACCCCCCAACACACAGCATTGATTTTTATGGTGAGCAACATTTACATAATAAACCACTTCAGCAGAGAACCTGTCAGATCATGAGCAGATGCCTTGTGGAATTGCCACAACAGCTGGTGTCACTCCAAGAGGACTTGCTGGATTTCAAAGGAAAGAAAAGATGCAGATGGAGAATCCCCAGACTTCTTCGACTCCTGCTTGAAAAAGGAGTGCTTTTCAGCTGGGAGGAGGGCTCTAGTGTCCTTGATGGGGAACACCAGCTTGGGGAAGCCGTCTCTCTCCCCTCCTCTCATAAGACTACCACTCATGGGCATCCAATGAAGCTGAATGCTGGAAGATTCAGGACAGATAAAAACTATGGAACTCACTCCCACAGGAGGCAGTGATGGCCACCAATCCAGACAGTTTTATGTGATGATTAGACAAATTCATGGAGGCGGAGATGGCTATCGATGGCTACTAGCCATGTTGGCTATGCATTGCCTCTACAGCCGGTGGCAGCAATGCTTTTTAATACCACTTGCTGGAAACCACAGGAAGGCTCTTGTGCTCAGGTCCTGATAGTGCGCTTTCCGCAGACATCTGGTTGGCCACTGTGAGAACAAGATGCAAGACCAGGTGGGGTCTTCTTCTGCTCCTCTTATGTTCTTATACCATGGTCAGTTCTTGGGATGCCGCTCCTTCTGCCTTTGGTGATGCTGCTGGGGGCAGGACACAGAGTGGGTGCCTCTGCCTACCTCCAGCACTCCCCTCCCAAAAGCCAGTCGGTTGGGGACTGAGACCCTGGGGTGGCAGCCTCTGACTGGGGGAGGGGAGCTTAAACACAGCCTGAATTCTCGGCTTTGCAAAAGCTCTGCATCTATTTTGGGGGTGGGGGGGAAGGGGCGGTGACTGAGATGGCAGCCTTCGATCCCTCCCCAACGGCCTGGCAGTGCAATCTCCTTTCCCAGGGACTGCCTGTGGCTGCCTCTTTCCAGCAGGCCCTGACATATGGAAATGCCTTGTATTCCTATTGATTAGACACTTAAGCATTCTCTGTGTTAATTATCTTATATTTATATTCTGTGGGGAGGAGGAAGAAAACCGATGCTTGCATCACTCACCCTGCAGACAGGCCCTCACAGGGCCAAACTCTTTTGGAATGCAAATGCTGCCAGGGTGAAGAATGGGAAAGGCAGAAAGACAGGGTGGCTGCGGTTGCAAGGAAATGGCTCCCCCGGGGCTTAATGCCATTCTGCATCCCGTGGGGCTTCTGCCATGGGGCAATATTGATTCCCCCCCTATGTATTTGTGAAGTGCCCCAAACCTGGGCACAGAATTCCAGGGAACCCCATTACTGCCATCCCTGGACATACTCACTCAGGGAAAGGTCCTGCAGGACTAACAGAGGCAGAGAAATGTTTTGGAGAACAATATCTGGAGGTGGCAGGACAAAATATGAGAAGCCTGATGGGGAGAGGAGAGAAATTTGATCTACTCTGCATGAACTGCCTTAATCCCCACCTTCTCAGTAAATATGTGGACAGCAACACAGCTTTTCTTTGAAATTCGCTCTTCTCTGAATTTTGCAAATGTAGTTTCTCCAGCCAGGGAATGTGTATGGAAAGGTAAGTAGTAGGATAAAATGTGTGTTAAAAGGCACAGGTGCATGAAAATAACTTCCAAAAATACATTGTATGAGGGGAAATCACTTTGTAAGAGATGTGTATGCTAGGCACAATGGCATACAAAATTGTGAATCTTAGGAGAAGTTCACACTAAAATGCTGATGAATTTTCATGAGGACTTATTAAAATAAAACACACACACAAACCCATGTGGAAATATAAAGTACTGAGGATAATCTAGTCCAGTCTTTCTCAGCCTTGGGTCCCCAGATGTTTTTGGCCTACAACTCCCATTATCCCTAGGTAGCAGGACCATTGGACAGGGATGATGGGAGTTGTAGTCCAACAACATCTGGGGACCCAAGGTTGAGAAAGGCTGATCTAATCCAACCCCCTGCAATGCAGGAATATGAAGCTGTCCCATAAGAGAATCAAACCTGCAGCCTTGGTACTAGCAGCACCATGCTCTAACCACCTGAGCTATCCAGTTGGTTATTTTATTTATTGCATTTCTACCTTTTTTTCTCCAAGGACCTCAAGGTGGTGTATGTGGTTCTCCCCCACAACAACCCTATGAGGTAGGTTAGAAGCAGTGCCTGACCCCCAAGGTCACCCAGTGAGCATACTGGCCAAGTGTGGATTTGAACCCTGGTCTCTCCCAGGTCCTGGTCTGACATTACACCACACTGGCCCTCAATTTGACCTCACAAGCCACCCAGCTGCCTTTAAAATGCCTCATTGAGCCTCTCTCTCTTTTCCCCATAAATGGCCTGACATTACATTCTTCCCAGGGTTTCAAGATGACATGTGCACACGTATACAAACACAAACACACACACGGCTTTCCCTTCCTCACCCCTATTTTCACAATGACAACCCAGTGATGCTAAAACGGGGCTAAGCATCTCCTACCCCCTCTGGGTGCAATTATTTTGTGGGAGCGATCCAATTGCACCAGCACAACAAATCCACATTGGAAATAAGAGCTGTTTGACAGCAGAACAGACAACCTCAGAAGGTGGTGGACTTTCCTTCGTTGGAGGTTTTGAAGCAGAGGTTGGGTGGCCACCTGCCAGAGATTCTTGAGCTGTGATTCTTGCATTGCAAGGGGTTGGACTAGATGACCCTTGGGATTTCTTCCCACTATGACTCTATGGAAAAGAATCAGGTTTTCTGTTTTTTGGCAAGCAATGGGGAAAGGCATTCAGTTGTGTGGGATGAACTGGTGATTAATGGCATGGTGTTTAAACTCCCTGCAAGGATGCTGGGGAAGGATGCAGAACAAAGGCTCCCCCTGCTCCCACAAACCTATCAAGACAAATAGATACAATCTCACCTCTTTGTCAGCCTGCTGCCAGCAAATCAGGATGGCAGATCAATTAACAGGTTGTCTGGAGGGGCCCTAAGAGAGACTGACTGGCCCAATGTCCCCCCTTTGTGGCTGAGCTGGGTAAATGCAGGCCCTCCAACAGGGGGCTTAAGCAAAAGGTGTCCAATGGAATGGCTTGAGATTGATCCTCATGCACAAAAGTTCAGGCTGCAGTTTTGCTGGCCAGGGCCAGCCTGCCCATAAGGGAGACCGAGGCAGCTGCCTCGGGCTGCAGAATCCCATGGGACAGTGCCCCTGTAGGCAACCTGCCTGCCCCTGCTGCCACCACTGGAGAAGAAAGGAGAAGAAAAAGCTTCTTGAGATCTCATGATCACTGTGTGACCCTGATAAGCAAGGCTTCAATGTGGGGGTGGAGGGCAGGGGGAAGCAGCAGGGGGTCACCTTCCCATTTTGCCTCAGGCGGCGAAGTGGGTTGGGCCACCCTTGTTGCTGGCTACCAGTCTCCTAAGCATGAAAGACTGTGCACTTCAAGTAAGTCCTGGGTCTTTTGATGGAGGCTGCTCCCCATAAATTGCCTAGATCAGGTTAAGTAATGCTCCCCTGCCCCCTTTTCCAGCTTCCAGTTTCCCTTCCTGATGTCCCAAATTTTGGTTCAGCCTGCCCTATTGCAATTACAGCATAGCTGCTGCATTGGTATAAATCTAATCGACTTTTTGGCCTTGTCAGATTAAAACCTACCTCTCAGCCCACTGCAGTCCTCTAGATCTCCTTAAATCTGTACTTGGCTGAGGATTTATGGCCAGGAATTGCATTTTGCAAAATGATTAAAGTTACCAAACAGCCATAAAAAGTTGCAGCGGCAAATATCATTTTTTTTTGAAAGCCTGCTTAATTTATAAGAGGTGGAAGGTTTATTGTCATTTAGAGTCCACAGTGATGCAGCAATTTCACATCCTGCTAGTGCTTGTACATAGGCGGCAGCTGGCTCATTGGTGAGTTTTGCATGTTTTAAAGTACCAAGTTTGGATCTGAGGTTGCCTGCAAAAGCGGGGAAATGTGGGACTCAGTCACAGCCCAGTGTTCTGCTCCTGGTGAGGCTCAGCCCAGTTCCTTTCCACAAGCAGGAAGGGTGGGTGAGTGGACAGATGGACTGGCTTTCTGGCAAGGGGATGCAGGCAGCTGAGTGAGCCCTCCTGTCCTGACTGAGCCCATTCCCCATGAGAGCTACCAAGGGTGTTTGGTTCCCCCCCCCCTCTTTAGCACATCTTTAGAGTTTGCACTTACCTGATGTGGTTTTCCTTCAAATTTTGATTTCCATAATTCTGATGCAGTCAGGTGAGAAGGAGGACCCACTGGCACCCTTTAAGCATCCCAGATCTTGTACCTCTTGGCTAGCTGGCTGTTTAACAGGGAAAGTGCTTATCCCAGCTGCATCCATGCACGAAATCCGCACTCGGCACTTGTCTGCCAATTATTCTTAATTGGCTGGGACAACAGAATGGTCCGACTTGCTTGGGACCCGGATCCTGCAATTTGCTTAGGGCAGATTTCACTATGTGTGCTGAATTTTGAAATTCCTCATTAGTATTTTAGGAGGGAGAGTAGTGAAGCATTGCAAATGCGCACAACACCTGAACTCAGAAATGTGCTCCCTGCTCTCCAGGAACATTTATTCCAGAGTAATCTGCTGCCACAACTACACCTGTTTGCTATCAGGAAGACTGTCGCCTTTAAGATGTGGGCACATTCATTTCAATGAGTCTACAATGAGTATGCCTAACAATGGCTATCACCTATTTGAATATAATTTATATATCTTTTTGCTTTTGTTTTTTTTTAATAGGCTGCTTTTTGAACAGAAGGCTTCACAAAGTGGTTTACAAAAATATGCACCAACAAATAAGCCATAATGCAGTTTTAAAACAAGATGAAAACAGACATTCCATGACATTTGCAACATACAAAATACTGCTAAACTCACCATATGTTGAGAGTGCTCAGGCCAAAACTCCAAAGACAACTCCGAAGTGAAGGGGAATGTTGAGAAATGTGGTGTTTGTGTGGACACTGGCAATTTTGAAGAACATGACCCACTATTTAAAGGTCTTCAATGAACTAGGAGATTTTTTTGTTTGTTTGTTAAATGGTGGGACTTCATTTCTTACACTTTAGGTACAAATTCTCAACCTGCACCAATGAAGGAAATTTTGTTATCTTGATGGACCCTTTTCCTGAACATATGATGCGAAAATAGGGATGTACTTTACAAACCACTGGTTTTAACCCCTGATTTAAAAATAAAATAAAGTATTTGGGGGTGGGGGTGTCCTTAGAATTCCAGAGCTGTGCCAAATGCAAGGCTGCTGGTGTTCTTATAATTAGCGGGTGTTTATGGGAGCCCCCATGGGACATGGTTTCCTGTGGAAAAACATCATCTAACTAAATTAAATTAAAACAAAATCACCTGTGGAAATCCCAGAGCCTGCATGAGGACTGTAGAAGTGGCCTGCAATTTGCTGGTGGTTGTAGAGGATCCCTTGCAGAATGCTGCTGACTCTCTGACATGGAAGAAGAAGAAGAGTTTGGATTTGATATCCCGCTTTATCACTACCCAAAGGAGTCTCAAAGTGTCTAACATTCTCCTTTCCCTTCCTCCCCCCCAACAAACACTCTGTGAGGTGAGTGGGGCTGAGAGACTTCAGAGAAGTGTGACTAGCCCAAGGTCACCCAGCAGCTGCATGTGGAGGAGCGGAGACGCGAACCCGGTTCACCAGATTACGAGTCTGCCGCTCTTAACCACTACACCACACTGGAGTGTTGCATGACCTTTGGGGTCCCTTCCAACTCTACAGTTCTATGATTCTGCGGGTGCAAAGCCCTGCAGCATCCGTTGTCTTCAAGGCGGGGAGGAGGGGCACAGGCCCTTGGGCTGCCCAGCCCCCCTCCCCCCTCCGTGCCTTCCAAAGGGGCTCCTTTTAAGGAAGGCTTCAATGTATGAAATATAAATAAGCATTAGCCGAATGAAATTAATGCTTCCAATATTGTTCTAGGTTTGCTCATACGCAGCAGCCGTTTATGAAATTGCAGGGGGATATTACAGTTATATATTTGCAACCTGTCAACTGGCCATTCCCTATCCCTTCTCATTGCTCTGTACAGGAGGGGAGCTCTTTTAGGATAACATCAACCTTGGTGAAATACATCATGTTTCACTAATATATCCTCAAATGCCTGGTAGAAAGGCCTTGCCCCTAACAACATATGAATATTTAAATGACAGTTAATTATTCATAGCACAGCTTTATTAATATTTGCTGGAGTGAGCCGGCGGGGCAGCACTGACGCCTCTCCCACCCACACCCCACCTGCAGGGGCTGGAGGCAAAGGTGGGTCCTGGGACTTGGGCGTTTCCACTCCTGGTGGGCTGGGGAGGGGGGAGGAGAATCTGTTTCAGGCTAGCAAAAGGACTCTTGCCTGCTGGATCCAATATCTGGAGGGGTCAGCCCTGGATCATCTGAATGCCCCCTCCCTTCCTCCTCTAAGAAAGGGTCCATATTAGCATTTCCATGCGCATGGGGAGGGGGATTCAACTTTTAATTATTTAATATTGTTTGATTTCCTTCGCAAACTGCCATCTTGTTTTACGAAAGGTGTCATACTTGAAATGAATAGTGGGTGTAAATGGCATTACAACTCTGGAATGTCATATGCTGCCTATATCCCCAGATTGCAGCGGGGGGAGGGGGGGTGGTCTACAGCCACTTTGTATTTTGATCTTTGCATTCCAAATTGAGGTGAAGATTTCTATACAATAAAGGCTCTCTCCTTAAGGCCCTGAGAACTGTCCCTGGAACTTGATTGACACTTTCATTCCACGTCTCCACCCCTGTGGGTCCTACACAGGACGCTCCCCTGGTGAGGATCAGATTTCATTGTGCATCTCACACACAGCTCTGTCAGCAGGTTGCAGACAACTTTCCACTGTCCTTTGAAACCTGGGTGGCTTTAAAGGAGGACTGGAAAGATTCGTGGAGGAGGATAAAGCTATCAATGGCTACTAGCCAGGATGGCTACACTCTGCCTCCGCTGTTAGAGGCAGTCATGATTCTGAAGACCAGTTGCTGGAAACCACAGGAAGAGCCTGTTGCTCTTCTACTATGGCCCTACTTGAGGGTTTCCCACAGGCATCTGGTTCGCCCCTGTGAGGACAAAGTGCTGGACTAGATGGGCCGTTGGCCTCACCCAGCAGCTGTGCTCTTCCTCTCATGTTCTTATGACCCACATGATACACCGAGGAGCAAGGAGGCCATGAGCCCATTAATTGCCCAAGCAATTCTTTGTGTCAACCTCCTCCTCCTCATTTCCCCTGGACTGGCATTTCTGTGGCTGAATCCCACTGGGAGGGAGGGCCGCCCGCCACGCTTCCCAGGGCGCATCCGAGGAGTTTAGCCTGCAGCACTTGGATAGTTGAAAATTCAAGATCCGTGTTGACTGCCTAGGAGGCCACCGCACAGGACTCAGCCATTTTGCAATTGCACCTCATTAGACATGTTTGGGGGTTTATGAGGGAGCTGCAAGTATAAATATTATATTTGCCTCCAGGTTATCTTTAAAAATGGATTTCTCTCCTCCTCCTCCTCCTCCTCCTCCTCCTCTACCCCCCCTCTGTTTTTGTTGTAGCTTGTCAGCCCCTCTATCCAGCAAGTTCCCATCTTCAGGGCACTGCAGCAGCACAGCGTTCAAGCACCAGGCACCCTCTCGTCAAGGGCTGATTAGCCGGGTGATGCCCTGCCAATTAGGCCAGGCTGCAGCCAGAGACAGCAAGCAGGGGAAAGTCACCCTCAACCAAGGAGGAGGAGGAGGAGCATCTCCAGCTTCTCCTTGCTGTGCAAAAGCACAGTGGACACCCAGGCTGGGAAAATCACCCGGGGCTTCTCTGTGCCCCAAGACAATGAGTTTCTGACCAGAGGGAAGCAGAGATGCCTTTTGTTGGTGTTGCTGAGTCAGGGGACTGAGCTTGTGCATCGCCCACCTACTGGCCATTTACCTAGATGAGGCTCTCGGTCTGCATTCTTCCAGGGATCTTTCCACGCCATTCCTCAAAACTCTACCCCCCATGCAAAAGGTTCATTTGCCCTCCCTAGCAGGAAAGGCTCAGAGGATATTGTGGAGCCTGTAACACCAGAAGGATTGGCAAAATGTTCTCCTGCTCCTCCACCCGGAAGGTGGAGACCTCTCACACGCAGCCAGCAAAGCCTTGGGCCCCCTTCCTTCCCTGACTCCTCATGGACAAAGAAGCCAAGACCCTCTCCTTTCAGTGTCCTGGAAAGATAAAAGGAAAGAATCCTAGAAACTATTGAAACTGGGGGTGGATTGGTTGGTCACTGTGAGATGAATGAAAAGGCGCCCCACACCTTGGGGAGTTGGCAGGAGATGTTTGGGGTCTTGCATTTGATCAAGCTGAGCAGTTTTTCAGATGATTCTTAGCATAAAATGCCAAGAGGAAGGCGCTCCATTTGTTTCTTAAAAAAAAAAAAATCAATGAGATGAAACATTCCCTCTGGACCTATAATATTTATTTCAATGTTCTGTCAATAAATATAACAAGGTTAGCTTTCTATCAGGTTAGCTGGAAAAATCACTGAAGAGAAGTTCCATTTGTTAGACTTGATTACAAAAAGCAATCAATAAGGAAGAAATTGCCCCCTACTGCTATATATATATATATATATATATATATATATATATATATATATATATATATATGTATATATATATATAAAGATGAAGGGTTCCATGGACGCATTCTGGGGTAGATATTGTTACATTCCACCCAACCTCCAACTGTGTGAGACTTCAGGGGTTCCACACACCTACCCTGGTTCGGTTTCCTTGGAATGAAAGTCAGTGGAGATTGTGCTGTCTTTAGGGTAGATGTTTTTATTCAGACATATATACAACCTGAACATAAGATAGTGGGGCTCACAGCATGGACACCCCAGCTGATCTTGCTTCCCCATCAGTCACAGCTTTGGATCCAGCACAGATCAAGCATGGCTCTGTGCCTCCAGCTTCCAGCCTGCTTCCAGCTCACACACCACACTGGCTATTCTTCTCCTACCTAGCAGTTAGATGATGGGGTTGAGGAAAGGCACACCCACTAGCCTAGAGGACACCATCACTTACAGTAGTAGTATGTCTTGCAACCTAGTTCATTCTTTTGGGAGGCTGACAAGGACACTTAAGTGGTGCTGGAGAGCAGGCGAGGAGGAGAGATTGCCACCACCACCGAGGCCCGGTCTCTGACACGTCAGCTCTAAGGTGCAGGCAGAGAGCAGGGCTGCCCTGGGTGGGAAGAAAGAGGAAGTGGAGCAGAGTGCAAGGAGTCTCAATTTATTTATTTTTAAGTGCTTTGTGAATCCGGGTCTAATCTTTTTTTTTTTTATAAGATTTTATTATTTTCCAATAAAACATCAAAAAACAAAATTAAACAACAACACAAGGCATAAAAACAACAATAAAAACAATAACAATAACAATACCAATAAACATAAAAAGAAAAAAGAACATATACATACCTTAACCATTACCTATCTTTATACTTTCCTTGTTACTAACTTCTCAATTTGGGGACTTCCCCCATTCCCTCCACTGTCTTCAAAGTCAAAAACATCTTAAAGGTAGCTTTATATCTTGTTCATTTAACAATTGCTCGAATTTTTGATATGCTTATCTTTACACAATCATAATCTTAATCAACTATAAATCTTATCTTAATGTCAAAACTTAACTCCTATTTAACAAATAAATCATTCATTCAAAAATTTTCTTTTGCCAGTTTTATCTAATATAACCCTATTAAAGCCTCTAATTTATCTCTGCTCAAATATTCAATTTTACTGATTTAACTAAATAGTCTTTAAATTTTTTCCACTCTCGTGACACCGTCTCCTCCCTCTGGTCCCGGATTCCGCCGGTCAGTTCTGCGAGTTCCATGTATTCCATCATCTTCATCTGCCATTCTTCCACCGTTGGTATCTCTTCACCTTTCCATGTTCTTGCCAATAATATTCTAGCTGCTGTTGTGGCATACATAAAAAACACTCTGTCCTGACTGGGTATCTCTTCGTTGGTCATGCTCAGAAGAAATGCCTCTGGTTTCTTACAAAAGGTAACTTTCATTACCTTCTTAAGCTCATTATAAATCTTATCCCAGAAAGCATTTACCGCTGGACACAGCCACCACATATGATAAAAGGTACCTTTCGCATGTTTACATTTCCAACATACATCTGACATTTTGGTATTCATCTTAGCTATCTTAACTGGTGTCAAGTACCATCTGTAAACCATTTTCATTATGTTTTCTCTTAAACTATGACAAGCAGTAAATTTGATACCTTTTTGCCACAATCTCTCCCAGTCATCCATCATAATATTATGTCCTATATCTTTCGCCCAATCTATCATTGATGATTTAACCAGTTCATCTTTCGTATGCCACTCTAGCAAAAGGTTATACATTTTGGAAAGGTTCTTAAAGTTCGATTCTATCAGTTCTGTTTCCAGTTTTGATTTTTCTACTTGAAAACCAACTTTTTTGTCCATCTTAAATGTTTCAAATACCTGATGATAATGCAGCCAGTCGGGGACCTGGCTTTTCACCTGATCATAGCTTTTTAGCTTAAAAGAGTCCCCTTCCTGCTGCAATATGTCCATATATCTTAACCAGTTTGCAGACATGTTCGGTCTCTTATAGGCCTTGGCCTCCACTGGAGAGATCCATCTAGGGGTCTTTCTCTCTAACAAGTCTTTATATCTAGTCCAGACCTGATACAAGGATTTTCTAACTATATGAGTCTTAAAAGTTCTGTGGATCTTAACCTTGTCGTACCAAAGGTATGCGTGCCACCCAAACATATTATCATGACCTTCCAAGTCCAGCACATCGACGTTCTCTAGCTTAAACCAATCCTTTAGCCAGCAAAAGGCCGCTGCTTCAAAGTAAAGTCTTAAGTCCGGCAGGGCAAAGCCTCCTCTGTCTTTAGAGTCTGTTAAAATCTTAAATTTTATTCTTGGCTTTTTGCCCTGCCATATAAATTTCGATAGGTCCTTTTGCCATTTCTTAAAACAGTCTAGTTTATCCAAAATTGGTATGGCTTGGAATAAAAACAGCATCCTTGGTAGGACATTCATTTTAACCACTGCTATTCTTCCCATTAACGATAGTTTAAGTCTTGTCCAGATCTCCATATCTTTTTTTATCTCCATCCACAATTTTTCATAGTTATCCTTATACAGGTTCAAGTTCTTATTTGTGAGATTGATACCTAGATATTTTACAGATTTAACAAAGTTGAGGCCTGTGGCTTCTTGAATTCTTTGGATCTGTTCTGCACTCAGATTTTTACCTAAAACTTTGGTTTTCTGCTTATTTAATTTGAAGCCAGCTACAAGTCCAAATTGTTCAATTAATTCCAAGGCTCTGGGGACACTGCTTTCTGGTTCTTGCAGGGATAGCATCAAATCGTCCGCGAAGGCGCGTAATTTGTATTCCTTCTCTCCCACTTTAATTCCTTTTGTCTGTTTATCTTTCCGAATCATATTTAGAAGGACTTCCAGGACCGTAATAAAAAGTAAGGGGGAGATAGGGCACCCTTGTCTTGTTCCTTTCTCTACCTCGATCTCCTCCGATATCACACTGTTCACAATGACTTTTGCTCTTTGTTCTGTATAAATGGCCTTAATGCCATTTAAGAATTTTTCTCCAACTCCCATTTTTTCCAAATTCTTTTTCATAAATGTCCAAGATACTTTGTCAAAAGCTTTCTCTGCATCAACAAATAATAGTGCTGCATCTGTATTTATGTCTCTCTCCAGTTTTTCTAAAATGTCCACAATAATTCTCGTATTGTTACTTATTTGTCTTCCTGGCAAGAAACCTGCTTGGTCTCTATGAATATGATCTTTCAGCACTCTTTTCAACCTTGTAGCCAAAACATTTGCAAAAATTTTATAGTCCACATTCAAAAGGGATATTGGACGGTAGTTTTTCATTAGAGTCTTATCAGTATCTGGTTTTAAAATCAGTGTGATAAAGGCTTCTTTCCACGTTTCTGGTGCCCTATCTCCTTCTAGTATTCCATTGCAAATTTCTCTTAACGGCTGTGATAGCCAGTCTTTCAATATCTTATAATATTTTGCTGTTAATCCATCCGGTCCTGGAGCCTTCCCCAATTGCATGTTGTTTATTGCATCTTCTATTTCTTGTGTCGTTATTGGGTGGTTGAGGGTTATTAATTTTTCCTCTGGGACCTTTTGCAATCCATTCTTTTCCAGAAATCGGTCTATCTCTACTTCATCTATCTTCTCCTCCTTGTACAGTTGCTTATAGAATCTCTGAAAACACCATCTGATTTCCTCCGGTTTCTCTACATTTTTTCCATTTACTACCAATTTACTGATGACATTTGCCTTTTGTCTTTTCTTTAATTGCCAAGCTAGTAGTTTCCCGCATTTATTTGCAGATTCAAATGTTCTTTGTTTCATCATTTTCACTTTCCGTTCGATATCTTGATTCATAATATTCGCATATTGAGATTGCAAGTATTTAATTTCTTTTTGGATTTTAACACATCTGGGATGTCCTCTTAATTCTTTTTCCTTTCCTTTGATTAATTTCAACAATCTCTCCATTTCTGCACTTTGTTGTTTCTTCTTTTTTGCCTTTTCGCTAATGAGGAATCCTCTCATTACCGCTTTACTTGCATCCCAAGCAATCCTTTTCTCCACTTCTGAGTTCCAATTAATTTGAAAATATTCTTTCATCTTTTTCGCCGCTCTTTCTACTAGCTTGGTATCTCTCATCAATGCATCATCCATTCTCCACCTGAAAGAATCCTTGGAAATCATTTTTAGGTTTGCCTGCACCGGGTTATGGTCTGAAAGCGTTTTGGGACCGATTTCTGCTTTTTGTAGTTTTGGAGCCAATTCATTCGAGATCCAGATATAATCTATCCTCGACCATGACTTCTGCGATTCACTGAAGTACGTTGCCTCTGTTTCTGTGGGGTTTTTTAATCTCCAAGAGTCCACCAAATTCAGATTGTCCACCATTTCAAAAAAAGTCTTTGGGAGTTTCCCATCATTTGTTAGTTTTGATCTTTGAGATCTATCCATTAATGTGGAAACTGCCCCATTAAAATCTCCGAGGCAAACTACCTTATAGTCCAAATAGTCCAGCAGCAAATCATGTATTTTTTTGTAAAAAATCGACTTTCCATCATTTGGTGCATAAAGTCCCAGAATCAAAAATTTTTCGCCTTGTACGTTAATTTCAATTGCGATGTATCTCCCTTCTTCATCTTTAAATAGCTGTCTTGGGCTATATTTCTCCTTTGCATAAATCACTACTCCTCTCTTCTTGACCTTGTCCGATGATATGAACTCTTGGCCTAATTTTTTGTTCTGTAGTAGTCTTCTGTGACGCCGGACTATGTGGGTTTCCTGTAAACATATTATGTCCAAATTCTTCTTTTCTATGCTGTAAAATACTCTGCGTCTCTTTGGTCTCTGGTTCAATCCCCGAACATTCCAAGTCATTAACTTGAGCGCCATTTCTTTGTTTATTCCTCTCCTCCAGTTGCCTCTCCTTTCTTATCTTGTTCTGAATCTTGGCTTGGTCCTGGTAATCCCGACGGTGGTGGGAATACCTCTGGAAACTTGTAGAGCTGTGCTGGGTCTAATGGAGTTCCTTTAAAGAATTCCAGATGCTTGTCCAAGAACTTTTGCTTTTCCGCCAGGGACCTTATTTTTATCTTTTTCCCTTCAAACGTAAATGCCAGGCCTTCTGGAAATTCCCAACTGAAGGAGATTTTTCTTCTTCTTAGCTCCGTCACCAGGTCGTTATAAGGAGCTCTTTTTTCCAAAAAAAATCTGGGGATATCCTTATAAAAATTACTTTGTTCTGCTGTACCACCAGGTTGTTTCTGTAGTGTAAATCCAGAAAATAATCTCTGTCGTGTCTATCATGCAGCACAATCAAACAGTCACTGACTGTTTTAGTGCTTTTCTTTCCTCTGGAGCCTCTTGGTCCAAATCTGAAGGCCTTCACTATGCGTGCTGAGACGTTCACCTCTTCTAACTCCCAAAAAGTTGAGAATAGTTCCACAATATAGGCTTTTAGGTCTTCCCCCTCCAATTCTGGAAGACCCCTTATTCTTATGTTTCCTTCCCTCTGATGTAGTTGCAGAAAAGCAAGAGACTCTTCCACAGTTCTCTGCCGTGTACCAATATTTTCTAGCTGCTCCAAATCTAAATTGTCCAATTTTTCCTCCACCTTTTTTATTTTTTCTCTGACCACTTTAATTTCCTCAGAGTCCTTTTTTAACGTAGTCACCTCCTGCCCAATTTTATTAATTTCTTCTCTGTTCTTTCTTACATTTTCCTCAATTTGACCAATTGATTTTTCTAAAATCTGGGTAGAGGTTTTAATATCAGCTTTAATATCCACTTGGAGTTTTTCAATTGCAGAGTTAACTGTGGTATTCACTGATGCACCAATAGTGTTCACCGATTCTTGTGTTTGCTTCAACCCATCGGTGACACTTTTCAAACCTGCTGCAATTTCTGCCACACTTGCAACCAATTTCTCCATTTGTTCCTGCAGGGTTAGGGAAACAGAGCCTTTCCTTTTTTCAGAGCCAGTTCCTTTCGATCTAGTTTCCATTCCCTGTGGGCTCTGCAGCTGTAATCTCAAGGTCACTCCAGTTGCTGTAGTGACAATCTCAGACATTCACAGCAGAAGACCAACAGTCCCAAAAGTAAACACCAGGTGGCCTGCAGCTAACTTCTGAGAACAAAGAGGCTGCTGAGCCAGGAATCCACAACAGTCCAGTAATCCAACTTTTAGGCAAGAGTACAGATTTTTCAAAAGTTATAAATTCCTTAAAGCCAAGAAGAGTCTATTTTAAATAGCCCAAGTCAGTATCTGTTTCTCACTTGCAATGTAACCGCCAAGTCTATAAAATAGCTTGTATCTGGCTGCAAAAGAGTCAAAGTATCTCCACTGGTAAACAGTCACTGTAACACTGGAACACCAACAAAGAAAAAATGGCAACAATATATCTCAGCCCGCTACTGACCCGGAATCCTAATCCAGAGGGTGAGGGGCTTCTTCTTTTGCCATATCAACTGTTTTTAAATCTTTAAACAAGCTTTAAACAACTTTTAAATCACTTTTAAAAAGTTTGGCAGAGTTCGCAAAACTTTCCCGTTAGCCGCGGCTTTGATCTTTTAGCGCTACCAAGCTCGCGCAAACAGTTCAAAGGGAACAGGCTTCCTTTTAAAGTTTCCTCTGCAAGCAGTGCTCTTTAAACTTGTAGAATAATCCAGTATTTTAACTTACAGAGTTTCTTTGGAAGTTTCTATGTAGGAAGTGCCGGGTGCTCAAGTCTGGCGGGATCGCTGCTTTGATCCTCCGCAGGCAGTCGCTTCTTCAGTCCCGTGCTGGGGCTCCGCTCACCCGATTCTCCCCCTTACGAGGGCAAATCAGGAGCGGAGACAGCACGTCTGGGACCCACGATGGCTCCGTCCTCCGCTAGGCGATAGGGAGCTCCGTGCCTGCGCCACGGGTCCCTTAAAGCCACGGGAAGAGCGTCCCGTGGACCGACGGAATCCGGGTCTAATCTTGCCTCTTTCTAAAAAAAAAATACTTATTGGTGTGTGTTTTTCCTTTTGTTAATCTACCAAATAATAAAATAAAATAAGATCAGGATCAGGATTAAGGGGTTTTCTCAGGACAGTGGAGGGTGTGTGTGCTGGGTCCCATTGGTGAAGTGGTGGTGAAACTCTCCCTTCTTCAGATAGGAAATGCTCTCCTGTGGGGGACAAAAATGAGATGTCGAGGAGGGTCAGTTGTGATGGAGTGAGAAACACCCCAATTTTCATCTGAGGAAGGCTGAAGGATACGTACATGTTGGGTGTCCTAAATCCCCTCCCTACCTTTCAGTTTTACCTGCAGGAGTGGGGAAGGATGGCCCACTCACTGCAAGTCCCCAGGTGCTGAACAGGGAAGAGCTTGTGAGATGGAGGGTTGCTGTGCAGACAATTAACACCCCAATTAAGCAATTAGAGGCCTTTGTAATTATTCACTGTATTGCACAACTGTCTCCTGGTTCATAAGGAAAATGAAAGCACAAGTTTGGGAGGAAATCCCAGGTGGGCATTTATGGAGCCATCTGAGACTTGGCATTGCCCAAATAACCAGGCCCAACACATGCCTTCTGGCAGGTGAGCTCTCCTCAAACCAATGTGGGTTTTGTTGGGGGAGGGGGGTCGTTGCCCCAGAGAGGCACCTCACTCATTAATTTATTTATTTGTACACACATTCCCCCCATGCAAATGGTTCCTGCAAAGCAGGTTCCAATAAGGGGAGGGGAGACTTGTGTGTTTCCCATGGGGTGGGGTGGGATGTGGCTGCTTTCACACATATCCTTTCCTCAGGGACTCTGCAAGGGAACAGGTAGCTAGGAAGAACTGTGATGGGTTTCCCACCTTTGGGGTCCAGGTCAAGTGAGAAGGGGGTTGCTAGTTACAAATGTCATTAGCTTGAGGATTACATTGGAGTCTTAACTGGCCTTTGGGGAAGCTTTGTTGTTGTTGTTCAGTCGTTCAGTCGTGTCCGACTCTTCGTGACCCCATGGACCAGAGTACGCCAGGCACGCCTATCCTTCACTGCCTCTCGCAGTTTGGCCAAACTCATGTTAGTAGCTTCAAGAACACTGTCCAACCATCTCATCCTCTGTCGTCCCCTTCTCCTTGTGCCCTCCATCTTTCCCAACATCAGGGTCTTTTCTAGGGAGTCTTCTCTTCTCATGAGGTGGCCAAAGTACTGGAGCCTCAACTTCAGGATCTGTCCTTCTAGTGAGTACTCAGGGCTGATTTCTTTGAGAATGGATAGGTTTGATCTTCTTGCAGTCCACGGGACTCTCAAGAGTCTCCTCCAGCACCATAATTCAAAAGCATCAATTCTACGGCGATCAGCCTTCTTGATGGTCCAGCTCTCACTTCCGTACATTACTACTGGGAAAACCATAGCTTTAACTATACGGACCTTTGTCGGCAAGGTGATGTCTTTGCTTTTTAAGATGCTGTCTAGGTTTGTCATTGCTTTTCTCCCAAGAAGCAGGCGTCTTCTGATTTCGTGACTGCTGTCACCATCTGCAGTGATCATGGAACCCAAGAAAGTGAAATCTCTCACTGCCTCCATTTCTTCCCCTTCTATTTGCCAGGAGGTGATGGGACCAGTGGCCATGATCTTAGTTTTTTTGATGTTGAGCTTCAGACCATATTTTGCGCTCTCCTCTTTCACCCTCATTAAAAGGCTCTTTAATTCTTCCTCACTTTCTGCCATCAAGGTTGTATCATCAGCATATCTGAGGTTGTTGATATTTTTTCCGGCAATCTTAATTCCGGTTGGGGATTCATCCAGTCCAGCCTTTCGCATGATGTATTCTGCATATAAGTTAAATAAGCAGGGAGACAATATACAGCCTTGTCGTACTCCTTTCCCAATTTTGAACCAATCAGTTGTTCCATATCCAGTTCTAACTGTAGCTTCTTGTCCCACATAGAGATTTCTCAGGAGGCAAATGAGGTGATCCGGCACTCCCATTTCTTTAAGAACTTGCCATAGTTTGCTGTGGTCGACACAGTCAAATGCTTTTGCATAATCAATGAAGCAGAAGTAGATGTTTTTCTGGAACTCTCTGGCTTTCTCCATAATCCAGCGCATGTTTGCAATTTGGTCTCTGGTTCCTCTGCCCCTTCGAAATCCAGCTTGCACTTCTGGGAGTTCTCGGTCCACATACTGCTTAAGCCTGCCTTGTAGAATTTTAAGCATAACCTTGCTAGCGTGTGAAATGAGTGCAATTGTGCGGTAGTTGGAGCATTCTTTGGCACTGCCCTTCTTTGGGATTGGGATGTAGACTGATCTTCTCCAATCCTCTGGCCACTGCTGAGTTTTCCAAACTTGCTGGCATATTGAGTGCAGCACCTTAACAGCATCCTCTTTTAAAATTTTAAATAGTTCAGCTGGAATATCATCACTTCCACTGGCCTTGTTGTTAGCAAGGCTTTCTAAGGCCCATTTGACTTCACTCTCCAGGATGTCTGGCTCAAGGTCAGCAACCACATTTCCTGGGGTGTATGAGACCTCCATATCTTTCTGGTATAATTCCTCTGTGTATTCTTGCCACCTCTTCTTGATGTCTTCTGCTTCTGTTAGGTCCTTTCCACTTTTGTCCTTAATTGTGTTAATCTTTGTACGAAATGTTCCTTTCATATCTCCAATTTTCTTGAATAAATCTCTGGTTTTTCCCATTCTGTTATTTTCCTCTATTTCTTTGCATTGCTCGTTTAGAAAGGCCCTCTTGTCTCTCCTTGCTATTCTTTGGAAATCTGCATTCAATTTCCTGTATCTTTCACGATCTCCTTCGCATTTTGCTTGTCTTCTCTCCCCCGCTATTTGTAAGGCCTCATTGGTCAGCCACTTTGCTTTCTTGCATTTCTTTTTCATTGGGATGGTTTTCGTTGCTGTCTCCTGTATAATGTTACGAGCCTCCATCCACAGTTCTTCAGGTACTCTATCCATCAAATCTAAATCCTTGAACCTGTTCTTCACTTCAACTGTGTATTCATAAGGAATTTGATTTAGATTGAATCTTACTGGCCCAGTGGTTTTTCCTACTTTCTTCAGTTTAAGCTGGAATTTTGCTATAAGAAGCTGATGATCTGAGCCACAGTCAGCTCCAGGTCTTGTTTTTGCTGAGTGTATAGAGCTTCTCCATCTTTGGCTGCAGAGAATATAATCAATCTGATTTCGATGTTGCCCATCTGGTGATGTCCATGTGTAGAGTCGTCTCTTGTGTTGTTGGAAAAGAGTGTTTGTGATGACCAGCTTGTTCTCTTGACAGAACTCTATTAGCCTTTGCCCTGCTTCATTTTGATCTCCAAGGCCAAACTTGCCAGTTGTTCCTTTTATCTCTTGACTTCCTACTTTAGCATTCCAATCCCCTATAATGAGAAGAACATCCTTCTTTGGTGTCATTTCTATAAGGTGTTGTAAGTCTTCATAGAATTGATCAATTTCGGTTTCTTCAGCACTGGTAGTTGGTGCATAAACTTGGATTACTGTGATGTTAAAAGGACTGCCTTGGATTCGTATCGAGATCATTCTATCATTTTGAAGTTGCATCCCAGTACAGCTTTCGCCACTCTTTTGTTGACTATGAGGGCCACTCCATTTCTTTACGGGATTCCTGCCCACAGTAGTAGATATGATAGTCATCCGAACTGAATTCGCCCATTCCTGTCCATTTTAGTTCACTGATGCCTAGGATGTCAATGTTTATTCTTGCCATCTCACTTTTTACCACATCCAGCTTACCAAGGTTCATGGTTCTTACATTCCAGGTTCCTATGCAATACTTTTCTTTACAGCATTGGACTTTCCTTTCGCTTCCAGGCATATCCGCAACTGAGCGTCCTTTCGGCTTTGGCCCAGCCGCTTCATCAGCTCTGGATCTACTTGTACTTGTCCTCCGCTCTTCCCCAGTAGCAAGTTGGACGCCTTCCGACCTGAGGGGCTCATCTTCCAGCGTCATATCTTTATATGCCTGTTGTCTTTGTCCATGGAGTTTTCTTGGCAGGGATACTGGAGCGGCTTGCCAGTTCCTTCTCCAGGTGGATCACGTTTGGTCCAAACTCTCCGCTATGACCTGTCCATCTTGACCTGTCCATAGCTTGCCTGAGTAATTCAAGCCCCTTCGCCACGACAAGGCAGTGATCCATGAAGGGGTTGGGGAAGCTTTATTCACACTTAATTTCATTTCTTATGTTTTAAATGTATTGTTAATTGTTGAACGTTAGTGCTATAGCCATATGATGATTTCAATTATGCATTGTAATTATTGTGCGGCTGAGTTTAGACTTCTGTGGAAATGCATCCTGAAACTAAGCTGGCTGAGAAATCCAATATTACTGGACTAGTATAAATACACCATCTCAACTCCAGGGAGCACTAGATGGTGGTGATTTGGGACCATTTCAACCTGACCTCAGGCCTGGGTTTGGGATAGGAACAGCCTTGTCTGTCTGGCGGTCACTTAGGCCAAAGAATGGAAAGGGAGGGGAGATGGGGCTTCCTTACTAGTTCTCTTAGAGGCTTTGGATACCATCAGTCATGGTATCCTTCAGGGCCAACTGGCTTAACTGGGCTTTGGGTGGGAGGCAATGCAGTACTATGCCTGCCTTAGTATTGCATTGCCTCCAGCCTCCCTTAGATGTTGATCTCCCAGAAGGGGCTGCTGGTGGAGAAGGGTCTGAGTGTGGCCTTCTGTCCTAGCCTGTGGCCTTTGGCCCACAAGGTGTTTCAAGGTTCCTTCTTATCCACTCTGCTATTCAAAAACTGCATGAGGCGTCTAGGAAACATTCTTCAGAGGACTCAGGACTATGTTGAGCAGTCATCCATATGCAGATTGCACACACAGTTCTTTCTCAACCTGCTCATCCCAGGGCTGTGGAACTCTTGAAAAAGTGACTAGAAGTGATTTGGGGAAGGAATAAGGGTGAACAAGCAGAGCTCAATCCAGATAAGAACATAAGAAGAGCTTGCTGGATCTAGCCAATGGCCCACCTTATGAAGGTGTGTTCTGTTGGCTGAAGAACTGGTGGGTTCAATGCCAAAGTTTTGCAAGGAGTTTGCTGCAATGGGTCATGCCAGACAATCAAAGAATCATGGAATTGTAGAGTCAGAAGGGACTGAAGGGACTGTCATTTAGTCCAACCCCCTGCAATGAAGGAATCACAAAAAAACAAAAACCCTGACAGATGGCCATCCAACCTCTGCTTTAAAACCTCCATAAACCAGAGTCCACCACCTTCCAATATGTTCTGTTCCACTGTTGAATGGCTCTTACCATCTGAAGTTGTCAGAATTTCCTTTCTTGTCATTTGAATCCATTGGTTGGGATCCTCTCCTCTGGAGCAGCAGAGAGCAAGCTTGCTCCATCTTCCATGTGACAACCCTTCAGATCTTTAAAGGTGGCTGTCATACCCTTCTCAGTCTTCTCTTCTCCAGGCTAAACAGACCCAACTTTCTCAACCACTTCGCTTCATAAGCTTGGTTTCCTGACCCTTGCTCATTGTGGTTGCCCTCCTCTTCATACCTTCCAGCTCTGGGTCAAACATCTTGGGTGATTTGTATCCCTATCTGGAGTACTGCTTTCTATGTACAACTGAGATGTCTGATTCTTTCTCCCCCCCCCACCACCACCACTCCACTTTCCAAAGCACTAGTTCTGGCTTTGCCGTGACCTGAACTCTAAGCAAACGCACCCCTCATTCACGGGGATGCACCAGCCATGGCCCAAATCACAGCGAGCCGAACGCTTCTCAGAGTGACATTCCTGCCGCCACTTTCAAAAGCCAGCCGTTGGGCCAGCAGCCACACAAGTGAGTCTTATTTATAGCCCTCCCCTGTCTGGCTCATTTCCTCCAACTTCCCCACCAAACGATCTGAATAGAAATGACACTATTGACTATCTGGGCAACAATAAAGCCCTTATAGAAATAAGATTTTTATAGTTTCAAGACTGCGGGCCTGAAGAGCATAAGAATTACAATGTGTAGGGAGGAGAGGGAACTCCAGCTGAGCCCATTTGAAGCGACCCCCTTTCGCTGGGGCTTCTGCTCAGATGATGGCTTCTTTGGCTTGCTTGTTTTTTTACAGCTTCGTTTAGCCTCTTGCAGAAGCTAAGTAAAGTGACTACCTTGCATAGCTTAATACTGAGGTACGGCAACCAAGGGGTGATGGGGCCTCAATTTGCTGCTGGTTAGCAAAAGAGAAGTGAAATGCAATCCCATCTCCCCCTCCAAAAATAGAACAGACCATTTAAAATATCTTTGCATCTTCAGCTTGCCAACTGTTTTCGCTATCTAACGTAGGAGGGGTCTTAATTAGCTTGGGTAAGAGGGCTCTTTAACTGTTTGCAGGGTGCAATTTCACCACGTGGGGTGTGAGAGAGCAGCACGGGGGGGGGGGCGGCTCCCATCCTAGATGCAGGAATCCATATGAATCTTTCTAAACCGTCTCAGTACTTCTAGCACAATCTGGTGCATGTCTGCTCATATTTAAGTCCCTTTGTGTTCAGTTGGGCTTTCTGCTGGATCAGGGCAATGACCCATCTAGTCCGGCATCCTGTTCTCACAGTGCCCAACCAGATGCCTGTGGGAAACCCACAAGCAGGATTTGAGAACCAGAGCAACTATCCCCTTCTGTGGTTTCCAGCAACTGGCATTCAGAAGCACCAGTGCCTCTGACCGTGGAAGCAGAGCGCAGCCATCATGGCTAGCAGCCATTGACAGCTCTTTCCTCCTCCATGAATTTGTTGAATCCTCTTCTAAGGCCATCTAGGTTGGTGGCCATGACTGCCTCCCTATGGACAGGGTTCCATAGTTAATTGTTACTGGCCACTCCAATTTCCGCTGAGCAGTGCATGAGATTACAAGGTTCTTGGCACTCAACCAGGGTTTGTGTTCCTTTGGGGAGGAATGAGTGCAGTGGAGTCTGCTGTGTCTTTGAAATATGATTTATTTACACATACTAGACCTGGAGCTTTCAATGGAGAGAGATTTCCAGCATTCACATCTCTGGAGGAGCCCATCTTTCACAGCAGCCCAGCACTGGATTTCCAGATATCTCCATACCTCTCTCCCAGCCTGCCTGCTCGCCAAGAAGATTCTGGCCTTCACAGCCACTTATCCCGTCTTCCCCCTTCTTATCCAACCACTAAATTTCAAAAGAACACTTTTTTCCTGTGTGACATCACACTTCCAGTAACCTGCCCCTCCAACACTGCTACAGTGGTACCTCAGTTGTCGAATGTAATCCATTCCGGAAGACCGTTTGACGTCCGAAACGTTCAAAACCGAGGCCCAAAGGGCGGTCGCAAAGTTAATGGAGGAAAAAGAAAAAACATGCAGCGACCTTCCGGCGGCGACGCAATGGCGGAGCGGTCGTGAGTTGCCTCGGCTGCGAGGCGACCCAGCCCGTCCCGGGGGTTGGAGCCCCGCTACCGCTAAGCGGGGCTCCGATAGGGTGCGGGCAAGAGCGTCCCGCACCCTGGGCTCCCCGCTATGCCCACTATGGCTCCGAACCCTTCCCTCGCTCCCCCTGTAAAGGGGGAGTGGGGTGAAGGGGAAAACGGAGCCGGGCTCCAGGGGACAAGCCCCAACCGGGACGCGAAGCGGCGGTTGCCCCCGCGATCTGCGTTAAACGTTCTACCTGTCAAAGTTGGAGTTTAAGAATCCCGGTGTCGTGAGTATTGGATTGGATCTGTTTTTGTGGCCGTGTCAAAGACCCGGGGGACATTTGGAAAGGGAGCCTGTCTCTTTCCCTTCGGGAGATAGAAAATACCTGCTTAAGAGACTGCTGTTGCAGCGATGGAAACAAAGTATTTAAATTCGACAAGTGAGACTTATGGTTCTTCTCCCCCTCTGGGGATTAAACTGGTGGACAGTATCTCTTTTTAAAATCTTTTGGTTCTTGCGCCCTGGATTCGGGGAAAATGGCCGTGAAAGACTTTGACTGAATGGAAAGTTACTGGCAAGAATGGAGAAGTCTGAGAACCGAAACTGCAATTTGACACCTATGCCCGCTTCTGCCATGCTTGGCTTTGTTTTTGACTTGGTTACGAACTGTGAAATGACCCATGAGAAAGGACTATTTATTGAAACTGGAACTGCTCAACCGAAAATTGGAGATATTGAACTGTCATATGTCAAAAAAGTTATATCCCACAGAGGAGACTGTACAGGAAATAGCTTGCATTGGAGGAGAGCCTTGGCACAGAACTGAAGGGGCTGATTGAACAACAGGATGAAAAGGTATGGCTACTCCGGAGTAATGGATCGTTCCTTGGGGGTGGCAGACCCAGGACGGAGAAAATTGTTATAACTAACTCCCGAGGTGAGAGCTTGGGAGCGAAGGTGAGAACTTTATGTCTATATCTACAAATAAAAGAAGAATGTGATGATGAACCGGAGAGGCTGCGGGAAAAGATGTGCACCCAGATGTTCTATGCAAGGACTACTCTGGATCTAGTCTGGATCTGTGGTTATGTAAAGAAAAAGGATACTTCGAGGAGCAGCTCTGGAGCAAAACGACCAAAGAAAATGGACAGAAGGGGGATAGGGTGAATGATATCAAGGTATAAAGGGAAAGAATGTATTATGGTAACCTGAAACCGGTGTGTCAAGACTTTAAGTTTTAGAGAAAGAAAAGAGGTACTCTAAACTTCTGTTATTAACAGCAGTTATAGGGAATGAAGATATTTGTTATGATTTATTTTGAAAATATGGGGATAAGAACCAGAATCTTGTGTGAATTAATATTAAGTTATAACATGACCTGATCTATGTTAAGTTAAGAATGGGAAAATACTGTTATTATGATACAAGATTTGTCAAAAAGAAGCATTTGATTTAATTTTTAGGGTATTTGGATTTTTAAGATCAAGATGGTATAAGATGTTATTAAAGTAACATTTTGGATTGGAACCGAAGGTGAAAAGGCAGGGGAAGTCTGTACCAAGATTCGACCAAGAATTTTTTTTTTTTTACAGCATAAGAAGAAGAATTATTGGTATTTGTGTATTTGTTTATTTTTAGTTGGGGGTGGGTTAATGTGGGTGTTATATTTGTATGTTGTTTGTTGTAAACCAATAAATTCTTATTAAAAAAAAAAAAAGAAAAACATGCAGGCGGAAGCCGTTGACTTCGAGGCATGTTTGAAAACAGAAGCAATAATTTTCCGGGTTTTCCGGTGTCTCGGGTTCCAAAACATTTGGCTTCTGAGACACTTGAAAACCAAGATGCCCACTGTATTTACTCAGAATTCAGGCAGAGGGTCAATGACTGGCCATTGTCCAGTAATTATACCTTGATGGCCCTTCTCCCCAGGGGATTTCTGGTTTAATCTGCATTTTAAATCTAACCTCTGGCAACTTCCCTTCAATACTCAAATTTTATCTAAATTCTACCATCCACAGTGATACCTCGGTTTACAAACTTAATCCGTTCCAGAAGTCCGTTCTTAAACCAAAACCGTTCTTAAACCGAGGCGTGCTTTCTCTAATGAGGCCTCCCGCCACCAGTGCCCTTCCACCATTCGGCTTCCATTCTTAGACCGAGGTAAAGTTCACAAAACAGGACACTACTTCCATTTGCAGAGTTCTTAGACAGAATAGTTCGTAAACAGGGCTGTTCTTAACCAAGGTACCACTGTATTAATTTCTAGCATTCCCAAACTCTAGCAGTTATTATGGTGTGCCCTTGTACCCCCCAAACTCTGTTACCCCAGATTTGTAAGAATACAAAGTGTAAATATGGATTTTGCTGTACTTTGCCATACACACCACACACACACACACCACACACACCCCTATCAGACAGAGCTGGCCAAGTTTCAGTGAAGCATCATGAGAAATTGTGTTTCCTTCAGAAGCATGCGGGGGAATCTTACACAACTTTTCCCTAAGAGGATGTGGCACATCACATCAAAGTGTGGAGGATGCAACGTCATTGTCTGTGCACACATTAAGGCCTAAGCACTCCCCCCCCAAAAAAAACCACTTATGCCCACCACCTACCCATTTGAAGAAGGCAGATGTTCTTCAAATGTGGGGATGGAATCACAGAGAGAAAAGGCTCCAAGAAAGACAAGCCCCTGGAAACTGTCACATTCTTAAGAATTCCAGCAGAGAGTTGCCCAGCTCCGGACCTCATTTTAGATGCTTAAACATTAATGCCTCTCCGCCGGGGCTCTGCAAAATCCCTGCTATGTTAGCAAGATGAGAACCTGAGCAACGCTTTGCAAAGACTTTGAAACGGGACGTGTTTGTGATACCGCCTGCAGTTGATAACAAACTTGTGTCTGAATTTAGTCTCAGCGAGGCAAGTGGCTCCTCCTGAATCCCAGGACTTGCAGACTGGCTGGTGCTGCCGGCTGATGCTCCTGATTGCACCCAGCAGGGAGCCCTTCTCAGTGATGAGAGAAAGATCCAACCTGTCTCTGCAATCACAGCAGAGAGATTTTTACACAATGCTTGAAAATGCAAGCGCCTGGGGGAACAAGCCCCCCTTGGAGCCATGCACAGGAGCACAGTGGAGCTGGGAAGGCCCTTTTGGAGTCCAAGACCATTTCTTGGAGCTGGGTGAAAGCAGGGTTTGCTTCCAGGGGCCAGCCCTCCCCCCTCTGTGCTTCACGCATTTGATCAGAAGCTTGCAAGTTTTGTTCCTGTTCACCCTCAGCCACTTGGCCTTGGCTCCTGGACTTGAAAGGCAGCTGCAACAGCCTGGTCCTGTTTGTTCCTTTCTTAGAATTGTAGAGTCGGAAGGGACTGCAAGGGTCATCTAGTCCAACCCCTTGCAATTCAGGGATCACAGGTAAATAATCGCTGTTTGGTGGCCATCCAACCTCTGTTTAAAAAACCCTCCAATGAATAAGAGTCCAGCACCTTCCCAGGTTGTCCATTCCAGCCCTTATCATCAGAAAGTTCTTCCTAATGTTTAGTCGGAATCTTCTCTCTTGTCATTTGAGTCTATTGGTTCGGGTCCTCCTCTCTGGAGCAGCAGAACACAAGCTTGCTCCATCTTCCATGGGACAGCCCTTCAAATATTTGAAGACAGCTGTCCTATGACCTCTCAGTCTCCTCTTCTCCAGGCTAAACATCCCCAACTTCCTTAGCCGTTCCCCTTGATCATCTTGGTCGCCCTCCTCTGCCCACATTCCAGCTTGTCAATATCCTTCTGAAACTGTGGTGCCAGAACTGGACAAGAACTCCAGGTGGGGCCTGACCAAGGCAGTATAGAGCAGTACTATTACTTGTTTATTTTTATTCTTGTTATTCTTGTTTATTTGTATATGCAAGAACATACAGTATTATTTAATAGCATACTAGAAAAAGTACAAAACAATTGAATTGAATTGAATTGAATTGAATTGAATTGAATTGAATGAATTGATCCATTTGGGTTGTTAAATTCACAATCCCTGGGAAATGTAATCATTATTATTGGTGCTTTGGGGGGGGGGGTAGAATTCCAATTATAGCATATTTCACAGGAGGCATTTGAACATTTTAATCATGTTCATTTAGAAATAAACTGATGTCACGTAGCTGAAAATGAATCCTTATTTTGGTCCTCTAGCATACCTTAAATTTTGAGTTAACTTTTCAGAAATACCCATGGGCAAGATTTCGTGATATCATAAATCCTTATTATTATATTGCATGATATAATAAATCTCTCTAAATATTTCCATTTTCTTGTAATAATCTTTTTGGCAGCTATCAATAAATATAGAATCAATACTTATATAAGCCATCATCACTTGGCTCATCCCACAGCCCCAGTAAAGCTAATGAAGAAATTGGTATCAATTATTGTGCTGTAATTAAATTGATTTCCAGGAACGCCATCTCCCCAAAAGCTGCCTGGGTGACACTCCCACTATAAGTGGAAAGGCGTGGCTTTATGTTTCTTCAAGCACCAGCATTCTGAAGACAGACTGGGGTTAATAAAATCCCTGGTGTGTAGCACCACCTAAATATTATTTTCAGAGTTGGTTCTGAATCTGTGCTGAGACTGATTTCATAGTCACCTTGTTCCATATTATTCCCATTTCAGAGGGTCAATATGATCACCCAAATCCTTTCCCCAACATTTTGCGGTCCTGTTAGATCACTTTCTGGTCTTGGCAGTTGCTCATGAGTTATTTCAGCTAAAACAAGCAAGAAGTTCCATCTCTGTAGAACTTATTCAAAAGCATTACCTTGGTAATCCCCACCACAGACTTGTCATCTTCTTCAAGGGACAGGTGTATTGTGTTTCTTCCGCTTGTCGCCATGCAGATTGGTACCACCACAAGTTTTGGCCAGGATTCTGGGTCATCAACCACACCTTACTCTGCACTGCTTTAAGGAGGCATCTCTGGAAACAACAATATCCCATCCATTGAGCTGTTCCTCTGTTCCACTTTTATTACCTTCTTACTCACAAACAGGAGTACAGTGGAACCTCAATTCTCAAACGTCTCCATTGATGAACATTTCGGAACCCAAAGGCTGAAAACCCGGAAGTACATGCTTCCATTTTCGAATGCACCTTGTAAGTCAAATGGCTTCCGCTGTGTGTTTTTCAATTTTCTCAATTGAATTTGCTGACAACCCTTTGCGCCTCGGTTTTTTAACGTTTCAGAAGCCGAACGGTCTTCCGGAACAGATTATGTTCGGAAATCGAGGTTCTGTATTTGGTCAGTAAGAAAAACAGGGATCCCCTGGAGCTCTCCAAGCACCTGCCAGGCTCTCTCCTCTCTGCACCTCCTGCTGAGTTTAGGGATCAAGCAGTTTCTACCTGGGTCTGTCCAGCCTGAACTACCCTGGATACTCTCTGAGGCTTAGGAGGGGGGCATGAGCCTTCTCATCCCCTAAGGCACAGCTCCTGCATGTGGCCCCCCTGCAGGGAAGCCCCAGCAGGGCCTCTGCTCCCCCTCCCCATGGCTCTGAAGGGCCCTGCTGCCGCCTCAGCTGTTCTTCATACCCCCCTCCCCTTGCAAGAGCTTTCCTGTTAAGCAAAGTGATAAGAACATGCAGTCACACTCGGAGCGAAGTGTCTGGTGTGTGTATTTTCGTTTGGTCTAAAAAAGGGAGCCGGGTTGCGCTGTGTGAATGTTGATGCTTTGATCACCGTCACTGGGACTGGGGGGGGGGGAGCACAAGCCACTGGGGGGAACGACTGGGCTTTGGGCACACAAGCCTCCCTCAATGGCCACCTATCTTTCGAGGCAGAAGCAAAAAAGCTGAAAGCAAATTTGGATTAATCCAACAACAGAAAATAAAATTCATGGGGAGCCTCAAATATGGTAGCCTGCTTGCCCTTTCAACTGTCCTCTCCACACGCAGTGAAAAACAAAAGAAGAAATATGTCGTGCAAAATAAAGGAAATATCATTCCCCACCCCACTCCCCAGATCTGAATCCCACAGTAAGTTGTGAAGTTCCTTCTCCTGCCTGAAGCAAAGCAATCCAGCAAGTAGGCGAGTTTAGTGGAACAAAATGAGGGTAGCCTTAACTCAAGACCATCAGAAGAGCCTGCTGGATCAGGCCAAAGGGGGCCCATCTAGTCCAGCACCCTCTTCTCACAGTGGCCTACCACATGCCCACGATGGGAAAGCTGCAAGCAGGACCTGGGCACAAGAGCCCTCTCCCCTCTTGTGGTTTCCAGCAACTGGTGTTCAGAGGAACTACTACTGCCTCTGACTGTGGAAGCAGAGCACAGCCGTCACAGCCAGTAAAGAGAGATAGCCCTCTCTCCATGAATCTGCCCAATCCTCTTTTATTGGTGGCCATCACTGTGAGTGTGAGTTCACTAGTTATACTATACCGCATGAAGGACTTTCTTTTGTCTGTCCTGAATCTTGATCCAGCCAGGCTCACATTCCCTGACCAGGTGGCACCTCCAGACCTCTTGGGTGTCTGTGAGCCTCAGCATGCCTGCCCCTCCTGCTCTCCCAGTAGAGCTGCCCACCCAACACACCCACCCAGCAGCCAACCTCTGTGCAAGGACAGCCCCAGGACCCTCTCCCAATGGTTCCTGCCTCATGTTTGGGGACAGCCGTATGGGGACAGCAGTGATGCTTCTGAATGCCAGTTTCAAGGAACTGCAAGGCTGAGTGCTGTTCCTTATACAGTAGTTTTGAGGAGATTAGGTGTCTGAGACTTTGACCTGCATCTTTGCTCAGTGTTGCATTGATGGAATTCCAAATTTTGTCATGAGATAAACATGGTCTGTGGCTTCTTTCCTGGGAGCAGAGTTGTCCTTCTCTGAGCTCAGCATACAGTCTTCACTCACCCTATTCATAACTGATTCATATTACACTGGGGCATTAAAGTGTGGACGACAATGCATTAACGACACAGCATTTGAGGACGACATTGCAATAACATAAGGGCAATTTATAATGGAGAGGTAACAGTGTTTGTACTTAGAAGCCTGACTAGAAGCATTAAAGGAAGAGCAAACCTTACCTTGTCAAAGCCGTGCCTAACTTGATTGAAATGTGTAGCAACACCAGAGTCCTCCTTCTCTCTCCAACACTGGAGGGGGAGATCCAGTATGTGATATGTGGCTACTGGGACATCCTCCCAGGGACCAAAGGATTGCAACCATTATCTTAATTTGGCTTTCCCTGTGAGTTGGCCACATAGGATGCATTTCTACATAAATGTGTATGGGATTGTGCTGTTTGAGAATATAGTGTTGGAAACTGACTGAGAACTAGTTATCAGCTTGCAGATGGTGGCTAAGATATGCATCCCAGGGTGCACAGCAGAGGTGTGTGCATCAGCCACAAGATCCAACTTGTACCTGTACCTTTGGAAAGCAGCCCAGTCTGTTTCATGACTGCTCTGTGTCATTCCAATTTGACTCGTTATTCAGGACTGAATTAGATCTGTTAAAAACGAATCTCTCCCCCTCCCATTCACTACAATGAGGAAATAAAAAACAGCTATAATGTGGTTTTTTTCTCTTTTTCACAGAAGTGGATGATATTAGCAGGCATCTCAGCCCTTTGGAGTGGATTAAGGCTGAAAGGAGATAGATCTAGAGACTTTAATGCGGAGTGCCTTATAAAGTTTTATTTTAAAAACAAAGGGGAAATCCACAACTTTTTCATTTTTCTGGCAGAGTTGGATGCATATCACAAACAATAGAGGGCAGGACCGGTGCTAGGGTTTCTTGCGCCCTAGGTGAAACCACCTTCTGGCACCCCCCCCCACCCCGCCCTGCACCCCCCGCCAAAGCCTGCTTTAGCGGGAGTTGGGGGTGGTGGAGAGGCAAGCAGCAGTTTCTCCACTGTAGCGGAGAAGCTGCTGCTCGCCCATCCTGCCCCCCACCCCCCGCCAAACCTGCTTTAGCGGGAGCCGGGGGGTAGTGTAGGGGGCTGCAGTGGAGAAGGTGCTGCTAGCTCCGCCCCCCCCCCCCAAGCCTGGCCAGCGCCCCCTCCATTTTGGCGCCCTAGGCAATTGCCTAGTTCACCTTGATGGATGTGCAGGCCCTCGATAGGGGATGAAGCCTGCCAAATTTCAGAGTGGTAGAGATAGTGGTCCCTGCTGCATTCCATCCAGGGAATGCCCTCAGGAGCTGGGGGGGGGGGTATCCCAGATACAGAAGATGTAAGCCTTCTCCAAAGTACTCACCAACGAGGGCAGGGTTGCAGCTGCAGCAAAAGTCCAAGCAAGCTATTGTATTTGAGTAGCGCACAATATAAGCGCGCACACACACACACACACTTTTTGTATAAAATGGGAGGTTGTGTTCAATGGTAATATTCAAGTGGACAGCCAACTATGCCACTGTACCAAATCACCAGTCTTGCCATCATCTCAGTAAGTTCTGCAAGCTGGAGGCAACTTCGCTGCTTGCCCAGGGTGGCTTTTGGAGCCCTTCTTGCAGATTCTCAGAATCCCTTCTTCACCACACAGGGACATTTCAAATTCTCCTGTTTTTCTGTTTCAGATGAATTATTTCTAAGAGACTCAGCTTCTTTGGGAGCGGGTGATGAGAGTGACACACCCCAAAGTGATGGTTCAACAGCCATTGACAAACATGCTGGCCCCCCATCAGCTTCCTATTCTTCCCAGACAAGTCTCCTCCTGGATCTCCTCATTTGAACCAATAAAGGCATGCAACCCATCAGCACCACCCTCTAAATCCCCTCAGCGCAGCTGCCAGGTCCTCTTGGTCCACTCTGGACAGCCCTGAGGGTGTGTGATGGGGCAGATGCTTTTGCACTGAGGGGTTCAGAATGGGCTGCAATAAACATGTCATGTGGCACTTTGACAAAGAAGATACCCATCACTCTTTGTTCTTTTCACACCCGGCAAAGATACAGGGCCTTGGAGGATACAGGGTTTTTTTTTATGGAGGGAGCTTTAATTAAGCATCCTAGTGGAGAATTGCGCTCCGCTTGCCGTTTTTCCATAATAAATCAGCAGCTACTTTGATGCAATATCATTTTCATCTAATCAGCAGCATCCCAAAATTACCATGTTGTTTTCCATCAGACGCACCACTAGAAATCAGATAATGTTTTTAACAAAGCAGCTTACCTAACGTACACTTGGGTCAGGATTGCTGAGAGTCGGGATCTAAACCAGGATGCAACATTTTTTGGGGGGGGGGGAGAGGACAGGCCACAGCAACTGCCTGGTCCCATCCTTTGAAAAAGATGTAGGGGTAGAACCAAAGTCTCTTCACCCAGGCAGTGCTGTTAATCTTAGCTGGCCTTTCCAGCTGCAAAGTTCTCTCTGCTACCAGAAAGGGCAGAGCCCAGGCCCCTGGGACACAGCTGGCCTTTGCCTCAATGTACACAGCACAAATCCCTCTTCATCTTTTTATCCAGACCCCAGTTCAGTGCTTCAGAAAACCCATCTCAGTCCAAGGCAATTCATAGGCTGCTTGATGGGATGGGGTTAATCTGAGTTTGCTTTGTTATATCTACCCACCCGCATTAGCTATTGGGAATTTTAAAAATCTATTAACGCCCCCCACCCTGCTCTGCCTTTTAGCAGTGTGAATAAAATTTGCATTGACAGGGTAGCCCCATCATATTGGTTAACCTCTGTCAAGTTGCAGGCATAGAGGTCTAGGAGATTTTGTGCTGCATGCTCTTACCATTTGCTGTTGTTTTTAATGGACAAAATTTTATAAAAAAAATTAGGCATGTTTGCCCCTTTTGAAGGCCTCTATCTCTGTCTCTGCCTTCTTTCTTTTCTTCTCTCTCTCAGCTTCACCTGCCTCACCTGTGAAGAGAAAACAGGGAAGGATGAACCAGGCAGGCTGCCCCAAACCCCTTGGGAGAAAGGTGAGACATATATTTCTTTACATATTTGCACTTGTCAGGTGTCCCATCAAGAAGTTATCTGGGTGATTAAATGTTGGAAAAAAACAAATTATAATCACAAATCCACTGAGCTTCAATAAACAGCATAGCAATCCTACGAACAGCCATTTCAGGGCCGAGTTTATCCAGCTTAAGCCACAGTCTAATAATATAGCACAGAGAGTCATAAAACATCCAGTAGAGCTAACACACATGTTCAAATCACAGCGAGATGCAAAGATTAAGATGCAATTATTTTGAATTAATTCAGACCGTTGAATACTTTTTAAACCACTTTTTAAATGCTTGGGATAAAAGTTAAAAGGTCTTTGACTGGAGCCCCCCCCTTCCAAAATTTGGGGGCCTCCCACCCCCAACCAAAGGCCTTCTCTCTCAGCACCCACTTCTTAACCCTTCAACCAGGGACTTGCTAAACCTTGTGGGTGGGAGGACAGCCACTCAGAAAAATGCACTAAGGAGGGAGAAGAGCCTGAGGTCTCTTGCAGGCAAACAGAGCTGCTGGCCTGATCTCTGGGGCTCTGTGGCGCCACCACAGCAGATGGTTGGAGGGGGTACTACAGCTCTCAGGACAGGTGTCCTGTGGATCCAATAGCCTTCTAAGTAGCACTGTCTTCTTGGTTTGGACACCTTATTGGGTAGTGCCCACCTACACCTGTGGAACTACCAGCCCTGATGAATTCTTATCCACCGCAGGGAGAAGAAGCCGCCTCCAATGTAGCCTGTTGAGTTACAGATTCCAAGCAAAAAAATGTGCTAGAGCCCCACAGCTCCAAAGTCTTAAAACAAGACCTCAAATGTTGACAGAACTTCCTTGGAAGATGATGGACTAACCTTCCCTGGCGGTCTTTAAACAGAGGTTTTGGTGGCCATCCATCAGGGATTCTTTAGCTGTTATTCCTGTGTTGCAGAGTGTCGGACTCGATGGCCCTTGTGGTCCCTTTCAACTATACAATTCCATGATTCATTGGAGGTAACCAGACGAGTGAGACCCAGAGAGACCCCCTCTTCAAGCCCTGCTGCTCTTTGCCCATCTGTAACGCACAAATGCACACAGAGAGAGACCCCTCACCACTCCGTAGGCAGGACAGAGGTTGTGCCTGGAATCCTTAATGTCATGATTTGCTCATGAAAGGCTGATCATCGTCCTTCCTCCCGAGGGGGGGGCAGACTTTATGGAATCGGCCCACCTCCAAGCTGCTTGCCATCCCCGCCTCCTCCCTCGCCTAGCATGCGAAATGAACCAGCTGTTGCGCTGCCACAAAGGGGAGATCCCTCCTCAATGGCAAGAGGTCAAAGGGCAGCCTGTTGGGGGAAAGAACCAGAACCTACTCAGGCCTTCTTGCTCCTTGTCTCCAGGGAGGAGGAGGCGGAGGAGGAGGCTCTGCAATGGTGGTCACACAGCAACACACATCCCTTCTCCTGTCAGAAATGGAGAAGCCAGGAGTGGCTTAAAGGCAGCCATGCAATTGGGCGAGGAGGAAGCTGGCTTCCCTGATATTTGGGCTGCCCTCTGTGTCAACTCGGAGCAGAGATCTTCCCCTTTCCGTCTTTCATGGGCAGGATGAGAAAGGAAAAGGAGAGCCCCAGAGACTAGAGGTGGCTTGCGCAATTATAAACAACATAAATAAATAGTAAAAAGCTAAAAACATAGAAAAGATCGGCATTAAAAGGAATTAAACTCTAGTAAAATCAAAACAATAAAAACCTAATATATTAGAAAACAGATAATAAAAACAGCATAGAACTATTAAATGCGCTTTCCTTAAAAGAAAAGAAAATCAGTTCCCAAAGGTGTGTCAGAATAAAGCAGTCCTCACCTGTGGGCAGAAGGATAACAAAGAGGGAGCCATTCTGGCTTCTCTAGGGAAGGAGATCCAGGGGCCTGCCTCTCACAGAACCTTTCAGTAGACAAAGTAAAAAAGAGGTGGGGTGGGGACAGGCACCCATGGGAGCCCATTCACCATTTATTTGCCCCCTCCCTCTTCTGCACAGCCTGGGAGTTTGAGAGAGGCCAGGTCTCATTCAAGGAGATCCCATGACTTGGGAGAGGGTCTCCCCAGCTGCAACGTAACTAATGTAAGAGAACCTGAACAGTTTTAATTTGAAATATTGGCAGAGCTAAGAGTGGGCTCATCCACGCTTAACATTTGCCCTGTGCTTTCCAGGCACAGGTTCACTCTTTCAAGCCTGTTGTTGTTGTTGTTGTTGTTGTTGTTTGCCCCACCACTTTCTCCAGGAAAACCCACTCTTTAACAGTGAATCAGAACAAATGGAAATTCTGGTTTTCCTTGGCTTGCTTTTTTTCCCCCCCTTTGCTCCAATTCAGTGATAAAGAGCAGGTTTTCGTGGGAAAGCACTGGGGCAAAAAAACAAAACAAAACAACACAAACACTGGAACATGGAGCTTAAAGTGTGGAGCTGTGCCTAGGAATACAAGGCATAAGGGTGCCTGGATGAGCCCAGTGGGTGCTGCTGACCTCAAATCTTGCTGCAATGTTTACATTTTGAATCAATTTATTATTAGGGGACACTTACGCCATCATAAATTAAGCTTCCCCACCAACCAAATTGCCAAAACGTTCCTTTGTATTGAAGCCATTGTCTGTCTCTCAGAACAGATGCCAGCGGGAGAAGGGGCTCCTGGAAGTTTATTGCCACCTACTTTTAACACTGTGCTTATCATAAAGGAATATTTATTTATACGAAAGCCTGTCATCTGTTTATTTTTTTGAAATTGGCATAAGAGCGAATTCAGTGGCATGCCATGTTTCTTCTAAGCAGCAAGATGTTGACTGCGGGGGGCACACGGATGGCTGGGGAGAAGAGGGAACTGCAAAGGGAGGATGAGAGCAGGGATAATAGAATTGTAGAGTTGGAAAGCACCCCAGGGGTCATCTAGTCCCCCCTGCAATTCAGGAATCACAAGAGCCCCTGGATTGTGTGTGGCTGGCCAAAGGGGGAGGCCTAGCAAGCCCAACTGGAAGTGTGCATGCACACGAAAGCTCATACCAAGAACAAACTTAGTGGTCTCTAAGCTGCTACTGGAAGGAATTTTTTATTTTGTTTTGTTTTGACTATGGCAGACCAACATGACTACCTACGTGCCACAGAATGGCAGTTCCTCCATGTTGCCCCCATTCCTCCAGGGGAAGAAGCGTCACCCTCCACTGACCCCCCCCCCAGGTAGGCAGCAGATTAATGTAAGGGAAAACACAGGCATCAAAACGAAAGCAGGAAAGGAAAATCCCAATACAACTCTTTGTCCATCTTGAGGTTTCCCAGAGGGTCGCTGTCTTGCCCGTCCTTGAGGAGACAGCTCAGCTCATGAAATGGAAATACTGCCTGGTTCCTGGTTCTACAGGAGAGCACGTCTTGTGGTGACGTTACAAACAGTCATGCTTTGCTGTACAGTCAAAAAAGGCTCGATACATTTTTGCAAAATCGTCAAATTCCACATATTGAGGGCTGCCCTGTTTGTGACAGGTATATTGATGGAAAGTATGTGGGGAACCTCTGGCAAAGGAGCTCCATTTGCTGTCTGGTTGCTCTGAACTTCGCAGTGGGGAGAGGTTTGGCTGCCTTTTATTGGCAAAACATGCACCTGAGGCAGAGGGCACTGATGAGAAACACCCCTCCTCACAAGAAGCTGTTTGCTGGTGAGCAGCAAGCGGGAGAGGAAGGGGCTTCCCCTGCTTGTGAGCTCCTGATTGGTCACTTTGTGAACCAGGGTTAGAAAGGTCCTGGACCTTGGATCCAGCCATGAGGGAGGCATGCGGACAGGTATGCTCTCCTAGGAAACAGCTAAAGCTGCATTGTGGAATTGTGGAGACCCAAAAGGCCAGCAGTCCTCCAAGAACAGGGAGGAGTGGGGGGGGGAGAGAGATCAGTTTCTCTAATTTGCATGCACCATTCCTTTGACCCTAATTAGCAGCCTATGATTTCTTCCATTTGCATAACAGAAAAGAGAGGGGGGGAACCATTTGCATATTTGTAAATGAGGAGTGTTTCCTCTCCATGGGGCTTTGAGCAGCTTGTCATAGAGCAGCAGGAGGAGGGAAGGAGCAGAGTGGGTGTCTGGCAGCGCCTGCCTGGCAAACTGGTGGAGACAGCCAGCATGCCAGCGGGGAATGCAGCGGGCTGCCCCACCAAAGTCTGGGTGGCCGCCTGGCCCAGCCCCAGGCAGCAACGGAGGGGGTGTCACTCGGGACCTGGCACCGTTCAGCAGGCCTAGAGCCAATTCCTCAGGTCTCCGTCCCATGCCGATGGCTCAGTTTCCTGAACAGCTCCCTCAGTGGGCTGGTGAAAGAACCTGGGTGGACAGGAGGGGATCCACTAGCAGTGCACAGTTAAACTCTGGAACTCTGTCCCACAGGAGGCAGTGTTCATCACCAGACTGGGTGGTTTTAAAAGAGCACTGGACAAGTTCATGGAGGAGAATAAACAGTTCCACTCTATTCTCCCCTTGGTCAGAATCCCACCTGAAGTCCTTGTCCAGTTCTGGGCACCACAGTTTAAGAAGGATATCAACAAGCTGGAAAATGTGCAGAGGAAGGTGAGCATGGAACGGAAACCAAGCCTTATGAGGAACGGTTGAGGGAGTTGGGTATATTTAGCCCGGGTTGGACTAGATGTCCTCATGATCCCTTCCAACCATACCATTGTATGATTGTCTGTGATGACCCACTGCAGCAAACCCCTTGCAGAATTTACTTTGCCCTGGAACTGAACCCACTACTTCTTCAGACAGCAGAACAAACCTTCCTTGAGAGACAAAGAGATTTTGACACGTTTGAAGTTAGAATTTAGACTCTTAAGGGATTTCGAATGTGAGCTGTTTGTTTGATTTTCAAAGGGGTCTTTCTGCCATTGTAAACTGGGGTGGGGGGGCAGGTGTTTTTTGTGAGAATACTTTCCTGGCTGAGCTGGTCTCCCTTGCAAATCGGTGTCATGTGCAATACTTTCTTGTTCTGAGTCACCTTTTCTGCCTGCTCCCCTGCAAGATACCAAGGACACTATTGGGAAGGGGGAGCTGTTTTTCCTGCCCCCACCCCACCCCACATGGCTTTTGCATGTGCTACCTTACACAGCCTTCTGCCTCTCTCCTTGAGTTTTCGCTCTCTCTCTCTCTCTCAGTACACATTTAAAGTGAATTTGCTAAAACAGATCTACATTAAATATAGCATCGCACCAGAACTAATACTTCACGTCAGGGGGAGGGTGAGAGGGAAGGGCGAGGAGAGAGTCTGGCTAGTACAGATTGCCTCAGTCATGAATATTCATTAGTGAAGCAAGAAGGGAAGCCAGAGTTAGCTTCACAACTCCCCCCCTCCCCCCAACGCCCTGCTTGACACCTTTGCCAATATGGTCCAATGAGGAGTAGATGGACGCCCCCAGGTTTGGATGGCTGATGCCACAGCAAGCAGCTTTGGGCATCTGTGCCAGTCCAGGGACAAAACAAATATCCTTTCTCCCCCACATGCAAAGCTGCTTCCATAGTCCATGGTGGAACCCAGTGAACTAGGAGTACTCCTGCCTTTGCTCCTATGGAACCATAGAGCCATAGAATTGTAGAGGGGGAAGGGGCCGAAAAGGTCAAGCCGAATGATCAAGGGGATGGAATGTCTCCCTTAAGAAGGAACGGTTCCAGTATCTGAGACTTTCTCGTTTAGAGAACAAGTGAGTAATAGGCAGCATGATAGAAGTTTATAAAATTATACATGGCAGGGAGAAAGTGGATAGAAAAAAGTCTCTCTCTCTCCCCCCCCCCCCACATAAGCATTGGAACTTGTGACCATGTGCCAATGAAATAAAATGTTGGAAGAGTCAGGACAGAGAAAAGAAAGCACTTCTTTGTGACAGCGTAAACTGTGGAACTCACTCAGGGGTATAGCCTCTGTGCATGTACAGAGTTCATGATTCAGCAAATCTATTACAGTCATACCTCGTGTTGCGTTAGGTTCATGTTGCATCTTTTCGGCTTGCGAATGCGTGTGCACGCGCAAAGCGATCTGCGTGCTTCGCGCATGCACAGAAGTGCTCTATTGTGCTCCACGCTTGCGCAGAAGCACTGCTCTAGTTGCGGACTTTTGGGGGTGTGAACAACACCTCAGAACGGATCGATGTCCGCAACTAGAGGTACCACTGTATACCATTTAAAGAGTTGTCATCCCCTGATTAAATTACCAAAGAAAGAAAGCCATGATTGGACGCAGGCCTGGCCAGGACAGCTTTTCTGTTATAAGCTTCTGGGGTTGGCGAGGCATGTGAGCCCCACCTGTACTGAGCCGACTCCGGCTGAGGAATCAGGCAACTCCTCCCCAAGCTAGCAAGCCCCACCTGGGCTGTGGGTCCTTGCCTTCCTTCCCTCCAAATCGACAGCTGTTGGTTCTGGAATCCTGAGGTCAGGGGTGGTACGTCCCATATTGCCTCTTGAGGCAAAACAGGAAGTGCCACCCTGCTCTGCCACACAACAACAGTACCAGTGGGACACTCACCACCACATAGCCACCTACCAGTGGCATTGCAGGCAATGCTGGCATTGGTTCCTCAAAGAGCTTGCAAGATCTCTCCCAAATCTCAATAAATATTTTGCTCTCCTAGACATTCTAGCAAGACTTTGATGAGATCTCACAAGATCTTGCAGCAAATCAGCAAGAAATCGCTTACCTGTTTACCTGTAAACACCCACCTTTAATTTTTCTTTTTTTAAAAATACAAGTTTCTCAGTTTACCAGATTTGCACAAAACAGCAGGTGTGTGTGTTTGTGTGTGTGTGTTGCTCCAAGCCAGGAAAGCTGAGATCCATGGGTAGTTGTTTACATGTGCACATACACCTTTTGTGATCTACCATGCTTGCACAAAAGAGCAGTCCAAAATAAAAAGAGAGTGCAAGGACTCCCTTTACTGCCGCAGGGCTTTCTCACCCTCCGCTCCCCACACCCCCTCCAAGCCTCCCCAAGATCTGCTCTGGAGGGTCAGAAGAACCCATAGGAAGAGAAGCAGGACAGCTCACCCCATCTGGCAAGAATAAATGCTTGTGCTGAGAGACTGATCAGAAGAAAACAACATTGATTTCCTCCTGTTGTTTCTGTTCACGTAACCCAAGATGGCATTAGCCTCCCCCCCCCCTTTACAGCTGTATCACATTGTAGCGCTGGCTCATTTTCAGCTTGTGGTCCACAAAAGCACTCAGATTACCTTTTCACGTTTGCTCCTGCTGCTGCTGCTGCTCCTTCCTCATCCTATACTTGTGCCTTTGATTCTTGGCACCTAATCGCAGGACTTTACAGGATTTATCTCTGCTGAATTTCATCTGGTTGGTTTTTGCCACAATATTCCAGCCTGTCAATATCGTTTTGAATCTTGATTCTGCCTTCCATGGCCTGAGCTATCCCTCCCAGCTTCGTGTCATCTGCAGATTTGACAGGAAGGAAAAAGAATCCAGCCAAGTAAAAACAAAAAGGGTGATGAAGTTCATTTGGCGTGAGTTATTCTTCATAAACTAGGGATGCTCCAGGAATTCAATGTGTGCATGTTCTGAATCTCGCCGGTCTAATCTGTACCTCCTGGAGTGATGTGCATATTAGTATGTAGTTCCCTTTCAGATTTCACACTTCTCTGGAAATGTACAGTGTTAGGAGGTGGTCTGAGGGCTGCCTTCGACAAATGACCCTTCTTGTTTTCAAGGAAGAGCTGCTCCAAGCAAGTGGAGAGTGGTAGTCTCCACAACCCCCTCCCTTCCCCCATACATGTTCAAAATGGGGCTGAAAATGCCCCTGGGTGTGTCTGTCCCAAGGACTTGGACCAGACAAAATGACGGCTGCCCCCACAGGGCAGGAGAAGGAGGACAAGTCTTTTGAAGCAGTCCTCAGACCACCTCCTAAGACAGCAAGTAGATATTTTTAATAAGAGTTTTTGTGTGTGTGGTAGATTTGTAGAATTGTAGAGTTGTATGGTACCCCAAGGGTCATGTACTCCAACCCCCTGCAATGCAGGAAACACAGCTAAAGAATATCTGACAGATGGCCATTCATCTTCTGTTTGAAAACCTCCCATGAAAGAGAGTCCACTGAGGGACTCCAAGAGAGTCCGTTTCACTGTCGAACAGCTCTTACCATCAGAAAGTTCTTCCTAATGTTCAATTGGAATCACCTTTATTGTATTTGAATCATCCATTGATTCAGGTCCTACCCTCTGGCGCAGCAGAAAACAAGCTTGCTTCATCTTCCATGGGACAGCCCTTTAGATATTTAAAGATGGCTATCATATCCATTCTTAGTCTTCTCCAGGCAAAATCCCCAGCTCCCTCAACCATTCCTCATATGGCTTGGTTTCCAGACCCTTGATCATCTTGGTCACCCTCTCTGAATACGTTCTGGTCCACCATCTTGTTTTCACAGCAGCCAAATGCCCCAAAGGAATTGGATCTCTACTTCCTATTTCCCTGTTTTGGGAGAACTGATCCTCTGCTCTCTGCTTCCTTTTCCTGTTCCATAAGAGAGCCTCTCATTTTATTCCATGGCTTCTACACTTACTCAGGGATCTTTGGTGAGGTACTCTATCAAAAGCCTTTTGAAGGTCCAAGTACACAATGTCAAATGGATCTCTATCCATCTATATGTCTGTTGACACTCTCAAAGACACCTAGAAGATTCAGTGGCAATGCTTCCCACAGGCTTTCCTTGGACAGCCATTCAACTAACTAACCTATAAACGCACAGGTCCCTCCTGTAACCATTTTATAAAATACATATTTCACTGGCCACTTTCAAGTCCTCAGTATGGAGGCTGATCTTAGAGACAAGTTACATATTTTCTGTTAGCAGAACAGCAATTTCACATTTGGTTCTCTAGGAATGATGTCATCAGGACCCAGTGATTTTTTTGTCAGTTTTTGATTTGTCAGTAAGGCTTAGAACGCCTTCTCTTGTCACCACTATCTGCCTCAGTTCCTCAGGCTCCCTTTCTGCAAAAGTCCGTTCAGAAACAGGGTTCTGCTTTACCTCTTCCACTGTGAAGACAGGGGCAAATAATTCATTCGGCTTCTCTTCAATCTCCATATCCTCCTTTAGCATACCTTTGACTCCTTTGTCATCCAAGGGCTCGACCACCTGCCTAGATGGTCTCCTGCTCCTAATGCATTTAAAGAACTTTGGTGGTGGTCTTCATGTTTCTATCAATATGCTCCTCAGATTCCTTTTTAGCATCCCTTATTGTCTGCTCGCGTTTCACGAATGGTAGCTGACAGTGTTGGTTGGGATCCTGGGATGAATGCCGGAATTTGACACGGAGCACGCTGAGTTATGTGCCAAGCTGAGTTATGCACAGGGAGCATCTGACTGGAAGAAATACAGTTTAATACAAAGCTTTGCCTCTGATCTTGAGCAGATTCCTCCTGGCAGCTGCTGCCTCCCTCAGCCGCCTTGCCAGGGTAGCGGGAAGGAGTCGGAGATGCCGGCGCTGATTAAGCCAGGCAGCCGGGCTCCATCTCCCTTTCAGCCCGTGCCCCTAATTTGTGTTCCATGAAGAGATGCAAGTAATAAGGACTTCTGTGGTGAGAAATGAGGCATTGGTGGTGGCTGCAGCAGCAGCTGCTGCTCAGGACTCCACAATGCAAAGAAGAGGATGGGTCCCTGGAAGAACCTCTGGGTGGCAGGGAGGGTCTCTGCAGAAGAAGGAGGTGACACGGGCATGATGTGGCTGCATCAAAATCTAAGAATCCCTGGCTGCACTTGCTGCCCACTTACCACCAAGCCAGGTTCAAAGTCCTTGTATTAATTTACAAAACCCTTAACAACTTAGGTCCAGGGAACCTCAGGAATCGTCTAGACCCTTGCACCTCAGTTCAGTCACTGAGATAACCTACAGGAGCATCGCTGGCCGTTCCCCAAGTTGGTCGAGACTGATTTGGCAACAAACCAAGCCTTAATTGCCGTTGGCCCAGTCCTGTGCAACTCTCTGCCACTGGAGATTCAGCGGGCACCTCTGTGCAAACACCTGCTGAAAACTTTTCTATTCCACCAGGTCTAGGTGGGCAATAAAGAACACGGCCTTATGCAAGGGTTAATTTGTGGGAGGATCTGCAGCCAAATCACAGGTGCATGATTGCTAGGGGACTCTGTGATGTCATATCCTCTAAAGCATTTGTGGCGGGGTCTTCTTCTTCTTCCTGTCACTGCACACTCTTCTTCTTACCCACAATGGAGTAAATTGCCAGAGAGCACACACCATTTTGAACTGGACTGTGGACTTTTGTAACTTTTAAGGATTATTATCTGCCTGGATTGTCATCACTGTATCTGTTGAATCCAGGCAAATCTTTTGATGTGAGTAAACCTTATAAATATTTTGTTTGTTTGTTTACTTAAACAGTCTGAGAGACATTATTTGGTAAGAGGGAAACATAGAAGTGAGATGGTCCAAGTCTGCCTAAGCATCCTTTCATATCTTAATTGTTCTAGAAGGTTACATAACCTTGTCTCTAAAAGCTTCCAGAGATAAACCGCACATGGGTGGTGAATTTTCTCTGCTGAAATAGTTATCTGCATTCTTACACAAGCAAGAAGAGGAAGGATAATTAATAAATAAAATATCCTCTCCTACTCATCCAAATCTAGCCAACATGCAATTGATATCTTTTTAAAACTTCTTCTTTAGATGTATTATACTGTTTTCACATTTTAATGATTTTTATTGTACGGTTTTATTGCTGTAAACCACTTTGATATTTGTTTTCTAATACAGTATAGGGGTATAGAAATTATTTTTATAAATAAATAAATCTCTCCACCTGGCCGTAATTAACTCTCCTGCTCCTCCAGTCTCACTGAACATATGAGGAAACTGAGAGACTGGCTGGGGCCATCAGCCCAAACCTGACCAAGGCTCAGGTGGTTTCTCCTTGCATGAGCTCTTTGTGTTGGGTGGGGTGCTGGCAGTGGGGGGTCCTGCTCCTTCTGTCTGAAAGCTTATCATTTTCTGGCCATTCAAGGCAAGGCAGAGGAGCAGGCCGTGGAGCCAGAGTGCTCTTTTCAATACAGGTACATTGTCGTTCTTGTCACCATGACACAACGCTATTCCCTGTGGGCCATGCTCTAAGGCTGGTATGAGGAACCTTTGTGTTCCGGATGTCGCTGAATGACAGCTCCCATCATCTCTTGCTTGTTGTGGCTGATGGGAGTTGTAGTTCAGCTGGAGGGCCAAAAGTTCCACACATACACACTTGCTTTAGGGCATTGCAACATCTTCAGGCTGCTGAAGGCAACACAGCTCTGATGCTGCTTGTAGCTGAGAGTGCTGAGAGTTGTTAGGAGGCCCTGATTCCTTCCCAGAGTTCCCTGGAAAGAGGGATTGCTTTGCAGCTCTGTGAGGGGAACAGGAGGTCTCTTAGCCCCCATAGCAAACTACAGTTCCCAAGATCCTTTGGGAAAACCATGTCTGCTTATTATGGTATAAGAGGACCTTGAATGTATATGCTGATGAAGCCTCCAGCTTCTGGTCAAAATGGACTTTAGCAGGCAATAAATCCTCTTCTCCTGAGCGTGAGCCAATATTCTGTTCTGCAATACCTGCTGAGATATTTGCGTCTGGGGATGATCTGCAGAAGACACAGATGCTAAGCAACTGAATTTACATCATCTCCTCTTGAGAAGGTACCAGGGAGTGGCCTCTGCACAGAGTCTTCCTCAGGGACTAGGCCACAGGCCTTGGGCAGTGGCGGAGGAAGCATCTCTGGCAACTGGGGGCGGGGCGGCACCCGTACAGGACTGTGCATGCACCGCAGCCGTACAGACGCTGCATGCGCGCCCTCGGCCACTCTACAACTGGGGGGGGGAGGCAGGGGCCACCTTGTCAACCCCCCCCCGGTGGCACCCAGGGCACACTGCCCCTGCCCCCATCTTCATACGCCCCTGGCCTTGGGCCAGACAGCTGCCAGCTCCTGGCACCAGGGGCTGCTGGCTGGAGAACCTCCTCCTTATCTTCCTTCTGTGTGGAGGACAGCCTGGAGATTGGGTGCGAAACATTTCACCTTCTACAAAACTCCACTAGCAGCTGGCTGGCATGACGGGGCAGGCTGGGCCTCCCTGCATGTCCTGCTCCCCTGGCTGACTTCTCAGCAGCTGCCCTCACCTGCTGCCTCTCACCTGCTGCAGGCAAGGTGAGAATAACTTGAACCATGCTTAAACTCGCTTTGGCCCAGAGTTAGGGTGAGGGTGAGGCTACCGGAAGCCCTTTTCCAATTGGGCCTTGCTCCTGATTAAGCTGGCAATGCCCCTTGTTGTTGGTTGGGCATTCCTTCTTTTAGTTCTGCTCAAAACCTCACCCCGCGCTGCCCCCTAACACCTGCCTCAGGGTACTTCCAGACTGTCATTCCTCTTGGGTGGGATTCGATCACATCAGGTGGTGCAACTTAAGTTGATTAGTGCTCTTGTGCATTATCCCAACCCTCACCCCCCCCCCATTCCCCTTGCAATGAAGGAAGTGATGGGAGTCGGGTGGCAAGTGGGGAGAAGGAGATGTTCAGGCAGGCAGCCTCCATCTCTTTCTCCCCACCACGGTGTGCAATCAGGTTCCCCCCCCCCACCTGCTGAGTGAAGGCAGGATATTGTAACAGTCACTTTTGTGCTATCAACCACCTTTGCTGCTCTTTGGTTTCTCTTCAGTTGAGAAAGTCAAATATTCTCTTCATTTTCCAACAGGGCCTTCTTGGTAGCTGCTCCCAGATTTTAGAACTCCCTTCCTACCAAAGTTAGACTGGTTCCCTCCTTGTTGTCCTTCAACTGGCAGGTGAAGACTGTTTATTCCAACAGGCCATTGGGAACTGATGGGTTTGAAACAGTTTTTAAGTGTGCTGTGCTGTTTCGACTATCTGTGTTTTAATAGATAGGTTTTTTTAAATGTTGTTTTAATTCTACCAGGGTTTATTACTTTTAACTTACCATTATATGTTTTTAGCTTTTTCTATTTTATTTTATTTATTTTATTTTAATAAAAATTTATTGGTTTTCCACATTAAACAACAAATCACAATCAATCACACAAATACAATAAAAACACAACAAATACAAAAAGAAAAAAGAAAAAATAAAACATTGAAAGAAAGAAAACTTATACATACCTAAAACACGAACACTGGAACACTAAATGCTTAATGTTTAAATCTAATTTGAATCTTAAATGGGGGACTTCCCCCGTTCTCTCAACTGCGTTCAGTTCTAATTTACTTTAGTAACTTTGTAACTAATTTCTCATCAATCATCATTGTTCTTATTACAATTTCAAATAACTAACTTATTTCATATAACTTATTGCTACATTTAATAACATACATCTTTCATCAACATTACTTCTAAAGTGCTATTTTTACCTAACATCTTATAACTAAAGCCACTTATGTTCACTGATTCTGCTTCAAATATCTAATTTCTCACGATTTTTAAAATAGTCTTTAAATTTCTTCCAATCTTCTTGCACCTTCTCCTCCCTCTGGTCTCGGAGCTTCGCTGTCAGTAGCTTTTTCTATTTTATCTGTGTGGTTTTAATTTGTGTAAGCCGCCTTGAGTCTCGAAAAAGGTGCATTTACATGTTGTGCACACTGGGGAGGGGCTTCATTTGGTGTACATTTCATGCTTGGTTTTCCCTCGCTGTAACGCTGGTACCACACCCTCCAAGTGGTTCCTATTTTCTAGGGACATCCCTGATTTAGAGAAGCCACCTCGGTTCTGATTAGATCCCAGAATGTCCCACTTTTCCTTAAGATGTCCCTATTTTCATTGGAGAAATGTTGGAGGGTATGGAGTTATCTGACCCCCGAGCCATCTGAAGGCAATCCTGTATAGGGAAGGTTTTTTTTTTAATGTTAATGTTTTATATGTTTTTATTTATGTTGGCAGCTGCCCAGAGTGGCTGGGGCAACCCAGTAAGATGTGGTGGAGTATAAAGAGTAAAATTATCATTATGGAATGGAATGTCCCTATTTTCATGGAGAAATTTTGGCGGGTATGTGTTACTGCGTACCCTTGAGTAACCCCCCCCCCCTCGGGCCAATGATACTAAAGGCTCAATTTCTTTTTGTTGCCAAAGGAGCCTCGCCAGCTTGGGGAACAACCAGCAACGCTCCTGCAGATGATCTCAGTGACTGACCCTCCAACATTTCTCCAATGAAAATAAGGACATCCTAAGGAAAAGTGGGACATTGTGGAATCAGATCAGAAACCAAGACGACTTCTCAAATCAGGGACGTCCCTGGAAAATAGGGACACTTGGAGGGTCTGTGAGCTGAGATATAAAGTGTCCACAGCCAGAATCCTCACATAATAGGGATTGCAGGCTATCTCTGCTCCATGCTGCAGGGATCAGGGTGACCCCAGGACCCTATCCTTTTTGCCTTCAAATGGCCCAGCCATTGCTTCTTTATCCTTCATGTTCTCTGTCTGGAAAGGGGGTTGTGGGAGGCACTGTTGTGAGCCCTCTGCTTGTGTGCTAGGCAGCCTTGAGGCCCCATGACTGGGCTGCCAGTCTCCCTTGGGATGTGACTTCCTGGTGCCTTCCACCAATGCCTGCCACCTGACCAGACCTTTGCAAGTAGATACCCGGGTGCAAGCAGCAAATGTGCCATGTTGCCTGACATTTCTGGGAGGAATACTTTTGCAGCTGAAATCTCTTTCCTCCTGGGGATAAAGCAAAACAAATTTAAGGATTAAATCACACCAAGGTATAACCCCCCAGGGAAACTTGTGTTACTTATTATGATATTTTACAATGTATGCCTCTGGAGCTGTATGAATACCATTTCAAAGGGGAATAATTTTCCTTCTTGCAGCCAATAGCGCATTATAATGCATTTGGGCCTGTGTTGAGTAATAGCTGCAGCCCTCACTCCCCTGTGTTTTTCCCCTGTGGATTCTGAGGTTTTTCCTACATTCCCTGTCCACAGACCAAGGAAGAGCTGCAAAGGAAGCCCTGCGCCCTCAGCTCAACAGAACTCAGCTGCAGGGAATGAATGAACATTTGCAGTAGGTGCTTGGCTGCATGGCTCTTAAATGCCTACATTTGTCTTGGGTTACGTCGGGGGCAAGGAAAAGGACTGGCTCAACTGACCTGGGTCAAAGGAGAGTCTCTTCCCGGGTGATCCTGCCCATTGATCAAGATCAGCTTGAGAAGAAAGCACCCACCTTGCAGCATATCCTGTCTGTCACTGTCTGGACACAGGAGGTAGGAAGATGCATTGCAGGGCCCAAGACACAGGACTCCTCCATGACCCAAGAGTTCTTGATCATTGGCTTGTTTGGCCAAACTGTGGCCACACACACACACACACACACACACACACACTTTCCTCCTTCAGAGTCTGGTCCTATTGCTGCTGCTGTGTTTTAATTGTTCAAATGTTAGGACTGTTGGACTGTTTTAATACAGCCTTACCCTATATATGCACACTTGACTGCTTGATTTGTGGAATTGGCATGGTTACAGGCAAGGCCAGCCCAAGAATTCTGGCACCTGAGGTCCCACCCTCCCACCAAGGAAGAAGGTGTAAAAGAAGATCTACATCAGGAACAAAGGAGGAATAAAGACTACACCGGGAACAAGGGGTGGGAGAGGGCCAACAGTGCTTCCTATCTGCCAACAGGCCTCTGTAGAAGCAGCATTGCTAGGTGGGGCAGGAGGCTGCCAAGGTGGCAGTAGAAATGGCCTCAAAGGAATGTGCCACAGCTGCCAACCGCCATTGCAACAGTGGCAGCGGCTGATGTGTTCCTTGGAGGCTGGATTTGCTGCCCCTGTGGATCCTGCTGCCAGAGGTGGTCTCCTCACCTTGCCTGTGTGGGATGTGAAACATGAGAGCAGTCAAATACAGCATCGCTAGAGTGGACATGAAGGTGGTCTCACTTCTCCAGCCAGAACTTCCTGTTCTCCTGGGCTGAGACAAACTTCCTCTGTGTAACTGGAGATGGGTGTGGCCTCACCTGTGCAGGTTACACAAAACCACAGGGACCAGACTCCATCTTTCTCTTTTGGAACAGCTGCTCAACAGAACAACATCTAGTTAGGGCAAAGGTGCTTCCAGCCAAGAGAGGACAAGGGGCTTTCTCCCATATGGAGATAGTCTCCACATGTATACTATTTTCTAAGCTAAAAGTCTGCTTCTGGATCTTATTGTGACGTAAGTAAGTAAACGCTTTTTATGCTTTTATAGAAGACTGTCGTGTCTTATTTTAAGAGGGATTAAAAGGGGAATATTTATTATAGAGACTAGCGAATCTGAGCAAGCGTTCCGGCGTGTGTGTTTAAAAGGGGAATGTAAGACTCTGCTAAGTTCTGGGATTTGTTAACACAAGTTGGAATAGGATATGTTAAACAATATATCCTCTCCTGCATCCCTAAACATTCCCACAGCCATGATGGGTGGGCCAGCCCTGCTTACAGGTGCCACATAATACCAATTCTGCATCTGCAACGAAATCAATCTTTTAGTGTATCTGAAGTGTAGGTGGGTACCCACGAGGCAATTACGTAGTGATAACAGCAAGAAACCTTTATTGAACTACCGAACTGGACAACAGGGGCAAAGCATCTGCTTATATACATTCTGAAGGCCTGGGCCACTCCCACTCCCAACGTGATTGGCTGTCTAAACTTCCAAGCTGCGAATCATGACTCAGATTTAAGGGCCATGGCAGAGGCCCAAATCCTGAAATGTTCTGTGATTTGGATATCATGTATCGAATCAGAACCCAGAGGCTCAGAATCCTTAGTCCAGTCTCAAGCTCAGGCAAACACAGACCACTGTATATAGAAGTGTCAGCCCTATACTCTGGAACTCCCTGCCTATTGATATCAAGCAGGCACCTTCACTGTACTCTTTCCATGCCTGCCAAAAACTTGTTTGTTTAGGCAAGTCTTGCCTGGCCAGGTTGTGTATCTACAGCAGTGACCAGAAGAAAATTGACCAATGAGAGGAGCACAGGGAGAAGAAACGCTATGGTGCATCTGTAACAGTAAAACCAGACACCTTCACCTGCCCCAGCTGCAATAAAACATGTCTCTCCTATATTGGTCTCTACAGTCCACAGCAGGCTCTGTAACTCTATTGGTTTGACTTTACCTCTGAGGCTGCACGCTTCCATTGTCTCTCAAGACAGATGGAAGCCAACAACCCGGATATGTAGAAAGCTGGTGCAAGTTTTATTCTGGTTTTAGTTTAGTGTTCTTTAACTTTTTGAAAGTGTTGGGATTATTGTTGCTATTTTTCTTATTGATAATTCTATTGTCTTATATTTTTCGTAAACCGCTTGAGGTGGTTGTTTTTACAATCAAGGGGCATATAAATTTTATGAAATAGAGTAAATAATATGTCCTGCTTTTCAACAGATGTTGAGCTGCCTTAAATACAGAGTGGAAAAGTGGGATAAAAGAACTCCTATGATAAGCAAAATGAATTGAGTACTATGTTGGTAGGATTTAGATGAGTAGGAGAGGGTATTTTATTTATGTAATTATCCGTCCTCTTCCTACTTATGTAAGAATGCAAATACCTATTTCAGCAGAATAAATTCACCACACATGCGCAGCTTATATTTAGAAGCTTTAGAGTTCTAAATGGTCCACCCTTAGTCTCAACATGGTGCCAAGGAATGAAATGGCCATCTCCCTCCTCCTGTGAGGGGTCTGTGTGCAGAGCCCAGTTGGGATCGGGACAAGGCAGGCCAAGCCTTCCCATGGAGGTCGACTCTTTTCCATTCCAGGGGTCCCCTCCTCCCTTCCTGGATCTCCCTCTCGCCTCTGTCCTTTGCCTCACTGGCTCTTAAGAAAGTACCTCACTATGGAAGAGAGGAGTTAAACTGTGGAAAGTTCCAGAATGCGCTTGAATCCCAGCTGCAAAATAGTGGCATGCAATGAAGCCGAACGTTGGAAGATTCAGGACAGAGGAATGAACGGACATCTTCGTGCAACGGGGAATTCAATTGTGGAACTCCCTGCCACAGGAGGCAGTGATGGCCCCCAACCTAAACAGCTTTAAAAGTGGATTAGCGAAATTCATGGAGGAAGCTGCTATTGATGGCTAACTAGCCATAATGGCTGCGCTCTGCCTCCACAGTTGGAGTCAGCATGCTTCTGAATAACAGTTGTGCATGCACACGAAAGCTCATACCAGGAACAAACTCAGTTGGTCTCTAAGGTGCTACTAGAAAGAATTTCGATTTTGTTTTGACTATGGCAGACCAACACGGCTACCCACCTGTAGTTGTTAGAAACCGCAGGAGAGGAGTATTGCTCTTGCGCTTGGGTCCTACTGGCAAGTTTTCCATCGAGGTATCTGGTTAGCCCCTGTGAGAGCAGAATGCTGGACTAGATGGGCCAGTGGCCTGATCCAGCAGGGCTCTTCTTATGTTCTTATGGCTGTCGGGGCTCAGGCTCCTGCTCCTGATTCCCCTCTTCTTCCCTTCCCTTCCTTCCTCCGCTTGCTGCTCTCCTGCCAGGTCTCCACTGAGTAATTTACTGGCAGAATCTCTCCCAGAATCCAGCTTGAAACCAAGCTGTAAAAACAGCTGAGAGTGTAAATAATTCATGCCGACAATATGACTTTTTATGTAAATTCAGTGCATTAACCCTCTATTATAATGATGGACGACAGATATGGGCGACGTTGCCTTGGTAAGAGCTAATGGATGGCCGCCATAAATTCACTGCACATTTTATTGTGTTGCTGGAAATTGTGCCTCCAGGCCATGCTGTTTACTTTTATGTAAAACTCTGGGTTCCCTAAATATTACAAATATTTACATCCGACTCCTCAGCATTTCGGCAGAAAGCACAAATCAAGCTTTCTTCATGCAAGTTGTAATTAAAAGGTTTGTTGTTTTCTTTTCTGGGGACAATTATCCAGAACTAAAAAGAGATATATTCCCCCCTTTAGATGTTCAGTCATTGGCTTATCAAAAAATCCTTTTGAAGGAAAAGGGGGAAAACAGTAGCTGCAACTTGCTAGGCTGCTGACTTGAAGGCCAGGTGGGGGTCACAGCATCTGAACATTTAGGAGGTGGGCTTGACATCGCTTTGCCTTCTGATGGGTTTCCCCCCCCCCAAGAGAATATTCTTCTTTCTTCTTTTTTATTTCTTTCTTAGTTATATCAGTTTATTTGCACCAAGTACAGACGAGCCCCTATGCGCATATATATATATATATATATATATATATATATATATATATATTCTCTGCAAGCTGGAACAACTGCTTAGAAGTAATTTGGTATATATGCAGTATATCAAACAAATAAATAAATCAGTATGATATGCCAACTTGCACCTCCCTCTAACTATATGGCAAAATTAGACATGCAACTGAGCTCACACCCCTACCGTCACTACACCTTTGAAGACCATTCTCACAGTTACAATTCCTAGCAGCCATTTGCAGACTACAGTGCCCAGAATTGTTTGAAAGAAATGATGTGCTTTAAAGGTATGTTGTTTACATGCCTACAGGCACTCTTAAACCACTTTAACTGTCATGGCTTCCTCCAAAGAGTCCCGGGAAGTGTAGTTTGTTCATGCGCGCGCACACACACACACACACACACACACACATTATTTTGATCATTCGTATCCAGCTTTCCACAGAGTAATTCTTTTAAACGTGTCCTGGTGGAACAGACCCTCTCAATAAACATGGATGATTCATTTCGGTGAGGTTTAAACCAGGATCTGCAGGATGGTCAGTTTTGAACTGTAGTCGTTTCTGGAGAAATTGGCCTAAAGAAATGGAGAAAGAGAGATATCCTCCTCCGTTTCTCCTGCGTCTAAGCTGTGCTGCGGGTTGATGCTGTGATGTGGCTGCAGATTCTTCAAGTCAGCTCCACGGTTGGCTGTGGAGGACAAAAGATGCAGGATTGATGGCTTTCTTTCCTGCCTAGCCTGTCAGCATCTCAGGGGGCAGCCTGGAAACAAGGGGCCTCTGGGGCCTCCCCTCCTTTTCTGCAGGGCTGGGCCTTTTGTTCTGGCACCAGCACCAGCAGCTGCATTCTCTGGGTCCTCCGTGTCTGTGCCCAAATGCATGAGAGTCAGGAGAGGCCAGGGGCAGGTGGCGATGCAACACCCAGGCCCTCCCTTTCCCCTTTTCTCACAACCGTGACAGTGGCAGCTTGTGAAAAGCCAACACTCAAAACTCCAGGCTGCTTCCTCTTTTGTTTTGCTTGTTGCATTTATATCCCACCTTTTTATCTAAGGAGTTCAAGGTGGCAGACATGGTTCTCCCCTCTTCCTCATTCAATCCCCACAACAAGCCTTTGAGGTAGGTTAGGCTGAGAGGCAGTGACTATAGCCCAAGGTCTGATAAAGCCAGACATGCCCAGCCTTCTGTACACACACAAGCACACCCACCCATTTGGGATAGGCATTCATCGTTTTCCCAAGAGCTCCCTAGCTATGCTCTTGTGACGTATTTTGTAGACCTGAAAGGTTCCTAAGTGGCATCAGGATGCTGCTACAGCAGGTCCCGCAGAGAGAAAGAGATCATGAAGTGCAGCCTGATAAAAATGATGGCGGGAAGGACGAGTTCCTCATGAGGACTGGGGCCTTTGAGGCAGAAAGTGTTGCTGGCCACACCGAAGCATCCAGCTAGGAGACAGCAACCCCGAAAGCTTGTGAAGAGTTTCCCCTAAAAAAAAATGAAATTGTGGAGCAGTTCCTGAGTCAAGTCTCGAGAAGTTAAATGCTTGTCAGTTTGGGAGTCAAAATGGTTTTGTGGCCTGTCTTCCTGTGCTGCTTCAGACACGTGGCCTATATACATTCATGTACATGTTTGCTTGGTACACTTACGAACATTTATTATATATATAAAAGACCTTAATATTCTTATTACACTATCACTGCCTCCTGTGGGAGCGGGTCCCATAGTTTGTAACTATGCACCTGCAGAAGGAACGAATTTATTTATCTGTCCTGAATCTCCCAACATTCAGCGCCATTGGACATCCATGATTTCGAGTATTATGAGAGAGGGAAAAAACCTTTTCTCTATCCACTTTCTCCAGGCCATGCAGAATTTTATTAACTTCCGTTATGACACCTCCTACTTGCCTTTTCTCTAAACAAAAAAGTCCCAGATGCTGCTGCCTTTCCTTGGCATTGGGGAAATCCCCCCAAGCCCATCCTTGTGGACGCCCCCCTTCCACCTCAGGAGGAGCAGGCATGATGTAAGGAAACCCACACCAGAATGAGGGAAGAGGAGCCTGATTCCTGCCTCTGCCTCTTGTGTGGCTGGCTTTCCAGTGTCACTGTGGCTGCTGGGGAGAGAAAGAAGCTACTGACTGGGGATGATGGGAGGGTGGGGAGGTGCCTGCGGAGGGGGCTGGAGGTTGCTCTCCTCCCCCCACCCAGTCCATCCCACCCCCCACCCCCCACCCCCGCAGCCTTGCCAGAGCCTTGCAAGGAGTCTCATCAGACTTCCCGATTTAATACAGCTAAGTAGTGCACTCTCTGCATATGAGGAACCACAGCCTGCTCTGAAAGGATTCGGAAGCATCTGTTTGAATGAAATGTGTTGACAACTGCGAAAGTAAAGTTTTTGCTAAGTCTCAGGAGTTTAGCCATGACAAGCGGTATTAATGAATTGAGTTAATTAAAAAGCATTTTGAGATGAAACAGGCTCTGCTCTATGTAAAACGCTGTTGTACATTAGACAGACATTATGGAAATATTGGCTTTGTACATCGTAATGCAGCCATTTATAAAAGCTTCTCCAGATCCATGGATAGCAGCAGCAATTTGGACGGCTTTGGCGTGTCTTTGAAATTCATTGACTGCGGGATGTGCCTGTTTTGAGGCATGAAATTGGGATGGTTCCAGTACCCCCCCCAATCCCACCCCTCTCCTGAGCTTTTTGGGCCAGAAAGCTTTCAGAGCTGCTGAGGTGGGGGAGGACCCGAAAAACAGAGTCAGCTCTGGGAAGCAGCTGCCCAAACCGGGCGGGGCATGTTGAGGCTCCTCCACCGATGGATCAAGGCCTGCAAGTGGAACCAGCACTGGGTCTTAAGAATCCCACAGGATACCAGTCCCTAAGCAAATGGTGTCTTGCCTTTCCTGAAAGTGTCTTTCACTATCAACATTTATACTGTTATGGGTTTGCAGGGAGCAATTCCTGGGTGCCAGACATTAGATTTAAAATGCAGGCCAAACCAGGAAATCTCCTGGGGAGAAGGGCCATCAAGGTGTAATTACTGGACAATGGCTGTCCTCTCATTGACCCTCTGCCTGTTGTTGTTGTTGTTCAGTCATTCAGTCGTGTCCGACTCTTCGTGACCCCATGGACCAGAGTACGCCAGGCACGCCTATCCTTCACTGCCTCTCGCAGTTTGGCCAAACTCATGTTAGTAGCTTCAAGAACACTGTCCAACCATCTCATCCTCTGTCGTCCCCTTCTCCTTGTGCCCTCCCTCTGCCTGAGCTATGGATAAATAGCAGAATTGGGAGGAGGTTACACAAGGTATGATGATGGAGCAAGAGGAAAGAAAAGTGTCCTTTAAAAAAAGAGGCTTGAAATGATGTACTGTAATGGTGGGGGCAAGCAGACAAATGGGGAGGAATTGCTTGGAGCAGGGGTTTTGGGGAAGAAGAAGGAAGTGCGAAGAACTCCATGTGGCGCTGACTGGAGGAGGCTTCCCTGAGAGACCAGGGGCCATGACTGGCCGCTCCTTTGGACCCAAACTTGCTGAAGCTATTAGGAGGGCAAGGAGAGGTGGTGCAGTGTTCTTAAGCCACCTCCATTGAAGGCTTCCAGGTGTAAATATGTGTAGAATAAACTAGTCTTTGCTGAGCCTTGATTTCCCCAATGGAACCCCAACCTGGTTGAGTGCCAGAAACCCCCTGGAATCTTGCTGCCGCTTGGAAAGCAATAGGGGTGTAGCAATGAACTAAATTGCAGGGTTGTCGTGAACCACTCAGAACGTGCCCTACATTATTCAAATGGGGCATTAGGGAGGCAGCAGGTCACAGGACACCCTTCACCCAGCAGCAGCCCCTTTCAAACTGACTTTGCAGGGGGAGGGGGGGCAATTAAATGCCTTTGCTTTAGGATCTGCATTAGAAAGGTGTTCCTTTTTTTAACACCTCGCTCTAAATAAGTGCCAAGTTAGAAAGAGTAGGAACCTTGGCTCCTTTGGTGGGGGTGGAGTGGGGGGGGGGAGGTTCACACTTGTGCCCAATCCTGGCAATGTTAAACTGTCTCCTATGGGCAATGTTTATTTAAACTAAGCTTAAGCAGCACTTAATTAAACTAGGGAACTCACCCCACCCACCCCACCCCCGCAGGTGGCAAGGATGGCTTCCAACCTGGGTGGTTTTTTAAAAGGCATCTGGTTGGCCACTCTGAGAACAGGATGTTGGACTAGGTGGACATTATCCTGAATCTTATCTTCTTATGCCAACCCTGCCCTAGCCTAATTCTCACAGAAGTGAGCATATAGGGGGGGGGAGAGATAGATTCAAAGAGGACCCTCCTCCTCCTCCCCTCTGCTCTGCCACATCAATCAACCAATGAGATGGAATCCCCCCCTCACCTCCCTCCCTCTTTCTGAGCCAGAGTCAAGGGAGGCTGCATCCCTCCGCTGCACATTTAACCACAGCCACATTGCAAGATTAATGCCAGGGTCCACCTCCCCGCTCCCATGTAACAAAATAATGTAAATGATAAATAATTTAAAACACAAGTGCATCTTTATGTTGAAAAATGGGCTTTCCCCTCCCCTCCTACCCCTCCTTTCCAATGATGCTGACCTGGGTGACAAGAAGTCCCTAAGAAGGAGGAGGAGGGTGCCCCCCTCTGCCCCCCCCTCCTGCCTCCTCTGCTGTGGTGGGCCACGGATGGGCTTTGGTTCATTAATAAAGGCAGCTCTTTATCTCCTCCATCAGACGTGACTCTTGAACCAAAACAACCGCCGGGGCATTAAATATGGATGGGCGGCAGTTGGATGCCACGGCAGCAACCCAGGTAAGTGGGCTTTGCCACCTCCAATTAGCATCCTCGTGGAGCAGCCCCGCCAGGGCAGTTCATTAAGCCTCCAAATGGAAAGGCTAATGCAAGCAGGACTGAACTTTGGGAGCCGCCGACACACACACACACACACACACACACCCCAACGGCTCAGGGAGCGGGAGGGGAATCCTTGAGCTGTTGCTGCGGCCTGTCCTCTGTGGTTTCTGGCAGCAGCAGGAGAGCAGAAGAGCCTTAGACTGCAACAGGCAAAGTATGGATGCCTTTTGGCTGGGGAGGGGCAGCGAGGGGCTGGATACACGGGTAGTGTTGAACCTCTCCATAGGTTGGGGAAGAAGTGGCTGGTGGAGGAAGAGAGGACAATTGGGAGGGGAGGCTGGCTAATTGGACTCTCTGTTCCAAATTGGGTTTTATATATGGGCTACTAGCCTTCCAGGGGTGGGCAGTGGACAGATGGGGATGAACGTGTGTAGAGAGATTGGGGTCATTGACAAAGCAAAGTTCTCTTCTGGGCAGCCTTCAAATTCTCTGTAGTCCTTCCTAGCTCTTGTAGGAGGGATGGAGTAGGGTTACCAGATGTCCCTGGTTCCCGGGTTCCCAGATTTGCAAATCTGTCCCTGGACAAATTCCATCCCTGGAATGTCCCCAGATTTGCAAATCTCCCAGGAAATGTGGCAGTGGCAGCCTCAGCAGCCCGGAGCCAGCCTGGTAGTGCAGTTGGCTCTGGCTGGCTTCAGGAGCTGCTCGCTGCCGCCGCCACTGCCAAATGAAAACCAGGGACTCCAGCGGTATAGATCTCTTGCCCCCTCCCCCCTTTGTTTTGACAGATGGGGGGGGCTCGGGAGTTGTGGGCGGGCGGCCATTGCCCAGGAGGGGCACAGGGCATGCGGTTTCTCTGCCAGGCAAGGTGCAAAGCCCTTTTTTCGCACCCTGTGAAACATAAATGCACCGAGTTTTTTTAAAAAAACTGGGCAACGGCCGCCTGCCTGTGACTCCCAAGCCTCCCCTGATCAGTCAAAACGAAGGGGGAAGGAGATGGGGAAGGCTCAGGAGTCACGGGTGGGTGGTGCACCATTGCCCAGTTTTTTAAAAACTCTGCGCATTTATGTTTCACAGGGTGCAAAAAAGGGCTTTGCACCTTTATACAATATGCATGTGTGCTTGGGCCCAAGGCCTTTTGCCTCACCATCCCCACTACTGACTCCCTGTTGATACTCAGCTTAAAATAAAAATAAAAATAAATTCCCGGATTCATTGAAAAAAATCTGGTAACCATAGGATGGAGGCCTCAGAGTCTGGATATATCTGACCCAGGGAATATGCCAGAAGGGTGGCCCACTTCCCACCTGGCTGCCTGGGGGTGGGGGCTGCCCTGGAGACAGGAATATCCTTGCCCTGGACAGAGGGTGGAATGAGACGGGTGCCAGGGGACCTTCCAGCTCTAAAGAGTTCTGGTTCTTTATGGGTTTCCCCACCACCACTCCTTGATTGGCTCAAGGTCCCACAACTGGGCCAGGTCACTGGGTCAGGGGAGAGAAGGGCGTGGGGGTTGCTATGGGGGAAATGGCAAGGCATCAATCACTGCAGAGGTGTGTGGGGTGTGAAGCGGGGGCTGGGAACACGTGGAATTCAGCAGGGCAGAGCTTGTATCCTCATCCATTGCCAGGAGGGGAAAGGCACTCTGGAAGCAGCACCCGCCCTCCAAGCACATTCCGCATCCAGCCCGGGCCTGTCGAGATCATGCAGGGGTGGGCTGGAGCACCCTGGGCTGCATGGAGCATCAACAGGGGAGCCTCTCCCAGCAGGCAGTGTCTGCCCCAAGAGACTCCAGGTGGTGACGGGCAGGGGGGCTGCCATGGCAGGTGGGGGCAGCTGGATGCCCCTGGATCACCTTGCTGTGGCTCATCCATTCTGAAATATGTGCCACATTTCAGGGTAAAGCACTCCCAAGGCAGCTTACAAAAGAGATGAAAGCCACAAAGCAATTTTTAAAAATGCAAATAAAGCAACCCAGCTCAAAAAAACTGGGGGGGGGGGACCCCTGAAAACTGAAAACAGCAGCTGTCCTAAGCTACTTAACCCAACATATGATGCTTTTGGTAGAACACAGAATGAAACAGGCAGGATTCTAAGGACCACTTTCAAACTCACAAGGGTGGAGGCAGCAATGCTTGTGTTTGTGTCCTGCATGAAGGTTTGCACCATGGCTCAATAGCCCTCTTCTCCATGAATTTGTCTATCATTCCTTTAATGCCATCCTAGTTGGTGACCATCACTGCCGGTAGTTTCTTTTCTCTCTCCTGAATCATCCAATGATCTACCTCACTGAATAGCCATGAGTTCTAGTGCTATGAACTTGGAAGGGACTAATAAAAGTAAGGACTCTCTGTGCCACTTAAAGAGCAACCCCCCCCCCCCTTGCAGATCATCTCCTGACCCCAAGAACTGAGGCTACCAGTTTCAGGATACCTTGTAGTGGCATCAAAGGAAGCAAACCATGCCAGCCTTTGCCTCGGCCAGCCTGTTGGAGACCACATACCCCAGAGAAGTGGAGGCAAGAGCCTTTTGCTCCCTGGCATTGGATCTGCTCCTCTGACAACCCCATGCACTTCGCACAGAGCTGTATGAAGGAGCCAGAGCCAATTGTTCCAGCTGCCAACATGTCATGGCAGAGCTAGCAAGCCAAAGTGATATGGGAACGGGGTGGCAGGAGATGGAGGCCACCTGGAATCTCCCCAGAGGGCACCTGAATGGGATCTGTGCACCTGCCTGCAGGAAGGACTGAGCTGGGTGTGACCCAACTCTCCCTCTCTTCTCTCTTCTCTCTCTCACTCCTTCAAAGGCACCGCTAACTGTTTGGAAGAGCACTGCCTGTGTGTTCTCCAAGTGGCTGCCAAGTGAATCTCCCAAAAGGGCATTTGGGGGACAGGGAAGGAGACCTTGGCCTGCAGCTGGAACAGAAGCAGCAGCAAGAGTTGTTAAGGGGGGGTCTAACTGGATCAAAAGGTGGTCCTGTAAGTCACGGGTGGGGCTGGATTGATGTCATATAGGCCAAATGCTTCCCAGCTCAGCCACAAAGGGTGGCCTCCTTAAGCCAGAAGGCCTGAGAACTCCTGGTTGACGGAGGGCTATCCGTCATCCTCATGCACATCAGCATGCTGGAGGGTGGCAAAATCAGGAGGCGGCTGAAGAAAGGCAGAAGAAACATCATCTGCAGCTTGGAAATGAATGCCCTCTCTCCTAACTGAACATCAAAGAATAATAGAGTTGTAGGCTTGGAAGGGATTCCCAAGGGTCCTACAGTCCAATCTCCTGCAATGCAGGAATCACAGCTCAAGAATTGCTGACGGGTCACCATTCAACCTCTGCTTAAAAACCTCCCACACCCTCTGAGGGCATCTGTTCCACTGCTGAATGGTTCTTGACATCAGAAAGCTCTTCCTAAGGTTTAGAGCTTTGCCAAGTCAGTGGCAAAATTTGAGCAAAACCAGCTCCTGGGAACCTCCTGTGCCTGGCGAAAAGGAGCAGAGCCTTCTGGGGCTTCTCCAGCTGCAGCCTCATCCCAGAAATAGTGATGCCACCATCCAGAATTCTCCTGCAAGGATCTGTGACTTGAATGTATTGGCTGATTACAGATCATTTGTTTGATGATATTATTGTCCATTTGTTTCTGCAATATCAGCATGTAGTACTTTTTCCCATCTGTCCTATTTGCCTGAGACCATGTGCCCACCCCAACCCCCAACCCCACCCCGGCACCCCTTTCAATCCCTTAATCTATACCTGGCTGTAGGTTCCAGTTCCACCTTGGCCTTTGAGGCACCTTGGAGAAGCTGCCTCAACCAAGGTTCTACAAAATAGGAAAGGGGAAACTCAAGGGGAAGGGCACTGTTGTGTCTGAAGGACAAGAGTCCTGAAAAATAAGGAGCAGTCTCTTGTGTGTTATAAGCAATAATCAATAATTAAAAGCCTTGTTAAAGTATTGTTAGATTGTACTTCAGAAGCAAAGTAGTTAATGCTGCATTTCATGGTTAATTCAATGTCAATTAACTGATTGCTAACTTCCCTCCAGCTAAATCTTACTTGGTTCAGGGAGGAGGCATCAAAAGCATCCTGGCTCTAAAAAGCTGGATGTTCCCATCACTCATCTCTAGCTTCAGGCTTGGAATCAATGTTGACAGATGCACCATTGCAGTATGATCAGCCATTTTGTTATGTGACCTTTTCCTGGCCTCCACCACCACCACCAACCCAGTGGGACTAGAAAGATCTTCAAGGCAACACCAAGGAGAGGTCATCTCCCCATGGATTGTCTTTTCTTTCCAGAGAAACTGGCCAGCTTCTGAGCTACCCAACAACTGCTGCCTTCCACGTGCCTATGGAGAACATGTAGACCCCTGAGGTGAATAAGCCACCAGCAACCAGCAGCCCAATGGATCAATTTTGCTGGGTTGGATTTCAGCACCATGGCCAGATCCCATGGAGACAACTCGGAAGAGGCAACAATCCAGCCATCCCAGAGTGGCCAGGGCACTTCCAGGGGTGGGGCAAGGAACTGTGTTCATCGTCCTCTCCTGCTGGTGTCCCAGGATTCTGCTCCGGAACCTGAAAATGTTTGTAAGTTTATTATGCAGAAATTTTAAGGCAGCATCCTTTAAAGTGAAAGGGGCAAGGAATCATTGCCTTCCCCTTGGGAGGAACGTGGTCAGGCCCTCAAACAAACACTGGGTTTGCTCAAATCCCAGAGCACACCCCTTTGCTTTAAGGATTGGAAAACTCCCCCTCCCAGTTTACCTGTGAGATCACTTTACCCTAAACATGCCCACAGCCCACTCAACCACTTAGATCGACAGAACTGGCACTATTACAAGTGCCACATAATACCCATTCCACATTTGTAAGAAATCAATCTTTTAGTGTGGCAGTACGTTGGAACTCCTTGCCTGTTGACATCAGGCAGGTGCCTTCATTGTACTCTTTTCGGAACTTACTAAAAACGCTTTTATTTAGGCCAGCCATTCCAGACATATAGAACATAAAGAATGTTGACACATGTTCTAATCTGTTTTTAGTCTATTGCTTTTTTTAAAAAATGTTTTCAATAGTTGTTTTTAATGTTTGTATGTGGGTGGCACTGTGGTTTAAACCACTGTGCCACTTGGACTTGCCGATCAGAAGGTCGGCGGTTTGAGACCCCGCGACGGGATGAGCTCCCGTTGTTTGGTCCTAGCTCCTGCCAACCTAGCAGTTCGAAAGCACACGGTGCAAGTAGATAAATAGGTACCGCTCCAGCAGGAAGGTAAACTGCATTTCTGTGTGTTGCTCTGGCTTCGCCAGAAGCAGCTTAGTCATGCTGGCCACATGACCCAGAAAAACTGTCTGCGGAAGCAGACAAACGCAGGCTCCCTCGGCCTGTAAAGCGAGATGAGCGGTGCAACTCCAGAGTCATTCACGACTGAACTTAACCGTCAAAGGTCTCTTTACCTTTACCTTACTGATAACTTTATTCTTTCGTTCTCTTCATAAACTGCTTCCTGGCAAGACCATGACAACCAGCTTCACCCTTCTGCGGCACAGGGACCTTTCCATGAGATGTGGCAGGTCTTCAGGCTGGAGGGAAGTTTCTGGTTTCAGCTTCCTCTCTGCTCCAGAACAGTATCTTTGCCTCCACAAGTATCTGGCCCCTGCAAGCATCCAGGGTACCGACTCTCATCCTGTCTCTCCCCACTCTTCACTGTCAACTGCAGGCTTTGCATAGCGGGCAATGCTCGGAGTGTGTCACCACCAGCGCGATGCAATCTGAGACACAGCTTGCTTTTCTGCATCTCAGATCTCAGGGCTGAGCCGCAAACTGTACATGACACAACTAAATTAATATTTAAAAATAATTACTTGCTGCCTGGAGGTAAACAGAAAAAGGGCAAATAATTGATAGCAGAGGGACTGGCAAACTCCAAGTCTGTCGAGTGTTTGTGATAAGCTGAGGAGGTTCAAAGGGGCTGCGTGCTGGCGGCTCTGAGGAGAGGGTGTTCCCCACCCCCCACCCAGAGATCAATCAAAGGCACACATACAGCAGCCCAGTCCCACCCAGACCCCATTTGGGTCTCGGCTGCATTCAGTGAGACTTCTGCACAATTAAGGCAGTTCTAGAACTCAAGGCACACAACTTTTATCCTGAAGATATTCTAAGAGGAGGGGAAGTAAAGGGATTGTCCCTCTGCCCTGCGACATCTCAAATAGGAGAACAGACACTCTCAGCCGAATATTATGCTCATCAAAGACAAAAAAGAATTGTGTGTCACCTGGATGACTAATGCATTTATTACGACACTGATGTTCGTTGCAACAATTGTCCCTCTGGAAATTTAGGATTAGCGATACTGTATTTCCCATTTCTTGAGCACTTCCCAAAGTGTAAAGCTTGTTACAATTTGCATCTGAAATTATGTCAAGTATTAGGAAGGGAATAAAAAAATTTCAGTAAAGGAATGGTACGTTAGAAGCACAATTCTGTAAATGTCTCATTATACTAGCATGCACATATATAATGATATTTGGAACTCATTTATACAAAATACAGTAGGCTTAAAAGTGTAATTGTTAACTGTTAACAATTGTTATAGTGAGATGTAATACCCTTTCTTTTTCTTTCTCTTTCTTTCTTTCTTTCGTCTGTCTTTCTTCCTTCACTTTTTAAAAAAATACATTTTATGTTTTGTATTAATTTTTTTAAATAAATTAGCAAAGGTGAAAAAGAATATATATATATATATATATATATATAGAGAGAGAGAGAGAGAGAGAGAGAGAGAGAGAGAGAGAGAGAGTTGTTCTATTCAGTTGTTTGGGGCTTAAAGGTAAAGGGACCCCTGACCATTAATTAGGTCCAGTCGCGGAAAACTCTGGGGTTGCGGCACTCATCTCGCTTTACTGGCCGAGGGAGCCGGCGTACAACTTCCGGGTCATGTGGCCAGCATGACTAAGCCACTTCTGGTGAACCAGAGCAGCGCACGGAAACGCCGTTTACCTTCCCACCGGAGCGGTACCAGTTTATCTACTTGCACTTTGACGTGCTTTTGAACTGCTAGGTTGGCAGGAGCAGGGACCGAGCAATGGGTGCTCACCCCGTCGTGGGGATTCGAACCGCCGGCCTTCTGATCGGCAAACCCTAGGCTCTGTGGTTTAACACACAGCACCACCCGCGTTTGGGGCTTACTCTAAAGTAAATGGGTATTGGATTATATGGCAGATGTGGCTGGCATTAGCTCATTCTTGCTGCTGCTTAACAAATTACACCAATGGATGCTAAGAATCACATTTGTGAGGAGGAAGGAGGAGGGGAAGGTGAAGGGGTGTTTTGTGCCTACCATGTCAAGTCCAACTTCTGTATGAGGACAGGCAGAATTCCCCCCCCCATGCCTTTGCTGGATGCAACTCAAGCCGAATGGCCTATTTTGCCTCATCACTGACAGAGACATGGATGATGCCCCCCCACCCCTCCCCCCAGACTCTGAAGCCTCTTTTTGTCATTGAAAGTGTGCATGAGCATCAGAAGATGGGGCAGCCCCTGCCAGAGGTGCACAGCCTAGTGACTGGAAGAAGCAGGAGGCAGGAGGCCTCATTGGGGCTGCCAGCTCAGAACTGAGGACTTGGCTGTATATGGCTCAGCCTTGTCCAAATAGCTGCTGCTGAAGAGTTGACTGAACAGGGAACCAAAATTATCTTCCCGGAGCCAGCCTCCTTCCAGTGAATCCAATTGCCTCTGGAGCCCTCTAGAGAGAGTGTGCAGCCTCCCACCCCCACCCCCAGAAGCAACAGGGACGAAGGTCTGCTGGGGAAACATCAGCACCCACCTGTGTGAACCGCTCTCTGGCACCTTCTGCCACCTGGATTCGCTCCTCACCCCCAGTGGGTTATCAGTGTGACGCCAGGCATGGGATTAATAATACATGAGGCTGCCACTTGCTGGCTGGGTGCTCTGGCACCCTCTGCTGCGGAATCACCGCACGGAGTGCAGGCAGAAAAGGGGCACCTGCAAGCTCCGAGAAATTGCTTTTAAAAAACAATGTGCCAAGAGAAGCCAGCGGGGCTGTCTAGGGCTTTGTATGGAATGTCACTGATATGACTGTCTGCCTGCTGGACGGGGTGCTCAGGGCAGTGACCGCCTGGCGCTCAGGTGTGGAATCATAGAACGGTAGAGTTGCAAGGGATTCCCAAGAGTATCATCTAGTCCAACCCTCTGCAGTGCAGGAATCACAACCGAAGAATCCCTGACGGATGGCCATTCCAACCTCCACTTAGGAACCTCAAATGAAGGAGAGTCCTCCTCCTTCCAAGGGAATCTGTTCCACTGTCGAACTGCTCTTACTGGCAGGTCTGTTCCCTAGAGGCCAAGGTGGCTGACCTGGAAAAGCTAAGAGAGGCACAGAGGTTGGTGGGTGAGGGCTTTCAGGATGTTACACCTGTGTCCTGCTTCAATGGTGACAGCTCCCCTGCCGTCATGAAGCTGGAACATGTGCAAGGTAGGGCGACCAAGATGATCAAGGATCTAAAAACCAAGCCTTATGAGGATTGGCTGGGGGAGCTGGGTATGTTTATCCTGGTAAAGAGACTAAGAGGAGCAATGATAGCCATCTTCAGATATCTAAACGGCTGTCACATGGAAGATGGAGCAAGCTTTCTTCTTCTTCTTCTTCTTCTTCTTCTTCTTCTTCTTCTTCTCATGTTCTGAAGGGTAGGACCCAAACCAATGGATTAAAGTTACAAAAATGAGATATTGACTAAACTTCCAAAAGATGTTTGGTTAAGAGTTGTTTGACAGTGGAACGGTCTCCCTTGGAAAGTGATTAACTCTCCTTTGTTGGAGGTTTTTAAACAGAGCTTGGATGGCCATCTGTCGTGGTGGATCCTTTAGTTGTGATTCCTGCATTGCAGAGGGTTGGACTAGATGGCCCTCCGGGTTCCTTCCAACTCTACAATTCCCTATGATTCTATGAGTCAATAATGGTGCATTGATGTTGGGTTTATACTGAGCCACCCACACTTCATTCTGCTTTCTTAGTTGTTCTGCAATGCTTCCCCACAATGTTCCCACACAATTGCCATCTGGAGAGGCCCTTTTGCACGGTACCCCACAAAAGTGGGACAAAAAATACACCAGAACATTTATTTATTTATTTTTATTAAATTTACATCCCACCTTGTGCCCAAAGGAGCCCAGGGTGGCAAACATACCTGTGATTGTTTTTTGTTTAAAAAAAAATATCAATTAACATAAAAACATATTTAAAACATTTTTTTAAAAAAACGTTCAAAACAACACAATAAAGCTTCTTTAAAAAGGGAATAACTTTTCACTTTCGGTTTGAAAAGTTGCAAGAATTTAGCAGGAAACTCTGTGCTGTTGCTCCTGTTGCAAATGAGGCAGGATGGCAGACTTTCACAGGTGCAAGTAGATGTGAGAATGATAACATCATAAGCGAGACAGGGAGCCTTTCTGTGCTGCTCACCCCAATGCTGCACAGGCGAAAGAATGAACCGCAACAGCCTTGGGCTTTCATCCTCCCTAGAGCCAGGATTCCCCCCCACTCCCTAGATCAGATTAATTGCTCGTGTTGCCTCATAGAGATGGTTGCTCTGCCAGCAGTTTTAGGGAAGAGACTCAGGCAGGAGGGAGCACCTCAGTTAAGCAATGCAGGATGGGTGGGGCCTGGGAGCTGCTGGGATCCTCTGGAAGCTCCATCAGCATTTCCAGAGAAGGGGTCCTGGAGCAGAGAAATAACTGAAGGCAGCTTGTTTTAGAAGTGCCGCCGCTGTCCCTGCACTATGGACCAGGCCAGTTGAGCCAACTTTTGCCAGGACCTCCACCAGATACTTGCAGAACCAGCCTGCGGGGGGGCAATGGTTTAACCCCATGTACTTCTCACAGAACCGTACTTGTGATTCCTGTATGGTAGGGGGGTGGGCTACATGACGCTTGGTGTCCCGTCAAACTCTGCAGGTTCTATGATTCTATGAAGCATGAAGGCAAAGTCAGGCCACCTCTCCATCCCTTGTGTACAGGAAGAACTATGAGATTTTCCTGCGTTAACTACCAGGGTAACAGGGCTGTAATTGTTTTTTCCATGAGGTTGCCCCAGCCAGCATTCCTCAGGGATCATGGGAGCTGCAGTCTTGTAACGTCTGGTGGACCTCAGGTTCTCCACCTCTGGCCTAGAAGAATGCCACCACCCCTAAAGGTAAAAGTAAAGGTAAAGGGACCCTTGACCATTAGGTCCAGTCGCAGACGACACTGGTGTTGTGGCGCTCATCTCACTTTATTGGCCGAGGGAGCCTACACCTTTCCAAATAACTACTAGCCCATGATGGCCTCTCCTCAGAATCCAGGAGCCATGGGAGAGGAGCAGGAGGGGAACAGCAGTGTCATGTTGACATCGCTCAGTGGCCTTGTGTCTTCCCAGTGACCAGGGGCAAGGAGAAGTGGGGGAAGTGGCCCATCTTCCCATCATAAGATCCTGCTGGATCAGGCTAACGGCCCATCTAGTCCAGCATCCTGTTCTCACAGTGGCCAACCAGATGCCCCCCAAAAAGGAAACCCGCAAGCAGGATTCAGGCACAAGAGCAACACTCTCCCCTCCTGTGGTTTCCAGAAGCTGGCATTCCAAAGCATTGCTGCTTCCAACTGTAGGGGCAGAGCATAGTCCCCCCCCCCCATACCTGTAGGCCTCTCTCCGCTTTCCCAAGCCACAACTCCTCTCTTCCCACTGAGCTCTGGAAACGGCTCTCAGGCAGCCACCGCCACCAGGAGGATGAAAAGCTCAAGAGCTGCAGCAAGAGCAGCCAGCACCATCTCCTCCACCACCACCAGCACCACGGGCGAGTTCAGGCTGGAAGAGAAGCCAGTTCCTCCTCGGGGCCTCTTTGACAGCAGTGGGAGTTTGTTGGCGAAACACAGGATGAGAAAGACGAGTTGCGGAGCAGATCTCGGCTCCAGCAAGACGGGTTTGAGAAGTCCTGGGCCTCTGCCAAGGAGGCCCTTGCAACACGCACATCTCAGAGGCAAGAACGAAGCAGAGGGAAACTGCTGGGATCCTGGCGTGGAAACAGCACTGGCAACACCCTCAGAGAAGCCACTGACAGATGCCTGAGACGCAGCTTTTCCATCCCATAAGTGATTAATCGCCACGTCACAAAATGAGGTGGGGGGAGGGATGTGTGTGTGTCTAAGGGTGTCTGTTTTTCACTGTGTGCACTGAGATTCACATATCCGTAGTGGGAAATCTCCTCTTGTTTCCCTTCACGTATTCCTTCGAAGTGCATACTAAGTTAAGCCACGTGGAATCCAGTTAGGTGCTCTCCAAATACAGGGGGCCCTCTGGATATGAATGTAATTTGTTCCGGGGGTCCGTGCGCACCCCGAAAAATCTGTATCCAGAGGCACCACTTCTGCGCACATGCGTGGCGTGATAGAGCGCTTCTGCGCATGCGCGAGCAGTGAAGCCTGGAAAAATACTTCTGGGTTTTGCCACTTTCGCAACCCTTGAAGTTTACGTTACTCGAGAGTAGCATAACCTGAGGATCTACTGTATGGAGAGGATGCAAAGGCACCTGGTGACTTAATTGTCTCTTTCTACAATTATTTATTTATTTATTTATTTATTTGAATTGATATGCTGCTATGTCATATCTATCTATCTATCTACAGTATATCTATCTATCTATCACAGGCATAGGCAACCTAAGGCCCATGGGCTGGAAGCGGCCCATGGGGGTCGTTTAACCGGCCCATGGACCCCCGCTGCCTGCTCAGTCGGCTCCCGTGCGCTGCGCTAAACTGGTGTGGAGCAGAGTGGGGACCGCCTTCCATGACGCTGGGCTGTTTCCCATTGGCTGCAGGAAGCTCCTCCAGCCAATGGGAAGCTGCGCACGCCTCCTCCGTGCCAAAAGGAGTGCTGGAAATGGCGTTTGTGTATGCGTGCGTGCGTGCACGCACACACATACACACTGGCCCACCATGGTGTCTGCAGGATCGCAAACTGGCCCATGCCCCAAAAACATTGCCGACCCCTGATCTATCATCTATCTATCTATCTATCTATCTATCTATCTATCTATCTCAAAGCAGTTTACAGCCATAAACCATTAAAACCATACATTAAAAACCATAAAAGGTTGAAAGAGTTAAGAACCAACCTCAGTTAACCATTGCGGAAGGATGTGTTCCGAATTGCCTGCATAGGCCTGGCAGAATAGAAAGTTTTCAGGCAAGTGTTTTATTTGCACATTGACAAGCAGATGGTTAAAAAGTAGAGGCGAGTGGGACACCTCTTACAGGCAGAGACCCATTTCCCAGGGATCTAACACACAACAACGCTGGACATTTAGGAAGCAAATCCTTAACACTGAGTGACTTTGGGCCAGTTACTGCCTCTCAGCCTAACCAATGCCACAGGGTTGTTGGGATTAAATGAGATGGGGCAGAGCCAAGTGCGCCGCCTTCAGCTCCTGGGGCAGGGGGAGGTGGAATATAAATGCGGTAAGTAAATCAATAAATGAGGGGACTGGAGGAACCCGCAAGTCTTGCTCTACAGATCAATATTTTTAACCATGCAGCTGCTGGAGCATAGCAGGGAGGGAAGGTAACACCTTGGTGGTGCCTCCCAAGGATAGATCCCCTGTTTCTTATTCCCTCTCAGCCCCATATATTGTGCCCAAAGATCCCAGCCATGTGGGCCTGCAGTACTTAAGGTTCCCTCATGTGGGACCACAGCATGAAAGGCACGGGTCACTCAAGCAGAACTGAAAAATAGGCTGCAGGCTTGTATTAATATATCATTTTTTTTAAATTGCATTTTATCATTTTGTGTGAGAGCTTCCCAGAGAACAATGCTATCAGTGTGGGAGGATGTGCAGCCAAAATGGTGCACGCATGGTGGCTAGACAGTCAGAAACAGAGGCAATGGAACCATGGAGGGGACCACGCATAGAGGGGCTCTAGGACGTCACACCCGCAAACATGGTGGCAGGAGAAAGAAAATGCATTAATCCCTATCTCTTCCTTCCTGCACTCACTCTTTTCCTACCTGCAATGGCGGAATGGACTGTGGATACCTGTGGCATTTTAAGGATTGTTGCTTGCCTGGTTTTCATCTTTTGGATCCTGGCAAGACCTTTGATGTTAGTAAACTTTGTTTACTAAACAGTCTGAGAGTGGCATTTTTTAAAACATAAAACAGGGAGAAGATAATCCAAGTCTGCCTAAAGCATCCTTGGATATCACAATTGTTCCAGAAGGTTATGCAACCTTGTCCTAATAGCACCCAGAGGTAAGCCGCACATGGATGGTGGTTTTTAACTCTGCTGAAATAGATGTTTGTATTCTCACACAAGTGAGAAAGAGGAAGTATAATTACTAAATAAAATATCCTCTCCTACTCATCTAAATCCATCCAACAATTGGGTGTCCTTATATACAGTAAAAAAACAGAGTTGCAAACTCTGAGGCAGGAAGGACTGATATCCTAGCTCCATGAGCCTGGCTTGGTCAAATGTTCTCTCAGCTTGATGCCTGCTTGGCTTATTGAGAGAGTCTGCACATACCTGTACAAAGGGAAAACTACCTGCAAAGCCACAGAAGGAGTTCATGGTTGATCTGAGATGTTCATCTGAGCCCCCAGCTCATCATGCTCCTGGCTCAGTTTCCACACAACGGCACTGTGAGGAGCAAGACAAAGACGTTGTTGCCGTTCCCCCAACAAATCTGAGTTGTACTTCCTAGGAGGAATAAAAGAGAGAGAGGATTGTGTGAATTGTTACTGTGGCACACACACACCCTTGCATGAATCCAACTGGTAAGATGATCAAGAAAAGCACCAATTCCACAGTGGCATGTATGGACAAACCAATTCCCCATGTTCAGAATGGTTGGGCAGTGGAGGGCGAGTGAAGTGCAATTTTAAGCAAGCATGGCAGTGAGTCCTCTACTCCCGAGCAAGCAACAGCCACCATCCCTTAGTGTCTGAAGGATTTGGAGCAAGCCACATAAGGCAACCAGACTTCATCAGACATACACACACACACACACATATGTATATATATATATACACACTGCCCTTCACCTGAAGATCGCAGGGTGGTTTACAATAAAATGCACAACACAGTAACAAACAAGAACAATACCCCCCTTTCCCTTGCATTTTACACCTCATGCCCAGGGCTCCTTTGTTGAGGGAGGACACCTTTGTGTGACAGACCATGGCATCTGATAGCCCATCATGGACATCATGGATGATGAGGCACCACTCTTCACCCTTCTCACCCTCCAGGTGATCTATGCGGGTTCTGAACTGTTTTTAAAGGGTTTAATAAAAGGGGAGGCCTTGTGTGCTTATGTAGTCCTTTTAAAAACTCTGCCATTCTCCCATTTCCTCAAAGATTCTCCACCATTCTGCATTCTAGCAGAGCCCCCTCTCTCTTTCCCCTCTCCTCTCTCCCAGCACTCTTTACTTAAAATAACATTTATACCCAATCTTTCTTTGCAGACAGATACTAGGCAGCTCAGAGGGAAACAACAATGCAAAGCCAGCAGCAGCAAAATCACCAATTCTGAAATCTATACTAAAAAATGCCCCAGAAACTGAACCATTTTTAAAAGCAAGGGACACACACACACACACACACAAAGCTAGAGCCAGCTATTGCTGAGCCCAGTTCTCCAAAGGACCTCCCCACTGCAGTGGGTTCACATGGAGATTTTTTTTTGTAAAAAACAAACAAACACCTGGGGACAAGAGGATCCCCCAAAGCCAGGGCAGCGGGTCCTCAGCACCAACTTCTGGAAGGACACAAAAGGGCACTGCCAGACTCATCCCAGGACCATCTCAGGAAGGAGTTTATAGGATGTCCTTGAAAATAAATAAATCCAAAAGTCCATTTCTGGCTTGTGGGATCTTTGCTTTGTTTCCCGCAAGCACCCCAAGATCTATTCATCGGCCTAAACCAAGTGCAAAAGACAAATGCTTTGCGTCAAAGCATCTCGAGCGCAGGAGCTTCGCCTGAGTGCCCAGAACTGAACACACCTCACAAGGCTGCAGCGCAAACCTCCACTCCAGGCTCGGCTCGCTCTCTCGGCAGCCAGGCTCGTTTTGCTGTTGAGCAATGCTGCCTGTCACCCTAACCTGCTTCTTGCCTCTCCTGCGGGAAGCAATGACAGATCTCGCCCCCCAACCTTTCGGGTTGCTCGTGCCTTTCCCCTCCTTCTACTTTAGAGGCTATATTCCTGAGCCCCCACGCCACACACACAGAAGCCGCTTCTTCGGTACTCAGTAGTGATCAAAAGAGCCTCTGAGCATGTGTAGAGTTCCCACGAGCCAACCGGTGCCTGGAGTCCTGCCGTGCCGGCCGAGAGCCACCCCCCAGGCCCTGTCCGCAGGCTGCAGCTGCCGACCGCGGCCCGCCCGGAGTTGCGTCCCCGAAGGCGGGCTGACTCGCGCTTGAGCTCCTGCTTTTAACCTCCGCGATAATTCGCTTCTGCAGAGCGAGACAAACGCTCCCCTCGCGCCCTCGCCCAAAGGCGAAGGCTGGCGCGAAGAAGCCGCTTGGCTGTCCTGTCCACGCCGCAGGCCACATTTTATCCGCAGAAGAAACCTGCGAGGTAGGCTAGGACCGAGAGGCAGTGCCCGGCCACTGAGCTTCATGGCTTGAGTGCACTCCTCTTGTTCGCCTCGCCTTCTTCCTTCTGGCTGCAGATCTAGCGTCGAACCGGAGCCGGCGCTGCCAGTAAGGCTCCGGAGCGGCGGAAAGGGACGCCCGCGGGCGTTCCTTCCAGGCGACTCGGCGCGAGCGACGCTCCGGTGAGATTCTCAGGCTAGTGCGGCGGCAGGAGTGGCGCTGAAGCCCTAAGACCCGCCGGAGCAGGCAGCCTGTTGCTGCCCCCGTCCCGCCCCCACCTGACCAACATGGCGGGGTCCAGCTCAGCTGCCCTCCTCGTCCCCTGTAAGCCGCGTTGGAGAGAAGCTGAGCACCACCCCCGTGGTTTCTGCCCCCGACCTCCGTGAGGCTCTCTCAAGCAATCGTCTTCCGCCTCTTCACGGGCGTGGAAACAGCTACAGAACGATAAAGTTGGGAGGAACTCAAAGGGTCGTCTTGTCCAGCCCCCTGCTATGCAGGAATCCCAGCACAGAATCTTTGCCCCAGCCGTTCGTGGGGAGTCTGCAGGCTTGTAAAGTCTGGGACTGGGAGGCATTGGAGCTGGGGGAGCGGGCGACTGGTGCCCCCCAGCCCAGCAGCCGTGAAGTATTTTGGCCAGCCACTAGCTTTCAGCTTAACCTACCCCTCAGGGTTGCTGTGAGGATGAAAAGGGAAAAGGAGGAGCACTGTCAACGACTTCAGCTTCTCGAAGGAAAACGGGTTATTAACCAATGCATACATAAACAAATATTGCTCTTTATTAACGCGGGAGGGGGGCTCTTTTCACTCCGAAGCTGGCAGGAAGCCAGCTGGTGACCCAGAGAATGAAGGTCTCATTCATACAACCGCTTATTAACTCACCAGTGACTCACGTGCCATCCTGTGCCCGTGAGGATGGACAGCCTGTGAGTCATTGGCCTCGGTGGCTCCTAAGGTGATACCGGTAGGGTGGTTCCATCGCATCCGTTCCTGCTGAGAAGCAGCACAAACACGATTTGCATAAGGTCAATAAACACATCCTGACGTGGCTGTAGGCTGCGGGGGAGGGGGGCCCGCAAGGGCCAACGATAGGGCGCGGGGAGGGCATCTCATCCCACCCTCCTTGTGAGCAAGAAACAAAAACTAGTTAGACCCCCAACCCTGGAGGAGGGTGACTAGGCTTCTGAGATGATGGGAGCCCCCACCCGCCCCCACCTCTCCAACCGCTTGGCCTAGTTTTGCCCAACAAGCATTTCTGCCTGTGTCCTGCTGCTGCCGTCTGGGGAGAGTGTGAAAGTTGCAGGGGGAGGGGGGTGACTGCGCGCTGCTCTAAACTGTTTGAGGAAAGGGTGGGATCCCTTTTAATTTTTATTTGTTATTGATTGGTTGGTTGATTGATTGATTGATTGCATTTACATCCCACATTTCTCTCTCTCCAATGAGTGCAAGGTGGCAAACACATTTCTCCCCCTTCTCATTTATTCCGCAAAACAACCACCTTGTGAGGTAGTCAAAATAAAATTAAAAATTAAAAAATTCCTTCCAGTAGCACCTTAGAGACCAACTAAGTTTGTTCTTGGTATGTGTGCATGCACACTTCTTCAGATACACTGAAGAAGTTGGTCTCTAAAGTGCTACTGGAAGGAATTTTTTTATTTTTTATTTTGTTTTGACTATGGCAGACCAACACGGCTACCTACCTGCACCTGCGAGGTAGGTTAGGCTGAGAGGTGGCGACTGGCCCGCCAAGGACACCCAGTGAGCGTCATAGCCGAGTAGGGATTTTAACCCTGGTCTCTTCCAGGTCCTAGTCCAACACTACCCACTACACAACACTGCCCGGTTTTTAGATGGGGATCACCTTGATGCTGGAACTTAGTTCTCCCGGCGCTGCCCGTTCCGTGCTGGGAAGCCCCAATGTGGTGACCTGCGGGCAGGAGCGCCCCTCTCCCCTCTCCTAGGGCCAACTCCTAAATAAAGTTCCCAATGGAAAACGCCCGGAGGAGCCCGGAGTGCTAACCCCCGATCCGGCAGGTGGGCACTGGAAAGCGAAGGGTCGAATAAAACCTGAAACGTTAGTGTCCCCTCCAGCTTCCTGAGTGGCAGTGATGCGAAGGAAGGGCTGAGCTCCATAAAGGTGGTCCAAGGCGAGTCTCTGCCCCGCTCAGCATGCGGAGCGCGCACATGGAGTGGCTCAGAAGCCCAGCACACCCTCATAAAAGCAGCTCGGAGGATCGTCTCATCCCCACGGCGTCCCCCATTCTACAAGGGGAGTTCGGGGAGGAAGGGAACCTCTGCAACACACGAGCCCCTTATCCCATCTTATCGAACCCAGAACCATCAGACAACTATGTCATCCCTTTCTAGAAACAAGTGACAGGAGAGAGAATTGTAGAGTTGGAAGGGACCGCAAAGGTCATCTAGTCCAACCCCGCGCAATGCAGGAATCGCAACTAATGATTCTATGAGAGATGGCAATCCAACCTCTGCTTACAAACCTCCAATGAGGCAGAGCCCACCACCTTCCGAAGGAGTCCGTTCCTCTGCCGAGCATCTCTTACGGTCAGAAAGTTCTTCCTAATGTTAAGTTGGAATCTCCTTTCTTGTCATTTGAATCCATTGGTTGCTAGTGCCTCGGATTTAGGCTTCTGTCAGCAAGCTTTGGAGAGTAACGGCCCACCACCCAGAGCAACCAAACCCGCTCTGGTAAGCTCAAACTCCTGCTTCACAGAGGAAGCCGTGCGCGGCAGAGCTGTGGAAACAGACATCAGCATTAGGAATGCGGACAAGGGGGCGAAACTAGGCACTCACCCAGCGCTGTGGCCTCAGGGCGTTCCAGGTCCCACTGCGGAGACAATTCCCGGAGAACCAGACATGCCTGAGAGAAGGGCATCGAGAGCGTTGGGCTTGCTCCCCTTCGGCCTCGCTCCGGAGCAGAGAGGCTCTCTCAGCCTCTCGCAGGCACGTTCGCTCCAAATTGGAGAGGAAGGTACACCCCGCTCAGTCCGGCAGTTTTGCCAAATCGTGGGCCCTACAGCTGTTAAGGGGCCGTCACAAAAGCGGGGCGATCTCTTCCTCACCCCCGAAACTCTTTTTCCCCCCCTTCCCCCACGCGAGACCCTCAGGCCCGAAAAGGAGAGAGAAGCTGGGCAACGACGCGAGAAAACCCCCAGCCACGAGTCTGAGATAGGACCCGTCTGGAGGGACTGGAGTGCGTCCTTCCCCTCAAAAAAAGGCCCTAGTGCCAACCCCAGCCAGCAGACTCACCGGGGCAGCGGCGGAGCAGGGGGAACCGGCGCCCGAGTTCCGGGAGGCTCCGCAGACGCGGCGCGATTGCTAGGGCGCCGGCGACCCCGGGCTGACTGGCTGGCTGGCTCTCGCGTCGCGTCCCGTCCCGTCCAGCAGGTGCTGCCGCCTCCGCGGCCGCGCCGCTCCCCCCACGCGCTGAGTGGCTGAGCAGCGCGCCCGGCGCGCCTTCCCGCTCCAATCACGGCCGGCGCCGGCAGACGGGGCGGGGGCGTCTCCCTTCGCCGGGGGCGCCCTATGGAGGTGCGGTGCGGGCTGCCAGTCGCGGGTGGCGGAGCCAATGGGGCGCGCGTGGGGGAGTGGCCGCGCGTGGGGCCGAGCCGGGACTCTAAAGCGCGTCCCCCCGCCGAGGGGGCCCCAGTGAGAGGCGCGCTGCGCGGGCCAGCCGACGACCCGACCCCACGCGGAAGCAGCTGCCGCCATGGCCACCACCACGGCGCAGTACCTGCCGCGCGGCAGCCCCCTCCTGGCCGTGCCCACGCCGGACGCCGAGCGCCTTCACCAGGGCCCCACGTACCGCGAGGTGCAGAAGATGATGCACCACGAGTACCTACAGGGCCTGGCCGCCACGCCGGGGCACCCCATCGGCAGCCTCCCGCACCATCAGTGGCTGCCAGGCGCCACTGGAGACTGGGGCGGCGGCGGCGGGGGGACCCACTTGGAGCATGCCAAAGGGGGCGGCGCGGGCCCGCGAGGAGACCTCGACGGCTTCCACTCGCGCTCGCACCTGGTGCACCAGCAAGCGGGCGGAGGCGGAGGCGGCGGCGGAGCGCACTGGGGGCAGGGGGGCCCCGCGCATCACCTGGGCGGCTGCCCCTCGGCCATGTCCCCGACGGCCGCCGGTGGGCACCAGGCGCTGCTCTACTCTCAGGCGGCCTACACGGGGCTGAACGGGATGCTGGGCCCGCAGGCACCGGCCTTGCACCTGCCCCATGGCCACGCGCCCCACGGCGGTCACCACCAGCACCATCCGCACCAGCACGAGGAGGCTGAGGCGGCGCACCTGGAAGGCTCCCCGCCGCACCTGGGTCACGCGGGGGGCCACGAGCCGGGGTCGGCGGCGTCGGACGAGGAGGCGCCCAGCTCGGACGACCTGGAGCAGTTCGCCAAGCAGTTTAAACAGCGGCGCATTAAGCTGGGCTTCACGCAGGCCGACGTGGGGCTGGCGCTGGGCACCCTGTACGGCAACGTCTTCTCGCAGACGACCATCTGCCGCTTCGAGGCGCTGCAGCTGAGCTTCAAGAACATGTGCAAGCTGAAGCCGCTCCTCAACAAGTGGCTGGAGGAGACCGACTCCAGCACGGGCAGCCCGGCCAGTCTGGACAAGATCGCGGCGCAGGGCCGCAAGCGCAAGAAGCGCACCTCCATCGAGGTGGGCGTCAAGGGCGCGCTCGAGAGCCACTTCCTCAAATGCCCCAAGCCCTCGGCTCACGAGATCACCTCGCTGGCCGACACGCTCCAGCTGGAGAAGGAGGTGGTACGCGTCTGGTTCTGCAACCGGCGGCAGAAGGAGAAGCGCATGACGCCCGTCGCCGCACCGCACGCGCCTGCCATGGACCAGGACCTTTACGCGCAGGGCGCCGACGCCTCGCCGACGCTCCAGCACCACCACCAGCACCCGCACACGCTCCAGAGCCCCGGGCAATGACTCGGCCCGGGCGGGGACGGCTCCCGAGGACTGGACTGGCCTGCCTGGGACTGGCTGCGGGACCTGCCCGCAGGGCCAACGGACTGCGCCCTCGGGGGCCGGCCGAGAGAGCCCCCGGCGCGGCCCTAGGACGGACAGATGGCCGAGCCGCCCCGCCCGACGACGACGACGACGCCGGACCGGGCAAGCAGCAGCAGAGCGCGCAGAGGCGCGTTAATTTATTCCTACGCCTGCTGGCGATCGACTCTCTTTCTAATTTAAAGTCTCTGTATTTATTTGAAACTCCACCGACCGAACCTGGAGCAGCAGCAACAACAGCAACAGCCTTATGGCCGGCGGGAGAGACGCGAGAGGCCCAAGGTTTGAGCTGGATGCGGTTTCTTCTTTCGGGGGGCGGGGGCGGAGGGGCGCAACCTCTATTGCCAGCCGGGCGGTGTCTGGGAGAGGCCGCCTGGGCTCCCCAAAGCGACCCACAAGGGACTCGGCGCTCGCTTCCACTTTGCCCCTTGAATCCGGCAGGCGCGGAGGTTGAGGGACCGGGTCCAAACTGCCAGCCCCCGACTCCCGCCCTGGCCCGCTGTGACTTCCCTTTGCTGGCACGCTAGGCCCGCCCCGGAGCCGGGCGCCCGGGGCCCGTCTGTTGTGCCGGGTCCGCCTCTGTATCATCCTGCTCCGTTTTTATTTATGTTACAGCCAATATTTTATTACTCGCATAAAACATTTATCCAGGAACCCGCCTCGTGTCATTTTCTTTTTTGTCCCCATCAGCACCGGGAAAGAGGAGGAGGAGGAAGGTAGGTAGGGCAGGACAGGGCAGGGCAAGGCGCGAGGCAGCTTCCAAGGCGGCGGTGGAAACTCTGGACTCAGGCAGGATTAAGGCGCAGGGGCCCCAGAGACGGCTCTCGCTTCCCGCAGCCCCTTAGGTTTTCTCCCCCCCCCCCCACTGCCTTAAATCTCCCTCCAACGGTGGAGAAATTCTCCAGTGTCCCCGCTGAGACCCAGCGCCGGCCCCATCAGGCCTACAGGAAGCGGCGGCGACCCCAGTCGGGCCGTGCGTTTGGCTCTCTCGGTTTCCCCAGAAAACGGTATTCTCCGGTCCTCCAGGGTTGCTGGAGAAAGGGTCCGCTGCTCTTTGAATGCCCCCGAGGGCTCCTCAACTTCACTGGGAGACAGCCATGGGCTGCCTGGCTTCCCTAGCCGGTCCCGCTCGAGCGGGCAGAGCCGGACCGTACAGAGGCGCTCGCCGGCCGGGTCAGGGCCGCTCACCTGCCTGCCTGGTCTCCGCTTCCCAACGGAGGCCCCTTTTTCCGTCCTCGAAGTGCAGAGAGCCCTTAGGAGCTTGTCGGGACGAAGCCGGCCGGGGAAGGCTAGTTCAGTTCGGGCTTGCCAACCAGGTTGCGAAAAAGTCAGTGGAATGCGAGGCGACATTTTTTTGTTTTGTTTTGTTTTCCTGCTGTGACCTCTCGGTCCAGCTTTGTAGTCCTTGCGGAAAAGTTCTTTCTGGAGGGTTTTGAACGCTTCCTTTTCAGCGGCTGCCGCAGGGGGCGAGAAATCCTGCCCCCAGGGGCCGTATCCTTTGTTATGTAGGAGCCTGGACCGATTTGGAATCCCCGCAGGGCAATAATTCACGAAGTTAAAACAATCTAGCAAACACTTTTAAGACAACAGCCTTTGAAAAAAAGTTCTTAGATTATACAGTGAACTAATTGAAACTGGGTGGTGAACTTTCAAACTGGCGGTTAGCTCATTTTATTTAGGACAATGCTATAGATGCCTGCGTGAGTTCAGTGAAGCATGGGCACAGAGAAGGGTAAGTAGGATCGCAGCCGTTTGAGTGCGCTTCTATGACACCTTATCCGCTCATCTCTGCAAGGTGGCGCTTGTAAAACGAGGAGCCCACAGTGTTCTGAGCCCGATCCAAGAGAAAGTTCTCCTTGCCTGAGCCTCACTGAAATGAAAGGGCGACCCAGAGGGCGGGGAGGAAAGCAGACAGACCCCCTCCTCCCCAGCTTAGGCCATCTGTCTGTTGGTTCCCCTGAATTCTGCTGCGCCACACGCAGCTCCAAAATTCGCCATTGTCTCCTGGTGACGCCGCTGCCTGGGTCACTTTCTAGGATAATCCGCCTGCTCCCGCTTGATGCAAATGAACACATTTCAGAGTAGAGGAGAAAACATGCATTTGGAAATCTGCTTCCCTCTCTGGATTGCCTTTGTCTTCCTTTTGGTAATGCAAATGCCCAGGCGGAAATGAAAATGCAACTTAAAAGAAAGAAAAGAAAACCCCAGAAAAGTCAAGCTAGTTGTCAACCAGTCTAAGGAGACTCATTCAAAGTGTTTGTTTCGCTGCTGTATCTCCAGGTCAGGGAGAGTTTGCGGTGGAATCTGATAGCCCAAGTGGGGAAGAGTTTAAGGAGCATCATTTGGGGAAGATGGTAAGTCTTTTTGGAGTTAGTCAGTCGCATGGCCTTCCTCCTCCTCCCCGCTATTCACATATTGAAAATGCAGAATCCGAGGGGGAAACCAGAGGATCCGCAGCCCGCAAAGTCGGCTGTGAATTAGCCCAAGAAAGAGAAAGGTTGGAGAAGCAGTCCTGAGAAGCCGGTATGGGGCAGGAAGCCCCTCCCTCGCCCACCTCAAGCCAGCCTTAGGCCCTGCTGCTTTTTCCGTCCTTCAGTCTGCACCCCCCCCCCACCCCGCCGCCTTTCAGTCTTTCCAGGCCACCCAGGGAGTCCTTTTCCTCTCTTTTCTGTGCTGTCAAAGGTCGTTTTAAGACAACTTTTGTTTAGCCCTGAAATGGCATTTCGTGCGAAAGGCACGGCTCGACCAGGGTTGCTGCTGCTGCTGGGGGTGTCTTTTTTTGCTTGGGGGCTTTCTCTAAGCTGCCGGAAAGCTGCGCTGGAGGGACCCTCTTTTGAGGGAACCAGCAGCGCCCCCCGATGCGGGTCTCCGGCAGAGCCACTTTCTAGAGTTGTCTCTGCCCGGATGGGGCTTGCTGGTGGAAGGTGCTGAGCCCCACCACGCCGGTTGCTTTCTCCCCTCCCTGCGAAAAAGACGAGGCCCCTTTCCTTGCGTGAAAAAGAAGCCCTTTGCAAGAGGTGGGGGGCTAAGGGGACCCCGTCCAGCTTTTCTCCGCTAAGAAGTCAGAGGAAGGGACGTCTTGGTCGCTCTGCTTAGGTGAGCTGGAGAAGAAGGCCGGGAGTCTTCGCTTCCAGGCAGGGGCCTCCTCTTCCCTTTGCGAACGTGGGGGCAGCCTCTGGAGACGTGGGGGCCGGGGTGGCGAACCAACCCTTTGGGGAGCCTGTCGAAGCTGGTGTGGCGACCAAGCCCCATCGACTGGCGCCTTCCCCGTTTCCCTCATCAGGATCCTCCTTTGTTGGGGAGAAGAGCTGACCGCTCCAGCCCCTTCATTATCGGGGTCCCCCTCTCTTCTGTAACCCGAAGGCTTCTTCTGACGCAAATGGGGGCCACGCGAGAGCAGAGGGCGGCTCCCTTTGTCTCCACATCAGTCCCAACACCCCGCTTTTCTTTTTTCCAGGGGAAAGGGTCTTTCCTGTCCCCCTCCTCCCCCCCCTCCTCCGTGTTCTGGCCCATCGTGGAATTGAGCCCTGTCCCCGCCCATCTGCTCCCCCCACCACCACCACCACTGAGGCGCGTAAAGAACCGGCTGCTTCCTTATTGCCACCTTTCCAGAGAAAATGCGCAGGAGATCCTCTTTTGGCATCGTCGGCCAGTTGTGTGCCTGGTGGCCCTGTGAGCTGAATGACTTATGGAGCCGGCAGCTACCTCAGCTGTGGTGGGGTCTCATGGACTTTTCCAAAGGGCCCCTCGAGTGTGCGAAAGTTCATTGTCCCCCAGGGTCACGGGGGGGCGTTTTTGTGAAGACAGAGTGCCCCCTACCGCCTTGCAAAGGAAGCGCAGCAGAATACTAGGTTACTCTGGCAATTTGTGGGGCGTTGCGGGGGGCGGGGTGCTTCTGCTGGAAGCAGAATATAAATGAGTTGGTACAGTAAGTTCCATCAACTCACGAATGTTGATGAGACGGAAAGCAGGTTTCGGAGTGATGTGGAATTCTGGACACATAAGATGCCGCGGGAGGGGGGGCGACGTGGCTTTTTCTTAGGCAGCTGCTTCTGAGCGTGGGGAAGGGTAGCTCAGGCCACTGGTTTCCTGACCTTTGCTCTTGCCCGGCTGCTGTTAAGCAAGCCCCCCCCTTCATTGTCATGAGCCATTTTCATTTCAGATGTGCTCCAAAATCTTTACATTGTGAGAGGGGAGAGGGCAGAGAGGGATGGGAGGGGGCGCTCAATCCGTGGCAACCAAAAGACAGCACTAAGCCCCCTTCTCCTACCCCCCCCCCACCACGCCCCACTGCGCCAAACCGTGTCCTTGTGATCCCAACTGGGCTTTGTGGATGCCAGCAGACGCGGCCCAGTCGTGCCAACCCGCGGGAGGGGATCCTTCCTCTCCCGCAGGATCACCCCAGAGAGCAGGAAAGGGGTTGGAGCAGAGGAGGCGGGGGGAGTACCAACGATTCAGTGGGGCTCCAAGAAGGGGCAGAGAGCGTGGCCTCCGCCTTGGCAACGTGTCCCGTCCTCTCACACCTCTGCCAATTGGCGCGCTGCTGCTGCTTCTGCCACCACTGCACAAATATAAATAGACGGTGCCTGCAGCTTAATCAGGTGTTTTCCTCGGTGACTCACATCAGCTCTATCTGCAAAAGTTTCAATTAGATCTAATAAGAGCGGGCTTTGTTGCTGTGAGTAATCACAGGAAGGGCTGGGGAATTGGGAGGCTGCAAAGGCAGCATTAAAGTGCGCCGGGCTCGGCTTGCGGGGAGGAATAATGCGCGTGTTAAATCAGGCCTCCTGCATAATTCATGCCACTCAGTATCACGTCCGCTTTTCCCGGGTTGCCCTAAACCGATGTGGCTTCCCATAAAGCCCAGGATCATTGTCTGTGGTCGCTGGAGGTGCTTCCTCAACAGCAGGACAGGCTCTGGGGCGGCGGCTGACGCTGTTCCTCGCTCAGTCTGGGCTTTAAATGGAACGAAAAAAAAAAGGGCTTTCCTGGGTCACATTTCTGGTCACCGGTGCAGAAATGCCCAAAGGCTTAGCTCCAGCATTCAGTTCCCTTTTGCTTCCTAAGAGACAGCGACCCTTTCTCATTCTGTGGGCAGTGGAATGTTGTTCACAAGTACAAAGATTTAAATGAGCAGACATAGGATTTCCTTCTAATGATGAGCTTTTTATTTTTATATTAAATTGTGCTCTTCAGTCCCTTTGCAGAATTCAACAGGCCACAATGGTTAAAATGTTGTTTTTCAATTTCCCTTTTTCCAGAAGCAGCCTTTTACATGGAATGATGCATTTCTCACTTGCTTTAAACAACTGCAACCTTTTAAACATAACCATTATTGGAGTTTTATTCTCCGTGTTTTCATGAAATGAGCTAGAAAATGTGTTTTATTTATTCATGAGGATATAGTGAATTGCACTTAGGACATTTCAATTCAATTAAAATGTATGTGTGCATAATTTTATAATAGTTCATTTGAACTAAAATAAAATAACTGGATACACAAGATTAAAATAAATTAAATACCAGAAAGCCTTTTAGCAAAAACTAGAATTCGGAGAAATCAAAAGCAAAATGTTTTTCCCCAGGTAATAACTTAAAGGACATCTGCTGGAGGGCGGGGGAGACAATTCTCATGGTGCTGCAATCTTAAACCGAGTTGTCAGTATCTGAAATTCTTTGCTTCACTTTGCCTTTGCCTGGACTGCCATGAATGTTGCTATAAATTGCGCACAAAAGAAAAGTTAAGCATTTTGAAGGATTCTTGACAGGACTGAAAAAAATGCACCGCACTTGGGGGGGGAAGTATCATTATATGAATTGCAATCATTTTTTCCTCTCTTTTAATTTCATTTGTTAAAATGGAGTTTAAAATTCAAGGAGCTCTTATGGATACAACATAAACAGTTCCTTATTATTTAACTGTAATCTTGTAGTCCAGGTTTTTAATTTTAAAATGGTCAGAAAGGGGATATATTTAAATCTACATGTATTTCTAAATTATTTGGGCATGTGTTTAAGTCTGTTTCTAAATGATCTGTGAAACTGCACAGAGCCCACTTGCAGCTCTGGAGTTCCTTGGGGGCAGGTATTTCAGGTCCTCAATTCTGGCCATGCATTTGGAGGAAGAAGACGAATGCCTCTCCCCACCTCCTGTCCTGTGGCAAGTCTCTGACGGAGGGGGTTTGGTGCAAACTCTTTGGCTGCTACAGCCCTTTCTCCTTGACTTGGGAGGAGTCACCCCCCACAATGCACTCTACAGTGGTACCTCTGGTTACGTACTTAATTCGTTCCGGAGGTCCGTTCTTAACCTGAAACTGTTCTTAAGCTGAAGCACCACTTTAGCTAATGGGACCTCCCGCTGCTGCTGCTGCACCGCCAGAGCACGATTTCTGTTCTTATCCTGAAGCAAAGTTCTTAACCTGAAGTGTTATTTCTGGGTTAGCGGAGTCTGTAACCTGAAGCGTATGTAACCTGAAGCATATGTAACCCGAGGTAACAATGTATAAGCCTGAGCTGAAGGACAAGAACTAGACAACGGCGGCAAGCTTTGATTAAAGCCCAAATTCTTCACAACATCTTCATTCTATTCTGTTTTTCACCCTGAAGGTTTCCAAACGCCTGTCACTGAAAGATGCCCCAAGGAGTCCCTGTCGAAAGGGCTGTTGTCTTGCTGTGTTGGGGCAGGCCAGGGTGGGAGGCAGAGAGTCCTCCTCCATGCAAGTTTTCTCATCCCATTTCCTCCAAAGTCAAACAGAACTAGAATGCACCGTCTTTGCGGATAGGTTTCTAGGGAGAACCTTTACTCAGAAATGTTTCTTGTTCATACCTATTTTGTTTTTAACAAATGTTGTGGGTTGTTGTTGTTCTTTTTTTTAAAAAAAAATCCTGCCTTCCTATATAAAAACGCGCAAAGTGAAGCTTGGAACATCTTCGTTTGTAAAAAGTAACATGAAATGGGGTGCACACACATGATAGAGGGGTGTAAAATTGTGCATGGCACAGAGAAAGTGGAGAGATGGAAGTTCTCTCCCCCCCCCACATTCTCATAATAGAACAGGAACTCAGTGGGGGGGGGAGGACACTTCTTCACACAGCGCCCAATTAGACTGTGGAAGTTGCTCCCACACAGTATGGTGTTGGCCACATTGTGGGGCTTTGGCCTAAAGGAGGATAAAGCAGATCCAAGTCATGGTGTCTTCCTCCAGCCTCTTAACAGCAGAGAGCCATGCCTCTCAAGGCCAGTTGCTGTGGGAAGCTAGAGCTCTTTCCCCCACAGACTGCCTTTCAGCTTCCGAGGGGCATCTGGTTAGCCACTGTGGAAACAGGATTTATGTATCACTTATTTTTTTTAAAATGTACACTGCGGTATCATTTTATAAAAAATATAAAATCAAAGCAATTTACAGCAATGAAAACATAAAACCATAAAGTTAAAAACAGACATCAATTAACCATCGTGGAGGAGTGCATTCCGAAATGCCTGGTGGAATAGAAAAGTTTTCATTTAAAAGTTTGCACAGAAGGCGACTGATGGACCTCTATTGGCAGAGTATTCCACAGGGCTGGGCCCATGATACTAATGGCCGATGGCACTGAAGAATGATGCTGGCCTAGCAGCAAGCCCTTTGGTCTGATCCTACAGCCAGGCTCATCTATGGGGTCGCCTCCTTCCACCACCACCCGGGCAGCAACATGGAGCAATCCGGTAGCGGATGGCAATTTTGTTTTAATTTCCCTTTGACTTTTCCACACCAGAGTTTGCTCCACTCTAGGTGGGGAGGGAGAGAGAAAGAGAGAGAGAGAGAGAGAGAGAGAGAGAGAGAGAGAGAGAGAGAGAGAGCTGCAAATTGTCAGCTCTGTGAGCTTTTCTGCCTGACTCTCAATCCATCGGCTCAGTCTGCTGCAGAATACAAATATTGCAGGAGGAAGATTAAAAACAGGCCTGGAATGGCAAGCAGCTATAACTCTTTCCCTTCACACCAGAAGTTCTTGGCTGTCAACATCCTAAGGGTGAGAACAACGGGCCCTGTTTGTGCCAAGGCCAAGAGGGGTGGAGGCCAGTTGAGGGGTCATGGCAGATCTCACTCTTGCCCATCTCATCCAGAAGGTCTAATAGAATCCATGGGCAAAAGATGGAGGAAGTCAAAGGGAGCAGCAGATTTAAGGAAGTCATAAGGGGGGTGGGTGGGGGATGCGGGGGGAAAATGAAAATGGCCTGGTCAATTGATCCGCCAAACCAGCAAAGTAAGGAACCACTCAGCAGCCTCTGAAGCATGGATAGGATCTAAGGGAGAGGTCCCAACCTTGTTGCCTTTGGGCTTGCATAAAACACATCACTACTGGTGGATGGGGTGTGGGGGGTTTCTCCTAGCAAGCACTCAGGGTCCACAATGAATAACCTTTTATGCACAGTTGGTTAGAGCGTGTTACTGATAATGCCAAGGTTGCAGGTTCGATCCCCATATGGGAGAGGTGCATATTTGGGTTGGGTAAGATGATCCCCAGGGTCCCTTCCAATTTTATGAATCTAGGTCTCACGTGAAGCAAATATGATCTTATGCAAGAGAACAGGAAGGATGGCAGAATTGGCAGGGGGAGAAGGGCAAAAGTAAGAAAAACACCAAGGACCTTTGAAGAAGGGCTTTGGCTGTTGGTTGAATGTTTGTTCTTCCTTTCTACCAAATGGCGCTTAATGTTTATTTGCTTGCTTGCTTGCTTGTTGCATTTATTATACCCCACCTTTTTCCTCCAAGGAGCTCAAGGTCTCTCTCCCCTTTTTATTTTCACAACAACCCTGCGAGGCTAATAGGCAGTGACAGGCCTAAGGTCACACCCAGCAAGCTTCATGCCGGAATGGATATTTGAACCCTGGTTTTCCAGGCACTAGTAAAACCATTTTACCACACTGCTGTTCTGTTAACGGCAAACACACACAATGGGATTGAAAATAGCAACTGGAACATAAAAACAGGTCTGCAAAGCATTATTAAAATGAAACTAATAAAAACAGCCACTGCCCATTGAACCAATGCCCCCCTTCACCATAGACCTGGTTTTCCGCTTTGTTGATGGGCAGGGAAATTCTCCTACCATTTTTGAGTCCTGGGAAGGAAAGGAGGTAGGTGGCCTCTTAATTGTTTGATGAAGGTGTTGAAGAAACAAACTGCAAAGTTCGCAGATCTCAGAGGCAACTTGTGGGACTGTCAACTGTTTCCATGCCTGTGAGTGGCTGGTTGTGCCAATGGCAGCCCCTGAGCCCTGCCTGCGTTTGCAGTCAAAGCCAGGCTCAAGGGGCAGGGACCTTGCTCCCTGGGACACCCTTGGAAATTCTGCTGCGCTGCCCAGTGGAGCTTTGGCTCTGCCTTTAATTGCTCTTCCTGGAGACTGGGAGGTGGGAGCCAGGAAGAAATGCCAAGGGATGATCAATGCGACATGAAATCCTCTTTATTGACCACCTTTCACCTCTGCTTAAACTAATGATGGAGCCTCCACTTATCTGTCCCAGGGCTCTAGGCACATCAATTTCACAAGGCCACATAAATAACCAGGGGTCACAGGGCACCCTAGAGCGGCCTGTCAAGTGACCTGCCTGTCTGTCAAGGAAGGAGTGGTGGAACTCCAGCCACGGAGGCCAAGGTGGGCCCCAGATCTCTCACCAGGCCAGGCCTTGCAGTGTCTGGGTCTCCCTTCCGTAAGCTGCAAACCAGAAACTGCTGGGTCCATCAGCCACCAAGGGTGTGTGTGTTTCAGATGGACAGTGGCAAGAAACTGGTGGGCTGGTAGCCAGCTGGGGTGGAGGCAAGTGACTCAAGTTGTGTGGCTCACAAGCAGGGCTAAATGCAAGGGGCTATCGGAGGTAAGCAGCAAGGCAGCCTTAAGGAGGGGATTTGCATGCCGAGGTGCCACCAACATTACCCTATTCCAGAGCAGCAGGATTTTCTCCTGGGTTGTGCCGCACGTGTGATGCCTCCACCAGTGTGCTGGGTAAAGAGGCAGATGGAACGTGCCCTTCACATTTGTTGCTGATGCAAGAAGGGGGAAAGTGGAAGTTTGCCTCCGTCCTCCCCACAGCAACCACAAGAGCTGCTCACAGCAATGAGCACAAGACTCATGGGGAGGGGTGTGATGAGGGGACCAGAGGATGGGACTTAGATTCAAAATGCCCCCAGGCTGCTTCCAGGTGAGTGTTTATTGTGGGGGTGGGAGATGATTCTCAAGTTTTTCACAGGGTTCACATGGCATCATTGCATCAAAATGCCATCTTGCACGTACGCACACACACACAAAATTTAATCTGGATTTATCCTTTCTGGGGGAAATCTTATGTCAAAACAAAATGGTAGGTGAGCCACCTGCAATGTCTGGAGGACCCATCGATAGCACTAAGCCCCCATCTGGAATGACCCCTCAGTTGAAAATCCCCTGCTATAAGGAACAAGTTCAAGAATGATAAAAGTAAAGGGAACACTTCTCGGCCAAAATGGCGGAGAGACTGCAGGGATCTCTGACCCAACCAAAGTAAAGAAACATGACAGCAAGGATCTTGCAAAAGCATCACCTGCAAGGAATGTCATTTCGGGTTGCACCAATAATTCCAACATTGCAAGCAGGGGGTAATGCCTGTGTTTGCCCCAGTGGTAGGTCATGGCCAGCGTGCTCTGCCCAGTTTTGGCCAACACCTTAAAAGAACTGGAGAGGACAGAGTCAGAGGAACACCACAAAGATTTTTTCTCTCTCTCTCTCTCTCTCTCTCTCTCACACACACACACACACACAGAGAGAGAGAGAGAGAGAGCAGGCAAAGGCCAGAGCAACTATTTTGTTGTTCAGTCGTTCAGTCGTGTCCGACTCTTCGTGACCCCATGGACCAGAGCACACCAGGCACGCCTATCCTTCACTGCCTCCCGCAGTTTGGCCAAACTCATGTTAGTAGCTTCGAGAACACTGTCCAACCATCTCATCCTCTGTCGTCCCCTTCTCCTTGTGCCCTCCATCTTTCCCAACATCAGGGTCTTTTCTGGGGAGTCTTCTCTTCTCATGAGGTGGCCAAAGTACTGGAGCCTCAACTTCAGGATCTGTCCTTCTAGTGAGCACTCAGGGCTGATTTCTTTGAGAATGGATAGGCTTATGTGATTGATGCAGCGGGGCACAGGGCAGGGGCGGCTGAGATGGAGCTAGCTGTTCTGGCACCTGGAGCGGCGCACATGCTATGCACCCAGGGGTGGGGCTAGCCACCCATGGGGGCAGGGCAAGCATCCCAAATGGTGGGGCAGCGATGTCACCCCCTTCAGGAATGACACCCGGGGCAGACCACACCCACCGCACCCCCTTCCCTTAGCCAGGAAGGAGGCGGCAGCTGGAGCGAGCTGCAGGCCATGCGTCCCACACCGTGTCCCATGCTGCATTTTCAGGCAGCACTGGGCCCATCCACTGGAGGGCGCCTTGCAGCTCCAGTGCCACCTGTGGCATCCTCCGCCCCCTTCCTCTGCAACTGGTTCTAAGGATGCTTCGCTCCATTCTCCTGAACTTGGTGCATGGATCAGATTGTTCTTAGTTGATATGGAAGAGTTCTGGACTATTAAGCTCAAGGTGAGCTGTTCTAGATAACAAAACGCGCACCCATTTCCACAGAGGTGTTCTAAGAAGGCCCGTGCAATGCTTGTCTGAGACCCAGGTGGGAGTCTTGTTAGAATAAAGTTATAAACTCAAACCAAAAAGTAGCTGGCCCCTGACAGCTCCCCGCCCCACACTGGCCAGCTTACCCCCCTGAGGCTTGGGGCAAGTGTACTTGGCTGTCCCCCTGCACCCACCCATCTTGCTTTTGCAGAAGCCTTGACCTAAGTGTGTAAGTTGGAAGGTGGTGGAATCTCCTTCCTTAAGCAGAGATTGGATAGTCATCTGTGATGACCCTTGAGGTCCTTTCCAACCCTACAGTTCTGTGATTCTCAGTTCACTCCGAACAATGATGTTCAGAATGCCCAGATCCTGTTAGCAAAGACATTCCATTCCATTCCCAAATCAGTCGGGCAGCTCTGTGCCAGCTAAAATAGGCAGAGAGGTCAGGAACGACCCAGCAGTAGGCTCCGTTTCCGATTCTCCTGACTAAAGCCTGACCCTGGAGAAGGTTCAGGATCCGGTGGCCGCAACAGCAGCTCCTCTCCCCCTTCTTGGCAGCCTGGCCAGTGCTGCGCAGGAGGACCTCAGCCCCACGCCAGCCAGCGCGCGTCACTGGCTCAGGGCATCCCTTCCTTCTGACGACAGTTGGCAAGCAGCTGCATAGATGGGATGGCTGCTGCTTCCGTCCACCCAAGGCCTCCCTGGCCAGAGTTCAGCTCTCCCGTCCTGGAATGCAGCTGGAACACGGAGTGCATTCAGCTGGGGCTGGGCAGGGCGCTCCACTTCACCCAGATGTGCAGCAGGCAGGCGATGCCCCCCTGACTGTTCCAGCAAGGAGAGAGGCTCCCAAAGCGACCCCACACACAGGGCTAGCCAGATGGGTGGCATTTGCCTTTCTGCATCTGGCAAACACAGCTGTCCCTGTGCCAAGGGCAGTGGGCACATTCCAGCAGCCCACTTTAACTATTATTTATTTATTTCATAAACTTTATACGCCACTTGATTGTTTTTAGAAACAAAAACCAACAATCTCAAAGCAGTTTAGGAAAAGGATAAAACCACACAATTACCACTAAGAAGAATTAATAACAATTTAAGACTTTCAAAAAGTTAAAATAACAATAGAGTAAAAGGAGATTAAAACTCGCATCTGCTTTCTGAATCTGTGGGTAGGCTTGTCTAAGCAAGGATCCTTATAGCAGGCATCGAAAAGAGTACAGTGAATGCACCCGCCTGATATCAATAGACAGGGAGTTCCAAAGTGCCAGAGAACCTTTTGGCAGCCATAAGCCCTGTGGTGGCCTCGAATTGAAGGGACACCTCTTGCCTGGTCCTTCACGCTCCCACCACCTGTTGTGGGATGTGACATCACTGTAGCAGTCAAATACACCATTTCCTGTTTGCCCAGAGTAGACACACAGGGGGATGTTACTCCAGCCAGGAGGACTTCCTGTCACACCTGTCTGGAGCATCCTCCCCCTGCATGTGACCAGGTAGATGGGCATGACGCTGGGAGACCCCATAAAAGAGGCTGGTCACGCAGCCATCTTCCCTTCTCCTTTTGCTGTTTCACCTTGTTCCATCTTGTTGTTCTTTTGCTGTCTGCTGGCTCTCAGCCAGCAGCACATGGGCTCAGTCCCCATATGGGATGAACCCACACTCTCTTCTGTAACTGCAAGCTAAAGCCTGCCTTCAGGATCACACTGTGAACTGAATGTAAGTAAACTTCTTATTACTTTTAAGAGAACACTGTTGTCTTTATTCTTTTTAAGAGGGAATCAAAGGGGAATTTACCAGGAACAAATCCAATCTGGACAAGCCAGGCTGGATTGCTTAACTCAAGAGATTCTAATGCATCTAGCAACCAGCTTCTTGCGATATACAGGGGAATGTGCTCTGCTACCAGCTCACTAGCATGAGTGAGGAAGGATAATATTTAATCAATATATCCTCTCCTACTATCCTCAAGATCCCCACACCTGTCAGCCTGATGTGATCTAGGCCAGGCAGCACTGTTAACAAGGCCCTCCATGGTCCCAAAGCAGAACACTCTGCCCCTGACCTAGGCAGAAAAGGGGGTGGGGATGTGAGTTTTCCAAGGGATGGGAGTGATGGGGTTCAGGCACACCTTGAAGCCCTTTTGAAAGGGTACTTGGCACATGCTCAGAAGCCTCTTTTTGGAAGCAGGTGTTTCCTTTTCAGAGGAGAGCTGCATCCTTTGATCTGGACACTTTGTGCATGGGGGCTTATTGACTGCTTGAGGGGTGCCGCTGTGCCTGGCTGCTGAGCTGCACTGCATCCTGCTCTCTGTCATTTCCAGGGGTGGGGGTGGACTTCCTTACTTGGATCTTCCCTTTCCCATTGACTTCTCTTCCACCAGCCCCAGGTGTCCTTGTTGCCCTTCAAACCAAAGGGCAGAGGATGTGCCCAAACAGTGCCAGGCCCACAGCCCTCCCCTATTGTTGCCTGCTGTGCTGTAGGAGCTTCTGCACTCATGGAGCTCCTGCCAGCCATCCCAAGGGACCTCCACCAGCCGAGCAGCTCATCCACTCACAGGAACATCGGAAGCTGCCTTATCCAGAGTCAGACCACTGGTCCACCTTGCTCAGTATTGTCTACATTGAGTGGCTCTCAGTGATTTCAGGAGAAAGTCTCTCTGAAGCCCACCTGGTGATGCTGGGGATTGAACCTGGGACCTTCTGCATGCAAGGCAAATGCTCTACCACTGAACTATGGCCCTTCCTTAGCCTTGAACTGGTGGGTTGCAGCCTGATCCAAGGGCAGTTGCAACAGGATAAAAGATTAATAAACGAGTCCCCCAAATGCCTGTTTGGGTTAAAAGTGGATATTGAATCTGAAAATGCTGAATATACCAGCTCTATGGGATTGTACCCCGAGTTTGTGGTATTTGGGCCCCTTTAAAATCAAGTTTGCACATCTCCATAGGAACTGAATGGAGCCAGCCCAACATTCATGGGCAGATGCGATGGAAGATTTCACCTTTGAGGGGCCGACACTGTGCTCCCAAGAGAGCAAGTGAAAGGCCTGACGCAGGCAGGCACCTCCCTTTGTGTGCATTTATACTATTATATGCAGCGAAGGGAACATTCTTGCCCAGAAGATGCCCGGGGAGGGGCCAAGCGGCTGCCTGAGCTCCCTTTGTGCAGCCTCAGCCTGCGTGGGCTGAGCCATGGATCGGGGTCCTTCCATGCAGCAAGCACAAGGGCCACCCTGTGAGCAGAGCGGGCCTGGGAGGGTGCCAACAACCCTTGGAAGAATCAAGGCTTGTTTTGGAAGGTCAGCCCCCTGGCCCTCGTGTAGGTGGGCAGCAGTAGATAAGAAGGAAACATTATCTCTCACCACGCAGGTCTGCAAGGCCCATTTTGCAAGGCTGGCACAGGCCACAGAGCCCTCAAGCCCCTGGGGAACAAAGTCCCCAGTGTGGGCATTCAGCGAAGCCTTTTCTTCTGGGGGGAGGAGAGGAGGGGTCTCAGCGTACGCTCAGCAAAAGCACACACTGCTGACAAGTCCCCTACAAAGGGCACTTGAGCCTCCGACAGAGCCCCTCATAAGCACACAATTGTCCGCCTGCTGGGACATTTATTTGCTCGGGCAGCGGAGAGACCACTACAAAAATGTGACTTCTGGAACCAGTGTTCCCCACCCCCGTGCAGTGGGAGGCTAGAGCCACCTTAGAGGAGGGGGCCGGTCACTTGAGGACACGCACATGCCTCCCACCCACTCCCCAACACATTCCTTGGGACTCCACCCTATTCGTTGAGGGATTAGGAAAGACTTGGGGGCATAAACACAAGCAGGGCTCAATCTGGGCTTCTTCAATGCACTGAACCCCTGCCAGCCATGTGCAGCTGTGCTGACTCCTGCCTCTGTTCTGCCGTGGTGGGATGGCCAGCTGGAGCTGGTGACCAGCTGTTGGTGGTGGTGGTCCTCTTTGAGCCAAGGCAACCTTCTGATTTCTCCTGTATGGCCAGTAAAACCAGTTGGTGTCTCTCACAGGCAGACAATGGGCTCCAATTCATACTCTTAGATGAGGTGGTAGGCTGGGTGATGACTTCCTCTTCCTCTTCCTCCTCTTCTTCTGCAGCAGCTGGTAGCTCAGTCACCACCGCTGTCCCACCAGGCCTTTTACAATGGAAACCCCCAATCCCCCAGAGAAATGATGTTGCAGTTATTTCTGATGCAGGAGGTGGGGGGAGGATTGCTACCATATGGGCATTGGTGCTACCTTGAACTCCTTGGAAGTAGGGCATAGGTAACACTATGACCACAAGGGCCTTTTGAGTTAGTTTCCCGTCTATGGAATACTCTCCCCAGAGAGGTCCGTCTGGCGCCTTCGTTGACCTCCCTGTCCTAAATGACGTTCCATACCCTGGAAGGTTGAGGTCCAGAGTTTAGCAGCATTCTTGGATGCTCAGGGGGAAGCTGTAGCTCCAAGTGGTTTTGCCCAATTTCCAAAGTGCATCAATTCCACCTTTCCCTGAAAAAAGAGGTGGCCACTGTCACGCATGCTACCATCCTATCAAGATTAATGCCCGAAAGATGCTCTCTGTGGGGTTGCCTTTGAAACAGGTCTGAAAATCAAGAGGCAGTTGCCAGAACTTCACCCGGGCTGTTTCCAGAGTTGTACAATCTGCACAGACTGCCATTTCATTTCTGGCCCCAATTCAATGCCCTAACAGTGCCAGGAGTTGTGAAGGGCCATGTAACAAGAACTTACTGATATAACATGAACCTGCTGATATCACACTGTGTTTGCCTTGCTCCAGGTCACATTTCCATTAGAGGTGCACTCAGCTGGGATGCAGGAGGCGAGAGGAGTCTTTGCAGTTGCAGTACCCAGGAAACCAAAGGAGCCCATTCATTTAAGACCCTTTGGGCAAACTATAAAAACATGTTTATTTCACCAAGCCTTGAGTGTTTTCCTCCCCTCCACTGCATTTATTTTAGTTAGCTCCAATTTAACATTTAAAAAAATGTGTAACGAGTTCTGCATTTTATTTTTTATTGATACATTTTTAAAGATTGCAAGCCACCATAGGGCCCATTTGGACAGATAGAAAGGGAAAGAAAATCCCTGGAGCTGTGCCTGGAGATGGTACTGTGCTTGCAGAAGGATGAATCCCTGGAAGTGGATCTGCCAACAAATAGTGGTCAACATCAAAACAGCTTCCCACCTCCCTGCAGGACTCCCACCCTTTACACACCTCTGCCTCATTTCATCTTCTGACCTGCTCCCCTGTGACCAGGCCTGTCCTGTCCTGTCCACTGCAGATGAACTAGATCTCAGTGGGGTCTCTGAGGAAGCTTCCTTGCTGTGCAGAGGAACTAATGCAGTTTGGAAAGAGGGGGGATGTAGGTGTTCCTTCACTGACCATCTTGTCCTCTTGCCTTCCTGCAACAGCCTGGCATGGATCAGCCACCACTCTGGGTCCAAACTGGTGGGAAGGTGCTCCTGCTATGCATGGAGAAGGTTAAAGCTCACTCAGGTAGTAGGGCAGGCAAGATTCCCTTTGGTCCTCCTTCTCACCTAATTACTACAACAACCCTGTGAGGTAGGTTATGCTGTGAGGCACTGACTGGCCACCAAGGTCATCCAAGTGAGTTTCACGAATCAAGTGGGGATTTGAACCCTGGTCTCCCAGATCCTAGTCTAACACTCTAAGCACTACACCACAGTCGCTCTCCAAAGCCTATCCTGGTCTCGGTGGACTGAGAATCTCTTTCAGTCAGAGGCTGCAGACAGGCCTTGGGGGAGCTCCCCAAAAGCGCATGGAGGGGCTACAAGACAGTAGGGAGATATTTGGGCAGCTGGGGATGGGTGCAGACCTTGCACGTACCAGCAGAGCTCAGAGGGTGGGCTGCATGAGGCCAGGAGCATGGGGTGTGTGCTGGGTTTTATGAATGACTTGAGATGGAAGGAGCCTGGGTGCATCTCTCCAATTCTCTCTCTGGGCTCAGGTTTGCATGAAGGACGGGTGTTTGTTTGGTTGCCTGCCTTTGCACCTTGGCAAGGCTGCGTCTGTGTCTGTCAAGGGGGCTGGGAGTGGGAGAGCCACGCCTGGAGCTGGGAAGGAAGGAGGCTCCCTCCCTCCGCGTCTTGGCGATAAACTGCCCGCCGTTGCCAAAAATAAATGTTCACGTTCCAAAGGCGCGCTCAGATCGCACCAGCAGCAGCTCATTAGAGATGCATATCGCTTGGCGGAGGTCCCACACCTTCCAGCTCATTATAAATATGCAGTTGCTGCTGGCTCTACCCCAATCATCTCTGCAATCAGAGCTTTTAATTAGGTTAATTAAATTGTATCAAACCTCGCAGGGACACAGTTCCCTGATGCTGATGAGCAGCCAAAACAGACCTCAGCTCCAGCTCTGACTAAGAAGAAAGCCTGCCTGTCCCCCTGCCCCCAGCTCATGACAATGCATGAGGAAACTGCTCGCCCCTCCCAGAAGAGCAGCGGAGAGGGTTGACTGGGGGCTGGAGGGGGGGCCTCCTGGGAGGGTGTCCAGGGCAGCCCATCCATGGGGCTTTCAAGTGCAGGTGTGTGTGTGAGTGGTTTGACTGCTTGGTCCTATCCACCACCAAAATTATTTCCCCAGAGGGGACCCCATGCCACTTATTTGGGCTGCTCGTTAATTCTGGCCTGAAACTCCACAGAAGCCCCCGGGCTGAATTTGGCTGACCCGTGCTTCTTCACGCGGCACACAAGTTAAACTATGGAACTCGCTCCCACAGGAGGCAGTGATCACCATCAACCTGAATGGCTTTAAAAGATTATAGACAAATTCATAGAGGAGAAACAAAATAGAAAATTCTTTCCAGTAGCACCTTAGAGACCAACTGAGTTTGTTCTTGGTATGAGCTTTCGTGTGCATGCACACTTCTTCAGATACACTTCTTCAGATATTCATAGAGGAGGTTGTCGATGACTAGTAGCTGCAATGGCTATGCTCTGCCTCCAGTTAGGAGAGGCAGCAATGCTTCTGAATACCAGCTGCTGGAAACCTCAGGAGGGGAGAAACTGCCCTTGTGCTCAGAGTCCTATCTGCTGATTTCCCTTTGGGACATCTGGTTAGGAACGGTGAGAACAGGATGCTGGCCTAGATGGGCCACTGGCCTGATCCAGCAGGCCCTTATGCTCTCCTCCTGCTCCATGCCAGGGACTGGCTTTCAAAGCAGCCGGGGCTGGAAGGGGCTGCAGCAATGGTTCAAGGGAAGCCTTGTCAATACGTTCCTGGCACACTGTGGCAGCTGTTATTAACTGCCCTGACCTGCCTGGGATAGAAGCAGAGGCTACCTTGAACCACCTCTTTCTCTGAGGACTCAATGAGCTACCAAAGGCCCCTCACCAAGGACCCAGCGTGGGGCTCCAACCATGCCAATGCCATGACTTTCTGTTAGGGAGTGACAGCCCATATTCAAGCCGTGAGAAGCCTCATATTGACAGCTGTGCCCAAGATACAGGCTAGCTGCTCCAAGCAGTGGCAATGGATACGAAAGTGCAATTGGGTTGCTCTTTGTCAGAAGCCACTCTGGAATATATCAAGCTACATGCTTTGCATGCAAAAAGTCCCAAGTTCAAACCCCAACCTCTCCCCCTTCCTTTTGGAAAAAGACACTGCCTGAAACCATGGAGATTCGCAGCCAGTCCCAGTGAAAGCAAGGCTGAGTGAGATGGGCTGGCATGGTGGTCTAGGACAGCTCCCTACTCAATGCAGGGTGCAGGAAGGGAGGGAAGTTTCAGCCTGAATGAGCCCAGCGGGATTGTGGCCAAGGTGTTCAGTTGCCTCCTATCTGACAGAGAGAAGGCTGCTGCTGCTGCTGCTCTGGGACAAACTCTTGATCAATCTGCAGGCTTGCAAAGAGGATTTAAAAAGAAGCCTGCAGGGCTCTCTTCTCCACAAACACACCTATCCTCACACACCTCTGAGGGAGGCCAAGTTCAGAGGGCAGGGATAGGCAAACACTCTTGGCTTCCCTCGATCAACCACCCAGAAGCCCAGGCAAATGGCCCCCAAGCAGCCTGGGCTCAGGGCAGCAAGCGGGCAGCTGGCTCTCTGCCCGGCTGGGGCACAAGCAAGTAGGTTATTTCCCAAGAGGGCTCCACCACCCTTTGCCACACACTGAGTCACCTGGAGCCCAGATGCACCATCACCCAGCAGGGAGAAGGGGAGGAGGGAGGGAGGAGCTCCCAGAAACCTGCCTGTTCAGTTCCTGTTACTATAATTATCCCCAGCTGCTTCTCTCCCCCACAGATTCCTCCAGGCAGGTGCTGGGGGCTCAGAGACCCCACCCCATGCTTCCCACTCCAGACTTCACCAGGGTTGAGAAATACAGGAAAGTCCTGCAGCAAAAGAGCTGTATGGGTGCCTCAGCACTCACTGGGACTGAGCATTGTCCCAGGGACACTGGAAGAGAAGAGAGATCTGTACAGCAGCCCTGGTTGCCAATCTAGGCACTTTTCTGGGCTTCCATCTGCAGCGGGAAGGGCCTAGAGGACCTTATGGAAGCCGTTTCCACATTCCAAGCATGAATGATGCCAGAGCTGGCCAAGATGACCCCAAGTCCAAAGGAATTGGGTTGGTGGTGGGGGGGGCTGAGCACCTCTTTTGACGAGGTAAGGATAATCTGGCAACAAGCCTCTCCAGCAACCACTTGGCTCAGGAAGCTCCATGCTGACCTGCTAGAGATACAGGCAAGAGAATCACCTTCCTACAAATGGCTCTTAGAATGCCTGCTCAGGGAGGAGGTGGTTACCAAATGCTACTACTCACACTGGCTGCATCATCTCCAGGCTCAGAGATTGGAGCATGTTTCTGAATGCCAATTATTGGGAGGATCAGAAGGGGCAGGGAAGTGCTCTTGCACTCAGGTCCTACTTGTGAGCTCAGTTGGGCCTTGTGAAACAAGTGCTAGACTACATGGGCAGCCTTTGGTTAGATCCAGCCGCCAGACTCTTCTCAGGCTCCTCTGCAGCCTTTCACCCTCACAAAACCCTGCAGTGATTGGATGAGGTTGCAGGAAACAATACTGCCCCAGGTGTGAGATGAGCAGGGCGACTTTCTGCAAGACTGAGGGCCGAAAGAGGAAAGGAGGGGCTGCCCTTAGCAAAGATTTTGCATGCCTTGTCTAGGAAGCAAACCTCCCTGCACCTAATCCTGGGTTGCTGAGCTACAGCGTTCTTGCTGTAGGTGGGATTGAACACCTGCCACAAGTGGGCAGGCACACTTCCAGGACAGAGGCAGCTGGGATGTCTGCCCCAAAATGCATTTCAGATCCTTCCTTTCCCCTTCTGCCAGAGATTCTGATGGTGTGCATCATACCAAGTAAACAGGGCTCTGCAGGATCATCAGCCTGGATCACCAAAGCCTACCCCCTAACATACACCATCGTGAGCCCAGAGGAAACCAGCAATGGCTCACCTTGAAAGAATACAGGGTGCCCCCTCACTCTCTTGCCTTCTCATATGGTTGGAGAACATAGGGGGGAAACCAGAGGAACACTCATCGAGGTGAGAGCCTGCAGCCTGTGATGAGAGTGTCCCAGCTGGGCCTTCTCTCCTGGTTGCAGAAACCCATTTGCAAAGGTCCGCCTCAAGAATGCAGTTCAGCCACACACATTAAGAACAAAAGTAAACAGAAATCCCAATTGATCTTGCTGGAGACAAAGGCCTGAGCCACACCACAGGGGTCTGCATGCTGAAAGCAGCATCAGCATCAACTTCATCAAACAACATTGGCTCAGTTCTTTGGTATCTCAGACGGGAGTCAAGGCAAGCAACCTCTGGCTGAGTGGTTAGGAGCACTCCAGCAGCTCTTTTTCTGCTCTGGCTTTTCCCCAACCAGCACAGTCCTCTGCAGCCACAGAGCAGCACTGCCACCTGCTGGGCATGCCGCACTAAGCCTTCCTTGCTAGGCAAAGCCCAAGAAGCTCAGATGGGCAATGCCAGCCGGCTGCTCCTCTGGAAGGCTCTCCCTGCTGCCCTATCAGAGTGGCAGGATATATTGTACCTGCGGAGAGCAGAAGATGGGCATAACTTTACCCTCTCCACATCCCAGGAAGGGCTCAGCCAAACCCCTTGCAACATCCTTCAGAAGCAAAACAGCATACGGCAAGCCGGTCAATTAGCACGGCTCACCGAGCGGGGAAATGTGGGGCTGCCATGAATCCCAGCCAATCCTCCCCCTTAGCTCTCTGCCTACACAAGAGGAAACCAAGTAAGCCCCGTCCCAGACAGGGAAAGCCAATATTCCTGTAATCTCAGCTGCCAAATAACTTAATACATGGAGTGAAGAAAAGAAGTACCTTCTTTATGCAAGTCTCGCTGCTCATTTTGGTTTGAATTTATTATTATTTACCCACTTGCATTTCATACCCAGGTGTTCCTGTGCAGAAGTTCAAAATCTGGAGGGGAAGGGATATTTTCTTGCCAGTTCTGATGGGTTGACAAGGCCACCTTAGGGCCCCATCTCTGCATGTTCAATGAGCCCCTTCACAGAAGCAACAGAAATCAGAATTGCTCTCACTGGATTTGTTTGAAAAGAAGGTATACAAGACAACATTTATTCTGAAAATAATAAAATGAATTTGTGCAATGAGACGGCTCCACCAAGAAAGGCCACTGGGGGGGGGGAGACCTCCTCTAAGTTATCGTGGAATAAGATGTCCTTCATCATACCCACCACAGCACATGGCGGTCAGCGCTTCCGCCTGAACTGGAATTTGTAAATAGCTGGCTGGTTTACGGTCTCTTTCTTCAGCTTCACTTTGTGGGCTTTGTCCTGAAATTAGGGGAGAAGAAAGTGAGGTTTCTTAAAGCAACATACCCTTCTCATAAGGCTCAAGAGAGAAAAGCCAGGTGTAGGGTAGGGGGCTGGGAAGCAGCAAGGAGTCAAGCCCACGTCACCCTTGGGAAGCAGGAAGTGCTGACTGATCCTCTCTGGAGACACACATTGACCCCCCTCCCATGTTCCCTGGAAAAGAGGCAGGAGAAGCCACTGTAAGGCAGTAGCAAGATGCTGCCACCTCAGCCATGAGCCAAGAGTGAAGGGGAGCAATGGTAGGTGGAAGGCAGAGACACAGTCTGCTCCCTCACCAAAAGGTCCTTCCGGGTCTGGAGCTTCTGAGCGATGACAAACATCTTCCGCTCCCTCTCAATGCGCTGCTTCAGGAGGGTGTACTGACTCTTCCTCTGGCGGGCTAATTTCTTAAGATGAAAAAGAGAGAGATAGGCACTTATTGCTTTTGGCAAGGGACAGAAACAAGTCCTCCCTGAAACGCCAGGTGTCTCCAACCGATCTTAAGGAGAAGACACAGTGCCCAAGGCTGCCTTTTTTCTTGGTGGGTTAAGTGAAAGTTCCCAGCATACCCCACTTTCAACCCTGCAGGCAAACCTTCCCTACTCCAATGCTCTCCTGATGTTGTTGGACTACAGTTCCCATCATCATCCTTAACAAGAAGTCATGCTGGCTGCTGGGAGTTGTAGCTGAGGAAGGGCACCTTCACCAGAGCCCATCTCACAGCTAAACATTCAACATGTGAAGAAGCAGGATAATAAGTAGCCTCCTGCAGCCAGATTCTTAAGACACCCTGCAGTCAAACTTCTCCCCTGGATTCTCAAAGGGACCTTCCCAAAGGAGCATCTTCCTTTCAACCCAACCCTTCCTAACTATTCACAGCAGCAGGCCATGGAAGGACATAAACATATACCAGGGCAGTGGGGTGGGGTGGGTTCACAAAAGCAGGCAGGCTGCTCTGGGAACCCTGGAGGTCTCACATCTCACCAGAGCAGGTACAGAGGGAGCTTGGGCCTCTCCTGTGGCCCTGGCTCAATGCCATTTCCAGGGAGCATGTTGCTGATCCCCACGGCATCCAGGCCCCAGGCTGCCAGACCCAGCTTTCCCGAGCAAGGCCATCTCACGGCAGGTGTGAGCTAATTAGCACCACTGAGGAAGACGGATCCAGACTTGTCACACCTTCAGAAGGTGACTCAGATCTCCTAGAAGAGGAGAGAACCCACCAGTCTGAACTAGCACAGCGACTTCAGCAATATGACAACAGGAGGGTGGGGACCTTATCTCCCATCTCCCCCACAGCAGTCTCCGCCTCAGCATTTCTGGATGGCCTCTGCATTCCTCTCAGGCTGCCGGGTATTGCCCAATGTTTCTGCTCCTCAAGGCTTCCTCCTCCTCCATATCCCAGGCAGGAGTCATGTGACCTTCTGCAGAGCTTTCTGATAGGCTGGAGCCAATCAAACTGAAAGGGGAGGAAGAAAGGGGGGAATCCCCTTCCCCCACTCTCAAACACACTGAACAGACGTCTGGCTCCCTCTGGCCCATTTCCCAAATCATGCAAGCCTGAGGACTATAAATAAAATCAGCAGCCGCCAACCCTGGGCTGAGAAATATTTCCCTTCTTATCCGCCTACCTAGATTAACACGTCACCCCTGTATCTGCAGGGAGCCGAGAGAACTCTAGCACCTCTCCGCTAGTCCTCGTGGCACCTGGGGCGATATTTAGCATTACGCAAAGTACCCAGAGTAAACCCCTTGAAATTAATAGCTGAGATACATTCATTAAGCGGGTCCACACAGAGCAGAACTCAGCTGGCTACAAGCCGAAGTATGCAACCACGGCTCAAGACGAGAACGTGGGTCCTCCCGCTCCGGCACCCTCAGTTTAGCTCCCAAGCAGAAGCCTATGGGGGGGGCTGATAAGCAGCAGTTGCACAGACCTTCAACTGGGCCTGGGTGGTGGCCCCCCGAACGGCTTCCTTCCGCAGAGTTTCAAGGGTCGGCCGGTTGTACACTCTGCCCACCAGCTCCGGCGCAGTGTTCAGATGGGTGGCAATGTCAAATCTTTGCACTGGAAAAAAAGGGAAGGCCCTGGGGTTGCCAAAGTCAGCCAAGAAACACCACTCACCAGACACTAAGGAAGGGTCATGCAGAACAGGAAGCTGCCTGGGGGCTTCTGAATACCAGGTGATGGAGGGCAGAGGAAGAGGGAGGCCTCTTGTGCTCAAATCCTGCACTCGCAGGTTTCCCCTAATGGGCATCTTGTTGGCCATTATGAGAGCAAAATGCTGGACTAGATGGGCCCCCTTTGGCCTGATCCAGCAGGCTCTTATGCCTCTGGCCAGCTCCCTCCCTTCCCCTCTTCCAACTTCCATCCCACAACCCTCACAACATTCTTCAGCACAAGTGCATTAGAGTCAAAGGAGAAGGATGAGAAAGAAGGCTCCTCTGAATGAAAAGTAAACAAGAAAGAGGAGGGTGGGGAGAGAGCAGCCAAGTGCCCCCCCACCCGCCGTACATGCCCAGCTTACCTTCCTTCTTTGTGTCAAAAAAGAATGTGTGCTTGTTCGGCTGCTTCCCCTCAGCTTCCAGCAGGTGGAGCTCCGACTTCAGCCTTTCGATTTTCTGAGAGAGAAGAGTGACTCAGTCTTCATCTTTGCTGGGAGCCACAGAACCAGGTGAGGTGGAGGAGGTGGTGGGGCAGGACCTGAACTCAGGGAAGAGCACAGGCTTTGCACGCAGACAGTGCCAAGTGCAGTCCCCCACACCTCAGCCTGACCAAGCAGGGGCCTTCCTCTGCCTGGGATGAGTTACCACCAGTCAGAGTAGGCAACAGAGAACCAGTGGGACCAATAGGCTGCTCCCCAATAGAAAGGAGGGTCCCAAGGCTCCCTTAGGCCACCTGTCTAGGGCAGCGTCCTAGCACAAGGCATGGCCATCCAGCTGCCAGGCAGCTCTCCACAATCATTCATCTACAAAAACCAGACCAGGGTGCCTCACACAAAACAGGAGCATGGCGGAAAGCTTGGCACATGGCTCTTACAAGCAAACCAAGCCACATACAGGAGAGCCAAACACAGTCACTCTATTCCTTCCCAACTTCACACGTGGTAGACTAGGGAGCAGCATGTACAGGGGTGACTGTTAACCCTTCACATACCCACAATAAGTGCCAGGAAGTGAATTCCCTTTAAGTCCAATGGGACTCCCAGAGGGTGAAGGGAATGTGCTCTGACCTTGACTTCAGCTACCCGCTTCATCTCAATGTATTTCAGGTCCTGTGTCTTCATCAGCTTCTGCTGCTCCAGCGTGGTTTCTTCTTCCTGCTGTTTAATTATGTGAACTCCATCCTGCCAGTAAGAAAACATACGTACTTTCTGGTCAGACAGAGTCAGTGGTGCCATAAGGGCTTAGATTGGGCTGGGGCAACAGAAACCTAAAATGACACCAATCTCTGCCACAGATCTTACTGGTTAGGCACTGTGGAACAAGCCAGTAACCCCCCTTTTCCCTTTGGCAAACAAACAAACAAACAAGCAAACAGAACAGGAAAATTAAACAGGAATACTCCAAAGACAAAAATAGCAAGGATGGGATTTCTTGTGCTCCACAAGATGTAGGAAAGATGGAGCGGACAAATATACAGATGCAAACAAGGGCATTTAGCCCTACCACCACCCAGTCAGTCAAGCCACGAAGGTCAACAGTAGAATCTACACTGCAACTTTCTCTCCCCCAATGCAGCCCCACATAAGAAGAGCCCATCCATCTGGATGAGTCCAAAGGCCTATCTAATTCTCTTCTTACAGTGGCCAACCAAATGCCCAACTGCAAGCCAATAAGGAGGACTTGAATGCAACAGCACTCTTCCCACTTCCAGTCTGCAGTAACTGGTATTCAGAATCAGACTGTTTCTGACAGTGGAGGTAAAATAGAGCCTAATCCTCTATGCATTTGTCCAATCTCTTTTAAAGCTATTCAGGTTGGTCACAGAACACACACACCCTTCAAAAATAGTCCCATCCTATTCTCTACTCAGGCTAATAAGGCTATTTTATCCGCTATCTGCTTCTTGGACAAACAAGCAGGAAGCCATGTCCCGTTCCCCCCAATGCAGGGCTGCTTCCCAAGGCAGACTCTTACCTGGAGCTGCACATGGGTCATTTTGTAATAGAATTCATCCGGGTTCTTTTCCTCGGCCTTCCTGCGAAGCGCCTGGAGTGCCTTCTGCTTCTTATGGTAGTCACTGAAAGGCAACAAAACATCCACATTAGCACAGCCTTTCCACACAAAGAGTTTCCTACACAGAGAGGCTACGAGGGGGCTAGAAAAGGGGGACAGGGAAGAGTTGTTCCTTCCTTTACGCTTCTGAATATCAGGTGCCAGGCATCTCAAATAAGGAAAGTGCAGTTGAACTCAGTTCCTGCTTGGAGGCTTCCCACAGGGATTTGGTTCTCCACTGTGGGACTAGGATGCTGGACTAAAGAGGCCTTTGGATTCATCCAATGGCAGGGCTTTTCTATTTTACCAGGAACTAATGCAAGCCTCTTCCAGGAACACACAAAGTACTACAGATGATTAGGGGAATGCTTTACCCTCCAAATGTTCCATATTAGTTTACTGTAACACACTCCACATGGTGCTGCTCATGAAGACAACTCAAACCTCAATTCGTTCAAGATGCAGCAGCCACACTGCAGCCTGGGGCTGCATTTAGATGGCACACAACCCATATTTTAAAACAGCTACATTGGTTGCCAATTCATTCTTGGGCCCAATTCTAGCTGCTCACAAGAATTGGGCCTAATAAAATTTATTGATCAATAATAATCAATAAAAATACTTAACTAACTGAGGTTCTGCCCCCCCCAACAAAAGCCTGCCCCCCCCAACAAAAAACCTGCCTACGCCCATGGCGGAGACCCCATTTCCTTGCCTGCTGCAAGAAAAGCCTTCCCGTTCATCAACTGTTGAGCAGGGAAGTGCAGTAGCATATTTAAGGGTCAGACAAACTTGACACAGCCAAATTAGTGTGGTGCAGTAGCTAGAGTGCTGGACTAGGGACCTGGGAGACCAGGGGTTGAATCCCCACTTGGCCATGACACTCACTAGGTGACCTTGGGCCAGTGACTGCCTCTAAGCCTAATCTACCTCACAGGATTGTTGTGGGGAGGAAATGAGGAGGGATGGGTATTAAATGAAGAGTGAGGAGAACCATGTACACCACTTGGAGCTCCTTGGAGGAAAAAGTCAGATATAAATGCAATTGATGATGATGATGATGATCACATTGCTGCAGTGCAAGATACTGGCAAGTCCTAGTGAGCAGCTGCAGAAGGCATATTGTGAGAGTGAGGGACATTACTCACTTGGCACGGAGCTTGTAGTCCTTCTTCTTTTCAAGGAGTCCAAGATTCTTTCGGAAAGCTGGCTGGAGGATGGAGAGCAGGGAGAGAGAAACAAACAAACACACGGGGACAAGTGCTCAATAAACATAGTAGGTGGCTATATGTCCAAGGTGTCTTATTTAAAAGAAACAAACAAGTAGACTACTGAAGTTTAAGCTTCTTTTATAAGACATTCATTAATACCAGGGGAAAGGCCTGTAAGCTCAGTGGCAGGGTGCCTGTTTTCCATGCAGCAGGCCCTAGGTCCAATCCTTGCCAGCATCTCCAATTAGGCCTGGGAAAGGACCCTGGAGACTGGCCACTACTGCTAGTCAGTGCAGACCATACTGAGCAAGATGGGCACCGGTTGTATGGCACCCAGCTACCTCAGAAAGTGGTGAACTCTCCTCCACTGGAGGTTTTTAAGCAGAGGACGGAAGGCCATCTCTCAGCGACGCTTTTGCTGTGATCCCTGCATTGCAGGGGGTTGAACTAGACGAATCCTGGGGGTGGGGTCCCTTCCAACCGGGCTTTTCTATTGAACGTCTGGACCCTCCGCAACGACCCAGAGGGCAGAGGGAGGAAACCTTCGGATGCCCTCCTAATGCAGCTCCTCGTACAACATGAAGGCGTCGGAAGCGACACCCCCAGAAGGCGGAGAGAGGAGCTCGAGACGCCGCGGCCTCGGCTCTTGAGGGGCAGCCCTGGCCACGACCTCTGACCTCTTCCCCACCCAGCCAGGGCGCAGGGGAGCGGCCTCTAAGCCAGGGGGTCACTGGCCCTCCTGCTGCAGGCAGAGCCCAAACCTGGAAGCGACACCCGAGGCGGGCGGGGAGGGAAGAGAGGGAGAAGCCGCCACCGGAGAGACCGTCCGCCCATCCCGCTCCCCGCAGCGCCTCTGCCTGGTCCGCCCACCTGGCTCCGCTCGCGGTGCTCCCGCTGGCGGGACTTGCCCGCCTTCTTGAACGCCGCCGCCATGCTTTCGTGAGTAAGGCACTTCCGGGCGGGCGACTTCCGGTCCCCATCTGACCCACTTCCGCTCGGCGGGGACCGAAGAACTAGGAACGTGCAGAGGAGAGCGCGTGCACGGATGAAGGGAGACCCATGACCCACTTTTTTATAACAAAATAAAAAATAAAAAAATAAAAAATCATACCAAGAACAAACTTAGTTGGTCTCTAAGGTGCTACTGGAAGGATTATTATTATTATTATTATTATTATTATTATTATTATTATTATTATTATTATTATTTACTATAGCCTGCTAACCCAAGCAGGCATTTGGGCACCCATTTCTTACTCCTTTATCATCTACGGTATTTGCATGATGGAGTGAGTGCTCTTCTCGCAAACCACCTTGGATCAGGACCTATTAATGAGTCTCAACTCCCGACCCATCCAATGCCCTCCTGGGAGATCCTGTGAGGTTTAAATGTGGCACGAGTCCTGCTGCCGTTGAGTTCAGAGTGGAGGGAGGAGGATGTAAGAAGAGCCCCCATCCCCGGTTCCTCATTCTCTTCTCATTTGTAGCGGAACAAAGCTTATTTTTAGGGTGTTGCTCCCCAGCCCTAGTTTCTTATTCTTTATTTTATATTTCAGCTATAAAGGAAATTTTTATAATAACTACATTCCGTTGTGTTGTACTTATGTGCATTATTGAAATACCCTCAAATGCAAGATTTTAACCTAAATGTTCAGAACGTAGATGCAGGGGCTCAGGAGAGAGGCGCTCTAGGAGACAGGCACACAGTAGCAAGCAATGGTCAGTGCCTGGAGTGCCTAGCAGAGACCTGAGGGCACTGGAGAGGTTTGTGAGGGGCAGAGGGAGGATAGGAGATGGGTGTCCTCTGAGTACTTGTATCTCAGCCTGGGAGGACCGTAGTGCACTCTCCTTCCCTGAAGGTTTTTAAGCAGAGGTTGGATGGCCATCTGTCAGGGATTATTGAGCAGTGATTCCTGCATTGCAGGGGGTTGGACTAGATGACCCTGGAGTCCCTCCCAGGTCTACCATTATATTCTATGACTAAGGCCATGCTTACCCTTTTCCCTGCTCCCTACATCCAGGTTGTGATTCCCAGAGTGATTCCTGGCCATTGCAAATAGCTTAACTCCATGTTTGTGCTGAATGCTTCCCTTGGATGGGGGGTTAGGGTAGGGTTAGGCCGCTCCCTGCCGTGGGGGGAGGAAGCGTCTTACAGCAATGCAGTGTAGAAAAGTGGGGCAGGGGAGAAAAAGAAGACCTTTAGCAGAAGTTGCACTTTGTAGAAAGCCAGTGTAGTATAATAGCTAGTGTGTCAGGCCACTACTTGGCCATGAAGCTCACCTTGGGCCAGTCACTGCCTCTCAGTGATACAATCCAGAATTCTGCCACCTTCACTTTGCTTTTGAGGTGTAGATCAGCTCTCCGTCTCTGGGTGGCGGTGGCGAGAAAGATGGCAGTGGAGAGGCAGCCCCCCAATAGAGCAGAACTTCCCCTCAGCCGAGGAATAACTCACTGCAGCTGGGGACCCCCCTCCTCACCCATCTATCCCTTCTCCCGTTGACCTGAAACAGCTGCTTCTGGCACTGGCTGGATGAGGAAGCTGCCTAGAAGAGGAGCAGGGATGTGGGGACAGGAAATCGAGTCCACTGTTTAGGAAATGTCCTCCACCACCGCCACCCCGACTTGTGCTGGGACAGCAGAGAGGCCTGTACTGCTGCTGTGGGACAGAAATGTGTGTGACGGGGAGGCTGTGTCTATGGGAAAGGAAAGGCTAGCTGCTAGTTTACCAGGGGCAGCCATTCCAGCATTGGGAGAGCTGGGAAGCAGAGCTCACTCCATTATCAGTTCTCTTCTCCCTTCCATGTCATCCTGAGGGCAGCCATTGCATCAGACTGCATCAATGGCAGAGATGGGAAGCAGAAGGCTCATTTCATCAGCTTTGCCCAGCTCCATCAGGCAACTCCTGCCCCTGAACTGAGCCAGCTGGCCAATATAGGAACTGTTCAGAAATTGGTGCCTGAATTTGGAATTTGGTTTTCCTCCTCCCTGCCTCTCTTTTCCCTTGTGTGTCATGTTTTGAGTTTTCTTTAGATTGTCAGCCTGTGGTTAGGGACTTTCTTTGTCTTGATTGTACCTAGGCTGCCCTGAGAGACTTTCTTTCCAAATGCTCTAAATGAAGTTAATAACTTGGGTCTGGGGATCGGGACATTTGCTCTTGCAACTAGTGAACCAAACCACCGTGTTCTCAGCAACAGCCCCACAGTTGCCACTTAGGCTCCACCTTCCCTGGCTCTTCCTTTGTGCAGACTTGCTGTTGCCGACCACCTGCATGCCCATGTCCCAGGCGCCTGCCTGTAGCCCCTTGAGCAAGGTGATGGGAGGCTGGCTCTGTTCTAGAGAGCCTTTCCCTGGAGGCTTTGAGCTGAGGCCGTGTTGTGGTTGGGAGGGGATGGCTGAGTCCACCAGGTGGCATGTCAGGGGTTAGAGAATTCAACTCACAGTCTTGGGTCAGGTCAACCCATGAGCTCATCATTGCCTAGGCTACATACCTTAGGCCAGCACTCACCTTCAAGTTGGGCAGGCTAACTGAGCCCCTTTTGGGAAGAAGCAGAGCCCTTGTTCCTCTTGCTGGGGGTTCCCAGCGGACAGGCAGAATGTGGTGTGTGTCTCTATAACTCAGCACACCTTGATTTGCACATCTCCCTACAATCTTGTCATGCTTCCTGTCTCAGCAGAGCCACCTGTGGGGCACAAACCTTAAGCTGTCCCATGTTTCCCCTGCCCATCATCAAAGTAGTCTCCTCACAGTGGGAGGCGGGAGGCAATTGCAGATGCATTCAGGACCATGGCTGGCACCCCTGGGTGGAGGCAGTTGCTATTTGCACTCGAGTCCTGCTTGTGGACTTCCGATAGAGGAACGTGGTTAGCCATGGTGAGAATGCTGGACCAGATGGGCCCCCTCTGGCCTGATCCAGGAAACTCTTCTTAACACTGCAGAAATTTTAAGTCCCAGGGCCCAAACAAGCTCCTTGGAAGTACGCCAGTTTTCCCCTCATGGAGAAGGCAATGGTGGCGGGTTTTGCAAGTAGCCCTTAGGGAGTCCTAGCCCACCTCCCTCTGAAACTAGATACTGCCCCAGGGAAGACCAGGATGCTGGTGGTGGGGACTGAGGACCTCAAGCCATAGTCCTGTCCAAGGTGCAAGTGGCTGAACCAGAGGCAGGAGCATAGAAAAACTGCTCTTCCTGTTGGGACATGTGGAAACTGATTTGAGTCTCTGCTCTGGACAGCACTAAAGGGGCATTTTTGGAAAGGAAAGGCATGCAGACTTAGATAAACAGGGCCAGGTGCCGAGGGAGCAGGCAATTGCATGGCTGATAAAGGCACATGGGTATGTGTACAATTCTTCTCCTTTCACTGTTCAAAAGCCTTTTCTCACTCCAAGACTGTGAAGCTGGCAAAAGGAAGGGGCCCAAGGATGAGTGGGTACCTGCCCCGTCCCAGCACACACAGGTGAAAACAGGTCCAAACAAGCCAGCAAGTGACCAGCTCATCTCTCCTGGAGAGGCTTCCCTGGACAGAACAGGCGGTGGGCATCTAGAACTATCCAGCCCCGTGAAGCTGGCCCAGCATAGCCCACAGAGGGCAGCTTCTGCTTGGCGGCACAGGCCTTTGCCTGATCCAGCAAGGCACTTTTCCCAAGGCCTTAAGAACTGCTGAGTGTGCACTTTTGCGTTGCAACTTAAACCCTTCAGTGGCCCACAATGGGGTTCCAGGGAAGGAAATGTCGAAGTCAGCATTGAGGAGTGCGCTGCAACTCCTAAAAATGAATGGATGGGGGGTGGGGTGGGGGAGAGAGACACATCTAGCACTGTCCCAAGAGCTAAGCAAAGGTCTCAGGCCTCACAGACTGCCTTGCAAAGCCTCCTTCTCTGCCTGAGCCACAATGTGCGCCCCCCCCATGTCACCCACCCAGCAGTTTCCCTCCCTGTGGTTCCCCAGCCAGAGGAGCCTCCTACATCCAAAGCCATTTCCACCCCCACCCCCACCATCGCCTTCCAGCCTTGCCCCATTACCTCACCACCCTCCCACTCCCTCCCCACAAATAAATCAGGCAGGCAAAGCAAGTCGTGACCCATTCATGTTGGGATGGGATCCAGATGTTGCCGGCCACAGGCAGCTGGGCCATTTCCTTTTTTGGAGAGGAACGCCAGGCCGAGGGGGATCCCAGGGGCCCAGAGGTAACAAAAGCCTGGTAGCTGGATCTGTGGGGGAGGGGGGAGGGCTGAGCACCCCCTCCCCTGTGCTCAGAGCTGGATGGGGGAAGCTGCTTTCAGAAGAAAAAAAGGCTCTTCCAGAGATGCACAGCAGTTCGTTGCCCAGGTTTGCAAGAGCGGGAGCGGTTCCACTGCATCAGCCCAGAGATCGGCTGCCCTGGGTCCATGTCCCAGCAAGTCCAGGGAGCGGGGCAGGGTTGCAATTTCAAGAATATTTTGTCTTCTGTTTACAAGAGTCCAAGGAGCCCCCACCCTGCTGCAAAGAAGGCTGTATGCAGATAGATTTGGATCCCAGAATGCGTTTGTGTCCGTCCTTCTGACAAACACAGAAGGGGTGGAATTATCCAATTTTCCTTCCAAGCAGCCACAGGGCAAAGTTTTGCATATTCTCAGCCTGCGCTGAAAGCCACAAATGAGGGGTGAGGTGGGGGGGAGGAGAGAAGGCACTGATTGCCCTGCCGCCGCCCCCCAGAATGTGGGTAGAGCTCATTGAGAAAATCAAGTGCAAATTCCTGATGGGGCAAATGCAATATTTCCCCCCTCCCTCCCACAAGTTGCTAAGAACGACATCCATGGTCCAGTAACATGGTTTATTATATAAAGCCAGAAAGCGGGGGTGGGGAGGGACACTGGCCAGATATGGGCAAGGCTAGGAGGAGTCCCCCCCCACCACCTCCGACAGGCAGAGAGAGAGAAAAAACACACACACACACACACACACACACACACACACTGACTCCCCCACTGCAAAATATCCAAGGAACTGGCTACACAGTACATGAACAGGAGGGGGGCAAAATATTCCTTAGAAGAGGGGAGAGAGAAGGAGCCAGGAAGAAAATTTAGGATATAGAGAACAGGAGCCGGAAGTGGCTTCCTGCAACTGGAGAAGATGGGGGGGTCACTTTGGTATCGTTCTGGAGATCCTGCTAGGGAGAGCAGCTGGCGTTGAGCAGGCCACAAAGTCACTGTGGGTGGAGAGAGTGCCAAGGCCCACCCAAAGGTTCCTGAGCACCCTCAGCGCCCACCCTACGAGAGAGACCAACTTCTGGAGCCTTGCCTGTTTTGAAAAGTTTGCTCCTGGGTCCACTCATCCTCCCCTCCTACCACTGCAGACAACACTTGGGGGAAGAAAGATGGGTGGCCACAGAACCCCTGGGGGGCAGGGAGGAGCAGCACCCTCCCTCAGAGGCTCCTAAGAGTTGGGTGGGGCGGTGCCCTCCCTCCAGCCTCCGCTTCCACCTCCCTCACTTCAAAAGCAATTGAGAAGGGGGGGACTCTTGGCAGGGGCGGAGAGCTTGGAGCTGCTAGCCCCAGAAACTGGAGACGCCTCCCTAGAGGCTCAGGGCAGGGGTTGGTGGGAGGTTGGAGGGGCTGCAACCGCTTCAGACACACATTCCCCCTGCATCCCATGCTGGGATGACCTTGCATAGACAGGCTTCGCTGGACTGCAATAGCAGGAGACGGGACGGAGAGAGGGAGCGGCCTCCCACCTCGCAGCAAACCTCTAGGGACAAAGTTATGGGGGCATGTGGATCCATCCCCCCGAGGCCCAGCCACAGAGAGGCAGGGAAAGGGAAGCAGGGAGGGAGCACCCTCTCTGCCCCACTGCTGCTGCTGCTGCTTCAGGATGCAGGAAGCCTGGAGGACAACCGGCACCAGGCCCGGCCTCAGAGGTTGCTAGCGCAGTCACGGCAGAGGATCTCCTCATTCTCCGGGATGAAGCCCTTGCCCACGAGGGAGGCGGCACAGCGGGAGCAGCTGAAGCAGTTGTGGTGCCAGTGGCGGTCCTCAAAGGAGACGTATTTGCCCCCTCCAAAGCCTGAGGGGGGAAGAGAGGAGGATGGAGAATGGGATGTGGGCACGGCTGGGACTTGCAACAGGGCACCCCTCCCTGGCCCCCATCCTCAGGGGCCGCAGGAGGCCTCCGTGGCTCCACCCTCCTCCCGACCTCACCTGTGATGGGCTTGGTGCAGGCGCTGCACTTCTTGGCGTAGAGGCTCCCAAAGCACTTGACACAGTAGGGCTGGTCTTCCTGAGAGGTGAACTGCTGCCCGGCCAGGGGAGTCTGGCAGCTCGTGCAGACGAAGCACTCCTTGTGCCAGGGCTCATCCCGGTAGGTCACGCCTCCCTTGGTCAGCGACTGAGCGGGAAAACAGAAGAAGAGTCTGGCTGCTGGATCGGGCCAAGGGTTGCCCCTCCAGTCCAGCATCTTGCCCTCACACTGGCCAATCGGATGCCTCCAAGTACAATGGCAGAAAAACAGCAACTACATTTTGGGGGCCCTGAAGCTGGAACTGTCATAGGGGCTCCTATGCAACCAGCAATGAAGTTTGGGTCACAACTGTTAGCTTCTTCAATAGGGTTGTCCCGACACCTTTACAAAGTCTGGGCTGCTGATTGTTGAAATATATACAACAAAAATAATCAATTTGTGTTGTGCCACTCCAATTGGGTCTACTAGACTCAAAATTGTTAAGCAATGTGGAATAAATTGCTTCTGGGGTCCCTCTGGGATTAGGGGCCGTGAAACTTCAGCTTAATTAGTTTCATAGTAGATCTGCCCCTGCTCCAGTGGGAAATCCGCAAGCAGAATTCAAGCATGAGAGCAGCACTCTCCCTTCCAGCTACTGATATCCAGAAGCATTGCTGTCTCTGACTGCACAGGCGGAAGAACAGGAGCAATACGCACAGAGCCCCCTATCCACCCACCCAACCTAAGCCTGCAGGGCCTGAGATGCCCCCTGCCCAGCTGTCCCCCCCCCCGCACACTAGTTAAAAAAGCAGGCGGGGCCCCACCTTCTTGCAGTGGGTGCAGCGGGGGGCGAACTTGCTCTCGTAGCACGGGACGCAGTAGTAATCCTTCTGCTCGGGGATGAAGGAGCGAGCCCCGATGGGCTGCTGGCAGCCGCTGCAGAGGAAGCAGTGCTCGTGCCACGTCTGGCCGTTGTACTCCAGCTTCCGGGAGCCTGTGGTGGGGCATTGCAGGGGGTTGGACTGGATGACCTTTGGGGATCCCTCCCAAATCTACAGCACTATGATTCTAGGGAGCCCATGCTAGCCGTGGTGACCCCGGCTGCAGAGGTGGCTCCCCTTGCTCCCCTCCCTCGTAGCCGTGGGGTGGGGGGGAAGGGGCAAAGCAGCCCACCTGGCATGACCACCTGCTGGCAGGCCACACACTGGGAGGAGAACTCCCGGCAATAGCAGTCGTTGCAGAGCAGCTCCTGGCCCTGGCAGGTGAAGGGCTCGTCGGCTAGGGAGCGGTCGCACCGGAAGCACCGGAAGCAGCCCTCGTGGTAATGCCGGTCCTCGTAGTAGAGCTCCTGGAGTTGGAACAGAGGAGAGGAGAGGAGAGGTCAGGGGGCAATTGCAGTGGAGGCCCCCTTCCTAACTGAGACAGGCAGCGGGAGGGGGCTTGTCTGAGAAAACAACGCCCTTACGCTATGCTCATGGGGGTGGAGGGAAGAGGCAAGCGCACACCTTTGAGGAGGAGGAATTTGTAGCTCTCTCTTACCTATCTTTCTGTGGAAGAGGCTCTAGGAGGCCAAGAAGCAAAGAGCTGCTGCATCATAGGGGGCTGGACTAGATGGGCCCTGGGGTCCCTCCCATTTCTATGATTCCCCAAAGGTCACCAGTGAGCAAATACAGAAGCAGCCCTAAGCGTGGACCCATTTCCACCCGTTTTGGTGGGTGCAGTCAGGACAAAGTGGGTCTACCTGCCCCAGCAGCCTCTTCTCAAGATGGCCCAATGGGAAGCCCCCAAGCAGGACAGAGGCAGTGGCCCTCCCCCTTTCCCATGCTGCCTGGCAGTCAAAGAGAGCCATTTCCCTTCCCCACGGAGGTCTTGTTCAGCTCACCTTGCTGGCTAGCAAGCAGCGGGGTGGCGGCAGCTCATCTCATTATCCACTGAGCAAAAGGTCCTCCTTTCCTAGCCTGTCCTTTCCTTGTATCACAGCTGGTCCCTTTCAGGAGGCTGCACAGACATCCCTCCCCTTACTCATGAGCTAGAGCAGGCATAGGCAACCTTCGGCTCTCCAGATGTTTCGGACTACAATTCCCATCATCCCTGACCACTGGTCCTGTTAGCTAGAGATCATGGGAGTTGTAGGCCAAAACATCTGGAGAGCCGAAGGTTGCCTATGCCTGAGCTAGAGAACTCGCTTTAGTTGCCAGGAGGACCTACCAAGAGGGGACCCCCCATAGACGCCCTTAGGGGTGCTGCCTGCTGGATCCATTTAGCACATGCTTGGGAAGGGGAGGAAGATCAACCTCATCAATGGGACTAATTGTTACTTCTCAAGGTGCCTGACATGCAGGAGGGGCGCTGCAAAAATACCCTGTGCTTGGAGGATCCCAGCTCATGCATGGGACAAAGGCACCAGGAAGACAAGGAGCAGCCACCGCCCCCAGGGTTAGTTGAGCAGAGGCCTCCCCCCGCCTTGCCCCCTCACCCTGCAGTCGTGCCCGATGGGCTCCTTGCACTCGTCACAGGTGTTGGCAAAGTGGGTATCATAGCAGGGGATGCAGAAGGGCCCCTCGTCCACCTGGATGTATTTGCGCCCGTAGAGGGACTCCTTGCAGCTGGCACAGTCAAAGCCTTCAGTCATCTTGCTGTGGGCTGGGACTCTGCACAAGGGTCCTGGAGGAAGAGGGAAGAGAGCGGCTGTTAGCCTCCTTGCCCAGGCAGAGAAGAGGAGGAGTAGGAGAGGACTGCTGCCTTGCTGGCTGGCAGACTGGCAAGGTCACCCAAACGCTCGCAGCCAGGACCAAGAGAGACTCAACTCTTGTTTCTTCCAACCCCTTGTTGCTTTGGGGTGCTGGTAGAAAGGACAATTCCAAAAGTACTGGATTGCATGCGCCCGAATTTCCAGTGCAACTCCACACGCCTCCCTCAACAGCTCCTAACCCTGACAAGGGTTAAAGTCCAAGTTGGCAGTGACAGAAAGCTGGGCAAGGCTGTTCCTGAGCATGTGTTCAACTGGTGGGGAGGGGTGGGGAGGGATGGGGAAGCCACTCAACCCTGTAGCAAAGGAGAGTGCCAAGTCCCACTCTGGTTTCATAGATCCAGTCACCTCTTCCCCCCCCCCTCTCTCTCACACACACCCCAAAGCCTGTCATTTAGGGCCCGCTTATAGCAGCCCCTTTCTGGAAGCAGCAAACATTCCAGGAGCCCTGGGTTGATACACTGCAGATCAGGCGCTTAGGAGGACAGAGGTTGCCTCTCCAGCTTTTTGCAGTAAGGGTGGCTCTGCTGACCCTTCTGGAGAGGAGGAGCAAAGTCCCCTTCCAAGGAATCACTGTATTCCCCCAGCCCCGCAACCTGCAGCCCCTTCCTGCTTGTTCCCTGTGCTAGCAAAGAGGTCAAGGAACCTTCGGAAGGCAGGCATCTGCTGCTCTCCGGATTGGAGCTCCTGCAGCGTGCCTGGACTAGCTGGCCTGGAACCAGAGGAGGGTGAGCCATAGTCCTGGCCTCCAGGAAATTCCAACATTTCAATCCTTTCGAAACAAACCAAAGACAAGTTGGAGGAGGAGGAGGAGGAGGAGGAGGCAAATCTCACCGCCCCCCCCCCATGAACTTTGCTGCTTTGAAATGGGAGTCCCTGCCTGAGCTCCCTTCGGGCCATGGGAGGTGGGGGGTAGAGGGCAGGGGACACAATGGTTGGTGGAGTGGGGGTGGGGGTGGGGCACTGCAATCCTATGTGAGAGCAAGCCTCACCAACACAGCAGTGTTTACTTTTTGAGTAAAATACGCATGATTGTGTTAGTACTCGCAACAGATGATTCCATGTAGTGACAGTCCATCATTCTTGTAGAGAAGCCAGCAAGTATTATCTTCTGGAAAAAGGTTACCGGTACTTGACCACATCTGGCCCAATCGAATGCTGCACACTCATGAATGCAGCAGGACTTGCTCTCCAGTAAAAGTAGACCGGGATTGCAATCTTGGATCCTCAACTTCTCCTTTCAGTTTTATTCTGTGTGTGTGTGTGTGTGTACTGCTTGCAGTGGAGAACTTTGGGCTCTCAAATTTCTCAAAACTGCCTCTGCTGCTTTGATTGTAGAAAAACCTAAAAGCTGTTTACAAAAAAAATTGGTTCTATTAGCTGTGCCTCTTAACAGCCGCCTGACATGCAAAAATTCACCAGGTGAAGCTCTTCATGACATGGCTAGACCAGTGGTGGTAAAAGCAGGTTCCAGCCAGAGATTCTGCACATGTCCTTAGAAGTAAAAATGCTTCCCTTCTTAGAGTGGAGACAGCCCAGAACAGGGCAAGAGAACAATGAAAGGCTTTGATCACGGCAAGCTGGGAGACTATTCTCTTCCTGCAATAATACCTGGCATGAAGTGTATCAACCCAGGTCAGAGAAGCCACACTGAAGCTTGTGTGCATAGATGGGACACGACTCCTGGGAGCTTGTCTCAAATTTGCCCTAACGCCTTTATGTTGGAAGGACTGCACAGAACCTGGCAATTACTGCTCTAGGTGGTGGTTCTGCCCACAGCCTGGCCGTTTTGGAACCTGATTTTTGGAGAAAAATTACACACCTTCCCACAAACAGGACCCTGCCATTGACTCACATGAACCTCTTCACAAACCGAAATCTGAGCAAAGCTTTCGTGAACCATCTGCTGATGGCATCCCAGCTGGCTCTGGCAAAGCTCAGGGAAAACCGAAAGGGGAGTATTATCATCGCTGGAGTATTACTGGTATTGTAATTAAGGGCCTCTAGCAGCAATGATTGAGAAATTAATTAATGCAAAAGCTCAGGGTACTAAAAGGGCTCTCAAAATCAGACAAGCTTACTAAAGTGTTTTTTATTAGATGTATTAATACAAAATAACTTTTTTATAGCACATGATTTTACCAACTTTCCTTTAGAGAAATTATCAGACCTATGCACTTATATCTCTTTATCCAAGCCCCACCCCCTTTGCAGGGAGATTTGTATGCTTTTCTGTTATTGGTTATCTTTCTGTCTTTATGGTATCTGCCTGGAAATGAAAAATGAAAAACAGTAACTTTTCTTTTTCAAGCAAATGTACTCCTGGGCATACATAAAAGCCAAAGAGCACAAACTCTGGCATGCTGCTTTAAGAAGCTTCTTGCCGTGGGGCCTTGCCCCAAAGCCAGCAGCAATTTTCAAAGAATGGGGAGGAGGAGGAGGAGAATTGACTTCCTGGATACGGGATACAGGAGGAGCAACTCTGTGCCAGAGGAGGCCAGTCCCTTTGCCAGCTGAAACTCTCTCTCTGCAACTGCCAAGGCAGCTTTAAGCCCAGCCCAGGCAACACCACTGATCAACCTTCCTTTCTGAATTTAGAAGAGCCCCGTCTGTCTCCTCTTGCTGACCTAAGAGAGTTGCCAGTGCTACCCCAAGGCAATCTGTGCAACCCAGGCCCACACGACAGGCTTTTATCAGCTGGACAACTTTGCTTCGGAAACCCCTGAAGGTCAGCTGAGCTCCAGGGTTCAAAATTCCTGCAGGACTTGCGTATGTGTATGGCCACCCAAGAAGCAAGATGCATTGTGGGAAGTGGCCTTTCAGGACAAGGGGGAAAGGACAGGACAGGACAGGCTGCAAGGCATTTCATGGAAGGCAAAACACAGAAACTGGGGCTTCTCAGGGTCCTGAAGCCCGCTGCTCACAAAGCAACAGAGCTCTCCCAGGGAAACAGAGGCACCCTGTCTCAGCCTTGCACAAAGAGGGAGACACCAGCGGTTGGGTGCTCCCCCAGTAGGCAGGTCTCTCTGGCAAGGGCTCTGCTGCATTTACTAAGCACCCAAAGGGGAATCGAGTGCCACAACTGTCCCTCGCTGAGCCTCCATCTTTGGGGATCTCCCCCAGGACAGGGCGCTGAGCTGCTGCTGCTGCTGCAGGAACAGCAGAGTTTCCCTGGTGGCAGAAGAGGGGGGCCGACAGAGGCAACAGGCTGATATTGCTCAACAACTCAAGGAAAGTTTTCTCCAAATTTGGTCAAAACAGTCCCTCTCGCTGTGGCTCTTTGTTTGGAGAGCTGCAGCTTAGGAGGGAGTTATTTCCAGCGGGAGGGACATAAATCAGGTATCCAAAAGTGAAGGCACAGTGGCAGCTCTTGGGCTGCAGTGCAGCCAGCTTTCCTAAGTGGGTCCAGTTGTGCCCGATATCGCAGCAGTGAGAGTTCAAGGGAAGCCATGGCAGGGGGGGGGGAGAGAGAGAGTGTGTGCAGCTGAGACCAATCCTGATCCGTTTTCCAGGCTATTAGACAACCATAGTCCTCCCCCTGCCCCCCACCAGGCAAGCCCTTCAAAATCTGGAATAGCACCAGACCCTAATTGAGCAGGAAGTCACTCAGTTTACCATCCCTCATGCAGGCATAGGAATCCAGGCCATCTGCCACGGGCAGGCATGCAAACGGCAGCCCTTTGGGGATGGGAAAGGGGTCTCCAAGAGTGTGATTTAGGGGGTGGGTAATGCTCCAGGCAGGAGGGGAACACGGAGCACCTTTTCCTCTTCCCCCATCAGAGCAGAGGTGGATTGAATTTCCATCTGCACAGCTGAGATTTTCCAGACTTGGTGAGAGTGGGCGCACGAACACATCATCTGGTATCAATTACAGCCCCAGCACAAGCCGGAGCTAACTGCAAATCCGTCTCTGCCATTGCAAAATCTCCCCATGGGGACCAGGGCTCCTTCCTTGCCAACTCCTTCCTCCGAGCAGCCTGCAGAAGGAAAGCGGCTCACAGCTCCAGGCTCTGCTGGCCAGGGCACCAGGTGGTATTAAGGGATCTCGGAGCAAGGAGCAGAGTGTTCTTTCAACAACAGGCACTTCGACTTTTTGGTGCCACAACAAACCGTTGCTTGCTCCGAGATGCCAATTTGAAGCAAAACATTCCATCCTCTTGGGAGATGTCTGGAGGTGCTACAGGACACCTGGCCACCTTGAGTCCATCCATTTAGGACCAGGCTAAAGGGCGCTGCCCGCATGACCTGTGGAAAACAGCAGGCTCTTGCCCACAAAACCAACTGGACAAGACTGCAGAGAGCAAAAGTCTGGCTTCTCCCGGCCTGAAGGGTCGAGGCTGCAGGGAATTCCCTCTGCTTTCTTAGGAGGAGAGATCAGAAAGTCCAGAAACTGGTGGAAATAGCCTAGAAAAAACAAGATCCCTCCATGAGGAAGGTCTCCAGAAAAGACAAGCCACCCAGTGACTGGCCCTCACTGTCTTAAAGGGACGATCCAGAGGAAAAGAGGCACGAGAGGGGAAAAGCTACCTTTGCACACCTGACACCACAAAGCATCCACCTTATCAGCTTGTCCCTCTTTGGGATTTCTCGTCTGCCTTAGTCAAACAGGCACGGCTTCCTCCCTGGCCTTTTCAGAACCCTGCGAGGATTTCTGCCAAGTTACAGAGTCGGATGGGATCTTGTGCCCCTAACATGGGTGAGGGTTTCTTGAACTGAGGATCACTGAACACATGAAGAGCCTGGCTGCTGGATGAGGCCAAAGGGGGCCTGTCTAGTCCAGCACTCTGTTCTCACAGGGGCCAGACAGATGCCTCTCTTCTGGAAAGCCACCAAGCATGGCAACGGCAGGGCTATCCCCACCTGCGACTCCAAGCAGCCCATGGTACTCAAAGGCCTCCTACCTCTGCCAGGGCAGGCAAGACCATGGCCTGGGGCAACCTGCTCTGTCTTCCCACATGAGGGGAAACGAGAAGGTGCAACCCTCCCACCAAAACCCTGCTTACTGGGATTGCATAGTGGCAGCTTCTGGCGAGATCCCACATGAGCTCTGCGAGATCTTACAGAAAGCCGCCACCACTTCTCCTCACTTCTCTGGCGGTGGCAATGGCGGGCAGGCCCTGACCCCAGCCATCGTGAGCCTGATCACCCTCCATGAACTTGCCCGATTCTCTTTTAAAGCCATCCAAGTCAGCATTAGGTGGCCATCGCTACCTCTTGGAGGCCTTCTTCCACTGGAAAAGGGAATGTTTGCTTACAGGCAGGCGAATCTTGGTGGAAAAGGAAGGCTGACACATGCAACACAGAATCTTCCACCCAAGCTCCATGGGTGACATTTTGGGTAGGGTGTGCAACTGATGGAGACAGATACTGTGAAAGGGCTGACGGAAACAACTGCTAGCAACAGACAGGCAAGGTAAAAAATTCCACCACACACCTACAGGAAGAGCTACAGGCTCGGGGGTGCAGTGGGCATGATCCAAGAGCCTATAAGGGTCCCCCACCCTGCAGTGCCGTGGACCAAAGGGCCTACATTCTGCACAGGGGCCTCACATGCCAGGTGGGTCGAAGAGGCTGGAGGTGAGTCGCTTTGCCTCACCCACCTGCAGAGAGACAAGCCAGCGACTGTTTGCTCAACTGAAAGGAAACACACACTCAGAGCAGTGGCATCTCCAACCCACCCACACAGGCACAGCTTGCAACACTGGAAGGAAGACGTTTGTCTTCCTACATGCTAAGCTGTTTGGTCACAATTTCCATTCGCTGCGCACACAGGCACTTTTGCTGGCCTGCCAAGGTTAGGCGATTCAGAAGGCACCGTAAAATGAAAATAACTGAAAAGGACATGTCACCCGCTGTCTTCAAAGAGGGCTTCCTTGCTTCCTCCCTAGCGGATGCCCTACTTTTTGCACCAGGTGTTAAGAGGGCACAGTACTGGCACCAGCCCTTTTCACAGCACACGCAAGCCCCTCGATTATGCCCTTGACACAAGGGCAATGTGGAAGGAGGCCCTGCCCTGCTGGGGCCCATTGCCAGTGGGGATGGTATTTCCCCCCCGGGCAACTCAACCCTCCTTTTCTCAAGAGCACTCAATGACACCCCAGACACAGGCAGCATCCAAATGGCAGTCAAGCTCATAATAGCGGTGTCTGCTTTCCAGTGGAAGGCCTTGACCTTCGCTGTTCCTCTGGCCCACGCAGCTATCAGAAGCAAGTTCTCTCCAACTGGAAAGGGGCTCCTGTATTTGGGAGGCAACCCGAGTCAAGCACAGACTCCTGACAGTTGGTGAGTCATTTTCTGGGTTTCCTCTAGCACCTCTCTGAGCAGGAGCCTGAAGCAGGAGCCGAGGTCCCTTCAGACTCCCAGCCAAGGAGTCGCTGGCTCACAGTCTCCATGGCGCTCAAGAAGCTACGAAATTACCCCTTTGCGGAGGCTCTGTAACCTCTGCCGTGGTGCGGTTCAAACAGATACCACCAGCAATTCCTCTCCCAGCCCAGAAAGTTCAGACAGTTTTCATTTTCTGAGTAACAGAGCATTTTTGTCGGGTGAGGTAAGCATCCTCCGGCTGCCAGGTCCTGCTCTCCGCTAGGATTGCTTAAGAGCATTGCTGCAGGAGGTTTGGGTGGTGCACGAGAGAGAGAGAGAGAGAGAGAGAGAGAGAGAGAGAGAGAGAGAGAGAGAGAGAGAGAGAGAGACAGCAGACGAGAGGCAGCAGGCAGCAACCCAAAGCAGAAGCCGAAGAAGCAGGAGCTCTCCTCTCCATGCAGTTGGGCAGGAGGACTCCCTGGGGCCTGGATTTCCCCTTTGGCACACAAACAAGGCAAAGCCCATTGTTTTGGGGGGAGGGAGACACAAGGAGGAGGAAGAAGAAGAGTTTGGATTTGATATCCCGCTTTTCACTACCCGAAGGAGTCTCAAAGCGGCTAACATTCTCCTTTCCCTTCCTCCCCCACAACAAACACTCTGTGAGGTGAGTGGGGCTGAGAGACTTCAGAGAAGTGTGACTAGCCCAAGGTCACCCAGCAGCTGCATGTGGAGGAGTGGAGACGCGAACCCGGTTCCCCAGATTACGAGTCTACCGCTCTTAACCACTACACCACACTGGCACTCTCTAGGGACAAGGAACATGGCCCTCCCTCCAAATGCACGTTCTGAATGCATTCTCACCGAAACGTAAGAAGAGTCTGCTGGATCAGGCCAATGGCCCATCTAGTCCAACATCCTCTTCTCACAGTAGCCAACTAGATGCCCTACTGGAAAACCCAAAAGCGGGATTTGAGCGCAAGAACTCACAGGGCTCCTTTGGTTTCCAGCAACTGGTATTCAGAAGCACGGCTGCCTCCCAACTGTGGAGGGAGAGCATAGCCATTGTGGCTAGTAGCCATGGATGGCCTTCTCCTCCATGAATCTGTCTAATCCTCTTTTAAAGCCATGCAAGTTGGTGGCCATCATTGCCTCCTGCAGGAGCAGGTTCCATAATTTTAACTACGCCCTGCTTGAAGAAGGACTTCCTTCTAAGTGTCCTGGAAGCCAAGCTAGGATGTGTGTGTGCATGTCTGCGTGTGCACACACAGTCCCAAGTGTGAACATGTTTGTTTTCCGCGGTTTGTCGCTTTTAAGTTAGATGCAGCTGGCAACTGGGGGAGCATCAAGTCCCACTCATGTATCTTTCCAAGTGCTGAAAAATATGCACAAGTGCCCTTTGCTGCAGACAGCATTCATATCCAGTAAGTGATGAGAGGCACTATAAGAAACCCATGAAAAAGGGTCCTGGTGGGTTTGTCGAGGGGGAGGTGAATGGTCATCCAGGTGGACAATGTCAGCAGCTCAGCAGGTGAGCAAGCAGCGCCTGATAGGTGCAGGTGACACATCACAAACAAAGCTGGGGGCAAAAGAAAGCAGTGACAGGAAAGGAAAACCATTGATGCCAAAGACACCACACACACACACACACACTCCAGAACAGGGCCCCTTGCCTCTCTAACTGTGCCTGAGCCCTACATCAGACCAAACAGAGATGGTCTCCCCCCCCCCCACACACACACCCCACCCATTTCTCCTGGAGTTTGGCCCCTCATCTGTCCAGACACCATGCAGAGACCTCGGGGCTGGCAGGAGGGGCCTGAAGGTTGACAAGGAAGGCAGATGTGAAAATCCTTGGGTCTATTTTTTGCCCCTGCACAATCCAGGCTCAAAAAAGAATAGGGAGGCATCTCCCGAGGATGGTGAAAGCAGCAGGTGGGAAAGGGCAAGCTCTTAAATTGGGAACGCACCAAGACAGAGGGGGGCAGCTGCCTCTGACATTTCGTGCGGCCACGTGACAGGGCACAAGGGGGACCCCTCTTCAAGAGCTGCCTCTATTCTGGAGTTGTATTTTTAGTCTGGGAGATGCCAAACATTCAATGAAAGTGTGAGTGTGTGGCGGGTGGTGGGGGGAGAGAGATTAGAGACCTGGAGGCAGCAACTGCTCTTGGCTCAAGGCTGTAGCTAGAAAGCAGAGTGGCAGCAGGGAGGGTGTCCTAGGAGGGCTAATGCCACCACCGCCCGCCCGCCAGGCTGTGAAGGTGCTGAGATGGATCAGTCGCCCCAGAGAAATGCAGAGCTTGCAGGAGGTGCTGCAGCCTCAGAAGGTAAAGCCACCCCAGTTGGGAGGCCAAAAAAACTTTCTTTCCTGGGCAGCTTTGGAAGGACAGAGACCCCAAAAAGCAGCTGCCGCCACATTACACTCAAGCTGCATAGAGGCACCCTCTGTACAGTGGAGAAGCCTCCATTTCCCACCACAAACCTTCCCATGACATGCTGAGAAATGGGTGCAGAAGACACAGGTCCAGAGGGGTATCTGGGCAGGGGTGCAGGGTTGGTGAAGGAGCCCAAGGGACCAATGCAATGAAAAAGGTCCCTTGAACCTCTCAGTCCAAACATCCAGAAACACTTTGTCAAGAGCAGCATGAAGGTTTTCCAAACTATACTGAGGTTTCCCCCCCCCCACCTCTTTTTCAGATGTATAAAGTACAGATTTGGATCGGTTTGAAGCCTCTTAAAACTTTCCTTCTGGGGATACCCAGTTCTGCAGAGAGGCTGGGGATTGAGTAGAAACATTCCCAGCACCCTCACAAAGCTACAATTCCCAGGGGCTGCTGTGACAGTCAAAAAGGGTTTTCATGTGATTCAACTCTGTTCTGCAGACATGTGCGCACAAACACTAAAGGGTGTGTCTGATGTCACACGCAGAGAGAAAGAGCACGCCTCACCCAGGGCATCCAGGAGGCCCCTCTGTTGCACAGCATGGAAAATGCCTGGAACAAGCCCAAAACCCAGGCAGGGCCGAGCCCCAATTGCCATCTGGGGACTAGGCAATAAAGGCTGGGAGCAGCTCAGAGAGCTATTTGGACTTCCACTGCCAGATCTCTCATGAAGGGGCTCTCTCGGTGGCTTAGGAGTTTCCAAAACAGATGGATGGGTGGAATGGCCTATAGAAACAGGGCAGAGGGCAATGCTTGCAGCTCCTGGCTTGGCTGGAAAAACCCCAAAGCACCCCCTCCCCCCGTTTCCGGGAGAAAAACAGAACAGCAACAGCCTTGCTGTACAAGGAAACCCTCTGGGGCCAGATGGGGACCTCCCAACGAGGAACTTTCTTCGGATGAAAGATGCCCCATCCCTGTGAACCCAGGATGTCTCCTGGGAGGAAGGAGTAGTGAGGGTTCCCTGGAGGAGAGCTGGAGAAGGAACATTCCAGGCTGCTGAGTCAAACTGCAGGGGGAGAAAGGGGTGGATGTTGTGGCTGCCTCACCAGCCTGAATAATTGCCAGCCAAAGGTAACCTAGGGGTCTCAGAGCGGGCCTGGGCATGCACTGGGTGAAGCCAGGAGGAGCTCCCCAAGGGCCATGGGCCTAAGGCTGGGGCCAGTTTGAGGAGCTGTCCAGAGTCACAGACGCTCCAAGCTCTTCAGGCCCTGCAAGAAATCCTGGCCACTAATCCTCTTAGGGACACTGTAAACCCTCCATATGAAGTTCAATGGCCAAATAGGAACACTGAAGTCATTTCCCAAAGTAGCTGTTTCAACCCTGAGCATAAATTCAGGCAGCCCTTCAGGAGGCACCTTTGACCTTCCCAGGTGCAGAGAAAATCCAGCCAGCATGGCCCCTTACATGACCTCCAGATTGCAGCAGAGCAGGGGAGATTCAGCCCCAACCACCTTACGGAGCCTCATTCCCTAAAGACAGCAGTAGGCTGGAGCAGCACAGCAGACACGGACGGTCCTGAGCTGCCCCAACACGCCCTTTTTCCTCCAGAGGGAGGTGTTCTCAGCAGCAGCAGAGCTTCCACCCAAACACACTAGAAGCAGCGACAGAGCCTGCCCTCAGCAAGACTCCTATGGCCCCATCATCACTCAGGTGCAGGCAGGCACGTAGCTCCAGAAAGAAACCCCCCCCTCCCCTGGATCCACCTTCATTAATGATTTCCTAGTGCTCAGAGACATTTAACCCTTTTGGATGTCTCCCCAGCCAGCTGCACAAGGAAGGCAGCTTCTTCCCGCCAAGACAGGAGAAGCCAATAAAGAAGGAAAGAACTGCTTTTCTCCCATGGTCAGACTACCCCCCTGGAGGCCTGTGTCCAGTTCTGGGCACCACAAGGATATTGACACAGTGGAGCATTTGAAGAGGAGGGTGACCAAGATTATCAAGGGTTTGGAAATAAAGCCTGAAGAGGAACAGTTGAGGGAGTTGGGACTGTTTAGCCTGGTGAAGAGAAGACTGAGAGGTGATACAAGAGCCATCTTCAAACACCTGAAAGGCTGCTACATGGAGGATTCAGCAACTGAACCAATGAATTCAAATGACAAGGAGATTCCGGGTAAACCTTAGGAAGAACTGGAACAGACTACCTTGGAAGATGTAGGACTCTCCTTCCCTAGGTACAGGGTTCTAACTCAACTCTTGAAAACGACAGCAGCAGCAACAACTTTCCCTACCTAGAGTAGGCAGGGCTGTATGTATGTGAGAGAGACAGACCCAAGAAAGGACAATGAGCTCAATTTAGTTCTAGGACTGAAAGCAAATTCCTGGGCTCAGAATGTTCTCCAAGGAATCCAGTGTGTTAATTCGGTGTCTTTGCACCCGGCTCTGGTTGGCAGATCTTGGAGTTCTAGTAAAAAGAACAAGGAGATCTGACAAGTCTGAAGTGTGCCCACCTCCCAGAGGTCCTACTTAAGTTTTAAAGGGGGTGGGGAGTGCTGTTGGCTCAAGCCAGCCTGCCTATGGCTGGGAATTCCACCTTCTATTGGAAATCTGGATTATGTGGGGACTGTTCACGCTACAAGTTACAGAGCGGCGATCCAGACAAAGGATGTCCTGCATGCCCACAGGAGCACCCATTTGCAGGCTGGGCCCTGGCACTGAACACAGATGGCACTGAGACTGAGCCCCATGGAAAGTGGGCAGTATGGTCGTCCCAAGCTCCTGGGGTGGGACACGCTGCCAGCTGGCCTTGTAATGACAGGCAGGGTGATGGTTAGCAATGGGACAACTACCATCCTTTCCAGCTATGAGGCATCAACACTCACTCCACCTTCACTGGTTCCTCTTTTCTGCGACTGGACATATTTGCAGCGATGAAAGCCAAGAGAGAGGAAAATCCTGGCTGTGCAACAATGGAAGCCCCACTGAATCTGTCATCAGAGGCAGCTGCTTGGCCCCAGCCTGGCAATGAAGGACACTCCATGGGGAGAGAGGCCAGGTTGCTGGAGTGGGGAGGGGGGTTGCAGATCCCTCTGCTGTGATTCCAAGCTGCTTGTGTTTCCTGTGCCACATCCTCTTGCTGGGGGGCTGATTCAGCAAGCAATTTCCCCTCTTGCCATAGAAGGGTTGCAGGCAGGAGGGAGAGCTTGTTTGTGGCACACTGAGTGCAGGCTTGGTTCTGGTTTTCAGAACACACTGGGCACCGAGAGGAAGCAAGTGTGTCTGGCCTGCCCAAGTGCTGCTGGGCAGAAAAACCATTGACCAGAATTTTTTGAGTTCTGGACTGGAAGGGTCCAGTCAGTGTCTCCTGCTGCAGGGAATCAAATATGGTATTTTAGTAGAAAAGGAGTGTGCCTGCAAAGATGATAGACAGCTAAGAGATGTTCCTACAGCCAAGTCAAGTCTGTGGTACAGTGGTGAGGATGTCAGCCTGTGATGGGTGACACCAGGGTTCGAATCCCCACTTGGCCATGAAGGTCACTGGGTGACCTTGGGGACCAGTCACAGGCTCTCAGCCTAACCTACCTCACAGGGCTGTTGTGGAGATAAGAAATAAGAACGGGGAGGAGAAGAAGGTAAGCTCAATGGGAAAAAGGCAGGATATTAATGCAATAATAAAATAAATAAATAAATAAGTCATAAATAAGTTAACATGAGAACCTAAGAAAAGCCCTGCAGCTGCATCATAACAAAGGCCCCTCTAACAGATCAGCAGGTTCTCGCAGCAGCCAATCAGATGCCCCAATGGGAAGCCCACAAGCAGGACCTGAGACTTGTGATTCCCAACAACTGGCATTCAGAGGCAGAGCACGGCCATTGTGGCAGCTAGGAATCAATAGCCTTTGTCAAATCCTCTTCCAAAGCCATCCATAATGGTGTCCATCACAACAAGTAGGAGCGGATTGCATGCATCCTTTAACTTGGTGCGCTACGTGAAGAGGTCTTAGCTGCTCTTTGAATGCCTGCAAGCAGCAGCAGCCCAGCAGAGCACGGACCTTCCTCCCAGTCACCTCCAGCCTCCTCTGTAATGAGTCACTGAGCACGAGTCCCTTTAAGAGCTGAACAAATAAATATTAGTAAAAATGAGGAAGCCAACAGAGGCTGGGTCTGCACTCTGCTTCTTCCGCCTCGCACATTTCCCACAACAGGAAGCCCCACATCCGGTGCCTTATTCCAGCAGCCTTGCAGAGGGCTTCCCATGTGGGGAGAAGCAGGATGCAGAACCCCAAAACCACCTGCAGCCTGTCCCTGCCCCTCAACTGGACAGCCCTCTCCAAATCTTGCGCAGAATCATTGTGTCCCACTCGTTTTGGGTGCAGGCAATGCCGTGAAACAAGGTGTTGTGGTCAGAATGTCAGACAAGGCCCTGGGAGACTAGAGTTCAAATCCCCACTTGGCCATGAAGGTCACTGGGTGACCCTTGGGCCAGTCACTGCCTCTCAGCCCCTGTTTACAGGAATCTTTTGAATTCTGGACTGGAAGGGTCCAGTGTCTCCTGCAGGGAATCAAATGTGGTGCTTTAGTAGAAAAGGAGTGTGTTTGCCAAGAGATGTTCCTACAGCCAAGTCAAGTGTATGGTGTATTGGTGAGAGTGTCGTACTACAACCTGTGTGAGACCAGGGTTTGGATCCCCATTTGGCCATGAAGCTCACTAGGTGACCTTGGGCCAGTCACTGCTTCTCAGCCTCACCTACTTCACAGGGTTGTTGTGGGGATAACATGAGAAGGGGGAGAAGCTTGTACACCACCTTGGGACCCTTGCTGCAAAGGTGGGATATAACTGTGATAATGATGAAGCACACGGCTAAGAAATGGTTTTCAATAGGATTCGGAGGCACCAGATTCTGACACTCCAAAGCTAAACAGCGAAATGTGTGCCAATCCCACCACCAAGCCTACACGGCGTTCTGGGGACACCCCAGATTTAAGCTGTGCTCCATACCACACATCACCTCCTTTTTGCACATACCCTTTCTGTACTTTCAGTAGTTGTCCAGCAACCAGACTGCCCCACAAGCATGTGTGGTGTAGTGGTTAAGAGCGGCAGACTCGTAATCTGGGGAACCGGGTTCGTGTCTCCGCTCCTCCACATGCAGCTGCTGGGTGACCTTGGGCTAGTCACACTTCTTTGAAGTCTCTCAGCCCCACTCACCTCACAGAGTGTTTGTTGTGGGAGAGGAGGGGAAAGGAGAATGTTAGCCGCTTTGAGACTCCTTCGGGTAGTGAAAAGCGGGATATCAAATAAAAAAAAAAAATGTGTGAAAGGCCCAGGATCCTGCCCCCGAGGTCCCTATGAGGCATAAGAACAACCGTGAAGCCCCCAGGAATTCTGGTACTCAACCCCCTATGAAGAAGGGTTGAGCACTGAAGGAGCCACCCTTGCTGAAATCCAAACCCTGCCTGGGAAGGGGCATCTCAGCACAGAAAATCTGTGCAGCAAGTTCCCCTTTGGGAGCCAGGTGCCTAAACTCAGCAGTTCTTGCCTCCCAGCCTTGGAGAGCAACCAGTTTCAAGAGCTTGGGATTGATCAGCTGCTTTGCATGCAGAAGGTCTCTGGTTCAATCCCCACTGCTGCCTGTCTGTGTAGACAATACTGAACTAGCTGGACCAATGGTCTGACTTGGTAAAAGGTAGCTTCATATGTTCATATCTCTCATTTCCCTAAGCATCAGGGTGATAGCAGTATCTGCAGCTTCACCTTTTCCCAAATGCCTCTCCTTTCAGAATGCAAATATCTGTCTCACAGTTATATGTCTTTGGATAAGTGATACTAGTAAAAAGAGAGGGGGGAGAGCGAGCATGAACTGCTACTACCACCACCACCACTAGCTGGGTCTCCTGTGGTCAAGGCAGGCTCTGTGCCCCAAAGCTCAAAGATGCTTCTTCCAGGAAAGGCACCCACAGCCTTGGCAGCAGGACGAGTCACCAGACGAGGTGCCAGATTGGCATCTCCAATATGATGCTGGCACCGTCTCAAATAGATTAGTCAGTTTATCGTCTGCAGTGGATTCCTTTGTCTGAGGATCTCTTGGCGTGATAAGGCAAGGCTGCCCCCAGAACACTGATGCAACAGCAGCCTTGAGCCCGGCCTCCAGCATAGCCCAAAATGACAAGGAACCCTCCAGCACAGAAAGCGCAGGCTGGCTGGGTATGGCCAAGGGTTCAGCCCCAGCCGGCCTCCCCTAACTGAAAGAGGAGAGTCAAAATCTAGCTATGATGAGGCATCTATGCAAAGAGACCACGTTGACTTCCAGCTGCAGGCCCAACACCCAGCAGGTTGCACAAGCCTGTGGGGGCAGGCCAGGTTTGAGCCAGCAACACCCATGTTTGTCAGCTCCTTAAAACACCACCCATTTAGCTAAACAGACCTGTCCCTTATGCTCAGTGCTGCCATAACAAGAGATGAGTCCAGGGCAAGGTCTCCAGTTCTAGACCAAGAGGGCGGCAACTTAGGTGGCATGCACACCCATTTTACAGTTTGCGTCAGCTGCTTTTAAGCAAACAAGAGACAAGAGTATTCACACATCATAGGAAGATTCCCCTGCCACCCAAGTGTTGAACCAGAGTGAAATCACATTGGGCTCCTTGGAAGCTTATCCAGAAGCCCTACAAGAGGAGTTTGGCTAAGCTGCCCAAATGAGAACTTCCTACCTTACTAAAGTAGATCTTCTCCTACCATGTTTTGCTGCAGAGCAAGAATGAGATCCTCAAGTGGATTTTGGGAGGCATGGAAAGCATCCCTCGATGGAAGGATGTCATAATCCATCAAGGAGCATTTGCAAGTGTGAAGCTAAAAACAGTGGCTTCTCATGAGAAAGGACCTGAATCTGGATCAGGCTGAAGGCCCAACTAGTCCAGCATCTTGTTCTCATAGCAGCCAACTAGAGAACCAGTGTGGTGCAAAGTGTTGGACTAGGACCTGGGAGACGGGTTCAAATCCCTACTGGGCCATGAAGCTCACAGGTTTACCATAGGCCAGCCAGTCATGGTCTCACAGCCTAACCTACCTTGCAAGATTGTTGTGAGGACAAAATGTGGAGGAGTAGCATGAACCACAGCACTTTGAGCTCCTTGGAGGAAAGGTGGGGTTCAAAGTGTTTCTCAAACTTGGGTTTCCAGCTCTTGTAGGGCTACAACTCCCATCATCCCTGATCACTGGTCCTGCTAGTGAGGGATGATGGGAGTTGTAGTCCAACAACAGCTGGAAACCCAAGTTTGAGAAATACTGCAAACTAACCAGATGCCCATAGGAAGCCTACAAGCAGGACTTGAGTGTAACATCTACTCTCCCCATCTACGACTCCCAACAACTTCAGAGGCATACATACAGCTTTTGACAGCGAATGTAGAACATAGCCTTATCCTCCCTGAACTAATCTAATTCCCTTATAAAGCCATCCAAGTTGGTGACCATCACAAAAGCTTTTGTTAGTGAATACCATAATTTAACTATGCACTGAGTAACGAAGGACTTCCTTTTGTCTGAACCTCCGAACATTTTAAAGTCAGGAGGCAGCCCGGGGGGCTCATGGCTTCATATTTCCTATGAGTTTCTCGTTTGTGCAAAGGCAGTTGTTTTTACTGCATTGCATTTGGTATGAGAATATATATACACACACAACGTTGGAAGCCATTTGGATGGAATATTTTTATTTAAGAAAACCATGTAGGAAATATATTGCTCAGCCACCCTGCTGACTCAAGATGAAAAGGTGTCCCCATGTGCTGCAGAGATGAGCCCAGTCACCTTGGGGCATAACACAAACTCAGAAAAGTGGATTTCCTTGTGAACGACAACAACACATCCTTCCTCTCCTACAGCCCTGAACTGTCCACAGCTGGACAGCCCAGAGACACCCACAGCAGCAGCAGCAGCAGGAAGAAAGGGGAGGCTTCCCCTTTCCGCAGGAAAAGCAAACATGGAAGGCAGAGTAAAAGAGCATGGCGGCAGCGGAATGAATCTGGAAATCCTGGAAACTTGATACCCAGCACACTTTAAAAAAAAAAAAAAACGACACACAAAACATCTGTTCACAGGGAGTTCATTTAAGTCAGTAGCCATAAAAACAAAGGAGCTGGAATGAATCTGTTTACAAATGTTGTGGGTGGGTGGGAATGTTATTTAGGTATTAACAATCAAGAAGCCTGATGCCAAGTCAACTGTGGGAACCTTGTGGCCACCGCTGGCTCCCCTGCCTGAACAAAACTTATTTGCCATATTCACCATGCTGTCTCCTCCAAACCCTGTAATTGGAGCACCTACATCCCCAAGATTGTCAATTAGAGCATGGTCATTTGGGACAGGGTCTGCACTGGGATGGAAGAGAACCTGACTGAAGCATTCTGTCTCATTGACCAAAACTGTCATCCTGTCCAAAACTGAAGGGACATCTGGATGTGCTCATTTCCCACATATAACCTCCTCTCCAAAAATTTCTTTGAGCGTCCAGAACTCTCACTTGAGGGTTCAGCAGTCACATGAAGAAAATCCTCTCTTGGGGGAGGAGATTCATAACACACGAAGCAACAACCTGAACCTGCAGATATGAGCACCCCCCACCCTGCAAATCCTGTAACACATCCAAACGACATGGGGCTGGTGTTGAAGATGGACACAGCCACATGCAGCAGCTGGCGGGGTGGGGGTGTAACCCGGACCCCGAAGCTCGGCTCTTTGCCACTCACAAGACACGGAGTGGAAAACAGGAGATCAGAATGGAAGGGGTCTTGGAGGAAAGCAAGGGATTTCTTGTCTTTATAACTTGGTCTTGCTCTCAAAACCTTGGAGAATGTTGAGGGCAGGCATACCCTACCGTTAAACAGGGTCAGGCTGCCCCAAACGACAGATTTTGGGGAACCTTTGCAGGGCACCCCCGGGCCAGCTGTTTAGCACAAAAATCTTAGTGGTTGTCTGAGTTTTCTGTAATAACCATCGGCAGGGACGAGTCAGCGCCATTTGGGCTTCCTGCCTCAGGTACTAAACGAGGGGACACCCCCTAACAAAGCGCCATGGAATTCCCAGGTATTATTCCAACTTTCTGCAAATTCTCCCTCCACGAGATTTCTCCCGCATCCTCTGACCCACACGGCGCTCATTCACACATTTGCTTCCGACGTGAAGAGTGCAGGTGGGGAAAGGCCTTCCGGAGACGTGGAGACCCCAGGGCCCGTTTTGTTGCCCCCCCCTCCCCGGCGTTGCTGGGCCGGCGCGCTTTGTCTCCGCGCGTCGGAAGTTGCACAGGACGGAGAGGTCCTCCCCACCCCCTCTGCCCTACCTGGGCGAGGCTGCACAGCGCGCTTCTAAACCGCGAAGCCGGGGAGGGGACGCCTCCCTCCGCCAAGCTCGGTTTTCAAGCCCCCCGGCAACCGCGTTCGGACGCAGCGGCAGCTCCGCCTTTGCCGTCGGGGGGGGGGGAGTTCCAGGGCGCGTTCCCCTGCGGGCAAACTTTCGCTGCCTCCCGGGACCGGTGAGGGGACCCGCTTGCCCGGGAGTCAAAAGGATCTCAGCCCGCGCCCGGCTTAGGGGAGGTAGAAACGGGTCTGAGTTTCTTTTTCCGCGCGCACCCCCGAAAAAAAGGACGCCTCCTTCCGTCGCGCAGGCAGCCGAAGAGTCGCGCGCCGGTTCGCCGCGTCCTACTCCTGCTGCTCCCGCTGGCAGGCGCTCGCCACGCGGAGCCTGCCAGGTTGCGAGCGCCGGGAAACAAAGCCGGGGCGGTGCCACCCCCCCTCGCATCGCTCCCTCCAGCCGCCGCCGCGCCCACCTGCTGCGCCCTGTCCAGCCGCGGCTCCGCCAGAGGCGCTCGGCTCGTCCCTCTCTCCGCCTGCCCGAGTCGAAGTGGCGGCGGCTGTGCCTGCTTCCCTGGCCTGCCCTCGCGGGGCGGAGCCGGAGCCGCCGCCGCTGCCCATTAGGGAGGGGAGGGGGCCGCCGTCGCCGCCAAAGGGCCCGCCCAGCAGGAGCCCCCTGCCGCCGGCCCAGAGGCCTCCTCGCCGCGGCTTGGCAAGGCTTGTTGCTTGGAGCGGGGCAGGCTGCCCCCGGCCGGCTGGTCGGAGGGGCAACAGCAGCAGTCTTCGCCGGGTGTCCCCTTGATCCTACCCCGGTATTGGATCAAGGCGGCTCCGCAGCATAGCGCACAGCAGCCCCAAGGCGCTGGCGAGTGGCGGCTTCGCTGGTCCCGGAGCGCGTAGTTCTATTGCCCAGGTGCGCTAATTCAGATCATAGCGCAATAGGCATCCGCTGGGGGTTTTCTTGGAAATGAGCCCCCCTATACCCCGAATTTAAATGGAGCTCACTTCCAAATAACCGTGCACAGGATTGCGGCTTTGATCTTATACTGCTCGTGGTTATATTATACTAAAAGTAAAGTTCCATTTAAGACAGCCGTGTCCCGTTTAAGGCAGCCCGATCCGCTGGGACGACTCCCATTTCCAACATAAATAGAAGCGCTCCCCGCTCCGATGCTGCTGGGTCAACCCTGAATGCTGGCTCTTCCCGTGCTCAGCCTGATAGGTCGCATCAGACCTCTGCTGCCTCCCTCCTCTTTGTTGCTCTGGGTTGAATTCCCTCGAGCCGGGCTTTCCTGCTTTACAAAACAAACAAACAAAAACCGTGGAAGATTTAGCAACCCCCAATCCTCATTGCTCCGATTCAAGTTGGAACTAGAATCGCTGCAACTCCGCTTCCATTTTTCCAAAAGGGGTCGTCCTCTTTTCAGCACAAAATGACAGGAATGTTCACAGCATCCCTAGAAACAAAGTATGGCAACCTGGGATGGTCCTGATGATGACGCCAACACACAAACATGAACTTACAACAATAGGGAACACACACCCATGCCAGAGAGACCAGCCTTGCTGCTGATACTCTGCTAATGTTTGTCTCCACACATAGAGAGAGGGGGGGGGATAGGGATCCCACAGCCCTCCTGTGCCAAGGGCTCAAGACCCACCCAGGGAAGGAAAGTTACAGGTAGGTAGCCGTGTTGGTCTGCCATAGTCAAAACAAAATTAAAAATTAAAAAATCCTTACAGTAGCACCTTAGAGACCAACTAAGTTTGTTCTTGTTCTCGTACCAAGAACAAACTTAGTTGGTCTCTAAGGTGCTACTGTAAGGATTTTTATTTTATTTTTAAGTTTTTTGACCAGGGAAAGTCTTTTGACAAGGAGCCAATGCGAGGGACAGGAGACCCTACAACAGCAGCTGTAGCATGCCTCCTGTTGGGCACTGGTCTGGGGAGCTGGGGATGAAGATGGAGATGGAGCCTCTGCCCCCTACTCACCTTTGGCATGTGGGGGAGGGGAGGGACCTCTAGTCAGGGGCAAAAGAGAAAGATCAAGGCCACAATACCAGCAGCTCCACAGGGCAGCTTCCTAACAGCCACAGCCGCACATAGGAGTCAGGCACTGAAGGAGGCTTTTGCCACTCCACTCCTTGCCTTAACTCCTGATTATGAAGGGCTGGCACCCTAGAGAGGTAGAACAGCTCGTGTTTGCCATGCAGGGGGCAGAAGTTCCCATGCAGGATATGACCCCACACCAGGACAACCACCTTTCATTCATACATACCTAAGCACATCAGGGGAGCACTGCATACACCAACCTTCTGGCTCCTGTATTTGGCCCACCACTCTCCCCTCACCCCATGACCAATTTCTCTTCTGCCCTATTGGCCAGCCCTGCTGGGCAGCATCTCAGCATGACTCTTCATTGCTTCCCACAAGTGATTTTAGAAGCCTGCAGGTAACCTGAGAAGGGAGAGCAGGAAGTAATCCTAAGTATTTAAAGGACTGGGGTACAGACCCATTACACCCACATATTTGAATATCACCATGGTGCATCTGCAGCAGCACAACTGGACACATTCATCTACCCCAGCTGCAACAAAACATGTCTCTCCCACATTGGTCTCTACAGCCACAGCCTCTGGGCAAATTAAGGTGGATGGTTGTGGGTTCACCTGCATTGTGTTTTGCAATTCACCCAGCCACCCTGGAAGAAAACTTGGGTTTTTTAAATGAAGTTTTTAAAAGGGAGTGGAATGGGTCAAGAGATGGGGCCGGGGGGGGGGTGTTGGGGCATGGCATTGGTCTGCCCCCTAACAGTGCCTGAGCCCTTCAGACTCCAATCCCTATCATGCCCTAGCAACAAATATGCAAGTTCACAGCGTTTATTGAGCAGCATCCAGGATGGAGGTGATTCTGAGCAGCAAAGATACAGGAATGAAGTTGCTAAACCCCAATCAGGAATCCCAGGATAGCATCTGAGCCTGGGGCAGCAGATTAATGTGTTCCCACTACAAACAATACCAGGAATGCATTAACATGTTGCCTTAACTGTCATGGTGCTTGCCAAGGACAGACCAAAGAGGTCAACCCCATGTAGGAGCATCTCAGCCACTTCTGCGGGTAATGGGGGTGAACCTCCCTGCTGGACAGCACAGAAGGGAGGAATTGCAACTGGACCACACAGTTCCTGAGCCAGCATACTGTTAAATGTGTGTGAAGTGGGAGAGAAGGGAGATTTTGCCACCTGGGTACAATGCTGTGCTCATGACTTAGACTCTCCCACTCCCACCCCAAGTTAGGAGGGGAGGGGAGACGGCAGTGGCTGTGTGTGTACCCACACACCCTGTCCTCTTGCAACTTACGGGGTGGGGGAGTGATCCTTGAAAGGTGTGTTTGGCCAGTCATCCTGTAGACTGGAGAAGAGACCCTCTTAAGAATATTAGGGGGGTGGGCAGGGGAAGGACTACGCCATGTGAAAAATGAACATAATATTTTAACTGTAGTTCATTCATTTTCAGCTTTGTTTTCTTGTTATATAAAAGGAGTGCCCATAACCTAGGTTTAAGGTGCCATTCAGCTCCTAGCTTTCTTATCTCAGTTTCTAACACTGTTACTCATATGTAGCAAAGGGAGGGGACAAGAGTCTTGGTTGTTGGTTTGCTGCAGACGGCACCTTGTTTCAGCAGGAAGTTGGTGAGAGTTCTGATTGGGAGTGACTGTGCTTTTTATCATTATAGTGATGGGTGGTTTGGGCTCCATTGCAGAGAGAAGAGAGCTTATGCAATAGAGTTCCAGTGGAGAGTCCAGGAGCCTCTGAGCCCTCAACAGTGATCTTCCAGTTATTCCCCCACCATAATATTAATGAAATGTTCAGAAGGTTGTTTTTTTGTAGGGTTTGGATCCCTTTTGAATTTAATAATTAATATTGTACAAATTTACAGCCTGCCCTCACTCAACAACTTTGCCCCCCCAAAAAAGCTTTTGTTTGTGTCCCTATTTATGGGACACAATTTATGTGTCGATCCTATTTATCACTTCCAGGACAAACAAGTGTGGGAATGTGCCCTGGTCCCCTTGAATGTGCCCTGGTCCCCTTGAATGTGCCCTGGTCCTCTATAAACACCCCTGCAGCCCCTTTTAGTCAGAAAAGCAACCTAGTCAGAACATTACCAGGTGGGGAAAGGGACCAATTTGGCATTTTGTGGGGTACGGGGGTGGCGGCAGAGAATGAGCCAGTTCAGCTTCACAGTCAAAATGCCCCCTGCTGCTTTAACACTCATTAAGGAAATATGGGTGAGCAATAAGTGCCCAGGGATGGGGCACTTATATGCAGCTCTCAGGCTAAAAAAAAAAAAAAAGTTCCTTGCTATAAGGCAAATATCTGACATTTACAAGTTATTAGGAGGAAAAAAGGCACTGCTACTGTGGCACAAAGTTGGAGGACAACTTTGGACGATCACGGGTTCTGAATTGGTCGCGCGCACCCCCGTCCCCGCCGGGGGTTGCTATACCTGCGGACAGGGCAGCTTCGCCCCACTGCTGGGGACGGGGAAAGTCATGGACCTCCCACTGAAGGTAATAGCTGAATTCTAGACGCTATTTCCCTCCGTGTTCCACCAAGCCCCTAGACGGGGCACAGCTTGATTTGAGTCACACCCCATCCCCACCTCATCCCACCTGCTGCAAGGGAAAGTCCTCCAGCAGGGTGGCCCTGAAAGGCTCCTCGCCCGTTGGGCGTCAACCATCGCCACACAGAAAGTAGGGGAGTGGGGTACCCCAACAACGAGCTCCCTGTCTCATCACTTAATCAGGCACCCCCCCCCCACATGTGTCTCCTCTATCTCGTCTGGCCCGACGGGGGCTTCTTCCGGGGCCAGCAGGAGCCGAAACAGCCAGCTCTTTAAAAATAAAAACAATGGGCGACTCTCTCAGCCTCCAGCCCCACGCCCGCGGGGATACAGTTTGCTCTATTTTCACGAGACATTCGCGTGTCGGAATGGTCACAAAACTGGGCACGATCCCCGTCCCCTCACCCCCCGGCATTGCAAGGGTTAATGTCACTAGAGGATGAAGGAGCAGTGCCCCATCCGCCTCGGCGCATCCCGCTCCGGCCCCCATAGCTATAGCCATAGTGTTTCCGCCGGAACTCTACTGCGCCGGGGACGGAACCTCGAGGGACGGCTGGAAGGGCGGCTTCCGGTTTTGAGGGTTCGCCACTTCCGGTCCCGCCGAGCAGGAGTCGTAGGACCGGCCTCGTCCTCCGCCGCCGTCGCCGCCGCCGCCATGGAGACCATCCTGGAGCAGCAGCGCCGCTACCACGAGGAGCGCGAGCGGCTGATGGACGTCATGGTCAAGGAGATGCTCACGCGGAAGTCCACGGTGAGGAGGGGGAAGGGGAGTCTGGGGGCGCCGGTCCCGCATCGCCCCACACCCGCGATTGACCCCGCACCCCCTCATCCCTCTTTGTCTCTCTCTCTCTCCCTCTGAGCAGCTTCGAGACCAGATCAACTCGGACCACCGCACGCGGGCCATGCAGGATGTGAGTAGGCCGGGCCTTGTCTTGTGGGGAGGGGGGCGTTACCTTACTGTTTATTCATATGCCGCGTTTCAGCTAAGAAGGCTCCCAAGGCAGCTGCCAAGAAGAAACAGGTATATACAAATGCAAGAAAGCAAGTCCAAAACAACGCAAATGCAAATGATAACATATCTGAAGGATTCCAGCAGGATTGAAAACTGAACATATCCACACTCCTGTCAAAAAGGCAAAGAGCATTCCCTAAAACAAACGTTAAGAGGAGATAAGAATGCTTAAGTCATCATCTTTGCTTTATAAGGGTTCCAGGTGGGGCTGGGAGGGGACAAGGCAGGTGGAAAAGCTGGTGCCTCTTGATGGTCCCAGCAGACTCTCCCCTGTAGCAAATGATGTTACATTGGCATAGGTGGCACTAAGAAAGCTTGGAAAGTAAGTAGGAGGCATAATTCAATGGCACAAGATGCAAGTGCCTCAAGACAACCAGAGAGGCAGAAGGGACAGCTGATGGTGCAAGGCAGGCAGGGAGCTCTGCTGCTGTTTTACCATGAAGCCCAGCCCCTTCTAGCTTGGGGAGGCTGCAGCTGCCACCAGAACTGTTACGGCTGACTCCTGGGCCCTGCCTCTCTTTTCCTTCCAGAGGTACATGGAGGTGAGCGGCAACTTGAGAGACTTGTATGACGACAAAGACGGGTAAGAAGGGTCTTCCTCCCTGGCAGTTTCTTTGGGGAGGGGGCAGCAGACTTTGAGCTGGCAGGACCTGCTGGGGGCCTCCAGTTGAATCGGTACTGGAAGGGAGGGGGAGCACTTAAAATCCAGAAAGCACGGACTGCTGTTGTCCTTGTTCCATGTGCAACACCAATCAGGCCAGAGCCCTAATTTCTTTCTCCTTGTGCAAGCAGTCCTGCTAGCCAATCTGAAAAGGCTTCCTCCTGTTTTCTACAGGTTGCGGAAGGAAGAACTCAGTGCCATTTCAGGGCCCAATGAGTTTGCTGAGTTCTACAATCGTTTGAAGCAGATTAAAGAGTTCCATCGGAAACACCCAAATGAGGTGAGGTTGTTTCTGTGTGTAATGAATCCTCAAGGACTGGTTGCCTTGCTAGGTCTGAAGACCCTGGGATTTCATGATTGCTTCTGGTATTGTGAAAGTGACTTGACTGTCTGTGCTGTAGCCTATATGCTATATTTTCTAGTTTGAACTTTGCTTCTAGTATAGAAAGATGCATACAGGAAGCAATCTCCACTACCTCTTTTCATGCTGTCCCTTTATGCACCAAATACAAGCTGCTTTTCTTTCCAAAACCTTTTGGCAGTTGTTCAACTTCTCTCCTTGTCTGCCTCCCAAAATTTGGTAATGCGGTGGTTCCCAAACCTTTTCAAGCTAATTCCCCCTTGGTTCCATAAATTCATCTCCAGTGCCTCCTTACCCTACAAAAAGCATTATTCAGAATAGTGGTTTGCGCAACTCACTAAAGAAGATAATAACACAATAAAATGCAAAACAGTAACAATTAATTGCATGGTTATTCAGAATCCAATTAAAACTATCTTAATTAATTCAACTGAATTGATTAACTTGATCCAGTAATACTTGCTTTTCAAAGTCTGATAGTTATTTAGCAAGATTATTAATTACTGCATTTAGTAATGACTACTATTCAGTAAATTCTTAATGTGATGGACAGACTTGATAAAGTGAAATCAGTTTCCCAATATCTGGTTTAAAGTCACTTTGCAGGAGCCTTAAATCTCCATGTTTCGTAAGAGTTGATTTCTTTGCTTGGAGAGAAGTTGGATGACTACACCAAAACCACATTCCACCAAATATGATGTTGGAAATGCAACAAGGAGCTTCTTAACCATTGTCAATAGTGCAGGATATCGATCAGAAATTGCTTCAAAAGCGATAAGAGTAAAAGAGATAAACAGTAAGAAGCAAAGAAGGTGTTTCATTTTAGGTTCTATCCTGGTCAATCATAAATAAGCGAAAAATATGCTTGTAGAAGCACATCTGCAGCAGCCCATAAGTAACCCCACCCCACACCAGGAGGTGATACCACCCACTTGGGGAACCACTGTTGTAATGTGTCTGTTCCCTTAGTCTTCTGTTGTCTTCTGCAAACTTATTATTTCCTTCCTTCATGTCTTGTCTAACGACTAGCGTAAGGTCTAATGTATTTTGGATCCAGTCCCACTGCATTTATTATCTGTTCATTATCTGGCCTCTTAATCCTAAACACCTGTAGTAATTGTCCCTTGTAGATTTGTGTGCCGATGTCCGTGGAGTTTGAGGAGCTCTTGAAGGCCCGGGAGAATCCTAGTGAAGAGGCTCAGAGTAAGTTTTAAATCTAACCTGTCTGGCATAACCCCTTGCTTGGCCTCCTATTCTGATGCCCATTACACTTTCCAGATAGTTGGAGCAAATGGGCAGGGGACCTATTGCTGCAAGATTGCTTCTTGCTTGTCTTCATCTGCAGTGTAGCCAAGCTAGAGGAAATTATCTTGGTTCTTGGCCTGGGGATTCAGCTCTCTTCCTCATTATGCTAGTTCTGAGTTGTCTGTCTCTATTTGTTTTCTGCAGACCTTGTGGAGTTCACTGATGAAGAAGGATATGGCCGCTACTTGGACCTGCATGACTGTTATCTCAAGTACATTAACCTCAAGTCCTCAGAGGTGAGATTTTCAACCAGGGTGTCTAGGATTTGGAAGCATTTCTTGTCCTCTGTTTTATACCCAAATGGCCCTGCCCACCCACAAGTATAGCATGCATTAGATTGCAAACAGAAGGAAAAAGGAATGGAGAAGGAATAAGCAACAGGTGTTCAAGCACTAATTCTTAATAGCTTCACAAATATTTAATAACTAGGGAGGCAGTTCTGGGAAGAGCAAAATAGAGGCACGTGGTCCCAGCTGAGCCAATGGAGTTGGCCTTTTTGTCTCCCTCTTCTGTCTAATGGAATGCAGCTAAGGGGATGAGCGGCAGGGAGTAGGGATTATCCAGGAAACGATTCAGTGCCTGCATTGGGATCTTGCATGAAGTCACAGTTAATGATCCCCTTTTCCCTGTCCTCTGCAGAAATTGGATTATATCACATACCTGTCCACTTTTGACCAGCTTTTTGACATTCCTAAGGAGAGGAAAAATGCTGAATACAGGAGGTGAGAGCTCAGAACTTTTGGCGGTGAGGAAGAGAACAGACATTAAACTCTTCCAAAGCGTCTAGTGTATCTTTATCAGTCTGGCCTATTTTTTGTGTTCTGCTCCTAAAGTTATTAAAGCCATTCAAGTTGTTTTATGCCCCCCAAATCCATTGTGACCAGATTTTCTCTGTCACCCACATGGGCTTAGTAACAAGCCGAAAGAACCATAAACCTTGTTTGCCATCTTTCTGTGTAGGATCTCTGTTGGCGGACTCCTTGCAGCAGGGTGAGGAGCATTGTTTGAGTAGGAGGCTGTCACCTCCTCCCTCTCTTCCCTTGATGATTGTTACAGGTACCTGGAGATGCTCCTGGAATATCTGCAGGATTATACAGACCGAGTGAAGCCATTGCTGGACCAGAACGAGCTGTTTGGCAAAATCCAGGCAGAATTTGAGAAGAAGTGGGAGAATGGCACTTTCCCTGGTTGGCCGGTGAGCAGTGCCCAGGATGGGGTGGGAGCTGGAGGTTTGGCAAGATCTTGGTCCCATGGAGCAGGTCTCTGCCGACAGGCTCCTTGAACCACCTTAGGAGCTCCAAGTATTTGGCCACCGAAGCTCTGGACTGTGTTTTTTGGGGGGTCTTGAGTCACTAACCCTCTTGTCTGTTGGCAGAAAGAGACCAGCAGCGCCCTCACCCATGCTGGGGCCCACCTGGACTTGTCAGCCTTTTCTTCCTGGGAGGTTTGTTTGCCTTTTTGAACCTGTCTTGGTGGTGCTGGGAAGGGAGCAGGAGGTGAAGGGCTGCGGCTCAGAGGCAGAACACCTACTTTGCATGCAGAAGGTGCCAAGTTTGATCCCCAGTGACATCTCTGTTTAGGGCTGGGAAAGACTCTCTGCCTGAAAACTTGGGAAACCATTGCTGCTAGCCAGTGTAGACGATACTGAGCTAGATGGACCAGTGGTCTCCCTCTGTATAAGGCAGCTTCTGGGCTTTCCAGAACAGTTGCTGCTGCTGCCGCCACCGCCTTTGCTCTCTGTGCTGTGCCTGGCCAAACGAGGGAAAGGAGATGGTTAACTTACTGCCAAGTCATGTCAGCTCTGTGTATTTGTGCTTCTCCCACAGGAATTGGCCTCCCTTGGACTGGACAGGCTGAAATCTGCACTGCTGGCTTTGGGTCTGAAATGTGGTGGGTAAGTAAAGGATTTGTTTAGAGCTGGCTGTGGGGGGTGGTTTGTTGTTATTGCTACTGGACCCTGTGTATGACACCCAATGAAGCTGAATGCAGATAAAAGAAAATACTTCTTCATGCAGCAGAGTTAAACTAAGGAACTTGCTCCCATAGGAGGCAGTGATGGCCACCAACATAGGTGGCTTTAAAATAGGGTTAGACAAATTCACGGTGGAGAGGACTGTTGATGGCTACTAGCCCTGATGGCTGTGCTCTGTTTCCACAGTTGGAGGCAGTGATGCTTCTGAGTACCCTTTGCTGGAAACCACAGGAAAGGAGAGTGCTCTTGTACTCGATTCCTACCTGTGATCTTCATACTGGGGCATCTGGTTGACCACTGTGAGAACAGGATGTTGAACTTGATGGGCCACAGGCCTGATCCAGCAGGCTCTTATGTTCTTACATGAGAGGTCTGGTTGTTTGGATGAGCTTTGGGTTTATCCGGATCTGGAGATGCAAGCACGTAATGCGTTTCTTCTCTTCCTCCTCTCCAGGACTCTAGAGGAACGTGCTCAGAGGCTGTTCAGCACCAAGGGCAAGTCTCTGGAGGCCCTTGACCCTTCTCTCTTTGCCAAGAACCCGAAGACAAAGGGGAGCAAACGGTGAGGCACATGGGGGTATGGCTGGGGTGAAGTTGAACATGTCCTGCTCAGATCACCTTCCAGCAGAGGGGCAGCTCCTTCCTTCCTTGCGTCTCTGCCAGTGGCTGGGTGGGAGAGATGCTGTCCTTGGCCTTAGCTTTGACTAGCAACCTGAGCTGTGGGGCCCATGTGGGTCCTCCTGGCGCTGCAAGTGGTGTGTGTGTATCCTTATCCCTTCATTGAGCTGTTTCCTTGACAGGGACACTGAGAGGAACAAAGACTTGGCTTTCCTGGAGGCTCAGATCTACGAGCACGTGGAGATTCTTGGGGTAAGCTCTGTCTCCCATCCTTCTCCCTAGCCATTGGGGTTCTGTTGTGGTTCAGTATGCCTCCTACTGTACTCACTGGCTCTGTTCCCCACCCCTTGTAGGAGCAGCGGCAGCTGACTCATGAAAATGTGCAGCGCAAGCAGGCACGGACCGGTGAGGAACGCGAGGAGGAGGAGGAGGAACAGATCAGTGAGAGTGAGAGTGAAGACGAAGATAACGAAATCATCTACAACCCCAAGAACTTGCCCCTTGGGTGGGATGGCAAAGTAAGCCCGGCTTATTGTGGGGCTCGCAGCACAAATGGGAGAAAGCGACTGTTTTGTGTGCTCACTCTCTCTTCCTCCCCCCCCCCCTTTGCCTTCCAGCCCATCCCTTATTGGCTGTATAAGCTCCACGGCCTGAACATCAACTACAATTGTGAGATCTGTGGGAACTACACCTACCGTGGGCCCAAAGCTTTCCAACGACACTTTGCGGTAGGACACTGGAAAGTGCCAAAATATTTATTTGGGGAGTGTGTGTGTGTTTGATTGGGCCTCGGAACAAATTATCAGCTTGCATGAGGTTCAGGGCTCTTGCTAAGCAGCAGCCCTCAAATCTTAACACTTGCAGAGCCGCCACCCCCCCATGCAGGGGGGGACCCTTCCCAACTGGCTGCTTTTTAGCTTAGCCTTCTACTCAAGACCCAGGTTGTGTGGCAGTTCTGCATGGAGGGCAGTGGCACAGGCCAGCCTCTTCTCTGCCCTCCTTCCCTCCTCCCTCTAGAGCACTTTGGCTCTGTCATTGCCATGCCTTGATGCTCCTGTATGTTCCATAGGAATGGCGCCACGCCCATGGAATGCGATGCCTGGGCATCCCCAACACAGCTCACTTTGCCAACGTCACACAGATTGAAGATGCTGTTTCATGTAAGTGGCCACAAGTTGCCTTCCTGGCCCTGGGCTTGCTTGTGGCTGCCAGTTTCACATTGTGGGGGGTGGGGGCCATCCTGTCAGAGTGATGGACCTGCTCTGTCAGCTGCTGGCTTGTTGTGTAATTTATTTACCTCTTTGCTGATGTGCCAGGATCAGCAGAGTGACTGGGTGGGTGGAGCTTCTCAGAGGGGCAACTCATGGTGTGGCAGGAGCCTGATCCTTTACCCCTGGTTGGGTAGGGGTGCAGGGCTTCTGGTGCTTCTCCAAGCAGAGTAGCAGCTATCCCTCCACCTGGGCATCTTGGGTTGTGACTGGGAGCTAGCAGTTGACCGTCGCCTCTGACAGTTTGTGCATGTGTGTTTACAGTGTGGGCAAAGCTGAAGCAACAGAAAGCTTCGGAGAGGTGGCAGCCGGACACAGAAGTAAGCTGGGTTGGGACATCCCTTGCAGTTGTCTGTTGGGAATGGGACTGGGAGGACCAGTCTGGGGGTTAGTGGTATGTGTGCCTTCAGCTCCGGTCCCCGTGCCAAATTCTACCGAGGTCCCCAATGTTTAGCAAAAGGAATGCAAAGGCTGGCACTGGCTAGCAAAGCCCACTGAAGTCATGGGGGATAAGAACTATTGGTTGTTACTGGTCACGTGACCAGGGGAGCCTGCCCTGAAATGTCCCAGGGTGGCTGTTTCCTCCCTAACTGCCCACCCTATTTCCCCTCCTACACAGGCATCTGTTGTGTGTCCCTGCCCCACTCCCAGCATGTAGTTAACTGGCTGGGGGGTTTCATTGGTTGAAACATGTTTCTGTGCATTGGTTTCTCCCTGGGCTACTGATTCCTTCCTTTTGTGCTTGGGTGAGGCTGTTTCGGCCACATAAGCACCAGCACTCAGGGCTGAATGTCAGAAACAGGGCATGATAGCTCAGTAGAGCCTCCATATTCAGATGCAGCATAGAGAGGTGCTGGAATACTCTTTGTTGTTCTCCTGCCTTGCTTTGGGGCTTCCCAGAAGCACCTGATTGGCCAAAGGAGGCTGGACTAGATTGGCTCCTCAGAGAGTCTCAGCAGAGGCAGTGCATCCCATTTTGCCGCTTGAGGCGGATGCCGCTCCACTTCTCCCCCAGTGGCAGGGTGCCTGCAGAGGCTTCTGGGTTTCTGTGGCAGCAGCCTCTGGGTTTCAGCGCTTTGCTGTCTCCATGGTGGGGGAGACCTTTGCCTTAGGGCCCTGGTACTGCTTTCCTGGTTTTCCCCACACATGCGCTTCTCTGTCAACCTAGGAGGAATATGAGGATTCCAGTGGAAACGTGGTCAACAAGAAGACCTACGAAGATCTGAAGCGCCAAGGCCTGCTGTGATTGGAGGAGACGTTGGCCCGATGCACCCCACTCCAGACCTTCTTCACCCCTCCATGGGAACAGGTGCTTCAAGGACACTTACAGCTCACGGGGTGATGATTCCTGTAACAATTTTTTCATAAAAAATAAACCTTAGTTTTAAAGGCAAAAGGAATGGGCACCTGGTGTCGTCTGCAGCTTTATTTGATAGACACGTTCTGGCTTCCTCCCAGCTTCTTTCACACATAATGCATCCTTGTTCACTAGAAGTGGGACACAAGGCACAGATTCAGTCCCTCACTGAGAACTAAGCCAGAGTTGAACTTTCCCTTCCCAAAGATGCAGAAAATACTCCCTCAGAAGCTGGTGGACTCTTTCATTGGATACATTTAAACAGAGATTGGATGGCTATCTGCCAGAGATTATTTAGCTGCGATTCCTGCATTGCAGTGGTTGAACTCAAGCCTTTGGGGTCCCTTCCAACTCCACTGGTCTATGATTTTAGGGTTGTTCCTTTGTCGCTGCTTGTAGTTCACTAGGCCCGCTTCTGTTTCAGTTGGGGGGGGGGGGAGAAAAGAAGAAAGTGCCTTTGTTTGCAGCTACTCGAGGCCTGGCTGTGACAGGCAATTGTGTTCACTGGGTTTCCTCAAACCCACCTGCTACTTCAGCAGATGCTGGTAAATATCCTGCTACTGCTTCCAGCTCCTGGGTCCTAATGCCTACAGGCACCTTTTCCTCTGAGCAGGATGCTTATCTTAAGGGTCATTTGCTTTGGAAAACAGCTATTGTGGCTTTGAGGCAGCGAGTTGCTGGGTGGAAAGGACAGGCACATGTGTATGCAACAAGGGGGTTGCAGTCTAGTTGGAAAAGGAAGTAAAACCATCCAAGGTGGCTGCAGTGGTGGTGGTGGTGGCGGCTGCTCTGGCAAGTCACGAGGGAAGACCATAACATGACCCACCACATGTAACCTCTGTCTTGTGAAGTCTCTGTTTGGAGAAGGACCATACATCAGTGCTAGAGCATCTCCCTTGCAAGCAGTTGATCCCAGGTTCAGTCTTCTGCAGCATCTCCTGGTTGTGTTGGGGAGAGACTCCCACCTGAAATCCTGGAGAGCTGCTGTCAGTCAGTGCAGACAGTACTGAGCTAGATGGACTAATGGTCTTGATTCAATATAAGGCAGCTTTCTGTGTTTCTCTTCTCCCTGGGTTTAGTTCCTCTTTTTCTTGTTGTTTCTCTGCTGCTACCCAAGGACCCCAGAGACCCACTGGGAACAGAGAGCGTGGCTAATTACCCTAATTGGGATGGATTTGTTGCTGTAATTGCCTCAGGAAGGCGAGGCCCTGATGGGCACCTGGGGGTGGCTGCAGCCTGATTGGAAGTGAGAGAAGGGAGGTTTGGCTGAGCTGTGTTCTTGCGTGCCCTGGTTGGAGTAGATTTGGGGTGTTCTGCCATGGAGAGGGGGGGCTAAGTTCAGAACCTAATCCATCTCACTTGAGGAACATCCCTAGGTTTTGTGTTACCGACTTGTAATGGAACAGCAGCATTTTTATACAGTCACACAGGCTCCCTTTTTTGATAAACTGTATTGGCAGCATTTAGACACACACCCAGACTCTTCCTTGATAAACTCCCTCTTGATCTTCCCCAAAGTGGCCACGGCACTTTGGCTGGCAAGGACTTTGTTTCTGCCAAGTTTCTGCAATGCATCGCCCAGGTGAGGAGGTCTCTAGGAAAGGGTGGGATGTAGGTTTTGCCTCCTAGCTGTGGCTAGGCAGCTGTTCCATCCTCAAAAGTTTCTCTCCTCTCCCATCGCAAAGATGCCTTCCCTGGCCATTTCTCTCAGAACAATATAGAATCCTCCTACTGACTCTTCCAAACTTAGCCAACTCTAAAAGAAAGGGTAGCCCCCTCTCCCCAGTGGTAGTTTGAGGGGGGTGGCCCCAAGTACCCCAGGTCTCCTGCCCCTTCACTCCACCCCATCCTTTTCGTTTTCTTGCATTGCTGGTGAGACCCCCCACCCCCAACCTTAATTTATCTCTGTACACCTACACCAGTCTATGCCAATCAGTATTCTGGGCCGCTGCCCACCCCCAAGTAGTGCCCCTCTCCACAGCAGCCTACCCTTTTGTCCCATTCCAAGATGTTTCATAGGTGGAGAGGAACTTCCAGCTGTTGAGCGGCACAGGCAGGTCTTTCTGTTACCAGAGGTCTGCCTGAAAAGCTTGAATTGTCAGATCCTTATTGTAAACAGCATACAGTCTTTGTTGGGGCGGGGGAGGATGGAACTCCTTTCCCCATCTTTTATGAAAATAATCTTAAGTGCTCTGATGCCTTTACTCAAAGACTTCCTGAAGCCAGCCTTGGTGACTGTGCCTCACCCTGCCATGTGTTCTGGGCCCCATGTGGGGAGAGCAGCCCTCGGTTGCCCAGAGCATCATGGAAGCAAACCCCTCCTTTTCCCCACCACTCCACTCTACCTGCTGGTTGGTGCCATCTCCGCCTGGGCGGGGAGGAGGGCTCCCCAAGGGGCACCTCTTCTGCCAGCACAGGAGGAAGACATTGCTCAGACAGGCTTCTAGGGCGAGGTAAGTGAGCGCAGCTGGTGGGTTCCTTTGGGGGACTAGCTAAGGAAGGCGGGGGGGATGCATGCTTGAGTGTGTGTATGCATGAGAGACCTGCCTGCTACAGAGGGGACTGGTCCTCTAAATTGTATTGAGTTGGGCTTTTGAGTGAGACAATCCATCCCTGGACGAAGCAGAGTTGGCTCCTCAACCTGCATCTTTAACGTACGATGGGATCCTAAACGAGCAGCGATCAGGTAGGGTGGAGGCCCTCTGAAAGAAAGGACACTCCCCAAACCCTACCAAGCTCCAGCTGGATTAGAACTCGCATGCTTTGGTTCCGGAGGACACCCCTGAATTTGCAGAGCTTCCTTGAGGTTCTAAGAGGGTTGAAACCAAGCAAAGGAACACAGAGCATCGTGGTGTGAGCTTTGGTGTTCAGTTCCTTTCCGACAGGCCTCTATTTTGGGAAAGCGAATGGGCTGCACTTCATCATCCAAACTGGTATCTTTCTCAGATATGCAATGCCTTTAGGGAAGAGCCCAGGCCCCGCTTTATCAACTAATGGCTCAGCTGTGTCCCCCAAGCTTCCAAAGTGGCTGTCAAGAGTGGTGGGGATGACCCAGGGCTGAGCTGATGAGGGTTTGTGCTGACTGTTGGATGTAGGTTGGTTGGCCGGAGGTGTTGGTAGGATATAGGCTTCTGTTCTTGAAGGTTTCTGTCCTTGATGCCTGTCTACAGCTTTCCCATTTTTCCTCTGGGGCTCAACCAAACACAGGGTTGCTGGGCCAACGGCACATGTCATTAGCGAGGAGCCCTGGGCCTCTGGGCGTGTCATTTTCCAGTCTCCATGGCAGCCACTGCTTGGGGACCTGCAGGGGTTCCTGGAACTCAGCCCACAGCCTTCATAGGTCTTAGTACTTGTTACTGTGAGTGCTCTTACCCCTTTGGCCACTTCACCAGCATCTGCCTTAATGGCCTTAACTAAGCACCACAAGAGATCAAGGCCTTGGAGGGTTATCAGGCTAAAGGCTAAGCAGATTTGACCAGGGAATGAGACGCAGCAACCAAATGCTCAGTGCGAGAGCCGTTGTTGCTGGTGGGAACAGATAATAGAATCATAGAATTGTAGAGTTGTAAGGGACCTCAAGGGTCATCTCATCCAACCTCCTGCAATGCGGGAATGTAGGAATCTTCTGAAGGATGTTGACTGGTGGTCGGTATTCTTGGTGGCACAAGTCAAGTTCCCAGAGTGGACCATCAGATGGTATGGACTCCTTGAATTTATCCTGCGCAAACCTGCCAATATGCCCAGCGCAGATAATGGGGGTGCCCCAGAGGTGAGGCAGGGGCAACTTCTGGTTACAGGAATGTGCTCCCTGGAGGAGGCTTGCCCGTGGCTGACTCTGGTGTGTTTTCTGCACCAGTCAGAGGCTTTCTCATTCTGCCTTCGACTTACTGACTCGGCTTGTTAGATTTTTTCAATGTTCCTGCATTAAGTATGAATTCTGTCCTGCTGGTTCCCCCCCCCCCTATTTTTCTTGGGGTTTGCTTGTTAAATCCTTTGTATTTGTTGCTAAGCCCCCTGGGAATAGTCATGCTGTGTGTCTTCCAAACAAAATAAGTATTGAATAGAGACATAAAATGATTACCCTTTAATGAAAGTGTTACCAATAAACATTACCCCGTTTAGGGTAGTTTATAAAGCTGGTGAACATATATTAACTGTTTTAATGACTTGCTTTAATTAAGAAGACACTGCAAGATTTCCCAAAGAGGAGGTTGGGGGGTGTCTTCCAACACTGCAGGAAAAGAATATACCAGCAGCAACCCATAATGGCACTTCCTGTCCTCTTGGAATCCGGAATAAGCTTCACATGGAATAAGATGCATGAGACTAATTGTAGGAGAAACAAGAGAATCATAGAACTATATAATTACAGAGTTGGGAGGACCTCAAGGGTCACCTAATCCAACCCCCTGCAATAGATAAAGTGATCTAGAGCTGCAGCTGCTCACCCCACCCCCATCCATCGGTTTGCAATCAAAGGCAGCCAGACTTTCCCTAATACTGTTAGGTTTTGCTGAGTCTCTGAGCAAAGAAAGCTTGGCAGTTACTAAAAATGCACCTCAATGTGCACTACTTAATGCTCCAAATTGGCACTCACTTTGTCAAGAAAGCTCCTTAGGTTGAGGTAACTGTGCCTTTTCCCTTAAAACATAGCAAAACTACATAAGAAGAGCCTGCTGGATTAGGCCAATGGCCCATCCACTCCAGCAGTTTTCATTTTGTGACGAGAGATCTTCTTTTCTCGTCACCACAATCTGTCTTAGTTTATTAGACTTGCCTGCTGCAAAGGTTAGTTCAGGCACCGGGAACTGCCCTACACTATCTGCCGTGAAGAGAGATGCAAATAATTCATTCAGCTTCTCTGCAACTCCTATGACTCCTCCGGTGTCAACTCTCATCTTATCGCCCCTTCGTCTCTAGCACACTGCCAACTAAACATTCACCTTGTCCTTCTGACTACCAGAAAGTGGCACTCCTCCACCCATCCCTACACTGGCTCCCTGTCTGCTCCAAATCCAGGTGTGCCCCCCTGCAGAGCCTGGGATGGTCTTATCTCTTTGCTGCTCTCATATCTAAAGACCTCTCTGCCTGTGACCTTCTTTCCACAGCCTTCAGCCATCCCAAGGTCTCCTCCCTCCAGCAGCTCCCCTTGCATGCCTGGAGCTGCCTCCCGGGATGGATGCCTGCGGAAACCCCCTCCCTGGCTTTCTGCAATGAAGCCCAAGGCCATGCAGCCAAAATGGAGGCACATCCAACTTGCTTGCTTCCCCTCTTCTTCTTCTGTGGTCATATTTAAGATTGGAAGTTCATCAAGGCAAGGTGCTGCTCTCCTTAAAGCATCAGGCACACAGGTGGCACCACACAGAAAGAATGGGGAAGGGGGACAGTCTTCCATGTGGGACTTCTCCTTTTGCTGGGTTTGTTTAGCACTTCATGGCTCAAAATTGGCAGCATCTGTTCCGGGAGGTGCTGCAGGGCTGGGATCTAGCAACAGCCTGAGGCAGTGAAGCTATTGGGGGGCAGGGGGAGACAGCAATCTGTGCATAATTACTCTCATAGAGAAATACCCAGCTGACTTTCCCCAGAAAGGCAGGGGTAATGTCTTCTGCTCTGACTCCCTCCAGTGGATGTTACTTGGGGCAGCTCAAGTTCTGTCCTTGCAGACTATGACCAAATCCAGATCCAGATGCTCTGCACTGGGGTGATCCAGCTGGCTCCAACTATACTGGCCAGGTGGAGAATTGGCTTGGCAGTCCAAAGCATCTCCTTCTGCCTTTTCTCCTTGAGTGAGCCACTTTTCAAGGGCCCACTGGCAACCGCCTTCCTGACCAGTCCAACCACATGTCTCTGTTCCTTGTACCAGCATACATCCCTCTCAGGAAATGGGCTCTCACTGTAACAAGGACTGTTAATATCTGGTCTGAATGTGCTACTTACCAGCTGAAGGACTGTTTCGTGAGACCTGGAGGAGGATATGGCGGAAGTTCTGTGCTATATCAATCGCTATATGAATACTGTTTTATGTTGTTTTTAAGGGATGGCATCCAATTTCATCGTACTTTTACAATGACAATAAAGAAATCTTATCTTACCTTATTGTGGGCACAGCTGATGCCCTGATCAGATTCCTAGCCAGTGACTGCACAGCCTCATTACCTGGATAAGAAGACCAAAACAGAGGAATGTGCAAAGGGCCCCTGCTTCATTCAACCCATTGCTCCTAGTGAACTGACATAGGTTCTGCCAAGACGCTGTTTAGGATCCTTTCTACAGCTTTGTCTTGAGTTTAGGGGTTGCTTGCATTGCCTCCTTGTGCTTGGGGGGGGGGAGGGTGTGTGTGCTGAGAAATCTGAGAAATGCATGCACATGTTCCTCCCCTGTTGCCCACTCTGCAGGGTCCTACAGGATTAGATCCCCTTGGCTTGAGATGGCAAGTCCCAACAACCACCGGTTTCTCCCAGCCCAGGGTAAGAGGCTTCATTGTGATGGAATTTCTGGCAGAGGTGACAGCCTGACATGTGACTTGCTCCTTGGTGAAGGTGATATTTGGAAGGCACAGTGTGTCTCCTGAGCAAGTCAGAGGAACCGGGGTAGTATTGGGGAGTGGATGTTGGTTGGATTTCTGCTTGCCAACCATCTGGTAAAAGTACAAGAGCCCCACCCTAAAGAACAGTGGTCTGCAATGGGATCCATCATTGCCTTGATGTGACATTGTCTGATGGTCCCCTGCAGTGAGCTGTGGGTGACAGAGGTGCCTTTTCTCTCTGCCTTTCAAGAAACAAACAAACATGCTCTTTTTCCATCTGCAGGCATCTTCCTCCTCTGGGTTGCTCTGCACTTCAGCACATGGACCTCTTGTATACTGGCAGGTGAGAGGGCTGGCTGGCTGGCTACGGGCTGGGAAGGGGAAAGGTTTGCGTAGGGAGGCCCCTGGGGCACAGGCTGAGGAAGAGGCAGATCCTTGGAACTTCCTGCTACTTTCCTCTGTGCATCTCCTGAAACATAAGCAAGGCTTCTGCTCCACCCAGGAAACCATTAGCAGGAGCAGAGAGTTCCTTGGCTTGTACACCAAGGGATTTACTAACCTCTTTCTTTCTCTTTCAGAGCCTGGGCCCATTTCAGGAGCAGTCCTCATCCCCAGCAGCTCAGCGAACAGCACGAACAGCACAAGCATGATGAACGTAAGAAACTGACCCAGCATGGTGGCTGCTGTGTGTGTGTGTTTGGGGAGGGGGGGTGTTGGGCACTTCCCAGTTGGAGGTGATGGGATAGGAATGTCTGGGTGGGGGGGCAGGCACGGAGTGTCTGCTCCTGGCTGGCTGCAGCCCTTTGGTGAAAAGGGACGTCCTGCAGATGAAAGTATTCATTGGGCAGGTTTGTATGTGAGAGAGCTGAACCAGGAAATGATTCAATTGGGAGGCCCAAGTGGAGGTGGCAGGTCAGGTCCAGGTCCAGGTTGCAGGTGAGAGGTGCTACTAGGGCAGAGGATGCTTGGCCTGGGCAGGCCAGGGCAGCTGTCTAGTTTTCTTGCCATGAAGGTTCAGCTCCATCTCCCTCTGCAGCTCACATGCCAGAGCTTCCAGTGTTCCGGGGAGCGATGCTACCATGACGAAGCTCATGGGAACAACACAGAGACCTGCCACAACACAACACACTGTGAGGTAGGGAGCCCGGAGGTGTTGCTTATTTGAGTGGGGTTGTTTTAAACAGTTTTAAAGTGTTATGTGTCAATTTGTATTTTTTTGGTTTTATAAAGTTGATTAATAATCTACAGCCTTTTAAATGTGTTGGAGAGGTATTGTTTTGATGTTTTTGTTTTAACTATTTACTTGTGTTTTTACCTTGTATTTTTATCCTGTGAACCACCCTAAGATCTTGAAGGATGGTATATAAACCAATAATAATAATAATAATAATAATAATAATAATAATAATAATGCCCCCCAGAAGAGGCTGCAAAGGACTGTGGGTGGCCTTGGCCTCCGTCCTGGACTGTGTCCTTACAAGTGTGTGTGGGATCAGCTAAGGTGTGGCTGTGGGGACCGGCCACTCCTACTTCTCTGCATGGATCATAATGTACTGATGGTCAGTTGCCAGACTTGCCCTGCTAACCCTTTGGTGGGTCTTTGCAGCTCTTCCGCCTCAACACTACCAGCTACACAGCCCGGTGCAGCAGTGAGTGTGGGGGAATCAACGGCACGGACATGTGCATGCAGAATGGCACCATCCGCATGAACTTGTGTTCGATGGAGTGCTGCAGCTCCCCAAACTGCCTGCTCCTCAACGCTACAGCCTATGGTAAGCTCCCCCAGTGGGAGGCCTCTTAGGATGCTCTGCTTGGCAGGATTCCTTCTCCCTGGGGAGGCTGAGCTGACCTATGGGGCATCTGGGCAGAGCTGCCTTCTCAGAGAGACCTTTCCTGGCTGTGGGGACTCTGGAGCAGCTGAAGGGCAGGATTTCAGCCCGCAGCCAGCCTCTCTCCGACCTGCCAGTCTGGCATGACAGCTTCTCTCGTTGGTCAAGAGGTCCTGGGGGCCTCAGCCAGCTCCTCCATCTCTCATGTCTGTTCTAGGTGACCTGCCGCCCACCACCACGCCGGCGCCCACCACTACCACCACCAAAGCACCCCCCAAAAATGTAGGTGTCACTTCATGTTCTGGCAGGGATGGCTTGTTTGCTGGCGGGGCAAGTGGCATCCCCAGAGTGGGTGGGTGGATGAGTGGGAAATGGGATCCTGGTTCTTTTCCTATGTCCTCCCTCCTGCCCAACAACAGGGGTACACCCCCCCACACACACATTGAATCAATCATTTAATTGAAGAGCTGTTGAGCAGAGGGGGAGATCCCTGAGGGCAGGAAAGAAGCTGGGCCCACCTCCTCCCAGAAGAGTCTTTGCTTTTTGGTGAGTTTTGTCTGCCTTGCCCACCTCTCCTTCCTTCCCGACAGCCATGGACAGCTCTGAGCCATCCAGTCCTAGCTGCAGAGATGTGTGGCTGTCTGAACCCAACTTGACAAGTGCCTGCATCCTTCTGAACAGTCCTAATTTGTCTGGGGATTTGGCTGAATCCAGTGCACTGCCCTGGTGTCCACAATTCAATGGCCTGCCTCTCTTTCCTCCCTCACTCCCTCCCTCTGTAGGGGAAAGTCTGCTCAAGCTTCACCTGCCACGGAGAAGGATGCTACAAGGGACAGAAGCATGCAGCCGGCTGCATCGTGGGCTTTGATTTTTGCGAGGTACCGTTCCTGAAATGATAACACCCCCCCCTCCAAACGCCCAAGCCCTGGTTCTGCCCTCTGAATGGAGCCCTTCCCCAGGGCCAGAGGCCTGAAGTGACGCTGCAGTGCCTTAGAATGCAGATTGAGCCTTTTAAGCTCCTTACAAACCAGCAGGAGCTGCGTTCCTCAAGAGAGCAGCAGGTGCCACCAGGTAAAGTGGAAGCAGGTGGGCAGTGGCCAAGTGCACACCCTGATGGCTGTCGTGAGGATTCTGAAATGAGAATAGTTAGCTAAATGGGTGCTGGAGCATCCAATGGAAGTCTGCTTTTAAGGACGAGAGATCTGAAGTCTAAGGAAGAAATGGGGAGGCCTGCCAAATCCCCATCGGCAGCCCCGAGTGCCAGCTGCCCTCTGCAGGCACCCTGCTTGATTCTGGGTCCCCCCACAGTACCAGTGCCTGAAACAGCAACCAAGCTGGTTCCTGCGTCTGCTACTTGTGTGGGCCAATGTCTGCTCCTTTCTCTCTTTCCAGATGAAGAAAACCGGCCCCCACTTTGTGGCTGGATGCAGCAAAGTCTGCAAAACGGCTGGCCCACCCTGCTCCGCTGGGTCCAAGGTGCCCTGCTACCAGGAGTGCTGCCCGGCGATGCCCAAGACCAGCTGCCTGAAGCTGGATGGCAAAGTGCACTTCAATGGGGCCAAGCAGGTGGCAGTCCTCACCCCCCTGCTCCAGCTGCTGGCGTGTGCGGCCGCCCTTAGCCTGAACTATGCTCTCCTGTTCTCGGCCGGGCACAACTGAAGCTGAGCTGGCCTGTTTGGGTCCTTAGGTGGTGGCAAAAAAGCAACTCTCCCTTCTCTGTGTGTCTCTCTCTCTCTATGCCTTGGGGAGTCCACTTGGTTTGGGCCTTTCTCACGAGGCATCCAGCAAATGCCTCCCCCCCCCTTCCCTCCTTTTTCTTCCAGGGCCAAGTGATTTATGAACATTTGGGCTGTGTGAGCTTGCGATAAAGGGTGATATATAAATCGAATAAATAATAACAATAATTTAGCTCAGACCTACATAATCAAGAACCACTTTCCCTCCCTCTGCCCTGTTCTGAAAGATGGCAGGAGATCTGAGCTGGAGTCAGCAGGTCAGCCAAGGGTGGACCTGGGGGAGGGGAAAGCTTTGCTTATCCCCCCCTGAAGGTCCTTGCTGCCATGGCTGATCTTAGCTGCTGCCTTAAATGAGGGACCCACTTTCTCGCTGGGCTGCCTGTCTTTCCCCACCCACCGCCTCACTTCTAGTATCAGAAATGTTTCTCTTGCCTAAAAATTGCAAATAAATCTATTTAACTAGATGAGCAGTGTTTGTGTGTGTTTAAAGTCCATGTCTCTGCCCTGGGCCCGCACCGTGTCTCCTCCACAGAGGCAGAAAAACCACCCACGGTTTTGCAATCACTGCACCAGGTAACCGCCAAGATCAGCGGCTGTTGCCTCAAGCGGGTCTGGCCTGGGAGCCTCGTTACTTTTCCGAGGTCGCCTGCCGACGGGGGGGGGGGTGCACCTTCCAGGGGGAGCTGGCAGCATCATTTTATGGAAGTGGCACCCTGGCAAGCTGCGCTGCCTTGCTCAACTGGCAGCAGACGGGGCGGGTGGGTGCCTAGCTTCGGCGAGTCAGTCGGGCAAGGAAAGGGTTTGCAGCCCGGGCAGTTGCCGCTCCGTGGGGGGAAGGCCGGTGGCAGGAGCTCGGAGCTGTCCTTCCCGCGCCTCGTCGGGGCCTGGGAGCGCCGATGCGTCGGCGGCCGCCTCCTATCGCCTTCTTGCGCCCGCCCGGGAGGCCGGAGCCGCCAAAGCAGCCGCAGCCAGGCCAGAGGCGGGACCCGTCTTCTCCCCCCGCCCCGCCGCGCTCAAGGAAAGAGGCCTGCAGGCTCCAGCACCGCCGCTTCCTCCTCGGCTCGGTTCCTGACGCTTCCCGGTTGCGGCGGGAGCTGCCGGGTCCGGGTGACCCTCTCCCTCTTGCAGCAGCAGCGGGGAGTGCCGCCTGCTCCGCCGTCCGCGCAGGATGGATCAGTCGGTGCCCATCCAGGAAGCGCTCTCGGCGGGGGAGACCTGCCTGGTCGTATCCTTTGGGGGCCGCCCCGGGAAGGACCCAGCGGGAGGGCGGGCAGGGTGAGGTGGGGGGTCTCTCGCCACTCCGGCACTTTCCGGCCCCTTCCTTGACCTCCGGCTTCAGGCGGTGCAGGGGCTCCTGGCTGGTGGGGAGAGCCGTCTGCTGGGCCTTGTGGAGAGCCACGGCAAAGCCATGTAAGTCCGCTGCGCCCGGCAGGTGGGACAGGTGAGACAGGTGAGGGCAGGAGCCGGGCGTGGAATGGAGGAGGCGGGTCTCTTCCTTCCTCCCCGCCCCTCCGTGCGGCTGCGGCTGCTGCTCCTCCTTTCCCGGCTCCTCCGTCTCGCGCGGCCCCGGAGCGGAGCAGGTTCCCGGGAGCGAGCGGAAGGGGGCGCTGAGGATCCCAGGAGGGTGCCGGGGGAGGTGGGCTTGGGACAGCAGCATCTCTGGGGTGCTGAGACGTTGTGGGCGAGGTGCTGAGGCCACGATTCTGGTCTCTGATGGGGAGGGCGCGGGGTCTCCCGGCTCTGTCTCCGCAGGATCTGCCTGTACAGCCACCGGCGAATGGCCATTACCGCCGAGGACGTGCGCCTGGAGAGGGTCCTGCTCCTGCAGGAAGGCTTTGCCGTGGTAGAAGGTGAGGGCTTCTCTCCTTCCTGCCTTATTGACTTCCTTGCCACATTCCCCTGCAGGGAAGGCTCCGCTGCCTCCCCCCCTCCCCCTCGACTTGGGGCACTTGAAATGATTCCCGTTGACCCACTTGATCCCCCAAAGAGCCAGGTAGTGGATGCACTCTTTGGGGAACGTTGTCACCCGTGTTTCTGTCCCTTGGCCACCCCACCCCCCAGATAATGAATAATCATTGACCGGGCCTTTTGGGGGGAGCTTAGGGGGACCCCTTTGGTGGCATTTCCAACAGCCACTGGCCAGGCAGATTTTAAACAATCTTTTGTATGTTTTTAGCTTTCTGTATTTTATCTGTGTTGCTTAAATTTGGGCTAGGAAGAACGCAGGATACAAATAAATAACTAAAATAATAAAAACAATTTCTCCTTTGACAGTGGCCCGGGAGAATGACCTGCACATTGTAGGTAAGCATCTGCTGTGGTTCTTGTAAACGATGATTCCCCAGAAGTGTGATGGTGCCTGCCCCTCACTTTTGGGATTGCTTCACTCACTCCCTGGCAAGCAGAGAGCTGTGAGCCACACCAAGGGGGCCATGGATTGTTCTCCACATTACACAGATAACCAAACTGTTGTACCTGGGAAATGCTACAGCATTCACTGACTGGGCAACACACAGGCCCAAGCCAGCCAGTTCCCACTGAGATGAGATCCTCTGCTTGCTTCCTTCTGCTTCCACTAAGTCTTTGTTTCTTATTTAATTTCTCTCTCCCTTCCCGCCTCCTGCCTTCCTCCCAGAGCAGCTCCTGCAGTCCACAGTGACAGAGCAAATCCTGGGTGCCCACCTCCACCCTTTCTGAATTCTGAAACTTCAACAACCACACACTTCAAAGCCAATCTCTGTAACCCATGTGGGCTGGAATATTGCTTGTTGAAAGATTAAAACTTGCCTTGCTGTTGTGTACTAGGCACACATGTGGAGCTTTGCCTGAAGGTGCTGCCACAGATCCCCACTGCTGCCTCCATATGTATATTGTTCATTTTGGTGCCTTTCAATACAGATATTTCCATGGTCGCTTATGGGGAATGAGAAGGATGGAGCCATTGACTTCTGGGTAGCTTTAGCTATTCCCAGTTTTGTCCAAACTGCTGTGTGGTGGGGCAGCAATAGGAGTGCTGCTGCAGCTTATTCTCCAGAAATGCTTCTCCCATGGTCAGCCCACAAAGTTGCTCATGCTGCTCTCCTCTCTCCTTCTCCTATAGGCTCTGATGTCACTGTCCATATCATCTCAAGTGATGCCAACTTGCTAGTGCAGCTGCCTTTTGGCTCACAGACACAGACTTTCTTGACAGAGGTCAGGAAGCGCTGCAGCCCAGCAGGTACGAGACTCTGTTGCTGATGGGAGGGCCTCAAAGTTTGGGCTATATTTGATTTTGCAAAGGACTGGAGTGGGGGTCAGTGTTGAACTCCTGAGGCTTGAATGGGAGCTTGCCACAGTGACCAATTCTTTAAAAGGCTTCAAACCACCATATACTTGATTGTCACTGATGCGTTCCAGTGCAGCATTTCATGATAAGAAATATTGTCTGGGCTTCCAAGCCCTGGGCTTCCCTTGGTCACAGAGTTTGGCAAGGTTAGAGGAGCCTATGTTGTGCAAGTAGTCTAACAACCCACTGAGGAACAGACAGAAGTACCGGTATCTTGGTCCCTGATGCTGGCAAGGACATAAGTTAGATCGTCCTTGTTATAACAGCTCCACTGTTGTTACAAGGCTGCCTGGTTGTTTGCAGTTCAAAATGATGGTTATGACCATGAAACTCTATATGGCTTGGGTCCAGGCTATCTGGAGGACTGAATCTCCCCAAATTAACCTGCCTGGGCTTTGAGATCTCCTAGGAAGGCCTTTCTCTCAGTCTCACGACTTTCACAGGCATGCTTGGTGGGGACATGAGAGAGGGCCTTCTTAGTGGTTGCTCCCAGATGGTGGAACTCTTTTCCACAAGAGGCTAGCTTTCCTTTAGCCAGCAGTGAAAAACTTTTTTGTTTTGACAGGCCTTTGGCCACTAACTGGCTGTTGCGGTAGGGTTTCTGAGGGGTGGTGTTGTGTTTGTGTGTGTGTTTGTGCAGTTTTAAATGGTTTTAAGTGCTGTTTGTAATAGGGTTAGTTTTTAATGTCTGTATTGATTGTTTGTGCTTAGTCATACCGTATTTGTTTTAATTTATGCTGTGAGCTGCCTTGGGTCCTGCACTGGGAGTATAAACCAGAATATTAAATAAACAACTAAATCATCTGCCTGTGAGATGATGACCTGGAGAGAGCAAGTGAGCAAGATGCATTTGTCATGGTGGGACAAATGTCCGGTGCTTGTTTGCTAGTGCAATGGGGCCTCCACCAGACTTAAAAGCCCATTCTCCTGTGTCACTCTAGGGCAGGATGGCAACATGACAGCAACGGACAGTTAAGACAACAAGAAGGAAGAATCCAAACTCTGCCTATGTGCTGTTGTAGTTGAGTGGAAAGACTAACCAGAAAGAAAGCCTCCGAAATATATCCCAGGGCAGCACAGGGGGTCTCTCTATCCCTCTCCTTCCATTAATGGGCTCCTCCTTCTACCTAATTTATTAATTTCATAAAATTTACACACTGCTTGATTGCAAACAACCTTAAAGTGGTTTACAAAAACAACAACAACCCAGCATAATATTATAAATAGGAAGCATTAACAACAATATTAAGACTTAATAGAAGTAAAAATAACTATAAACAAAAACAGATTCAAACTCACATCAGCTTCATAAATATCTGGGCAAAGGTAAAGGGTAAAGGGACCCCTGACCATTAGGTCCAGTCACGGACGACTCTGGGGTTGCGGTGCTCATCTCGCGTTACTGGCCGAGAGAGCTGGCGTACAGCTTCTGGGTCATGTGGCCAGCATGACTAAGCCCCTTCTGGCGAACCAGAGCAGCGCACAGAAACGCCGTTTACCTTCCTGCCAGAGCAGTACCTATTTATCTACTTGCACTTTTGACGTGCTTTTGAACTGCTAGGTGGGCAGGAAAATATCTGGGTAGGCTAGTCTAAACAGAAATGTTTCTAGCAGGTGCTGAAAATAGTAGGCTGAAGGCGCCTGCCTGATATCAATAGGCAGGGAGTTCCAGAGTGTAGGTGCTGCCACACTAAAATATTGAATTCTTACAAATGTGGAACGGGTATCATTATGAGGCATCTGTAATAGTGCCAGTTCTGCAGATTGGAGCGGTTGAGTGGGTGAACAGGAGGTAAGGCAATCTCATAGGTAAACTGGTCCCAAGGTGTTAGGGGCCTTATATCCTAATAATAACAACCCATTGAACTCAACCTTGAACTTATGCCTTAAGTGACTGCCCCCTTTCCTGCCCAGAAGTCCAAGGGGCTGCCACTTTACTCTCCCTCATCCATCAATCTCTCCCCCCCCCCTTTCTCAAAAACTTTAGTCTTGTCACTCCCAACTGCGGTGAAGCTCAAGCGCACTTGATCGGACTCTTTCAGCCTTTCTTCTCTTCCCTCGCCCCTTAATGTCCCGCCAGCGGCATAGACGCGGGAGGGAGTAGAGCTGATGGCACGACCAGTATTATGTGTGGCGGATCGTCAGCGCACACGGAGCTTCCCAAAGCATGAGGGGACCGGTCCGCTTGCAATGCGAGAAAATGCTCATTGTGATGATCATGACCATCAACGATGAATCAAGGCATTTTTAGCCGCAGCAGCGCGAGGTGAGGGAGTCCGCATCTTGCTATCCCTTCCTGTGGGGGCGCTGCTGAGCTCTGCTGGGCTGATCTGGATCCGCCCCACCCTCGGGCGGGGGCGTTTCTGGAGGCGAACTCCACTGTGATTGGCTGAGCCGAGCGAAGGGTGTGGCCTGGTGGGCAGCCGCTCCTGGGATTCAGACCGGGCGATGTGCGCTTCTTGGCTGCGGCGCGCAGGTAGGAAGAGTCGCGCACTGAGGACTAGGCGCTTGATCCCGACTCGGGAGGAAGAGATGGCCCGCCGTTGCCTGCGGTGTCCGACCGGCCGTCTCGCCTGCTGGCGGGAAGCTCCCTGGAGCGGTGGCTTCCCCAGACTGTGCCCTACCTCGCAGGGCCGTTGTGAGGGAAGCAGGGCCGCCGCCACTTGCATAGCCTGGAGAGGCGGCAGCAGGTCCCGCCTCTACTAGAGCCCGGTTAAGGGAAGGAAGATGCTGGGCCCCTTCCCCGACGCGCGCTGCAGCCCTAGGCCAGCCCTGCAGGTGCTGGCTGGGCGGATGCGGCCCCGGGGCGCGCCCTCTTCCTGCTGTTCCGGGCTACCCGCCGTTTCCTCGGCGGGCGCTTCTTCCGCGCAGGCAACTACTCAGGAGGAGGAGGAGGAGGATTTCGCCCTTGTACTTTGGCTGCATTTTCCACACACCCAAAGCGGCTTTTGCCCTGCCTGGAGGGATGGAGAGAGCCGGGCTCTTCTGCAGGGAGGGGTCGGGAGAGATCCGTTGGCCCGGCAGCAGGAAATCCCTTGGCGGCAGGCAGCCGCCTGCCCGCCTCGGGTCCCTGGTTGCTCCTGCAGCAGCAGCACCTGCTGGTTCCTGGCTGGGAGCCCATTTCGCCTGCGGGGAAAATGCTCTTTGGGCGCGGTGGGCTTCAGGGCTAAGGGGTCCCCAGTCCAGCACTTTCCTTCTCTGCCCGAGCAGCCCCCACCTGCTGCCTGGCGATGCTCCACGTGGAGCGGAGGCAGGAAGCGCCTTCTAGGAGCTCTTTGCAACGTTGCAATTTCAAGGCTCTTTTCCCCAGTCCCAGGCACGGCTGGCTTCAGGCTTTCCTGGTGGGTGGGGGTGGTGTAATCCCCCACCCCACCCGATGCTCCTGCCTGGCCTGGGCTTGTCTGCAAGGGCAGCAGCGGTTGGGCTGCTTTTGGCCTCAGAGAAGTTCGGCTGGTTTCTCTCCCTCCACCCTCTTCCTTTCGTCATCCCGCAGAAAGTGGATTACCAACAGGAGCAGATGCTGCTGTTTCAGCCAAAATAATATGGAGATGTCCAAAGTGGAGCTTACTCACAAACACTTGACCCATAGTCCACCAAAAGAAAATTCTTTACAGACAGTATTCCTCATTTTGGACACTGGAATGTTGGGCTTTAGGAGGGAGCTTAACCTGCTGTTTAAAAATGTTCAGGGTTCCTAAAGCATTAATCAACTCAGTTTCAAATATTCAAACTTCTGAAGTTTGAAGGTTTGCTAAATTGTGACTGTGGTTACACTTCTTTTTCAGTACCCTGGAAGACTATTATGGGTGGGGCTGGGAAACACCCCCCCCAAAAAATGTGGATCCATTGGTTCCTTGAGCTTTGAAATGTGACTTAAAAACAAACCAAAAATACAGCGCCGTCAAAAGCTCAGTATCTAGGAATGTAAGAGATTGTGAGTGATTGGTGTGTCCGTGTGCTATTTGTGGACTCAACCTCATCCTCCCCCCCCTCCATGCTGCTGAATCACTTTAGATGGCTTTGTTCAGGCAGGCTTATCTGGTGCAGAGAGGGTTGCAAAATGGGCAGCTTTGCCTGCACCCCGTGATTTTAATACTCTACTTCTTGCCTGGAAGAAACATAATGTGAAAAACTGCTAATAACACCCTTGGCATTCGGATAATCTGCTAATAACACCATTGGCATCTGTCTCTCGAGCTGATGGAGGGAGTGTGCTTTTGCAGGTGAAGTCAAAGACCACTTTGTAATTAAGTAGTCTAAAAAACCAGTAACGTAAAGCACAGATGACCTTGCCATTTCCGTGGGGCATGTGATTGTCCTGCTGCCTGCATTTCAGACTAGTAAGGGGTGGCAGAGAAAGGGTGGCTTTTGTGTAGGACCAGAACATTAATCCCTTGGAGAAGGCAGGAGCGGGAATTTGGATCTGGGAGGCTGCCATTGGCTATGCTGGATCCTTTCCCCTAGCCCTCAGGGCTCGCTGCTTCTGCTCTCATTGTGGCCTGTGGCTCTGATCTGTGCTGAAAGGCAGCTTGCTTGCTTTCCTCCCAAGTTCTCCATCTTGCTATGTTCATCTTTTTCCGCTTGGCCATCCCTGAGACCAACTGTGAGGAGGAGCGCAGCATTCTGGCAGCCTGCCCTTCACCCCACCCCAAGGAATGGTGCAGCCGAGATAAGGAGGAGCCTCCTCCTTCTCTGGGAGTCAGCCTTGGGCAGGCTGAGATTTCCCAGGCACTGGTCAGAGACAGACTGCTTTCATGGGCTTCCTTTTGCTTCTAGGAGTTGCTGGGAATGAGGACCCAAAGCAGAAAGGGAAACAGCCACCAGCTATGAACCAGGTGGGCAGCACAAGTGGTGCCAGTCTTGCTGCTGCCGTCCCCAAGTAAGTTGAACATGACAGCCACAGCCAGCCTTGGAAACATGTAACGTAATGGGGTCAGAGTGCCTCTGTGCCTTTTGCTTCTGGGGTTGAGGGGCTTGGATTGCAGTTCAGAAGAGTGTCTTTTTCTCAGGCAGACTTCCAAAAGTTAACAGGAGCAGAACCTCCCTGAAATTCATTTTACTATCCTTTCCCTTGCGCTTTATAGCAGTCGTTCCCAAACCTTTTCAGGCCACTGGCCCCTTGGTTCTATAAAAGGCATTATTCAGAATAGTGGTTTGCATGACCCACTAAGGAAGATAATAACATCATAACAACACACAGTAACAATTGCATATTTATTCATAATCCAATTAGAACTAATTGGTTTAATTCAACAAAATGAATGAACTTGATCTAGTGTTACCAACTTTTCTAAGTATGATAGTCATTTGCACTGCAGCACTCCCCACCCCCCGCCTCTTAGCACCCCTTACGCAGGGAATCCCACAGCCCCTCAGAGGGCACCACTTTGGGAACCATTGTTTTAAAGGGGAACCTGCCTGACATGTACTACAGCAATTTGGAAGGAAAGGATAACCCCTACTGTGTGCTTGTGCAAGGCTCCCAAATTGGATTGGGCCCACAGCTGGGCCACTCCACCCTGTATCTAATGGGGGGGCAGTCCTCACCTGTCCTCTTGCAGACCTGCCCCCTTGTAAGGGGGGCAGTGTTCCTGTCTTGAGGATGCAACACTTGTAAGTGTAGAACAGAGTGGGCTTTTCCTCCTGGCACTGACTCAAGGCAGTGAGGGGGAGGCATGTGGGCTAGTGTTGCAGCCCCACTCTGGCCCTCCTTGTGCCAGCGTGGGGCTCCTGGCTTCTCTTTGCTTTCTGCTGATAGCAAAAACACATGAAATAAACCAACCCCTGCCCCCTTCCCCAATCTTCCTCCCTCCCTCTGCCCTTTCCTCTCATTTCCAGGCCCAACAAGCCCAAGAATGACATCACCAGCGAGATGGTCCGGTCCTCCAGTGTGCTGGTGTCAGAGGAGATGCGGGGCTTGTCTATGCAGACCTTTGGGTTGAGAGACACCATCATCAAGTCTCAGCTGCTGCAGAAGGAGGACGAGTACACATACCTCCAGGGCTTCAAGTACGGGTGATTCTGAGAGAGCGATGCCGGGGGTGTGTGGCAAAGGCAGCTCCACGCTTCCCCCAGTGGGATTCCTTGAATGACCCTGAGCCTTTTCCACCACAAATGCACAAGCCCCGTGGCTACTTGCCTACTAATTTTATTTATTTATTGCATTCATTTTCTCCGGTGAGCTCAAGGTGGCACAGGTGCGTGTTTCTCCCCTTCGTCATTTAAACCCCACAACGACCTTGTGAGGTAGGGTTTGCTGAGAAGCAGTGACTGGCCCCCAAGGTCTCAGTTTCATAGCTGAGAGGGGATTCAAACCTTGGTTTCCCAGGTCCTAGAGTCTAGACAAACACTTTAATCATTGCACTATGCTGGCTCTCACTCGGGTGCCAGGGCGGCCCGGCCTGGGTGTAGAAATGGCAATGTGGGTTCTTCTTCCTCCTCCTCCTCCTCCTCCTCCTCCTCCTCCTCCTCCTGTGCTGGTGGGGCAGAGGTTGTTGACAAGATCCAGAGCAAGATTTTGTGTGTTTCCTGGCAGGTTTTTTGTGGGCACATACAACGTGAATGGCCAGTCGCCCAAGGAGACTCTCCAGCCCTGGCTGAGCCAAGATGCTGAGCCCCCAGACATTTACTGTGTGGGGTACGTGTGGGGTTCTTCTTAACCATTTATTGTTATGTTTCTCATCCACCTTTTATCTCCTCCAAGGAGCGAAAGTAACATGCATGGGTCACCCCCTCCTCATTCTGTCTGTACATCAGCCATGTGGGGTAGGCGAGCCTGAGAGGCAGTGACTCACTCTCGGGTCACCCGGTGAGCTGGGTGGGAGGGATTTGCACCTGCCATCCCCTCCTGCTCTAGTCCTCCTCCTCCTCCTCTTGATGAGCATTGCCCACTTGGATACACATGTGTGAGCAGCTCTCTTGAACACTGGGGATGCCATCTGGTTTAATTGGCCCTTCATCTTTCTACTTTACTAGGTAGAGGAGGTCTCTTGCTCCTGCAGTGCCTCGCGGCCACAGGAGGTAGTGTTGGCCACCAACCCAGACTGCTTTAAAAGAGGATTGGACAAATTCATGGAGAGGGTTACTGATGGCTATTAGCTTACAATGGCTAGGCTCTGCCTCCACAGTCGGACGCAGCAACTAAGAAGTGTATTCAATTCAGTTCTAAAAAAAAAAAAAAGTTTTGCAAAGTAGGATTCTAAATTGAGCACCCCAGTATTACAAAATATTAAGGAAATATTGTGTAAAACATATAATCTTTTACTTGATTGGGAACTGATGGATGAAGAAGAGTGAGTGCTATTCTTGCGCTCAGTTCCTGCTTGAGGACTTTCCATGAGGGCATCTGGTTGGCCACTGTGAAAAGAGGATGCTGAACTCTGGGCCATTAACCTGACCCAGCAGGTTCTTCTTGGGTTCTTCTCCATGGAGGGAGGGTATGCCCCCCCCCCCCAGCTCATGGTTTGCTCTCTTGAATGCAGCTTCCAGGAGCTTGACCTGAGCAAAGAAGCTTTTTTCTTCAATGACACGCCAAAAGAAGAGGAATGGTTCAAAGCTGTGACCGAGAGCCTTCACCCCGAGGCGAAGTATGCCAAGGTGAGCTGGCTTCAGCTGCCAAGAGGCCCAGTGACCTCCTCTTTCTCCCTGAGGCTCTTCTACCCCTTCATGCAGCCTTCTGTGTGTGTGTTTGGGGGCGGGATGTTCTGCAGAAGAGGTTAATGGCAGGGGTTGGGGACAAGGGGACTCTGCTTCCCTGTGAAGGACTGTAAAAGAGGCTCATGCCTTCTCCAAGTCCACAGGTGATGGGGAAGGCAAAAAGGAGCCTTCTGCAAGGGGGGGGGGCAATTCCATTTTCCCTCCAGGGCAATGTGGGCAGCAGCCAGTGAGGTCACACCCGGCATATTGGCAAGCTGGAATGTGAGCAGAGTGCAACCAATAAAGGGCATAGAAAACAAGCCTGATGAGGAACAGTTGAGGGAGTTGAGGATGTTTAACCTGGAGAAGAGGAGACTGGGAGGTGATATAAGAGCCTTCTTTAAATATCTGGAGGGCTGTCACATGGAGGATGGAGAAAACTTGTTTTCTGCTGCTCCAGGGGGGTAGGACACGAACCAGTGGACTCAAATGACAACAAAGGAGGTTTCGACTAAGCATTAGGAAGGACTTTGATAGTACTGTAAGGTGGTGGAGTCCCCTTCACTGGAGGTTTATAAGCAGAAGTTGGATGGCCATCTGTTGGGGATTCCTGAGCTGTGATTCCTGCATTGCAGGGGTGTGAACTAAACGGCCCCCAGAGGTCATTTCTCTACAAACCTATTATTCCAATAGCCTTTGTCTCTTTGTTTCCCTGGTTAACATGCAGGTAAAGCTTATCCGGCTTGTTGGGATGCTGATGCTATTCTACGTCAGGACTGAGCTCGCTGTGCATGTTTCTGAGGTTGAGGCTGAGACGGTTGGCACGGGCATCATGGGGAGGATGGTGAGTGTTCACCACCCTCAAACTGGGGGGTGGGCAGGGGAGAGTCTGCTGTTGCCATTCTGGGGCCACCCAGACCTCTCTCTGTGAGAGCCTTGCAGGGTGCTGCCCCCTCATCCTTTCTGGGGTGTGATGAGGCTGCTGTGGGCTGCCTGTTAATATTCAGGTTTAACCGCCGTCACCAGCATCTCATCTACTCTTGCAGGAGATGGACATGAGGGGAGGGGGCCTCTGGGCTTTGTTTGGCTCACCTGCAGAACGTGGGCTGCATCTGGACCCTCAAAAGGTTTTGTAGGGGGTCCCAACTCAACCCCACCCCCACAATTTGCCAAACTTTTTAAAAAACATTTTTTTTAAAAAAAAAGTTGTTACTATTATTGCAATTACATACCACTTTGCATTTTATCTTCACAACAGCCCTGTGAGGTAGGTTAGGCTGAGAGGCAGTGATTGGCCCAAAAGTCATCCAGTAGACTTCATGGCTGAGCGGGGATTCAAACCCTGGTTTCTCCCTGATCCTAGTCTGACACTATTACCATTACACCACTCGGGTCCTCTGCAACGATTCTGTGATGCCCAAAAGTTTTTGTGACTCACCAGATTTTCTCCTTGAATTAAAACTGGGCCATGCCCGCTATTACATAGTTTTGCTTTAGCCTCTTGGCCCCCAAAAGGTTAGCCACCCCCTGCTTCATAGGCCTTTGCACCTTCCTGCTTGCTTCAGAGAGGTCTTGGCTAGTTGCTTTGGAGTCTGTTCTGCCTGCTTCTTCCATAGTAGGCAGGGAATAGAGTCACCACCTTCTCTCTCTCTCTCTCTCCCCGGCTGCTCCTCTGCTGCTTCTGCTTCTTCTACGAATAAAGGGCAACAAGGGGGGAGTGGCCATCCGCTTCCGGTTCCACAACACCACTGTCTGCTTCGTGAACTCCCACCTGGCAGCCCACACCGAGGAGTACGAGCGGCGGAACCAGGACGTCCGGGATATCTGTGGACGCATGCAGTTCTGCCCGCCAGAGCCAGGCCTGCCACCCCTCACCATTGGCAAGCACGAGTAAGTGGGGGCAGGGGGAGGGAAGCAAGCGGGAAAGGATCCAGCCTCTGCTGTGAAGTCGTGGAGCAAATACGGAAACTTGGCTTTATGGGTTTGGGAATAATAATAATAATAATAATAATAATACTTTTATTATTTGTACCCCACCCATCTGAACTGTGTTTTTTGTTGTCTTCTTATGGTATGGGCCTTGTCTCTTCTCTTCACCCTCCACCTCACCCCATTTCCCTAATTTTTAATATTTGTCTGGCTTCACATAAATTTGATTCTATTTCTTACCGTTTCTTTTTTTTTAAATGAAAAGCAGTTTGGCGAGTGGCTGCTTAATCCCATTCCATCCTGCCATTTCCCTTTTCAAAGTACAGCCCCACCCCAACTTGCACGGTGTCTTTCTCCCATGAAGGAGGTCATTTTGGATGGAGAAACAGCTGGAAGGAAAGGAATTCAGCAACAGCAGCTCTCCCTCCTTGTGCTCATAAGACTTCTATAGTTGCTTTTCATTTGCTTTTGGGAAAAAAGCCTCCCCCAGGAGACAGTTGCATGTACCCTCTGTGTAATCTATAGTTTGGTTGTGCTGCTTATTTCACCAGCCAAGACAGTTTGCCAGTGGTGGGAGTCCTCTGGACTACAGTTCCCATCATCCCTGGCCTTGGCTGTACGATTGGGATTTGGAATACAACTGGAGGGCTACATAGTTATTTGGGGAAATCGCCACCAGTCTCAAAGCAGCTCTCTTTGCCAGCACTGTAGTCCGCTGCCTGTCTTCCATCTTAGGTGGCTTCAACTCTAGGACTTGTGTGAAGGATCATGTATTTCCCGGACCTTCTGGTGGTCGCTGATTTGCTTCCAAGTTAGTAGGAGGAACTAGGAAGGTTGTGGGTGGGCAAGGAGCTGGGAACATCTCTTCATTTGCTGGGGTGACACTGTGCATCTTGGGGCTACGTGGCTAGGAATAGGAGCTGTGAAGAGCCTCTAGGGTTCTGGAGCCATTTCCTTACACCAGCGCCTCCCTTGCAGTGTGGTCTTGTGGCTGGGAGACTTGAACTACAGGCTGGAGGAGCAGGATGTGGAGCGTGTGAAGAAGCTGGTGGAGGCCCACGATTTCGCCACCCTTTATCAGCATGACCAAGTATGTGAGGGAGCTTTCGGTAGGCAGGCAAGATCTGCCTTCCAACAAGGGTCAGCCTTCCAAAGAGAGAGTGCAGAGCTCTTGCGGCATTCACGGGGCCAGGGCAGGTGTTGGGGGAAAGCTGCTCTGTTGCTGCAGCTGCTTCCAGAAAGTGGCTAGGAAAGGCTGGGGAATCTTTCAACTGCAAGAGTCCCTTTACTTCTCCTTTGAATAAATGTTTTCGTTAAATTTTTGAGAAACCTGTAAGCAAATTTAACAAAACACAACTGGGCTGTTATTCCACCAAGACTAAAAACAGTCCCGGTGAGTTCCAAAGGAGCCTTAAGACATGTAGGATAACCAATCAACTATTTTGCTCTAGTAAGTCAGGAGTTCTAATGGACATGGTTGGCTGCACCAGGAGGCAGGATTTGCCGCAAGAAAGCAGGCAGGGAGGTGTGGACATTCCCGAGGGAGGCTTGGGTTCGAAAGATGCTTTGCTGCTCAGTTTCACCTCTCTGCTCTCTTTCCTTCTCAGCTGAAAAAGCAGATGGAGGCCAAGGCAGTCTTTGAAGGCTTCCTGGAGGGAGAGATTTCCTTCCAGCCAACATACAAATACAACACTGGGTCTGATGACTGGGACACCAGGTAGGCTTGTCAGGAGCACCAGAGCCATTTTGGGTCCTCTGTTCTTCGCATGTCACCATCTCTGCCAGGGAAATGGTGATGGTCCAGAACAGCCAGAGGCTTTCTCTTGTGCAGATGTTTCTCTGTAGCATCTGCACAAGACCAGACCAAAAAACAAACATGCATGCAAAGCCATTCTAACCTGTGAACTTCTGTTTCATTTTTCGTTTTTTTAACATCCAGTTAGAAGCTCTTAGAATGCTGCTTTGGAGGAAAACCCCGAAGTACACAAGCTGGTGATGGCCCCACCTCAGAGGGCTTACAAACTGGGGGGGGAAGCACAAGCAAAATGTTCCCCTTGGCTTAATGCCGGCAAGGGGATGTGGCAGCCCTTCCCACCATTTTGAAAGCTGCCACTTTTGGTTAGTAGATGGACTTTAAAATGGCATGAGAAGGGTGTCTTTTACTGGGTGCATCCCATGACGTGGGAAAAGTCAGCTCTGTTTAGATTTCTAATGCAGAAAGACTGCAGATCTAAAAATAAGCAACTGTATGAACTTTCAGTTACTTTTCATTACATGTTACTGTTATTTTTATGAGATGTTATTTTTTGTGGTTGTATTTTTAAACCAAGTTTTGTTTTTGTTTTTAAGTTTTTAATGTTGTGTTTTAAATTGTTGCAGTCCACACTGAGACCTTGGAGTGAAGGGTGGGTAATAAATTACCGGTAAACAACAAGAACAATAATAATGTCCCTGGACTTTGGAAGCTAACCTCTCCTGATACAGTTTACAGCAGCCTTGTAATTTTATTTGGCAGTTTCAGATTTCCCTTTTGGGAGGTTTCCAGGGGGGTGCACTGTTCTCTTTCCAGGCTCATCCCATGTGGCTCTTAAGCCTGGGGCCATTCCACTCACACTCTCCAGAGCAGCTGAATTAATAGAACAGGAACATCCGTGAGGAGTATGGGGAAGCTAATGGAGCAATGCGGACCACCATTCCTAGGACATCTCTAGAAACCTTCCCTGCAGACTTCAATTGTGGGCTGCCGATGACTCCTACATCTAAGAAGATGGCAAGGCTTTGTTCTTAGGTTGAAAACAGCTGGTACACCCAGAGCAAAATGTTCCTCCACACAATACAGCCCCACTCCATAGAAAACTAGCATAATGAGGAGAAGGCTAAGCTGGAACCAACATGTCTGACATGCTAGTTTTCTTCTGGCAGGGACTCCTTTGGTTTGGGGTATGGAGTGACTGAAGTCTCCCATCTCTCAGGGTATTGCAGACGCTGTCTGCTGTTTCCACAGTCTTCGTGTGCTCTGCCACCGACAGAGCAACAGCAGAATGGACGAGAGCTTCCGCGCCAAGTCTGGTGGCTGAAATGACCGTTCTTCTCCTTGCTTTGCCTCCCATGCAGTGAGAAATGCCGCACGCCAGCCTGGTGTGACCGGATCCTGTGGAGAGGGAAGAATATCTCTCAGCTGAGCTACCGGAGCCACATGGCCTTGAGGGGCAGCGACCACAAGCCAGTCAGTGCCATCTTTGACATTGGGGTAGGCATCCGCCTCCCTCAAGCCCAGCTGGTGTGAGAGCCTGGGGAGGGCTCCCATCACTCTGGCTCCCTCCATTTTGCCACCCTCTCCTTCTCTTCCACAGAATCATAGAGTTGGAAGGGTACCCCCCAAGGGTCATCTAGTCCAACCCCCTGCAATGCAGGAATCCCAGCAACCTTGGCCAGCTCTGAGGCTGGCCAGACACTGTGCTGCACAAGCAAATGCTGCATCTTCCACCTCCCCCCCTTGCAAAAAATCAAATCTTGGACCTCCTTTCTCTAGGTCTTTCTTGGGCACCTACCACATGGTGATTTCTCTCCTTATCAGCTGAGCTGATACAGTCCAGGGGTGAAAGGGCTGGAACAAGGATTATGGCTGGTGTAAGCCAGAGGAGAGGGATTGCAGAACCCTTGATCACTTTTGGGGGGGGGGTGCGCCCCATGGGATGCGTTTGACAGCCAGCTTCCTCTGCATCTTGCGTGTTGGGTGCTTAGTTAATATGGCAGGTGATGCTGAGGACTCCCGGGAGGGGGAACCTCCTCCCCTCTGTCTCTCCCCCCCCTTCTCCCTCCAGTGACCCTTCTGCTGCTGCATGTTTCATTCAGGTGAAAGTGGTCGACAAGGAGCTCTACCGCAAATCCTTTGAAGACATAGTGCGCTCCTTGGACAAGATGGAGAATGCCAGCATCCCGTCGGTCACCCTCTCCAAGAGGGAGGTAGGATATGCTGCTGCTGCTGCTGCTGCCCTGGCCAGAGCGCAGCACCAAGAGGCTTGCTTCTGGAGATACAGCCCCACTGGGCCTGCTGGCTCAAGGCCACATATGGCATTCCACAGAACGAGCTTCCCAGCAGACCTTTCCCAAGCTTGCCACTGGGACCTGGGTGTTCAGTGGAGCTTGGGGGTCAAGCCCTTGGTTCATAGAATTGTAGAGCTTGAAGGAACCTCAAGGGTAATTTAGGGTCCAACCTCTGGCATGCAGGAATCACAGCTACAGAATCCCTGACAGCTGTCTGCCTGACTTCTGTTGGAAACTCCCCAATGAAGGAGAGTGCACCACCTCCCGAGGGACTCTGTTGTACTGCCGAATGGCTCTTACCCTCAGAAAGTTCTTCCTAACCTTTAACTGGAATCCCCTTCCTTGTCACTTGAGTCCATTGGTTCAGGTCCTCCCCTCTGGAGCAGGAGAAAACAAGCTTGCTCCATCTTCCATGGAGACAGCTCTTCAGTTATTTGAAGATGGCTTTCCTATCCCCCCTCAGTCTCTTCTCCAGGCTACATATGCACAACTCACCCTTCTCCTCCATGTTTGTGCTTCTTCCCCCACCCACAGTTCCTCTTCAAGGATGTGAAGTACATGCAGCACCAGGTGGCGTCCTTCACCATCCACAATGGGCCCGTTCCTTGCCAGTTTGAGTTCATCAACAAGCTGGATGAAGAGGCCTACTGCAAGCCATGGCTGATGGCAAACCCCAACAAGGGCTTCCTGTTACCTGGTGAGCTGGGAGGTCTCTGCCTTTTCATGGGGTTTTACCACTTTTCCTGCCTGATCCTCCCTCCGGGTGACAGCCACAATTTGCTCTTGGCCAGCCCAACCTGATTCAGCATCCCGTGGCTGTGTGCACCTGATCCATCCAAGGTCCTCCAAATATGCTCAGTTTGATTCAAGCTTCGGACAAATCTGGTTCAGAGCCCCGATAGCCACAGTTGCTCACAAATTAAAGTATCACTTCATTGATCTGGAGAACAGCCGTGTTTGTAGCAAGAACAGCAAAAGTCCAGCAAAAAATTAAAAGACAGATTTATTGTGACACGAAGTACCCTTTGCATTTCACCAGCTGTCAGGGCAGGGAGGGCTCTGGGTATTCATGAGCAGACTCTGTTTGCTGGGGCTGTCAATGCCTCATCCAGGGACCCAGACAGTCTTCTACCTGCAGCTCTTTGGACTCACAAAGCAGCCACCCTCCCCTTTTCTTGGAGATGTTGTTTGGTGGCCAAGTGGAGATTCAAACCTTGGTCTCTCCCAAGTCCTACTCCAGCATTCTAATCACTACACCACACTAGCTCTCAATTTATCCTGAGTCCTTGGACTCTGTGGATCCTGGTGTGTGTTGACAGTGGGGCTGGGCGAGCATTTTGTGGGTTTGCTCTGGAATGTTTCTTTCAGCAGGAACTTGCTCATCTTCCATCAGGGACCTTCCTTGTAGGGATCCATCTTTCCCCCTCTTTCTCCCCACCCCACAAACTACGTGAGGTTGTGAGATGCTTTGAGGCTCGGTGTTGTAAAACTGTCCATCTTCCTTCTCCCTGAAGATGCTGAGGTGACGGTCGAGTTGGAACTGTTTGTGAACAAGTCGACAGCAACGCGCTTGAACTCTGGAGAGGACCAGCTGGAGGACATCCTGGTGCTGCACCTTGACCGGGGCAAAGATTACTTCTTGCCTGTGTCAGGGAACTACCTGCCCAGCTGCTTCGGGTGTCCCCTGCAGACCCTCTGCCACATGAGGGAGCCCATCCAAGAGATGTCACCAGAGGCCATCAGGAAGCTAGTGAGTTCTTATGGTCAACCAAGTGTCCTCCCCTTCATCCCAAAGACATTTTGAGGGAGTTGGCTTGGGATGAGGATTGCAGGCCATTGGACTAGGTGACTTTTTGGGGACCTTCCAACTCTGCTTCATGTGCAATGCTGCTTTGCAGAGGATGCTGCCTTAGACTACACAGCCCTTCCAGACCAGGACTGCTCACACTGACTGGCTGTGGCTCCTCAGGCAGGGGGGCATTCCCTGTCCTACCTAGAGATGCTATAGGGAATTGAGCTTTGGAGTCTTCTGCATGTAGAGTGGGCGCTCTACCACTGAGATTGTGGCCTTTCTCCAACCCTGTTGCTCCCTTCCAGGTTCTGCTGCCATTGTGGTCAAGTGACGACGATTCCTCCTGGCCCGAGAAGCCCTTGGACATTCCTAAGGAGTTGTGGATGATGGTTGACCACCTGTACCGCAATGCTTGCCAGCAGGTTAGAAGGATGCCCCTGAACCTGAACTTCCTTTTGTGTGCTTGGCCTTGTTATGGGAAGAGGCTAGGATAGGAGCTTAGCTTTGGCAAAGCCCAGCAGGGGCAGGAGTGCTCATTAAATGCTGGGGAACGAACAGTATCTATGGTGCTTGCTAACTAACAAGGGGGCTTCTGCACTGTTTGTGCCCTGGAGTTTGGCTGCGTTGGGTTCATTGTGCTCTTGGGATGTGTGGTTGTATTCATGGGTGCAGCTCCACAGATCTAGCAAAGTGAAACTGATCTCTTTTTTTGCCTTCCTTGCCTTTCACTGTGGCTGCTCATGTTTGCAGGAGGACCTCTTCCAGCAGCCAGGCCTGAGGGTCGAGTTTGAACAGATCCGTGATTGCCTGGACACAGGGATGATGGATACGCTCAGTATCCTTGGAGGAAGTGTGTTTTGAAAGAGGGACTGGCATTATCTTTCTCTCTCCCACCCCTTGCAATTCAGTACAGTACAATTGCATATTATGCACAATTTCAACCATATGCGGTTGAAGGCAGGCTGGTTGAAATTCTACAAGTTAAATGCAAGCAAGGCAAGAGGGCTTAAATGCTCTTGTCACACTGGGAAAGCCTTCTGGTGTTTCTGGAACGTAACCCCTGCATAAGATTCAATTGCACTGCATTACCTTGTGGAGTCTGCTGATCCTCTCTGCAAAGTTTACCCCCTCCCTTCCTTAGCAGTTCAGCCAACCCAATCCCCATCCCAGCTACCTATGAGCTGGGTTTCTGCACCAGATGAGGCAAACATTTCTCCCCCTGTGAATACCTTATTGCAGCTAGTTGTCATCTTGCATTTTTTTACTGCCTCTGTGGTTGTGCGGCCCCCTATGCTGGGGCCTCCTTACGGGTGAGTGGGCTTTCCCAGTGTCTCAACATTGCAGCTGGCACTGGTCCCATCTTGGTGACTGCCTGTTCCTTAAACATCACTGGCCAGATGGCAGCAACCACTCGGTGGCGGAAGCTTTGCTGCTCTTCTTGGAGAGTCTCCCTGAGCCGGTAATCTGCTACACGCTGTACGATAAGTGCTTGGAGGCTGCTGACAGCCATGTGCTGAGCAATCAGGTAAGCCAGTAGAGGCCGGCTGCCAAAATGGGAGACATGTAATGCCAAGAGGCTGCCTGGTCCCTTGGTGGGGCAAGTGTGTTTGCATGCGTGCGGCAGCTTCCTTCTCTGTTGCTCCTAGGTGGTTTCCACACTGCCCAAGTGTCATAAAAATGTCTTCAGTTACCTGATAGCATTTTTGCGGGAACTACTGCAGCACTCTGTGAAAAACCACTTGGATGTGAATATTCTTGGTGAGAACTGATCCTGGCTTTGGTGGATGATCCTAGGATGAGTGAACTGGGATAAACGGGGTCGTGACCTATTTGATTTAAATGTTTTGGCTTGTCACACACCTGACAGGAATGCAGCTCATTTAACTATGCCCTGGAGCAGCTTGTTTTAAAACATAGGTTGAGCCAAGTGGAGGTAGTGAGCTGGCATCTCAACTCCTGTGCATTTAATCATTTGGGACACCATACCAAAAAACATCAGCTGGTGCGGTGGGCCTTGAGGAGGGCATACAGTCACCCCCCTTGATAGCTCCTTACATGGAACTCAGATGCCACTTATGTATGCAAACACTAATTAATTTTTTTATCATGTTTCCTGTGCAGGTAGCATATTTGGGGGGCTACTGCTCCGTCCCCCTCCTGGTCACACCAAGCCAGGCACTGCCGAGAAGCGGAAAGCTCAGCAATTCATCCAGCAGTTCCTTTCGCGGGAAGAAATCACACTGTGAAGGCCAAGGACTAGTAACTATAGGCAGGGCTTCTGTAAAAAATAGTTTTGTATATTCAGAAAATTAGATTTTGCAGTAATTGGTTTGTTTGTTTTTAAAAAAATGTAAAGACATGTACATACTTTTTAATTCTGGAGCACAGGTCAGGTGGGAAGAAGCAGCTGCTACTGTGTTAGCAGCACTTTAAAGCACAGTGAGTTTTTATATTAAACTAGCAGTCAGTCAGCACACTGGATCTTGACTGCGGTATGTCATGTTTTGTGACAAAACAATGTCCTTCTTTATCTGCCATTGCCTTAATGCTTAATCTTTGATAACCTAAATCAGCTACTTTTATAAGCAAAGAATGTAATATAAATATAATTAAACATTTTAACTTATTAACGTCCATGCTACTTGCTCTCATTGTTAATCCAAGGAGATGTCTGGCTTGGCAGCAGCAACACCCGAGAGGTGCCTTTAGGATCTTAACATAAGAGCATAGAGTCTGCTGCTTCAGGCAATGGCCCATCATGAGCATAGCCATCATGGCTAGTAGGCTTCGATAGCCCTCTGTTGGATAGAGATCAGGAGTGTGCACAAAGCTGGCTTAAAGCTAAATCTCTGACCACTTAAAAGCCACATTGGCTTTATGTCTAGCTCATGGCACTTTCTGGGAGCCTGGTTCACTGGTGGGAGTCTGTTGTTTCTCTGAATGGGGATGGAGGCCCAGGACTGTGATCACAGTTTGTGTTCTTGCTAGGTATGGAAGTATCATAGTCAGGATGTGCTGCCCTGACTAGCAACTATGTTTGATGCTGTAACTGCAGGGGAAGTTCTCACTTCCTCTTTTTCAGTCCTGCCTTCCTCCTATTAGTGGGCTTACCCACTGGGCCTCCTAGCCTAGAAACAGTTTCCTGTGCCCCTATAACAACTACAGTGGTGGGTTCATGGAACACACAACCCTTCATAAATTGAAAGGAAGTGTGCGGTGGGGCTCTGAGGATGTGTGCGCAAGCCCCGTGAGAGAGAGAAACATTTCTCTCCATTTTCTACACACTAAGCTATTGTGTCCCTTTCATTACCTCTTCCTTAAATCTTCAATTGTTGCAAGCCAACTGCTTGATTATTTTGGCTGCCTGTTTCTGCCCTGCTCCCTTGGTGTGGTGATCGGGCACTTGCCAAGTTCTTTCAAGGAAAGAGCAGCCTTGATTGACTGGGTTACCACCTACGCTGAGATTGGAGTGACAGGGAGAGTAAGCAGGCAGGAGACCCCTCCCCCTCTCTTGTGCCCACTTAGGGCCCCTCCAGGCAACCTGCTCATTAACGAGTCTTTTAATTAACAAGCCTATAAATTATCGAGCCTTCTCCCTGACTTCAATTGTACCTGCTCATCCTGGGGTGCTTATATAAACTGCTTTGACATTATTATTGTTTTTAAATGAAATAAGAGGTCTATAAAAATAGATATCCCAAGGAGCAATTCGTCCTGCGTTCTTCAGGCTTTTAAAACACTTCTCATCCACGCCACTCTTTTCCAGTGCATTCCCTCGCCCTCTTTCCAAGCCGCCCGAGTCCCGAGCCTTTTTTGGGTGGGTAAAACCGTTTCAACTCCAGCTGCGCGCTGCGTCCTGTCTCCTGCCCCCAGCATCTTCCCGTCCACTTCCCGCAAAACAGATGCAGCCTGGACTCGGTCCCAGAAGAGGCTTTTCGCTCTCCCTTGAGGGGAGGGAGGCAGCAAGGTCGGCTCTCGGATGATTCACAACAGCCCTGCAATGAAGATCCGCCTCGCCGACGCTCCGACTCCTTGCGGGTTTGAAGGCATCCGTCCCTCCCTCCCACCCGAGTACACACCACCGACACACCGCTCTAGCCTTTCTCCATCTGTGGTAGGAGGGGGCGTGGCCGGAAGAGGTGCTTTCCCGGCCTGCCCCGCGCTGCTCGGAAGCGGAAGCGCGAATGTCTGAGGAAACCTCGGACGGACGGACCGAGCGAGCCGAGCGGACTGACGGGCGGGCAAGCGAGCGAGCGAGCTAGTGCTGGCGCTCGGGCTGCGCGTGGCAGCCGGGCAGGCGCCATGGCACTGACACGGGCCGGGCTGGGCCTGGAGCTGGACGCGGCCGGTAAGATGCGCGCGGGGCGGACAGGCGGCCCTGGAGCGAAACGAGCCTGGTGCTCGGGCTGCCCCGAGGCTGGCCCTATCCTCCTCCTCCCTGTCAGAGAGCCGCCCTCTCGCGGCAACTCGTGGGTCACTGTCGGGGGTGGCGGCGAAGCGGGGCCGCGATCTCCTTTCCCCACGGGCACGGCGGCGGCAGCAGCTCCTTGGGATTGTCGAAGCGGAGCTTGTTGGGGCGACAGAGCCCTCCTTCAGCTGAGGCTCTCTTCAGCCTCCTCCTCCTCCTCCTGCGACTCTTTCAGTATTAAGCGGGGAGGGGCGATTCGTCAGCCAGCCTGGTGACCGAAAGAGTGACCCATATAATGTAGCCTTTCGGCTGGGACATTTGCAGAATTTACAAGCAGTCTATGTATATACACATATATCCGTGGCTTGTCTCCTTAAAATGCCAGAAGGAGCCATGCAAAAGCCAGCAAGTCTCCAATGCTAGGGCGGGGGCGGGGAAGAGAGGGAGAAGTAAGACTTAAAAGATGCATGATTTTTTGTGACACTAGCACGACACATTTTGACTCAATTGAGCCTTCTGCATGGAGTTATCTGTAGAAAATAGAAGGGCACTGACATCACTGCACTTTAAAAACCTTGTAAGGCATGAAGAACTGAAACAACTATGTGAAATAAAGGAATCCTAAGACAGTAAATTGGGTGTCAAATGGAAAACTGTAATACTGACTACCCTGTTCCATGTGATCTTTTTACAGGTGAGCTGTCTTATGTTCATTCTGTGACCCTTCTGGAATGCCACTAAACCATGGGGGAAAACAGTCCTGAGAATGTCATCTATTACAAAGTGGAGGAAGATGACTTGGCCCAGGATGATAAACTGTTGTGGTTTGTGGACAAGAATGGCCTTGTCCCATCCTCATCCAGGACTGTGTATGACAGAACAACAGTCCTCATTGAACAAGACCGGGGGCCATTGGAGGACGAGGAGGATGAAGGGCAGTGTGGGGATCACTTGCCTTTTTTACCTGATGGTCATGAGGACAGGTTTCCTTTGATAGCTGACCATGAAGGAATGTCCCAGGGTTATGTTCAGCACATTATTTCTCCGGACCAGATTCATCTGACGATCAATCCTGGCTCAACTCCTATGCCACGAAACATTGAAGGAGCCACCCTTACTTTGCAGTCAGAGTGTCCTGAGACAAAACTGAAAGAAGTAAGTAGCAGATTCTAATCTAATCCTGCTCCTCTATCCGGAGGCCTGTCATATAGCTGTATGGAAACTTGTATTGCTCTTTGTGTTGCATTTAAAACTCACGGGGTCATTTTTTGAAACATCATCATCAGAAAACGCCCAAGAAAACAAATTTCCTGATTCTGTAGTGTCTGGCCGTTTCCCACACTTGTGTCAGAGAAGCCGTGCCTAAGCTGATCTTGGATGTTTTCACATGTTGCCCTTCAAGTCAGGTTTATATAATACAAAAATGCACTGTTACACTTCCAAGTATCTTTAGGAAAAGGGTGAGCAGAGCTTCTCAGGTTTTGGGGGTGAGAGAGAGCAGTGGTTTCCCTTCTATAGCAGGCATATAGACTTGCCTACTTTCCATACTAAGCAGTGCATGGTTGAAGGGAAGCTTTTGCTACTTTTTCATGCTATACACCCTGTCTTGGGAGTTTTCACAATAGTAAAACATTATCGCTAGGGCTGTGTGTGCCATGTGTGATTTTTTTAAATAAAAGGTTCTGCACTAGGATAGAAAAAGAAAAATCTATGACCAATATACATTATTCAGGTTTGCGCTGAGTGCCACATCCTGTAATAATGTATAGTTAACCCTGTGCATAGGTGAGACAGACAGTAACAGAGAGTAGCTCCGAACTGTCTCAGTTTTGATTTATGGATTAGCAGGAGGGTGTATGTTTTGGAGAGGCAGCTAAGAGATACTTCTTGACTTAAATCTTGGAATGACTCACAAAAAACCCTATTTTTTAAAAGCAGGATTTAAACATTACACCCACTCAAGGCCACAGATAATTAAGAGCCAAAGTCCTAGTGAAAAAGAATTGTTTTTGCCTGGCATTTAAATCAGTTCTCATACATCCAGTCAAGGGAACCACCCACTAATGGTGCATCAGTCTTATCTGGATTGCGCTTCAGTTTATTGGCTCTCATCAAGACAGTTACCAAGGCAAGACATCCACTGCTGTACCCAAAAATGTAAAGGAGAAGTAGAACTTCTCTTATAAGGAAGTAGATTTAAACTTTGCACAAACGGAATCCTGAGAAAGTGGGTTTAGCATATTGTTTCTGGCCCTTTGAAATCGTAGGTTGCAGTTTTAAGTCTGCAGATCTTAAAGCTGCTCTTTTGGTTTCAATATGACTGCCACAGTGTGGTTTGATGACTTCAGCCGTATATAAGCCCAGTACTTCTGCAGATTTAGAGAAGGGCTGAAAGTTCCTTTGATATACCTTTTGCCTTCTCAAAAAAAATTAGGAATATTGAGACTGACTTAACTTCAGGTATAATAGAATAACTATCTCTTTCTGCTGCTCTTATGGAGGACAAAATCCGCCAGGAGCTTCTTGTCCAGGGGTCAGCAACATTTCCCTCAGGCCATGTGGTGGGCTGGACAATATTTTGGATTTTTTTTTAACAAATTCCTATGCCCCACAAATAACCCAGAGATGCATTTTAAATAAAAGGACACATTCTACTCATGTAAAAACACGCTGATTCCCGGACCATGTGTGGGCCAGATTGAGAAGCCGATTGGGCCGTATCCGGCCCCCGGGCCTTAAGTTGCCTACCCCTGTTCAAGTCTATTGCCTTAAGTTCAGATGATAATTGAAAGCAGCTGCTTTGGAAATGATGGAGGAAGAATACATATTTGTGTATGTCTGAGAATTACAGAAGGGGGGCAGCATTTAATAACTTATCCTGAAGAAAAACTACTGTTCACATTTGATTATGACAGGGCCCTCTCCCAACTCCCATGTCACCCCTGGCCATTGAGCAGGCTGGCTGCTGTTTTCCTCACACAGGTTTTCCTCACCGACCCCATTGTGAATAATACTTTGTTTAGTTGTAAATTAACATAACTTAGAAGTCACTGTTTGGGAAATATATGAATTAGTATCAATGGGAAACTTGATTTTATGTGTATGCCCCTTTGTCAGAGTCTCATGTGCTCCTGTGTGGCACAGAAGAGTCATGTGCACAATTAATTTGCACATTCTGTTGCCAACCAGCTCAGACCTGCACATGGAGAACAAGTGCACCCTGTGCCAAAGGGAGCTTCCTTTGCAAGTTGTGCTGCTGACTGCTTTGGGAACCTGGCCAGAACCACAAAGTCTTCTGGTCATCAACCCCACAGCTGGCAGTGGGAGTACAGGAGCACACATGGCAGCCTTTGCAAAAAACCAAGTTAAGCCACTGAAATTAGTCACGTTGCATCAGTTGCCAAAAAAGGTCTCTGACCCTTCAGGTATCCAGAAATATTACATTCTGTGGTTGTGCCTGTTTGTAAGTGGCACAAAACTGGGCAAAGTCTGAAGAGCTGAATGAAATACCTGAACCTCAAGCACAGGCAACAATCCAGGGTCCTCTGAGAAAGGGAAAACTGTGGAAACAGCATAGCAGGGTCTTCTCTCATTGGAAACAGCACAGCCCACAAGGGAGTGATAGCAGCTCAACCAGAAGGAGTAGCAGCAACATCATCTGTGAAGAGGGAGTTGGGGAGTGCTTTGCAGGAAATTGGGGGATGCACTTCTCTGCCTTAAGCCTCTCAAAGGAAGGAACCTCTAGTCTGTTTTCTAATAATTTTAACCATCTGTAACCATTTCAGGAGTCTTTTTAGGTTCCAAAATTTTGCATGCGCAAACACACACTCTACATAATCCCCGATGTTCATTTGTTTTCTTCTTATAACTAGCTTTCCTTCTCTTTCTCATTTTTGATACATTTTGCATGCTTTCTTTTTTTTACCTATAGGGGGAACATCTTTAAAACCTTCCCCTACAGGGTCTTTTTTTGCAGCCAGTATTCATGATGGGCCTTTGGCCTGATCTAGCAGAGCTGTTTTATGGCAGCTCTTGAAGTTAACAGTGGAACCCTTTACGATTCTTTGATCAAGTATGGAGACTTAAAGTACATCATGTTTCTGGCAGGTGAAACGTTACCAGTGCACGTTTGAGGGCTGCCCTCGTACCTACAGCACCGCAGGTAACCTGCGCACCCACCAGAAGACACACCGCGGGGAGTACACCTTTGTGTGCAACCAAGAGGGGTGTGGAAAGGCCTTCCTAACATCCTATAGTCTCAAAATCCATGTTCGAGTCCACACCAAGGAGAAACCTTTTGAGTGTGATGTCCAGGGTTGTGAAAAAGCCTTCAATACACTGTACAGGTAAGAGTAGGAGCGTTTCCTCCTCCCTCTCTCAAGACAGTGCCTTATTATACACACACATGAAATGTCAAAGATGTAACCACAATGTTAAGCCAAGGGCAACTAAGTTGTGGCTCTCCGAATGTTGTTGGACGTCCAACTCCAAGTAAGCCCCAGTATGGCCAAAGTTCAGGGATGATGAGAGTTGTAGCCCAGCAACATCCAGAAAGGAACATGCAAGTTAGCCACCCATGCATTAAGTGAAACATCTTTCCTGGGGGAAATACTCTTTTCCTTGCAGAAATCTCTCTCACACACACACCAGTTCTGGTTAGCTCCTCTGAAGTTTATTTCTCAAAGTCTAGTTTCCAATTGAGTGGCTGCTGTTCTAAGCTGGCTGCAAGGGTTTTGGAGAGGAGCCTACTTGACTGCCGGGAAGGTGGGCCGATTTTGCTTCTCAGACAGAAGCTGCTGTTTCCCTGTGCCTCCCTTGTTGTTCAGTTCAATTCAGAAGAAAGAGGCCTGTGGTACCGGAGCCCACTTCTTTCCTTCTTGTAGGTTAAAAGCCCACCAAAGGCTTCACACGGGAAAAACATTTAACTGTGAATCAGAGGGTTGCAGCAAGTACTTCACCACACTCAGTGACCTGCGGAAACACATTCGGACCCACACCGGAGAGAAGCCATTCAGGTGAGCCACCTGGCTGCATACCCTAGTGAATCCTGGGTTCTTTGTCAAGCCCTGTGCTGTAGAACAGGCCTGGTTTCTCCTAGCTTCCTCTCTGGCCCTACATGGGGGGGGGGGGTTGGACTCTTACTCTTGAGCCACGTGGCTTTTGACTCCTCTCTGACCTACAAAGTGTTGGTCTTGAGGCTTTCTCGCCCTGGGTCCACCTCTAGTGAATGTCCTGTGTGTCTGGCAGGACCCATATAGCCTTTCAAATACATCATCATCCACCCAGTATTTTTGTTGCCCTGTGGTTGTAGTCCACATGTGGGGAACTGGTGGCCCTCTAGATGTTGTTGGACTCCCACTTCCACCAGCCCCAGCTTGTGTGGCCAAGGGTCAGGTGAGGAGAGTTGTAATGTAGCAAAACCTGGGGGTCCCCACCCCACCACTTTGCTACTTAGGAGGGAGAATTTCATCAGCAGTCCCAGTACTGCAGTGGTGGGAGAAGTCACTGGAGAAAGGGTTTTCTCTAATTGCAGGTCCTCAAAGACCCAGGAGCCCTGTCCCATGCTGATGGTGCCCTGGTCAACCACTGAGCTCCGTCTCAGTGGGATTGTGAGACTGCATTGGCAGATGTTCTGCTTGCTCTCTTTAAGTCTTCCCTAAGTTATAATACCATGTTCAAGAGCATGGCTTCCATTCTGCAGAACTTTCCACTACCCTGTGTGCAGATTAATGCATGGCCTGAGGCTGCTGGGAAGCAAGAGGTGTGATTGGAACTGGTTTCTGCATGAAGCTCCTCCCTGATTTCTCCATTCCTCTCCTGTAGGTGTGATCATGATGGCTGTGGAAAAGCCTTTGCTGCAAGCCACCACCTGAAGACGCATGTCAGGACCCACACCGGTAAGGCTGGGTCTACTGAATCTCTTTCCTGCTTCCTTAATGCTAAGCAGCTGCAGCCTAGATGTGGCCTCATGGATGAGAGATCCTGGAGCTGCTGAGCAACAAGGAACCCAGAGGGTGTTGGATGTGTACAAATACATAGATTTTTGCTGTTGTAGGTGAAAGACCTTTCTTCTGTCCCAGTAATGGCTGCGAGAAGACTTTCAGCACACAATATAGCCTCAAGAGTCACATGAAGGGACACGAGAAGGGGCCCTCCTATGCTATGCTGTCCAACAACAGCATCTCTGAGGTGGGTGCTTTTTTCTCAGAGAAAATGTCATTATTGGAGCACTAGATATCATGGTGTGCCTTGGTGAGTGCCTGTCAGTATCCAGGATTTGTGGAATCCAGCTCCTTTGGTACCTTTGCAGGTGAAATTACAGATTGTGGCATGCAGAAAGGTAATCTTTTTTCACACAGTGCACTGTGCTATGGAACTCTCTGCCACTGAAAGAGATTGATGGCTTGATATGAGCAACACTGTCCGTATCTGTAAAAGCTGTTTTTATGCTAATCCTATGATCGTAAAGCTGGAGTTCTTGTTCTTATGGAAGGCTAAAGATGAGCCTAGTTAGATGTGTAATGGATTTCAGGAATGCTGATTTATTAGATTCAAAGAAATGCTAGATAGGGAAACTGAATATAAATGCAGACTAGAGAAACTGATGGGGGAAAGTAGCTCAAGAAGGGTTAGAATTCCTGAAAAGGGAGCAGAATCACAAAAAATCCCAGTGAGACAGAGAAATGGGAAACCTCTAAGAAAATGAATGCAGCTGCACAACAATCTTTGTAAGGAGTTAAAAAAAATGAAAAGGCATATCTAAGAAATAGGAGGGGCAGGTCATCAAAGATGGGCACAGATAAGTAGCTCAGACTTGTAGGGACAGTGTCAGAAAAGCCCCCGTCTGTAATCCCAGAGAGTCACTGTTAGCCACGTAGACAGTGCTGAACTATTCCTAGCTCAGTACAAGGCAGTTTCCTCTTTTCCTGTGTCATCTGTGTGGTGGAGTCTCCTTCTTTGGAGGTCTTTAAGCAGAGGCTTGACAGCCATCTGTCGAATGCTTTGATGGTGTTTCCTGCTTGGCAGGGGGTTGGACTGGATGGCCCTTGTGGTCTCTTCCAACTCTATGATTCTATGATCCCAACTGCCATAGTGAGGGCCTTTGTGAATCCTTGGAGATGAATGGCATTTGTTGTAGTTTCCTTCTGCTACCAGCTGCCTTTCTCAGTGAGTGATCTGTGATGTTTCACATAACATTTTTAAAGAAAGAGATAGAAAATGTATTTGGGCCAAAGTCTCTGATCACCCTCACTGTTCTTAAGTCAAGGACTGGTGCTCTTGAAAAGACTGGCATTGTGGTGCTAACCAAGCTCATAGTTGCAACCGCTGCATTGCTTAATGTAGGCTTCCTTTCCACCTCTGCAGGATACAAACCACTCACTCTGTCTCAGTGACTTGAGCCTCATGTCCACAGATTCAGAACTGCGGGATAATTCAAATCCAGTAAGTATCTCTTCTGACAGCATAGTGGACAGTGTGGGTCATAGAAACAGCCTTCTGCCATTTTGTAAAGAGCTCAACTTCCCCCATTCCTGTGGTGGACTTCTGTGGTGTGGCTGGAAGCAAGCAGGCTTCTTGTATCTTCCTGAGCCAGGTGTTTCAGGGATGTCTGCTCTGAGCAATGCAGGCTGAGTGTATTGGTAGCATCGCCACCAGGCTCAACCACAGACCAGCTGACTTTGCATGCCTCACTGCTCCCTCCTTTCCCCAGATGCATGGACAAGACCTGAGTACAATCTCACCAGCAAGCATTTTTGAGTCCATGTTCCAGAGTCCGGAGCCTCCTGTAAATCAGGAAGACTCTCAGCACACAGGTACAAGTCTGCATCTTCTCTTTCATTTGCTCCATAGATCATTATTAATCTTGGACAGCACAGAGAACTTAGTGAACTGCCCCCAAATCAGTTCAGTAGGTTTTTGGTGTCAGGTGTGCAGGGGTGTATGGTTGGTGGGAATTACACTATAATTCACAGAGCAAAGCTAATGAAGAAAAACACACTCTAGTAGCCCTGGGTGGGAGAAGAAAGGCCCAAAGGGAATTAGCCTGTTTGAGGAAGCCTGAGATGGACTGCATTGAATAAAAATGCAGTGACTATATAACGTTTGCTGTCCGTGGCTTCCACGAGTCTCACCAGAGCTCAGATAGCAAGATCAGTGTATGGCCAGTGGGGCCTCCCTTTTGCAAATGCCATGGACCTTCTTGATATAAAAGCTGGTGCTGTTTCTGCCTGGGCACAGCTGGGATCCTGCATGAAGTGCTTTTCAGGATCCTACTAGAGTTTTCTCACCCTATGCTTCTCTTTTGGCAGACGCCTTGGTTAAAGATTTTGGTGGTGATGCAGACCCAGCCCCTGCCACCCAGCCACCCCTCGGAGAAGCTGCTCCTTTGTCTCTGCCACTTGTTCTTCAGCTTGGCATCTCTGAGCCTTCCCCCCCAGCACTGCTTCCTGCCTCCACTGGCACTCAGCAAGCAGCCTATGGAACCCCTTCCGCTGTCCTCCAGTCTCCAGAAGTGCCTGCTCCTAATAGCACACTCTTTGCACCCAACCCCCAGGACTTCCTACAGCACATTCAGGCACCTCCGCAGCCTGTTGGGAATCCCCCCGTCCCAGCAGCAGCACCGAGTGTTGCTGAGGTCCTCCCCAGTGGGGTTCAGACTGTGCCTATTGGAGGGAACTCTGTGCTGGCTGGCAGCCCAACCATCACCATCACCCCATCACAAAGTGCAGCCATTCTGCAGTCCAGCATTGTCATGGGAGAGCAAAATCTCCAGTGGATTTTGAATGGTGCCAGCAGGACCTCCCAGAACCAAGAACAAATGGTGAGTGACCTGAATCCCATGCTCCAGCCCAGAATGTGCTATGAAGAGGGATTGAGGGCTTCAGCAGGTGGGGCAGAGCTGGTACTGCACTTTATCCAGAGTGGGCTGGGGTACTGGTATACTATTTGTTGATTTCTGGACTTAGCCCTTGCTTTCAAAAGCCTTTTTTCTTTCCTTATGCCAAAGCCACAGGCTCCAGTGCTGGAGAAGGTCTTCTTTACCACTGCCCTTCCTGTTGCTGGTAATGCAGGTAAGTGACACATATAAGGATCACGGTCTTCCCTTTCATCACTGACACTCACAAGGGCAGATGCTGAATGGGCTGGGGCTTGTGTCATGTCAGGCAGGCAAGGAGGACCCACCAAGGAGGGGGCCGTTGAGCAACTTGCCATTAGCTTTCTTCTTTGGGGTGTATTAGCACTCAGTGAGGGATAAATCTTCACCCCAGGGCATCTGCTTCCCTCCACTTCTTCCAGTGAGTGAAATCAAGGGAAATCCACAACCTTCCCATGTACTTGACCTGAGTACGTCCTTCTGTCATATTATTTCCAATTTATTTATTCTTTGTGAATAAATCATATAAATCATTGTTAGCATTGTTAAAATATTGCAGAAAGCAAATAAAACCAGCCATGTACATGCTTCATAAAACTATTGGCCAAATGTCTGTCTCACCCTGTTTGGTTTCTGATTCCTCCACTTTTGTTCCATCTCCTGAGCTACTTTCTGTTGCCTTGGCCTCAGGCCAGGGATGGGCATACTTGACCCCAGCAGCACCCAAGCTTTGCACCTGATGTCAGGCATGCAGAGGGAGAGGGTATGTGGTGGAATCATGTCATGTGAGAACAGGCTGGCAGCAGTGGTGGGTGGCAAAATGTGCATTTCTTCCCATTTGCATTTCTGTTGGGAAGCCCTGAGAGGTACAGACGGACAGGCACAGGGGAGTACTGGTGCCTCTGAACTGATTGTTGTTTGTCTCCAGGGAGCTCTGTGCAGCAGATTGGCCTGAGTGTGCCCGTGATCATCATCAAGCAGGAGGAAGCCTGTCAGTGCCAGTGTGCCTGCCGGGACTCAGCCAAGGACAAAGCCAGCAGCAAGAAGCAGAATTGCTCCTCACAGGACTCCAAGGCATCAGGGGAGCCTCCTGCGGCAGCACCAGGGCCTCTGCCTCAACCCTTTCCCATCAACTTGGCTGCCAGCACCTCCTCTGCTGCTGCTGCTGTTGCCGCCACCACCCTCTCTTCCACGTTGCCTCCTTGCGAGCAAAGCACTCTGGCAGGGAACCCCTCAGACTCACAGAACCACTCCCTAAGTGCCATGGATGTCTCGGACTTCCTCTCTCTCCGGAGCCCCGAGGCTTCTGCCTCCGCCTCTGCCTCCTCCCCACTGATTCCAATTGAAGCCCTGCTACAAGGGGAGGAGGAGCTTGCCCTGGGCGGAGTTCGTGGTGGCAGCTTCCTCAAGTGAAAAGGCGAAGGCAGTCCTGTCTCTTTATTACGTTGGCTTGTTGTGACATGAACCCAAGCATCAGTCACTCTGAGCGAGTTTTGAGGGCCGGCTGCTCTCTGGTTGCACCTTGCCAGGGGCACAGGAGGTTCTTGTTACAGCTCCTTGGGGGTGCCTTTGCTACTAAGTGTGCACTATTATGGGGGGAGGGGGAGAGAGAAGAAATGTTTGTGAGGGAGGAGGAAGACTGCAAGGCGATCTCTTGCTGTAGAGGCAGCTGCACTTTGGCAAAGTGGTGGGCGGGGAAACTTGTGTGCTGAAATGCAGGCCAGGCACATCATCATCATCTTCTTCATCATCTCTCCAGAGTTTGCACATGTAACTCAGTCGGCTTGCTCCAGAGTAGGGGCCCTGTGGTTCCCACATCTTTTGACAGATTACCTGCTTGGAAAGGCGAGTGCTGCTGCCTCTCTCCAGGTGGGCTGCTTGGGGGTTTGCACAAGTTCAGGGGCTGAGAGAATTTGCACTGTTGCAGCTTGATCAGAAACAGTCACCCAGCACAGCAGCTTCTGGGGCTGAAAATGCCCCTGTGGAAGCTTGTCAGGCCTTTGCAAAGGTGGATTGGCAGAGGTGCCTGTAGAAGACTCAGCTAGCAATGAGGGGCTGCTTCTGCCACTTAGGACCCACCCAGCTAGTTCTGGCAAAGCCCATGCCCTGAATGTCTCATGGCTGCGTCATGTCATGAAAGTGCTGGTGCGAAGCTGGCCAGTCCTCCCAACCCTCCGGTCCCCACCCCCAAGGTTTCCTCTTCGCTGTTCAGCCTTCCCAGTCCTGCCCTCAACCTGTGCATTGGATGGGGCATCCTTTCTTCTAACTTACTCAGGGTAAAATCCTAACACAGACTGCCCCTCCCTCCAAAAGCCTCTAAGGTTTCAATAAGTCACCTTGGAAATGTTTTATTTATATGCCATTGTTACTTTTAAAAAATAGATGCCATTCATAGTGTTCTTCTGTTTGGTAGCCAGCCTCCTTGTGTTTAAGGGACACTTCATTCATCATGTAGGCAGAATATTTGCCTGGCAGACAATGGCTGTGGGCTGATGGCAGGCTGGACAGGAACACCAACAGGAGTTGCGGAGAAGAAGGGACTTGAGTGTGTGTTTGTCTAGCTTCAGTGACAAGCTACCTCTGCTGAAATCTCCTCTTCTCCACAACTGTTGAAGGTGTGTGAGTAGCCCACCTGGCCTCCTAGTCTCAAGGGCAGGCTTAGGTGTGTTGATGGGTAGCAGAAGGATCATCTGCTCTCAAGCACCCCCCTAGGCAGTAGCAGGGCAGAGACTGTCCTTGGGCTGGAGATCTTTTGGCTGCAACAGTTGGTTGGCCTGCTGCCTCTTGGCTATAGGGCATAGGAGATTGTTTGTCCTAGAGCTCCAGGTGTGGCGGGACTTGGTACTCTTTGCAGGGCTTCTCACTTTAGCAAACAGCTGGGGACTTGGGTGAGCAGAGCCTGGAGAGCTGCCTGTGACAGCAGCCTTTAGGCTTGCAGGCCGCTTTAGGCAAACTTGGTCTGGCACTGCTGCCCTGCTTGGGTGTCTCTGGGAGGGCTGCAAACGGTGGTGGTGAACAGGACAGCCCTTGGGATTCTGTTCCTTTATTTATTTATTGTTTTGTTGTTGTTTTGTTGCTGTTGTTGTTGTTAAATTGACCATACAGACTGGAGCCTTTTGAATCCCTTCCCTCCTCTTCCTGTGCTGATGAGGGTTGCAGAGCCCGAGGTACCCCATATTCAGGTGTGGGGAGGGTGCCAGGCTGGGCAGTCAAGAACTGGGCTTTGCACAGCTCAACCCCTGGGCTGTTGACCCTCTGTGACTTCCAGGCCTGCAGGGAGGCTCAGGGTTGGGTGGCTTGGTCAGGCGAAGGAACCAGGGAGCAACCGAGGACTTATTTCTGACCCCTATAGAGACCCTACTGGGGGTGGAGTCTGCTGCATTTGCTGGAAGCTGCTGCTACTGCTGGAGTCTAGAGAAGGAAACATTTTGCTGGGGCTCCTCCAATGACACTAACATGCTGGGCTCTAAAATGCACTTTAGTTCTCTTTAAACCAACTGCTGCAATTTTCTTTTGTAAATAACTTTTCACAAAGTTATTAGGGTTCTTCCCCCCTTTACCCCCTCTGAGTAAAAGTTAAATGTGGTTACGCAAAAAGAGCACTTAACCTCTGTGCAATATGTGTAGCTAGGTGTGGCGTCCTCGTACGCTCTGTGTGTGCGTCCAATGCGTGTCCATGTGTGTGCGTGTGAGATTAACAGAATTGATGTGGGAACTGGCTAAGCTGTGTGCTCTGCCCTCTTATGCATGCTTTAAGCAAATGTCCAGTCTATGCAAAACTTCCACTAGGAGCCTGAACTGAATGGAATCAGGTTGGGTCACTCACTCATTCCGAGGTGACTTTGGTTACAGTTGGATACATTCATAGGGTCGCAGCTGCCATCCTAATCTTCTGAATGCCCCAGAGAGGGAAGTGGAGGGCAGGGAGGCAGATGCAAGCCGTCCTTACATTGGCATGTAGCACCTTCTAGGGTGGATGTCACATTCCTGCCTTACTGCACTGCAAGGGTCTCTACGGCAGAACTGGAAAAACCCTTCATTTCCCAAAAAGGATTGGTATTTTCCTCTGGCACCTTCTTCAAGCACATTGCTAGTGATTGATCTGTAGAAGTGAGCTATTCAAAATGCTAAAGGTGCCAACGAGAGAACCTACTCTTGAGAAATAAGAGACACAGAAGGAGGCAGCTGCATTGCCTGCTAGCTACCCTCTGCAAAACCACAGAAGGAAAAGCTTATTCTCTTTAACATCACACACTCTGGATTTTTCTTTTTCTATTATCAGAGTATTATTTCTCCTTTATGTCTTTTAGAAATTGTGTCTCCAGTTTTGGATTGTTGTTGTTTAAATAAGCATCCAGTGTAGCTGGGTTGAGGGCTGACCTTTCAACTTTTTGCATCTTACATTGTTTCATTTGGAGGTTTGGACTCTGGTTCTGCACTGAGAAATGCCAAGGAAACTGGATATTTATGTAGGGGTGTGTGTGTGTGTGTGTGTGTGTCTGTTTGTGGAAACAGTGTGTAGCCCACACTGTCTTCTTAGTCGTATGCATGCTGGCCAAAAATTGTTTCTATGCAGTGGACACTTTCAAGGAAATGCAGTTTCTACTTTCCTTAACAAATGGGTGTTTTGGCTTTTTGTTTCCCTCATATGAACTTCACTGGTAAAGTCCAGGGAGATGTTTTAATTTTTCTTCTTCAGCAATCTGTTAATAGAAATGACTCATTCCTTTGCTCTGCAGTGTTGTGTCTTTCCAAATGCTCTTTTTTGTGGGGAAATGGGAAGGAGCTGCCATTCATTCTGGCGGAGGCAGAAGATAAGGTTCCTGGGGTACCTGAGAGAGGGTTTAGGCTGCCTCTTTCCCAGTCATTGCGGGTAGGGAGATGTCACCATCTGTTAATACTGCATGTGTGAGATAGAGGTATGTGGGGGGGGGGGGAGAAACCTTGCACAAGGGGGAATTTCAAGCCCCTTTCCCATAACTGCCACCTTCCCACATGGGGTGTGGGCTTGTGCCCTAGAGCGGTGTAACTGGAGGTCCCCAAAGGCTCTCATGTAACTTTTGCAAAGTGCCTTTCTGGGTCTCCCCTCCTAGCCCGGATTTCCTCCACAACAACATATGGCATTGCTATGGCTCCACTCCAGAGCTATGCAAGGAGTGAAGCAGAGATCATTTGAAGTTGCCAGTTTCTCTCAGGAGTATGTGTTTTGTGTTTAAACAAATTTAATTTAACTGAAACATGGGAACAAATGTCCTTGCATTGAGTGATGTGAAGATGTTAGTTACAGGTACAGTACTTCCAAAGGAAGAGCCTCTCCAAAACCCCAGAAGCATAAACATGAATTTGTATTTTTGAAGAATGTAAAATGTGAAATAACTGTGTTTGCTTAACTGCTCCATTTTGTATAAAATTAATATTGTACTTTGAAATACCTGCAAGGAAGTGGAAATTAATTTTTTAATTGAAAGCAATATTAATACCACTGAGATCCTAATTAAATGCTTATTTAAATCTGGTGCCTTTGGAGGAATCATTTCTGGAGGTGATGGGAATTATTTTCAACGGGTTTTAGCTTAGTGACAGAGCACACACTTTGTATGCAGAAGGTCCCTGGTGTTCGATTTCTGGTATTTTCAGGTGAAGCTACCGATAAGTAAAGGCTTCCCTGAGATTCCACAGACCCACTTAGACAATATTGAGCTAGATGGACCAAAAGTATGACTTGGGATAATGCAGCTGGTTGTTTCAATGTACTGGAGAAGGCAAGAATGCAGTGCTCCATTCTGCCTGAGCTGAGTTTTGGAAGAAGTGGTAGCTGGGGATTTAATCCAATAATTAGCTGACCCAAGACCCAGAAGAGTGACATTGCCCCAAGTGAGGTATTCCATCTTTAGTTTGTGGACAGGGTTAGTGCATCCACAATGCCCCGTGCCCTGGAAAGCTGCTGACTGGGCTACTGTAATGCATTGTAGAGGGCTTCTCCAACAGGCACCTGGCTGGCCGTTGTGAGAAGAGGATGCTGGACTTGATGGGCTCTTTTCACTGTGTGTCCTGTGAGGGCAAAGCTGATCAGTCGATGAGACAGGGTGGAGCCTTCTCTGTGGTAGCACCCTCTCCCTCCTGGTTGACTAGTGCTGAGGAGGAACCTGGGTGAAACGGGGTGGGGTAGGGGCGCTTTGCCCAAGCACTAGGATTAGCCTAAGGTGGCAAACGCTTTTCTCAGCTGCCTCCGATGCTGCTTGTTTATGGAAGGTGCTTGGCTGCTCTCTCCTTTGGACACTTATATTAATAACTGTATTAATAACAATAATAATATTAATAAATAACAACAGTACTTATATTCTTAGCACCTATTAATAATAATAGTTAATCACAATTGCAAATGTTGGGGTGTTAGGCTCCGACCGAGCATCCTCCACCTTTTATTTATAGCAACTACCGTATTATGTTACTAATTACAACGGCCGCTTGCGGCGCGTGTGTCTCAGATGGTTGCACGTCCACCCCACCCACCCCTCTGTCCAGGATGGCGCGTGTGGGGAGTGGTCGTGCCTCCGTCGCCCCCCAACCCAGTCCGGTTCTCGGAGTTCCACCAGGCTAGCAGGGGAAGAAAGCAACTGCGCAGCCGCAAAGTGGCGAGCCCCTTAGCACGCCTCGGGCAACGAGAAACATAGGCGGACTCCGTCTCATGGTTCCAGTTACAGGTGGGTAGCCGTGTTGGTCTGCCATAGTCAAAACAAAATCGAAAATTCTTTCTAGTAGCACCTTAGAGACCAACTGAGTTTGTTCCTGGTATGAGCTTTCGTGTGCATGCACACTTCTTCAGATACTTCTGTTTCAGTGTATCTGAAGAAGTGTGCATGCACACGAAAGCTCATACCAGGAACAAACTCAGTTGGTCTCTAAGGTGCTACTAGAAAGAATTTTCGATTTTGTTCCGTCTCATGGGAAAGCCGAGGCGAGGTCAGTCTACCTACCACTTCACACGTCTATGGTCTGCAATTGGCAGAGCCTAAACTTCCTGTAAGGAGCGGAAGCAGTGCTTGCCCGGGACACTCTAGGGCTAGCGCCTCACTTGGCTTTGTCCTGGGCGGCGACGCCACTCCTTCCGCCCCGATAGCCGGCAGAAGTTGCGTCATGGCCGACACAGGAAGTGTCATCCCCGTGCGGGGTGGCATTGCCAGGCGGATGGAAGGGATCGGCAAAGCGGCGAGCGTCGTCGTGTTCGCTTGACTGGCTGAGCCGCTGGCCGGAGAGGGGCCCCTTCGCCTTCGCCGCCGCCCTTCCTTCTGCGCATGTACAGAGCGCCTCTCCTACTCCGTCTGAGGCTCCGGCGTTGCTGGTGCTGCTCCTCCTCGTCGTCGTCGTCCTTCCCGGTCAGACCTTGGCGCGGCTGCGGCGGGGCTGCTGCTTCTGAGGAGGGCGCACCTTCCGCCATGGCGAGGGTCCCCCTGCCGATGCCTCTGCCGGCTTCCGGGCCGGACTGTCAGCCGGCGCTGTTGGCGGCGGCGTCCGCGCTGCGCGAGGGCGGCCTGGTGGCGCTGCCCACCGACACGGTCTACGGCGTGGCCTGCCTGGCGCAGGACTCGCGGGCGCTGGAGGCCGTTTACCGCCTAAAGGGCCGCGCCGCCAGCAAGCCCCTCGCTATCTGCCTCGCCGACGTCGAGCACGTCTACAGGTGCGGCGGGGTCGGCCAAGGAAGTGGGGGTCTTGCAATGGGGGGTGGCCTTCCCTCCGCGTCTCCTCCTCCTTCCTTCGGCGAAGCAGGAAAGTCGGTGGATAGGGCCTTCTGCGACTTCTGCCCCTTCCAGGAAGGCAGAAACCCAGGCAAGGCCCCCACTCAGATGGGGCACTCAGGTGTATCAGCTGATGAATCTTTTTTATTTCCAGTGGCGTTTTGAGTTAAAAAAACACAAGCGTTGATTTTATATCCTTCAGAGTAAATAACGAGCGCCTCCAGTCAATTAATAGTCTGGTAGCTCACCCTTTTGTTTTGCTGCTTGCCTTTGGCAGTGTGATAAGAGGATGGGCTCACCTTGTGCATACTTTCTCCTCCTTCCCCTTCTGTAGGTACTGCAACGTCTGCGTGCCTGACAAGCTGTTGCAGGAACTCCTTCCTGGGCCAGTGACTCTGGTCCTGGAGCGCTCGGACACCCTCAACAAAGACTTGAACCCCTTCACCCCAGTGAGTCTTGCCTAGCAAGTTCTATAGAGACCCTTTTACCTTTTGGAGAACTCCCAGTTTCCCAGAAGGGTGCTTACCAGTTGGGTGTTGTGCTTGTGCTCTTAGGTTGACATCAGAGTGGACCTTCCTCCACTCCAGGCTAAAAGGAAAATCTGATTGGTTGGGAATATTAGTGGAGATTTTTATTTTCCTTGTGATTATTTTTTTAAAGCTATTGCAGGACTGCAAGTCTCAAGCTAAGCATGGCTGCTTCTTTTCCTGTTTTAGTTTCACTTAAGTTACGTGGCCTGGGAGGGGTCGCTGCATTCTGAGACGGGTGGGATAAAAGTGCAACAGATTCCTTCTTCCTGTCCTATTCAAATGAGCGGGGATGTATGTGGGACGTTCTTCTCACAGTGCAGAGTGGGGAAATCTCCATACCAACCTGCCCACAAGATCTGCTATGGTTGCTCTTCGTGACCTGGTGATAGTGGAGGCCTGACTAGTTAGAATTTTCTCTGTGTCTGTGCCTTAGGAAATTTGTTGATACCCCTTTCTGTTGCCTAGCCTTTTTATATTATTATTCCAGCAGGCATTTAATTTGGTGTGTTAAGGGTTTCCCTGTGTTTTGGTAGATGAACGTCTTGTGTTACTTGCTACACCTGCCCTCTTAGGGGTTTTTTTTTTTAACTGAATTTAACTTGTGTTGGACTTCACTGTAAGGTATCCTGAATGCTGTATGTGCAGTGGAAAGTGGGGCATATACTGTATATGTATGTATAAATATCCTGCCTTTTAAAACTATATATACATAAAAGCTAAAAGTAAGTAGTGGTGCTCATTCATCTCTTCCTCTCCCCCACCCCACTTTTGTCACAGTTAGTTGGTGTCCGCATCCCCAGTCACTGGTTCATCAGGGAGCTGGCCAGGGAGTGTGCTGGCCCTCTGGCCTTAACAAGTGCAAACATCAGTCAGGGGGCGAGCTCCCTCACAGTCACGGTAAGGGCTGCTTGAAACCTCCAGGGCGGGATGATAATGTGAGCCTGTGTGGCTCTCCAATTCCCCAGGGAAGGGCATTACGTTCCATTTTGTTCTAATTGGCTTGCTCCTCTTAGAGGGTAAAGCCACTGTGTGTCTAAGCAGGAGCTAATGCTACCCTCTTCTCTGTGGCTGTTGGCTATTAGCATCTTGTGGCGCACACTGGCTCAGGAGCCTGCTGAGCTCTTAGGCTCTTCTTCTTTTGTATTTCAGGAGTTCCAAGAGCTCTGGCCTCACCTGTCACTTGTAATTGATGGGGGCCCCACTGGGGACATCCATAGACCAGAGTCACGCCTAGGCTCTACTGTGATTGACCTTTCTGTTCCTGGAAAGTTCAAGATCATCCGGGGAGGATGGTAAGCCTCACACAGCTTCCTCTCCACCTGAGTGGCATTTGTAGGCTGCAGAGTTGTATTCCTCTGAATAGGATGGAACTATTTAGCCCCAGGGGTGTGTGTGGTGGTGGTCCTAAAGGAGGCAGGCTCCTCCTGCAAATGATTCCCAGAAGCACACCTGCTTACTCCTGCAGGTGGAGGGCCTTGTGAATTGGGTCAAACTTCCTATTTTGACTTTGCATTTAACACACAGATGCTGCTAAATTAGCCTTCAAGAATATTAAGGTGCATACAATGCAGATTTTGTCCCCGACATCTTACTCCTTCTTTTCTTTTTTGCAGTGCACTTATTCAGACCGTTGAGATCCTGGCAGTCAAGTATGGCCTGACAGCTGAGCTACCTCTATGTGGTAAACTCACACAGTCTCTGGGCAAGTAAATGGTGTGTGGCATATCAGGAAGCTGTTTGCAAGAGCCTTGTCCTGGAAAGTATAACTCTGCCCTTCTTGGGTGCAAAGGGAGCCTCCCCTCCTTTCCCAGTTGACTTCTGTGACTCCAGAAGGATCTGGCCCTGCTGGGGGCAAAGTATTTTCTCCTTCCTGGCATTTCCTTTCGGATTTAGGGAGGGGCACACACTTTTGTGCCTAAGTATCCCTTTTAGGAAGTCTGTTCTCTCTATCCTTTGAACACTTGGCCTGGAGGGGTTGAAGCACTTGAACAAGACAGTGCAGCTGACAATCATGGAGTGTATAGAAAAGCAGGAAGATGCATTTTGAGGGGCCCTGGTAGGTGGAGCTTGCCTGTGACCAGGGGGGACCAAACTGCCTTGAACCCAGCTCTACTGAAAACGAAGACCAGACCATTCACTGAAGGGCAAGCAACAGGCTGCCTTTTTGACCAATATCATTAAAATGGAAACCTAGTGCATGTTGGACTCCATGTTCTTTAGTATGCGGGGGGTGGGGAATTCTAAGACGGGGGTGGGGGGTGGGTTACCTATTGGAGGGTGACATACAGTATTGATAATCCCAGTGGTGTAGGATTAATGGCAAAATGAGAATCTAGCTCATTTTCCCCATGCAACCACTGTAGAGCTCGCTTAGTAACTTTGCCTGAACTGCAGGCATGGGGCCAAACAGCACACTTGCTCATCTTTCCAGCCCAACCCCCAAACTATTCATAGGCTGGAGTAGAGTACAACTCACTCCACAAAGTCTGCAACAAGATATTAAGGAGCAATCTCCATTTGAAGCAAACACCAAAACTCCACGCCCCATTAGGTCACTGGGGCATCACTTTTTCTGTTCTTACTGCATGTCTTGAAGGAATAAATGCCAACACCAGTGAGGTTCTTGTTTTATTGCAAGACTGGGTGCATTTCTGATCATTGGGATTCCAAAGACATAATACAGCATGTGGTTTCTGAGAACTTTCCTGCATACACAAATTGTCTAGGTTTTTTTTTTTTTTTAATAAGGGTAGGGCTCCATCAGGTTATGTTTGCTGGGAGCAGCAACAGGGTAGAGGTCTAAGTAGCAGTGACGGCAGAGAAGGAATAAATATCCCTGGAACTGAATAGCAACAGGAATGTGCTGTTCAGTTTAGCACCTCCTGCAGAACTCAGATTTGAAATGAATTGTCCTCTTGGCTTGCAGCAGGCAAAGAGATTTATTCTTTTAAGGAAAGCTGAGGGCTTGGAGTGAGGAGGATTGCAAGAGCACTAGCCCAACTATATCTGGGGAGTTTTGCACAGTCGTATATTGGTGTGCTGCCCTGCAGGAGCATAGCAAACCTCTCAAGAGGTATTTCAACATGAAACACAGCTCATCCCTCTTCACCCAGGTTCCAGAAACTTACAGCTCTGAGAGCAGCTTCCTCCACCTGAATGGCTACCAGCTTCTCTCTGGGCCTCTTCGTGCCCATGAGAATCAACCCTTCGCAGCCTGCTCACATGAGCCACTGCTCTTTCTCTTTGCTGTAGTGCTCTGCCCACCTACGGGTTAGTTCTAGGTACATGTCCGGCTGGTGGGGCAAGTAGTCCAAGTAGAGCCGGGTCAGGGTCTTCTTGGGCATGGCCTTCTCAATCTGGGTGCCTTCGTGCCATTCATTGAAGGACGTGATGGAGACTATCTCTGGGCGCACCATGAGGGCTGCCTGCAGAGCCGTCTCGTAGTACTTGCCATTTACCCTGTTCCGCGTGTTGTGGTTGTTCCAGGGGCGGATGCTGGTGTCGATGTAACCAGGGCCCACGCTGGGGATGAAGAGGAGGTTGTTGGAGTCACAGAAGGCCTTGATGGCTTTCCAGTTCTGGTGGGAGGAGCCGTAGGAGAAACCATTGGAGGCAAAGTAGGTGTAGAGCCCGTCGTAGCCGGCGGAGAGGATGTCATGCTTGTGCCCCTCCTCCACCAGCAGGGCGATGAAGACTGCGTCGTAGGGGGTGTTGCGCAGAGAGTGGGAGCCGGAAGGGGTGAGCAGGTTTGCCCATGCTTCGGGTGGCGTAAGGTACGAGTCATAAATATAAAATAAAGGCAGCCTCCGGCCAGTGCTGGTCTTGTATCTGTAGAAAGCATCATGTGTTCCGTACCTGCCAAGATAACAGGCTGTTTAATGCCCCACATTTGGCCTTATAAGTCCACAAGCAGCCTAGAGAAACTTGGTCCTGGTCTTAGCAGAGAAGGCAGGTTGCCTGGTTTTTCCCTAATCTGAATGTTGCATCAATACCCTCTTTCCTTCCATTTTCTCTGATTGTCTGTCTGCCAACAGATACCCAGTGAAAGCTGAGCTCCGGCACTGGGGTCCTTTGACAGGGAGACTGAGCAAAAAGCCACCTTCTCCCCCTTCCAGCCAGCTCAGCAGCCTGACTGCATCACCAGTATCTGAAGGTTTTTAGGTTTTTATATGAGAGGGCCTTTTTTTCTCCAGCCAAAAGAGCATATTGCCACAAATTCAATAAGTAGCATTTAAAACTTACACTTGAAACACTCTTTATTTATTAAATAAGCAATGCTCATCTTCAGCCCCGAGTTCTTGGGTTTCACACAGGCAAAAGTGGCCCTTTGTTCTATGCAAGCCTCTCAAGGGTAGGAATGGCCTCTCCTATCTTTTTAACCCTTTGCTTTCCAAATTGGCCACTTTCATGTCATTTGGACTCTGGCAGTTGTCATCTTTGGGCCTCTGAGTACTTACTTGTCTATGATATATTTTACGTTGCTGTGCAGAGTGTTGTCGTCGCGCCCTTTATATGGCTGTATGTGGAAGGTGACCTGCAGAAAAGGAACATGGGGCAGCAGCAGTTGTGCAGCACCCCCAGCCACACAGTCAGTGGGCAGCAGCAACTGCAGGAGTAATTTTCTATCCCCGCTCCCACCTACATTAGTCCTATCCCTTCACCACAACAGTTAAAAGTTGTTAAAGGAAGGTGGTGGACTCTTCTTCACTGGAGGTTTTTAAACAGAAGTTGGACAGCCGCCAGCCATGTAAGATTCATTCTTTCCCCCCATTTTTGTTCCTCCTTATGTATCAAAATCAGTTTTGGGGTGGAGAGAGAAGAGACTGAACTGTCACAGGTAGGCATGGCTCTGTAATACTATTTTTATTCCATGAGCTTCCAGATTTCCCCACCCCATTACAAGGCTTCAAGCAGAGAGAAGCTAACCAATTAACAGGGACCCCACTGTAGTTCCCCTTTGCACTGTGGATGACTGCTCATGAGTGGAACCCCCACCAACCCTGGCTGCCACATAGTTGGAAGCAGCTGTCATAAAACTCGCCTAATAGCCCCAAGCAGTGGGCAACAACAGGCACCTGGATTGCGTATCTCTGTGCGGCGTCCAATATGAAGGGCACCAGGCTCTCAGAGGGCTCACCGTTGTCGTCTGCTAGGCCAGGGGGGTACCAGGACAGAACCATGACTCCTGCAGAGACAGAGAGGATTGTGCCCACCCACAGGAGCTAATACTGCCTTCAACATCTGGCCGCTTTACAGTCTGAAGATGATGATGCCCCCCTTAAATATGGATGCTGAAAGCCTGCTAGGCCAAAAAGATAGTCGAAACCATTGCACCTACCAGCTCCCACCTCTCAAAGAACTAACCTGCCCCTTCTTCACTTGACGCATAGAAACTATGGAACTCCCTCCCACAGGATGCAGTGATGGCCACCAGCTTGAATGGCTTTAAAAGAGGTTGAGACAAATTCAGGGAGAAGGTTATTGATTGCTAACCACGGACGTTATGCTCTGCCATCACAGCTGGAGGCAAGCAATGCTTGCTTATAGCGGTTGTCCTGTATAGCAGTTGCCCCTGAATCCTGCTTGCAGTTTCCCACAGGCATATGATTGGCTCTTGTGGGAAGGTAGGCTCTCTTTCCTGATCCCTTGTTCTGTGCCTGCCAATAGCAAGACATCTGGCCTCTGCAGCAAAAGTAGTGATGGGGGAGGAGCTGTCCGGGACAAGGCGGTGCTGAAATTTCACCTGAGGTCCAGATGCTGAAATTTCAGACTCCAGCCTCTCAGGGTTGCCTGGAAACCTCAGAGAAAAAAAGAAAGGTATTTGGCTTTGGATGCCGCTAGCGCAGATGTGGCATTTCCAAACCCCCCCCCCCACCTCCCACCCGCCAAAGCTAGACCAGTTGCTGGCAGGAGAGGCTGTTATCCTTTGAGGAGCATCTCTGGGCTTCCCTTCTGTGATATGAAGGATATTTTGCGTCCTTGGATGCTCCAAGAGATTTCAGCACCCGCTGATTCAAGGGGCGACGAGGGGCTTTAAGGGGCAGCTTCTGAGCGGGGGTCGGGGTCTTGTTAGGGGTGCTCCGTCTCTCGATCGCCCCTCGCCAGCCCTCCCCCGGCCTCATTCCTCTCCGCACCCCTACCCCGCGGTCGGGTGGGGACGCGCCCTCACTGACCGATGGCGGCGGCGCTGAGCTGGCGCATGTGCTCCTCCAGGACGGCCGGGTCGCGGGAGCTGTAGGGCCCAAGGGCCGGGTAGAAGCTGGCTCCGATGTCCTCGGGGGGGCTGTGGCGGCCTTTCGGGTAGCTGGCCGAGATTTTGGGGTCCCAGTGGGGCACCATCACGTGGTCCCAGTGGAGGTAGCGGCTGTCGAAGCGCGGCGTCCCGTACCACGTGTAGTAGAAGACGTGTAGCGAGGATGAGACGGACGGGGCGTCCCGGTCGGGCGGGTGCTGCGCCCCGACCGGGGGCGCGGGGGAGTCGGCTCGGGCGGGGGCCTCCTTGGCCTCTTTCTCCTCGGGCCAGGGCCCCGGGAAACGACGGCGCCGGGGGTCGTCGGGTGGGGGCTTGAGGGTGCGCAGCGCCAGGAGGGCTCCCAGGACGAAGAGCGCGCAGAGGAAGAGCGCCAGGCAGGCGCGGCGGCGCAGGCGCACCATCCCTGCCCCGAGCCCCAGCTGCTGCCGGCCCGGGCAGGCAGCCTCCCCGCTAACGGCCCAGGCGAGGCGCCGGCGCGGCACTTGGGCCCGTCTGCCTCCCGCCCTGCCCTCCCAGGCGGAAGAGCCCAACGGGCGGCAGGCCGGGCGACGCGCACTCTTCCCCCCGCTCCCGGCCGTTGGATGGTACAGTCCATGCATAGGGGAGGGGGGAGGAGGCCGGCATTAACCTCTCATTGTCCAGCCAGACTGCGCTGGGCCTGGGTCAAGGCACGGCAGCTCCTATTCCCGGCACGGGAGTCTTTTCTTACGAAAGGATGGGCAGGGCGCCCGAGGCAGAGGACCGGGCAGGCGGCGAGCCGCGGAAAGTAGGGCTGATGGCGGTTATTGCAGCGATGACGGAAATGCTGAAGAGAGAGCTCCCCTGCATTAGAAAGGCAAGGGTACCCATTAGAACTGTATAAGCCATATTCGGCTCCTGTGCCAGGCCCTAAGTCGTCAGAGGAGCCCAGCAAGCCTCTTTCTGCCGTTGAGCCATCTAGCTCAGTCTTGGTGGTGTTGGCTGACAGGTGCTCCCTATCCCTACTTCGGCCTTCTGCATTCACGTGGGTGCGCTGCTTAAGCGAGAGAGAGGTGCAGCCTGCTCTTCTCAAGAACAGCAGGTGGTGTGAGGGTACATGCTTAAAAAAATCGGGGAAATGATAGCCCTAAGACAAGAGATTCTAAGAGAGCAAAACACAAGTGGAGAATTGCCAGTCAATTATGCAGCTGGAGAGCTCCTCTGCCTTGGACAATGCATTGACAGACCGCAGGATAGCAAATTCCTCCATAGGCGTAGCGTGGGAGGAGGGGGAGCCGTGGGGGCCGTGGCCCCAGGCGCAATTTTGAGAGGGGGCGCAGACAGTCGCCCCCACAGCAGGCTCCTTGCCAGAAGGAGCTGCGCCTTGGCTGTGGCGCTTGTGCCTGGTGCAACTCCGCCCCCCAGGTCAGGCTGCCGCCCACTCCCCTTGGCTGCGAGGAAGCAGCTTCCCCACCCCACTCCTAACCTTGAACTGTGGCGCGTGGAGAGTGCCCTCCGCGCCCTTCGGGGGGGCGCCCCGCACGCACACTCCCGGTTGCGTGGGCATACAGTCCGACGCTGCCTGTTCCTTCTGGCACCACCTGGAGTCTGGTCCTAAAGCTCCAGTTGATGCAGAATGCAGTGGCTGGATTGCTGGTGGGCAGCCAGCCAACAGCATGTGTGACCCCTCTACAAAAATATCAACACTGTCTGCCCATAGGTTCTTTCTTGCATAGTTATTCTTCAGCTTAGATTAATTTGAGGGCCACTGGAACCCAGTTCAATCACTGAGGAGTGCTGCTAGTTGCCCCCGCCCCCTTAGTTGCCCCTACAAGAGACTAGAAGAGAGTGTCTTCATATAAGGAGGAGTTCCCTGTACTCCAGGGGTGATTAGGTCCTCTGAAGAAATATGAATTGCTTGGGCTGAGGAGGAGCAAGGTATCCGTCTGGGTCTTTCCAGGAATGAATCACTGGGTGTGGTGCTTGGGCTCAGCTGAATGAGGGCCCTAGCAGCCTTGCATTGCATGCAAAGAACTGGAAATGCCAGAGGAGGAAAGTGAACTGGAGTTGGACTGCTGGGAGGCACACACCCTATCGGTTTCCCTGCATGATATTGGAGAGGGCATCATCTGCCAGATCTTGTGATACAGGTCTGCTATAGTGGGAATCTTCTGCACAGGTCTCTCTCACCGGCCGCTCTCTTTGACGCTGGTGGCCAGGGAAACCTGGGCCTTACCATTGCCATTCTGTATGCGGTGGGGCTCTGTTCTGTTCTCACAAGGGAGTCCCTGCCAGATGAATGCTTGCTGGGTGGCACTGTTGCTCATCCTCTGCCTACTCCATTGTTCCTCTAGTTCTGGACCTCAGTTTACATGATAAGCAGAGTTCACCAGATTGTTGTTGCTCAGTCGTTCAGTCGTGTCCGACTCTTCGTGACCCCATGGACCAGAGCACGCCAGGCACGCCTATCCTTCACTGCCTCTCGCAGTTTGGCCAAACTCATGTTAGTAGCTTCGAGAACACTGTCCAACCATCTCATCCTCTGTCGTCCCCTTCTCCTTGTGCCCTCCATCTTTCCCAACATCAGGGTCTTTTCTAGGGAGTCTTCTCTTCTCATGAGGTGGCCAAAGTACTGGAGCCTCAACTTCAGGATCTGTCCTTCTAGTGAGCACTCAGGGCTGATTTCTTTGAGAATGGATAGGTTTGATCTTCTTGCAGTCCATGGGACTCTCAAGAGTCTCCTCCAGCACCATAATTCAAAAGCATCAATTCTTCGGCGATCAGCCTTCTTTATGGTCCAGCTCTCACTTCCGTACATTACTACTGGGAAAACCATAGCTTTAACTATACGGACCTTTGTCGGCAAGGTGATGTCTCTGCTTTTTAAGATGCTGTCTAGGTTTGTCATTGCTTTTCTCCCAAGAAGCAGGCGTCTTCTAATTTCGTGACTGCTGTCACCATCTGCAGTGATCATGGAACCCAAGAAAGTGAAATCTCTCACTGCCTCCATTTCTTCCCCTTCTATTTGCCAGGAGGTGATGGGACCAGTGGCCATGATCTTAGTTTTTTTGATGTTGAGCTTCAGACCATATTTTGCGCTCTCCTCTTTCACCCACGACAAGGCAGTGATCCATGAAGGGGGTTCACCGGATTAGTGGTTCCCAAACATTTTCAGGCCATTGCTTCCTTGGTTCCATAATTTTCCCCCAGTACCTGCTACCCTACCCTATAAAAAGCATTCAGAATAGTGGCTTGCATAAGCACAACCTACTAAGGAAATCAACAAAGGGATCAAAATTTAAAGCAGTAACAATTAATTGCACATTTATTCAAAATCCAATTAAAAGTATTTGTTGTCGTCCAGTCGTGTCCGACTCTTATTGACCCCATGGACCAGAGCACGCCAGGCATGCCTGTCTTTCACTGCCTCCCGCAGTTTGGCCAAAACTCATGCTAGTCGCTAAAACTATTTAGTTTACATAATTCAATGAAGTTGATGAACTTGATCCAGTGATACCAGCTTTTCAAAGTCTGGTAGTCTTTAACATCTCCAGTGTCCCCTTCCTTTTAAAAACCCCTTAGGCAGCCTACTTTGCCACTGCACTAAACAAAAGACAGTAGATGCTGGTGGAGGCATATGCGACGAACCTCTACCTCAGACTCTCCCCTTGTTACTAAGTTATGTTTTTAACCAGGTGTTCTGGGTCAAATTAACATGCACCCCACCTGTCCCTTTGAGGTCCGTCTGTTATTGTCTTTCCCTTTATTTAATAAACTGGGAATTCCTTAGTAACGGGAGTTTTCCTGTCCAGCGGCCGTGGCCGGTTATTTCCACTGCTCTGGGCTTTGGGGTTTAACCTCTCCTTTGCCTATAGTTCGGGGCCTCTCTTTGTTAGATCCCCTCACTATACCAGTTGACTAAGCCCTCTTAGCAACTCTGTGGCAATCCCAGGTTTTTCGCCCACTAGCCCCTCCTGAGGGAATTCTAAGACACAAACTATCGCCTTTCAGATTAGTTTTGCCCTTTACCTGAATTCCCCTCCTCAAGAGCTTATATAACCTGCTGGACTAAAAGAATGACGACTTGGCTCAAAAACAAGAGATCTTTATTTAGTACAGAGCATAGCGGTTTCAGTATAGGTTCATAAGCTTGGTTTGTTAACAGTGTATATTCTTCGTTTCATCAACATAAACATAAACACATCTTTAACGTTCCTAACCTAACCTAAACCTAACCTCGCCCCACACCCTCCTTCTTCAGTCACCACTCTCCAACCCTTTCACACCCACTCAACCAACCTCTCTAACGGCTGCTCCCTCCTTTTAAATAGCGGAATGTCCCGCCTCCCAAGGGTGTCTGCCACTCTAACTGGGGATTCCATTAACCCTTAAAACTCCATGGGTCTCTAAACAGCCCCTAACTATGACCTGATTCATCACAGCATGTCTTCCTGTTGGCTGCAGTTTGGTAGATGGGCAGCAGGTGGCGCTTTACCACTGTGGGGAGAGAAGACAGGAAATAGCAAGCCCCCTCCCCCAAGTGCCAGGGATTCTGCTTGTCTCATGGAATGCCTTGCTGCCCCTCCATCCAGAGTGCTGTCCCGCGAGAGGCACATCAAGAAGATGTTCAACTCTTTCTAGAACTTTCTAGAAGTGGAATACGGCCTTTCCATTGCTGCATAATGAGAAGCAGGAAGGGGGCAAGCCTGAGACTCTCCTGACTAGTGAGAAACTCTAGTTAGCTCAGTTTATTAGAGTGTGGTGCTGATAATGCCCCGGTTGCAGGTTCAATCCCCATATGGGCCACCTGCATATTCCTGCATTGCAGGGGGTTGGGACCAAGATGGCTCTAGGGGCACCTTCCAACTCTGCAATTCTATGATTCCCCAAAGATGCACAGATTAATGAATCACTGCATCCTCCAGCTGGCACTGGGCCGTTCTGCAAATACTAGCTTTCACGGTGCCTCAATGCACCTGCATTGCTTCTTCAGCTCAGCTTAGCTCGCCTCATGTTCGCCTCACGGAGTGAGTGAAATGTTAGTTGCCACCCAGGCACCCTCCTCTCCTCAAGAAAGTGCTTGTCAAATTGTGATTGTGTAGAGTATGGGGGAGCACAAAGGTGTGTATTGGGTGTGTGTGATTATGCACTCCCAACTTAACAACTTTTAACCGTCAGCTACAGGAAAATTCATCTAGATTCATGCTTGCTATCCTAAATGCAACCAGCCCACAACTCCTCTCTGACACTTTGCTCATCAAGGTCACATCAGAGGAAGGGGTTGCCACACAATTAATATAGGATTTGGGAAGATTTGCCACCTCTGCCTGCTTTTATGGAGGAAATCACAGCATGTGCAGCCACTTGACCCCTGTTCCTTTTTGCAGAAAAGTCGCATTCTCTCTCCTTGTCTAAACTAAGGTTGACTGCATTTTATTTCATTTCTGACTAGGAGTCTGCTTGACTTACATTCGTCCTTGTATGACCCAGAGATGAGGTGGGAGGGCATCCGTGGGGCCTTTGTGAATAAGGGAGGTATAAACTGGGCCCATGGAGCAAAGGTGGGGAACTAGCAGCCCAGGTGTGGCTTGTGGGATCTCCTCCACCCAGCACCACATTTAATTGATGGATCAGTTACCGGTAAGACCTGTATAGATCCCTCTTTGTCAAAAGGCTACTGGGCACATTACATTGCAAATACAACATAATAGCCGTGCAACATGAGCATTTACATGCAATTACACACACACAGGGACCCAGGTGGCGCTGTGGGTTAAACCACAGAGTCTAGGGCTTGCTGATCAGAAGGTCGGCGGTTCGAATCCCTGCCATGGGGTGAGCTCCCGTTGCTCAGTCCCAGCTCCTGCCCACCTAGCAGTTCGAAAGCACATAAAAGTGCAAGTAGATAAATAGGGACCGCTCCAGCGGGAAGGTAAACGGCGTTTCCGTGCGCTGCTCTGGTTCGCCAGAAGCGGCTTTGTCATGCTGGCCACATGACCCGGAAGCTGTCTGTGGACAAACGCCGGCTCCCTTGGCCTATAGAGCGAGATGAGCGCCGCAACCCCAGAGTCGGACACGACTGGACCTGATGGTCAGGGGTCTCTTTACCTTTACACACACACACACACACACACACACACACGAATGTCAAATTGTCCACAGATCACTACAGTTGCCATTCCCCTCACCTCAAAGCTCCCCAAGCCTTCATTTGGAGGTACCAAGCCCCTGACCCCAATAGCTTGCTCTCTCTGCAGATGCAGGAGGGGGTGCGGGTGGGGAGAGGAGGAGGCTTCCCTTGCTTGGGCTTCTGCCGTCTTTAAGGTAAGGAAGAGCAGGGCAGGTTCGCATCTGGCTGACTTCTGGGAGCCTGACCTCTTCAACAGCTTGGGAAATTCTGCATCTTTTGTATGGTGACTGTAGGGAAAGCAAAGTAGTAACTTTATTAAAAAGTGGCTTATGTGAATTTAGAGCTTCAGAATCACACAGAACCCTTTGTCAGACTGGTTAGGGCTTCTTTTCATTTTGTTTAAAGTGAAGGAATGGGAGAAAGACCACGGAGGAGCCTACAACTCCAGGAAATTATTATTTATTCATTTGTTGCATTTATACCCTCCTTTCCCTCCCTCAAGGTGATGTATGTGGTTCTCTGTCTCCCCATTTAATCCCTACAACAACCCTGTGAAGTAGGTTAGGGCAAAAGGCAGTGACTGGCCCAAGGTTACCCAGTGAGCTTCATGGCTGAGTGGAATTTTGAACCATGGTCTCCCAAGGTCTGACACTCTAACCACTACACCACACTGCCCATCTCTTCCCCCTCCTCAGTGCCCCCACTCCTTTGCCATATTTTCTTCTCTGCAGGCTGGACTGCCCCACCTGATAGGGATGGAATAAAAGGCTGTGGGCAAGCAAAGAGGGCTGTGTGGACCGCTTGCTGTGTTTCCAGGGACTGCTGGTGTCTGTGGGGGTCCAGATTCTGTAAGCAAGCGGCTGGGTGCAGCTCAAGGAAGGAGGAGTAATCCTGGGAATCACTTTGCTTTGATCCCTTGCAATGGCAGGGATGGAATGCCCTGAGGCTGGAGGCAGAGGTGGGTCTGCTCCCTTTGGAAATGGCTCCTCTTAACTAAGCTGGCTGCTCGGCCATCCCACTGTCAGCATCAATCTGAGGTTAATTGTCAGGAGGCACCTCCAAGGTGGCCTTTGCTAGTTAGCGCAGGACAGGAAAGGAGATTGCATTGATGGGAGCTGGAGAGAAACCAGCACTTCCCTGCTCATTTTCTCTTTTCTGTGGCGGCAAAGAGAAGCCAAGGCAACTTAGCTGCATTTACATTTTAATGGGAAATGTCTTGCCTGTCTGCTCCTCGAGGGCTCACAAATTGCTTTCCAATCCTGGGCAGCTGCCTCATATGACATCAAAGAGGCCCCCCCAATTGCAGCTCAGTTACAGTGGGGGGGAGGGGGGGTTGGACATTTTCCCACTTATGGTGGGAGTGCCCCCTGGCATCCAAATTTTGGTCTGATGTTTTTGAAGCACTCTTTAAATGCTCCATCCAAGCCTGCCCCACAACTTGCCCTTCTGAACTTCAATTCCAATCTCAACCCTTGATCCGGCATATAGACAAAATCCTGAAAGGTTCGGTACAATAAAACCACGCAGTCAAAACCTGCATGTAACAGTCGAAATACTGTTGTACTGTATATAACATTCACAAATCCTCATTGTGTGTTGTAGAAACCTGGCTACTATCTTCATCTTATCCCCATCCTGGTTAAACAGTAGAAAGGCCACACCTTACACTCACCCGACTGCCACTCCCTGCTAACAAAGAACTGATCAATTAATTTAATTGAATTGTCGGATACAAGGGGCAATGCAAAACAACCTGCTAGACTGATTCTATATTGCTCTGTCCATAGGGGCATAGTCTCTCTGCAAATGGAATCTCCCCTGTAGTATTGCCGATGGTAGCTTGCTAAGAAGAATCCACACTAAAATGCTGAATAATTTTCATGAGGATCTTTTTTTTTAAACTGCAAATAGTTGCTGAATTTAAGAGATCCACAAATGACAGATCAGAGCTGTCAACTTTTCATTTTTTTTGCAATGGGGAACTGTGCTGGAATAAGGGAATTTCCCACAAAAAAGGGGAAAGTTGACAGCTATGTGACAGATCGTTACCTCCCTATTGCGGACCTCTTCTCTCTCTAGTCTAGAGGGCTCCTAAGAGAGAAGGGACAGCCACTCAGCTGGGGCTGCTCCTGCATTGAACATTGAGCTGCATTGCTCTCCATTTGGCCTACAAGGTACCCTCCAGCTCTGCATGGGACCGATCTAGGAGTGATGTTGTGGCAAAGGGTATGAAATGTCTTTTCCTCTGTGTGCTGCTTCCCCCTCCCTGAATTGGGCCAGGCTGCTTCCCCCTCCTCTCTCTGCGCAGTGGCTCAAACAAGCTCTCTAAGGATGCTCACTTCCAACATGGGGATCAAAGCTATTAGCCAAATGATAAGAATGAGCACAGGCACAATGGAAGCATAATTACACTGTAGTTAATTGAGTTTCATTTGTCAGATGTTCTTCTAAAGGCACATCAGAGATGAATGAAGCTTTCCGCAGTGATCTATATTAAGAACATAAGAAACAGGCCAAAGGGTCCCCATCTAGTCCAGCCTCCTGGTCTCACAGTGGCCAGACAGATGCTCCAAAGGGAAGCCTGCAAGCAGGACCTCAGTGCATCTCTTACAGCTCCCAGCAACTGAAAATTAATACATAACTGGTATTCAGAGGCACCGTGACAGTGGAAGGAGAATGTAGCCATCCTGGCTAGTGGCCACAGATAGCCTTATCCTTCATGAATTTGTCTAATCCTCTTTTAAAGCTGCCCAAGTTGGTGGCCATCACTGCCTCCTGTGGGAGAGAGTTCCATTGTTGTGTGAATAAGTTCTTTCCTTTGTCCTAAATCTGCCAACTTCACTGCATGGTCCCAAGTTCCAGCATTATGAAAAGACTAGGGGAAACTTCTCTTGGTCCAGTGTCTCCACATAATCTATTGTTTAATGTGCCTCCATCATGTTCTCTAACTTCTCATTCCCCTTTTATTCTAAACTAAAAACTCCCCCAAATGCTGTCTCCTCTCCTTTTAAGGGGACTTGCACCAACTACCTGATCATTTTAGTTGCTGAACCTTTTCCAGCTCTTTCAGAGGCAACCAGAACTGTACACAGTATTCCATGTGTGGCCGTCACACCACAGATTTCTATAATGGCATTAGATACCACCAGCAGTTTAATTTTCTTTTCTTTCTTTTTTTTTGACATTTTCACCACAGTCTATGGCTTTTTATTTTATTTATAAGAATTTATTTAAAAAAATTAAAACAACATACACAAAATACAACAAAACAATACATAACACTACAAAACTACAAAAACTACAAAAAATAACAAAATTAAACAAAATTAATTTTCAACCCCTTTCCTAATGATCTCTAGCATGGAATCTGCCTTTGCCACAGCTGCTGTGCACTGGCTCAGCATCTTTTATCAAGCTACCTGCTACAGCCCCAAGGCCTTGTTTCTGATCTACCACCACCAGTTCAGATTTCATGAAGGTATATGGGAAAATAATAATAATAATAATAATAATAATAATAATAATAATAATAATAATAATAATAATTTGCCCCAAGATGCATCACTTCACACTTGTTTCTGTTGAGGCTCATTTGCCATTTTACTGCCCATTCACTCAGTTCACAGAGGCCACAGCCAAAGGCCTTATGAAAACCCCTTCCTGGGCTCCTGTGCCCACATTTTGGCATGTTGCGTGGTTGGAAGCATCACTTGCCATGCAACGGAGGCCTCTGTCTTCATCTACCTACCACAGCCTGTAACTAATTAACTGTTGACCACGTGAGGCCCTTGTGAGCTCCAGGCTAAGTTGCCGCAGGAACTTTCTTCCAAAAGAAACTTGGAGAAATTGCTTGATTAGCAAATAGTAGTGCAAAACCAGCAGGTTGGGACTTTCGCCAAAGGTGGACAAGCATCAAAACGGGCTCGTGGCCTCGGCTTCTGCTGATTGTGCCTGGCAGGTTTGTCATCTAATTTTTAGAGGCTGGTGGGGGGTAGGAGCACCTAATCTAATTGTGTTGGTCATATTTTGCATCTTTTAATTACTTGCCCTAGAATTAATTAATGTTTATACGCCTGGTTCAACAGAGGACAGTTCTGGAAATCTCAGTTTGGAGATGCTAGGAACAGGCATTTTTGCCCAGGTGGCTCTTCAGAGCCATACAAGGTCCGCACTCCCAGGTAAAGGAAAATGCGGTTTCTTTTTCACAGCACCTAGAGCTCACATCTGGAGGAGGACTGTTCTGGGGCCAAGTTGAGGGCTGGCTTCATGGCTTCTAGTCCCTACATCTGTTCATGCAGGATAGGACTCTCAACAGCCATGACCCATGAGAACCACATGGGACCCCTTGATCAGAGGCACTTCTGATTTTGCATCTCTGGAGGCAAGCACCAGAGGATGGCTCTGCTCTTCTTGGAGACTCCATAGGAGCACCTGGCAGCCAATTACAGTGGTACCTTGGTTCTCAAACTTAATCTGTTCCAGAAGTCTGTTCCAAAACGAAAGTATTCCAAATCCAAGGCTTGCTTTCCCATAGAAAGTAATGCAAAATGGATTAATCCATTCCAAACTTTTAAAAACAACCCCTAAAACAGCAATTTAACATGCATTTTACTATCTAACAAGACCATTGATCCATAAAATCAAAGCAATAAACAATGTACTGCAGTCATACAATCAATCAATCAATCAGTAGCTGAGCTGGGTTCCACACAGTGACAAAAACAAAACAAAAAAGCCGCAAAAACAAAAACGCAAGATAAATAGCAAAAATAGACAGACCTCAGTGTAACACTCAAAATGGAAGTGTGGCACTCAAAACGGAGCATGTTCGGTTTTTGAAAAAAGTTCGCAAACTGGAACACTTACTTCCAGGTTTGCAGTGTTTGGGTTCCAAGTTGTTTGAGTACCAAGGCGTTTGAGAATCAAGGTACCAATGTACTGACAAAGGACTCAGTTTAATGCAGCAGGAAGGCATGCTTTATGCCCTCACTATAACCCTAGAGTTCCAGAGACAGTTGGACAGTAGGCCAGAACGCTGTTAAGCTCTGCTCCCAAGCCTTGGACACCTCAAAACCAACCTTGAGATGGAGGATCAGTATTGGGACCAGGGCTTTTTGGCTAGTTCATAAACCATTTGGAGTAAGGAATGAGCAATGAGGCAGCCAAATTTGCTGGTGGTAGTGAATTGCCCAGCCTGGCAGCTCTTGTGTCCTTTTGAGGTGGCAGGTAGTGGAGGTGCTGAGAGGTGGGCTGTGAGCGCACCATTTGTCTCTGTGCTCCGTACTGTGCCTAGTTTCCTCAGCCTCCATATGCATCCAGAAGTCTGCTGCAATCCTCTGAGGGCTGTTGATCATTGTTAAAAGTCTGTCAGCATCGCAGAGATGTGATTTATACTTGGTAATTTAGATCATGAATTGCTTCTGAAACATCAAGCTGTTCTTATCCAAAGCCTGTTGCACAGTTTTCAAGGTATTAGGAATTAACGATTCATATAATACTCCCAACCAGTCAGGAGAGATGATGAGTCTAAAGGAGGGGAAGGGGGCTTCTCCTTCTTATGTAGCCCCTGAAAACTGAAGGCTCTTGTCCCACGCATGCTTGCCCCATGTTTTCTAGGCATGGTCTCAGCAGTTTTGCCTTTGCTTTCAGTACTTTCCCCTGGAAAAGCCATTCTTTACTACTAAATAAGAAGGAGCAAACATAAATCCCGAGAAAATCCAATTGACTTTTGGTCTGATTCAGTGAAAAACTGTGTGTTTTCTTGGGTGAAAGCGATGGGGCAACAGAAGGGTGGGGTGAGGCCTCGCAGGAGGCCGTGCTCACCAGTTCTCAGGCTGTGCATGGTTAAACTATGGAACTTGTTCCCAGAGGAGGCCATGATGGCCACCAACCTGGATGGCTTGCAATGACAAATTCATGGAGAAGAGGGCTATCGATGGCTGCTAGCCATTATGGTGGTGCTCTGCCTCCACAGTTGGAAGCAGCAATGCTTCTGAATACCAGCTGATGGAAATCCTGCTTGTGGACATCCCTTTGGGGCATCTTGTGGTGGGAGCAGGATCCTGGTCTAGATGTGTCATTGGCCTGTCCCAGAAGACTCTTCCTCTGTTCTTATGTAATGCACTGTGTAGGTTGCGACTGCGTCTCTTATGTCTGGGTGGTGAAGACATAGGGCAGGCATTGTGCTGGCAAGTGGATTATTCAGACTTCCAGAGGAGACATGCAGCAAAACGGCAACAGCTGCCGAACAGACGAAGCAGGTTTTGTATAGCTTCATGAATGAATCATAAGGTCCTCAGTGAAGATCTTCAAAGGTCTACATCTGACTGACCTGGTTGTCCAAATTGCCAGCTCAGCACATTTCCAGGGCTTCCTGCGGCTATCAGAATTATCACATGAGTGTGTGCGAGCAACAGCACTTTTTGCAGAAGCACAGAGCAATCACATCACCTGTATGAACCTGCCCAAGTGCTAAGATAAGCCACAGAAGTTCTACTTGAGTGGTCACCAGGTGGGATTATTATACATCAGCTATAAGTAAAAAAAAAGTTACATAGTTTGAAGTTACATAGTGGTATCTGAAGAAGTGTGCATGCACACAAAAGCTCATACCAATAACAAACTTAGTTGGTCTCTAAGGTGCTACTGGAAAGAATTTTTTTATTTTTTATTTTGTTTCGACTACAGCCAACCAACACGGCTACCTACCTGTAAATAGTTTGAAGAGTTCCTTTTGGAGTTCCTCACAATCTCCTTTTGTGTTTACCACTCTGAATATATCCCAAATATTAGCTAGATTATGACATCCATTAACTTATTGGGTTCAAAACAGTAAGCTCTTTGTGGTGCAGCAATAAAACTGCTAGCACGTTTAAGCTAGCTAGTATGGTTTCAAATTGAGTGGGGAAGGTTAGACTAGATAATCCTTGGGGTCCCTTCCAACTCTGCGATTCTAAGGAGGAGATGGCTCTTCCAATTGGCTGCAGCATTTCTGTTTAAATGTAACAGGAAAGCGGAATGTATTGTGCGGCATTATTGTCTCTGGGAAGCAATTATATCTCCTAATGGAAATTAATTGAAATCTAAAGCGTTCAGCTGAGCAGTTAATTGCAGCTCTCTTTAATAAAGGTAGAACAAGTGTGTGTGTGTGTGTGTGTGTGTGTGTGTGTGTGAGAGAGAGAGAGAGAGAGAGAGAGAGAGAGAGAGAGTCATCATGGAAGCATTCCAGATCCAGTTTGGCATATCAGGTGGGATATTGTCAGTCAATATCCCATTAAAATTCCTTCTCCCCAAAGCCCCTTTTGGAGCTGTTCTTGCACAACAGTAATTCTTGCCAGCCTCACTTTTAGCTGTTGCCTGTTAATGGATTATTGCAGAAGGGAAGTCGATTCATTAGTAACACAAGACAGGCATTAGAGGGGTGAAGGAAGAGGATGTGTGAAGCACCAAGGGACCAATTCTTCTGAGTCTTCATGCCTTTGGGTAGAGGGTGTTTGAGCTCTGAACTGTCATGATCTGGAGCACAGGAATCAGGATCAGGGCCTTGAATGCTGTACTCTCCACCCTGGGCCCAGCACCTCCTGAGATCAGGTTGGCTTCTTCCCATGCATTGGCAAAAAAAAAAGAGAGGAGATAAATTTACATAAAATTTGCATATGCCGAATAAAATGGTATAACTGCAGATTTAGGCAGAAATGCCAGGGAGTCAAGGAACATCTCCAAATGCTACTGTCTGGAACTGACGCTACAGGTAGGGCTGGGACCACTGTAAAACAGGGACCGACATCTGGAAATGAGCCATTCCTGGAGGATTCCATGACCATGGAGAGATCAAGCAGAAGCAACAAAGTCGCCCCTCCCCCTATCCCTCTCCCAATAAAGATCCCCCAAAGGCTGATTTGGTCCACAAACCACATCTGAACCCAAACTGAAATGGGTCTATGTAATGTTTTATTAGGCTGAGTTGTTTTCTATAATGACTAGATGTCGTTGTTGCTGGTGTGTGTGAGTGTGTGTGTTTTAATGGTAACCTGTCAGAATAGTCCTCTGGGTTGAAAATACAGTGTAAGGAAAAAAAATCTGAGTGATGATAATAAAAAGAGAAGCAGGAATTCCACAGTGGCTGTTTCCTCCTCTTTCTGCATCTCATAAAATCATATAATTGTATAGTTGGAAAGGACCTTCAAGACTCATCTAGCCTGATCCCTTGCAGTACAGGAATCACAGCTGAAGAATCCCTGGCCAATAGCCATTCAAACACTGCTTAAAAACCTCCACTGTCAAACTTACCATCAGAAAGTTCTTCCTGATGTTTAGTCTGAATCTCCTTTTCTTGTAACTTGAATTCATGGGTTCGGGTCCTCCTCTCTGGAGCAGCAGAAAACAAGCTTGTTCCATCTTCCATGTGGTAGCCCTGGAGCTATTTGAAGAGATGGCTCTCATGTCATATTGGCACGTGTGGAAAAGCTTTCCTCACACTGGATTTGTCTATATTCTGCTTCTGATGATGCCCCCCTCCCGGGTCCCCCGCAAAAGCTGGCTATGAAGGGCCTTCCCTCTGTCTCTCCTGTTCCTGCCTTTTGCTTCAGCTCCCCTATCTGGCAGCTGCTCTGAAGTGGAGATCATGGGGCAGAGGCTGCCTGATGTCTCCTTCAGCAGCAGGGAAATGACTAGAGGTCTCTCCCTGTCCTGGCTGGGGGGTGGGGCTGGTGCTGCTGGGTTTGCCAGCCTCAGTCTGGAAGGATATCCAAAGGCATCTAATCCCCTCCAAGTGGCAGGAGATTCAAAGGGCAAAGCAACCAGTGCTGGCTTAGGCAGAGATCCCTAGAGGGGAGTGACTTTCCATCATCTTGGCACCTTGAGCAGCTATCAGAGGTAGCAGAGCCAGGGAGGGGATTAAGAGCTTAGCAAAGGAAAGGGAGCAGAGCAAAACATGCCCCCAACCCAGCCACAACCTGGTCCTATTGCCCTGTGCCAAGAAGAAAGAGCCCCCTGGGTCATGGCTGTTTCCCCAAGGCTGCAATGTGTGGAGAAGGGACACAGGACAAATTAGTTAAACCCACATTTTGGCATGAATTTGGGGTGTTCTGGCACCCCAAAGGCTGCCTGGAACAAAACCATTCCTTCTTCTTTGCTTTCTCATTTGGGGAAGGAGACTGATGGTGCTCTTTTTTGGGCTCCACAAAATAATGTTCCATGTTATGGTGAGAGAAAGAGACAGAGAAGGAGCTAAGTGCAAGCCTTTTAGTTTTGTCTTACCCCTGACAGCCCCTCTTTTCCTTTGCATATGTTTGTTGCTACTGAGAGGGAGGAACTTTGTCTGCCATAAGTGAAATATGGGCTAGGTGTGGGAATGTTAAGGAAGGTAGGAGAGGATATATTGTTTTGATATTATCCCTCCTCACTCATGCCAGTGAGTAAACAGCAGAGCACAATCCCTTTGCAACTTATTGGATGCAAGTTGATGATTTGTAATTAAGCAATCTGGTCTGGCTTGTCTAGTCTTGGTTGTTCCCGGCAAGTTTCCCCTTTATTTCTCTCTTAAAATACAACACAACACAGTCTTCTTTAAAAGTAAGAATAAAGTTATATAATTTTACTCACATTCAGTTCACAGCAGTAATCTGAAGGCAGGCTTTATCTTGTGGTTACAGTGAAAAGAAGTCTGAGCTACATCTCAGACTTTCTGCTTGTGGGCTCCGTCCTGTGTGAAGGCTGAGCCATGCACTGGCTAAGAGCCAAGAGAGCAAGACTTCAACACCAAGAGAGAGATGGTTGCATGGCTAGCCCTTTTATTTGGTCAGCTAGGGTCATGCCCATCTACCTGGCCCCCAAAAGGGGAGGAAGCTCCAGAGCAGGTATGACAGGAAGTCCTCCCAGTCTGAAGCCACATTCCCCTGTGTTTCCATTCTAGACAACAGGAAAATGATGTGCTTGACTGCTCTGGTAATAATACATCCTCCAGTAGGAACGGTTGCCAAACCCATGGGGTTGGTTGTTTAATCTATTTCAATTTGATTGATTCTTTTTTGTTGTTACCTGGGTATTTGGTTAAATTGGAAATATTAATTTTTGCTGCTGTAGTTTTGCTTGCTTAAGCATATGATAGATTCATTTTGCTGTTTCTTAATCCTGTTTATACAATTTTGTAATTTTTGTACATTCTCTGTTTGTTTATCTTTTTATTTTTGCTCCCCACCCTAGGATTGAAAACATACAATTAAGAGTGGGCCATAAATATTGTTAATGAATGAATGGATGAATGAATGAATGAATGAATGAATGTTACAGGACCTCTTTTTATAGTAAAAATAAGTAACTCGGGCAATGCTTTCCAATTCACTGCTGTAAACAACTAAGCTTCTCAAAACTGAGAGGATTTCTGAAAAGGAAGCTGAAAGGCCAAATCAAGATGGTCAAATCACTCAAAAGCGCTTGGGAGTTGGTTTTTTAAAACACACACACACACACACACACACACACACACACACACACAATATTACAATCTCAGCTGGAATGTAAACCTCAGATCAGGAAGGGGACAACCAGGGCCATGAGGATACCAATTAAAGAAGTCATTAGAGGCAAGAAGGCTTCCTTCCAAAAACAAATGGGAGTCTTGCCCAAACGAGGAAAACCAAAAGGCACACAAACAGGTAACCCCCTCCCCCCCAGAAAAACCAACCCACATGAAAACAAATAGTAAGGAATGCTTTTTTAAAAAAATGAGAAGCATGTTGCTAGAAAGATAAAGTGATTGTTTTAAGGTATGCAGCTAGTCACCTTGGGTTCATTGAGGAAAAGTAGGACAATGAATGTTTTAAATAAAGAAATCAGCTCCCAGACTTGTGGCTCCACAGCAACATTGCTCAACTCTGGAGTGTGCACAGATCAGCAAAACTTTCTCTGGATTTAATCCATTAATGTGGAGCATCTCCCTTGGCTTGGCTTTCAGATGTTGAAAGTCAAGCTCAGCCTCTCATCTCTGAAGGAGAGAGCTGAGCAAATGGTTCCTCTTGGGGAGGAAGAGCTCAGCTCCCTGGCCCCATCTCCTGACCTTTGCCTTCCTGCGGAGAACATCACCGATACTCCAGCTTTTCTTCCAACCTCCTTGACATCCGTAGTGAGTGAAGAAAGAGACTTGTTAATTACTATCTCTTTTGCAGGCTTAAAAAACTGGATCATCTCCCAGTTGGCAAAGCAGGAAGAAAGAAAGAAACTCAGCTCTTAGATCATGTCACTTCTGCAGGAAGAGAGCTGCCTAAGCACCTCACCGGATTTTGCCCTCCGGAGGGTTTCATCGGCCTAAAGGTGGCTGCGGGTGAGAAGAAAGGAGGAGGCAGCAGCTGTTCTCAGGAGAAAGTCAGGCCTGCTTGAGAAAGTGAGGCAAGGAGCTGGGGATGAAGGAGCTGGAGACCTTAGGGTCATTGTGGGTAGTTCATTGAAGACGTCAACGCAGTGTGCAGTGGGTGTGGAAAAAGCAAATTCCATGCTAGGGATCATTAGGAAAGGAATTGGAAATAAAACTGCCAATGCCATTCTACAAATCTATGGGGTGTGACTGTGTTTGGAATAGTGCATACAGTTCTGGTCCCCTCACCTCAAGAAGGATATTGTAGAGATGGAGAAGATTCAGAAAGGGGCAACCAAAACGATTAAGGGGGTGGAGCCACTCCCCTATGAAGAAAGGTTGCGGCATTGGGGACCTTTAGAGAAAAGATGACTAAGAGGCAGCATGATAGACGTTTAGCCTATACAGTGGTACCTCGGGTTACAGGCGCTTCAGGTTACAGACGCTTCAGGTTACAGACTCCGCTAACCCAGAAATAGTACCTCGGGTTAAGAACTTTGCTTCAGGATGAGAACAGAAATCAGGCGGTCGCAGCGGCGACACAGCGGCAGCAGGAGGCCCCATTAGCTAAAGTGGTACATCAGGTTAAGAACTTAATTCATTCTGGAGGTCTGTTCTTAACCTGAGGTACCACTGTACAATTAGTCATGGCATAGAGAAAGCAGAAAGAGAAAAGTCCCCCCCCCCCGTCTCTCATAACACCAGAACTCATGAACATCCAATGAACTGGATGTTGGAAGATTCAGGACACCTAAAAGAAAGGACTTATTCATGCAACAGAGAGTTAAACTGTGGAACTTGCTCCCACAGGAGGCAATGATGGCCCTAAACTCAGATGGCTTTAAAAGAGGATTAGATGAATTCATGGAGGAGAGGGATATTGGTGGCTGCTAGCCATGATGGCTATTCTTTGTCTCCACAGCTGGAAGCAGCAGTGCTTCTGTATGCCAGTTGCTGGAAACTACAGGAGGGGAGAGTTGCTCTTCTGTTCGGATCTCACTTGAGGGTTTTCCATAATGAGCATCTGGTTGGCCACTGTGAGGAGAGGACGCTGGACTAGATGGGTCATTGGCCTGATCCAGCAGGCTCTCCTTACGTTCTTACGAAGGTTTCAGAGAGAGAGGGAGCTGCCTGTTTGCTTGGGTGCCCCGTGCCCTGTTGTCACTCCAGGCAGGTGTTCCATGCTTCAGCTGCAGGTGGATGTGGTCCAGGCCTATAGGTGGTGGAGGAAAACTGTATCTCCCTAAAGTCACCCTTCTACTGTTTATGGTGGAATCCTTGCTCAGGGACAGGCTCACTTGCCGGCCTGCCAAGGTCCCTCTGCTGATTCCTGGAGAGATAGCTGGATGAGGGCATGAGGAATCAGAGCCCTCCCTTCATTCTAGGTCTGCTGTTGTCATTTGCCTTCACCTTGGGATAAATTCTGGCACTACTGCTCTTGCTGCGATGTCTTTGATTCTTTATGTGTTTTATATGCACACATCAAATGCCCCCCTGGCCCACCCCGCTAGGCTGCTCCCCTTGATTTGCCCCAACGCTGACTTTCCTGTTAGCCTGGACTGTGCTCTGTCTGATGCTATCAAAGCCAATGGTGCTCAGCACCCCTCTCCTGGGTCTTTTTGTGCCAACAGACACCATTCAGGCTCCAAGTGTTTGCCGCTCCAGCAATAGAGTCCTGTAGGAAGCAGCTCAGCTGGGCACATAAGTACTGCTTATTGCAAAATCTCATTGCAAAATCTAGCAATTAGCATTATATTTGCAAAACCACCATTAGGACCTGCCACAGGCTTCCTAACTCACAGACATACAGGAAGGAAGATTCAAAGGAATGCAAAGGCAATGTAAATACAGCCTCTTGGAAGGGAAGGCAGGAAGGCCCACCAGACCTAGGAAGTACGGGTGGCGCTAATTATTTCTCTTCGTTAGGCAGCCACTGGGGCTGTCTGCTGCTTAGGGACCCCCTCCCATCCCTCTAGGTTGCAATGCCTGCCGCAGGCTGACTTTTCAGAAGCTGAGAAAGCTTAACTGGGAAAGGGCTGTCATATCTCACCTGTTCTGTATGCAGAATGTCCCTCTGTTAATCCCTGGCATCCCCTGGTAGGATTGGGAATGGCTCCATCTGAAATTTTGGATATCTGCTGCCAGTGAGAATAGACATTACTACACTGGATAGACTGATGGCCCGACTCAGTTTAAGGCAGTGTCTGCACCTCCAGTGTTCAGTGGGGAATGCCTATCACTATCCCTTGACATATTACATCAACAGGTTAGGTTCACCTGAACTTTGGAAAGAGAACTTTGGGGGGGGGGAATCCTTACAACCATCAACTGGTAACTCCAGAAAGCAATTGCAATTGTGCTTCATGATCTCCCTGCCCTTTAAAATTGTTATCCCAATAAGATGTAGAGCTGTAATAAGTTGCTTTTGGGGGGCCCCTTAAGGTCACTAGCTGTAGGGACATGGGGTAGATTCCTCTTAAGCTATGGTCCCCACAGGTGTCTTATATAGGCTGGAGGAGAGAGAGAGAGAGAGAGAGAGAGAGAGAGAGAGAGAGAGAGAGAGAGTTCTGTAGCCCAGAATCCCAGCTCCTATCTAAATTGTGTTAGTCTTAAGAACACAAGACGAGCCTGTGGGCTCAAGCCTTTGGCCCATCTAGTCCAGCACCCTCTTCTCACAGTGGCCAATCTGATGCCCCAATGGGAAACCCACAAGCAGCACCTGCGACCAGACCCCTCTCCCCTCCTGTGGTTTCCAGTGACTGGTTTTCAGAAACATTGCTGCCTCCCACTGTGGAGGCAAAGCATAGCCAGCATGGCTCGTAGCCATTGATAGCCCTCTCCTTCATGAATTTGTCTAAACCTCTTTCCAAGCCATCTTGGTTGGTGCCCACCACTACCTCCTGTGGGAGGGAGTTCCATAGCTTAACTACACACACAGCATGAAGAAGGACTTTCCTGATAATAGTCCCACATGGCAGCAGTCAGGGTACCAGTTTCTGCAATACTGGGTGGGCAGGAGCTGTCTCAGCTAAGGATGGAATTCTCTCTTTGATCCATGACACAGATAATTTTGATTCCATTGTGTGTCAGCACCTAAACCCTCTTATCAGATAATTGATTCCCTTTGTTTACCCCTAATCCCTGTCAATTGTCTCTCGGATACCAATTACCTGTCTGGGGATTCCATTGTCTCGGGTCTCTTAGGGCAAAGAGCTCCACAGGGAGGTTCATTCTCTTCATTTCAATCAGCGTTGATTCAACAGAAGCAGCACCAGTCAGTCATTTGCCCAGGGAGAAAAAAAAGTCTGAGTCTTATTTTGGGATGGATGCAGCTACAACAGGTAGAGAACACGAGGCAACTCCCTAGTAAGTGAAAATGGGGCATGAACACCACAAATTCCTAGAAAAACCTGGATCTCTTTGGAAGTTTAATCCAAGCTCCATATTCACCTTGTATCTGTAGCACTGAGAGGCATCCCAATATGTTTTGGATGCTCTCTGCCTTGTGCCAATTTAATTCATTATTCTGGTCTGAATTTGTTCTGTTAGATCTGAGGCTCTGTTTTGCCCCTGTTTATTGTAACAGGGGATCTAAAAATGCCTGCATCCTTTTTTGTTTTCAGATATGCAATGAAATTTGCAGGCAAGGAACCTCCAGAGTGGATTAAGCCTGTCAAATCCTGCCTCTTGGGATTGATGGGGGTCTCTCTGAGCCTTAGGAATGGGGCTTCCCTGCCCTGCTTCAACTCTTGGTCTTATACCTGAAGGAGCGTCTCTACCCCCATCGTTCTGCCCGGACACTGAGGTCCAGCTCTGAGGGCCTTCTGGCAGTTCCCTCACTGTGAGAAGCGAAGTTACAGGGAACCAGGCAGAGGGCCTTCTTGGTTGTGGAGACCGCTCTGTGGAGTGCCCTCCCATCAGATGTCAAGAAAATAAACAACTATCTGACTTATAGAAATCTGAAGGCAGCTCTGTTTAGGGAAGTTTTTAATGTCTGATGTTTTATTGTATTTTTAATATTTTGTTGGAAGCCGCCCACAGTGGCTGGGGAAACCCAGCCAGATGGGTGGGGTATAAACAAATAATAATAATAATAATAATAATAATAATAATAATAATAATAATAATGCAGTACTCCCTAGTGAAAGGCAGGTGCTCATCTGCCTGCATGATGATGTAGCCTAGAGGAGATTTGGGAGGTGTCAGGCTGTCTGAGCCCCATTTTCTGCTCCTCCATAGCCCCACCATCACCAAGCTCACTTTGTACCCTTCCTCCCTTCAAGGCGGGCCACTACAGCTGTTTTACCTGGCTGGCTCATTCTGCAGCTCTTACGCTTGTTAGGGGAAAAGTCATCTGTCAGCAAAACTAGTCAGTTTTGTTCTGTACTCCCGTGGCTTCAATTTCCCCCTTCTCCCACGGAGGCTTTCAGCTCCTGTCTCTGGAATTTATGTCCTCCAAGTCTCCTAGGGGTTGGTATTGATTTCTGAGTGTTATTTTCACAGTTGTTTCAAACACTCTTTCAGAAGCAGCTCAGAAAACCTGTGCATATGATGGGGGGGGCAGAGGTGCTGCTCTTGGTCTCTTGTGTCTCCCTGCCACCCTCTTAAGAAAGAACACAGGAACATTAAGAAGAATGTGCTGGATCCAGTCAATGACCCATCCTAGTCCAGCATCCTCTTCTCATCACGGTTGACCAGATGCCTGTGGGAAACCCTCAAGGAGGATTCAAGTACAAGAGCCCTCTCTGCTGTTGTGATTTTCCAGAAGCTGGTACAGTATTCAGAAACATTGCTACCTCCATCTTATAAGGCTATGACTATTGACAGCTACTCGTCATGATTCACACACACACACACACACACACCATTTTATCTGTATGCCACCTTTCCATATTAAAAACCTTGCTCAAGGCATGTTTCAACATGAAAAAACAACATAATTACAAACATAACCAAAGTAGTCATAAACAATATATGATGGCTATGCTCTGCCTCCATGTTCAGAGGCAGCAGTGCTTCTGAAAGCAGTTGCTGGAAATCCCAGTAGGAGATAGTGCTCATGTGCCTGGGTCCTGCTCTCTGATTTCCCACAGGCATCTGGTCGGCTACCATAAGTACAGGATGCTGGACTAGATGGGCCTGATCCCAGCAGGCCCTTTTTGTTCTCATGCAAAGAACTGACATTAGAGAATATCAGAGCAACTGAGAGATGCAAAAATCCATCCCTGCCATGCGGTTGCTGTGTAAACCCAAGGGCATCTTTTTTGCTCATCCAAAAATGAGGTTTCTGTCCAAACCACAGCATGGCACAGACATCTGCATGGGTTTCTTGGCAGGTATCCCTCAGGTAAAGGTAAAGGTAAAGGGACCCCTGACTGTTAGGTCCAATCGCGAACGACTCTGGGGTTGCGACGCTCATCTCACTTTATTGGCTGAGGGAGCCGGCGTACAGCTTTCAGGTCATGACTAAGCCACTTCTGGCGAACCAGAGCAGCGCACAGAAACGCCATTTACCTTTCCACCAGAGCAGTACCTATTTATCTACTTGCACTTTGACATGCTTTTGAACTACTAGGTTGGCAGGAGCAGGGACCAAGCAATGGGAACTCACCCTGTCGCGGGAATTCGAAACGCCGACCTTCCGATTGGCAAGCCCTAGGCTCTGTGGTTTATACCACCCTCAGGTACTCAATGTGTAATCAAATGGGGCCCCAATGAAAGGAGGCATGTAAGCCATTTAATTTGGAAGTGGCAGTTCATCACAGCAGGAGGACTACATTTTTGATCCTGAAGTGAGAGTAGCAGCATCAGGGTTGCTTATTTTATAGAAATATAATCATTATTCCTACCTCCTCAAAAAAGAAGTTGCTCAAAGAGGCAAAGGAAGCCTAAAAACAAACACCATTATCTCATAATCTAATGAAGTTACACAAAAAAACCCCACAAGACTAAAACAGCACCAATAAAACAAAGCTCTCCAGAGAGGCAGAACGAACCACAAATAGATTCAAATGAAATTAAGATGCAGAATCAAATGTTTGTTTTAAAAGATATGCTTTCAAAGGCCAGCAGAGCACAGATGGAGAGGAAGGCTTGGACCCTCATGACCTCCCAATGCTCGCCTCCACACCGACCCCTCCCACCCCAGCTTCAGCCCCTGGAAGCAGATGGGCTGCTTTCCTTCTTTCCCCTCCCTGCTGATCTGGGAGTCCTTCCACAAAATCCCCTGGATGTTTGGAAAGTGTTTTTATTCACTCAGATGGAAATGCACTCTGTACTTGCACACACGATTATGCAGATGGTGGATGTGAAGACCAGATCCCCAAAGAGCAGGTCATGTGAGTTTACTGCAGCGAAAAAAGACAGATCAGTTTGTATGTGATGACTTCAAGGGCGGATGGATTAAACGGCAACTTTTCCAAAGCTTCATCCTATTTGTGATGTTATCTCAGTACAGCTTCAGCCTGCAAAACCCACTGAACGATTCACCTCACTTGTCACTCTGACCACATAAGCTTAATACATCCTGCCATTGGTATCCTGCTCACTCCTGGATCCAGCACATTTCTAGTCCTCAAGTTCAAAACCCTCCTTGGCCGGGTCTCTTTATTAAGAGAATTGTTAATCCTCCTCATCAAATAATATTTGTGTTGTTTTTTTTAAAAAAAACTCTATGGATGAGTTTATTCGATTGACAGTATCTGAGTACCAAGACCAGTGTTTCTCAACCGGGGGAGTGTATGTATGAAGATCGGCAGGGGAGGATGAGTGCTTCCAAAAAATATGTACAATATAAGTTTAAAAAAACCCAAAACCCACCCAAATTAAAATATGAAAGTGTGAAGTGGTATGTGAAGATCACCACCATGGGTGCACAGGAGTTCAGCATTACCTCTCAGTTGGTGTGGTGTACAATATATACAGCGCAGCAGTGCATCATGCAGGCTGCAGTGAATTGTGAGAATTTCACACATACTATATATATGCCATTGCTATTACATATAAAATTATCTTTGATTTAAGGGAGACATTTTTTAGTGTGTGGTTGAAACAACAATTGTGCAGCTGGAAAAGTGGGGAGGAAATTACACACGCCAGGTTGATGTAGTTAGGAAGCACTTCAACGACTAGCAACAGCTGTGATTCTGGCATTTCAGGGGTTGGACTAGATGATCCTTTGGGCAACTTCCAACTCCATGGTTCTATGAATCTATAGATCAGGCACATCCAGCTCCCAAGAGACTGTGATCTACTCCCAGTATAGAAAAACCGGCAGTGAGGTTTTTTTTGGGGGGGGGGAAGGATTGACTAGAGTTGTTGAGCTTTTTTGGGGGGACCAATAAGGATTACCCAGGAGATCACTAGTATAAGTGGTACCATGATCGACCACAAACATCCCCACGATCAACCGGTAGATCGTGATTGACCTGTTGGACATGCTTGCTATAGGTGATTAAATCAACTTAGTTTCCGCTGAGTTAAACTGCTGAAGCAATGCTAATATGCGTCCTTTTTCTTTGAGTCACCAGACCTGGACAGAATCTGAGTGAGACCACCTAGAAACCCTCCGAGAAAGCAGCCTAGGTTGGCAAGTTGATTCTGCAGACAATGGATAGCTCAGTTGGTTAGAGTGTGGTGCTGATAACACCAATGTTGCAGGTTTGAGCCCCATATGGGGCAGCTGCATATTCCTGCATTGCAGGGGGTTGGACTAGATGACCCCCAGGGTCCCTTCCAGCTCTATGATTCTGGTAGAAGGAAATGAGCAGACCATCCTACCAATTGCGCAGCACTGTGAGGAAGCCTTTCATCACTGCCCTTCAGTCCTTGCTAGAGCATCTCCAAGAGGAATTTTTGGAAATCAAGTGTGATTCAGCTGTCAAAGATGTTTTGATCCAAATGTCTTTGTGAAGCTGTTCTTCCTGCTCTTATGGCTATTAAAACAAAGGCATTTGACAAGCATGCAACATCTGTGCACAGATTAATAATAATTAAAACAGACTCTGAAAATTAAAAGTTCATGTGAAGTGTAAGCACTTTGGTTCATTGTTATTGTTAAAACCCCATAACATTGGAAGGCGGCGGATTCTCTCTTGAAGGTTTTTCAATAGAGGCTGGGTGACCATCTGCCACGGATTCTTTCGTTACGATTCCTGCATTGCAGGCGGCGCGGCTGGGCTAGATGAACCGGGGGGTTCCCTTCCAATTCTGCAATTCTATGCTTTGTAATTAAAACTACCGATATTGCAGTCGTTTAACATAAGGGGAGACAGGATTCAAGGTGGGGGGCGTGCGTGGGATTTTTATACTAGCCAAAAGGGGGGAACACTGACGTAGACCAACTACTGACCACGCCCCCGGGCAACCCCCCCCCCCGCCTCGCGCTCCGTCCCGCCTCTCTCCTTCGCCCGCCGACCCCTATTGGCCGGTGGGCGTGGCGGCGCGCGGATGCAGTTGCCTGGCAGCAGCGGGCAGCTGGAGCGGGCGGCAGCATGAGGAGCCTAGCCGGCGCGCGGGGCCATGGCACTGCCGTGCCTCGTCCTCCTCGGGCTGGTCGTGCGCGCTGCCTCCGCTGAGCAAGGTAGGGGGGAGGACTGCGCCTAACCAGGGAGGCTCCACCGAGGGGAAGCCGCCCTCCACTAGGGCCAGGCCAGGCAGTCCCATTGGAGAAGAGCCACCTCTCGGAGGTAGAGTGCCCACGAGCATGGATGCTCTGCTGGGTCATCAGCCCCCTTCTCCCCCAATGGAGGGGTAGGGCGGGCGGGAGAGGTTTTCCTAAAGCGCACCCCGCGCCCTTTCTTGCCAGGGTAAGGTACCCCAAGGGGTTGAGCAACCAGGGAAAACCCTATCCTCTTCCTTTCCTCCCCTCCCGCAAGCGAGCCCAGACGGGACGGAGGGGTAGTCTGCGGCGTAGCGGCGGCACATGCTATGCTCCGAGCGCTGCGCCGCCGGAAAGCCCGTCTTCTTCGGGGAGCGTTGCCGCCAGCGCCTCTGGAGGGAGTTTGGGGGGCGGCTGAGAACGGGGGCCCCGTCGGGATACCCACCGGTCGTCGGGGGTCCTTAAGGTCGCCCGCTTGCTTCGGGAACCGTCTTCCGGGCCCCGGCAGGGAAGTGGTTGCGGAGGAGCAGCATCTCTCCTCCTCGGGCTCGGCGCGCCCCTTCTCGCCCAGTAGCCCTGGCGGCAGGGACGCCGCTGCCCAGCCCGGCGCTCGGCGGCAGAGGCGGACAAGACCGTGCAGCGCCAACGGGGCTCGACCTCCACGGCATTCGGGTGGACTGGCTGTCGGAGGGTTAGGCACCCCGCAGATGTTTAAAAAAGCCCCCCCCCGACAGCTCCCGGGCTCAGGCAGGCAGCTCTCGCTTGTTCCTTATTCCTGCTGCTTCCGACACCGCCCTCTCCCCAATCCCAATCTTTGCCGGTGGGCAGGGACAGTCCTGGATGCTGTACAGAGCTGAACCTCCCATGCCCAAGAGAGCCCGCTTCCACAGATGCCGGCCCTCAACTCAGGGCGGTTTCAGTGGCAGCTCCTAGCAAGAGGGTCCAGTAAGGTTTCCGTCAAGAGGTGAGAGGATGGAGCCTCCCTTGAGTCCTGCTGGGGAGAAGGATGCTCCTCCTGCCAGGTAAAGCCTCTCCTCCCTGGTTGCCTGCTGTCAGCTGTTTGTTTTACTGCTGCCTCCAGATGAGCTTTTGACTGCAAATATGCTGCCTGCTATGGCTATCAGCTGTTCGGTTTGGCTCTAGAACCAGGGGCTGGTGTTTGTTTCCTTTTTGTTTTTTTTGCCCTGAGAATTTTATTTATTTATCAAATTTATATCCCACCCTTCCGTCACAAGATCGCAGGGTGGTTTGCAGAATAAAATACAAGATAAAAACATTAGTAAATAATTAAAACTAAAACAATAACCCCCCCCTCCCCACAGACAAATTTAAAAGGCTGTAGAATATTAACGAGCCAAAGGCCTGGTTGAAATGTTTTATTATTATTATTTAAAGAAAGAAGTGTGTTTAAATAGGGAATGAAATAACCAGAGCACGCTGCTTCTGTTCATGTGCTAGCTGCTGTCTGGCTTGGCAGACGAAAGCATTCACTGCTTGTACATTGCACTGCTTTGGTCTTGTGGGAACGAAGTGGCTTGGATTGGCAGGAGCATCCTACGAAATCTTTATTATAGTTACTGTGGCAGCTGCTGCTGCTTTGCTTGTCAAGGGGAGGATGTGCCCTGAATCTCTTGGCCAAAAGCTTCTTCTGTGAGATGCCTGGGCAGGATAATGAAGCTGTCGCGGGATCGAGATGACTCTTCTCCTCTCTCCACCAGTCTCTGCCCCGCAAAACTGCCACTGGGGGACGGAGGGAATTGATTGAGCAAAGGAGCCTTGGTTCAAAGTGGGAGCGTCCATGTTCAGGGTCACTCACAGAGCAGAAGCAGTTAAATCACATGACTCGCACCTCTGGGCATGTAAGGCAGTCAGGGCTTCAGGGCAATGAGCAATTGGCAGGGTTAAGCCGTTTGGGGCCTCACCACAGAACGGACTCTGGGTGGTCTATGGGCCTAGTCCTTCCAAGTGCTTGGCCTTCCCTCCAGTACTTTCTGGCTCTTAGGGGACTTCTCAGATATTAGGAAGAGGCCTACTGGGAGCCAGCGGCTCTCAAAAGCTCTGGCAGGCAGCATCTGAGCCCTCAAGCCCAGCTCTGGTAGGCAACAGTCAGGCCATAGATTTGCTAGTTTCCTTTTGGATTCCTTCCCTAAAGATCAAACAGAGTGAACCAAGGGGGCCTGTAACGGAGAGTTCAGGGACAGGCTCCCCTGCATAGTCTCCTTCTAATGTTTCTCTCTCTCTCTCTTTCAGTCATTTTGCTGGATTCTCAGGAATCGCAAGCTGAACTGGGCTGGACGTCACACCCTTCCAATGGGGTGAGTGGCTGTTCTGGGGCATTTGTGGTTCTGCAACACACTTGCTGAGCCTGGCCTGGTAGGCTGGCTTGGGAGTGGTGGTGGTGGTGCTGCCAGCAAAGCCACTGAGGACACCCAGGCCCAATGTCATGTCTTCTCTTTGGCCAGCTAGTGATCTTTCCCCACAGGTTAGTTTTGTTTACTGATTAAGAGAATGGCTGCTTTGCATCTCCCTGAACCCAAGGACCCTGCCTGCTGCCTGAAGTCACTTTGGTGGCAGAGAGAAGGGCACTCATGGTCTCCCAGGGTAGGCAAACTGTTTTGCTCTACTAATGGCCAGGCAATTGCAAGAGGATGGCTTCCCATTGGCTTTAACTGTTGAAATATGGTTTAAGAAGCCCCAGGTGGCCTCAGAAGCCTGCTAGGCCTTTTCTTTTTTCTTTTTAATATCTTAAAGTTTTTCAATTAGCAAATAAAATAAACCAAAGAAAAATTGTGTGAAGAAGTACTCATAATATTACAGCATGGTGAAAGCATAGTGTCATTATAGTTAAATTTATTGCTCCAAAACATTACATAATATACTCATTCTACCCTCCCCATAAACCTGTTAGGCTGGTTTATATGTATTCTTTTGTAATAAGTTAGCTTTAGTTACTATAGCCCAAATTTTAGCAATCCATTTGGATGTAGCAGGAAATATGTCCCCCCCCCCATTTTTTAAACTATCATAATCCTAACAGCAGTTATGAGATTAAACACAATTCCTCAATCACTCTGTGGAATAACATCTTATAGATAACCAAGTAGAAATTTTTGAGGTTCTAAGGGTATACAATACCCTAGCATATCAAGGATATTGGCCTAAATAGATTTCCAGAATATTGGTATTTGAGAACATTTCCAAAAGATGTGTATATAATCCGCTTCATTTAATCACATATCTTCCTTTTTTCCTGCCAATTCTCATGGACTATGAAACACCAGGGCACCAGTCCTATTTTTCTAGAAAAAGGAGGTGCTGGAATTCACCATGAACACATCCTTTGTTCTCTTATAATGGCAATGAAGCCTACCTGAGAAGTACCAGAACTGAGTTCCAGCAGAAAAAAGCCCTGATTGGCACCAATGACAGATGGGCTCCTTTGCAGGGAGGACCCCAAGCATTGCGAAGTAGCCATTTCCATGGAATAACAGGTGTGTCTCCTTTCATATCCTCTGCAGTGGGAAGAGATCAGTGGGGTGGATGAGAAGGACCGGCCCATCCGCACATACCAGATCTGTAACGTCATGGAGCCGAACCAGAACAACTGGCTGCAGACCACGTGGATCTCTCGGCAGGGTGGCCAGAGGATCTTTGTGGAGCTGAAATTCACCCTCAGGGACTGCAACAGCATCCCAGGGGTGGGGGGCACCTGCAAGGAGACCTTCAACCTCTACTATGCAGAGTCCGACTCCAGCCTGGGCCCCAACATCAGCGAGCAGAAGCACACCAAGATAGACACCATCGCTGCTGACGAGAGCTTCACCCAGGGGGATCTGGGCGAGCGGAAGATGAAGCTCAACGTGGAGCTGAGGGAGATCGGGCACCTCGGCAAGAGGGGCTTCCACCTGGGCTTCCAGGATGTGGGTGCCTGCGTGGCACTGGTGTCTGTGCGGGTCTATTACAAGAAGTGCCTCTCCACGGTACGGAACTTGGCCGCCTTCCCCGACACGGTGGCGGAAGCTGCCTTTGCCACCCTGGTGGAAGTGAGGGGCGCCTGCATCAACCACTCCGAGGTGGAGGCAGATGGCCCTCCCAGGATGCACTGCAGCGCAGAGGGGGAGTGGCTGGTCCCCATTGGGAAGTGCACCTGCAGAGCTGGCTTTGAAGAAAAGGGCAGCAGGTGTCAAGGTAAAAGGAACGGCTGTCTGTACCCTTTCCCTTATGCCGAAGCTGCGTCGTCCACCCACCCCGTCACCTTGTTCTAACGTGCAAATAATGTGTTTTGTAGAACTCGCCATTTGCTGTAACAAGCCCTTACTGTTTATGTGCACCCAGGGCCTTTGGGCTAAGATATGATGGCATCCAAAGGCACCTGAGATTGTGGAGCCTCTCCTCTCCTCTCCTCTCCTCTCCTCTCCTCTCCCTGCCAACAGCAATACTCCCATTGTTGGATTTTTCTCTATTGAGTTGTGGAATCCCTGAATCATTTAACAGCCATCCTTAAAAATATTGCGAAACTGGACATGATCTCATGTGCTGCAGTCTTAATGAGCCTGCAGATGTAATCATTTTCAGGATCAGCAAAGCAGGAGAGTCTTGTCAAGGGGCTTGATTACATTAAAATTAATTTAGAAACACTTTTTTTTGAGAGAGAGAGAATGCAAGAGAGAGAGAGAGAGAGAGGAAGTGGAAGTGGATTTCTTCCAGTCTCATCTCTCTTTTGTTGATCTACCCACACTGAGGGCAACTGTCCTAGGTCCATCATGCAAGGTTGACATATCGTCCATCAACTCCTGCCCAGCTCCTCCTGTCAGGGTGACCAGAAACCTGAGGGGTTTGCAAGGTGGTTTTTACCACTGCATGGTGTCCTTGCTTCTCGCAGTTGATCTCAGTGCTCCAGGCTTGTATGCTGCTTTGCTTTGCTTGTGCCTTGATGCTCTTTTTGCTCTTCTTCATTTGGAAGTGGGTCCAGAACCTGGGCAGGAAGACAACTCTGCCCTTCCAGATGTGGTTGGTTGGACTCAGATTTCTGCTGAGCTCCATTAAGCCCCAGCCAGTGATCGGCAATGATGAGAGTTGTAGTCCAGCAACATCTGGCCTAGAATGAAGGTGGAGGGCAGTTTAGGGGACTTGCAGCATTTGCTAAGGGGGGGGGGGTGGAGTCGGGAAGGGGCAAATGGGGTGTTGTCCCTCAAAGTTATTCTAATTGGTTGAGAGTTTCCACAAGTCTTAACATTGGGCAACTGTAGATGAGGCATTAACTCCAATGACATCTTTGGAGAAGCTTAAATTACCCCAGGGCAAAGTGGTGATTCTGGCCTCAGGGCCCCCAAGTCATTGGCAGGTGTTGGGCAACAGCCAGTTCTAACACACAACTTTGACACAACTCTTATGGGTTGTCAGGAAGGCTTGAGAAAAGCACACATTCTTCCCAGCCCCTCAAATTGGCAGCAATCCTTTTTTCTCAGTGGAATGTGACTTTTGTGCATTTTAATTAAAAATGGGTTGGCCAGCCCACCCCGCTCATTTCTTTCCATGACTGGCCTGGATTTGTCTGCAGAAAAACTGTGTTTAATAAGCATTTTTCAGTTTTGCATATTTGGCTAGTTGGGGGAAGACTAGACTCCTCATTTACTTTTCTTCTCTCTTTCTTTTTCTTCCAATTTGGGAGCCTGCTTGCAAAAGCCAAAGCACCAGCAGTATTGACCATCTCCTGGTTGGTTTTCATGCCCCGCTTTGACCTTGTGGAGATGATGGGTGTCTCTCTCCCTCCCCCCCCCCACCTCCCCTGCTCCATGCAGCAGTTCCTCCCCTAATGATCAAACACCCCTAACACATGTATGCTAACTAGGGCAATTTTCTGATTAAAGGAAGTTAATTAACTGATTAAAACTGCATATATTTGAATATGAATGAATGAAAATAGCCTTGCAAGAGAGGTCCGTTACTCCTTTCCCCTTTTTGGGATGTTTGAGGCAGGATTGAAAGAAGGGAGGGAGATGTCCCATTCTGGACACCACAGCTTAAGATGCATATTGACAAGCTAGAATGTATGCAGAAGAGGGTGGCCAAGTTGATCAAGGGTCTGAAAATCAAGCCTGGTGAGGAACAGTTGAGGCATATTTAGCCTGGAGAAGAAAAGACAGAGAGGGGATACTATTGACATCTTCAAATATCTGAAGGGCTGTCCCATAGAAGATGGAGCAAGCTCTTTTTCCGGCTGCTCCAGAGGGTAGGACCCGAAGCAATAGAATTAAATGACAAGAATTGAGATTCCAGCTAAGCGTCAGGAAGAAGTTTCTGATGGCACGAACTATTTGACGAGAAGTGGGTTCCTTCGGAAGGTAGTGGACTTTCCTTCATTGGAGGTTTAAAGCAGTATTTAGATGGCCATCTGTCAGGGATTCTTTAGCTATGATTCTTGCATTACAGGAGGCTAGACTAGATAACCCTTGTGATCCCTTCCAAATGTACAATTCTATTATTCTGTTCCCATGATCATGATGTGAAGTCCATATCCTGGGGACATTGGCAAAGCAGGCATTAGGTATCCTGATGGTGGTAGCTCCTCCACTAGCTCAGCAGACCCAAAAATAAAAAAATAAAAATCCTGCAGTCCATCTATTTTCACAGTTCTCTATAAAGGGCATATGGAACCTTTTGTAGAAATGTTTGCATGATATTGGTTCAGCTGTTTACTGTTTTAAAACTTGTCTCAGTTGCCGAAAGCAGCCACCTTAAGGATGTGGCAAGTTCCCCCACTCCCCAGCCCCCCCAAAAAAGTTAAGAGGAACCCTGTGACTGTGTGTTTGCAGTCAAATGCTCCTCTGTGCTTATTTGGGTCTCAAACCTCACCCTGATTCCCTTGGAATGCAGGGAGCTTTGTGGCTGCTCATTTTGCTGGTTTCTCTCTCTGCTGAAGTCACTGGCTGTGCTTGGATGTTATTCCAGTGAGTGGAGCTTCATGATGAAGTAAATGAAGGAGAAGCCTCCCCTCCCTTTCGACTTCTGAACTCCCCCCTGACTCTGATGCAGCCACAAGGAAGCTGAAAGCTTCATCTTCGCTTATTGATTACCCATGGTTTAGCATGTCATCTGAAGTTGATAAACTGTGGTTAATCTTATAGTTTTAACCACGGCTAGTGCAAAGGAGCCAAGATCATATCATACATGGTTTACACTAGCCATGGTAAGACTAACCGTGTTTGGCTCTGGATGCTTTGTTAAGCTGCAGTGAATTTAAAACAGAAGCAAAGTCTTGTTGCAGCTGTGCTGGAGGGGAGGTACACAAGCCCCAGAATAGGATAGGGTCATTCTCATGCTAAACTATGGTTAGCAAGCTAGCCCACTGGGCCTTCCATTATTGGCTATAGGAAGAAGGCGAGAAATGTTTTTGCATCCTGCTGGGCACGTACTTTTGTGAATCTGGAGCCCTCCACCACAAGAAGCAGCTGACAACTCCTGAAAATGCTGCCCATCTTTCTCACACCCTTCGCTCAGCAGCAGCAAGGAGACTTCCAGCGAAGTCCAAGGTTAATATTTATCAGCTGGGTTTCTTGCAAATGAGACAACTTCAACCAGCCATCAAATTAATATGATGGAGATCCAGTTCCAAAAATAACTGTCAGCCACTTCTCCTTGACAGAAGCATAAATTGGTGCTGCAGGAGAATTTCTATTACAGCATGTTCCTCTCTGGCTTTGACAGCAGTGGTGGGAGGCAGTACTGTGTTAATATTCTGCTGGCTTTGTGGCAGGCAGGCGTGGCTGAGGAAAGTGGCAGCTTTGCAGGGAGCCTCTGTTGCAGAGGCAATAGCCAGCCCTGTGCCAAGAAATGAAGAGATAATTTGTTGGCAGTGCCTCGGGCCTCTGAAAATCTTCTGAGCAAAGGTAGTGGAAGAGCCTGAGCTCATTTCAGGATGGACTTGGAAAGAGACTCAGAAACGAATTTCTTTCCTTTGGGTTAGGAAAAGGAGTTCTGCTTATCAAGTCCATCTTCTGTGAGAGAAGCGCTTGCAGGATTTGCCCTTCCTGTGTCATTGCAGACAGAAGTCAACTTGCTGCTCACAAAGGAAGGACTTCATCCTGTTCTGCCTGCTGTTAAATTTGGCACTAGACAGTTGGAGGAGGGGGGAGAAAGAGGAGGAAGGATCCTGCCTCTTAATGGCTCCAGTGCCCATTAAACCAGGGGACAACTTTAATTGGCTGATGGATTCTACAGAAGTGTCCAGGAACATAATTAAGCTGCATGGTGTAATTGGGGTTAATAATAATTAGGCAAGATGGAGTGAATGGCTGTCTGGACCCTTCTGTTTCTCTCTCAAACTTGACCTTCAGTAACTGATAGCAGTCTGGAATCTGCATAATCCTCTCTTGCAGAAGCCTGCTGGGGCAAACTAGGGTTCGTCTGCTCTAGAAGTTTGCCTGGTATCAGTATTGAACTCTCTGGTCTGTAGTTTCTGCACTTTTCTCTTTTTTTGCAGTTAGGGAGTGGAGGACATTCACCCATCTCCACTTCTCAGGCAATTCTCAAAGGCTACAGTCAGTGGCTCTGAAATACCATAATAGCCACAATCTGCTTTTGCAATTGAGGGTGCAATTCATCTGGCCCGGGAGACTTAAAAATCATTTGTTAAAATTATCAGTATACCACCTTGTGTTTCAAAGGACTATCAAGGCAGTTTGCAGGGCAGAGCATAGTATAACAACAAAAACCATGTAATTTACAGTAGTCTGGTTTCTCTAACCATCTCCCTATTTATTCTGGGCTACAAGACCCTCACTGTGTCATTCCTTCCACTTTCAAGATTAAGGCAGAATCTGGAGCTAATCCATGGGGATTTGTCTATATCATTCCATCTCCTGCCCCCCTCCCCTCTTCCTCTCAGCTCTCCTGGTCAGATATCCTGGTCAGGTTCATGAAGCTTGTCTTCTAGGAGAAAAAGCTATTCAACAGCACCTGCATCCTCTTAGCCCCTGTGCATGTGTGCAGATTAGACAGCGGAAGAAGAGCTGTCTGCTTTCTCTGTGTCTGCCAGATGGTTGCAAGAAAGGCACCCCTGCGACTGTGGAGCTTTCCCGTTTTCCCTCCTGGACTTGGCAATGCATGAATTAGCCCTGCCAGTTTGTGTGAACCACAACTGTATGTAACCATAGCTGCTCTGATCCTGCAAAATACCAGTGGCCTGTTCCTTATGGAGGAGTTTCTTGCAAGTCCAGACAATGGCAAGTCCAGCCTGGTGTATCAACCATGTGGTTCATTGGAAGATCAACAGGAGCTGCAGCTTGGGCCTCATGCAGCTAGACTGTGGACTCAGAACAGCTGAAAGAGCCGCTTCTCCTCATCTCAGAATTGCATGAGTGACGTCTGCCGCCCGAGAACTCTGTAATACAAGAGCAGAGGAATCGGGGACCTGCTGCTTGCTTTTGCAGCATCTCCTGCCGCTTTCTCCCTCTCTGTCTCCTTGGCGCATCCTCTCTCTCATAGAGTCCCTCAAGCCTCCTGCTTCATTATTGTGCTGAGCCACATATTACATTGCCTGTCTGAAATAATTACGGGTATGGAAATCACAGCAGAGGCTCACACAATTTCCCCCCTGACACTTAATTTTCAAGGAGACAACTCTGAAAATTACAAGCATTGCTACTTGTTTTGTGCAATCCTTGTCAAGCAAATGGAATCTTTGGCTGCCCTGGGGGGACCCATTTGTTACACAAACGCAGGGAGTAAATGTAGTGGGTACCAAGTGAGAACAAAATTGGTAGGTGATTTTCTTCGGGGGATTAGACCTATCCACGCCAAGAGCTTGCTATTTTCTCTGCCATGCTACATATTGCATGCAATGACTTGAAGAGGCAGAAGGAGAAGTTGCATTTTGTGTGTGATCTTCCTCTCCTGACATTTTGCTGAGAACTCTGTGATGTGTCTGTGCTAGGGTTGCCTGATTTCTCCCATAACCAGAATACCACAAGCCAGCCTTCTGCACTAACTCTCCAGAATTAGTTTCTCCTGTGTAAGGTCTTGGTAGAATGGCGAGGAAGATGCATTATCTAGTAATTTGTCGCTGTGATGCACAGTTTTACAAGGGACAAACCTTAAGGAGGTTTTGCATTCGAAAATTTAGAATGTATAGCTGAAAGACCACTGGCAGAAGTTTTCATAGTCTCCCCCAGATTCTAAGTTGAAAGAACCATCTTAAATGGAGACCCTGTGATGGGCGAAGGAGTCTCTGACTCTTTTGATTGCTGGTTTGTTGTCCTCATTCTGCAAAGCATGGAGAGAAGGAACAAGGTTTGCCTTCTCTAATGCTCAGACTTCATGCAGGGCTGGAAAAGTCTTCTGCCTGGAACCCACAAGAGCTGCTGCCAGCCAGGGTAGGAAGTCCTGAGCGAGATGCACCGGTGAGCTTCATGTGTTCCTCTGGGTGCAGCAACACTTTCCCCAATACACCTTTTTAATATATTTTTAATATATTCCCCTCTTTGCAACTTGTTGCTCCAGTTTTGTGCTGGGTCCTTCCCCAGGAATGGCTTTGTCCTTGCCCTTGGCCTCAGCTCTGTTGCCTCTCGCTGTCTCCTTTCAGCCTGCTCTCCTGGATATTACAAGAGGTCTGCTCGGATTCTGCGCTGCTCTCCCTGCCCTCCACACAGCTTCACGCAGCAGAAAGGTTCCACATTTTGCTTCTGCCAGGTGACCTACACCCGGGCCCCTTCAGACTTGCCGTCTGCACCCTGCACCCGTAAGGCATCCTTTTCTTTCTGGTAGTAGAGATTGCAAGGTTGGCTCATCCATCAGTGACGGGTGCTAAGAGGCATCCTCAATCACACAAGCACCTTTGCAAGCAGGTGTGTGTGGCTTTTCTGAATCTTGGGCCTGGAGTTGCAGCATGCCATGATGGCATTTCATCGCGTGACAGCTCCAGAGGCAGAATAGCAAGAAAAATAGTGGCAAAATGGCCACCTGTTTTGCTTATTTAAAAACAGGGCTCTACCATTTAAAATGCCCTTTGAAGTTAGGCTGCCATGCAACGTTCGCTGATATGCCTAACAACCGTCTTGTTTGCAGGACCCCCATCGGCACCTGGGAACCTCGTCTACCGCTTGAAGCAGTCCACCTTAGTCCTCGAGTGGAGTCCCCCGGTGGACTTGGGGGGGCGCAGCGACATCTCCTATAACCTCCTGTGCCTTCACTGCTCCTCCTCCTCCTCCTCCTCCTCCTCTCAGTGCACACCCTGCGGCCATGGGGTGAGCTTCGTGCCCCAGCAGAGGGGCTTGGTGGGCAGGACAGCCACCCTCATGAACTTGCTGCCCCAGGCAAACTACACCATCCGCGTGGAGGCTGTCAATGGCGTCTCAGGCTTGGGTAGCTCATCTGAGCAGCCATACGCAGAAATGACCATCTTTACCGGGGTGACAGGTAGGAAAGCAGGTGGGGTGTTTGTGGGGGGAGGTATTCTCCCTGCTTGATGTGCCTGCCTTTCAGCCTACTGCTTACGAAAGATTTTATGATCTATTTATTTAATGCATTTATATCTTTCCCTTGAGAAGCCCAAGGGGACACACGTGGTTCTCCCCCCTTCCTCATTATTCCCCATAACAACCTTGTGGAGTAGGTTAGGCTGAGAAGCAGTGCCTGGCCCCCAAGGTCTCCCAGCGAGCTTCATGGCTGAGTGATGATTCGAACCCAGGTCCTCGTTTGACACTTGAAACACTGCACCACACTGGCTTTCAATACAGCTTGTGGGTGGAGGGGAGAGAGATGGCCTCAGAAGTAGCTGCAAGTTATCTTGAGAAACTAAATACTGATCTTGTGGGGTGGGGGAGGGAAATCAGAGGCTGAACCTGGATTTGCCTACCTGGCCTCTGCAGGGCACTCACCTCTTTTACCCCACCCTCAATACCTATTTGCAGGGCCACAACAGGGCAAGAAGGAGAGAGGGAGAAATAAATTGTTCAGAGTTACCTTGAGTTCTTCTCTGCCAGGAAAACAAGGTCATAATGGATTATTAATAGACAGGGTTGAGCATTATTATTTTTTTGGGGGGGGGGAACTCATTGCTCTCTTTTCAGCTTAGTGGAGACCATCCCTGAGGCTCACCCCACTGCTGAGCACTATGGCCTATGTGAAACCAGTTCACAAGCAGGGTCAAACTTCTTATGAAACATTTCTTCAGGTCTCTGCAAAGCAAGAGATCAGAGTCTTCATTGGAAAGTGGATGAGAAAGCAGCGGGGAGCTGTTCAAAATCAGAGTTGAAAGAGCCTGTGACACAACCTCTGCTTTCTCGGCCTGTTAGATAGCAATGGGGGTGGCAAGGGGAAAGATTTGGTTTGCACTTCCTGGAACAATATGTGAACTGAAAGGCAGCTCCCTTTCAAAATTTGCTATGCCGATCTCCAACAGAAAGGCTGGACTCGCTTCCTGCGAAGCATCTCAGAGTGATTTCACAACACAATAAAAACATATATTTAAAAACTGCATAGCTACAAAACCTATTTCAAGTCCAATATTAGTGAAAGCACTATGCAAATATGCATTGGAGGAGATTCCTTTCACTAGTGTGCCTCTGCTTGGGGAAATGAAATGCTGACAAACGCTCAGGCTTGACATTAATAAATTGCAAACTGATGTAGACATGTGGAGAAAGAATGAGAAGCTGAAATAGGCTGTCCTTTGCCCAACCTGAAGGCTGCAGCTGCCCAAGCTGCCCAGAGTGGCTGCGGCAACCCAGTCAGATGGGCAGGGTACAAAAAAATAAAATTTATCATCATTTTCCTCTGCTACCCCTCAAAGCTAGGCTCACTTGCTCAGTTTGTTTCATTTCCCATCCATGCTCCTATGCTGTGCTTTTCCTCCCTCTTGGTTGGCTTCTTAATTAAGGAGAGCATTGGTGTCCCAGGGAGCCGGAGTGATCAAATCAAGACTTGGGGTAGTGAATAATTTAATGTTTGCTTTTCCGGGATATGGGCAATGTGGTGGTAGGGGAGGGGGAGGGGTGTGTGTCTGAAATATGAATGAGCACAGACTGTATTTACAGCAGTAGTTCACAGCATGAAAGCTTGTGTGGTGGTTTTAGCCTCTTTAAAAGAGCTTGCATGCTTTCTGCTTTCCAGCTAGTTGGCGTACGTCTGTCTCAAGAGATAGTGGAGCGCACCTCTGTGGGTGAAGTCAAACCCGATGCGTTAGCAGCCCCAAAGTGACCTCCCTGGGCCGCAAGCCTGGGCAGTGTGTATGGAGCCTCTGGGCTGCCCAGATGACAAGACTCCCCTCTTGGCCATGCTGATGTGGTTCAAAGGAAAGCAGAGCAATACGTTTCGCACCAGCTTGGCTGCAGGAGCTGTCAGAAAGAGTCATACGAAGTGCCATCCAACTGTCTTAGGGACTCCACTATGGATTTGTGTAGGGAAACTGCTGGCGACCCACCTGCCTTTCTTCTCTTTGGCTTTCTTAGCCCAGAGGCTCGTCACTGACATCCGCGCTGAGAGAATTGAGCAGAAGAGCATCTCCTTGTCCTGGCAGGAGGCCAGTGCCCTGAGCACCAATGACACAGAATATGACATTAGCTTCTATGAAAAGGTAACTGTTGCAGGAGGGGTGCTGTTGTCTTCAACTCTGAAAGGCAGATCCCCTCATTTTCTGCACTGGAACTGCTCTTTGGGGCATATTCTCTCCCCGCACCCCCACCGCAACGCCCAGCACTTCCACCGTTGCTGCTTATAAGACTTCAGGGATGGTGAGAGGGAATATGGAATCCACCCATTAGCTTGGAGGGCACCATCACTTAGTTGTAGCTCTCACAACTAGCTGATTTTTTCGGGATGTTGATGAGGACACTTAAGTGGCCAAAGAACCTTTTCTGACCATTTTAGCAATAGAATCTTCTATTAAATTTTAACCCTCATTTGATACAGGACTCCAAGAACTGGAAGGGACTCAGGGCATCCCAAACCCACAACTATATATAGAATAAAATGCAGCTGCAGGAGGGCAGAACACAGAGCCCTTTCGTTTTGTGGCCTGCCTTGGCTGGAGCCTCCACATACAGCCTCTTGGCTGAGAGTCTTAGACCTTAATTGAACAAAGCCAGATGTCTGTGTCTTTTCCTTGCTGATTTGATTTACATTTGACTCCTAGCAAGGCCCGTCCCAGGTGCCTTCTCCCTTCTTAACAACCTAGAGTGGAGCAAAATACCAATCTTAGAAGAATGAACTAGTCTCTTCTCAGATCTGGGGAGCAGCGTCTCACCTAATCTGAAACTCTGGGGTCCCACAGGGTCAGAAAGAGCAGAGCTACTCATCCCTGAAGACCACCTTCCCAGCCGTGAGAGTGGACAACCTGAAGCCCAGCACACTCTATGTCTTCCAAGTCCAGAAGACATCTTCCGCTTTCCAGGACCACAGGAACTGCAGCCACAGCATTGAGGTGGAAACGCTGGGGGAGAGTGAGTGTGCAACTGTCTCTGGAGAGGCTGCAACAAAACCACTTGGGAAGCTTGCACCCTCTGTGACTCCAACTGGCTTAATCTTTGCTGCTCTTACCTGGCCTAGCAGCCCCTCAGTCCCCCAGTGAACAGGGAGGGGCCCCCCTGAGATGGCCAGGTTTCAGCTTAATAACTCTGCCTGGCTGGAAATGAAAGCACTGAGGTGATGCACCCAGTAGGAATTCTACAGGCTGTGTTTAATGGGGCTTTAAATTGCATCCATTTGCCACACAAGATGCTTTTGGAACAAATTGAAATGAATAAAAAATTTCTCATAGAACGTAGCCATTTGCAAAAGCCAAGTCTTGAAAGTGTTGAAGGAAAACCACTTTGTAAGCCATACATTTTAATGTCTCTCTTCTAAAGAAGAATATTTCCTTAATGCTGCCTAACAGACTATGAGGCAGGGGGTGGGAGGATGAAAACAAGCTCCTGGCTGCTCGCCCACAATGCTTTCGCTCTGCCCTTTGACCCATTCATGAAGTCACTTACTTTTGAAATTAAATGAAAATAGCAGAGAAAGCAACAAGTAACTAGTTTATGCCAAAGAGAGTTTGCAGAGGTAGAGGGAAATAAGTCTGCCTGGATCAAAAAGAAGCGGGTCGGAGCATTAAATCCAAAAGTCTTTAAAGGCTCTGACTTGGATTTCCTGATGCACCCAGTGACTTTTGCCCGCTGTGAGTTTGCCCAGAAGTCAATCCTTGGTGGCAGCTGGATTCCTTTCACACTCCTTTAAATGCCATAAAAGCCCCTTGCTTGAGAAACTTCTGTTTCTTGGACCACCAACTTCAGCGAAGTGGTCTTGGTTTCCAGGGGCAACATGCCTGACCTTTCTTTATTTATAAAAAAACATTTGTGCCATAAAAATACATGTCAAAGCTGTTTACAGCAACAAAACCATACAATAAAAAACTAAAAAAAGTTCTCAGCAGGTGTCAACTAACCATTATGAAAGGATGTATTGTTAACTGCCTGCATAGGCTTGGCAGAATAGGAAAGTTCTCAGCAGGAGAATGTCTCCTCTCCCAAGGTAAGGAAGAAGGAAATGAGGAAAGAAAGTATGAGAGTATCAGTCTAGCACCCAAGGGAAGGTCAGCACAGGTTAAAGCGCAGTCTAGGAAGTCTGGAGGTTCCTCTTACTCTCTGATTTCTCCCATGTATTCCAACACCTCCAACAGTCACCGCTTGCAACAAGGAGGGGGGGCTGAAAGCTCAGCACTGTTTCTGCATCTCCATCCTCTTGGGACTTTAGGACCAGGCCAGATATGGCTTTCGTTGCAGGACTAGCAGTAACATTGGGAGATAAAAAACATTATGCTAAGGCTGCAGCATGCAGAGAGGGGCGTTTTATCACCTCCACCCCCAGCTGTGATCCTGACAAAAATGACCTCTTTGGCAATGGGGACTTTTCACCATAAAGCTAACTAGGGCATGGGGTATTTCCATCAGGATTACAAGTGGAGAGGGACAGAAAAGCAGAACTGTGGCCCTAGGCCTAGAATTGTACAGTCGTGCCTTGGTTCTTGAATGCCTTGTGACTCAAACGTTTTGGCTCCTGAACACTGCAATCCTGGAAGTAAGTGTTGCGGTTTGCGAACATTTTTTGGAAACCGAACGTCCAACGCGGCTTCCACGGCTTCTGATGGAGTGCAAGAAGCTCCTGCAGCCAATCGGAAGCCATGCCTTTGTTTTTGAAAATTTTCGGAAGTCGAACGGACTTCTGGAATGGATTAAGTTCGAGAACCAAGGTACGACTGTATTGTTAAAAGTCTCCCAGCTTTTCTGCTTGCCAGCCAACCACACGATTAAAGCAAATGTCCTAGTGAGATCGTCTTTGGCCCTTGAACAGGCAGTTGCTCAAGGTGAGCCAGGCCCTGCTGCTCTTGGCCTCTGTGGGTCTAACTCCCATTTCCTTCTATTTCTCCACCCCAACTTCTTCCTGCAGCCACTGCTGTCGCCTTCCATGAGCAGAGCCCCATAGTCCTTGTGGTCATTGTGGCGATTGCTGGGCTGATTGTGTTGGTCTCTGTGATCCTGGGCATTCTGACCTGGAGGAGGTGAGTACATGACCATCCCATGTTGCCCACTCCCTCCCACTCTGCTAAGAGGTTTCTGAGTAGGGCAGCTGGAACATTATCATACTAGCTTTAAAAAAGAGAAGCACATACCCTCCAACATTTCTCTGATGAAAATAGGGACGTCCCATTTCATAATGGTAATCTTGCTGTTTATACACTACACATCTTATTGGGTTGCTCCAGCACTCTGGGCAGCTTCCAACATATATAAAATCATAATAAAACATTAAACATTAAAAAACTTCCCTATACAGGATTACCTTCAGATGTCTTGGGGATCGAATAATTCCATACCCTACAACATTTCTCCAATGAAAATAGGGACATCTTAAGGAAAAGTGGGACATTCCAGGATCAAATCAGAAACCAGGATGGCTTCTCTAAATCAGGGATGTCCCTGAAAAATAGGGACACTTGGAGGGTCTGGAAGCAGGACTCCTAGTAAGGTCTGCCTGTGCTGAATTTCCACCAGTACCCCTTTCCCTTTGTGACCTCTGCCTTTTTTATTCTTAGCTCCAGGTTTCTTTCCTGCTCCCTGGGGACTGTAATGCAGAAGCCCTTCTACTCTGTAGGGCAGGAAGTTGCACCCAAGAAGGCCCCCCCTGCTGGAGGGCCCCTTCCGATTGGAGTTGGTGGCTCTGGTGGTGGGAGCCTTGCCTAGCATGCCAGGGGGCCCCTGTTCCTGGTGTTCTTTCTGAGGCCCTCAGATATGGCCACCCTCTCCCTGTGTGTATCCTGCCTATATTTTGAGCAAGCAAACAAGTGAGTCAGGCTGAGGACACATCCCACAGCTCTTTTGGGGACTCGACGCCTTTCTTCACAGCTTATATTGGGGCTTTGCTTGAGGCCACTTCTGGGGCAGGTCCTAGCTGAGAAGGTATAATGTGGCTTTTGTTTCTCCCCCTTGCAGGCAGTGTGACTACGGCAAGGCCTACCGGGATGGAGAGGAGGAGCTGTACTTCCACTGTGAGTGAACGCAGAGGGAGGAGATCCTCAGTACTGCTGCATGTTTTAAAGGAGCCGCCTTTCTCCCCAGAGGCAGCCCTTCCACCAAAGTCCAGTGGCGCCTTTGAAGTCTTCTCCCTATTAAGACCAGCTCTGCACAGCAAGTGCCTTTGGGACTAGCAGTTTTTGGCAGCTGGCTCCAGTCACTCCCCTTTCCCCATGCAGAACCCTGGATTAGTATGCTGTGAATCCTTCCCTCCCTCCCTCTGGATTCTGGAGCATGCATGGCTTAACATGCAGTGAAAAAAGATAACCCCACATACCAGATTTCAGGGGAAATCCCGTCTGATCAATGCAGGGATCCATCTGCTTATAAAGCCCCCTTTTAGGCAAATGGGCACTTTGTGTGTCCTTTCCCAGAAGGAATCACTCCCACCTCTTTTGCACAATCTTTGGTGATCTGCAGAGATGATGATGTTAATGATGATGATGATCATCATCATCATCAATATCACATCTTTTTCTCCACTCCCAACAATCCTGTAAGACAGGCTAGGCCAAGAGGCAGTGACTGGCCCACGGTCACCTAGTGAGCTTCATGGCTGAGTGGGAATTCGAACGCTGCACTCAGCAGCTTCCTGAAAGGGGTGGGGGGTCAAGCAGAGCAGGGAGAAAGGGCAGGAGGTTTCCTGCTACTAGTGATGTAGAGGTGGGAAGAGGCTCTCTTGGAGTCCAGCTTCGGAGATGAATTACAGTGGTGCCGTTTTAGACTCCAAACATGACAGCCATCCTGGGCTTCCTTCCTCTCCTCTATAAACTGACTCTGAAGTGTGCATTTGCAGGGCCCCCTCTTCATTCTGCCCAGGCAGACGCCCTAAGGAACTGCTCCTGCAAGGAAGCCTCCAGGGCCTTATTTTCATGTACTCTGAGATGGCTGCAGCTCCCCAAGTGGGCACATCCTGCTCTGGGTTAGGCTTCAGCAACCGCTCTGAGCTCCACAAACTATGGCACTAGAGTGGTAGAAGGAAGGCACCAGAAATGCACACTGGATTCAATACTAAAGCTCAGGGCAGATAAAATAAGGCACTTCTTCATGCAGTACATAGCTAAGCTAGAGCAGTGTTTTTCAACCTTTTTTGGGCAAAGGCACACTTGTTTCATGAAAAAAATCACGAGGCACACCACCATTAGAAAATGTTAAAAAATTTAACTCTGTGCCTATATTGACTATATATAAAGTAATTCTCTTGAATTAAGATAAATTCAACCGTGTAAATAAGTTTTTACTGATGTAATAATGGAAAGCTGAATGGTTTAGTAAGTTTATATAAAATATGCAGGGATTTATGTTGTGCAAAATGAACCACAGAAAGAGAGGAAGTGAAGTCACTGACATTTTAAGGTGAATATTCTAAAATGTAAAACAGAAATTTAATTTTAAAAAATTCATTCTTGCATCGTGATCACAACTTGCGTCGCACTTCTCCGTGCTTCGGGTTGCAATACCGCAGCAGGTTAACTCAACCAGAGGCTGACTTCTAAGTACGCCATGCTTGGGAGCGCGCTGTTAAAGCGAGAGCTTTGGGCATTTCCCTCCCGGGTAGGCAAGACAGAAGCCGTTCCAACTCCAACTAAACCGTTCCAGCTCCCAACTAAATCACTGCATCTCCGAGCAGGCAGAGGGCAACAGCACAGCAGAAGCCATCCGATTTCGCGGGCTCACACCTTCCCCCTCTTACAGCAGGCAGAAATCCAACAGGTGCATGCCATCCCTTCTCCCGCTGTGCTGGCGGAGGGGGAAGCTGTCCCGGCTGAATCTCTGCCCGTCCCAAGGAAATCGGCATATACAAACAGACAGACAGACAAACAAACAAACAAACAAAGGGACAAGGAGCAACCAGGGCGTGTCCGGCGGCTCTCCAAGGAGCTCGGATCCTTGGAGTGGCCACCCTCCCGCTAGAAGCAGGGCTTGGAGGAGGCCGGAGAGCCCGCTGCCCCCTCTGGGGAAGGCAGGCCTGCAACCCCGGACCCATCGGGATGCACCACTCGGCGCCCTCGCAGGCGGGGCTGGGCAGGAGGCGGTGGCAAACGCCGCCAAAGGACCACGATGCGCCCTCGGCACCTTCTTCATCCCCTCGGCCGGCGGCGGGGACGGCGGCCCGCGATGGAGCCCCGGAGCCGGGCTTGTTGTGTCCGCTGAGAGGCCGGCTTGCGTGCTGTGCGCCCTGGCCGTGCCACGGCTTCTCCTACCCAGGGGTGCCGGGGCTGAAGCGGCGTCTGCTGGCGGTCAGGCTGTCCTGCTGCACCGTGCTGGCCTTCTACGCTGCCAGCAGCCTGCGGGAGCTACCGCCCGCGTGGGGCTGCGGCAACGATGAGGGCGACGAGCCGGTGACCGTCCCCTTTGGGCGCAGCCGGCCTTTGGGCGGCTGCAAGCGCCGCTTCGGCATCCGCGCCTGCAACCTTTTCAATTTTTCCCACGGCACACCAGGCAACATCTCGCGGCACACTAGTGTGCCGCGGAACAGTGGTTGAAAAACACTGAGCTAGAGAACTCCCACAGGAGGCACTAATGACCACCAACTTGGATGCCTATAACAGAAGATTGGACAAATTCATGGAGGAGAGGGCTATTGATGGCTACTAATCATGGTGGCTACCGGTATGCTCTGCCTCCATGGCTGAAGGCAGTAAATGCTTCTGAATGCCAATTTCTGGAAACCACAGAAGAAAGGGCTCTTGTGTGCAGGTCTTGCTTGCATGTTTCCCATAGGGACCATGCTGGACTAGAGGGGCCATTGGCATGATCCAGCACACTCTTCTTATGGTCTGATGTTAAGCTACAGCTTGGTCCTTCAGAGGACTCTAAGGCAGATGGAACAGAGACCGTCAACAGTCGAGTAGCAAAAACGTCTAATTTCTTGGCTGTATAGAAAAGCAGGAGACCAAACAGTGGCGCTCATGAATTTCAGACCCCCTGAGAGGGTCCAGGCCGAAGGCAACCAAGGCCAGTGGGTGAAACTAATGGGACCTTTTCTCACCAGTTCCAAACCTTCCGTCAAAGTGTGTCCAATGCAAGTTAGATACTTAAGTTTGCCAAGGCATCAAATATAAACCGATTTCCTTTAGGAACTTGCAAGTTTTAATACAGTCACTTACAGGATACTTTTGGTAAGTGGTAAAACTACAGCATTGCTCACACACATATCTACCTGGTCTGTGCAGAGATGTCTGTGTTCCAGCCAGGAAGGAACCATTGCTATGTATTAATTCCCTTGAAAGATGTTAAATGAGGCTGGTTTCCCCTTTTTCCTCCAGTTAGGAGAGATATCCTGGCTTCTTGTCTAAACTGCCACATTAGTGGGGTTTTTTCTACAGGTCCAGCCTCAAAAGTAACTTTATTCTGGATGAGTGACTTAAAAGGGCTGGACATGGAAGGCAGGTTTCCACGATGGAGAAGACACAGGGAGAGGGCGGATGGCAGGAGCAGGGGAAAATATTTTTTTCTTGGCTGTATTATGCCAGGTTGGGGGAATTTCCAGCACCTCAATGTTGGCAAAAGGCCTTAACGCAATCTCTGCTGCCCCATTGTAGTCAAGATACCAACCCGGAGGATGTATGTTGACCCCAAGACCTGTGAAGACCCCCTGCAGGCTGTCTCTCTTTTTGCCAAGGAACTAGATAGCTCCAGCATCAAAATGGAAAAGCTGCTTGGGACAGGTGAGTGTTGTAGATCCAGGCCCTTTGCTTTTCAGTGAGCCTATGGGGCAGGCTGCTCAATGGTCCTTCCTTCCATGCTTCATTGTGCTGGGGAGGCAGCTGTGCACCTATGTGGGAGCCCCTTGACCTGGAGAGGGCACAGCCTTGCTGCTGTATTCTCCATATGTTGCATGACCCCCCCCTCCTCTTCTTAAAGAACCTAGGAAGCTATCTTGTACTGAGTTAGGTCATCAGTCCTTCTAGCCCAGTACTGTCTACAATGATAATTCAACAGTCGGTCTGTGAACACTGACAAAAGGATGCTGTGATTACTTAAGACCCAGCACGGGTTTCTCAAAATAAGTCAGGTCAGACAAATCTCATTTCTTTTTTTCTTTTTTCTTTTTGATGGAGTTACAAGCTTGGTGGATCAGGGGAATGCTGTGGACATAGTTTATCTTGATTTCAGTAAGGCTTTTGACAAAGTCCCTCACAATATTCTTGCGAGGAAGCTGGTAAAATATGGGTTGAACAAGGTAACTGTTCAAGCAGGGGAAGCCTCCAGGGAACCTGAGGATAAACTGTAGGAACTGACTGCATATGGTTAGGTATTTCCAAAGGGGGGGGGGAGCAGTGGGATTACCTCGGGCGGGGGGTAGAATTAGGAGACAAGGGGGCAGCAGGGGAGCACTGGAGTGTGAATTTGACTTTGAAAAGCTCATATCACTGAATCAAGTTAATCAGGTTTGTTGAATTAATTAAACAGTGTTAATTAGATTTTGAGTAAATGTGCAATTAATTGTTAGTGTTTTCAATCTTATTGTGTTATTTGTTATCTTCCTTAGTGGGTAATGCAAACTGCTACTCCGAATAACACTTTTTACAGGGAAGGGAGCACTGGGGATGAATTTATGGATCCAAGGGGGCAGTGGCCCCCAAAAGTTCAGGAACCACTGTGTTAGAACAGTTATGGGTCCTGAAGCATAAAAGGCGATAGATAATCCAAAACAGCACAATAGCACAAACTAGATGAAATTTAAGAGAAACAACAACAATGGCATTGGGTCTTCTCCCAGAGCTGCAGTGTTACCCCACCCCTTTTCTCTCTTTCTCAACTGGCACACGCCAGCTTTTGCCTTTCTCTGCCATTCTTTGCTGCTAGAACTTTTCCAATAAAAAACCCTCTGTAGGAAGCCATGAGGGACTGAGGGGGCCTCATATTTCGGCAGTGGCTCCCTTTCCACTTTCAGAGTCCGGGGGGAGGGTGCTGTTGCATGTTGATTTCTTGCTTACACAGAGAGGGAGTTTGGTTCTAACTCTGGGTCCTTCTTCTGGGCAGGAGAATTTGGAGACATCTGCCAGGGGTGCCTGAAGCTCCCCAGTAAGCGGGAGCTGCCTGTGGCCATCTGGATCCTGCAAGCCAGCTGCTCCGAAAAGCAGGTCCACACCTTCCTCACTGAGGCCAGTACCATGGGCCAGTTTGACCACTCCAACATTGTCCGCCTGGAGGGAGTTGTTACCAGAGGTAAGAAGCACTTACGGATTCTGCCCATTTGCATGCCAGAAGATGGTGCTTCCTTCAGAACGCCAGGCAGTCATTCCTTGCATAGGCCCTTGAAGCGCCTGTGTCGCACACCTTCAAGGGTGGTCCAAGACTGTGTATCAGGCACTGACCTCTGCTGCCTTGCCAAGTGTATGTTGAGAAGATGCCCAAGTTTGCAACCCAGTGTGTGTGTGTGTGTGTGTGTGTGTGGAGGTGGCTCTCTTCCGCATTTGTATTCTGGAACCTCAGGCTACTTTACCTGGGGTTTGGGATTCTTTCCAGGCAGTGCCCCTAACTGTTCCTGCTTGAGGGCATTGGGAATCTCCATGCTGTGATGATGCCTCTTCCTTGCTAAAACGGAGGTGTGGTGTGTTTGTGTAAAAAAAAAAGTTTGCCATTTGTGTGGATAGAATGTATCCTACTGCCATGGGTGTAGCCAGGATTTTTTTTGGGGGGGCAGGCCTTTTGTTTTTTGGGGCAGAACCTGTTAGCTATGTATTTTTATTGATTTTTATTGATTAAGGGGATTTTTATTAATTAAGGGGAGCAGCTGCCCCTCCCTGCTGCCCCTTAACTACGCCCATGCCTACTGCACAAGGATAAGGATCACATTCATTGCCATGCCCATGCAGCCCCAAGACCTAGGAGGGAATGCAGCCCTACAAGTGAGAGAACCTGCTATCCCTTTTCTCCTGTGCCCCCCTCCCCTCCATGGGGAGTGAAGAACACATTTCTCTCTCTTCTATATCACTAGAACTCATGGACATTCAATGAAACTGAAGGACTATTGAGGCCTACTCGATGGACCATTGGTCTGATCCAGCAGGCTCTACTTATGTTCTTAGAAAATACGGCTTTGCATTGAGGCAGTGGTTGCTGGTCCTCCTGCACATGGCACTCCTTTTAGGAACATGGTGTCCTATGCATGAAAAGCAGCAGGTGGTTCTGTGGACAGCTTACACCAGGGAAAAGTGTGATCAGGCAGGCAAATGCCCCAATGCCCTTCCTCTCCTTAACAGTCATTAAGGGACTGGAATAATTACACACTTGTGGCCAGCAAAAATGAAAGCAGCCACTGCCTGGCTTGGGTTTTTTTTGTGTGTGTGTGTGTAGCTGCAGTTCTGCCTAATTGCCTGGGTGATTTAAAAGCCATCTCAGGAAAGTGACTGTCCTGTGTGAAGGCAGGGAGAGAATACTGATGGTTTTCTTAATTGCTTGTAGTGGAGTTTGTGGTGGTTAATGTGGTTTAGAAAGACGATTAGCCAGAAATTCTGGGACTACACACTCTGGAGGCCAAAGGTTCATTTATGTGTCAGTTCCAGCCCACAACACTAAGATGCTTAGGGATTCTGTAGCTAATTTAATAAGATGGGAAGCCAATCTCACTGCAAAGGGTTCATTGAGCAGCTGGTCTTCATTCATCAGACTAGTCCAGAGAGGGGAAAGTTTTAGGGCAACAGCATAAGCAGGTGGGCAATTGCTCCTTGCATGACATTGCTCCATGGAACTGCCTTACTGGGACCAAGCAATTGCTTCCTCCCACAAGTGCGCTTCAAAGGTAATCTACTCCAATTTGTTACTAGTGCAGGAAGTACAGCACTACAACACTGCCTCTGTGTGAACATGCGTGTGACGTTGCTACCAGTGCATGATTAACATCTTCCTGACCTAGTGTCACAGATAGAGCCCTCTGTCTCATCCAGCTGGTTTTCAGACAGACAGACAGACAGACACAAAGACTGGATTCTTGTTTCTCTGTGTAGGGAACCCGATGATGACTGTGATGGAGTACATGGAGAATGGGGTGCTGGACTCCTTTCTGCGGGTGAGTGAGACCTTTCCCTGATAGTGGGATATATGCTAGCCACCTGTCTGGCAGATTGCTCTGCTGATGCGCCCGCAGCCAGCCTCACAGATCTTTCTCCTCCCACCCATAGCGGCATGAGGGGCAGCTCATGGCTTCCCAGCTGATTGGCATGCTGCAGGGGATTGCCTCTGGGATGAAATACCTGACCGAGATGGGCTACATCCACAAGAAACTGGCAGCACATAATGTCCTGGTGAATGGGGAGCTGGTCTGCAAAATCTCTGGCTTCAGAGTAGGCCAGGAGGAGAAGATGGAGACGGTTTTCAGCACGCTGGTATGTATTTGGGAGGGGGCAGGAAGAATAATAGATCCTTGGAAGGGACACCAAGGATCATCTAGTCTAACCCCTTGCAATGCAGGAAGCACAGCTGAAGAATCCCTGATAGATGGCAATCCAACCTCTGTTAAAAAACCTCCAAGGAAGGGAGAGTCTTGGAAGACCACTTTCTGAAGTAGTCTGTTCCACTGCCAATGGTGGTGGATTCTCCTTCATTGGAGGTTTTCCATCTGTCAGGGAAGCTTCAGCTGTGATTCCTGCATTGCAGGGAGTTGGACTATATGACCCTTGGGGTTCCTTCCAACTTTATGATTCTGTGAACATTTTAAGTATCAAAATACACACCAAGGTCTTTGAATGACACCTTCCAGTTCCCACCAGGATTAGCATTTTTGGAGCATTTTGATGAAAGCAGAGGAGAAGGCAGGAAGCGGATATACAGTAGGCTGTATGTGCAGAGGCATAAGGGGGAACACTGCAAGGGGCATTGGAAGCACCCCTTGGTGCTTCCTGTGCTTTGAACGGGGAAGCCCTCCTGGCTTCCCTGCTCTTTCTCTTCCTGCTGCTGTGATCTTCCTTGATGAAAGACATAAAATGGGTTGTGCTGGGCAAGTGACAAGCTGCCTCATGAAATATTAATTGTAAACCATCCAGGAGGAGAACTTAACTATTGCCTGAATATTTCAGGACTTCCCTTCCTTTCTCTACACACACACACACACACACACACACACACAACTTGCTTTGAACATTAACTAGCTCATTTTAAATGAATTTGGGGCAGAGTTTCCCCTGAGCAATCCAGCTGTGCTGCATGTGCAGTATAAAGGCCAGCTTTCCTGTAGCAGGTGGGGAAGAGAGAGAATGGAAACGGGGATCTGGCAGCAGGAAAGACCTGAACTTTGTTTCTCATTTTGTATTTTTATGCTGTGAACAACCCTGTGGTCTTTGGATGAAGGACAGTATACAGATTTAATACAAAATTATGATAACTAGGCAGACAACGTGTGTGTGATGTTTTCTGTAGAACAACAGAATTGTAGAGTTGGAAGGGATTCCAATGGTCATTTAGTCCATCCCTTGCAATGCAGGTATCACAGCTAAAGAATCTCTGACAGGTGGCCTTCCAACCTCTGCTTAAAAACCTCCAGAGAAGGAGAGTTCACAACCTTCCAAGATAGTCTGTTCCACTGTCAAACAGCTCTTACCTTCAGAAAGTTCTTAATATGTTTAGTCGGAATATTTCTTCTCATTTGAATCTCTTGGTTCAGGCCCTCCCATCTGGAGCAGCAGAAAACAAGCCTGCTCCATCTTCCTTGAGACCACCCATTAGGTATTTGAAGATAGTTATCATAACACTTCTCAGTCTTCTCTCCTCCATGCTAAACATACCCAACTCCCTGAACTGTCCCTCATAGGGCTTGGTTTCCAGAAACTTGATCTTCTCGGTCACATTCCTCTGCACATTCTCCAGCTTGTCAATATACTTCTTAAATTATGATGCCCAGAACTGGACACAGAACTCCAGGTGGGGTCTGACCAAAACAAAATAGAGTGGTACTAAAACATCCCTTGATCTGGACACTATAAATCTGTTGATGCAGCCTAGGATTGCATTAGCTTTTTTTCCTGCATCATCACACAGTTGACTCATGTTAAGGTTGTGGTTTACTAAGACCCAGATCCTTTTCACATGTACTGCTGGCAAGTCAGGTGTCTCCCAGTTTATATTTGTGCATCTGGTTATTCCTGCCTAAGTGTAGAACCTTACATTTGTCCCTATTGCAATTAATTTTGTTTCTATTGTTACTTATTTCCTGGTCTTTCTTCAGTGCCTTTTCTTTATGCATGCCCAGGGTGGAAAAAGCTTGGTGCTGTGGTTGGCCCCTGAAGCATCCCAGTACCACCGTTTCAGTTCAGCCAGTGACATGTGGAGCTTTGGCATTGTCATGTGGGAGGTGATGTCCTATGGAGAGAGGCCTTACTGGGACATGTCGAACCAGGATGTAAGTAGCTCCCCAGTCTGCTGGAGGTGGTGGTGTGGACGAGAAGCAGAAAATGGGCAGGCCAAGACTCCCTGGGCCTCTGCCTCTCCACCCAGGGGCGTCTTAGCTATAGAGGCTATTGGCACGGGGCACCGTGGTGCCAAGTTCTGGAGGGAGCCAGGGAAGAGGTGGAGGCTGGACGCAGCACCTCCCAGCATCAGCTCGCCGTCCTCATGTGCCTCCGCCGCGCCCGGAGCCTCCTCCCTGCCAGAGAAGCCGCCCTCCAGCCCCGCCGGCAGTACCGTCCTCGTCTGCCTCCGCCATGCCGTGCCGTGCTGGGCCCGGAGCTGCCCTCCAGCTGCTGCCCACCCGGAGGGAAACGTGGGGGTCAGGGGTGCCAGAGGGATCCTTGCACCACGGCACCAGATAACCTTAAGACGGCCCTGTCTCTACCACTCTGTTGTGCTTGGTGGTGGGAGGGAATGTGATGGGTGTGGTTGTGCTTTTGGTAAAGGTTGCAAGCGAGAGCATCCTACCATGCTCCTGCTGGGTGTGGCTTCCATCTCCAAAAATTGCTTCCAGGTAATAACAGCCATTGAAGATGGCTTCCGGCTTCCTGCTCCTGCAAACTGCCCACCGGCTCTGCACCAGCTGATGCTAGATTGCTGGCAGAAGGACTGTAATGAGAGGCCAAAATTCTCCCAGGTCCACAGCACACTGGGCAACATGCTTCAGGCCCCAGAGCTCTCAAGAAACAGCATCTTCACCTATGCCAGGTGACTGCATTATCCCTGACCCTCCCAATTTAAAGCCCATGGAAAGTGCTGGGGGATGAGACCTTCCTTTCTCTGATGTCCCCACATAGCTCCTCTCTCTTTCTTTCCAGGACTGCCAGCTCCTCCCTCCCTCCCTCCGACTGCCCTTTCTCTTACTTCCCGTACTTCAGCTCCGTTGGGGAGTGGCTGGAAGCGATTGAGATGAGCAGGTATAAGGATAGCTTTGTGGCTGCTGGCTATTGCTACCTGGATTCAGTGGCCAGGATGACAGTACAGTAAGTGAACCTCCCCTCCTTCAGAAGGCTGCTGCCAGCCAGTCACATATAGGCTCGGCTACACCCAACTATGGCCCCTTGTAAGAAGGAAGGGCCCAGAGAGCAGGGTGGCAACATGGCTCTGGGGGTGGCTTCAGGCTAACCTGAGAAAGCTCCTCCTGCTGCTGCTGCTCCTTAGACAGCTTTCTCTTTTGAGTGGCGGCAGCTGGGAGCCTGACGCACACTTCCTGGCCCTCCTGAGCAACTGACTTGGCTTATGGTCTCTCAGAACTCTCCTCCAGGGGTGTTCTGTTGTGCTTTGCACCCAGTTCACACTTGCTGGCTCTGGTACTGCTGAGGCACTCCTCACCATCCATCAGACTGCCCCATTTCCCAGTCTTGGCCGCTTGATGGGACCAGGTGAGCTGCTGTGCTCAGAATGACTCTGGTATGGAGTGGGCTTCTCACTTTTTTTCTTCCAGAGATGTTCTGAGCTTGGGGATCACCTCTGTGGCACACCAAAAGACCCTCCTAAGTGGGATCCAAGCGCTCCGGGCTCAAGTGATCCAGATGCATGGCCACGGAGTGCAGGTGTGAAAGCAGGGCAGTGGTGTGTTTCTGCAGAACCAACCTGAGCTGCCCACTGGCTCTGGTGAGGCTACGTCTCTGAGACTTTACCTGAGAGCAGAGGATGTTGGCAGCTACGTCCCGGAGACGCAGGAAGGTGGTGGGAACCAACTGCCCCCTTCCATGGGAGGCCCAGAGCAACCTCTCTGCAGCAGCTGAAGAGCTGGTCTCTTTCTTCCCCATCTACCCCAATGGCACCTTGGAGGGGAGACTGAGCAGGAGGATCTGCTGGTGACCCTTAAGCTCCCTGAGAGTCTGAACTCAGAGCAATGCATCTTCCAAGAAGCTGCCAATTATTGAAATTTCCTCAATGGGCGGTAGAGTGACTGTTTCTCCAGTGAGCCTCCTTTCCCAGCCTCCTTCCATCACTTCTTGGGCAGACGGGAAGACTGCACACTCCACCTCTACCTGGAATGAAGGCTACTTGCGCAAGAGCAGGAAGATGCACAACTGGGAACAGGTTTATTGCAAGAGTATGGACTACTTTGTTGATGCCAACCTTGCCCAATATGGGGTCTCACCCGTGCACAGCCAGAAAGAAAATTGGTTAAAGGGTGGAAGGATGATGGCTCCTGCCCTGGAAGTCCCGTCTCAGTGGGCACAGGAATCCTGCCTCACATGCTGCTGAGTTCCAGCCCGCTCAGCTCTTGAGTGCCAAATGCTTGCAGCAGTCAATTCTGATGGCATCTCTTCCTCAAGTCATTAGCCGCAGACAGCTCTCTCTCAGACTCCCATTGCTCCTGACTCCTCAAAGCAGGATGCAGAGAAAGTATCACAAGCTTCAGCTGACTTAGCTGGTCTCTGCAGGACAAGCAGAATTCAGGAGTCCTTCCTGTTCTCAGTCAACAGCAAAGCTGCAGGTTAGCATACCTACCTGCGCTCTTGGAGACCTGTTCCATAACAGCTCCTAGCACTTTATTGGCTTGGGAGCTTGCACTGGGTGATGGGGAGATCTCCCCAAACTCTGGCCCAAATGAACAGAGCTGATTGGAGGTGGAAGCAGAGGCAGGCCTCTAGGCTGTACTAGATCAGGGACCTTTCCTTGCTGGACATTGGGTTCTTTCCCAGGTCATGAATTGGAGACAATATACGTTGCAGGCAGCAGGATAAGAAGCATCTGTGTGTGCTGTCCAGCAGGTGGTGGTTTGAGCCACGATGGAACCCCCGGCTAGTCTTCAGAGGCCACACTGGGCACCCAGGCAGGTATCCTGATGCAATTTCGAAGGCCATGGTAGGGACTCCTGGGAGAGCCAGGCTCCTCTTCCTCCTCCCATGCTGTTGGGTTTTTCCCTTCACTGCCCACTCCTCTTTGTCTCAGTGTGGCATTTGCTTTTAGATAGACTAACTTAAGTGGGCCTCTGTAATCCTCCTTTGTTTTGGGTCCACAGCAGTTTACTGTATGCTTATCAATGTACATGGTTTTTTTTTTTTTTTTTACAACTCCATAATCACTGGAGACAGACAGATTTGAAAGGTAAAGGAGTCCAAAGGAGAGGGCTCTCTTGCTCCACCCATCAGTGTTCCCAGCTCTGGACCACAGACAGTGGGCATGCTGCTCTGAATGGCACCACCACACCTCACATGGGCTGCAGCTGACATTTCTTTGTGGTGCGGATTGTGGAGATCTATGTCCTTCCATGCCAGTGGTGCTTTGGAGAAGAGGCCTCCTTCCATCAGGATGCCCACCTCTTCAGCCCAATACACACAAGCTATAGAGGCTTCAGACTCAAGTGAAGCTGCAGGTGAGAACTCTGAGCAATGCAGAAACTCACAGCTGTCCCTTGTCTGGAAGAATACAGGAAAAGCTGATGAACATTGGGAAGGAGAAGACCTGTTCTTTTGGGCAAGCCAACCAAGTACATGCTCTAATCATTGGCTCCACTCTTGGCTACTGAAAATATTAGTGCCTGCTAGACTTGAAAGACAAGTGGGGGGTTCTCACTTGCCTTGCCAGCCAGTTGGTCCAGATCCTCTGCGGAAAGACTACCTTCCCTTTATGAGGCACCATCTCTCTGAGACTGTGCAACTTGAATCTTTTTGTTTGATCTAGAGAATAATATATTTTAGAGCAAGAAATTGAACCACTTTGATTCCTGTTCACCTCACCAGATGGGGAGTTTGGGTGACCTTGGGCCAGTCACTGCCTCTCAGCCTAACCTACCTCACAGGGTTGTGAGGATAATATGGAGCGGAGAACTCTGCACACCACCTTGAGCTCCTTGGAAGAAATGTGGGATATAAATGCAATAATAAAATAAAATACAGTATGCTTGAATGAGCTGAAAGACACATGCATGACTGTTAATGCAGTGTTGCCCAAGAGCAAGGATCCTTCACCATTTTATGTGTTCCCTAGCAAGCACCTTGTCTCCATAGTTTATTTTTTACCTGTAAAGGTGCGCTAGGGAGGATCTAACTACACAGAGCAACTCAAGTTGCAAGTTTCCTACGGAAATATCTATTGCCATGGAGAGAGGAGTAACTCCCATCTTCTTGTCAGCTTTTGTGGGAACTCCTGAGATCACAAATGCACAACTTCCTTCAGTTCTAATCAAATCTTCACCCACTGATTGGTCACTGGGAATGCTGAGAAGGGCGATATGCAACAAGTCCTGTAAAACCCCTACCGTAGCCTAGACCCCTTTTTTCTTTTATTAAACAGAGGCCTCTCCTTTGGGGCATATCTCAAAATTGCTTTCCCAGGATACCTCCCTTTGTGCAATAAGCCTCCCCCACCCTCCAAGTCTAATATACCCTCGCTTGTTAGAATCCCCCTGGGTCTGCCCTTGCCCTCAAAACAGTTCTGTCTCTCCACCAGTTCCCCTCTGGGCTTCAATCCCCGCCCCCAGTTTCTCCCATCTTTACCCTCCCTACTCCCAGCTGGTGTCCATCCTTGTGCTCTGGAATCACCACCACCTCCTCCTTTCTGAGGCTGTGTACACACTCCTGCTTACTCTGCATCCAGTGCATTCCCACTGTTGGTTTGGGAAGTGGGGTACACACGTTAGCCACAATCCATGGCTACCCTGCATCTTAGAAAATACTGTGTTTTGATGCAATCAGCTTATATTCAAATTAAGAAAAAGAACAAGCCCGCTGAGTGTTAAGCTGGTAATGTATACCACAGCCTTTATGCTACAGTGAAGTCATCCTGGGCAACTGTGCCATGGATTCACTCTCAAGTCCTCTTTCTCTCTCCCCGGGAAGCCTTCCCTGGCTTACTGTTAATTGCTACTTTGTGATATTTTTCTCTATAAAAATAATTCATGGAAAGTTTCTGCTGTCATGTCCTTTGCTTCCTTGAATACTAAATGATCTGAATGTTAACCCAGCTTGGGTGTCTTGTATTTTGGCTTAAAAAGTGCCAGCTCTGGACTAGCTGTAATCAGACTGACAGCAGCCTGTTCTCTGCAATGAAGCCCGGATCACAATGGAAAACATTCTCCTGGCACAAGATCAGAACTAAATTCTCTCATGAACTGTGTTTGTTAGGTTTTCCAAAGCCCCCTCAACAGGTCAGAGGGAAGAAGCTCTGAGCACTTCACCAGAAACAGCTGCTTGGGAGTGTGCTAATGGCACAAGCTCCAGGAGGCTTCTTGCTCCGCCCCAACAGTTGCCTGCAATGATAAATGCTCAGTTTGTGCCATATCCAAAATAGCTCTGCAGCCAATGTACACATCCATCACGGTGCTCTGCAGAGAGGCAACAACTGAAGTCATTATCTTATCGAAGGTAGCTGTTTGGTGCTCAGTGTCAGCCACAGCTCCTTATCTTTCTCATTATTTTTGGAAGATGAATCCTGTAAGTGTTTCAGTTCCCATCATGAATTCCGGAGCCACAAAAAAAGACATATGGCAAAGTGCATGCATTGCTTATACACTGGAATGGGCAAGGAAACAGTCTAGATTGGGTTTAGCTGGATGCATTTTCCTCCATTAATAACATTATATTCCTGTTGTCTAGATACAGTCATACCTCCTCAGTTTACTCACACACATGCTTGTTTATTTTGCAGCAGGAATTAGGCTTCCAGGTTCTTGCTGTTCCTTGTATCAACATGCAAGTATTATGGAAATGGAGAGGGAGGCGGACTCTGGCGCCAAAGGAAGGCTTTTGGCTTTTCATGCAGAAGGTTCTAGACTCAATCCTTCATGTTTCCTGACAGAGCTGGTCAAAACTGCTGCCACGTAGTGTAGACAAGACTGAACCTAGGTGGGCCAATGGTCCACAGCTATATTTGCACCACGAACCAACATCTAGAACAGACCCAGCTCTTTGGACTAGCCCCAAATAACTGTTATCAAGACTGCAAGGTAGGGGGATCAGGCTAATTCTAGATGTGCCTAGGACAATTCATCTGGGTGGAAAGATGTGAACTATGAATATGAGATTTCATCCTTCCCCACCCTGTGGAACGAAGGGAGGGAGGAGGGTGACTTTGGCTTTACTGACAAGAACGCAGAGCTGTGATATTAGAAGGATGAGAGCAAAGGCATGCTCATGATGGTATCTCACAGCTATACACAATCCCGCTTTCAACACTGCACCTGCAGACCTTTCAGGGTGAATGTACTGCCTCATCCCCAGTCAGTGAGGGTCCTGTAATCTCTTGCTGAAATCCTATTTACTTTTTATGCTATGAATGCCCTACTTTTGTTGGGTGATAGTGCAAGAGTCCCAGTTCTGAGGGCAATAATGTGGCAACATTTGGGGACGCACTGCAAAACACTGAATACCGTAGAATGGCATGTGGAGTTCCCTAGTGATGCCCTGCTCTGTTTCTCTGCAGCATCTGTGTGTCAAGAGTGGCCCAGAAAAACCTGGGCTTTGTAGTGGGTTGAATGCAGTCCAGTAGGTAGATTCTGAATCCTGGCAACGGGTGGAGACGCTGTGGGCGGATCCCAAAGTCTGGGCCACCTGCTTTGGGGGTCCCATTGCAGGAGCAGGAATCGGAGCCTGGGATGCTGCTGCTGGATCCATTTGTTCACTACCAGCAATTTACAAACCTGGCCTTGAAAGAGGGAGGAAATGAGCGCTCTGCACATGCTCCAAAGAAGTGTGGTCTGCGTCGCCAGGCAACAGTCGCCTCGCCGCTGCCGCGTCGCCATGGCAACCGAGAAAGAAAGCGGCGCGCGAAAAGCCCGTTCGGCCCATCCCCTTCCCATCAGCTTCGGAGCAACCAGCCAATCAGACGCTCGGGAGAGTGAGTTGGACCAATGGAAACTCGGCGGGAGGTGGCAAAGCGCGCAAGCGCTGATTGAAAGAGAGAAAGGACTACATTTCCCAGCACACCCCACTCCCCACCCAGCGGAGTCCAAGGCCCGAGCGGCACTCGAGTAGCGCCGGCGAGGAAGGGCTGAGGTAGGTCCTTGCCTGGCAGCAATAGGCTTTTGTGCCGGAGAGAAGCAGGTAGGTCAGGAAAGCTGTATTGTCCCTGCTCACCACCACCACCTCCGTCCAAGGAAGGCAAAGCACTTCCTGTGCCATCTTGGGGCGGAGGGATCCGTGTCAGCTTCACCTTATTGTTGTTGTTGTTGTTCAGTCGTTCAGTCGTGTCCGACTCTTCGTGACCCCATGGACCAGAGCACGCCAGGCACGCCTATCCTCCACTGCCTCCCGCAGTTTGGCCAAACTCATGCTAGTAGCTTCAAGAACACTGTCCAACCATCTCATCCTTTGTCGTCCCCTTCTCCTTGTGCCCTCCATCTTTCCCAACATCAGGGTCTTTTCCAGGGAGTCTTCTCTTCTCATGAGGTGGCCAAAGTACTGGAGCCTCAACTTCAGGATCTGTCCTTCTAGTGAGTACTCAGGGCCGATTTCCTTGAGAATGGATAGGCTTGATCTTCTTGCAGTCCATGGGACTCTCAAGAGTCTCCTCCAGCACCATAATTCAAAAGCATCAATTCTTCGGCGATCAGCCTTCTTTATGGTCCAGCTCTCACTTCCGTACATTACTACTGGGAAAACCATAGCTTTAACTATACGGACCTTTGTTGGCAAGGTGATGTCTTTGCTTTTTAAGATGCTGTCTAGGTTTGTCATTGCTTTTCTCCCAAGAAGCAGGCGTCTTCTAATTTCGTGACTGCTGTCACCATCTGCAGTGATCATGGAACCCAAGAAAGTGAAATCTCTCACTGCCTCCATTTCTTCCCCTTCTATTTGCCAGGAGGTGATGGGACCAGTGGCCATGATCTTAGTTTTTTTGATGTTGAGCTTCAGACCATATTTTGCGCTATCCTCTTTCACCCTCATTAAAAGGTTCTTCAATTCCTCCTCACTTTCTGCCATCAAGGTTGTATCATCAGCATATCTGAGGTTGTTGATATTTTTTCCGGCAATCTTAATTCCGGTTTGGGATTCATCCAGCCCAGCCTTTCGCATGATGAATTCTGCATATAAGTTAAATAAGCAGGGAGACAATATACAGCCTTGTCGTACTCCTTTCCCAATTTTGAACCAATCAGTTATTCCATATCCAGTTCTAACTGTAGCTTCTTGTCCCACATACAGATTTCTCAGGAGACGGATGAGGTGATCAGGCACTCCCATTTCTTTAAGAACTTTCCATAGTTTGCTGTGGTCGACACAGTCAAATGCTTTTGCGTAGTCAATGAAGCAGAAGTAGATGTTTTTCTGGAACTCTAGCTTTCTCCATAATCCAGCGCATGTTTGCAATTTGGTCTCTGGTTCCTCTGCCCCTTCGAAATCCAGCTTGCACTTCTGGGAGTTCTCGGTCCACGTACTGCTTAAGCCTGCCTTGTAGAATTTTAAGCATAACCTTGCTAGCGTGTGAAATGAGTGCAATTGTGCGGTAGTTAGAGCATTCTTTGGCACTGCCCTTCTTTGGGATTGGGATGTAAACTGATCTTCTCCAATCCTCTGGCCACTGCTGAGTTTTCCAAACTTGTTGGCATATTGAGTGTAGCACCTTAACAGCATCATCTTTTAAAATTTTAAATAGTTCAGCTGGAATATCATCACTTCCACTGGCCTTGTTGTTAGCAAGGCTTTCTAAGGCCCATTTGACTTCACTCTCCAGGATGTCTGGCTCAAGGTCAGCAACCACACTACCTGGGGTGTATGAGACCTCTATATCTTTCTGGTATAGTTCCTCTGTGTATTCTTGCCACCTCTTCTTGATGTCTTCTGCTTCTGTTAGGTCCTTTCCACTTTTGTCCTTAATTGTGGAAATCTTTGTACGAAATGTTCCTTTCATATCTCCAATTTTCTTGAACAGATCTCTGGTTTTTCCCATTCTGTTATTTTCCTCTATTTCTTTGCATTGCTCGTTTAGAAAGTCCCTCTTGTCTCTCCTTGCTATTCTTTGGAAATCTGCATTCAATTTCCTGTATCTTTCACTATCTCCCTCGCATTTTGCTTGCCTTCTCTCCCCCACTATTTTTAAGGCCTCATTGGACAGCCACTTTGCTTTCTTGCATTTCTTTTTCATTGGGATGGTTTTCATTGCTGCCTCCTGTATAATGTTACGAGCCTCCATCCACAGTTCTTCAGGCACTCTATCCACCAAATCTAAGTCCTTAAACCTGTTTTTCACTTCAACTGTGTATTCATAAGGAATTTGATTTAGATTGTATCTTACTGGCCCAGTGGTTTTTCCTACTTTCTTCAGTTTAAGCTGGAATTTTGCTATAAGAAGCTGATGATCAGAGCCACAGTCAGCTCCAGGTCTTGTTTTTGCTGAGTGTATAGAGCTTCTCCATCTTTGGCTGCAGAGAATATAATCAATCTGATTTCGATGTCGCCCATCTGGTGATGTCCATGTGTAGAGTCGTCTCTTGTGTTGTTGGAAAAGAGTGTTTGTGATGACCAGCTTGTTCTCCTGACAGAACTCTATTAGCCTTTGCCCTGCTTCATTTTGAACTCCAAGGCCAAACTTGCCAGTTGTTCCTTTTATCTCTTGACTCCCTACTTTAGCATTCCAATCCCCTGTAATGAGAAGAACATCCTTCTTTGGTGTCATTTCTATAAGGTGTTGTAAGTCTTCATAGAATTGGTCAATTTCAGTTTCTTCAGCACTGGAAGTTGGTGCATAAACTTGGATTACTGTGATGTTAAAAGGACTGCCTTGGATTCGTATCGAGATCAATCTATCATTTTTGAAATTGCATCCCAGTACAGCTTTCGCCACTCTTTTGTTGACTATGAGGGCCACTCCATTTCTTTTACGGGATTCCTGCCCGCAGTAGTAGATATGATAGTCATCTGAACTGAATTCGCCCATTCCCGTCCATTTTAGTTCACTGATGCCTAGGATGTCAATGTTTATTCTTGCCATCTCATTTTTGACCACATCCAGCTTACCAAGGTTCATGGTTCTTACATTCCAGGTTCCTATGCAATACTTTTCTTTACAGCATTGGACTTTCCTTTCACTTCCAGGCATATCCACAACTGAGCGTCCTTTCGGCTTTGGCCCAGCCACTTCATCAGCTCTGAATCTACTTGTACTTGTCCTCCGCTCTTCCCCAGTAGCATGTTGGACGCCTTCCGACCTGAGGGGCTCATCTTCCAGCGTCATATCTTTTATATGCCTGTTGTCTTTGTCCATGGAGTTTTCTTGGCAGGGATACTGGAGTGGGTTGCCAGTTCCTCCTCCAGGTGGATCACGTTTGGTCCAAACTCTCCACTATGACTTGTCCATCTTGGGTGGCCCTGCACGGCATAGCTCATAGCTTCCCTGAGTAATTCAAGCCCCTTCGCCACGACAAGGCAGTGATCCATGAAGGAGCAGCTTCACCTACAAAATGCCGAATATTTTCGGTATTTAAATCCTCTTAGCAGCCTCGTAAGAGTTTTCTAGGCAGGTGCTGGTGCGGGAAAAAGTCTTGCCCAAAGTCTTGAAAATTATACATTATATGAAATATTTTAAAAAATCATAAAATTTAATACACCACTTGATCGCAAAGAAAACTAAACCTTCAAGGCAGTTTAGGGCGCAGGAGAAAACACGTGGCAGTTTGCTGCCGACTTGGTGGATAAATGAGAGCAAACCGGTTAAAATAGAAAAGCAGCACTTCATGAACTTGCAGCAGGGATTCAAAATAAATAAAACTAGAGCAATATTAAGGATGCAATTCTCTGGGCACTTGCTGGCAGTGCCTGGCATCTCTGCTGCTCCCCCAAATGCCTGATGGGGATCAGAGGAGGTTTTGCCAGCCTGTGGAAGGAGGAGGAAGATCTGTATGTGGACCTTCCAGGCAAGAGTGTTTCAGGCCTTGGCAGCCACTGTGTAAAAGGTCCTGCTGTATAGCATAAAGGGAAATCAGTCGCTTAAATTTGGGAGTGTGCTGCATTGGGCACCATGGGGTTGCGACACTTGCAGCATCCAAGGCTACAAAGCTGAGCAACTTTATTCTCAGATTGTCATGCAAACACTGAATGCTCCAGAGGCCATCCCAATACTTCTGGTATGATCAGTGTCCTGACACCTAAGAACAAACCAAGAACAAACTTAGTTGGGCTCTAAGGTGCTACTGGAAGGAATTTTTTATTTTGTTTTGACTGTGGCAGACCAACACGGCTACCTACCTGTAACTGACACCTAAAGTGACTGCTGGATGGCACTTCAGTGGAGGTGGCAAAGTTGTCATTCTTTGCTGCCTTCAGCACTTCTTGGCAGGCAGAATTATGTAAACTACCAAGCACTCAGTCAGCTTTTGTACAAGTTTCCTGCCACCCGCACTCTGGTCATCTACCAGCCGCCGCAGCTCAGTAAACAAAGTGCAGAGCAGACTCTGAGACATCAGAGGACTCCTGGGAGCAATTGTCTCAATATCCCATCTCACAGCAGCACCCCATGAGACCCAGGCTTTGACTGGATCACCAACTTTATCCACTGGAAACCCGCACCATCCCAGCCTGCTGAGCATTCTGGAATCTACTAGGTTCCATTAATCTCTGGGGGCAGACCATAGAATTGCTCTGCAACCCCTGCAGAGTGGGTCTGCTGCCCAAAGTTCATATGTTCTGGCCATGACAACAGGGTTACCATCATCCTTCCTATATCCTCACATCCCTCTCCCTGCTAAGAGTAAACACTAAATCAAGAGTATGTTGGGATGGGCAGATGGCAATGTGAGACATTCCATGGAGGCCATGAAATCCTGAGGTATCCTAAGCATGGATAACTGTTAAGTACCCATGAGGCTAGCTTGATGATGGAAGCATTATCTGCTTGTAGCAGTTAGGCTGTGCTAGTATTGCTTCAGAAAGCAGTATTAAAATGCACTGTAAATGACCGGCATGATAGACTGTGGCTGAGAAGTTCACCTAGCAAATCCAGTTGGCTATAGGACTTGAGAAGGAAATTTTAAAAAAATGAAAAAGCAGAATCCTTTTATTAACTTGGTTAATGATAGCATGAGGAAATCCCAGCTAGCAACTTTCAGCTCTTCTAGAAAAAGGCAGGGAAGATGGGTTTGTTCTCCTCCAAGCTTTACCAAACTCTGAGGGATGAGGGACATAGTTGGCACTCTCCTGGTGTTGTATTAAACTAGGATTTCATTTTAAACCAGGTATTCCTTTATTTAAAAAAGATACACAGTAGCGCATGTGTGTGTCTTGTGTTTGATTGTTTGTTTGTTTGTGTGTGTGTGTGTGTGTATGGTTTTGATTCAGTTTTGATTCAACCTACTGCTATGACTTAACTAACTTGTTTTGAGTCCTGCAAATATGTTTGATGCTCTGCAAAAGGAAATTTCTGCTTTGTTTTTGATGCAGATGTGTGACAAGCCAAGTGAGGGGAAGGGCAGGTTGAGCCAAGCCTGGTGTTGCTGGAGTCTTGTTACCTGGGCTGCTTCTTGACATGACTTCTGTGTTTTGTTTCCAGAATGGCTTCTGGGGGCTCCAGTTCCCTGCACACCATTCACGGTGCCCTGCAGGAATGTTTCCATGCTCTCCAGGAGCAACACGAGGCCTGGAAGAGAGTGCTAGCTGCCTGCACACCTCTTCTCAGTTCCTTGGCCAACCTGGCTGAGCAGATGCAGGCCTCCCAGAAGGTCTCCTTTGCCAACACCCCCCTGCGAGACTTCCCAGATCTGCCAGAGAGGCTGAGGCACAAGCAGCAATGTGCCATGGAGGCTTTGCTGGAGGAGCTGCAGCAGGACCACCTGTAAGGGCATCTGCTTTGCATTGTGGGTAGGGCAGATGGGAGGGGGAATTGCAGCTCTCTAGGTCATTCACAGTGTGAAAAAAGTTCCTGTCAAAATTATTTGGCAGCTGGCAGTTTTTTGCAGGCATGAACAATTCTATATTATTACTCTATAACTTAAAACTGTGGCATCTTAAAAGTACATCTAAATTTATCTGGGTTGGAGCCAGATCTTAAGTTAATTGAACTTAATTCCCACTGAAATCAAGTAAATTCCGCTGATTTTGTCTGGCTGCAGTCAGTTATTTATGTAGCACTTTCCCAGTTAAAAAAGTAGTTTCATGTTTTTACTTATTTTCATAACAGCAGCCCACATGGGGTAGCTCAGTCTGCTCCCCTTGGCTCTACCCAGTGAGCTTTGTGGCAGTTCCTAGTGAGCTGCCCAAGCTCAGCTCACCGTTTGCATTGCAACAGGTTGAATTTAGGTAAGACCTTTGTTCAAATTAGCAACGTTTGTCTTTTGCTCAAGTTGTCTACACAGCTTTTAGAGCAGGCATAGGCAAACTCGGCCTTCCAGATGTTTTGCGACTACAATTCCCATCATCACTGAGCACTGGTCCTGTTAGCTAGGGATGGTGGGAGTTGTAGTCCCAAAACATCTGGAGGGCCGAGTTTGCCTATGCCAGTTTTAGAGAATCAGCCAAAAATTTCTCACCTCCAACATGAGCTTGGGCAGCAGAGATGTGCAAGCCAGATTCTCATCCCTTCTTAAACTTGTGCAAGGCCCTTCAGACAGTATGGCGGAAGTGCAAACATGAGAGAATGTAACAATGTATGATGAAAGCCAGTATTAGCACACTTAAAATGAACCAGTAGTTGCTCTGGGTGATTGATCTCTATGCGAACCACCTAGAATGTGACATGAGTGGTCTTTGTTTTGTGTAGAATGGAGCTCCAGAAAGTGAGAGATACTGTTGGGGTCCGTGTGGACAGCGTTTTCCGACTCTGTGAGCAGCCAGGAGATAGCCTAAGCCTGGAGACGACCTTCCAGCGCTCTGCATCATGCCCCTCATTGGCAGACATGCTAGAGTGGCTTCTGGATGTTGAAGAATTTTACCACCGTGTGTATCCTTTGAAAGAGTTCTGCACCTGCAAGTTCCTCGTGTTCTCCAGAAACATACCTTTATTAAAATGCTTATCTATGCAGCCTTTATGTCTGTTTTGAAAAAGACCCGCAAGATAGCTAACAGTTCAGTTTAGCAGTAAACACTGAAACACAAGCCAGTAAAAGAAAACAACATTAGCACACCAGAATTCTTGTTGCCTCCAGCTCTGGATAAGATGCCTGACTGTTGATTCAGTTGTCAGTTGTGAGAGTTTCAGGGCCCCAGCCCCAAGGCCATTCTCCCACCACTTTTCAAGCTGTGCAAGTGCGGGGGAGCCCTCTGCCCCCAGAAACACTCACATTTCCTTCCATGGAGTTCAGCTCTTATCATCGCCCCTGAAAAGCTCCTGTTGAGAGCATCTGGCAAGATGTAAATTTACCCAATAATCCTGTGCTGTACTGCTCTCATTTGTCTCTCTGATTTGTGTAGCTTGAAGTTATTGTGCCACCTCCTTTGACTGAGGTCTGTCGGGGTTTGGGTGCTGGAGCTCCTCGTGCACAAACTTGGACTGCTCATGCACGAGGTACCAGTAGCGGGGAAAGCGGCCAGCGTTCCGCGTGCTTTTGAGCACGGGCGCCGGCCAAGTCTCACAATCCGAAGGAAGCTGAGTAAGCCGGGTGATGACTCCGAAGGTGCATGAGTTCTTAATTGCCTTCTAACTAAAATATTGCCTCGAGAAATAGAAGATACCCTGAATCTGAATAGATAGATCAACTCAAGGAAATTAAAAAATTTACCTTAAACCTTTTACTCCCCTTTTTACCCCAAAGAAAGACAGACACCGGTTATATCTTTAGTGGCTTTGGCAGAACCCGCATAGGCTCGTCCCCTAAGCTAAGTTCTCCTAAGCTCAAAGTCCCTGCGCGCCCAATCTTCCGCGAGGCTAACTAAATAATACTAAAACCGAAATATCTTCCGCAAGCCTAGCCCTAGGCTAAACCTAAAAGAAACCTAACTAAAGCTAAACCGAATGATCTTCCGCGATCTAACTCTAACTAAAGGAAAAACCCATCCAACCCATCCAGCCCGCTCCCAATACCCTTAAACTAAACTAAGGCAGAACGTCGTCTAACTGAACCAAAAGAACATAGGAAAAACGTGCCTAAGCGGGGGAGCCTCAGCCTTTTATTAGGAACAAACGTGACATCATGATCAATGCCTCAACCAATAAAATCACTGTTGCTGCCCTCCAAAAAGGCGGGAAGCAAGTTTAACGCTCATTAATAACTTTGAACATGACCGGGACTACAAAATAAAGGCGGATTAATCTCATTGGTGAACCAAACTATTCATTCTTACTTTCGCTTTCGCTTTTGCGCGTAGTGGTACCAAAAGTAGTTCCCGAAAACCTCATTAAACAAATAAATAAATGTGGATCCTATGGCGGATCCGTGCAACGTATCCCGACAGAGGTCCTTTGGGCTTTCCCCATTTTCATCTAGCAGGGTGAGTGGAAATGAGTCTCTGCCATTCCACTTTGAGCTGGCTGCTTATCTGTCCTTAACTCCTGAAAAGATACTTGGGGCTCAAGTTTCTCCTCCTTCAGGTCAGCTACACGAACTTGATGGAGATGCAAACTCTTCCAAAGGCCTGGGAGCAGGTGCTACAGCAGGGCCTCCAAAACACAGCAGAAGGTAATGATACCAATGTGGAACATGTCTTTGGCGATGAGGTGGGGTCAATAGCAAACCAAAACCCTCAGCTTCTTGTAGCTGGATAAAGGTATAGTACTGTGAATATGGAGGCTTCATTTTTGGGTATCATAAATGTTAATACTGGGAAACAGCCACCAACAGGCCAATCATCTGTGAACAGGTGCACAGCTGAACCAATATTGGCCTATAGAAAACGACAGTGCTTTGCACCTGCAGTATCCCTGCTTTGGAGTCTTACCCATAGCCTGTTCCTCACAAAGAGCCCTCTTCTGATCTGTCTCTCAGAAGTGTTGCTGAAGGTCTCCTCCTTTCTGGAAGCTTTTTGAGGACATGGAACTTGCTCATCTTCCCAAGAGAGGCCAGCTTTCCCAGGACAGCTCACCACCATGTGAAGAGGACCAGACCTTAAACAGAGCTGCTTTTAGTTCGGATGGAGCTTGCCAGCCCCACAGTCAGAAGATGCACAATTCTGGATCCTGCTCTGGGTGAGGACCTGGGCTGGTGCTGGCCCTCAGATTTGAAATGAAGAGTATGTGAACCAGTAGCCTGGGATCGTTCCTTATTGAGCCACATGCCACCATTTCTGGTAGGCGTCTCTTTGTAAATTAAACTTGATGACACACCCTTGGAGTGCAAAATGTCCTTTTTCCTGTTGTGCCTGTAGCTGTCCAGAGTGGTCTGTGGGCTAGTTTCACCAGAAGATCAACCAGGTGTCCTTTTTTCCAGGAATAGATGCACATAGCCTGGATGAATTTGTATTTGGTCACAACAAAGAGACAAAATTTCTACATACCCTAATGACAGTTGGTCATGGCACCAGACAGAGGAGAAGTAATGTGCATCATTTAAGTGGCTCTCAGAAACAAGTGTAAAATGTAAGTGTTGGTGAACTGATTTGGAACAGTGACTACATTTCTATCAAATTCAACAAATGGGGAAGAATGTCTAAGATAAAAGGAATTGGAAGAAGGTCAATATAGCAATGCTGTTATACAAATCTATGGTGCAACTGCACCATATGCAGAAATGCAGAAATGGAAAAGGTTCAGAAAAAGGCTACCATAATGATCAAGGGGATGTAACAGCTGCCCTATGAGGAACAGTTACAATATTTGGGGCATTTTAGTTTGGAAAAAAGGCAAGTAAGGGGTCTGGGTGAACTTGGGACCATCCAACAAAGCTGAATGTTGGAAGATTCAGGATGGAAAAACAAAGTACTTCTCACAACATATAGTTAAACTATGGAATTCATTGCCATAAGATGTAGTAATGGCTACCGAATTGGATAGCTTTAAAAGACGCAGGTGGCGCTGTGGGTTAAACCACAGAGCCTAGGGCTTGCTAATCAGAAGGTCGGCAGTTCGAATCCCTGCGACTGGATGAGCTCCCGTTGCTCGGTCCCAGCTCCTGCCCACCTAGCCGTTCGAAAGCACGTCAAAGTGCAAGTAGATAAATAGGTACCACTCTGGTGGGAAGGTACACGGCGTTTCCGTGCCCTGCTCTGGTTCGCCAGAAGCGGCTTAGTCATGCTGGCCACATGACCCGGAAGCTGTATGGCGGCTCCCTCGGCCAGTAACGCGAGATGAGCGCCACAACCCCAGAGTCGGACACGACTGGACCTAATGGTCAGGGGTCCCTTTACCTTCACCTTAAAAGAGAATTATACAATTCATGTCTCCTAGCCATGATGGTTATGTTTTACCTCTACTGTCAGACACACTATTGCTCTGAATGCCAGTTGCTAGAGTCACAAGTGGGAAGGGAACTATTGCATGCAGATCCTGCTTTGGCGCTTCCTGTGCACATCTGGTTGGTCACTGTGAGAACAGGATGCTGGACTGAATGAACTCCCTTTGGCCTCTTAGAGTTTTAGGAATTGCCTTGCAGTTTGCAGTTGTTAGGAGCAAAGATTAAAAGGCTTGTGCCTTATCCCTCCCACAGCTTTCTACCACTTTGGGTGGAAGTGCCGTTCCCCTTGAGAAGCAGGCTTGAGCAGTCAGCTACTGTAAATCAGTTTTGTATGTATTACTTCAGTGGTACAATTAAATTGCAAAGTGTCCTGTCTCAACAGCCCTGTGAAGAAGGTTGGTAATTTTCCAGTTTCTATACTGTGGCATCACTGTATCTAAGGAAGGAAACTATTCAGTTTTTAAAGTGTTTGTGACTGTATAACAAAATGTGATTGAGTTCTTACTGCTTACCTGCATGCTGTGTGTCCACTTGAGGGCGCTTGCAGACCTTCCTACAGAGGGAGCGGCTGGGGCAAAGCAAAACCCTTTGCCTCTCTTACTTGGCACATTAGGTCAGTGGTCGTTCCTCATTTCATACTCTGATATTTTAAACAGCCCTGCTGCGCACCTTCTAGAGGAAGATCCAACCTCTGCGCAATGGGAAAAATCACCTGCCTTCTAACATAATTGGTTTATTTGATTATTTATAACATGTTATTGTGAGATGTCTTGAAAGCTGGGATGGAAGTCATTACATTAACATGTTAAACTCACCCTGGTTTTATTCTAACTCCTTTGTGCTTGTTTCTCTTATTGCATTTCTTAAAAGGCTCCTAAAAACTTCTTAAAATTAAATAGCCCAGTGCTTTTAGCTCCTGGTCCTTCTTTACTGCATTTTCTGTCTCTTTTCCTTTTACCAAATGCATTTTTATCATCCCATATTATAATACTTAAAATACACTAAGCAGCTTGGAGTGGGTGATGGCAGCAGAAGGTTTACCATCTCATACAAACACACCCTTGCTGCCTCTAGGAGTGAGCAGTGCAGGGCTCCAGCAGGACACGTGACCAGCAGGTGCCTTTGATCCCTCCCATCTGCATCAAAGCTGTGCATTCCTACGGTCATCTGTGCTTGTGCTTGTTACCCACAAAACACCTGTCACTGTTAACATTGCACGCCTCTACTAATGTAGTGTTTCTGGCTGGAAATGGTGATGGATGGATGGACACATGAAGGCAGCCCAAGAGCATCCTGCACAGCTGCTGCAAGGAGCTTTAGAGGAGCTTCCCTGCATTTGGTGTTGTGACTGTTGAAGCAACGAGCTGTGCTTCTGCCTCTTGTGCTCAGAACATCAGCTCTCCCACCGGCTGGGTCTGCACTTGGCTGTAGCATTCTCTCTTCCATGTGGCCTCCAAATAAATCAGTCAGAAGAGCAACCTGTTTCAGCAAAGGCAAGAAGAATGCAAGAAGTGGCTGTAGGAGGGTCTACAGACTCTGAAGCTAGAGCAGGGTTTCCCAAACTTGGGTCTCCAGCTGTTTTTTGACTACAACTCCCATCATCCCTAGCTAGCAGGACCAGTGGTCAGGGATGATGGGAACTGTAGTCCAAAAACAGCTGGAGACCCAAGTTTGGGAAACCCTGAGCTAGAGAAAGGTATCTATGTATCTGCCCCAAATGCTTTCTGTCCATCTTCACGCACCCTGCAGAAATATGTCCTTCAGGCTAGTTGTGAACATGGCTGTGTCATATTAGCAAACATGCTTAGCTTGCGTTCTCATTTGCTTTGGTGGATCTGGCAGGGTTTATCACATCTTGCCGGCAGTGCGTGGAAATGGCAGCCTTGTCACATTTCTGGGGCCAAGCCCACAGCTGACATTTCTGGATCACGCCCCACCCCCACCCCACACAATCACTCTGGAGCGATGTCATGATTTCTGCTGGAGGGTGTTTTGGGGAGTGGAGGGTGCCTGAGAGGTGCCACTCACCCCAGCAGAGCAAAAGCCAAGCCCGTCTCAGACTGCGCCCAGCTGCAGACCTGAAACCAATTAGGCAGGGCGGTGTGCCTTTCCGAGGCAGTAACCCAAAACCGTCACACACATTAGGCTGAGGTGGACGTCAAGAGGCAGTTGGAATTCGTTACAGAGCAAAACACACAACTTGTGGCGCTGAAACAGAACCATCAGGTTCCGCTCGTACGACCCCTTCACATCAGAAAGCTTAATAGAATTATCCCATCAGGGGACATTTGTTGAAGGTCAATTTATTAAAGACAAATGGAATCTTATAAAAACAACAGAGTCTTGTGGCACCTTAGAGGCTCGCTAATTAACGTAATTATGGTGTAAGCTTCTATATGCCGTAAGAAGGCACTTTGTTGCTTTTTGCGGCAGTGGGCTGATGCAACTATTCTGTCCTTCTGGAAATGCCAAAATGTGGTTTGTTCCAGAGGGGGTGGAAAGGGCCAGATGGGATTGTGAATGGACCCCTCAGAATAAAAGAGTCCCGAAGAGCCACTCTAAACCACCTTCTTAGATAAATGAGAAGATTAAGCTGCCTTACAGTGAATAAGACAATGAGGTCATCTAGGTTAGTTTTCTTTACTCTGGCGGTGGCAGCAGCAGACCCTCAAGGACTTGGGCAGAGGGAGGCCTTTTCCAGCACCTGCTATTGATTCTCTTGTAAGTGCAGTTGCTGCTTCTAGACTGGGAAGGTCTTTTGCATTCTTGGTGTGCAGGAGGAGAATGGTGCCATTTTCTGTGTGGTGAGCTGAGCTTCCTTTTTGTTCTGCCCATCTCTCCCCCCTCCTCCCTGGCAGGAGCGCCCAACCCACCAGAGTACTGAAATAGGTGGTGCTCCTTGTTTGACTGAGTCCCACCAAAAAGTCATTGGGGGAGACAGAGAACGAAGCCTTGGTTTGTGCAGGATTTCTGATGCTATGCATGCCCACGAGGTGCTTTCTCACAGCCTGCCACAAGGTGGAAACATCCTGGCTGTTCCTTCCTTCGCAGTTTTGCTCCTTGCCCAAAGGCAGCTGCATGTGGGCTGGCTGAAGGCCCAACAGCGGAGAAGGGAGAGGAATTAGATCTCATTTAAGCCCACTTTGGTTGTAAATAAACTATAATCACTTCAAATGTTTTGCTTAATAAGGAAAGGATGTTAACCATTAGGCAAACACTCAGCGAGCGCGTTACTGCCAGACTAGAGATACCAAAGGGGAAGGCGATTCAACCCAAGCTGTTAAAACAAACCATTTGCGGGTCTGCAAAAGGCGGGTTTGTATTTATTTAGATCTGGCCCCTTTCCGGGTCCAAATAATCAAAATTCGCATTGGGGATGGAGGGGAGAGGAGAGTTAGTATCACTTCTGTAATGCCCCAAGGGAGAAGAACTGCACAAACCAGGATCTGCACATAAAGAACTGCTGATTCCCCCTTTCCCCGCTTCTGTGGCAATTTTGTACCTCCCCCGTCCCCAAAGCCTTTCAATAAGAACTGTAGCCTGGTTCACAAATGGGGGCAGATTACTTGCAAGGGTGAATGATGCCGTTGCATTAGGTTGTGACAGAGGGAGAGAACGGAAGGAGGGCTGCTGCTCCACTGACTCTGCTGAGAGACTGGGTCTCTATGGCTCTTCCTCAGCCATTACCCAATAGCATCCACTCTGTCAGGTTGCAGCAGTGTGAGAGATGGGATTGGGAAGCAGGGATACTTTGCTGGCTGTGCTGACAAAACAGCTGCCTTTGGCTCTCCCTCATCAGTGGCAGCCATTCTGCCAGGCTGCAGAAGAGAGGGAACGAAGGGAAGCAGGTCCGCTCCACCGGTTCTACTGAGAGATTTGGCTGCTTTTCTGTCTCTGAACTGACCTATCCCAGCTGGTCCATGTCGGTACTTTGTAACTGAGAACTGGTGCTTGACTATGCTTTTCTCCCTCTCTCCCTCCGCCTTTGTTTATGTTGTATTCCTTAAGGACAGGAACTGGTGTTTGTTTGTTGATCTGTAACCACTCTGGGAGCCCTTTTTGGCGGAAGAGGGGGATTTTAAAAATCTTTAAATAAATAAAATAATCAACAATACAGTATTTCTCACATACATGTGTGCTGCATGTGTGCACTCGAAAGCATGCAAAGGGGAGCTGTTAGCAACCGGGGAATGAGAATTTCAATGGCTGCTGGGAAGATCATCTCCAGGACTCGTCTACTGCCACACTGAGCAATGACCCTTCCAGAGCTGTCTTCCTCCTCCATCCTCTTCTCCTCCTCCATCATCTCTGCTGGTCTTTTTCCATCTGGCCAGCAAGAGGACCGGCTGACTCATAGCTGCTTCAGCGGAAAGTACCCAAGAGACCCTTGACCTGTGGGTGCTGCAAGACATCCTACTCAGGACGCCTGGAGACAATCGTGGGGGGGGGGGTTAATGTTTTATGGGCTTCTGTTAGGCCCAAGATTTAATGTTGGTAGTATGTTATTTTTCTGTTTTTTGTGATTCTATTTTTGTATTTTGTTGTAAGACATTATTCATTATAAGAGGTTTATTTAATTTTATTGAATATTTTTTGAGATGCTTTCATTAACACTTAAATTTTGTTACTTTTCATAACTTAGTGAATTATGTAAAAAAAATTCCTTGCAAACTGCCTTGGCCATAGTTTACTATGGAAAAATGGCGTACAGATAAGTTATGATGTTGATGATGGAACATTTGGCACTTCCAGGCAGATTTATTTCTTTTTGAGCGTCAAAGGGAAACATTTTTCCTTCCAGTGTTGCCTGTGGATTGCTGCTACCGGTACTTTGTTCTTCTCTGACCTTCCACCCACCAGCATGAAGGGGCAGTTGGCTTTCCCCCATAAGAGTCCAGGCACTATAACTGTCTCATCCATAGGTGTGTGAGTGATCAGGGATCTCATAGTTGCCATGGTCTGACTTTAATGGGATGTGTTGCTCATTCCCCAGAACAGATTACAGGCAAGGACAGAAAGATGCTGTGAGGACCTCTGCCAACTCTCTTGACTTGGGTGAAATAAGCCAGTTGCACAAGTAGAGAAGATCAATAACAGCTGGAGAAAAAGCCAAGAACAGCAGCAAATAGATATGGTTCTCAACATTTTTTGAGGAAACCATTCAAGCAGCATGTTTTGTTGAGGTGGATTAGAAAAAAAATTCCCCAAGCAGTTTTTATCAAGAAGCACCCAGCATTTCCCTTAACAAAAGAGCGTTCTCGAGACGCTTTGAGTACCATGTTCATTGGGCAGCTGCCTCTTCTGTTGCTGTTTTTCTGGGCTGATGAACCAATGAACATGTGGTAGCAATTGGCGCATGCTACTTTCTCTGACATCATGACTGAGGGTTAGAGTTGAGCCAGAAGCCTGGGAGAAAGAAGGGGGCATTTTGGAGGGGGGGGGGTTGGAATCCTGGACTCTGATTACAAAATGTTATTTATGAAGTGGTGAGCTCATGAGCAGCCCTGGTACTGCCAAATTTAAAGGTTTTTTCATCTAACAGAATGAACATAATTTTAACATGAATATCCAAGCAAAGACCCATGGATTCTGGACAGCTTTATGGACACAAGCAATAAATTCTGGGCTCAAGAGCCTCTCCAAGCTGAGTGAAGTGGTGGTAAAATGACAAATGCAGTTCAATGTAAAGAAGTGCAAAGTGATGCATGTTGGGGCAAAAAATTGTTAAATTTCATATATGCACTTCTAGGATCTGAACTGGACGTGACTTACCAGGAGTCATAGTGGATAGCTCAGTGAAGATGTTGGCCTAGTGTGTAGCAGTTGTGGAAAAGGCAAATTCCATGCTAGAAATAATTAGGAAAGGAATTTAATATAAAACTGCCTGTAATGCTGTTACGCAACATTATGGTGCAGCCACTTTTGGAATACTGTGTACGTTTGTGGTGGCCTCATCTCAAAAAGGATATTGTAGAGTTGGGAAAGGTTCATAAAAGGGTACAAAAATGATCAAAGGGATGGAGCAACATCCTTGTGAGGAAAGGCTGCAGTATCTGCCACCAGAAACTTTAGAGAAAAGGTGAATAGGACACGACATGATGAAAGTTTATATAATTATGTGTGGCATGGACGAAGCGGGTAGAGAAAAGTACCCCCTCCCATAACAGTAGAACTTGTGGACATCCAATATTGGAAATTCAAGACAGATAAAAGAAAGTACTTCATGTAGCTCATAGTTAAACTATGGAATCCGCTCCCACGAGAGACAGTGATGGGTACCAACTTATATGGCTTTACAAGAAGCAAATTCAGGGAGATTCCATGGCTTCTAGCCATGATGATTATGCTCTGCTTCCACAGTTGGAAACAGCAATGATTCCGACAATGGTGGAGGAACGGGGGTGCGGGGGGATTGCACTGCGGCACAATCCTGGCACGGTGGCATTGTGGCTGCCCCCCCCCCAGCGCTGGGCACCACGCCCCTGCAGACGGCGTGCCATGCTCCCAGGACGCGTGCCACCCACGCCCATGCCTGCTCTCCGCCCCCCCCCCCCACCGGAGCTTGAAGCTCTGCCACTGGCTTCCAATCACCTGTTGCTGGAAACCACAGTTGGGGAGAGTGCTCTTATGCCGGAATCCTGCTTGTGGGTTTTCCAAAAGAGGCCTCTGGTTGGCTACTTTAAGAACGGAATGCTGGACTAGATGGGCCATTTGCCTGGTCCAGGAGGCTCTTCTGTTATGTGATGTCACCGGGCACACTGACCAGATGCTTGTGCAGCCCACCGCTGTAGATGCTGTTGTCTAAACGCCAACAAGTGCAGAAGCCAGCAGGGGAAATATTGTGTGAATGCGATGACACCTAAATCCCTCAATTGCTAAGGAAAGGCATTGCATTTATTGCACAGTAAAGCAGTTTGTCTGTGTGGATGTTCTGCCATGTCAGTTCTCACAAGGCCTGATTGTAAGCAAGAGATTGGTTTCTGTGATGCTCTTTTGTACATCCCTGCAAAGGAGTCTCACAGATGGGAGGGGAAACTCATCCTGTACAGATTCTCTCCCCCTGCCCTTTTTGCTTTCCTTTTTGAAAAACGTGGCTTGCATTAAACTTACTATGTTTTCTTTGAAAAAAATTATGTGTATGTATTTCCACATTCCAAATTTGGAAGATTTAAAATGTATAAATAATCCAATAATTTGGGGGCACTGCAATAAGATTTCATTTGAGGAGATAAATCACCCTCTCATTTACATGCTTAATCCATTCCACATTTCATTCACCAGCCTTCTTGGAAAAGGCTCAAAGGTATTTCTCCGAAGGATCTGTTTTTTGCAACTTCTCCTGCTGCTGCTCAGCCTGGAGGCAGAAATAGAGCTCCACCCTAGGGCCAAATGTTGCACCCAGATGTCACAGAGTCAGCCTTCTTCCAAGAATGCAACAGCTTCCCTGGGTCTGCTGTCATCCCTACCAGGCTGGGCAAGGAGGAGGATGGGTGTGCCTCTTTTGGAACTCTTCTGCCAGCCGGGTGTGTGTGTGTGTGTGTGTGATTGGGACCAAATCCCCACCCAACCATGACTGACCTAGGGCAAGTCATTATCTCTCAAGCAAACTACATCACAGGTTTGTTGGGAGGAGAAAACGTGATGACCTTGTGTGAGTGCAGGGCCGTCTTTAGCAGATGCGGTGCCAGGGTGCAAATATCCGCTCAGCGCCCCCAAATTACCACTCTGGGGGGGGGGTGAAGCTGCGCACTGCCAGCCATGGGGTGTGTGCAACTTTCCCCCATGCCGCTGCAGGAGATTAATCCCTGCAGTGGCTTTGGGGGGGAAGCTGCGTGCCCGCCAGCCATATAGTTGGCGGGGCACAGCTTCCATCCTAAGCTTTTGCAGGGATTGCTCTCCCGCGGAGGCTTGGGAGGCAAGCTGCATGCCCACCAGCCATATGGTTGATGGGGCGCAGCTGGTGGGCGTGCAAGGAAAGGGGATGCCGCTGGCAAAGCCGCGCAGCTCCCCCACTCGCTGGGGCGCCCCTGAGAGGCCGGCGCCCTGGCGCAATGCACCACTAAGCTGTATGGGAAAGACGGCTTTGTTTGAGTGACTGCACTGAGCTCTGTGGAAGACAGATGTGATGAACCAAAGCATGCTGTAGAGACTGCCATAGAGGAAGGAAGAGCCTTGGACTGTGACGTGGCCATTGCCTGTGATGACAGCTGGGGTTCCTGGAGGCTCCATCACCCCCTGGTTCTGCCCCGTCTCCCAAAGTCTGCCAGGTGGAGCTTGGCTTCCTCTCTCCTGCCCTGAGGTTTGTGATCCTCTTGCCCAACACAGGAAGGTGTGTTCAATGACGCCATCCAAGGAGCTTGCCCACCCTTCTTCCTCAGGTCCTGTTCTGCTTTGTGTCCAGGAGAAACAAATCTTGTTTTGTCTGCTCCAAAGGCTGAAGAACAGGTGTGGAGACACCTGCATCTGTTGAGACGTTGCAGAACTTGGCAGCTTGAGCTTCTCTCTCTCTCTTTATAGGCTCAAAGCATTTTTCCAGTGTGATAAATTATCCATCCAGTTGTCAGCAGATGAAGATAGCAGGTTTTATGGACTCACCAGCACTTTAGAGAGGGGGTGGGGGCAACAGATGCAGGAGGCCAAGGAAAGAACCCTACTTCCAGGCATGGCAAGATATGGCTGGGGCATGTCAGCGTCTCCCCACAGTTGTGAGTGATGGCCTGACAAATAGGGATGGACTCTTTTGATTCTTGGGAATAGGGCAGCATGGCAGGAGTGGAGAGTGAAAAGCCCAGGCCAAAATTTTATTTATTGAATTTATATCACACCTTCTTCCCCAAGGAGCGTAAGGTGGCATACATGGTTTCCCCCCACCCCAGTTATTCTCCACAACAACCCCGTGAGGGAGGTTAGGCTGAGAGACTGAAACTGGCTCCAGTGAGCTTCATGGCTGAGTGGAGGTTTGAGGCCTGGCCTCCCAGGTCTTAGTCCAACATGGTTTGTTGAGGCTGACAGTGAAGTTGAATTCTCTTGCTGCCACCAGCACCCTTACTGACACTCAAGTCACAGCAAAGAGCCAGGAAGCAACAGGAAGGCATCAGTGGGAAAGGGCAAGTGAGCATGAGCCAGGCTGGGATGTCAATTTCTACCAGCCAGTGGCCACTGTCTTGGGAGTGGGCAAAACTACCCCTCAGTTCTTTGGCTTGTGGCTACTCCAGGCTGACTCCTTCCTTTCCCCAATGCAGCCCAGCCCAAGTTCTGGGGCCATCAGCTTTGATTGATTGGTTGGTTGATATGCTGCCTTTGTACACTACTCAGTAGCCATAAAATCTCAGAACAGCATAAAAGCCGTTCATCAGAGGAGAAAAGAAATGTAACAAAACACAGCAGGGCCGCTGTACTCACAGGTCTTAAAACTTCCAGAACCCCATAGAGCCATAAAAGACGCCAACGTTAAAAAGATTAAAAGGCCCTGAGAAAATATAAATATAAAAAGGTCTTCAGTTGGCACAAAAAAAAAGCCACAGCAGAGATGTCAGGTGAGCCTTTCTGGAGGATGGGGATGCTTCAGGTGGCTCCCATTTTTGCCAGCTACCTGTTGCCAAACCTCCTTTGCTGGAGGCAGCCAGGCAAGGGCCTGAGAAGGTGACTTGAATGTCTGTGTGGGCTTCCTTGGGAAGAGGCATCAACTCCAAGCCCAACCATATGCAGGACTCGAGGCAAGAAGGGAGGAGGGGGCACCTCATCACCCCCTCTTTCCTGCTTCACTCAGTGCCAGGCTCCCATAAGAGGTGAAAAGCTGGTGGTGGTCTTTGCAGAAGTGACGCACCAATAGCTTTCTTTAGCTGTGCTTCCTGCATTGCAGGGGGTTGGACTGAATGACGCCCTGGGTCCCATCCCGACTCTACACATTTCTAGGATTCTAGGCTTCCCTGATCCTGTGTGTTGGTGGAAGCACATCTGACCACCCCTCCCTTTCAGTTTGCCTGGCAGGAACGGAAAAGGGCCAACCATCATTAGCGCCTTAGAGACCCCTCCTGATGAGACATTTTCAGCAGATGCGCTACTGAGTTTTGAGTTCTGAGAAGCTCAGCCTGAGCTGGCCCTCCTCATGCCTTTTATGGACAACAGGAACACCAGAATTGGGGGAAAGGTGCCAGCGGGGGTGGGGCGTCGGTGTGCCCACAATTCACTGTGGCTGACTCTTCTTGACAGCTGTCTCCACCACGTCCCACTTGTGGGGAGCCACATCCCTTGAACCAGCTCTTCACTCTCTCTCCAAACCACTGTCTGGCTGAGGAGTGAGAAGTTCTGCCTTCCCCGCAGGGTGTCAAGCTGTGGATAGGAAGGAGGAGCCAGTTGGCAGGGAGGCAGGCCCCACAGTGGAGCCAGGGGGAGGGGGGCACCGTGGCAGATGGGGATAGGGGGGCAGCAGTGCTTTCAGTTCCTCATCTTCCTCCTGGCACTGCAGGGTTCCAGGGGTTGGAGCACCATACCATATTCCAGGCAATAGAACAAGCAGGCACTCAGGGCTGTGGGTCAATCGCTTCCTAGACAGAGACTTCTTTGCTTTGAAGGTGCACAGGCGGTGATTCTCAGGTTCTGGTTGCATCCAGTGCATCCCCAATGCAGGTTTGGGAAGTGGTGTGTGCATGGTGTTGGCTGCACTCCATATCTAGCCTGTGATTTCTTGTGAAAGGCTGTGTTTTGATGAGTTCCCCCTGCCCCCAAGTCAGCTTTGGTGTGGATTGAGAAAAATAGCAGCCTTGCTGCATCTCTTATAAAGCTGTCTAGGTTGGTGGCTATCACTGTCTCCTGTGGGAGTGAGTTCCATATTTCAACTCTGCACTGCCTGAAGAAGTCCTTATTAGAATGCCTGGTTGGACTTGTCAGCTTTCCATAGAGAGGCATGGGCTTGAGGCAAGGGAGCTTACCCAGCTCTGCTCCCCGCCAGGGCCTGCGGCTTGAGGGCTGAACCTGCCTCTTGTTGCAGCTGATGGTACTCTCAGCGGGTGGGGATGCTGCCAGCTGTGCTCGGCCGAAGCGGTGGCGCAGCGCTGCCGTCCAGGGAGCCCTGGCTGCAGTGCCGACGGGAGGCTTGCTGACGGCCTCCCCGGGTCCGCAGCCCGAGAAGAGGTGGGCAAGAGCGGTGCTGCCAGCGGGGCTGGAGGGCGCAGGCGCCCTCCTCAGGCCGTGTCGCCTTGCGCCAGTAGCCTCAATGGCTAAGATGTCCCTGAATTTGACAGTGGGCAATCTTTAGAGGTGAAGGCAGCTCCCAGCCACTGAAAGGGCATCTTTCCACAGAGCTGCTCCTGCCCTTGTGAGGAGGACAGGCAGCCTGGGAAAGGACGCTTTTACATCAGCAGCACCACGAGCATGCATTGCAGAGCATCTAAATGAATCCCAGGTCTTGCCCAAAGTCCAATTTACTAGCCACAAGAGTCAGTCTAGATGAGGGGAGAACAATTTGCAGGCATTTCCCACCCACCCCTGCTGGATGGCAAAATAGCAAAGTGGTGTGTGTGTGTGTGTGTCTGTGTCTGTGTTTCACACTTGGGACCTTCTCTAAGCCCCAGCTGACATTCTGAGGAGACCTCAAAAATCCTGAATGAAAACAAATGTAAAAATTATAGGTACATTTGTAACCTATTACCACTCAGCCTTTATGAAACCCTACACGTGCTGGCAAGGGGGGGGGGGAAGAGTGGTGCCGTCCAAAGTATTTCCTTTTAAATGATAAAGTTGCTCCAGACCCCATCTGGGCTCAGGCAGCTGCCTCTGGAAGGGGCTAGGCTCTGTTCTTGAAACAGAAATCGCTGAAGGCGGGGAGAAGATGCTGTGATGCAAATGATCCCAGTGCTGTCTCACAGCATGGCAGGGCAGAGTCACAGGGTTTAGTCTCACCTCTCCATAGGTGGGAAAGAGTTGTGCATCTTTGCTGTGTGGCTGGGCCTATGCCATGGAGACATGCTGCGCTCTCCCCACCAACAGCCTTGGGACTTGCTGGAGAAGGGGCTTTGAGAAAAAGAAAAGTGGGGGGTGGGCTAAAAACAGGGCATCCAAAGTGGGCAGGGGAATAGGAACACCTCCCTGCATTGGCCTTCCATTAAAATGCCCAGTCATTGGTTTAGAGCAGGGGTCTGCAACCTTTAAGACAAAAAGAGCCACTTGGACCCGTTTCCGAAGAGAAAAAAAAACTGGGAGCCGCAAAACCATTGCGGCCCACAATAATATAAACACCCAGAAGCTCATAGCACAATTTAGACAGGTAATGAAGAGCAGGTAATGAAGGCAAAATGGCAAAATATCACGAAACGCTCCCCCCCCCCAGCCAAACAACAAGCACTGTATTAAAGGAACCGTCCGAACACCTGACGCTGCAGGGGCAAATCTAGAAGGGGAAATCCAACCTCCCAGAATACTTCCACCCCATGAACAGCACAAATGCAACCCTAAAAGTTTAGCAAACTTATGCAAAAGCACACAGCATGCACACTGCCCCAATCACTATTGGCCAGCAGAGGGGCTGGGCAAGGCAGCTGAGAGGGGCTGAAGCAGGGGGCTGATCACGTCCCCCCTACAGGCACGGGAAAACATTCCTTCAGAATGGATAAAACCCTACTTTCAGTCCATGGGACTCCCGCTTCTGGGGGGGTCGCTGCCCCCTCCTGCCCGCCCGTCGGTACGCCCATGCTCGGGCCCCTTTCACCACGCTGCTTAAGGGAAGTCTCCTGCGCGCCCCCAAAACAGAGCCCGGGACCGGTCGTCCCCTGAGCTTTTTCCCGCGCCCATCTCATCCCCTTGGGCCGCCCTTAGCTGAACAGCCGGGCTTCCTTTTCCTTCCCAGACTGCCACGTGTCCTGGAGCCAGGCCCTTCCACTTTTTTAAAAGAGGGCTTCCCCCTCGCCCACTGCCCCTGGCCCAGCCCGCAGCTGCCTCCTTACCTCGTCGAGTCGTCGCGCCTCGTCGAATCACAGCAGCCAGCAGCTCCACCAGCAGCAGCCAAAAACAAGCGCCGGGACAGGCGCCAAGGAGGGAAGCTGCTGCGGTCTGCTGCTGCGCCTGCGCTGGCACGAAACAAGGCACGCATGAGCAGCACAGCCGCCGGCAAGGTAGAGAAGTGGGTGGGCGCAGGCGGGCCAGCAGCGCGGCGCAGCGCCCCCTACATTTCGGCGCTAAATGCACCGGCCCTGCCCGGAGCCGCAGCAAAGGTGCAAAAGAGCCGCATGCGGCTCCGGAGCCGCGGGTTGCAGACCCCCGGTTTAGAGAAAAGGCACATAAGAGGTCACACAATAGAAGTTTATAAAGTTATGCGGAGCATGGAACTAGAACTTATGGACATTCAACGAAGCTGATTGCAGGAAGCTTCAGGACAGATCAAAGAAAGGACTTCTTAATGCGGCACATCGTTAAACTATGGAGCTCACTTCTCCAGGAGGCAGTGATGACAACCAATTTGGATGGCTTTAAAAGAGCGTCAAAATCATGGTTGAAACGACTATTGATCGCTACTAGCCATGATGTCTATGCTCTGCCTCCACAGTTGGAGACAGCAATGCTTCTCAATTCCAGCTGCTGGAAACAACAGGAGGAGAGTGCTCTTGTGTTAAGGTCCTGCTTGCGTGTTTCCTTTTTTTTGGGGGGGGGTCATATGGTTGTCCACCATAAGAATAGGATGCTGGACTAGATGAGCCAGAAGGTTATTTTTACGTTCTTATGTCCTTATGCAAGTAGTGTCAGTGTAAACCACTTGCAGGTGAACTTTAAGCTGGTGGCAGCCTTGCCTTTAATTGCCTTGCATCTGAATTCATGTGGTGCTGGAGGAGGGCAGGTGGGTATGATTTCGGGGAAATGGCTCTTAATCATATCTACTTGCCCAGAGGGCTCTTTCCGTTTTCATCCCCCTCCAAACCTGCCTTAAAGGAGGGACCCAGGGAAATGTGGTTGTTGCTGGCAGAGTCCCTGATTAGTGGGCTGTGGCAGTGTTTCTAGAGACCCTGGTGCTGTGACAGTCATCTTCATGCCATCTATTGATTTTCTCTACTGTGTGTGTATCCCCCCAAGGAGCAATGCACCCCCCCCCCCTTGCCAGCATCATTCAAGGCCTTTCAAAGGAGGGAAGTGGAGAGAAATCGTGGAAAGACAAGTATGTTTCTGAAAAAATGGCCCAGCAACATTTAATACGGTACCTTTTTTGTTTTAAAAAAGGTTGATGCAGTAGTCAATTCTTGGCCACGTTGACAGCTACAGAAGCAGTTAGACCAATGTCCCAGATCACTTCTCTGACAGTACAATACTATGCATGCTTGCTCAAAAGTTTGTCCCACTGTGCTGAACGGGGCTTGCTCTCCAATATGCACACTGCCTCCTAGAGTGGTTTGGTGCCATGTTTCGCTCTTGCTGGAGCTCAGTAGCAGCTCCCAGAGGGAATGCAGATCAAGAAGCCTCAGAGAGCAGTGACCACATGAAAGAGCCCCCTGTCCTGCCCTTCCTCCTCCAGAGGCTTTTGTGGGATTAGCAACTCACCAGAAGGATTAGGGAGAGCAGGGAAAATACTCCAGAAGCAACATCTTCCATCCAGCTTTGGAGGTCTGATTCCAGACCAGGCAGGAGCTGCACTGGGGAAAAAGCAACACCAGGAAGGCTCTGTGAAGATGATCTCTACAAAGGCAGCTGAGCAAGCAGAGAGGAACCAATGAGATTGCACAGGCAAGGAGGTGAAAGCTGGAGCTTGGCTGGTGCAGTGAGTGAGATGCAGCTGCAGTGAGGCCGTGGGGCCTCCCCACACCCAGCCCTCTGCACAGTGTACTGTGATAAGCATGTGAGCAGCTGATGGCCCTTTGGGGTACCCAGGATCCCCATATGTCTCCCTCTTTCTGTTTTCGTGAGACAGAGATTCCGTGAGACTCTCAGTCTGTCTTCCATCTGGGCTCAGATCAGCTGCATCCTGCCTGCTGAGTCACAGGGCTAGAACAGCAGCAGTTTTGCAGGTATGGGCTGTGGGCCAGGCATGGAGCCACCACCTCTTCTCATACAAGCCCACCTAGTACAGCAGGTACTCTTCTCACCAGCTGAGCTTTTGAGGATCTCCCATCTAGAGAACCAGTCTTGCCCACAGCCACTCCCCATGGCAGTTTTGAAAGATTAGATAAATTGAAAGTGTTAGCTGTGATGGCTCAATGGAGCCTTCATCTTCAGAGGCAGTCTGAATGCAGGTGCTGGGGGATACACAATGTCAGATAGTTCTCTATCCCCCAGCTGTCTACATTGGTTTGTGAGCTTTCTAGAGGCACCTGGGAGCTCTGTAGTTCAGCGGTAGTCCACCTCCTTTCCATGCAGAAGGTCCCAGGTTCAGGAGGACTAAGAAAGACTGCTCCCTGAGTCCCAGGAGAGTCAGTGGGGAGGTAGTTCTGAGCCAGAAGGGCCAACAGCCACACTCAGGAACATCACTAGCAGTGGGGCTGCAGACACACTGCCACCTAACCTGGCTTTGGTGCACTCCCACTACTGGTGTTGGAAGGTGACATTAACCACAATCCGTATCCATCCTGCAGTTCCTTGAGGAATACTTCTATTCAATGTCTTTCCCCTCAAACCAGCTTCCATCCCATTTGGAAAAGTAGGCTGTGGTTAAGCTGAAGTGCATACAGTTCAAATAGCCATCATGCAATTGCAGAGAACAGCTACATGAATAGGAGTTGGTGGGTTCGGGGGCAGGGAAACTAAACAAGTCATGTGATACCACCTGTAACAAGTCATGTGATTCAAGTGAAGACATCCCCTTCCCCACCCCTGTCTCTGGTGTGTACACCCCATGTGCAAATGTGACTTGAAACATAGTGGGAGGAGAAGACATCGCTGTGTTTTCAGCAGCTAATGGGTCCATAGCCTCAGAGGGTGACCAAGATGGCCAAGAGTCTATAAACTAAGCCTTATGAGGAACGGTTGAGGGAGTTTAGCTTGGAGAGGAGGAGACTGATAGGATAGCCATCTTCAAATATCTGAATAGCTGTCCCATGGAAGATGGAGCAAGCTTGTTTTCTGCTGCTCATGAGAGTAGGACCCAAACCAACAGAGTCAAATGATAAGAAAGGAGATTCCTACTAAACATTAGGAAGAACTTTCAGATGGTAATAGTTGTTTGACAGTGGAATGGACTCCCTCTGAAGGTGGTGGATTCTACTTCATTGGAGGTATTTAAGCAGAGGTTGAATGGCCATCTGTCAGAAATTCCTTAGCTGTGATTCCTGCATTGCTGGTGGTTGGACTAGATGACCCTTGGGATCCCTTCCAGTTATGCAATTTTGTGATTCAATGGAAAGAAGAGGGTGGGGAGTGAGAGGCTTGTCAAGAGCAGGAGACCCTTCCCAAGCTCTTACAGCCTTGTGGCAAAACCAGGATTGGGAGATGGCTTTGCCAGTTGGCCTCCTTCACTCCTGGACTCTGTCTTGGTCCCCCAGGGGCCCTGCTCCAGAGCACCCAGCTCAAGTATCTTGCAAGGACTGTGATGAAAGGTATATTTATTGTACTTCATTGAGGCAAGTTGTTTCAGATGTTTCCAATTCATTGGCTGGTTCAGACATCTGTTCTTGGTTGGATCAAAAAAAGAAAAGAAAAGAAAAGAAAAAGGGCTTAACTTGCAAGAAAAAATGTGTTTATCTTGGAGACTTATGACATTCTCTCTAATCCCAGTAAGTTGTCTATTATTGCTAATGGACAGGTGAGCTACAGCGAGGGCCAGGCATCTTACATCCAGGGTTAGTTCAAAGCAGCCATGGAGGGGCCAAGCAGGTCAGCTCCAAGCAGCCCTCCCTTCTAGCTGAAAGGTTGGCCGGTCATCTGCTTCCCTCCCATAGCACCAGCAATTTCAACTGGGCTTGTACTCCCATTTTGCTCAATAGATCTGCAGAGGAACCCAGAAATAGACTCTGGCATCTAGCAGCAGGGATGCTTTTGGACTTGAGTATTTGGGATATTTGCCCCAAGTATGCTTGATGGGAGCTTATGAAGAAGGGCAGTGGCTCAGTGGTGGAGCATCTGCTTTGCCTGCAGAAGGCCCTGGGTTCAGTCTCAGATTTCATCTCCAGGTAGGGCTGGGGAAGACTCCCTGCCTGAAACCCTGGAGAGCTATTGCTACCAGTTTGCGTTGACAATACTGAGCTAGATGGACCAATAAGGACATGAGAAGAGCCTGCTGGACCAGGCCAATGGCCCATCTAGTCCAGCACCCTCTTCTCACAGTGGCCAACCAGATGCCTGTGGGAAACCCATGAGATGTGTTAAGTCGCGGGTGCAGTGTCTATACGATTTCAGCTCTTTGTGTAATCAGCTCTGGGTAGTGATTCAGCATGCTAGCAAGGATATGCTAGGAGTCAAGTCTAACAAGAACAATCACCTTTATTGCAGTAGGAACTTGACTGACTGGGGGGAAAGGGCAAGCTCCTTTTATACTCTCAGGTTTGAATCACCCTGGAGCAGGAAAGGTAGTTACAGAACTAGCAGTGAAACTCACGTATGTATATTAAACCAAAACATAACAAGATGAACCTAAGCATAAGAGCCCTCTCCCCTCCTGTGGTTTCCCAGAACTGGTATTAAGAAGCATTGCTGCCTCCAACTGTGGAGGCAGAGCATAACCATCATGGCTAGTAGCCATTGATAGCCCTCTCCTCCACAAATTTTCTGATCCCCCCCCCTTAGTAAAGCAGTTTCCTACCCTCATAGGATTAGCCAGAGAGTGGGATATGCCACTTCCAGTTGAAGGAGGGAACTTAGTCCATGGGTTTTGTCATCCAATTCCAGAACCATCTCAAAGTAAAAATGGAGTGCAGAGAAGGGAATGCCAGGTGGGAATCTTGGCAGGAACATTAGGGAGTCCAAAGGCCAACAACAGTGTTGGGCTTGCAGTGAAGAAATGGCTGGTTCTCTCCTGATACACTCAGCCAGAATTCCCCCAGCTAAAGGACTTGACGTCCTTTGTGGGCTCAGTCCCACCATTCTCCCCACGTTGCACCTGCAGGTGGAGAGGGCACTGCTTGGACATCGTCATCCTCATGGCATCTTTGCGGTTGCCCTTCCTGCCCCCCTCCTGAGCCAGCCCAGCACTTGTTGCAGCTGCTGCTTTGCTTCCAATTAGCTCACATCTGTTACAGCTCCAGTGCCGCCCCCAGCACCCCTCCAGCAGAGCGCTGAGCCGCCTGCAAGTGATTTCATGTGGCAATAACGGGAATCACGAAACCTGAAAAGAATCTAAACAAGAGAAGCCACTCCAATTAACCTTAACCCTTGAAAGGCTGGGCGACACCCACTACTGAAGGGGGCTTCAGAGTGTCCGTCAGAGATCCGATATTAGCTGTGACTTGGGGGACCTGAGGAACTTCAGGGACACAGGCGTGTTTATGTGTGTCTATGTGTTTAAGACAATGTTTGGAGTCAGGTTGCTGAAAGGGTCTGGCTCAAGGAGGCTGCTCAAACCCTCACCCCTTAAAACCAGAGAAGGCTCAGAAGAAACCAAAATGGTTGCAAGAACCAACATGTTTAAATGCATTGAGCACAAATGGCCTCATGCTGCTTCTCCCAGCCCCACATTCCAGATGTGCCTCCGGTTGCCAGAACCAGACCAGATCCTTGAAGGATGTTGTGACACTCTGGTTTGTGTTAGGCGACGAAATAGTGACCTTTTAAGTTTCCCAAAATTCCTTGGTTTTTTTGGGGCGGGGGTGGTTTGAACTGCTAATCACATTTCTCATGAAAGTAATACCAAAAAGACCACAAAAGTGTTGTTGCTTAAAAAAAATAAAAACCAATTCAGAACTTTCCTTAAAAATGTTAAGCAGAACCAGAAATTTCCGTTTAATGTTTTGAATCTGCAGAACTACTAATTTCAGAAATAGTAAGTTTCAGTTCTGCTCCAAGCCTACCCAGATGTCAAAGAGCATTTGCTGCTGCTTGCCAGGGCTCTCCCACCCCCCTCCACCACAATCCCCTGCTCTGCCTGGATAGCAGCTGAACCTGAGATGTGCCTGCAGGTCAGGGAGCTCAGCAGGGGCCTGTGTACCTTTGCAGCCTCATGTGCCTGGATGGTGCTCTCATGAAGCACAGGCCTGCTGTTTGTGCTGCCTTTGGCATTTGAGCTGAGACCCATCTGGGCTCTCCAGCAGTCAGGGAAGAGGAAGCCAACCCCTTGCATCGTCTGGATAATTTGAGGCGAAGAACCAAAATTGGGATCCACCATGAACCAGCTGGGGGAAATGTTTGTGGGTTCTCACGAAGTGGCCCCATTTGCCATAGATGATGACTGGTGCTTGCAGTTGCCACGCCCCTCCATCTTTGTTGGGCCCACATGAGGGAAAGCAGGGAGGCCACATGGAGCAGGCCATGCAAAACTGCCTCCACTGCAACCCAGCTGCTGCAGAGCACACTTTGCAGAGGGCGGAGCATGTGTTTGGATTAGTTATTTCTTTTATGGCATTTCTATCCCACCTTCCTTTCATCCTGAAACTTAAGGTGGCCTACATGTTCACTGGAGCCCTTCCCCATCCAGGTCCAGAGGCACTTACCGTATTTTTCTGTGTACAAGACAATGCTTTTTGCTAAAAAAAAAAAAATTAGGCAAAAATTGGATGTTGTCTTATACACGGATAGTGAATGCAGAGGGGGGACGTGTGATTAATGGCAGCAGCAAGCAGGAGATTGGAAGGGTGGGTGATTGGTGGCTGCGACAAGGCCTGCTGGTGATTGGCTGCGGCTGCAGCAATTGGGCAGGCAATTGGGGGCTGCAGCAAGTGGGCGGATGGGCTGTTGGTGGCAGCGAGCAAGCAGGCAATTGGCAGCTGCGGTGAGGTGTGCGATTGGCAGTGGCTGTGGCAAGCGATTGGCAGTGGCGAGCAGGCGGGTGAGTGATTGGCAGAAGCATAGCTGTCAACCTTTTCCCTTTTTTGCGGGAAATTCCCTTATTATAGCATTGGGAAACAGCAGGGAGGGTTGACAGCTATAGCAGTGGGGAACAGCAGGGAGGGTTGACAGCTATGGCAGAAGTGACCTCCTCCACACACACACACCCCAAAAGCTAGACAACTTAATTTCTTTATTTTGGGTTAAAAAAAAATAGGGGTCGTCTTATACATGGGGGTATCTTATACGGTAGCTTCAGCAAGGTGGTGGCCTCAGGCACCTGCATCATCCAGAGAAGGAGCTCAGGGGGCAGAACTGGGTCTTCTTGAGAATTCCCAAGGGCAGGCAGGGTTGGGCCAGGGAGTTCCACTGTCTCTTGCACCTTCTTGGATTGTGTTTGGCAATGGGTGAATGTAATACCACAAGCCACTCAGTGATGCTGAGGTGTCCTGTGGCAGGTGGGCTTCCAGCCTAGCCACCTTCTCAGGCTGTGTCAGGGTCTGACCTGGTTGACCATCCTCTTTGAAAACTGATACCAAAGAAACTAAATTAGCTCCTCAAGGTGCTGTGGTCAATTTTCCAGTTATTTTTCCAAGGGACACATACGCAAATATTTAGTTTTGTAGTTCCAGTTTTGTACTTCCCTTTTCCTGTCGTTAATTAAAAATAGCATTTGGGTTTTGGTTGATCCCATGATATGACAATAAAAAGGCTAATTGAATGGTGTAGGGAGTGATGGGGTGTGTGTGTGTTGTGTGCAGAGAGCCCCAGAAAGCCACATATGGTATAATAAAAACAAATGAAGAGACTCAAATGTGTTTTGTGTCAGGCACGAGACTCATCAACGTTAAATATCACTAACATGGAGAATGCATATTAACTTGTAACATATCACAAGACCTTGTTGGCCGATGAATTCAAAGGAGAACATCTTGGCTTTGCAATGGAGTCTTCTGAATGGAACGTGACCTCATAAGTGAAGTTGATTCCTGGTTGGGGGGGGATTGTGGCCCCCGCAGATTCCCGAAGGTGAGGGTGCATTCGCCCTTTGAACTTCCAGACTGTTACTGTGGCTGTTACTGTGGAATGTTTTACAATCATTCCTCTGTCTTCCTTGCACCACTTTAAAGCCTTCAAAGTGTCTGCTTTCTCTTGTTCTCTCGGAATTTGCTGCATATGGCTGAGCACTATCCAGAGTATTTGAGCAATTGCAAGAAGTCGGGCCGCAGGGTTGGGTTATTTACTGGGAAAGGTCTGGGCTCAAGACAGCTAGGAGTACAGCTACCAGAACAAAGCGATCCTAAACCCCAAATATGTTGCTTTGGAGGGGCTGGACTGACAGATCAACTTGCACCTTTGGATGGAGAGCGCTGCAGATCAAAGTCCAGCCGAGTGGAAACAGCGGGGGAAGAAAGGGCCAGAATGAGTGTGTCGAGGGCAGGGTGGGAAGCATGGTTCTGCAGCATCCAAACCCCTGCCATCCTCTGTACATGCCCAAAAAACACAGCCCAGCTTACACCGCCGAAAGGGCAAGTCTAAGAAATTGCAAGCCCCTAGGTGGAAACGGACATACAGTACAGCCCACCAGCCAATCACCTGGCACCACCAGACATCTTTATCACAGAATCATAGCATTGTAGAATTGGAAGGTACCGGTACAGCCCCTGCAATGCTGGAACCATAATTGTGGAAGGCCCCTGAAATGGTATGTATTCTGGATCCAGGTCATGTTTGCCCCTGGTCAGATCGGGGCTGCTCCAAAATAACCTGAGCCCTAATACAAATACTTGAAGTAAATAAATACTCCTCAATCTGTCTGGCTGTCTTTAAGGTGTATTTGGAAGCTGCAAATGCAGTAGCTGGATTGCTCACTAGGGTATGTTCTAGTGGTAAAAGGTAAAGGGACCCCTGACCATTAGGTCCAGTCGTGTCCAACTGGGGTTGCGGCGCTCATCTCGCGTTACTGGCTAAGGGAGCTGGCATACAGCTTCTGGGTCATGTGGCCAGCATGACTAAGCCGCTTCTGGTGAACCAGAGCAGTGCACGGAAATGCCGTTTACCTTCCTGCTGGAGCGGTACCTATTTATCTGCTTGCACTTTGATGTGCTTTCGAACTGCTAGGTGGGCAGGAGCTGGGACCGAGCAACGGGAGCTCACCCTGTCGCAGGGATTCGAACCACTGACCTTCTGTTCAGCAAGCCCTAGGCCCAGTTCTATTTCCAATTCATGGGGTGTCCCCCCCCAATCTAAGAATCCATTATCTCTTGCCAATCCCAAGCCAAAGCTCTGTGGTTGGAATGGGATTCCTTCAAAGCCTCAAGTTGCGCCAAGGATGATGTGCTCAGAATCTCTGTGTTAACAAACATTCACAAACACAAACTTGTTTTTCGAGTAACCACCGCAGGGGTTGCGACTTCTGCAGAGAGAGCCACTAAGAGGCTCATTTACACAAGTGACATAATTTCAAACATGTCAGAATATGGCTTACAGAGGCTGGGGTGGTGAGGAATGCTCTTGGAACAGAACAAGAGCAGAAAGAAACTGTTCCTGAATGGCGGATTCTTCGTGCCTCTCAGTCAGTAGTTCCCAAATATTTTGGGGGCCGCTGCCCCCTTGTTTCCCTAAACCTATCCCCAGTACCCCCTACCTTAGCATTATTCAGAGCAGGGGTTTGCATGTCCCACTAAGGATGATAATAACACAATAGAATCTGAAGCAGTAAGTTAACTCCACATTTATTCAAAATCTAATTAAAACTGTTTGGTTTAATTAATTCAACAAAACTGGTGAACTTGATCCAGTGATACCAGCTTTTCAAAGTCTGATAGTCATTTACACCTTCAGCACTCCCTGCCACTCCCATGCGTCTTTGTGTGCTCCCTAGGTTATCTCACTGCCCCCAGAGGGCACCCACTGCTCTAAGCCACTGGTCTATAACTGGTGGGTCATGACCCACTACTGGGACACAGACTAAACAGGTGCAACAGGCAAACAGCACAATTCTACCAAACAGATCTTGATCACCTAACATGGCATTTGTTCCATTTGGTGTATTTTTCAAATACAAGAAGGAAGAGATGTGGGTGTGTCACTCTATCTGGATAAGAGGAGGGCCACTTGAGCTGGGATCCTTTAGGCAGAAGAAGCCAAGCCCACCACCCCAATGCCACTTGGCATTTGCTTTACTCATGCTAGCCTTGTTGGGATTGCAGCTTAAAAGAGAGAAGGTAAATGGAGCTGTAGCTGTTAATTGCTCTCTCTCTCTCTGTTTAGAAGCCTCCGGCTGCCGGCCAGGCCTGCAGAATCCAGAGCTTCTCAGCTGTGGAACTTGGCACTGGTCGGGTGAGACGGGGCTTCGGTCTTTGGCCCCCTGCCCTCGGCAAAGCACCTGAAGTCAATTAAATTGCCATTCTGTTCTTTTTAACTTTGTCAGTCGATGGGGGAACGGCACGCAGAGGGAGGGAGGCCTCGAGCGGTGGTAAGCTTTGCCCCATCACTGTCTCATCAGGCAATGCAAACATGGAGGGGTGCTTTGCTGGATCAGGCACATCCCATCCAGGACTTAGAGGAAAGCATCAGCACCGTCCTGCTTACCTCTGGACTTTGTTCTGGCTTGAGCTGGGCTTCCAGGCTTATACTGATCCTTCCTGAGTCTGGAAGCTCAGAAGAAATTCCAGCTGAGATCCACTCATGCCTCTGAAGTGCAACTTTGATCACGATGGCCAGGGGTTGTGCTGAAAGACCCACAACTTGCAATCAATGGAGTAGAGGTGCATTTTTTTTTAAAAAATGTGGGCAATATTTTGCAATTTAAGAGCTGCTGTGAGCTTGTACCTGCTCTGTCCCGCAAAGAGCCTCTTCCAAACAACCATCTTCTCTGTCTTGGTTTCTCTCTCACTAACTACCAAAGCAGACCTGGGGAGTGTTTATGGAATCTGCCTAAGAAAAATCTATCCCTTTGTTCTTAACCCTGTTCAAAATGTAGAACCGACAATATACGTTTAAGCTGCCCCAAATCTTGGGAATAATAAATAAATGCATTCCAAAAATATTTCTTACCCAAGTTATATTTTTCACTTATCCCCATCCCTAGTGATGGGAATCAATACTTTTGAAACCAAACCAAATGCAGGCCATGAAATACAATATGAAGTACATAAGACTGTGCCACTTCTACAACATTAATGGTTTCCTGGCATTGAAGGACAATCCAGCCCCCATGTTTGCAGGAAGTGCCTAAGTCAGATTCTGGTGGTAAGGCCCTAACAGGAACAGTTGTATAGGCACCGAAGGACATTTGTGGGCAAGCCAGACCTGCAGAAGAGGAGGTGTCATGCCTGGGCATCCTTTTATTATTTAAATTTGTATGCCACCCTTTATCTGAAGATCACTGGGTGGTTCACAACATAAAAATACAAATACAAAAAATACAAAACGAGAACACAAAATACGTAATAAAACAAGAACAAAGACAAACCAATAACCCCCATCCCACAAACACATTTAAAAGGCCATAGACTGTGAAGCAGCCAAAGTCCTGGTCATAAAGCTATCTAATAAAGGCACCAGACGAGCCTCCCCACAAATCATTTATTAGGAATGGAGGGGTGTTCAGTAATGCAGAAGGTTGTATTAGCTTCTCCCTCTTCTGGAGGTCCTAAATAGATGGTGCTTTGAGACTGCAGTTGCCTATGGAGATACTTCAGTTTTTCTCAGAGATCCTTTCCTGTAAAGCCCTTCCCCTGTTGAATGCAGTGATTTTTACTGGCTACTAAATGCATTTTCAATAATTTTTAAGCTACTGATAATCCAGGTGTATTCAAAGTTCTTAAACACACCATAGTTCTTTACAGGTTGGTAGCCGTGTTGGTCTGCCATAGTTCTTTAAACACACTATTAGTGCATCTACCTGTCATATTTTCCCCAAGTAGCCAGAAAGCCCATGGGGGGGGGGAGAGGAGGTCTTCAGCTGATGCTGGAAAATTGACCAAGTGGGCACCATCCAGACTTGGGTGGGGAGGTTGCCCACAACTTGGGTTGGTGGTGGTTGCTGATGACTCATAGATCTCCTGATTTAGCATTGGCCACTTACAGAATGGCCTCCCTAACAGACCTCAAAGTCCAGGTAGGACAATATGGGGGAAATATACTCTTTCAGATAGTGAGCTAATGGATTTTAATTAGCTTTACCGTATTGGATATAACTCCGGTAGCAATCACATCTACTGAGATTGGATGTTATGGTTTTTGAGAGCCACCTTGAACTATAGAAGAAAAAGGCAGGCTATAAATCTTTTAAATATATAGATGCAAGTAAGTAAGACCTGGAAGTGAATCCCTTTTCAGTTCAGCCGGCTGCTCTATTACTGTGACCCAAGATAGGAAGCTATGGAGGTCCATGTACAGACACCATGACTTGAACATATCCCGGCTCAGTCTCTCATCACCTGCAGTGCTCTCACACTGACTTGGGCCCCTGCCTTTGCCCATGCGCTAGCCCCACCTTTAGACCATCTCTCTCACTCTACCACTGCAGTGGGTTGGACTAGATGACACTTTGGGTCCCTTCCAACTCTCCAAGTCTATGATTCTGTTATTCTCCCCCTCTCGCGTGGCTGATGCCTCCTTGGCCTTCCTGCCCATACAGGGCAGCAGCAGGAGCAGCAGCAGCAGCTGGAAAATGTGGCAGCCACATGTTGGCAGAGGCTGAATCCTGGGCACATTTTTTCTCCGCGCAGCCTTTAAGCGGTGGGAAGCATTTCAAAGGAAACCGTTCCCCCCATAACATGCTTGTGATCTGAAGATGACTATTTAGAAGGCAGCCCGGCATTAATTTAGCAATTCACTACAGAGTTTGGCGTGAGGTTGAAAGCACTAAAATAAATTGTGGTGAAGTCGTTTCCCTCAAACCAGATTGTGTGGTTTACATTATTTGTCAAAGTTAAGTACAACTGGCAGGTTTGTATCATTCATGCGCAGCTCAGCAGGGAGAGGAGCCTGAGGACAGGCACTCTGTGGGGCTTTGGGGTTGTCGATGTTCCCCCTAAGATGCTGTTTGATGGGATACTGCACAAAGTTGGGTCAACTGGAGGCCAGTTCCCTGTGTCTTTAGCACCATGGCGTCATCACCTCTTCTTCCTTTCATGTTCCCTATAAGTTGAATGGTTTATTTCCCCATGATCTCACATGGAGGAGGGCATGAAGGACAAAGCTCTCTCCCATACCTGCTCCCTAGCCACTGGCACAGAGAGGCATGCTCAGTAGCTATGAACCCTTGTGGCTGTATCCTACCTCCACTGTCTGCAGTACGATGCTTCTGAAAATCAGCTGCTGGAATCCTCAGGAGGGCTTGGCAGCCAGGTAGACTTGGTCCAGGTGATACAGGCCTTACTCTGGCATGGTGCTCAACAATCCTGTGTTAGTTTCTTTTTTACCTGGATACTGCTGGGGAATAGGGCTGTTCTTGCTGTTACCCAGGTCTCAAGGTGTGACCATTCTGGGTTTTAACATCCTTCTCACCAGAGTCTCCAAGGGGAGTGAGTAAAAAAGTCAGAGTGACTGGGCAGAATCAGAGACAGGGGAGTTGACTTCGTGTCCTATGAGGTTCCACCACAGTCCCAGGAGTGTGTGAATCCTCACCTTGCTGCTGTGCATCTAGACCAGGTTTCCTCAAACTTGGCCCTCCAGATGTTTTGAGACTACAATTCCCATCATCCCTGACCACTGGTTCTGCTAGCTAGGGATCATGGGAGTTGTAGGCCAAAAACACCTGGAGGGCTGAGTTTGAGGAAGCCTGATCTAGACCAAATCCCTCCCCAATTTGTCCTGTTCCATATGCAAAAATAGGATTTTGCCAGTCCTTCCCCTTCACAGTGAATTACATGTTTTTGAACTATTCACCAAGCTTGCATTTAGAAGTTTTCACTACACTTTCATTGCATAAGAAATCATGTGCCCACTCTAATCTTAGTCAAACAAGGTTCTTATGCTGAGTAGGTAACCTGGCACATTCCCTCTCCCTGACCCTATCCAGCCTTGTGATTTCATACCCTGATTGTTTGAGACTTCAACATCAACTTTGTTGGACTGGTCATGTTGTTCGGATGCCTGGTTATTGTCTTCCAAAGCAACTTTGTTGTTGTTGTTGTTCAGTCGTTCAGTCGTGTCCGACTCTTCGTGACCCCATGGACCAGAGCACGCCAGGCACGCCTATCCTTCACTGCCTCTCGCAGTTTGGCCAAACTCATGTTAGTAGCTTCGAGAACACTGTCCAGCCATCTCATCCTCTGTCCTTTCGGCTTTGGCCCCGCCACTTCATCAGCTCTGGATCTACTTGTACTTGTCCTCCGCTCTTCCCCAGTAGCATGTTGGACGCCTTCCGACCTGAGGGGCTCATCTTCCAGCGTCATATCTTTTATATGCCTGTTGTCTTTGTCCATGGAGTTTTCTTGGCAGGGATACTGGAGTGGCTTGCCAGTTCCTACTCCAGGTGGATCACGTTTGGTCCAAACTCTCCACTACGACCTGTCCATCTTGACCTGTCCATAGCTTCCCTGAGTAATTCAAGCCCCTTCGCCACGACAAGGGGTCCAAAGCAACTACTATATTCCAAACTTAAAAATGGAAAGCGTAATGCTGGTGGTCAACAAAAGAGGTTTAAAGATACTCTCAAGGCAAATCTAAAAAAATGTAGTATAAACACCGGCAATTGGGAAACACTGGCCTGTGAGCACTCAAATTTGAGAATAGCCTTTACCAAAGGTGTCATAGACTGAAGACATTCGGACTCAGACAAAAGGGAAAAACGAAAAACGAGCTAAGAGGAAGGCACGTTTGGCAAACCCTCACCATGATCAACTCCCGCCCGGAAACCTATGTCCCCACTGTGGAAGGATGTGTAGATCCAGAATTGGCCTCCACAGTCACTTACGGACTCACTGTTAAGATCGTGTTCAATCTTACTCGACTACGAGTGATTGCCAAAGAAGAAAAAGAAGATTTCCCTATTTTGAAGTTCTTGGGTCTTAATCTGAGATACTTGCCGACTTCAGGGCAAAGTGAGGAAATATTACATTCTCTTCAAAGGCAAATGTGATTTTAAATTTAATTTTATGTAAGACAATATAATGGAGATGTTATAGGTGAGATGAAATGAGCCTTGTTAGATAATTTTCCAGGCAACCGTCACTCCCTCCTCCCAACCTTATTGCAGTTTCTTCTTTCAAACCGCTAGAAAGCACCCACCTGCTGAGCCAGAGTTTATGGCCAGCCCCCATGGTTATGCCACCTTAAACACCCCTCCGAGAGAGGCTGTCGCTTATTGCCCATCTTAAGAGGGTATTTCCTGTGAACATTTATTAAACACAATCCCACTTATCGCAAATGCTTTGGGATGAAATAGCCGAGGACTGGGTTTGTTACCTTCTGCACAGATTACCATTTGTGCTATGGTTGCAGAGCCTGCATTGAGCTTCTAACACCACTAGGAAGGCCACACAATTGCTGTGGGATTAGCATGTCTGGGCAGCAGCCGGATCCCCTATTATATTATTCCAACAATGTGTGGAATCAGCTGACGAGCCTCCTGCAGGGGGGAAGCCAGGATCGGAAGTTCTGTCATGCAGCTTTGGAAGGGAATGTGAGCAGGGAGCATTTGCGGCAGCTGTGAGATACCCTGGGAGCAGCAGGAGAAGGTTGGAAGGACCAGGTGGGGCTGTCTGGTGACAGCAGGGCACCAGAAGCACCAGGCAGTATCCACAGAAGCCATACAGGGCAGGGAGGGCTTTGGGGCTGGCCAAAGGGGAACACTTCCTTGTGGGCTTTCATTCACCCATTCTTGAGGCAAGTGCCTTGAAAATGTTGCGTTTGTCCTGCAAAAGACTGCATGACTCTTTTCTGGGTAGCATTTATGGTAAGATGCTGGAACAAAGCAGTGAAGTCTCTACCTGATGGAAAGGAGCAGGACTAACTTTGCTGCTGGCAAAACCCTGCCTGTTGATGAGGGCAGGGCTGGATTAACCATTAAGCAAAATAAGCATGTGTTTAGGGCATCAAGGAAAGGGGGGCACCCAGAAACTTTCCATTCCCGGATTTACCATGGACCATATGGTGCCGCTGAACCAGGTTCTGCAAAAGAAAAAGAAAAAGGTTCCTATAATAAATGAAAAAAACCAAAACCACATACAGTGGTACCCCGAGTTACAAACGCTTCAGGTTACAGACTCCGCTAACCCAAAAATAGTACGTCAGGTTAAGAACTTTGCTTCAGGGTGAGAACAGAAATCATGTGGCGGCGGCAGCAGGAGGCCCCATTAGCTAAAGTGGTACCTCAGGTTAAGAACAGTTTCAGGTTAAGAATGGACCTCCAGAACGAATTAAGTTCTTAACCCGAGGTACCTCTGGTTACGATTGCTTCAGGTTGCGTTCGTCATGGGATACGAATGTGCCGAACCCGGAAGTACCGGAACGGGTTACTTCCGGGTTCGGCAATTTGGGCATGTGCAGACACGCAAAATGACGTCACATGCATGCGCAGAAGTGCCAAATCGCACCATGCACATGTGCAGATGCAGCGCTTCAGGTTACGGACCTCTCAGGTTGCGAACGGGGCTCCAGAACGGATCCTGTTCGCAACCAGAGGTACCACTGTACAATAATAAAAATAGTAATATTAATGATATATTGTTTATTATTGTTTATATTTTGAATTAGATATATGGGGGGGGCAAAATCTTTTAAGTGCTTAGGGCCTCTAAAGGTCTTAATCTGGCCCCAGGGGAGGGCATCAATCTATCCATACATGTACCTTACAGAGTTTCACAGAGGTATTTCTAACAGGCCCCTGCCCACAAGGAGCTTACCATCTAAATCAAGCTGTGCAGAAGCAATTTGAGGGGCCGGGGGCAGGGAAGTAAGTGAAAGACAAAGGAGCAAGGGAGGAAGGTGAGCAAATACAGGAGCTACCTTTGTGGAATAAGAAGCAAGCCATTTGCTAGAAGCAAGAAACGTATGGGGGAGCGCAAGAATGTATGAAGGGCGGGGGGGGGGGAGGGCAACAAGGGAAATTGCTTAGACTTTTAAATTGGCATAACCAGAATGGAGGAGGGAGGGGAATGAACTAATGATGCACTTGAGGCCAAGAAGACTGAGAGGGCTGTCATGTGGAAGATGGAGTAAGCCTGTTCCTGCTGCTCCAGAGGGGAGGACCAGAGTCAATGAATTCAAATGACGAAAAAAGGGAGATTCTGTCAAAACCTTAGGAAGAGCTTTCTGACAGAGCTGTTCAACAGTAGAACGGGCTCCCTCAGAAGGTGGTGGGCTCTCCTCCATTGGAGGTTTCTAGGCAGATATTGAATGGACGTGCGTCAGGGATTCTTCAGCTGCCATCCCTGCCTTGCAGGGGGTTGGACTAGATGACCCTTGGGGTACCCTCCAACTCTACAACTATATGGTTATATGAAATGTCAGAGGGGCATCACCTAATAAGGAGCTGGTGACATCCAATCACTTTGTATCCATAGCAAAGCATAGGAAAGGAAGATCCCCTTTGTTTGCCTATCCATCACAATTTAGGGGTTTGGCCTTTGGAAACAGTGTCTGGGCAGAAATCACCAAAGTTTCTGGGGAAATCTGAATTTCCTTAAAAATAGCTCAAAAACATTTTGGGGAAAAAAGCTCAACAACTTTAATTGTCCCAGCTAATTCAGAAGTGTGTGTGTTCAGCTAAGCCTGAGTAGCTGGAGAAACCCAGCCAGATGGGCAGGGTATAAGTAATAAATCATCATCATCATCATCATCATCATCATCATCATCATCACCACTGAAAAGGTGGCCTGAGTGAGGCTGGGCCACCAATTCTTTCTACTGCCACAGAAGCTGAGCCGACGAAGTCTGTAGCATTTGTGAAGGTAAGAAGGATGAAGCCACCCTCGCTTTGCCACCCACAGCAAGAGAGGCCCCCCTCCCTCCCTGCCCCACCAAGCACCCCTCACTTCTGGTGATGGGAGAGGAAGAGACCACACATTCCGTTCCCTGCCTTTACATTCCCTCCTTCTCCTCCTTAAGTTAACCCCAGGAACCTTCCATATCCATCTCACATTATCTCTCTTTGCAGACGGCAAATATTCGAGGTCTTTAAGGGTCTAGCCCACAAGAATGTTCTTCCCTAAACAAGATAACAAGTGGGGAGGGGGATACCTGGTCCTGAGCCTAGCAAGGAGTTGGCTTCCAGGACCGTGCAAGGATTTGGGATCACAGGCTGCAGCTAGGCAGGTTGGGAGCCACCAGAGGGGAGCTGAGACCAGAATCTGGACCAGAAATTTCCAGAGCTCTTTGCTGACACATAGGCCTAGTCAGGAAGAAGCATGGGAAGCAGGTGTCCTTTTGAAAATATAGCTATTAAAAAAACACTTAACACTTATTTTCTGCTCCAGATTCAGTTGATGCATCTGCGAATCAGGCCCAAATGAAAGGTACCACCACGTAAATTATAAAATCATAGAATTGTAGAGTTGGAAGGGACCCCAAAGGTCATCTGGTCCAACCTCCTGCAATGCAGGAATCACAGCTAAAGAATCCCTGACAGATGGCCATCCAATTTCTGTTTAAATACTTCCACTGAAGAAGAGTCCACTACCTTCCGAGGGAGTCCGTTCCACTGCCAAGCAGCTCAGAAAGTTCTTTCTAATGTTTTGTCGTAATCTCCGTCCTTGTCATTTGAATCCATTAGTTCAAGTCCTGCCTTCTGGAGCTGCAGCAAAGAAGGAAGTAGCAGTCTTTTAGGTATTTGAAGTTGGCTATCATATCTCTCCAAAGCCAAGCACAGAGAAACGATAGTAGTAAGGCCCATCGTTCAGCACCAGAGAAAAAGAAAGAGAAAGTGTGGCTGCCCCCAGGGGTGTAGGCAGGGGCGTCGCTGGGGAGGGGCGGTGGGGGCGGTACGCCCCCAGTGACAGGGTGAGCAGCGGCGGGTGGGGGTGTCAAGCGGCGGCCCCTCCCGCCACTCCCACGCGCCGCTGCGCCCTCCGTCACCCCAGGAGCAGCAGCACACGGATGGGGTGCTGCTGCCGCTTTTTTTCGGCGGGGGGGGGGGTCGACCAGCGAGGGGGGGTGTCACGCTTGTCACCCCCTCATCGCTGGTCACCACCCCCCGCCGAAAAAACCGCGGGGGGGGGCGGGGAAAGCCTGGAAAGGAAGCAGAGCAGCCGCGTTTAAGCGCCGCTCTGCTTCTTTTCCAGGCTTTCCGCCCGCTTTTTTTCGGCGGGGGGGGGCCGACCAGCGGGGGGGGGTCGCGCTTGTCACCCCCTCCTCGCTGGTCACCCCCCCGCCGAAAAAAACTGCGGGGGGGCGGGGAAAGCCTGGAAAGGAAGCAGAGCAGGCGCGTTTAAGCGCCGCTCTGCTTCTTTTCCAGGCTTTCCGCCCGCTTTTTTTCGGCGGGGGGGGGGGGGGCCGACCAGCGAGGGGGGGTCACGCTTCTCACCCCCTCCTCGCTGGTCACCACCCCCTGCCGAAAAAAAGCCTCGGAAAGGGGGAAATCCCCCCTTTCTGCATACACGTGCGTCGTGACGTCATGATGACGTCACGACGCACGCGTCGTGCCCCTCCCCCAGGGGGGTGCCTCTGCGCTGCCGCCGCCCCCAGCAGCGCAGAGGCTAGCGACGCCACTGGGTGTAGGAAGGGGGTGTGGAGTGGCAAAATGGCATACTGTGCGGGGTGGCACTTACCGTGGGGCCTGGCCTGCAGCGCCCCCGAGCCATGCGTCTCTCCTGGGAGTGACGTGCTGGCACAGGGTCCCGCGCTGCCCGAAATGGCAGTGTGGGGCTTGCGCCGCCAGGCAGACTCCGTGGGCAGCTCATTGCGCCACCCCCATGCATGGATCACCCTGCCCCCGTGCGCGGATTGCTGCCATGCTCCTGTGGTTGGCTCGCCCCACCCCCGTGCCATGAAGGAAAAAGGAACTTTCTGGACAGGGATAACCTAACCTCTGTTGTCTAACCTCTAGGCTAGATTACCGCAATGAGTTATATGTGGGGCTGTCTCTGAAGATGGTTTGGAAACTTCCGTTGGTGCAGAATCTGGCAACCAGGGCAGGACGGTTTGAGCATATAACACCAATCCTGGCCCAACTGCACTGACTGCCAATTAGTTTCTGCACTCAATTCAAAGTACTGGTTTTGTCCTATAAAGCCTTAAATGGTTCTGGACTGCAATACCTCAAGGACCGCTTCTCTCCATATGAACGGATGCAGACCCTGTGATCAACATCTGAGGCCCTTCTTTGTATGCCCTGCTCACAGTAGGTCCAGAGAGTGGCAACACAAAAACCGGCCTTTTCTGCAGTGTTTCCCCATTTGTGGAATGCCCTCCCCAGGGAGCCTCACCTACCACCTACATTATATATTTTTAGGTGCTAGGCAAAAACGTTTGTCTTCAACCAGGTTTTTGGCTGATTAATCTATGGCCTTTTAAATGTGTCTGTGTTTTGGTATTTTTTTAATGTTGTAGTTTTTGTTACATATTTTGTGGTTTTTATTTTGTGTTTTATGTTGTAACCCCGCTGTGATCTTTGGATGAAGGGTGGTATCTTAATAATAATAATAATAATAATAATAATAATAAGAAGAAGAAGAAGAAGAAGAAGAAGAAGAAGAAGAAGAAGAAGACGACATCTCCAGATTTTAATAGTGATGGTGGCAGAATGAGTAAGGAAAATTGTGTGGAATTAAGCTTGACAGTTTGCATTCTTGTTAGCTTCCCTTTGGGATACTTGCATTTCCTATGACTGGGAGAAAACACCTGAGGCATAAGGGGGCCTCCCACCCACCCAAGCTTTGTTTGTGGCTCACTGTGGCCAGTTAAAGACAATGAGCTGTCACTGCCAAATTATCCCAGGTCTTCCAACTGCTCACCCTTCCTCACCCCTCTGAGTATTTTCACCATATGGGGTAAAAGATCAACATGACTTGACATTTGGAGTGAGGCAAAACCATCCTTTATCTGCAGCATCTTATTTCCCCCCTGAAATTCATTTCACAACTTGCCTGGTGCATGGCTTGAGTTAAGGAACTAGCAGGCAGCTCTTGCTGAGAGGGACATTGTTGGGAAAGAAGATGGAGGAGGATAAGTGGTCAGAAGATGCCAGGATCTGGCCTGCTCCTCTCCCTAAGGTAAAGGGACCCCTGACCATTAGGTCCAATTGCGGACGACTCTGGGGTTGTGGTGCTCATCTCGCTTGCCTGGCTGAGGGAGGCTGCGTACAGCTTCCTGATCATGTGGCCAGCATGACAAACCAGAGCAGCGCATGGAAACGCCGTTTACCTTCCCTCCGGAGCGGTACCTATTTATCTACTTGCACTTTGACGTGCTTTTGAATTGCTAGGTTGGCAGGAGCAGGGATTGAGCAACGGGAGCTCACCCCATCGCAGGGATTCGAACCACCGACCTTTTGATCGGCAAGCCCTAGGCTCTGTGGTTTAACCCACAGTGACACCCGCGTCCCTGCTCCTCTCCCTAACAGCATGCAAATGTCCACCTGCGGAGCAGCAGGCTGTACTCATCATGAAAGTCTCACAACCTGAGACAAGCAAAAATCCTCAAGCAAAAGGGCAGAGAGCTGTATGCGGGCGTGTGTTTTCTGTTAAGACTACGGCCGCTGTGTCTCCATCTGAAGTTTGAAGGCTACAGGGAGGGCAGCAGTAGAGCCAAAATTAAAAACTAGACAGTCCCAATGCTTAGAGACGCCCCAAAATGCCTTCATGCTTGTGGTGGCTGTTAGTCAAGCTGATATTCCAACCCCTGGAACACTCAGCCTTTCCCTCACAAACCACCAGCTGACCCAAAGGAGTAAAATATCTAATGTGTGTTCGTCAGGAACAAAAATTGGAAGCTGTCTACAACAATTGAGGTTTGTTTGGTGTAACCTAAGCTCTTCCATGGGGAGTGGAAGACAGAAAGCAGCAATCTTGGGCCCTGGGAAATAAAACCCTTTCCCTCCAAACCTCCGTTCCGTCTTGCCACATTTCACAAATCAAACTTCTCAGGCAAGGAAAGTAGGGCTGCTCCTCAGGAAACAGACACAGAAAGGTTTGAAATTTTATAGTAAAAAAAGATGGCTTTGATGTGAAAACTTGAAGCTTTTACATCAGAAACCAACATCCTTGAGGGGGAAAACGATTAAGAGAGGGAAAAAAACCCCTCATACACTCAAAGACTACAACAAAGTGCTGCACTTTTTGCAGACACTTCGGGTGGGCAGAACTGTACCCCAGAGTGCAGCAGAGTCCCCTCTTTAGGCTTGGCATGTGTCCTGCTCAACCCTTAAAGGAGATGGGGGAGGGTTAGCAGGGGATGGCTCTTCCTCTCTGCTTCACACTCAGAGAGGCCTCAACCCAGGTGGGTGGATAGGACCTGCCTGCCCTGCACATGGCAGAATAAGGGGAGAGGAAGTCCAGAGTAAGGGATCATCTTTCTGTCCCACCCCCAGCTCCCCAAGATCAAGTTTATGTTGAGACATCTTCTTCTGTCTTGCTGCCAGAGTGCAGACTCAAAAACTGCCTGTTCCTCATTTATCCACTCGTCGTTAGTAATTAATTTTATTCCCACACACTTGGTGATCTCTCTGCTTACTCCTAACTCTAGATTGTTTATAATCAACTTAAAAAGCACAGGTCCCAATATCGATTATTGGGGGAACTCCACTTTCTACTTCTCTCAACTTGGATAAGGAGCACTCTCCTCTTATTCCTTGACTGCTCAACTGACTCAGGAGTCTTTGGTGAGATACTTGTTGAATTTTTTTTTTAAAAAAGTCCCAGTACACCATGTAAACCAGATCTCCTCTATCTGTATGTTTGTTGACACTCTTAAAGAACCTTAGCAGGTGGTTGAGATAAGAAGTTTCCCTTGCAGAAGCTGTTCTTTTTGTGAACCATTTTGATGTTTGTTTGTTTGTTTGTTTGTTTGACAATCAAGCAGCATGTACATTTTAATAAATGAATAATAAAATGATGTAATCAGGAAATATGGCACTGTAGCTGGACTGTAAATAAATTTCTGTAAATCCAAAATACTACTCATGACTATCATGCCAGAGGTACAGTGTAAAATGCAACACTTTGACTTGCTGCCTTAGAATATTTAGGGGTAATGCTTCCCAAGAATTTGGCCCATGCTGAAAAATTCCAGTTTACACAACTTCTTAAAGGTATTAAAAGACCCTTTATTTATGTTTACAGGTAGGTAGCTGTGTTGGTCTGCCATAGTCAAAACAAAATAAATAAATAAATAATTCCTTCCAGTAGCACCTTAGAGACCAACTAAGTTTTTTCTTGGTATGAGCTTACAATCAAGCTCCCATGGATGAGAAGGATGGTGACAATAAATATGGTAATTGTACCGAAGGTCTAAGTTTTTATTTCAGATGACACCATTAGCTATTTCATCATGAAGGCCCTTCTTTGTGAGATGGTTTCTGGTAGCTGTGCAGGCTGCTGTGGAGGCCATTCACAAGGTCGCCCAAGCCAGCCAGCCCCCCCCCTACATGTCTAAAGCCCCTTTTGAATTAGGTGATGGCCCCTTCAGAACATGAGATCTACATTTGGCATCACGTCTGATCTTTTTAAAATTCAGTTTTAGTATCCATGTCTTCTTATCTTGCCCTTTTATTTCAAACTATTCTCTACACCAACAAGCCCTGGAAAGAAAATATTTGCTTCCTTGATTCAAGCTGACGGATTTGTGATTTGAAACAGGTGTGGGCAGCCTTCAGGCTCCACTCTGTGTTGTGCTAGAACCCCAAGGCCCACTAACCAGAGCCAGGTGGGGAGAGAGAGGGGAGCTGGCAGGCGGTGTCATCAATTACTGATTGCACCCCATGATCCACACTCTGGCATGGCCTGCAGAGGCAAGGACAAATTTGCTGCGGAGCTGCTACAGGCAAGGGATTCAAACAGCTCAATTTAGAGGAGAGGGAGAGAAAAAGGCTTTATTGTTCTTGTTAAAGCACTTAGGAGTCAGGAAACCTTGCCAATGCGCTGCAAATCACCTAGTGATCTATCAGTAGATCCTACCCCTGATGGAGGCAAACACACACACCCCTTCGAAACTGTGTAAGAAACTAGACCTAAGTAGCTAGACTTCAGGTAGCAGAGCTCAAGATAACCAGCAGCTCAGCCTCACCTCCTAGTTCACTGAAGAGTGAGGCAAGAAAAGGCAGAGGCCAACATCTGAGGAGGATTCTGTCCATGGTGTCAAAGCAGGAGAGCCCTGGTTTGCTGGCTGGTGTAATCTGGAAGGGTTCAGAAGGGCTACAAGATCTGGAACCAATGAGTGCCGTGATTCCTGCATTGCAGGGAGTTGGATTAGATGACACTCTGGTTCCCTTCCAATTCTACGATTCTATGATTCTATGGTCATCTGACCATCTCCTGCTCTGGGATGTGGTTCTACCTAGCAGAAGAAAGTAACACACTCAATAAACATAAATATACTTTGCAATATAGAGCTGTGAACAACAATTCTTACATTCAACATAATTCAGGGCAGGGTGTGTGTGTGTGTGTGTGTGTAAGTTTGAAGGATATAGAAAGTTGGCTTATACCAGGTAAGACCATTGATCCTTCTAGCCATGGGCGTAGCCAAGGGGGAGCAGGGAGGGACAGTTGCCCCCCCTAAATCAATAAAGCTAAATAAAAATGCATAGCAAACTAATGTTCTGCCCTCCCTAACAAAGCCCCCCCCACAAAAACCCTGGCTATGCCCATGCCTCTAGCTCAATATTTTTCACATGGACTGGCAGCAGCTCTCTGGAATTCCTGACAGAGGACAATCCCAGCTCTTCCTGGAGATGCCAGGGATCAAATCTGGAACCTTCCACCTGAAAGATAAGTGCTCTACCACTGAATTATGGCCTTTCTCCATGAAGCATGTCCCTTTCCAGGTCAGTTATCAAAGCAGATTGTAGTAGTAGAGAGGTTAGGAAAGGATTTCCCCCTTGTGGCAAACTCCCCACCCCCTGCTGATGTCAGTGGGATCAATCTTACCCAAGCAATGTGGGTATTTTGCTCTGCAACCCTCTGTAATGCCAAAACGAAGTATCCTTGCTTGGGGCCTGATGAAGAAGACCTCAAGCCTACCCAGAGAATCAATTATTGTTAAAAAAGAAAGGAGGGAACTTGACCCCTTAGTTCTGGGAAGGCCCTCAGATGTTGGTCAGCTGCTATCAGCTAACATGGCCAATGGCCAGACATGATGGTGGGTTGTAGGTCAACCACATCAGGTATTGGGATGGGATGGGGCTACAGGTTCCTCATACCTGCATTAGTGGATCCACATTTGACTCACTCCAGCCTCAGCACCAAATATCTTCCACTGTGCTCCTGAGCTGCAGCCCTCCCCATAAGGAAGCAGCTGGAAACGAGAGAGCTTGACATTTTGACGCAAGTGTGATGACCAAACAGGCCGAGTTGTTTTCAGACAAAGGGTTTTTAAATATTTATAGTCTGGGAAAGTTATTTATTTTAGCATTCTAGCCAATGTGTCTCATCACAACCCCTTCATAAATGGTAACAAAATGGTGAGAATGTTTAGCAGGGGAGCAACCAACATTCCATCCCCTCTGAGCATTCCGCTCTCGGCAGGAGGGTCTCATTATGACCCACTGATTGGCTGGCACCAAGAAGCCCACAAAAGCTTCAGAACACAAGAGGGGGATGCTGGATCAGGCCAACGGCCCATCTAGTCCAGCATCCCATTCTGACAGTGGCTAACCAGATGCCTGGGGAAAACCCACAAGCAGGATTCAAGCACAAGAGCACTTTCCCTGCGGGTTTCAGCAATTGGTATTTGGAAGCATTGCTGCCTCCAACTGTGGAGGCAGAGCATAGCCAAAAAATTGCTCCAAAGGTTCCAGTATGTTTTTATCCTGGTGCACATGGCCTCCTCCTGGCTTTTTCTTTTTTTAAATACTACTACTATGACTTTCATGTTTTTGATTCTGCTTGTGTCTTTTCCAGTTTTAGTTTAGTAGCTAAGGCTGTTCATTGACAAGGATAGCCTGACCAGTGTAGTTCATGCATTGATGAGCTTAAGGCTGGATTATTGCAGGGTTCTCTACATGGGGCTGCCCTTTGGTCTGGTCCCAAGCTCCAGCTGGTGCAGAATGCAGCAGTCAGATTGCCAGGAGTGGGGGAGGGCATGACCAACAAAATGTGATACTATTGTTAAAACACCTGCACTGACTGCCCAACTACTGCTGAGCCAGACTCAAGGTATTTGAATTAATTCACAAAGCCCTGAACAACTTATTTCCAGGATACCTTAGGACCACCCAAACCCTTATATCCTGGCGCTGTCACTGAGATCATCTGCAGGCATGATGTTGGTTGTCCCTTCAATTGGCAAGGCTCATTTGCCATCAACATGAAATAGAGCCCTTAATGCAGGGGTCGGCAAGGTTTTAATGCATGGGCCGGATCACTCCCACGGAGATTGTCCGTGGGCTGGACTGGTGCAGCGCAATACCAGAAATTGTGTCTGCGCATGTCCGCGGTACTGGAAATCGCTTCTGTGCATGCCCAGACGCCGAATATTGCGCCTGCACAGAAGCGATTTTTGGTGCCTGGACGTGCGCAGATGCGATTTCCAGTATCTGCAGGTGCACAGATGCTATTTCCAGCACCACTTGGCAAGTCCCCACACTGTGCTGCGCTGCGCACGGGGGCTCTCTGAGCGGGCGGCTCCGTTCGGGGGCGGCTTGTGGGCTGGTAAAACAATCTTTGTGGGCCGCATCCAGCCCATGTCCAGGACCACTGATGTGGAGCTGAGATTCTCCCATATAAGATGGACAGCCGGTCAGGATAAGGAAGTTTCAGGGAGGTTATGCTCAGATACATTTCTTAAAAAGAGGGATAGCCTTTTAAATTCCCCATGCCCCAGTACCAGAATAAACCTGTTCCAAGACCTGATTCTACTTTTACAAATTATTTTGACCCCTCAAAAAGAAAAGTGTCTGCCATGGTATTCAAATAAATCTAAGAATGCATTTCTGCCCATTAGTTAGTTGATGGTCGCTGGGGTTTTTTTTTAAAATCTGTTACTACATATAGATATTATTGGTATTGGAAACCAGTTCATTTTTTAAAAATGATATTTATACATATTTTAAGTTAATTGATTTATTAATATTAATATTTATAAAAAATAACACCACTGATTAATATACTGAGGGGATCCTGCAATTCTATTTCCCTCTAAGGAATTTAGTTCTGCTATTTTCCTAGTTAGTATTCGGTATACCCTGTTGCTTCCAGCCCTTTTATGTCTTAGTTCTCTTTAGACATCACGAAGATAAAAAATTATGGGTTTTCCTACTGGTTTCCCTGAGTAAAAGCAGTCAAAATTTGTCCCAACTACCTGGTGGACATCACTGATCCCACCCTTTGGAGAGCTTTTACTATGGCCCGGTTTCAAACATTACCTACTGCATACCTGACTGGCAGATTTGCAAGAATTCCAAGTAGAGCACTGCTTGTGGCCTTGCCCCATGAGAACTAAAGAGGATCTCATACATTATCTTGTTCATTGTCCTATTTACTTGGGCTTTAGAGTTGTGATTTTGCAAATCATACCCAATTCAATAAATAACCCCGAAGATTGAGTAAAATTTTTGTTAGTTGATGCTAACCCACGGATTTCCCATGTGGTAGCGGTCTTTGTGATGAAGGCCATGAAAGCCAGGGAAAGATTTCTAGATGACAAAGAAAAGACCCGTTCATCATCTTCTTAACTCGTTCTTGTTGTATTTTTCTTTCTGTTTTGTGGGTTGAGGGTTTTGCTGGGACGGTATGCAATGAATTTTAACATTGTTGTGTAGATATTTGTGTAAAGGCATGGTCCTCACAATAAACTGATATGTTGTTGTTGTTGTTGTTGTTGTTGTTGTTGTTCTAAATTCTTAATTTCTTGTAATACAAGCTCTTTCTGTTCTTGTTCTGTCTTCTTAATTCAACTCCATTCTTGTATAAAGGTACCTCTCAAAACTGTCTTCAGTGTATGCCATAGCAGATCAGTGGAATAAGCTTCCAGTTGATGAATTACCCCCCCCCCAAAAAAAAACCCAACCTCACCCCTGTTTTATGTCATCTATTGGGTTTTTGTTGTTTGTTGCAAGCCCGCTTTGTAGAAGTGAAGGATTTAATTGCCAGGATTGGATTTTTTGTTTATGAAAGGCATATGCTAATTCAGTTTTGACCAGAACATGGTCAGAAATGGTTGTTAAAGCCTGTCTGTTTCTTGAATGTTAAGAGTTTGAAGCAGGGCTCTTTTCAGCCAGAGCCCATACAGGAGCTCAGCTCTGGCATCTCTCAGGTGGGCGCCATTGCCATTCTAAGAGAACAAGGGAGAAGTTCATGGTGAGCTCCAGCACCTATTTTTCTAGAAATATAGCACTAGTTTGAAGTTATTATGTAGTCAACTTACGTATTGTTGGGTTTCTATTCCTCTCACTGTGCAGTTTGTATAGGATTGGTTCATCACATGTCTGTGTTATGCATTCCAGCACAGATTGTTGGAATCACGGGAGCAGATGTTTTAATGTACTCTGTTTCCATTTGTTGTTGTTCTCTTTCTTCAGATTTCTCTCCAGAGAGGGGAGACATGTTTTCTTTTGTTCTGCCTTATACTTAATAAAGTAGCTTTTAGTGCACACAACCTCAGCCTAGCTCAGTCTGCGTTTATCTCTGCTGGACTCTGAATATGTGCTCAGTGTCTCCAAGACATGAGTCATTATAAATTGTCAGGGAAGACTGTGGGAACTCCCTAGAGCTGAATGCAGAACGCTGATGGGAGAGACGGGCTGGAAACGTACCTGTCGTATGCCTGGGGGTCGTCCTACCCCCCAGCCGACCCGACATGTATATGGTGTATTCACTCCTGAGTAATTTCTGGTCAGTTTTGTCTAGCTCGGGGGTCAGCAACCTGCGGCTCCGGAGCCGCATGCGGCTCTCTGACAGGTCTCCCGCGGCTCCGGCATGCCCCCTTTCAATGCCCTTTCAATAATAATTAAATGGTTATCGGCAAATAAAAGGGCCAAAAAAACCATGAATAATCCGCATCAACGTTGAACAGCTGGGCGGTCTTTCTCAGCCCTCTCGGGGTTCCCGAGGACAGACCCAAGATTGATGTCCACCTTGACCACTCCCAGAGAGAGGAAGCGACTTCTTCACACCAATAAGCGTGTGGGGAGGGCTGAGCTTTTACCACCTCGGCGTGCCAATTGGCAGGACAGATCGCCCGCCTTGGCGCATAGGCTCGGAGCCGGGGCCTTACCGCCGAGGTAGCCACTGAGGATGAAGGCAGGAGGCGGGCACGGGAGAGCGATGCTTCGTCCGGCCAATGAGCCGCCGGGATGCCTGTTCCTGTTTGAGGGGAACATGCCAATGAGGGTGGCGTTAGGGCGGGGAGAAGAAGGAGCTGGGCTTTGCGAGTTATCGAGAGAGAGAGAGAGAGAAAAGAGTCGGGATAATAAAGGCTGCGGGAGGTGGCGGCGGCGATTGGAGCGGCCCCTGTCGGGCGGAATCCTTTTCAAAGCTGCCGCGCGGAGGGCGGAGCAGGCGGGCCAGGTGTCGCCGTGATGGGAGGGCGGTGATGGTCGCCGACAGGATGAAGTAGAGCTGCTTTGGGGCGGCAGCGGTGAAAACGTCCGGGCTGCTTCTGAAACCTCCGCCAACCGGTGCTTCGCCAGCGCTCGCTGCGGGCGGTGTACATGCTCAAGACGGCCCCAAGGGTGGCTCGGGGGCCCGGAGCCCCGAGGCCGGTGCGCTGCAGTGCCTGGCGTGATTCCCCCCCCAAAAAAACCCTGTTTTTTGCTTTTTTGCTTTTTGCCTTGCTCTCCCACTCCCCTCTCTTTTTCTTCCTCCCCTCCTTTTTTAATCCAAGGGGAGAAATCCCATTTTTAAAACAAACAAACAAACGAAAAACAAACAACCCCCCCCACAGCTGCTGCAGCCACTCTATTTGAATTTTTATTATTACCCTTTTCTCCCTCTATCCCCCCTTTTGTTTTTGTTTTCAAAAAAAGGAAAAAGAAGAAAAAGATTTTCCCCCTTTATTTTTATTTTTTAAACTACTACATATTTTTAATAGATATTCTCCCCACCCCACCCCACCCCCAATTTATATTTTTCCACCCCACTTTTCCATTCCCACCCCCCCTTTTTCTTTCTTTATTAGTTCGCTTGCCAACCTATCTTAGAGGGGGAAGCCCTCTCTCCCACCCACCACACCCCCCAAAAAACAACTTTGAGCTGAAAAAAACGGGGGTAGATCACTGCTGAAAGTAGATCACAGTTTCTTGGGAGTTGGCCACCCCTGGTATAAGACATGTAACTAGAATAAAATTTTAAAAAAACCAAGCAAATAATTGTAATAACTACTGTAATAAAGCACTGCTATAATTATATATAATTTCCCTAAAATTTTGGTTTCATTCGCCTTTCCATGCTGAAATGTCACAACCTGAACGACCATGGCTTGCCCCCCCCCCTAGTTTTGATCCTGGATACGCCCCTGAGTCAATGCAAAAAAGTAATAACTTATTCTTGTTGTTTTTACTAATTATACTTTGCATTGGCTCCTATACGTTATTTATTATTATTGCATTAAGGTAAGAAACAATATACGCAGCGTTATATTTGTTTTAAATGTCACAAGGGTTTTGCGGCTCCCAGTTGTTTTTTCCCCCTTTGGAAACGGGTCCAAGTGGCTCTTTGTGTCTTAAAGGTTGCAGACCCCTGGTCTAGCTCAAGGAGGGAACTCTCAACCATATCAACAGCAATGACATAGGCATTGACCCCACCCATATTATAGTGCTATTTTGCTATATATTTTTAAAAAATTGCAACAAACAAACAAGCAAACCCCCACACTCCACATTTAGAGTAAATGCCTGCTGAAAACCTTTCTGTTCTGCCAGGCCTATGCTGGCAATTAAGAATACATCCTTCCAAAATGGTTCATTGATGTCTGCTTTAACTTTTTTATGGCCTTTATTGTACTGTTTTATGTTTTATTGCTGTAGATCGCTTTGATACGTTTTCATGACAGAGCAGTATATAAATTTTCTTTAAAAATAAAGAAATAAAAGGGTCTATAGAGACACCAGCTGTTCATCTTTAATTTTTGGGTTTCAAGACTTTCATGGCATAAAGTTATGGTATTGTTAATTTTTTTTACATTTTGCATGACGTACCATGCATGTTGCGTATCTTTAGACTTGTGGGGTTTTTTTTGGGGGGGGGACACCACACACCTGGTGCAGAAGCAGCCTTAGCTGCTGAAGCCAAGGAGCTAACCAAAGCAAATAATGGTCAAAGGTAATGAAATAAAAACACCAGAAAATCCCTTCTTCTAGTTCAAGATAAAGGGTGGCTCATCTAGTCCAGCATCATGTTCTCACAGTGGCTAACCCAATATCCTGCGCAAGAGCAGGATTCAAGAGCAAGAGCCTTCTCCCCTCTTGTGGTTTCCAGCGACTGGTATCTAGAAGCATTTATTGCCTTCAGTTGTGGAAGCAGAGCATAGCCATTGTGGCTAGTAGTCTTTGATAGCTCTCTCCTCCATGAATTTATCTAACCCCCTTTTTTTAAAAAAAAACATCCATTGTCAGGGCTTTTTTTCCAGCTGGAACTTACCAGAACTCAGTCCTGGCACCGCTAAGGTGGATGCCATTGCCATTATAAGAGAACAAGAGAGACATTCATATTGAGTTCTGGCACCTCTTTTTCTAGAAAAAATAGCACTGTCCATTATTACAGTGGTACCTCTGGTTAAGAACTTCATGCGTTACAGAGGTCCGTTCTTAACCTGAAGCTGTTCTTAACCTGAGGTACCACTTTAGCTAATGGGGCCTCCCACTGCTGCAGCGCCACCACCACACGATTTCTGTTCTCACCCTGAAGCAAAGTTCTTAACCCGAGGTACTACTTCTGGGTGAGTGGAGTCTGTAACCTGAAGCGTTTGTAACCCGAGGTTACCACTGTATTTTTATTATTACGTATCCTTCCCTGCTTCCTAAAGGAGCCCATCATTACATCTTGTGGGAGTGAATTCCATTGTTTAAATAAGTGTTGTGTGAGGAAGTAAATGTTGGCTGCAGTGAAGTGGAATTTGTCTTTGTGTAATGGATTCTGAGGAAGGATTCTGAGGCTGTGATGAAACCTTATATTCCGACATAGCTCAGCACTGCCACCTAGAGCATGCGGGAATTTTGAACTCCTGCCGTGAAGCATGGATAAACATATATCCTGTGCTTTGTTTCTGAATAAATATCTAGGAGTTAAGCTCTTTTTCACAATGCTGCATCCAATTAGAACTGGCTAGCTCTTCCACTATGCAGGTACAGAGTTGTTAAGAAGGTGAAACTACCATCTGAGTACATTTCTGTTTTGCCATGAGGACAACTGACATCAGAAAAGGCCTTTATCTCTCTGCTTGGCTTAATAACAAACCATCTTAGGAACAGTTACAGGTAGGTAGCCGTGTTGGTCTGCCATAGTCAAAACAAAATATAAAATCAAAAAATCTATCTTTAGCCATCTCACCCCTTGCTTTTCCCTTAAGACTAATTGCAGTCATTAACAGTCGTCAATAGGTTTTCCACACCTATTAGCTGACACCCATTCCCACCACCCTTCTGAGTAATACCTCTCCTCACTCTCTCACTATATATAAGGATCTGGTGACTTATGTTTCAGTGTATCTGAAGAAGTGTGCATGCACACGAAAGCTCATACCAAGAACAAACTTAGTTGGTCTCTAAGGTGCTACAGGAAAGATTTTTTTTATTTTTTATTTTATATTTTTGTTCATCTTAGGAAGAAGGCCATCATTTACTGGTTACTGATTCCCATAAATATGTGAGGCTTTAACCCCACTCATTGTCATTATGGAAACATCTACCGTACTCAAGAGAAAAATGATCTAAAATCCAAGACTCTGCCCTCCTTTTATACTTAAACATTTGGAATTTGGAAGGATTTTTTCATCAGAATCTTCACTCCACCTAGTGGCAAACTATCACAATTCTTTTCTGGGGGGGGATACTAAAAGGTGGGGTCTGTCAGTAAAGAAAATCCACCTCCCCTGTTCTGTCACACAGGTACATTGGCAACAGAGGAAAAAAACAAGGAAAAAATGTCTGTAAACTCAACACAGTGATACAGACATAATGTGTGTGATAAATGTATATGTGCTGGTTTGTCACCTTCTAGGGCAGTGTTTCAGGTGCTATTGGGGGACAATGAATAAAAATAAGGGGGAAGTAGCAGCATAAAGAAAGAAGAGAAGAGAAGAAGAAAAATAAAAATGATTTGTACGTGTTTCATTTGTTGTTCAATGGCGCTTACCGCCAGGTCAGGCACTATTCTGGGTAGGTGACCACACATCCTGTGGAGGTGAGGGGTTTTCTCAGGCTTGGGTGAACCCTTTTTAGCTTCATGTGGCCCAGGAAGTGGATCACAGTTTGCCTGCCTATTTGGCCAATGGCAGGCAAGCTGCAGCCCTGGCCCCTGGACATCCAAAAATAAGGTACTGTACATGCAACACCTAATCAGTTCATTGAATTCACTGCCACCAGCTAAGCCTGACTCCTGGTTCAAGGGGGGCATGGCAAAGTGCCCTTTGATGGTATCTCTGGTGGTCTCACCTGGTGGCAGCATCACTTTCAGTTTCAGTTTCTAGGTGTATTTTAATTTCCCACATTGCCCCAAATATAGTGCCACTCTGGAACATTGTGGGGAATTTAAATGGCAGGTGGACACAGCTGCCTGGCACTGCCTGGAGTGCCAGGATGGATTTTGTTTCTAAAGGGGCCCAGTACCCTGACAGCTATGACCCCACAGCCTCATGTCTGAGCCCTGGTCATTTGGTGGGTTGGAGCAAGCAACTGAATGGAAATTGCCAACGTCCTCCTCACTTCATGCCGCAGGGAGTGTGATTCTCCTTTGATATGGACTCGGCTTCTCTTGTTTTCCAACCTCATTCCATCTCTCTGAGAGAGCGATTTTTGGGTGGGAGGGGGATGAGTCACCAGGCTTGGCCTAAGCAATATGTCACCAGCCCTCAATATGTCCTTCAGCGAGGCAGAAATGGACTGCGGCTCATTAAAGAAGAGTTATAGCTTCTGCTTAAGTAGATCTTCCACCTAAAATAAATTCCAAAAAGCGTTCAGGCGACTTCAAATGTCAATGTGAGAAGAGTGAAGCCATCTGGAGCGGATCACGAGAACAACAGTAGTCAATGGAAGGGAAAAGAGGCCCCAGCTGGAAAATAGGCTTCCTTAGGGGCCATTCTGGTTCTCCAAATGTATCCATTTGGGACTGTCAGGTTTTCTGGACATCTTAGAGTTAATAATGCAAGAGGCGTTCTGATCCTGGGAGTTTAGCCTTGCCCACTGTAATACGGGCACTTTTCCTTTGTCTAGAAAAGGGGAGGTTTGGTTTCACTTTCCCCTTCTCTGCATTCATTCTGCCTTATTGCTTTGTGTTACTGCTAAATGTTAGTTTGCTGCAAGCATGCAGCTCAAGTCTGGAGGACTTGTGTGTGTGTGCTACTAAATAAAGTCTAGTTTAGTTTAGTAGCACTGGCGTCTGTCAAGTTATTTCACGACGCCACGGAGAAGCAGACCTAAAAAGCCATCGTGACGCTGTGCTTAACTCTGCAACTGGAGAACGCTAAGGGCGAAGCAGAAGTGTGCCTGGGCGCCATTGATGTCGGAGACGATCGTAAAGGTGATTGATTGCAGTGCCGGCCAGCAGCACTACTTGGGTCAAAGGTTTTATGACCCAATATCAACACTATTCAAAACAGGTTATGGGTTAATGGCTTAATTGCTTTATTGCCAAGAAGCTACGCTTTGATGGCGAGGCGTCCTGAGGAGATTGATTGCCAGGACGGGAGGTCTGCATGTCTGCGGGGCCGGCAGCCGATAGCCCAGCTGGAGGACTGTTTTGTGCCATGCTTTTGAGGCACAAAGCAGGGAAACCTCGCTGGTGAAGAGAAGCCGTTTTCCGGAGCTGGGAGCTGAGAGGCAAGTGCTGAGTTTGCAGCCACGTGAGTTACCTCAAGCCCCAGGGGGGAGATGGCGCAGTCCCATGAGAGTTTCGTGCCACCCTTTCCAAGGTTGGATGGGAGGAATTGGCAAGATTGGGCCAAGAAAATGGAGATATTTCTGATTGCTAAAGATCTTTGGACTTGTACTCAGAGCCCACCAGTTCAAGCCCCTGCTGCTGAAGCTGCTGCAGCACTTAAGAAAGACCAGAGGGCTACTGCTCACATAGTCATGGGCATAGAGGAAGAGCTGATGGTGCACATAGACGCTGCCACTAATGCCCACCAAATTTGGGAGTGTCTTAAGCGTGTGTTTCAAAGAACGTCAGCTGGTGCCAAACTTCATACAACTAGACAGCTGTTTGAGTTACGTTTGCAAGAAGGAGGCTGTGTGCGTCAACATGTGGCCAAAATGCTGGCACTCTTCAACAAGTTGAGACAGCTGAATGTTCCTTTCTCAGAGGAACAAAAGGTCTATATCCTTCTGAGCTCACTAGACCCCAGTTATGAGACTCTTTCCTTAACGCTGGAGTCCATGCCTGCAAGCCAGTTGAATCTGGACTATGTTACTGGGAGGCTGCAGGACGAACAGGACCGGAGGCAGAGAGAGAAAGGGAAAGCTGTTAAGGGGGGTTGCTTTTTGCCTAAGCCCAGGAGTGGAGAAAACGCTGAGAGCTCTGTTAAAGCTTTTGCAGCTAAGCGCTGTTATCTGTGCCATTCTGATAAACATCTTCAGGCAGACTGCGATCAGGCTGACTTCAAAGATGGTTTCCATGGCAACCGGGAGATGAAAGGAAGACCACGTCGTGGGAGAAGAGGACCTTCCAGAGCAAGCAGAGGAGGGGCTGGAGCCCACTGCAAAGCAGCTGCATATGCTTTGGTTGGAAAGACAGTTGCTACCCCCAAGCTGCGTTGGTTAATAGACAGTGGTGCGGGGAGACATCTAGCGCCACCTAGCAGCCAGTTGCGGAACTGCAGGCCGATCCAAGATGCAACTGCAGTCACTCTGGCTGATTCAACCACAAGACCTGTTACTAAAACTGGTGTTATGTTCATGCCTTGTCTTAATGATGATATTGATGTGTATGTTTTAGATGGTATGAAATTTGGTTTACTTTCTGTTTCAGCTTTAGACAATGCAGGTTATCTGGTCAGTTTTGGGAACCAGGTATGCACCATCTCCAAAGATGGGAAACAATTGGTCCAGGTGAAAGGCCATGATGGGGTGTATATGCTGGAAACTGACAGCAGCGCCACAGAGAGGGCGCAGGGTGCTGAAACAAGTAATGGCATCTCTGAGGAGACTCAAGCTCAGTATGCCAACTTACCCACGCATGATCAGTGTTTGCATTTATGGCATCGCAGATTCTCGCACGTGAATTGGAAATATGTGCGCAAACAGGTAGAGTGCACTGATGGTTGTAAAATGAAGGAGTGCTCCAAGTTTCTAGACTGTAGAGCTTGTAAAAGAGCCAAAGTGCATTCTTGCAGCTACCCATCGTCTGATAGGGTGACCAAGCAAGCTTTCGAGCTTGTGCATGCGGATCTCTGTGGTCCGATGGGGGTGCCAAGCATGGGTAATTCTCGTTATGTTCTTTGTCTCACTGATGATTTTAGTCGAGCAGGATGGATTTTCACGCTCAAAGACAAGGGGCAAACAGCGAAGGAGATTATAGAATGGGTGAAAGCAGTAGAGGTGGAATTTGGAACCCGCGTGAAAGCGTTTCAGACAGACCGAGGCACAGAATTTACTGCATCTAAGCTGCAGGATTTCTTTCGTGCCAAAGGTATCAAGCATAGAAAAACTGCTCCTTATTCTCCTCAAGAGAATGGTGTTTCTGAGAGGAGGAATAGAACAATGCAGGAGGCAGTAGATGCTCTCTTGTTTGATTCAGGCTTGCCAAGATGCTATTGGGCTGAAGCCTGGAGAACTGTCTGCCACACTCTTAACAGGACATACAGTTCCGTGATAGGGACCACGCCCTACTTTCTACTTTATGGAAAGAAGCCCAAGGTCCACTATTTTCGGACTTTCGGGGCAGAAGCTTGGGTTCTTATCCCCAGACATTTACGTAGAAAGGGCAGTCCAAGATCGCAAAAGTTGATTTTCTGTGGCTACGAGACAGGTTCGAAAGCATGGAGATTTGCTTTCCCAGATGGCGATCGTTCACGAGTCATAATCAGCAGGAGCGCTGAGTTTTGTGAGCAGCAAGGCTGGAAAAGGATTCATGGAAATCCTGAGGTGCTCACAGATCCGTTCAGCGATCTTGATTATGAAGATCCGCCAGTTACACCTGCTAGTGGTGCAGAAGGTGGTCAACCTGCTGGTGTTTCGGGCCGCATTCCCGAACACGACCAGGGTGCAGTGTCAGAGGGGGCAATCCCAAAGAGACAGGTGAAGACAGAACCAAGGAGTGCACCCACATCTCCAGAAGTAGCTAGGAGAGGCAAGCGAGGTAGGTCTCCAAGGTCTCCAACAGGGAAACCCAGTCCAGGGGGACATAGCAAGCGCAGTAGGTCGCTTGGTGGTTCACCAGGCGCCAGGGACTCCCAGGCTGAGTCTAGCACGTCTGGGTCAGGGGGCGAGTCACCGGTGGTGCCACGGCGTTCCAAGCGCACTACAAAGGGGAAACCTCCTGACAGGTTCCAAGCCACTAATGTTTGGGCTGGTTTTGCTCACTGCGAACCGGAAAGTTTCGCTGAGGTGCAGAGATTACCTCAGGCAGAATCCAGCAAGTGGCAACAAGCAATGGAGAAAGAACTTAGTGCCTAGTACAGGAAGTGTGTGAGAAGTGTTACCTACCCATCACCATATGGGAGGATAACCAGCCATGCTTGAAGTTGGCTGAATCCGGTCAATTCAACGCACGAACCAAACACCTGGATATTCGGTTCAAAAATGTGCATGAGAGCGTTAGGACAAATGTGGTCAAGCTGAAATATTGTCCTAGCGAAATGAATCTTGCCGATGGATTCACAAAGCCCTTGAGTTTCCAGAAACACGAAGTTTTCTGTGATGGGTTAAATGTTGAATGAAATGTATATATGTCTACCCAGGATTGCGAACGAGAGGGGGTGTCAGGTTTTCTGGACATCTTAGAGTTAATAATGCAAGAGGCGTTCTGATCCTGGGAGTTTAGCCTTGCCCACTGTAATACGGGCACTTTTCCTTTGTCTAGAAAAGGGGAGGTTTGGTTTCACTTTCCCCTTCTCTGCATTCATTCTGCCTTATTGCTTTGTGTTACTGCTAAATGTTAGTTTGCTGCAAGCATGCAGCTCAAGTCTGGAGGACTTGTGTGTGTGTGCTACTAAATAAAGTCTAGTTTAGTTTAGTAGCACTGGCGTCTGTCAAGTTATTTCACGACGCCACGGAGAAGCAGACCTAAAAAGCCATCGTGACGCTGTGCTTAACTCTGCAACTGGAGAACGCTAAGGGCGAAGCAGAAGTGTGCCTGGGCGCCATTGATGTCGGAGACGATCGTAAAGGTGATTGATTGCAGTGCCGGCCAGCAGCACTACTTGGGTCAAAGGTTTTATGACCCAATATCAACACTATTCAAAACAGGGACCCACAAAACATGGGAAGGGTTTAGAGTATGGCATGGAGAAAGTGGACGTAGAAAAGTTCTCCTATCTCATAACACTAGAACTCATGGACAGCCAATGAAGCTGAATGCTGGAAGATTCAGGACTGATAAAAGAAAGTCCTACCGGTACTAGATGCAGTGCATAGTTAAACTGTGGAACTTGTTCCTGCAGGAAGCAATGATGACCACTAACATGGATAGCTTTAAAAGATGATTGGACAAATTCCTGGAGGAGAAGGCTACTATCCATGATGACTTTGTTCTGCCACAGTCAGAGGCAGGAATACTTAGAATACAAGCTGCTGGGAACTGCAGGAGGGGAGAATACTTTCCTCTAAGTCAGCTTTCCTCAACCTGGCACTGTCCAGGTGTTGGTGGAGCCACGTAGCCCCAACAGCCAGAAATGGCCAACTGTCAAGGATTAGGGAAGGTTGTAGTCTTGTGCTCAAATCCTGCTTTTGAGTTTCCCTTTGGGACATCTGGTGGGCCACTGTGAGAACAGGATGCTGACTAGATGGGCCATTGGCCTTTATCCAGCAAACTGTTCCCCCCCCCCGATATTCTTGTGTTCGAAGCATATGGAAGGCACCACATTGGTGAAGGCTCTCCTCAGCCACCATAAGAAGTTCCTCCTTTTCTACAGCTGCGGGGTGGTCCTTACAGACACTGGATCCCATGCCAGCCTCCTTCCTACCAGCCCCACCGTGGTTCTGTATTCCTGCCTTATTTTCCCTCTCTGTGCATTTTGTGTAGCATACCAGGAGCCTGCTCACTCTAGCTCTGGCTTTCATGCATTGATTCCCCCCTTATTGGCAAGATGTTGTTGGAGCCCCCTGGTCAGACTTGACTCCTGGCCTTTCTACCATCTTGTTCTCCTGCTCTCTCTTCAAAGGCGGAAAGGATAAGGCGTAGTAGGCAAATGCTGCACTGTATATTTGGCACTGCCTTGGGAGGGAGCCAGGCTGAGGAGGGAGAATCAAGACATCCTGGCAATCAGCCTCCACATCATGCAACAAGGGTGGCCTCAATTAAATACCACAGAGATAACACTGCATGACGCCTTCAGAAAGGCCTCCTGGGCTTTCCCTCATAAATAATATGACACCACAACATCCCTGCAGCAACATCCAGACAGGAACATGTCTGTTGGCCAAACACTGGCAAGGAGTCCCAACACAAAAACTGCCTTGTTATTCCCAGAACAAGCAAGCTGAGGTGCACATCCAAATCCCTATCAGTTTAGATGGCACAAACTCAGATGTTGTGGTACGTGGTCAAATCCTCATTCCTATTCAAACTAGATGTTTGGCTTGTTTTTGACAATCTGTTTTGGAGCTAGTTGGGCGGCCTTGTGCCAAGGAATGAAGGATGATATATGGAGGAGTCATAGATGATAGAGACAGAGTTTGCTTGACGGGTGGGGCATTATTTACGTATTAGCTGCTCTTTAACCTACCTTTTGGGGTACCTACCCTCCTTAGGCAGTTTATAACCTCAAACATCATCATGATATGATAAATATTAAAATGACAAGAAAATAACAAAATAAATTTGCTAGTTTAATAGTTTCATAGTACTACTATCTAGTAGATTGGGAGTCAGTGTGGTGTGGTGGTTAGAATGGCAGATTAGGACCTGAGAGACCAGGGTTCAAATCTCTTCTCAGCAGTGAAGCTCAGTGGGCGACCTTGGGCCAGTTACTGCCTCTCCACCTAACCTACCTCACAGGGTTGATGGGATTAAATGAAGGGGTGGGGGGAGAACCATGTATGACATTTGCTAAAACAGAACACCATAAAAATGGTGAACTAATTGCAGCCTGGAATGAAGAACATATTTGCAGTTCTTCTGAAAACCAACCAAGAAAGGGGCCTGTTTCCTTGGGAAGAGTGTCCCAGAGGGGCCACCACAGAAAAGCCTTTGTCACTAACTAAGAAAGGATTAATTTCCCCTCCCCCCATTTTTGTTTTGTGTAAATTCTTGTTGCTTAGGGTGTGAACACAGACACTCACTGGGATGATGGTCACAATGAGCTGCACATGCTGGCTACATGTCAGTGAACCAAGCGCTTGTCTATGCTAAGTTCTGAGGCTTCCTCCCATTGGAGAATGAAGCCCACTGCAATTGCTTGCCTGAGGTGGGCTCCTTCCACCTTGGGCACGTCTTGGGTCCAGGGAGCACTTGCTTTTCTAGAAACAGGAGGTGCTGATGCTGGAAGTGAGAGAGCAGGTGAGAGAAAGAGGACCAGGCCTGCCAAGAAGCAAGGATGGGGCTACTTATGTACCAGGCATCGCAGCCAGCAGGGACCCTAAACTCTGAGATTTCATTTGACAATAAGTATCTATCTAGCTTTCCTGGAAAGAATGTTACCAAGCAAAGCTTCTACCTGTAATTGACTTCTGTGAGATAAGCCAGCCTGGCCCTTCTCAGCCTTGATTGTGGTTTTAGCCAATGAGTGATGTCAAAGCCCTGACAGACAAGTGAGTTGATTGGACACCAGGCAATAGGAATCACAGGGGTCCTACAGAGCTGCTGTTTCCCTTCCCCTTTAGTGCAATTTTCTTTCTTGCTTCTGCCTCATTTACTAGTCCTTCAAATCTCCATCATTTACCCTTCCTTTTTTCCTAGCAACAAAGTTGCATCTTTCCTGTGTTGGATTCAACTGAGAACTGGTATAAGCTATTTTATGCAAACTCTACTACGCAATCAGTATGTGTGGATGTTAAAGAGCCCTTCTCCCCCACCCCCTAAAAACACAAAACGTGAGACCTTTACAACAAGGTTTAGGCATATGCCTGGAACATTTTTGTATATCAAGGTTGGCAAACCCCATTTGTTTGCTGAAAAATATCAGGGCTAACATTCACTTTGTATCCGAAGAAGTGTGCATGCACACAGAAGCTCATACCAAGAACAAACTTAGTTGGTCTCTAAGGTGCTACTGGGAGGAATTTTTTAATTTTTATTTTGTTTTGACCACGGCAGACCAGTATGGCTACCTACCTGTAGCATTCACTTTGCTGACACACTACAAAAGGAGTGGGGATCCTCTGGCTTGTGGGTCTGATTGCACCCAGCACAGGTCTTACTTGGGCCTGGGAGGCCATTTCCCCCAAACCACTCCCATCTGCATGACATCACATGTGACAGCAGGTCTGCAGCAGCAGGTAGAAACACAACAACAAGGGAGGCTTCAGCTAACTGGGGTTGAGGGCTGGGCTATGGATCATCTGTGCTACTGAGTAGCACAGATGACCCCCCTCCCCTTGTGAAGACACAGAGGTGTCCTGGCTCCTCTTGCAGCATTCAGACTCTCAGCCCAACGGTTGCCAAAGGCTTTATTCCAGAATTCACAGCAATGCTCCCAAATCAGACTCCAGGTGCCTCCAGGAAACCCACAAGCAGCCGCATCTAGCAACCACAATTGCACCTGAGCTGTCCCAAACAATTGAAGAGCCTTGTGGCACCTCAAAGGCTATTTTGGTGGCATAAGCTTCCATGGGCTCAAGCCCATTTTGCCAGATGCATCCAATGCCCCCATTCAAACACAGCTTCTCGTTCCTACTGGCCCTAAATATGACCTGAAAGGTTGTGATGGGTGAAGGTTTTCTTAACATTTCATTTCGGTTTCTTCACCATTCATCCATCGGGCTGAAGTTTTAGTGCAATGTAGTGAATCAATATCATTTGTGTACTCAGGGAATCACAGAGGAGTCCCCCCCCCCCAATACTGGGTTCTCTGGTGTGGTGCGTGGAGTGAAACTGGCCTGATAGCTTTTTATTCCATGAAGATGAACCTCACAGCAGTGAATGCACAATAATGCATTATACAGGCACAAATGGACACAAGAGAGGTTTAGCTGAATCAGACTTTGGACTGAGCCTCAGTTGGCTGCACTAGGCTACACTCCCAGGCTTTGCGTCCAACTCCCAGGCCAGCCTCCCGTTAGAAAAACGTTGTCTTCCTTCCAAGTGGCTAACAAGCTGCTTCGAATATGTGACATGTTTATTAACAGATGCAAAAGTGACCATAGATGACTCCTTAGGCTGGTTAGTACTGGAATGTCATCCTCACCCTCATCCTCCATGACTTTTAAATGAAGCCAGACACAGAAGGGCCTCTTTGTCCCATCTTCCACCCACCGTGGCAATTTGCTGAGCTCCTGCTGGCTCTAGACAGAACTTTGCATGCTCCAGTCCAGGTTTTGCAACAGTCGCAATATTTTGGCAGGATATTGTCTTAGGAGGTGGTACGAGTGGGGTGGGATTCCCTCCTGCCGCAGTTTGCACACTCCATGCCTTTGCAAAGCTGGATGCGTTAACGTTTGTAGGCAGGAGGAGAAGAGCAGTGATACAGGGGAAGCCGTCCGGGCGAAGAGGGGCTGGAGTCTGCCGCATCAAAAACAGGAACTTATTAATGTGCAAATTGCTTAGATATGATCACATTCTTCTTTTGCTCAGCATATCGAGAGAGCCGTGTGGGATACAAACGAGCCCAGGCAATCTCCGCAAGCAGGAATTCAGCTCGGTAGAGGAGACAGAATCGCTTCCCTCTGTGAAATTTGGAAAACTATTTGGTGCCTGGCTTTGGAAGAAGAAAGGATTTGGGGTAGTTTTTTTTTTTTTTTTAATCCAAACTGAAGGTACAAAAACTGGCAGAGGGAAAAACTTGTGTGGGGAAACTTTTTTCCCTGGTGGAATGGATGATTGCGATGAGTGCTGAAATTGGAGTCTAACCAGAGTAGCAGAGAGAGTTTCTTCGGGCAGCAGCAAGCAACTGACAGCTCAGAGGTAAGGATTTCGCAACGCACACTTGTTTGGAAGGGGCTGTTGCAAGGGCTGATTTGCTGGGCATGCCAGGTTGCTTGAGAACAGCACACCTAATGTAATGTGGTGGATCGCACTTTTTGGCATTCCTGGGGAACTGCCAGAGAACAGAACCTGAAGGGCTTCCACTCTCAAACCAGGGACAGGGTTTTCCTGGCCTGATTCTGGATCAATGTTAGGAAATGGTTTGGGAATATGGATCAAGGGAACCATCTCAGGACAACTGTGTATACGTCCCCACTCACCATGCCCCCCTCCACCTCTTTCCCCCTTTTCTTCCTAATGTAACACTAATGTCTCAACAAATGAAACTGATCTGTAGAAAATTTAACTTGAAAAAAGAGGCATTGCACATAGTTTTGTAAACCAAGAAATCTTTAATAAAAATATGTTTTAATAATAATAATAATAATAATAATAATAATAATAATAATAATACTAGAATAGGGGCTAGGGCTCCCTGCTGCAATTGGTTTATTTGCTATAGACCTTCCTGACCAGTCCTTTCCTAAGGAGGCATTCAGCCTGGCAATCTTCTACATAATGCCCCATGATGCCTGGTTCTAGGAGGACAACAAGATGGGCAACTGTGGTGGTGATTACACATTGCATTGCAACTGATTAAATCCTCTTTGTTGGTCCCCAAAGCCTGGGCTGACACTCTAGAAAGGTGTTTTAAATTTCTCCAAATTGAAGAGCAGAAACTGAAATCCTAAACATGCTTACATGGGAGTAAACCTTATTGAGCGGGAATTATCTTTGAGCTAACATGCTATATGGTTGTGCTGAAAGGGTTGTCATCAAAGTATGGAGATCAACAGTAGTTTTTTTTAGAGTTTAAGATGGTCTGTTAGAGCCATTGTTTCCTGTGGTGTACACCCACACCCACACACCATTCGCTCCGCTGCAGTGTCTGATTAAGCTGGCCACACTGCATGATCAGCAATTCTAGCAAGGTAGGGCATGTTCCAAATGAGCAACAATAATCCTGCTGTCATCTACCACCTTCAACTATCTTAGTTTGGAGGACCATCGTTTTTGAGAGATTTGCATGGCCATCTAAGATCAGTGACGTACAAGTGTTTCTTTTGTCCCTGGGGTATATATCAAATTTTTTTTTTTTTGATTGCATTTATATCCTACCTTTTTCCTCCAAGGAGCTCAAGGTGGCCTGTATGATTCTACCCCTCCTCATTTAATCCCCACAACAACCCTGTGAGGTAGGCTAGGCTGAGAAAGGCAGTAACTGGCCCAAGGTCACCCTGTGAGCTTCACGGCCAAGAGGTGATTTCAACCCTGTTCTCACCCAGGTCTTAGTCTAACTAATCATTATGCCACACTGGCTCTCTGGTTGAAGAAATTTTGAGATAAGCACATCATTGGCCACAAAGCCTCTCAGATTCTCAAAATAACAATCCTCTGACATGGATCCTTTGGACAGCAGTTTAGGGGGGCCAATTCCTGTGTGGCTCAATGATTTGCTACTCTTCTGCATGATTTCCTGGGCTGTGCAGGAGGCACTCTTTTGGAATCAGAGCTGGAGGAAGAAGGCACCTGGCTCCAAGGACCAGCGCAGCCTATCCCCTGAGGGAGATCCAGCAGATCCCTCTTGTTGGGTGAAGATGATGAGTGTGGGCAGAATCCAACCCTGCAGCAAGTTCCTCCATGCCTGAAAGAACCACACCTTGGAATCTGGGGGCGTCTGGCGAAGTCCCAGCAGGAAGCATGATCCCCCAGGGATTCTCCATCTGCCTGGAATGAGGCAGGGCTGGTACTGCACTTGGGGTTGGGGTTCAGGGCGGGGTCCATAAGAAACAGGGAATGCTGAATGCCAAATAAGAAGAAAAACAAACAGAGAAGAAGGACTGGAGGCTGGTGATGACCGTCTTCTTGCAGGAAAGAAATGCACCCAGGAGTTTTTGTTTTGTTCTGAAAGCAATGCCTCCCTGAGAAATAACGGGAAGCTGTAAAATCTGGGCACAATTACATTATGTTAAAGGAGGCGAGTTTGTCAGCAGCCCGTTTCCTTCCTTTGCTGACCCTTTGGCAGCACCCTTCCTCAGGACTCTTCGCCCAAACAAGATCAAGCACAAGTGAGCCTCAGAAATGGGATGAACGGAAAACCCTCAGCCAGTGAGAACATCCACACCTCCTCACCCCAACCCCAAAAGAGCTATCCTTTTGAAGTCCACACCAGATGATCTCACCATGATGGTTACGCTCTGCCTTGACAGTCAAGGCAGAAATGCTTCTGAATACCAGCTTTTGGAAACTGCAGGAGAGGAGAGGGCTCTTGCACTCGGGTCCTGCTTCCAGGCTTCTCATAGGCGTCTTGTTGGCCACTGTGAGAACCAAATGTTTTACTAGACAGGCCACTGGCCTGATCCAGCAAGCTCTTCTTATGTTCTTAATGTCAAGAGGCATTGTGTGAGTCGCTGGTGATGAGCTTTAGAAAAGCTTCAAGGTGTCATTGTTTATTGCCATTGGCATGAATATCATGGCTCTATTTCCTTTGGCTACTGTATAAAACCTGATCGCTTTGCTAGTGTACTTGTTCCCATGCTGGGCTTCCATGCAATGCATAGGCCAATGGACTGGTGAGGAAGCAGGGAAAGCAAGAATAAGAACATCAGAAGGGCTTGCTGGATCAGGCCAATGGGCTATCCAGTCCAGCACCCTGTTTTCACAGTGGCCATCCAGGGAACAAGACCACTCTCCCCTCCTGTGGCTTCCAGCAACTAGTATTCAGAAACATTTCTGCGTCCAACTGTGGAGGCAGAGCTTAGCCACTCAGGCTAGTAGTTATTGTTGACTTTAACCTCCTCCACCAGTTTTGTCAAAATCTCTTTTAAAGCCATTTAGGTGGTGGCCCCCACTGCCTGCTGCAGGAGTGAGTTCCTCCTGAATCTTCCAGCATTGCTTCGTTGGATGTTCATGAGTTCTAGTGTTATGAGAGAGGGAGAAAGGCTTTCTCCATGCCATGCATAATTTTACAAACTAAAACAGAACCTCTAGTTTGATGGGACCTTTTGCAACGGATGCACTGGCAAGAGAAGGCAATGGAGGCTGCTGAGGCTGCCAAAATGAGGCTTCCTGAGGGCAGCAGGGGGAGGGAGAGGAGGGGGTTGCAGGTTAGCAGAGCCCACCTGAGTGCTGAGCAGCAGGAGCCAGGGTTGGGCAGGAGGACACAGATCTAGAGAAGGCTACTGCTCCTGCAGACTTCAGTGGTCTTCTTCCATGGTTTCCCTGCCCTCCAGTTTATATTTCAGAATTAGAGAAACTCCTATCAAAACCAAATGTTGACCTTCTGGTTAGAAAACACAACAGAGCCCAGCCTGTTTTTATGGCTTGGAGGATTAAGCAAAACAAAGTGCATTTTCAGCATCATGTGGGGATAGAGCAGCGATGCCCCCCCTCCCCCCCCCCTGCCAGCCACACGGATTTTTCTCTGCTTTCAGTGACCTTGTGCACCATGGGAGGCGAGAGATGGCAGTTCTGTCCTGTGCGGCTCTCTCCCTGCTCAGCGTGCCAAGCAGGATGTTGACCCCCAGAGCAGGCAGGAAATGATGATGGGCCAGAGGGGTGGGAAGGGGTCAGTCAGAGGGTCACTGCCAGGGAATGCCTCCATGAAGGTGGGAGAGGGCAAACAGATTTGTGTTTCCATCTTAGATCTTAGAATTGTAGAGTTGGAAGGGAGTACGAGGGACATCTAGTCCAACTCCCTGTAATGTAGGAATTTTGCCCAACGTGGGGCTTGAACCCATGACCCTGAGATTAAGAGTGTCAGACTCTACTGAATGAGCTAACTATCCATATCTTGCAAACTTCTGGGGTGGCAGCAGGGGCAGGCGAGCCAGAGAACCAGCCATTGCTTGAGTCAACCTTCCAGCCACACCTTTTGCCTTGGATTTTTTCTTCCCCCAATCCTGGTATGGTGGTGATGGTAAAGCACTCTGCACAAGCTCAGGTGAATCTTCTGCTTTGTTATTGTTTCACATGTAGCAGGATGTAAAGGGTCTCCAGGGCCACAGTCGAGCATCCTGGGTAGTAGTTATCGCAGGCTATGTGAGATTGCTACAGGGGTTACAAGGGCCAGCTATATTGGCATGCCCTGCCCCCCTCCCACCACAATTGTTGTAGAGTGAGCAATGCCTAAGTGTCAGGATTGCCACCAGCCATCCAACCTGCTTCTGTCTTCCCTCCACTCCTATGCATACTGGCACCTGGAGTGGGAACTGCACTTCAGTAGATGCTGGCAAAGGAGTCCTGCTGGTCTCAAGACCCCTTGCAAACCAGCCAGCCAGCCAGCTAGCCTTTGACTGGTCTGTGTGAACCATACCAACGAAGAGACTCTCTGAGTCGTCCCTCTTCGGAGGAAGAGCACAGCAAAGTAGAGATCACAGGATGTAAACAGGGGATGAATCACCCTGCGAAGCTGGCGTAATCCTTGTTTGGCTTGCAGGAATTTATTAAAATCTCTATTTATGAAGGAGATTTATTTATTGATGCTGAGGACATGGTTGTTTTGGCTGGAGGAGGTTCACGCGTCTGCACCAAATCAACTTTCTAGGCAACGAGGCCTGCAGGAGTTAAGCACCTCAGTTGTGGAGCCAAATGGAAACTTAACAGGTTGGGAGGATTCATCGGCCCACAATTGTAACTGCTAAGGTATCTGACAGGACAGGCCCCCATCACTTTTGATGTACAATGTGACGTTATGCATTGCAGCAGCCCCTGGGTTGCTTTGAAATGGGCTTTGGGGCCAGGGCTCCTAAAACCACTTGTCACTTAAGTAAACTATGAGGTGTCAACCCATAGCAAGAGTGACCCCAGGGAGCATCTTTTATGGATGGGAACAGCGGAAACTCAAGAGGTCTGGAAGCCCAGCCTGACAGGTAGAGGTCGGTATCTGGGCTTGCATGGAGGCAATGGAGCCTCCCTCCCCAACTCTCTCTTAAACTATGGAACTCATTCCCACAGGAGGCAGTGATAGCCACTGACTTGGATGGCTTTGAAAGAGGTTTAAACAAATTCATTGAAGTGAGGACTACTGATGGCTACTACCCATGATGACTGTGCTCTGTCTCCAAAGTGCTTCTCTAATGCTTCTGAATGAATACCAGTTGTTAGAAAACACAGAAGAGAGAGAAAGTACTCTCATGCTCAGATCCAGCTTGCTGGTTTCTGACAGGCATCTGGTTGGCCACTGTAGGAACAGGATGCTGGACTAGATGTCCGCCCCCGCCCCACCCCTCCACCCCGTCTGATCCAGCAGGCTCTTACATTCTTATGCATTCTCTGGCCCTCCCTTGCACTTTTAATTATAGGCAGTGGGAGCCTCTCCTTCCTTGTTCCTCTACTGCTGTTTTCCCTCATCTGCAGGCCCATTGAGCCAGGCCAGCTGTTATTGGGAGAACTTGTTGCCAGGACTATAGTAGGCTAAGATCTGTGTGCTGCTGCTGTGCCATGTGTGTCCTGGGCTGTCAGGTGGGCTTTGGATTCCCTATCACAAAGTGGAAAGTGGTGCAACTTTCTCCAGGTTCAAAGGCAGTATGAACATAAGAAGAGTCCTGATTAATCAGAACAAAGGTGCACCTAGACCATCTATTTCCTTATACCAGAACAGATAATCAAAGTCAGTCTGTGAGCACTTAGAAAAAGATGCTGTGATTACTAAAAGTCAGCATAGGTTTATCAAAAACAAGTCATGCCAGATGAACCTCATTTCTTCTTTTTTTATAGTTATAAGTTTTGTGGATCAGGGGAATGCTGTAGACATAGTGTATCTTGATTTCAATAAGGCTTTTGACAAAATCCCCCATGATATTCTTGTAGAGAGGCTGGTAAAATATGGGCTGGGCAAGGTAACTTTTAGGTGGATTTGTATCTGGTTGACTGACTGAACCCCAAAAGGGCTCATTAATGGTTCCTCATCATCTTGTAAAAAAGTGACAAATGGGGTCCTGCAGCATTGTGTCCTGGGCCTGTTGTTGTTCGATGCCTTGGATGAAGGAATTGAGGGGATGCTCATCAAATTGGCAGATGACACCAAACTGTGAGGGATAGCTGCTAATGATGCAGGAGAAAGAACTGGGGTTCAAGATGACCTTAACAGATTGGAGAACTGGGCCAAAGCTAACAAAATTAATTTCAATAGAGGCAAAGGTCAGGTTCTGCACTTAGACAGGAATAAAAAAGCTTCACAAACATAAGATGGAGGAAACCTGGCTTGTCAGTAGATCATATGAAAAGGATCTAGAGGTCTTAGTAGACCACAAGTTTAACTGCAATCAACAGTGTGACACGGCAGTGAAAGAGGCTAATGCTATTCTAGGCTGTATCAACAGAAGTATAGTGTCAAGATCAAGGCAGGAGTACCTGGAGGCTTTTCTCCTGCTGGGTGAGCTCTGCTCCTACCTCCAGTCCCCATTTTGACAGGCAGTTTTTGCACCCAACATCTCTTTTTTTCAAGCACCTTAAAACATTTTTTCTGTTCAAAGATCTGATCTGCACCCCCCCTGCCCTGCCCAATACAAAAACAGTTTTATACTTTGGGCTTCATGGAGATGGGGGAGTTGGCTTTGTGATGTGATGCAAGAGCACAATCTGCTGGAAAAACAACAACAGAACAGTAGCCTCTACCTTGAATTCGAGCAAAGCTGAAGATTCAGGACTGGAAGGACTTCTACATGCAGCACAGTGTTAAAATATGGGGTTTGCTCCTACATGATGCAGTGATGGTGACCAGGGAGTTACACAAATTCACAGAGGGTAAGGCTATCAGTAGCTACTAGTCACTGCAACAGATGTATGGTTCTAAATATAGAACTAAAAGTAAAAATGACAATTGCTGCTGTGGGGCGGTGGTGGAGTGGCCACCTACCCTGCTTGGTGGCTTCCCAGAGGCACCCTGTTCCCTGTTGACAGGATCGTGAAGCAGGAAGGCCTTGCCATTGCTCCCTCATCTCTTTCTTCAGCTGCAGCCAAAGGAAACACCCACCTGCTGGCAGGGATGAGCCCCTTTCGTCTGCTCTTGGTTTTTGGCTGCTGCATTGCATCCTGATGGATGGCAGCACAACTCCCCCGAGGCAGAGGTAGGCGGTCCTGAACGTGTGCCAGGCAAGCCCTCCAAACTTGCAGAATTAATGGAAAGCAAGATCTCTGGAAGGTGAAGGAAAACCAGGGTGCTCAAGCTGCAACATGGAGAAGAAAGGTGGCAGCCTGCTGGCATACACTGCCATGTTACTCATCAGCAAAACCTGACAGAGAATGGGCGGGGCAGAGGGGGGTAGTTTTATAGACCGTGAAACAAATAAAGACCCGTGTAACGGTGTGATATATCCTCTGCAAAGGGTGCTAAATTGAGGTCGGGGCTGACTCTAGAAGGGTGGCAACGCTGGTGCCGCAAGACCAGGAAATGTCCCACAACTCACCTCAACAGCTGCACCATCCTCTGCAAGTGGCAGCCAAGAAGGTTGGCTGCAGCATGAGCACAGTGAAGGCAATAGGAGATCCCTGGGACACACACAGAATACTGAAGAGACACTGGTTTACTAGATACTGTAGATAGATAGATAGATAGATAGATAGATAGATAGATAGATAGATAGATGATAGATGATAGAGATAGATAGATAGATAGATAGATAGATAGATAGATAGATGATAGATGATAGATGATAGATGATAGATGATAGATAGATAGATGATAGATAGATGATAGATAGAAGATAGATAGATAGATATATAGATAGATAGATAGACAGACAGACAGACAGAAAAAGGTATAATGTCATCATGCTGGTGTGGCCACCAATAGGAGCCAGAGGTGGTGTAGCAGTTAGTGTGTTGGACTAGGACCTGGGAGGCCAGGGTTCAAATCACCATTGAGCCATGGAGCTCACTGGGTGATCTTGGGCCAGTCACTGTCTCTTAGCCTAACCTACCTCACAGGTTTGTTGTGAGGATAAAATAGGGAGAACTATGTTTGCCACCTTGGGCTCCTTTGAGGAAAGGTGGGATATAAACACAAGAAATAAATGCAATGCAGTAAATAATAAACTGCAGCATGAGAATGGTGAGCCCATTTAATGTGCCTGCATCCAGGTTTGGTGGAGAGTGAAGAGGGTGTTCACTCAATGATATAGTGAGCTTCTGGCTGACACACCTGCCCTTGCTATGCTAAAGGAACCTGCAGTGAGGTTTAATGGAGGGGGGGCTTCACTCAGATAGCTACCTGCTCTGTGAAATGCCCCTCCCCTGGCTCACTTAAAAAGCTCATACCAAGAACAAACTTAGTTGCTCTTTAAGGTGCTATTGGAAGGATTTTTTTATTTTTTATTTTGTTTTAAAAAGGAGTGACTGGGGAGAGCTGGGAGGGAAAGGGTCTAAGGAGTGGGGGGGTGTGTGTGTAAAGGGTGAGGTGTTCGGTCCGATGTAGGGGAAAGGGAGTTGCCAAAGGAGTAGGTGAGGTTGGTGAATGGAGCAAGTAGGGGCAGAGCCTCTAGTATTTGCTATATAGAATCATAGAAATGTAGAGTTGGGTGGGTACCCCAAGGGTCATCTAGTCCACCCCCTTCTACCCAAGAATCACAGACAAATGACTACCAACCTGATTAACAACTTCAAAGGAAGAAGAGTCTTCCACCTTCCAATGTGGTGTGTACCACGATTGCATTATATATTACACACACACATCTAAGACCGGTTTCATAAAAGTTTATTGTTTTAAGTTCAACTAACCCCCCCCCCAATAATCCACTATGCAAATCCCAAAATTGCACTTTGCAGAAGACATAAAAAAGACTGGCCATAATTTGAGGTCTTAGTAATTGAAATAGTTTTCCCCTGATGCTGAAAGGATATTATTGAAGTTGCGTGGAAACACCCCTGTGGAGCCTAGCCCAGGAAGAGAAAAAGTCACATCCCTTATATTGCACACAGAAACAAACTGGAAGCCAGAAAAGATGTTTCAGCACTGGCAGAATCTGGCCAGCTGGCCAGCATCTGTTAATAACCTAGACCAGTTGCAGTTTCCAACCCTTTCCTACAAATACTGCATAATCTAATCTGGGTTTAGTAAAGTGTGGATAACTGTCATGATCCTGCTTTTTTTTCCATGGGTCAAATGAAATCAGTAAGAAGCACTTTAAGCCACAGTTGTCACTTGAGCCTCTACAGATTGAGGCAGCAATGCTTCCAAAGACTAGTTGCTGGAAACCACAGGAGGGGACAGGGCTCTTGTCCTCGAACCCTGTTTGCAGGTTTCCCACAAGCGTATGGTTGGCCACTATGAGAACAGAAGGCAGCACTAAATGGGCCATTGGCCTCATCCAGCAGCCTCTTCTCATGTTCTTATGGACAAAGACTGACCAGGCTTTGATAGGTGAGCCAGCAAGGTCAACAGGAAATTCTCCAAGGGCTTTCAGAACACCATCAACCTCTGCAGGTTACTCTGTGAGTCCAAATTCCTTGAGGTAGTGATGAAGGCCATGTTGACACTTCCACCCAACATGGACCACCAGCTTCTCCCCCCCCCCAAGCCACACCGTCAGACTGTATGGGTCACCTGTTGCCACATGTGTCATTCTGTGCGAGCCCCCAGGTTATCAAGGCAGCCATTATATCCTGAATTGCCCCAACAAGAGGATCTCAGGCAATGCTAAAGAATGAAAGAAATGGAGACCCATGACACCAGGTCTAAAATAATCTCTAACTGTGAAGATAGGAAGGGACATGGACAGAACTAATTTGTGTTGTGATGTCAAATGCCCGGTGCAAACATTCAATATTGTTTTATACTCACTTTCAATTTTGTATTCTGTATGCTTTTATAATAGTCACTTTGAGATAATTTTTGTAATAAGTGATGGAACACTACTCCTGCTACTAATAAATGAGTTGTACCTAGAATCATAGAACCGTAGAGTTGGAAGGGATCCCAAGGGTCATCTAGTCCAACCCCCTGCGATGCAGGAATCACAGCTTTCCCTTTCGCTTCCGTGGCCTAAATTCCTGTTCTTGATCACATGGTCTGTACATCCTGAATGCTCTGCTCACACGTTAGACGACACCCACACTATACACACAGAGCACACTTATGCCACACTTTGGCATTCCCAGTGTAGACAAAGCAGCATTTTTCGTACACACAATTAACAATATTGCCTTGTAGGGTGAGGGACGGGCAAAACTTTCGATTTCTGTTTCTCTCAGTTTCTACTCCCCCCCCATCCCAAGTTCTCAAAATTTCCACATGATTTTGCAATTTCTTAAACAAAGACATCTTTGTGAAAATCCACATGCATTTTAGTGCAAATTTCTCCTGATATGACAGTTTTGTTTGCAACTTTGCAAGTCATTTCCATAAGTATATGCATTTTTGTGAACACTTTACACCAGCATATACATTTTTGTGAACACTTTACACCAGCATATACATTTTTGAACATCTTAGTTGGCTGGAGGATGGCATTGCAAAATTTGGAGAAGGGCAAAATTGGCTGTGTTTCGGACAAACTGAATCAGATTTCTCCTCCATCCCTAGCTGGGGTGTCCAGATTCAAGACAGCCAATGGAGGTGAATGCCAGAAGATTTCAGAACAGACAAAAGAAAGTACTTCTTCACATGGTGCACAGTTAAACTATGGAATTTATCCCACTGGATATAGTGATGGCCACACAGATTCCTGGAGGATAAGGCTGTTGATGCCTATATTCTGTCTCTGCTGTTAGAGGAAGTATTCTCTGACTTCCAGTTGCTGAGCAGCAGAAATTGGGATTCCCACAGGCTTCTGGTTGGCTACTGTGTGAACAGAATGCTGGGCTAGATGGGCCCCCTTTGGCTGGATCCAGGAGGGCTCTTTGGACCTCATGCTGTGTTCCTGCGACAGAGACTCCCTGCACATTCAACAGTGGTTTGGGGTTTAACAGAGGATCCTTTCAGCAGAATGGATTTCTCAAAGGCTGTTTCTCATTCTCAACTACTTGGCAAACAGTTCTGGGTGCTCCTAGTCCCCCTCTCCCCCACCCTCACTAAAGATGAAACCATGCTTGGTCAGAGAAGCTTAAAAGGTTTGATAGTGCGATTCTGAGTGCATCAAACAGACTTCCAAGCCAAGAGGCAGGCAGGATTTACACAAGCAGCTAATTGTTTATTTGAAATCTACGTGCACGCGTGCAGGCATACACACACGAACGACGCAGACAAGCTTAATGATACAGTGTCCCTCGTAAGTGCAAACACATGCTTGACACCAAGATAATCTGGCAGCCTTGGCAACGACCTGAAGAGTGACAGCAGAAGCGTGGAGAGAAGGTTCGGCTCCATCTGTTTGGCTCAAGGGCTTGAACTGCAGTTGCTCCATCTCCCAGCCAAGGCCAACAATGACCTGGCTCCTTAGGCCCGCAATTAGCTATGCCACTACCAAACTCGACTCGGAGCGTAAGAACGTAAGAACATCAGAAGAGTCTGCTAGGTCAGGACAATAGCTCATCTAGTCCAGCAGCCTTTTCTCACAGGGGCCGACCAGATGCCTGTGGCAAACCCCAAAGCAAGATTCAAACGCAAGAGCCCTTTCCCCTCCTGTGAAATACTTGTCCTGTTCTCTAAGAATTTGTCCAGTCCAAGTTGGAGGCAGTCACTACCTCCTGTGGAAGCGAGTTCCATGGTTTAATTCTGTGCTGTGTGAAGAAGTATTTCCTCGGTTGTGTCCTCAGTCTTCCAACATTCAGCTTCACTGAATGTCCATGAGTTCTAGACAGGGAGAAAACCTTTTCTCTATTCACTTTCTCCATTTATTAACTTCTATCATGTTACCTCTTCCTTGCCTCTTGTCTAAACTAAAAAGTCCTAAATGCTGCAACCATTCCTCATAGGGGAGTTGCTCCATCCCATTGGTTCCCCTTTTCTGAACCTTTCCCAGCTGTGCAATATCCCTTTTGAGACGAGGCATCCATAACTGTACACAGTATTCCAAATACGGCCACACCCTAGAATTGTGTAATGGCATTATGATACTTGCAGTTTTATTTTCAATTCCATTCCTAATGATCCCTAGCGTGGAATTTGCCCTTTCCGTGGCATGTGTGGTGCTGTTCAAGCCTGTGGTCTGTGTAATGCTGAGAAGAGTCGTTCAGCTCCTTTCTCCTCCTCTTCGCTGGAGTCCTGCCACAGTGGTCTTACAAGCAGGAGAGGCGCCCACAGATGTGTTCTGAATTATGGGCCTTTCCAGCTTTAGCAGAGTGGGAGGTTCCACAGAATGATAAAGGAAGTGGTCCAACCTATATATAAATACTACATCCCCTTTGTCTTTGTTACTTGACCTCTGATCCGTGTTTTCTCTGTTGCAAGCAGAACCTGACTGTCACAACCTTAAGTGGTAGCAGATTTGGAAAATGTCACAGTCTTGACTGTTTTCAGAAAGGCAAAATGTCAAAAGATGCCTGCCAGGAGCCTTCTAGGTATCTAGAGCAGTTGAGAAGGAAGGCTGTGAAATGAAGGCTTGGAGAGCCAGTGGGGAGTAGTGGTTAGAGTGCCGGACTAGCACTTGGGAGACCAGGGTTCTGGTTCCCACTCAGCCATGAAGCTCACTGGGTGTGACCTAACCTCCTTCACAGGGTTGTTGTGGGGAGGAGGGGGAGAACCATGTTTGCCACCTTGAGCTCCTTGGATGAAAGGGAGGGTTGCAAATGCAATAAACTAGCTACCTAACCGGCTTCCTTTCTCCCTTCCTTCCAGTGCCTTGGTGCAAGCAGACGACTCAAGTCGCTCCAAGCTCATCCTCACTTTCTGTGCCCAATGGGACTGCTGCCACCTGCCTCTCAGGCTCCTTATGGGGTTGGAAACAGAATCATGTTATCTGCAACCTAATGCTTTCGGGGTCAAGACCTTGGTTCGTGAAGATGGTCTTTTACTGGGCGTTGCGTACAGACTTGTGGTTCTGATCAAGTCCCAAACACGTTAGAAAAATCTTCACACACTGCGACCCAGTTGTGGGCCTGAGTCCTCCAGTCACTCTGCCTTTGAGGGTCTGAGCTGCTGGGAAGTTACTATGCAGCTTGGACTGTGCACAGTGGTGGTTTTTCTGAGCTTGGCGGATCTTGCAGACAGCAGCAGCAGCAGCAACAACAGCAAAGCACTGAAGGGCAAGAGGCAAAGACGAAGTATGTATGAAAGCCCTTTGAAATGGCAAGTTGCAGACCTGCGTCATTGACCTATTCTTCTTTCATTGCATTTTCAGGCAACGTAGGGCTTGGGGCTGACAGGAATTCTCTAGGAGGGTGATCTGGCCTTGATTTGATGAAGATGGCTCTGCTCTGCCTCCACAGTTGGAGGCAGCAATGCTTTTAAATGCCAGTTGCTGGGAACCACAGGAGAGGAGAGGGCTCTTGTGCTTAAATCCTGCTTGCAGGCTGGCCACTGTGAGAAGAGGATGCTAAACTAAATGGGCCATTGGCCTGATCCATCAGGCTCTTCTTAGCTTCTTTATAAAAAATAGCAGCCCCTCCTCCACCTGCCAGACTCAAGCCAAGCTCCCCTCTCCTAGATGCCAGTATTGCCATATTTTTGGCATTCACCTCTTTTTGGGTGGGAGGGTGGCCTTAATATTGATGTGAGAAATGCCATGTTTCCTAGATTCAAGAAATAGCATGCTGTGTGGTTGAAAGGTGTCTTAGTTGGAGAGTGGTTCTTATGGAACAAAGGAAACTGAGCTTCTAGACACCTTCCTGTCCATTTGCGTAGAGTGTGGGGTGTCATAGAATCCTAGGATTGTAAAGTTGGAAGGGACCCCAAGGCTCATCTAGTCCAGCATCTGTAGCATCCCCATAAGCTTTCATTGCCTTTCATTCTGGACTCCATATTTCCACATTCTGGTTATCTGGAAAACCCTTATTCTCCTCCCTGAGTGACAGCCCTCAGAGTTCCCAAGGAAGAGGGATTGACTGTTAAATCATTCTGTGAGAGGAACATGGGTATCACAACAACTCTCAGCACCCTTAACTATAGTTCCCAGTATTCCTTAGGGAAGCTGTGGCTGTGTAAAGTAGCACCATAGTGTTTTAAATATATGTGGCTATAAAGAATACCTCACCTTTATGCTGTCAGAAGTGTCATTTCAATAACTATATTGCAATATACCTTCTGCCAGAATAGATATGGGAGATGTGTGTTTACAGCATATATATTTGTGGATCAAACTACATGTGACATTAACTGCATGGTTTGCCCTGAAGGGGGTGGTTTTCTTTTGTCAAGGGGCTAGCTTGGAGAAGGGATGTACATCAGTCAGGACTGGCAGGCAGCGGGGGGTGGGGGGCTTAATTTCTTGGGGTCTGCTGCATTTCAGATCCACACTGGGTGCCATTTACAAAGAGTAGGGGAGCAAATGGGAGCCCACCTGCCCTGCCCCCGTAAACAGTAGAGAGGTTACTGTGCAAAAACAACAGCAGTCATCTCTGTGGACCCTGGAGGATGTGAGAGGGAAACAGAGGTGCAATTCCTGCATTGCAGGAGCTTGGACTAGATGACCCCCAGGGCACTTGCCAACTCTACAATTTGAAGCAGTCATGAAGCTGTGCCTGAGACACAAGTGTGATAAGCGGGACTTAAATTCAATCTTCCAATATATTAAGATGGGGGAAAAAACTGATGTCCCAGTGGTCCATGGCGGTTGGAGTGGACTCACTTTGGAGAAGGAATCGGCTCCCATTTTCTCAAGACAGGCTCTGCTTCTAATAGCTTTCCCCTGCAAATCCAGTTGGGGCTGAGTTGACAGATTGGTCCTGCTGCTGCTCTCTCAATCTCGCAGCCTCAATCTGCTCTCCCAATCTGCAGCCTTTGCCTATCTCCCCACCACTGAGAAGCTGGGCCTTTGACTCTCAGGAATGTCAGAGCACTTGCTTTGGAGGAAGAATAAATAATGTGTTTAAAATAAAGTCAAAAAAGATGTAGACTTGCTATAAACAAAAGCCAATGCTTGCATAATTAACCAGTATAAATATAAATAACCTGTGACGATTTGTTTAAAAACCTGGCTGAGTTGTCCATGATAATTGATACCAGAAAGCAGCACAGACATAAAAGGGGATGTTTTTGTTGGCCTGAGCCAAGGAGGGCCCAGGAGGAGTGAGTCTCTGTCCTCTCTGGATCTGGACTTCTGCTTCCATCCAAGCGAGTTCAGAGAGGGAAGCCTCCCTGGAGGAGAGCAGAGCAGAGACAAGGCTGTGGGAGCATCGACTTTTCCTTGTAGGTTCTGCTGGGGCAAACCTTTACCCTTCCCAAAACCTTGTGTGAATTTAAGTGAGGGAAGGAAGCAATTCCAAAGGGATCTTGGGAGCTGAGTCTGTTTAGCCTGGAGAAGGGAAGGCTGAGAGCGAATAGGATAGCCATCTTCAAAGATCTGGTGGGCTGTCACATGGAAGATGGAGCAAGCTTGATTTCTGCTGCTCCAGAGGGAAGGATCTGAACCAATGGATTCAAATGACAAGGAGATTCTGCCTAAACATTAGGAAGAACTTTCTTATGGTAAGAGCGGTGGAACGGACCACCTCAGAGGTGGTGGACTCTTCTGCCTTGGAGGTTTTTAAGCAGAGGTTGGATGGTCATCTGTCAGGGATTTTTTTGTGTGTGTGTGTCTGTGATTCCTGCATTGCAGAGGGTTGGGCTAGATGACACTTGGGATACCTTCCAGCTCTCCAATTCTATTATTCTATGATTCGACAAAGCTTCTTCTGGGTCAGGCCATAGTCTGCCTGGCATGTGCAATTTAAATCTTGAATGGTCCAGACCCACAGCCATACATGGACAGATGTGTCATTTCCCTTCTGCTCTGCCTGGGAGATGTGCCTCTGCGCCCAACCACAAACTGCTTTAATGGGAAGGTACAAGAAGCTGGTCCTCCATCTCTAGCTGTTGTTGACAATGGTGGAAATAGCGACTTCAGAAGCCATTCCCAAGAAACTTAAGCAAACCAGTCCCAGGGCCCTGTGGTGACGCCCCATATCCCTGAGATGCCAGGGGGTTCTGACAGCAAGAAATCATAGAACTGTAGACTTGGAAGAGACCCCAAGGGTCATCTAGTGCAACCCCCTGCAATGCAGAAATCACAGCTCAAGAATCCCTGACAGATGGCCACCCAACCTCTGTTTAAAGACCTCCAAGGAAGGAGAGCTCACCACCTTCTGAGGATGTCTGTTCCACTGTTGAACAGCTCTTACCCTCAGAAAGTTCTTCCTAAGGTTTAGGCAGAATCTGTTATTGTTGTTTTAGTTGCTTTATTGCTTCAACTGCCCATTGTGCATTCTGTGAACATCTCCAGCTTCTCAAGGGCCAACTAGCAGTGATGGGCAACCACATGCCAAAGGGTGTTTGGGAGATGCTTTGGGTCTCTGCTGCCAACTCCTGGGACCTCCTGCTTGCACTGAGCTATGTCCCTTCATAGAAGCAGGCAGGTGATCTTGCTCTACGGTGCTCACTTCTCTCTCCCTCCTTCCAGTCAGCACTGAGATGACTCAAGGCTGTGCGAAGGGATGTGACCTGTGCTCTGAGTTCAACGGGTGCCTCAAATGCTCCCCCAAACTCTTCATCCTTCTGGAGAGGAACGACATTCGCCAAATTGGTATCTGCCTGCCCTCTTGCCCACCGGGCTACTTTGATGTGCGGAACCCAGACATGAACAAGTGCATGAGTGAGTCTTTGGGATGGGGGTTGGGGGGGGATAGGGTGGGGAGAGGGAGCAGCCCAGCATTATTTTCTTGTGAAATTCAGCCATGTTTGAATGTCATTTCCCACCATATAATGGTGTCTTGGTAATATTCTGTGCGATTTCTGATTTTTGAACAACTGATAACTAATCTGAGGTGTGAGCCAGCCATCTAAACTCCTATAAGGAAGGTTCTTAACTTAGGAAATGCATTTTCACCTAAGGCAAATGTTTTTGGCACTCCATTGGAATGAAAAATATCATGGGTTTCCAAGAGCTCATTTCAGTGCATACATCAGCTGAATGGATGAAGAAAGTCCTCTGCCCCCATAGCCAGTGTGGTGCAGTGGTTGGCGTGTTGGACTAGGACCCGGGAGACCAGGGTTTGAATCCCCATTCAGCCATGAAGCTCACTGGGTGACCTTAAACCAGTCATTGCCTCTCAGCCTAACCTACTTCACTGGGTTGAGAGGGAGAACTATGTAGGTCACCTTGAGCTCCATGGAGCAAAGGACGGGGTATAAATGCAATCAATCAATGAAGTGTAGATGGGATCCCAGAGCACTCCTTGGTTCCTCAAGAACAGCTCTGTAAGCTACAAGCTTGGTTGCATTCCTGTGGAACGGGACAGTGTGGCAGAAGGAAGCATGCCTCCTTTAGTGCCAGGGCTGGCTGAGTGTGCACAGAAAGATCCCTTAGAAAGTATGGACAAAGAGGAGAAAGCATGCAGAACATCACACCTGCAGGGAGGTGAAGTCAGGGCTGGCCCAATACCTTTGGCTGCCTGGTGTGGGAGAACAAATGGGACCCCACTCACCAAGTCAAAAGGCACAGCGACCAAAGCTGGTCAGGTTACCTTGGCACCTGAGGCAGGTAACCCCACAAGCAAGACCACTCCCTGGGAGTGAAAATATAGCAGCAACACCACTTTGCTGCCCTTTCATGCCACTGTATGCCTGTAGGAAACATGCATGCAGGATTTGAGCAGAGCAACTCTCCCCTCCTGTGGTTTCAAAAGCATTGCTGCCTCCGACTGTGCCATTGATAACCCTTTCCTCAATCATTTGCCTAATCCTCTTTTAAAGCCATCTAGCTTGAAGGTCATCACAGCGTCCTGTGGGAGCAAGTTACGTAGTTGAACTATGTGCTATGTGGAGGACTTCCTTTTAGCCGTCCCGAATTTTAGACAGACAGATGGGGACTGACCAGGGCCATATGGACACTTCTCTTTCCCCTTAGCAAGCCCCTGATTGATGAGGTCCCAACACATTCGCAGGGTACAAATGGTTTCCTGTTTGTTGCTTTCTTTTAGTGGCAGGTGCCAATTCCATCTTACTTCAGTGCCAGCTCTGTTGCCATCCCCACCCCACCGACCACGTGGGACCCTCTTGGCCACCTAATTTGGGATCCACTCGCAGGAGGGCTGTTGGGTGGGTGGTGGGTGGGAGGGAGAGTTCCATTTGAGGTAGTAATTCTAGCTGGTCATTTTGTCTTTCTCTCCCACGGGACACAGAATGCAAAATCGACAACTGTGAGGACTGTTTCAGCCGAAACTTTTGCACAAAGTGCAAGGAAGGCCTGTACTTGCACAAAGGAAGATGTTACGCCACCTGCCCTGAGGGTTACTCTGCTGCCAACGGCACCATGGAATGCAGCAGTCCTGGTGAGCATGACAGTCAAGAGGGGTGCTGGTGCTGGAGGAGGTCTCCCTGCTTGCCCTGCCCAGGGCAGCCAGTAGCTCAGGCCCAGGGGGCCCTGGAGGTGCCAGAGCGGGGGGGGGGGGGCGGTAGACTTTGGTCAGAGGCCACCATCTTTCCCAGGATTATTCAGCCTTTGCTGTATTCACTGAAGCACCTTGATGTAGATTTTGGTTTCCACAGAAACAGGGGCAAAAAAATATCCCCCCAAGGTTTAGATATTCTTAACAAGAGAGGATCTTCAATTTGTAGGATTCTGAAGTTTCTTACTCAGAAATACTGAACCTTCTCCTCATGCAATTTTTTTTTACAACTACCGTTATCTGTCTAAACATCAATTTGCCCAAGCTGAGGAGGGCTATCCTCCTAGCTGTTTGGAAATCTGAAAACTCTTAAGGTTTAACTTCATTGAAGAACGGGGAGTGTAGTGGAAATCCTTTAATGTTCCAAAATGTGGCAAGGGTGTGTAACAAAGCTGAAAAGCCTGACATCATTACAGTGGTACCTTGGGTTACAGACGCTTCAGGTTACAGATGCTTCAGGTTACAGACTCTGCTAACCCAGAAATAGTACCTCGGGTTAAGAACTTTGCTTCAGGATGAGAACAGAAATCACGTGGCGGTGGCAGTGGGAAGCCCCATTAGCTAAAGTGGTGCTTCAGGTTAAGAACAGTTTCAGGTTAAGAACGAATTAAGTTCTTAACCTGAGGTACCACTGTACCTGTGATTTCTTGCATTGCAGGGGGTTGGACTAAATGACCTGTTGGGTCCCTTCCAACCCCACAATTCTATGACTCTGTGACAAACAGACCTCTCTCTCTCCCCACCTCTGCTTTTTTATAGCACAATGTGAAATGAGCGAGTGGGGTCCATGGGGCCCTTGCTCCAAGAAAAAGAAGCTCTGCGGCTTCCGGAGAGGCAACGAGGAGCGCTCTCGGAAGGTCCTTCAGGCGCCCTCCTTGGGGGACGTGTTCGTGTGCCCAGCCACCACCGAGCTCCGGAGATGCACAGTGCAGAAGAACCAGTGCCCAGAAGGTGAATGGATTATGAGTTCCACTTAGCCCCTTTGCTTGGTTGGCATAAGCACTGGGCAAAGAATGAGAGAGAGAGAGAGAGAGTTGCTTTATGTCCCGAAATGCAAGCGTTCTCTTCATCAGGCTAGCTGGTAAATCCAATGGAGGCTGTGCTGGACTTTCATTGCTGCATTTTGGACCGGCTGAATTTTCCAGGCCCTTTTCAGAGTCAGCTTAGTGTTGTGCCCGGCAGCTCTCCAATTCCGATGCAGTTCAGGTTTGCATAAGCAACACACGGCTAGGGATGTATCTCGAAGGGGCAGGTGGTGCTCAAGCTGAAAACCGGCCAGCTAAGTCAAAGGGAGCAGCTGCGCTCTTGTTGCCTCATTTTTCAACATTGTTGTCTTGGGTGTGCAGGTAGGAAGAATGTGGGCTGTGGCCCTTTAGCCCCGTTTTCAAAATGTATCAGGCTATCTGTTGATTTGTGGTGCCGTTTGCCTCGGATAAGATTACATTTCCTGTGAAAAGAAGGGCCTGCATTGTGTGCAACTCCATCCCATGAGGCACATCTTGCTTCACACCTAAAATAAAAAAAAAAACTGTGACGTGGACCAAGGCATATTATTATTGTTATTATTATTATTATTAAAATTTACATACTGCCCTAAACCCGCAGGTTTCAGGGTGGTTCACAAGATAAAATTACAATATAGAAACACAAAATGCATAATCAAAACAGAAACAGCCAATCAACCCCCTCAAGACACATAAAAAGTCAAAAACCATTTTAATTAAAATAAAATTGAAAGCAGTTTAAAAGAATGTAAACAGTACTCTCTGCTGGGCAGCAGCAGTCCTTTTGTAGTCTATCAGGCCAAACCCTTAGCCTGGTGGAGAGAGGCAGAAGCAGGACCCTCAGGCTCTCAGCATGTTCAGCAGAACCTTCTCAGTGCCATCCCCCATTCCCTTCCTGTCTGTCCTCCAGGCTGACTTTCCTTCACAGACAAATTCTGAGTGTCAGCAACATCACTTCTTCAACTCACCCAAGGCCATTGCAAGAGCCTGTACTCCCTACGTCTCTCTCAAAGGCTAGGTAAAAAGCCATCCCCTGCCTTTGCATCCAGGGGAAGGGCCATAGCTCAGTAGCAGAGCATCTGGTTTGGATGCAGAAGGTCCCAGTTTCATTCCCCAACAGCATCTCCAGGTACAGAGAACTCAGCCTGAAATTCTGGAGAAGCCAATGCCACTCAGTGTAGACCAGTGTTTTTCAACCACTGTTCCGCGGCACACTAGTGTGCCGCGAGATGTTGCCTGGTGTGCCGTGGGAAAAATTGAAAAATTACTTTATATATAGTCAATATAGGCACAGAGTTAAATTTTTTAACATTTTCTAATGGTGGTGTGCCTTGTGATTTTTTTCATGAAACAAGTGTGCCTTTGCCCAAAAAAGGTTGAAAAACACTGGTGTAGACAATACAGTAGTGAGATGGACAAATGGTCTGACTTGGTATAAGGCAGCTTCCTGTGTTAACTGATCAGGGGAGGGGGGAATGAGCTTTTGTTGCCCCTTAGAGACAACATTATAGCCTGGAGAAGGAGGGCAATCTCTCTCTGTTGAGAAGGCCCAGGGGTAGGAAACCTGCTCTGTGTGCAGATGGCCCCAGGTCTAACCTGCAGCATTTCTACATAGGGCTGTGAAAAGCTTCTGCCTGAGATCCTGGAGAATCATTGCTGTGACTCAAGAGTAGATGAGATTGAGCTAGGTGGAGCCATGGCCAGTCTCCATATAAGACAGCTTCCTATGCACAGGTAGCACGTAGTGTTGACTGTTTATGTGCCATTTCAGAGTGTCTAATGTCCTCTTGCTGAACAGCAGGTGCGGGTTAGGGGACAACCTCCTCTCAACTAGCAGGCAATCTGTTCCTCCATCTCACTCTTGGCCTTTTGCTTGTTTGCAGGACGGAAAAAGAAAAAGGAAGAGCAAGGAAAGCGAGACAACGCGAATGAGGACAGAAGCCGGAAAGATGTCAAGGACGGCCGGTCTGGTGTCAGGAGAAGGAAAGGCCAGCCCAGGGGAACAGTTGTGCCTGTGACCTCTGCTCTGTAGCTGTCCCTCCACAGCTGTGCGATGACAAACCTCCATTGCTGCTATGTATATGAAAGCTTTATTGAACCAGAACACTGCACCACGATGACGTAAGACATGGCTGGACAGACGGAAGGATCCTTCTATGGGCAAAACGTACAAAAATGCAGACCCACCTATATCTGGCGTAGTGTATCAGAAACATGGAGATTCCTCGTGGTTCCTTAGCAAGGGGACTGTCTCAACAAGGTGCTCTTGACCAGAGTGCCCAGGACTTGATGTTGGGAAGGTGAGAGGGAAAAAGGCACGTGCTTTAAGTAGGGCTGCTGAGCAAACATCTCCAGCTGAAGTCACTATGGACAGACGGCATCAGAGGAGACAGTTCCCAATGCCAAGGACAAGACTGGAATGAGTTTGCTCAAAATCTGGAAATGCACAAAGGCTGCTTTCAAGTACTCTCCATTGTGTTTCAACCTGTATCACTGAGAATATGTGTTTCATATCTGTGATGAACGTCCAGGGCTCTTTGCCCTGATACTGCTTCAAAATTTCAGATTAAAAAACCCCAAAATAGTCTCATTCTTACATCTGCAGATCATCTTCAAAGTAGTAACTCCGAAAAGAGTATTCTCATCCTTCAGGGTACATAAAACGTCTATTTAAACATTCTTTCTATTGTGCATTCATGATGTTTGGTGCTTATGATGCTACCAAGACATTTTTATGTGATTGTGCTATGTGATTGTGCTTTCAATGCTGTTTGCACCCATGAAGCATCACCCAGACTGGAGGCCCCCAATCCTGAGGCGTCCTCTGTCACACTACTGTCAGAAAGTTCTTCTTAGGTGCAATCTGCTTTCCTGTAATTTGAGAGCTTATCCTTTAGCCCTGCTCTTTTCAGGCACAAGTCCGTGCTTAAAAGCTCTGTGTCCGAGCCTTGTTTGTTTTTTTTGTTTTGCCCCACAGCTACCCCCATGAAAACTCACTCTTTAGCACTCAATCAGAGAAAATATTAATTTGGGTTTTTAGAGTTCGATTCTATCAGTTCTGTTTCCAGTTTTGATTTTTTTAGTGGATTGCTGCTTGTGCCAAATTAGCTGTAAAGAGCGGGTTTTCGCAGAAAAAGCTCTGGAAATGAAGCTTTAATGTGCAGACTGTGCCTGGAAATAGTGGAGAAAAGTTAAGTGTGGATAAGCCCTGAATCCAATGGTTCGGGTCCTACCCTCTGGAGCAGCATAACACAATGAAGAACTTACTGAAAGTAACAGCTGTTTGACAAGGGAACAGACTTCCTTAGAAGGTGGCTGAAAAATCAGAGATTTTTCAACAGGGGTTGGATGGCCATCTGTCAGGGAATCTTTGGCTGTGATACCTGCATTCCAGGGGGTTGGTCGAGATGACCCTTGGGGTCCCTTCAAACACTACAATTCCATGATTTTATGATTCTGCACTGGACATGGCTGTTGGGCAATGAGCCCTGGAGGGACGAGCGTCAGGTCAGCAGCATGGGAACACAAGGCTTCTCCTGTGGGTGTACACCAGCCAAGTCCAGTCCCCTCTTGCAATTCCATTGTCCTGCTAGGAAATTCCACACTGGTTTCTGTTTGCAGCCAAGGGGATTGGGCAGTTATGTTTCTAGGGAAGGCTCACCGGATTGTCTTCCTGGCTCCAGCAGGGGTGTGGGAGCGGAATAGTTGTGTCAATTCCAGAGCTGTACCGAGCTCTCCCGGACTGCTTGTTCACAGCAGGGCTGCCAGGCCCATCATCCACTTTGCACTTAAGTAAACACTGTGCCGTTATATCTTTCAGAGGGGATTCCATTTCAGCGCAATGATAAATGAGCAGCATACCAGGCCACAAGTGGGCAAGAGCTCCTCCAGGCTCAGCCTTTGAACCGTGCAGAGATTATGTTGAGGCAGAAGCCGAAGGAGGTCTTCTCAGCTCCTTCTTAACCCCCCCCCCCGTGAGTGAGAGATAAGCAGCTTGTTTCTGCTGCAGCATCTCAGCAGTGGGCTGCGTGACCCTCCAGAACTCTGAGAGCTTCCTGGCAAAAGAAGGGCCTTTGCCTGAGTGGGGCCTCAAGTTGCTAAGATGCTCTGTTATGAGACTGACTCTGTCGGAAGAATTACCTTAGGAGAGCACTCCCTTGCCCTGTGCCTTTGCAAACAGATAAGAGTGGACAGAGAAAACTTTTTCTCCCTCTCCCATGGACTAGAACTCATGGATGTCCAATGAAGCTAAATGTTGGATGATTCAGGACAGATAAAAGCAAGTACTCCTCCTCTTCCTCATCCTTTAAAAACAACAACAACAACCTTCAAAGCTGTTTACAAAGAAAGATAAAATAAAATTATCACTAAGAAAAAAATTAACACCGATTTAAGAATTTTAAAAAGTTAAATAATGATGGCCAAAAAACAGGTGACAACTTGTTATCACCTTTCTAAACATCCAGGTGGGTTTGTTTAAATAAATGTTTTTAGCAGGTACCGAAAAGAGTACAGTGAAAGCTCCTGCCCGGTATCAACAGGCAGGGAGTTCCAAAGTGCAGCAGTTGCCACACTAAAAAATAAGAGCTCTTACAAATGTGGAACAGGTATTATGTGGCACCTCTGACATTGCCAGTTCCACTGAATGAAGTGGTCAAGTGGGCACATAAGGGGTAAGGTGATCTCGTAGGTGAAATATTGTTCTATATGCTGTGAGGGGGAGTTGTTAGTGGTGCTGCTTGCAGCCCTTCTTTGCTGGCACCTTGGCATCATCATCAAATGGAAAGCCCCTGTAACCTGCAGCTGAGATGAGCCCCAGCAGAACCAGAGAGTTTTGCTTCAACCAAGATCAGGAATCAACCTCACCCAATGTTCTCTCTTTTTGGGGACCCAGAGGCCAGCCCCTTGTTGTGGGAAGTTTGTGCCACCCAGAACCATGACCTCAAGGCACAAAGGGCCCTGCAGAGAAGTTAAGTACTGTAATAAAAACATGGCAAATAAGTAGGAAAGGACGAGGAGCAGTCATACCCAAGTATATTTAGCAAGGCTAGTGATAAAAAAATTGAGTGGTGGAGAATCAACAGTTGCCAGAAAAATATTGTATCACATACAACACCATGCACTCTGTCTCTCTGCCCACTCTTGTCTTCCCAAAGAAACCCACCCAGAGTTCAGCTGAAAGTCCAGCATACCCCCCACCACAGTGACAAATTGTATGGATTATCTTCTCCCTCCCATGTTTAATATAAATCCCAACTTTCGCCAGCTTCCCTGGCAAGCCAAGTTTAACATGCTCAAGCGCTGCCCCCCCAATAATAATTTACTAGCCTTCTGCCTCCATAGCAACCTAGAGAATGTATATACCTTGCTTGTTAATGTTTACATTAAAATGACTCTTTGCTCTGAAGAAATCCCAGTTTATACATTCAGAAGTGTGAGGCATCCTTCGTCCTTCAATCTTTTGTGGTCTTTCTCTAGAATGTTGCAGAGGTGACGGTTTCTGTGAAATTGAAAGAACAAGGAAACATAATATTATTATTGTGGGTTTGGTTTTTTTTTTTAAGGGTCTCCTTTGAGGTATCAGAAACTTCAGATTTATATAAGCAGCTACCCCAGATTAATCACTCTGATGGTATTTATACACAGAATAATATATTGCAGCCTGGGATCTCTACACTCAGTTGGAGAAGCAGGGTAGGTGGGTGGGTGGGACGTTCAAGGGAAGGAAGGTGGGGGGGGGGAGGAGAGAGAACAGGGTTCAAAAGAACCCAAAGGGTTGTTGTGATATAGGTTTTACTTCCCATGGTGTGCGTAGGTGCATATTGCCTCTTGTATTGCAAGGAAATTATGCGAATGCATGTCCATCTGGTTGCCAGAGGCGACTCTGGGATAAGTGCACATACATGACATCAAGAGCAACAGAGAATCCAAATGCAAAAACGTGGTGGCTGCCAGAGAACACTGGAAATCATAAAAAACAGAAGATCCTGCTGGATTAAGCCAATGGCCAATCTAGTCCTAGTCCTGGATCCTGTTCTCACAGTGGCCAACCAAATTCCCATGGGAAACCTGCAAGCAGGACCCAAGCACAATAGCAATACTCTCACCTCCTGTAGTTTCTGGCAACTGGTATTCAGAAGCTTGCCGCTTCCAGCTGTAGAGGCAGAGCGTAGCCATTGTGGTTGGTGGCCACCGATAGCCCTCTCCTCCACGAATTTGTCTAGTCCTCTTTTAAAGTCGTCCAGGTTAGCGGCTGTCACTGCAGGTATGCCTTCCCAGTATCTGCCAGGCAGGCACATCCAAGGTGAGTGGGGAGAGGAAGAGGAGGAGGGCAAGGGGGAAAAGGTCAGAGCTTTCCATTTCACCTTGGCAGCCTCTGCTTTGTCAAAAAGAAGCAGGGGCAAAACTCCGAACTGAAATCCATTCAAGAGCTTCCATTTGGCAGGGAAATGTTCATTTCCTCCATGGAAATGATTTCACAACTCTTGTGGGGGCTGTAAAAGGAAAGCACAGATTAAGACATGTGGCGTGATGAGGCCATGGCACTCTGCCCCGGTGGTGTGCAACACACAGGGGAGAAAGAGGACTCCTCTGCCCAGAGAGAACTTGTAAACTGACTGGGAGGGTGCAGTACCCACACGGCAGGGTAAGAAGGAAATTAGTAGAAGCAGACACGAGAGCACAGATGGAAAAGGACACAAAGCATCAAAGGAGAACACTGCTCAGAAAGCAAGGGGGACTTCTTGGTTCTTCGGATCTCTTTCAATACCTGCTTCTTATCATTAGTTTTGCTTCCATCCCACTGTGTGTGCTTCTGCCCTGGAACAAGTTATCTTGTTATTTCTTATGTGTTAAAGAGCAAAGGAGCAGACTGCTGCAGTCATCTTACATGTCCTGCTCTGTGTAGTCTCTTTGCCAGTTTGGCCACAGCTTGAGTTGCATTCCTGAAGCTAACTTTTTCTGCTCTTGCAGAGCCTGGACATCAGATTCCTGGGAAGATCCCAAGTTTCTCCCCCCCTCCTTCCCTTAAACAACACACAAAGTGTGTTTTTCTACGGAAAAGGAGAGAGAGCGCAGGGTGAAGAGAGCAAGTATTACTCAACTATTTAGTCTGAGAGTTCAGAAATCAAAAGAGCCCTTTGACAGATGGATATCGCCTTTAATAGAAACCACACCGAGGCTGGGAGAGGCCTTCTGTCTAAGCCTCTAGTCTGAGAGCTTAAATAATTAGTTGCAATTTGAATCTTTAAAAAAAGTCCCACTGGGGGAGTGAGCGCTTTGCGCACAGATAAATCTATCACGATAAAAGGAAGGGGTGGGGAGACAGACTCCAAAGGAGGATGAAAATTGCAGCTCGTACATTTTGCTACTGAGCTCCCACTAATTGAAACCAACTTCAGACCAGAAGTTCACTGGTGAGATCGGAGGCTGTTGTTTGTAGTGGTAGAACACACAACAGGCATGTAGAAGATCCTGGGTTCAATTCCTAATACTGCCAGGTAGGGTTTGGAGAGGCAACAGTCCTGAGACCCTGGAGAGTGGCTGCTAGTCATTGTGTGGACCGAGAGGGAGAGGGTGGTCACACCAGACCCCCAGGACTCTCCCCAGGCCATACCCATTTTTGCTTGGCTGGAATGTGTCCCTGAACCGGCAGGTTTGTTTATTTATTTGTTAAATTTTCTTTCCTTAAAAAAACCACCAAAAAAACCACACACACTTTATTGAAACAATACTTTACAAACAATAAACAAACAACAAAACAAAACAAAACAATGCAGTAACAGCACCAAAGAACAAACAAACAAGAAAAAACATCACATATTCCTTTGACTTTCATCCATCCCACTATGTTTTCTAGGCTTCATTTTCAATTTCACACTTTGTATTATCACTTCTTAATTTTAATTATCACTTAATTTACTCGCGTTCCATATTTTCCTGCGATGTTCAGTCTAGACTCATCAAAGCGTTTAAGTTTTTACAATGTGTCTGTAAATATTCTTTAAAGACATTCCATTCTTTATTTAATCTCTGTTTTCAATAATCTCTTAAACTTCCAGTCATTTTGGCTAGTTCTATATATTTTATCATCTTCACCTGCCAGTCTAATTTGGTGGGTATCACTTCTCCTTTCCAATTATTTGCTATCAAAAATCTAGCTGCTGTTGTTGCATACATGAAAATTCTTCTAGAGTTTTTCGGGATTTCAATGTACAGGAAGGTTTTTGGTTTTTTGGAATGAACATTTAAATATTTTTTAAAGTTCATTATATATAATGTCCCAGAATTCTCTAATTTTCATACAGTTCTACCACATATGTAGCATTGTACCTTCTGACTTCTTACACCTCCAGCAAATGTTCAATTTTTAAAAATAATAATACATTTTGGCTAATTTGGCTGGGGTCAGGTACCATCGATAAAACATTTTAATCAGATTTTCTTTCAGATTATAACATGCGGTAAATTTTATGTCTACCTTCCAGAGTCTTTCCCACGTATCCATTTGGATATTATAGCCGAAGTCCTGGGCCCATTGAACCATAACCGATTTGTTAAATTTTCATCCCACATGTTTCTCTAAGGAGCTCATGGTTCTCCCCCTTCTCATTTAATCCCAACAGCCCTGTGAGGTAGGTTAGGCTGGGAGGCAATAACTTGCCCAAAGTCACCCAGAGCTTCATGGCCGCATAGGGATTTGAACCCTAGTTGACCAGGTCCTTGTCTGATACTCTAACCACTATATCACACTAATCTATTAGTGCAAACCAGACCCCACACCTGCTTGCCTTCTTTCTTGCATCCAGTCCAGCGGATACCACTGCCCTTCGTCTCAGTGATGCTGAGGGAAGAGGAAGGGGATAAAAGTAGAATCAGAAGTCTCTGCCTGTCACAGCTTTGGCTCCACCTCCTGTTGGTCTCTCTGCCTTCTACTCCAGTGTTTTTCAACCTTTTTTGGGAAAGGGCACACTTGTTTTATGAAAAAAATCACGAGGCACACCACCATTAGAAAATGTTAAAAAAATTAACTCTGTGCCTATATTGACTATATATAAAGTAATTATCTTGAATAGGAATCAAACACAATTTTTCCCACGGCACACCAGGCAACATCTCGCGGCACACTAGTGTGCCGCGGAACAGTGGTTGAAAAACACTGTTCTACTCTACCAGCCATTCAATGGAGTCCTGGACTGGGATAATGTTTGCTTGGATGGAAAAGTGTGTGTGTGTAGAAACTTGCATGGCTGGAATATAACCTACTGCACTTGGCCAGTGGTCAAGGATGGCGGGAGTTGCAGTTCCATCATCACCTGGGGATCAAAGTCTGAGGAGTGTTATGTTTTTAGCAAATACCATTAGCACCACTTCTCTCCTCTAAAGTGAAGATGTTTGGCATTAGCCATGACCCTGTACCTGGCATCAAAGAGGGTGGGGAGAGTGCAATTCCAGGAAGCAGGCAATTATGAGCAGATTGGATGTTTTCAGCAGTGGCTCAAAGGAACGTTGTGATGCTCATAAGGTCACTGTGGACCTAAAGAAACGAATTATAACCCTCCCCCTTCTAAAGGCTCCACAATTAACGAGGTCTACCTCCACATTCTAAATTCACCTTTAACAGCAAAAAAAACCGGGAGTGGAGCGGTGGTGGTGGGGGAGATGTAGCCTCTTATCTCATCAGGTCTGTGCTGGTGAACATGGCTATTCCAAACTACGTTGACCTGACTCTGCATAGAAGTCCACGGGGCGCGGGGGAACTATAGCTTGCATCACGTTTGTTTCCCAGACTTAGGCTTAGAATGATGGAAAGCGGAGCAGAGCTGCCTTCGGAGATTCAGAGCAGAGGCAGGATTTGAACCCAAATCTCCTCCTCCTCCTCCTAGTCCTGTATGCCCTGGGTCTTCTCCCCATAAACGCTCTCATCACCCCGACCCATCCCGCCGCGACAATTGGCCACGGTAGCTGCAGGAGCTTATGGGAATTGGAGTCCAATCACATCTTCCCTCCCGCCCCTTCCTCAAGTGCTACCCACGTGCTAGGCAGAGAGGAAGCCCATTGGACGGATGGACCGAGGGGACTTACTCCTGAGTGGTCAGAGGACAGAGGCGTGGCCGGAGCGGGCCCGCCCTGCTACGCTACGCCGCCTTCATGCTTTACCGACGTCATCCAACAAGCGCTCCCCACCGGTCACTTCCAGGAGCGGGAGTTTGTGTGTGGTGAGGGGAATCGTACCAAACCTTTCGCCGTGACATCACGGCCAGCTTCGGAGCGGTGCTGGCGAAGGGCAGAAAACTGATAAACCGGCGGCGGAAGTGCGTCACTGCATTTCCCGGAAGTTGCTGCGGAGTCTCTTCCGGCCGTCTGAACGTGGCCTGAGCCGCAGTAGGAACCGCCGCCGCCGCCGCGATGGTGAAGCCGGGATTCAAAGGCCGCGCCAGCATCAACCCCTCGCGGGCCAGCACCAACCCCGGTGAGTGAGTGGGGTGGTTGGGCGGGCAAGGGAAAGGAGGGAAGGCCGCGAGGCGGGAGTGGCCCCTCCGGGCTGGATGCTGCGCTCTCCCTACGGGGTGCTGGGCCTCGGCGCTGGTCCGCAGGAGAGCTGCAGGCGGAGGCCTTCCCCTGTACACCTGCAGCCCGAGAGCTTTTCCCTTTTTTGCTGCCACAGAGCAGGTGAGGCCGCATGATGCACATGAGGGCAAAAAAAGAGGTATTAATTTTTCTTGAAATGGCGGAAAGTGACCAGGAGCCTCAGGGTCGTAGTGGCTAGCACGATGAGGATGTCGACGCCGTGTGCTGCGGCTGTGAAAAAGGTAAATTCCATGCTAGGGATCGTTAGAAAAGGAATTGGAAATAAAACCGCCAATGTCATAATGCCATTATGCATTATGGTGCTACTTCACATTGAATACTGTGAGCAGTTCTGGTTGCTTCACCTCCAAAAGGATATTGTAGAACTGGAAAATGTTCAGAGAAAGGGCAACCAAAATGATCAAGAGGATGAAGCAGTTCCCCAAGAGGAAAGGTTGCAGCATTTGGGACTTTAGGAAAGGTGAGTAAGAGGTGACATGATAGAAGTTAATAAAAGTATACATGGCCTGGAGAAAGTGGATAGAGAAAAGGTTTTCTTCCTGTCTGGTAACACTAGTGCTCATGGACACCCAAAGAAGCTGAATGTTGGATAACTCGGGACACATAAAAGGAAGTATTTATTAAAGCACAAAGTTAAACTCGGGAACTTGCTCTCACAGGAGGCAGTGATGCCTCCAACTTGGATGGCTTTCAAAAAGGATTAGACAAATTCCTGGAGGAGAGGGCTATCAATGACTACTAGCCAATATGGCTATGCTGTGCCTACTCAGTTGGAGGCAGCAATGCTTCTGAATGCCAGTTGCTAGTATTCCACAGAAAGGGAGGTGCTCTTGTGCTTGAATCTTGCATTTGGGTTTTGTATGGTTAGCTGTTGTGAGATTATGGACTAGCTGGAACCCTTTTGGCCTGATCCAGCAAGCTATTCTTATGGATCTTGACATAGCAGTTTAGGCTGTGTCTGAGCATTGCACCACCAGGTTTTATAGTACGGCCTTAACCAACCTGGTGCCCTCAAGAGGTTGGGGCTACAACTCCCATCCACCTCAGTTATAGCCTCAAACTTCTGGAAGGCACCAGGTGGGTGAAGTAGTACATTGAAAAACTGTGGAGCCACTTAGGTCCATGGTGACAGAAGATGGTAGCATAGATGTCACAGGGGGAAAATGTTTTTCTTTTAACAGTTCCTTTTCTTCATCTTTGGTTACTTATGTTCACACAAGCTGACACAGGTTCCTTCATTTGTACAATTCCTCACTCACACTAGAACTGACTGATCGTTCTTTAAATTTCTGGTCACAGTTTAGTCACTATGTCTTTCATTTTCTCTCTCCCCCATCTCCATCATGTTAGATCGGCCAAATGGCGCTGGAGGCCACAACATGCGGGACCGGGCAACCATCCGGCGCCTCAACATGTACAGGCAGAAGGAACGCAGGTGAGGCTGGGTGTGTGTATGCCATGAACTGCAATAAACACAGTACTGCCTGGTGGGTTTCCTAGTCAGGGCGTTGAGGTTCCTTAAATGACAAATTCATGGAGAGGACCATAATGGCTATGCTCTGCTTCCACAGCTGGAGGCAGCAATACTTCTGAATACTAGTTGCTGGAGACCACAGGAGGGGAGAGTGCTCTGGTCCTGCTCATGGGTTTCTCACTTGTGGCATCTGTTCGGCCACTGTGAAACTAGGGTGCTGGATAGGATGCTATTGGCCTGATCCAGCAGGCTCTTCCTATGTTCCTGTGTAAAATGGCATTTAAAGAGGACTTTTCCTGAGACCAGCAAATGTTTCACAATCATGTTTCATGAGGAAGCTTGATGCAGAAATTCAGTAAAAGGAAAGGGATTCATTTATTAGTTGGTTTTGTTTACATCTTACACTTCATCAGTTCCATTGATCTCAGAGCAGGTTGAATAATAATAATAATAAATAATAATAATTAATAACAATTTATACCCCAGTCACATTTTAACATGCTATAAAGCAGTGCTATTTTAACAAGATAAAGTAGAACAAATATCAATGCAGTGATAAGATTGCAGCAGAGCAGCACTAGTAGCTAGTGCAGTATTTGCTCAGCTCTCCCCTCTTACCAAAAGCCTGATTTGAAAAAAATGAGTTTTTGGAGTTTTGCGTCACATCTTCAAAGCAAATTCCATAGAGGTTTCTGGGAAAGAAAGGGAAAAAACTTAATGGCAGCCAGAGGAGGGAATAGTTTGGACTGGGTATACGCAGGAAGATGGAAATTCTAACCCTTTGCCTCTGTACAGCAGCCTAGATCCAAATCATTTTCTCTTGCCAGCTGCTATAACATGCATAAGGGAAAAACTACAATCTTAAGAGCTTAAGACCTTAAGTCTTTTTCTCCATGGTTAATAGAAGCTCTGGGTTGGGATAGAATTTTGATCAGGGCTATGACATAGGGCAGAGAGTTAGGTTGCTTTCTCCCTCTGGCAGCATGACCCGGATCCAAATTGTCTCTTCTATGGGGTTGCTTTTTGTAATATAAGAATATTGCAATATCCTGTCATACCATGAATGGTTTGCTCATACCATGTGAGGCTCTTCATTAGGTCATTAGGAGTTGTGGGTTACAAAGTATAAAAGCACAAAGCAAATAAACAAAAAAAATTACAATTTACTAGATTGGCAGTGCATATTACTGGAATATGCTGAAATGGCACAGTTGACTAACAGACTAAGAGGTAATACAAGACAATCATTTATTAAAAAATGGGATATGTATGAGAGATATCTACAGAATAACAGCGGTACAATATCTATGACATTGTTTGAGTGACCCTTGTCTAAATGAACTGTTAAGAAGCAAGCAAAAAGGTACGAATTGTTGTAAGAAGGTATTAGAAAGTACAGAAAGAGTCAGGTAATAATGATAAGTACATTCATCACAAGAAAGGTTATATGCATCAGGAAATTATAGAAAGTCTATTCGACGTTAGCAAAAAGATAGCATAAATTTAATTTAAATTTAATTTTTGTAAACATATATAAGACTATTAGTTCACGATTGTTTTCACCTTGGTATATTGTGTATGTTATCTATGAATTTCCATAAAGTATTTAAACTGGGGGGGGGGGGTGTATTTACAACCAACTCCTTCCCTGATTTTGAGAGCACAATAGTGGCCACTTCAAAACAAGTTTCCCTCACTGCCACCTGTGGAAGCAAAAAGCCTGCCATTCCTCCAGTTCTCTTCTGGGTTGCAGCCCTGTGATTTTTCAGTTTTGCCTCCTATGAAAGCCATGTTCTCCTGGAAGAAGCAGTGCTGGTTATGCAAATTTAAAAAAAGCAAGCAACTGCATGTGCACATCAAATTGTGGTTCTTGCAGCCTGAATTCCTGCAGACTTCTGGCAGCTGATGTTTTGATCAGAAATCCAATAAGCTAAAGCACAATTTGTTGGTGGACTCCCTCATTTCTGCTGGGATTCCTGGTGTGTGTGTGATTTTCCCTCAAGATCATGTTCCCATGCTTTTCTGCTTCTGAGCTGAGCTTGAGAGCAGCTAACTCAGGGGTTCCAAAACTAAGGCCCGGGGGCCAGATGCGGCCCAATTGCCTTCTGAATCCAGCCCGCAGATGGTCCGGGAATCAGCATGTTTTTACATGAGTAGAGTGTGTGCTTTTATTTAAAATGCATCTCTGGGTTATTTGTGGGGCATAGGAATCTGTTCATTTCCCCCCCCCCCAATATAGTCCAGCCCCCCACAAGGTCTGAGGGACAGTGGACCGGCCCCCTGCCAAAAAAGTTTGCTGACCCCTGAGCTAACCTATTGTTGCCCATCCAAACACCTCAGCACTTGGCAGGAAAGGGTTTTGTGCTCACTTAGCACTTCAGAAGAGGCCACATGACATGCAGGTCTTCCCCCATTGCTGAGCCCGGGGAGCCACAGTTTTTGAAAGTCCTTCTTTCTCTGTAAGCTGATTCAGATACAGGTTCTTAATAAACAGGGCTCAATACCCTCTTGCCATCCCCTCTGCTCCCTCACCTGTTGCCCTGGCATATGGGATTGGCTGACAAGCACGACGACGGTGTTGCCAAGGAGAGTCACAGCCGCTTTGTCGGAAACCTAGATCTGGGTGAAGCTGCCCTTCCTCAGCTGCGAGGCTGAAGTCACTGCTGCCTCCTGTTTTCCTCAAACTTGGCGCCTGCTTCCGTACTGTCTGTAAACAAGTCGATTTCATGCCCCGTTGTGCAGCCGGCATGTGCTCTGTACCCCTGAGCAGGTGCTAAATGGAAGCAGCCTTGCTGTGTCTCCCCAAACATCTCCGCCTGTGAAAGGGGGCCAAGGGCAAAATGTGGAACCTCTTAGTGATGTGTTTTTCAGAGGCTCTGCTCCATTGCTTGGCGCGGCCTGTGGAAAAGTGTCAGCCTTGGGTAACAGGCATTCTTGCCCCCGCCTCGGTAACCCTCCTGCCCTCCCTCCTGACATGCAGCCAAGGAGCCCTTATTGCTTCCAGTTGTTCACCTGGAGCCGTACAATCAGCTCCCTTCTGCTCCGTCTTGTATTTCGCTTGAGCGTTTGCCCTTTCCTTCAAGCCAAGGAGCAGGGGCGGGATGGAGGGACCAGCTTATTACTCCGCTGGGAGCCCTTATAGGTACGGATTTGTTTCTGTCAAGTACATTTTCTGCAGTCCTCCAATTCCAAACACGTTTTACAATCTTAGCTGTGTTCACCCTCTTAATACATCGGAATCTGCGAGTTGGCTGAGTGGTCCATCTAGTTCCTTATTGTCCACACTAATTGGCACCAGCTGATCGGAGTTCTTCCAGGGAAGGAATCTGGGACCTTTTGCATGCAAAGTGTGTCCTCTGCTCCTGAGCCTCTGGCTCCCTGAGGACGGCCACTGCTGTTTCCAATTCAGAATTGGGGAAACGGAAGCTGGAAGGGACTAGCTTCCCTCAGACAGGGTCAAGCACAAGCCAGCTCTCCAATGGCTGTTCTTTGTCTGCAGGAACAATCGTGGGAAAGTGATCCGGCCACTGCAGTTCCAGTCCACGGTGGCACCTGGCACGGTGGCAAGAGTGGAGCCCAACATCAAATGGTTTGGTGAGGCTGTTTTTGGCTGTGCTGTGGCACAATTTTTCTTAGGATTTCTTCCTTGGGTGAAAGGCAGACGTGCAGGGACCCTAGTCAAAGAGCTGCTGGGTTTGGATAAAGGCCACCTTGCACCTGCTCCTAAAGAACTGCTTATTTCATCAAGCCCAAGGTGCGGGAGGCACCATATTGGGCCTGGGGTGCCCCCATTTACGGTTCTCTCAATGCAGGAAACACGAGGGTGATCAAGCAGTCGTCCCTCCAGAAGTTCCAAGAGGAGATGGAGACGGTGATGAAGGACCCCTACAGAGTTGTCATGAAGCAAAGCAAGCTGCCACTCTCTCTCCTCCATGACCGAATTAAGCCTCATGTAAGTCCTCCTCTTGCCACCTTGTGGTGGGGACTCTTTTCTCCCCACAGCACCTAGGACCCCAATTTTGTTCTTTTGTTGGGTGTGGTTGTATGCATGCTGGACTCTGGGGAAGACTTTCCCACGCATTCGCAGAGACAAGCATATTCCAGTAGGCGTAAGAGGTGTAATTGCAGTAGGTGCAATTAAAGGCCTAGTGAAGGTGTGCAAATTGACTTTGCAAAATAACTCCACGTAAAGGTTATTCTCTATCCCACCAGTGCTTAGGTGCCGACATGCCCAGAGAGGAGAGGGGCAGCCTTTGTTAGGCTTTGTTGCCTGAGTGTCCATGTCCCTCCTCATCTTAGTCCATTCATGTAAAAGGTGTGTCATCTTGTCATTCGCATCTGCTGAATTGCTTGTCTCTGTAAACCCCCTTTTAGATTTTTCTCCCTTCCCGCAAAACTCCCCAGTGCCTGGGGGCTGCTTCTGAGTGAGTAGCAGCCTTCCATTGGTCACAGGCCGGATTGGCTGGAGGAGGGCCCTGTAGAATATGATTACTTTTGCAACTTATAGATGTAAATTGAGCTGCAGCATGGCTGCTCTCTCTGTGCCAGGATGTGCCCAACATGCAAGATGCAACATGCTCAGTAAACTTGGTGTGTGTGTGTGTTTCTAGGCCCATCTATTCTAGCACCGTGTTCTTATACTGGCCTCCTAGTTGCCCAAAGAGGAAAGCTGCAGGCGGGATCTGAGCACAAGAACCCTCTCCCCTCCTGTGGCTTCTTGCAACTGTCATTCAGAAGCATTGCTGCCTTGAACCGTGGAGGCAGAGCATAGCCATCATGGCTAGTAGCCACCAATAGCCCTCTTCTCCTCCATGCATTTGTCTAATCTTCTTTTAAAGCCCTCCAAGTTGGAGGCCATTGCTGCCCTCTGTTGCATGCCAGGTGTGTTCATGTGGAACATGTATGCGGTCTGTGGTGTTTCTCTGGTAGCCAGATGCGGCTACAGTGCCAATTCCCAACTCCGGGCCATTGCCCAGGCCTGGCACTGAAGAGGAGGCCGCTTGGCTCTGTCCTCTGGCTTCTTAGGTCCGCCCCACAGCCTGTGCCTTTCATCTCAAGCCCAACATTCCCTCTGCTCTGGCCCACGAGCCAGGCTCTTTCTTCTACGCATCTAAGCTCTTGCCGGACAATTTTGTTTTCTCACGAGTTTCCATATGTCTCCAATAAAAGGAAAACATCCTAAATTAAGAAAAGGGTTCTCTGTAACTTGAGTGCACATCACTTAAATGAGCAAGCCTTCCTCTCTGTAGGAGACTTGCTTCCAGGAAAAGGGCTGGCCCTTGCAGCTGGACTTTCAAAGAACAAAGCAAAATGGGAGGCAGATTCTCCCTGACAAATCTGGGCTCTGGCAGGATCTGGAGCCCTCTTCGACGGAACCGAGCAGAGAGAGCAGTGGGATTTGCACCCTTGTAGCTTTAATTGCGTTGGACTGAGCGAATGGTAACCTTAATAATAAGAGAAATGGAGCAGGTCTTTCTGGCAAGCCCCAGGGCTGTGGCTCAGGTCTGCTGGGCTGCTGCTCTCAGAAAAAACCCCGAACAACAACGGAACAGGGGCAGTATGTTGTCCACATTAGTTTAACTTGGGTGTCTTGTTCTGAGCCAGGGCAAATGGGGTGTAACTTCTCCCTCCCTCCCTCCCTCCACCCCACCCCACCCCCCACCCCACCCGTTGCCTTTCAGAATTCCAAAGTCCACATTCTCGACACAGAAACGTTTGAAACTACATTTGGCCCCAAAGCACAAAGGAAGCGGCCCAACCTCTCGGCGAGTGATGTGCAGTCCCTGGTGGAAAATGCCACAGCTGGAGCCAGCAGCTATGACCAAGAAAAGGACAGGGATCGGGTGACAGAAGATACTGGAGTGAGGTGAGCCCCTGGAGCATCCTCCTAGGGAAGGGGGATCCCTCTCCCTTCTCCTTTTTTCCCTCTCCTCCCCTCCCCTCAAGGGCTCTGTTGGCTGAGTTAGCAAGACAGGAAATGGAGCTCTTTACCCTGAGTCAAAGGCAGGGATAACTTTTTCCCTGTCCCATGGACTGGGCTGGATCGCTCCCTCAGAACAGGCTAGCTAATTCACTAGCTGAGAGCCTGTGTGGTTTAGTGGTTACAGAATCAGACTAAGACCTGAGAGACCAGGGTTCAGATCCCCATTCATCTCACTGGGTGTCCTTGGGCCACTCATAGCCTCTCAGCCTAATCTACCTCACAGGCTTGTTATGACACCTTCAACTGCTTCTTTGCAGGGAGGAGGCACGAGAGGAGATCTACAAGAAGGGGCAGTCCAAGCGCATCTGGGGAGAACTGTACAAGGTAGGCTCTGTGGAACTGTGAGAAGGAGGGCAGTTCCCATCTCTCGGCCAGGGCGTGACCCAATAGGTCCCTCCAGTTTCTCTCCATCCATTTGCTTCTGGGAAGGGCCTTGCAGAGGTAATCCCTGCTGTGATGTTCTGTGTGCTGCTTCCTTCCTTATGACTTCAGGCTTATACAGGGGAGGCGTGATGACATTTGGCCCTGAACTGCCAGTGTGGCGTAGTGGTTTCAATCTAGGGCCCGGGAGACCAGAGCTCAAATCCCTACTTGGCCATGAAGCTTGTTGTGAGGATAAAATGAGAAGGAGAACTATGTTTGCCACCTTGAACTCCTTGGAGGAAAGGGGGATATAAATGCAATTAATAGAAACAGCAGCTCTGCGCCCAGCTCAGCTCACTGAGGCCCTCTGACCTCTACTTTAAACTGTTGCTGCTGCATTTTCCTTTTCATCTCTGCTGTGTCCAGAGTTCTGTGTTCACAGCAGCACTCAGCCATTTTCCTTAGCTTACACATGCACGTGTGTGTGTATGAGAGAGAATGTGTACCTTATGTTTTCAGACAACCTCTTTGTTCAGAAGTCTTTGGTAATGTAAAACAGCCAGAGCAGAACTGCTGTCCCACATTCCACTAACCTCTGAACCCAGCCTGGTGAATTTCAGCAGTTTGAGTGTGGGAGCTGGACCTCTTTGCAATAGATGCTCTTGTGTTTTCTGCAAGCTAAGCTGGTCCTGATCCTGGAGCCTGGTCTTTCCCCCTTTCCATGCTGGACTTGCAAAAGCAGTCTGAATTAGTTTCCCTTCCGTGTTCTTTCCTGTTTGGAAGAGCATAAGGGCTGCCAAAGGCAGCTAGACTGTGGGGCCTGGTGGTGGCCTGAGCCAGTCTGTGGCCGTGGGCCTGGGTTGCTCAGAGGGCCTGGTGGTGGCCTGAGCCAGTCTGTGGCCGTGGGCCTGGGTTGCTCAGAGGGCTGTGCAATAAGTAAGTGTTTAAACAAGGTAGGCAATAGGCTTCCCAGGGGGCACCTCAGCTGAACCTATACTTTACAGATACTTTGCAGTTACCGGTAATTTGCAGGCAGTGTCTCACCCTTTCAGCTCCACTGGTATCTTTCCACTTAGAGCTCAGCTAATTATGCAGAGCCTGCTAACAATCCAGGAGCAACACCCCCCCCCCCCCAACTCACACACACAATCAAAGATCCAGCATAAACAAAGAACTGGGAAGGCTTCTTTCTTCACTCACACTCACCCCCACCATGAAAAAAGAGGGGGAAGAGTTCTTAATTTTTATTTTCTGATGGTGTTTATGTTGTTGGTTCCCCCTAAATAGCTTTCCTCCATATTAAAAAGGATGGTCTAAAAAAATTATTTAAAGGAGACTATCTTTTTGCTTGCTTGCCCTCCCTCCCTCCCTCTGATAACAAAATGGGAGAGATTGGTGGGATGGGGGCTTTTGGGGGAGCCCTGTGGGAGGGGGAATGAAAGGGAGAATATTTAGCTGGCTGCCTTATGCTGAAATGGGAGGTTGGGTAATATGTGAGAATGATGGAGGAGGGTGTTTTTCAGTAAGCGGTGCAAGCAAATGTGTGTCTACTCACAAGCAAGCCCTACTGAATTCAACAGGGCTTACTCCAAGGAAAGTGGAAATAAGCTTAGTTGAACTCTCTGGGCTTTATGCATGCATAGATTCCACTTAGACTTTTGTTTGGGGAAGCAGATGCAACTTGACTAGTAAATCACTTAGACTACTCTTAAATTAGTTGAAAATAGATTGAATATATTATATGGAAGTTCATTTAATATTTTTATTAAATCTACTGCTTCCTTACATTTAACGCCCTCTGCTGTCGCAGGGAACCACAGCCCACCCTCTGCCACTCCATGGAGGTATGGTGGGACCCTCTGCTGTTGAAGGAAGGCCCAGCAAGGCCCTCCACCACTGCAGGTGTATATTGTGATATGTCGAGATATCATGATGTTTAGCTGGTGATATATCATGATGTTGAAAACCTAGTCCCTAGTCTCTGAGATTCTGTGGAAAGTTTCCTTCTAGTCTAATTTGTTTCCCTTGCCCTCTCTGTGCCCTTCCAGGTCATTGATTCATCAGATGTCGTTGTGCAAGTGCTAGATGCCAGAGACCCCTTGGGAACCCGCTCCCCGCACGTGGAGACTTACCTGAAGAAGGAGAAGCCCTGGAAGCACCTAATTTTTGTCTTGAACAAGTGTGACCTTGTGCCCACATGGGCCACGGTGAGTCTCGTGAAGGAAGGGTGCTTGCCGGCAGAGCCAGGAAAGAAGGCTGCCCTTTGATGGCTTCCTGCCAAATTCCCCTGAAAATGGCTTTGTCAACTCCCGGAAGCTGCTAAGTCTGAAATAGTTCCTTGGAGTGGAGCAAAAGGTTAGGCCACAGCTCCCCTGGGTGGGGGCTCCTTGGCAAGGAAACCATTTTTGGAAGTGGGATTTGGATTTTGGAAGTGGGATTTGGACTTTTCCAAAGTGCTAGACCTGCTGAGCAGGCTCTTTGTGTCTGGGAGTCTTTAGCTATGATCCGTGCGTAGCAGGGCTGTTGGACTAGTTGACCCTTTGGGTCCCTTCCAACTCTACACTTCCATGATTCTGTGATTCTATGAGCAGCTGTGCCTTGTGAGGTGGGATGCTGATTGGAACACTTTTCCCTTCTCCTAGAAACGCTGGGTGGCTATTCTCTCCCAGGAGTACCCAACTTTGGCCTTTCACGCCAGCCTCACAAACCCCTTCGGAAAAGGGGCCTTCATTCAGCTCTTGAGACAATTCGGAAAGGTAAGGCACATCAGAGGTGCATCGCAGTGGTGCACGGTCATTGGACTAAGGGGACTAGGCTAGTCCTTTAAATAATCCCCTGGTGCCTCCTTCCCAAAGCCCAGGAAGCTTCTGCCTAGCTTAGGGAGGGAGGGGCGAGGCTCCAATGGTTCCAAGATCCATCCTGCCATCTTCCAAAGCCCATCCGGTTTTTTTAAAGGAGGCTTGAGGGCTCCAGCATCCTGTCAGAGCCCTGGCACCTCTTTTGCAAAGCTATGGGAGGGAGGCACGATGCTCATGTGCATGACATCAGGACGTCACAATGTCACATGCGTGACATTGCCGCTGCCTCCATCTCCCTTGCAGGCTGGCGCCTCTGGCCCTAACTGTTCCCCTATGAAAAATTTCACCGCATGCCACTGGTGTATTGTTGGTGAAAAGCCTTGTATTTTTTTTGGGGGGGGGAGGGGTTGCCGTGATGCAGTCCTCAGCAGGAGATACAGTTTCAGAAATCCCCGTGGGGTTTTGTGGTGGTGGTGGGGACTTGGTTCCTGCTGTGCTAGGAAGTCTTAATTTCCTGGGAGCGTCCTCCGTCTCCCCAGGAGGAAGCCATCAAGTTTCACATGAGAGATTCCAGCATGTACCATCTTCCATTGTTGGGGACTGCACTGCATGGGTATGGCGGCTGGTGGTGGTGGGGCAAGTACATTACTTGAACTGCTAGGCTAGCAGATGACTGTAGGTCTTTACGTGTGCCCATTGTCATTGAGAACCTCTTCCCCTCGGCCCGAAAGCCCAGAAGCCTCTGTTCTTGCACACTTGCACTGGAGCAAGCTTATTTTCTGCTGCTCCAGAGGGTAGACCTGAATCAGTGAATTCAAACTAACAAGGAAGGCGGTTCCAGTGAAACATGAGGAAGAACTTTTTGATGGTAAGAGCTGCTTGACAGTAGAACAGGAAGTGGTGGACTCCTTTTCCTTGGAGGTTTTTGAACAGAGTTTGGATTCATTAGCTGTGTTTCCTGCATTGCAGGGATTGAACTAGATGACCCTAGGGGTCCCTTCCAACTCTATAGTTCTGTGATTCTGTGCTAGTTCCGTACTGACAGCAGCGTCTTCTCTCAGTGATGCCCCAAAGAACCTGATGTGGTGCTTTTCTGCTGGAAGAGCGTGGCGGCGGCAGCAGCAGCAAAGGAGGTAGCAGCTGTTTGGCCTCCCTCCTTGCTCTTCTCCAGAGTAAACTGGGGAAGGGGCATAGCTCGGCGTCTTCTCTGAAACTCTGGAGAGCCATTGTGGCCGCTTAGTGTAGAGGATGCTGATTCTGTTCAAGGCAGTTTCTGTTGTTCTTTGGTGAAGTTAAGGATTGCTGTGTCCTCTAAGAGAAAGAGGGCTGTTGATGGCTACTAGCCACAATGGATAGGCTATACCTCTACAGTTAGAGGCAGCAATGCTTCTGAATACTGGTTGCTAGAAACCACAGGAGGGAAGAGCACTCTTGTGCTCGAATCCTGCTTACAGGTTTCCTTTGGGGGCATCTGGTTGAGAACAGGATGCTGGACTAGATGGGCCACTGGCTTGATCATGCAGCAGCTATCCTCAGCAGCTGATTCAGAAAACCAGTGGCCCTTTCCAGGTTGGACGTCTCCTGTATGAGGAGGCTCAGTGGATGCTATGCCCACACACATATCCTTCTCTCCCAACAGCTGCATGTGGACAAGAAGCAGATCAGTGTGGGCTTCATTGGCTACCCCAATGTGGGAAAGAGCTCTGTGATCAACACACTCCGTTCCAAGAAGGTCTGCAATGTGGCTCCCATTGCTGGCGAGACCAAGGCAAGTGGCCTTCTTCATCATCCCCAAAAAGTGGGGGCGGGGGCTCAGGTTTAATCTCCAGTAGGAAAAGGCAAGGACGAGTTGCTAAAGGTGGCTGTCCCCCTCGTCCTTCAATCAATCTTTACTGTCATCGAGGAGGAAACGCTGCCTCTTAATCTCCAGGGAACAACCCCTGAAGGTGTTTGGTTCTCCTTCCCCCAGCAGTGCTGAGGTGGGAGAGGGAGGGAGAGGGAGAGTGTTTAAAGTAGCTGCTGCCACGTTCATTTTCAGGTGAATAAGAAGGGCCAAGGTGATGCCATTCTTTCCTCCCACAGGTGTGGCAGTACATCACCTTGATGCGCCGCATCTTCCTCATTGACTGCCCAGGTGTGGTGTACCCCTCCGGTGACACAGAGACGGACATTGTGCTGAAGGGAGTGGTGAGTACTGTAGTGGAAGGGACAAGCGTTGAAAGGAGCAGCTGCTTCTCTTCTAGCCCAGCCCTGATCTATTATTTATTTCACTGAATTTATATCCCACCTTTTTCTTCTAAAGAGCTAATGGTGGCGTATACCATATATGGCTTTCACTCTCCTCATTTAATTCCTACAACCACCCTGTGAGAGGCAGTGACTGGCCACCAAGGTCACCCAAGGTCCTAGTCTAACCACTACACTACTCTGACTCTCCACATTTGTTGTCTACCATATTTCATTATCAAAAAGGTGCTGAAGATCAGGATGCTTGAACTGTCTTTGCAGAGGCTTCGTGGCTCATTAATAGCTGGCGGAGGGGACACACAGGCCCATCAGAACCCCTGCCTTTGCTCATTGGACCCACCCGGCATTGTTCTCACTGCTGCAGCTGTGCCCCAGCCCAAATGCTGTGGTAATGAGCTTCTTTTCTCATCTCCAGGTTCAAGTGGAAAAAATCAAGTGCCCGGAAGACCACATCGCTGCCGTGCTAGAAAGGGCCAAGCCGGAATACGTCAGCAAGACGTACAAAGTGGACTTCTGGGAGAATGCAGAGGACTTTCTCGAGAAGCTGGCCTTTCAGATGGGGAAGCTGCTCAAGGTGAAGGAGGAGAGCCTGCCTTTCCTTCCTGGGGATTGTGGGTGAAGGGTTATATGGCCAGGCTGTCATGGAGGAAGTCACTTGCTTGGGCTAGCTAGCTGCTGTAGTGCAGTTTGATTGGGGAAACCCTGTAGCTCAGTGGCAAAGCATCTGTCTTGCAAGAAGAAGGTCCCAGGTTCAATCCCCAATGGAATCTCCCAAGTAGGTGTGGGAAAGATGTCTTCTTTCAAACCCTGGAGTGCCGCTGCTAGTCAGTGTAGACTACTGAGCTAGATAGAATGAATATAAGGCAACTTCCTAGGTTCCTGTGATTAATAGGCCAGGCATATACTTGGGAAGCGATGTCAATAATAGGAAAGTGTTTCATCAGAGGAAGAATGAGAAGAGCAAGCAGGCACTCTTTGGTGACTTGTCTCGTTCCAGGAATCAATCCATCCAAGTGACAGGTGATGGCTACAAGGGGGAAGGTATGCTTGTGGGGTTCTAGAGAAAATGGGGTTGCAATCTATCCCCCTAAGTAGCCCCACATTCTTGCAGCCAAAACCTGCCTCTTGCCATCTCAATAATGAGACTCCACCTTTCCTTTTAGAGAGTTTGAACAGAGAGGCCCCTTTTTCACAAATGTCTATGCTTTGTGGGTCTGAAAGAACTGTCCCACTGCCATTTCAGGGAGGAGAGCCTGATGTGAGCACAGTGAGCAAAATGGTGCTGAATGACTGGCAGAGAGGCCGCATTCCTTTCTTCGTGAAGCCCCCAAATATGGAGCAGGGCCCCCAGGTAAGAGTTGCATGTTTAAGGTGGGTGAGTAAAGGTACCATCTGATTTCTCATTCCCAGTGCAGTCGCAGCTGGGATTCTTCTTTGGAAAACAGAAAAGATGGGATATAAATACTCCAAAAAATACATTGATTTTGAACAACATGTACGTAATGTGAACTGGTGAGCAGTATCTAAGCAAGTGGAGCAGAATTGATTTTACCTGGTCCTCATTTGGATGGCAAGCAACCCTTGGACTAATAAATCACCCTTGTCCATCAGCCATGGCAGAAAGCAGGATGATCTTACTGGCCAAGTGATTTTACTCAAAGGGGGGTGGGATGTTCCCATCTGCCCTCAAGGTAAAAAGGACATGACAAATGAAAATGAGACAGCACTTAAGACCAGGTTAGTCCCACTGATCCAGTGTTGGGGGGGGGGTCCTACATCAAACAACTTCCACTTCTAAAATCACAGTAGAAGGATGGTTTCTAAAAGGAGATTTGGGTCAAGCCAAACTCTCTAAACTGGAATCCCTGGCCCTTAATCCTAGAGACGTGGGGGGAGTAGCACTTGGTACATGTAAACGTGGAAGGAAAATCAATGAGCATATCGATTCTGATCAGTTTTTGAAGCTGGACCCTGCTGAGGTGCAATTATAGACCCAGCAGTGGTAAGTAAGATGTTCTGGAGTAGAACTGACACATTGGCATGTGGATGTGGGTGTTGGTAATTGTGGCTCCCAGAGATGCTTCCTTCCCTTCATCTTCCAGCCTGCAGGTGTTGCATTGGAAGTGCCCGCAGCTGCCAGTCTGAGTGAGAGCCCTGGTGAGAGCCTTGTTGCGACAGAGACAGTTGCAGCAGAGCCCAGGGGTGAGGAGGGCCCCACGCAGACAACGAAATGGCCCTTGTCCCATGTGCGGCAGAACTTTGGGAAGCTCCATGTGGCCCCTCAGTTCTTGAAGGAGGACCTGATCCCCGTGGATGTGCTTGATGTTGATGGGACAGACAGTGATCCAGAGGAGGAGGTGGAGGAGGAAGATGGGGAGGAGGAAGGGCATTTCCAGCTTGGCAAGACAGATGACAGGCCCTCCAGCAAGGGAAGCGCCAGGCAGGACCCAAAGGCAGTGCTGAAGTCCTTGGATGAGAAGATTGCAAAGTACAAGAAATTCTTGGACAATGCCAAGGCCAAGAGGTTCTCTGCAATAAGGTAATAGCTTTTGCACTGTCCCTGCGAGTGGGATGGAGCTTAGTTGAGCTTGATAGTTACATTGGTGTAAAAGTCCAAAAAGTGGAGGCTAAGCTTCTGTCCAGACATTATGTTGCTTTTCCTACCCAGCGGCAGCTGAAGCAGTCCAGCTGGCCACAACATGCCATAAGCAGATATTAGATTACTTGGCCCAGCCACATACTGCAGAGGAAGCCTTGTGCTGTCCCAGGTATTGCTTGGCCCCCCTTTCCCCAGCCTTGATTTTGGGAGGTCTTACTCCATCAGCGAGTACTCTTCTGGGGACAAAATTGCATTTGTGACAAGGCCAGTGTGCTCTTGTGCCATAACCTTCAGTGTATCTCTCTCCCAGAGTATGAGATGTGTGCGACTCTTGCAGAAGGGGATGGTATTGCTAAACTGTGACTGTCACAGATGGTATGCCTGCTTAGATGGCAAGGTCTGTGTGTGACTGTGTCAGAATGCCAGCTGCGTGCAGGTTTTTGCAAGAGCCTAAATACCCACTTCCTTGCCTTGCAGAATCCCCAAAGGACTGAGTGAAAAAGTCTTTGCAAAATCACAGTTGGACTCGGGTGCAGTTGCAAGTGATGAAGCTGCAGGTAGGTTGGCACTATGACAGCACTGGGAGGTCTCCATCTGAGAGCTAACCCACAAGAGACCCGTCCTGCCTGTAATCCCATGGGGGGGGGTGGCCTGCTCCTGGCTGTGTTCCTTTTCCACTATGCAGTCCTGAGTGACTGGGAAACACATTCTCCTCACCTGGCAGTGCTTGGCAGTTTGAAAAAGCTCCAGCCATCGGCCTGAGCAGAACCACAAGTTTCTGGAGCATTTTGCCTCACACATTCTTGAAATGCTGCTTTTAGGGAGCCAGAGGAAAGCTGAGAAAAGAGGACCGCAAGAGGACGGTGAACAGGACCAGGGTGCCTGTCCGGTGAAGGTTTGCAAGAAACAGAGTTCCAAAGAGGTAGGTGCCAACAGCATCTTTCTGCAGCTCCCACAGTTTCAGGGCAAAGTGCAAGGGGGGCTTTTGCAGCTTATGCACAAAAATATGTACAGCATGTTACGTGGAAGGGAAAATATTCACTGTGTAAGCCCACCTTTTGTTCCTTTTAAATAACAAGTTTCTAGTTCTCTTTAGCAAGAATTTGCACATGGCAAAATGATGGGCTGTGACAGCAGTGGTGATGCTTTCCTTTGGCTGACTAGTGGGGAGGGGTCAAGGCATGTTCCCTCTTCCACAGTCACAGGAAGACCTCTTTGCATTGTACAAAGAGGTTTTCCTGTGTCCCCACTGCGTCTGATGGGTGAGCAGGGAAGAAGAGATTGTCCAATTAAAAACAAATTGCTAAAGAGGGTAGCACAGACTTTTTTTTGCTTCTTTCACAGAGGAGAAGAGCAGAGCGGCAGCAGCACTCAAAGAAAGTCGGCGTCCGATACTATGACACACATAATGTCAAAAACAAAAACAGGAACAAGAAGAAACCCAACCCAGCAGGGCAGAAATCAAAAACTAAGAGAAATAAACACAAGTAATAGTTTTCTGATCTAGACGCCTTTCTGTCCAGTTTTCTGACCGAAATTAGGGATTCAGCTTCAGTCCGCATAAGTTGCATTTATGCGGTATTCCTGTGCTCTCAAACTATAGGTTGTCTGATGTTAAGGGATATGTTTCCTGTGTGTTTTTAGCAGATGGAGAAATTTTTATATAGAACCTTGAACTTGCAGATGCTCCTGTAATTGGAGCACATACCTGCATGTAAATAAATATATAAACCTGCCATAAAAGGAGATGGGATCAGTTAGCTCTGCTTCAGTGGGAAGAGTTTGACCCTTGTTAAACCTCTGGGCTAGGAAATTAAGAAAGTAAAACTGCTCATTTCCGGAGTTAAACTATGGAACTCGCCCGAACACAAGGCAGTAATAGCCACCAACTTGAAAGGGTTTAAAAGAGGATTGGACAAATGCATGGAGGAGGAGGAGAGGGCTATTGGTGGCTACTAGCCATGATGGCTATGCTCTGCCTCCACAGTTCAAGGCAGCAATGCTTCTGAATGCCAGTTGCAGGAAGCCACAGGAGGGGAGAGGACTCTTGTGCTGGAATCCTACTTGCTGGGTTTCCACTGGGGCATCGGGGTGGCTACTGTGAGAACAAGATGCTGGCCTGATCCAGCAGGCTCTTACGTTCTTAAAGAGGCTGACTGGATATTTAAATACCAAGGAAAGTCATGCCAATTAAGCAAACAGACCAAGTTTCAGAATTGTTTAGTTTAATGTGACTTTGTAGAGTCTTTGTCCTGCTGCGGGGCTGAGGCTTGCCTAGCACTAACAAACTGAAGTACTACTGCATAAATTTTTTTTTTAAAAAAAATTCCAGTTAGGGTAAACTGGTGAGGCAAATCCCAAGCCAGCTGAGAAATCACTAGAAGCAGAGAAGAGGAGCTGATCCAGATGAGAGAGGAGGTGCAAAATTTGCGAATAGTTAATTCTGGAACCTTTTTTAAAAAGAACTCTTGGAAGATATTCTTTTGTTTGCCACTCAGGAGGCACTCCCCACTCCAGCCCTGGGCTGTTGGAAAGGTCCCCTACTTCTTTGGTGCAATGATGCCTTCAAGCTGCGCCTGAAAAGCAGAAAAAGACAGACTAATTAATTAGTCTCTCACTTTTGCCAGAAGGTGCACATCTAACAACCCACTGCTTCACTTGGAGGCTGCTGCAGTGCTGGGGGCTGAAACAAGTTGGAGTGGAGAGTGGGGTGTTGTTTGTTCTTGCATTCCTCATCCCATGTTTTATAAATTAAGTTTCTTTCATTCTTGGCATGGAAATCTGTTGCTTTATGAGAAGAAAGTGGAGAGTTGGCACTGTTTCCTGGCTACAAAAGTCTCATTTCATAATGTAAAAGTACTAAAGAGGAAATTGAATCAAAGTTGCTGTAACAGTGGTTTGCATTCTCTGCTTTCATGACTGGCCGTCTGAGGGCTGTGCTATGAACATCATTTCTGGGACTCAGGCTCACAACAGTGACTAGAGGCAACTTGATGCCCAATTAGAAAAAACACCACTGGCTACCACTGAACAAGGAAGGGTTACTGGGGGCCACATCCAATTTTCTCGCTGGTTTCTCTTCCCTTCATGCCAGAAGCAGGCTCCTCCAAGGAAGCAAATCTTTGGTAAGAGGAAAGTGTTTTCTGTCCCTCCACCCCAATCATAACACCCCTAAATTACCTAAGGGACAGGTGGAAGGAAACAAGTTAAGACTTCTAAGCACACAATACCCATTGTGAAGCATTCAAACAGGCCTCAGTTCCCAACAAGTAGCCCTTTGAAACTTGGTAAAATATCCCACCCTGTCAACTGACATGCTCAGCTCTGTATGATCTGGTGTTGATCAGACAGACTAGGATTAAAGAGTACAGTTGCACTTCTGGGACCCCTAATAATACCCCTCTCTACTAGTGAAGCATGTTGAACTTTCTACCTAGCTGATCCTCTCAGCAAGTCTTAAGTCCTCTGATTAAGAATACCACTGCAGGTCAGGATAGGGCTAACAGATTAGAATTAAGGACTCTGGCCTTCCAGACCAGGTTAAGGACTAGGGATATGCCTACATAAAGTCAGGCTCTGGTATTTTCTAACATACGTTACTGGGTGGCCATGTAAATTGGAGCTAGAAGCTGGCCTGACCAAATGAACTTCGGTGTCTCCTGTGTACAACAGATGAGCAGGAAAGATGTAGCAACCCTCCCAAACTCAGAAACCAATAGGTGATGGGGAGGGAAGGCTCCTAAAGTCTAAACTCAGCATCCTGCTACCGGTAGGAGTGGGGAACCTGCTGGACTATAACTTCCATCCTCACCGATTGGAGCTGGGAGTGCAACAGAATTTGGATGTCCAAGAAAGAGTGGTTTCTTTATGCACCAATCCAGCCCCTGTCCCCTCTAACCAACCTTGAGCTGCTGATTTGTTCGTTTCAGGAACTGGACTTCCTCTGTGTGCTTCTTCTCTTCCACCTGCCGCCTTTCAAGTTCCCGTTTCTCAATGGCATCACACTTGGCCTTCTGCTCATTCACTTGCCTCTCCAAGTCCCGCTTCTCATCCTCCAAGTCTGCAATCTTGGGGCAAAAAACAGACCTACCAGGTTAATGAGTGGCCACAACAAGTGCACGGTTACTTCTCCAGGCCTCCTGGGAGTGTCTTTACTGTCACCTAGTAGAAGCAGGCAGGATGTGTGACAGTAATTACTATTCAGGTTGTTCCCACGGCTTCCTCACCCTAGGCAGCTCAGCCTCGGAGCTGATGATTCTCCTTCGCAAAGTCGCAGTAAGATGCACTGCACACACACATCTGCAGAACTTTAAGCAATTGGTGGACTTCATGGTTGCCAAGAAGCTTTGAGGCCCAAACCAACTCTGCCTTTCTTTCCCCAACTAAGATCGTGCAGCGGTGGGAGTTGTTGGCCTCCACACTTACTCTCCTCTCCATATCAGACTTGCCCTGCTCAGCCTGCAGTGCCTTCCTCATGCCAAAGGCAACACTGCTCTCATACAGGGTCTGGTAAGCAGCAATCGTCATCCGGATTTCGTCCCTCACTCGCAACAGCAGCAGTCCCCGCTCTGCACAGTTGATGGTCACCTCCCGGATCAGCTCATCTGCAAGGGAAGAGTTGCAAATGAGGCTGTGCCTGGGAAAAGTCTAGACTGATGCTCTTTCTCCCACCCACCTCCAGAAGTCAGAAGCTAGGGACTCAAGACTGCCTTAAAGGACAATAATTCTTCAGTGTTTGGTGTTCCAGCCTGTGCACAAGTTAATGGCTCTAACTTAGATTTCAAAGCTGTACTTGTAGCAGCAACAAAGTTGATCAGGGAGGCTTTTCCTAGGAAGATGAACTACAGTTATTTAGGAGGCAGGTTAAGAAGAAATGGATAAGCAGAAAGGGGTGGTTTTTTGGCGGGTGGGATAGTGTGTTATTTCAATTGGAAGAGGTGTAGGACTAGAACTGGGGGTGGGGATGTGACAAATCAGTTGAAATGAGGACCTGGGACTTGTGCCCTCATTTTCTGGATGGGATTGTGGGTGGGGAGAGGGCTGGCTCTGTTCACTCACCAAAGCACTGAGAGTACAGCTCTCGCCTCACAGGGCAGATGCCTGTCTCACGGGCCTGGCGCTGCTGGAGTTTGAGGTCTAGCTGTTCCTGCAGATGCACCACATCCATGCGTGTGCTGGGGGTGCTCGACACCTGCTGGATCCATAGCTGGTTCTCTTCCACCCATTCTCTACACCAAAGCAAGCAAAGAGAGGCTCGGATTCAAGGAGACCAAGCAGGCTCACTTTATGTTTTGGTACTGAAAATACATTTCCAGTGGCTTCTGAATCTTAGAAAGGAGACAGCAAACCAAAGCCTGTTCATACCTCAGATTATCATGGATTGTGAATTCCTCGTGCCTCCATAATTCCCACCCCAAAGTGTCTTCTTCAAATTACTGCTGTCCCATACCTAGTCCTCCCTAAATAGGGATTCCCATGCTTTGTAAATTTGAATTGTATAGGGAAGCTCTAGATTAGGGAAGAGAAGGTGAGTGACAGCAGTAATTGGAGGAAAACATGTAGAGGAGGGCATGGGCATAGCCAAGTGGGGGGCAGCTGACCCCATAAATCAATAAAAATACTTAACTGAGGTCCCCACAACATGAAGCCTTCCCCCCTAATGGAAATCCTGGCTATGCCCGTGGAGGAGGGGGAATTAAAGGGGGCACGGGGAGGGGTTCATAATCCACATTATGCTGAGGTATGGATGGCCCCATGTCCAAGGGCATTAAGAGTAGCCTCCACTCTTTGAGGTGCTTGGATCTGAGTGCACTGTGAGCGGACCTGTAACTGCAGGATGGAGCAGCAGCTCAGTATTTGGGGTGGGTGTGGGTGTTCATAACCCTATTAAGCTGCTAGTTCAGCATGTATCTGCAGAGCAAGGTTTTTTTTGTTTGTTGCTGTTGCCACTATAGAGAAGAGGCAGGCTTCTCAGGCAGAGCGAGGCAGCTGGGCAGTGGGCGCTTGCCATGCCTGGAATGAACAGGAACCCCCCCCCCCATAAAGAATAGAGCTTCCTTGCTGGCCTCTACTGTGGTGGGGGTATCTCAGCTGCCCCTCCGGCCCCAGCATGAGGTGGGGGACTCGGAGGCCCCTGTCCGGGAGCCACTTGGTTTCAGACCCACCCCGCTCACAGAGCCTGCATTTCACCTGGGGGGCAGAATGGCGTTGAGGATCTCCTCGGGCTGCTTGGTGGCGTCTACAGTGGGCGGCGGGGTCTTGCCCTTCGGCGCCGGGACGGGCCCCGGCGGAGGTCCCACCGGCGGGCTCGCCTTCAGCGGACGCGCCTGCGGAGGAGGAGGAGGAGGAGGAGACAGAGGTGAGCGGAGCGGAGGGCCCCCATGCACGGAGCTCAGACCCAGCCGCCATCCCCCCAGGACGTACCTTGGGCGAGCGCTTATCGGTGTTGCGGCTGACCAGCACCGGCGTCTCATAGCGAAGCAGGGAGTCCGCGGGCGGGATCATGATGGCGGCGGCGGCGGCGGCTCCTCTCCTCCTCCGGGCGGGCCCGGCTTTCGCCCCGGGACCTGTTGTGCTAAGGTTGGCATAGCGACGGCGACCGTGCTCGGACAGGAAGCCCAGTCACATGACACGCTCCAGCCCGCGTCTGCGCAGAAAAGCACCGCGACCGCCCCACCCACAACACGGCAGACTAGAGACACGCAGGAGCCGAAAGGGTTAGAGAGGCTAGCGCAGCCTGCGCCGACTTCCGGGTACCGTGGACCGCTGCCCCGCTCCTCCTCAGAGCTGCCTGGAGGAAGCTTCGGTGGCGAGCAGAGAAGAGCCGCTCCCGGCTCCTTGGGCCTTCCGTGGCGAGGAAAGCACGGGGTTGTTCTTGCTGGAATCCTTCTTAACATAGTCCGGTGCGGGTATTCTTGCTATTTTGCTTTGCACACGAAAACTGTCCTGCATAGCAGCTTAACAGCAACAATCCCTGAAGCTGGGACTGGAAGAGAGGAGAAGGGGAGAGAGAGGAGCGGATGCGCCGTGCTGCTCAGTGTCACCTGCTTAGGATGAGCCTGACCTGGTTTTCAACCCCCGCCCCCGACTGTCCCTGTCTGTCATGGAAAGCGCCTGGAGGTCCGTGAGCTTACTTAGGCGCGGCTGGCGAGCACAGGCGACGGGGCATTCTGCGTGGTGGCCCCGCAGTCGCCAGCCTCACTTCTGGGTCACGTGTAGAGCTGTTTTGGAAAGGACTGAGAAGCATATCCTTTCACCTAGTGATAAATTCCATATTTATCAGGCCGCCCTCCGACTGCAGCGCTTCGGCGCTTCACACACAGCTGGGGGTGGGGTGCTCTCTCTCTTGTTATGAAAAGCAATAAATGAACCCATTCAGTGATGGCCAAACTTGGCCCTCCAGCTGTTTTGGGACTACAATTCCCATCACCTCTGACCACTGGTCCTGTTAGCTAGGGGTGGTGGGAGCTGTAGCCCCAAAACAGCTGGAGGGCCAAGTTTGGCCATCACTGCAGGATTAAAACAAAAAAAATAAAATAAAATCCTTCCAGTAGCACCTTAGAGACCAACTAAGTTTGTTCTTGGTATGAGCTTTCGTGTGCACGCACACTTCTTCAGATAGACTGAAACGGATTAAGTAAATGTCTTATCAGTGGCCGCCAGGGGGCGTTTGACCACTAGTACTCCAGACAACTCCGCCCACAGGGCAAACCATAGAACTTCACAGTAGGTAGAGCGGCATCGAGGCCATCGGGAAGTGTTTCTGGATAATGACATCAGCGACGACCTGGAAGCGGAAGCGGGAAGAAAAGAAGAAGAACAACAGTCCAGCGGTGTTATGGAGGAGCCGCAGCGTCGGCGGAAGCGGAGCCCGCGCGGAAGCCACTCGCCGCCGCCGGGGAACTCGGGGGCCGGCAGGTGATGATGCCCGGGGGTGGTGGGGGTGGGCTCAGAAGCTCCTGTATCTCGTGAAGGGAAGGGGCCCGGCCCAGCGCCGCCTCCTCCCCTGGCGCTCCGTGAGGAACGGGGGGGGGGGGCGCGAGGCCGTAGGCCGACTCGCTTTATTTGCGCTTTGCCGTATAAAAATGAGCCTTGAAAAACCGAGAGTCGGCTGTACTGGTTAAGAGTGTCGTACTAGGACATGGGAGAGACCGGGGTTCAACCCCCCGCTCGGCCATGAATCTCCCTGGGTGACCTTGGGGGCCGGCCACTGCCTTCTCTCGACCTAAGCTGCCTCACAGGGTTGCTGTCGCTGTGGAGATTAAATTGGGGGGGGGGGGATCCATGTTTGCCACCTTGAGCTCCATGCCTAACAAAGGTGGGATATGAAAGCAACGAATAAATAATACAATGGTCTCCTGGCAACTTTTTCCCATTCAAGTCTGGCTTGACGGGCTTTGCAGGAAGGTGAGGTAGGGCAGAACAAGTATGGGAAAGGTGGGACAAGTGTTTCTGTAGTGGCATTGGGCTTTGACTAGCTAACTCACACATTAGGGAAACTGAGTTCCACCTGTTGACTGTTAGAGTGGGACTACACACACTAGCCTTTGCCAGTGTGGTGCCCTCCAGATGTTTTACACTGCAACTCCCAGCAAGTACATTATGCCCCCTCAACTGTGAAGGTCTCCTTATCCCACTGGCCTTAACCTTAGATCTTGGTTAAACATAGGAGGAATTGTAGACAGAAGTGGAAAGATGCAGGAAGCCCTCACAGCTGCCAGTCTTTGAGTCACCTGCTGTCTCTTTAAATGGTTGTCGGCTTTATTTGCTGTTTTGTTTTGCTTCCTGGTTGCGTTTTTATCTTCTGTACTCCGTTGATTTAACTTTATTTAAGCTGCCTTGTATGATTCTGCAAATGTTGGGTATTTATTCCTTATTGATGCCCTACTCTCACCTCTGGATTGCTGTATACCAGACCACAGTGGATCAAGTGTGTTGACTTGCATGTGCCTTTTTCTGCTGATGGGAATGCATGTGCTTAACCTTGGTTTCATGTATTTAAAAGGTCACAGTCAAAAAGAAAAAACAAGTCCTCAAACAAAAAAAGCAAATCTCCCCGAGAGAAAAGAAGCCGAAGTCCACATCATGTGATACCTAAAGTAAAGCAGGTAACTGGGCATTCCAGATAAAACTGACAGAAGCTTTGTATTGTATTGCACACTTGGGGTTAAAGCAAGTATGGACAGCTGAGGAAACAAAAGTTACTGGTATAAAAAAGCTAAACAAACATTAGCACTGCCATTAGATTGTGAAATTGCTTAATTTTTCCAAACAGACCTTCTACTTTGGCTATTAAATTCAGCATGCTGGGATAACAGTTTTGCAGTTTTAGAAAATATATGAAAAACTGAAACCATTTTACTTATTTATACTCATGAATAGAACTTTTAAAAACTTGCCTTTTGCTATTGCCCTGATGTAGGAGCGAGACGAACGCTCCCAGAGGGGGCATGAGGAGCGTCCACACCGAGACCACTCTGAGCCAGGCCACAAGCGGGAAAGAAGCAATGACCGAGACAGACATCGGGACCATTCTGGCCGAAGGAAGCCCCACCGGGATCAGCCTGGGGGTCATGAAAGGGAGAGGGACGGTCATCGCTTCCAGGTTCAGCAGGCACAGAGGGAATTATATAATGAGCAACGGCGTGAGCGCCGGGAGCAAGCAGAAGCCAGCGGTGATGAGGAGAATCCAGGGGCAGAGGGGTCACACAGCACAGACAAAGAGCCAGGGAATAAAGAGAAACCAAGCTTTGAACTGTCTGGGGCACTTCTGGAGGATTCCAATACGTTCCGTGGTGTTGTGATCAAATACAGCGAGCCCCCGGAAGCACGGATTCCCAAGAAGCGGTGGCGTTTGTATCCTTTCAAGAACGATGAGGTTCTCCCAGTTATGTACATTCACAGGCAGAGTGCCTACCTGCTGGGCAGGCACCGACGCATTGCTGATATCCCTATTGACCACCCCTCCTGCTCCAAACAACATGCTGTCTTTCAGTACCGGTAAGTCTTGGCCCAGGTGTGGGTGTGGATATGTAGCTGCTTAGGAGCCTCTATGAACAATGAGTAGCTGTTAGTTCCAAGTTAGCTATTAATATTCCCCACTTACTGGCTGGGATCTATACAGCATACAGCAAGAGACAGTATTAAGGACTTTGGATACATCATTTTATTGACAAGAGTATGCCCTGTAATTGCTGCCTCCCTGTTGACCTACCCCTCTCCAGCAAATTTATGCCAAATACATTTATCTGCTGTCATTTTGACCGTAGCTCCTCTTTCCTAGCACACTATGTCACTATTGAGAAAGTAGTCCTCACTTTAAAGCTCCTTGCCTGCAATTTGATGTCAGCCTTGTCTCCTAGTAAAGCCCTTCTAATTCCTTCAACTTGGGACAAACAAGCAACAAGCGTTTGGGAGCCTCTAGCCCAAGGACCTAATTCAACCTGGCACAGGTCCCAGTTTGGTCCATGAAACTGTTCCCCACAGACTAGTCACCTGCCCCCCCATTTGGCCTTACATAGAGGATGTGAAGTGTGGGGCAGGTATAGACACGGTTATAAAGGAGTTAACTTAAGCTCCCAATTGTTTCTTTGCAAGCGGGTTCTTCGTTGGTGCAGATAGGAACTCCATGGGGAATTCCCTAACATAGCTGAGGGGACTTGCATTGTTTGCAGGAAGGGGTGTGGATTCAAACCTTCTCAGAACAGAGAATTTTTTTCCTTTGCAGAGGGGGAAATACTTTGTTTATGGAGAAAGCAGCTTGAACCCAAACCACTTTCTTGAGATTGACTTCAAAGGAGCTCCCTCTAACTGCCAGTCAGCGGTTACAGCAAGTCCCTTTGAAGGCATGCTCCTTTGAACTTCAACATGTGCATGTGCCAGTCATCTGGCAGTATTATGACGTTGGCAGGGGATGGGGGATTAAGGGCCAGCCTTGACAAACATGCTAAGCTAATGGAAGCCAGTGTAACAGAGCTTACCCTCCCTATGCTTCCTCCAGATCTCTTAAGGGTCAGGAGAACCCCCAGAGCAGCACCCAGGAGACATGGGGGTTGTACAGCTTGGTAAGCATAAATATTTGTGCTGACAGAAGAGTCATAAGAGCATGACTTTGAATTCCTGTCTAAGGATCTGGTTCACTGGGTGGTTCCTATTTCCTATCCCTGGCATACTGAATAGTGTGAGGACTGGGAGTGATCAGAAATTGCAATTATAGGGCACGTTGAAGGTTTAAAACCAGAGCAGACCTTATGGGGCATTAAGTTCATTATCAATACTTCCACTAAATATTAGGGCAGCTGCAAATTTCTCAAGGCGGAAAGGGCCACAGCTGATCTTCTTGAGCAAAGCAGTCACAACTAAAATAGCTCTTCTTCCTGAATAAGCACACAGGTCTCTGCTGTCAGTTATGTTCAAAGGAGTTTTGTTTTAAGATGTGCCTCACAGGGTTGTTGTGGAATGCTGGAAGCTGGGAGAAATCTTAACGAAGTTGGGCTCCCATATATTATGCTGTTAATCAGTACAACTCTCTTGTTTCTTACAAGGCTTGTGGAATACACCCGCCCTGATGGCACAGTGGGCCGGAAGGTAAAACCCTACATTATTGACCTTGGCTCAGGCAATGGCACATTTCTGAACAACCAGCGCATTGAGCCTCAGCGCTACTACGAACTGAAAGAGAAGGATGTCCTGAAATTTGGGTTCAGTAGCAGGGAGTACGTTCTGCTCCATGAGTCATCAGATACCTCAGAGGTGGACCAGAAGGCAGAGGAGGAGGAGGAGGAGGAAGAGGAGGAAGAATCCACCTGACAGCCCATCAGGGGGTGGACTTAACCTTTCTCTGCAGCTGAGCCTCAGATCCTTTGTGTAGACTGAAGCATTGCTGCCCCGATGCCTCTCACTGCCTTAAAATCTGCTGCCTTTGGCTAGTCATATTATTTTGTGAGCTTCTCACACACTCAGTTGGTTATGGGGACTGAAGTAGAGCCAACTGTTGCTTTTCAAATGGTTTGGGTTAATCAGAAGGTGCTAGGAAAGTGAGGTCACTTTTGATGCCCAGCTGACATCGCAGCTGTGTTGCTGGAGTTTCTCAATGTATCTTTAAATTTAAGACTCTGAAACAAGAAACCACCCTGTACAAAAATTGCCTTTTCCAAACATACAGGTTATTTTGCTTCTCCCCACCCCTTTATTTTTTGCTTGCACACTGTTTTTTTTTAAAAAATGATAGATGCAACCTTTTTTTTAAATTAGAATTTTGGTTTAAATCCTGGTGGATGTTCTGTAATGTCTCTAGCGGTTCGATTTATTAATGAGTTGAGGTAAAAGAACTTGCAAAACATTGTGTAGTTTTCTGAGATTCATGTAGGAAATTGTGCATCAAAATATATTTTCAGGGATATACTTTCCAGATCCTTGGCAGTTGAATCTGGAGTGAAAAGGAAGTTTCCTGTCTCTTCTGTCTGGCTTTCTTACCACTGAGGGGAAGGGAGCATTAAGTTTGTTTCTCAGGCACCTGTATCACCCCATGAATAATTTTGCACTTAGCATGGTGGATAGTTTCCAAAAAAACATTTAAATAAGTTTAGTTTCCTTTTCCCCCCAGTGTGGATGCTACTATATTTTTGTCTTACTGATAGCAAGAGGCAGGAAGTGTATTAGTGCTGTAGGAGGTGAGGTGGAAGAGACCTCCACCCACAACCCTTTTGCACTCTGAAAACTTTTGCACAGGTTCTGTAGCTGCAGTTTTGTGTGTAGCTGCCTTACAATAAAGGAAACACAACTTGCTGTTTGTAGGGGTAGTAACTTTTCCTACTGCCCCACACTTTCTGAGAGCACCTCCTGTTTGCATAAATGTACCATGTGCATAGGGTTGTGTGCATGTCTAGAAGAATATTAGGATAAAGTTTAGCATGTAAATATGGGGCCAAAATGCAGATTGTCAAGCTTTTAGGTGATGGAGATGGTTTTGGACAGCAGTATCACCTTTCCCAGAAGTCCCTATTTTCTTTTTTAAATAAAGGATTTGTAAAATTAGCTTGAACATGATTATTTTGCTGTAGGTTTTTCCTTCCTTTCTCCAAATTGATAATGTTATTTCCTACTTAACTTTTAAATAAAAACAGGTGGGTTGGTGTGATATTACAGATAAACAGCAAAAGTAGAGTTTACAAAGCTCTGTATTTTTTAAAAATGGCATTCAGCAAGCATGGCAAATCATTCTATTATTGCAACCTTGTGCTATTGAGGAGTCTCACTGTAAACTGTTTAGAGCCTGTGCCCCATAATCCAATACCAAAACATTTCGTTTCAATACAGTGCCATTGTGACCCTCTAAAGAATGTGGGGGGGGGGGTGAACAGGGGAAGGACTAGACCATGTGAAAAATGAACAGAATATTTGAGCTGCAGTTCATTCATTTTTGCCTTTGTATTCTTGTTATAATAAAGTGCACCTGGACATTCTGTTATTGCTCCCATAACCTAGGTTTAAGGTGCCATTTAGCTCCTAGCTTTCATATCTCAGTTTCTAACACTGCAGGCAGCAAAATCATAATAATAAAATCTTTATTACGGTCCAGAGACCCAACAATATAAAATTGGGATAACACATACAGCCCCAATTTTTAAAAAGGAAGAGCAGCAAAGAATGGTCTTAACCAATCCATGAAAGAACATATTAGACAACCTGGTCTGAGATGGGCAGGTGAATGTGTTCTGTGGCTCTTCCCATGTACATTCAACAGAATGACCCACTTTGTAATGCCAAACCCAACTGTGTGGACTCCCCAAGACCACAATTGCTGTCAGCGTAGCAGTTATTTCACTTAATGTGTTGTCCTAATGCGTTCTCAGTTTCCGGCTTACAGTTTGTCTGGGGTGTACAAAACATGAGCTTAGGTTTGGATGATCTGCTACTGGCACAGAGGAGATATAAGACAGCCAGTGTGACACAGTGATTGGAATGCCAGATTACAGCCTGGGAGACCAGGGTATGAATCCCCACTAAGCTATGAAGCTTACTGGGTGACTGGGGGCCAGTCACTGCCTCTCAGCCTAACCTACTTCACAGTTTTGCTGTGAGGACAAAAATAGAAGGGCAACCATGTGCACCACCTTGAACTCCTTGGAGGAAAAGGGATATAAGGTCACACATCACTCACTCCCTAAGACAGAGGGGCCTCTACCACCTGGTGCAGACCTGGCCCCAAAATTTAATTGCTTTCTGCTTCCTAACAAATATTTGGTTCATCTTGCACCCATTGCCCCGTTGAAGGAATCCCAGGAACTTCTCGCCTGTTGATATTCCCTAAATATATCTGAACTGAGGCGATAGTGCAACTCTTCTCCATCCCCTCTTCTGCCAAGTAACGTCAGAAAGGCAGACGCTTGGGAGCCCAACTTTGAGTTTGCTTCCTGGCTGGGTGGGAGACCTCCCCAGGTGGGCGGCGGGAATCCGCGGGCCTGTGTCCGTCGGCTCGACCCTTCCCAGCCCACCCATGGGCTGGGACTGGGACCGGCAGGCGCTTCTAGATCCAAGAGGGAAGCGCGGGCCGAGCCTTCCGGCCCCTCCATCCTTTCTGCTACTGCTTTATCGAGAGCGGCTCCGCGGAGTGGAAGCCATGCCGAAAGGGAAGGAAGCTGGGCGGGCGTGCAGCTCCGGAGGCGAGGCGCGGGCTGGCGGGGCGGGGACTGCCGCCTGTGGGCCGCCCAACCGCCGCTTGGCTGCCTCCGCCTCCGCGCAAGGGCTGGCCCGACGGCGGGGAAGGAGGAGGAGGAGGAGGAGGGAGAGGCTCCAGCCTCTGCTGCTCCCAGCGGCTCCGCCCGGCATCGCGCTCCCGCTCGCCTGCCTGGGTCGGGCCTTCCTCTCGCCTCTCCTCCTGCCGCTCGGTCTCCTCCTTCTCGCGGGCGATGGCGGCGCTCCACGGGGCGGCTACCAAGGCCGGCGCCCCGCCGCAGATCCCGGACACCCGTCGCGAGCTGGCCGAGCTGGTCAAGCGCAAGCAGGAGCTGGCCGTGAGTAGCAGCCCCCCGACGCCGGTGGAGGGGACGGGCGGGCTAGGCCTGGGCGACGAGGATGCCCGTGGCCCGGGCAGCGTGGGTGGGCGCGCACGCGCGCGCGGGGAGGGGTGTCTTCTCTGCCCCTGCTCCTCCAAACGCCCCCACCCACCGCGAGGCTCCCCTGGGACTCGCCACGCCGACCCTCCCCACCGCGCGCTCGATGTTTCCTCTCTCCCTTCTTCTGCCCTTTTGCAGGAGACGCTGGCCAACCTGGAGCGGCAGATCTACGCCTTCGAGGGCAGCTACCTGGAAGATACTCAGATGTACGGCAACATCATCCGAGGCTGGGACCGCTACCTGACCAACCAGAAGTGAGTGGAGGGCGGGGTGCAAAACGGAAAGCTGCCCTCGAAGAGGACCGGCGTCATGGGTAGCAACAGGAGACCTCTAGCAAAGCGCTTTGCAACTGCACCAGGGCCGCCCTGTACTAAGTGATAAACCCTATAGCTCTCCTCTGGGGGGTGCCCCATGGCCTAGACTGCTGCAGGTGACTCCCTGCTGCCCCCCTTCCACTTTGAGCTACTCCTACCTTCTCCTCTCCCCACCCTCCGTCTTCTGCCTCACCAATGCTCCTTCCCTGATTTTGGGCAGGGGCTACAGCTACCTCTCTGGGGTCCAGGGGGGTCGTCACCCACTGGGCCAGTGCCTTAATCTGTTGTCATACAGCAGCCACAGTTTATTCTAGAGTCCAGAAGGCAGCCTGCAAAAGGGCAGCTCTCCCACTTCTTCTTGAAAAGAGAGAGGGGGGTGGGGAGATGCCATTTCACAGGTTTGCCCTTGACTTACACCAGCCAATAGGAAGGCTTCTGGATCAGGCCAATGACCCTTTTAGTCCACTGTTCTCACAGTGGCCAACCAGATGCCTCAACAGGAAACTCACAAGCAGGACCCAAGCTCAAGAGCCCCCTCGTCGTCTCATGTAGTTTCTAGCAACTGGCATTCGGTAGCATTTACCTCCTCCAACCATGGAGGCAGAGCATAACCATTTTGGCTAGTAGCCGTGGATAGCCTTCTCCTCCATGAATTTGCCTAATTCTCTTCTAAAGCCCTCTTGGTTTGGTGCCCAGCACTGCTTCCTGCAGGAGCAAGTTCCATAGTTTAACGATGCGCTGTGTAGCTGTCCTAAATATTCTGTTGAAGTTCCACAAATTCTAGTGCTTTGAGTCAGGGAGAAAAACTTGTTTCTACCTACTTTCTCCTCTCTTGTTCCAGGAACTCCAACAGCAAGAATGACCGACGGAACCGCAAGTTCAAAGAAGCTGAGCGCCTCTTCAGCAAGTCTTCAGTCACATCAGCTGCTGTGAGTGCAACCTGTGTTGTTTCTCTGAGGCCTCCCCCTCCTATGTCCTTCATTCCACCCAAACATGTAGAAAGCATATTGCATGATTTCCAGTAACTGGTACTCAGAAGCATTGCTTCCTCCAAGTTTTGGTCCTCCTCTAGGTAGTCTTCCTGTATCCTCCCCTATTGACAGGAAGAAGTCACTGAACTGATCCCTCAACTTCTCTAGATGTCTTTCAGGTTGAGCAAACTCTGTGTTTATTTGTTATTTTTAAAGCATTGGAGTTCTTCCTGTCCAGTTTTGGCCAGCCCTCTCCCACAACACACACCATTTGGGTTCCCCCAGTCTCCTTCCTTCCCACCTTGTCTTATTATTCAGGTGTAGTTTGTTCTTTGTCCTCCGAGCACTGAGGGAGGACCAATGCCAGCCGTCCTGGGGCAGAGGGAGCTTTCCCCTATCACCAGATGCCTGAGATCCTGTCAAGGGAGATACTGCCAAAGCATAGAAAGTAGGGCAGGTACTTGGAGTGGGGTGGGATTTGCATCCTGTGCCTGTCCTATGGCACAATCTCTGAAGTCCAGCCAAATGTGGCACCTCTTTGAGTGGCCTGAGAAGGAGGCAATGGGGTGGAGTCTCCCAGAAGTTCCCACAATCCTCCTCAATCTGGTCTCTTTTGGTTTCCTAGGCGGTCAGCGCACTGGCAGGAGTTCAGGACCAGCTCATTGAAAAACGTAAGTTTGCCTTCCTTCCTGCTGAGCCCCCTTCCTCTCTTGTGAACTTGTCTCCACACTACTCACTTCGCAGATGCTGTGAAATCCAACTCAAAAGGTGCAGAGTTGGATTGTCCTGTTTCTGGAAGAGAGCAGGACTGAATGCCAAAAGCATCCTGCATGTGGAAAGCTTTTCTTAAAAAAAATAAATAAATATTTTATTGAAATAAATTAAAAAACCCAATACAATAAAAATAGTTGAAGTATCAAAACAAGTGCAGTATATCTAAGTGAGACCCAATATTAGACTGGTAGAATACTTAAGACCATTAGGAAAACTGAATTTCATGTTGTGCTGTGGAGAGAGAGAGACCCGTGTGCCTGTATTTGCTAAAAGAGAATATAATATCCCACCAAACAGCGTACTATTTTTCAGGGTCACCCAAGCCTTTGCCAGCAAGTCTTTTATGAGTTATTTTTTCAGCAAATGCAGAAGACGCAGGTCCTGCAAGGTTTTCCATTTTGGGGGCCAGCATCAAAAGTTCCTGAGAGCTTAAAACTTTTTAGTTGATCTTCCCAATGATTTAGTAAATAAAGCTGCAGTGAGGTGGGATATTTGAAGATTTTGGTCCAATTGTCCAGGATTTGAATGCTTGTGGGCAGTCCCACCACGGGTGGAGGAAGGTGCCTCTTTCCCCATGTCACCACTAACAATTCTGACATCACATGGGCAATTTGCACTGGTACATTGTGCCACCTGCATAGGATTTTCATAGAATACTCCCTCATTTAAGCCGAGGCTGATTTGTATCATTTGGGTGACCATAGGACATAGAATCCATTGTCTGCATGTGCAGGTCTTTCTGCTGTGTAAGTATAAGGCCTAATAAAACAAACCAGTGAGAATACCTACTAATTCGACATATATAGCTGACACTAGGCCTTTCATGTGGAAAGCTAGTGCATCAAGGAGAAGGGCAACCCTTGCATCACCCAAATATGCCCATGTTTCTTACTTATTTACTCTTCCATCATGAGTTTTCTGAGATAAGAATAGGTTAGAAATGTAATGTTTTTTTTTTTTTAAAGAAAAGTAAATTGATAATAGATTCAGGTGTGGGTGCAAGAAGCGCCTCCCCTCCCCCCGCTGTGGGGGCTTCCTTCCTGACCCCTGGGGGCTGGCCTACTGTCCAGAGCCAATGAGAGCAGCTGTTTCTCAGAGCTCTGAGGCGTGCCTGGATTTCTCCTCCTTCAGGGGAGCCTGGCAGCGGGACAGAGAGCGACACCTCCCCAGACTTCCACAACCAGGAAAACGAACCGAGCCAAGAAGAAGCGGAAGAGCTGGACGGCTCCGTCCAAGGGGTGAAGCCCCAGAAGGCAGCATCCTCCACTTCGGGCAGCCACCACAGTAGCCACAAAAAACGGAAGAACAAAAATCGACACAGGTGAGGTGGGCGAGGGCCAAGTGTGTGGGCTGAGCTGGAGTTGGGGGGGGGGTTTAGAGGGTACCTTTTCTTGAAGGGCAAATACCCTGTCAGAGGATTTCCCCCTCTGGCTTGGCACATATTTTGCTTCTTGGAATCAGAGAATTGTAGAGTTGCCCAAAGGGCATCTAGTCCAACCCCCTGCAAAGCAGGAATCACAGCTAAAGAACCCCTGCGGGATGGCCGCCCAACCTCTGGTTAAAAATCTCCAGTGAAGGGGAGAGTCACCCTACCAAATCTTTCTTTTGAGGTGGGTGTTGAAGAGGACTCTTGATGGCACAGAGCAGGGCTGGGGGACTGGATTTTCGGGACACTTTGACAGGTGGGCAGAGGGAGTGCAGCGCAGCAGTTAGAGCAGTGCTTCCCAAACTTTTTTTTCAGGCCGCTGCTGCCTTGGTTCCATAACCTCATCCCCAGTGCCCCCTACTCTGTAAAAAGCATTATTCAGAATAGTGGTTTGCATGACCCATTAAGGTAGATAATAACACACTAGAATTCAAAACAGTAACAGTTAATTGCACATTTATTCAAAATCTAGTTAACACTATTTAGCTTAATTATTTCAAGAAAACTGATGATACACTGATACCAGCTTTTCGAGGTCTGAGAGTTATCTACATGTCTAGCAGCCACCCACCACCACCCCTTTGCCTCTTAGTGCCCCCCTAAGGAATCACACTGTACCCCAAGGGGCACTGCTTCAGGAACTGCAGAGTTAGAGTGTGGACTAAGACCCGGGAGACCAGAGTTCAAATCCCTCTCAGCCATGAAGCTCCCACTGGGTGTCCTTGGGGGCACTTGTCACTGTTCCCCGGCTAATTACCTCACAGGGTTCTTGTGAGGATAAGATGTGCAGAGGGAGAACCAACCAATGCCACCTTGAATTCCTTGGATGGAAGGAGTTGGGGTGGGACTGTTGTCCATAAATAAAAAATACATGCCAGGTCATAGGATGTTCGAGGTGTGATTGCAAAGGAAGAGGAAGCAGGAGAAGGTGCCTTCCTGACTCTTCCTTTACAGGGAAAATCCTGCCCTTTTCCTGTTACTGTGCAGGGCAATAGAAGAAGATGTTCCGTTAAAAAAAAGCAGCTCATTTTGCCTGTAAAGGAAGAGTCGGGGGTGAGAGCACTTAGAGGGGGCTCCAGCTTTAGGTCTCAAGCCTTGCCTTGAATTTTCTTACACCTGATTCACCTGCCATCAGGGCTGGGAAAGGTAGGTGTGGTTTATTTTATTTGTTTTGTTTGGAGCATTTGAGTCCTGCACTTCAGCCCAAAAGGCTCCCAGAGCAGCTTAAGACTAGTGGCCAAAATTGTGGAAACCTTTTGGAAAAGGTGTATTTCTGAGGTTTGATGGCTCATAACACCACTTTTTTTGGAGTAATGCCATAAAATTATATATCAACGGAAAGATAATTTAATGAAGAATGCAACAAAGTTCACTTATCTGTATTCTATCAAAAGTTATACACAAATAACCAGAAAAGGGAAGCACAACTTCCTTAGGTTGATATGCAGTAGCGTTCCTTCATTTGAATGTAGCCAATGAGCATGAGTGTTTAGAGAGCGAATCGGGTTTCATCTTGTTTTGGCAATGATCCAATCAGGTCACAGTAGGATTCAGCTACTGATGTTATGTACTGGAGCTGAGAGGAGGACATTTGTCAGTGTATTATGTGATTGCTGTCAAGTTGGTTGGTTTTTTTGTGTGTTCTTTCATTTAGTGAGCTTGTAAAACGTAATAAAATTGAAGAAATGGCGCAAAGAGTTGACTGGTCACCCAGAAAGCGATGCAAAATAGTACTGTTAAGTGAACAAGGCTACAGTTATGAAGAAATTAGAATAAAACTTAACCAAAGGTGGCATTTCTAAATTTTAAAAGAGGTGTAAGGAGACTCGGCCACTACAAAATCAGACTGGTAAAGGCAGGAAAAGGTACACAACAGCAAGTAACGATAGAAGAATTGAGAGACTGTGGCTATGTGGCAGAAGAAAATAATCTGGGTGGATACAAGATGACATGGCACAATGTAATGTGAAGTTGAGTGCAAGGACTGTTTGGCGCAGACTGCAGGAATAAGTTCTAAATGCTAGAATTCCAAGGAAAAAGCCATGCTTATTTCTCAGACAAAGATTGAAAAGATTAAACTGGGCTAAAACCCAACTGGACAGTGGGACAGTGTTATTTGGAGTGATGAGACCAAAATCTCCTTGCTTGGTAGTGATGGTATGAAATACGTGAGGAGGAGAATCGGAGAAGATTTACATCCTACTTGCATTACACCTACCGTGAAACACCCAGCTAGTGTTATGATCTGGGGTTGTATGGCAGCAAAAGCGGTGGGCAGAATTTGCGTCATTAATGGGAAAGTAAATGCCCCAAAATACATAAATGAAATGCTTGAGCCCAAGCTGAAGCGTTCCGCATGTGATCTTTTCCCAGATAATGAAGCGCACGTGCGCGCGCACACACACATGTATATATGTAATATTTCAACAGGATTTAGCTCCATGCCATATTGCTGCTGTGTGCAAAAGGTGGTTTCAAGATACAGTAATCATATTCCACTGCTAGAATGGCCTGGGAATAGCCTGGACCTTAACCCAATCAAAAATTTATGGAGCCAACTAAAAAAACTTGTTAGTCAGAAGCAACCCAGCAATAAAACCCAATTAATAGAGGCAATAATTCAATCTTGGTTTCACATTATTACAGCAGCAGAACTAAAAAACTTGGTTCACTCCATATGAAGGCGTTGTAAAGCCGTAATTAAAGCTAAAGTTTACCCAACTAAGTATTAACTGGCATGGTGAGAATTCTTGTATATCTCATTTTTTCTCTGTATTTCACGTTTCTTCTTTATGACTGCTGCTGTAATAAATAATCCTTGATAAAAGTTTATTGCATTATATTCTTCATTAAATTATCTTTCCATTGATACATAATTTTATGGTACTACTCCAAAACAGAAGTGGTGTTATGAGCCATCAAACCTCGGAAATGCACTTTTCCCAAAAGGTTTCCACAATTTTGGCCACTAGTGTACATATGATCAAGACAAGACAATCCCTACCTGCAGGCTTACAATCTATAAAAAAACAAAAAAACCACGACATGCAAGGGAAACGGAACAGGGAGGGAAGAGGAAAATGAAAACCAAAACTCGGGCACCAATTTCTGCACAGCTGTTCCTATACAGTGGTGCCTTGCAAGACGAAATTAATTCGTTCCGTGAGTGTTGTCGTATAGCGGAAATTTCGTCTTGCGAAGCACGGTCGAAGGAAGCGCGGCTTTACGGAAAAAACAATAACCACAAAACGTTTTCGTTTTGCGAGTCATGGCCATAGGAAAATTCGTCTTGCGAGTCACCCCTTCGTTAGCGAATGCCTTTCGTCTAGCGAGGTACCACTGTATTGACCAGCTGGCACAGCTCAGGAGCAGGAGGTGCCTGATGGAGCTAGACCTCCTGCAAAGCTGATGAAATGAGCCCTGTTGGTACCCATCTCTCCCACAGAAGCAGACTCGGGGGAATGGCTGCCTGCAGATGACAGCTGAGGGGAGAAGAGGCCCGATGGGGCTGGCCTGTCTCAGCAGAGCCAATCATTCTCTGCTTCTCAGCTCTCCCACTGCTGGAATGGCACCCAAAACAGCCTGGTGGGTCATACTCCCAGCACCTGGTGGACCAAAAGGTCCCCACCAGTAATGTAGAGGGAGGTAGCTTTATTTTAGTAAATTTTTATTCTTCATTCCAAGGAGCTCAGGGTGACAATTATGGTTCTTTCTTATCCTCTCAGCGGCTCTTGGGAGTGGGTTAGGCATGTTTCACCCGGTGACTCCCTGTTCGGAGCCGGGCATTTGATTCACCACTGCTCCATGCTGACCCTCTTGAGCAAACCCATTTCTGGGTTGCAGGTAAAAACAGAAGCCGCCCCAAGGGTGCAGTTCAGGTCCACAGCAAGGGATGCTCCTAAATTAGTGGGGGGGTTTGCCAAGGTCCCAGCTCCAAATAGGAAAGAGGCCTTCATTGAGCAGATGTCAGATGGAAAATGCAGGTGAAATGTCACCTCTAACTGCAGCATGTTATGGCTATTGGCATAGTCCCATCTGGGTCCAGGCTGCTCTGTTAGAGTGAGAGGGCAGAGACCTGCCCCATAGGGGTTGCAATCTAGGAAAGTGCAAAAGGTAGTGGTGGGGAAGGGGGACGGGGTGACGAGGGGTGGAAAATGGGAGTCTGCCACAGTTTCACATCCTACGTGGGCATTCAGAATATCTGGCAGCTGGGTAGAATCAAATATTTATGGAGTTAATAGAGCTGGACAGGACCCCAAGGATTCCAGGATTCCAACCCTCTGCAGTGTAGGAGTCGCAGCTCAGGAATCCCAGACAGACAATGGCCCTCCGACCTCCATTTAAAAACCACTGATGTTGTGGGGCGCTTCAGGCTTTCCCTTCCTCCTGGGTGCTCTGGATCGGGTGTCTCATAGCCATGCTGTGCTTGACTGGTCTGTTGAAAATCCCAATTCCCCCCCCCCCGATTCGAGACCGGGGTTTGTGAGTGAGGCTGGCATGTGCGTGAATGTCTGGGACCGAATCTGTTCTGGTGCTGCTTATTGCTGCCTTTGCTCTCTCACCTCCCCGTGTCAGTTCCCCCCCACCCACCCACTGCTACTCTGCCCATCATCCTTCTTCCTCCTCACCTGCCTGTTCCCTCCCCCTGCAGCTCTTCTCCCCTTGAGCCCCATAGGAATGCTCCACAGAGCTTGTGGGGTGGGAGGTGGAATCTCTGGGGGATGCCAGGCTGAGAGGCTGGGAGTGGGGCGGGGGAAGAGAGGGAGGGATTTTAAAGGCTGGCACTTGGTCATCAGTCTGAGGTTCGGATCATCTGCCACTGGCTCTGTTTTTATTTTTGAATAAACTTGCTAGGGTGGCTAATCGACTAATTAATTTTAATTCCTTAGTATATTAATGTCTGTTGCTTTCTTCCTTTCAAATGCTGCCCCCTCAGCCCGTCTGGCATGTTTGATTATGACTTTGAGTAAGTTTGACTTGACTTAGTTCTTGTGCTGTGTTTATAGTCCGTAGACCTTTCTCCACACCAACCCCTCCTCCCCTGCTTTCATCTCTTCCCTCCCCCCCCACCTACTCCTCCCTCCCGCCATGCCTGGTCAAAGCTATTCTAACCCATAGTTTATCTGTTTAATTGTAGGTATGTATATTAGGTTAGGCTGGCAAGTTTTTTAAAATACAGACAAAAGCGCATTGGAGGTAACTTTTTATTTAATAACCTTGGCAATATTCAATCGGCTTCCTTCTTCCGCTTCCTTTACATCATTTTAAAAAGCAGATAAACTCCTGTTGGGGTTTTGAAAACTTGATTTTTTTCTTGCTTTGCTTTCTGAAGCCAATGGCCCATGTTGGACTTGGCATTTTCCCCCGCCCCGCTGCAGAGAAACACAAGGCCTTGATTTGGCTGGGGTAGCCAAATCCCCTTTCAATCTTGACACCCGCTCTCTCCTCAAAAGAGCTGCACTCTTTAACATGCTAACATAGCGCATGACATGTTAACTCAGTCTATGGATGCTGGCTAACTCTCTAATTCATTTTTCCTTCTGATGGCGTGGGTAGAAACTGCATTTCTGTGCAGGATTGGGGTATGCTGTTGGGGTGGGGGGCAGATTCTGCTTTGGCCTGGCTGAATTGGCAACTGGGGACAAATTAACCTCGTTCTATGGCTTGGCTTTTGGATCTGACTTTTCCTTGAATCTCATCTGAAAGCTCCTTTCTCTTTCTTTCCTTACAGGATTGATCTCAAATTGAACAAAAAGCCCCGAGCTGTAAGTATCATCCTCTGACCTTGGAATGCCGTTCTATGCCCCCTTCCTTCAATCCCCTGCCCTCCCTCTCCACCCAGTTCTCATTTCAGTGGCAGAATTCTGGGATGGGGAGGGTGGATGAGGAGTTAAGACAAATCCCATTTTTTCACTAAGGGGTGAATCCTTCCTCTACTCATCCTCCACTTAATGAATGGAGGGCAATGTGTCTAAGTGGTTAAGCTTCAAGATGTTCTTCTTCACGCAGCTAAACAGAGTTAAACTATGGAACTCTCTTCAGCAGGAGGCAGGGATGGCCACCAACTTGGGTGGCTTTAAAATGTTAGACAAATTCATGGAAAGGGTTGTCCTAGCCATGATGGCTGTGCTCTGCCTCCACAGTTGGAGGCAGTAATCCTTCTGAACCCCAGTTGCTGGAAACCGTAGGAGGGGAGACTGCTTTTATGCTTGGGTCCTGCTTGCTGGTTTCCCACTGCAACATCTGGTTGGCCGTTGTGAGAAGAGGATGCTGGACTATCTGGGCCGTTGCCCTGAACCAGCAGGCTGTTACGTTCTCATGTTTTCCCCAAAGGCAGTGTTTAAATCCGCCTTTCTCTCTGGCATTGCCCCTGCTGAGCTAAATTTCCCTCCCCTCTCCCCACACTCAATGCAAAGAGTGGGGGTGGGATTCTGAAGCAGCTGTTTGTGGGAGCAGCTGTACTGATGCCCTGCCACCTTATTCTTTTCCTGCCGCAGGATTACTAGATGCCTCCGCGCTGAATCTTCCAAGAGCCTGTTTGCTTCCCGCCCCAAATCCCAGTCCGCACCAGGAGACTGAATAAGCACAAGGACAGCTCTTTCCCACCCCAGACTGCCCAGCTCTCCTGGCTCAGCTCAGCTCAGATGATGTTGATGGGGACAATCTGTGGCGGCGGCAGCTGCTGCTCCTTCTTTCCTTCCTTGTCAGCTGATCAGCAACAGACTCCCACCTTGGACTGGCCAGCCTCACTGCTGCTGTTCCATCATGTGTAAAATAACCACCGGGAAATGCTCTTGTCGATGTTTCCTTCTGTTTCTTCTGGTTGATTATAACCCCTTTTTTGTCTCATGATGTTGCTTTTTTAAAAAAAAGCAAACCTTGATATTTAAATTACAACCTTAAAAAAGAAAGAAAGAAAAGAAACAGCCCCCTTGTCTATGTAGGTCCACTTCCCTCTTGTTGGAGCCTGACTGTGGTGATGCTGGGGGAACTACTTCAAAGAGGCAGCGGGTTGGAGCAGGAAGGTGACTTTATTTAATTCTCCTGATGCTTGAGAGGGATAAAGGTGGTGGGGGCAGAGTCTCTCTCTTTTTTAAAAAAACACTTCTGTCTTTTGTTTGTAAATAAAGCCATCAAACTTCCATCTCACTGAGCTTGTTTCTGAGCAGGAGGCATGTCTTATTCTGGGGTGTGGGGTGGGGTGGGGCCTAGCTGGCCAGCCGGCCTGGGTCAAGGCCAGATCCTGCTGGTGGTGGTCTGCAAGGCACCATTGCATCAAGACAGAGAAGACCTTTTGCAGCCAAGAGCTCTGGGGAGAGGCAAGCAGGCCCTAGCAGGACCACTTGGGCAAGTGCTGGGGAGGGGGGCTCGGGAGGGAGCTCTCTGATGACTGTGCTGGCGAGTTTTGCCGGCTCACCTGATTGCGGCCGTTCATGTATCCAACCTGAAGCACTTGGGAGAGGCCTTCTGAGATGTAGGGACGCCAGATGGTCATGGGATTGGGCACCTTCTTGTTAGCAGGGAGCAAAGGAACCAGAGACACGAATTTCCTAAACAAGCACCTGAAAATTACCCAGTTCTGCTTTCATCATTTGGGCTGTTCTAGTTTTGCACTCTGTTGCCACACCTCCCTGAATTTCAAGGATCCAAAATTACGGGAATGGTGGAGAAATCTCTGTGGCCGAAGATGCAGGAGCATCACCTGGGCAGGTGTGTGAAATGTGTTCAACCATCTTCATGGATAAGTCTGCTGTTCACCCGCCCTCTGGCCCATCCCTTTTTCTCGCCACTCCTCCCCCTGCCAACCAGCATTTAAACAAAGGCACCTCAGACAGAGGAATCCAACTAGGAAGTAACCAGCCAAGAGTGCCTTCAGCCTGGATGTTAAAAGTCAGACCTTACAACCAAACCTCCCACCAACACCAAGATAAATCACAAGTCGCCTCCCCTTGCCACATTGGAACCCCTTTAGCATTTAAATTTATGTTGCAGTGAAGATGGCAAGAAAGCCAGTGAAAGGAGGATAACAAGTTAGGCTTCTAAGGGGGTTCCTGGGGTTCCCAAGGGAAGTATTGGGAATTTCTGGGGCTGGGCCCTGACATTAGGCAGAGTAAGGCAGCCCACATAGGCAAAAGATCTTGGGTGTTAAGAAAGGCAGCATATTTTCAGTTAGTTTATTATTACTGCATTTTTTTAATTGCAGCCAGGATGGGGAAGATCAATCCTTATTTATTTGTAAAAATATTTGTATACCGCTATATCACCCAAAATATATCAAAGCTGTTTACAACAATAAAAACTACCACCCACTTTGGGAACTACTGTATTAAACTTTTAAAATAATTGACTCCGTGTGGGCTGTTGCTTGCCTCTACAAGGAAGTTGAGGCATCTTCATCCTGGGACAAGGGTGGGGAAACTTCACCCCCCCCCCCAAACTGGCAGGCCTCCTTGTGTGGCTCCTTGTAGAGTGACCGTGCTTGGGGTTTGCAATGGGGAGGTATGAACCTGGCTCTTGGCAAGTAATGAGGCTAGCTCTCATTGAGGTCAGGCATCTGCACCAAAGAGAACCAATATCTGTGAGCCTCCCTCGTGAAGGCTTCCTTTGCAGAGATGCCCAAAGGGAGAGGATTGCTGCCCTGCTGAGAGGATTTCTGTGCCCCTTAGGAGCCTGCAAATGGTGCTTCCACCTTGGAGCCCCAGGCAGTGTCTGTGTGGCTCGTGCAAGGTCTCTTAGCCAGCCATTGTGTGCCAGCCCTGCTTAGCTTTCAGCAAGCGAGTGTCTCTGTGGGCCTTCAGGTGTGGCTGGGACCTGAAGTTTGGGAGCCCGGTAACCTGTTCCCAGAGTACCAGCAATGCCTGGAAATGAGAGGCAAGGAGAGGCGAGATTAAGACTTAATGAAAGGGCTAATCCCCCTTCCTCTCTTGCACTGATCCTCTTGGGTCAGGCAGGCACTTATCCCTCCCAAGGCAGCATCCCAGTCTCTGTCTTTGGCACCTGGCTTTGCTTGCAGAAGTGGAGCGAGAGCAGGTGAAGATGGCACTCTTGGCTGGCTGACTGGGTGGGTGGGTGGGTCGAAGCAGGCATCCTGGGGGCAGGAGGCAAATTCTGCACAACATGCCTATGTGTGTGTGTGTGTGTGTGTGTGAGAGAGAGAGAGAGAGAGAGAGAGAGAGAGAGAGAGAGAGAGAGAGAGACAATGCCAACCATGGCAAATAACAGGAAAGAAGATGTGTTGTAGACATTAGCTGATCCTCAGCACTTCCTGCCTTTTTGCCAAGGTGCTGTTTATGGGACCCACAGTTTCCCCTCTTCTTTCTGCAGAGGCGCAATGGTGCCCCACAAGAGGCTGCTCCACCTCAGAGCTGGCTGCAAGTTGCTTTTGGCGCTGGTGCCAAAGGCCCTGGATGGGCTTCTTCTCCTCTGGCGAGCCGTGTGGGTTAGTACATGTGGAGTAGTGTAGGACTTCATTAGCAGGCTGGGAGTAGCCCTGTGACTGAGTGAAACATCACCAGCTCATGTTTTTTCCCCTCTGGGATCAGTCAGCCGAAGTGGAGGAGCCTTTCAGGACATCACTGAGTTTTGCCTTTGCACAAAGGGACCTTGCTGAGCTATTGCAGTGGGGTAGGCAGGGGGAAAAACGGCACCATTTAGGCACCGGCCACACCCCCATCTCTGCCAGTGTTGTGGGCTCGCAACTGACCCCTTGACGCAATATGGACGGGGTTTGTTGTTTTTCAAGAAGAAACAACATTCCAGTTAGTGGTGGCTTTTCCAGAGTAACATTGGCTCCCAAAATTGTTTGGTGGGGAAAGAGTTAGAGTACGGTACATACATTTCACTTTTAAATTTTGAAAAGTTTGCATGTTGGTTAGCAGACCCTCCCTATTTTACAAGGACAGTCCTGGATTTACAGAAGCCATCCTGGTTTCTGATATGATCCCAGAATGTCCCGCTTTTCCTTAGGATATCTCTATTTTCATCGGAGAAATGTTGGAGGGTACAGGTTAGAGTGAATTGGGGGAGGTTCTGTGGGGTTTGTGTGTGGGTTTTAAACTCTCTTGTTAAGACTCTTGTGTCTTGTTTCTTTTAAACTCTCTACTTCCTACACCTTACTTACGGTATTTGTTTCATAATACCTATCTACTGCTTGATTGTAAAAAAACCCAACAACCCTCAAAGTGGTTTACAAAGAGAATAAAGCAATAAATTTATCAGAAAAACAACTTAAAAAACACACACACACACAATTCAAAAGATAAAACCAATAAAACAGATTAAAACCCACATCAACTTTCTAAGCATCTGCATAGGCTTGTCTAAACAAAAATGATTTTAGCAGGTGCCAAAAAAGAGTGCAATGAACGTCCCTGCCTGATATCAATAGGCAAGGAGTTCCAGAGTGGATACCACAGGCTGTGTGCTTCCTTTCTGGCATTCCTCAAATGTGGAAGCAACAGTATCCCAGAGGGTGGCAAGCAGAAGGGTGGAGAAAGGCAGCCATCCTGCGCCTTGTAGTTCAGAGGTTTTCACTTCACCAAACTGCAATGCCCGGGATTCATTTGGGGAAGCCCTGGCAGTTATAATGCTGTAAATCTGAGGCAGATTGGTAGGGCAGGTAATGTACCCTCAGGTGAGAAAGGGGGTGGGTAGGATTTCCTTGCCTTTCTAACTGCTCTCTTGCCACCTCCGCAGGTTATCTTGTTCTGTTACAAGCTCTGCTGGGAAGCTGTCTTTGACCTTGCGCAGGAGGTAACAGCCCTGAATCTTGCAAGTAACCCCCCACCCCAATGCCACCTCTACCAAAGCTAAAAAGACACCTCAGCCATCGGGGTGTCAGAGTGTTATAAAGGCTGGGGTTCTAAAATACTGTTACACGCCACCCCAGTCTCCAAATCCTGGGGTTCCAGGATCTTACCCAGGGTTCGGTTTTCTTGGAATGAAGGTCAGAGAAGACTTTGGTGTCTTTAGAGTACATAGTTTTATTTACACATATATACAACCTGAGGATGAAGATGGAGGGGCTCACAACATCAACACCCCAACAGATCTTGCTTCTCCATTTGTCACAGCTTTGGATCCAGCACAGAGGAAGTATGTCTCTGCGTCTCCAGCTTCCAGCTCGCTCTGGCTGCTGTTCTCCTACCCAGCAGCTAGGAATGGTGGTGGATGTAAGCTCCCCCCATCACTCAGCTGTAGCTTTTGCTACCTGGCTCATTCATTTGGGATGTGGATGAGGACACTTAAGTGGCCAGCTAAGGTCATTGTCTTAGAAAGAAACTTGTCTGTCTAGTTCAGCAAACTCTAACTAATCCTCACTGGGTACTGGACCCCAAGAATTGGAAGGGACTAGACTGACCTCACTCCCAATCCACAACAAGACCTTGAGTTTGATGTTCTCACTCTCTGCTGCTATCTTAGGCTTGTTCGTCAATGACTTCATGGTTGGAGGACATCAGTGAAGCCCACCAAGGAGATGGGCTTCTCTCCTCACCAACAACCCTTGAGCCCCAAGAGGCAGGTTTGTAGACTTACGATGGGCATTTTGGGCTGGGGGGTGGGAGGGAGCGAGATGAAGGGGTTACATCTTCTCATGCCAGGGCTGGCCTTCCATCCTGCTCTCTGTGCAAAGGGGCCCATCTAATCCAGCATCTCGTTCTCACAGTGACCAAATAGATACCTGTGTGAAGGTATGTGTGTGAAGCCCACAAGTAGGACCCTGCCCACCTGTGATTCTGGGGCATGCTGACTCTGACTGTGAAGGTGGAACTTGGCCATTGTGGCTTTGGTAGCATTATCCTCCACAAATTTGTCCATCCAAGTGAGTAGCCATCACTGCCTTCAAGAGTGTGTGCCATAGTTTGCTGGGGAGAGTGCTGCTGTTGCACTCAATGCCTGCTTTCGGTTTTCCCTTTGGGGCATGAGGTTGGTTGGCCACTGTGAAAACAGGGGGCTGGGGTAGATGGGCCTCCTTTGGCCTGATCCAGCTGCTGCAAGCCTCTTCTTCTTTCTTTTTTTTTAATGATTCCTAAATGGAACTTCCATGGACAGAATCATGGAATGGTGGTTAGCAAGAGTGAGAGATAGCCATTGCTCTCATATCTTGCTTGTGGGCTTCCCTTTGGGGACATTGGTTGGCTACTGTGAGGACAGGATGCCGGGCTAGATGGCCCCCCATGTGGCCTGATCCAATGGCATCTCTTTCCATTCCACCCCATTAGTTCATGGAAACTGAGAGAAGGGTCTTTCCCCCTACAATTTGGGATTGTGTTAGCAGAAGATGCTAGGGACTGAGTTTGAGACCTTCTGCAAAGGCTCTGTTGCCACCAACCTCTGGGTTTCTTGTCTAAGGGTTGCCTGAAGTTCACAGGCAGAGGCAGTTGGGGCAAGGTATCTAACATCCTGCGTCACAGAGGGTTGAACTAGAGACAACCCTTTGATACCTTCCTTCTTTACGATTCTATGATCTTGGTGTTTCCAGGTGCTGAGAAGCTGGGGAAGATGGTGCAGGTGCTCCAGGAGTCCAGCAGTGCCATGCTGGGGCAGCTGGCGGGTCTGGAGGCCGAGGTGCAGCACATCAGCCAGGAGCTGCGAGCTGAGAAGCTCCTGTGGAGCAGCCGCTACCTGGAGCTGCTCAGGGAGCAACAAGAACTGCTTGTGCAGGTGGGCCTGGAGTAGAAACCCCACTTCCCAGGAGTCAGTTCCTCAAGGCTCCTCCTCAGCTGGAAAGATGGTAGGGCAGGGGTGGGGGCACATCTGTACCCTCCCCCCAAAGCTGTCAGGACTTCCAGCTCTTGCCATTCTCCCTGGCTGTTCTGGGTCTTATGGGAATTGGAGTCTCAGTGGAATGGGCTACCTGGGAAGGTGATGGACTCTCCTTCATTGGAGGTGGATGGACAGGGATTCTTCCTGCAGTGCAGTGGGTTGGACTAGATGGCCCTTGAGGTTCCTTCCAACTCCGCAGTTCTATGATTCTATATCTGGAGGGCCGCTCCTGATGGAAGGGCCACCACGTACCTGTGCACCAAGGCAAGGGTTTATTTTTGCAATTATTATTTTGCAAATCCCAAGGGCTAAGGCCATCCCGAACTGAGGATAGGCTGGAGAACGGCAGCGGGAAGGTCCTCTGGGGAAGCCCCACCAAAGGGAGAGAATGGGAGCTGCGTTCAAGCTGTGCTAATGGGCTTGGGCAGCAGAACTTCATACTGGTCCCCCCACCCCACAGATAATCTCTTGTTGAAATTCATATCCCACTCTTCTTTCTCTGCAACAACCCTGAGTCCAGTCTCCCACCTCTCAGTCTACCCTGCCCCTGCTGGGTGTCTGTCCATGGCAACAGCAGTGACACTCGCTCAACCGTCAGCAGCTGGCCCAGCCCCTCCCCAGCTGGCTGATTTCTTCTCCACCTCTCTTGTGGTTGCTTCATGGCTTTGCTGTGGGAGACGCAGGCCGCTCCTGAGCAGAACAGGCTGCACAGCAAAGCATCAATGTCAGCTAAGCTGATGTGGTGTAGAGTTAAGAGTGTAGGGGCAAGACCTGGGTTCAAATCATCACTCAGCCATGAAGCTCACTGGGTGACCTTGTGGGTCAGTCACTGCCTCTCAGCCTCCACCTACCCTACAGGGTAGTTGTGAGGATAAAATGGAAGCCACCTTGAGCTCCTTGGTGGAAAAAAAGTGATATATAAATGCAACAAGTAAAATAATAAACGAATAAACCAAGCCCTCTGTTTGGTGCAGTTCCAAAGGCAGGACCAGACTCTGTGGCTGCAGGACATGGAAGGGAAGAGCGATGCCCAAGAGGCCCTGGGATGCTACGCAGGGGCTGGTGGCCAGAGGACACAGGCTGCAGCAGGCAAGTGAGCCCAAAGGACAGGAGATCTCAAGCTGGTGGTGGGAGGGGAAGCTATATGGTGGTTTGGCAGGTCGGGGTGGCAGAGGAGAACTTGCAGGGCAGCGAGATGCCGGAGGGGTGGTGGAAGTGGGCAAGAAGCTGGTTTCTCCCAAATGGGCTTTGCTGCTGTGAGTTTCAGTCTGCAATATGTTTCAACACCTGTATATTGTTCTGCTTCCTTTTAGAGCTTCCCTCTCCCTAGTCTTAAAGACTAGGAACAGAAGCCGGCTGAAAACAAGAGAGGCATGCTCAAAGTTGCACAAAGAGCCCCCTGTGGAAGGAGAACTGGAAGCCACGTCTTTGTTCCTAGCCCCCTGGACTGCACAGGCTCACTGATGAAATAAATAAATAAATAAATAGGATTAAATAATCTAGGGGTTGCCATATTGCAAAAAGTGAAAATCCAGACACAAAAGTTGTTGAGCTTTTTATTAGCAGGAACTGGAGAAGAGTGCAATGAAGGCCCCTGCCTGATGTCCCATGGAGTTCCAGAGTGTGGATGCCGCAGGCTGTGAGCTTCCTTTCTGGCATTCCTCAAATGTGGAAGCAACAGCACCCCAGAGGATGGCAAGCAGAAGGGTGGAGAAAGGCAGCAATCCTGTGCATTGCGGTTCAGACAGTCCAGAGACACTGGGCACTGTTTCTGATGGCCTGATCCTAATTATGTCCAGGAAATTCCTCATGTATGGCAACCCTAAATAATCCCAAAGCCAGAACCTTTGTGACAAGGGGGCCTCTGGGCTATAGGCTACCGGATTGCCTTCAGATGGCTCGGGGGGGTCAGAAAACTCCATACCCTCCAACATTTCTCCAATGAAAATAGGGACATCCTAAGGGAAAGTGGGACATTCTGGGATTAAATCAGAAACCAGAATGGCTTCTCTAAACCAGGGACGTCCCTGGGAAAGAGGAACACGTGGCGGGTCTGTAACTAGGCCCATTTGGAGTCATGTCCTCCATGAGAATTTTCTTGCCTGAGATTCAAAAGAAACTCCAGGCTATGGGGGCTTTGATCAGATAAAGCTCCCAAGTGTCTCCAAGAGGCAAAACAGATGTATGCAAACAGGAATGGGGTGGGGTGGGGGGTGGGGATACACAACATTTGTGTGTGTCCTTGGCTGGTGGGTTGGCACCTCTCTCTGCCTGCATTCTGACCATGGCCTGTGGTGCTTTAGAGGGTGCTGCCACTAGGTGGCACCCATAGCCTTCTTGGTTTGCTTGCTAGTTGGCTAATTCTAAAGGGTCTCCCTGCTTTCAGATTTAAAGAGAGCACGGAGACCAGCTTCTGGAGGAAGGATGGGGTTGAGTCAGAGCTGGTGGTGTGGGGGTTATAGGCTGTGATCTAGTCTAATCTCCATACTTGATGTGGAGATCAAGAGAGTGTTGTGAGAGAGGGAGAAAATACTTGCGTCCCTGATTCCTGATACGTAAGTGCAGGACTTTACGTTTATATCTTCTGAATCTCATCTTGTAGGTTTCAGTACAACATTCCAGCCTGTCAATATCATTCTGAAACTTGATTCTCCTTTCTGTGGTTTAAGCTGTTCCTCCCAGCTTCATTCAACCTGCAGATTAGATAGGCACCCTCTCTACGTGCTCATCCAAGTCATTTAGAAAATTGATGAGCAGCAGAATGCTTTGCACTTTCCAACCATATTGACAACATACACACGTAGATACATTATTTTATTTGTATGCCACCTTTCCATAGTTCAAAACATGCTCAGGGCGGCTTATAAAATGAAAATTACAAACATATCAAATAATTACAAACATAACCCCCCCAATCAAAAAGTTCCAAATTTGAAAATTTTCCACATAGAAATAATTGAACAATTTCCACACAAAAATAATAGCAGTAACAGGAACAGCCTCCTGCAACAACAACACCCCCCAAATAATAATATTGCAGTGCAATAGTCTGTTCAGCAGCCTCAGCTTTTGTAGCTGGAGTCAGTCAGTCTCACAGTCAAGATAGTCTCTGACGTCTTCAGCAAACTGGAATGTGTGCAGAAGAGAGAGACCAAAGTGATAAAGGGTCTGGAAACAAAGCCTTATGAGGAATGGTTGGGGGAGTTGGGGGTGTTTAGCCTGGAGAAGAGAAAACTGAAAGGTGATATGATACCCATCTTCAAATATCTGAAGGGCTGTCACAGGGAAGATGGAGCAAGATTGTTTTCTGCTGCTCCAGAGGGTAGGGTGTGAACCAATGGATTTAAATGACAGCAAGGGAGGTTCTGACTGAACCTTAGGAAGAACTTTCTGATGGTAAGAGGTGTTTGACAGTGGAACGGACTCCTTCGGAAGATGGTGGCCTCTCCTTCATTGGAGGTTTTTAAAGAGAGGTTGGGTGGCCATCTGTCAGGGGGTTGGACTAGCTGAACCTTGGGGTCCCTTCCATCTCTACAGTTCTATGATTCTATGAATCCTGTGGCACTCCTTTTGAAACTTCCCTCCAGCCTGACGCAGAGCCATTCACAGCGAGCTCTCATTGGCTATGGTTGCTCAACCACCCGTGGATCCATCTAGCCCATGTTTTTACCATGTTGTCAACAAGGAGATCGTGGGAGCCCTTGTGGGTGGCTTTGCTGAAACCAAGATGTAGTGCACGCATGCCTTGCCCACCAATGATCTAGTAACTCAATCAGCAAAGGAGATAAAGTTTCCCTGGCACAACTTATTCTTGGTAAATTCATCCTGGCTCCTCTTAATCAATGCATTCTTTTCCTGATACTCACAGACCAACCCCTTAGTAGTGCTGCTGCAGAGTTCAGCCCAGGCCAGTCTGTCATTTCCTGGATCCACCTTTCCTCCTCTTTTGAAGGTAGGGACAACACTCCCCTTCCAAGAATTCTCAAAGATCACAGGCAGCAGCTGTGAAATAACTCCCACCATCTGCTTATAATTGTAGTATTATTTCCCTGTTCGTACACAGGGGCAGGGACACCTCTCTCTTGCAAATTTGGGATGCCACGTAGCCAAGCTAAGGGCAACTTAGCCCTGCACATTTCAGTGAAAAGGAGAGAAGCATGTGTGATTAACTCTTGCATTAAAGCAAGCCAGTAATGTACTGGATCTTGCACCTAAATTCAAAGGACTTGTAAAAAAAAAAAGCAGGAAAGGAAATCAGGTTAAGGCCATGATAAAAAAAAAACTCTCTTAAGTAAATTAAAAACCCCACTTTAAAGGTACTGCTTGCTGTCATAGCTGTCACAGATTGGAAGCTCAAGCTGACATGCATGGTTCCCCACTCCTCTCTTCATCCTCATATCCTTGGTAAGGCTAAGAGACTGGTCACCGCTCAAGGTTACCCAGTGAGCTTCATGACTGAGTAGGGATTTGGTCTCTCAGGTCCCTAGGCCAGCACTCTAACCACGACACTGCGATAGATGCGATGAGAAAGAAATGCACTCTGAACATGCTCAGGCACATGGTCCCCTGGATGACGATTTATTATTCCAGCTTGCCCAGGGCTCAGCCACTGGCTCCCACACCCCATCAGAGGAGAGGTTTCCTCTTTGCTTCTGATCTTCTCACGGGCATTTCCCCGCCCAGGTTGCTTCCAGAGGAAAGGATAGGCAAGGTGCAGCCCGATGGCAGCTGCCTTCCCCAGGCACAGAGTGAGTCATGCAGGAGAGGGCAGGAAGCATCTCGTTCTGTGGAAAGGCTGCTGGGAATGGGGACGAGCTGGATGCCATGTCAGAAGGGAGGTGAGGTGAGCATGCCAGCCTGGGGCAATGGGCAGCACAAGGGAGGGAGGAACATAGGAAGTGCCTTCTGGATCAGGCTAGTGGCCAATCTAGTCCAGCATCCTGTTTTCACAAAGGCCAACCAGACACCTGTGGGCAAACCCACAAGCAGGATTCGAGCGCAAGAGCCCTCTCCCCTCCTGCAGTTTCCAGCAACTGGCGTTCAGAAGCATTGCTGCCTCCAAACTGTGGAGGCAGAGCATGTCCAATCTTCTTTTAGAGCCATCCAAGTTGGTGGCCACCACTGTCCCCGGTAGGAGCGAGTTCCAATAACTATGCGCTACGTGAAGAAAGACTTTGGGCTTGCCCACACTTCCGCTTGCCCTGTGCCTAGAAAGAACGGGACTCTGAGCAGTCTTTGCCCTGCTGCTTTCCTGCCTTCTTCTTCCTTGGGGTCCTTCTATGCAGCAGAAGGAGAAGGGAACTCCCCCCCCCCCGCCCCCACATATCATTGTAGTCCAGAGAATCAAATGATGGGAATGGGATGAGAACATCAGTTCAAAGCTCAAGTCATTGCATAAGAAGAGCCTGGCTGCTGCATCAGACCAGAGGTGCATGTAGCCTAGCATCCTGTTCTCACCACAATCTGTCTCCACCGGTAACTGTTTCCCCATCTGCAAAATGGGAACAACGGCACTTTGAGTTATTTAGAGGTCAACCAAGGTAAGGACTACAAAGCATAGCCTCTTTCACCCTTGGTGTCTCCCAGAACACCAGCCCTGTATCATAGGAACCCAACTAAGCCAGACAACCTTTGCCTATTTAAGATTATGCTTCCTGTTGGGCTTGGAGCTCAGCAGTGCCCAGTCCCTGTCCCCACGGCCAGAGGAAATTTTTTCTTTGTTGATCTATAAGCACGGTGGGGTGGGGTGGGGGAGTGGGGAGGTAGGGAAGGAGGGGATTCCCCTTCCACCTTGGCTCAGACTGGGTGAGACTGCTCTGTCTTCCTGGTCTCTCTACAGGGAGCTGCCTTTGGAAGGGCAGAGAGAGGTGAGCAGAAGTTAAGGCTGCAGATGGAAGGAGCTATTGCCCCATGGACAGGTGCAGAGGAAGCATCTTGGCTGCCCGGGGCAGCAGCAGAGGCACCCCCCTGGGAGCAGGGGCATCGTAACACGTGCGTCATGACGTCACAATGCGTGCGTTGTGGCAGTAGGGACCGCCAAGTGTCACCCCCCTCCCCTGGAACCCGGGGCGCCCCGCCCCTTTCGCCCCACTCTTGCTATGCCACTGCCCATGGACAGGTGTGACAGCAGAATTTTTAAATGCTGCAGTTCCTCCTCTGTTGCCTTCAGTGTGACAACCCTCAAATAGCGAAGGGCCGTAGCTCAGTGGTAGAGCATCTGTCTTGTGTGCAGAAGGTCCCAGGTTCAATCCCCAGGTAGGGCTGGGAATGTCTCCCTCCTGAAGCCCTGTAAAGCAGCTGCCAGTCAGTGTAGACAATACTGAGCTAGATGGACCAATGGTCTGACTTAGTATACGGCAGCTTCTTAGGGAGCCTGGAAGCCATCAGAGTCACTCATGTCTACTTGGCTGCTGCCCTTCTTGAAGCTCCAGGGAGCAGATCAATGGCTGTTCTTACAGCTGGACCTGTGGAGCTGATTGACCGAATGTGGCATGTAATTAACAACAACAACAACAACAACAACAACATTTATATACTACCTTTATCTCCAAAGGATCTCAAGGTGATGTACACGGTTCTCCCCATTTCATCCTCACAACAACCCTGTGAGTAGATTAGGCTAAGAGATGAGGACTGGCCCAAGGTCACCCAGTGAGCTTCATAGCCGAGTGGAGATTCGAACTCTCATCTCTCAGGTCATAGACTGACACCCTATCACACCACACTGGCTCCTAGAGTGGTTAGAGTGTTGGACTAGAACTGGGGAAACCAGGGTTCACAGGGTTCCCAACCTTCAGCCATGAAGCTCTCTGGGTGACCTGGGGCCAGCCGCTGCCTCTCAGTTTAACCTACCTTGCAGGGTTGCTGTGCGCATTATACGAGAAGTGGAAAAAAACCCATCTACACCACCTTGAGCTCCTTGTAGGAAAGGGGTGGTACATAAGTGAAACCAATAAATTAAATAAATGCATTTCAGAGCGGTTACATAAACTCCGGCTGAAATGGGTGTGGGGTTTTCCCCATGATGGGTAGACAGAGAGAGACCCAAATCGCAGGTATTTGCAACTTCAGCCCCTTTCTTCTGCTGCCTTCCCGCTGAGCTGCTGCAAGCCAAGAGGCTGAGTGATGGGCTGAGCTCCCTGCCTCACGTCTCCACAGACACAACCTGAAACCAGTCCCAACAAGCCCTGCCCTGCTGCTCACCCACGCAGCAAGAGCAACAGCGGCAACAGAGGCTCCAGGAAGTTGCTTCGAAGTCAGGTGATTTCTGGGGCTGGGAAAACCCCTCACAGTGCAACCGGCCGGGTTCAAGGGAAAGTTCAAAGGAGAAGGCCTGAGAGGCCTCTGGGAGGGTGGGAACCACCAGACAGGCCTGAGGGTGGGGTGTGTGTGTGTGTTGGGGGGGGGGAAGCCAGGAGGAGAGGCAACCTTCCCCACCCCAACACCCCCCTTGTAGTCTGAGGCAGGATCAGCTGATGGAAAGAGCCTTGCTCATTGCCTCTGCACCCACCTAGCCAGCCTGGGCTCAGAGGAGGGGAGCAGGGAGCTGCTTAACACGAACGCCCCCACCCCAAAAAACAAAAAACCCACACGTTTGCGCATCTTTGTGCTTCTGCGCATGCGTGAAGTGCGCAGAACGCTTCTGCGCACCTGTGCGCACCCGCGCGTAGATGCGCACGCTCTGGGGAGGACTTCCGGGTTGCGGAGGTCCGTAAGTCGAACGTGCGCAACATGGAGCGTATGCAACTCGATGTATGACTGTAACAGGAATCTCTCCCCTACCCCAACCTGTCCCAACATGGCATGTTAGCTAGCCTTGCATTGCAGAACACTTGCTTGGCATGCAAAAGTTTCCATCTCAGGTTTCAGGGCTAGGAAAGTACTCCCTGCAGAGCAGGCTCCCCTAGCCTGGCGTTTTGAACCACAACTCCCATCAGCTGTGGTCATAAGAGGAGCCTGCTAGATCAGGCCCGTGGCCCATCCGGACCAGAATCCTGTTCTCACAGTGGCCAACCAGATGCCTGTGGGAAAGCTGCAAGTAGGATTTGAACACCAGAGCCCTCTCCCCTCCTGTGGTTTCCAGCAACTGGCAACCCTCTTTTAAAGCTGTCTAGGTTGGTGGCCATCACTGCCTCCTGTGGGAGTGAGTTCCATAGTTTAACTGTGAGCTGCAAGATTTTCTTTTGTCTGTCCTTAATCTTCCAGCATTCATCTTCGGTGGATGTCCATGTGTTATAAGAAGGGGGGGGGGAATGCCTTTATATACCTTCTTCATATCATGCATAATTTTATAAACTTATGTCACCTCCTACTGTGAGAGTAGATGGGCCAATGGTTGGGCTTGAGGTGGTGGTGAAGGAATTAAATGCGGAGTCTTTAGCTCAAATGCATCAGACAAAAAGGTGGGAGTCCTGAAAGCCTCTGGTGGAACGACCTCTGACAGGTCTTGGGGGTGGGGCGGGTGGAGAAGGTGTGCTAGCAGTTTTAGTTTAGCTGAAGTTCCTCTGAAGTCACAGGAAAGCCCAGTGCGCCCCCCCTCCCCCCCGCATAGAACAAAACTGGGCACATCCCATGATGAGGAAAGTCCAACGTTCAATGCTCAGCTCAGCGTACAGAGCACGAAGTGGAGACACAAACAAGGAAACTCCCACCTCAGACAGAGAGCAGCTCATTTCCTGCCCCCAAAACCACAGTGTGATTTTTTAATTATGTTTTTACCACCACCACCACCAGCAGCAGCAGCAGCAAAAGTACTCTGGGAGAGCTGCTTCATACCAGGGCCAGACTGTTGCTCCATTTAGCTCCAGCATTACCCATTTTGACTGGCAGAAGTTTCCTGCCCTCTCAGGCAAAGTTGGCACTTCTCTGCCACCCGCTCCTGCAATGGGAAGCGCCAGAGATCGGAACCTTGGACAAGCTGCAGTCGAAGCACAAGCCTGACCACCAGGCTTTCGCCAACCTCTCCTCACAGAGACGTCGACAGGCGAAGAGTTTCGTCGTCTAGGCCGTGGGTCACCAACATGGTACCCATGGGTTCACACAGCCCCTCAAGAGGCCTTGCCTGGTGTAATAAAAATTTTAAGGTGTTATATATATAATAAATGTTCATAAATGTACCAAGCAAACATGTAAAGGTAAAGGTACACCTGACTGTTAGGTCCAGTCACGGACGACTCTGGGGTTGCAGGCTCATCTCGCTCTATAGGCCGAGGGAGCCGGCGCTTGTCCACATACAGCTTCCGGGTCATGTGTCCAGCATGACTATGCCACTTCTGGCAAAGCAGAGTAGCACACAGAAACGCCGTTTACCTTGCCACCTATTTATCTACTTGCACTTTGATGTGCTTACGAACTGCTAGGTGGGCAGGAGCAGGGACTGAGCAACGGTAGCTCACCCTGTCATGGGGATTCGAACCACCGACCTTCCGATCGATTGGCAAGCCCTAGGCTCTGGGGTTCAGACCACAGCGCCCCACATGTCTGAAGCAGCACAGGAAGGCAGTCCTGAAACCATTTTGACTCCCAAACTGACCAAATGTTTCTCTGCAAGGAGGGAGGGGGTGAGGGAACCTTGCCATTGTCTCAGGAATTGGGTAATTACCATCTCAAAGAAATGGCCAGACTACCAGAAAAGGCAATCAGATAGGCAGGCATGTCCAACTCCCAAGATACTGTGATCTACTCCCAGTATTAAAAAGTGGCAGTGATCTACCCATTGTCATTGGAGGGGTGGGTGGATTGCCCAGAGTTGTTGAGCTTTTTGAGGGGAGGATTGCAGTTTCTTAGCTTCCCCCCCCCCCCCGTAACTTTTTGTACACGATAGGGATCCCACGATCTACCAGTATCAGCTGGGGATCTACCAGTAGGTCGTGATCTACTGGTTGGACATCCCTGAGATAAGGCATTATCAGATAACCTGGCAGACAGGAAAAACAACAACATTCAAATTTCTGTTGTAGACCGCCTTTTCTGTGATGTAGGTATGATGAAGACAGGAGTGCCTGGCGTGCTCTGGTCCATGTGGTCACGAAGAATCGGTCACGACTAAACAACAACAACAACAGGTATGATGTTTGTGGGGGTGGTCTTGGGCTACACCTCTTCTGTGATGTAGGTATGATGTATGGAGGGGTGGTCTGGAGCTCCATGGCAGGGAATTTCAAAATGGATATATAAGGCCTTTCGTGCCATTGTTCAGGGTCCTCTTCCTCCTCTCTCCTGCTTGTGAGGGGAGCACCCTGTTGCAACAGATCAGGCTTACTACCTGCTTTGCTTCTCAATATTCTCTGGTTGGCCTTTATTTCTCCTATCAATAGAGAACCTACAAAAGGAATCTATAAAGGCTCTTTTGTACCCCACAAGGGAATAAGGTCAGATTTTGTTTACAACACTGGCAACTAGAGTCCCATCCCCAGCACTGAAATTAGGCTTGGATGCAGTTTCCCATTTCTATTCTTTTTTTCAGACTTGTGAGGGAGCACTTGGGGGTCCAGCTGGGGAGGGGAATTAACTCTCCCCTCCTCAGCTGAAAGCAACCCTCTGCCCTTAGGGCAGTCCTGGTCCACACAGTTTCCCTCTTGGGTTTAAATTATGTTTATTTATGAAGTAAGGAGGGACTGAAAATATTTGTCCGGATAAAACTTGATTAACCAATCCTGCTCTTTGTAGCTGAGCAGTAGGCACACGAGGAGTCCTGGGCACCTCAAAAGTTTGGTGATGAGCCCAACAGAGGCGGGACCCTTCTCACCATGCACGGCAGAAACTCAGAAAAGTGGCTTTTGGGGAGCTTTGAAGCCATTCAGTTGTTATGTCAGAACCTGAGAAGAGCTTGCAAGATCAGACCCATGGCCCATCTTGTCCAGCATCCTGTTCTCACAGTGGCCAACCAGATGCATCCATGGGAAGCTCACAAGCAGAACCCAAGCACAACAGCCCTCTCCCCTTCTGTGGTTTCCAGCAACTGGGATTCAGAAGCATCGCTGCCTCCAAATGTGGAGGGCAGAGTGTAGCCATCATGGCGAGTAGCCACGGACAGTCTTATCCCCCTACATGAATTTGCCCATTCCTCTTTTAAAGCCATCCAAGTTGGCAGCAGGGGCGTAGCAAGGTAAATTGGTACCCGGGGACAATTTTTTTTTTGTCACCCCCCCCCCCAGGCATGTCACTCCCCCCCCCCCAGGTCAGGTGGTACCTGGTGCGGAAATTTCTTGTCAACACCCCCATTGATCCCCCCCCGCAAAAATGGTTTTACGTTATTTCATATTTTCTTTACAAAGGAATAATAACAAGTAATAATAATAAAAAACTTTTATTTATATCCCACCCTCCCTGGCCGAAGTCGGGCTCAGGGTGGCTAACATCAGATACATAATATTGGTATAAATCAACAATAATTAAATTACCTCCTAAAACATCTCAAAATAAAACTTAAGTCTAATTAGATGGCTTTCCCACAGGGTTAGGGTTGGGAACAGTAAGTGTTCTCTGAACTGAAATTTCAGCCTTCATGACACAGGAAAACAGCCAAGTGAACAGCTATTTTGGTGGAGGAGGGTCAAGATATTAACCGATATGAATGAAATTTCATATATAGCTATATAATCCCTAGTATAGTAAGATAAGACCTTCGGAGCAGGCATTTTAAAAAAAATATCAATTTTTTCCAAAGAAAAATTGTTCCTTGATAATTTGTCACCCCCTCCATTATGGAACCCGGGGCGGCCCGCCCCCCTCGCCACACCCCTGGTTGGCAGCCCTCACTACCTCCAGTGGGAGTGAGTTCCATGGTTTAAGTTGAAGCAGGAGAGGCAGGGCTCCATTTCATGACTTGAGAGCTGCTGCTAGAGTTTGGGGTGGAAATGGAGAGAATGTCTTTCTTAGCAGCTTGCAGCAAGCACACACACACACACATACACATACACACACACACACACACACACACACACACACACACACACACACACAGGCCTCACAGGGGCTTCATGGACCACGCCTTTGAATGATGCAGGAGTCCAGGATTTCTCAGCCACACCCTCCCCTCTTCCATGACAGAGGAAACAAGCCCTAGGGGCAGCACTGGCGTGTCAGGAGGAGTGCCACAGAAACTGCCTCACCCTCCTGCTTCCACCTGAAGGCACCTTGCTTCAGCAGCAGTGGGTTCCAACCAACCACTGACAACCAGTGGTGTTGTGGTTAGTGTGTTGGACCAGGACCTGGGAGACCGGGGTTCTTGACAATGAAGCTCACTGGGTAAACGTCTACCAGCCACTGCCTTTCTAGTTCACAGGGTTGCTGTGAGGATAAAATGGGAGGAGGAGAATCATGTATGTTACCTTCAGCCCCTTTGGGAGGAAAAGTGGGATATACAATTGCAACAAATAAATTAAGGGGACAAGAGTGATGTGAACAACTAGGGCCTTTTATTTGTGCATCACAATCAGTTGTTATTGCTTCAGAAAGAGAGAGAGAGAGAGAGAGAAAAGAAGGAGGAGGAGGAGGAGGAAGAAGAAGAAGAAGAAGAGGAAAGATCACAAGACATTCCAAAGTGTTTTTACTGTTCCATGCACTTTAAAACAGCCCACTCCCAATTATGGGAAAGCAACCTCAGAAGGAAGGAAAACCAGCATCATCCAGGATCCCATCCCATTAAAAACCAAACTCTCACGTAATTTACAAAATGTGCAAAGTTATAAGATTACAAACAATAGTTAAAAAGCATTTTGCTTACTAACATGAAACATCACCGTTCCGTGATGTATCATAATATAACCAGGCATACGGGGTTTTCTGGGTCCAGGTGGCTACTGCAGCACACAGTGCTAGCCTGGCCGACCCATCCCTTTGGCAGGTGGGAGAAGGAAGGAGCAGGTCACAGCGCCCACTCATGGGGCAGGGGGTCTTGTGCTGTGCTCTCTCCCTTCTGCCAGCTGCCACCTGGGATGGCTTCAGCGTCAACCACTAGAAGGACCACACGGAAGAATACATAACGTATACAGAGGGATACAATATGCATCAACAGATCAACTGCTCCTGGCCTGCAAGTGAATCACACACTTTATTTTTTAAAAAATATATAAGCCGGAACCAGGAGCAATTGCTATATATTCATTACCGAAAGTATCTATAACCGTTAACATCGGACTTGCCAGTCACCAAGACTGAGCTGCTAGAGGAGTAGCGAGCACTGAACTCTCCACCCCATAACTAGAGATGCCTCCTCCTACAGTGCTGGAGGACGTCTGGAGGTCAGGGGAGTGTGGGTCCCCTTTGAAAGCTGGGAGAAGGCAAGGCAGCCAGAGCACAGGCAGTGCTCTCATGGCTTCCAGTTATCAGAAGATTTTTTTTTTTTTAATCACAGCAGTTATGGGAGAGCCTGTTATCCCCTTTTGCCAACTTCACCCTTGCTCGGACGTGCCATTGCTCTTATGTGAAGAACAAGCCTTGCCTCTGAACAAATGCTTGAAGGGGAGGGAAAGGTTGTCCCTCCTCATCCTAATTACTCACTGGCCCGCTCAGGCCTCAAAGCTTCAACTGGTGTTTGGGAAGGACCTTCCCTGGGGAACTGCAGAATTATAAAAGTTGGAAGGGACTCCACGGGCCATCTAGTCCAACCCCCTGCAATACAGGAAGAGGATTTCCTCCCAACCACCTCACACCCCGGGGTTTTGGGACTTGTAAGTGAGGATTTCGGCGGCGAGCTGCTGGGGGTCGAGAAGCTGCGGGAAGCGGCTCATGACCACGTCCACCAGGTGAGGGTGGAAGATCCCGCACAGGCGGGTGTGCACGTTGGCACGCTCCTTGGCAAAGTGGTCTGTTGCGGCCCACTGGCAGGAGGCCTTGTCGTAGGGCAGCTGGTGGCCCCTCAGCCCCTCCCTGGGGGCTGTGGGCTGGTAGGGCTCGGACCAGTACTTGGGTCCCTGCCCCAGAGAAGCCCTCGAGTCAGCAGGCAGGCTGTATCCGGGCAGGGAGGGAGGGAGGGCCCTGGCAGAGGAGGAAGGCACCTCTGGTTTGTAGGGCAAGAAGCCAGTGCCAGAGCCCGCAACGGACTTGTGGTAGCCCTGGGGCTGGTAGCAGTTGTAGCTATTTGACTCAGGGCCCAGAGGGTGCGGGTAGGTGGGCCTCTGCCCCCTGCAGTGGTGGGGGTGAGCGCTGTGGCTGCCCGGGGGGCTGGGCCACATCTCGGACAGCTGGCTCTCCAGGGAGCCGATGCCAGAGTCGAACTGCTCCTGAGACACGTAAGAGAGGGAGTCCATGTGGGGAGAGGCAGGAGGCGGTGGCTGGTACCACTCTGTGGGCCGGTAGGTGCCACTGCCGCTGCTCTTATGAGGGGCCCCTTTGAGAGGGAGGTGTGTGGGGCCTTCCCCGTGCTTGGCTTTGTGGGTGGAGCTTTTCTTGTCCATGGAAGCCTTCTGAAAGGGGGTCTTCTCACTCTCGGGGGGCAGGGAGCCCAAGGCTTCCACCTGGGAGGGCCGCCGGCTCCCCCTCTCCTCCTTGGATGTTGGCACGCCCCTAGTTGGGGACAGCCTGGCGTTGGCGCGGAGCTCGTCGGCCACGGAGCGCTGCAGCTGGTTGAGGCGCTCTGGGTGGTAGAACTTGCACTTGACGCCGTAGGTGCATTTCTTCCCTGGAAAAGGAAGGGGAAAGGGGTTGAATGTGGGGCAGAAGTACCGCAGGAAAAATGGAAAACTCTCCTGGCCCAGAGAGAGAGAGAGAGAGAGAAGGAGAGGGAGAGAGTTTGGTGCCAGGGGTGGGTGAATGGGGAGTGGAAAAACCAGCCTTACCATAAGGGCACTGCTGCTTCTTGTGCTCAGGAACCACCGGCTTCTTCCTCAGAAAGTTGTCCAGGCTGGGTCCATGACGCCCAAGTGGATCATCGGGAAGCATGAACCTGCAGGCAGGCAGCACACACCCTGGTCAAGAACAGCCGTTCCCAGAGGCCATGATTCTCCCCCTCCCACCACAGCCAGCGACAGACAGAAAACCCAAATGGCCCCTGAAAAGAAAAAGAGGGTTGTAGTTCCAACTTCTTCGGGGAGGTGTTTCCCCTGCTCCCCCGGGCTTCTGCCCAGGAGTAATCACTGAGAAAGCCCAGCTCCTTGCCATGCCCACCCAAACCTTTTGTAGGGATGGGGCAGTGTATTTTGGTTCTGCTGTCCCCAGAGACGAATAGGGCACTGGAATCCTACTCCTGTCCACCACCACACCTTCTGACCCAATTCTCCACAGACCAAGTCTAGCTTCCAAGGCCCCACCAGGCATGCTGCTGTCCTCGCCCCAAATAAAGCTTATCTTGGCAGCCATATAGGCTGGACACTCCAAAGAGTTCCTCAGCTCTTCTCTCCCATTCTGTGTCCAGCCACATTCTCCCCCCAGGCCAATTTCCTCGAGCGCCCCAAGGGACCTACTTGTCATTGACGAACGAGTACATCAGCAGACGCTTCTCGATGAACTTCTTCCACTCGGGCCGCTCCGCCTGCAGGTCTCGGTAGACGTCGTTGGAGACCACGATGCCGTCCGACTCGTAGGCCAGCTTCACAATGAAGCGGTCATCGTAGCAGACCACCCGCTTGCCCCCCACGCGCCGGGAAGGCGTGAAGACAAGGATCCTCTTCTCCTCAAGGTCGCGGAGGATGTGCTGGTCTGCAACAGGACACACCAAGGTCACCCTCTGCCCAAGACAGCTCTTGGAAGGGCCAGGCATTTGCGGAACAGTTCGTGAGCAAACCAATCTGGCAGGAGGCTGGGGGAAGCCAACTCTCTAGAGCCATAAACCGAGACACGCAGCCTGACCTAGCTAACACTGCCTGCTGCTCACACCCCCAAGCAGTTTTGTTCCATCCCTACCAAAAGAGAGCTTTCTCTCTTTCTCTCTCACTCAGATGCCACATCACACCCTGCAGATCCCCTTTCCTAGATCTTGGGACATGCAATGCGGGTGTGTGTGTGTGGAGGGAACCCAAATTAAAGCAAGTCTTAGAGATGAAATGTCCACAGTCACAGACCTTTAACGTAAGAACATAAGGTGAGCCTGCTAAATCAGGCCAATGGCCTGTCTAGCCTGGCATCCTGTTCTCACAGTGGCCAACCAGATGCCCCAATGGGAAGCTCACAAGCAGGACTGGAGCACAAGAGCCCTCACAGGAGGTTGGCGGCCTCCTGGGAGAACGAGTTCCATGGCTTAACGATGTTCTGTGTGAAAGACTTTCTTTTCTTTTACCTTTCCTGAATCTCTGCCATTAGAACTTGCCGTAGCAAGTGGGATTCTGGAGTGTTTCTGGAGGGGGAGTTCTGACCTTGGTGCATCTCGACATCCTTCTGGTCAGGCAGAGGCAATTCAGGGCAACCCAAGAGGGAACTGGGGTGACTATTTGAGTGGGACAGCCAAGCGTGACCTGACATTTCAAAGTATGTGTGGCGGAGGGTGGGCAAGGGAGGGGAGTCAGCCATGGTCTATTCCATCCTGTTCATTCAGTCATCAGCTCAATGTCAAACGAAAACAGACACTCCCCCTTGCTATCAGTCTCAACCTACTGAACTGTGTCCATGCGCTCAATGCATACCTGTGATTGGGACGTCAGGCCTCGGCTGCTCCTTCCTCCAGGATGGCACAAAGACAGTGATGTCTGTGTGTCCTCGGTCGAGGAACCACTTCACCGCCAGAAAGATGCCCTGGCAGGAGAAGACATCTTTGTCCCCGTGGCTGCAAAGATACAAATATTCACATGTTCAGTGTTTAGGTTCCCATGTGACCTGCGTGTCACGAAGGCAGAGGAAACCTCAGAGGAGATCCACTGAGCAAGCTCTGTGCTCTGCTGTTATTTGAAGCCAAAACTCACAAGGAGATGCTGAACACCAATGACCTCCCCCCTGCTGCTGCCACCGCCACTGCTGCCTTCCTTCCCCACACCACTGGGGTGCCCCTTGGCCTCATTATTGGAGTGAATACTCCTTATGTTAAATGCTGAATTCAGCCCTGCCACCCAGTCCAACAGCCCCTAAGAAGAGCTAGCTGGATCAGGCAAATGCTCATCTAGGCCAGTATCCTTGTTCTCACAATGGCCGGCCGGATGCCTGCGGAAAACCGTGCAAGAGTCCTCTCTCTTCCTGTGGTTTCCAGCAACTGCTATTCATTGCTGCTTCTGAAGGCAGAGCATAACCATCATGATCAGTGGCCCTCGATAGCCCTCTCTGCAACCATGGCTTATAAATGATACAGATACACAAAACAAAGCAAAACAGAAATCAATCAATCTTATTCTTTTGAAAAACAGCTGCTCCTCTGAAAATATGTTTTTGTGTGCCTGGATTTTGGGAGCGGGGGGTGGGGGGGGGGTCACAAGAAAAATCTGCTGGATCAGGCGAATGGCCCAAGTAGTCCAGCATCATCTTATTACACAGGCCAACCAGATACCCATCATGGGAAACGCGGAAGCAGGATTCAAGCATGAGAGCACCGCCCCCTCCTGTGGCTTCTAGCAGCTGGTAATCAGAAGCATTGCTGCCCTCTTGACTGTGGAGGCAGGACATAGCTATCCTGACTAGCAGCCATTAACAGGCTGCTCTTTTGAGTGGAAGAGGTCTGCTAAAGCACTGCTGAGCCCTGGATCTCATCCTCAGCATGCCCTTCACTGCCCGCTCAGCCCTTTCGCCACTTGCATCAGCTCCCCCCCCCTTTTGTTCTCTTCCTGCTCAAATTAGCTCTGTGGAAATGGTCTCCGGGTTAATGTACAACATCACTGCTGATAAGCTGCCCTATACGGATTGAGCTCCTGCAGGAACTAGTCTTGGTAAAAACAGGGCAGACTTTTCTCGCCAACTAAGCACCTTTTCCAAGAGGAAGTGGAAAGGGGGAGTTGGGAGAGGAATCTGTCCTTCCCAACGCTGATCTTTCCAGCTAGGGCCAGAAGGACATGCACATCGACACAGTGCAAAGTTTTCTAACCCCACCTAAGCCAAGGAAAGCAGCTTTGAATGCCAGGAGCATTCAATCCCTCTCCCCTTAGGCATCCACAGAGCACAGCCTCTTCCCTGTGGAGTCACTGCATCCCGCAAACCTCTCCCCCGCCCACAACTCTGACATGGAGGGGGAAGAACTTCCAGATCCCAGCCTCTCCCACAAGAAGCAGCCAGGTCAGATGCTCCTCTCTGGGCAACAGTCCAGCGCCAACAGTTTACGTTCCCTGGGCAGTTTCATCAGAGGGTGAAATCCACTTCCTGTCCAAGGCCTTTGTGCAATTAGCACGTGCACCAAGCAGGAAGGAAAAAAGGACCCAGCAGCAGTGAAGCTGAGAAATGCTCCCCCACAAAGACTCCCATAATGCAAGTAACATTTGCATAGGCTGAATATGCTAATTCCTTCTGGCTGAAAGAAATGTTCCCATAGCTTTTTGATCACCCACATCCCAAAAGATTTAAACTAGGGGCCAGGTGGGGATGATCATAGAATCACAGGGTTGGAAGGGACCCCAAGGGTCATCTTGTCCGACCCTTTGCAACGTAGAAATAATCATAGCTAAACAATCCTTGACAGAATTCCTGATGGGAAGAAAATAGGACGTTCTATTAAGAGTGTCTTAATACTTTCATGGGGCGCTGATGTCTTTCCCAGAGCTTCCTGTTATGATCATGGTTACAAAAGCAAGACAGAAACAGGAGGAGCCTCAGGAAGCCACACCTGCCCTAGGTGCCCCTGGTGGTCCCAAGGTCTCCGTAGCCACAGGGCAGGCAGGATGCTCTCTTAGCTTCAGGGCCCCTTTTCCAAAAGGGCTCAAGGAAGGACCGGCAGCGCTTGTTTATCACAGCTGGCTTCCTTCCTGCAGTGTCTCTGGGGAGTTCGCAAAATAGAGCTTCAGACACAATAACGTAATGATAGAATGCAACGCAATATCTGTAACGATTTCTAAGCCTGAAGGGCCCCAAAGCCTGGGAGAATGACGTCGGGCACCAATAAGACCCCCTCCAAGCGCCAGGCAGGTCTCTTTGGGGAAAGTGTTCTACAGCCAAGGGGCCACAACTGAAAAGCTCTCTCAGAGCATCAGAAGAGGTCCTTAGCACTGAAATCAAGGCCTGCCCAATGAACAGGTGGATCCCTTTTATACACCTAGGTAAAGCCCATCAGGACCTTGGAAGGAGCCCAACTAATCCAAACACCAACCCCCACTTCTTGCAAGCCGTCAGGTGAGATAATTGCTTTCAAAAAACAGTTCATTTCCCCCCCTTTCTTGCCATGCAAAGACAATTCTGCTTGCAGAGAGACCAGCGCCTGCCTGTGACCAAGTCACCTGTTCCCTTATCTCGGACAATTTATTTATTTATTGCGTTTATATCCTCATTTGTGGGATGCTCTCCCCAGGGAGGTTCGGCTGGTGCCTTCATTATAGACCTTTAGGCACCGGGCAAAAACATTCCTCTTTAACCAGGCATTTGGCTGATTGACATCCAATGCACTTTTAAAATGTGGGGTGTGTGTGTGTGGGGGGGTGTTACTGGGTTGTTTTTGTTTTTATTTCTATAATGTATTTCGTGTTTTTATTTTGTGATTTTATGTTGTAACTGCTCTGAAACCTGCGGGTATAGGATGGTATATAAATTTAAATAATAATAATAATAATCATCATCATCTTTTTTTCTCCAAGGAGCTCAAGGTGACATGTACATTGTCCTCCCCCTCCTCACTTAATCCCCACAACAACCCTGTGAGGTAGGCGAGGCTGAGAGGCAGTGACTGGCCCAAGGCCACCTAGTGAGGTTCATGGCCGAATGGGGATTCAAACCCTGGTATCCCAAGTCCTAGTCCAACACTGTAACCACTACACCACACTGTAACACACTAACATACCACAGTGGTGCGATTACTCAGCCATGCTTCTGAATCGGGTGCATAGCCCATCTTCACTATATGATGCTCACATCTCTCTTATTCCCAAGCCCATTAAAGACCACATTAGCTATGCATATTATAGGTCAATCTCCTTAATTAATATAGATGCCAAGGTATTAACAGAAATCCTTGCTAACAGATTTTAGGCTGTTTGTGTAGCTAGTTCAGGCGGGCTTTATTCGCCAAAGGCAGGGAACAGATGATTTAAGCTGGTAGCAAATCTTTGTTTCTTTTTTAAAAAAAGAACTGATGGGCTGCAACTATTTTTCCTGATGCTGGAAAAGGGTTTGATAAAATATACAGTATTGGTAGTTTATTTCTGTAACTTTGAAAAGAAAATGTGCGTTTCCACAGGAATTTATGAATTGGAGTGGAATCTTACACCTCTCTCCCCAGTCCCAGGTGGACTCAACAAATGGAAATCATCTGAGTGGGTTTGGTATAGTGAGGGATACAAGGCAGGGCTAATCTCTCTCACCCGTCATATTCACGGTTAGTGCCATTAGGGTGTGCAATGTGCCAGAACAGGGAAGACACTCCTGGTTTTGTGCATGGAAAAACTGGAATTTAAAGCAGCTATGTATGCAGATGACAGATTATTACAGTATTTATTATTAGCAGACTCTAATAGTCTATATAAACTAATAAAATCTATTAATTTTTGCCAAATTTCTGTCTATACAATGAATTATTTAAAATCCAAATTCATGCCACTGTGCACTATTAAGTTATCTGGTTTGTGTGACTAACTGGCAATTTTGTTGGTACCCAGAAGTAACATATATAAGTATTTTGGATCCTAGAGATATTTCTCAATTACCGGTAATTAAACTGAATTTAAACAGATTGATGACAGAGATATCTCTTGATTTGGAAAGATGGGCTTAGACTTAGTATTTGGGATAAAGTTAATATGCTTGAATTGAATATTTCGCCACAGATAACTCATGTGCTTTGTAGTATTCCTTTAGATATTCCCCAAGTGTATTCACACGGGTTTAATGTGGCATTTAGGAAGTTTATTTGAGTGGGACCTCTCAACTTCATTTCTCACTTAAAAAGATGAAGCTGTCAATATTGGAAGGAAGATTTAATTTTCCACATCCTACTTTACATCATAAGACAAACCTCTTAGCTTATGCAGATGCAAATCTCTTTTTCTCCAAGTACCACCCCCCCTCCACATGGGTAGTTTTGGAGATGACCTACTTGGCACTCCTGTATGGATGGCTGATGCTTGGACACGGAGCTTTAAAGCATGGACTGTGCCTGTAAAACACGGAGGAAAGGTAAGTGTGCTCAGTGCAAGGTGCTCTAATGCAGGCATAGGAAAACTTGGCCCTCCAGATGTTTTGGGACTACAACTCCCATGATCCCTAGCTAATAGGACCAGTGGTCAGGGATGATGGGAATTGTAGTCCCCAAACACCTGGAGGGCCGAGTTTGCCTATGCCTGCTCTAATGGTAGAGGAGGAAAAAGCAACATTAAGAAGAGCCTGGTGGATCAGGCCAATCGTCTATATAGTCCAGCGTCCTGTTCTCACAGTGGTCAAACAGGTGCCCCAAAGGGAAACCTGCAAGCAGGATTCAAGTACAAGGGCACTTTCCCTTCCTGCAGTGTCCAGCAACTGGGATTCAGAAGCATTGCGGAGTCCAGCTGTTGACTCAGCCATCATGGCGAGGAGCCATCAAGAGCCCTCTCTCCTCCATGAATTTGTCTAATCCTCTTTCAAAACCATCCAGTTGGATGTCATCCTAGAGTGAATGTTTTGAATAATTTCTTTTATGTAACTGACAGACAGAAAATAGAAAGTCCTTTTAATTCTTTCTCCTTCTCTTTCTTCTTCTTTGGTGCACTCTGCTCTGGGCCATTGTTGGGGTCCAGGGATTACACACACATGAAGATGGTGGCTGGTTGGTAGAAGAACCATGAGTGAGAGGAGAGGAAGGGAAGGGAAGGGAAGGGAAGGGAAGCTCCCAGGGTGAGAGCTGGGATGCTCTACCACTTTCTGTGAGCAACAAGAGCTGCCTTTGAGAGAGGACTCTGCATTTTCTTTTCTTTTCTCTTCTTCTGTTTTTGTTTTTAGTTAGATAAGGTTTCTAAAATATTATTGTATTATGAAATAGCTTTAACAAAATCTTGTGAGAAATAAAATTTATCTATCTATAGATCAGTGTTTTTCAACCACTGTTCCACGGCACACTAGTGTGCCGCAAGATGTTGCCTGGTGTGCCGTGGGAAATTACTTTATATATAGTCAATATAGGCACAGAGTTAAATTTTTTTAACATTTTCTAATGGTGGTGTGCCTCGTGATTTTTTTCATGAAACAAGTGTGCCTTTGCCCAAAAAAGGTTGAAAAACACTGCTATAGATAGATAGATAAAGGCAGAGGGCCTTCTCGGTAGTGGCACCCGCCCTATGGAACGCCCTCCCATCAGATGTGAAAGAAATAAACAACTACCTGACAATTAGAAAACATCTGAAGGCAGCCCTGTTTAGGGAAGTTTTTAATGTGTGACATTTTAATGTATTTTAATCTTTGCTGGAAGCCGCCCAGAGTGGCTGAGGAAACCCAGCCGGATGGGCAGGGTACAAATAAATTATTATTATTATTATTACAATATCAGGAGAAATGTCAACTTTCCAGAAAAGTCAACACCTCCTCCAAACCCTTTGACACGAAACCTTCCTGAAAGTTGACAGTAGAGAGAAAGAGAGAGTCAATATTAAAATATAAAATAGTATTATGGGAAGCAAATCCCACAAGTCAAAACTGAAACTTTCTTGAGGATCTAAGTGCAACTAACTATGAAACCCTCTTCTCCTTATTGCAGCTGCTGGAGAAAATTTGCATGCTGTTTCCTAGAAGCCTCCTGTGTGGTGTGGTGTGGAACGGCTTGCGAAGGAGCCCAGCAGACTCATCTGATGTGGCAACAACTGTGAAAAATTCCCTTAGAAGGAAGTGGAGGCCAATTCTCCTCCACTCACCCCTCTGAGATTTGCATATAGTTGCCTTGAGTATTATTCAGGGGAGGGTGAATCAAGAACGAACACAGCAATTCGTCATTCCACTCTGAACAGGAAGCTGGCTCCGAAACTGCCCTGCTCTTCCTGGGTCCTGGTGGCTGCTTGTTTAAATAAAAATAGCAAGGCAAAAAACAAACAAACAAACCTTAAAAACAAAACAAATTAACAGCACACTTGCCTAGGACTAGTATCTCTCTCCACCCTGCTCCTTTAGGAGGGTCTGATGGACAGTGAGAAGAAGGCAATAAAAAGCCCTGAAACCTTAACTGTGATCAAGGAGCACACGAGGGTAGCAACTGCTGTTTGCCCATTTCCACCATAAAAAAGAAAACAGGCCCTTGCTGGATCGGGCCAGTGGCCCATCTAGTCCAGCATCCTGTTCTCACAGCAGCTGACCAGATGCCCTAATGGGGAACCAGCAAGCAGGACACGAGTGCAAGAAACCTCTAGCCTCCTGTGGTTTCCAGCAACTGGGATTCAGAACCATGGCTGCCTCCAGTTGTGGAGGCAGAACATAGTCATTCTTGTTAGCAGCCCTCAAGAGCCCTATCCTCCAGGAATTTGTCTAATTCTCTTAGACAAGAGAGAGCCAGTGTGGTGTAGTGGTTAAGAGTGGTAAACTCGTAATCTGGGGAACCGGGTTCGCATCTCCGCTCCTCCACATGCAGCTGCTGGGTGACCTTGGGCTAGTCACACTTCTTTTAGCCGCTTTGAGACTCCTTTGGGTAGTGAAAAGCGGGATATCAAATCCAAACTCTTCTTCTTCTTAAAGCCATCTGGCTTGGTGGCCATCACTTTCTCCTGCGGGAGCGAGTTCCAGAGTTTAACTATGCCAAGTTCCTAACACCACCAGTGCCTTGGGGCAAAGGGGGCAGGAGGTATCTGAACACTACAGTAAGGATGCTGGGCAGCTGCCTATTTGAGGGGGGTGGTGTGGCGGAAACACTATGGTCCCAGAATGAATTAGATGCCATTCTCACCTCCACTACCTTGACCAGTGGTAGAACTTCTAACAGGCTCTCAACCTCAGCAGGCCAGGTGTGGAAAAGCTCTCTTCCCTTGAAGGGCTGCAGGGATGTGTCCCCATTCTAGCAGCTAACTCTCAAATCAGCACTGTTTTCCTGGGGTACTTCTCCAAATTCAGAGAATATCCAGCATGGACTGTGTATATTCTCTGCTACAAGGGTACTCCAGAATCAATCACACAGAATTTGGCATTCCAGAATTGAGGCTTTCAAAACCAAAGAGCACCGACTCATTAGTAATCAAGAAAAAGGTTTTCTCCCATTGGCAGAAACATAGGAGTTTGCCACTGCTTAACTTCTTAAATGACTGGCAAGTGCTTAAATCTGTCAACAAGCCACAGCCAGTAACTTGGGAGTTGCTTCCCCAAATTTCACAGTTGAGCGGGGAGGGGGGGCACTTTGGGTATCAAGTGAAGGTAATACACTCAGCTCATCTTTAACTCAAAGAGGCACTCCCCACATTATTCTCAATCTCTGTTTTTCCTGGCCACAGGCAGACTCCAGGAAGGAGTGCTGGCACAAATAAAGGTTTTAGGATTCTTTTGCTCAGGGTACCTTCAAGAGAGGGGCTACATCCCGGGCTTCTCTGGAGTGGCCCTGCAGTGCTTCTGGGAAAGGGGCAGGTACATTTTGGGTCCTGGAAACTTATGAATCAGCACAAAGGGTAGTTTTGAGGCGAGTGTTTTATGCTCTCTTAATAAGTGGAAGGTTGTAGGCGGGGTGGGCGGGTTAAAACAAGCAAACTAGCAAGGACAAATCTGCCCCAAGACATGCCCAGAACTCCTGCAGGGGGAAACTGGCCTTCCTACTCCACAGTTGCTGCCTCTTCCACCTGAGAAACCTCCTCCCCCACCTGCTGCACCCCTTCGAAATCAAATCAAACCAAACCAAACCACAGCTCTTAGATGTGCAACAACCACAAGAGAGAAATGATCACTATAGAGCAGGGAACCTGCTTGGTCAGATGCTTCCTTACAAGCATAATTCCATCATAGAAACCCAGAAATCAGTGTTCCAACTTGTCTGTGAAAGCATGAACAAGCAACCTGTATGCTGCCACCACCTCATTTAACCCTGGAGTAAAATTAACTTGCCAGGCAGATTCCTGGGCTTGAAACTTAATGTTAAAAAAAAAAAGTTAGGTAACTCTCCTCTCAGTGGAAGGGCTGCCGTTTCAGGAGGCTGACATCTTTGCCACTAATTCCTCTCCACTCCCCATCTGCAGCTGCTTCCACCCCATCCCTCAGGAGCAGAGACCCCTGGATTGTATCACCCACTGTCAAGGGGACAAGATATGATACAATAACCACCCACCACACCACAGCACACCAGATCCCCATTGTATTTTTTGCCTGGATTTTATTGTCACACTGGGGAGACCACCTCAGCTGTCAAGCAGGATATAAATACAAGACCACAATATCACACACACACACACACACACACACACAGGCCTTTCCCTCACAGCAAGGCAGAGGATCCTGCCCACAGTGAGAGGAACAAAAACATACAAACTTGTAGCACTAGGCTGAAGGAGGTGGATATGTTGGTTCTCAAGCGGCTTATTTCTTGCAAAACAGCAGAGCATGGCTTGCCAGCTGTACAACACGGGTCCTGGGCAATCTCCCTCGCAGCCTGAGGCCTTTCGAATGGCTGGAGGCTGGAAGAGGAGCAGGCCAGAACCTCTGCCCCCTCCTACCAGTTCCAAGTGCCGCAATAATAACTCTTGCCCCATCACTGCACAGAAGATCCTCTCCATGGGCAGAAGGAGAGAAAGCCTGCCCCCTTTCCTCGGGCGCAGGAAGGAACTTGACAGCGCGAAAAAACCCAACAACCACCCTGCTTTTCAGAGCCATGTGACATCAAGCTCTGTCAACGCCCCACGAGCCAGTCATGAAACCACTACAGAGGGAAAGTACACAGAGATCGAGGGGATAGGAAAAGAACTAGGCCGCTCCCTAGAATATTGACATCTGGCCTTAAAAAGAACAGCCAGGTTGGGCATTTAAGGTGTCACTCTCAGCTTATAGGATCATAGAACTGGAAGAGACCCATCTAGTCCAACCCCCTGCAAGACAGGCAACACAATTCCAGCAAGCGCCTCCCACGTGGGAGGGAATGAGCCACCACAGACAAGGCCCTACCTCATGGCCACGTTGCTCCCGTCGATGACGATGGGGCGCAAGTTCTCTCCGTCCTCTCCCTCCAGAGGTGTGGCACGTGTGGGGCTCTGGTTTGCTGCACCCCCTCGTGGGACCAGCGGTGCCTCGGGGGCATCCTGGGGCGCATCAGTAGGGTCCCTCTCCCCCGTGGTCATCCCATGCTTGACCAGCTCCCCGAGGACCGTGTTGGTGTCAGCGTTCAGGCCGTGCTTCTGGAGGACGGCCAGGATCTGCTCCGAGGAGTAGCCCAGCTTGCGGAAGAAGTCCACCTTCATCTGCGTTTCGGTGGTGTCCTGCTCCAAGGAGCTCCACGACCCCAGGTCTGCGTCAGACTCCTCTGGGCTTGGGCCCTTCAGGCTCAGGTAGCCACTCTCCTGCATAGAGCTCCCCCCGGGCTCCTCCTGCCCACTGCCACCAAGGCACTTAGCTAAGGGCAGAGGCTCAGGCCAGTGGGCAAAGCCACCCGGAGGGGCAGCAGAAAGGCTGCCCAAGTTCATCCTTTTCTCCTCTGGGAAGAATCTGCTCCTCATTCACATGCCAGAGCTGCAAATGAAAAGAGAGCAGCTGTTACAGCCAGACTTCATGAGGGAGTCAGAGGTCCAGGCTTAGGGACATGAGACTCCATGGGACAGAAACAGGCAGCAGAGCCCCACTAAAGAATCTTTCACCCACTTCCCAGTCATGTGCTTTCTCTAACCTCGATCCAGGAGGCACCTCCAGACAGGCCTGCCCCACCTGGACCCAGGAACTCGCCACTTCCGCCCCGCCTCCGTGACTCCACAAGTAGGATTGGGGGGGGGGAAGCGCCCCCGATCGCTCCTCGCCCCCAACGGAGACGCGCGGGGGACAGAGTTCAACTGCTCCGCCTAAGGAAGCCGAGGGCGCGGCCTCGCTCCCCACCCCCTCCGCTGTCACCTGCCGGCGCTCGTGACCTTGACGCAGCCCCGGCCAGACCAGCCGCCACGGTGATGGGCGCGGGGCAGGAGGCGCCCCGTTTCCACCACCATGGGGGAGAGGCAGCGCACTAGGGCGCCGCTCCAGGACACCCTTTTAAAGCCGGATCGCCCCTCCAGGACACCCGTTTTAAGTTGGATTGTCCGGCCGCCTCCCCCCAAAAAACCAAAACAAAAGCCAGGCCAGGGGTGGAGGGCGCCACCTCCGCTCAAAGCGGCCCAACCAAGCCCTGGCGCTCATCCCGTCCAAGCGGGCTTCCTACCCGGCGCTTCGCCCCCGCCGCCGCTTCTTCCCCTTTTTCTCGCTCTCCAGCTCGACGGGGCCCGCGCGCTCCTCCATGGGGCCGATGCGGGGCCGGCCGCGGCTGGCGCTTTATAGGGCGCCGGGCTGGTGGCAGCCGAGAGGCGAGGCGAGGCGGGAGGAGCCGGCTGCCGCTTCCTGAACCGCCCTCCTCCCCGGCCCGCCCCGGCCCCCGGCTGCCGGCTCCGCCTCCAGCTCCTCCGACGGCGCGCAGCGAGGACGCGCGGGGGACCCATGGCCGCCTGGTAGCGCCTCGCGGAGCTGCCTCTGTCGCGGGCGCGGCTGGAGCTGGTTCCCGCGGCAGCCGCAGCTTCTGGCTCTGTCGAGAGCGTAGCCCACCTCGCCGGGTTGTTGTGCGGAGGGAGAGGACCCAGTACGCCTGCCTGAGCCGCAATGGTCATTTCTTAGGTTGTAAAATTTATACACCACTTCATTGTGAAAGAAAGCAAAACAAAATCTCCAAGCTGTTTACCACGCGAACAAAACAAGATTATCAGTAAATGCAACACTTTAAAATGTTGCTATTAGTATATAAATCCCATAACAACTTTGCATTTGTAAGTTTACATTTGTAAGAAATCAATCTTTTAGTGTGATGGCAGGCACCTCTACACTTAGGAACTCCCTGCCTGTTGAAAGCAGCATGATTATCATACACGTTATACACTTGCTCGCCTTTTCTATAAACTAAAAAGGCCCAAATGTTGTAGCCTCTCCTCACAGGGGAAATGTTCCAACCCCTCCAGACTATACAGTTGTGCCTGTTTTGCTGGTGTTGCATGTGCAATAAATAGCATTTCAGAGAAAGCAACCTTGGGCGTCCTAACTACATCATCATAACCACCTGATTGTGTGTATCTTTCCTAGCTGATCCAAGAGAAGGCAGCGTGGCATAGTGATTAGAGTACTGGACTAGGACTTGGGAAAGTCTAGAGTTTGAATCCCTATTCAGACATGATGAATATCACTAGACCAGTCACTCACTCTCAGCCTAACCTACTTCGCAGGGTTGTTATGGGGATTAAACAAGGAGGGGGAGAAGCACTTTGAACTCCTTGGAGGAAAAGTGGGATAGAAAGGCAACAAGTTAGTAATTACCCACCCACCCTCCTGCCAGAAAGGAGAGTGAAATTGGGACAGGGTGGGGAGGGGGGGGGATGTAGATCCATATGTGCCACAGCAGCCTCTCCCCAACCTTGCCCAGGGCTCCTACTTCTGTCCTTGGGGGAGAGAGAAGTGAGGATGTCTAGGGCAGGGAGCTTCTAAGACTGGCCTGAGAATATTTCGTAGCATCTGTTTATTTCAGATTGTAAATTGCCTTGGGTGCTGTGGTAGAGAGGCAGAATATTAATGCACAAACAAACTTCACGGAAAAGCTTCTGCCACTCCAGTGTGTGAGACAGACAAAGGAAGGGAAGCTAATAGAGCCCACACTACGCCCAGTGTGGTGTAGTGGTTAGAGCAGGGGTCAGCAAACTTTTCCAGCCGTGGGCTGGTCCACTGTCCCTCAGATCATGTGCTGGGCCGGACTATATTTTGAAAAAAAAAAAATGAACGAATTCCTATGCCCCACAAATAACCCAGAGATGCATTTTAAATAAAAGCACACATTCTACTCATGTAAAAACACCAGGCAGGCCCCACAAATAACCCAGAGATGCATTTTAAATAAAAGGACACATTCTACTCATGTAAAAACACGCTGATTCCCGGTCCGTCCGCGGGCCGGATTTAGAAGGCGATTGGGCCTTAGTTTGGGGACCCCTGGCTTAGAGTGTTGGACTAGGACCTAGGAGACTAGAGTTCGAATCCCCACTAAACCATGAAGCTTACTAGGTGACCTTGGGGCTAGTTGCTGCCTCTCAGCCTAACCTACCTCACAGGGTTGCTGTTGGAATTAAATGAGGAGGGGAATTTCCTTGAGTTCCTTGGAGGAAAGGTGAGATATAAATTAAGTAAGTGTTGTTGTTCAGTCGTTCAGTCGTGTCCGACTCTTCGTGACCCCATGGACCAGAGCACGCCAGGCACGCCTATCCTTCACTGCCTCTCGCAGTTTGGGCAAACTCATGCCAGTCGCAATTAAGTAAGTACAGTAGACATAAAAATGCAAGAGATATATCCCAGTTATGTTACAATCCTGAATGTGTTCTGTTGGACTTTCCTGGTACTCCCTCCTTGGTACATGTCGGTTTGTGACTGCAGCACCCATGCAAAGAGTTAGACCCTTTCATATGCAGCCACCTCTTCCACTGGTCTTCTGTTCCCAAACACGGATGCCCCACCTTTCTCTCTCTGAAGCTCTTTCTGCATGTGCTTAATCTCAGGAGGCAGATTCTCCATAGTATTAATACTCGTGCAGAGAAGCACAAGCTTGGACTCCTTCGAGTGGAATTGATTTTGCTAGGCAGATGTGATTAAATTTGTACGAATCACAGTGTGAGTTCAGCAAGAGTGCAGGCAGGAGAGGCAGGAATAAGTTCGATGCTTTGCCCCAGGAGTTTAGCTGGAAGCATTTGCTTAGGAATGAAGGGCTGCAGACAGAGATTTGGGGAGGTGGGGGCAGGGGAAATAAGGAAGAAAGAGAACCATTCCGTGCTTCAACTTAGGCATTTTGGGCTGGTATTTAAATAAAACACAACACATGAAGCCAACTGACCAGGTGATGCAATGGGAACAATGGAAGCTGCTCTAGGGAACCAGACCCTCAGTCTAGCTTGCTCACTTTTGGCTCCCCCAAGTGGTAGCAGCTCTCCTGGGTTTCAGGCAGGGATCTCTCCCAGCCCTACCCAGAGATTAGAACATAGGAACGTAAGAGCAGCCTGCTGGATCAGGCCCATGGCACATCTAGTCCAACATCCTGTTCTTACCGTGGCTAACTGGATGCCCCAATGCGAAGCCCACAAGCAGGATTCGACCACAAGAGCCCTCTCCCCTCCAGCTGGCATTCAGAAGCATTGCTGCCTCCCAGCTATGGGGGCAGAGCATAGCAATAAAGGCTAGTAGCCACTGATAGCCCTCACCTCTTCCATGAATCTGCCCAGTCCTCTTTTAAAGCCATCCAAATCAGTGGCCGCCCCTGCCTCCTGTTGGAGTGAGTTCCATAGTTTTAACTATGTGCTGTATGAAAAATTTCCCTTTATCTGTCCTGATTGGACCTTCTGTATCCAAAGCAGGCCAAACTTCTCAGCCAATCAATGGATCCTATGGAATCAATCCACAGGTAACTTGGCTGGAAATAGCCCTAGTGCCTGATCGCCAGAAGTTGCTGGTTGCTAGGAATTTAGGGCAAAACCCATCAGATGTTATCTAGTGGGTCAAAGTCTCACTGAGATGATGATGATGATGATGATGAAGAGTTTGGATTTGATATCCTGCTTTATCACTACCCAAAGGAGTCTCAAAGCGGCTAACATTCTCCTTTCCCTTCCTCCCTCACAACAAACACTCTGTGAGGTGAGTGGGGCTGAGAGACTTCAAAGAAGTGTGACTAGCCCAAGGTCACCCAGCAACTGCATGTGGAGGAGCAGAGATGCGAACCCGGTTCACCAGATTACGAGTCTACCGCTCTTAACCACTACACCACACTGGCTGCATGGAGATGAATGGATGCAGGTGACCATTCATTTCAGTGGGGTCTATGCCACAGCTTTCTCAATCATGGAAGCAAAGAATTGTAGAGTTGCAAGGGACCCTAAGGATCATCTAGTCCAACTCCTTGTAATGCAGGAATATGTAGCTGTCCCCATACAGGGATCAAACTTGCGACCTTGGCATTATCAGCACTAAGCTCTAACCAGCTGAGTTTTACAGGTTGGAGTTCTTATTGCCAAATACACTATAATGAATCCAAATAAGAACTCTGGCCTAAAGTTTTAACCAAATTCTGAAACTTGTACTCTGTGCTATTTGATATTGCCAGCTGAAGAAGGCATCCATGCCGAAACGGGGCCCTGTCCTGGTCTCCCTGGTCTACATTTGACACGTATTTGAGAAGCCTTGACATCTATCTCTAGAAGACTTTTCTATATGAAACTATTTTATGTTTAAGACTGTAATTCTTTGCAGAATTGATATTACAATTGGAATTACTTACGAGTAAATGTATGCTTTTTGGTTAAAACTTTAGGCCAGAGTTCTTATTTGGATTCATTATAGAGTTTTACAGGTTGGCATAAGCTCAGCTAAAGGGAAAGCTGCAAGGGCCTTGAGAGCATTTGATGTCGGCCCCTGGGAATGAGAAGTGTCTATCCAGGCTACGTCTTCTCTCTTTTGCCAGAAATAGCACCACTCATCTCTGTTGTCAAGACCACCCCGTATCTGGAAGAGAGGTGGAGGATCTTTTGTGGAAAACCGTCTGCAATGACAGGGGATGCAGCTTCCTTTTTGTTTCAGCATACTATAATTCCAACAAGATGGACAACATGAAAGCTTGTCTTGCTAAAGAGCTTTTGCCCTGCCACAAATGGCAACTGGGTTTTCTGTGGATTGCTGTTTGTTCCAATTTAGTGCTAAAGAGTGGGTTTTCCAGGGGGAAGTGGAGGAGCAAAGGCAAAACTGCTCAGACCTGTGCTTTATGGGCACATGTGGACGAGCCCTTAGTTACAGCTAGGATTTCAATAGCCCTTGAAAAATCTGCATTTGTCTCTGTGTTGTTAGAAATTATGGACTTTGGCTGTTGTGGGGAAAAATACACATAAACTGTGTGTCTCCAGGGAGATGGAGGATCCAGAAAGCTTTTATGTCGTCTGCTGGGATTTTATTTCCTATGCTTCAGACTTAGATGCTCATCATTTACTAGCCATGCCAGCTTGGGAAATAGGGATGTCTTGAGATAAATTGGAGTGTCACCATTTCTTTCTGTTACAATTTATTTTTTTTGTTTGCTTTGTATGTGGTATTATGTAATTCCTTGCTATTTACTTTGGGTCTCTTAATAGTGGTAAAGAAGGTTAAAATAAAGGCGGGGGGGGGGGGAGGGAGAAGGAGGGGGAAAATAGTCCCAACAATTACTGTTTTCAAGTTGGGGCACAAAGTGAGCTCCCATCCTTTCCCTCAGCTGCCTGACTCTTTTCTGTATTCAGATAGTTCTGCTGCCTTTTGTCTCCTTCCAGCACCTTGGCAGGATTGTGACACAGCCTCCTGGCGGGTGCTGGGGCAGGATTTCTGTGAGAACACCTGGCCTCGCTATGCAAATCGGCTTTTGCAATGAGCAATATTTGCCTAAAATGTAAATAGCAGCAATTTGCTTGTTCATGAAAAGCCTCCTCTGCTTCCTGGTTTTTTGAAGGCCAAGCCAAGCACCCTTTGCTCCTGGTTCCATTTCCTCCTTGCCATGGGGTGTTCAGGCTCCAGTGAGCCCTGGGAACTTACATGCTGAGCCGTGTGTGGGAATGCCTGAATCGGGGCCTTTCCTCTCCACCTACAGCGCTAACCTCTCTCTCTCTCAGCTGAGCCCTTCTGTCAGGAGACAGGAGCTGTAGTCAGGGTTGCCCTGGGGAAACTGCCCATTACGGGCACCAGCTTGTCTGTCTGCTCAGTTGCTTGCTGAGCTGGGAGGACCCATCTAGATTCTGTACTTTCCGGGAGAGAGCAAAGCTGGCCGGGTTAGTTTGAGCTGTGTTCTGAGCTGCAGACATCAGAAGGTGATAATGTTTCCATGCTGTGAAAAGCATTCCCCTGATGCTGATCTTTGCATACCAAGCTGCCATTGAAGGCACAAAAGCCAAGCCAGGTAGGAATTTTCCCCTCCTAGGCTGCTGGCAGCTCTAAAACGTGCATCCTCCACATCTTCCTCCTGGTGTTCAAGGGCAAGAAAGTTCCATAAGAATGTAAGTGCCTGCTGGATCAGGTCCATGGCCAGGGGAGTAGCAAGGGGGGGCGGGGGGTAGGCCGCCCCGGGTACCACCCGGGGGGGGGACACTTGGGGCAGGGACCCGCCCCCGCGACCGTCTCCTCCCTTGGCCTGCCGCCGGCGCCTGCTTTCCTGCTGGCTCGGCGGAGGTGAGGGACAGGGGGCCAGTGAGGAGGGGTGACACCCCTCCCTCTCTGGCCCACCCCTCGCTCTGCCCAGCGCCCGGCCGAGCGCTGAAAAAAGTCCTTAAAAAAAAGGAGAAGGAAAGGAAAGCAGGCTGCTTTCCTTTCCTTTTTTAAAAAAGGCCTTTTCCCAGCGCTGGCTCGGCGGAGGTGAGGGAGGGGAGGGGAGGGGAGGGGCCAGCGAGGAGGGGTGACACCCCTCCCTCTCTGGCCCGCCCCTCGCCTCCACACTGCGGCTCTGCCCAGCCCGCCGTGACGCATGTGTCGTGACGTCACGGTGCATGCGTCACGGCGCCCCGCCCCCAGGGGGTGACTCCGCACACACCGCCCCGGGTGGCGAAGAGGCTTGCTATGCTCCTGCCCATGGCCCATCTAGTCCAGCATCCTGTTCTCCCAGTGGCCAACCAGATGCACCAAAGGGAAGCCCAGATGCAACAGCACTTTCCCCTCCTGTGGTTTCCAGAAACTGGCATTCAGAAGCATTGCTGTCTCCAGCTGCACAGGCATAGCATAGCCATCATGCCTAGTAGTTAAGACTGCTTTCTCCTCCATGAATTTGGCTAATCTTATTTAAAAGCCATTCAAGCTGGTGACCATCACTATCTCCTGTGACAAGGAGTTCCATAATTTTGTTTTTTTAAACAAGTTTTTAGTTATACTTTTCAAGTTTATGCATTTCATTAGTTTTACAATCAATTTAACATTTCAAAGTTTGACTTCCTTCCCTCTCTTCCTGCGGTTCCTTAAATTTATTTTTAATATCTTCTGCATATCCAATTTCATTTAATTTTCTCATTTAATAATCTACTTTAAATATATACTCTTATGAAACTGCAGGTTATTACAATAATCCTGCCAATGTTTTTATCGGTTTACAATTTATCTGCAAATATTCAATAAGCCATTTCCATTCTTTTATAAAAAGTTTGTTATCTTGATATCTTACTCTTCCGGTAAGTTTCGCCATTTTTGCATATTCCATAAGTTTTTGTATCCATTCTTCCTTTGCTGGGCCTTCTGCTTCTTTCCACTTTGGGGCAAGTAGCATTCTTGCTGCTGTAGTAGCATACATAAACAAACTTCTATACAATTTAGATAGTTCTGTCCCTATAATTCCAAAAAGAATTCAACTATGTGTTGCACCCTCCGGCGTCCTCACTTTCTCTGAGTTGCAACAACAGGCTCATATAATGATTTGCTGAGGTGCAGCTTCTGTAGTGTCTAATCCTGTCCACATTTGGCTGTGAATAGGGCATCCATTACAGAACCTTCAGGCCGGGTTTGAGGAGGAAGTCTATATCTGCACCTCTGTACAGAAGCATCTTTATGCCAAAAGCAGGACCCTCCTCGCACCCTTTCTTTGGATAATGTGCTTCTACACTTGATCTTAGCCAAAAGGCCGAGAAGCCATTCCAAGATGGCTGCCGTGAGAGGCTCCTCCTCCTTGATCTCCTTGGATAATGTGATTAGAACAGGTGGGAAGAGGCAGCAGTCCATTCCCAGCAGCAAAGCCTCCCCGATATCACATGGAGGATAATGTGCCTGTCTCAGGATCCCACCCTCATGGCAAGGAGTGCAAGAAAATGCACTCAGGAGGCCTCTTCTCTCACTTCATTGCATTTGCGTTCCATTTCTTGTATTCCTATCCCACCTTTATCTCCAAGGTACTCAAGGAGGCATACATGATTCTCTCCCTCCTCACTTAATCCTCACAACAACCCTGTGAAGTAGGCTAGGCTGAGAGGCAGTGACTGGCCTGTGGCCACCCATGTGAGCTTCATAGTGACGGATGGGGATTTTGAATCCTGGCCTCCCAGACAACAGCACGGATTTTATCCTGTGGCGGGGGGGAGGGGAAAACAAATCACCATGACTCTATTTATGCAAAATAGTCCCCTCTACGCCCCGTAAAGACAGTGAACCTGGCAACCTAGTTACACTCTGCAATACAAACACATCCACACCACCACACACAGGAAAAATATTCCCCTTTTGTGGGCACAGAGCAGCAGCAGCAGCAGCAGAGGTTTGCTTTGCTTTCCAGGCTGTGGCTGTTCCGCTTCCCCTCTGTGTGTATGTTTACAGTCCACTTGCTGCATTGGAAATCCCCTTTGCAGAGCTCAAACACAGGATATGTCGAGGGATACAGAGAATGAGAACAAAGCATCCAACCTCACTGGAGAACTGACAGCAATCTGCTGACCACAGACTTCAACACATGATGGGAAAGATCAAGAGGTACCATGGATAGTACCATGCTTGGTGGTGTGGTTGGAAGACAGGCTTCAAGGCCTTCCTCCTCTGCCTTCTCACAACTCACCTCTTCAGCAAAGGCCTTGCCTCTCCTTGGTTATAAGAACTTAAGACCAGCCCTGCTGGATCAGGCAAATGCATACCCTCCAACATTTCTCTGATGAAAATAGGTAAAGGTAAAGGGACCCCTGACCATTCAGTCCAGTCGTGTCCGACTCTGGGGTTGCGATGCTCATCTCGCTTTATTGGCCGAGGGAGCCGGCGTACAGCTTCCAGGTCATATGGCCAGCATGACAAAGCCATTTCTGGCGAACCAGAGCAGCGCACGGAAACACCGTTTATCTTCATGCCGGAGCGGTACCTATTTATCTACTTGCACTTTTGACGTGTTTTCAAACTGCTAGGTGGGCAGGAGCTAGGACTGAGCAACGGGAGCTCACCCCCGTAGTGGGGATTCAAACCGCCAACCTTCTGATCAGCAAGCCCTAGGCTCTGTGGTTTAACCCACAGTGCCACCTGCGTCCCTTGACCTGATGAAAATAGGGATGTTCTATATCATCATCATCATTTTATTATTTATACCCTGCCCATCTGACTGGGCAGCTTTCAACATATTTAAAAACATAATGAAGCATCTTTTTTCATCTGTTGCCATTGTGGTGAGCGGTTGGTGAAGCTTGAGTATGTCTTCCCTGAAGACATTCAAGATCAAGCGGTTTCTTGCTAAGAAGCAGAAGCAGAACCGGCCCATCCCTCAATAGGTCCGCATGAAAACTGGCAATAAAATCAGTTACAACTCCCAAAGGAGACACTGGAGGAGGACCAAGCTGGGCCTGTAAAGAGAAGCAGCTCCAATCTTACCAGCATGCCTCTGTATCTTGCATCAAGCTCTCGAGCGTCAGAATGGCCTCTTCCTACCAACCTGCCACATTTTCAGGGCTGGAATTCTGTCTTGTGCTGTGCAGTTTCCCCCCTTTGTAGAAATATTTGTTGTTGCAAATATGAATTAATTAAAAACTGAATAATGGGCGGGGGGAAGAGAACCATAATAAAACATTAAACATTAAAAGACTTCCCTGTCTTCTAAAGGTAGTATAGTTACTTGTCTCCTTGGCTCGGGGGGTTGCATAACTCCATCCCCTCCAACATTTCTCCTATGAAAACAGGGACATCCTAAGGAAAAGCAGGACATTCTGGGATCAAATCAGAAACTGGGATGGGTTCTGTAAATCCGGCACTGTCCCCGGAAAAAAGGGACACATGGAGGGTCTGCAAATGGCCCGTCTAGTCAGGCATTCTCCTCTCACTGTGAGCAGCCCAGATGTCTGTGGGAAGCCCATAAGCAGAATCTGAGCACAACAGCCCTCTCCTCTCCTATGGCTTCCAGCAACTGGGATTTAGAAGCATTATGCCTCCAGCTGTGGAGGCACAGCATAGCTACTGTGGCTAGTTGGTTGCTGGAGCTGAGCTACTGGTTTCCATTTGAAAGTTGTTTGCCAATCAATGTGCATATTAATTGCCGTGTCTTTGATTCTTAAGCTCTTTCCCGTTGTCTGGGTTCCAATTTGCTTATAGGCTAGGCGTGACGAACCATGACTCTTGCGACACGTGGCGCACGTCAGTGGAGTACACGAGTGTATGTCCATATTTGCACGTTGCATATGACTGAAGAGGGGCAGTAGCAAGTCCATCTGTGCTGGTGTGCTCACCTGGTCTTGTTAAAAGGCATTGCAAAGTGGAAGCTGGCTCATACAGTTCCCCTTAGCACAGAAAGGCTGCCCCACAAACAATTCTTGTTTCAGTGGGATATTTGCTCTTGAGGCCCTAATGTGACTTATGAGTTTTTCTCCCCACTGCTATTAAACAGTTGATTCTCTGGGTAGGCTTGAGGTCTTTTTCATCAGGCCCCATACTTTTCTCTTTATGGCATTACAAATGATTACTGGGCAAAATACCCACATGGCTTGGGTAAGATTTATCCCCCTGACGTCAGTGGCAGGTGGTGAGTTTGTCATGGGGAAGAATCCTCACCTCTCCTCACCTCTCCCCACCCTGTCTCTGCCATCGCAATTGCATTGCTGACTGATCAGATGGTGAATAGGCATGAATCATAGACTCATATAATTGTAGAACTGGAAAGGATCCTGAGGGTCATCTAGTCCAACCCCATACACAATGTAGGAATCCTGCCCACAGCCATCCCTGGGTGGGCTCATTGCACCACAGGAGGGAAGCATCATCACCTGCTCATGCCTGCAGGTCAAGCTGCTGTCTAATGGCAGAGGAACAGAGTCCACCAGGCAGTGTGGTACAGTGGCTAGAGTGTTGGACCAGGACCCGGGTGGCCAGAATTTGAATCCTTGCTCAGCCACAAAACTCACTGGGTGACCATGCAGGCCAGTCACAGCCTCTCAGCCTGACCTGCCTCACAGGGTTGTTGTGCACATAAAATGGAGAGGAGAAGAACCATGTATGCCACCTTGAGCTCCTTGGACAAAATGGTGGGAATAATAATGAAATAATATGAAATAATAAACTAATCAACCAACCAACCAAGTTGACAACCTACACTTCAGTAAAGTCATTTCCCCACTTTGGGTAAGTGAGCCATAAAAGGGCAGCTCAGTATCTAGAATGACATCAGGAACATTGAACACTTTTTGGGGGCTGTATTTTAAATCTGGGTTTTTCTGGATGGCACTGAAAACACCTCAGGAACTTTTATGAGCTCAGAAACTGCTTAGTCATGTAGCACAGCAAAGTGCTGAGTCACGCGTTGTGGCCTCTTTCCACTGGTTTGTTGCTTTCATTTTGCACTGAGTTTCAATCAAAAAGGGAAGATGCGCAAAGACCCTCAGCTAAAATAAAACCCACTTGTCCACATATGGGATGCCACTGCAAGTTCTTGCAAGAAATGCCACTGGCAAGTTCTAAGGGCAGGCCCACACCACACATTTCAAAAACATGACTTCCCCTCAAACAATCCTAATTTGTTAAGGACATTGGGAATTGATTGTAGTTCTACACTTCCATATATATATATATATATATATATATATATATATATATATATGGAAGCCATGTGTTTTAAACGTGCTTTGAATGTGTAGTAGGGATCTGCTTCTAGTTTAGCAAATACTGTAAAATGAAGGGAAATCAATAGCACACACAGAGATGCTCATAGCCTGCCACCTAGTGGAACGGATGGTCTGCTACAACTCCCATCAGCACCAGCCAGCACATCTCTGACTTGCATGTCTAAGCAAGTGGAAAGAACAGAGCATTGCTCTCTCACGCCTCCACCCATGACAAGTTGTCCTCTTTCTTCTTCCACAGAAACCCCACTCATCCTCCTGTTTTGCATCGAGTCTCTCTGCCATCGTAGGGTAACCTTTGGTAACCCACTCTTTTTCAGCCACTTTGCCCCCACTTCGCCTGGGCCATCTGAGATACCTTGCAAGGCTGTTGTAAGAATTAGATGTAGAACAAGGGAGACTTGGGACTGGCAAAACCGATCTACAAATTTATTGATTTGTGGGACAACTTATAGCAGGTAAACATTAGGAAGAACTTCCCGGTGGCAAGAGCTGTTTGACAGTGGAACAGGCTCCTTCAGGAGGTGGTGGACTCTCCTTCATTGGAGCTTTTAAAAGAGAGGGTGGGTGGCCATCTGTCGGGCATGCTTTTTAGCTGTGAATCCCGCATTGCAGGAGGTTGAACTAGGCGAACTTTGGGGTGATATTCCAAAACAGACGGCTAAGGTTAAGAAAACGTTTTACTTACATTTTATTTTGGGGCCCAAGATAAGCTACATACTTCTTCTTCTTCTTCTTCTTCTTCTTCTTCTTCTTCTTCTTCTTCTTCTTCTTCTTCTCCTCCTCCTCCTCCTCCTCCTCCTCCTCCTCCTCCTCCTCCTCACTTTATGATCACAGCAACCCTGTGAGGTATTTGAGGCTGAGGGGCAACGAATGGCCCAAGGTCACCCAGTGGGCTTCATGGCTGAGTGGGGATTTGAAACCTGTCCTCTCCCAGGCCCTAATCCAACACTCTTAACTACTACACTGGTGCAAAACAAAACATGAAATGAAAGTCATTTGTTGGCTGGATGCTCAGAAAGATTCTAAAAAATACAGGGAGAGAAAACAGATCCACCCAGGACGTATCTAAAGATTATCCCAGAGAGAATTTTGGAGGGATGTAAAGCTTTGAACACAAGAAGAGCCTGATTGGGGGAGCCGAAGGAACCTCACCCTCTAGGGGTTGGCGCCTATGCTTTACAGCAGGGGTCAGCAACCTTTTTCAGCCATGGGCCGGTCCACCGTCCCTCAGACCATGTGGTGGGCCAGACTATATTTTGAAGAAAAAAAATATGAATGAATTCCTATGTTCCACAAATAACCCAGAGATGCATTTTAAATAAAAGCACACATTCTACTCATGTTGGGATTTCCCCTCCAGTGAAGTCAATGGATGTCAAAGCCCAGGGAAACTGCAATGGTGAAAGCAAGCACTGGGTGGCTCTGTTGTGCCATAGAATCCTCCTCTTCCCACTGACGCTCTGCAAAAAATGTTTCTTTTCAATCAACTGGAGGCTTTGCTGCTGCTATAAAGGAAACCGACTTCTTGCCGCTGCTGCATTCGTTGGCTTCTATGCTCCAAGCTGGCTTCTCCATCTAGGGGCCTTGCCCAGCAGCCTACAGGCTATCAAAACAATGGCCAATGGCCCCACCTTGTCCAGCATCCTTTTCTCAATGTGGCTGAACAGATGCATCTTATGGGAAATTGGTGCCCGAATTTTGGATTTTCCTCTTCTCTCCTTGTCCCCTTTCCCTTGTGTGCCATGTTTCTGTTTTTAGACTGTAAGCCAGCAGGTAGGAACTGTCTTGTTTTGATTGTATGTAGGAGGCTTTGCGACTGAAGAATAATAGAGTCAAAGAATTGTAGAGTTGGAACGGACCCGAGGGTCATCTAGTCCAACCCCTTGTAATGCAGGAATCTCAACACATGGTCTCCCATCCAGTTTGAAACCATACCAGGCACTGCTTAGCTTTGCAAATGTGCTAACAGTTTTTATTGCTGCACCACTAGGAAACAGCAAGATACAAATGCTCCAAATGAATAAATAAAAACCAAGCCCTGTATAGTGTCCCTATAAGGAGGTCTGTCCCTCACAATGTTGGAAAGGGGGCTTTATTGTAGGCCCGCCCCCTCTGTTGGAACTCCTTCCTCTCCTTCCCCTGACATACCAGGCAGAGGGACTTGCTGTGTTTGAATTCAGAGTATGTGGCCAGTCGGCCGTTCCAGTCTGTGGGCAGCTCGATTACCAATTTGTAGCAATTTAAAAGACAGATACTTTTTAAAAAAACACCAAACCAGGAATGGAGGCAACACTGAAACTTTTGGACTGCCTTGTAAAACAATCCATCTGACTGCAGGTTCTAAAGTGTGTTGTGATCCACCTGGATCAAACCAGGTGAGTCTGCTTTGGAATTTGAGTTTTGTGGCTTCATTATTTGTGAATAGACTCACCCTTCTGGGAAAGACGACGAGGACATCATCATCATCATCATCATCATCATCATCATCATCCATAACAGCAATGAAACTTCACACAAAACCCTCTGAGAATAAAATATCCATGTATTAATGCATTCAATGGACAGTGTTCTCGAAGCGACTGGCATGAGTTTGGCCAAACTGCGGGAGGCAGTGAAAGATAGGTGTGCCTGGCGTGCTCTGGTCCATGGGGTCACGAAGAGTCGGACACGACTGAATGACTGAACAACAACAAATGCATTCAGGACTTTAAAACAAAACACAAAAGAATTCAGACTGGACCCACAATGCTGTTTAAACATGGAAAACTCTGATCTTAAGACCTCGCTGCCTTGCAAGATATCTTTGGGAGAAGAAAGGGCTAAAATGAAAACCCTACACTAATCTGGAGTACAGTCCCTAAAATGGTTGTGCTGTAAACTCATTCACATGTTTGACAAAGTCTGCCTTTGAATCTAATTTTAATTTGTGGATGCTTCGCATCAACTTTCTGTGAGACCTTTTGCTGGTACTTCCATACACAATTTCCAGATCTTTAAGGATCTTGGCAGCATCATCTAATGCAGGCACCCCCAAACTCGGCCCTCCAGGTGTTTTGGGACTACAACTCCCATCATCCCTAGCTAACAGGACCAGTGGTCAGGGATGATGGGAATTGTAGTCCCCAAACACCCGGAGGACCGAGTTAGATCAGGCACCCCCAAACTCGGTCCTCCAGGTGTTTTGGGACTACAACTCCCATCATGTATTAACCTGCGCCATTTGCACACCTGTAATTGATAAATGGTAGCTCTAGCTTTGTCATTCTGATCTTCCCATGGATTAACTGCTGCAATGGAACCTTCATCTTTGCCAGTAGGCTTTTGATTAGTAATTGCATTAAAACTTTCTTTGCCTGAATTATTGCTATCAGACACTTTCCCCACGAAAATAGGAAGTGCTGCAGCCAAGCTGGTGCCAAACTTATAGCTCTGCTTTCCTTTGGACCACATCAGCAAGGCTGAGAGGGTGGGGTCTTGTCATCTGGGCAGCCCAGGACCTCCATAGTCCCTGCCCAGGCTTGTGCCCGGGGAGGTCACTTTAGTGCTGCCAACACAGCGGTTTGCCTTCACCCCTGGAGGTGCACTTCATTGTCTCTTGAGCCAGATGGATGCCAACAACCTGTTTTCCATGACATCTCCCAGTTTTTCAGTAAATTCTTTGTAATAGTGATTAAATGACCTTTTAAAATGGCAGTGGGTGGGAGACACTCTCCAAAGCTAAGTAATCATTCGGCTCGTGCTTCAGCATCTTGAAAATCAACCGGAGGAAGGATGTGTGGTTATGTCAAGAAGTGGAAGGCAGGCATTGGAGACTGACCAGATCTTACCCTGGCTTGTCTGCTAAGAATGGTAGCATAGCAGCCACCAGCACAAACAATTGGCTCAGCAGACCCTCCTCCCCATGCCCTGTAGGAAGAGAAGAACCCCTGACTGCATGCCCCCTAGTGCAGCTGCATCAGCATAGGAGGTACTTGAGCAGCAGCTGACCCTCCTTGCAGATTGCATGCCTTGTGTTACATCAAAGAACAAATAACTCCATGCAGAATCTGCACTGCAGAGCTGAAGTGCTTTGAACTCCCTGTGCCCAGCCAGCACCCTTCTCTTAAGCCTGCAGGGACTGCTAAAGGAACTTCTCCAGCCATCGTTCTACTTCCTGTTCTGTTCTGAACTGCTTTCCTCTCATTCTTTCTGTACCTTGTGAAGTGTAGGTGGGTTCCCATGAGGCAAGACACAGTGATAACAGCAAGAACCTTTATTGAACTACGCACAGAACTGGACAACAGGGGCAAAGCAACTGCTTATATACATTTCTGAAGGCCTGGGCCACTCCCACTCCCAACATGACTGGATGTCTAAACTTCCAAGCTGCGAATCATGACTCAGAGTTTAAGGGCCAATGGCAAAGGCCCAAATCCTGAAATGTTCTGTGATTGGATATCATGTATCGAATCAGAACACAGGGGCTCAGAATCCTTAGTCCAGACTCAAACTCAGGCAAACACAGCCCACTGAATACATAACACTTTGAGAGACCTGCCATCACCCTCAAGGTCTGTACTGCCTTCCCTTAAATTTCAGTGTTGTGATTTAAAAGCCCACCAGAACAATGTTTGCAAGCGGGGTGTGGGTGGGTGGGTTTGGTGGATCTGAAGGCGAAGTCTTCTGGATTTTGGCACATCCAGGGAGGGGCATAGACCAAGTGGATGAGGCTGGGGGATGGGGGTGGTGGTGGTATTGAGGAAATCCTCAGTTCAAAATACCTCCATGTGTTATTCCACAAAATACATAAATCTTTACCCAAGGTAAAAAATACTGCTATATATGCCACCCCAATCTCTGAGTAGGGAGAGAATCCAGGAGTTCCAGAAGCATACCCAGGTTTGGTTTCTTGGAATGAAGGTCAGCGGAGACTGTGGTTTTATTTACACACATACACAACCTGAACATAAGATGGATAGGGAGTGTTAACACCTCTAAAGATGTTGCTTCTCCATTAGTCACAGCTTTGGATTCAGCACAGAGCAAGTATGTCTCTGTGTCTCCAGCTTCCAGCCTGCTTCCATCTTAGCTCACATTGTTTTCCTGCCTAGCAGTTTGGTGAGGCATGGGGAAGAGAGGCCCACCCATTAGCTTGGAGGGCACCATCACTGCAGCTCTTGCAACTGAGCTCATTCTTTGGGGATCCTGATGGAGCAGGGCTGCCCAACCCATGGGGCAAGATGAGGCAACTGCCTCAGGTGGCAGGACCCACAGGGTTAACAGATCCAGCCTCCAAGGAATGCATTGCCTGCTGCTGAAGTGGTAGCAGTGATAGCTGGCAACATGCCCCTTGGAGGCCAGATCTGCTGCCTTCTTGGTAGCGCCAGCCAATACCACCTCTTGGCAAATAGGAAGCGCCGCTGGTCTCCCAGCCTTGTTCGGATGCAGATCTTTATCCCCCGCCCCCCTGTTCTTGATGTAGATCTCAACTCCTTCTTCTCCGGGCCGGGGGGCATTTTGTGATTCACCTCAGGTGCCAAAATGTCTTGGGCTGGCCCTGTGATGGGGACACTTATGTGACCAGCTAAGGTCATTGCCTTACAAAGAAACCTTTCTGACTAGCAAACTCCTTTCCTTAGATTCTAACCTCACTGGGTACAGGACCCCAAATATTCAGAGAGACTCAGGGCACCATGCAGACTGACCCTCCCAAACCTACAAAAAGACTGAATTGGCAAAAAAATCTCTTTCTCTCTCTTTCAACTCCCCACCCCCATTTTCCCTTCTGCTCACAGGAATCTCTCTCTCTCTCTCTCTCTCTCTCTCTCTCTCTCTCTGGACTGGGATTTTTCTGCCCCTTTTTATTCTTTCTCTCTCACTGCTGCTGTTTTTTATCATCACAAAGATATATTTTTTTAAGATGCGGAAATGGGAGTGCAGCTGTTTCTGTGGGCCAAAGCGGGCTGGGTAATTTCAATATAAAACAAACAAGTTGCCTTTTAAAATTAAAATTGTATGTGTGGCATTTTTTTTTAATGGCATGCACAAAGACTGGAAGAGAAGCAATTAACGGGAGGTTGACATTCAGTGTTCAGCGAAACTGAACACAAAAGCGGCTGGTGAGGAAGAGTTATTTGTACAAAGCGGGAGAGAGAAGAGAGCTGGGGGAACAGAGGCGCATCCCTTTAAAAGTGCCGGCCTTACAAAATGCCTCCGCCCAGCCCTACACACCTGCTGGGCTTTTATCAAGGAGCTTTGTGCCCTAAGAAGATGAAAGGCAGAAGACAGCTTAGCCTTTGTGCAGAGGGTCACCTGAGGAGCAAGGAAAGGCACACTGAATCATGGCCTTGGAAAACAACAGTCCTCAGGAGGAGGCCATGCCCTGGGTCTTCAGGGCCCACTGGGGGCACCCCTTCATGTTTCCTGGCAGCAGGTTGGAATCAGGTTGTTGTTGGCAGATGCGTTTATTGTTTGCTGCTGTTCCCCTTATCCTAATATGGCAGAAGCAGTGCAGATGGTTCCAGGGAAGGATGCCATTCATTTGGTCCTCCTGAGCAGAGAGAGATGGCTAGAGTGCCCTTTTTCTGTTATCAACAGGTTGGGCACTGCTTTCGTTTTGGGTGATAACAGGGGCAAAGGAGATGTTTGGCAGTTCTGCCTTCTCTCTATCGCCCAGTACATTTCTCTGTTTTCTTCATGCCTGCCTACCTACCACTTGCTTACTGCCTTGACTGCCTTGACCCAACATGGGGTGTTGTGGGGGCTCTGTGGTCCCAAGCACACCCCTCAGGAATTATGCTGGACCTCTGTGGTGGGGGCAGCCCTCCAAGGTGCTAGCTTGGAGCACTACCTTCTCCCCTGAAGGAAGAAGAGCTGCAGACATGAGGAAGGATCTTGAGAAACCCCCTACCCAAGCTAGTATGTTACGATTACCACCTAATAATTATGCTATTTAATTGGATAAAAAATATTCACATTTTGTTAGCGGCACCAGCAGATTTTAATCACGTCACTTTCTAGGATACCTCTCCAGTGCCTAATAAACAGCCACTTAGGGTTTTAAGGAGGGAGGGGGAGATATTTTGAAGTTAATTACCTTGAAATTAGCTTAATCACAGCTAATTTGAACTTATCCAAAGAACCGCACAAGGAATCTATGGAGAGCAGGAGTGCAACTTGGAGTGGATTCTGCTTCAGGACTTCTTTCGCCAAGGACAGGAGCATGTGGAGCCCCTTCATTTGTAAGGGACACTTCTCACAAATGTCATAGAAACCACAGAATTGTAGAGTTGGAAGGATCAACTAGTCCAAACCCCTGCAATGCGGAAGGTCATAGGGAGTTTTGGAGGGCATTGACATCAGTATGCTGGTGGCTTGCTGTGAGGCAAGTGAGGCAGTAGATGTGCCCAGTCATGATAATGGACTGGATGAGGCCTAGTAAGATGAAGCTTAACCCAGAGAAGACTGAGATGCTGCCAGTGGATGGTTCTCATTACTGGTTTACCAACTGTTCTAGAGGGGTTCACTCTCTTTGTTTGTGATGGAAATTTAGGTGCAGCTCAGCTTGCACAAGATTGCATTTCTATCCTGCCTTTTTTCTCCAAAGAACTCCAGGTAGTGTACATGGCTCTCTCCTTTCTCACTTAATCCGTACAACAACCTTGTGAGGTAGGTTCGGCCAAGAGGCAGCAACTGGCCCAGGGTCACCCTGTGAGCTTCATGGCTGAATGGGAAATAGGCTGAATAGGTAGCTGTGTTGGCCTGCCATAGTCAAAACAAAATAAAAAATAAAAAATTCCTTCCAGTAGCACCTTAGAGACCAATTAAGTTTGTTCTTGGTATGAGCTTTCATGTGCATGCACACTTCTTCGTATCTGAAGAACGCAGGTGGTGCTGTGGGTTAAACCACAGAGCCTAGGACTTGCTAATCAGAAGGTCAGTGGTTCGAATCCCCGTGACGGGGTGAGCTCCTGTTGCTTGGTCCCAGCTCCTGCCCACCTAGCAGTTCGAAAGCACGTCAAAGTGCAAGTAGATAAATAGGTACCGCTGCAGCGGGAAGGTAAATGGTGTTTCCATGCGCTGCTCTTGGTTTGCCAGAAGCGGCTTTGTCATGCTGGCCACATGACCCGGAAGCTGTACGCCGGCTCCCTCAGCCAGTAATGCGAGATGAGCGCTGTAACCCCAGAGTCGGACATGACTGGACCTAATGGTCAGGGGTCCCTTTACCTTTACCAAGGTGCTACTGGAAGGATTTTTTAAATTTTTTATTTTGTGTAGACTAGTTATTATACTAGGAACTTTTCTATCCAAGCATATATTTTCAGAAATCAACTACTTTGCTATTTTCCTTACTTACAAACGTCTCTCTTCGTGTGATTGCAACAGGTAAAAATCTGCTGTCTCACCAAGATTCACTCCCTAACTCAAAAGGCTTTCAATGACTGATTGACTCTATTATCAAATAGGCAAATAGGATAATGTGAGTATTATTGTGCCTTTTTTTTTGCATAGCCAAGCATTCCCTTTGTCTGAAGAAGTTCCCTTTTACAAAAGCAGCATGTCAACCCCTGTGTCTTTAGGCACATGGGCAGAGAGTGATGTAGCTCCACAACACATGTCTTGAGATATGAGACCTGCATCTTATCTATTTCTAGGGTCATGCTTGACTGCAGTAGTTAGACTCCTATCCTTCTTGCTGACTGGGATGTGTAGGGTGTGTGTTTGTTTGTCTGTGTGTGTGTGTGTGTGTGTGTGTGTGCGTGTGCATGAACATGGGGCATTCATGCACTGTGTTCTCTGGGACTGTTCACCAACTTTGCTGGGAGTGTCAACACAGGCCACCTCTCCTACAGGTGTATTTTTGCACCTACTTTGAAGCTGAAGCCATTGCTTAGGACTGAGACGAGGCCCCACTCCTCTGCCTCTGCCAACACCACCCGGCCCCCCACCTTGTGCTAGTGGAATCCTACTGGTATAAGCATTATCACTAGGTGATGCGGTTGCTCTTTCTGCCTGCATAGCACTTTGCTCTCAAAAGGGAATAAGTAGCAGCATAATCCCACTCAGCAGGCATAACTCTTGAGGACAGCAACACAGTGTGAATTGCACTGAAAGCCTATTGTGTTAGTAAAACAAGGATTCTCACATTTACTTTGCAATTACCTGTAAATCACAACGTTTCTATTCTTTTCTCTGGGCAAAGCCAAACCTGTTCCATGCAGATCCATTTCCAGCTTGTATGCACTGCTTGCAGAATGGCTTCTCCGAGGCAGAATCCATTCTGTGGCAAAACATTCACTTCACTGAGGCTTGTGCGGGATAACTTCTGAACAGGTGATGGACCGTGTTAATGAGGGCTTCCTTGGGGGTGTCCCATCCCAACACCACCAGTCACACTGTGGCTTAGATTCTCATCCCTCCTGGTGAGGCTGGGGAGCTGTCCAGCACACTGAGGAGTAGACTTTCCAGCTGCACAGTCATAGAAGGGTCCCCAAGGATCATCTAGCCTAATTCCCTGCGATGCAGGAATCACAGCTCAAGAGTCCCTGACAGATGGCCACCCAACCTCTGCTTATAAAACTCCAATGAAGGAGTATCTGCCCCCTTCTGAGGGAGTCAGCTGCACTGTCAAACAGCTCTTACTGTTTCCAACTAAGGGCTAGTTGGAATCTCCTTTCTTGCGATTTGAATTTGTTAGTTTATCCTGAGTCCCCTTCATCCCAACAGGTGCCAGGATCAGCAAAGGAGTCTTATGATGTTGTTGAGGTTTCATCTGGTTGCAGTCTGGTCTGGACAGGAAGGAGGAGGAGCATGACAGCTGAGGAATTCTGTCTGAATTTTTTGCCTCAGGCAATGAAATGCTTTATGCCAACCCAGCCCTGACCTACACAAAGGAATTTGAGAAGCACCCTTGACAGACCGGGGAGTTTCTAACAGGTCTCTGGAGTCCAGTGAGGAATTCATAACTCCTCTCTCCTAGTTGACCTTTGGCTCATTACCCAACCCTGGAACCCCTTTGCTCATGTGAAATAGTCCTGGGTGCAAGGTAATTATTTTGGACAATATCACTTGCCTGTTGCTCATCCACAATGGTCCTTTCCTGCAGCTTTGGAGCTGCTTTTAACTATCAGCAACATTTCGATCCTCTTTCTGCTTTTCTGCCTCTGCTTCCATCTCCTTGTTTGCTATCACAGCTCTTGAGTGTGTTGTAGGGAAGCCCCGGGATGCGTGACATTTTCTTTCTTTCAGAGAGGTGGGACAGTGGCTTCTGAATAAAACAAAACAGTTCCTCTTTCAGGAGGCGCTCAGATCTGGCAGCTGCATCGCTGTGAGATTTGTGTCAGGGAACCAAGATCATAAATGCGTTCACCTGGGATGAATTTCAGGGAGATAATTCTCCCCAGTTCCCCCTAAAATACAGAGAGAAAGAAAGAAGGAGCGAGAGCTTGATTAAATCACTCTGCTTGGATCTGACTGCAAAGAAAATTGTTGTTGTGATAGATTCAAATGTTGCTTTTGTGTGTGCTCCTTCAGGGGTTTCCCATTTTCCTCTTCTTTTCTCCCGCTCAACAGCTGCATTTCTGGCAAACGTACAGAACAGGCAGGATGAAGGGGGGGGGTGATTCACAGTTCGAACCAAGGCATTTTGCATCTCCTTCTACCTCCCACCCCCAGCTACTACACTCAGGTCAGCCCTCTCTCATAACACTAGAACTCATGGGCATCCAATGGAGTGGGCTGTTAGGTGATTCAGGACAGATAAAAGGAAGAAGGGACAGAACAGGACAGAAACACAGGAAGCTGCCTTGTATTGAGCGAGACTATTGGTCCATCTAGCTTAGAATTTTCTACACTGACCAGCAGCAACTATTCAGGATTTCAGGCAGGAACCTCTCCCAGTACTGGCTGGGATTGAACCTGGGGGACCGTCTGCTTGCAAGGCAGGTGCTCTGTTACTGAGCCAAGGCCCTTCCCCATGCAGCACTTAGTTAAACTATGGATTGGACAAAATAAAATAAAAAATTCTTTCCAGTAGCACCTTAGAGACCAACTAAGTTTGTTCTTGGTATGAGCTTTCGTGTGCATGCACACTTCTTCAGATACCATGGATTGGACAAATTCATGATGGAGAGGGCTAGTGATGGCTCTGCCTTCGCAGTTGGAGTCACCCCTGCCTTAAAGACTAACAAACATATTTTGACATGAATCTGATGAAGCAGACTCTGGTCCACAAATGCTTATGACATTATGAATTTATTAATCTTTAATTTGCCACAGGCCTCCCGGTCATTAGTTTAATCAGTATTTTTAATTCACAACTTAGTCTCTTAAACACTTAGATCACTAGAAATGTACGCTATAACATAAATACACAATTCATGTCCCAATATTAAAGGTTTTTGTTTGTTTGTTTTAAGCCAGTTTCTGAAGCATTAAAAGATGCTTAGCTCTTTCTCTGCCCTGCTGACTTAACACTGGAATTAAACGGGATGGTTTGAGCCCCCATCCACAACTGCCCCCCCCAGCAGCTCCCAATGGAAATGATCAACAAGCAAAGCCTTAGCCATTTTGAGAACCACAGTAAGAAACTTCCTGTTTTGGTGTCCTAATAAGTTGAATTTCCCCTGTTGGCAAAGTAGGGTGATCAGCACCAAGGTCAGGGAAACTGGTGTCTGGATAGTGCAGCACTTCTGTTAATAGGATAAAAGAACAATTGGCCTCCAGGAGTGGGCAAAAGGCGGGTCTCTTCCTTTCACCAGGCAATTATGGCTGCTAATTGCGCCTCTGGAAAAGCCCAGCGACAGCCAAGAGGCCCTTAGCTGTGGCAACAGCAGCCAAGCTGCCACCATCGATAAGATACGCACATGCAGAAAGGTGAAGGCAGCAATCCTCTGAGATCTCATTAGCAGGGAACTCTCGCCAACCGACCCCTCCCTGGTCTGGAAACTCAGCTCTCTTCATAAGAACACCAAGGGATTGTTTTTATTGGGGGGGGAGTGAGTAGGGGAGGGGTGTGGAAGCAGAATTTGTACACAAAGGTGGTGAGCCAAAGTGAGTGGGCTGGGCTGAGGAGATGCAATTTAGATCTGGGGAAGTGACTGGGGTGGAGGAAAGAGAAAGCAGAGACACCGCTCCCTCTTCCTGTCCTTATGTCTTTCTCCTGCCTACCTCGAGCAATTGCTGAGCTTTCTTTGTCAGAAACAAGCTTCTGGGTAACATGAGAACGTAAGTGGAGCCTTCTGGATCAGGCCAATGGCCCATCTAGTCCAGCCAGATTCCTGTGGGAAAGCCACAAGCAGAACATGAGCACAAGAGCCCCCTCTCCCCTCCCTTGGCTTCCAGCAATGGTATTCAGAAGCATGGCTGCCTCCAATTGTGGAGACAATGCATAGCCGTGATGGCTAGTAGTCATCAAGAGCCTTATTCTCTGCCATGAATTTGTCTGTGGGAGGGAGCTTAACTCTGTGCTGCATGAGGAAGAAATTTATTCTATTCACTCTGAATCTTCCAACATTCAGCTTTATGAAGTATAAGTATAAGAACATATACATGGGTCTTGAGGGCAATCCCAAAAGCTGTTCCACAAATAGTTTTTAAGCAAATGGTGAAGCTTTTCCTGGGAAGAAAGAAACCCTCCTTCCTTTCCTTTGATCTTCTTCTTCTTCTTCTTCTTCTTCTTCTTCTTCTTCTTCTTCTTCTTTTTCTTCTTTTTCTTCTTCTTCTTCTAACCCACCCACCCCCCAAAATAAAACAAGTGATGGTGAGAACTTAGGTGACCCAAAGTACTACCTTCTGGATGAAATGCTGGACCAGCCAGTCCCCATCCCACTCCACCCCAGTCGCCCAGGACATTTTATTTATTTATTTATTAAAATGTATGCACTGCTTGATTGTAAGCAAGCAAGCAAGCAAGCAAGCAAACAAAAAACCACCACACACCTCAAAGCGAATTACAGAAAACAATAGAATTACCAATAATTTCTTTATAGCAAAAGTAGTTTAAAACTTTCAAAAGTTAAAATAACAGTAGACTAAAAGCAGATTAAAATTCGCATCGACATTATTATTATTATTATTATTATTATTATTATTATTATTATTATTTGTTATTGCATTAACCTTCTAACCAACTGGGAATGCTTGCCCAAACAATAATGTTTTGAGTAGAGAAAAGTATACAGAGAAGGCGCTTGCCTGATATCAATAGACAGGGACACCCAGAGTTTAGGTGCTGACACTAAAGCAGAGCGGGTATAATGTAGCATGATATGCCGCAAGCAGAGGTGTGCACGCACGTTCTCAAAAGGCTCCCAGAGAGAAAACCCACATCAAATCCAATTCTAGTCCAATGTGTCCCCCCCTTCTCACCCACACACAGAGGAAACCTTCTGAAAGTCTCCACTCCCATGAAGAGATACACGTCATATAGACCCCCTGGCACAGAGAGGACCGTCATGTAGGTCCCCCCGCCCAGCCACGGCCAAGCCTTTGCAAAAGCATGAGATTCCTGGTTCTGCAAGGCTCTGCGTGCATAACGCAATGGAGAAGGCGAACGGTTGCCTTCTGTTGCTAATAAACACAGTGGTCTCATCCTTACAGTTACACACATTTCCCTTCCTCTTCTTTGATGAGGGACCTGGGAGGCTGTTTTGTTTCCTCACCCAACTATGAGCCACGTTCTGCTGGGGGATCAACAGACAACAACCCCCTCCTCCCGCCCCAAACGAAGGCTGTTTCGTCCGACTGGCACGCCGCTTGCTGCATCATGCACCAATTACTTCCACCCAGCCGGCATTTAGAAGCAACAGCTCCCTGCAGGCTCACCTGCTCATTTTCCATCCTATGAAAGATTCACGTGCTATTATAGGGGCTATTTGTCCTTCCTGCGAGCGCGGCGGAGCTTCCATTAGGCGTAATAGCGCCTCCGCACAATGAGGGGAGAAGTGGCCCCCGGGCTGGAAGAGGGCAAGGGCGAGGAGGATGCTCACTTTTGCTTTCCGCGAGACAGACAAAAAACCGAGCTCTTTTGCCGACGCAATGAGCTCTTGACGCCTGAGTGATTCACTCCGCCGTTAGCAGTGATGTGGCAGCATTTAATTACGGACCATTCCCCCACCCCCACCCCGCTCCTGCTGCTCTTTGTTTGTGTACGTGCTTTATCCCCCCCCCCCCAAAAGGAAAAGAAAAACCCAGAGCCGTCTTAAGGGGATCTGCCGCCCTGGCGCGGCTATCCCTCCGGCGCCCCCGCCATGCCGCCTCTCCGCCGCCTCCCTCCCGTGCTTGCCGCCCCTTGGGAGGGGGGTGGGCGAGCGGGGGGGGTGAGGGGCGTGGCGCTGGAGCGGCGCGGGGCTCTGCGCGCCCTTCCAGCGCTTCCGGGATGGGAGGCGAGGGCGGCCAGCTCGCGCTCGCGCTCCGCGCGCAGCTGGACGGCGCGGCGCTGCTGGGCAGCTCGCGCTGCATCGGGCGGGCGGCCGGCTGCGCGCGGGAGCTCTGCGCGCCCTTCCAGCGCTTCCGGGATGGGAGGCGAGGGCTGCCGGCTCGCGCTCCCGCGCAGCTCGCGCTCCGCGCGCAGCTGGACGGCGCGGCGCCGCCCGCCCTCGCCTCCCAGAGCCCCAGCTGGAGTGCTGGAAGGTCGCGCAAAGCCCCGCGCCGCTCCAGCTGGGGCTCTGGGAGGCGAGGGCGGGCGGCTTACAGCCCGCCCGCCGGCGCGCGAGTGCCCGCCTGCCCGTGGGGGCGGGGGCGGGTTGGGGAGGAGGAGCCCGGTATGCCGGCGGGCTCGCGGGGGCGCCCCTGGGACGCCCAGCGCCCTGGCGCACCGCGCCACTGTGGGAATGTTTAGGAGTGTGGATGAGTATATATTATTTATATATCTCAATCCCAGCTTGTGTGAGCAAGCTCCAAACTTAGCAGAGTTTACATTCCCTTTTAAAACACAGCAGAAAAACGTTTGCATAGGCTTGCATAAGCCAGCTATATTCCTGGTATATTCCCCTTGTTCCCTCTTAAAAGTAGAAAGACACAATACTGATTATAAGATATAAAAGGAGTTTACTTACAGACATCCATGAGTTACAGTACAGGCTACAAGGAGGCAGACAAACTTAGATAAATGTATTTACATGCAGTGAAGCTGCTTCCATGAGGGAACAGGCTTCACCTCTGCTTCTCTCAGCTGCAGGCTGAGAGAGAGCATGCTGCTTCTTCAAAGGATGAGGCAAAATGGAGAGTGATCTTTGGGATGTTGTTCCCAGGTAAGACCACACCTACTTCTGGTTCCTGTAACTCAGTCCAGGTAAACAGGAAGTTAAGCCTGGAGGACTGAGTTACCTTCATGTCCTCTCTAGGAGTGTTGTGTTTGGCTGCTCTGTGTTTACATCCCACAAACCCCTTCTCAGACGAACACAACATACAAAAACATACAACTTTATTCAACCACCCAGAGTCCCAGCTTGACACGTAGAGTCTGGAAACTCTCTCTTGGGAGGGGCTTCGTCAGGATGTCCGCAGCCATCTCATTGGTGCAGCAGTACGACAGTTCCACAAGTCCATCCTGGACTGCCTGACGTATATAATGGTACCTCACACCTATATGTTTTGTCCTGGCAAGGAACTTTTCACTCTGAGTCAGTTTTATGCAACTCTGATTGTCCTCCAGCAAACTGACAGCTTGCTTTCTCACCAAACCAAAGTCCTTGATGAGTTCATCGAGCCAGGCAATCTCTCGGCACGCTTCCGATGCAGAAATATATTCAGCTTCTGTGGAAGATAATGCTACACAGTTCTGTTTATAACTGCCCCACACAACAGGTCCATCCCCAAACATAAAAACATGACCACTTGTTGATTTATAATCAGCATTATCCCCAGCCCAATCTGCATCAGTGTACCCCACCAACTTAGGGTCACTGACAGCTGGCAACCTTAATTTACAGTTCACTGTACCCTTCAGATAACGCACCACCCTCTTCACGCCAGCCCAATCATGCTCAGTGGGAGAACTCACTTTCCTGCTAAGAATCCCCACTGCATTGGCTATGTCAGGTCTACATGTGGTAACTAAATACAAAAGTTTACCAATTACCGACCTATATTCACTGTTATCTGGCAACAGCTTCGAATCCTGCTGATTCTTCAGGAAGTCTGTGGCCATGGGCGTTGCAACTGTGTTTGCATCTTGCAACTGCATGCATTCAATCAGTTCATTTATTTTCTGCCGCTGGCTGAGAAGAAATGATCCGTCTTCTTCTCTTTCCACTTGGATTCCTAGGTAGTACTTGACGTCTCCTAGTTCTTTGACTCCCACCTCTTTGCTGAGGTGTTTCACAATTTGCACATAGTCTCTGTTATTAGATGTTGCGGTAATCAAGTCATCAACGAAAGCCAATATATAAGAAAATTGTCCATTACTTGACTTACTGTACAAGCACTTGTCAGCGTTTCCTTGCTTGTATCCAAGTTGCACCAGCATACTGTGCAATTTCTGATTCCAAGCTCTAGCAGCCTGCCGTAATCCATAAAGTCCTTTTTCTAATTTGCATACTAGATGAGCCTCATTCGGTTTTATAAAACCCTTAGGCTGTTTCATATAAATCTGTTCTGTAATCTCGCCATGCAAAAACGCAGTCGAAACATCGATGTGATGCACGTCCATTTGCTTAGAGGCTGCTATGCTCAAAAGCATTCTCACGCTACTGTATCTTACAGTTGGTGCAAACGTTTCATCATAATCTTCACCATATTTCTGTGAAAAGCCTTGTGCTACTAGTCTTGCTTTGTAGCGTTGCACTTCCCCTTCTGACCCCTTCTTAACCTTGAAAACCCACTTGCAACCAATGGCTTTCTTACCCGGAGGTAGTTCTGTGAGGGTCCAAGTCTTGTTTTGATGCAGTGCATCCATCTCCTCCTGCGCGGCCTTCTTCCAGAGACTAGCTTCTGCAGTTGGCATCCGCTGAATCTCTTCCCATGTGGAAGGTTCCTGTGGTGACGCCGACCCTGCAAGGTAGGACAACCTTACCGGTGGAACACCTCTGTTGGTTCTGGATGAGCGTCTGACCTCTGGTTCTGGTTCCTGAACCGCATCAGCTTCTTCATCATCCTCCAACGCTGGCATGTCCCCTTCTGGATCCTTCAAAAATACACAAAAATATGCAATTCTGGGGCCAATAACCCTTTGTGGGAATGTTTAGGAGTGTGGATGAGTATATATTATTTATATATCTCAATCCCAGCTTGTGTGAGCAAGCTCCAAACTTAGCAGAGTTTACATTCCCTTTTAAAACACAGCAGAAAAACGTTTGCATAGGCTTGCATAAGCCAGCTATATTCCTGGTATATTCCCCTTGTTCCCTCTTAAAAGTAGAAAGACACAATACTGATTATAAGATATAAAAGGAGTTTACTTACAGACATCCATGAGTTACAGTACAGGCTACAAGGAGGCAGACAAACTTAGATAAATGTATTTACATGCAGTGAAGCTGCTTCCATGAGGGAACAGGCTTCACCTCTGCTTCTCTCAGCTGCAGGCTGAGAGAGAGCATGCTGCTTCTTCAAAGGATGAGGCAAAATGGAGAGTGATCTTTGGGATGTTGTTCCCAGGTAAGACCACACCTACTTCTGGTTCCTGTAACTCAGTCCAGGTAAACAGGAAGTTAAGCCTGGAGGACTGAGTTACCTTCATGTCCTCTCTAGGAGTGTTGTGTTTGGCTGCTCTGTGTTTACATCCCACAGCCACCGGCTTCTATGGATGAGACGGCTCTGGAAAAACTACAACGCAGCCCAATCCCCGCCATATGGTTCCTCTGGCACGGGAACCCCAGCGTCGCGAGCAGCATATGCCAGAACAATAGAAACGAAAAGTTTTGTGGCTTCTCTCGTTGGAAGAGCTCAAAGCAAACAAATATCCCAGAACGGAAAACATCAAAATAGAAAATTCTTTCCAGTAGCACCTTAGAGCAGTGTTTTTCAACCTTTTTTGGGCAAAGGCACACTTGTTTCATGAAAAAAATCACGAGGCACACCACCATTAGAAAATGTTTAAAAAATTAACTCTGTGCCTATATTAACTATATATAAAGTAATTCTCTTGAATAGGAATCAAATAAACACAAAGAAAGTATTTTATAATTCTTGGACTTAAGAGCAGGGGTCCCCAAACTAAGACCCGGGGGCCGGATGTGGCCCAATCACCTTCTAAATGCTGCCCGCGGATGGTCCAGGAATCAGCGTGTTTTTACAGAATTGGAACCTGTCCTTTTATTTAAAATGCATCTCTGGGTTATTTGTGGGGCATAGGAATTTGTTCATATTTTTTTCAAAATATAGTCCAGCCCCAAGTAAGGTCTGAGGGACTCTAGTCTTGTACCTGAGTGACTTTTTGTGACAAAGACATGAGTGGAGAAGCTCCTGAGACATCCTGACATGATATAATTAACTGCCATGCCACACTTGAGAGCCCAGCCAATGTGGTGTTTCCCTTTTTTGTGATGATCTTGTGTACAATTCACGGCAGTGGTTGTCCACATACCTGTGCACGGCAGTGGTTGTCCACACCGTGCTGTCCCCCTGGGACCCTCACCATGGGCAGTGCCCTGGGACGCTTGACTTGCCCCCCCCCCCAGCGGTGCACAGCATGTGTGCTGCTTAGGGTGCTGGAGCAGCTAGCTCCTCCTCTGGCAATTAGGCTTCCTTGGGTTTTTTTTTTTATTCCTCCCTCCCTGCTTTTATTTTGGGGGAGAACATAATAAAGAGCAGGATCACTTCTGGTGAAGTCTGTAAAACTTAAGAGTCTGAGCATCTCACAATAATTTATTTGGTTATAAAAACAAAAGCATGTGCTTCAAAAATATCCACTTCAGCCCCTGGTCTCCTTTAAATAATGATCTTTAAAATGACAACAGTATGATGCAACATTGAACAAATTGGGCAGGTGTGTCCAAGCATCTCAGAACCACAGTTTTCAGTTAGGAAAATTAGTGATGTTTGTTTATAAGATTGTTAAGGCTCCAAAACTATAACGAATGACCAATGCATAAGGTTTGCACTGATGGACACAGAAAGCCCCAAGCCCCACCTCCAGCAGTGGGGCAGATCCATTGCTGCATCCAAAGTTATACTTTTGCTGGCCAGGACAAAAGGTGAGAGAATGGTTGTTGATTTGCCTGTTGCACTAGTTCAGGGCGGGTCAGAAACGCAAACCAGCCGGCGAGAAGCGCCCCTCATTCCGCCCTCCAGCGAAGCCCCAGGCCAAGCCCTTCCCGAAGGGAAGCTCCGCTAAGGCAGCCTCAGAAAGCGAGCCTGCTCCTTCCTCCTGCAGACTCGGGGACGACAGGGCTCCCTTCAGAAAACCGCTGCCACCGCTCCAGCCTCCCTCTTGCCGCCTTCAAACCTCTTCCCTCGCTTGACCACCAGAGCTGCCTCGTGCCCGCTACTTACCCGCCATGTCCCCTCAGGGCGTCGGCCGAGCAGCGCAGCCGAGCGAGGAGGTTGCGGGGGAGGCGGCGGCGGCGGCAGCGAGACCAACTCGTCCTCCTCGCGCCGCCAAAACCTCACGCACGCGCATGCCACCAAGCGCCATCACCACACACGCCTTCGCGCCTTTATAGCACGTTGCCGGCCCCGCCCCTCACCCCGCGTTGGCCCATTTCCCAGTCACTTTAACGGGATCGCACTCCTATTGGGAAAGAAGCTGCAACCGGACTTCTTCTCCCTCCACTTAGGAGCAGCCCAAGTTCCCAAATCCGATTGGCCTCGGAACCCCACTCGCGACAAGGCGCGTGCGGAGCGCAGGACCCCTTCAGGGCCACGCCGACGGCCGAGGAGGCGGGGAACTCCGGCAGGCCGGAGGGCGCAGACGATTGGCTGGCGGGAGGGCGAAGGAAGGAGGGAGGCACTTTTGAGGCAGCCGGCGTCTCTTTTCGGCTCTGTGTACAAACGCGAGGGCTGACCCTGATTAGCTGAAGGAAGGCAACAACAACGGCCGGGACGTTTTTCCCACGGCACACCAGGCAACATCTCGCGGCACACTAGTGTGCCGCGGAACAGTGGTTGAAAAACACTGCCTTAGAGACTAACTGAGTTTGTTCTTGCTATGAGCTTTCCTGTGCATGCTACTGGAAAGAATTTTCTATTTTGTTTCGACTATGGCAGACCAACACGGCTACCCACCTGTAACCGGAAAACATCAAAACATTAAAAATCGGGAAGACATTCAGAAAGGCTGGATACCAACCCCAGGAAAACCTCCTTGGCCAGTTCTCTTGGTGACTGCAATGGAGAAGATTGACGCAGACCTTCCTACAAGAGTGAGGTTGGCCCTGTAAGGGAGAAGAGCCAGTGTGGTGCAGTGGTTAGAGCGTAGGGCTAGGACCTGGGAGAGACCAGGGTTCAAAGCCCCACTTGGCCATGAAGCTCAGTGGGTGAACTTGGATCAGTCACTACCACTCTCAGCCTAACCTACCTCACAGGGTTGTTGTGGGGATTAAATGGGGAGGAAGAGAACTGTCTTGTACACTGTCTAGAACTCCTTGGAGGAAAGGTAGGATAGAAACAATCAATCAATCAATAACAAACAAACACTACAACTCTTATATGCAGTAAAACACTTCAGTGCATATATCCTATTCCAATAATCTAACACTTTAAGCAAGGAATCAATATACTATTCCAACATAAACTCTACTAGACTGGTTGCAAGTAAGATTCTTACCAAGCTGAGGGTTGTGTGATGCTGTAGTCAGATGGGGGTGTGGTTCTCTATATCTGTGAGGGTGAGTCTCGTAGACTAACCTTGGGCTTTTTATAGTATTTGTCTCAAGCTTTCTTCCCCATATGCTTGGGTGGGCCTCACCTTATCTTCACATGCCAGAGGCTCCTGAGCAGCCCAGGCCCCATCCTTATTGCTCTCTCCTCTTGACACCATTTTCTACCTCCAAAGGTTAGAAGAATCATCGAATTGTAGAGTTGGGACTATAAGGCTCATCTAGTCCAATCCACTGCAATGGAGGAATATTTTTGCCCAATGTGGGCCTTGAACCCACCACCCTGAAATTAGGAGTCTCATGCTCTACTGACTAACCTATCCCAAAGCTTCTAAATGTATATTTTTGTCATGTCATTCATCAACACCCTTCTGCATATTACTTAACATATTTTTTTCCAGCTTCCACTATTTTCTCTTTCCCTTACTGAACACCTGACTTGTGCTATTGTCTTTCTGCCATCATCTACTTAAGATATCCAGTCTTCATTTAACCCCACTATTTTAGTTGCTCCTTTATCTACTGTTACAAGTTTTATTTGGCGGGGTAGTGGTGGTCAGTCCGGATGAGGCCCTGAGTCTCTTCCAGTTCTTGAGACATTGTATATGTGGGGGTGGAATATGTGAGAGCAAGCTCACCAAACCAGTGCCTTTGTCTAGGCAATGGTTGTGGCTGATTAGTGAAGCACCACAATCGGCATAACAAAATAAGTTGCTCTATGGCATAGAACAAATGGGTGAAGATGCAATAGCTGGAGTGAGGTGTGTGAGTGAACTAGAAAACAGGCTGGAAGCTGGAGACACAGAGACATGCTTGACCTGTACTGGATCCAATGCTATAACTAATGGAGAAGCAAGATCCTTTGAGGTGTTAACACTGTGAGCCCCTCCATTTTATGCCCAGGTTGTGTCTATGTGTAAATAAAACCATATATCCTAAAGACACCACAGTCTCCACTGATCTTCATTCCAAGGAAACCAAAGCTGGGTAAGTACCTGGAACCCCTGGAGTCTCTCAGCACCCAGAGATGGGGGTGGCATGCAACACCATATTCCCCCTTGCTATATTTAGTTTCCTAGCTTAAAGTATTCACGTGTTATGATTTTTCTCATAGCTGGCATTTTTGCCCAATGCATTTTGTCATTCAGTTCCTTTCACAGAGCTCATTTATGGGCTTTTCCTTTTCAGCCCCCCCCCCCACAATACACAGGTTCACACAGCAAATACATCCTTGCTAGTGGTCAGAATGTATCCATTGCATTCAGACTTTGAAGGAATTGACGCTCTGGGCTCTATGCTGTGCAGTGTGTGAAATGGTCCACAGTCAGTTTCCCACAAGCAGAGGGGCTGCCCCAGATGTGTGTGTTCAGTGGTGGGTGGGTGGGTGGGTGGGGGAAAACTGGCTGCACAAACCAAGGTGACCACCACTTTGTGCAGTTTCATCTCCCTCTCTCCTGAAGAAAAAAGGGAGCTTCGAAACCACGACACTAATTCCTCACTTAGATTCAAACCTGAGGAAGGTCCCCCTCCTGGCCTGCTCTCTCTCTGCTGCTCCCGGGCGATTTGCAGGCTGCCAGGATTGCTAATTGGGACAGACATTAAAAAGTGGCTTGCAAACGATTCTGCATGTCCTCAAATTGGGTTTGCATTGAGTTGGTATTAGCTTATTGATTATGTTCAATAAGCAGCTAATTGCTCACTCTGCCTAGAAAGCAGCCAGCGACACACCTTTTCATAAAAGGAAGGAGCCTCAAAGTGTGCCTGTCTCATTAGCATGCTGCTGGTGTGTCACTCTTCTCTCCACCGAGAGCCTTGCTGCAGGATGTTTCAAGACCAGCCATGGAGTCACTGCTGCTCCATCCCTCTCTTCCTCTCTCTCGCTAGTAACTACTACATTCGTGCAATGGCCATTAATAGGGGTCTCTCTTTCTGTGCTCGTCCACACACAAGTGCTTTTCTATTTCATGCCTCTGACCAAACTAAGCTTCCTGATGTATATCGTGCACCAGGAGGCTTAGCTTGTTCAAATCCGAGTGCACACTTGCAGAGTTAACAATAAATATATTACTTCTGGTAAATGGGCCACCGTAGCTGCTAGAGGGCCATGGAAATTTGTGTCCCAGGCTTTTTAGACTTGTCTACCCATGTACTCTCTGAAACCAAAGGGGTGCATTGGTTGCCAGATGTGAATCCCCCCCAGCTCCCCTACCCCACTACAGTGAACTCTACCACTTTTTCCTATTTGTAATGAATTGGCCTTTTAGTGGGGCAGCACCTTGGAACTCCCTGCTGGTTGGCACCAGGCAGGGGCTTCACTGTTTTCTTTCTGGCACCTGTTCAGAACTTTTTTGTTTAGACAAGTAGACATGTAGAATGTGGATGTATGTTTTAATTTGCTCTTAATTTGTTGCTGATTTTATCTTTTGAATGATTTAAGGATCTCCCCCCACATTTATTCTGATTTTATTGTTTTATTTTCATTGTAAGTTTTTTTTGTTTTGTTTAAATAATCAAGTGGTGTATAAATTTTTATGAAGAAATAAAAACAATAAACTAACAGACAGAACCCTGAAAGGGTGCCAGGCCTCCTCCTGACAAAAATGTGCAGATGTTCTGCATCAAAGGAGGAAAAGTATCCTCTTAAGAAGAGGAGCCAGGAATGCCTGCTGGGAGGGAGGCGAAATCCAGCCGTCAGCAAGCCTGGGCCGCAGAAGAATATTTTCCTCTGGAGAAAGAGGAGTGATGGATTGCTGCAACTTGCACAGAACCCCGCCACAACCTCCAGGCACTTTGTGAACAGCTGATGAACTCAGCAAATTCATCATTCAGTTGTCAGAAGCAGCAGGGAGCACCAGCGTTCAAGTCTCCTGATTTATTTTGCATGTTCCTTCCCCTTTGAGGTGCATGAACGCAGGCAGCAATCCTCTTCCAATAACCTCCCAGCCCAAATGCCTCAGTTGCTGTGGGGATGCAGGGCTCAATCAAATAGGGAGAATCATAGAACTGTAGAGTTGCAAGGGGCACCAAGGGTCATCTAGTCCAACCCCCTGCAATGAAGGAATCACATCTGAAGAATCCCTGACAGATGGCCATCCAGCCTCTGCTTAAAAACTTCCAGCGAAGGAGAGTTCACCACCTTCCGAGGGAGTCCGTTCCAGTGCTGAACAGGAAACTGCCACTGTAAGAAGAACAGGATTCTGAACTAGATAGTCCCCCTTTGGCCTAATCCAGCAGGTTCCTCTTACGTTCTTGAATGAAACTGCCTCTTCCTCCTGATTTAGAGTGTTGTTTGCCGAGGGAAATCACTGGAAATTGTCCACCAGATTCAAATAGCAACATCTTCCTTGATGCCTCCCAAGTGAGATCTCAGGAGTCTCCCTGGTTACATTCCTGATCAGGTACACAACAGATGGCTCCAAAAAGCAAAGCTCTCCCCCCCTCTCTAATCTGGGGGAGGTGGCTGAGTTGTCATCATCTGGGGATCTCATATATTATTCACAGTTTGCTGCAACTGTTCCAACACTGTCAGTACATACCTGGAACAACCACTTCCGCATCACCAAATGAGCTGGCCCAGAAAAGACATCAATATGATAATGGGTTCGATGTTATACTGAAAAGTCTTGTTACTAGACTCTTCTGTTTGCAGATTAGAGGCAAAATATCTAGGGATTTTTGTACTCTACAGCACATAGATAACTATGGAACTCGCTCTTACAGGAGACAGGGACAGACCCTCCAAGTATCTCTATCTTCCAGGGACGTCCCTGATTTAGAGAAGACGTCCCGGTTCTGATTTGATCCCAGAATGTCCCAATTTTCCTTAGGATGTCCCTATTGTCATTGGAGGGTATGGAATTATCCAACCCCTGAGCCGTCTGAAGGCAATCCTGTACAGGGAAGTTTTTTGTTTTTTAAAAAAAGTTCAATGTTTAATTATGTTTTTATATATGTTGGAAGCTGCCCAGAGTATGGCTGGGGCAACCCAGTAAAATGTGTGGGGTATAAAGAGTAAAATTATCATTATGAAATGGGAGGTCCCTATTTTCATCAGAGAAATGTTGGAGGGTATGATGCGATCAATTTGCCTTCAGATGGCTCAGGGGTCAGATAACTCCATACCCCCCCAACATTTCTCCAATGATAATAGGAACATCCTGAGGAAAAGTGGGACATTCCGGGATCAAATTAGAAATTGGGATTGCTTCTCTAAATCAGGGATGTCCTTGGAAAATAGGGACACTCGGAGGGTCTGTTACATGATGTGGCACATATACACCATTTGAATGGCAATGATCTACAAATTTGGAGAACCCCCAACCCCGTCACATATTTGTGTGTGTGGGGGGCAGGGCTGGGATTGTAAACTACAACTCTATTGCTTTTTGCATATAAAGTACTGAGACTCTCAGCAACGTGCTCAAGGCAAGGCAAAGGAGGGGAGCTGCCTTGCCAGGTCCTAGTTTCCCAGCTCCTAAGGCTGGTTTCCCTTTGGAATTCCTGGTTCTGATAAAGTCCAGCTCCAGGAGCCCTTGCCTCACTTGGGAACACGACTGGTTGCCACTCTGACTCCTTCCTCTCTCTGTGGCAATCAGCTGGCCAAGAAGAACCTGCCTCTATTTGGCTTGGCACAGTGCCCTGGAGCCCCCTGGTGGATGCAGGCAGCACTTCAAAACTGAGCTGCGAGGAGGGAAAACATCTCAGGACTGAACCACAGAGTGGGTGAGCTGAAAGCATGCACACACTTCTGAAGCGAGGGCAAAAACATGATCCTGGGGTCACGCCTGCCTGCAAAGTGGGTGGAAGATGTGACCCAGGCATGGGCATAGCCGGGGAGGGGGAGGGGGAGGGAGGAGCAGCTTCCCTTCCTAAATAAAAAAAAATCAAGATCAATAAAAATATATAGCAAACTGAGGATCTGCGCCCCCTAACAAAAATTCTGGCTATGCCTATGGCCAGGGGTGAAGCAAATTCAAGTGAGCCTGAAACATTAACCATCGGCCACAACTCTGCAATGGAGGAGGGGGGACGCTGGCAGATGCGGTTTTAGGGTAGCATGACTGGTGTGGCCTCACAGAGCATTGCACTTCAGGGGGTGCCACAAGAATGCTGTAGAATGGAGCATGAGATGCAAGGGGAATGCTGAATTTTAGTGTCACACAGGGTACCGCTGAAATTTGAGAGCTCAAAGTCTGCTACTGGCGCCCAGTGCAGCTGACCCAAAAGTGAGAACAAAAATGGGACCCTGTGGGTCACACCTCAGAAGTGAAGGAAACACATGACCTGAGATTAATGCCTTCCCCAAGTGAGGGCAAAAATATGACCCATGTGGTGAACCCTATAAAAGTGATGGCAAAATGTGACCCACAGCCACTCCTCTGAAGTGTGGGCAAAAACATGACCTGTGGGTCACGCCTCACATGTGAGTGCAAAAAATTACTGTTGTGTGAAACCTACAGAAATGAGGGTGAACATGTGACCCACAACAGAAGGATATGAAAGTGAGGGCAGAAACATGGCCCTCAGCTCATGCCTCCCTAGTGTGAAACGCCAGTCAGAGGGTGAAGGTGAGTGAAATGTGACCTGCAAGTGACACTAACTCAAGTGAGGGTCCTGGACCCCTGTGCCTCACCATGATAGTGTGCAGACAATTGAGCTAAATCGAGAGCAATTCCAGAGGAGTGTCAGTCCCCACAGAATCCTTTTCTGACTCTAGATGTAGGATATCCGAATGGTATCAAAAATGACGCCTCTCCTCCTCCTTTTCCTTCAATGCGATCTTGGTTTGTTTTCTGTTTTTCTGGGGAGGCTGAGAACCGGCCTTCCCCTTTGGCACAAGAGAGGTTTTCCACATGCATAGGCTGGATTGCAAATGTTGCACTGGCTTTGAGCACATAAGGAAAAGCTGCAGGAATAATTCCCAGAAAATTATTATGTAAGTGGTGCAAGAATTCAAAAATTTAGCAGAGTCTTAAGAGAGCCCCTTTCCGACAGATGAACATTTCCTTCAAGTCTCATCAGCGTGTAATAGATTAAAGGCAAACAGGCATTCATCAAAGGCAGAATTGTCTTCCATTGTTCAACCAAATTGACTTGAGACAAACCTGACAGATTGAGCTTGTCAAAAAGGCAGGAGCATCCCCAAATTGTGCCTGCCTGCCTTTCATAGAGTGAAACACCCCCGTGATCAAGGGTAGCATGTCTCCTACCTGAAAGGAAAGGCATTGAGGGGAATAATGGTTTAATCTTAGCCAGTTGGTGACTGAGCTGACAGCTTCCCGTTTGCCCTGACTTGAGCTCTTCCTGAATACTACTACTACTACTACTACTACTACTACTACTACTAATAAATTTCATCATAGAATTGTAGAGTTAGAAGTACCCCAAGGGTCATCTAGTCCAACCTCCCAAAATGCAGGAAGCACACCTAATGCATCCCTGACAGATGGCCATCCAACCTCTGCTTATAAACCTCCTCCAGCAATGGAGTGCTGGAAACACCACTTGTGCCTCCAGGTTTTTCACTTTCTTGCTCTCAGTTTAACTGTCTTTGGAGATCAAGATTCTTTCTGGCTGTGCCACTCATCCTTAGGTGGACCAGCAGGTAAGAACATAGGAACATAAGAGCCTGCTGGATCAGGCCAATGGCCCATCTAGCCCAGCATCCTGGCCAACCAGATGCCTGTGGGAAACCCACAAGCAGGATTCAAGCACAAGAGCCTTCTCCCCTCCTAAGTTTCCAGCAGCTGGTTTTCAGAAGTCTTGCTGCTTCCAACTGTGGAGGCAGAGCATAGCCGTCTTGGCTAGTAGCCATCGATAGCCCTCCCCTCCATGAATTGATAGGTATGGATAGCAGTCAAGATCATGAGTGGCCCTTCTTCCCACTGGCAGTGACATGAAAAGGTAAAGGACCCCTGGATGGTTAAGTCCACTCAAAGGCGACTATGGATTCGCAGTGCTCATCTCGTTTTTCAGGCCAAGGGACCCGGCGTTTGTCCACAGACAGCTTTCTGGGTCATGTGGTCAGCATGACTAAACTGGTTCTGGAGCAACGGGACACTGTGACAGAAGCCAGAGCGCACAGAAACCCGTTTACTGTCAACCACTCCCTGGCAGTGACATAACAGCACAGAAGAACCAAAGCTATTCTCCAAAACAAACACTTCCTGTTTGTGAGATATCCCAGCTCCCCCCCCCCAAGAGCCTCTTCCTCACACCTCCCCATGGAGCGCATTGGCAGCAAGACCTCTCCAGCTCAAAGAGACAGCTGCAAAGATGCTAATTGTGTTGCTTGTTAACAGCTTAGGTGACACTGCACTTTTCTCAATTGTCACAATATTAGGCAAACTGCTTAATTAGGCTAAAACCACCATCACTTAAAAATTCCCCCCTAGCTTTCTCACCTCCAAGATGCTTCAAAGTGATACATTCAGATTAGCCATTTAGGAATGCTTGTTGGTGAATGCCTTTTCACTGTTGGAAGGAGGAGGGGGGGGGGTCCTATTTTGGCTGAAACATCAGGAGCTGGTACATTTCTAAACAGAATCCTAAGCTTTGCAATGCCAGCCTCCTCCAAAATCAGAATTGCCAGCTTTGACACTGGTTCCTGCTCCTATGCCCTTTTCAGCAGCTTGACCTGTAGACCTTGGCAAGTGTCAGATGGAGCAAGCTTGTTTTCTGCTGCTCCAGAGGGGAGGACCTGAACCAATGGATTCAATCAACAAGAATGGAGATTCTGACTAAACATTAGGAAGAACTTTCTGAAGGTAAGAGCCATTTGACAGTGCAGCAGGCTACCTGAGAAGGTGGTGAACAGGGGTGCCAAATTGAATAAAATATTAGGGGGGCATAATCAATCACATGATGTGGGGCACGCACACCATTTGAATGGCAATGCCCATCAACTTTGAGGGTGCCCAGCCCCCTCAAATATTTAATTGAGAGAAGGCTCCTATGGTGGTGAACTCTCTCCTTCATTGAGGTTTTTAAGCAGAGATTGGATGGCCTCCTGTCAGGGATTATTGGGCTGTGATCCCTACATTGCAGCTTCAAGAAAAATGTAGAGAGCAAAACCAACTCCTGTATATGGCGCTTATTGAACTGACTAAGGCTTTTGACACTGTAAATCGTAATGTCCTGTGGACTGTCCTTCTGAAAATTGGCTGCCCAGATAAATTTGTAAACATTCAGCTCCTCCATGATAATATGACAGCAAGAATAGCAGATAACAATGGCTCTCAAAGTGAAACATTCACAGTGGGATCAGGTGTTAAACAGGGTTGTGTTATTGCCCCAACTCTATTCATTATTTTCATTACCATGATCCTACACTTTGTCGAAGGGAAACTCCCCACTGGAGTAAAAATCATATATATATCTTCAATCTGAGCAGGCTGAAAGCAAAGAGTAAGGTTACCGTAACTTCTGTCATAGAGCTTCAGTATGCTGATGACAACATAGTGCAGGCACAGGCAAACCTCCAGATGTTTTGGGACTACAACTCCCATAATTCCTAGCTAACAGGACCAGTGGTCAGGGATGATGGGATTTGTAGTCCCAAAACATCTGGAGGGCCAAGTTTGCCTATGCCTGACGTAGTGTGTGCATGCTGAGAGGATGACCTCCAAACCATCCTAAATATCTTTGCAGAAGCTTACGAAAAGCTTGGCCTATCACTCAACATCCAAGAAACCAAAGTGCGGCACCAACAGGTACAAAATAACCCCTCTGCAGCGCCAAAAATCCAACTCACTGGTGTAACGTGGGAAAATGTTGATCACTTCTCCTACCTAGGCAGTTATCTTTCCACAAGGGCCAACATTGATGCCGAAATCCAGCATCGCCTGAGCTCTGTGAGTGCGGCTTTCTCCTGATTTAAACATCACTTGGGAAGACAGGTGAACTAATATCCATGTACTGGAAGAAGCAAAGATCACCAGTGTTGAAACAATGATTCTTCAACATCAACTTCGTTGGACTGGTCATGTTGTGTGGATGCCTGATGATCGTCTTCCAAAGCAACTACTGTACTCTATTTCAAACTTACAAATGGAAAGTGTAATGCTGGTGGTCAACAAAAGAGATTTAAAGACTGTCTCAAGGCAAATCTAAAAAAATGTAGTATAAACACTGACAACTGGGAAACACTGGCCTGCGAGCGCTCCAATTGGAGAACAGCCTTTACCAAAGGTGTCATGGGCTTTGAAGACACTCAAACTTAGGATGCAAGGAAGAAATGTGCTAAGAGGAAGGCACACTTGGCAAATCCACACCGTGATCAACTCCCGCCTGGAAATCAGTGTCCCCACTGTGGAAGGACGTGTGGATCCAGAATTGCCTCCACAGTCACTTACGGACTCATTGTTAAAACCGTGTTTATGGAAGACAATCTTACTCGGCTACGAGTGATCGCCAAAGAAGGAGAAGAAGAAGAAAAGCAGAGGGTTTCTCTAGATCGGGAGTGCCAGCGTGGCCCCACAACTATGGGTGCCCAGGCCGTGGGTGCCATGCAGCATGCATGGCCCTTTGACTGAAATTTGTGGGTGCCCAGCCCCTTCATGGGGAATTTTGTGGGTGCTCTCACACCCAGGACCCCAGGGAGTTGGCACCTTTGCACTAGATGAACCTTGGGGAACTTTCCAACTCTACAATTCTATGATATCTCTGACCAAGACACATGCTTCACTTTACTATAAGGTGTGGCTGGCTGGTGACATTTCTGAGATCCTGTGAGACTTTGCAATGTGCCACCACCTCTCCAATCATGCCTACAACTGTTGAGCTAAGGAGAGGAGAGGGGCTGGCTCTACCCTGGGATGCAGCATCAAGAGGCAAGTGAGACTTAATCAATAAGGCAAATATGATGGTCAGCCCAACCTTGGTCATTTCCACCTCCCAACACAAAGTGCTGTTTTCGTTTGCTCCTAGGACACTTTTTCATTATTATTTTTTAAATGGCTCTGGGAGCTGTCATGGAGAGCTCATTCTCAGCTTAATTGCCTAGCTAATTGTTCTCATTGCAAAGCCCATTATACAGTATATTTATATTGCTGCTAATGAAATGTTTGGATTAAATGACATGCTACAAGTCAACAAAGAGAAATTTGCTACACTGGTTTGTAACTTTTTTTTTTTTTTTTAAATGACGAGTTGTTAGTAATTGGATGAGCCTGAACTTGCACAGTTTAAGGTGATTTCAATGCTGCTCATGCATGCAAGTTTTGTGAAATGTCCACCTGACATTCTGCACACCCTAGTGCTGCTCCATTTAATAAGAATTTACCATATTTTTCATGATAAGTGAAAACAATCCAAGAAAGAATCATGATGCAATTCAGCACATGATGACTTCATGTTTTGGGGAGTTGTGGGGGACCCTTTTAATTCCTCTAAGAGCCCTCACACTTTAAAACGCTTCCCCAGACCGTGTCTCTCCCTAGGTTTCACCGACGACTAAAACAGTGTTTTTCAACCTTTTTTGGGCAAAGGCACACTTGTTTCATGAAAAAAATCACGAGGCACACCACCATTAGAAAATGTTTAAAAAATTAACTCTGTGCCTATATTAACTATATATAAAGTAATTCTCTTGAATAGGAATCAAATAAACACAAAGAAAGTATTTTATAATTCTTGGACTTAAGAGCAGGGGTCCCCAAACTAAGACCCGGGGGCCGGATGTGGCCCAATCACCTTCTAAATGCTGCCCGCGGATGGTCCAGGAATCAGCGTGTTTTTACAGAATTGGAACCTGTCCTTTTATTTAAAATGCATCTCTGGGTTATTTGTGGGGCATAGGAATTTGTTCATATTTTTTTCAAAATATAGTCCAGCCCCAAGTAAGGTCTGAGGGACTCTAGTCTTGTACCTGAGTGACTTTTTGTGACAAAGACATGAGTGGAGAAGCTCCTGAGACATCCTGACATGATATAATTAACTGCCATGCCACACTTGAGAGCCCAGCCAATGTGGTGTTTCCCTTTTTTGTGATGATCTTGTGTACAATTCACGGCAGTGGTTGTCCACATACCTGTGCACGGCAGTGGTTGTCCACACCGTGCTGTCCCCCTGGGACCCTCACCATGGGCAGTGCCCTGGGACGCTTGACTTGCCCCCCCCCCCAGCGGTGCACAGCATGTGTGCTGCTTAGGGTGCTGGAGCAGCTAGCTCCTCCTCTGGCAATTAGGCTTCCTTGGGTTTTTTTTTTTATTCCTCCCTCCCTGCTTTTATTTTGGGGGAGAACATAATAAAGAGCAGGATCACTTCTGGTGAAGTCTGTAAAACTTAAGAGTCTGAGCATCTCACAATAATTTATTTGGTTATAAAAACAAAAGCATGTGCTTCAAAAATATCCACTTCAGCCCCTGGTCTCCTTTAAATAATGATCTTTAAAATGACAACAGTATGATGCAACATTGAACAAATTGGGCAGGTGTGTCCAAGCATCTCAGAACCACAGTTTTCAGTTAGGAAAATTAGTGATGTTTGTTTATAAGATTGTTAAGGCTCCAAAACTATAACGAATGACCAATGCATAAGGTTTGCACTGATGGACACAGAAAGCCCCAAGCCCCACCTCCAGCAGTGGGGCAGATCCATTGCTGCATCCAAAGTTATACTTTTGCTGGCCAGGACAAAAGGTGAGAGAATGGTTGTTGATTTGCCTGTTGCACTAGTTCAGGGCGGGTCAGAAACGCAAACCAGCCGGCGAGAAGCGCCCCTCATTCCGCCCTCCAGCGAAGCCCCAGGCCAAGCCCTTCCCGAAGGGAAGCTCCGCTAAGGCAGCCTCAGAAAGCGAGCCTGCTCCTTCCTCCTGCAGACTCGGGGACGACAGGGCTCCCTTCAGAAAACCGCTGCCACCGCTCCAGCCTCCCTCTTGCCGCCTTCAAACCTCTTCCCTCGCTTGACCACCAGAGCTGCCTCGTGCCCGCTACTTACCCGCCATGTCCCCTCAGGGCGTCGGCCGAGCAGCGCAGCCGAGCGAGGAGGTTGCGGGGGAGGCGGCGGCGGCGGCAGCGAGACCAACTCGTCCTCCTCGCGCCGCCAAAACCTCACGCACGCGCATGCCACCAAGCGCCATCACCACACACGCCTTCGCGCCTTTATAGCACGTTGCCGGCCCCGCCCCTCACCCCGCGTTGGCCCATTTCCCAGTCACTTTAACGGGATCGCACTCCTATTGGGAAAGAAGCTGCAACCGGACTTCTTCTCCCTCCACTTAGGAGCAGCCCAAGTTCCCAAATCCGATTGGCCTCGGAACCCCACTCGCGACAAGGCGCGTGCGGAGCGCAGGACCCCTTCAGGGCCACGCCGACGGCCGAGGAGGCGGGGAACTCCGGCAGGCCGGAGGGCGCAGACGATTGGCTGGCGGGAGGGCGAAGGAAGGAGGGAGGCACTTTTGAGGCAGCCGGCGTCTCTTTTCGGCTCTGTGTACAAACGCGAGGGCTGACCCTGATTAGCTGAAGGAAGGCAACAACAACGGCCGGGACGTTTTTCCCACGGCACACCAGGCAACATCTCGCGGCACACTAGTGTGCCGCGGAACAGTGGTTGAAAAACACTGGACTAAAATGAATCCTAAAGTGTTAATATGGGAGATGTCTTTGGGGTACCTCAGTGCTCCACGTTCGAAAACCTCTTGCCACCTTGGGATCTCCCGCCCTGGGTTCCCACCTACTGCAGCTTGCCTTCCCTTTTGGCAACTGCGTGGCACCTTTGGCTTCACTGCCCAGCCCTCTGTATGACAGGAGAATAAACCACCCGTTTCCTCTTCCACAGGAAAACTTTGTTCTCTCCCCTTATGTCACACCTCTTTAGGCACTGATGCACTGCCAGAGTCAACGAATGTTGAAACACAAATAAGTTTATTGAGGTAACTTAAATAACATGGATGTTCAGGTTTAATGCGGTTACAATTCTTCTTTTCATGTACGTTAGCTTTGTTACAACATAGCAAGGAATAAAAAAACCTTCCCTTCCCAAAGCCTAACCTCTCACGAGCTCTCTCCAACCCGCTCACCCTCTAACCCTCTAACCCTGACCAACTGCCCAACTGCCATTCTCCCCTTTTAAAAGGTTGAAAAGCCCCGCCTCTTGCGAGTGAGCTGCCAGTCACGTAGAGTGGGTGTTAACTCATAATGTGCTGGGCACCTGACCATACCCAGACTCAGGACTGATCCGTTACAGGAGTGTTCTCTCTTGCCTCCCCCTCACTTTTGTTTCATCCTCACCTGAGGTGGAGACCTGCAGCCCATACTTGTTCTGGAGATGCTCACCTAGCAAGACGGGTTTCCAATTTTCTTCACTGACTGAGCAAATGGTGGAGTTAATGCAGTCCACACACTGTGCAGATCATGGAGATGCTCTGTGGAGGACCAAGGGGGTCCTCAGATCCTCTGGACATATTGACAGGGGAAGACAAAAATCCTGGAACAGCTACACATGAGCCTCTAAAACATAGAAATGTTTGAACATTTTGCTCGTGACATGTTTTCTTGCAGATCTAATGGCACAACTGCACAGAACCAAGATATTGATGCTGGAATGCAAGGATGTGTTGTAGAGCGCAATCCCAGGTCTGGAAACAACAGAGCAACCAGCCCTGAGGGTCGATGCACACAAAAAGCCCAAGGGCTTCTCTCTCTCTGAAATCTATGCCATCGCATGGTGGAGATGCCATTGGGAATGCCCTCTTCCACATCCTCCTTGTGCCACACACATTTTTCTTCTTACCCCTCCTTTTAAATCCCAAACCAACCAATTATTCTGCACCTTCCAATGCTCTGTTTGCAACGTAGTGCGATGAAGAGTACCGAAGGCTGCACAAGGTGGCAGGTGATCGCATTTGTTCAGGAAGTATTAATCAGAAAGTGCAGGTGCTGGAGGCGGAGCCCTCAGATGACAACAATCCTGTGCCTCGTGCAGAACTGGGTGGCTGGATGGATTGCTGGGTTGAAGGGCCACAAATGGAAACCCCACAGGTGTTTGGGGACACTGTAAATTGATGTGCACAAGAGGGACACTGGAGGTTAGGTTACAGATGCATACCATCCAATATGCCACAGAGGAAAATTGGGACAAGTGCCTTACAGGGCCACACTCCCGTGCGAGTCACATGATGCGTGTCTTTAAATCATAGACTCATAGAACCACAGAGTTGGAAGGGCTCCTGAGGGTCACCTAATCCAACTTCCTGCAAGGCTGGAATCTCCAACTCATTCGGGCAGGGCAGGTTTCCGGGAGGCTGAGAGCAAATGCTCTCTCCTTAAAGCCAGCTGCCAATTTGCAATTCTTTATTTTTTTTAAAGGAAGGAATTTGCTGGAGATGGTTTTCAAGGAAGAGGACCATGAGCAGATAAACTTGGAAGAATTATGCATTACTTCACCAACAAGGAAGCAGAAAAGATGGATAATACGTCTTCCCCGGCTTGTTGTACATTTTTTCTGCTCTGTCACAAGTGCTAAGAGGAAGCTGAGTGCTCAGTTTTATTGCTCATCTTATTGCCATAAAATTAAAATTAAACTGGCGCCTCTAATTTGAAATTACACAAAACTGGCAAAGGGGGTGGGAATTGATACAATTGAGAGAGAGGGGGGGGGGTGGTTGGCTTCTAAGGAATGAAGTATTTTGCAAAAAGAAAAAAAATGCCATGACAGAGCTGCCTCTTAATTCCAGATGTCAGGGGACAGGATGCTAAGAAGTGCTGAGGGACTCTGAAAATGCTCAGAAAAACATGCTCAGAATTGGAAGCTGTCATTCCAGCATGTAACTCTATGCCCATGTTCGTGCCCCAAGGCTAAGCCGAGTCAGGACTCAGCCCTAGGAATGATGCTTACAGAAAACCAGATTATAAGAGTCTGATGGATCAGGCCAGTGGCCTATCTAGACCAGCATCCTGTTCTCACAGTGGCCAACCAGATGTCTGTGGGAAAACAGCAAGCACGATTTGACCACATGAGCACAACTAACAACAACAACAAAACCACGCTTGAACATGGACCATTTTGGCTGTGAGTCCACCCACCTCACCTAGCTGCTATGGAAGAGAGCAATAGCCAGTGCGGTGTGTATGAGCTGAACTGCAAGTTGGATGGAAGCTGGATACACAGATACATGCTTGCTCTGTGCTGGATCCATGAGAATAATTGCGAAGTAAGATCTTTTGGGGTTTTAACACTGTGAGCCCCTACATCTTAAGCTCAGGCTGTGCAAATAAAGCTGAAAGACACCCCAATCTCTGTTGATGATCATTTCAAGGAAACTGAACCCTGGGTAAGTGCCTGGAACCCCCAGAATTTCTCACCAGTCAGGTTGGCATGTAACGTTACATAGTTTTGCCCATATATTCTGTTACCAAACACTATTGGGAAAGAAGCCCTCTCTGCTTTTGAGTTTTGAGCAGTACTTTTAGGATTTTACAAAGGAGCTGGGGAAAGTGTGTTGGGTGGATGAAATGGATCCTCTGCTTTCTGAACAGACTCTATAAAAGTTGTAAGTTACAAAAAAGCAAATACGAAAAATGGAAGAGGTAACATTTCACAGTGGCTCAGCATCCCTGAAAAGATGGCTTTGCTTTGTGGCCACTAAAAGGAGGTCTCAATAAGCTGAATGCAGAAAAGGAACCTTCCAAAATGCCTGTTCCAAACAGCTGAACAGAAGGACGGCATGAAAGGCCTGTTCCATGCTTGAGTTTGCATCCTTCCTGGATTGTGGATGGTGCCAAGGTAGTGAGTGGCTTCAGATGCCAGAATTAAAGCGCTGTCCCGTCCTAACTGAAGGCAAGCAGCAGGTGGCAGTGTTGCAGCTTCGCAGAGCTTCTGCAGGTGCTGTGTGCTTCAGATTGCAACAGAAACCCAGGCAGGATAGCATCTAACCTCATTACACCTTTCAAACAGGTCTCTGAAAGCCGCCTTCTGGCCTGTAAACTGTTATGGCTCCACAGGATGTGATAAAAGAAATCTGGACATGCTCAGGCACTTCAGTCTTTATTAATTCATATGTTCTGGGACTGAGCTTTTGCCACAGAGTACTGGCTGAGGGGACCAGCTCTTTGTTCCTGGCCAGAGCTTGGGGGTGTGGGATGTGTGATGGGCTTCCATGGATGGAGCCCATAGAAGAAGCTCCGTTTATCTGTGGGGTGTCGCTCTTGGGTGTGTCTGTACATTTCCTGCCATCAAATCAAGGCACCACAAATCCACCTAACACACTCCATATTAAGTAAGGTAAAGGTAAGGGACCCCTGGGTGGTTAAGTCCAATCAAAGGCGACTATGGGGTTGTGGTGCTCATCTTGCTTTCAGGCCAAGGGAGCTGATGTTTGTCTACAGACAGTTTTCTGGGTCATGTGGCCAGCATGACTAAACCGCTACTGGTACATGGAGAACCCGTGATGTGTGGCAGAGTGTATGGAAACATCATTTACATCCTTGCCACAGTGGTACCTATTTATCTACTTGCACTGGCATGCTTTCGAACTGCTAGGTTGGCAGGAGCTGGGACAGAGCAATGGGAGCGCACCTCGTCATGGGGATTTGAACCGCTGACCTTACCATCAGCAAGCCCAAGAGGCTCAGTCCCTAAACAGTCCATTTTACAGTGAGCACATGCACTATATCAATGACGCAGGCAGAGCAGGACTCAAGCAGGTGAGTCAGCTGCAGGCTACAAACCACCATCATCTCCACCACTTGTTTCCAAAACGTACAGTGGAGCTTACAATCTGCAACAATAATATTGAAAGCAATTTAGAAGATAATTCTGTTAAGCATCCCTAGAACATAGATACCCCTTTTACAGATTGCCAAGATATCTGTGGAAAGCCCTCCCTCCCCTCACTGGGCAGCCCAGCCCAGTCCAATATTTTTCAGTTGGCAACTATCTGGAGTGGAGCGCTTGCCATCTTGCAGATGTCCTCTCTGACTCTAAGCTCCTTCTGCTGAATCTTCTGACAAGGTTTGGTGCTCAGATTAGCTTCATTGCATGCTCCCCCTTGCAGCCTTCTAATCAGCTGTGGGACAGCAAGGGGAGAGAAGTGGCTCCATTCTAGGCAAAGGGGAAGAGATGCCATCATTTTGGTGGTACCTGGTGCACTTCACCGGGTTCTCTCTCCAAGAAGGAAGATAACTTCATAGCTCATTGGTTTTGCAAGGAAACGAATGGGCTTTGCATGTTTTGTGGTTTAATATTAATGACATTATTAGGTCATCCCTCTTTTCTGGTGGTGCAAGTTCCCCAACACCTACAGTAATTGGGGAGACCAGCAACCAAAACCGCAAGGTCTTCCACACATCTCAACATGCCTTGCATGTTGCACATGAGATGAGGTACCAACCGCTGCATTCATTTTTTTTAGCAGACCATTTTATTTTATCCTCCAAAGTCCTGGTGCGCAGAGCAGCTGAAAATAAAAACATATCCTCCATGCTAGCAAAGCTGCCTCGTGTTCTTGACTACAGAACTGAGATAAGGGTTGACTCCAGTTCCCAGTTGTGCCAGCACATATCGGCTGTGCTCAGGCGGAGGGTGGGAGATGCAGAACAGTCTCTTCTCCCACAACAGAAAACGAACCTGAAATGAGGCTTGCAATGGCACCTAAAAGACACATAACTAAGAGATTGGAGCCGGCTCTTCCATGAAATAGTGAGGCAGCTGCCTTGGGTACCAGATGCTGAGAGGCGGCAGTGTGGTGTACATGTATCATATCATGCCTTGACCTACACTCCCTTAAGCTGGTCTGCTGCCTCAGGTAAAGTAGAGGATGTTGCCTTGTCATAAGTGATGAAATAAGATTCAACAGCCACTCCAGTCAAGTCCTGAATGTGGAGCGGAGAGCAGGCACCATCTTGTCCTTTGCCTCAGGAAGCTCAATGTCTTAGGCCGAGAGTTGTGGATTTCCAAATGATGTATGAAAAAAATATGGTAGGATGCTGCCTGCAGCATGTAGTGTCTCCATGACATCATTTGTCCTCATTCCCACTTCCTTTCCTTCTGCACTTTCCATGCACAGGTCTGAGATTTCCAGCTCTAAGCAGGGTTTTTATTTGCCCTGCCTCTTTCCCCCAGGAAAACCTGCGTTTTACCACTGAATGGCAGTCTGTGGAAAACCCAAATTCTGTTTGCTTCAGTTCAGTGGTAAAATGTGCCATTTTTTTCCAGGAAAAGCAGCAGAAGGGGGAAAGAACCACTTGGACCTGGAAATCCCAGACCTGTGCTGAGAAGGAAGAGTGTGGATCAGCCCTAAAGTAAAAAGAGTGCCAAACACTGCAACCTTTCTTCATAGTGGAGTTGCTCTGTAATTTGGATAATTTGGGATGCCCTTTTCTGAACCTTTTCCAACTCCAGAGTATCCTTTTTGAGGTGAGGTGACCAGAACTGTAGACAGTATTCTAAATGCAGCCGCACAGTTTCTGAGCCGAGAGTCGTCATCTCATGCATATCCTGGGAAACATAAACTGTAATAGGTATTTTGTTCCTGTGTTCATAACTGTGTCGTGCAGACACATTCGGCAGGCGGTTGATCTCTTTTAGGTCTGTGCATTTGGATGGTATCCCACTTTGCAAAACAACTACACGCGCCTGACAGTTATAGAGAAACAAAAGTGGATCCGTCCCCCCCCCTCCACCCGCTTCCTTCCCCAATGTAGCATAATGGAAAAGGCACCATGAAAAGAAAACTCCTTTGGGGATAAGCATGATGAGCTACAGGAGCGTAAAAGAGAACTGATAGCGGCAGAAAGCACTGGCAGGTATTACCTTCCAATCTTTTAACATACTTACGCATTAGCAGGGAAAAAAAATACATAAATTGGAACAAAACACCAGTTTAAGTGAAAGCAAAGGGGGGGGGAACATGGTGTAAAAGCCGCTATAAAGTTATTTTCAAATTAAATTACACAAAACACAATAGGATTAGGAAATTGCTTTGATGCCTGGGTTTTGCATTTTTTATCTTTATTCCCAGCTCCCCAATTCCTTTGTCCAATATTCTCTTTTATTGTAAGATTCCCGGAGCGACCTCTCTCCCCCTGCCCCCCCCCCCCCGCGCCTAGAATCACATTCAGATGCTTTATCTCTTCTCGCTCCTGAATTAAATATTTGGCACGCGGGAAGGGAAAGGCGTCCGTGTCCCTCCCTGCGCTTGCGCCCTGGGGGATGAGTTCCCTCCCCCGCGTCTGGCCACTGGATCGAGAAACTGAATTTCCATTTTGGCAGGCACCGTGTTACGGAACTGTCGGAAGCACCTGATGAATAATTGAGCAGCCAGGCCGCCTTCCAAATTCGGCTGAGCAGAAAACGGCGGCTCCTTGCAGCAGCAGGGGAGCAAAGTTGGAAGCAGGTTTACGCCTGCATCCGAAGATGGGGATGGGGAGATGATAGGGGAGCGTTTTGCGCCTTGCTTTCTCCCCAGTTGTACAGTTCCGCCTGCCTTTCTTATCCTGGACCTACTGACATGTTCATTCGTGTAAGAAACTTTTGGGCAGCCTTCCTAGACATCTAAAGAAGTGTGCATGCACACGAAAGCTCATACCAAGAACAAACCTAGTTGGTCTCTAAGATGCTACTGGAAGGATTTTATTATTATTTTTAGCGCAAATGAAGAGAGTGACTCCACAAATCTAAATGTGGCAGAAAATGCGAGTGAGGGAGAGCGTCCTGTACATAATAAGAACATAAGGAAAGCCTGCTGGATCAGGCCAATGGCCCATCTTGTCCAGTATCCTGCTCTCAGAATGGTCAACCTTGTGCTTGTGGGAAAGCAGGATTTGAGCAACAGAGCAACTCTCCCCTCCTGTGGTTTCTAGCAACTGTAACATGGAAAGCTGTTCATCCTCCTTGTCTCACCCTTCCATAAAAGCAAGATCTGCACAGAATTAGGTGGAAAATGTGAACTTTCAGAGTTCGGAGAGCTTCTAAAAATTGCTCTGCTGGTGCAAAAAAAAAAAAAAAAATGCAGTTCATCATTATTAAGCCTGCGCTGTGGGTTTGGGGGCCATGGCTGAGGGCAGCCCTGCAAGGGAGCAGGTGATTTGAATTAGCAAAAGGGTGATGATCAAGAGAGTGAATGCCTCCCTGTTGCTGTCAACCCTACAGCCCTCCTTCGCCAACCAAACTGGTTTTAGGTAGACAATTTGCAGCTTGAGCTGCCTGCCACAAATATCGCTTGCTCCATTCTAATGCAGCTTTGATTCTAGCAAATTTCACAAGTCCTAGACACCCCATATAGAGAAATAAATTTGCACATGCATTCTTACATGTGATACGTGCTTTAGCCTCATTTCCCACCCTGTTCCTGCCCAATCTTTGCCTCCTGGGATTCCCTAATTCTGGAAAAGAGTGCCTGCCAAGGCTGGCTTTAACAGAGATAAGAACATCAGAAGAGGTTGCTGGATCAAGCCATCGGCCAATCTAGTCCAACATCCTGTTCTTGCAGTGGCCAACCAGACGCCTGGGGAAAACCCACAACAGGATTTGAGCATAAGATTCCTCTTCCCTTCTGTGGTTTCCTATAACTTGTATTCAGAAGCATTGCTGCCTCTAACTATGGAGACAGAACATAGTCATTGTGGCTAGTAGCCATCAATAGCCTTCTTCACTATGAATTTATCCAATCCTCTTTTAAAGCCACCTAGGATGGTGGATACTACTACCTCCTGTGGGAGGAAGTTCCATAGTTTAACTATGTGCTGTGTGACAATGTCCTTTATTTTGCCTGTCCTGTGTGCAGCCACTTGGTCTGGCATTGTTGCTTTGGCCCTGCAGGGCAAGTCCATAGGGGAGAGGCCAGTGACTCAGGAAAGTGAAGAAAAGCCCAACCTCCACCTAGTGCAGCCTCTGTTTTCTGGAAATGTCTGAAGGTGTCCTGCACTTCTTTCAGGGGTCCAGGGCTTGTTCTCTGGGTCTCGGTCCCTCCACCACCTACCACCCTGCTGGGAAATGTTTTTTCTGTTGATGGTGGAAGTCACACAATGGCTGGGGGGAAAGAAAGATCTGTCCAGGGTCACATGCCACCAATGAGCAGGGTTAAAACCAAAGGTGGGTGGAGCTTGCACCATTGCACCATTGCACAGTGTTCCCTCTCTCCCTCTGCTTTTTGCCTGGTCTTTCCATCCAGTCCAGCTTTTCCTCTTCCCACTCCTTTTATTAACACAGCTTGGAACTAATGGCTTACACACAAATTTCCCACCATGCAACCTTCTATGACTTTGTCCATTCATTCATTTCATAAACTTTTTCCCCCATTTTCTTTAAATTTTCCAAAATAATAAAACTTTTAACAACCATAACTGGGCACAAGACTATTTTTTTTAAAAAAAACAAAATTCTTTTTATTGCATTTTGAAAAAAATGCTGCTGAGGGATGAAATAACCAGAAATTAAGTTGGAAATGTGTATGCATATCTGTGAGTGCACCTTTTCGATAACGGAAACAGGATATGAAAACAAATGGGTAGATGTAGTCCAAGAATTTAACAAATAATCCAAGTGTGACGTACCTCCACTTCACACTTTCCCCTTGTTACTAAGTGAATTTCTAATCAGGTGTTCTGGGTCAAATTTCAATCCACCCCACCTGTCCCTCTGAGGTCCGTCTGTTATGTCAATCCCCTTTTATTTATAATCTGGGGATCTCTTAGTAACGGGAGTTTTCCTGTCCAGCGGCTGTGGCCGGTTAGATCCTCTGCTCTGGGCTTCAGGGGTTAAACTCTTCTTTGCCTACAGTTTGGGGTCTCTCTTTCATTAGATCCCTCACTATATCAGTTAGCTAAGCCCTCTTAGCAACTCTGTGGCAATACCAGGGTTTCCGCCCGCTAGCCCCTCCTGAGGGAACTCCAAGACACAAACTATCACCCTGCAGGTCAGTTTTGTCCTTTCCCTGAGTTCACCTCCTCATGAGCATACATAACTCGCTGGACCCAATAAACGACGATACTTTCTTAGCTCAACAATAACAAGTCTTTATTTCTTTCAGAACATAACAGTTTCAGTAATGGTTTATAAGCTTAGTTTCATAACAGTGTAAACTCTTTCTTTCAGCATCATATACACATCTTCAATGTATCCCAACCTATCCTAACCTACCCACCACTATCCTGGCCCCACGCCCTCCTTCTTCCAGTCACCACTCACCCTCACTAACGGCTGCTCCCTCCTTTTAAAGAGCGGAATGTCCTGCCTCCCATGAGATACCTGCCACTCAAACTGGGGTGCCCATTAAGTCATAAAACACCGTGGGCTTCTGAAAATCCCTTAACTTAGATCCATTTCATTACACCAAGTTATTCTCTCTGTGGCAATATCCACATGACCATTTCTTCTGCATGCTGTGTGCTCCTACTGCTAGTTTTTGAAGCCACATTTGCATGAGGTTAACCACAATTCATATCATTCTTGAAATTCCCAGACAAATACTGCTGGTTGATGCACTTTTTCCTTAAGCCAGCTTCAATCCATCTAGAATACTGGATGTGGAATACATACATACATACATACATACATACATACATACATACAGTGGTTTTTTCCTCAGGGGGTATGCAAGGGTATGCAGTACTGGCGCATCTTTTTTGTTGTTGTTAAAAAGTGTGGCATTTACTGTAACAACGTCATGGTGAGTACCAACAACTATTTTTGTAGAAAAAAAAACTGCCTACATAAGTTTATTTGTATGCCTCCTTTCCACAGTTCAAACAATGCTCAAGGAGGCTTACAACATGAAAAAATACATAATTGCAACATATCAAAGGTAGCCATAAACAATGAACAAAGCATCAAAAACACACACAGCCAAATGGAACAATTTCCACATAAATCGCAAGATCTAAAATATGCAAAAAAAAAAAAATGACACCAACAACCCCCCAAAACCCCCCAACATCACAGCCCATGAGTCTGTTCAGCAGTCTCAGCTCTTGTAAGCTGTAATGTGAACATCTGAGAGAGCCATCACATACGGTATGCACAGATGACTGCTGAATCAATAGGAGATTCAGGGGCAGGGAAACCAAACAGTTCGTGCATGTCACCCTCCCCATTTGAACAACCCCTGTGACTGGTGCAGCAATAAAACTGCTAGCACATTTGCAAAGCTAAGCAGGGTCTGGTACGGTTTCAAATAAGATGGGGCACTGGGTGTTGAGATTCCTGCATTGCAGGGGGTTGGACTAGATGACGCTCACGGTTCCTTTCCAACTCTACAATTCTATGTTTCTATGAAACTGAGCTGGTGAATGACCCTGGGCTTTTGGAGGAGGTGTGCTTATGTCCAGCCTCACATGTTCTCAGCACCCTCCTGCCATTGCTTCTGGGCATGCATCAAGCACATCCTCACCTGCCCAGCTGCCCAGAAGCTGCCATTGCCTATTGGGGAAGGCTGCCCTGAACTCCCCAGCACAAGAGTGATGGATGGGAGGCAATATTGGAGAGCACTTCTGGTCCACTCCCTTTATGTCGCTGGCCCCAGCTCTGCTGTTCCTTATAGGGCAGGGTAGGTGGGGAGACATCTTGGGAGAGAAAAGCAAACATCTCCTCTGAGTGTCTTCAGGAGGATCAGGCCTCCTTCCATTTCATTAAAAGAAGTCCTTGATGAGCCAATATTGAATCAGGCTGGCCCTGGAGTGGACCAGCCTCCCTCCCACACTTATTAAAGCAGTAACTTTATTTAACAAGGAGAGCTGGTCTCCTCTGCCATGGAACCTCACCTTTTTCTGGTGCTCTGATTAAAACATATAAATCAGCAGTGGAGGCCCCTTTTGAGGAGTCTTGAGGGAGGTGTGCCTGACACCATCCACTAAGGCACATTGATTCATCCAGGCCATTGGATCTTAATTTCCTCCTTAATCCTTTTGTGGGGTTCAGTTGGACCTGATTTTAATATTATAATTTTGATTATTAATTCATTGTTCCAGGGCGGGTTACAACAATTTAAAATACAACATTAGAAAACAATTTTAAATAACTTACAATTACTAAAACAAACAAACAAACAAACAAACAAACAAACAAACAAACAAACAAACAAACAAACAAACAAAAAACCACAAAACCACAAAACCAAGCAAACATCTAATCTTAAAAAAGTAGCAAAAGTTCATACAATGGCTTAGATTTAGATTTCCAGTCTTCCTACGTTAGAAATCTTCATGGCTGTTTTCCAAAAAGAGATTATTTTCCCCACGTTATGGGATGAACCCAGGTGTTGGGGTTGGGGCAACTGTCTAAAATACTTTTAAATGCTTTTAAATGTTTTAAAATAGTTTTTAATCTGTGACGTTTTAAATTTTGGTTCTTTTGTTTTGTTTTTGCTGTGTTGGGAGTGAGTTAATCATTTGGTTGGGGTTGTGGATTATTTCAGTTTGTGTATGATTATGATTATGATTATTATTAGTTTCTACTGTTGTATTGGTTTATTGTATAGTTTGTATAAGTTATTCTGTTCCGAAGGGGAGAAGGTCAGGGCTGCCTGGGAGTGGGCCCCAGCCAACAGAATGCACTGGGACACCCAATCTCAGTGATCACAGGTAGGAGGATGAGTTACACTAGGACCAGACCATGTCATTACCGAGGCAGGTTCAGTCATTGTTTGAAAACTATCCCTGCCTCCGGGTCTGGTCTTGACCAGAAGGATACTGGAATCAACAAGGGAGACCCACATGACCTTAAGGTGCTGCTGTCCAATGCCAGGTCAATGAAGCTGGTTGTCAACCTTACAAAGGGAGCCATGGTCCATGGGACAGCTGTTTGGCCAACAGAGAAGTGCAGCTGCCTGTCTCACAGCATCCCCTTGATGAAGATGGCTGCACCTCTCACTCTTCCTACTGTTATTTCATTGCATGGCTCCTAACGAGTCTTCCAGGATATATACCCTCTTACAAGCTGGCTTATGTACAGAGCCACAAAGAACAAAATATCCTGCTCTGGGGAAGAGCACAGGAGCCCTGGCAGGACAATTATGGCAAACTTTAAAGGGAGTATCTGGTTTCCCATTTGCCATAGTTGTCGCTGTAGTGGGTCTTGAGGATGGGCCTGCACCCATATGGCTGGGCAACACCTGAGCTCCTGTGAGCCTGGAGATGAGAAAGCTGAGAGGTGATATGATAACCATCTTCTAATATCTAAAGGAGTGTCCTATGGAAGATGGAGCCAGTCTGTTTGCTGCTTCAGAGGGCAGGACCTGCACCAACAGACTAAAGATTGGGAAGAACTTTCTGAGGATAAGAGCTGTTCAACAGAGGAATGGACTCCCTTGGAAGGTGGTGGGCTCTCCTTCCTTGGAGGTTTTTAGACAGAGGTTGGATGGCCATGTGCCAGGAATTCTTTAGCTGTGATTCTTGCATTGCAGGGCATTTGGGTGAGATGACCCTTGGTGGTCCCTTCAAACTCTGTAATTCTATGATTCTGTGATTCTATGAGTTTCAGGGCTGGTGAGAGGAACGTCCTTGACTCATGACTTGGCAACTTTAGCTCACCTTTTGCAAAATGTGTAAGAAGCCCTGTCAAGAGGAGAACAAAATCTAAACCACACATGCTTGATTTCTGCCCCCTCCTCCCCTCCTCCTCACCAGCACAGTGCTGCTAGACAAAGAAAGGCAAACAGCCACTTAGAAAGAGATTTCACACCAGAGAATTGAGGTCAAACCTGCCCAGCAAGTAATAAAGTAATAGTATTGATTTAGGTTAGTAATTATTTGCAGACATAAATTCACAGATCAAGTACATTGCTCATGGATAATGAACGAACACCCACAATCAATCCTCCTGTTGCCGAGAGAGGATATTAGCAATGTGGCCTGGAGAGCTCAGAAAACTATTGTTATGAGCTTGGGACATTAGGCTGTAGCAGGCGCTAAAAGCTAATCTTCCTGGCGAGGTGATGGGGGATTAAGGGGCTCAGTGCAAGATGGCAAATGGGTGCTGGGGTCCCCTCCCGCAACAGACAAAGTCAAAGTTGACTCAAAAGTTGCTTTGATGTGGGCCAGATGTTAAGCAGCAAGCTGGGAAAAGAGACCGGGAGCACAATAGCAATTTTTGATGTCTGTTTGAATCCAAGTTTGTGGCTATGGGAGAAACAATACCCTTTTGGAGTATTAATTGTGGTGAAGCCCTCCATCTTAGGTTCAGGTTGTATATGTGGGAATGTTGAGGGTGGCAGGAGAGGATATTTTTTTTATTAATATCCTTCCTAACTTGCGCTAGCAAATTTGTTCACTTAGCAGAGTGCATTCCCCTTTAAACAGCAGAAAACTGGTTGCAAACTCGTGTGAGTTTCTTAAGACAATAAGCAATTCATTCTGGCTTGTCCAGACTGAAATTTGTTCTAATATTTTCCTGGTAAGACCCCTTGAATCTCTCCTAAAAAAATAAAGACACCACAGTCTTATTCATAAGCAATAAAAAGAAAGTTTACTCATGATCAGGCAGAGCACATTGTGATCCCTGAAGGCAGGCTTTAGGCTTAAAGTTACTCACATGTAAAGACAGGTTTACCCCATAAGGGAGATGACCTGGGGGACTGCTTGGCTGGCAGCCAGCAGCTCATTCCAGGAAGTTCACAGGACGAAAAGAAGATGGAAAAGAGAGAGAGTGGCAGCATACTTTGTCCTTTTACCAGGTCTGGAAAGGTCACGCCCACCCACTAGTCACATGCAAGGAAGGATGCTCCAGCCCAGGAGGAACAGGAAATTCGACTGGCTGGAGCAACATCCCCTTGCATGTCCACTCTAATAAAACAAGCAATGTTGTATTTGAATGCTCACAGTGGATTACATCCCACAGTATATATGTGTAAATAAACCATATATCATTAAGACACGACAGTCTACACTGTGCCTCATTCCCAAAGGTAAAACAAACACAGGTAAGCACCAGGAACTCTTGGAATTTTGCACCACTCAGAGACTGCCGTGGCATGCAATACTATAAACACTTATGAATTTAAAAGGAAGAAATCACAGGCCACTCACCAATGGTTGGTGACTTCATAGATGAATTTGTTTCCCACCAAGCCATACCCATGTGAACGTTTGTTTATTTGTTTAGTGGATTTATATATCGCCTGTCAGCAAAACAGAGGTTTATAACAAAAATTCACTGTAAACACAACACAGAGAAGCATAGACACAGAAAACCCAGATGAATTAACAGTGGCTCTTAAACTCCAGTTGCTCTGCAGCAGAAAGAGGTGGTGAGTTTATGCACTTCTTCACAGTGGAAGTGCACTGGGTATGGGAAGTTTTTAATGTTTGATATTGTTGTATTTGGTTTCTGTTGGAAGCCGCCCAGAGTGGCTGGGGAAATCCAGCCAGATGGGCGGGGTACAAATAATAAATATTATTAAATATTATTATTATTATGGGCATACCATCAGAACATATGAAGAGCCTGCTGGATCAGGCCCATGGCCCATCTATTCCAGCCTCCTGTTCTCACAGTGGCCAACCAGATGCCCCTTATGGGAAACTCACAAGGTGGATTTGAGCACAAGAGGAACTCTCCCCTTCTGAGGTTTCCAACAACTGGTATTCACAAGCATTACTGCCTTTGACTGTGGAGACAAAGCATAACCACTGTGGCTAGGAGCCATTGGTAGCTTTTTGCCCCATAAATTTGCCTAATCTTTTTTTTTTTTTAAGCCTTCCAAGTTGGTGGCCATCGCTGCCTTCTGTGGGAGTGAGTTCTGTAGTTTAAGTATGAGCTGTGTGAAGAGTCACTTCTTTTTAATCTGTTCTGAAGCATTCAGCTTCACTGGATTTCCTGTTGTTTGTGAGAGGTAGGATGACTTCTCTCTTCTCAGATTTCTCCAGGCCATGTACAAATTCATTAACTTCTATCATGTTGCCTTTTTTAAACTAAAAACTCTGCAACATTTCCTCATATGGGAATTGCTCCATCCCCTTGATCTCTTTGGTTGCCCCCCCTTTTTTTGAACCTATCCCAACTCTTTCCCAATACGCTTTTTGAGATAAGGCGACCAGAACTGCACACAGTAGTCTAAATGCGGTCGTAGCCGAGATTTGTATAATGGCATTATGATATTGGCAGTTTCACTTTCAATTCCTTTCCTCATGATCCCTAGCATGAAATTTGCCTTTTTTCATGGCTGCTGTACACTGGGTTGACATCATCATCGAGCTATCTAGGTATCCATCAAAACAATTCACCCTAAAGACTAACAAAAGTATTTTGGAATAAGCTTCCATGGACTACAGTCTACTATATCAGCTGCAGATATTATGGGCTGGCAGGGGCGTCGTAGGGTGGGGGCGGTGGGGGCGGGCCGCCCCTGGTGCCGCCCCTAGGCGGGTGTGTGCAGTGCTGCTGCTCCCGGGGTGACGGAGGGAGCAGCGGCGCGTCCCACCACTCCCATGCGCCGCCGCTCCCTCCGTCACCCCGGGAGCAGCAGCGCTGCACGGACGAGGCTCCCGAAGTGGCGTCCCGGCATACCCCAGGGGCGGGGGCGTCGCTGCGCGCGCGTGCGTCATGACGCACACGCAGCGATGCCCCGCCCCCAGGGATGCCGGGCCGCCGCTTTCCGGAGCCTCGGTGGGCTGCAAAGAGCCCCGAAGCCGCAGCCTGGCAGCCCTTTGCGCTATGGCTGCGGCTTCGGGGCTCTTTGTAGCCCACCGATGCTCCCAAGCCCCCGCCCGGCATACCCCAGGGGCGGGGGCGTCGCTGCGCGCGCGTGCGTCATGATGCACACGCAGCGATGCCCCGCCCCCTGGGATGCCGGGCCGTCGCCGCGCGCGCGTGCGTCATGACGTCATGACGCACGCACGCGCCACGATGCCCCGCCCCCCAGGGGTGCCCCTTGGCTTCCCGCCCCGGGCAGCCGAGGGGCTAGGAACGCCCCTGTGGGCTGGTGGTGGCAGGGTGGGGTGGGGTGAGAGAAACTGCCAACCATGAAATCAGAAGGAAAGGAAATGCGAGAGGTGCAGGTGGGGCCACTTCAGTTAGAGCCTGAGTGGATGCAAAGTAAGAACTGTGGCAGGGGCAAGTGATAAAACCACCAACTTGCTATTACCTTGTTGGCTAACAACTGTGGTGGGAAGGACCCCCTTGTCTCTATTCAGACCCAAACATATAAAATTAAACTTCCTGGAGAATTGCAATTCCGCGGTTTACGGAAAGGGAGCCACGTTAATCTGCTGCAGCAAAAACAAAGCTTTTGGAAACAGTCTTGTTGCATCCAGCGGCGTAGCTAGCCGCTCGGGTGACTGGTGTGGGGTGTGTCCTGCAGCCAGGGGTGGGGCGATCTGCCTGTGGGGGTGGGGTGAGCCTCTCTGAAGTGTGGAGCCTCTCTGCTGCCTCCCCCTCAGCTGTAGGATGGCTGAGGGAAAGGGGGTAGGCAGACGCAATTCTCCTACACTGCCGTTTCAGGCAGCGCGGTTCCTGCAGGCACCTAAACCACCACATCACTCCTAAAAAGTTTTGTGATCCCAATTTATTATTTTTTAAAAACTCATTTAGTCACCCCCCCCTCAGTGATGACACCTGGGGTGGACCGCACCCCCACAGCCCTTTCCTCCGCCACTGGTTGCATCCTAGACCAAAGTCAGATGCATGAAGCGCATTCCTAAAGTGGCAGAGGTGTGGTCAGGGGTGGGTGGAAAGGAGAGGCAGATGAAATGCAGAAGAAACAGACAGTGGGGATTACTTAAAAGCAAAATAGTTACAGTGATCAATTCAGAAGGTAGCATTGGTGATATAACACAAACCTTGGCCTTGGAAAGCTAATTAACACATGTAATGTGATTTTTTTTCTTTTTTCATTTTAAAATGATCTCAATCCAAGCCACAGGTGACGGAACTGAATTGCCTGGTAAATTGTAATCCAGCAGCTTTCTCCTTTGGAGTTTCCCTTTGAAGTGCCTTGTTTGAAAAGAAGACCAGCGGGGGAGTGTCCTGGGAGGTGGAAATGTTCTCCCATCAGCTTCTAGATTCTGATGTCATGTTTGTGTCTAGCCTCTCCCTGCTTTTGTATGGACTGACCTGTTTGCCCCATGCAGAATACAGAAGGGCATTGCTGGCAGACTTTACGTTGGAAGATGAGCAGGCGAAAGAACCCCTGATGTCGTGAATCACATTATTATGTTCCGCAGCAGTGCTGCCTAAGTCGACGTGGGAGCAAAGTTGGCATATTGACTCTTTTATACAAAAGAATGAAGTGCAGAGTATGCAGCAGGATGCTGGCTCCACAGCCACCTAAGAGAGCACCCTGATGCGTCTCTCTCTCCCTGCAATCCCAACACACTGCAAAGAAGTCCTGAAGAGCAGGGTTGCCAACAGTGGAAGTTTTCCTGGAAGAAAAGCAGGCAGAAAGGTTCGCACCAGCTCTGGTAAATAGACAGAAGATCATGCCAGAATCTCTCTTTTTTTCCCCCATAGCAAAAGGAGCCTAGGTACTTCAGCAGAATGCTCAGCAGATATACTGTGTCCAGTTCTGGGCACCACAGTTTAAAAAGGATATTGACAAGCTGGAAGGTGTGCAGAGGATGGTGTCCAAGACAATAAATGGTCTGGAAACGAAGCCTTATGAGGAACAGTGGAGGGAGTTGGGGATGTATAACAGTGAAGTCAAGATCCTGGTTGATGCAAGAGTTTTTATCCTCAATGTGCTTTGCAAACAAGTCATAATGGCAAGCTACTGTCAGTTCTACAACCTTCTTCAGGCCAGAATGTAAAAGAAGAGGCCCCAGACCACCTGGAAAAACTCTGCTGGAAGGCACAATGAGAATGCAATGGAGGCAGCAAAGTATGCCTTTGCTGCCACTAGGTAGGCTCAATGATGAGCTTTCACTAGTGTTCAACTGCATTTGATCAGAGTTTTCTTCCACTTGCTTTCAAGCCATCTGTTGGCTTGTTTTCTTGCCCCAAGCTCTGGTGGGGTATACCAGGGAGTCAAATGGTCTCCATGAAGTGGGAGAGGGCAGTCAGGGATGATTGTGTCAATGGCCTGAGCCATCCAGAGGTTCCACAAGTCAGTCAGGGCTTCAACAGGAGCACCAGTCGTATCAGCTGGGAAATCCCCCAGGGCCATCTGGGAACCAATTGGATTGATCATGCTCCAAGTGCAGACCAACCACATCTCCCTGCCTCTACAGGGGGGCAAGGTGCTGAGAGCCTAAATATCAACAGGAAGTGATCTGACCGTGACTGATAGGATAGCTCTCCTCAAATATCTAAAAGATTGGCATATGGAAGATGTAGCCAGCTTGTTTTCTGCTGCTCCAGAGGATAGGGCCCCAACAAATGGATTCAAATTACAAGGAAGGAGTTTCTGGCTAAACATTAGGAAGGTGGACTCTCCTTCATTGGAGGCTTTTAAAGAGAGGTTGGATGGCCACCTGTCAGGGATTCTGTCGTTGTGATTCCTGCATTGCAGGGGGTTGGGCTAGATGACCCTTGGCATCCCTTCCAACTCTATGATTCTATGAAATCTCATTTTGTGTTCTAGGCAGGCAATCAAACATCAAAGGCACTTGCAAAGTTGCCAGGAATTCCTATGATTCCACTTCCCCTAATCTCCGCCAGGAGAAGCTTTTGCATCCTGGTGCCTACAAAGTTTGCGATCTGCTGAGGAGCAGGTCTAAGGGCAGTCCTGATCTCCAGCTGGGACACTTCCTCCAATTTCTGCTTCATCTAGTTGCAGTCAAGTTTTAAAAAGCCTCCCTGATCTTTAGATTTCTGTTGTTTTCCAGTTTACTCATGCCTTGATTATCTCCCTCAAACCAGGGAAGTGCTGCATTTTTCAGAAGACACAACAAAACACCTGGTTCTTCCTTTATTCTGCTTGTTTCTCTCCTTTCAAAAAGTGCTTCAGATGCAGCTTTGTTGGAACCTCTCAACCTTTCCAAGCTCCGTCCATTGCCAACAATGATTACACACAAAAAGGCATCTTTTCTTCTTTCCTGGGGAATGGAAATTGCTGGATGTTTTCCTGTGTTCTCTTTCAGTTTCCATGGCAATAAAGAGTCATTTCTGATCCTGGCTATTCTCTTATTGTGGGGAATTTGGGTAATTTTAGCAACATCACAACACCTGCCACTTACCTTTCCATCTTGCTTTACTCAGGCCTGTCTTTTAATTGCTACTTAGAGGGAAACAAACCAACAGCTCATGGGGTGTGGGGGTCCCCCGCAGGCAAGAGAGCGAATGAGTGAGGAAGGGGCAGGCCAGCCCGAAAGGGATGCATTTCAATCCCTCCCTCCCCCCCTTTTCACAAACCTTTCAGGTTCAAAACAGAGTGGGGTGGGGAAGAACCTCGTCTTAATGAAAGATTTAACTCACCTTTCCCTCTTGTTTTTCCTAGTGTGTCTTTGGCAGTTCTTTGGGCTGCTTTGAGAGAGTTCACAGACTCTGCTTGGCCTCTCCTGCCCGGTGCTATTAAGAATTTATTATCATGTCAGAACTTCTTAAAGGCATGTTTGAAGAGAAACCGAAGAAGAGGGAGGGAAGCAGCAGCAGCAGGAGGGCGTCTTCTTAGAATCCGGCAAATGGCAAAGGAAGAGGGCCAAATCCAACCAAGGTTTTGGTAGTGAGACACCAATCGTGGCCATGGAAGGAGGTGGAGGACGCACAGAGACAAACGGAGATGGCTCTAGATATTTTGGCACTTGAGGCAGACCACAAAATACCTGGTCATCCAGGGAAGAAGGGGTGAGTGAAGATTTGCAGCACGAATAAAGCAGGGCAGGGGGATAAAGATCTACATTGGGAACAATGGTGAGAGGACACTAGCAGCATCTCCAATTTGCTGAGAGGCTGTAGAAGCTGCATTGGTGGGTCAGGGGGGACTGCTGAGGCGGCGGCGGATCCAGTCTCCAAGGAGTGTACGGCAGCAGCAACAACTGGGAAAGACATCCAGCCCCCCCCCCCCGAACCAGCCATGCTCTCTGAAATCCGCCTCTGCCTGGTCTCTCCCAGGTCCTGGTCCACTACTCTAACAGTTACACCACACTGGCTCAGGAGATGGTTGTCTTGGGGCCACCGATGTCAAGACTCTGCTTCTCCCCACTCCAGTGGGTGGTGCTGTGGTCTAGACCACTGAGCTTCTTGGGCTTGTCAATCAGAAGGTTGGCAGTTTGAATCAACACGACGGAGTGAGCTCCCATTGCTCTGTCCCAGCTCCTGCCAACCTAGCAGTTTGAAAGCATGCCAGTGCAAGTAGATAGATAGGTACCGCTGTGGCAGGAAGGTAAACGGTGTTTCTGTGTGCTTTGGTTTTCGTCATGGTGTCCCGTTGCACCAGAAGCAGTTTAGTCATGCTGACCACATGACCCAAACAGCTGTCTGTGGACAAACGCCTGCTCCCTCGGCCTGAAAGAGAGATGTGCGCCACACCCCATAGTCACCTTTGACTGGACTTAACTGTCCAGGGGTCCTTTACCTTTTACCTTGCCTTGTGCACCGCTGCCCCTTGGAGCAGGACCTGAGCCAAGGACTGAAGTTGGTATGGGGGCAACAGAAGGAGAGAGGGGCTTCCTGAGGTATGTCTGGGAGGACAGACCTCACCCAAAGGGGATTCTTTCCTTGGGGGCCACCAGCTCTGCCTTGCTTGGGTTTCCTCCAGTACAGAAGTTATCGGGCTCAGCTTTTGCTGCCTCAGTTAAAAGGTGTTTGAAATATTTCACGCCGCTGGATTTTAATTTCTTTTATCGCAGCTGGGTCTCCTTTTAATCCTTCTCCACCTTGTCTTCTTTCTTTCAGCATTAAATTTTATTCATCCAGGATGGCAATCCCCTCACATAATGCCCCTCTGGAGGGCTCAGCTTGGCGTTGTAGTGAGCTTAAGGAGTCTCACGGAGGCTCCCTTGACATTCAAACAGCTGCTTAATCCCACCAAGGAAACAGCGACTGACGATGTGTAATCCAAATGAGCGGGGCTGCCTGGAGCAGGGCTCCTGCTTAGCATTAAAAACACAGGGAAAAGACAAATGCCTCTTCTTTGCCCAGATCGTGTCAGCTCCGTAAAAGCAATCACCAATTAAATGGCATTTTGGTCTGGTAAATCCTGTGGGTGGGTGACTCAAGACGCTCTCTCTTGCACATGCAGGTGATCAGCCCCTGCCCCAGATTAGAAAGAAATGGGGTTCTGTGGGCTTCATTTATCACAGAATTGTGGATTTGGAAGGGACACCCAAGGGTCATCTAGTCCAATCCACAGAAGTGCAAGAATCATAACTCAAAAATCTCTGGCAGGTGGCCATCCAACTTCTGCTTAAAAGCCTCCAGTGAAGGAGAGCCTGCCACCTTCTGCAGGAGCCCATTCCACTGTCGAATGGCTCTTACCACCAGAAAGTTCTTCCTAATGTTCAGTCAGAATCCTGTTTCTTCTAGTTTGAATCCATTGGTTCAGTTACTCCCCCTTTGGAACAGCAGAAAACAAGCTTGCTCCACCTTCCATGTGGCAGCCCTTGAGGTGTTTGCAGATGACTATTCTATGACCTCTTAGGGTTCCTCGTCTACATCTCCGCTTGTCCCATGCCTAGAAAGCACGGGTACGAGAGAGTCTTCCACCTGTCCCACTTGCTTTCCACTTGCCCTGCTGCTTTCCCTGGGAAAACCTGCTTTTTACCACTGAATCAGAGCAAACATCACCTGGGTTTCCTGAGGATTGATGTTTGCCTGATAAAGAGCAGGTTTTCCCATGGATAGCAGTGGAACAAAGTGAAAATCACATGGCCCTGTGCCTAGAAAGCATGGAACAATTGGGATACCTCTCAGACCTGTGTTTTCTAGGTATGATATAAGTGGAAGTGTGGATGAGCCCTGAGTCTTCTAAGAGCCTACTGGATCAGGCCCAAGAGGGCCCCTCTAGCCAAGCATCCTGTTCTTGCAGTGTCCAACTAGGTGCCTGTTATAGGATGCCCACAAACTACATAGAAGACACCAGAATGGCTTTTGAGATGCCACAATGCTGGAAAGGAGCAACAGGGTCACAGCCCAACCTCAGCTAACAATCACCTACCCACCTCTTCATTTTCTATGTCCCAGAGAGGAGGTTCATAAAATTTGAGAACAAGTGCATCGGAACACGTGGTGTAGAGCTACCCTGGTGTAGCGGTTAGACTGAGTGTTGGACTAGGACATGGGAGACCGTGGTTCAAGTCCTCCCACTTAGCTATGTAGCTCACTGGCTGTGCCTGGGCCAGTCATTGCGTCTCAGCCTAACCTATCTCACAGGGTTGTTGCAGGGATTCAATGCGGAGGGAGAGAGCCTTGTGTGCCACTTTGAGCTCCTTGGAGAATAATAATAATAATAATAATTTATTATTTATACCCCGCCCATCTGGCCGGGTCTCCCCAGCCACTCTGGGCGGCCTCCAACAAATATCAAAATACAATACAGAGTCACAAATTAAAAACTTCCCTAAACAGGGCTGCCTTTAGGTGTTTTCTGAATGTCAGGTAGTTGTTTATTCCCTTAACTTCTGACGGGAGGGCGTTCCACAGGGCAGGTGCCACTACCGAGAAGGCCCTCTGCCTGGTTCCCTGTAGTTTTGCTTCTCGCAGTGAGGGAACCGCCAGAAGGCCCTCGGCGCTGGATCTCAGTGTCCGGGCTGAATGATGGGGGTGGAGACGCTCCTTCAGGTATACAGGACCGAGGCCGTTTAGGGCTTTAAAGGTCAACACCAACACTTTGAATTGTGCTCGGAAACGTACTGGGAGCCAATGCAGATCTCTCAGGACCGGTGTTATGTGGTCCCGGCGGCCACTCCCAGTCACCAGTCTAGCTGCCGCATTCTGGATTAATTGCAGTTTCCGGGTCACCTTCAAAGGTAGCCCCACGTAGAGCGCATTGCAGTAGTCCAAGCGGGAGATAACCAGAGCATGCACCACTCTGACAAGACAGTCTGCGGGCAGGTAGGGTCTCAGCCTGCGTACCAGATGGAGCTGGTAGACAGCCGCCCTGGACACAGAATTAACCTGCGCTTCCATGGACAGCTGTGAGTCCAAAATGACTCCCAGGCTGCACACCTGGTCCTTCAGGGGCACAGTTACCCCATTCAGGACCAGGGAGTCCCCCACACCCGCCCGCCTCCTGTCCCCCAAAAACAGTACTTCTGTCTTGTCAGGATTCAACCTCAATCTGTTAGCCGCCATCCATCCTCCAACAGCCTCCAGGCACTCACACAGGACCTTCACCGCCTTCACTGGTTCTGATTTAAAAGAGAGGTAGAGCTGGGTGTCATCTGCATATTGATGAACACCCAACCCAAACCCCCTGATGATCTCTCCCAGCGGCTTCATATAGATATTAAAAAGCATGGGGGAGAGGACAGAACCCTGAGGCACCCCACAAGTGAGAGCCCAGGGGTCTGAACACTCATCCCCCACCACCACTTTCTGAACACGGCCCAGGAGGAAAGAGCGGAACCACTGTATAACAGTGCCCCCAGCTCCCAACCCCTCTAGCCGGTCCAGAAGGATATTATTGTCGATGGTGTCAAAGGCCGCTGAGAGATCCAGCAGAACCAGGAAACAGCTCTCACCTTTGTCCCTAGCCCGCCGGAGATCATCAACCAGTGCGACCAAGGCAGTTTCAGTCCCATGGTGAGGCCTGAATCCTGATTGGAAGGGATCCAAATGGTCCGCATCTTCCAGGCGTGCTTGGAGTTGTTCAGCAACCACCCGCTCAATCACCTTGCCCAAGAATGGTAAATTTGAGACTGGGCGATAGTTGGCCATATTGGCCGGGTCTAGAGATGTTTTTTTAAGAAGCGGTTTAATGACCGCCTCTTTCAGCGGGTCTGGAAAGATTCCCTCGCAGAGGGAAGCATTCACCACCGCGCAGAGCCCATCGCCCAGCCCTTCCCGGCTAGCTTTTATAAGCCAGGATGGGCAAGGATCTAGGAGACAGGTGGTCGGTTTCACTCGTCCAAGCAGCCTGTCCACATCCTCGGAGGTAACAGATTGGAATTGATCCCATGAAACATGACTAGACAGGGCTCTAGCACTCTCCCGCCCCGGCCCTGCTCCCACGGTGGAGTCTACCTCCTTCTGAATCTGAGCGACTTTATCTGCAAAAAACTTTGCAAAAGCATTGCAGGAGATCTTGGGGTCCCTACCAGACCCCGGTGACAAAGGTGGTTCTGCTAGGTTGCGAACCACCTGGAAGAGTCTCCTGCTGCTGTTTTCTGCAGATGCAATAGAAACAGCGAAGAAGGTCCTCTTTGCTGTCGCCATTGCCACTTGGTAGGCTCGAAGTTGAGCTCTAGCCCGTGTCCGGTCTGATTCAGAATGAGTTTTCCGCCACCGGCGCTCTAGCCGTCTCAGCGACTGTTTCATTGCCCTCAGCTCCGGGGAAAACCACGGAGCTGTCCAGGCTCCATGCAATCGGAGAAAAAGGTGGGATGCAAATGCAATGAATTAAACAGCTCGGTGAAGAGAAGATTGAGAGGTGTTTTGAGAGCAATCTTCAAATATTTGACAGGCTGTCACATGGAAGGTGGAGCAAACTTATTTTCTGCTGCTCCAGAAGGTAGGACCCGAAGCAATGGATTCAAATGACAAGAAAGGAGACTAAAAACGAGGAAGAACATCCTGAGAGTAAGAACTGTTCAACGGTGGAACTGATGACCTCAGATTGTGGTGGATCCTTCTTCGATGGATGTTTTTAACCAGAGGTTGGATGGCCACCTGTTAGGGATTCTTTGGCTGTGATTCCTGAATTACAGGAAGGTAGACTAGATGACCCCTTGGGATACCTCCCAACTCTACAATTATATCATTCTATAAATGAATGAATGGGTGACTATAATAGCTGGATTCCAGAAGCAGAGCCTTTAAACAATACCTGCAAGGAGTAAGATGTTACCAAGAAAACTAGGCATCTCTTGTTTGCCTTAACACCCCCTTGGTCTCCCTCCTTCTTCCAGGCTTCTCATATTCTACTCTTCCTTTTCCCTGCTCCCTTGTATAACAAGTCTCCTCTCAGACATTCTTCCAGGTCAGAAGCCAGACAGAATTTTAATTGAATCAAGTGCCGTGTAATTAATCAACAGGTCCATAGTAAATAGCCTGCCTGCGCCAGGCGCCGTCCTGACCTGCGGAATCCAATCTGGCCCAGCCGAGCTTAGCTGATGTTTAAAGGGGAGCCTGAACCTTCTAATTTAGTGTCATCCCGAGTAATAACTCTCTTGTTTAAACTGTCTGTAGCATTAGTCAAACAATTGCTGATAAGAGCTGCTGGCTTGCGGCCTCTCCCGTTACCACATGCTCAGAATTAATATTTATACAGCCAGGAGGGTTTTTCTTTTTTTAAAAAAAAAAGCAAGAAGAGGAAACTCTTAAGTTATCCTCCATATTTTTCAGACAGGCTGCAATATGTATAGACAACTTCCTTCACGTTCATTATGAAAGAAGCAAGCCTTTTTTCGTGTGACATACTCATAATTTTTGCCCGTAGGGGAAAGAAATGTAAAACTCCAACCCAGCAGTTCAGAAATCTGAAAGGGAGGAGGGAGTTGGGGAGGGGAAAGAAGTGGAGAGAAGCCAGGATCCATTTGGCAGTGATGCTTTTGGTTTTCCCATGAGAACATGCTTGCTTCTGCTTTTTATGCAAGCCCGGGAAGGAGCAAAGGAAGATTTCTCTCCCTTTGATATTATGTGGCAAGGAACAGGGGCTATGGGCTGTGTGACATTGCCTTCATGTTGCTGAGCCTTACAAAAGAATGGAAGATGTCACTCCCCTACCCCACTGACCCTTGATAAAGAGTCTGGAAACCAAGCCTTATGTAGAATGGTTGAGGGAGTTGGGTATGTTTAGTCTGGAGAAGAGGAGACAGAGAGGTGAGATGATAGCCACCTTCAAATATCTGAAGGGCTGTGTCACATGGAAGATGGAGCAAGCTTGGTTTCTGCTTCTCCAGCAGGGCTGGCCCATCCATGAGACAGACTGAGGCAGCCCCCTTGGGCAGTGGAATCCTGCATGGTGGCACCTCTGTAAGTGCTCCACCTGCCCCTGCCACTACTGGAGAAGTGAAGTGGTGACAGTAGTGGCAGCTTCCGGAAAGATCTTGCAAGATATTGAGGAACTCTTGTGAGATCTCACCAGAAGTTGCAGCCTTCCACTCCTGTTAAGTGAGGCTTCAGTAGTGTGTGTGGGAATGTTTTGGGATGCAGGAGAGTATATATTGTTTAAAATATCCTATTCCAACTTGTGTTGACAAGTCCCAGAAATTAGCAGAGTTCTCGTCCCCCTTTTTAAACACACACACAGCAGATAGCTTGCTCAGGTTTGTTAAAACCTCTGTAATAAATGTCCTGGTATTTTCCCCATTAATCCCTCTCAAAATAAGACACTACACAGTCTTCTATAAAAGCATAAAACGTTTACTCACGAGAAATCATCTGTTCACAATTGGATCCCAGACGGCAGACTTAAACTTAGTAAAAGTAACATTTACTCAGGAGATTGTTCCATAAGGGAAAACAGTTCCTTTGTGGTCACTTGGCTGGAAGCCAAGAGAGCATCTCAGTGGTGCTCCTTCCTTGAGAGCGTGGTCCAAAAGAGGAAGATGGAGTCTTGCCCCTGTGGTTTTGTGTTAACCTGCCCAGGTGAGACCACACCCATCTCCAGTTACACAGAGGAAGTCTATCCCAGCCCAGGGGAAACAGTGAGTTCCGACTGGCTGGCCTAGAGTTCCCTTTCTATGTCCACTCTAGCAATGTGGTGTTTGACTGCTCCTGTGTTTTACCTCCCACAGTATGGCAGCTGTGTGTGTGTGTGTGTGTGTGTGTGTGTGTGTGTGTGTGTGCACGCACCTTCCTGTTTCACCTCAGGTGGTGAAGCAGGATGGGTTAACCCTGTGCTCCAGAGGGTAGGACCCAAACCAATAGATTCAAACTTCAAGAAATGAGATTCCGACTCAACATTAGGAAGAACTTTCTGATGGTAAGAGCTGTTTGATGGTGGAATGGACTCTGTTGGAAGATAGTGGACTCTCCTTCAGTGGGGGCTTTTAAACTGAGGTTGGATGGAATTATTTCGCTGTGACTCCTGCAATGCTGGGGGTTCAACTAGATGTCTTTCTTCCAGCTATGATACCTCACTGGGAAATGAGAAGATGCCCCCTCCAATGAGATTTACCTCTGTCTCCTAATTTCAAAGGGCAGAGCAGCAGCAGCAGCAGCTACCACTTCCTCAGAAACATGGCCCCCATTTTCATTTGGGACGACTGCAATTTGCCTCTTGGCGTCAACTGCCCAGCTGATGTTTGGGGGGGCAGAAGGCCGAGGTGGCAAGTGGGAAAAGTCATTTGTTTTGTTTTGTTTATCAACAAAAAACCCTATTAACAACAAATTATGTGGGCAATGTGTAGCAGAAGAATAATTAAAACCATAAAATATAAAAATACAGCATGGACACAAAATCCAGACAATTAGAACCAGGCTGCAGCTGGTAACAGAAGAATCTATGGTACCCAACATGACACCGGCAGCTTCTCCTACAATCTCACTCAGCATCACCCGCAAATAGCGGAGGCTTGTCCAGGAGGGCAAATGGGGCCCTGCCTCACTAATCTCAGTCAGCTCCGCCTGCCTGTCTTCTTTTTCTTTTTAAATATGTTTTTATTTTCTTCTTACAAAACTGAATACACATAAATAAAACAACATGACATGACTAACAAAAAATGGGCCACTAGGGGGGTAAAATACTGAATATATTATTTTCCAGCACATGATATTGAGGGGATTGCAGTAACCCAGTAAATGAATTCTTCAGTAAATCAACTCGGAAAACTCAGAGTAATTGGAGTGAGCTAATGAATAGTGCCTTCTTATCGATGCCATTTTGCATGGTGTAGATATTTCTCGTCTATGTGTTGTTTCATTTGTATATTTGCAGCCAACCCAAGTGTGGTCCTGGCTCTCAGCTTCTTTCTCCTCAGTCACAGTTCCGCCCTTCAAGAACCCAGTAGGCATTATTATTACCGGAATTAACATTTGTATTCCACCTTTCCTCCAGGAGCAAAAGGTGGTTTATATTTTCCCTATTTCAACCTCACAACCACCCTGTGAGGGAGGTTAAGCTGTGAGATAGTAACTGGCCCAAGGTTACTCTGGAAGCTTCATGGTTGAGTGGGGATTATAACCCTGGCCTTCCAGTTCTCACTTTGGCACTCTAACCACTATGCCACACTGGCTCTGCAAGATGAGCACCAGAGAGCCTCTTCTTGGAGCAGGACTTTGCAGGATCCCTACCCATGCGGACATAGGTGCCATCTCCCTGGGGCCCTGGGTGCCTGAGCACCCACAAAATTCCCTATGAAGGGGCCGGGCACCCACAAATTTCAGTGCCAGGGCCATGCACGCTGCATGGAACCCATGGCCCCGGGCACCCATGGTCACGGGGCTAAGCTGGCATTCCTGCACCTGGAAGCAGCAACAGCTTTCCCCTGAAGTGGTAGGGATACAGCCACTACACTGGCAGTGCTTTTAAAGCTAATTTCAAAGTGGAACAAAAATAAAGGAGTAGGAAATAAATGGAACAAAGGATCATGTGAAGTGGAAAAGTGCTAAAAGTCTCCTCCCAGAACTCTTCTCCCAAATGCTGCAGAGAAGACCATCAAAACTGTTACACATCAGGATGAGACAATGTTTTTCTGCATTTGGACTTCCAAAACATACAAATGCCCGGAGCTCTGACGAAGCTTTGCTTTTGTGCTCAGTGCGAAGCCCAGAGAGGGACGGGAGCGTCTGCCTTTCAAATTTCCTGATATCGAATGCAGGACTGAAGCAGTCGCTTGGGAGGAGGAGTGGGGGTGGGGGTGGGGGTGGAAACCAAACTTTTTGGTCTGCAAACTTTCTGTGGAGGCTTCCCATCGAGCTGTTGGCAGCTTGCCAGGCCGTCATCACAGCTAGAGCATCTCTGCTGAGAGCCACATGAAATAAAACGTGGCCATCCTAGGGAGGAAGTGAGGAGAGAGGTTTTCTTTGCTCAGTTCTGTCAGAGCTATGCAGCCAGGGCCTCCACTCTGGGTGTTGCAGTGGCAGATAATAACCCCTAGTGGGTCTGTTCTCTGGCTCTTTGTTTACTAGTGGAACTCTAGGGCGGCCTACAAAGGCTTGCCTACCTTCTGCCACCCCATCACCACCTGACGCTTTCCCCTGGTTGCTCATCAGTAGCCTGTGGTGCACAGTCTAAGCTATCCAGGGGCAGAGCAGAGAATTCAGCCCTCCATGGCAAACAGCCACAACCTCACACAAACCGGCCACAGCGGGACTCAGGGAACAACAGCAGCAGCAGCAACAACAACAACAACAACAACAACAATTTATTACTTATAACCCGCCCATCTGGCTGGGCCTCCCCAGCCACTCTGGGCAGCTCCCAACAGAATATTAAAAACACGATAAATCATCAAACATTAAAAAGTTTATTTCCTTGACATCTGATGGGAGGGCGTTCCACAAGGTGGGAGCCACTACCGAGAAGGCCCTCTGCCTGGTTCCCTGTAACTTTGCTTCTCGCAGTGAGGGAACCGCCAGAAGGCCCTCAGAGCTGCACCTCAGTGTCCAGGCTGAATGACGGGGGTGGAGATGCTCTTTCAGGTGTATGGGGCCGAGGCTGTTTAGGGCTTTAAAGGTCAGCACCAACACTTAGAATTGTGCTGGGAAATGTACTGTGAACCATCCCCAACCTTCTTTTATCCTTGGAGCAGGCAACTATTGGCACTATATTCCTTTCAGTGTTCACCACCTTCCCTCTTTCATAAATCTAACCATTCTTCTACTCTCAAGCACAAGATTTTTGCATCTGGGACAGATTAGACAAGGGAGGCCCATGGCAGTGCCTGCTTCCCAGACAGCAATGGTCTGACTGCTGTTCCCTGCCTGCATCCCCTCCAAGGAAGAAGGAGATGTCCCTAACAAATGGTAGCTTCTCTCCTTAAAGCTTTGGGGCAAGAGTGAGCAGCTGGCAGTCACTGCCCCCATGTAGGTAGGAGAGGGGTGGCCCCTGGCCCCTCTTTTCAATCCAGAGGCAAGAGGGAGATGGTGGGAGGAGGGGCTGTGGGAAGAACTGGGCTTGACTGGCAGGATCCTCTGGGGCATTGGTGCTGGTCTCTTCTCAATGTGGCCTTCTCACAAAACATCCTGCTGCCTGGGGCTCATAACGTATGTGCTGAGATCAATTTGCCAAGGATAATTGCATGTGTAAAAACCAATTTCATATTCAATGCAGATATAGGCTGAGATAAAGGTATCTACTTACAAGGCCTATTGAGAAAGGAAGGTTTTCCACAGGTGCCAAAGGGACAACAGAGATGGCACCTGTCTGATATGTCGCAGGAGGGAGTTACACAACTGAGGTTCAATTCCTATATCATGTGGTATGCACCGCTGGAAGATTCCTGCATTGCACGGGGTTGGACTAGATCAGTGTTTTTCAACCACTGTTCCGCGGCACACTAGTGTGCCGCGAGATGTTGCCTGGTGTGCCGTGGGAAAATTTGAAAAATTACTTTATATATAGTCAATATAGGCACAGAGTTAAATTTTTTAACATTTTCTAATGGTGGTGTGCCTCGTGATTTTTTTCATGAAACAAGTGTGCCTTTGCCCAAAAAAGGTTGAAAAACACTGGACTAGATTCTATGATTCTATTTCAAACAGCAAAAAGAAGAGTTTCTGGTTCACCGGATAGGATGGCCAAGGATAGTTGAGTGACTGAAGGTCACAGATGAAGGAACAAGGAGAGAAACTGGGTTGGGTGTTCTCCAATATATCTCTGCAATATATATGGGTGTTCTCCATATATCCAATATATGTTCTTCCATATATATCCACATGGAATGGACTACATTGGAAGGTGTGGAGGACTCTCTGATGATTTGCTTTTGGAGTAGATGGCTCCGGACAGTTCACATTTAGCATTAAATCTTATGGATATTATAGAAGAACGTATCACAGGAGCATGCAGTGTGGTTTGATGCTGTGTTTACAGTCTTGTTTCCTCACTGGGGTTCCATTGCCAAATTTTTAATCCTGGTTCCCACGACGTTATTCAAAATGTATATGCATCCTGTTATCAAATACTAATGTGTGGTGCCCTCGCTTCTCAAACCAGCTTCACTTACTTAAGTCATTCCTAATTCATCTCTAGCCAAGATATAAACAGAAAGTAAAACCATCGCCACCCATCAACGCCCCCTGCTGTGTACACAAAGGGAAAAGAATTGAAGCTGTGAAACATGCAAATTATCTGTGGATCATTTCAGGACAGACTCTTGACCTGTCTTGCTCTGGGAGAAATGAAGGAGCGCCTCCTGTTGGCAGTTACTCACACGATGTACTTTAGTATCATCCAATTCTCTCCAGTGCCATTTAAATGAAACACAATAAACCTACAGAGAGTTGCCTTCAGTCCTTAGTGTCATCTGGGGGCTTCTCTGGTGCTCCTGCCTTCTCTGGTGCTAATATAGATATTCCTTCTTCCTGCACAGAGGAAGCCAAGAATAAAATGACTGGAATATCTATATTCATTCATTCCCCCCACCCCACCCCTCTGGTGTGCACACACATTTACTCTCTCTCTGTAGCAGTTGAGGTGCTGCTGATTATCTGTCAATCAATGTTAATACATTAACATGTGACAGTGTGTAGCATAACAATTACCCCCATCCAATTAAGCAGCCCTTTCACACTCTCCAAGAGGGTGATGGAGGGAGGAAGTTCAATCAGCATAATTAGTTCAATCAGAAAAGAACTTCATCAAGAGGAGAAAAGTGGGGGGGGGAAATCATTTTCTGGGTGAAACCTAAACATCATGGAGTGGATAGGGGGGATAGCTTTCAGGGTGGAGGGCAAATATTGCCTACCTCACTAGCAGCAGTTAATGCAAACCATTTTGCCCCCCTTGTCCTGGGAGGATTTAAGGGCAGCAGCTGAAAAGGAAAGAGGGGATCCCAGAAAAAGGGGGGGGGATTTGATCAGCTTCAATGAGCAGGTTCAGGAATTCTGCCCTTGGATCTGGTTTCCCTTTGAGGCACAGCTAGAGGACAGTTTGATAGTTGGCAGCCCCACTCCCTGGGAGCACCCCTGGCTTTCACAGTGGGGGTCCCATGACCAGAATCATGGAGAGGGAGGTGTGTGATCCAGAATCAAACCCTTCCCCACCCAGGAAGCTCACTGAGTGGGTGTCCCTGTGCAAAGACAGCATTTCTGCCTAGGCTAACCTGGGCTCTTAAGGTGACTGTGATACAAATAAGAGAGCACTTCCCACTTTAGGAAACATATGCCAGAAGCAAGTGGTGGGGGTGGGGCAGAGTGAATAGGTTAGGGTTGGTATTTGGGCATCATCATGTGAGATGTGGGCCTGGTCTCTTGTAGCATTTGGAAGGGGCGGATTATAAACCAGGTTTGCTCTGGTGGGGCCATCAGCTTTCTGAGCATTCCTTGTCATAACATAGTGGTGAGAGTGTCGGACTAGGACCTGGGGGACTGGGTTCAAATCCCAACTCAGCTATCTAGCTCACTGGGTGGTCTTAGGCTAGCCACTGATTCTCATCCTCACCTCCCTCACAGTGTTGTTGTGGAGATTAAACGAGGAGGGGGAAAGCCTTGTATGCGACCCTGAGGTCCTTAGAGATGGGCCCACCCAATTTGGATCTAGCATGGGAACCTGTTCCCCTGACCGACCATCCCTGGGCATTGGCTGCTGTGTCTGGTGGATCTGATGGGAGTTCCCACAACATGTGGCGGGCAGTAGGACGCCCATGCTTCTGCTGACCAATCTAAGCTGAGCCCAAAGGGTGGTGAGCTATCAGTAGGCTAGTTCTTCTCTACCCCCTTGCCCACCAGGAAAACCAGCCATCCTTGTGATTTCTGTATTGCAGAGGGTAGGACTAGAATACACTTGGGATCTCTTCCAACTCTAAACTTCTATGATTCTATTTCAAGCAGCTCAAAGAGGAACAAAGGCAGGCAGAGCCTTGCTTTCAAAAGGAGTGGAAATGTGGGTGGTGATACTGAGGAGAATAAAGGGGCTAAGACTTGCCCCACAGCTAGTTTTGGGAGGTAGGGCGAGTATGGCCACTGGGCTTCCTCACAATGTCCCACCAGTCACGGGTCCTTTATCTCCTCCATCTCTCTCACCTGCTGCTAATGTTTGGTCTGGATGTGCCAGAGTGGAAGGTTCCAGAAAACTGATAGTGCAAATCATGATGCTAGCTGCCAGACACCGGTACCCTCTTTGGAAAACAGGCCTCATGGAAATTCTGTTTCATGCATCTTAATTAAGTGTTGGAAAAGCAAAACCATTATTGTTTGGGACCCAGGAGGAGGAGGAGGAGGCGGAGGAGGAGGAGGAGAACTGGGAGCTCATCTCCCACTTCACCACTGGTGCTCTGGCTTTGTCATGCCACTGTTGTTTCCTGCAGCCTGGTAGTAATCTTTAATCTTTATGCTTTAATCTGTAAGCAAGACAAAAAACGTTCTGTCCTTTCATGTGCTAAACGACAATTTCAGCTTCCACCTCTTCTCTGACTCACTAATTAGAAGCTGTTTAAAAATGCGCTAACAATGAAAAATGTCTTTTGATCTTTACTTTTATGAGTAAATAAAGAAGCTTCCTTTTGGGATGTCTGGGAAATTCTGTTTCCCTACCTTTCACACTCCTGACAACTGCATAGAACCATAGAATTGTAGCCTTGGGATGACCTAAGGGGCATCTAGACCAAATCCCTACAATTCAGGAATCACAGCTCAATAATCTTTGGCAGAGGACCACCTCCAATTTCTGTTTAAAAACCGCCAATGAAGGAGAGTCCTGGGATCATCCATTCTACTGTTGAATGGCTCTTATCATCAGAAAGTTCTTCTTAATGCTTAGTCAGAACATCCTTTCCTGCAACTTGAATCCATAAGTTTAGGTCCTCCCATTCTGGAGCAGCTACCGGTAATTTGCTCCATCTTTTGTATGACAGCTTTTCAGATGCTCCCTCAACCGTTCCTCTTCAGGCTTTATTTCCAGACCCTTGATTATCTTGGTTGCCCTCCTCTGCACATGTTCTAGCTTGTCAATATCCTTCTTACACTGTGGTGCCCAGAACTGGACACAGGACTCCATGTGAGATCTGACCAAAGCAGAATAGAGTGATACTATTATTTCCCTCAATAATAGTTGAGACTCCAGTATTTGGGCCACCTCATGAGAAGAGAAGACTCCCCAGAGAAGACCCTGATTTTGGGAAAGATGGAGGGCACAAGGACAAGGGGATGACAGAGGATGAGATGGTTGGACAGTGTTCTCGAAGCTACTAACATGAGTTTGGCCAAACTGCGAGAGGCAGTGAAAGATAGGCGTGCCTGGCGTGCTCTGGTCCATGGGGTCACAAAGAGTCAGACACGACTGAATGACAACAACACATTATTTCCCTTGAACTGGACATTGGCATTCTGTTTCTGTTGATGCAGCCTAGAATTGCAATGAAAGGCAACTGGTAATCATGTGATTTGAAACAACAACAATCAAGCCCTTAACTAATGCAAATGTTCTGTGCTAATGCTTCAGTTAAAAGAAATGTTTAAAATAAATACATAAAATAACGTCAAATTATTTTAAAAAAACGCATTTAATTTCTGCATTGCAGGGGGTTGGACTAGATTACTCTTGGGACCCCTTCCAACTCTACCATTCCATGATTCTGCAGATGTATAATTTAACAGGCAGCTAGGTTCCTTGGGATTCTCACAAGAACTCCAGGTGGGTGGAGACACATGGAGCCAGGAAGGTCTGCAGCCTGGCTCTCCCGGGAAGGAAAAGGCTATTTTTAAATTAAGGCCATGTGGACTGTGTTAACCTTGCTGGGCTAAAGAGACAAGCAGAGACTGGGAGGAGCCAGGTGAGTCTGCAATCCAGTCCTGGAAGAAGGAAGGGGGAAATCTCGTTGCTCCCATTTGCATCCAGGAGCGCAGCCCAGGCGCTCTTCCGCGCAGCTGGGGAAGGGAAAAGGTCAGCTTTGACATCACCCTCGCCCTGTTCAGCTGCAGCAACCCGGATTCCCCCGCCCTGCGGCCGAGGCTGCTGCTGCTGCCAACGTGCCCTTTCTCGCCTCCGCTTTAATTAGGGGGTTGAGATGCTGGAGAGACCCGAGAAAAGGGCAGCGGAAGCGCGAGCGAGCGCTCTGCTTCCCTAGCGCAGAGCGCGGAGAGCCGCCTGCGTGGGACCCAGCTGCCTTCTTGCAGCCACCCGACCAGAGCCAGGGAGCCAGGAATACCTCCGGGGGCGGCTGAAGCTGGCAGGGGCCACGTCTCTTGCCAAACGGCTACTGGGCTTGCTAGACAAACAAAATAAACAAAAACCCTGCGGAAGATGTTTTTCGCGGGTCCAAGAATGCATTCCTCATTAGCGCCGCCAGGAATGTTTATGAGGTGTGGGGGGGATTTCAACAGGCAAATTGCACAGGAATCTGCCTTACACTGAATCAGATAATTGATTCATCTAGTCAAATATTGTCCTCACTGACTGGCAGCAGCTCTCCCGAGTACCAGGTGGGAGACATTTCCAGCCCTACCTGGAGAGAGCGGGGACTGAATCTGGGACCTTCTGCATGCAAGGCAGGTGCACTGAGCTATGATTCCATTCTCCGTGGTAAGTAGGAACATAGGAAGCTGTCAGACCATTGGTCCATCTAGCTCAGTATTGCCTGCACTGACTGGCAGCAGCGGCTCTCCAGCGTTTCAGGCAGGAGCCTGTCTCAGCCCCATCTAGAGATGCTGCTGGGGACCTTCTGCATGCAAGGGAAGTGCTTTACCACTGAGCTGTGTCCCTTCCCCGTGTTGCGGGTGGGGAAGTGTGGCAAAGCCCTCTGCTTTCCTTACTTTCTGTGTGTTTCCACCACCCTCAAGCCTGTTCACAGCCACAATTTCTCTGATCTGTCACTGCCCTGGTGTGATTTAAAGTTAATACTGTAACCCACCTTGGGACCTTAGGGTGAAGGGCAGGTATATGTGTGTGTGTATTTGAAGCTTGAAAGGACTTCTTTACTGGGTGATCCCAGCCAGTCAGGGATCCTTGTTGTTGTCCAAAAACTAGTGTATACCTTTTAATCAGCAAAAATAAAAAGCAAAGCACCAAGTAAAGAGGGCCCCCCAGGTTAAAGCATGTCCTTTATCAGTGTTAGATGGCAGTTATCCCAGTATGAGATGCACATATGCACCCCACACCCTTTCTGTCTTTCGTGGGATTTGGCCTTGCAATGATGCTGTGAAACTTGAGGCACCTGACTCCCTCCGCTTTGTATTGTCTTCCAGCATCATGTTTGGTCTTGTTCTGCTCCAAACTGCATCCTTGTCTTGCATAGTTATTGAGCCCTGGAAGCCGCCACCCCCCCCCCCCCCACCTTCAGAGTCAGCCTGCCTTCTGATTTGGACAATTCCTAAGTGGGGATGTTGGAAAAGGGTGCAACGGCACTCTGTGTAGATGGCATGGGAATTGTGTTTCTTTTATTTCCACCAAGGCAGCTGGAAGGGATGTTGCATGGCCCAGATAAGGCTGTGTGTGTGCTCACTAGCCTACTCCTGCTGGAGGAGGCCTGATTCTGTGATTCTCCCATTGTCTTTCCTGTAAAGCCCGCGTTTAACACACAGGCTGCTTCAAACTACTCTGGACTCTGGACACTCAGTCAGGGATGCTTTAGTTGTGATTCCTCCATTGCAGGGGATTGGAACTCTACAATTCTATGATTCTCTGCCTCCATGAAACGGGGAGGGGCTTCTAAGCATTACTTGCTTCTACTTCCTTATCCATGAACAGAATATGGCAACTTCCATATCAGTTGCACACTTGCTCCCTCTTTCCATCTACAGGTAAATGACATGGTGCTTTTTCACAATAACAAAAGCATGAATTTCTCAGAAGGGTAGTAGGAGATGGGTGATTGGACTACCCTTCTGAGAAACACCCCACCCCACCCTCCCACTATGTATAAGGGTCTGCTTCAGTGTATCTGAAGAAGTGTGCATGCACCTGAAAGCTTATACCAGAACAAACTATAAGGCGCTACTGGACAATTTATTATTATTATTATTATTATTATTATTATTATTATTATTATTATTATTATTTCAACTGCATCAGACCAACAGGGCCACCTACCTGCTTTATTTATGTAAAACTTCAAGATACCATGCCCCAGCTTTTAGAATTCCAGGGCCATTGAACAACAATTTATGTATCATTACAAATAACCATAGTACAACAATGGGACTGCTCCTGCAAATAGTGGTTTAGCCCTCTGTTTGTTTGTTGCATTTACATCCCACCTTTTCCTCCAGGAGCTTAAGGTTATGCACATGTCTCCCCCCTTCATTTCATCCCCACAACAACCCTGTGAGGTAGGTTAGGCTGAGCGGCAGTGACTGGCCCCCAAGGTCATCCAGTGAGCTTCATGGCTATGTGGGGAATTGAACCCTATGTAGTCCAGATCCCAGTGCAAGACTCTAACCACTATACTATACCACCCTGACTCTCTTTTGTGTAAGTACACCCACAAAGATGCATTGGGGACATTCTAGTAGAGGGCTGTGCCCAGTATCATTATTTGGAAGGGTCAGAGGCAGCCTGAAAACTCATCCGTTTGTGTTTTTGCATTTATCACACTCCTAAACAGAAACCTGGGGGGGGGGGTGAATGGACAAAATCAAGATTTCTGCTGGCTAAACCAAAGGCTGGCTGAGAGCCATCTCCCCCCGCAGCTCTCGGATTATTGTCACAGAAGTGTCCACCCCAATTTGTGCTGCAGGAGGTGCCAGCTGCAACTGTGAAAACAGCCTCACAAGCCTTGTTGTTGATTCTGACATCTGTCTGTTTCACTCCACATCTTTCTAATGGTGCATCCAGAGACATTTATCCTGCACTCCTAGACGTGGCTATTCAGAAGGAAGCTCACCTGTGGTTATTTATATTTACTTGCCAACATTTCAATAGCACCATCATTTCTATACTGCCACGGCATCGTGTCAGCGAACAGCATAAAATCGTGGAAACAAAGAATTGTAGAGTTTGAAGGGGTCACAAGGGTCATCTAGTCCAACCCCCTGCAACCCAGGAATCATGGCTCAAGAATCCCTGACAGATGGCTATCCAGTTTGAGTTTAACAAACCCCCAACGAAGAAGAGTCTGCCATCTTCCATGGGAGTCTGTTCCACTGTCGGTCGGCTCTTACCACCAGAAAGTTCTTCCTAATGTTTAGTTGGAATCTCCTTTCTTGTAGTTCATAACCATTGGTTTGGGTCCTGCTCTCCACAGAGGCAGAAAACAATCTTGGACCATCTCTCATGTGACAGTCCTTCAGGTGTTTGCAAATAGCTATCACATCTCTTCTTGGTTGTCTCTTCTCCAGGCTAAACATACCCAACTCCCTCAATAAGCTTTTCAAACCCATTATCAATTTGGTTGCCCTCCTCTGTATACGTTTCAGTTTGCCTTCTTCAACTATGGTGTGCAGAACTGGACACAGGACTCCAGGTGAGGTCTGAGCAAGGCAGGATAAAACAGTACTATTACTTCCCTTGATCTGGGCACATTTCTTCCATTAATGCAATCTAGAATTGTAAGCAAGAAGATAAAGCAAGCCACCCCACTCATTTTCCAAGAGATTTTCATTATGTCTCCCATGGCTTCATTCATAATGCTCATGTTGGTTGACTTAGGACAACTGCATCTCATAGTTTTACATACCATTTTCTTAATTTAGAGACAGTTGAGAATTCTTCCAATATTTAGCATTTAATAATCTGGCAGTTTACAATCATAGACAACTACATAGGCTCTGTTTCTTCAAGTTCTGACCCTTTTAATACAAGTATAGTTAATGAGAATATGTTCGGTTCTAAGTTCGGTTCCAAGGTTTTAAGTAAAAATATGAGTGCAGAGCAGACACAAAGATTACAAGATGGCACAGGCCTCAATTTTGTTAAATCTGTAAAATATCTAGGAATCAATCTCACAGCAAAAAATGTGAACCTGTACAAAGACAATTATGAAAAACTGTGGATAGAGATAAAGAAAGATCTGGAGATATGGACAAGATTGAAACTCTCGTTAATGGGAAGAATAGCAGCGATTAAAATGAATGTCCTACCAAGGATGCTGTTTTTATTCCAAGCCATACCAATTCTGGATAAAACGGACTGTTTTAAGATATGGCAAAAGGACTTATCGAAGTTTATATGGCAGGGCAAAAAGCCGAGAATCAAGTTTAAGATTTTGACAGACTCCAAAGAAAGAGGAGGCTTTGCCCTGCCGGATTTAAGACTCTATTTTGAAGCAGCGGCCTTTTGCTGGCTGAAAGACTGGTTTAAATTAGAGAATGTAGATGTCTTGGACTTGGAAGGACACGATAATATGTTTGGTTGGCATGCATACCTTTGGTATGACAAAGTTAAAATCCACAGAACTTTCAAAAGTCATATAATCAGAAAATCTCTGTATCAGGTTTGGATTAGGTATAAAGACTTATTGGAGAGAAAGACTCCTAGATGGATATCTCCAGTGGAGGCCAAGGCCTACAAGAGACCAAACATGTCTGCAAGTTGGCTACGATATATGGACATATTGCAGCAGGAAGGGGACTCGTTTAAGTTGAAAAGTTACGATCAAGTCAAAGGTCAAGTCCCTGACTGGCTGCAATATCACCAGGTACATGAAACATTTAAATTAGACAAAAAAATTGGTTTTCAGGTGGAAAAATCAAAACTGGAAACAGAACTGATCGAATCGAATTCTAAAAACCTTTCCAAAATGTATAATTTGTTGCTAGAGTGGCATACGAAAGATGAATTGGTTAAATCAACAATGATAGACTGGGCAAAAGATGTGGGTCATAATATTATGATGGATGACTGGGAGAGATTGTGGCAGAAAGGTATCAATTTTACTGCATGTAATAGCTTAAGAGAAAATGTAATGAAAATGATATACAGATGGTATCTGACACCAGTTAAGCTAGCTAGAATGAATTCTAAAATGTCGGATGAGTGTTGGAAATGTAAATCCTCGAAAGGTACCTTTTATCATATGTGGTGGTCGTGTTCAGGGGTGAAAGCCTTCTGGGACAAGATTTATAATGAGCTTAAGAAGGTAATGAAAATTACCTTTTGCAAGAAACCAGAGGCATTCCTTTTGAGCATGACCAATGAAGAGATACCCAGTCAGGATAGAGTTTTCTTTATGTATGCCACGACAGCGGCTAGAATCCTATTGGCAAGAACTTGGAAGGGTGAAGAGATACCGACAATTGAAGAATGGCAGATGAAGTTGATGGAGTATATGGAGCTCGCAGACCTGACCGCCAGAATCCGAGACCAGAGGGAGGAGAAGGTGTCGCAAGACTGGAAGAAATTTAAGGACTATTTACTTAAATATGCTAAATTGAACGTTTGAATATTTGAGCAGAAATATATAAAAGAACCGGCTTTAGAAGTTTAAGGTTAGTTATAACGGTGTAAAAGAAAATTTTGATGTGATAGATTTTTGTACAAGAAAGTATTAAGATATAGAATATAAGTTAAGAAATATAATGATTTAGATAAATTTAAAGAACATTAGGATATTGAGTATAAGTTAATGGGAAAAGAAAGGAAGCTACCTAAAGACTATATATGTTTTTGAAGACAGAGGAGGGACCAGGGGAAGTCCCCCTAAGAAGTAGAAATAAGTAGAGAAACAAAGATAAGATGGTAAGGTTTGTATAAGTTTTATCTTTTTGGTATGTTAATGTTGTGTTTTTATTGTTGATTGTTTATCATGTTTTTTCTCTTTTATGTCTATGTATGTTTAATGTTGTTTTTGTTTTGTTTCATGATAAAATAATAAAAATCTTTATAAAAAAAAAGAGAATATGTTCGGTTCTAAACTCAACCTCTCTTCCAGAATCACAACCATAGTTTTCCGTATTTGCTTCCTGAAAGCTAAAGCAATAAACACCAGACCACCACTTTTCCTCTTCCATAATTCCACCACAAATCAGAAGAGTTGTAAAACATTTTGATGCCATTTCCTGGTTTTTCTATAATTGTGATATTTTTAAAAAGAATTTTCCTCTAATGCCAACGCTACTGTGTATTCATTAAGCACTCTATAAATAGCTCCATTCCATGAACTTTTCTCTTTCTTTCAACATTTATTGCCACTTTCCCACATATGTTAGATTCTGCCCCGCCTTGTTTATTTGCAATAGCAGATGATATATTTGAGAAAGTGATTTCTTTGGATAAACCAGGAAGTATTCAAACTGGTCTGCTCCCAACACTATAAAAATGAGTAATTTACAAGTCTCCAAATAATCTTATTTTCCCCATATCTTGTTGAAATGATATTTTTGTCCTTTATACAGTTGGGAAAGCCTGCAAACACCATCTAAACCCCTGAAAACCGACTGCTGGGATTGCACTTGCAAAGGCTCATAGGATTGCCAGGCTCTATTTTCGCACCTTTTTTTTTGCCCTTTAGGGCACTTTTAGGGTCATTTTTGCCATTCCAAAAGTCTCTTCCGGGTTCAGCTTGATGTGCGTATGTGCAATTGTGCACATATTAAACATGCATAAATGGGGAGGGGTTTTTTTTGCCTGTACAGACCCTTCTAGTTATTCTGAAACAACAGTGGAAGGGTTATGGTGGGGAGAAGCCTGACAGGAAGAAAGGAACTCTAATGGGATAGAAGAATGCCATTGTGTGGGGGGCACATAAAATGAGGTCAGAGGCCCCATGCATCCTCTGGGCCACTGGTTGCTCCCCTGTGCTTTATGTCCTCTCATATTCAGCATCTCTCTCACACCTCCCCTTTCTCACACCAGCAGAAGGAATTAGGACTTCATTTGCATTGGGGTGAACTCTGTGACTGTTTCTCGTTGGCCGCACTTCAATGGCACCCAGTGGTGTGCAGTGATTCTTTTTCATAGGGGAACACTTAGGGCCAGAAGAGCCAGGTTGCAAGGGCGACGTTGTATGTGAGACGTCGTGCCTCCCTCCCTAAGCCAAGGAGAAGATTTCCAAGCTTTGGGAAGGAGGCATCAGGCTTTAATACTCTAATGCTCTAATTTACCAGGTACATTTAGGGCACTAGCCTAGTCCCCCTAGTCCACTGATCATACACCACCGATGGGACCCTATATCCTAATCTCTGGTTGTGGTGACCTAGCTAACACAGGGTGCATGCTTTTACCAAAGGGTCCAAGGATGAGGATTTTTTGGTCTGGACCACTAGATAAGAAAAGGAGGTGATATTTATGCTCTCTGCATTTTAGATGTTGGCAGGCATGGGGGCCCCGTGGAAGGCAATTAGCATGGAGGGTTCATTAGCTGGCAACCTACAGCTGATACCCTTGGCAATTGGTCTCTCCAGGAAAGCGACAGTCCGATGGAGACAGAAGCTTTAGGCTTTACCTTTAGCCACCTTACATAATTCTTTATGTCACAACAGATTAGTTGCTGAGATCTAAGTCCACGGGTGAAAAAGGTGTTGGGAAGAGGACTTGTCAGGAGCCCAGAATTGCTTAACTAGTCATTAGCATAAGCCTAATGGCTTTTTGTTCCATCGCTTTGATGGTTATTTGTTACTTTCAATTTAATTTTATGCTAACTGATTCAGGTGGGTTATATACAACTGCTTTGCATTAGCATAGCTAAACCAGGAGTAATTCAGGCCGAAACATAGACTCAAATATTTATTTTTTCCAGTGCAGTTGAAACCTGCAACTGCAGGGTGATGGTGGCGGGGAAAGGGAAGGGAGGGGGTGCTGGGAATTTAAAGTGGGTGATTATGATAAAATTAAGCAGTTGGGATGTCAGTGCAAGTTTGCTAGGAGGCACTTTGGATTGTACGCCTCTCCGGAAAAAGTTCCATGAGCCCCAGTATTCTCAGATGCTGTAAACCTGGGATTAGCTTTAAAAGAGCAATGGCTGTATCTATCAAGAGGGATGGAGGAGAATTTGTATTCAACACACACTGAAAACCAAATCTATCACACTCACATTTTCCAAACTAATCTGTAAACTGAGACGCAACTACCCTTTAAATTCGCACTTATCCGAATTTTGCGATGCGGTTTTCCAAATAAGCAATGTTTGTAAAAATGACACTTCCTGCTCCTCAGATTTGAAGTTTTTAAAATTGAATTTATGAAATAGAAATATAAAGGTACAAACTAGAAAAAAAATTAACCAAAAAAACTTTTGCAGGATTTGCTGCCCAACCCAAATTCCCCACCCCGAAGTGCCTGGAATTACTTTTGGGTCAATTACTCTCGGTTTATAATATCATCTAATATACAGGTTAACATGAGTTTGGCCAAACTGCGAGAGGCAGTGAAGGATAGGCGTGCCTGGCGTGCTCTGGTCCATGGGGTCACGAAGAGTCAGACATGACTGAACGACTGAACAACAACAACAAATATACAGGTTAAAATAAACATGACTTCATTATACACTTACATTTATTATTTGAAAGGGTTTCAAATTACAGATCCATTTTATTAATTTTTAACCTGTATAAAATTATACTCCTGTTATTTACATTGTTTACTTATTTAAACTTTAATAAATTCCACAGCTTTGCATGTTGTAGTTGAGGATTTACATTGTTATTTTCTTCACAAACATATGCAATAAAGTTAAAGTATACCTTAGAGAGCGCAAAATATGGTCTGAAGCTCAACATCAAAAAAACTAAGATCATGGCCACTGGTCCCATCACCTCCTGGCAAATAGAAGGGGAAGAAATGGAGGCAGTGAGAGATTTCACTTTCTTGGGTTCCATGATCACTGCAGATGGTGACAGCAGTCATGAAATTAGAAGACGCCTGCTTCTTGGGAGAAAAGCAATGACAAACCTAGACAGCATCTTAAAAAGCAAAGACATCACCTTGCCGACAAAGGTCCGTATAGTTAAAGCTATGGTTTTCCCAGTAGTAATGTACGGAAGTGAGAGCTGGACCATAAAGAAGGCTGATCACCGAAGAATTGATGCTTTTGAATTATGGTGCTGGAGGAGACTCTTGAGAGTCCCATGGACTGCAAGAAGATCAAACCTATCCATTCTCAAAGAAATCAGCCCTGAGTGCTCACTAGAAGGACAGATCCTGAAGTTGAGGCTCCAGTACTTTGGCCACCTCATGAGAAGAGAAGACTCCCTAGAAAAGACCCTGATGTTGGGAAAGATGGAGGGCACAAGGAGAAGGGGACGTCAGAGGATGAAATGGTTGGACAGTGTTCTCGAAGCTACTAACATGAGTTTGGCCAAACTGCGAGAGGCAGTGAAGGATAGGCGTGCCTGGCGTGCTCTGGTCCATGGGGTCACGAAGAGTCGGACACGACTGAACGACTGAACAACAACAACATACCTTAACAAATTTATCAGATTTGTAGTTCCCATGTATGACTCTAAATTGTTGTGTTAACTTTCCCATGAAATCTATGTACCATATTTTTTTATACCCAATATTAGATGGTTGGTCCTTTTAAAGTTTTAAAGTTCTTTGCTAGCAGAGTTTTCAAAATATGGTTGTATTTCCTCCATAGAAACAAATATTTTTTTTATGATGCTCTGATCTCATCTGAAGTCCATTGATATTGGACTGTTAGTCTCCCAGGTCTCAGGGGGATGCATAGTGGTTACATTAAGAGGTAGAAGAAGCTCAATGTAGAGATTATGTTGAAGACACATTATTAAAGTCTTTTGGAGTGCTGTGTGCTCCAGAACAGAAATCCATTCAACAAAGACTTGAATCTCTTAAAGGTAAATAAATCAAAGTAGACAGATCCTCACATATTTTTTGATTGAAAAGATAATTGTAAGGGAGACAGCTTGTCTACACCCTTTAGTGTTGCGCCAGAGCCTAATTTAAATGACTCACCAAAGGAATGAATATTTCCAAATAAATACACCAAGCAAACTTTCTCCATTTAATGAATTGACTGAAAAGTGGTATCTGGAACCATATCAATTCGGATCATCGGCTTCTTTTCATTTGGGAGATCAAGAGAACCATTTGCTGTATTTCTGGAGAAGAATGGCAGTAACAAAACCTTGCTACTATAGTGTTTGATAAGTGTGAATGTTAAGAGGATGGATTGAAACCATACAAGACAATCTTATCGATTCCTTCAAAACTCTCCCAAAGATAGAGGAGGTGGCTTAGGAGAAACTGATGGGGAATATAAAAGCATTTGAAACTAAGATGGTACAGTAGATTTGTCTAAACGGATTATTAAAGCAGCTAAGTTAATATTGTCCAAATGAGCAACAGAGTATAAATTATGATCAAACCAAAAATTTGATTTTCTATAGAACAAATCAGTAGCATAAAAGGTACTTTGATGGATACCTGATAGAACAAGTTCTGAATTTTAATATAAAATTATTTGGGCAAAGCATATCACTCAGTAAGTTCATGGCCACCTCAAACTGCAGAGAGAGATATGAATGATTTATTATGATTTCATTGTGCAAAAGCAGTGTGTGTGTGAAACCTGTTATAAGTTGCTTTGAGTTACTTTTGTAAAAAAAAAGTGACCAATAAGTTGAATAAATAAATATTAAAATCACCTCTAGGAATCCACATATGCAGGAACATAGCACAATTATTGCCTGGTTTGAACCTTCTAAACTATGGATGACCTAGATTCATTCGAAAAGGCCAATGGTTAAAAAGAAGAAGAAGAGAAAGAAAATATTTGAAATAGAAGAATATGTCTTAGGTGAAATGTACTATATAAATGGGATGGGATTAAGAACAGTATGGAAGGAAAGGCAGGAAGTCAAAGTTTAAAGAGAAATGTAAATGTGAAATTTGGAATTTATATGTGAAGATTTTAAAATCTACTAAAAAATTGACACGAACACACAAACAAAAGGCCAATGGTCATTGCCAAAATAACAGAATAAAGCTAGAAGTTCCATTGATTAAAACCCACATTGTTTTTTTTTTTTTTTTGGCTGAAGAAAAATGTTTGAAATGTAGAATCCTTGGAGTGGGTGGATGGGGGATGCTTCTTTTGGATAAGCTCCATGTGGCAGTTCTGAATCTGGGTTTTTCCAGTTCCTTACTTTTATTGTTTGGGCTATGTCAAGGCCAGATTTGATAATTGACAGAAGCTGAGCTTCAAAATAACTGTGATGATATCTCACCCCTTCATAAATCAGGCCCCCTGTGCCCCTCTATTGTGATTAATTCTGCTCAAGTACTCGTGAGGATTTGATTCAGAGAAAGTTGAGGTTTGCCTTGACAAAAGCTTGGCTAAATGAGCATACCTTGGGGGACCACAACGGCCATACAAGCAGTATTCCTCAGAGTTTGTCTCAATCACAGGCATGCCAGTTCAGCATATCTGAATCTTGCATGCCACAGAGCCCCTGTTCTGACCCCCAATTGGGAGAATTGCAGATTCTGTGCAAGGAGACACATCTTTGTTGCACGATGCTGTGCAGAGATATGTGCATGGCCGCTGCCTTTACTAAGGTTACCAGATTTTTTTCAACGAATCCCGGGACACTTTTAAACTTCCTACTAAATAGATTGATTTTGTCAGGCGACAGATTTGTAAATCCGGGGACTGTCCCCGGGAAACGGGGACGTCTGGTAACCTTATTTTAAACCCCTGATAAAAACACCAGAAGAGCCTGCTGGACCAAGCCAAAGGCCCATCTAGCCCAGTATCCTGTTCATACAGGGGCCAACTCAATGCCCCCTCCCTCCTGCGGTTTCCAACAACTGGTATTCAGAAGCATCGCTGCCTCCAACTAGCTTCCATCAACAGCCTTCTCCTCCATGAATTCATCTAATCCTCTTTTAAAGCCATCTGAGTTGGTGGCCATCACTGCCTCCTTGGAGAGCAAATTCCATAGTTTCACTCTGTGTTGCATGAAGAAGGATTTTCCTTTATCTGTCCTGAAACATTCAGCTTCATTGTACATCCGTGACTTTAAGGACTCAACTATACAGCTGCAAACAAAACGTTTTAAGTGTGTTTTAAGTGCAATATACAATGTGACACCTGATGGCGATGGTGAGCCTTATGGAAAATTCAATGTATTTTTTTAAAATGCTTTTAAAAAAAGCATTTTCAGAGTAGTTTTTATGTGTGTAGATTCCACCCTAGTATTATAAGAGAAGGGAAAAAGAACTTTCTTCACTTTCTCCATGCTGTATATAATTTTATAAACTTCTATCATGTCCCCCCATTACTTGCCTCCTTTCCCAAGTAAAAAGCTGTGGGAGTCATGGGAGATAGTCACTCCACCCCCTTGGCCGTTTTTGTTGCCCTTTTCAGAATTTTTTCCAACTCTACAATATTCTTTTTGAGGTGAGCTGGCAGAACAATTTCTCATACTTTTGGGTCACACGTGCACTTGACACTGGAGGGCAGGGGAGCCAACTTGGACCCCAGATTATGGGTGCCTGTGCCCGTGACATCATGACATCATGTTGCAACATGGTGTCATGACATCATGCATGCCCCCCAGCCTCAGAACCTGACTTCCAGTGGCACCAAAAGTCAGGTTCTGAGACCTTGTAGGGCCTTGGACAGCATCTCTGAAGTCTCTCAAGGCCTCGGGCATCACTTTGGTGCTTCCTGAGACACTGGAAGTTGCATCGAGGACCCTGCAGTGTGGGTGCTGAGCACCCACAACCAAATCTTTGTGGGTGCTTGGGCATCCAGAGTCCCATAGAGTTGGTGACCCTGCTGGAGGTCTTGTGCAGCAAGGGTGGACCTAGGTAATATGATGTCCTATGCAAGGTCCTTTGATGCCCTCCCTCCAGCCCTTGCCATGCAGGCTTTAGGAAGGAGGCATGAGGCTCTGGTAGGGTCCTAGAGCGCTCACACCTCCTTCCCAAAGCTTGGTAAGTGCTTGCTTGGCTTTGGGAAGGAGGATGGAGGACTCTAGGACCCTGTCAGAGCCCTCATACCACCTTCCCGAAGCCAGGCAAGTGCTTACCAGGCCTGGAGAAGAAGTCCTCCTCCTCCCCGGCTGTATGCCCAGTGTGACCACACTACTCACACTGCTCTAAATCCACCTCTGTATTCAGGAACACCAGCCCTTCACTGGCCACAGACAAGTGTTAGTTAACCTTCCCTCTGAGCAGCTTGATTCTGAGGTTTGCTCCTAATATCTGCCTTGATTATTATCTTCTGACATGATAATTTACTGGCTGCTCTATGCAGATGGACTCTAGGAGCATGATTGTTTTAATTACAGCAAAATGCAAGAGAAGATTGGTTTGGTGAGTCAATAAATCAGTCGAGCCCAGCACATTGCGAAGCAGGGATAATATTTGGAGTAAGCAAGTGTCTCATGAGTGATCATGGTGCTGTTACACTTATCATTTATGACCACAGATATATTGCAAACAAAATTAAATGGAGATGTCAATTTGGCAGGAAGGATGAGGCTCTAATTAAAAGGAAAGCACCCAGGACTCTCCAATGTCCCTTTGGGAGGTGGTAGAGAGAGAGGAAAAGAGGCAGAAGCCGCAACGAACAAAGTCTAAAGAGCCAATGGTGGTGACAGAGCAGAGCATGGCCTCAGGTGAATCTCAGGTGTGAGGGCTAAGAAGGCTATAAGGATGCCATATTTGCTTTGCTGGATCAGAGCCATAAAAGTCCACTAGGCATTCAACATCCTATTCCCAGTAGTGGTCAGACAGGTGTCTCTAGAAGAGGATAAAGGGATGACGTTCCTTCCTATCTGTTTTAACTCCAGCACCATATACTGACTTCAAACACAAACCCTTCAACATGTCACAACAAAAAACTTGAGCACCATCTTCCAGGGCCACAATCCTGCATGAGTCACATCACCTGAGTGAGATCGTGACCCCGGAAAAAGCACTTTCTTTCAGGCACAGTGCCCAAAATGTGTGTTTCAGGGTTCCGCGCCCCAGATCACAGCCCCAGAAAAAGTGTGTGTTTTTTGGGAGGGGGCGGGGGCGAGATCACTGCACGAAATCGTGGTGCCCAGAATGGCTACCGTGCTCTCATGGGGGGGGGGGAAGAGATGTCCTGGGTTTTTTTTTCAGGACAGTTGAGGGGTATGCAAACATGGATGATGATTAATTGCATTTATCTGACATTTGATACCAAATAAGAAGCCTCAAAGCAGTATGGCGGGGGAGTTTCGCAGATGTGTGGGGTGGGGCACGCCAGGGAGGTGATTCATGCCTCTTAACGAGAGGTGGTGGTCCCAGCATGCTGGAGGCCAAAGTGGGGAGATGTGGCTCTTAACATTTCAGCTTTCCAAGAGTTAGAGGTTTCCATACAGATCGTCCACCTAGGGAGACAAGAGGCATTTTCACAGCTCAAGGTCACATCCCAGCTGGATGAAAACACTTGAGGATGGATCAGAGCAGGGCCAGCGAGTGGTCTACCTTTCAGAGGGGGGTGGAGAGAGAGAGGTCTGGAGAAGGCCATATTCAGCCCCTAGGCCTGATGTCTCCCACCCCTTCTTCAATAAAATGTGTTTGGGATGAGCATCTGAAAATCAATTAGAGGGAGAAAAGGAATGTGTGGGGAGAAGAAAGTTTTGTTGTCGTCCCCTGCCAATCTGATTGCTGTAGCAGTAGCTGCTGCTGCTGCTTACAGCCATGTGAGTCTTCTCTCTATTTATAGCTCTTTCTGATATTATTAATAATACATGGTGCATCTGATGAGAACCTGTGAAGTGGGAAGGCACTTTCCCCCAGGAGCAAGCAAGGACTTGCCTTCAAAGCAGAGAAAATCTCCAGAATAATTCAGACTATCACAGGATGGCCAACGAGTAGCAATAGGGTGAGGTCCAAAAGGAGGAGGGCAAGTGCGATGCTTAGAAGTTGCCGACAGCCAATGGAAGAGCCAGGGCAAAGGCCCTCTGAGTCCAGTCTCATGTTTCTGGCAGTGAAGCCCATATGCCTATAAGAAGCCTACAAGCAGGAGGTGGTGCTGAAGTCTGGCTCAGCTGCCTACCATTACTCTGGGACTGCAAGCAAGGAAGGGTCACCCGAGAACAAGGCTAATAACCATTGGTGAATCTGCCTACCTCCATGACACTCTACATTCAAGAGGGCAGCCATCAACATCACATTATTTTAGTGGTGAAGTTATGAGACACAACACCCAAGTATTACAGCTTAGTCTTCCGATACAGACAACAACAACAACAACAACAACAACAACAACAGCAGCAGCAGCAACAACTTATTTATACCCCTCCCATCTGGCTGGGTTTCCCCAGCCACTCTGGGTGGCTCACAACAGACTATATAAAAAAGCAACAAAACATCAAACATTAAAAGCTTCCCTAAACATTTTATTTATATTTGCTAGACTAAGGATGAAGCTGCGATTGGTTGAGAAAGGACTGGAAAACAGACATTCACATATATATGAAAGGATAGGAAGGGTACTGAAGGATAAACAACAGATAAATTGAACAAATGCCACCATACTCTTTATAACATTTAGAGAACTCACAAAAGAGTGAAAGGCAGTGAGAGCAAGCTTCTAGTTTTAACACTTCGCCATCCCTCCCCTGAGAATGGAGAGTGCTGGGTGAGATCTAGCCCGGGATTAGACGCTAGAGCTGTCAATGTTCAAAGTCCAGCTCCCCTTCTCCCTCTCTTCCCACCCTGGCCTTCTCCCATAGGTGTTGATACCCAAGTCCAAAAATGACTAGTTGGGAATGGAATTAGCTTGGGGAGACCATCATTTACAGGAGATGGGATCCTAATCGAACTTTGGAAATCTGAAATGAGTTAAAGGATTGGCAGTGGCTATGGTGGGGAATTGGTTTCACTCCACAAGTGTGTCAAGGAGTGCATTGTACAGCGTGGTTGTGTGTGGTATAATAGTGAGGGTAGCAGATTGGTTTTCAAGCACCAGGATGGGAAACTCGGACAATTCCAGTTTCGGCTGTTCTTCCAGTCTGTGCTGCGCAAAGCCTGCTTGGTGTCTTGTGACTCCCACATTTTGGAACAGCAACTATGATTGGAAGGCTTAGCACATATTTAAACTACAGAACTCACTTCCACAGAAAGCCATGATGGCCACCACCTTTGATGGCTTTAAAAGAGGACTGGACAAATTCATGGAAGATAAGGCTACAAATGGCTACTAGCCATGATGGCTCTGATCTGCCTCCACAGGTGGAGAGAGTGATGCTTCTGAATACCAGTTGCTGGAAACCTCAGAAGGGGAGAGTGCTCTTCTTATGCTTGGGTCCTGTTTGCAGGTTTCCCCACAGGCATCTGGTTGGCCACTGGCCACTGGACTACATCAGCCACTGGCCTGATCCAGCAAGCTCTTCTTATGTTCTTAAGGCTAGGGGTCAATACTATTCTACTGGAAGGGCAGGTCATTTTCCAGGCCCAAGATATTGGTGGCGAGTTGCTTAAAATGTGGTCATAAGTGAATTCTGAGCCCCCCTTCCCCCACAAGGTAGACCCACACTTGCACTGCGCCCAAACTGCCCCATCCTTCCAGCAGCTACAGTACTAATATATTGCCTTTCTGCCCAGTGAACCAAGTGATGGGATTGTAGTTAGTGGTAATTTGAACATGTTTGGTCATCTAGAAATACATAACTAGATTGAAACATGAAAATGCCGCACGAGTTTGTACAATTGATGTATTTGGGTTCACTCAGCTGTTAACTTCATTGCAGGGAGGGATGGCAGAAATAATTTGCAGCCGCGCTCACATTTGCTTGCTGAACCTTTGCAAATTAAGCATATTGTATCCACCACCCCTATCTATCCACCTTAATGCTCAATTGAATAGTAGTAGTCATGGACACAGATGCTCACGGACCTCATTAATTCAAATATAGCATGCAGGATTATGTAACCAGGACTGTATTCAGAGCTCAAGTTAGGATTCTTACCCCACCCCACCCCCATCAAATTAGGGATGGAAAACTTCCAGTCCATCAAAATTTTTCTAGCTTTGCATGAGTATTTTTAAAAGAGAGGAGGGAAGGATGGAGTTGGATATCTGGAGGAAAAGATGCATACTGAGGGACTTCTGCATAATGAAGGGATGTCATTATTAATTAATTAATTATTGCATTTATATTCCTCCTTTTTCTCCAAGCAATTCCAAGTGGCTTACATGGGTATCAACAACCCTGTGTAGCAGGTTATGCCAAGAGATAGTGTGACTGGTCCAACGTCACCCAATGAGTTTCATGGCCAAGTAGGGATTTGAACCCTTGTTACTCAGATAAAATACTCAACTAATATACTTGCAAATTACCCCAGGTAAGTGTATTGGCACTGGTCAATTGGCATTGGCATGAGGGCAGATTAAAGGCCTGTGCTTCTCTAAGCATACTTTCAGCTTGTATCCATAGCAGAACAGTTGACCAAAATACTTTACTATGTCGGTTTTGGCCTAACAATAGCTGCTATTTTATTGATTCTGTAAGTAAATTTTAATGTAATTTTAATTTATTTTGAACACCACATTATGAAACTCACATGAAAGGTAGAATGCAAAAAATTTAAAGCAATGAACCAGTTCTGTTCAATAGCCTGGCAACTAAGTCCCCATTGCTTCTAGCTTCTATCCAGTCACAGCTACCCTTGGGTAGAACCACACATTCAGTGTAGCTCCATGATTCATTTGATGAGTAGCTTTGGTTTTACAAAATGTAGCAGCTGATGGTCTAGCTAGGCATGATGCCAGAGACATGTGATTAAAATTTAAAAGCAGTGCATGAAAAGAGGAGTGCATCGGATTTGGGCCATAGAGCAGGGTGTGAACACATTGCACCCTTTCTCCTCATGCCATTTCCCTCATCTAAATCCTCCCCATATCTATCCTCTTACATTTCTGCCCCACCTTTCTTCCATCATGGAACCCAAAGTTGTGCACAGGTAATTCCCAGGAGGCCTCCCATCCAGGTATCAACCAGTTCCAGATCTGCTTAACTTCAGCAAAGCTGGTGGCCTCACAGACCATCAGACAATCCCCTGGGACCACATATAGGTATCTCCATGGCTAAATTTGATAAAAAGCAACTACCTGTACATACAACAAATGGCCTTACCCTTTGGTGTGCTTAGGATGTTCAACATCCACATTCCTCAGCTGTGACTGAGGAAGCAAGGCTGAAGCATTTGATGAAAGGTTGCAGTGTTTGGGACTTTTTAGTTTAGAGATCAGGTAAGAGGCGACACGATAGAAATGCATAAAATTATATAACTCATGGACAGTGAAGCTGAATGTTGGAAGATTCAGAGTAGATAAAATGAAGCCCTTCCTGTAGCACTTAGTTAATCTGTGGAATTCACTTCCACAGGAGGTAGTGATGGCCACCAATCTAGCTGGGTTTAAAAGAGGATCAGACAAATTCATGGAGGAGAGGGCTATCGACAGCTACTAGCCATGATGGCTCTTGTTCTGCCTCTGCAGCTGGAGGCAGCAAAGCTTCTGAATATCAGTTGCTGGAAACCAAAGGAGGGGAGAATGCTTTTATGCTTGAACCCTGTTGGCAGGATTCCTTTGGGGTGTGTGTGTCTGGTTGGTCTTTCCTTCAAGGAACTCAAGGTGGCATACCTGTTTCTCCTCTGCTTCCTGGTGAATTTGCCCTCTCTTGAATTTGGGCTGTGGTAGCCTCTCTCTGGTGTTTTTGCAGAAACTGTCCTTGGGGCTCTACCCAAGAGCATGCATGCACCCCAAAGATAGGCCGCCTTCTCCCAATCACAGCAAGATATGCTGAAACATGGTGCAGACTCCCCTCCATGGAATGGAAGCCCTGCCTGCAAGAACAACAACTTTTTCCAGTGGGGTAGCGTTGTCCCTGTGAAGCATGGGGTTCCCAACCAGGCAGTCGCATTTCTTTATTAACATTCCACTCTGGAGATATTTTTACTCTTGTTTGAACTTTATTCTGGTGTGAGGCCAATAAATTCTTTGTGATGGATGGTCCAGCAGCTTAAACAGCAGTTTCTCCCAAACCAGATCTGAAAGCTTCTGTTGGACCATATTTCAAGGGCCAGTTTGCTGGTCCTTTCTCTCCATTTCGAGTTTGATTGCTCACCTACCTGAGGGTCTGGGGCTCAATGAATTTCCCATAAATATGCCAGCTTGCCTTATTTACACATGGCTATTTTGTCTCCTCATCTAGTTAAAGGAGATAATTTATGTTATGCATGCCTATTTATCAGCCATTATTTCAGTAATGCAAAAGGAATCCAAACATATTCACTATCCCAGACTTCCAAAAGAAAGACCCTGATTAATACATCCGACCGATTGTTCAGCTGTTCTACTTGCTAATCCACAGGAGGGAAAAAAAACTTAATTAGGCAAATAGGAATCCAAAATATTGGGTCATTTCCATATGGTTATAATGAACTTCCTTTAGTTTAGAAAATGTTCTATATCTGTGAAAGAGAGAAAGCAACATTGAGGAACAGTCCAGAGCTGTGCATGAGCACAGATCAGGGAGGGGCACCCAAGGGGCAGAGTTGGACCCTGAGTTGAAAACATCCTTCAGTCAAAATGGAATACCAGAAGTATGCACTTCAGAAGCCATTGCTTCTCTTTCTGGTTGGGATGCACCCAGGGCTGGCAAGGTGTTAAAGAGCAAGTTGGCAGTAAATCACACTGTTCAGAGTTGGAGTTAACTCTTTATTAGCAAAAATATGATGCTCAAAGACTTGGCTGAGTATCAGGCCTAATGAGCCCAGCAGCTCATCCCCAGTAGGTCTTGCTCAATGAAACAGTTGCCTAGACTGAAAATCCCTGCCTCCCCACAGCTGTCTAAGACCCCTCCTCTTCAGGGCTAAGACCTCTCCTCTTCAGCCTGCCACTGCTCTGCCCATTTCAACTCTCTTCTACTTCTGGGAGATAAGAGGAGAGGAGAGCTTTTGACAGCAGGAGAAGGAGACACCTGTAACTCTTCACCAGCCTGATTCATCTCTGCTTCTTGGTCTCCCTCCTCCCACTTGCCAGCTTCAGCTTTTGCCTCTGATTCTGGGCTTCTCTCTGTCACTGACTCTCCCAGCTCACTAAGCCCTGGTACCTCTTCCCATCCCAGTCTTCTCCCTTCAACCACTCATTGTTGTCCTACCACCACTCCCCAGGCTTTGAACCTTCTTCCTTTGATGTTTCCCCAGCTGGTTCCTTTCAACGTTCCTATGCATCCAACCAGTCCACGACACAGGTAAAGCAACTGCCTCAGGTGGCAGGATCCACGGAATTTATTACCCATTGCTGTTGCTGTGGTGGCAGCGACAGCTGTGGCACACTCCTTGGAGGCTGGATCTAGCGCCTCCTAGGCAGTCCCCCGCCAATGCTACCTCTACAGTAGCCTCTTGGTGAGTAGGAGCCATTGCTGGTCTCCTCCCACCCTTGTTCCTGATGTAGGTCTTCACCCACCCCTTCTTCCTTGGTGGGAGGCACTATTCTGTGGTTTGTCTCAGGTGCCAGAATGTCTTGGGTCAGGCCTGGATTCACTCCACAGTTTGTATCTATTTTGAAGCTTAGCTAATTATTGCAAGGTTCCACTCTTTGATTTCAGTAGAAATTGGGTACTATCAGTGATGGACTCATTCACTAAAATTTGCATTTCTTAGGATCATAGAATGGGAATCCCAAGAATGCCCACAGGGGAAGTGGGATGGGGGTAGTGTGAAGCTTGGTGGTGCCCAACATCCCCCAGGTGATCCTCAGCTCCATAGTTTACCCCAACTTGCAGAGGAAGAGGAATCAGAGAATGGAAGAGTTGGAAGGTTCCCTGAGAACGACCTAGTCCAACCTCCTGCAATGCAAGAAACACAAAAGATTCATAGACCATAGGAAAGTATGACAAGCCACAGAGCCTCAGCTGAAAGCAGTTTCTATAGGTCAAGCTTCATACTGAGTGGGCAAAGCAACATGGATTTGGGGTGGATAGAATTCTTAGGCTTTCCCTGGAAAATGATGACCACTTGAACTATGGCTTTGTCCCATCATCCCTTTCTTTGGCTGGATAAATCCCAGCCTTAAGGATTCTGGAAGTGATCATCGGTCAGGAGTCAGCCCATTTTTGTTTTTCTCCATTTCTCATTTTAGGAGTTCCTGAACACTTGCCCAGAGCAAGGGCATGTTTGCCTCATTTGTCCTAATTGATTAATTCCAGACATTCTGCAGGTGACTAAGGAGCTGGAGAAAACCCCACAGCTCTCTGGAGGGCCGAGGGAAACAAATGCCTTTTGGAACGGTGAAAGCAAAATGTTGCAAAAGACAAGAAAAGAAAGAAAGAAAGAAAGAAAGGGAATGTTTTTCAGCGCTGGCATCTGCAAGATGCATCAGAGCCAGATGAGACAGAGAGTAATTTCAGATCATTAGCTGACCCATTTCCCTCCTGCCTTTCCTTGCTGCTGCTTTTGGAACATTTCAAAGTAAAGCCCATCTCTGAAATGGCCATACCAGGTAACCTTTGCTCCTGGAACATCCATTCCTCTGTGACATACTGGCAATTTACCTGGAGGAATGATGGGTGGGGTGGGGCGGCAGCTGAGCTCAAGGTAGTGGGGACAGCGACAATGAAAATGCAAGCTGAATAGCTAAGGTGGGGCCCTGGGCAGAGCACCAAGATCAGCAACTCTGTTTGGGAAAAAACCTGTGAGTCAATGTGGTGTAGTGGTTAGAGAGTTGGACTAGGACCTAGGAGACCAGGGTTCAAATCCCCAGTCACCATGAAGCTTACTGGGCCAATCTCTCGGCCTATCCTACCTTACAGGGTTGTTGTGGGGACTGAGATATGCAAGAACCATGTGCGCCTCCTTGCGCTCCTTGGAGAAAAAGGTGGGATGGAAATGCAATAAAAAGAACTCATGTGGCGTTAGGTGAGATGCTCAGGTGTAGGGCTTCAGTGTTCCCAGTCTTCCTCTGCAAATATTTGTGACGACTATTTTCCATGAATACCCCCCAGATTGTTGATGTTCAGCTTTTAATTAAAGGGCTGTTGTGCCATGCTGTTTTTATTATCATTACTGGTACGTTTCAAACAGATTTTGTATATGCATATATAACATTAATTCTATCAATGTTTAATTAATGATTGGTTTTTCTGTGTTTTCAGTGGTTTTTGTTTTTATCTGTAGGCCACCTTGAGTCATGTCAGGTAAAAAGGCAGGGTATAAATAAATAAATAAGCAAGCAAGCTGCCCCATGTTCGTCTGTCTCTGTGGCACAAGCTATTCAATTGCTCCATGGCAGGCAGACCTTATGCTAGTGTCATGCATGCAGTGGTAGAAGGCTAGCTCAGAGGATAAGGTTAGATGCAACAAAGCCTTTCTCTAACTGGGTTTTTTGTGGGTTGTTTTTTTTTTTTTTTGCTTCCGATCCTGCTTCATTAGACCAGCAAATAAAAATGTGTTCATAGAGAAAATGGTGTTTTATTTAATAAGATTTTGGATAGGGAGGGGGAAAACAGTTATTGCATCTGACAAGGCAGCCCACCCAATGTATGAGCGATGGTACATGCCATGGGAAAAGAAGCAGATGGGGAAGCCATAATATTTGCTGTAAAACTTGTTGTAAAACCTGAATATTAATAGAGTAGCCGCATGCAATGTTTCCCTTGGGGCTGTTTACTTTGCTGAATACATAAAGCACGGTATTAAAACAACTTGACTAAATGTTTACAATTAGAATTAAGAAATTAATCATCACATTTCCTTCTATTCTTTTTATTTTTTAAAATAAATAGAGGATTATTGCAAAGCAGAAAAGCTCCAAAGTGGGTTTCTGCTCGTTGCAAGAGAGGCAGTTTGCTTTTGGTAGATGGGAAGAAGCCCAGAGTGGGCCACAAAACCCAGAAATAAGTTCCCTTTGGTATAAATTAAAAGGAACCAGCACAGACCACATGCCAGAGTCCATAAACTGTGTGGTTTAATTTTCAGATTATTTCACACATATTTTAGCTATATTAGTCTGATTTTAATTTGGTGTATCTTTTGTAAGCAAAAAATGCTCTCTCTGAGGGTTGTTGTTTTTTAATGGTGAATCGGGCTATAAATGCAATATATTTCAGAACACAGTACGGGAGGAAAAAACATATTTTAAATAAGTGTTGGAACTCATCCTTCCCTAGAAATCACAACTTTTTGGCCTGAAGCCTTAGATGTGTGTGGGTTGATTTTCAGTCACACCCAGGCAAGTAACTGCACTCTGCACATGCACAGTCACCCATTTATTATTATTATTGAGTCCTGACATAGGAAACAAGGTTAAATCATGGCAGGAGCCACCCCACCCCACCCCACTTAAAGGGCAGAGTTGGAAGCTGAGCCAAGCTCAAAGAAGTCCAACCCTCCTGCTCCTTTTCCACAGGAGACGACTTCAAGGCAGAGGAGGGAGACAATAAGAAGAAGTCCGGGATGCCGTGAAGGTCAGCACTGAGCATCTATTAATGGAAACTAATCAGGGAATTTGAAATAAGGCGACTCTAATTTCTCCTCCATGAAACAGGGAAACCCAGCCAAAGCCAAGTGAAGGCTTAAGAGCAAAAACACCTCCATTTGGGCTCAGCAGGCTGGTTTTCCTTCTAATTTTGCTCTAATATCTCAGATATATGGCTTTGCCTCAGATGTGTAGCTTTTGATGTGCGTTTCTGCCTGGTTCACAAAGGTTGCCTTTTATTGGCCATGTTTCCTCTCACAGAAAGACTGCACCCATCTCCTCTTGATGTAATTTTCTCCATCGCCCTCCTTCTCTCTTCCATTCCCTTTCATGCATCAAACAAAAACAAGGAGAGCAGAGAAAAGGTGACAGGATGGAGAGGAGGAGGCAGATCAGTGGTAGGGGCGGAGGGTGAGCTTTTGATGAGCATTTACTTCGCTGCCTTATGCCCTGCTCACAAATCGCTCTGCTTAGGCTTCAAATCAAGCAAGGAGGATGAGGACGGCAGTCTAGCAGCTGGATTTTACACGTTTATTTGGAAGGAAGCGCCACTGACCTCAGTATGAATGCCCCTAACCCTAACCCTCTTGAGAGTCCCATGGACTGCAAGAAGATCAAACCTATCCATTCTCAAGGGAATCGGCCCTGAGTGCTCACTAGAAGGACAGATCTTGAAGTTGAAGCTCCAGTACTTTGGCCACCTCATGAGAAGAGAAGACTCCCTGGAAAAGACCCTGATGTTGGGAAAGATGGAGGGCACAAGGAGAAGGGGACATCAGAGGATGAGATGGTTGGACAGTGTTCTCGAAGCTACTAACATGAGTTTGGCCAAACTGCAGGAGGCAGTGAAGGATAGGGGTGCCTGGCGTGCTCTAGCCCATGGGGTCACGAAGAGTCGGACACGACTGAACGACTGAACAACAACAACAACCCTAACCCAGTGTGACGTAGTGGATAGTGTGTGCCCCAGGAGACCAGGGTTCAAATCCCCATTCAGCCATGAATGAAGCTTACTGGGTGACCTTGGGTCAGTCCCTTATTCTCAGCCCAACCTCACGGGGTTGCTGTGAGTGTAAGACGAGGAGGGGAACTATGTAAGTCATCTTGGAGGAAAGATGGGGTACCAATGCAATAAATAAATTATAATACCAAGACCCTGACTGGAGGCAAATCCAGGATTGTGATGCAACACTATAGCTCCTCTAATGGGGTTGTGTGATGACCGCCTTGCATTTTTATGTATATAGGAAGATATATGTTTACCTTGCTTACTACAAAGTGTTTCTTGGGGCAGCAATATGAAATAGTCACAATATAAAAATAAGATAAAATCAACACAGCACCAACAGATTAAAAGCAGCAGCAAATCACTCTTCAGTCCCCAGCAAATGCCCCATGGGAATGAGGATGTGAAATTTCAAACACCAGGTAAAACGGTGTTAGGCAAGCAGGCAGGCACAGAGAGGAATTTCCACAGCAGAGGCCAGCACAAAGACAGCTCTATCCATGGGCCTCTCCCTGTTTACTTTAGAAGGCAGGTGCACTCAGGACAGATAGCATGCTCACCAGGGTCTGCGACTGGGATGGGGGAAGAGGTTTGTGGCTGACAGTATCCTTCTGTTGAACAAAATTCTCAGGAGACTGATGGATGGAGAAAATCCCCACCCACACCCACCTTAATTGCAGCAATTGCTCTGCTTCCTGATGAGGCAGCATGTAAATCTTCCAGAAACCAGAGGCTAAATTTATCCATGTTGAATTAGCTTAGCCCATAATAGCACTCAGCGAAACAAAACTTCTTGCAGTGAGGGTAAAACATGGCTAAATCCCAGAGAAAGATCCTATGGCGTGGCCAATATTCTCTATGTCTGTTGAAACCAGGCCATGTTTTGCTTCCCTTTCCCAGTTAAGTCTGTTTGGGAGGGGAGGTGGGTAAGTGGGAGGGACTGGCCTGTCTTGAACCTTATATTGATGTGTTATTTCTGCATACATTAACAAAGGCGGCTTTGTGCAGTGGGTGAGAATGAATTAGTCTCCGCCAGCAAGCTGTCACCTGCTCAGAAAGGTGTGAAAAAATTATGATCTGCATTGTGGCAGTGGTGGAAGCCTCAGATTGCAAGCTTACTCTCTGAAGTAAACACAGGCATGCTGGAGAGGCAGATTTGGGGGAAAAGTCACTTCAGGTCTCTCTGGAATGGGGATCAGCCAGGAAAAGTAGGGAGAGGCTGAGACTTTTGCATACCTCAGCCAGCCTAACCTACTGTCAGGCATAAACTGTTCCAGTTGGAGTTAACTCTTTATTAGTAAGAACATGATCTGCACAGACGCGGTGGAGTGTCAGGCCTAATGAGCACAGCTGCCGGTAGGTCTTGCCCTATGGATCAGGTGCTGAGACTGAAACTCCCCTCCTTCCCATAGCCATTTTTGTCCCCTCTTCTCCATGGCTTTTCCCAATCAATCAGAGACTGTACCGGCATGAAGTCAACCTCTCCACCCATTTCATGCCTCTTTTGGTTCTGGGAGACAAGTGGGGAGGGGAGCTTGTCACAGCAGGACAGGGAGACACCTGTGACTCTGCACCAGCCTGCCTCATTGCTGCCCCTTGGCCTGCCTCATCCCATTCTCCTGAGAGAATATTGTGACTACCAGAGCTTCTGCCTCTGATTCTGGCCTCTGCCACAGATTCTCCCAGCACCCTAAGTTCTGTTACCACTTCAGCTTCCGACACCTCCTCCTAGTCTTCTCTCTCTTTTACCTCTGACCACTCATCTTTGTCCCACCACCAATCCCAAGGATCTAAGGCTTCTTCCCTTGGGGGCTCCCCACTGGTTCTTCTCACCATTTCTCTGCATCCAACCAATCCGTGATCCCAACTTCACAGGGTTGTTGCAGGGATTAAATGTGGGGAGGGGGAGAACAACGTACATCACCTTCAGCTCCTTAGAGACATTGGTTTTAGTTTTGGGTGCCTAAATTTTAACCTTAATTCTTTTTTAGATATGTTTTATTGAAGTGAAAATATTGATCCCTGTGAGTTGTGTTATTATATCCACGGCCTGTATTGGGTCGTTGTTTTATTTGATTTTATCTGATTTTTGATTGACTGCTTGTTTTGTATTGTATGATTGTATTGTATGATGGGCGCAAATGCCGAATAAATATCTATCTATCCTTAGAGAGGAAGGTGGGATATAAATGCCTAAATAAATACATAAATAAATAAGTGCAGTTGTGTTGTGCAATTGGTTTGCAACCAGCTTTCTATGTTTTGTTTCATTAATTGAAAAAGTCAATTTGTATACCACTATTCATAAAAGATATCAAAGTGATTTACAGCAGACATATATGTGTACAATGAAAATCATGCAAAAAATAAAAAAATTGGATATGAATTGACTATTACAGGTAAGCTTGTTGGGGGGAAAAAGGTTAAAGACTGAAACAGGAGGTGTCTGCTGGATCTCTAGTGACAGAGTATTCCACAGGACTGGGCCAATGACACAAAAGGCTCAGTTTCTTGTTGCACTCAGATTAGCTTCGCCAACTCTGGGACAACTAGCGATACTCCTGCAGATGATCTCAGTGACTGAGCTGGGAATAGAAGGGCTTAGGTGGTCCCTAAAGTACCGTGGACCTAAGTTGTTTGTAAATTAATACAAGGTCCTTGAACCTGGCTCAGAAGTTGATGGGCAGTCTGTTCAACATTTTGTAGGACTAGAGTATTATCAGGAGATATGCACAAGGTCATTCGGTAGGTTTATGGTTGAAGTGAGACTTGAAAACAGGCACTGCAGGTCTATAGCATAGTACTAACTCTAGGCTGTAGCTGGGACTCCCTTGCTCAGATGTGAAAATGAAGCTCAAGTGCTCTGTATGCAGTGAGAGTCTTTGGGTCTTCCGAATCCCAGTCAGATCAGGTTATGATGCTGTTCGCTTTCCAATGGCAAACCACGGGCAGAGTGGCAGGGAAGGAGCAGGTACCCACAGCCTCCCCACTCTCTCCATGCTTAAGGCCTGGAATTCAGATCCCTCCCCATGTCCTGCACCTGTTCCCCAGATCTTCAAAGGCAGTGTGGGACAATGCCTTGCCCTTTGGATAAGTGGATCCTGTCTTTTTTGTGAAGGAGGTATCTCTAAATGCTGGGACTATTTTAGAACACTGTATAACCAACAAGGCAATTGGGGGGGAGGCCCCCCCTTGCCAAGGGGCTACTCTATAATTAATCCTTGAGCGTAAGGGAAAGAGGGAGAATTAAACACCACAATTATGTCTTGCCAGTTGAAAATAGGTATTCGGTCTGTGCCTGGCTTCAGGACTAACAAGTACTTATTAAGGAAGACAAAGGAAGCATTGATTCTAATTTGTGCTGTGGTCTGCTCTTGTTGCTTCTAAATACTTTGAAGTTTAGAAGGGGGGAAATGGCGGTGAAGTAATAAAGAAATTAGGGCCGTGCTAATTTTAGCCCAAATGATTTCACATCTGCTGAGAAGTGCCGCACTAAATATAAAACATTGGCTAACAAGAGAATTTCCTTTCCTAACTACCAATTGCATCCTAAGGATCTCAGCCTTTATTTTGCAATGTTGCTATTAAATAATTTTCTTCTGTTGCAGCAATTTTAAATCTCGGGCAACAAGGGTGGTTTCTTTTGAGTTTTTCTGTTCTTTCCCTACTCCAATCACATCGCCTTTAATTAAGCTAAAAATAGCATTCCAAACTGTGACTCTTTTTTTGGGTGGTAGTAGTGATTGATAAGGAACTCTGTGTGCGAAGTCTGATCCTTTCCACAACATCAAAAGTATTTGGTCACTGGACCAGTGTTTTTAAATTGATGGGGAAAGTATTTGGTTTTTTTGGGTGGTTTTTTTTTTGGCAGTGATCTCCCTCTTGCTCCCTCCAGGCAGACCCCTCTTACATAGAAACCCCAGTGGTGGCAGGTGGTGTGATCCAACTGCGGGCCAGTGTGGTTCAGTGGTTAGAGTGTTGGACGAGGGCCAGTCACTGCCTCTCAGCCTCACCTACTTTGCAAGGTTGTTGTGAGGATAAAATGGGGAAGGGAGAACCATGTGACCACCTTGAGCTCCTTGGAAGAAAAGCGGGTATATCAATATGAGAAGGAAATAACAAATAACATTAATTGCTTCTGAGAGCCAGTGGGGTGTCATGGCTAGCATGTTGGACTATGACCTGCGAAAGACCAGGGTTTGAATGGTCACTGGGTGACCTGTGACCAGTCACTGCCGCTCAGACTCACCTACCTCACAGAGTTGTTATGGGGATTAAATGGGGAGGGAGAGAACCATGGAGAAAAAGATGGGATATAAATGCAACAAACAACAAACAATAAACATGTCCCCTCAGTGTGTCTAACCAGGAATCTGAGGGGTGGGGCTCTCTGATAACCAGTGTGCTATCTTTCAATCCATCGTCCTCACTCACTTAAAACACGCCCCCCCCCCAATTCCAAGTTTGATATGTTTCCTTTCTTTCTTAAAAGTCCCAAGCACAGAATGGGCCACAGAGATTTCACCCTGCAGTGATGACCCCTAAACTTGAAAGGCTTTAAAAGAGGATTAGACAAATTCATGGAGGAGAAGGCTCTCAATGGCTACTAGCCATGATGGCTGTGATTTGCCACAGGAAGGGAAGGGGCTCTTGTGCTCAAATCCTGCTTGTGGGTTTCCCTTTGGGGCATCTGGTTGGCCACTAGGAGAACAGGATGCTGGGCAAGATGGGTCATTGGCCTGATCCACCACCAGGGCTCTTCTTAAACTCCTATGTCTCCCATCCTTCCTGCACAGGTTGTGGGACATGCCACTTTAAGACCACTGCTGGCCACAGGAATCTGAGACCCCTCCAGCAGCACAGGGTGATCTTGGGTGCTGAGCAACTGGACCTCCCAGCCTTTGTGATGAGGGTGGCAGCTGCACTTTTGCTCGGTGAGGGAGACCCGTCACACGCCAGGGCTCATTAGCTTCCTTCTTTCTGGCACACTGGGAGGGATTTCTGCCTTGAGTTTGCAATCAGCCGTGCCATCACTGATGAGCAGGCGGGTTAGTATTCCTTTGGCACGGCGGTGGAGAGGAGGGGGGGCGCTCATTGATTACGCCAAGTGCTCCTCCACTGTGCCCAGAATGTCAGATGAGCAGCCTTTTTGATGAGCTTCTTCAAACAAATGAATTTAGGCAGCAGAATCTGGAAACTAACAAGGGAATGAATTAGGAGGGTGATGGGCAGTGAGGGTGAGCAGTACTGATAACCTCTGGCTCAGGTTGCCACATATTCTTCTCTGGCCCTTCTCTCCCGCCTTTCATAGCAGTCTGGCATGAAGGGCTGTGCTTAACCTTTGCAGGGCCAGCCCAAGACATTTTGCTGCCTGAGTCAAACCAGAAAACGATGCCCCCTGGGAATCATGGGAGTTGTAGTTTGTTAAAGGTTCTGGGCTAGAGCATGGATAGGGAATATCAGGCTCAGGGACCAAACACAGCCCTCCAGACCTCTCTGTCAGGGCTCAAGCCACCTGCTCTCCAGTCCTGCCTTGCACCCTCATTGAGTGTCTTTGAGTGGCTGAAATGTGTGTTTGAGAAGGTGCTGTTGTGGTGGGAGAGTACTAACCTCATTGTGATTCGAGGACCCTACTCCCGCATGTCAGGAATAAAACACAACGACACATAAATTTTAGGTTAAATGGAGGTAAAAGGCCACAACTTTATTGGTTACAGCATGTGAGTGGTATTGGCTTAGGCATTGGGTTGAACAGACTATAGTTGACTCCCCCTGCAGAGCGTGGAGTCACTCAAGGGTTAACCGCCCAGGAGGTGGAGCCTGTTGATGCAAGATACAACTGGAAGCTCCACCCCCTGAAGTCACCGGAGGTCGTGCCATGGCCCCTAGCCACCAACAGGGCATTGGACAGGATCCATGACCGCCGGATTCCTTTACGGAATACCCAAAATTTAGGAGGGTTAGGCGATGGCCTGAACCTTGCCCTCCGATACCACACTAAACCCAATGCCTAACTGCCACCCGAGCCGAAGATGCTCGCCGCCAAATACCCTCACAGCTGCAACCAATCCTGAAGACCTTTGGTAATATCAGACAACCAGATGTCATTTCCCATATCAGAGAATTGGACGCCATCCTTCCGGAAAAGAGCAGGATTGCCATATTTGATGTTGGCATGCTCAATCACGAGGCCATTTTGGTAACGCAACTTGCGCTGATCCGCGGTTGTGGAGCTCCCAGCCAGCGTCTTTTTCCTGCAAAGAAGAAAACGAGCAGCCCACCGATGCTCCTCAGCACAAAGGCTCAACCCTAAATGGGAGCCACTCGCACAGGGAGGATGGAGCCTTCAGATCCCGGTGGATCCCTGCACCACGAAAACCACGCTGAAGCCAAAGGGTCTGCGGCGGCTGTTGCTGTGCGATCCCGTGCGAAGACCTGTGAAAAATAGCTAGAAAAGAACACAAAACTCCTAAAAGAACCCAAAACTCCTAAGAACCGAAACGCCACGTGGCTGCAGATGACGCTCCATCCAGCGCAGTCTCGATCCGGCGCAGGAACAACACAGAATGGCAGAGAGGGGCCGCCGCGGCAGCCCAGGTGCAGCAAAACCCCGTCCCCAAGTCAGCCCTATTGGCTGACTGCTAGGGGCGCGGCGTGGCGGCGGGGAAATGCCCCTGCCTAAGTGCTGGAGCCGGCTCCCGCTCACAACCCCTCCCCTCGCTGAGGAGCAGAGGCTTTCCCTTTCCTTGCCCCCTCCAACTCACCTCCTCTTTCCATTCTCTCCCCCCCCCCAATCTTTGCACCATGGCTTACCTACTGTAGACTGCAGCTGCTCTCTTGCAAAGCTTGGAGCCTGCCTGTCAGGAGGCAGTTGCACATGCAGCGCAAAACCTGACTTTCACCCCATGGATCAGTGGTTTGAGAGAGGGACAGAAAGGAAAGGAAAGTAAGATGCTGTGAAATGGAGAAGAGAAAGGCTGTGGTGAAATGGAGGAGGAAAATGGCAGGGAGCGGGCAGAGGACATGTGGTAAAGCCCTGCTTCCCCCACCCACATTCCCCAAGATGGCTAGCAGTGGCCCAAATGCAGATCAGTGAGATGGGAAAGGACAGTTGGGAAAACGCTGCTGGTCTGTTAGTTTAAAAGGACTCCCAGATTTTTATTTTTATTTTACAAATCAAAGAACTTGGAGGTGCAGATTCAGGCAGGCCAAATCCCAGCTCATGCTAAGTCACAATAAATGCCAAAGTTGCCACCTCCACCCAAAAGGGCTGTAGTGTCGTGGTGAGAGTGTGGGACTGTGACCTGGGAGAGACCAAGGTTCAAATCTCCACTAGGCCATGAAGTTCACTGGGTGACCTGGGGCCAGTCACTGCCTCTCTAAACTTAGCCTACCTCACAAGGTTGTTGTGGGAATTAAAGGAGGAGGGGGGGGAGTACCATGTATGCCCCCTCAAGCTCCTTGGAGAAAAAGGTGGGGTATAAATGCAATAAACTAAACCAAATGAATGGTGATGTCTGCCTCCCTTCCTGGGATGCCTTACGGTGCAGTGATTTGAATGGCCCCCTTTGCCTTTCTCCTCCCAGACTAATGCTACCATGTTCTGCTGAGTCTGCATGAGGGGTGGGAGCATGTCTTCCTCGGCTGGCCCTCCCACCCCTTGGCCTCCTAGGTCCTGAACTATGGGACTTGTGTGCCTCACCTGTCTATGAGAGTGCAATACAGTGGTCAGAATGCCTAAAATCTCCACTCATCCAGAAAACTTACTGAGTCAACTTGGGCCCGTCATCCTCAGCCTTATCTACCTCACAGGGTTGTTGTGAAGACCGGGATCCTGTACACTACCTTGAGCTCCTTGTAGGAAGAATGGGATAAGCATGTAACAAATTGTGATTCCACAGCAAAGGGATGTTGCACAGCCATTCCCCACCCCCTCGAGTAGCCAGTGGGGCTGAATGCCACAGTTTACCCATTGTGTCTCAGTGCAAGTAGGTGATGGGAATGACCCCCGAATCCACCAAGCGAACACCTGAATCCACGAAGCAGCTTCATTCTCTCTTCCTATTTCTTCCTTTTACACACCATTCCTGCAGCCTGAAGGGCTCCCAGATTGGCTCACAAAAACAACAACAACACCGATCAATATTAAACCCCGTAGAGACACAACGGAGCAGCAGCAATTAAAATGAAACAAACGCCTGAAACCAGAAGCAGAAAAACTCCAGGGACAAATCAGGCAGGGGAGGCTTGATGCTGCCCATCAGTGGGTGGTCAAGCCGGACAAGTGGGGCTTAGAGCTGCTTAGGCAGGGGCAGGTGGATGGCATCTACGGTGGCTCCTAATCGTGGTCCAGTGAGCTTGTTGTGGCTGTTTCTGCTCTTCTTCTGAGGGCCTGTGCTTTGCTCCTTTACAGAAGGCACAGATGGTGAAAAAGATGAGCATTCTGACAAGGGTACCCCTGGAGGTATTCTTCCTTCCCATGAACTCTTATCCTGGGGAGCCTACATATCCCAGGCTGACCTATTCCTGATACTCCTTCCTTCCTTCCTGTTTCCTGCCTGTCTGCCAGACACAAGTGCTGCCCAACATGGGGTTCATGTCCATATCTGACAGAAGCCCTGATATTTGGGGTTCTCAGCCAAGCTAGAGGGGGTTGTGGCATCTTTATGACTACTTAGTTGTGAGTTTAGTTCATGCACTAGAAAGACCTGCTTCATTTTCTTTAACTGTGGTTCCTGTGTTGCAGGGGGTTGGACTAGATGACCCTTGGGGTTCCTTATGACTACAATACAATCATTCCATGGGGGCCTGAGTGAAATGGTGCAGGGCGAGTACAGCCTCTGTGCTCTGGGACCTCTTGCCTCAGACTAGCAGATCTTCGGCACCAGGCAGCCACTCTGAGCTGTAGGTCTGGTTAACATGGCAAGCTAGAGGGGCCTTTGGTCTGATTCATATTGGTTTTCCCTGCGGTTGAAGCCCAATGGGATGCTTGTGCATGGTGCCAACTCTCCATTGGCTTCAGAGGATGCCAGGCTAGGGCCTGGATGATCTGAGTCCTGCCGAAGGATGGAAAGAAAGCCACCCTCCATCAAACTCCAGAGAGACATATTCACCAACCTCCTTCTCCTCCATAAAGGGAAGACTAATTGGGGGCTTCATTTCCCCCAGAGTCTGCCTGCCTGCCCATCCAGCTCTGTGCTTGCTTGCCTCCCTGCTCTCCTGCCCACCTTCTGCCTATTAGCTTGCGAAATCCATAGATTTCAAAAAGCATGTATGGATTTTCCATTTCTTTTGCATGTCAGGCAGGAGATTGCACTCTCATTTTGCAGGCGCCAAGTAGAACTGCACAAAAGCCTGGACAACAGCTATTGTTGTTGTGAGGGAAAACGGTCCCTATCAGTCTTCAATCAACTTCAACTGATCCCTTTGAAATCTTTGATTGCGGTGAGGCGAGCAGGATAATAGAGCCAAGAATTAGGGGCTGAAATCATAAGATGAGCCCCACGTTACAAATACTTGTTCCTACCTGAAAATGCCAAAGAGGTACACAGTCGGGTCATCTGAGTCCATCAGGTTCTGTCCTGGTCTCTCTTTTGAAAACACCATGTTTGCCCCAGAGGTTTCTGGGGGAAAGGTGTGTGTTGCTCTCCCATGAAAACAGAAGCTCATGGTTCTGATGTGTCCTGGGGGAAGAGAGGATGGATGCTGATTATACCATGTAGTCTAGAGGGCAGGAAGGGTAACCTGCACACTCAAAACCTGCCCCCCTCCCCCCCAAAAAAAATAAAGGAAGAGAAGGGGAGCAAGTCTAGGAGTGGCCAGGAGAACAGAAGAACCACCTGTGGGATCTGGCCAATGGTCCTTCTAGTTCAGCATCCTGTTCTCACAATGGCCAACCAGGTGCCCCTTATGGGAAACCAACAAGCAGAACCTGAGCACAAGCACTTTCCCGTTCTGTAGTTTCTGTGGGTGACTTGTGAAAGTCTGTTGGTAAAAACAAAATAAAAAATTCTTTCCAGTAGCACCTTAGAGGCCAACTCAAGTCTGTCGGTAGTTCACCACACCTCAAGCAGTGTGCTGTACTGGCAAAATATGCAGAGCCCCAGCAAGAAAACTCTTCTCCCATGTAGTTTATTGCCTCCAGACACAAGATACAGTGGTAGAAAATAGGATGTGGGGTAGGCGGGGGTGGTGGTGGTGGTGGTGGTGGTGCGGATGGAGAGAAGAATAGACTGAGGGACATTGTATGCTGCATGATGGCCGCAGTGACCTTCTGTGGAGCCATGGAACAAGGGAGGGCGTTAAAGGGGAATGCTGAGCTGATTTCTCCATCTCACTTGACATGGAAAGAGATGCCTTTGTCCACTTTTTGCTCTCAGTATGTCCAGGCAAGACCAGACACCCCAGCAAGGCTGTTGCAGCAGTCCCTTGTTGCCTGCAGGTTAAGGGGCCAGTGATACATCGATAAAGAGGACAGTCTCATAAAGAGGACAGACTTCTGCAAGGCCAGAGGCAAGAGGACCTATAGCATAGGGCCAACAAAAGGGCTCAGCTCTGAATGGCTCCAATTACATTTTATGGGGTAAGGGAAAACAGTCAGCAGGACTGTTTGGAGAGGCCTGAAACCTGCTCACGGGAGACAAGGGTTTCCAGGAGGGCCCAGGAGATCACCAAAGAGGTTCGTCCTGCCACTATTCACTCATAACATAAGTGAGGAGCAATGTGCCTCTGAATTGGGAGGTTTACCCATCCCCAGCCCTGAGATTGTGAGCACCAACATGCCCCCTCCACTTTCTCTCTGCCCTGTTTTAACATCCTGGTAGGCGTTTTGCCAGTGAATATAAATAAAATAGTTTTCCAGCCCAACTGTGGTGCACTCAGAGAGAGCAAGATACTTTGATCATAAGAGAAACCTGTTAGGTGCCTGCTGCAGGATACAATTCCACTACTGCCAACTGATGACTGTCTGCCCTCTACTTAACCACCTCTAGTGAAAAAGAGTCCACCATCTCTCCACCCCTCAAGACAGAATCTAGTCCAATGTCAAGCCACTCTTAACTGTCAGGACCTTTCTCTGAATGCTTAGCCAAAATCTGCTTCCCTGTAATCTCTACCCATTGGATTGAAGGCAGCCCTTCAAATACTTGAGAATTGCAACAATGTTCCCCTTTAATCCTCCATTCTCCAGGCTAAACCTACTTAGCTCTTTCATATTCTTAGTGGATGAAAACTCTGTCAGGCCACCCATTTCTGCTCAGGTCATTTCCCCTCCTCTGCAGCATAGGAAGTCTCTTGGTCCATCTATCTTAGTACTGTCTACACTGAGGGCTTGTCCACACTTCTGCTTGTCCCATACCTAGAAAGCACAGGTCTGAGTGTCCCCATCCCCTTTCCTGTGAGACAAGAGAGAAAATCTTCTGTTTAGTGCTAAATCAGAGCAAATGTCAATCCATAGAAAACCCTATTGATATTTGCTGATTCAGTACAGGTTTTCCAGGGGGGAAATGGTGGGACAGGTGAAAGTCTGGATGAGCCCTGACTGGCAGTGACTCTCCAGGGTTTCAGGCAGGATTATCTCCCAGGCCTGCCTGTAGATGTTGGGGATTGAACATGGGACCTTCTGAATGTAAACTACAGCCCTTCCCAAAAGTTACGAAATGTCCAAGTGTGGATCCCCTCCACCCTTTCCCAGTTGGTGACAGCAACCCCCCACCCCACCCCACCCCTGCAGAGCCAAGCCCTGGTGCAATCAAGTCCTGCTCCAAACCCTCCTTTAATTGAGTTTATTTACATATGCTACACAACTCCCAGCTATCCTGAAGGTGACAGTGAGGGGAGCTGCCTGCCTCTTGTGCAAGTTTGTCAAGGGGAGAGGAAGACTTGGGGGAGTGCAATTAGCCAACAGTTTGAGACTGATGAAGTGGATAATGAGAGACGTGGTAGTGGTATATTTTTGTACCTCTCTCTTGGGGGGGGGGGGAGAAAGGAAGGAAAAAGAAAAGGAAATAAGTGCATGTGAAATGAATCGGCCTCCAGCTGTCGCTGCAGAGCTGTCAGCCACCGAGTCCTCACTTGCAGAGGTAAAGGTTAGGGGTGTCAACGCTTGACAGAGAAATAGGTGGCCTCATTCCTAATAACAGGGGATTGTTAAAGGGGAAACTTGCCACTCTCAGAAGCAGCAGAAAGAGGAGGAGGACCTCAGCTTGTTTTCCTGATTGAGATGACAAGCCTCATTGGCTTTTGGCAAAAGCGACTATGGATCCTTCCTAGGCTCACAATGTTCCAGTTTCCTACCTGCCAGAGGGCTTCGTAAGAGGGTGTTGGGCTGCTGTGGTGTGTGATATGTAGCTGCTGTCATGGATAGGTCCCCTGCCATTCCATTTTTGCTACCAATGCATAGGTTTTGACCTATAAAGCCTTAAATGGCTCAGGACAGCAATACCTCAAGGACCACCTCTTTCCATATGAACCTACCTGGACCCTGAGATCATCTTCTGAGGCCCTCCTTCATGTGCCTCCTCCTCGAGAGGTCTGGAGTGTGGCAGCACAAGAACGGGCCTTCTCTGCTGTGGGTCCCGTCTGTGGAATGCTCTTCCCACGGAAATTCGCCTGGTGTCTTCATTATACACCTTTAGGCACCAGGTGAAATGTTCCTTTGTAACCAGGCCTGTGGTTGATCTGATCGCCACCCTACACCCTTTTTAAAATGTGGCTCTTTGGGGTGTGTTATTGGGTTGTTGTTTTTATTTTTATTATATATGTTGTGGTTTTTATGTTGATTTTTTGTGAACCGCCCTGAGACCTCCGGGTATTATGTGGTATATAAATTCAAACAACAACAACAACAACAACAACAATTGTCCAAAATCTCTAGGCAACTGACCCCACGTAAGACTGCCTTGCCTCATATGTGCACTATAGATACATGAGTAAAGGTAAAGGTAAAGGGACCCCTGACCGTTCGGTCCAGCCACGGATGACTCTGGGGTTGCGACGCTCATCTCGCTTTACTGGCCGAGGGAGCTGACGTTCAGCTTCCGGGTCATATGGCCAGCATGACTAAGCCGGTTCTGGCGATCCAGAGCAGAGCATGGAAACACGGTTTACCTTCCCGCCAGAGCGGTACCTATTTATCTACTTGCACTTTGACGTGCTTTCAAACTGCTAGATTGGCAGGACCAGGGACCAAGCAATGGGAGCTCACCCTGTCGCAGGGATTCAAACCGCTCACCTTCTGATTGGCAAGCCCTAGGCTCTGTGGTTTAGACCACAGCGCCACCCATGTCCCTAGATACATGAGTAGGCTTGTATAAACATAATGTTTTTAGCAGTTTCTGAAAAGCTACAATGAAGGCGCCTGCCAGATGCCAATAGGCAGGGAGTTCCAAAGTGTAGCTGCCGCCACACTTAAAGACCAATCTCTTACAAAGGCAGAGTGAGTATTATGCGGCACCTGTAACAGTACCAATTCCGCCAATCCAAGTGGTCAAGTGGGCGCATAGGAGATAGGTGATTTCAGAGGCGGAGCTAGTTGCTCTTGTGGGAATGTTTGGGAATCCAGGGGAGGATATATTGTCTAAGATATCCTACCCCAACTTGTCTTTACAAGTTGAACAATGCCAGCAGAGCTAACATTCCCCTTTTTAAACACACGCACAGCAGATAGCTTCCTCAGACTCGCTAGAGTCTCTGTAAATATTTTCTTGCTGCTTTCCCCGTTTAATCCCTCCTAAAATAAGACGCTACATGTCTTATGTAAAGTATAAAACGTTTACTCACAAGTAATCATCTGTTCACATAAAGGCACTGGCGTAGGAAGGGTGGGGCGTAGGGGGTGGGGCGCCCTGGGCAGCGGGATCCCGATAGGGTTCCATCTCGGCGCGCCCCGTCCCCAGAATGCACGCCCCGCCCCACCCCTGCCTCCTTCCCGCCCCCCGTGCCGGAGCATGAAGCTCCGCCACTGCATAAAGGTTTCCAGAAGGCAGACTTAAAAGGGCAGAACATAGTGTAAATGTGGTGACTATCTCCTTATGGGAGAAAGACACCCTTTCCTTCTCTTGGCCTAGTGACAAGGGTGCATCTTAGTAATGCTGTTGTTAAGATGGCATCGTGAGAGAGACAAGACAGGATGGTTGCCAGCCTGTGGTTCTGGTTCTTTCAGCTAAAGAGAGGCCACCCCATCTCAAGTTACACATAGGAAGTTTCATCTCAGTCCTAGAAAGCAGGAAGTACTGGCTGGAGGACTGAGACAACCTGCATGTCTACTCTAACAAATGTTGTGTTTGACTGCACCTGATCCTTACATCCCACAGTTCTGGCATCTGGAGTGGCGCACATGCTGTGCACTCTGCGAGGGTGGGGCTAGCCACCCGCAGGGTGTGTGCTGGTGCTGGGAAGCATCCTGGGGGGAGGGGGGTGCTGCCAGTGGCGATGTCACCCCTCCTCAGACTGCACCCACCACACACCCCTTTCTCCGCCAGTGGGCGATCTCGCAAGTAAACTGGTCACAAGTCGTTAAGGGGTTTGTCTACTAATAGTAACACCTTGAACATGTTTGGGTAGCAGATCAGCAACCAGTGCGGATCTCTGAGCAAAGGTGTTATATGCTGGCAAGGCCTCTCTCCTGTCAGCAATCGTGCTGCAGCATCCTGCACTAACAGCAGCATAAACAGAGACCTGCAGCACGGTGCAATCAAGTCTGCACGTCCCATCTTAATACTGAGTCTGCAGGATTTATGGCTACTGCATCAAATTCATTTTTTGTTCTTCTTACTCTGTGGTTGCTCCTAGTAAAGGAAGTATAAGGAGGCGGAGGGGGGAGGAGTGTCTCAGTGAGGATTGCAGACTCTCATCTGTAGAATTCAGCTCTACCCTGTGGCCTCGGGCCAAGCCCAGGTGACAGTGAATAACTCGGTGGGCAACTGAGCCAGCAGATGGGAGGAGGTGGATTGTGCTTTGAAGCCTCCTTGATCTCAAGAAGTCCAGCATCCTTTTCATGGTTGAAAGCCTCTTGACCTCTCCTGACATCCAGCATCCTTAACATACCCCTTTGCTCATTTAATGAGAGCCAGCTCCTCGCAGGGAATCCAACTCCCACATTATTTCAGTTTTTTAAAAGACCGAGAAAGTGGAGATTTTGGAGCACACTGCAAAAAGAAACATCTCTGGCGGCCCCCTTAGAAATAGCTGGATGGATCTCCATGACCCCAAAAGACAAAGCCCTCAAAAGAACTGCCAGGGAAGAGGAACTCCGGGTAGTGTCTGGGAAGGTTATGGGTCCACAGTTTTACCTCCTGAATTTCTATGTATGATGGATCATGGTCTTTTTTGGAATCTGGGATGACCCCTATAAGCAGTGTCCCAGGGGTACTCAAGGGTATGCAGTACCAGCACATCTTTTTTGTTGTTAAAAACTGTGGCATTAGTACCGGCACCTATTTTTCTTTCTAGGAAAAAAGCACTGCCTACAAGGACCGCATTTTAAACTTACCCCTTTTCAAAAGCAGCAGACACAGAGATGAGATGCTCAGGGCAGCTACAAAGCCTGGCTCCCGCTGGGTGGGTAAGAATTTGGGTGACAAGAGCCCTGGTGTGATGGCCTGCAATGATATGTGTTGCTTCCAGGAGATTGTGCAGAAAACAGATGCTCCGCAGCAGTTGCAAGCAGCCAGACACAGCCCTTATATTGTTTGTGGGCTGGTCCAGTTGGTTGAATGTAGCCCTTGCATGCATAAGGTGTTTGAAAGTTGGAACAGAGGGCATCTGCTGGTGGCAAAACAATATTTTCTAGCAACTTCAACTGAGGGCTTAACCACACTTACCTTTTGCTCAGTGCTTTCCAGGCACAAGTCCGCACTTTAAACTTCTGTGCTCTTTTTTTCGCCCTCAAAGTTTTCCTTGCAAAAGCCCACTCTTTAAATCTAAAGTTCAACAAATGGCAATTCGGGTTTTCAGAGCTGTTTGCTCTGATTCAGTGGCAAGGAGCGGGTATTTATGGGGAAAGCCCTGGAGGAAAAAAGGAAAGGGCGTTTGACATGTCCAGGCCATGCCTAGAAAACATGGAGGAAAGGTAAGTATGGATAAGCCTGTAATTAGTGAAAGAGTAATTTATCTGACACAAGAGTGTTTGCTTGGGTGGCACATCGCCCCCATGAAGCATTCAGAGAATAACTCACAAGGAGGTTGGTTTTTTGAAAGACCCAACCTCTGTCTGCCTGACCATCCCCATGTTGTCTGCAAGGCAGTGGAGACAGGCACTGCCTACAGCCCACCCATGAGGGAGGGTAAAGCAGATACCCTGGGTGGCAAAAGCCTGTGGGCGCTCTGCCCACTCTGCCAATTCAGCTGGAAAAACGGTGCTGGAAGAGGAGCCAGTTTCTGGAAAATCTTGCAAGATCTCACAAATCTCATGAGATTGTACCTGCTGGAAATCACACTGTTTCTCTTTCAGTGGTGGAGGTGGCATGGGGGCACTTCCCATTTTGCCACAAGTGGTAAAATGGGATGTTCAGACTCTGAGCAGGAAGCGCCTTCAGACAAACTAGCTCTGCTTGTGACCACAAGAATTAAAATAAGCCTCTCATGTTCTTCCTTGGGGGGACTAACATCTAAACAACATACACATACACTGTAAGTACCGTATTTGCCTCCCTCTGACTTACTGAGTTGCGTTTAACAGTACTAATAAAACGATAACTTGCCTAATAGTCTAAACAAGCATTCATTAAGCCTTAAGAAAAGGTCATTTAGGTTTCTGATGTCTAAAAAAACAACTAGAAATGCTGCAATTGGATATATTTAGTTATATCATCTGTTTTGTAAGTTGATCTCTTTCAGATTTTGCTCCTCCAAAGCTCCTCATTGCCTCCTATGAATGACAGGTGCCACACCATGCTTTGGGGCATCTTTGGGGCATCTTCCACTGCAGTATCAGGGCCAGAACATGAAGGACTTGGGTTCAACCACATCCTCCTTTCAGGAGAGACTGGAATCTGTCCTGATATGAAAAAGGGGGGGTGGGGGAGGGGGACCCTGGTCGCTTCACCAGGCAACAATAACATGAACTTACAAATATAATGAGCTTATTTGTAGGACAAATAAACCAACTGGTGATTTAAATGTGGTGCTGCCCTTTTGCAAGTGATACAATGTCTGCACTGGGGAGGAGAAAAAGGTGCTGATTTGCTGGAAAAGAACCTCACATTCTCTTCTAGGAAACGCCACCCAGATGGAGAAGAGATTGGCAGTGCCCTTAAGGAAAGTGACAAGTGAACAGATTGGCATTTTTATTTTCATACACACATGCACCATGGTTCTTTATTTTTTTGTTTTCTTTGTAAAGAGAGGAGCCTGGCCTTCTCAGAGTCTCTGACCTTCTCCCATATTTGCAGCCAGGAAAGCATTTCTGGGCCCTGCAGGCAACAGAAGTTTAACATCAAGCTCTCCTGCCCTGTGCCCACTCTCTGGCTGTGGCACAGGCTGGGGTGTGTGGTTTGGGAGGAGGGGCTGGGTGTGTTGCTGGCCCCATCTTTGGACAAGGGTCTGGACCCAGGGGGACCTTACTCAAGGAATGCTTCTTATTTGTGGCTCCTCATTGCAGACAGGGGCTTGCACACTCTCCAGTGAGAATAATTAAAAAGTGTGCACTTTTGATCAGAGCTTCAAGGAACCTGGGAGAAGAGATACAAAAAAATAATAATAAATTGCATGTATTATTTCTCAGCTGTGCATCTCGTGCGTGGAGTCCAAAGGTCAGCGCTTCTGTATCTCCCTGGCTGCCGCGGCTGCCGCTGGGATGTCGGCTAATCACTCTTTAAGCAGCGTTCATTGCGGATGGCAAAGAGCTTCGGTGGCAAAGCTCATTCCCCAGCTGAGGTTGCACAGCCAGGTTAATAACACCTTATTTAGCAGAAAATTCCACTTCAGTGGAGCATGTTGGAGAGGAGCTTTGATTTCAATAAGGATGGATATCAGTTCTGCAAGGCAGAGTGACAAAAACGGCAGGACAGTGAAACATTCAGAGCTCGGCCACGGTCTGCATGCTAAGTCGCAAACTCGCCAGTGGGTTTGCCATCATCTGGAGTGGGGTGGGGAGGGTGGGTTGTGCTGGGAAAGGGTCATTTTAAGAACTGCCTCCCCCCACCCCCATACTGCATGCCACGGATTTAAAGGCTGAATCCTGAACATCTAGTAGCACTTCAGGATACAGATGGCGATCACTCCTATTTGAATTTGTGTATGCGTGAAATTTTGCATGAAATCCAGACAAGAGAAGGCGCTCAGAACTTGATGCTGATTTCAAGGGGGAATTCTCCTCGTGCTGGTTTCGGGGGTCAAAAGCTTGCTGTGAAATCTGCATTTCACTTCTAAAAGGACCCATGTGATGGTTTTCTTGCCCTCCCATCTCTGGCTGATTGAGATTATTACACATGTGCAGAGGTTCCCTTTCGGCTTCCCCTGGAGTGGTTTCACCACCCCATAATTCAAGGCAGGATGTGTGCAGAATAAAAAAGCTAACACATCACACAGCCTTATGCAGACATTGCCCTGGGGGAATGTGAGGAGAGAGAAAAAAAGGGAATTTAATCCATATTCCTCAAATGCACAATGAAAGAGAGATGATAAAAAAGGCCAGCAGGTAGTATAGATATGATTTGAGTGAAAATCTTTCTTTCCCCACCCAATTACTTCTTGGAGCAATGAGATGAGTTATCCCAGCATGTACCTGATAAACCAGAGAGCCATCACCTGTCTTTATTGGCACCTGGGTCCGTGAAGCCCCTGCCTGCATAGACAGTGATCTCATAGCCAGGACTTGGATTCCAAAGAACAAATAGTGGGGACAAGAGACATAGTTCTAGGAGGCCTCGCTGACAGATTTAAAACTGACAAATCAGGTCTGGATGGCAACCACCTGAGAGTACTTAAAGAGCTCAAATGTGAAATTGACGATCTTCTAAGAATAAGGTATAACTTGTCCCTGAGGTCAGATTCCATCCCAGAGGAGTGGAAAGAGATCAACACTGCACCAGTTCTAAACAAGGGAACTAGGGGAGATATAGGGAAGTGACAGTCTAGTTGGATTCCAGGAAAGAGTGCAGCCAAGGAACAAAATGCACATGGGAGGCACTTTGAGCCATCCACTTTTTCATACCTACATCTTAGGGGAAAGTCAGCCACCCAGGCCTTTCAAGGTGACGCAGCAGTGTTCTCCCTGCAGCTTATAGGCTTTTACACCATGCATCCAGACTGACCCTGCAATGCACGACTGAGTGGAGTTCATGAACCTGGCTTGCCAATGTGGAGGTTCATGGCTAAGAGGTTTCCAGTTTCTGCAAAGCACCTGCTTACTTGGTTTCTCCTCTGTGGGAGACACTGCAACCACCTGATGACGGAGGAGAGGCTGTCTGGCCAGGACCCTGTTTTGAATAGTGCAGTTATGTGGGGAGATGTGGGAGCCATTTGCAGTGGTCAAACTTTGAGACACAGTCTCCTGGCCTATGTGTAATAATCATTGTCGTTGTGTCACTACTTGCAGGAGTGAAGTTCCCGAGGGATGTTTGTGCCTGGGATCCTGAGGTGAGAGTCTTGATAAATGCTCTCTTTTTTTGTTTTGTTTTGTTTTTTGATTAAAGATTTTCTTGGTTTACAAAGTGTATATAATGTCTCTCGTATTTTTCCATAAAACATTTTACAGATCGATTTTAGTCGTTGAGACATTAGGGAGAGGGGGGGGGAAGGAAGTGGGTGGGAGGGTGGGGTGGGGAGATGATGTTTCTATTTTCCTTAATATATGTAGGAGTTGGTATCAGCGTCGCTTGTGTTGGTTCTCTGTTGTTTGCTTGTGTTTCTTTGGCGGTGAGAGGTCGCGATCAGTATAGGGTTTGATTGTTCATTTGTGGTTGGCTGTGGTATAAATGCTCTTTTTATATTTGTTCCAAACTTGGAATCAAAGTCTGTGGGAGTTTAAGGACCTGACTAGATCCTCCTACACCTTTGACATGCCCTCTCTTCCACCCACTTCATGCCCCTAGCTTTGTGATGGCAGTGGAGTTACATTGATGCTGTCCTGGCAATATTCTGGCACAGAATCTCCTGCCAGTGCAGGCTGCTAGTGCCCCGAGACTCCCCCAGCTGATGGAAGAGGGGGCCACATAATATTGGGCTGTAAAATTCTTAATCAATAAAATGTGATTGTTTCATGGCCAGTAAGTGTCTGTAGTAATATTAGGGAATTTTATTATAGCAACATTTTATAAAATCTGATTCTGTCTGCATGTGGTGCAGTTCTAACAACAACTAAATAAATGCTGTTTGTGTGGTATCAAGGAGATTTTTTAAATATCTTCTCAATATTCTATCCCCGACATCTATGTTCTTTTGATTTCTCATGATCTCTTTAGTATTTTCATATCAAAGCAGGAAGTGACATAAAGGTATTTCATTGTCCTTACCTGAAAATACTGATAGAATCAAAAGTGGCAGATATGGTGAGCCTGAACAGCAGGTGGAGATGCAGAAAACAATAAACTGGGAAAGTGTGAGATGAAGAAAGGGGATTAGAAAGGGGAAGAAATGCAGGGAACATCTGGGCACGGCTGTTTGGATTCCTCATGGAAAGAAGCACTTCTTTCTCATCACCCAGCTCATGTATGAGATTAAAAATTCACCTTCCTATCTGTCTCCACTGTGGAATGGATTTGCCCTATAGTTAAAGGCACGGTTTGCTGCACACAATTTTCACAGGTTTGTTAAGGGATCTTTTATTTTGGAGATAAAACGAACATAGCAAACACTGAATGAGAATCCAGTGTCCTTTTAAAGGCATTAAATGAGAAATGTCCCTTATTTATGACTTGCAACTCAATATTCACGCACTTGGGGGTTGTGTACTGCATGTACTGCTGGAAACTCCAGCTGTGCAGGAGGTTGAGCCCATGCAGGTTTGACTAACTGCCAATTCTTAAATCTGATTCTTAAATCCATTCTGGACTTTCATTTTCTGTTTAAGCAGCTGTCTATGGTGCTGAATTTACTTTGCCTAATTCCTCCTCCTCCTCCTCCTCCTCATTTCTACGTGCTTGTGTGTGCCAGCCCCTAGCCAAATGTGGAAGCACATCCAAGCTACCTTAAAAGGACAACACCAGGCATCGGTTGTCATGGTGGCACAATTGCAGTGGTTGTGCAGGACAGGAGGCAGTTGTTGGCACTTGAAGAAACTAAACACAAGGAACAAGAACTGGGAAAGAGGCAGGGAAGAAAGGGAAGTAAAGGCAATCTATTAGGGCAAAGCAGGTCTCGGAAACAAGAAGAGTAATGCCAACAGCATATAATCAGCTGAATATTCAAAACTAAGTGTTTCCCAGGGGCAGGAAGATTAATCAAAAGGCCATTATGGGAGCCAATCAGCTCTACCCAAAGGAAGGGGGCAGGCACAAAGGATTTGTCTTTCTCATGTGGTGACTGAGCATCTCTGGCTGAGAAGACTCTCAGGACTGCAAAAGCTTCAGTGCAAAAGCTTTGTTGTTGTTGAATTCTTTGAGTGTATGACCAACCCATTTCCTCCCACCCATTAACCCCCTTCTGCCTGGTTCCCTCTTCCCATCTCCTTTCTTGTCGTTTGAATCCATTGGTTTGGGTCCTACCCTCTGGAGCGGCAGAAAGCAAGCTTGCTCCATCTTTCTTGTGACAGTCCTTCAGATAAGTAAATATGGTGATCTTGTCACATCTCAGTCTTCTATTCTCCAGGCTCAACATCTCCAACTCCCTCAACAATTCCTTGTAAGGCTTGATTTACACAACCAGCATATCTTCCACCTTGTCAATATCCTTCTAAAACTGGACTTCAAGAAAGGCTTGACCAAGGCAGAATAGAGTGGTACTATTGACTTCCTTGACCTGGACGCTATACCTCTGTTGTTGCAGCTAAGAATTACATGAGGGGGTTGTTTTGTTTTGTTTTGTTTGCTGCGGCATCACACTGTTCACTCATGTTAAGCTTGTGGTCTCGTAAGACGCCTAGAACCTTTCCACATGCTGTAATGGCTCTTAGTCAATCACACTGCAATCAGAATCCAGGATACCTTTGGGAGAGAAAACACAGGGCAAAAACTCCATATTGTGAGTCTATAGTGGAGTGGGGGTGGGGTGAGGAGAGATATTTTCTTCAGTGTTGTTGTGTATCCAACAAAGGCGAAAGGAAGCAGGAGGCTTTTGTCTTCAGAGGGCTTTGCTATTGACAATAATCAACAATCAGACATTTAGTTGGCAAATGAGGATAATTCAGTTGCATTGATTTCTTGCCACAAATAATTTCTTTTTTCCTTTGTGCCAAGAGACAATTGGAGTGGTTGATGGTGGGGGAGAAAACAAAACTGGCTGAGGGCTTGAGATTGGATGATGTCATGTTACTTTCAAAATGGAAGGATGAACTCAGAAATAGTGAGGTGGTGGTGGAGCTCTGGCTGGTCGATATATGAGGATTTTACTCCTCGGCCTTCCTCTTTTATAGAGTCATGGGGCTGGACCAAGCAATCCTATCCATCAAACATATTTTTGATGTTTTATTGTATTTCAATATATGCTCTAAGCTACCCACAGTGGCTGGGGAAACCCAGCCAGATTGACGGGGTATTATTATTATTATTATTATTATTATTATTATTATTATTAATTTTCCAACTATTTTGCAGTGGTGAGGATGGGACCCATTGTTGTTCTGCCTGCACAATGGCTGCTGTATCCAAGAGGTCTGTTCAGCCTCAAAAGGAGGGGGAGACACACAGAAATATATTAATGTATAATTATATTAACTAAGCAATAACACATGGCCAACCACCCCCCTTACCAGACTTGTCTTTCAAATTGTAAGTTTCCTGAGTGTTGGGCCCTTCCTCTTTTTGTAAACTCCATTAGATGCCCTACATTGAAGGTATGGTACAAATAGTAGGCCTGATAATTATAGAGACGTGATGTATTATTATTATTATTGTTATTATTATGCTGATTATTTTACTATTAGGCTGCCTGTCATTATGTTTATTATTATTATTTTTATCTTTGATGTTCTGTAAAGTGTTTTTTATATGCCTGTTGTCTTTGTCCATGGAGTTTTCCTGGCAGGGATACTGGAGTGGCTTGCCAGTTCCTGCTGGGAGAAAAGCAATGACAAACCTAGACAGCATCTTAAAAAGCAGAGACATCACCTTGCCGACAAAGGTCCGTATAGTTAAAGCTATGGTTTTCCCAGTAGTGATGTATGGAAGTGAGAGCTGGACCATAAAGAAGACTGATCGCTGAAGAATTGATGCCATTGAATTATGGTGCTGGAGGAGACTCTTGAGAGTCCCATGGACTGCAAGAAGATCAAACCTATCCATTCTGAAGGAAATCAGCCCTGAGTGCCCACTGTAAGGACAGATCCTGAAGCCGAGGCTCCAATACTTTGGCCACCTCATGAGAAGAGAAGACTCCCTGGAAAAGACCCTGATGTTGGGAAAGATTGAAGGCACAAGGAGAAGGGGACGACAGAGTATGAGATGGTTGGACAGTGTTATCGAAGCTACCAACATGAGTCTGACCAAACTACGGGAGGCAGTGGAAGACAGGAGTGCCTGGTGTGCTCTGGTCCATGGGGTCACAAAGGAGTCAGACACGACTAAATGACTAAACAACAACAACAACAATGTGTTTTTAATATTGTACACTGCCCTGGGATCTTCTGATAAAGGGTGATGTATACATTGAATAATAATAATAAAACGATGATGATGATGATAATAATAATAATAATAATAATAATAATAATAATAATAATAGTCCTAAAAAGATGTTTAAATGACACACTGCTTTGCAAGTAGCATTTTGTGGTGCTACATTGGTTCCAAGAAATGTTGCATGTAAAACACATTTCACATAACATCTCTTCATATTTTGCTAATGGTAAGAAACTCATAGAAGAGAATAAAGTTAAAACATATAGATTTTTATTTTCATTTCTTGAGGGGGGGAAGTATGTGTTTTTGTGATCAACACAGCACACTTAACCAATGTTAGCTGTATTTTCCTAAGCTCATTTACTTTTGTTTGTAACGTAAAAATTTTTTCCTTTTCCCAAATGAAAAAGCAATCAACAAAGGGTTATTAACCTATTGTCTGTAATTGAAATTGGACAGAAATTCTGAGTCATCTTGTTTTACTCTGGTGTAAAATGCCATTTTGAAAAACTGCAGCAAGATAATGAAACTTCAGGAAATTATGTTTAAAATAATATGGAATGTGTTAACTATATATGAGAATGAAAAATGGGTCTGCAGAGTGACATTTTCATAGGATTACTCTGTAGATTTGTTCCATTATTAAATGCATATGAGGCAAGAGACCTCGGAGTTAAAGGTCTGCCACTGGTACCACCCAGCATAACCCAAGGCCATGTGGGTTCACCCTCCTCCTCCCTGATCATTTTATTTTATTTATTTATATTTATGTATTGCTTTTATATCCCACTTTTTCTCCACGGAGCACAAGGTGGCAATTATTGCCCTTCTATTCCCTCCCTGTATTATGCTCACAACAACCCTTGTGAGGTAGGTTGTGCTGAGAGACAATTGCTGCCCAAAGGTCATACCCCGTTGAGCTTCCTGACTGAGTTGGGATTTAAACCTTTATCTTCCAGATCCTAATCCAGGAGGGTAGAGCAACTTGATTCCCACCCAGCCTTTATCACTCCCCACCCCCAACCCAGCTTCTGCAAGTGCTAAGAGCTTTTTAGAGAAGCCATGTTGAATGTTAAGTTGCCGTTACTCAAATGCAAAACTAATAACTGCTGTTTAAATTGAAGCTGGGTTTTGTTCTATTTAACATCCAAAGGTCAGGCCTGTCTTGCAAACAAAAGGAGGTTTAATCTCAATGTTGGAGGGAGGGAGGGATGGGTTTTATATGAAACATGGGTTCTGAAAGAGGTATTTAATCTGTAAGGTCACAAACACCTTATCTCACAGCCTGTTCCATCTCTCAGAGGAAGGGAAAGCCAACATCCCATTTGCCACTGAGATCTCCAGAAGATAATAGAATCACAGAATTGTAGAGTTGGAATGGGACCTAGTGGGTCATCTAGTCGAAAACCCTGGAATGCAGATCTACAGAATCCCTTGTTCAAGCAAGAGCTCTACTATTTGACTAATCCAAGAGGACATTTTTAAATTTTTATTCAGAGCCCCACCCTGGCCTAAAACTGCAGAAGGAAAGCCTTACAGTATATCTGTGTCTGTAGCTCTCCCCCCTCCCTTCCCCCCTCTCTTTTGTCCCTTCCACCCCCTTAAGGAGCTGCTACTTTGCATGCAGACGTCCCCGGGTTCAATCCCCAGCCAGCTAAGACTGGGCTATGAACTCTGCCTCAGTAGAACTACTACTGGGTATGATTAGAGACGGACAGATATATGGTGGCTGTGTTCTGCCTCCACCATTGGAGGTAGCAATGCTTTTGAACACCAGGTGCTAGAAACCGCAGGAAGAGAATGTTGCTGTGCTCAAATTCTGCTCATGGGTTTCCCAAAGGCAGCTGGATGGCCACTGTGAATACAGGATGCTGGACTAGATGGGCCATTGGCCTGATCCAGGAAGCTTTTCTTATGTTCTTAAGTTAGGGCCTTTTGGTGGTGGATCCCACCTATGGGATGCTCTTCCTCAAGATTTTTCGCTTTGCATCCTACCTTGACTTCTTTCAGTGAACTCCAAAATACTTCTCCAATCTCTTTTTGAATAAGACCATGGTTTGGCCACTTTGCATTGCAGGGGGTTAGATGACCCTTGAGGATCCTTCCAACACTACAGTTCTATGTTATCTCTATGTGATTTCGTCTAGGGAAGAAGGGTCCGGCTGCAGTGATTTCTCATTTACACTTTGCCTCTTTTAGATTTATGGAGTTGATTTATATGTACTGATTTTATTACTCACTTAATGACATTTGTTTTACTGTGTTGACGTGTTTGAGTGTAGGCCACTTTGGGAGGATCTATGCTTCTGAAAGGCTGCATGGAAATCATTCAAATAAATAAATAAAATGTAAAAAGCAAATAAAGGTGCCTCACATCCAAAATTATATTTTAGGGTCAGAAAAGGGCAACAAAAATGATCAAGGGGTGGAGTGACTCTGCTATGGGAAAAGGCTGCAGCATTTGAGACTTCTTCATTTGGAAAAAAAAATGTGAATATGAGGCAACATGCCAGAAGTTTGTTAAATTACGCACCGCTTGCAGAAGGTGGATAAAGTCCTCCCAGTCTAATTCCTTCAAGAGCAATGACATAAAGACATAAGAAGAGCCTGCTGGATCAGACCAATGGCCCATCTAGTCCTGCATCCTGTCCTGACAGTGGCCAACCAGATGCCTCAATGGGAAGCCCGCAAGCAGGATTTGAGCACAATCTTTGAAGGCTTCTGAAGATTTGGCTCTGGACTTCCCACTTTGAAGGCAAGTGAAAATACATGAAAACAGAAGAATGTAAAAAGGACCTGCTGGATCAGGCCAACTGCCCATGTAGTCCAGCATCCTTTTTCTCACAATGGCCAGCCAGATGCCTGTGGGAAACCAGCAAGTAGAATTCGCACTCATCTCCACCGTGATGCTTTTCCTCCCGGAAATCTTCACCCGCCCAAATGGCGGTTTCATCTCCTTTCCATGCGATGGGTAATCACATTTCGGGGACACCCCCTCTAAGCAGCCAAAAGAAACAACGAGACAGACGCTCTGAGGGAGAATGTGACACCTGGATATTACAGCCTGTAATGGAATCAGCCAAGTGTTAAATGTAGCTTTTAAATAGGTTTTGTGTTCTCCATTAACTTCCCTGATGTTGATTAGTTCTGACAGGGGGGGGAAATGGGCTGGTCAGCAACTTTTCCTCTGCCAAGTTTCGGCGGCTCGCTGCCACCGTGGAGGTGTGCCGGATTGATCAGGTCCCACATGCATGGGGAATCAATTGACATGGAAAGGCGTGTATTTTGCAGTGGATGCTTAGAAGGAGAAATGCTTGTCGGTGTGTTCTTGGCCGCTGTCCTGGAATGCAACCCCACGAGTCTGAAGGAAAGGACTTTTTGTGATGTGGTACAGAGGGGACCCACCTCTTATGCTTTCTCCCCCCTCACCCCGAGTCTTCCAGCATGATTATTGTTACATGCCACCCCAATCTCTGAGGGGTGAGAGATTCCAGGGGTTCCAGGCACTTACCTGAGTTCTATTTCCTTGGAATGAAGGCCAGTGAAGACAGTGGTGTCTTTAGGGTATATGGTTTTATTTACACATCTATACAACATGAGAATAAGGTGGAGGGGCTGACAGCATTAACACCCTGGCAGATGTTGCTTCTCCGTTAGTCACAGCTTTGGGTGCAGGTACAATCAAGCATGTCTCTGTGCTTCCAGCCTGTTTCCATCTTAGCTCACACTCTGGCTATTCTATCTACCTGCCAGGTGAGAGGGGTTTAGGAAAGGCCCATCCATTAGTCTATTCCAACACTCTAACAACACCAGCATACTAGCTCTTTCATTAAATAAAGCAAACAAATAAGGAAATACACTGTTCTCTGCCCTCCAAAAGAAGGGAATGGTCAAGAAGGGGTCAGGTAGGACAGCCAGGAGTCAAGCCATTGCTGTCTTCCAGCATCACTTCTACTTAGTCTTAGGGGCCCACTACACAGTGAAGCAGTGGGTAGGTAAAATTGAGGCAGGTCTTGGTCGTATGACAAAGGTAAGATCAGGTGGGAAGCTGTTTGCCAACCAGTGTAAGACATTCACTGTCTTAAAGCCTGAATGACTTACTCAGAGGCATTTTCTGAAGTTACGTAATGTACACTCCAAGACTGAAGAAGTGTCTGATGAATAAATACCCTGAGCCCATCTGTTCTTCATTTTGAAAAAGCCCTTCTTCCTCTTCTTCTTCTTTCACATTCTGAGAAGATCATTTGCGTAATGAAAGGAAGTTGTTATTTCCACTGTGTTCCCAACATCTCACACTTAGCACATCCCACGTCCAACGATATGATTGAGAGATGTTCAGAACCAAAGATGTGACACTAACTCACTTCCCCCCCCCCAAGAAAGACTTGATTTTTTTTGCATTTCTGCCAAGTGGGATTATGTCATTTCCAACATTCATTTTAAACATAACCATACAATCCCCATCACTTTTGAGTTACAGGAGAAATGACATCCCTATAGCAGGGGCATCTGTCTATCTTTTGCCTAGGGGGTCACCTGCACCTATGATGATGGCTGTGATCACAGAATCATGGAATCATAGAATTAGAAGGGACTTCAAGGGTCATCTAGTCCAATCCCCTGCATTGCAGGAATCACAGCTAAAGAATCCCTGGTGGGTGGCCATTCAACTCCTGCTTAAAAACTTTCAGTGAAGGCGATTCTACCACCTTCAGAGGCAGTCCATTCAACTGTCAAATGTCTCTTACCATCAGATAGTCATTCCTCATGTTTAGAATCGCCTTTCTTGTCATTTGAATCCATTTCTTCAGGTCCTACCCTCTGGAAAAGCAGAAAATAAGCTTGCAAATGCATCCTCTCTCATTCTCTTCTCCAGGTTAAACATGCTCAACTGCCTCAACTGTTCCTCATCAGACTTGATTTCCAAACCTTGATCCTCTTTGGTCACCTTCCTCTGCACAATGATGTAGAAATTGTGATATTTGATTGAATATTAGATATAGATTTTGATTTTGTTCTAACTGTCCTAATATTAATTGCATTTAACCTTTTAGACAGAATGCATTAGGCTTGTTCTGCATTTTGTGACTCTCATGCCTCCCTCCTATGCTGCACACCATCTCTCCTATCTGCTCCTGAAAGTGGCACAAATGGTCAACCATAATATTTTGCTATGTCTGTTTTGAGATTGTGTGTGTGTGTGTGTGTGTGTGTGTTAATCCAACATCTCTCCTTGAAGCTTTTTGACATCTTTTGTGAACAGGGAAGTAAGATATGGGATTGGAATGTCAATAGCCCCCAATGAAGGCTTGGTTGTCTAGGTAACTGGAGTTAAAGTGTGATAGTTTAGACCTCAGGAAGTTGATACTAGTGTGGAGTCATGTATCATGGCATCCCATGACCTGTAACTTTTCTTGATGTATGTTGAAAGATGTTTTGAAATTTTATGACTCTTTGTGTGCTGTGTTTGGATCCGCTATTTAAGCTTTGTTCTGATGCACCTCTTGGCAGTCTTTTCTAACTAGCAGTTCCACTGAACAACTGGTTAGCAAGGCTGGCCGATTTAAATAGCTTTAATAAACTGGATTCCTACTGGATCTGTTGGGCTTGCTGTTATTCTCTTGGATCCATGTCTTTATTTGAAAGGTGTTCCTTCATCTGGTTAAGAAACAAGTGGGGTAGAAGCAAATTCTTACCAAAACATGCTCCAGCTTGTCCATATCCTTCTTAAACTGAGCTGCCCAGAACTGGACACAGGACTCCAGGAGAGATCTGATCAAGGCAGAATAAAGTGACTTTCTTTGATTTGGGCATTGCTTTCCCTTTATTTGAGCATTAGTCCCTTTGATCAGGACATGACAACAATTAGAAACCAGTAATGCACACCTTTTTGGTCACAGTACTGTATCAAATGCCCACCAGCTCACTCAAATTAAATATAAGGCTTCCTCTCTTTCATGCTATGTCTGTCACAATAACATCTTGGAATAACATCCAATGTAAACAAGAACATCCCACCAGCACACAAAAGGACAAAACTGCTACCTCTGCATCTCTCGTGAAAATTGCCACTAGAGAATGCTTCTTCCAAAGTTTCTTTCAAACTGATCTGTATGTATTTTCCTTAGGCGTGAAAAGGGAAAAAAAAGCCAGCAATGATGCCTAGAGGAATATTCTTTGTTACTTATTGCAATAAAAATGCACCACCACCCACCCACCATGTTTATTTCACTTTTTCCTACACACTGTTCAATTTGGAGGTGTTGTTTTCATTACTATTCTAATTAACATAGTAGAAGAGGGAAAATACACTCCCAAACACAAATCGCACAGATGTTTATTCTTCCGAGCTACCTCCTTTCAAAGATTTGTGGCTCCATAAAAGAAGCTACCTGGAAAAATATGTGTTGCCTGCATGTTGATGATGAAAATCCTTTGCAGCCCTGCTTGGCTAAAGTGATGGTGACACAGCACCTTCTCTTGGAATAGGTAGAGTCAGAAATGCTGGGTGCAAACTTTTGAGTTAACATTTCTCCAGGCACATTTTATTTCTTTGTATCCTTACACCTTAAGGAGGTAAATATAATTAAAAAACTAAAAAAACCAACCCTTACCATTGTAAGAAAGGAGGCCACCAGAATTGGTGTAATGTGGTCATCATCATGTCAAGGGCAAAAGCCTGTAACTGCCCGTTGCTTTCCGTGCAACCACAGGTCAGAGAGCCATCATGATTGCTGCTGGTGGAGAAGGAAGGAAATTGCACTTCCTCAGCAGCAAATTGTTGAGATTTGAGTACTTGGAAAATATATTTTGCTACAACAATAGCACTTCTTTGAACTACATAATGGAGAAATGAAGAACAGGCATGCGTTTATCATTCAGCGCACACACATGCAGCGCCCCGCTGGCACCCCACATAATTTGGAAAGGCCCTAAAGGAAATGGTTTGTCTTCTCCCAAGGAAGACATCAGAGGCAAAAGCTGAGCTCAGCCCACTTTTGACTTCTGCGGTATTTCTTCTCCCAAGTGGTCCTGCATGATGTAACTGTCCTTTCTCCAGAAACATTAAATTTTGGCACTCCAGCTTCCATTTTATTAGGCTAATAAAATAATGGACCTATAAAATTTCTGGACCTTAAAGGTTACTTAGTCAAGTGTGTGAGACAAAAGGAGGGAGAAAGCAGGAGTCCCGCAAAGGTCTGGCTGGAGCTTCTGACCCCTTTCAGAGTCCAGGAAACACCGTCCAGCAGGAGGAAAGTGTTTTTGTCCACTAAAAACAAAAACAAAAAGGAGTAGACCGCTTTCTGAGGAGTAGGAATATATTTTCTATGAAATAAAAAGCTACAGAATATGAATACATGAAAATGTTATAGTGCATTTAAAGCAAAGGAATGGTTAATAGAAACATAGAATTGTAGAGTTGGAAAGGACCCCAAGGGTCATCTATTGCATGCTATTGTTGGCATCCGTCTGTCTTAGGCAGGGGTCAGCAGGGGGCGGGTCCACTGTTCCTCAGACCTTGTGGGGGGTGGATTATATTTTTTTTGGGGGGGAGAACGAATTCCTATGCCTCACAAATAACCCAGAGATGCATTTTAAATAAAAGCACACATTCTACTCATGTAAAAACACACTGATTCCTGGACTGTCTGCGGACTGGATTTAGAAGGCGATTGGGCCATATCTGGGCCCCGGGCCTCAGTTTACCTACCCATGGTCTTAGGAGACAGTGGAAGGAGTACACCTTTGGGAATGAAGTCAAACCATTGGAGCGTTACAGCGCCTGCTGTGGCTGTAGAGACATGTTTTGTTGCAGCTGGGGCAGATGAAGGCATCCAGTTGTGCTGCTGCAGATGCACCACAATGTTTGTTTTCTCTGTGGTCCTCCTAGTGCCCAGCAATGTATGCTGGACTTGATAAAGGGATGGCAAGATCCTTGTTTATTTCATTTTGTTATAACTTTTATGTATGTCCTTTGCAAAGGAAAAAATAATAATATAGCGACTTCCATTTTTTGTTTTTGTTTTTAACAGGGGTTTTATTGATATATAGCAAAAAAAAAAGTGCAGAAGTTGAATTGAACATGCCATATGGTATACCCTCCTCCCTCTATACAATATGTCAGCGATGCAGGTTAATGAATATTAATATCTTTCTGCTTCCCTTTATAGTATTGCCATGTAAACAGGACCAGAGCATCCTCTGAACAATCCAGTGTGAATACATATAATATCCTGAGAACAGGATCTAGTATAATGGCCGCCAGAAGACTTCCCAGGGGAGAACATGGTCCTCAGGGTTTAAAAAGCTCCCCACCTCAACTGCAGCGATTTCACTGGGATTTGGGGGTCTCTGGGCCTTCCTGCGATGTCCTTGTTTCTAAATTCTTGTAAAGAAAAAAGAGTTATTTCAGAAACTCTCTTCCAGAGGAAAGGTTTCACAACCTAGGGCTTTTGAAAAAGTTCCACGCCTACTGTAATCAATTCAGAGAAAACAAATCATTGTTTGATTTAGCAGTTTACACCATATTTACTCCACAAACAATGAGCAGACAAACTATTTTCATATACAGTATACGTAAATGTTGTCATGCTGCGGTTTGTGTGGCCACTGATAGATGGCTGTGCTAATGAAGCTTGTGCTCCAGTGCAACAAGAGAATAGCAGGGAGGGAGGGGGGCAAGCAAGCAAGCGAGCATCAGGAGGCCGAGGTGAGCTTCTGATGGTGGAGGGCATAGGTGCTCCAGAGAGTGGGTTCTTTGGGGTGAGCTGTGAGGGGGTGGGAGCCTTGGGTGAGCAGGCAGGTGATAAACAAATGGGTGGGTGAGGTGTAAAGGCACAGGCAATTGGTCAGGTGCAAATGGAGGAGGGGTTGACCAGGTGTGGGGAAATAAAGGGTTGGCAAAAGGTGGGCAGGTAGGTGAGGGTTGATGAGTGGATGGAGGGAATCACAACAGAAGAATCCCTGACCCAACCACGGCTTTTAAAAACCTCCAATGAAGGAAACTCCACCACCTTCTGAGGGAGCTTGTTGCCCTGTCAAACAGCTCTTACTGTCAGAAGGTTCTTCCTCATGTGAACAGTGAAGTCCCAGGAATCCTTAAAAGCTACTCTAAAAAGCTGAGTTGGAACTTGCTTTCTAAAAGCTTAACAAGAGGTGCACACCCTTGTGTACATTGTAAACTCTGCCACTACAACTGATCCAGATTCTTTTGGGGGGAGAGGGGCTCAGAGGAGAGCCCTTGCCAGCAACCTGCACAAACAGTGGGGGGGGGGGGGGTTCCTGTCTGTTGATGTTGTGTTACTCACTGCTGGCAAAATTCTAAAGGGCTAAAAAACCCACAAGTTTATAAAAAGGAGTTGGGCACAGGATGCGTTAGTCCCCCGTAGATCTTGTGCCTGTTGTTTAAAGTACTGCCAGAAATAAAATTTCCACCCAAATTCAAAACATGAAGGCTCCCAGTCTTGCACATTGAAGCACAATGTTCTCCAACTTGTCTTCAATATATGAAATGGGAAGGATGTTGTCACCTTGCATTTTGGTTGGCCACAGGCAGGTGGCAATATGGATTGCAGTGAGAAGTGCTGCTGGGCAGGTGGACAGCCCAAGCGGGGCAGGGAGGAGGGACATGTGGGACAGAAATACTGATCCAGGCAATGTGAGGAGGGGACCGAAGGATGGAGAAGCAGGTGGGAGGTCCAGGCAAGTGGCCAGATGAGGTGAGGAGAAAGGATCTGGCTGGAGGCTAATGATATGGATGGGAAGCCCAGGTGAGTAGTGACATGAGGTGTGGAGGGAGGAACCAGAGGATGGAGATGCAGATAATTGAGCAGGTGGGTGGCCTAGGGTCATTTTTTTCTTTGCAAGATGTACAGGGAGAGGGTTCGCAAGGTGTAAAGGAATGGAAGTGGGAGTTGGTGAGAGGGTGGGAGCATTGGAGAGTGAAGCAAGTAGAGGTCTGGAGAATGAAACCCAGTTTTTCAGTGGTTGAAACGACTGGCTTGTTTTAGCACAAACTGAAACCTGGATAGAGCCCAAGGATGCAAATTTCTCTTCCTTTGTATTGTGATTATATAGCAAGCAAAGATCCATTGGTCCATATAACTCGGTGGGGGTGGGGAGCAGCCTCTGGTAATAACAGATTAAGGTTACAAGGCTGGCTGTGAAGCAGACACAAAAATGGCAAGAGGCAGTCCATGCGCTTGCCCCATCTGGCAGCACAAGAGGTGATTTTTGGCAAGGCTCAATAGCACTCAAAGGGCGACCCATCTAAATGATGTATATGCAACATCCATTTCCTTGAAGGGGAGTTGTAAAACCTGTCATGAACAGAGACGGGAGTGGAAGATGTCAGGAGGGGGAGAAAGAGGGGCTCCACATACCAGTCAAATGGTGCATAGAAGCAATGAAGCTGCAGAAGGGGCTGGATCTGATTACAAGGAGGGCAACTGAACCACGTGGCCATATGGAAAAGCTGGTGTGTGTGTGTGTGTGTGTGTGTGTGTGTGTGTGTGTGGAAGAACAGCCATGAAGATTCTTATGCCAAAGGTGAAAAGTCAAATGGATTTGCCTTTCATTGGTGTTGGCATTATTTCCTTTTAGTGACACACAGGGAGGAATAATATTGCTTCTCTAGTTTGTTGGTGTAGGGCAAGGAGCGGAGCTGCGCATTCTTCCCTATAATGTGAGCTGAGCCAGGGCTGCCGCCACCACCTCTGCTGCCTCTGCCTCTTCCCTCCCGATACTGCCACTGCAGGGTTCTTGGCAGTAGTGGTTGCAGTGACTGCAGCATTGGTGTGCCTGCAAGCAGCCAGCCCTCTCATTAGCTCGGAAGTCCCCCTGCAGCCGCTGCCATTTCCCCTGCCTCCAGCCACGACTGCTGTGGCAGCGGCTGTTGTGTATCGCATCTCAGCCATGATGCAGTCCGGCCTGCAGGATGCTTGCCTGGTACGCCACTATGCTCAATGTGCTGGGCTAGGTGCTTGGCCTCCTTTTGGAATGATGCGATAGGCACACACCGCATGAGCTGTTGCATCAGAGCCACAATGTGCCCCTGAGCCGCCCCTACCCCCAAAAATTGTTGGGCCAAAGCCGGCACCTCTGCATGGGATCCATCATTGGATGGGGGAATCTCTGGTGAGTCTATCAGACAAGAAAGGACAAAGCAGCAGGGGAAAATGATAGCACTGATCAGGGTTGAAGAAAAAGAGGAACATTCTTCACACCATCAACATGGTTTGCAAACAATGCTGAAATATCTAGTTGCAAATGAAAAACTGAAATCAGTGAAAATTCCAAGTGCAGTCTCATTCCCACACAGCTATGATTAGGAAGAGACACTTGATAGTTCAAAGCATCACCTCCCGGTCAGGCGTGGAGAGCCTTGAACATTTAATTATTACATTTATATCCCACTTTTTCCTCCAAGGTCCTCAATGCAGTGTGCATTGTTCCTCCCCTTCTCATTTAACCCTCACAACAATTCTGTGAGGCTGGTTAGGCTACAGTAAGTGACTGGCTCAAAGTCACTCAGTCAGCTTCATAGCCAAGTGGAGATTTGAACTCTGGTCTCCAAGGTCCTAGTCTGACACACTGTCTTTTTCTTTTTCTATAAATTTTAATTATTAAATTGTTTCAACATATAACAACACAATACAAGTAAATCATGAAATATCCCACTGTAACCCAGAAGCTGGCCTTTAGGCAATACATACTAAATAGCAACCAAATAACAAACGTCCTTGTCCCAAACTATTATCTATTATCTCCAACCACTACAACACATTGGCTCTCCTTGTTTGGACTGGCAGCATGGACAGGCCTTCTGAACTGGCTCCCAAAGAAATACATGTTTGTTCTTTTTAATGTTGGTATTGAGGGGTGTGTGTGCAGAAGTAAGAGACCACAAATCTCCCCCCCCCCCGAAAATTCTCATTTCCTTGTGTGTTCTTGCTAACCACATATTGGCTGGCCCTTCTTAACCACAGCTCCAGGACCTGCTTAAATGCAGCTCTTGAGTGGAAATTGTGGGTTCATAAAAAGCCCGGAATCTTAAAATTATGGTTCCCACAGCAACTGCAAAATGGCAATTATCTTCATTTTGTCCATTCCTGCAACAGGAAGACGTATCGATCTCCTAAATCTACAGCCTCCCTTTTATTGCAGCTTAAATTAACATCTTGACGATGGCAGGTGGGCAAGGAAGAGGAGAGGAGATGTGTGAGGGCTGGACTCTGTCCACCGTTCCCCTTTCTTTTGAAATGTCTGCCCCCCCCCCCCCGAGCATAGAACATTTGCAAAGAAAACCCACTCCCACTTTGAAAAGCCGAGCCCCCTCAAAATGCATCATGGATAATTTATTTCCAGTTAGATCATTAGATTGACTCCCTGCAACAAACATAATTCATGGGATAGGCTGTGTCAACCCCTCTCTTTCCATATATCATCTATAATAAATATCGCCACAATAAAATTCATTGCTTGTGGCACTCCTTATTAATGTCAGCACAACTCAGCGAAGAGATATAATATCAGCCTGACCGGGAAGAATTTATACAGCTCCTGCTTTTCCTGCTCTGTTGGAAGGACTGGGCCGGCTGGACACATGCAAATGTACACCCAGGGCAGGCTCTATCATTAGGCAGAGTGAGGCACTTGCCTCAGATAGCAAATGGTGCAGGGCAGGGACTGGCAGCAAAGTGCTGGAGGACAGAGCTATATGAGCCATGTGACTTGCACCTCAACACTAGACTATTGTCCCAGGGTTGAAATAAGATTCATCTGATCAGCTATGTGTGGAATGGGCAGGCACCATTTTTGTCATAGCCCCATCTGAGTCCCATTGCTGAGACTCAGCAGCAGTCAGGGGCTAGGAGTCTCCAAGGAACTCTTGCCTGAGAGCAGAATCCACATGCGAAATCAGTCCAGAGATCAGGGAATCCAGACGGTCACGGAGCCAACGGTCCAGATGGAGAGCAGGAAGCACCAAAGTAGAGCCAGGAACTACAGGCACTGTTTCCAGCATCCGACTGCTGCTGAGAGCTCTGTGAAGGCTGACCAGCTGCAGGTGGAATCACTCTGCCTTCTCCCCCTTCAGGCTGCTGTTCAGCAGGCAAAGCTGACTCGTGGCCCATGGCAATTTTGTCTTTTATCTCAGGTGGCAAAATATATTAGGGCGGTCCCATGAACACCACTCGCCAATTAAATAATTAGGAGCCCTGCTAAGGATGCCAATCAAGAGATACTCGGGGATGTTGTGCTGATGATCCCAGAGCCCCCACAGCTGGATGCTTGAGGAGCTTATCCCAGCAACTCCCAGCCCACAATCCTGCACCCTAGTTGACCTTCCTTTCTCTTCCTGCTTCTCTAAGCACAATTAGTCTTGAGTTACCAGACCTATGGAAGAAGCAGCAACTGGGGGTAAGTGTCTCACAAGTGGGTGGGACCCCTAAAGCCACTAGGGAAAAATACTGATCCTCCCCAGGTTTTATTTGGTGGGGAGGGGGTGGTTGTGTGTGAAGGACAGGTTCAAAGCCCAACCATAAACTTCCTAGATAACCTCTTCTTTGAGTCTCAGATAATGCAGAGGCCTTGGAATGCATACTTGATCATGCCCACTCCAGAAATAGTCAGGGATGTTTAACTCTGCATTAGGTGAATAAATGTTGGGCAAGGGCTCTGTATTTAGCATACATAAGTGTATAAAACAATTGTCAGGGGTGTGCATGCTGTGTGCACACAACAGGCTCCTTCAAACACACACCACGCTTCCAGGTGGCAATTTACTGTGGGACAGGTGAGCCTCATGTAGGTCCATATTTCTGCAGCATCAGCAGAATGTTACTGACATTAAGATGCCAAGATGTGCTATATATACCCCTCCCCCAGTTTGGCCATTTAATCCAGATTTACCCTTTCCAGAGAAAATCAGAAATGTTGAAAAACAAAACAAAAACAGCAACCTGTTGCCAGTTACCCATTTGCAATACCTGAGTGACCTGTTTACAGTATTACATCCCTGTCTGGAAGCATCCCCAGGTTACTCTGGGCATGGATCAACAATCTATGGATATGCAGAGCTCTGTTGCACTCTGCCCCACACCAAGCTGGTGTATGTGTCTTGAGTGTGATGGACCTTGTAAACACAAGTAGAGCCCATCTAGTCTAGCATCCTGTTCTCAAAAGTGGTCAATCAGATGTCCTAATGGAAAAGGCAGAAAGCAGGACCTGAGTGCAACAGTACCCTCTCCATACTTGCTGTTCCCAGCAACTGACATTCAGAGACATTTACTGCTTCCAGTAGTGGAGGTAGAACATAGTCATTGTGGTAAGCAGCCATGGATAGCCTTATCTTCCATGAATTTTTCTAATCCTGTTTTAAAACCATCACTGCTTCATGTGAGAACAACTTCCGGAGTTTAACTATGTGCAGTGTCAAGAAGGACTGTCTTTTGTCCGTCCTGAATCATCTAATGTTCAGCTTCATTGGTTGCCCCTGAGATCTAGTGCTGAGATGTAATTTTACATGCCTCTATCATGTCTACTTTTACTTGACTTTTCTCGAAACTAAATGGCACACGGCTTCTCCAAGGATATGTAGTAGAAATTGTATCTTCTTTATGGGACTGAATGGGTTCAAGGCAGGATGGAAGAGTCTTAGGACCTGTCCATACATCAGCTTAATGTGGTTTGTGAATCCCTTCTGCCTCCTTTAATTCCCCCTTGTCTGTGCGGCATCCTTCTCAAACTACTGCTGCCCCACACTTTCTGCTTCCTAAATCCAGAGATTCCCTATGCTTTGAAAATCTAATCAGGGCTACATCGATTGTCCACCTCCCTTTAACCTTTTCTGTAGCCCAGAATACCCATCTTGCATCCAAGTTATCTGACTAACAGATCTGTGGGCACTCTCTCTTGAAGGAATGCTTCTGGGTCAGATCACACAGCGATCCTCTGTTGCCACCTGAGCCCAGGGAAAGGACACCAGGCATTTCAGCAGATCAATGGCCTTTAAATATCAACCTCTCATGAGTGGCCACGCAAGGAGAAGGTAACCCTTGCAAGCATGCCTATCATCTTCATTGGATTCCAGTGCTTTAAGTCAGTCTGCTTAAAACCACTTACAAGTAGGTAGCCGTGTTGGTCTGCCATAGTCAAAACAAAATAAAAAATAAAAAAAATCCTTCTAGTAGCACCTTAGAGACCAACTATGTTTGTTCTTGGTATGAGCTTTCGTGTGCATGCATGTGGTATCTGAAGAAGTGTGCATGCACACAAAAGCTCATACCAAGAACAAACATAGTTGGTCTCTAAGGTGCTACTGGAAGGAATTTTTTTTATTCTTTACTTTGTTTGGCTTAAAACCACATTTTCGTATATTCTTATGTGGATGCCCCTGTGATTTGCCTAAAGAGGGAGCCCTAGGGAGAGGCTAAGCTAGCTAACAACACCCAGCCCCCTTCCCACAACGACTTGGGGATTCAACCCACCCACGACTGAGATGGCTCCCCTGTGCTCCAGCTGTTCGTTGTTTTCCTCTAGTTAGTCTTTCCTTTGTCTCCTTGGAAGGGTGATTTATGAGCACCAATCAGCTGTAGGAAATGCTGTATGGAAAGCCCAGCGATATTTGGCTGGCCTTGAAAAGGGATCTTTCATTTAGACTGGGGTTGCAAATGCCAGCAGCAATTCCAGACCCTGTTACGTGCTCTTGATGTTCCTGAAATTGGTGTTTGCTTTTTCCCTGGCAGAGCACGATTGTCTCACTTACAGAGTCAAGTTCCCAATCGCATTCTTTCATGTGACTGGGGCTTGAGTTTCCTTGCCAGGGCAAGCCTGTGTGTGTCCACTACCGGTAGTGCTGCTGCTGTTGCACACGCAGATTGAGCTGCCAGAACATAGGCGGTGGTTGGGGGGGGGAGCTTCTTTCATGAGTGTGGGGGGGAAACCTGGCATTTCTGAGTGCGCGTTAATAATTAAACCCCGCCGCACAGTGGCTTGTTCATATTTAAACTGTATTAGTGTTGCAAACCGTCTCGATTGGTTTAATATTCATCCTGTAGTCGAGTCTCTGAAAAGTGGTGGCACCTGATTTAAATTGCTCCTGTCAGTTTTGATTAAAAATTAACTTGAGTACAGTTAAAAGGAAATTTCATTAACATTCTATTGGAGCGATCCCGTGCAATTTAAAGGAACAATTAATACGATTGGTTTGTAGGTCTGCAAAGAGAGGAATCGTTTTGTAAAATATCCATCTGACTTCCCTGGGATTTCTGAACAGAGAAATGGCTCACACATTCAGTTATTCTGGGAGAACAGTGATAAGGTATTGCAGTGGATAGTTTCCAGGTGGTGTGAACATGTCATTTGCATTACCCAAGGGTTATTTGAGGGTTCATAGATCCATACACCCTGCCTATATCGTCAGCTATATATTGGAGTGAGACCAGCATGCAGTTTGCCAAAACATTGGGACCAAGATGGTGCTACAGCATCTCACCAGGGACAGATTCCTGGAGGTGTGGGTGTATGATTTGGAGTGACCAAAGGCTTAGTTTGGGAGACACCTCCTAGTTCTGTGTCCGTTTATACGCAAAATTGCAAGTTTGGCCATGGGGGCACTATGCCTGACAGTGTTTCAGGCAGAAACAGAGCATCAGACCAGACAGACAAAATGGACCTCTCTCCCAGGGGACAGTTGCCTGCTGGTGTGGATGTATGATGTGGGGATATGATGCTGCATCCCACCACTTCCTTATTCATTAATACATACATATAGTTGGCAATTATTGGCATGGGTCCAGCATGCTTAGCAGTGCCTTATGCAAAAACAAAGCCTTGGGAGAAGCATTGTGACAGTCTTGCTGGTGTGGATGAGCCACCCAAGGTGTGGCCTGTCCAGGGGTGAAATGCCCCCAGGTGCATATCCATCAGTGTGTCTTGGGGGGCATCATCCATTAAAAGGTGTGGTGTGGTGGTTAGCATGTTGGACTAAGACAGGCTTCCTCAACCTTGGCCCTCCAGATGTTTTTGGCCTACAACTCCCATGATCCCTAACTAGCAGGACCAGTGGTCAGGGATGATGGGAATTGTAGTCTCAAAACATCTGGAGGGCCGAGGTTGAGGAAGCCTGGACTAGGACCTGGAAGAGACTAGTGTTCAAACCCCCCACAAAGCCATGAAGAAGCTCACCAGGTGCGACCTTGGGCCGCTCACTGTCTTTTTGCCAACCTACCTCACAGGGTTGTTGTGGGGATTAATTGAGGAGGGGGAAAACCACGTGTACAACTCTCCAATTATATGATGATATGATTTCATGCAGGAAATAAGGGCCCTTATCTCCTTACAGGAGACAGGTTGCCATTCAGGTAGCTTTGAGAATTCCTTATACACTGCTGGTACATGTGATTGCCCAGACTGACCACCAGGTATGTTGGAAAAATATCTAATCCCATCAGAGGCAGGAATTGAGGTGATCTCACTTCATTTAAACTCCGGGCACCAGTTCCCAGAATTTCTCTTCCCTCCGTTCCATTACTGCTAGTCCCAATTCCTGCCACTGGGTTTTCGTGTATTCAGCTTTCTTGTTTTTGAGCAGACTCTTGTATTCCAATTTACACCTGATCAGATTTTCCATGGCTTCTTCGGATGGATTCTTACGCAAATCCCTAATTGCCTTAGCCAGAACTTTCTTAGTTGCTTTGCATTGACTGCCAAGGTGTGTTGACTGTGTGTAGTTATTAACTGTAGAAGTTATCAAATAGGGTCTGAGTTCTGTGACAATTTGCTGGAAGACATCAGCAAATTTGCTCATAAAAACCTGGCACAGGCTCTTCAGGTGATTACCATATAGTGTCTCTTGAATATTGCTGCTCAGTTTGTGAAACCATTCCTGTCTTTTCACACCATGTATTTCTTCACATTCTCTTGGAGATTCAGTAGTTGGCAGGGATTCCCCCCCCCCCAGCCAGAGCCCACACAGGAGCTCAGCTCTAGCACCGATCAGGTGAGTGCCATTGCCATTCTAAAAGAACAAGGGAGAAGTTCATGGTGAGCTCTGGTGCCTCTTTTTCTAGAAAAATAGCACTGGTTGTTGGTATGCATTCTATTAAAGGACATAGGGTCACCAATATTGCATGCACACATCTGAAGAAGTGTGCATGCACACGAAAGCTCATACCAAGAACAAACTTAGTTGGTCTCTAAGGTGCTACTGGAAGGATTTTTTTTTTTAGTCATTTCCTGCTCATTCTAATACTTCAAAAGCGTTCACAAAAGTGAATAATGAAGAAGAGACTATAATTTGATCAATAGTACTTTGACCATGTTTGTTTAAATAAGTATATTGACCCCTACATGGGTCTCCTGTGAAGAACATACACATTACAGTGGAATGCAATTAACAAACATTTCAGGCCCTGTGCTTTATATTTGTTGTCCAAAGAACATTGTGAGGTTGGGAAAAAACTTCAGAGACTCAGCAAACAGCAAATATGTTTCCTGAACCAGTCAAGTATATGTAGAGCACTGGTTCTCAAACCTTTTCTCTGGGCCACATTTTCAAAAGAAAAATTTGCTTGTGCCACACCGAATTTTTTATTGATAAGAAAGACATTGGAAAACAAGAAGAAACGACTCCTAGCAGTGCTTGTTTTATAATATAGAACATAACTACTTTATCATATGATCACGGGACATCCAGAAAGTATAAAACAATGCAGCTATATAAGAACACAAATCATTCCCAAAATATAACTATAAATGAGTCTTAAGTATGTATACAAACTCAAGGAGAGATGTGAGTTTGCTTTTGCCAGGTAAAGGGACCCCTGACCATTAGGTCCAGTCGTGTCCGACTCTGGGGTTGCGGCACTCATCTCATGTTACTGGCCGAGGGAGCCGGCGTACAGCTTCCGGGTCATGTGGCCAGCATGACTAAGCCGCTTCTGACGAACCAGGTCTAATCTGAGACAAACAAACTCTCATCACAAAGAAACCAGTCTCTTTTCTGATCTTTCATATTTTCCTGAGTGGAAAATCCCTGTTTACAACAGAATGTTGTAGAAAACTGTAGAACAGCCAATGCTCTTGAAGAAAGGAATGGATACTGATTCTGATTGTGTATCCAGAAAGAGTCAAGTGGCATACTACCCTGTTTCATTTTCAAGGTAAAATCAGGCCATTTCCTCTTCCTCATTCAATGTCAGTCCTGAACCACTGCAATTCGCAAAGGGGTCTCTAACCCAGTCAACATTTTCTATAGACAACAATGGGAAGTAATGATCAACCTTTTCTACTAGTGTTGCAAGATGTTCCTGAATGAGGCAGTACAATTCATTTCTTGTCTTTAATTTTTTTTTACAAGTGGGAACATTCTGAGATTATGTTGCATCGCTCTTCTGCGCCAGAGCTGAAGCCTTTTTTAAATTAAAAAATGCAGCTAGTTTGCCTGTAATAGTGAGGATATTGTCACTGTAGCCTTGCATACCAGCATTGAGCTCATTCAACTGAGTAAAGATATTGACCAACTATAGCAGCTTTGCACAGTAGTCGTTGTCATCCACCTGGTGCAACAGGTTCCCTTCTTGTTCCAAACGCTTTGTTCTTCAGTTGCAAGACCCAATTTAAAACTTTTTTGTGGGACGGCCAGCAAACCTCCAAGTTCAAGGATAGGCAGTGATGTCTTGAATCCATGTCTTTTCAGAGCTGAGCAAAGGTGCAGCGGCCAGAACTATCCAAAATATTCCAAGTGTAGCTGCACCATCGATCTCTGTAGCAGCCTTATGATATTGGCAGTTTTATTTTCAATTCCTTTCCAAATGATCCCTAACATGGCATTTGCCTTTCCCACGGCTGCCACAGCTGGGTCAACAGTTTTGTCAAACCATTGACTACAACCCCAACGTCTCTTTCCTGATCGCTTTCCTTTAATTGCTAGGCTTCTCCTTACGAGTGACGGGGAGTCTTTCACTTCTTTACACAGTTCCGACAACTCTGCTAACACAGCTTAAGTGCCATATTAAAAGGCTTGGAATATGAGATATGCAGCAATGCTCATCAGGGACAATTTGCAAAAATTGCTCGAGGCACAGCCTCCAGAATATGAATGTGAGATGCCACCGCTCCCTACAACCCCCATCTGCGTGTTGCTGGTGACGTGACACAGGGAGGGGAGGGGACTGGAAGGGTCTGTTTTGGGATTCCTGGGAAGTGCACATCAACACACAGGAGACTGCAATGCTGTTTACAGGCAGAGCTGCGCCCAGAGGCAGTATGGAGTGTATGAATCATTTAACAGCAGCAAACTTTCTGAAAATGTCAAAGAAGGGGATTGTTAACCATTCTCCAACCTGGGTCAGCTGCCTTTCATGGTCAAAGGGCAAGAAATGCTCACCCTGTTTTGGGGTGGCTGAAACCCTGCAGGCTGTCTTGGGGGGCTCACCTGGAGCAGCAGCACCTGTCTGGTGCTGACAGAGCTACCTCAGTAGGTAGCAGGTGGTGGAACCCAAAAGCAACTACCAAAAGGCTCTGTTCTGCCTTGGTCAGACAGCACCTGAAGTCCTGTGTCCATTTCTGGGCACCACCATTTCAGAAGAATAGTGACAAGCTGGAAGGTGTGCAGGGGAGGGTGATCAAGATGATCCAGGGCATGAAAACTCTGATATGACAGTCATCTTCAAATATCTGAAGGACCATCACATGGAAGATAGAGCAAGCTGCTCCAGAGGGTAGGACCTGAACCATTTATATTACAAGAGGTTTGACTAAACATTCAGAAGAACCAGTGATGGCACAACCTGTTTTGACACTTGAGGTGAAATGGGAAGTGCTGCCCTGCTGTGACTCCTGCCACCAGCACTGCCATACCTGTTGCTTCCACCATCACCTGCTTCCACCATCACCACCCGCCCTGCCACCTTTGGCACATCTGTACTGCTGGTAGAGCCAGCGGGGCATGCAGAACACCAGCAGGGGTGCAGCCTTGGGGACTTCCACCACCTCACTCTGCCTAATGGCCAGCCCAACCCTGGGAAGAACTTCCTGAGGGTAAGAGCTATATGACAGAGGAATGGACAGTCTCAGAAGGTGGTGGACCCTGAAAGTGGTGGAAGGTTGGAGAGTATGCTATTAGCCATGATGGTGATGCTCTGCCTCCACAGAGGCAGTAATGTTTCTGAATACCAGCTGCTGGAAACCAGAGGAGGAGAGAGGGCTCTTGTGCTTGGGTCCTGCTTGCAGATTCCCCATTGGGGCATCTGGTTGGCCACTGAGAGACCAGGATGCTGGGCTAGATGGGCCATTGGCCTGCCCCAGTAGGCTCTTCTTACATTCTTACTCCTGCATTGTGGAAGGGAACCTCAGTGGGCCAAAAACCAGTGAACATCCTTTCAGGCTTTGTAATCTTAGATGTTTCCCTGGGAAATTTATTTCCCACAAGAAATATATGAGCATTTAAAAGATTCAAGTAGCTACTTAAGTAATGAACTGCAGCTCATTGATTGGCGTGTTATTTATTCAGCTGCTCGAAAGAGAAAGAAAGTGAGAGAGAGCACGCTCTTATATGTTTTGCCACAGAAAGAGAGGAAGTCCTCTGAGTCTGGGCTAAGCAGATATGTCAGTGTCTCTCAAGGTGGGCACTTAAATCACTTCATTAGCCAGTCCCAGGTGTCCTGGGTTGACCACAAACTATGAAATGGAGCATCTGAAGAACTGCTGAAGTTGCACATCACCCACAGAACCTCTGGCCTTTTCTAAGATGAAAACTGGCACAGATTCTTGGTAAATGGCAGCAACTGCCCAGAGTTTTAGATATACGGTGGAGTTCAAGAACAGCAGCCTTGAAGCATCTGAGATATGTTAGCTGGCTCCATTTATCTGGAAATAAAATGTGTGGTATACTCTATGAATGTCATTACAAAGGTTGTGCACCCCCCCCCATCTCTGCTGAGTGGTAGCAAGTTTCCAGGGTGTTTCATGTGCTCCCCGGGGTTGTGTTTCTCTCAAGGCACAACAGAGACTAGTGCCTATAAGAAATATAGTTTCTTGTACACATGTTTACAACTGGGTCTACCTTGGAGAGAGTTCAGAGCATTACATCTCAAGAGGGGCTTGCTCCCCACAGCAGTGCAGCATTGAAGTCTATGGTGTCCTAGACACCATCTCCATGTCTCTGTCCCAGCCTGCCAAGATGGTTCTGCCTCACATGGGCTCTGCCTGGAGTCCTGGCTCTACCTTTCTCTTTCCCAAGTACAGCCAATTGCCCTGTACACTCAGGAACAACCAATTGCCCCCTTCTGTTTTCTACTGTGGGTAGGTGATAGTGAACACATGGTGGGGTGCTGTTTTTTGTGGCACTTGCCTGGGCTACCGTCATTCCAGAGAAGTGATAGGAGATGGCTGGAATGTCAACCTTAATGGAGAAAAAGTGATTCATCGCAGAGAAGAAAAGGCTGTTGTCCCACAGAGACCAGCTGTCTCCATACATATTCCTCCACATTCAGCCAATCCTGACCAAGTCTTTTCTCTTCAGCAGAACCTTCTCCACAAATGTTGCGGGGCTTATAATTTATCTGTGTTTCCTGTATGGCAGGGTGTCAGAACAGATGCCTTTTGGGTTGTTTCCAACTCTACAATTCTGTGATAGGCTAGGCAACCAAAGAAGGGGAGGCACAAGGGCAGCCTGGAATGTTTTGTTGCTATAGGCAAAATATTCTGCTGCTGTCCCATCCTCCCACCACCAGCCACAGATTTGGGCCCCTTCGTGCCCCCACCTTTGCACCATGCAATGCAGCTGGCACTGCCAAAACTAGACCCTTGCCTGCTGCTGCACCCATACTGCTGCCACGACACAGTGGCAAGGGCATGGGTGAAGCTACAACTGGACTGGCAGTGGTCCACTGAGGCAATAGCAGCACAGTGGTGGGATCAAGGGGCAGATCCTCTGCCTGAAGCAAATTACTTCACCTCACCTTGTGGAAGTGTCAGCCTTGGGGAGGTGGCAGGATTAAAACAGGTGAAAGCTTGGATTACTTTTAAGTTTCTGGACGTTTTCCAGAGAGAGAAAAAGAAAGGGAGGGACAGGGAGGAGATCAGCTGTACCAAAGGTGTTGGAGAGGTCAAGGAGGATGAGGAATGACTGGACAGATTTAGATTTGAAAGCAAGAGGATTATTGCTGAGAGACATTTCAGGGGACAGCAAAGGTTGAAGCCAGCTTGTGGGGGGAAGTGTCAGAAAAGGATTTGGGGGAGAGAATATTGAGCCAGTTTGGAGCAGCTTTTCAGAATATTGAGCCAGTTTGGAGGATGGGCTGTAGTTCAGCAATAGAGCATTTGCTTGGCATATAGATGGTCCCAGGTTCAAGCCTTGGCATTTCCAGGTAGGGCTGTAAAAAAGATTCACATCAGAAACACAATAGTGTGTTTGAATACAGTGGAGAACACAAGAAAAGCCTTGCTGGATCACATCAAAGGCTCGCTGCATCAGATTCCAGTTTGCCATGTTGGACAGAAGCCTATTGAGATAATATCCGGAAGGGTAGCCATATTAGACTGTGGCAACAAAAACTACAAAGAGCCTTGTGGCATCTTAAAGAGGGACAGCAAAAATTTATTGCAACAAAAGTTTTCATGGACCAGAGTCCACTTCGTCAGATGCCTGAAACGTGATCCTGAACTAGCCTATGATGGGGGAATGGAGAGGAGTGAGGCAAGAAGGAAATTGAATGGATAGACAGTGGTGATTATGCAAAAGCAAAATAGCTACAGTGACAACAAACAAGGCAGCATTGGTGATAAGCAACACAGATGTCCTGGCATTACGAAGCTATTTAGCACATGCAGTGCGATACAATTCTATCATCTCATTTCAAGTCACAGGTGATAGAGCTGGATTCCCTGGAGAAAAAAAAACATTCAGAAGTTTCAAGCTGGAGGTTCCCTCTGGAGTTTATTTGTTCAAATATGGCCAACAGAGGATGGTTAGTTACAGACAATCCTAGTACTGTATGTCGGGTTTCTGATTGTCCAATTTGTCCAGTTCTGATTGTCCAATTTGTGTCCATTTTTCATAAAGACTGACCACTTTATTGTAAGTAGGGTACAGAAAAGCATTGCTGGCATTTGACACCCTATATCACCTTGGAAGATGAGCAGATGAGCAAACCATGAATGTTCAACCCCTAGATGACCTGCCCAGGACAGAAAATGCCTCCCCTCTGCCACCACCTCCTGCTCCACTGCATGCCCACCACTGTGCACCTCACCACACCCACCTCCTCTTCCTCTGCTACATCCCCACCACTGTGTGTCCTCCCACTGCCCACATACCTGCCTGCCACCTTTCAGCAATGTGTGGATGTGCTGCACCAGCAGCAAGCCAGGCAGCTATGGGCGGAAGATGAGTGGTTGGTGGGTGTGTGGCAGTGGGCACACAGAGGGAAAGGAGGCATCAGCCAACAAGCACAGGGCATGCCACCCCTCCCAGCTATCTGGAGCCTGCCACCCTGAGACACGTCACCTCACCTCATACAGACTCCTCCTTGTACCTTATCTGGAGTTGTGTTCCACTCAGTCATTAGGTTCCTCCTAAACTGGTTTTTTTGTGGGACCCGGGTGGTGCTGTGGTCTAAACCACTGAGCCTTGGGCTTGCCAATTGGAAGGTCAGTGGTTAAAATCCCCGTGACGGGGTGAGCTCCCATTGCTTGGTCCCAGTTTAAAAGCACATCAAAGTGCAAGTAGACAAATAGGTACTGCTCCGGTGGGAAGGTAAATTGTGTTTCCGTGCGCTGCTCTGGTTTCACCAGAAGTGGCTTAGTCATGTTAGCCACATGACCCGGAAAAACTGTCTGCGGACAAATGCTGGCTCCCTCGGCCAGTAAAGCGAGATGAGTACTGCAATCCCAGAGTTGTTCGTGACTGGACTTAACTGTTAGGGGTCCTTTATCTTTACTTTAAACTGGTTTTGACCTTTAGTTCTCAGGTCATACCCTTATATACAGGTGAAACTCGAAAAATTAGAATATTGTGGAAAGGTTCATTTCTTTCAGTAATTCAACTTAAAAGGTGAAACTAATATATGAGATAGACTTATGACATGCAAAGCGAGATATGTCAAGCCTTTATTTGTTATAATTGTGATGATTATGGCGTACAGCTGATGAGAACCCCAAATTAACAATTTCAACTTTGGGGTTTTCATCAGCTGTATGCCATAATCATAACAATTATAACAAATAAAGGCTTGACATACCTCACTTCGCATGTCATGAGTCTATCTCATATATTAAACTCCAGTTGCTAATGAAAACAATTGCTTACATAAATGGACTTTTCCACAATATTCTAATTTTTTAAGTTTCACCTGTACATGACACTGGTCTCACTGATGGTGGGTTTCTTGTTCCCCTCCAGAATTTCTACTTCACTTTCTTCTTACAGATCTCTGATTATCTGCCTTTGTATGTCAGCAGAGGCCTTCTGACAGTATATTAAAACGCGAGAAGAAGCCCTGTCTCCAAGAACCAGTAGCTCTCCTATCAAGTGAAGGAATGTCACCATAAAGGTAGTTATTTGGGGTCATGGCTGTAGCTCTCAGCCCAGCCAATATATGCTGCTTGCTAGGGCAGCACTACTTGTGTGGGTCAACTAAGCCAGGATGAAGAGCTGGCACCATGAAATCCATAAGGAGATGTTGTTGTTGTTGTTGCTGCTGCTGCTATATTTATGTTATATTTATATACCACCTTTTTCTTCCAGGGAACTCCAGGTGGTATACATGGGTCTACTCCTCCCCATTTCATCAATGCAACAACCCTGTGAGGTAGGTTAGACTAAGAGATGGTGACTGGCCCCAGATCACCCAGTAAGCTTCATCACCGAGTGGGGATTCAAACCCTGCTCTCCCAGGTCATAGTCCAACACTCTAGCCATTACACCACAATGGCTCTGTTGCTAGTAATACCCCCCCTCCCCCAAAAAGGGAGCTGAGACATCTGGGTGCATGCTATGAGCTTTGGGTAATAAAGTGGACTCTGTAATTATGGAAATTATTTGGCTCACCCATTCTGTGCATGTGCTGACCCAGAACCTATGATCCACAAGGGCCTGACTCTGCACCAACATACCGTTTGTAACCTCATGCAATGGGGAGGCGACTTTTCGATTTTCCAGCTGACATATCAAAATGCATTGAGGCAGCTCTGTCAATTTGCTTGGTTGTAGGCAGAAAGAGAAAGCAGGAGAGCAGCCAAGGCTGTTTCAAATCGGTTCAGAGTTCCACTTACACACACACACACACACGAACCAAAGCAAATGGAGGATTCAGACCTCCAGAAATACTGCACAGCAGAAAGTCTTTCTTCTGTGCCATCAGGTGCTCCCATTTGGAGTCCTTTTCAGTTGCGTGCATGATGGTCTCTCCAGCAACAGGCTGGGGGGATAATTACAGCACTTTTCATAAATGAAGTATGGGAGGCACAAGAGGAGGAATTAAGCTGTCAATAGCATTGCAACAATCTACAGATATTGTTTGGATTTGACACAAAAAGCATCAATCCTCCCTTTAGTGTGGCTGAGCCCTTGAAAGGAAAACAATGGCGAGGAAGGAGTGGGGAGAGGAGGGACGGCAAAAGAAGCTGAGCGGAAGATGATTCACAGCTCATTCAATTGGGTGGGGGGGAGAGGGGATCTGAGACACAAATATGAAGGGCCCTGGAACATGTTTTTCATCCAGCTGCATTAAAAACTTGCTTGGGGCTTCCATTTTGCCACTCTTGGTGCATTACCCTGTAGCCCTCCACCAGATGCATCCACAGCAGGAAGAAATGAGACTCTTTCTGGGTGCTGCTCAGAGTGACAGCAATGCAAAGCAGACAGGTCTAGCCCATGGGAGTCACAATGACCCCCCACATTTGGTTCCACTGTGTCATTTCCGTACTCTTGGCACAGAAGAACTTCCTGGGAAATGTCACCCTTTTTGTGTGTGTGTGTGTGTGAGAGAGAGAGAGAGAGAGGGAGAGAGAGAGGTGGAGAATGGGCAGGAGAGGGAGAGAGTTTTATTTATTCATTTATTTTCATAAAATTTATACACTGCTTTTTTGTAAACAAAATGAAACTGGGAACATTAAAGCAGTTTGCAAAAAAGATGAAACCACAAAATTATTAGTAAGTAGAATTAAATACCAATAAAAGAGGACTTCTGAAATATTAAAATGCCACTAGATTAAAAGCAAGAGTAAAACTCACATCAGTTTTCTAAACATCTGAGCAGGCTTGCCTAAACATGAATGTTTTTAGCAGGCACTGAAAAGAGCATAGGGAAGGTGCCAGCCTGGCATCAACAGGCAGGGAGTTCCAAAGTGTGGGGGCTGTCACACTAAAATATTGAGTTTTTTAAAATGTGGAATGAGTATTATCTGGCACCTGTAACAGGACCAGTTCTGCCGATCGAAGCAACCAAGTGGCCACATATAGGGTAAGGTGATCTTGCAGCTGGCTGGTCCCAAATTGTTACGGGCTTTATATACTAATAACGACGCCTTGAACTTTACAAAGTAGCAAATCAGCAACCACTGCAAATCTTTGAGCACAAGCCTTACATGCTGCCAAGGTCTCACTGCAGTCATGTCGCAGCATTCTGCGTTAACAGCAGCCTCCAGATCAAATACAAGGGAAGCCCTACATAGAGCACATTGCAGTAATCCAGTTGGGTTGCATATTTTGGGTCAGCAGAGGTCCCCAATCAGCACCATTCCAAGTCTGGAGTATTCTCTTGACCAGTTACCTCCACACACTCTCCAACTTCACCATCATTAACTGTGATTCCTCCATTGCAGGGAGTTGGACTAGATGACACTTTGGGTCCACCCAGCTCTACAATTCTATGATCAGCCCAGTTCTCCCACAAAAGAGACCCCTAGAGATTCCTTTAGTGACTTCTACTTGCAGAGGCAGGTTTAGGGGAGTGTGGGAGGGGCGGGGGCCTGCCACTATGCAACTAAGCGCAGGAGCTGGAGGAGTGCTGGATTTTGGTGTCACACAGGGCATGGCTGAAATTTGAGAACCCAAGATCTGCCACTGCTCCTTGCTCAGGGCACCCCAGCACCTGCCTTCGCTGAGAATGAAAGCCATTGCCAACACTGCTGCCAGATGTCCTTCGCATTAAGGTGGACGTTTTCGTTTTATTTATGGGAAGGAGCAGAGAGGGTGAGTCATGCCATCAGTGATGGAAGGGAACAGGACACCTTTCACCCTTGTTACTGTTTCTTGTCTTCTCGCTGTGTGATGTCCCAGGATGATGGCAGCAAGTCCTCCAATCTGTCAGGATGATAGACACAGGCTGACCCTTCTCCCTCTGCCCAGCAGAGACTCATGATCCTCTCATTAGCAGCATAGCTAGCTTTTGGCCCAAATTCAACCTTGGCTACTTGTTCCAGGAGGGAAGCCCAACAGACAGCAGGAAGCTACCCTCCCACTTCAAGCACAGACCAGTTAGGCGAGCAAGAATATTTGTGAGTATCAAGTACTGACACAGAATACAGGTGTTAGGTGAGGTTTAGTGACTACATGCATTGCATCCCACAACAAAAAGTCCTGAAAGGATTTAGAATAAGAATACAATATGAAAGTAAAAATAATGAACATATTAAAATCATTGTAGAATTGTAGAGTTGTAAGGGACCCCAGCGGTCTTCTAATCCAACCCCTGCAATGCAAGGATGTCAGCTATAGCATCCATGACTGATAGCCATCCAACCTCCTACTCTGTGGAGCATCAGAAAACAAGCTAATAATAATAATAATAATAATAATAATAATAATAATAATAATGATAATAATAATCTTTTATTTATATCCTGCCCTCCCCGGCCGAAGTCGGGCTCAGGGCAGCTTACATCAGATATAGAACATTAGTATAAAATCAAACAATAATTAAATTACCTCCTAAAAACAGGTCAAAATCAAATTAAAGTCTAATTAGATGGCTTTCCGCAGGGTTAGCGTTGGGAACAGTAAGTGCTCATTGGCCCAACTGTTTTTGCTGATCTTATATGGGCCTGTGAGAATGCTGGGAGGCCTCTTTCATATTAGTTCTTATACCAAAAAAAGTGGGGGGAGTCAGGCTGAGCTCTGACCAAAGGCCTGGTGGAACAACTCCGTCTTGCAGGTCCTGCGGAAAGATGTCAAATCCTGCAGGGCCCTGATCTCTTGTGGCAGAGCATTCCACCAGGCTGGGGCCAAGGCCAAAAAGGCCCTGGCCCTGGCCGAGGCCAGCCTAATACCTCTGAGGCCCGGGATCTCCAAGGTGTTATTATTTGCAGACTGTAAGGTCCTCTGTGGGGCATACCAGGAGAGGCGGTCCTGTAGTTACGAGGGTCCTAGGCTGTATAGGGCTTTAAAGGTTAAAACCAGCACCTTAAACCTGATCCTGTACTCCACCAGGAGCCAGTGCAGCTGGTATAGCACTGGATGAATGTGATCCCACGGCGAAGACCCCATAAGGAGTCTCCCCATGGCATTCTGCATCCGCTGGAGTTTCTGGGTCAGTTTCAAGGGCAATCCCACGTAGACTGAGTTACAATAATCAAGCCTGGAGGTGACCATCGCATGGATCACAGTGGCGAGATCAGGGCGAGAGAGGTAAGGGACCAACTGCTTAGCACGGCGGAGATGGAAAAATGTCGCCTTTGTTGTAGCTGCGCTACATAGAAAGGGAGGTGTTGAAGATTACACCCAAACTCTTGACAGAAGGCGCTGACACTAATTGCACCCCTGCAAGAGATGGGAGCTGGCCCCCCAACCCCATATCGTCCCAATATCTTCCATATCTTCCATGCGACAGCCCTTCAGATATTTGATGATGGCTACAATCTCGCCTCTCTTGAATGGCCATCTGTCAGGGATTCTGTAGCTGTGGTTCCTGCATTGCAGGGGGTTGGACTACTTGATGGTTGGGGTCCCTTCCAACTTTGCAATTCAATGATTCTTTGATTCTATAACCATGCTGGTTCTTAAACCGTGGGCCAATAACTGCTTTCTGGCAAACATCCAGAACATCAGAAAATAATAATAGAGGGAAATGCTGAAGAGCCAAGGCTCCTTGGAGGTCTCCATCCCAGACCGAAAAGCCAAGCCACTCTTCAGATTCAGTTCTCCTTTGTCTTCCTCTTTCCTGATGTGTCTTGCTTACCTCTCTCCCTGGATTGTGGCAGGGTCTGAGTTGCTTTTTAATTTTGTGTACCAGTTAGACATTTTAGTCACTTCATTAAATAATATCTTTTCCCCCTGGAAAACAGCTTGCCTTTTCAGTAGCTGCTGTGGAAACTTCAAAAACTATATCTCTGTCTGTGTGCATAATTTGCTCCCATATGAGATCAGAGCCACAGCATGGATTATGGGATGGACAGCAGTCACAGATTGCTGCAGCTGAGAAGTCTTTCAAGCATCATCTCTCTTGGCAGCTGTAACAAAAATGGAGGAGAGTTTGCAAAGTTCAAGTAAAACATAATAGACACCCTAAGCCTGGTTTAAAAACCACAGCTGTATCCAGATGCTTCATGCTGTTCATGACCCGTTCCCCTGAATCCCTGCCTATATATTTTGAGTATGTTGTGGGGGAAGCTTCTACTCCTGCTTTCTCCTTGACCTATAAATATTCGTAGACAGGGAGATTTTGATATGGGTGGCTTTCAAAGAAATGATCCCCCTTTTGGTCCACATGCACATCCATTTGCTTTATGTTGCCTTGGTCAGACCCCATTTGGAGTCCTGTGTTCAGTTCTGTGCACCACAGTTGAAGGATACTGACAAGTTGGAAGGTGTGCAGAGGACAGTGACCAAATAATCAAGGGTCTGGAAACCAAGGAATGGCTGGGGGAGTTGAGTATGTTTAGCCTGGAGAAGTGAAGACTGAGGGGGTGATATGATTGCAATCTTCAGGTAGCTGAAGAACTGTCACATGGAAGATGGAGCAAGCTTGTTTTCTGCTGCTCCTGAGGGTGGGGTCAAACCAATGGATTCAAACTGCAAGAAAGAAGATTCCAACTACCCTATAGGAAGAACTTTCAGACAGTATGAGCTGTTTAGCAGTGGAATGGACAACCTTAGAAGGTGGCTGACTCCCTTTCATTGGAGGTTTTTGGGAGATTCTTCAGCTGTGATTCCTGCATCTCAGGGGGTTGGACCTAACGACTTTTGGGTCCCCTTCCAACTCTGCAATTATATGGTTCTGTGATTCTGTATCAATCAATTCAGACTGTTCCTTGGACCCTTCTAAATGACAGAATCAGCTGTGAGAATGTTGCCAAGGAAGCTGCCACATGGATATATACCTGTCAGAAGAATGAGGTCCATTCCACATGCCCCTTCCTTCCTTCCTTCCTTCCTTCCTTCCTTCCTTCCTTCCTTCCTTCCTTCCTTCCTGGCAAGGGCTCCTCTGTTGGCCTTGGAAGGCAGCCAATGCCAGGCCCCCTGGTTGGGTCACAGTCACTCTCCCCACCTTTCAACTCCCTCCTCAGCAGCAGGCACTAAAAAATAGAAAGAGAATTGGTTTAATTTAGAATAATGCGACACGACTCCCCATTGAGCGCCTCACCCGTGAAGGGTGATTACCTTTCTTTTTTGCATGTAAGGAAGGCCTGAAATACTGATGGGTCTTTGAGGCCTCTTGTAAGGTGGGAGGGGAGGGGGAAAGGCATATAAGCATATGGGGTCCCCTTCATGGGTGAAATACTGTCTATTTGTTATTATCCAAGAGTGGAGGGGGAGGTGGAAGCAAATAGGTACGTTTCGAAGGGAAGGGTGCGGAATGAATCAAAGGCAAATGGAAGTAATAGCCATCTTATTAGCACAGTGGTGCTTGCCTTGATGCAAAATGGGACGTGCACGGAACAGCAGATGTCTCTGGATAAATCAAATCCTTAACCTGATTTAAACTGCAACATTGTGAGGAGACAGAGGGAAAAATTGTTTGCAAAGTATGAGCAGATTCACACAGCCTTGTTAGATAGTGAGGAATCCAGGGCGAGATCCTTGATCCATCTGTCAGGGACCCTTTGGCTGTGATTCTTGCATAGCAGGAGCTTGGACTAGATGACCCTATGAGTCCCTGCCAACTCTTCAGTTCTGTGATTCCACGATTCTGTGCTGCAGAATTAAGCACAGGGTGAAACTGTTTTGCAATTCTCTCACTGCGTGGCTTACGACTCAGCCCACATTTGCTGCATCTCTCTCAACTATTTCTGGGTGTGTGTCTTTCATAGTGGCAAGGCTCACGTCTGTTCACAGCTGGCTCTGCTCCATAGTAAAGCAAAGATTCAGCTTGCTATAAGCTGAACTCTGCAGAAATCCAGTTTTGGAGTAAAGCTATCCTTATGTGCTCAGCAGCTCATATGTGGTCTCTCAAGCCAGTGCATCTTCACGTGCCTGAAAAAGTCACAAAAGCAGTCCAAGAGCAATGGCAAAACCTGTGCCGTGTTACGGAACTATGGACACGCCAGTGGCTTAAAATGCAGTGAGATTCTCTCTCTTCTGATGCATTGCAAGTCACAGTTGCACATATGTGCACACACCAGAGATGGGGCAGGGATGTGTTCATCCAATGTGCACTGCTTGCTTGGTTCCCGCCCCTACCACTCCCAACTCCGATTTGTGAAGCTGTCATCTGGACTCGTGCAATGGCTGTCTCAAATGTGCATACCTCAGCTTAGGTTTTCAGATCAAATAGAAGTTGATTTCAAGGCAAGCATGAGTTTAAAAAATGGTGCATGACATGGGAAAAGCGGATAGAGAAAAGCCCCCCCCCCTTCTCATAATGCTAGAACACACTGACATCCAACAAAGCTGAATGTTGTAAGATTTAAGATAACAGAAAGGACTTCTTTATGCAGCGTATTGTTAAACCATGGAACTCACTCCCACAGGAGGCAGTGATGGCCACCAACCTAGATGACCTAAAAGAGGATTAGACAAATTCATGGAGGAGAGCAGGGCTGGTGCGTCCATTTAGGCAAACTAGGCAACTGCCTAGAGCGCCAAAATGGAGGGGACGCTGCTGGCCCACCTGCACCCGCTGCCCGGCAGCCCAGAGGCTGCCGCCTGGCCACCCGCCAGAGGATGTTGCGTCGCCCCGGCCTCCGGCTCCCGCTAAAGCAGGCTTTGGTGGGGGGCAGGGGCAGGACAGGCAAGCAGTGGCTTCTCCGCTAAAGCGGAGAAACCGCTGCTTGCCTCTCCACCCCCCCACCTCCCGCTAAAGCAGGCTTTGGCAGGGGGTGGGGCGCCTGAAGATTGGTCTTGCCTAGGGCGCCAGAAGCCCTAGCACCAGTCCTGGAGGAGAGGGCTATTGATGGCCCACGACGGCCTCCACAGTCAGGAGGAGCAATGCTTCTGAATATCAGTTGCTGGAAACCGCAGGAGGGGAGAGGGCTCTTGTGCTCAAATCCTGCTTGTGGGTTTTCCACAGACATCTGGTTGGCACCTGTGCAAATTGTATGCTGAACTAGAGGGGCCATTGGCTTCATCCAGTAGGCTCTTCTTATGTTCTTAGGTGGGAAATCACATCAAACAGCATTATTCCTCAAGATACTACAGGGTGGATATGGATTATGGCTAATGTCTTGTGTACATGGCTTCAAACACCAGCAGTGGGAGTGCACTGGAGTGTGAAGTGTGTGCAGCCTAAGTGATGATGATGACGACAATGACACTGCTGTGTTCTGGCTAGCCCTTGGTGGGAGAAGCTCACTCCAGACCTTTGTCATCTCTCAAAATATCTTCACTGCTGTATCTTCTTCAGAGGGTGGGTGTAGCACAGTTTGTTTTGCTCATAGCAAACTTTTACAAAAACTGCCATTTTTCAGAAGGTCTTATTCCAGCCTTGATGCATCCTTACCACCTGTGCCCAAGGAGTGCATTGTAGAAGAGTGTGGAAAAAAAAACCCTTAATAAATCCCACATTAAAATCAGAACTCAAATTTTGCAGTGAAGTTGTTCAAAAGGGAGCAGGATCGATACCAGTCTGTTCTCCTCCATTCTATGTGTCAGCTTTATTGTTTCTAACAAAAAGTGAAATCAATAGCAAACGCTACTTATAGTTCATTTTCAAACGCTCAATAGCCACAATGCAATTTTGACCAACAGTTATGAATGATCTGTTATCTTGCCCATCCAATCTTCTGCTTTATAGTCTGTAGGCAAGTCTCTTTGCATGGTGTGTGTGTGTGTGTGTGTGTGTGTGTGTGTGTGTGTGGTGTGGGGATTGGTTTCATACATTGACTTTACTTCCTGCAATTCTGCAATAATCGTTCACAAATAGGCTAGGCTTGCTGATCAATTCCATCATCTGAATGGAAGAGTTATTAATGCCTCTAAGCCTGGAGCCAAACTTTTCTGAACCATTAGCCATGCACCCCCATTGATTAAATAAACAAAGCATGGCCCCCTACCAAACAGCCAGTGATCTGAAGGTGAGCAGCTTTTCAAAGCTCCTGTTTTAATGTAATTATTATAGCAGCATGAGATGATTCTGCAATTTCAACACAATAACTTCCCTTTGTTGCTATTTGTGTCTCAATAGCCTATAGAGTGGCATCTCCTCTCTCAAACCCTTGGGGTTTTTTCCCACCCCCCCCCTCCAGCACATTACTTTCCACCATCAATGGAATTTTCCCCAGAAATGTTATGTTGGGATTTTAACAAACGATATATATGCGTAAAATGTTGTGTCCTCAGCACGGCTGTCCAGCCTAGGAGTAATTCATGGCAACTGTTCTCTTTTACGAGATGTTGATCTCCCTTTGGATGACTTGGAATAATTTGAGCTGTATTTTCTCTGGTGGTTGACTAGGGCTAGCTTCATAATCTTCCAAGTAAGGTGAGGCAGCTGTCCAGCAGAGCAAAGCAGCGAGGCAGTTCTGAAGTCAGCTTCCAGAAAGAGAGCTGCATTGTGGTGGTTGGCATCCAACAGTCTTGAGCGGCATTCGTCTGCTGTTATTGCAGCAAAAGCAAGAAAGTGCCTTGTGACTTAGAAGGGGCTCCACCCAACCAGCAGTAGCAGCTTGATGGCTTTTACATGAAGCCTGGATGCCCCATCCTTCTGGATGCACAAAAAGGCACAGATTCCGAAAGTTCTTTGGCCAGTGATTTATTCTGAGTAGTGCTGTCTTGGTTTTAATCTGTACATGGTGCTTAGTAATTTTTAGGTGCCTTCATAAATGATAAATCATCATCATACTAATGCTATGGAAAGGAAGGCCTCAGGGTGTCAGATTGGGTTCATTGCCATTTCTGGTTTTGGTATCCAGTTTTAAGGGTGAGCCTTTTCCCATCTCCAGCAGGGGTATTTAGAGCAACAGAAAGAGTCCTCTTGGTAGTTTCGTCACCCTCAGAAGCTTGGGGAGTTGCTGGTAGCCCAGGAGAGGGCATTCTCTGCAGTGGGTCTGTGAAACCCGCTTCCCACAGAGGTGCACCAGGCAACTCCATGATAGAGTTTTTGGTGAATGGTGAAGAAATACCTCTGTACCACAGCCTTTGATACCATGGCCTTAGAATCTTCCCTGTTTTTGTGATTGTAAATTTTAATAGATATTTTATATGTTTTATTTTAAATTATTGTAACCCACCCTGGGATTTCACGTTGAAGAGTAGGCAAGAAATTCAATTATTATGATTGCTCGTAATAGTAGTAAATGAGAAATACTAAAGTTTAGCTCAGCACAGTGTTAAGAATGGAAACCTGGTCCAATTTGTGTCCACCTAACTGCATGTTTTTCAAAATTTATGTGGGCTAATTCAGAAATAACTATATCTAAGCCTACAAATTACAAACATAGCTGTATCCAAGTTGCAATTTACATACGTTTAAAAGCAAACATTATGTACAGGTATCACCTACAGCAACGGGGTAGGAAAGAGGTGCAAAAATTGGGTAATTTCCATGCATCAAAATGTCCTCTTAGCATAGCTAATCACTCTGGGGAATTTGCTGGCCAATTCGACATTTCCCCTCTTGGATGGAAGCGCCATTCCGTCTCCAGTACCACGGCTGGAATTGCAGCATTTTGCCTGAAAACAGAGAGGAGCAGGAGAACGCAACCATTTTAACAGTGAGAGGTGAGCAAAGGGAAATCTTGAATCTTTATTCTAAGGCATATTGTTGCATGCCACCCCAATCTTGGAGCAGTGGAATAATCCAGGAGTTCCAGGTGTTTCCCCAGGTTTGGTTTCTTTGGAATGAAGGTCAGTGGAGACTGTGGTGTCCTTAGAATACATGGTGTATTTACACATATATACAACCTGAGCATAAGATGGAGGGGCTCATACCATTAGCATCTCAACAGATTTTGCTTCTCCATTAGTCACAGTCTTGGATCCAGCACAGAGCAAGCATGTCTCTGTGTCTCCAGCTTCCAGCCTCTTTCCAGCTAGTTCTCACACACTCTCTCTATTGTTCTCCTATCTAGTAACCGGGTGAAGGGGCCCACTATTAGCCTGAGGGCATCAGCACTTAGTTGTAGCTCTGGCAAGCTAGCTCATTCTTTTGAGATGCCAATGAGGGCACTCAGTTGTCCAGCTGAGGTCATTGTTTTACAGACAAGCTCCTTTGACCAGTTCAGCAAACTCATCTGCTAAATTCTAATCCTCACTGGGTGCAGGACCCCAAGTACTGGAAGGGTCTCAGGGCATCATCCAGACTGACCCTCAAACCCAGAACAATATACAGGGCAGAGAGAAAAGTATCTGATGTGGCAGAGGTATCAAATTTCAGAACTAGGACATTTTATCTCATCAAAAAATATTTTTAAATAGTTCATACTCTTAGGTCCTATAAACAGGAATGGGGTTAGGAACTTTTGATCTGAATGAAAAAGACGTGCATTTAGATACGTATGTTTCCAGCAATTCAGCAACTAAGAGTTACTCTAATGTCATTAGTTGTCCTAGTGATTAAAAGGACTATCCTGCTCACTCAGGGCTAAGATATTATTCAGTGTCCAACTCCAAACAGGAGCCTCAATATAAGGGCATTAAGGTTGAATAAGGAAGCACATGGGGAATGAGGAGCCAGGATCTTTATGGGAGGAGGAAGTAAAGGACAGCAGGCATGTTCTATACTACATGGGGACAGCAGTGAAACAACAGCTTGAGAAGAAGGGGGAAAACCCTGAAGTTGCTTAGGAGGTGCATTGATGCAAATGCAGCCATAGCATCCTTTGTTCTGATGAGCATCTTAAGTGCAACTATGAAGGAGAAGTAACATGCTTACTCCTGCAGTCTGGAACAGCTTGGGGGTGGGGGGTGGGGCGACCTTCTCTTAACTTGTGCCTGGCTTGGAGGAGAAAACACTTGATACTTCCTCTCAAAGAGGTTATTTACAAGGGCTCTTGTAGCCGGAATCAATGCACTGGATCTGGTGAAGTATGGCTTCAATTTTCCCTTGAAAAACTTGGATCGGAGAATGCTGATTCTGCAGATCCTCCTTGCCACTCAGTGTGCTCTTGAAAGAGGCCAAGGCTTCAACAGCCAGTGAGAGAGGCACTAGGAATCCAGCTAGAAATACCTTGGACATGGATGGACTCTTTTTAAACAGAGGTTGGATGGCCATCTTCACCCATCCCTTCCAACTCTACAGTTCTATGACTGAGAGGACAGCCAGTTCAATTCCCAATTCCACCCCTCTATTTATTCCTTGCTGAATTAGTCTAAGCTGCTTTCCCATGAACTGCCCTTGATAAATGGGAGCTGCAGCTGATATAAAGTGAAGTGGCCTTCCTCCTGGAGATGGGCTAGTAAGCACAATTATGACCCATTACTCCATCACCTTTCAGGGGAAAACAATATCCTTTTTTTAACCCATGAAGCTTGAAATGTTCTGTACGTTGTGTCCCTGAGAAATTGCCAACCTCTCCTCTGCCCTGAGTCATCTCTCAGGTTTTTACTATGCTCTGGGTGTGTAGGAGTCCATGACAGATAAGGAACTACGGGAGCAGAGCCTCTAACAGCCCTTCCATAGCTTGGAGCTGTGCTGCTGATTTATGAAATAGGATCTCCTTCCTTCTTGCCCATGGAGCAACCATATAGAGTCATGCTGCTTTGCTAGATACCATCTACAAAAAAAAAGTTGATTCGGGTTGATTCGCAACACAAAAGGTTAAAAATGTTGGTGAGTATGAACACAGACTGGGTGAAGTTGTTGTTGCTCTCAGCCATGCAGAAAAGGACTCTGGGAATCCGTGGCCTGTTTGCGTCCCCAATTGCCTCCTTGAGACCGGGCTGTAGCGGCAGCAAACTCTGGTTGGAGACCTGCGCTCCCACCCATGATGGAAGGTCAGGGCATGTATCAAAGCTATGTTATTAGAGCTAATGCTGCTCTCTCACACGCCAGTTAATTTGCCATCATGATGAGGCACTTAGAAGAAACAGCTATTAGAGCTCTCTCTTCCTGGAAAGGCTAATTGCCAGTGCAGCTCAGATGCGGCTGGGCCCAGCCAGAAAAAAAGGCCAGTGTTCACCTTCATAAGAGTGTCAGTAATTTGGGGTTAAAGGCCTGAAAGAGCTGTTGACCCCCTCGAAATGACTGTGTTTGTAGACAATTCCACTGGCAAGAAGGCCTCTTTTTTCTCCCCCCCCTAAATAATAGGTATTTGCCCAAAGACACTCATGTGTTCGTGTGTATGTGTGTGTTTTAAAGTTTTCTGCCGCCTGTTGAATGATAATCTCCTTCTTAGATCATCCTTTTGCTCTGGAAAATATTGTAATGACTTGAGACCAGAAGATTATCATCAGCTTTAGGTGAAGAGCAACCAGCTGCATGCACTCGAAAAAAGCATTTATTTTTAAAAAATATGTTGTTTACTCCTTGTTTTGGCAAACGGGAATCTGTACAGGATGAAGATGGTTCTTCCCCTCACATTCCTGCATGAGGCATCCTCCTTCGGGAAAACAACCCCCATTTCTTTTCTTTGCCATGGCTATTGGAGAAAAAATGAGAGAGAGATAAGAAGGTAATAAAGAGCTAAGTACGGACATCAGAAAAAAGGGCCCAAGTAAGCCTGGACGAGTCCACACTGCCTCAGTTTCCCACCTTCAAACCAAATACAGTGATCTCAAGGTGAGTGGGAGGGAAAACTCTAGGGGCTTATTTAATGTGCCAGCCTAGTCCACATGATGTTACCCTCAGCACCAATCTTAATGCTTTCCCTCTGTAAAGTTGGACTTACCCAATACAGGCATAATTTAACAAGTTTTGGGAAAGACTCTCATACAACAATCCCCCATGAAGCCATGACCCTAACTGGGCAATCTTGAATCTATCATCATTCCACAACCTGTCCTACCTCATGGAGTTGTTGGGAGGGTGAAAGGCAGGTGGGGTGGATCCATGGAAGAGAACAGCAAATGAAGCCCTGAGACCCTTAGTGGAAGGAAGAAAATAAAAAGGAATATGCAAATGATTTGGCCATCCTTGCTAAAGAGAATTGGATGTCTTTATGAGTACTTAGACACTTTCCCAGGCATCCATGCATGAAGAAAGGATGCCTCGATCAAAGGGGCTGTGACACTCTTGTAGTGCCTCATCCAGTAGCTTTCCTGCCTTGCTGGTGAGAACACACCAGCAAGACAGAAACTTCTGTTCTCAACCTTCCTTTGCTGTTTTAATGCAACAATTTGAGTCATATGGCTCCAGCTGAAATAGCTTTGCTTCTATTTGCACCTGTAGGTTCGCTAATTCAATAATGCTTCTGTTGATTTGGGTTCTTTAAAAAATGCTTTAAAAATTAGTGAAAAAAATATTTTTAGTTGAGACCATGTTTTTGCCTGGATAGTTCAGTTGGTACAGCATCGCAAGGGTGTGGGTTTGAATCTCATGCTGGGCAAAAGATTCCTGCATTGCAAGGGGTTGGTCCCATCATGGAATAATGCCTAACTACCTTTATGATCTGGTCACTCCATTACACTGTGGAGTGTTTATGCTGGCGCGTTTGAATGCCTTTCCATCCGCAGTGCTATCTGGAAGGTTTAGAGGTATTCCCTTCCAGAACAGACTTTGCACTTGTGGTCAGAATGTACCTGACTCTATGGTCCATATGGTTCTGGATTGTCCTCTTTTTAATATCTTTCGTGAAGATCTCACGATGTCCTTTATATGGCCTAGGGCCCCCTATAATAAACAACTTGTAGCCCAGTTTTTTGTTGAGGGATGATTCTGCAGAAGTGACTAGAGTTATGGCACAATTTATGACCAGGATTTTTGAAGTTAAATCTAGGGAGCTCTGGCCTGTACAATAGTGGGGATTCCCTTTTTCTTCTTATATATTGTATGCTCTAGAATTTTAATACAGTATATACTGGTGGTTTTTATGCCTATTGTTTTATCTATGCCAATAAAGGTATTGTATATTGCAAGGGGTTGGACTTGATGACCCTCATGGTTCTTTCCAGCTCTATTAATTAATTGTTACTGTTTTGAATTTTATTGTGTTTCTTCCTTAGTGGATTGTGCAAATAGCTATTCTGATAATTATTTTTAAGGTAGGGTAGGGGGCACTAGTGTTGAATTTATAGAACCAAGAGTGGCCCAAAAAAGTTTGGGAACCTCTGTTCTAATGTGTACATAGCCTTTGTCTCCTTGCATGTGCATCCTCTGCTACTGAAACATCAGCCAGAGCCTAGCCAGTGCTTTTTTGTGCTGGATGCACAGCTGTTTATGATGAGCTAACTATTTTGTGTGCTGACCTGAGCAGCCAACAGGATCATGTTAGAACTGAAAACCAATTGGGAGGGTGGGGGAGAGCGAACACTCTCACACTCTTAAGTTTTAAGTCAGCATCTGAAAACACACAGCTCAGCTGTCAAATTCTTGAAATTCAAGGTTTGGTTTCCAGAACTTAAAATGCAGAGGACAAAGTGCATTTTCCATTTGGGGAAGAGCCTAAGGAAAGGGAGGCAAGCTTTCCCCAGGGACCCTGCTGGAACTCAGCTGTTCCTTCTTGCTCTAGGAAAAAGTGTCATTCTGCCAGCCTCAACCACCTGCCCGCCCACCGCCCCCTGGCCAAAAGAGGATGGGGAGCAATCCCCCCCTTCCTTCAAAGCACAGCCACCTTTTCCACTTTCTACTCATAGAAATAAAAATGAAATAAATGAAGATCAAGTCCTGCACTGTTCCTAGCTATTAATGTACACAACAAACAAGCCAAACTCAGGGGAGGATTCCTCTAGCCATACAGGAAGGATCATTGTCAGATGGCAATACAAGACCAGAATCCTGTGGGGCATCTTAGCTGGTCCTAAACAGGTGCTCCATCCCCCCTGTTGGATTTTGAGAGTGAAAGACCATGGAAATGTGTGGCACAGGGGGAATCCATGGAGAGCATGTTGTGAGCAAGCTCAGTTGGTGATATTACACATCATTACTGATCTTGGGACTTGCCTGTTAAGACATCAATCTTAGGGCTCATCCACACTTTCACTTGTACACTGCCCTGGTTTGGCCATCAGCCATGCAAGTTGGAGCTGCTAGAAGTTGTAGTCTGGAACCTCTGGAGGGCACCAGGTTGGCAAAGACTGGTCTATTCCAAATGGCAGCGGTTTTCCAAGGTATTTCTCCACCTTGCTACCCAAGATCTTTTAGTCTGTAGAAGATGGAATTTGGATTTGGTACTTCTAGTCCTAAGCTATGTCCCCCACCCCAAAATTTGAGAATGTGCACGCAGCCACCTTACACTGAGTCAGACCATTGGTCTGTCAAGCCCAGGTTTGTCTCTATCTGACTGTCACTGCTTCTCCAGGACCTAAGGTGGATGTTGCACTACCTGTGATTCCTTTAAATAGAGACTAGAAGAAGAAGAAGAGTTGGATTTCATATCCTGCTTTATCACTACCTGAAGGAGTCTCAAAGCAGCTAACATTCTCCTTTCCCTTCCTCCCCCACAACAAACACTCTGTAAGGTGAGTGGGGCTGAGAAAGAAGTGTGACTAGCCCAAGGTCACCCAGCAGCTTCATGTGGAGGAGCAGAGACGCGAACCCGGTTCACCAGATTATGAGTCTACCACTCTTAACCACTACACCACACTGGCTAGATGGACTGAACCTGGGACCTGATGAAAGCCTATCTATTTAAAAATTATATACACAGAATTCTAATGCATTATCACCAAGGCTTCATGAGACGCAGTGAAAATGTCTAGATCGACAGCCCAAAGAGTTGTTCCCTATTCACAAGAACCCATGTCAGTCAGGGTGGCATCGGTGATGAACAGGCCCCAACAAGATCAATGAAGCAGAGAATTCACAGAAACTCCTTCCCCTATAAAGATTACAGTGTTGTGAGTTTTGTTAGCTCAACCCTGCAAATTTACATGTCGTTTCCCATCTGCTGTGTTGAACGGAATCCCATCCTGGGGCTTGTAGTCAAGAAAACAGATGGAAGTTTTCTTTCTTAAAACCTGTGGGGGACAAAGGAAGAGGAGGAGGAGGAGGAGGAGGAGGAGGAGGAGGAGGAGGAGGAGAAAGAGTCCTGGAACTGGATTTTGGGGGTATTTAAAGCAGATTAACTCCCTTGTGTACCTAAGGTATTTGTGCCTCTAACAATAAATCAAAATTGTGGAAATTCACTTTTCTGCCTTTTATGGGGGAGCATGTTTCACTACTTATGGATTACAGTGAAAAAGACAGAGGGAAGTTTCCAATACAGGACAGTGGCTGTCCCAGCCAAGGAGAAAAGTTTGCATTAGGACTGTGCACGACATTTATAAGACTTACCTGGAAGGTAAGCCTTGGCAGGACTCAGAGGAGATCAGTTCCAAGTAGGAAGCAGAGCATGAGACAGAGGGAAGTAGAGGCCAGGTGTGACTTGGGAACACCACAGATAGCATGCAAAGAGTGAAGATGGCAAAACTCTCCCTGGAATGTAGAATAAGATAACTGTAGAGTTGGAAGGGACTCCCAGAGTCATCTGGTCCCACCCCCTGCTATGCAGGAATCAAAGCTGAAGAATCCCTGGCAGATGGCCGTCCAACCTCTGCTAAAAACAACCTCCAATGAAGGAGAATCCATTACCTTCCAAAGGAATCTGTTCCACTGCTGGACAACTCTTATTGTCAATAATGTCTTGCTAATGTTTAGTTGGAAATTACTGTGGAGCAGCAGAAAACAAGCTTGCTCCATCTTCATCTGAAGATGGCTATAATATCACTTCTCAGTCTTTTCTTTTCCAAGCTAAACATGCCCAATTCCCATAAATCTTGTTTTTCAAACCTTTTCTCATAATACTTCAATGCATCTTCAGATAGCCATTGGTGGTGGGGTTGCAAGTGTGGATACTGCACATGAAAATTTAGCCCAGCAGGAAGTGCAGAAGGGCATGGGGGCTGTCTGATGACAAAGATGCCAACCCACAGACACAGCCATTCCATTGATTTGCAGAGTCTTCTGGTCTCTGATTGACAATGCTTGTTTTGCTAGTTAAGTTTAGATTTCCTAAGCATTGCCAACTCTGCCCCCTATATCACCACAGTTATGTTGGCAATCACATTAATATCTGCAGCCAATTAAGTTATTCCCACCAGTCAAGAAACTAAGATTTGGCCTTCTGTGTGAGTAAATATTCTGTCTTGCAAATTTCCCTTCCTGCATTCATCCCCCTGACACTTTTAAAATATTAGATAAACACCAGATTGTTCTGAGATAATTAACAAAGAACTGACTCTATTCTTCAGAAACAGTGCTACTGCTTAATATGTAGTGCATAGATTCGCCACCCACATTTCTTCTCCCAGTTCACAAATATATCATGCTGAATCCATGGAAATAAAAGTTGTATGCACTTGTTGCTAACAAGGAGATGCAATCAAGTTTACATCTTTTGAAAATTCCAGTGGATGGTTTTGGATACAGTTAAACCTCGGTTGTCAAATGTAATCCATTCCAGAAGACTGTTTGACTTCTGAAACATTCAATAACCGAGGATCAAAGGGCAGTCAGCAAAATCAATGGAGAAAAAAGAAGAAAACTCCCTGGAAGCTGTTCGGTTTCCAAAAATCATTTGAAAACCAGAGCAGTTACTTCCAGGTTTTCATCATTCGTGACCCAAAACGTTCCAAAATGGAGGTGTTCGGGAGATGAAGTTTGACTGTATCTGGAAATGTGTTCCACTGCAGGCAATTTGAGGAATACAGCTGAACCTGGGGTGGGAAAAGCTGTGGACATCCAATGAAGCTGAATGTTGGAAGAGTCAGGACAGACAGAAGAAAGTACTTCTTCATGCAACTCAGGAGGCAGTGATGGCAACCAACCTAGATGACTTTCAAAGAGATCAAGATGAATTCATGGAGGAGAGGGCTATCAGTTACTACTGGCCATGATGGTTCTGCTCTGCTTCCACAGTTGGGGGCAGCAATGCGTCAGAATACCAGTTGCTGGAAACCACAGTATGGTCTAGTGCTCTTGTGCTCAGATCCTGCTTGTGGGTTTCCCATAGGAACCTGATTGGCCATTGTGAGAATAGGATACTGGACTAGATCGGCCACTGGCCTGATCCAGTTACAGGGCTCTTCTTCTGTTCTTGTGCCCCAGCCAATCAGTGCCCCCAGCAGGGGATGACTCACAGAAGAGGATAGTGCAGATTTAGCTGACTCATAACATTAATGTAGGACTCAAAAAGGTTCAGTGTTTCAGGTGGATATGTGTAGAAAGAAATATCCAGACAGCACCCTGGAGAGCAGCATATGTATCTGGAACAAATGCTGGATGCCCCCAAGGGGATAACTCAGTGGCAAAACTGGTTTGTCCACAACAGAAGAACTGCACTAAGGACCATACTCACTGGAGGACACACTGGAGAGTGGTGGAAAGTATTCACATTTCTGCCTGAATAGTTTCCCCATGGCTTTTCCAGTCTCCTTCATGATGTCTCAGAAGTTGGAAACATCTGCATAGCAGGAGGAAGAAGGGCTTTGAGTTTAACACCAAAGGCTAGTGCTTTCTTTGGCTCTAGGATTGGCAGGCAGGATAAAGGCAAACATGTCAGAAAGCCAGCAGACTACATACAAGGACAATGGCATGCGGCTCCCAGGTCTGCAGGCTCTAATTTTCTCGCCTGACAAAACAGGTGCAATTAATGCCCGTCAGTTTCAGGCAGCCAACAATCCCAAGGGCTGGTTTTGAAATATCTTTGGAGGAAAAGATGAAAGGTGATTTCCTGCTTCTACAGAAAGAGAATGAAAATGAATATGAACGATTGCACAACACCGGCATGTGTAATAAAGGCATCAGTTACTTCTCAGTCAAAGAGTTCCAAAGGACTGACAGCAAGCCAGAATGAAAACGCTGGAGGGAGGTGGTTGGGTCAAATGAAGCCCCTTGGCAGGTGCTGTGCTGAAGAGAATCCCTTACCCACAATTCACTAGTGCCCTTGCTGCTCTTTTCAAGGTGTGAGACATGTGACAATCTGTTGTTCTCACTGACACCCCTGATTAGCAGACGTGTGACAGATGCAAAGAGAATGTGTCGGTCACTCAAAGCAGAGTCCTCACACACTAACTTTTGTACAATCTTTCTTTCTTCCATCTTTTATGTCTTGTAGTCCAGTTCCTTAGCACAGGGTTTTCAGGTTTGTTTTATTAGAATCTTGAGAGCCAGGAGTAGGAAGACAATTACTACTAGTGTTCAATATATCAATAATGTGACATAAAGAAAAGAATTTCAAATTTAAAAAAGTTAAAAAAGCAGATGTAATTTGCTTACAAGAAGCTCATATTAAAATGCAAGAACTTATTAAAAATTGATTTCTTGGATTATGGTACATAGCATGTGGTATGAAAAGGGCTAGAGGGATGTCAGTGTATTTGAAAAATAATGAATGGCATGTGGAAATGTTCTTTTTAAATTTATCAGGTCCATTGGGAGAAAAGATATTGAAATCGGTGTGTGCTTCTAATACTAATCAATAGAATATTGATTAATATAATATTGATTATTACTAGAAGTGATATTATATGAATCCAAGGGTGCGAAATCAATTAATAAGATTGATCTTACTAGTAAAAATGAACAATCTGGGAAATTAGCAGGTATTGTGGGAACCAACATGAAAGTCCTTACGTTAACAGAATCCTGGAGACACTATTATAAAGATCAAAGGGACTATTTATTTTATTCCACCTCACATTTATCATATTTAAGAATAGCAATGATATACTGTAGATGACCCCAAGTATAATATAAAGAGTTGTATAGTGTAAAAGCAGAGACAAATCTCTATGCAAATCATAACCTCATAGTATCATAACCTCATAACACTGCTGCTGTTGCTGCTGCTGTGAGTGTCTGGGAAGACCGCTCCCTCCTCCGGCCAACTCCATCGGGCCTAGGAGGCGGGCCTACACTCAACCGCCACAGCTTAAGAGGCTCCAGAGAAGCCTCCGGAACACTGCTGCTGTTGCTGCGGCTGTGAGTGTCTGGGAAGACCGCTCCCTCCTCCGGCCAACTCCATCGGGCCTAGGAGGCGGGCCTACACTCAACCGCCACAGCTTAAGAGGCTCCAGAGAAGCCTCCGGAACACTGCTGCTGTTGCTGCTGCTGTGAGTGTCTAGGAAGACCGCTCCCTCCTCCGGCCAACTCCATCAGGCCTAGGAGGCAGGCCTACACTCACCAACACAACTTAAGAGGCGCCGAGAAGGGCAGCCTCGGCTCTTGCTCTGTAAATTACTATTGTTTGTATAATGTATTTTACATTGTAATGTAGCCAAAGCAAATTCCGAGTATATTGAAAAATGTACTTGGCCAATAAATTATTATTCTATTCTATTCTATTCTATTCTATTCTATTCTATTCTATTCTATTCTATTCTATTCTATTCTATTCTATTCTATCATGGAGACATAGAAATGGCATGTGTGTGTGTGTTCAATGGAGGTCAGATGGTTTTCTCCTTTAAAAATTCAGATATGGTGAACAAATGCCAAGAAGAATTGATGAATTTGTTTCTATAAAATGAATCTGACAGGCTGTCTGCAACAACAGTTTGGGATGCAAGTAAAGCATTCATTACAGAGCAATTGACAGCATTAGGAGCAGATTTTAAGAGAATTTGGGAAAGAAATAGAACAAATTTAATAGAGGAAATTACCAAATTGGTAAAGAAAGAAAAGAAGCCGGGTTAAGTAGTAACTTAAACAAACTAAATGTGTGTAAAAGGTTTGCTAAATACATATAAGGTTTATTTGAAGGGGGAAATAAAGATGGGAAACTGCTTGCTCCTCAACTAAAAAGGGACAATAAAGTATTTGACACCCCCTGTAAAGAAAGAGGGAGGATTTACAACATCTAATAATGAAATTGCTATTGGATTAATAATAATAATAATAATAATAATAATAATAATAATAATAATTTATTATTTGTATCCCGCCCATCTGGCGGGGTTTCCCCAGCCACTCTGGGTGGCTTGCAGCACATAAAAATTGTAAAACATTAGACTTTAAAAATTTCCTGATACAAGGTTGCCTTCAGATGTCTTCTAAAAGTCAGATATTTGTTTATTTCCTTGATATCTAATCAAACTGTATTTTAAAAAAACCCTGAACCAAGGGATATAGTTCAGCTTCTCTTTCAGACATAAAAATCCCAAATTTTACTTTAACAGATAAACTTAATTTAGAACTGCTGATTTCAGGGACTGAAATATAAGACACAATGATTTTTATTTTTATTTTAAGTAAAGTTCCCAAATGTGTTTACACACACACACACACACACACACACACACACACACAAACTATCTTCATTGTTAGCCAACCCTTTAGCTAAAACAATAAATTTAATTATTGAAAGGAAGAGAATCATGAAAAGAGGTGCATACAGTTGCCATTCCCTAAGAAGTTGAGGATTATTCATTAGTTACAAGAATATTGATTACAAGATTTTTACTGGAATTTTAGCAAAAGGTTTGAATACTATAATTGGTACATTTATAAGCTTGGATCAATCTAGCTTTTGGGAGGGGGGGTTGAAGGATGAAAAATAATATTCATAAGATTATACATATCTTAGATCACACTTGTAATATTAAACAGGAAACAGCCTTGCTTCTTTTGGGTGCGGAGAAAGCCTTTGATAATATTGAATGGCTCTTTCCTTTGAGAAAGTTTAATTTAAGGGATTCTTTTAATTCATGAGTACAGTGGTACCTCAGGTTAAGAACTTCATTCGTTCTGGAGGTCCGTTCTTAACCTGAAACTGTTCTTAACCTGAGGTACCACTTTAGCTAATGGGACCTCCCGCTGTTGCTGCGCCACCACTGTGTGATTTCGTTTTTCATCCTGAAGCAAAGTTCTTAACCTGAGGTACTATTTCTGGGTTAGCGGAGTCTTTAACCTGAAGCGTCTATAACCTGAAGCGTCTGTAACCTGAGGTACCACTGTAGCAGCTATTTTTACAGATCCAAGTACTAAAATACATACAAATGGGATAGTTTCAAAAATCTTTAATTTAGCTAAAGGCACCAGATGGGGTGCCCTTTATCACCACTTTGTGTCTGTGTTAGCTATAGAATCCATGGCAATCAATTTAAGATACAATGATAATATACATGGAATGAAAATTAAAGACAAAGAGGAGAAAATCAAGCTATATGCAGATAATATAATATTAATTCTGGATTATCCCTTCATTTCTTCAATGAAAGAAGAAAAAGAAATCTTAACATACAGTAGAATGACAGAATGTAGATTAAATAAATGGAATAAAACAGAATTTGTAGGCATAAATATAGCAGATGTGTGGGAAAAATTACAAGAAACATATAGATATTGGGTAAATAAGCCTGTAAGAGATTTAGGTATAAAGCTATTAGAAATACAAGTGCTGTATAAAAATAACTATGAACTTTAGTATAGAGAATGTTGTTCCATGCTGCTGGAATTGCAAGATATATATTTGTCTTTTTCAGATAGGATCTCTGCAGTAAAGATGGCAGTACATAAACATGTGCTGACCAAAATTCACACATTATTTTTGACATATGATACTGAGCAGGAGCAGGTAAAAAAATGCATGAAAAAATGCCCCCTCCCCCGTGTGTGTGTGTGTGTGTGTGTGTATGTGTGCATGCACTGTGTGTGTGTGTGTGTGTGTGTGTGTGTGTATATATATATATATGCGGGGATTCGGTGCTGGAGCTTCCCGTGCGTGAGTCTAAGCTACCCACGCACGAGATACCAGTTGCTGGGGATTAGCGGCCAGCGTTCCGCGTGCGTATGGGCACGGGCGCCGGCCAAGTCTCAATATCTGAAGGTTCGTGAGTAAGTCGGAAATGAATCTGAAGGTGCGTGAGTAAATGGATGCCTTGAAAATGAATGGATGCCTCGAATCTGAATGGATGCCTCAAAACTAAACCTGAAACCACTTGTGACCTCCTGAATCGTTACTAAAGTAAAAGCAATTAAACTAAGGGCAAAGTTAAAGCATTAAGAGAAAAAACCCTGACGTTTTTTAAAATTAAATAAAACCTTTTCCCCAATAAAGACAGACACCGATGTTTCTTTTATGGCTTTGGCTGACCTGCATAGGCTCTTACGCTTTGCTGTTCCTAGCCCTATGCTAAGCTTTCCCTAAACTTTCAGTCCCTGCACCACCAAATCTTCCGCAATGCTAAGACTAAATAAAACTACACCGCCAAATCTTCCGCGATCTAAACCTATGCTAGGTCTAAAGGCTATCTAACATTTACCACCAAATCTTCCGCGAGCTAGACCCTGACTACCACCTGCACGCGCTTCCAACCCATCCAGCCCGTCCAACCCGCTCCCTTAAAACCCTTAAACTAAACTAAACTCCAAAATAACATAACCGAACTGAGATTGACTAACCCGAACTGAGATGCCTAAGCGGGGAGCCTCAGCCTTTTATTGATCACCAAGTATGACATCACGATCGATATATTACCAATAGAAATGCTGTTGCTGCCCTCCAAAAAGGCGGGAAGCAGAATAAACGTCCATTGATAACTTTGAAAACCTCTGGAGCTACACTTTTTGGGCGGAGTGATCTCAGTGGCGAAGTGCCCACTGACTCTTACTTTTACTTTCACTTTTAAACGGAAGGACACGAAAAGTAGTCCTTAATAACCATTAATATAAACAAATAACCGCGGATCTTAACGGATCCACAAAGTGTATTCCCATATATATATATATATATATATATATATATATATATATGAAGTGACATACAACCATTATGACTAAATTTTGCTCTAACCACTTTGTCCACAACCTGCCTAGCTTAATGCAGTTCTCTCATGTTCCCTATTACATACTTTTTTCTTCAAAATAAGAAGTCACAAATATACCCTGCTCTCGTAAGAGAATTGCTACCCCACCCAATCATTTTTAGCTCCTTCCTGCTCTTCATGATCCTCTTTTCAGATGCACAAGCAGAACTGCACACAGTATTCCAAGTAGACTTCTATGAGGGCATTGCAATATTTCAGTTTTATTTTCAGCCCTGACGAAGGAAAAGGTCCTATTCCTCCTACTCCTCCCAGCTCCCTTTGCCTGTGAGAAAAAAACACAAACGTCCTTGTTTTGTGTCGTCCCCCCCCCCACTTGGAGAAGAGGGATTTGGGTCTCCTGTGGAGCCCACCTGCCACCTGGCAGAGACTGAAACCCACAACATGAGTCCATGTGAGAGGCAGTCTGTGGCATAATTAATTTAAACAATGCTTTCTCTCCCTCTTGCTGTCCTAATTATTTTCCTCCTTTCACATTCTCCGTTGGCCACAATAAATCTAGCCTCAGGCAGGAAAGGCTGGCAAAGTTTAGCCAGTTCCTTGGGGTTGTCATTTCAGGATTCCAAGCTTGGGGTCACCTTGTTGTCCTTCATTCCTCTTCTAGTAAGTTTTGCACCAAGATGGAGCAAAATGAGGCCCTCGGTGGAAGCAGCAGCAGTTGTAGGAAATGCACAGCAGGACAAAAGCAGGGAAACAGCCCAAGTCCGCTTGAAGGTCTTCTCATCACGTTGTGAGGCACCAGGCAGGCATACCATCCAACATTTTCTAAGCAAAATCAAGGACACCCCCCATTATGCTCCATTGCCTTTGCTCTTGCCGCTCACCCTCACCCTCCCTGCCCTCTCACCCTCCCCAAAGTTGTAGAGCCTTTTCTGCAAAACCACGAAAAAATGCTATTTTTGAGCTATTTTTTTCTGGAAAATCAGCAAAAACGGCACTGCCGACATGGTGTGCCATATATCCAGATTCCCGTGGACATTTTTGTTGATTTCCACTGGGCACTGCTGCCAACTGCAGTATTCTGTATATGCATGGGACATTCCGGATGTATAGCAACCCTCCTACAGGGGCCCCCAACAGCAGTCCGTGATGTTGCTGCCATTCCTGGACCTGCTGCCAGCCACACAGAGATGTTGGCATGGGGTGACACCTGCCAGCAAGGAGAAAATGGAATGGAATGCCCTCGTCTGTTCACTTTCTAGACCAGGGGTTGTCAACCTGGTCCCTACCTCCCACTAGCGGATGTTTCAGGATTCTAGGTGTGCGGTAGGGGGTTCTACGGCACAAGCTGAATCCTCCTTCCATCGAGCACTGGTGGGCGGTAAGGAAATTTTACCATCAAGAAAGATGCATTAGTGGGTGGTAGGTATAAAAAGGTTGACTGCCCCTGCTGTAGACGAAGGCTCATTGAGGCAGGCAGGGGCCTGCAAAGCAGTGAAACATTCCTCCCCCCCCCCCGTGAGCTAAAGGTGGCTTACATGGTTTTCCCCACACCTCATTTTTAATCCCCACTACAAATCTGTGACGGGGACGCGAGTGGCACTGTGGGTTAAACCACAGAGCCTAGGGCTTGCCAATCAGAAGGTTGGTGGTTCGAATCCCCACGACGGGGTGAGCTCCCATTGCTCGGTCCCTGCTCCAGCCAACCTAGCAGTTCGAAAGCACGTCAAAGTGCAAGTAGATAAATAGGTACTGCTCTGGTGGGAAGGTAAATGGCGTTTCCGTGTGCTGCTCTGGTTCGCCAGAAGTGGCTTAGTCATGCTGGCCACACAACCCGGAAGCTGTACGCCGGCTCCCTCGGCCAATAAAGCGAGATGAGTGCCACAACCCCAGAGCCGTCCGCCACTGGACCTAATGGTCAGTAGTCACCTTTACCTTTACCTTTACAACTCTGTGAGGTAGATTAGACTGAGAGGCAGTGAGGGAAATGGGACTTTGTACTGACCATCAGGCAATGGCTTATTCCACCTGCCTTGCTCTACCCTCCAGGCAGGGCCAGATTTAGGTTTGATGAGGCCCTAAGCTACTGAAGGTAATGGGGCCCTTTGTCAGCAACAAATTGTCAGTTTTTTGTGTGTTGAATATATGCTATATGGTAATTTATGGACCCAATAGGTATCTAAAGCCTCTTGCACATAACAAATAGGAGCCTACAGAACACAAAACACTGTTGCTGTATGTAGGTTTTATTTTATTTGTTTTTTATCTTATATTTTGGAAATGTACATCCAGTTTTTTCCCCTTTAATTTTTTGGGGGGACCCCAAGAGAGTGGGGGCCTAAGCTATAGCTTGTTTAGCTTATACATAATTCCAGCACTGCCTCCAGCTCTAGGAGCCCTCAGAATGGAGTTTCTGCCACTGGCATTATGTGTATGCATCTTTTGATGAGCTGAATGGAAGACTGTGAGTCATGGGGGTGACAAGAGTGTGTGTGAATTCAGCAGTGCTTTATTTGGTTGTTGGTTTGCTAATATTGTTAATACAGTACTGTTTTGTGGATAATGAGAGCTGTAATGCTTTGTGAATGTTACCACTTTTCTTGTGCTGTTTAGCTTATTTCTTAGTTGTTTTGTTAATAGTGTTTTATAGAAGGTGGTTGTTTCGCTGAAGATTTGTAATTATTCTACTGATGATTTGTTAACTATTTTATGTGATTCATGTGGTGATTGTGGTGTTTTTCTTTGTTATTGTTATTTATTGTTTGCAAACCACTTTGTGACTCATGTGAGTGAAAAGCAGCATAGAAAACTCCGAGACCAGAGGGAGGAGAAGGTGCAAGAAGATTGGAAGAAATTTAAAGAATATTTAAAAAATCGTGAAAAATTGGACATTTGAAGCAGAATCAGTGAACATAAGTGGCTTTAGTTATATAATGTTAGATTAAAATAGTATAGAAGAAGTTCTGTATATGGAATTTTTATATTAATGAGGTTAGAAATAAGTTAATTGTGATAAGTTAGATGCTATTAGACTTGGAGTAAGAATAATGGTGAATGAATGATAACATAGTTACAAAGTTACTAAAGTAAATTAGAACTGAACGCAGAGGAGAGAACGGGGGAAGTCCCCAATTAAGATTTGAAACTAGATTTTAACAATAAGTTTGTATTGTTCCGGTGTTCGTGTTAGGTATGTATAAGTTTCTTTTTCTTTTTCTTTGTTCTTGTTATTGTAATTGTAGTGTTTTTTGTATTTGTATCTGGGTGGTTTGTTTGTTGTTTAATGTGGAAAATCAATAAATTTTTCTTAAAAAAAGAAAAGAAAGAAAGAAAAACGGCATAGAAATATTTCATACATGAAATGAAATGACTGGCCCCGAGTCACAGCCAGTGAGCTTTGTTCATGGCCGAATGGGTGTTTGAACCCAGGTGTCTTCCATGTCCTAGTCCAACACTAATCACCGCACTACACTGGCTCTTGTAACATAGTCTCCCCCCACCCTTAACATAGTCTCCCCCCCATCCTTATATACACCCATTCACAAAGCCACCCCAGCTCTATTCTGACCTGCAGATCTAGTTGAGTTGTCTGGGCAAGCTTTCTGATGGAGAAGGTGGAGCCATTTCAAGTTTTCAGTAGCTCAGCACATTCACTTGGGGTTTGCTTTTTTCTACATCTCTTTCTCTCTCCAATTGTGTTTTGTTCATTTCAAACTGACACAGCACCGTATGACTGTCGTTCCTTCAAGGGCACATTCTGGGCAGGCAACAGTGGTCATATATTTTCCTGCTTGGCTTTTACCTCTCTTTTTCCAGCTGTACAGTAATGACTTTGTACAGTAGCTTTTGCTTCCCTGACAAATCTATAGAAATATATTCAGCAAGGGCAGGCAGCATCGTGGCCGAGGATGACGCTTAATGCTCAGGAGTTGTACTTTTGACTTACAGAGTGTGCTCTAGCCAAGGAGAGTGCTGACTGGCTGCAGTGTGGTGGGAGGCTGGGCTTAGGACACAAAAGAACCTTTGCACACGATGGAGGGTGAAACCCCTGGAATACATGCCAAGGGGTTGACGTTTTTTCTCTGTAAGGGGGGCAGGGAAGGAGGGGAGACAATGGAAAGGCAGGAATCCAGTGGCAACAAGACAGACTAAAACCCCATTTGGATCCCAAAGAGATAACTCGTCATATACACAGGCAAGGAAAAGCTGAGTGTAGTTGGGCATGCAATCTGGGCTTTAAGAAGGCTGACTTCAAGAAGCTTAAGGAGCTAACACGGTGAAATCCCATGGTCAGAAATACTCAAAGAGAAGAGAGTTTGAGATGGGTGGGAGTTTCTTAAAGGTAAACTATTGAAGGCACAAATGCAGACAGTTCCCAGAAGAAAGAAAAGTAGTAGGCACCCAAAGAAACCAGTGTGGCTGCATTATTTGCTTACAGATGAGCTGAATTGTAAGAAGACCATCCAAGTCGGTGACCATCACTGCTTCATGTGAGAGCAAAGGCCATAGTTTAACTCTGCACTATGTGAAGAAGTGCTTTATTTTGACTGTTCTGAGTTTTCCAACATTTAGCTTCCTTGGGTGTCCATGAGTTCTGTGAGAGGGAGAAGAACTTCTCTTCTCTTCTCTCTCTCTCTCTCTCTCTCTCTCTCTCTCTGCGCCATGCAGGTTTTTAGAACCTTGTATCATGTCACCTCTTACTCTCATTTTCTACAAACAAAAAAGTCCTAGATGCCGCAACCTTTCCTTGCAGGGACATGATTAGCACATGTGCCTTTCGTCAGGAGGCATACAATCTACGTCAACTCATCAAGAGAGAGATATGTAGGAAAGAACCAGTTAAAAGAATGGGGTCAAATGGTGTAGTCTTGTGGTCAACTGAACCAAGGCAAAGGAGAGCAAGAGATGTTTCCTGACCTTCAGACAGCACCATTTCCCCTTTGTTTGATGCCATTTGCAAGGAACACTGAAACAACTTTCACTCTAAATAATCATTATATATGTGTGGGCTGTCTGCTTTAAGCTGAAGGCTGACATAGTTTTTTTTTAATATTTTTACAAAATCTTGGAAGAATGCACTATAAAGGAGGTGTGTGTGTTTGTGTGTCTGGGGAGGGAAGCCCGATAGAGTAAATTCAATTTAGCAAACCCATCAATCAAGCTTCTAACCATCAAACATAAAGAACTTGGGCACATTTCAGTAGAGGGCACTCCAGACCGAGGAATCTATCCTTGCCAAATCCCAGGCATATTTAGAAACTCTGGCACATGAATCTCTGTAATGTGTACACAGGGCCTCATAACTCACACTGATTGTGGCTGTATTATACCTGATGCATATAAATTTAAACAAAATGCAGGCAGTTGTGGCTAATTCAACCACCAACCATTTTACTCACTCCCCCTTTACTTTTTTTTCTTTCTAGGCCCTTCCTTTGTCTTCATTACTGCTGAAAACTAAAAAGCCCCTGAGGCAAAATTGCTTATTTCACACCTCTTTCTGGGTGGATCATCTTTCAAACGTGTTTTGATTTGGACTTGAAAATACTCTGTCCCATCAGCAATCCCCCCCCCCCACTCCTTACTCTCTAGAGATTAATAAAATGTTTCAACATTTGTCCTCTCTTGTAAGCAGTTTCCCTTTGTTCTCGAAAAGCCCGGCGTTAAAATTAATAGGATTGAGTCTCCCCATAAATCTGCTCTTTTTGCTCACGGGTGTGAGAAGAACATGAAATGGTTTTATGTCCCTAAGCAAACCAAAGCGTTAAGAGCAGCATCCCAGTGCGAACTGTTTCGGGAACAGGAAACCTTTAGCACATGCAAAGCACATGCAAAGATGTGAAACCAGGTCCTGTTGTTCTGGACCTTGTGTCTACCTTGTAGGGTTGCCAGGTGACTAGGAAAAAATGACAAGGTTAGTAGGGTTTCTTTCTTTGAAACCAATGGCTAGCAGCCTGATTGTCTGTGGATTTTATGCTATGCAGCTTCAGTAAATACACAGTTTTTGTGCTGGACACGGGTGGCGCTGTGGGTTAAACCACAGAGCCTAGGGCTTGCTGATCAGAAGGTCGGCAGTTCGAATCCCCGTGACGGGGTAAGCTTCCATTGCTCAGTCCTCTTGCCCTCCTAGCAGTTTGAAAGCACATCAAAAGTGCAAGTAGATAAATAGGTACCGCTCCGGCGGGAAGGTAAACATCATTTCTGTGCGCTGCTCTTGTTCGCCAGAAGTGGCTTTGTCATGCTGGCCACATGACCCAGAAGCTGTACGCCGGCAATCTTGGCCAGCAACGCGAGATGAGCGCCGCAACCCCAGTCGGACATGGCTGAACCTAATGGTCAGGGGTCCCTTTACCTTTACCTTTAAGCTACTGAATTCAATAATAATAATAGTAATAATAATAATAATAATAATAATTTTAAAAAAGGTGGACTCTGCCTGCTGTCTCCACTCCCAGTCCTTAACAAATTTGAGACTTTTTGAATTCAACGGCTGGTGACCTGATAGCCAGGTACTGCCAGCTCTGATTGGCCCCATCTTTTCCAAGGATTCAGGCAGGAATTAGTCTGCCTGGTATATTTTTCTGTAAGAGAGGCCCAAGTTACTGGGCACAGTTAAAGAAGTGAGACTGACAAGCACCAGGGATGGACTTCTCTATCTTATAAAGCCCTGAACTTCGGACCAGGTTACCTGAAAGACTGCCTGCCCCTGTAAAGACCTGTAAAATCACATAGGTTACCTGAGGAAATTATACTGGGGGCACCATGCCATACCACAATGTCCCAGCCAGGGTTGTGAGCCTGAAATGGGCATTCCCTGCTGCTGCCCCTGTTGTGTGGGGTTCCTTCCTTCCCTCTGCTAGACATGAAGCAGCAACCACCAGCTGCTTTAGATATCTTGTCAAGACCTATATTTTTGCCCAGGCTTTTTATCTCCTCTTGTATGATGTTATACTGTTTTAATATTTATTTTAGTCTGTATTTTGTTTTAAAGGATGCTGCTTTATTTTGTATATAGTATGCACCATTTCAAGATTTTATAAAAATTTAAAGAGGTTCGGAAATGCTTTTAATGAAATAAAAACTTAAAAGATAAAAGTGGTTTTCCTAAAACCTGAAATGATCTCCCTAAGAAGGTGCACAGCTTGTCCTGTTCTGGACTTGTTCCAGGGCATCAACCTCCTGGCTGCTGCTGCTGCTCCTACATTGTTGCTTAGGAGGAACTGCTCATATGCCTTTTGCTAACTCAAAGGCGAGCTTGACTTTTTTTTATTTTCATTTTTGCAAACTACAGTCAAATTTTTCACTTGCGTGTCCTTGACATTTCATGGGTGAGCTTCCTCTAAGGCACACATGGGAGTGTGCCTCTGCACAGGGGACTGTGCTTACTGTTATACTACCCCTGCACCTTGTTGACTGGCTGGGCATAAATTGTTTAATTTTATTTTGTAATGCATTTCAAGCTCTTTGATCAGGCAAGGCAGGGTGGAGGGCAGGGGGACAGCCAACCATTTTAGGATAACTTCGAAATGCACAAGCAACCACATAGGGTAAGCAGCTTTGCAGCTCTGACCGAGACCCCTCTTTCCAAACCGTCCTGCGCCCCCTTTTAATGAGCTTTCAAGCATCCCCTAGAAGCCAGGCAATGGGAGGATGCAAGCTGAGAAGGTGAGGTGAGCGTGCATATTTCTCTCTGGCATCTTGCCAAACCCTTTGTGGATCCGCGTTGCACGGTGAACAAATCAACCCTTCTGACATCCCCCGGGAGCAGGTGGGTGGGTTCGCTTGCCCTTTAACATGCAGAATGATCACATCTGATTAACTTAATGATTCTTCCTGCCTGGAAACAAATTTATTCGCTTTGCAGTTGCTGAGCAATTTCGGGATGCTTCCAGTCGCTCCCGACTCTTGATTGCGGCTGGAACTCTGCAACAGCAAATCGGAGGATGAAATGTGCTGGTGTCTTCGCCTTGGGAGGCGAGGCCCTGAGAGAATGCCAAGGCGAGCTCTGCAGGATCAGCAAGACCTCTTCGTGGAGGCAGAGAATCGCCCACATTCCCCAAACTCTCTGCTGCTCCAGCACAGGCTTTATTTACTACAGTGCCTGTATGGGAGGAGGCCGTTCTTGGAACTACCTCTGGCTAGCTGGTGGTACTTCTGCATTCTACTGTCACCTCCTTCAAGGCTGGGTGGGTGATGTCTGATGGAGAATTAACTCCTTCCTCCTGCCGCACATACCACCACCACATAAATGGAAAGGGCATAGCTCAGTGGTAGAGAATATGTCTTGCACGCAGAAGGTCCTAGGGTTTATTCCCTGGCATCACCAGGTAGGACTGGGAGAGAACTCTGCTGCAAACCCTGGAGAGCTGCTGCCAGTCAGTGTAGACAGTACTGAGCAAGGTGAGCAATGGTCTGACAATTGCCTTGTACTTAGGCAATTTCCTATGCTGCTATCCAATGGGAGTTATTTATTCATTGCATAGGGTTCTGTGCAACAGGAGGGAGGGACGCACAGGAGAAGCTTCTCCCACCCTCTTCCTTGTCCAAGGGTAACACAACAACCCTGCAGTGCTGCCAGTGGGTCTTACTCTCCAATAGTTGCTAAGGAATGAACTCCTTCCTCCAGCCACACAAGCAACGTATGGAATGTCAGACATTTATTCACTGCGAAGGGTTGCACCTTCTCCACTCCTCTTGAAATGAACATATTCCTGGTCTCAAAGCACCCTTTGATTCCAGGATCCTCCCCCCCGCCCCCATCTTGACCGAGAAAACGGAGTTTATCTCAGCGGAGGCTCAAGCTGTGCTCCCCACTTAGCCGCCACGGGGAAGTGCAGGGACCAGAGCCTTCCGCGTCCCAGACCTCCTTTTCTCCACTCTCGATGTAGCGCACCGAAAAGCTTATCCCTTTCGGGGCCCTCACCCCACGCCCTGACACTCACAGATGGCTGGATATTTGCCAGCTTTCCTAAGGAAGAGTCTCTTCGGGCGGAGGGGGTGGAGGCTCTTCCTTTCAGCACTTCTTCCTGCAAAACTCCCCCACCCCAACACGCTCGCGTGCGGCCAAGTTCTTGGAAACACGCGCATTTCACATGGGCGGTGTGTGTGTGAGTTGTGCGAACTCTGCAGGCAGCGCAGTCTCTTCCCCCTCCCTGAGCTGGAAGCCTGGCGCCACAGTCACGCCTCGACCCTCCCCGCTCCCAGCTGGCTCCCTCCTTCGAGGCCTGCAGGGCCAGAGCTGGAGGTTCCGCTGCAGTGAACCCCGCTGCCTTTCCCTTTTCTTCACCTCCTCCTCCCGCCTAGCGTTCGGCGGCTACCCAAAGGGGAGTCCCGTCGGGGCGGCCGCGGCCGCAGCCGCGAGGAGAAAGGCACTCTGCACGCGTTCAGAGGCCCTCACTTCCTCTCCTCTCGGGCCACGTGCCTCCCAGAAGTCCCTCTCCCGGAGACTGGGCGACTTCCTCGCCTGCGCCTGGAGAACCCCGCCATCCAGTTGGGTCGAAAAAGACGACTCCGTCTTCGGGTTCTATTCACATAGCCCAGTATTTTCAGCACCGGGACAGCTCCTTCAGCACCGGGAACTACCGCCTCCTTCCCCTCGCCTAGTCGGCATGCCGTCGAGCATGTACAGAGTGCCTTCCCCCTCCGCCTGAGCCTCGGGGGCAGGGCTTGCCGGGCAGAGGGCGTGCCTTGCTTCGAGGCTTGAGCCCCGGCACCTCTCGGCCGCGATCCTCCCGCAGTAGCGGCGGCAGGAGCAGCAGGCCCCCTCCACGCTCCCCCGCCCTCCCCGTGTGGACGCGGCTGCACAGCTCCGCGCCAGGCAGAGCGAGCGGCGGCGGCGGGAGGCAGCGCCAGTCGGGGGAACTTGCGAGGAGGAAGGAGGCAGGCAGGCAAGCGAGCGAGCGCGCACCGGGCGTAGGGGGAGCCCGAGCTTTGCCGGGCGTGGCGGGGCGGCGGCGGCGGCTCCGGGTCCTCCTCCTCCTGTACGTCCCCGCCGCCGCGGAGGTCCGGCTCCAGCTGCCGCTCCTCTCCGCCAGGAGGATGCCCCGGGCTGAGGGGGAGGCGCCCTCCCCGCCGCCGCCTCGCCCGCTGCTGCTGCCGCCGCCTCCGGAGGTGTAGCGGGCGCCGGAGCCGGAGCCCGGCTGGCTGGCTGGCTCGCCCGCCCGCCCAGGATGCTGACCTGCTGCCGCCGCCCGCGCCCGCTCCTCCCGCCGCTGGACCGACGCCGCTGCTCCTCCTCCGCCTCCACTGCCTCCGCCGCCGCAGCCGGACTCTTCCTGGGGCTCGTCTGGCTCCACTCCTGCCACGGGATGCCCCATGTCATCCGCATCGGTGGGTGAGACGACAAACCGGGGCGGGGGGGGAGGGAGGTCAGGGCTCACTATCATGCTATCTCTTCTTTAGGGGGGGCTGTCACTCCACTTTGGGGCGATTTATTGGGTTTGGGGCTTTCTGGGGCGTTTGGCTGGCAATAGGGGCGGGGGGCGACCTTGATTGATTATTTAATAAAAGACCTTGAAAACGACCCTCCCAAGACTTTAAAGACGGAGTGGAGTATAGATATATATTTCTGCAAAGAACAGAGTTCTTTTGCTGGCGGGGGTTCTGTCTCTGAGCCAGAGGTGGCTTCGAGGAGGGGGGCCGTGCCTCTTCTCCCTCCCTCCTCCTTACTTTGGCTTGTCCCCTTCTGCAATAGACGTCTAGCAGGCGACGGGAAGTTTGCCCCTCCCGCACCCCCCACTCGTCCTTTCCCCATTTCGTTGCCGGTATAGACGGAGCTTTTTGCAGGAAGCAAAGTTTGGCTGCTCCCGCGAGGCGCTTTCTGATCTGTGCAGAGAGAGGATGCTGGCTGGAGAAGATGCTACGGAGGATGCAGCTTCGCCTCCGAGATGCTCTGGTCCAGCACATCTTGCGCTAAAGGGGATGCTGAGGGCCAGGCGCTGGCGGCTACACTTCCCTTTGTACAGGAGCCAGGTGCAAATGTGGAGTTTGATATTTTGATGCTGTTTCCCAGCAAGCAGTTGCTGCTTCTGAATGGGGAGGGTTCCCCCCTTCCACCAATATTTTGACAACTCCTTTCCCCCAGATATAGTACCAGATTTTGTTGCTGCTGCCAAGGGTGATGTCTCTTGCCTTTGCTTTCCACCAGCCCGTGCAAGGCTTTCTCTTCTTGCTCTGGGGCTCAGGGGAGTGGGAGAGAGGAACAGCTGTATTTTTTTTAGCCATGTGGCAAAGTGAATTCCAAAAGTCAAAGTATCTTTTTTTGTGCCTTAATTAAAAGAAAACATTCCCCTGCCTTCTCTTCTGCCTCCTTTCCAGCATGGTTCAATTGTGGCTCCCTTTGTCTTCAGAAGTTTTTGCAGGAGATTTTGTTGCTTGGCATGGTGAAGGGGGGGCAGCTCTGATACCAGGACGGCCCATTAGATTCCTGAGGTCAACACTCTCCTCAGCTAATAGAACGTGGCCCCTAGGGAAGTACTCCTGCCCCATTGAACAGAAGGGGAGTTGCCTAAGAGCACGGTGGCATTTATAAGGGTATCTCCCCACCCCCTGTCTCCGCTGGAAGCAGCTGCCTCTGGGCTCACACATGCCTTTGTTCTTCTGGCCCAGGAACAACTGAATTGCCTCCATCAGGGAAGGGAGCCAAAATAGCCACCCCACCAGAGCTGGTGTCTTTGACAGAGAGGTGGGATTCTGGTGAATGCCTCCCCTCCATTCCCCCCCCCCCCCTTGTTTTCCAAGTGTCCGTCCAGCAGGCTGATTTCCAACTAATGTGAGGTCTGGCTTCTGGTCCAGTACAGGTGGTCTTTCCAGCCAAGCTCTCTGCAGTGCCTGTGGGTTTGTGCACAGTCCGCACCATCCCTTGTTGTGCCTGAACGTGAACCCTCTTTCAGTCCCACTCCCATAGACTGAGCTGCTCAGTGTTTGCTGGATTGGGTAGGCGTCAGGTCCTGATGTTCCATTGCAACTGTGCCTGCTGTTTGGCTTCACCTGATGGGTCCATTTTGTCCTGGGATGGCTGAATGTGAGCTTGGGGAGCTGGAAAACATCACAGAAGCCCCCCAAGAGCCTTGGCATGTATGTCACCTGAGGAAGGCTGCCCTGTGGGCCTAAGGGGCATCTTCATAATGCAGTGATTTTTCTCAATGTAACAAATAAATAAATAAATAAATATGAGCTCCTGTACTCATGCTATGGATGCTTTAGGCAAATGGGTCCTATTTGATGCTTAATGTATGCTAACTGCAAAAATGAATGAGCATTTGGGCTGTGGGAGCAGGGAGGTTGTTCGTCTGAACATGCACCATGCTGTGTTGCTTTCATTGACAATTTGAGAGTCTGCAGGTTTAACCTTGGTTGTAAACATGGCTGGAACATAAATCCAAGGAATTTGGATGCTTGATATACTGTTGTGTGTTTGTGCCATTCAAGCGTGGGCACATGGCCCCCTTTGGATATTTGAAAGGGGAGGGAGCTGGCCCAGCTAGCTGAACTCCACCTCCTGTGGTGTGGAATTTTCTCTGAGGTGAAAAGGCACTGGTGGATTTGTAGAAAGAACAGAGAAGAGCTTGTAGTTTGCAAATGCTGTGGATTCTACCTTCTTGTTTCGATGGATTATTTCTAGAGGACCACTCAGGTGTGTCTGAGCCATTGTTTATTTTCCAGAGTTCTCTATATAACTGATTTTCAAGGATGGAGAATAATTTTCTAAACTCTGCTTTTCAAATCTGGCTTGGCTAGGCTTTCCCCTGGAAGCTGGTGGAAGAAAAATGTTTTAATTTTTAAAAGGAAAAAAGAAAGATGTTGGTTAGATTTAATGCTTTTTTATGTAAAAACCTCTTTTCTAAAAATGTCACATAAAAGAAGAGAACTGAACAGCCAGAGAGACAAGAGAATTTGTAGCAACTGCGGCAATTTCAGGTTTAGATCAAAGTCAACACAGCTTTCCCATGCTGAACTGTCATTTTCCCTTTTTAGGAATGCAACAATTTCATCCTTCCTGCTTTCTTAATTTCATTCCTTTGTCCTTTTGTGTCAACTTAAATCAGGTTTTACAATAAACTGAGTTCTAAAAAATCAGGAAAGTTGTTGAATTTCAAATAGAACAGCCTGGTTAAATGACAACAAGGCTTGATTCTGAAAAAAAGAAACAGCTTGGAGTGGGGAGATCTGTGGTTCTGTTTTTTTGCTGAAATCATGGTTTTTCTCACTGAAAGAGAAAATTTCAGTACTTTCCTACATCGTTTCTGAGTTATAAGCATTGGGTTTAATCAGTATTGCATGCAAACAGAGGAAGATGTTTTTTACTGGAACATCTTCATGTTTTCTCGTGCAAATGTCATGCAACTTTGAGCATAATCTTTCTTTGAGTGCGATTTATTGTGCCTGGCGCAAATGTAATTGCAGACACAGATTGAGGATTTCAAAGGCAACGTGGGGGTAAATCTGGAACAGCCCAATTGTCTTACATGAATATTGGCTGGTGTAAGTGAGGTGGCTGCTGCTAAGTTTGCAAACGCAATTGAACAATGTATTGTCCTTTGGAGTGAATGACTCCCTGTGAAGCAAATTCATTTGGCATTTATGGTTAAATTGCATTTCTTGCCTGCCTTTTATTCATCCGAAGTTTAAAAGCCTTGCAAGTCTCTGCTTCCCCTTGTGCTGCCTTGCAGCCTGTGACATCGCAAACCTCAAGAAACATGGCAAAAGCTTTCCTAAAGGAGACAGCGAAAGCCTCTCCAATTGCATGAATCCTTTGGACGTCACATTTGATTGCTGTGGCAAATCACTCATCTGATTGAAGCATCAATTAATATTCTGCCTTGTTGAAAGAGGTCAAATATATGCAGAGGCTAAAAGGGTAGGCAACAGAGTCAAAATCTGGGTGAAATCTTAGACTCACAAGAGGAGTGCCTCGTTGCCATGGATCCTTGGGTTTCTGCAGGTGGCCGGTATCTCTCCAGAGTGTGATGGTGCTCCTAGATGAGGCGTCCATCTCCCTTCTGCATTGTCCTCCATGCATTGTGGACTTGAATGGGGAAATTGGTTTGCACCAAAACACAATAGCTGTACTGCACTTTGCCAAAACGTAGCCACCAGCAGCCTTGGTGTTCTCCCACAGACAGCAAGCTTCTGCCTTTTTTGTTTTTTATTTTTTTTCATAGAAGCACTGACAGCTCGTCTCACCCTAGCATTCTGCAGATTGGCGGTTGGAAAGGGTGCATCTTGTGTTTTGTGTACACTGTCGTTGTAAGCCCGGCAAGAAAGGGCCTTTTTCCCCCCCTTGCTCTTGGCTTGTGAGGCAGCTGGGACGAAGGCCACAATGCTGGTTTTGAAACAAACAGGCTGAAATAAGAGATGAGTTATGCTAATTTGTGACTGAGAAAGGAGGTTGTGCCATCAATTGTTTGGATAAAATACAAGTAACACAGAAGGGAGGCATGTGGGCGGTTGTAGTCTGCCGAAAATAAAATAGTTCATTGATTATTTTACAGAAATGTGTTGTGGACAAATTCAATTCATAATTACATTTCCTTGAGAGGGTAGCCTTTTTATTCCCGGGACTCATTATTCTGTTTGGCTTTTCTTTTTAGAAACATCGCTTCCAGTCATCCCCTCCAGGGAGATTTAACAGCATTTCCCTGATACCTAAACCCCCTCCAAATAATAATTTCACAATTGAAAACTGCAGTGTTCAATTGTGTCTGGTATTGTTCTGCGAGAAAAGAAAGAATCTGGAGGAAAGAGTCAGATATTATTTTATTTGGCTTGGATGTGATGAATAGCTTGGAGAAAATCTGGTTTCGTGGGGTGGCTGGAAGAAGTGATTTAGAAGGTGGATGGTGCACTCAAGCCTCTAAGGAGTGCAACAAGTGTGTGGGTGTCGATGTGACCACACTCTGCCCGGTATCAGATGACTGATCTTGGAGAGCAACGCTTCCCCCTTCGAGTGTGTGTGAGAATGCAGCATTCCACACTCCTTGGGGGTTGTGTGCAGAGCCTCTCCTGATTCTACACACCTTAGATCGACCCACCTGCTTGCTCAGTTGTACTTGCCACGCTGATCTCAGGAGCTGCAGTCAGCACTCAGAGGCAACGCCAGATTTGTCCCACTGTAAACCTGGATCGATGCCTTGAAAGATGACGACTTGGCTCCCAATTTGTGGAAGCATAATTGAAAATCGATGCTATCGAAGTGAAACCGGCACGGAGATGTTTGCAAGATCAGGGGTGATCTTGTCAGGATAATTCCTCAGAATTAGGGCTCTGGGCCAGGGAGGCTTGATCACTTTACATCTGTGTGCAAGCAAGATTGGGATCTCTGCCTGGATCCCACCCAACCGCAGCAGTGATGGGATGTGTCACCACAGCCAGCTGGGGACGTAGTGCCTGTCTCTAAGTTTGTGTCTTGGCGAGTGTTAAACAATGAGAGAGGCACGCTGGCGGCAGCCACGGCCGTTGATACAATAAAGCTTAGCCGTACTGGAGAAGACACAAACTGAATGAAGATCAATATGTCACCCCTCCTCCCCCCGCCCTCGCACACTCTCCCCGCGCAAAGCAAATAGCTTCCGACAAGTGGCTTCTCACCACCTGGGAATGGTAGGACCAAGTTAGAAAACATTAGCTTGAGGAACTGTCCTTTCCAGCTCGGAAATTCCAAATGCCTTTAAAAATCCTTTTAAAACAAGAGATGGAAGCAAATAGAGTGAAACGCAAGTCCATTCAGATTCAGGCCAGCGTATAGGAAGAGATGCAGCACCAGGCCAGGTCTGAAAGTTTCCCCCCCCCGGGGGGGGGCGGGGTGGAGAGGAGAGAGAAGTAGCGCTCGCTCTCTCTCTCTCTCTCTCTCTCTCTCTCTCTCTCTCTCTCTCTCTCTCTCTCTCTTTTTGACCGAATGGTATTTGAAATACTAGGAGGACATATGCACGTCTAGCAGATTTATTTTTTTTGTCATGTCAAAGGGAAAAAAATGCTGCAATGTTTGCCATGTCTGCTTTCCAATAAAAAATAAAAAAATAAAATCTGTATGTAGATGCTGATATTTAGGTCTTGATGGTGCAGATTACAAAGAGCCCTTCCAGAAGCAAAACAGCAAACAAACAGAGAGAGGCTGTTTTTGTGAATACAACAGCCAAGATTAAGGCAGGCCACAGTGTATCCATGCATAATATGGATTTAGGTTTTTTTCCCTTGTCTCTCCCTTCCCCTTCACTTAATTCTGTGGTGTGGATTTAAGCTTCCATAAACTCAGTGTGTATGTGTATATGTGTGTGTATGTGTATGTGTATGTAACCATCTACCTATTTTAAAATTCTCCCATTTTCTAACCCACATTAACGTTTTTTTTATTATTGTTCCTTGTTTTTTTACTACAGTTCTATGAACCACCCTGAGATCTTTTGATGGAGGGCGGTAAATAAATTTAATAAATAAAATAAAAATAAAATACAGTTGCACCCTACTTTTCAGGCTATAGATTCAGGCTGTTGGTGGCAGCAGGCCGTGTGTGTGTGTGTGTGTAGAGCCTAGGTTGATCAGGCTCTGAAATGGCCTTTGCCTTCACCTCCCACACCCCAATTCTCTCTCCTGTGCATAGATGTCATACTTGAAAAGCTCAAAGGATCATTTAGTGACATGCATGTAAATGCTGTGTCGCCGTTAAATTTCTGGGCTCTATGGTGTGCAAATGCAAAATTGGGACAATGCTCTTGGCGCATAATGGAATTTTACCTGCCGGTGTGGAGTGAGGATGGAAGCCATCTGTCCCCTTTGCAGAAGCAGAAACTGCATCCTCCATCTCCCCTTCCCCTGTTGATGCTTTTTTGAGGATTGTTTTTATATCATGTTTTTGAAACACTGTGTTTTCATAAGAAATGAGAATGGCTATTTCTCTGGGTGGAGATACTTCCAAAACTGCCTCCCCCCTATTATTTCCCCCCCCCCCATTATTCCCTCCCTCCTCAAACCTGATCCCAAAATGGGTTTTTAATTTCAGGTCACACAGTTATTTGGTGATTTCTGTGAGGTGAGAATGAGGCTGCTGGGGTGTAAACTGTAAGATGAATTTCGAGTGAGAGTGTCATTGCTGCTTCTTTGTGGCAGGCAAATCTAATTACTTAATCCCTGCTCTCTTGAGAACCATCTACGTGGATATTAAGGTTTGGCAGCAGTGCAGGAAACATGGCTGTGGTTGACGTAGGGTTTGCGAAGCTCAGAGTCAGGAGCGCAGTGGGAGAGTCAGGCAGCTTCCTCTGCCTGCCACCCTCTATTGTGTCTTGGGCTGTGATATCGTTAGGGTGGTCTTAAAATTTAATTGTTGCAAGTGCAAACCAACCCAAGTGATGAAAATGCATTAGAGGACACACTTGTCTGGACTGATAAAAATGAAAGACATTAATACCTTGGCTGCTTTTTCCAAGTGTTGGGTGCTTCATGCCCAACTCAAACGCCATAAACTGGCTGTTGCGTTTGTAAGGAGAGCAGAAAGACCCAGGACTGTTTCTTTGCACAGATGCAGACGTCATTTCTAATCTTCCGGCAAACTTACCCTGTTTTTCATACAACAGGAAAACCATATTGCTCTTTCTCTTTGCGCCTTGAACTCATTTGCATTTGTTGTGTGCGCGTTTTGCTCCCGAGGACGTGTTTTTATAATAACTCGCCTTGATTTGACAAAGTCCTTCTGTTTCCCACCTGGCAGGGTGACTCTTGCCCTTTTCACATGACAGCTCTTAAGCTCCCGTTGTGTTAATAATGTCAAATGAGAGGGGGTCGATCTGTTGCAGACACCACAGCAGGTGTTTGAATGGCAGCTGGTGCTTCAGGTGTGGATGGTCAGCAGAGGGCGCTGTGCTTTGAGGACGCTTAACGTGTCCTGATTTCCACCCTCCTACCTTTACCTGCCAGATTCCCTTTGCAGTTGCTGCATGATGCTTCTTGTTGCTTTTAAGGGGTGTGGTGAACTTCCACCCTCTTTCACCATCTGGCCAGCAGGATTTCTGGTGCATCCTTGGAGAGACAGGCAGGGAAACCCAAAAGAGCAGAGTGTCCACAGGATACGCTTAAACAGGAATTGCATAATGTCATACTTCTCCATGATATTTTTGCAGTCATCACCGTAATCATCATCATTATCTTGTTGGCAAAAGGTTGCAATGTGCTTCCATGCCGCCGGCAACTGCCTTTGTTTTCATGTGTTTCCACCCCCAAACAAATGTTTTCCCCCTTTTCCTTACTGATAAATAATAATAATAATATCAATGATGAGAGAAACTACGTACAGCTCACATGTTGCACATTTTGCAGATTATTTATTTATTTTTATTTTTCGCTCTTTTAATTTTATAGGGGAGAGGAAAGCAGTAGCTCTTTAGGACCACAGGAATTCCTATAGCCTGGTGTCCAAATATCTCATTCATCAATCACAGTTCTGACTCACAAAAACTCAACAGGAGCAGCCAGGCTGGCTTATCTCACCCAAATTGCTTAGGGGGATGCCTGCACATTTTGCTTCATAACTTTCCTTCAAGTATGGGGAGAGGCTTCCTCCCCCCTCCCCCCACGAAAGCTCAAGCATCTAGGCCCCCTTGCAGGTGTGGGCCGTTACAATTGTACCTGGTACAATTGTACCATTTGCACCATTATAGATCTGGCCATGCTTCTCCTGATCTTCCACAGTCATACCTGATCCATGCTTGCAATCCTGGTTTGGATGGATCAGTATTTAATCCCGCCAGCTGGTGTCAAGAATGTCCAGGTCTGATGGTTCCCCAGCATCCCCAGGTTTAGAGATCTGCTGGAGGGTTCTGCTCTCCATGCTCCTTCTCTGAGGAGACCTCAGGCTTCAGGTCTGGACAGGGATAAACTTTGAACAGTCAAGCTATTGGGAGGTTGACAGCTAGAGATTTGGTCTGAATGGTTTCCAAAGAGTTATCTGCAACCCTGAGATCCAGAAGCATGTTTTTCTAAAATAAAATTAACAATAATGAAAATCAGAATGTGGTTAACCAATCACCCAACTGAGGGTTTTGGGCTGCCTCTTCACTTCCCACATGAACTTGCCTCTCAGCTGTGGTCATCTGAGGCCTGTTGTGCACCATAGAATCATAGAGTTGGGAGGATCATCCAGTCCAACCCCCTGCAATGCAGAAATCTTTTGCTCAATGTGGGGCTCAAACCCATGGCCCTGAGATTAAGAGTCTCATGCTCTACCAACAGAGCTATCCTTCAAGGACAATGGTTGGGGTAGGACTTTTTGGGTGGCAGTACCAGAATTAAACAACTCCCCACCACCACCACTTTTCCCACCCCAGGGTGCTTAGACTGATCCATTCTCTGTTGTCTTTTAGGCAGGGGATGGATACATTTTTATTCCAGCTTTTGTTTGGCTCTGGGCTTTGAATGCTCTTTTTAACTGGGTAGCTATCCCATTGTTGTAAGCCATCTCACAGGTTCTTTTCTGAGCTGAAAGTTGCTACAAATGTTTTATAAATAACACGTTTTGGAGCTTCCTGTAGGGTGGGACTTTATTGTCTGCGGGGCTCTCTTCATTCCCAGATCCTGCTGTCATCAAGACAACTTTCACAGGGACCAAATCCCTCTTGGGAATAGCAGTGGGCAGCTGCTGCTCAGGGCCACTCGAGTTCCCTGTTGCTCTGGAAATGAAAGAGGCTGCTTTCCTCCCCTATCCCAGAGTTGCAAGAAAGCTATGGGCTTTGGGGGTCCATGGGTATCTTTGCAAACTGGAGATAGTGTCATGGGCTGCGCTCTGCAGCCAAGCCACTCCGCTGCAACACCAGTTGTGTGGGCTTCTGTGGGCTTCTTCCGAGGCTGTTTTCAATGAGGTGGAGGGGTGGGGACTCTGCTCTGTGCACCAGGGAAAGCCCCTGTGGCTGAACATTGGGGACCCCTACGGATATATGGGGTGGGGTGGGGGGAATTTCAAAGCAACAGGTTTGAGAGAGGGCCAAAGCAGCCTGTTTCGAAAGCACCCAAAATAGGTCATGATGCGAAAAGAAATGCCTGATATAGGCTGTGTGTTTTCCCGCTTAATAAATAGACGGCTGTCATCTTTTGTCTCTTGCAATAAAACAGTAAATAAAATATGGAATAAGCCACGAGCTTAGCTGAGTTAGGGAGGTCTGCTGGGACCTGGCATCAGACTCGCCTGCCACTATTCTGCAGTGAATTTAGAGTACTTGGGAAAGCAGTCGTGGGAGTTATTTTAAATCCCACCACCTGGCCATGCTGGAGGAGCTTCTTGGAGGAAGTGGGCTTATGTAATGTTTCCAGGCACTGCAGTAGGAGGCCCCCCCTTTTTATTACTTCCACTTAAATATAGATATTTATATATTGTCCTTTTGTGCAACCGAACAGAGCTTATTCCCAAATAAATTTGTTGAGCATAAGGGCAGCAGCCAACAGCTCCATTTTATCCCTCTAGTTGAGACGGTGCTATTATTTAAGTGATTTTTTTAAAAAAATGCAAAACTGCATTTTATGCTCAGAGTATTTCCTCCCCACCATACCCCCGCCTCCGGGTTGGCAAATGGTTTCTTGATTTTTGTTTTTGCTGTGCCTTATCGGGAATATAGAAGCAGCTGTAAATCACTGAATGGCAGTGCAGGGGGCTGGGGATAGAAAAGGCCTTCTCTGTGCAAGAGGGCTGAATTGCTGGCCCCACCCTTAAGTAGGATACAGGTATCAGAGGAATTATGCATTTCTCTGAATTTTGCAATGCAATTTTGTTTTCCAAAAATAGGAAATAAATGCATGTTTTATATAAAAAAGAATGTTTTTTGGAAGGGGAAATGCATTGAAAAGCATAATAAAATACATCAGTGGAAGTATTTATTCATTTTATTTCATAAAATTTATATGCTGCTTGATTATAGAAAAAAACCCTCAAAGTATGAGGATACAATCCATATAAAACAAGCTTTTTTAAATTTTTTGCAAAAGTGGTACAGAACAGACCTAAGACCTCAGTCTGTGTTAAAACTGCCATGAAACAAAAATAAGCTGATCTGTCCTCCCGGAGTCTGTCATTCCCCCTTGCACTCAGGAAACGTGCCTCCTCCCAGTTTGAAAGATGTTGTACTGCTTGCTTCTCCACTTGGATGAGGGGAGATTACAAAAGTGTGGCATATCTGCAGGCCTAGAGGTGCATTAACTGTACTTTCCACCCTGCACATGCCTTAATCTTCCATGCCTGCAGCTGTGACTCTGGCCTTAATTCTGCCCCCAGGATGAGCCCAGTGGACTGCTTCAGGGGGGAAGGTGGTACGTGTGCAACCACAGCAATGCCATTCCATGCTGCTGCTATTTTGTTTTGTGCTGAGGACTCTGGGAGCGACTCAGTCTCTGCTGCCACAAAGGAAGGGTTACAATCCACAGCAAATAGAGGGGGACGCTGGGTGTGTCCTGATGGGCTTTGCAGAAGTAGCTTTCTTTTTTATGATGGATAAAGGAGGACGTGGCTGCCCCTTGGGAACAGCTTGGTAGGAAGAGGTCTGGAAGCAGATTTGGATGAGAGAAGCAAAATGGGGGCAGAACATGTGAGCACAGGGTTGAGAAGAGGATGTAGGGGAGACTGGGAGGGAGGGAGGCAGACAGGTTCTTCCAGCATCTGTAGAATATTTCAGATGCATTGCATTGCACTTCAGCCATAAAAAGTCATGACTTTCTGCATCTGAAGCTGATGAAAACACAACAGAGTGTTCTAAATATAGGGGGTGGTGTGTTGCCCCTCTCTCATTACTGCTTTGAGATGAAAGCTAGGAGATTTTAGCACTTCAGATAAATAAATGAAACCGTTGGCATACCAGGTCTTGGTGACATATTGCAGGGGATATTTTCAGCCCTGATTTCTTAGGCTTCTCTTGGGAAGTTGAAAAGTGCAGCTGAGGAACTTGAGCTCACCAGGGAATCTGGAAAAAGCCCTGTGGCTCAGAGACAAGAGACCGGGGCCCTGAGTCCCAGGCTGGAGTCGCTGCTGCTGTAGCTTTGTAGATGCTTTCTGCCATTACTGGAGCCAGCAAGGCAAACAAGGCAAGGCCTGCAGCTTCAGCATATAAGATGAATTGTTGTTACTCTGAGTAAAATCCCCCAGGAAGCCATGTCCCTTGGCAAGAGATTTCCTCTGTAGATGTTCCCGGTACAATTGCTGCCCCTATCATTTATTCATTCATTCCTCTAGCATTAGCTAGAGAAAGTGGATAGGCCTCGCTCATAATGCTAGAACTCAGTGGGGTCATCCAAGGAAGCTGAAAGTTAGGAGGTTCAGGACAGGTAAAAGAAAGGACTTGCTCACACAGCTAAACTATGGAGTCAGCCCACCACCAGCTATCATGATGGCCACCAACTTGGATGATTTCAAAAGAGGATGAGACAAATTAATGAGAAGATAGGATTCTCAGAGGCTGCTAGCTACCATTCCTATGTTCAACCTTCTCTGTTGGAAGCAGTAATACTAGTTGCTGGGAATCTCAGGTGATGCCAGTTATATTATTGTGCCTAGATCCTGCACATTGGTTGACTACTGTGAGAAAAGGATGCAGGTCTTGGTGGTGATACAGCTGCTTCAGGGCTCCCCCTCCCAGCATTCAGGGGTGCCAACTTGAATAAAATATTGTGGGGGCCCAGGTAAGTCCCACCCCAAATAACTGGTCACATGATGCAGTGCAAACACACCATTTGAATGGGAATACCAATCAACTTTGTGGTGGCCTGGCCCCCTCAAATATTTTTTGGCCCCTGGGAGTTAGCTCCTATGCTAGCACCCTACCTGTGAGCTTTGTCTTGGCTTGGATTTGTGGCCCAATGCTTTCCCCTGCTGCCTATTTTCTTACTCAATAGCATGCAGGGCATCACTTCCTGGAGGCTTCTGTCCTGGCTCTTGCTGAGCAAAGGACTTGGGTGGAATCTCCCCAGTAGCACACTCACAACTTCACCCCCCTCATTAAAAAAAAAAGCAAAGGCCAAGAGATGGAGAGGCCAGGAGGAAGAAAAGATCTGGGGCTCAGCTGGCTATAAGCTGGGTAGGGGTAGCTCAAGAGTTGGCCATAGCTATTTCTTATCAACTTTAATTAGATTTAAAAAAATATTGTTCTAGGTGTGTACATGTGGCAGATGCTTGTTTCCAAGTCTCTGAGATGTGGACAAATTCCCACCACTTGCAACCCACCCCCCTGCAATTAACCACATATCAAGGAGCAGCAATCCTCTGGCAGAAATCTGGGCTTTTATTCAAAGCCTTTTATTTGAGAATTTCTGACTGAGGTCACCCAGTGTGGCCCACATGTCTTTCTGGGGTTTAGCACTCAACTGAACATGCAAAGCACTTCCCTCCCTCCCTCTCCCTTCCTCCCCCCTTCTCTCCCTTTCCAATTGTAGCTTCTTCAAGGTTACTTGTTAAGATTTGAAATAATGGCACCCTCTTTGCACATGTGGGAAGTGATGGGCCACTGTTCACCTTCCATGCTGGAGAGTTTCTTGCCTGCCCACTACAGATTTGTATTTCTCTGGCCCCTGCCTATTAAAAAAAAAATACCCTCTGCTTTCATGGGGCATGCAGTGATTTATTGAATAATCAATTTCTTTATCTACCTAATGCTTTCAAGTAATCGATCAGTGCCAAAGCAATAAATCCAGGCTGTGATTTCAGATCTCTCTTGAGTGTCCTGAGGATATTTTGCTAAGAATGACTTGGAGTTTTCCATGTTCCCCACTACTCTTTAGTTTTCCTGTTCCAAGGTCTTTTGTTCAAGGCACATAAAGACAAAGCCCACAGTGTACATGCCCCTTAGGCCTTGTTGTTTGCAGGGCTGAGGTTGGTATGCAGTCGTTTAAAGGTTGAATTAAAGGTTGAATTGATTGGTGGGAACAAGTTTTAATTGATGGGGCCTGAGACTAAAGGCGACTTTCTTGCTGCTGTTCCTTCTTTTGGGGAGGCTGTTTCGTTCTTCCTGCTGTGCCAGGAAATAAAAATGAAAGGCGACTCTGGTGTCCTCAAAAAGAGGGGCTGGCTTTGTACATTAAATGGCAAGATCCTTACCCCATTTTTTAATGTTTCAAATGGTTGACAACCTTTGTTTTTAATTATTTCTCTTAAAGCAAAGAGAAAGCACCTGAATTCTTCCATCTCTCTCTTTCCTGTATGTTTATTACACTCACATTCCATCTTTCCTTCAGGGAGCTCAAGGTGGCATACCTCTCCCTCTCCCCATTTAATCCTCACAACAACCTTATGAGGTAGGTTAGGCTGAGTGACAGGGAGTGACCCAAGGTCACACAGTGAACTTCATGGCTGCCACTGCTTCCCTGGCTGATCAGGATATTCTCAGGCACTGCTATGTTCCAAAGTCCCCTTAATACAAAGAGCGGATGTATTCTGGGTCCACTGTTAAATATATCCTGCTCTTTGTGGCTTGATTGTGGGATGTGAAACATGAGAGCAGTCAAATACAACATTGCTAGAGTGGACATGAAGGTTGTCTCAGTCCTCCAGCCGGAACTTCCTGTTCTCCTGGGCTGAGACAAAATTCCTCTGTGTAACTGGAGATGGGTGTGGCCTCACCACAGGGGCCAGACTCCATCTTCCTCTTTTGGGTCACCTGCTGAAAGGAGCAACATCTAGTTAGGGCAAAGATGCTCTCTTGGCTTCCATCCAAGAGAGGACAAAGGGGTTTTCTCCCGTATGGAGATAGTCTCCATATGTATACTGTTTTCTAAGCTAAAAGTCTGCCTTCTGGGATCTTATTGTGAACAGGATGGTGTATGTAAGTAAACTCTTTTTATGCTTTTATAGAAGACGGTGTAGTGTCTTATTTTGAGAGGGATTAAAAGGGGGGAAATACCAGGACATTTATCACAGAGATTCTAGCGAACCTGAGCAAGCTATCCGCTGTGTGTATCTAAAAGGGGAATGTAAGACTCTGCTAAGTTCTGGGACTTGTTAACACAAGTTGGAATAGGATATCTTAAACAATATATCCTCTCCTGCATCCCTAAACATTCCCACATTGATGATGTTAAGGCTTATGTAAAACTTGGAGCTTGCCTTTTGAAGAGACAAAAAGCTTAGGTGTGCCAGGCTCAGTGGCCACTGGGGGGGGGGGAAGCATGGAGTGCAAGCATGTTTCTGGAGGACACCCCAAACCTTGTGTGATGTTCAGCACAATTTTTAATGTGACTTCCCATTAAGAACATAAGGCTGTAAGAAGAGCCTGCCTGATCAGGCCTGGGGCCCCATCTTGTTCTCACCGTGGTCAGCCAGAGACCTCAATGAGAACCCCCCCAAGCAGGACCTGAGCACAAGAGCCCTCTCTCCTCCTACCGTCTGCAGTAACTAGTATTCAGAAGCATTGCTGCATCTGACACTGGAGGTTGTATATTGCCATCATGGATAGGAGCCGTTGATAGCCTTATTCCCCATGAATTTGTCTAGTCTTCTTTTAAAGCCATCCACATTGGTTGCCATCACTGCCTCCTGCAGTAGTGAGTTCCATAGTTTAACCATGTGGTGCATGAACTGGATTTTGACAGTTTGTTCTTGCATGGACAGTGCAACTCTCTTAAATCCTCCATTGATTGCTAAACCGGGGGGGGGGGAGAGATTTTCTACAAAGGTTTTGCAAGGTGGGATTAAAGAAACAAGTGTACACTTACTGAAAGCAGAGATACTGGCCATAAATCATAGAAATAAACAAAATTTGTGGCGTAATCCCTGTGCATGCTTACTTAAGAGTCAATCTCATTGAGCTCAGTAGGTTTTACTCCCAGAAAGGCAGATGCAGAGCTTGTCTGAGGTCCGGGGTGGGGGTCTTGTACTTGGCATGACAGTATAAGTCCAGCAGTCTCCTGGCAGGACCTCTGGTCAGCTTAGCCCTCCAAGGCCCGGGGCAAGCATACGCTCCTGTCTCCTCCCCCCAGGCCGCATGGGCCTGCTCCCAGAATTGCCACTTCAGTTGCTCAATAGATGTTGAAGGATCCAAGAATATCTGAGCCTTGCAGCAAGACTAGTGCTCACTTTAAGTTGCACAATATGCGGGGCAATGAACACTTGCAATCTGACCCCGAAACAGATAGGTGTGGCTTGAGGAGTTCATTGTGTTCCTGAGCCTTCTGACTTTAGCTGCAGACTTGCCCTATGAAGGAAGGATCTAAGTTAAACATTCCCAAATGGAAACGGTCTTGGACAGCTTTGTTCCCAACAGATCCCCATGTTAGATGGACCCTCGTCCACTGTTCACGCAGCACTGGAGTGTCTTGCATGTTTTGCTTGGCTGAAGGATTAGCTAAAATAAAGTTAGTGTTTGCTCTGTTTTGTCATATTGAAATATTCATGTCACTCTGGCTATTTGGTTTTGGAGTGGCATCATCTCCGTTCCTTGCTACGAGGCTGTTTTACATTTTGAGTACCTGGCTTCTGGGGCCAGATCCATTTCTCCCAATTAGAGGGAAAGCAAATTGCACACTAAAAGCTGTAACCCAGCCCAATTTGCATCTCATTACCCATAATACTGTCCATTATGAATTCACATTTAATTTTAGTACTCTTTTTTTGGAGGCGACTCACAACCTAATTAAATCTTTCTTTTACTCCAGGAATATGTTGTTGTTGTTGCTGCTGCTGCTCTTTTCCTCATCCCAAATGCCCCCCCCCCACTCTCTTTCCTTTTCTCTGCCAACAACAACAGCTAAGACATGGCTGGAGAGAAAACACAACAATTGTGGGGATGATGTCTTTGGCTGATGTGTTCCGCCACCATTTCATCAAGCCTTTAAACAACATGCAATGTTCTGGTTTCCCAACCAAATCCAAATCCTGCTTTGGGAACTGAAGTGGCTTTTCTCATCTTCTGCAGGGAAGAGGCCCAGGTTCTCCTCTTACTCAATGGTAGCTCAGGAGCAGAGCCACTGCTTTCCATGTAAAAGGCCCCATGTTCCCATCTGAGACCCTGGAGAGTCAGCGCCAGTCAGTTTGGACAATACAGAGTTAGATGGACCCCCAATGATCTAACCCAGGAAGCAGCTATGTGCCCCAGTCACACTGCCATTGTGTTCAGGTGCAGGGCAAACTGAAGAGGTTTTCCTCAGACCTTTCTTAATATGTTCAGCTGTTCTCCTTTCAGGGGACTAGGCCAGGGATGGAGAACTTGCAGCCCTCCAAATGTGGTTGGGCCCCAACTGCCAGCAGCCAGGGTGAAGGAAGTTGGAGTCAAGCCACACTTGAAGGGGCACAAGTTAGCCAGCTCTGGATTTGGCAAAGAGGGTGAGTATCAAGAATTTCCATTTTGATTACTAGTCTGGTTGGGCGTAGCCATTGGACATAACTGAACATAACTGCACTCATGATAAGAAAGGAAGCTGCTTGGCTTCAGAAACCTGGAGTGTTTTCACAATCTGTGAAAAAGAATATGTGGTAAGAAAATGTCATTGTTGTTGGTGCAAATTTGCAACCTTCTTTCTCTGTCGCACCATTCTCAATGTTTGATATTTTGTCTCATTTGCTTCTGCAAGCCATGGAAGAAAACCTGCACTTGTGTTAAGTTCCTTCCCAGCCCACAGAGCAACCTTTTCAGCAACTCTTCATCCTGCCTTGGACACACCCACAAGCTTTCAAGCTTAAATCTGCAATTAAGGGCACTTCCTGCGCTTTGTCTGCCCTCCTCTGTGCATGTGTGGACTAGGGGCATCGGCATAACAACACTGCTAATAAGACACTCACACCTGCCGAAACACAATAAAAAAATAAAAAATTCCTTCCAGTAGCACCTTAGAGACCAACTAAATTTGTTCTTGGTATGAGCTTTCGTGTGCATACACACTTCTTCAGATACCTGCATGCACATGAAAGCTCATAGCAAGAACAAACTTAGTTGGTCTCTAAGGTGCTACTGGAAGGAATTTTTAAATTTTTTTATTTTGTTTTGACTATGGCAGACCAACACGGCTACCTTCCTGTAACTCACACCTGCCAGTTCAGGGAAACCATTTCAAATCATTTGGCAATGATAAACCATTGATTAACATGTAGTATCCCCACCACCACCAATAGCAATGAGTTCTAGTTTCACACTTCCATGAAGTGTTCTCCTTGCTCCCATGATATCCATTCTCTAGGATTCATAGACACCCAGAAGACATTGGTGGGCAGTCCTACCTTGGTGTGTGAAATCAATGGGCAGAGGAGGGTGAAAAGTGCAGAACCGTTCCTGCCGCAGGTGTTTGAAGCCACGAACACATAACATGAGTTAGCATTTCTATTGTTTTACTTGATCTATGGGGGGCAGCTGCCCTCTGCCCCCCCCCCCAATTGGCTACACCTATCCATCCTGTAGTTTCTTGAAAAGTAGTCCTGTTTGATGCATTTCCCCTCAAACCAGCCTCAATACGATTTGAAAACATGAGCCACATGCACTTTGCAGTGAAGCTGAGGTGTGTACATCTCAGACGGCTATTCCACATGCTCAGATGACAATTTCATGAATTGAGAGGGTTACAGACACCGAGAAACCAAGCAGGTAATGCTCATTGGGTGAGGACAACCCCCCTGACTTTGGCACATATAGTAGTGCTACTTGAAATGCGGGTGGGCAGGGGACAGGGACAGATGCTGCATTTTCAGTTGCTAACGTGTACATAACCTGAGTTTTCCAGAGGAAGATCCTTTTTCTTGTCTCTTGTGGTATAGCACCCACCAATACAGTGGTACCTTGGTTTACGAACTTAATCCGTTCCGGAAGTCTGTTCTTAAACCAAAGCATTCTTAAACCAAGGCTTGCTTTCCCGTAGCAGCAGGGGACTCAGTTTACAAATGGAACACAATCAACAGGAAGAGAAACATGTTCTTATTCCAAGGCAAAGTTCACAAACCAAAACACCTACTTCCGGGTTTGCAGTGTTCTTAATCCAAGTTGTTCATAAACTAAGCTGTCCTTAAACCAAGGTACCACTGTAATCCTAATTCCATGCTACTAAACCCTCAAATTAACACCACTCCCTCAGTTCATGGTTGTGAATGGATAACTAGGACAACACCAGGTGCCTTGTCATTTTCTTATTTTGCTGCTGGTGTTGTTGAGGATGGATTTTTCCTTACTCCCCGGCAGTTCTTCAAAACTTGTGTGATGGGGCTGGGTGCCTAACAGGCCTCTTGTAATGAGGATATGAATCTCAGTCAACTTCTTCTTGAACCTGGAGCTGCTGATGCCTTTGAGAGAGCCCCCTCGTTCTCCTTCAAGAAGTTGCTTTGTTTGAAATGGCTACGGATATCTCTGGGCTGTTGCAAACACATTAATTCTCTCCTTAAAGTGTCTGACCTTAAAGGCCATCTTGCCTCTGGCTTGCAGTGCTGTGATCTTGCCTTTCCTCTGCAGCTGGCATCAGGTACTTAGCATTTATTTCATATTATAAAGAACACAAAAGGTCACTTCCATTTAAGAAGGGGCACTAATCATCGCAAAGCATTGGTGCCTTGTTGCAAATGCAGTTGGAAAGCATTCCTGGTGCCTTCTGGATAGGCCTTTTCTGAGGACAGTTTGACTAGATTTAACATTTGCTTGTCAGTTTGATACACCATACACCACACACACACACACACAGAGAGAGAGAGAGAGAGAGAGAGGATGACACACACCTTTGCTGTGATATTAAGGTCACTTTTGTGTGGCTGACTGCTGACTGTCCCTTTCTGTGAATTTGTGGGGAACGTATTTCCATATAAATGATGACAGTTTGCACCAGGAATAAGCTGGAATTGAAAAATTGTTGTGATGATTTGCATATTTGGAAGAAGATCTGGAGAAACCAAGGAGCTGGTGTGTGAGCATGTGTGATCCTCAAAGGAAATGGACCCGACTGTTTGGGAAAGAAAGACAAGTCTGTGGAAGGGATTATTGACGGCCATTTCCCAACAAAAGTGCGTGCTTGCATTTTTATTGGAAGAAAACTACTTGTAAACCACAGGGGAGCTAATGAAGTTTTTCTTTTAAAGCCATGTTGTATGTTTTATGGCTGTTATAAACCATATGATTCAATTTATAATGGTGATAATTACTCTTGAAATCAGTCATTCCGAGTAATAATTGGCACATTCAAGAGGGAGCCACCTTGAGATGTCAGCTGACAGAATCTGGAAAGGAGAAAGCAGCTGAGCTGCCTTCAACCTCCAGGGTAGGGACATAGTAGCCCTGCAGATGTTTTGGGGCTCAAACTCCTATCAGGTTTTGCATCCAGCTGATTTATGGTTGCCTATGTTGTTGAGCCCTAGGAGCCTAAAGAAATTGGCTCAGGGAAGTCCCAAGTGCTGAGGAGGAGCTTGGATTGGCTGACACATGGCCCTTCCCTGCTGCAGTGTGGGGTTTTAGAGCAATAGAGTTGTAGAATTGGAAGGGAAACAAAGGCTCATCTAGTCCAACCCCCTGAAATGCAGGAATCAAAACTCAAGCACCCCTGACAGATGGCCATCCAACTTCTGTTTAGACATCACCAATGAAGGAGAGTCCATCACATTCTGTGGTAGTCTACTCCTCTGTTGAACAGCTCTTACCATCAGAAAGTTTTTCCTAATGTTTAGCTGGAATCTTCATTGTTGTCATTTGAATCCATTGGTTCAGACCCGGACCTCTGGAGCATCAGAAAACAAGCTTTCTCCATCTTCCGTGTGACAGACATTCAGATATTTGAAGATGGGCCATCTTCCAGATTTATGTATAAGCTAAACAAGCTATAGCTTAGGGTCCCACTCTCTTGGGGACCCCCCAAAAAATTTAGAGGGAAAAAACACACGGATGTACATTTCCAAAATATAAGATGATGATGATGATATATTATTTATACCCTGCCCATCTGGCTGGGTTTCCCCAGCCACTCTGTGCAGCTTCCAACAGAATGTTAAAATACAATAATCTATTAAACATTAAAAGCTTCCCTAAACAGGGCTGCTTTCAGATGTCTTCTAAAAGTCTGGTAGTTGTTTTTCTCTTTGACATCTGGTGTGAGGGTGTTCCACAGGGCGGGTGCCACTACCGAGAAGGCCCTAAAAAACAAATAAAATAAAACCTACATACAGCAACAGTGTTTTGTGTTGTGTAGGCTCCTATTTGTTATGTGCAAATGGCTTTAGATACCTTAGGTACATAAATTACCATATAGCATATATTCAACACAAAAACCCTGACCATTTGTTGCTGACAAAGGACAGCTGGACATATAAAGGGCCCCAGTACCTTCAGTAGCTTAGGGCCTCATCAAACCTAAATCCAGCCCTGAAAATAGCTATCATATCACCTCTCAGTCTAACATACCCAACTCCCTCAACTGTTCCTCTTCAGGCTGGGTTTCCAGACCCTTGATCATCTTGGCCACCCTCCTCTATATATGTTCCAGGTTGTCAATGTCCTTTTATAATTGTGGTGCCCAGTACTCCAAGCGGGGTCTGACCAAGGCAGAATAGAGAGGTACTATTACTTTGTTTAGGGACGTGGGTGGCGCTGTGGGTTAAACCACAGAGCCTAGGGCTTGCTGATCAGAAGGTCGGCGGTTCGAATCCCCGCGACGGGGTGAGCTCCCGTTGCTCGGTCCCAGCTCCTGCCCACCTAGCAGTTCGAAAGCATGTCAAAGTGCAAGTAGATAAATAGGTACCGCTCTGGCGGGAAGGTAAATGGTGTTTCCGTGCGCTGTTTTGGTTCGCCAGAAGCGGCTATGTCATGCTGGCCACATGACCTGGAAGCTGTACACTGGCTCCCTTGGCCAGTAACGTAAGATGAGCGCCAACCCCAGAGTCAGACACGACTGGACCCAATGGTCAGGGTTCCCTTTACCTTTATTACTTTGTTTGATCTGGACAATACACTTCTGTTGCTGTAGCCTAGAATTGCATGAGTTTTTCCCCCCTGTTGCATCACACTGTTGACTCATGTTAACCTTGTGGTTTACTAAGACCCATTGTACTGCTGTGAAGCCAGGTGTCCCCCATCCTATATCTGTGCATTTGGTTATTTTGAATGGGACTTTACTTTTAAGATGCCTCATCTGGTCCTTGGGATAAGTTCTGACTGTACAATTGCTCTCATGCTGAGAATGCTACCTGAACCTGAGGCCATAAATCTGGACTTTGCTTTTCCTAGCTACTTCTGTGCTTTTCTTCTTGTTAAGTTGCTTCAAGTACCTTTGAATGTCAGAGAATGTGGCATATAAATATTTAAACAAACTTACAATCTTAGCTTAGAGGCAATGTGGAGTAAGTATCTCTCTCTCTCTTATTTCCGTTTGAAAGTGTTTGTGTAGTAACTGCATCTTAATAAAATAGCCTTTAGATACGATTCCTGGCTTGCCTGGAGAGACAAGACTGAATTCTTGTTCTCTGACATCTTCCATTTACTGCTGGTTTTCCACAGAGCCATTCTAGACTGTCAGAGTGCAATTGTAAGCATTTTTTAAAAAGTATATATTTACTACCCACCTTTCCTCCAAGGACCTCAGGGTGGCCTACAGACTTCACCCCCATTTTATCCTCACAACCCTGTGAGATAGGTTTGGCTGAGAGGCAGTGACTGGCCCAAGGTCACCTGGTGCGCTGAGTTGGGATTTGAACCCTGGTCTCCCAGGTCCTATTAGAGCACTGTAGCAACTATACCACTACCGACTCTCAGATGCAAAACACCCATTGTATTCAGGGGAGCCTACTCCTGCCTGCGTAAGTGTGACCAGGAAGACAGCCTGAGAGGAAGTGCCAGAAGCCTGCTGTAGCCCACACCAGAAGGAGGGTGCACAAGGTCACATTAGTTTGTCTCTTGCTTGCAGCATGTCCCCTAAAACAGGCCAGCAAGCCACCTGATTTGCCACACATGGTGGTTCTAGAGGAGCACCACAGGCCAAGGAGTGCTCAGGAAACTTTTCTGCATGTGCTCTAATACTAGAACTTGGGGGTGTCCAACAAAGCTGAATGTTGGGAGATTTAGGGCAGATAAAAGAAAGCCCTTCTTCCCGCAGGTGCACAGATAAACTATGGAACTCACTGCCACAGGAGGCAGTGATGGCCACCAACTTGGATGGCTTTAAATAAGACTGGACAAATTCATGGAGTAGAACAATGCTATCAATGACTGCTAGCCATTATGGCTATGATCCTCCACAGCTGGAGGCAGCAATGCTTCTGAATACCAGTTGCTGGAAACCGCAGGAGTGGAGGCGGCTCTTGTGCTTGTGTCCTGCTTGCCAGCTTCGCACAGGCATCCAGTTGGCTACTGTGAGAGGAGGATGCCGGACTAGATGGGCCACTGGCCTGATGCACCAGGCTCTTCTTATGTTTTGCCTCTTTCCATTTTTATTTTTATTTTGCTTTGATTGGCAAGTGAGAGAACCGGAGGACAGCGCCCCGGACCCCGCTGCATGTCACATTCCCCTGTTCTGCAAACTGAATTTTCTGTGAAATTGTTTGTTAGCATTACAGTTCCGCAGCTGTTTCCCAGACACAACTGTGCGTGTCAGAGGCATACACATGGTAATAATAGAATGCCCTTTAAAAACTACCTGTAGAGGGAAAAGAAGGGGGGGGGGAAGAGCCTGTAAATTATGGGTAGAATCATTTGAGAAGGTGCTGCTGAGAGGTGAGCACTCAGATTTGAGAAGCTTTTAGTCTCCTGTCTGACCAATTTGCAGACTGTTTTGCATTTTTCTTCAATTACTTCAATTTATCAGAGTGGGCTCCGTGTTGCAGCATTTAACAGCCCATTGCTGGCGTCTGTTTGGCTTCTGGTGACAATGACTTTTGCAGGCATCTTTAAAACACACACACAACACGCACACACAAAACGGTGTCATTGTGTGTTTGTGTGTGGTGGGGGGACAGTTTTGAGACTTTGAGGGATTAGGATATGGGATCATGGGCGCAACCAGGATTTAGGTTATGGGGTGGGGGGGCAGAACCTCAGTTAGTGAAGTATTTTTATTGATTTACTTGATTTGAGAGGGGGCAGCTGCCCTCCATGCCCCCCCCCCTTTGGCTATGCCCATGTGTGGGATGACCCTTGCTTATGTTTAACCCTATTCTTGGATGATGCTTAAGACTGAATTTGCACCTGCAGCTTCAGCTCTGGGGTTTTTTTCCTGTTTCAGTCACTGCACAAGTTAAATGCTTTTCCTTGTATAAATGTCAGCACACACCTTCAGTTAGTGTGGCAGAAGATTAGTCCCCACTTGCCTCCCCCAGTTTCTGGCCTTGTTCAACCAGGCCTTAGGCTGATTAACATCCTGTATCCTTTTAAATTTGTTTGTGGGAGGCTGTGGGGGGGGGGGAGAGGGAGTATTGTATTGTATTGTTTTGTTCTTGTTTTCATTATGTATTTTGTGTTTTTATCTTGTGTTTTTATGCTGTGAACTGCCCTGCGATCTGCAGATGAAGGGCAGCACAATAATTTAATAATAATCACCAACAACAATGACAACAGATGAAACCCTAGGTATGGTTTCAAGGTGCTAGTCCCAGCTGCTGAAATCACAGGCAGGTTGCTCCTCCCCCAGTCCTGCTGCTGCTTTGTTGCCAGCATGGTCTGCCTTAGCATCACACCTGAACCTAGGCCAGTGGTTTGTTTTTCTCCAAAGACAAGGATTCAAATCCCAACTGAGTCATGAAACTTTGTGAGTGACCATGGGCCAGTCTCTCTGTCTCTTCGCTTAACTTACCACATAGGCAGTGGTGGAGCTTCATGCTCCGGCACCAGAGGGGGAGAACAGGTGGGGGTTGGCTGGCGCACATCCCAGGGGCATGGCGCACGGCCTGGGGGTGTGGCACGCTGCCTGCAGGGGCGTGGCGCATATCCCAGGGACGTGATGCACCGCCCACAGGGGCGTGGCACATGGCCCAGGGGTGTGGCACACTGCCTGCAGGGGCGTGGCGCCCAGCATTGGGGGGGCAGCTGCGATGGCACCCCACCAGGATCGCGCTGCCTGGGGCAGTGTGCTCCCCCCACACCCCTCTTCCTCTGCCAGTGCTCACAAGATTGTCATTGAGGATAGAAATGGGAAGGAGGGGGAAACCGAATATCCCACCTTGGATGAAAGGTGGGTTATAAAGGTGAGATCCAGTGTGGTGCAGTAGTTAGCAAGTCGGACCAGGACCTGGCAGAACAGGGTTCAAATCCCTACTCAGCCATAAAGCTTACTAGGTGACCTTGGGCCAGGCATAGCCTCTTAGCCTAACCTACCTCACAGGTACAGGTAGGTAGCCAGGTTGGTCTGCCATAGTCAAAACAAAATAAAAAATAATAAAAATTCCTTCCAGTAGCACCTTAGAGACCAACTAAGTTTGTTCTTGGTATGAGCTTTCGTGTGCATGCACATTTCTTCAGATACCACATGCATGCACACGAAAGCTCATACCAAGAACAAACTTAGTTGGTCTCTAAGGTGCTACTGGAAGGAATTTTTATTATTTTTTATTTTGTTTTGACTACCTCACAGGGTTATTGTGGGGATTAAATGAGGAAGGGGAGAATCACGTAAGCCACCTTGAGCTCCTTAGAGAAAAAGGTGGGATATAACTACAATACATAAATAAATAAAAATAATTTAAAATGTATTAATAAGTAATATAAAAGCAGCCTTGGATCTGAATCTGTGCTCATGGTTTGTTTCTCTTCAAGCAAACCATGGTTTATCTGGAGAGGAACAAAGCATGGTCTGTGGTTCTAAGCCAGACCATGGCTTAGCTATTGGGGAAAGAGCACAGCACCTGCTATTTCAGCAACGCAGAGAAGCACCCTGCATGTCTGCCTTTAAACTATGATTTAGTTTACCTATGATTTAAAGCGAGGCGTGAACCAGACCAGTATCACTAGACACTACCATTCATCACCCAGTATCAGCCTCCAAAAAGATGCATGAACTGATTAACCAGGCAGGCAAATGAGGTGTATGCAGTGAGTGTTAATTTCTGTGTGAGAAAGCGTGGATCCTGGAGACTAGTAAGGCAAAGTGTTTTGGTACTTGCTATAGTCCCTTTCTTAATTAAATGACTCAAATAAGAACTTAATTAGAATGTAATAGATTGTTATTGCACATTTAAAAAGCAGGGGATTATTAAGCACATATTTAAAATAAACCTTTCAGCGGCGTGCCTAGTATACAGAACAATCACACAATCTTAATGAATATGGGTGCTAGCAGATGAGGGTTCAGTATTATTCAGATACTGCAAACAGGTGGTTGGCAACAGATTTTACAACAATGCAGAAACAGTAGCAATAAAACTTTGTGGTACGATCAGATTGCAACCACACCAAACAAACTGAGTGAAAACAGTAAAGTACATAAAAGCCCCAGCTGCAGTACTAAGGCATCAGGGATCCAGAACATGGTCCCTTGGGTGCCCCAATAAAAATGGAGGGACAGGTCCCCCAATATTTTCTGCAAGTTAGTGCCTCCCTACCTCCATCTCTCCCTCCCTTGGGCAGCCACCTCCCACCCAAGCTGGGTGCAGCTCTCTTTTCACCAGCTTTTGGTACCATTTCTGTGTTTGAGAAAGGGCAGCTGGGGAGAGGCAGGTGGGCAGGCCGACCAGTAGGAGAGGTGAGCGGGTGGGGCTGGGTGTGTGTGGGTGGCAGACAAGCAGGCAAATGGGCAGAAATTTCTTGCATGTTGGTGGGGTGCGAGAGGCGAGTGAGGGGGGAGGCAGGGAAGGTCTGTGCCCAGTTATGCACGGCCAAGGAATGTGTGCTCCACAGAAGGGTAGGGAGGGTGGAGAAGTATGTGCGGGGGGGGGGAGCCCCCCAATATTTTGTTCAAGTTGGTGCCTATGCCCCCCCCCAGGTAGGCCCAGTGATGGGGGTGGGGTGGGGACCAGGGTGTCTGGTACTGTTACAGATTCTATTTACATAGCTAATAACAGGAAACCAAACCTTGTTAAAATGGTTGTGGTTAGCCTGGCCTCTTACTACTCTTTGGTGTTGTGTCAAATGTTCCCAATATAGATCTTCACTCCAGCCTTGATCCTGATGTAGATCCTTATTCACCCCTTGTAACAGATGTAAATCTTCCCTCATCTCCTCTTCCTGGGCTGGGGGACACACCATTTTGTGGTTCTCCTCAGGCAGGGACGAAACTAGGCTTTATTTCACACACACCCCACACGCGCATTTGTGTGCACAAACACACACGCAGGCTGGGAGCCTCAATGGCGCCTCTCTGGAGGCTTCACCCAGGGCAAAATACCTGACTAGACTCCCCCCCCCCAATAGCTATGGCTCTGGCCTCAGGTGCCAAAATGTCTTGGGTCAGCCTTTCCAAACTCACTTGGCTCTGTCTTCGTGGCCCACCAGCCACTACTGAAAAAAAGGTAGCCAGGCCTGTAGTTCATAGGATCATGGAATCATAAAATTGTAGAGTTGGAAGGGACCCCAAGCATAGCTAAAGAATCCCTGACAGATGGCCACCCAACCTCTGTTGAAAAACCCCCAGTGAAAGTGAACCCACCACCTTCCGAGGGAGTCCATTCCACTGTCAAACAGCTCTCAATGTCATAATTCAGTTGCTGCCTAATTATTCAAAATAGCAAATTTCAACATCTGAGCTTCACAGAGAACATGATTATGTATTCTGTGGCCCAGTTTGCTTTGCTGCATTTCATTACTTGTTCAGAGTGAGACAACCCCCCCCCAGCTCAGGCTCATACGTAAAAGCCAAACCATGGCATAGCTCTGGGTAGTGCAGCCACAGGCAGCGGCGGAGCAAACCGATCGGGCGCCTGGGGCAGCGCGTGCGTCCTGCACCTGGGGGTGGGGCCAGCTGCCTGTGGAGGGTGGGACGAGCCGGGGCAGGACGCTCCACGGGGCCTCTGAGGAGTCTGCCTACCTCCTCCCACTCAGCCACCCTACAGCTGAGGGGGAGGCAACGGGCGGACCATTTGGGGAGAGACGCATGGCTTGGGTGCGCTGCAGGCCCTGCAGTGAGTGCCGCCTGGCATTTTGTCACCCCCCGCCTCAGTGGTGACATCCAGGGCGGCCCTCCCCCACCGGACCCTCTTCCTCCGCCCCTGGCCACAGGACTAGGGAAGGAACAATACAGCTGTACTCACATGCTTGCTAGGTCATGCTAAGCCATAGTTTGGCCTACCATTACATACAAACCATTGATTACTTTATGCGTTTCTATCTCACCTTTTTCTTCAAGGTACTAAAGGTGGCGTGCACTGTTATTACCCTCCTCACAACAACCCTGTGGGGTAGGTAAGGCTCAGAAGCAGTGACTCACCCAAAGTTACCCAGTGAGCTTCATTTATGGCAGAGCAGGGATTTGAACTCTGGTCTCAGTCCCAGTCCAACACCAGTCTTAACTCCTGTACCACATTGGCTCTCCTATTGCACCCTTGAACAAAAGGAGACTCCTTAAAATAAATAGATTGGAGGACTTTCATAATCCTGTTGGTCTTAGGCTATGAAGAAAACCAAGAGAACCAGGGTCTGTGATAGGAGCAGCCCCCAACGGACTTTGCCTTAGCAGCTGCCTGCCGGGAAGAGTTCCGCACTAACCCTCTTGTAAGAAACTTCAGTTTTCCTTTCAAGAATGCAGATCTTTGGAGGATGCAAAAGGTGCAGATGTTTCCTACTAACTGTCAGCGAGAACAGGAGCAATTGCTAGATTGTTGTAGCTGCTCAGTATTCTATTAACATTGCCACGGGGCTGAATTTATTTTTAGTTTTGCCTTGGAAGCCAAGCGTGCGTCCTTCTGTCCAAGTTTCAGAAAGTGTCACAAGAAGTTGTGTCCCTCCCCACCTCGCTTTACATTTCAAACGCTTTATTGTCCAATGGATGAAAATCATTTCTTCTCCAAATGTATGTACTCCTCTCCCCCTGTCTCTGCCCAAACCAAAGGAGGCGTCGGAATAAACTGCAGCTGTGTCAGGAGTAATTACAACCGTGGAGCCTTGTCAAGGGCTCTCTTGTCTGGCTCCGCTGCCATCTGCGGCACGCTGAATGCAGAGATCGTCGGAGTCTCGGCTGCTCAATGCAGAGAATAATCCGGGAGCCTCAGATATTTATGGTAAATTATTTAACTTTATAGTTGAGTTTTATGGCTTCATCACTCCACATGTGGCAGCAGATCCTGTGTGCTAGCACTTTGGAGTTTCACTTTTCCAGCTGCAGCAGAAGTACATCACAGTGAAAAGAAACCCTTCAAAAGCCCTTGGGAGATCGATCAGCCTTGCCCTCTGCATCACCATCCAGCCCCTTTCTCCGTCTGACTTTGCTCCCCTCCTCCCTCCCTCAGGACCCACTGAATGGCTTTCTTGGTCTGTTTTGGGGAAAAGTTTCTTAATTGATTAAGGATGGGTAGATTCTGGAGAGGCTGCTGCTGTGCCCAAGAGGCTAGGACCACCCAGCATTGCGCCACAGAGATCTCTTCCTCCCTGTTGCTTCTCTGGAATGAGATGACTGTGGCTCTTTTGACATGCACAAGGCACCCATTGTTTCTTGGCGGCTTTGTGTAGCCCTTTGCCGAAGAGCCTGATAGATGACCTGCCTTGACTTGGTGCCTCACGAAGCCATTGGGAGTTGGGTCACACCCTGCTTGGCTCAGTGAGCGCTGAAAGGAATGGTTTGCGGATATGGTAAATTAATGACTGTGTTTAAAAGTCATATGTTCCGCTTCATTAGTTTGTCATTTTATTTGTACACCGCATATATATATATATATATATATATATATATATATATATATACACACACACACACACACACACACACACACACACTGCTCAAAGCGACTCACAACAAAGGAGACAGGAAGGCACTTCAAAATCAAACACTGCAAAACAGTTTGATAATACAGATGTCTCCCTACTTAGGCAAGTTCAACTCATGTGCAACTGCGCATACACACGGCACCAGAACAGAAATAAATTGATATAAACTGCAAAGAAACTTGAGAAGGGCAAAAATGGTCCCCAAAGAGTGGGCAACCTGCAAAAATGGTGCAAAAAGATTAGGAAAATGGCTAGCAATCCCAGGAGCTTTTGCGCCAACCTCTGAGGAGAGTTAGAGGTTGAGAAAGGAGGTTTGGAGGGCACGATTGTGGTGGAGTTTGTGGATTTGGGAAAGTGTTTGGTTTTTTAGATGGTGTTCCATACTATATAAGATTTCACATATACAAGATGCCTGGAACGTAATCAAGCAACAGTACAATAGCAACTATAACAACATAGTTCAGTGCTATAAATATAACAAGATTGCAACACCCAAAAGCAGAAATAAGATAGAAGCTTGACAGTTTCACCTTGGTCCTAGAAACACCCCTCATGTGATGTTGCTCACAGCCCCTCTCCTGTAGCAGGTTCTTATACAATGGCTTCCAAGGGCAGGGAGTGTGGTAGATCTTATGTCATGCAGAGCTCAAAGTACTTTCCCTGAAAGTATAACTTCAGTCCTCCTGATGTCTCCCGATGTGATGCTGTGCCTAGCATGAGGCTGCTGCTGGGGACGTTCTTGCCATCAACATGTTCTTTAGCGTGCGCAGGTGTGGAATCCCAACCTTGGTCAGGGCTGTTGCCCTTAATTCCCCATCTAGCAAAATGACTGGCGTATTCCTTGACGGATAGCTGAAGGAACCCAAAGTCAACGCGTGTGCCTCTTGAACTCAAAACTGTCATTTCTGCTGCCTCATAAATTATAGGAATTAGTTGTGAAAAATGTTATGAAGTGTCTGGGTTTGACCCTGCGCAGGAAGGCGCTGGGTGCTTCCGAAGGATGATTAATGGAACAGTTAGAGTGCGGAACGATGTATTAAGGGAAGCCTCCCCCAGACTTTCTTCCCAGGGATAATGCTGATAACATGAATGTTCTCTTGATGCTGTCATGGAATTGTGTTTTATAGAGATCTGTTTACAACTGTTATCGGGGGCCTGTGAATGTTTGACACTTACGTACATTAAATACCTTTTTATAAAGGCTTGTCTTGTTGGGGGCGGAGAGGAGAAATCCTTCTTTGTAGACAGACTACAATCAACTCTTTCATAGGGCTGTGTGGAAGGAATCATGCTCCATATTTATCCCCTCCTTGCAGCACTTATTATTCAGAAACTGCATTTTTAACTGGAAGAGGGATTTGCAGTCTCAATTGTCTTGACCTCAGGGGCAGCCCAACCACTAGGCAGAGGGGGGCAGATGCCTCAGCTGGCAGAGGCCGTGCCGGTAGTGCTGGTAGGAGTTAGTCTGCTGTCTCCAAATTTGGTAGAGGATGCTACCTCATTGCAGTGGGATCTCTAAGTGGACTGGGAGGGTGCCATCTTGTTTGCTGCCTCAGGCAACAAAATGTATTGGGCCAGTGCTTGTTGACCCTACCTGTTATCCATTTGTTTTATTTATTTAGAAAACCTGTACATTGCTCTTCCAGTGCATTTGCAGCACTCATGATGTCTTACTAGATAAAAGGAAACCAATCCTACAAAAGAAATAAATAGCAGTATAATAATGAAAACAACCACAATCCTCAGTTGATAAATACATATTGAAATGTAGTGTCCCCTGTATAATTTGATTTAGTATTTGTAACCCCCTTATCCAACAACAATGTTAAGCTCAAAGCAGCTCATGGTAATAATTATACCATTCAAAATTAACAAACATTCCAATAACAATCATATCGAAAGCGCAATGGTGAATAAATAGGACAAAACTGAGACAACTTCATCGCACAATAAATGCAATTCCATACAATTTGAAGGTCTCCACCAAGGAATTCAGAGCAGAAGCTCAACATCTTCTCACCAGCTTTTGAGTCAAAATAACAACTGCAATGTAAGACAGACAGCTTGTTTCCAAAATGATGAAAGCAAAGCAAATGTCACCAACGCTCTGTAAAGGAAACACCAGGGTGTGGAGCATGGGGAGAGGAGTGGAGCTGGAGTTTGCTCATTGACAGCTCCAGTTTGCAATCTTGGGCTAGAATCTCACCCAACCCTCTCCAATCACAGGGCTATGGGGGGCGGTGGAGGTGGGGGTGTTAAAGTTATAAACCATTCTCCAAGGATCTTCCCTGTTCTCACTCTTTGACTAGTTCTCTAGTGGGGTCTCCACCTGCGTGGTGTGATTCAGAGCATCCCCCCCCCCCCGGTGACAACTGTTGGGTAAAGTAGATTTGTTCCCCCTGCTCTTGTTCTTGATCTCGGTCTTTATTCCCTCTTTGTTCCTGGTGTAGATCTTCAGTCCTTGCTTGATCCCAATGTAAGTCTTTATTCCTGTCTTGTTCCTGATGTAGATCTTCACTTACCCCTTCTTCCCCGGTGGAGAGGGGCACTATGGTGTTGGTGGTGGTGATGATGTATATAAAACCCTTCAACCAAGCTCTCAGGGTGGTGCACAAGATTCTGTGGTTTGCCTCTTAGGCCAGCCCTGTGCAACATGGAACACTGAATCAGACTCTGAAGCAGTGTGTGCGTGGGGCTGGACGAGGCCCTAGTAGTCCCCCCAAAGTCTTTGCATCCCTACCTGCTGAGATGAAAGGAGCAATGTGTCACAATTGTAAGGGTGGGAGGCTCATGCTGCACTGCAGTCAGGAGGCTGCCTCCCCTTCCCTGTGTCAGCCTCTCTGAAAATGGGTGTGGAGTTGGAGGGCTGGGTGGGTGTTGCATGGCGTTGGGATCCAGTTTCTCTGGACTATAAATAAATGGGTGTCCTTATGTGTTTATGTTTTCTGCAGCCTATTGGAACGTACCTCTAAGCCTCAACCATGGCCAGCATTCATCACAAGCTATAATTAGCGTTATTAAATGAAGTCATTATAACATTTAAAGTCTAATAAGTGAGTTCACGGACATTAACCTCGAAGCAATAGTAGTAAAAAATGGAATCCGAAAGAGACGCCTCTGTCACTTGTGTTCTTCTGGGGAAGAATTGAAAATAAAATGTGTGTATTTGTGTGTGTGTGTGTGTGTGTGTGTGTGTGTGAGAGAGAGAGAGAGAGAGAGAGAGAGAGAGTGAGTGAGTGTGTGTGTGAAATTATGCAAGGGAGCAGGACAGAGCAAAGTGGATAGAAGGAAAAAACATTGGACTTCAACACTGGCACTAGGACAGTGCCCTCCACCTGAGGGAAGCATGGAAGCTGAGGGGATGCAGAGCAGGCCAAATGGCACCCCAACACTTTGCCACCAGTCATCAACAGTGCCTGTGACTTGGGCAGGCTGCCAGACTACTGGATCGGTCAGTCTAGGGCAGTGATGGCCAAACTTGGCCCTCCAGTTGTTTTTGGGCTACAACTCCCATCATCCCTAGCTAACAGGACCAGTGGTCAGGGATGATGGGAATTGTAGTCCCAAAACAGCTGAAGGGCCAAGTTTGGCCATCACTGGTCCAGGGCCTTTCCAGATGGAATTGTCTATGATGCCTTGGGGCATTAAGTGCCAGCTTCCCCCACCCCCACCCCTGAAGGAAGTGGAATACGTGTTTCAGTTGCCGTAGCACCCAAGCAGCTGGCTTGCTCTTGACTTTTAAGTGAAAGAGGAAAAGTTGGTCACCTCCTCTCACATCCTGTTTGTCTACTACTGTATACAGACATGTTCTGACCTATAAAGCCTTAAATGGCTCAGGACTCGCCTCAAGGACCGCTTCTCTCCATGTGAACCTGCCCAGACTCTGCGATCATTATGTGAGGAACTTCTTCATGTGTCTGGCCCAGGAGTGGAGCTGCAGCCTGGTGGCACTGGGTCAGTGCCAAGGAAGTGGCCTCTGTAGCTTCCGTGAATGCCAGAGTCCAGCAGACTCCACTTCTCCTCCTTTCTGCCACTCCCACTCCCTGGTCAGGCCTGACCTGGGAGTGGAGCTGCAGCCTGGCGGTGCTGGGCTGGCACTGAGGAAGCGGCCTCCACAGCCCCTTGGTGTGCCAGAGACCAGTGGAGGAACAGTGTGGTGCTGCTGCTGTTCCTTCCTGATGCTTCCACCCCCGACATGATGCCCTGGAGCCAGAGGTAAGAATTTTGGAGGATATGACATTTATTCAGAATCTCCTTTCTTGCAATTTGAATCCATTGGTCCGGGTCTTCCTCTCTGGAGCAGCAGAAACAATCCTACTCCGTCTTCCACATGACAACCCTTCAGATATTTGAAGGTGGTCACCATATCACCTCTCAGTCTTCTCTTCTCCAGGCTAAGCATCAGCCATTCCTCGAGGAGGGGGAGAACCATGCATGCCACCTTAAGCTCCTTGGGAGGAAGGGTAGGGTGTAAATGCAATATATAAATAGTGATAAATGGTGTCTTCCATTTAGCTGCGAGATCCCAAATGCTAAATTTTCATCAAATATGAGAAAATATTGAAACAGATGCACGTTTTTGTGCGTTCCATTTTTATTTATTTTTTTGTGCCAAAATGTTCGCGTTCAAAAGACCTTTCGTTGCAGCATGAAGTCAAGACTCTTTCTTTGCGTTTTGTTTTTCCAAGTCTTGGACTCTCATCCCAGAGTAGAGAAAGCTATGGAAAAGTATGTGCGCGCGCACACACACACACACACACACACACACAGCTGGCCTTTAAGACTCCAGGAACTGTGTGCTCTCCATGGCAGCTCTACACACCTCAAGTCTTTGGTTTTGAGCTTTGGTTGCAAATAGCAGCTGTCCAAGCTCAGCCGCCTGATTTAAAGCTTCTGTAGAGGCCTTTTCCATATCCTGTAAGAATTCAGCTCAGCTGGGGATCATCCTCTATAAACCGAGGGATTCTTGGCTCCTTTGCTTCTGGGCTATGGGGGCTTCTCTGCCTTCTCCCTTCTGGGTGGCTCAGGGAGGCAGGCTTTGGCAAGTGGTCTTGTGGGCAAGCTTCCTTGTATCACCAAGGTCTTGGAAGGAAAAAAAAACACCAGAGAATCCATCATCATGGGGTGGGGGCATCAAGTTATTTTCTAAAGTAACTAAAGCAAAATGAAACTAAGCAGATGGTTTTGGCTCGGGTCTGGAATTCATTTCTTTCTGCTTATAATTTTGCTTCTTCTTCACAACATTAAATTGTAGCACTAATAAGGAGGGAAAAAAAGAATATACATTGTTCCATTTCTGCAGCTGAAACTCCAGTTGCAAATATTGTTGTGTTGTTTATTGATAGGGCTATAATATGGGTGAGGTATTGCCAGACAGCGGCATTTCGTGGCGTTTAGAGAGAATCGGCAGTAACGTATTGTAAAGCATTAGCATAATAATTGGTAAGCATTCACAGATGAATAGTTTACTGACTGATAGATTTTGTACAGAAACTGTGAAGGTTACATGGAGGGTGAAAACATTTCGCTGTGTCAATGAACATACTTAATTTTTCTGGAAGTGCTATTTAAATTGTACGGCGCTGTGGCATTAGCATAACAAAGACATAATGCTTTTGGTGGTGTGCTATAATAGGGAACACTGCCCCACAGTTGCTTAATCAGGTGACCCAGAAAGGATGATGGCCTCGGCAGTTGAAATATTGGACTATTAATCTCCAGCTGGCATTCACCGGGAGCCGGCAGTCTCTCCTTGGCACCACGTTCTCCAGAATTTAGGTTTTCTGTCTTGCCTGCAGTTGCCTATAGAGCTTGTGTGGCCTTCTGCTTCAGAGAGAATAACTCTGGGCATAATTCTGCCATGTGCATCTGGTGGTGGGACAAGTCCCGTGCAATATGCAGCCCTAAAATTTCATTATTTTATTCTGGATACAGAGCAGTGGAAGGTTACTTGTGCTTGGCTACTATGAACTGACAGTTGGGGGGGAGTGTTATGTATGGTACAATCACATCTTACATGCGGATTTGGTTCCAAGGGGTCTGTGTACAGTGGCGTAGCATGGGGTTGCCAGTGCCCAGGGCACTGCAAAGGGGGGGGTAGTGGGAGGGAAGGAAACAAATGGAGTATGCATGCACATTCAACTGCCTAACAGCATCTGCATCACCCAGGAGATTGTACCTGCAGAGATTAGAAAAGAAGAGTAGTTCTGTTTTCTGGAAGGGTCACTTCCTGATTCACATGGAGAAGCTGTTTTCTCAACAGAGCATACAGCTGTATTGAGGCAGCACCGGGTGTTTGAAATTTTGTGCCTCCTAACAATTTTGTGTCTGGGGCAACCACCTCTGTGCCCCCCCCCCGCTATACACAAAAATTGTGTATACCCTAACCCTTGGAGCTGGCCCATGGTTAGTGCGTGAGGAGGCAGAGATAGAGAGCGAAAGAATCTCCAGCAACCACAGAGTTCATGTGCCAAACGGGCCTTGCCCAGCAAGCAAGGTGGAGAGCTTCAAAAGCTCTTCTTGTGTTGGGTAATGTAAGCAGACCTGGTGCAAAAATACCTTTTAAGCTCTCTGCCTTGCTTTGTGAACTAGGTGCACTCAGTGCATCAGCTCTGGAATGCTATGAATCTTTGTGCAAGCTCAGATTACCTTGCAAGATCTTCAGAGCCTCCCAGAACCAGTGTGCTTAGTAGGTCTTGCTCCCTCCAAAGCAAGGCAGAGAGCATAAAAGCTCTTTCTGGGCCAGGTAACCAAAAGTAGACTGGGCACCAAAGGAGTTTTTTAAGCTCTCTGCCTTGCTTGGATTTAACTTGCACAATTTCAACCAACCCACCTTCAACCGTGTATGGTTGAAATATTGCAAGTTACATGCATGTAAGATACAATTGTACTGTATTCACACTGGTAGTAGTGGAGGATGGGGTGGAAATGGTAAATGCTCTTGTACATCTGAATAGGAATCTTCAGGGGTGTGACCTGCAGGTTCCTTTTCAGGCAAATCTCAGTGGACTAAGAAGATGAGAACAAAATGACTCTAAATCAAAGGTTTAGTATTCAATGAGATGTTGCTGCTGTGGGATAGAGGAAGCAGGTAGAAGAATTGCTCTTGTTGGCTAACTCAGGGTCCGTCTTGGAAAGGTTTTGGGGGTGTATATGCTTCTTCAGTCTCTCAAAAAAAATTCCCCCAGCTACTGGGAAATTGCAATACCACACCTATGCATGTACAATTAATGCAGTCGTCTCTTTAATCATGTAATCATCATCATCATCATCACCATCCTCTTCTTTATCTGCTGGCTGCTGCCAGGAAAATCTTTGCAACACCCTGGAAAACCAACCCTCTCTAGACTTCAGAATGTGCAGTGGCTCCACAAAGCACAGATTTGCTGCAGGAAGCTCCCTTCTAAGGAGTTAGACAATTGGGCCACCTGTCTGGCAATGGCTCTTCAAGCACTACATGGTGTTATGGTGTCCAGCGCAGCCCATCCCCAAATCCATCATTGAGCCATACTGTTACTTGGACCACCCAAAATGTCACAGAATGAGGAGAAAAGTTTCAGTGGGTTGCACATTAAGCAAAAAGAGGAAGGAGACAGAGCTGGTTTGATGTTAATAGTCAACAACTCTGCATTATGACTTCGACGCATTCAGCAGCAAGCTAGATCACTCAGACTTTGCTTAACATTCAACCTGATGCTCTCGAAAGCTTGCCAGCTACTTTTTGCCAGTTGCCAGGAATCACAAGTAGGTAGTGGGCTTCCCACAGGGACCTAGGAATGGGATGCAAGGCTGGATGGGTTTGACTGGATCTAGTGGGCTCTTCTGATGTTCTTACAGCATTTTGGTTGATCTTGGTCAAGGTAATGTCCAGTTCTGGAGTTTGGATTTCTCTCTCTCTCTCTCTCTCTCTCTCTCTCTCTCTCTCTCTCTCTCTCTCTCTCTCTCTCTCTCCTTCCTCCCCTCTCTTTGTCTCTTTCTCTTAGACATAAACAGCTTCCTTCTGCTCTCAGCATAGCCTGTGCTTATTTCAAATGGATATGACTTTGGGAATAATGAGATTTATTCTCACACGTGTGTGATGTATTTTATTCCAGACATGTTTTAAGAATAAAAATATGGGCACATTTATAGGGCAGTGAATGGATTGTGTGGAGAGGGCCCTTGGCACTTTCCAGTTCTTTCCTGCTGTGCACTTTCACATTTATGAATCTGAAAACACCACATCATAAGCCACAGCAAATAACAGAGAAGCTCCCGGAAGGTTTCCCTCCTGCTGCTCTTCCTTGGGCAGGGGTCCCTGTGTCCTGGTTGGGGCTCAGAGTGTGTGTGTGTGTGTGGGGGGGAAAGGTAGCGAGGCAGGCAATGATCCTGCCTGCCCTCTGCATTAGAGGCTTTACCAAGCATTTGTGTTAAGTGATGTGTAAACTACCTCCGTTCTTTCTGAAGTGGTTGACTCTTTCTCCTGCTCTTCATTTCTACTGGGAAAGTGTTTCCTTTGACAAACCCTTCACAGATCTGTAAACATCTTCAACTCCCTTTGCCTGACAATCAGAAATGCAATTCATAGGGATGGATTCGTTTCTGTTTTTCTGAAGAAAAAAGGAGAAGAAGGTGCCATGCATTAAGGTCAAGGTGGTGGAATGGTGTCTGGTTCACTTTCTGGCCCAACCTTCTCCCCCTTCCTCCATGAGTGGAGGGAGTTGACCCCAGACATCTGCTTTGATTCCAGTAGAGCTTTTTTGCTGTTCAAAACGGAGACCACAGGTCAGAGGGTATTAAAAAGAGATCGCTTCACTGTGCTCCTTGCCAGAACTGCTGTATAATGGACCGGTCTCTCCAATGTGCCATTTCTCCACATGTGGGGAAAGTGAGCTACAGAGACATTATCAAATGAGTGATTCCCCACCCTGTGAACTCTCTGGTGGTTTTCCTTGAGCGTCAGTTTTATGATACACGGCTAGGTTTGGCTGTACAGACCTGCGAAGATTGTGAATGATCTGGCTATTCTGAGCTGCTTCTGCTGCTACTAAATAATCCTCCCACATTTTGAATGTTTTTTAAATTTTCATTTTATGACTCTCTGCGGGACTCTAGACACTTCACCCAAGACATAAGGCTTTCTTATGTTAGCTTCAAAGAACGCCTTTTGTGGAATGTGCTGTGTTTTCCCTGCACATGTGTGAAGTTATGTCTAAAAATGTCCATGGCAATAGATTGCATTAGACTACAGATCTCTCTAGCACAATATTTTAAAGATGCGCTTCGGCCAGAGGGTGCAGGGGCATTTCAAACGGCTGCATACAAATCCCTCAAAGGACCACCCCTTCGCCATACCAAATATTAAAAAATAACCTCTTGAGCAAGGGAAGGGGGAGGCAGATACCAGAAGGGGTGCTGCATCTGCTTTGAGTGGGCTTCTTCCATTCCTTCCGGGGATACTGGGACTTGCCCTGGGCCATTTCCAAGCAGGAAAAAGGATTCCTAAGCAGGAGTACTTTTGCACTGAAGCCATCTTCACTGCTGGCCTCTACCTTCTTGGCAGGTGAGGAGTTGTGGGGCAGGAGAAGGGGGAGCTTGTGGCAAAGGCAGTGTGGGGTGGCTCAAGCAAAGCCGGTCACTCTTCACTCTGCTTGGAGCAAGCATGCACCCAGAGCTGCCTTCACCCTGGTCCTACTCACAAGGTGACCAGGAGCAATACCATGGCAGGGGTTTCTAGCTACCCCACCCCACCACCTTCAGAAGCCTTATAAGAACCTGCAGCAGGAAAGGGTCAGTGAACACAGCAGCCAATTGCTACGGGCCAAGACCACCCCCCCAATAAAATATTTGAGAGCCCCCCCCCCCCAGTTGATGGGCGTTGCCATTCAAATGGTTTGCGTGTTTCATGTCTTATGATTGATTATCCCCTCCCCTCCATATTCAAGTTGACACCCCTGACAGTGAGCAATATCACAGGAGAGGCGTTTTTAGGGCCAAGGTGAAAATACTGGTTATTTTTGCTGTTGGACTTTGTTGATGTAATCTTATTTTATTTATAGTACTGAGACGATGGTTTCTTTGTTTATTCATATACATGCTATTGTTCCGGTGGTGGCTGATTTTGAGATTTTCCTTTGTTGGAAACTGCTTTGAGCATGATTATTTTTGTGGAAAGGCTGGATACAAATAAAATTATGAACATTGTCTTTCCGGTACATGCTGGACCAATGCGGTATAGTAAATTATGTGTCAGAAGATGAGGAGTGGTGAGGCCCAGTTTCAAATCCCACACAGCAATGAAGCTTGGACACACAGAAAGGCAGAAAGAGAGTTGTGATCTTACCACAAAAGGTTGCTGTGAGGATAAAATGTGGGGTGAGGGGAGGTGGAAAAATCTTGAGCTCCTTGGAGGGAAGGGTGAGATATCAATGAATAAAACATAAATCAGAGGCTATTAAGGAAAATCCTTTTGTCCATTGTCAACTGGCAGGATGTATCGGGCTTTCTGCTTCCTTGAGTTGGAGTCTGAACCAGTGATGAGTTGCTAATAAGCTGGGTGAGGTCCAAAGACTTCACTTCAGTCCAGGGAGCCTGGGATTATTCATAGTGGCTGGGCCGCTTCATCCAAAGCTTGTACAGGATTGTGCCCCCTCCCCACTCCAGGACTGTGTCTGCAGGTTGTGAGTTACTGCTGGGCCTGGCTCTGCATTGTGATGCTCAGGTGGCCTATGTGGCCAGGGATGCCATTTTCCAATTTCATTTGGTATGGCAGCTGCTCTCTTTCCTGGGAAATAAGAATCCAGCTACCGTGATACCTGTCTCCTGTGGTCTCAAGATTAGACCGATGTAATGTGCTTCATCTAGGGCTGGTCTTGCAGGATATTTGCCACATAACACTTCACAGGACTTTGCTGATTGCCAGTTTTGATTCCTTCTTTTCCGACATTTATATCCCACCTTTCTTCCATCAAGGAATGTACGGAGTGTGCATGTTGTTCCCAGGAGGTATCCCATACTGGGAATGACCTGGCTTCAACCTGCTTAGCTTCAGCAAGTTACGAATATAAGAAGTGCCTGCTGGATCTAGTCCAGCATCCTGTTCTCACAGTGGCCAACCAAATGCTCCAATGGGAAGCCCTCAGGCAGGACTCGAACACAAGAGCACTCTCTGCTGCTGGGCTTTCCAGCAACTGGTATTCAGGAGCAGTGGCATAGCGTGGGTTGCCAGGGCCCAGGACAAGGCGGAAAGGGTGGGAGGGAGAGAAACAGATGGAGTACACATGCACATTCAACTGCTTTAAGTAGTCTGAGTCACCCAGGAGATCGCAGCTGCAGAGACAAGAAAAGAAGAGTTGTTCCATTGACTGGAGAGGTCACTTTCTGGTCCACATGGAGAAGCCGTTTTCAATAGAGCCCAGTGACGGAAGCATGCAACTGTGTCGGGTGTTGAAATTTAGTGCCCCTAAGAATTTTGTTACCAGGGCCACCGCCCCAGTGCCCCCCATGCTACGCCACTGTTAAGAAGCATTGCTGCCTCAAACTGTGGAGTCAGAGCATAGCCATCATGGCTAACAGCCATCAATAGCCCACTCCACCGTGAATTAATGGGCAGCCTGATATGCCTTTGGACCATCCCCTGGGACTCCAGTGAGGTTCTAGACTCAGTTCTGAGCACTGGTTTTGCCATTGTCCTTTAAAGCTCTCAACAATCTGAAGGATCTGAAGGAGCATCATTGCTCAGATCTCCCCTGCCATGTCCCCTGCCATCACATTAGTTTATCTTTACTGTTGTAAACACTAAAAAGCGCTCCTTTACAAAAATGAAAAGAAAGCCAAGGTTCTTCTGAAGATGAACTTTTGCGTCCCGTTCCCTGCAAACCTCTGTGCTTATTTGATGCATGGGATACAAACTATCTTGGTCATTTCCTAGCAACCGAGATGCACTTCTTCCCCCTCTGCCAAATCACTAAGGGGTGAAGCCACAGACGGAGGAGGAAAAGGAGAGAGAGGTGATGGGAGGGGCAAGTAGGGGAGTGAAATTGCCCTCTATTAGCAAGAAGGTGAGCTTTGATGATGGGGGTAGGTGGAGAGGTGGCAGGTGAGATTTAAGGGCACAGAGCCTCAGTCAGCCATGAAAATCAACGGATGGAGTCGTCCTATGCAAAGTGCCCTGCTGGCTGAAGACATCCCTTGTCACTGGGCAACTGAGTCAGAATGCTTCTCTGTGTTGTTGTCCTCAAAACTGCTGGGCACCCCTTCTGTCTGCACTCAACCAAGCTCAGTCTGCATTCAGGGCCTGGAGTTACACTGTTCTGTGTATATTTATATTCACTCCATAAATAGCTCACCATCAGAATTCTGAACACATGGGGTTATCTGTGCCACAGAACGAGGAAGAAATAATCTGTTTAGCTCAGGTTATATTAGGTCCACTGTCTGTGCAAAACAAATCACCACTGATGCCTGAAATGCATCACCCCTTGTTATATTTCCTTTTAATGCGGTGATTTATTCCCATTTCAAGAAATTTAGAAATTAGAACAATGAAACGCAGCAGCAGGAAATGCGGGGCGGGGAAGAAGCATCAGACAGCAGCACTTGCATCTAGTAGGGGTTTTAGGGGGCCCAATCCACCAGTAAGATCTCCTGTATAAATGGAATCCAGCCAGCTGAATGAGCACTACACATGAAATGCTTCTCCTGGATGGATGAATCTAAAACCATAGTAGATTCTGAAAACCAAATGAGAGGCCTCTTGAATAATAATAATAATAATAATAATAATAATAATAATAATAATAATAATATGAACAGTGTCAATGAAAGGGCAACGTGTGCTTCGTTTAAGCTATTTTTTTATCCTTGTTTGTAAGATGCCCTGAGAACCTTACTAAAGGGCAGGATGGTGTAAGCTAGCAAACGTGTCTGTCACTATGACAGCAAGTGGCATGGGTGCTTTAGCTGAGATTCCTGCGTTGCAGGGGTTGGACTAGATGTTTCCCATCCAACTCTACAGTTCTATGACTGTATGCTTCCAGCCCACTTTTCCTGTTCTGCTCCATTTGGCCAACTGCAAACACTTGAAGGACCAGTGCTCTTGTTGAAGATGGGCAGCTGGTGCACTCCTTTGGGCTGGTGGAGTAGAGTTGGAGGTGCTTGATTCTTTGGGCCTGAGGGAAAGGGCCTGTGAGGGCCCTGGCTCTTGATCTACAGTCCCTGGTGCTGAGGGGGGGGGGAGTCTGGTTCAGTGGCCCCTCCTGCCTGCAAGCCTCAGGGCCAGAAACCTGGTCCAGTTGTTTGGCTGCCAACAGCGTCACCTCCACGTCAATGCCAACCTCTTAGGTCAAGGCAGTGAAACTCACTCTGCATGTGCTCTTGAAGCAGCTCTCTCTTTCTGCCATTCATTCATTTTCCCATTCCCCGCTCCAGCTAAGCTGCACGCACAAGTGATCTGAGCATATCAACACCCTGCTTAGTTAGCGGAAAGCATAGTGCCTTTACCTTTACCTGAAATTTGTTAAGATGCAGAGCGACACTCGCCTTTTTAACTTCAGTCAAACGGAGCCCCCAGCTCAGAAGTTGTAACAGACACTTGAATTAAAAGGATGTCAGTGCAATTGTGCATTTTCTCACATGATTAAACAAAAGGGAGAAATGCTCAAATGTTTTTGTACAAATTCTCTCCCCCCCCAGGGGGCTATTTCTTTTTATGAGTATAGTTATGAAAATGACATGGAGTGGCTCTATGCCTTGCCGATTTTCTAGGCTACTCTTGGATGCAGACTCTATTCATCTGGCCTGGATCAAGGTGTATTATTATTATTATTATTATTATTATTATTATTACCCCATCCATCTGGCTGGCTTACAGCACATATAAAAAATTGTAAAACATCATTAAAAAAATCTATAAACAGGGCTGCCTTCAGATGTCTTCTAAAAGTCAGATAGTTGTTTTTTAATTAGACAGCAGATGGGAGGGCATTCCACAAGGCGGGTGCCACTACTGAGAAGGCCCTCTGCCTGGTTCCCTGTAACCATGCACACGAAAGCTCATACCAAGAACAAACTTAGTTGGTCTCTAAAGTGCTACTGGAAGGAATTTTTAAATTTTTAATTTTGTTTTGACTATGGCAGACCAACACGGCTGCCTACCTGTAACTCACTTCTCTCAGTGAGGGAACCACCAGAAGGCCCTCGGAGCTGGACCTCAGTGTCTGGGCTGAACAATGGGGGTGGAGATGCTTCTTCAAGGTATACTTGGCTGAGGCCGTTTAGGGCTTTAAAGGTAAGCACAAACACTCTGAACTGTGCGTGGAAACATACTGGGAACCAATGTAGCAGGACTGGTGTTATATGGTCTCGGCAGCCACTCCCAGTCACCGCTCTAGCTACCACATTCTGGATTAGTTGTAGTTTCCAAGTCACCTTCAAAGGTAGCCCCACGTAGAGCGCATTGCAGTAGTCATCAACTAGGATACTGGTCTGGCCCTTTTTGATGCTAATTCTGCTGCTGTCTGGGAGATAGGTTTTCCCTGAATGCGTTTCTGTCTACAAGGAGAGAAAATATATGTGAATATAGGGAAGGAATTGTGCGTGCATATACAATTTCTGATATTAATCATAAAAATTATCGCGGGGAAACTGGCAGCTTCGTGAAGCAGATCATAGGGTTTTGTCAATCCGTAGGGAACTAGGAGACATGTCTGCACCTAAAGAGACAGCCTTTCTAGAAACATTTTAAGTGACTGACATACGTCTTTGAAAAAGACCTTTAAAAATAGCTTCCATTAGGAGCTGAGCCCAGGATGGACCCCAGGGGAGGGTCTGTAGGCGGAGGCAAGTAATCAAGGAAGGATTGGGAGGTGCAGTTGAGGAAGGGGAGGCAGGCATATTTTATTTTATTTTTGTAAAATTTATACACCTCTTGATTGTAAAGAAAACTTCAAAGTGGTTTACAGAGATAAAAGAGCAAAATTATCAATAAGAAAAATTAACAACACTAATTTAAATAACTAAAAATGGATTAAAACTTGCACCAGCTTTCTAAAAGACTGTATAGGCTTGTATAGACAAAATACAGGTATGTTTGTTAGCAGGCACCAAAAAGAGTACAGTGAAGGTGCCTGCCTGATGTCAAGAGGCAGGGAGTTCCGAAGTGTTTAGATGCTGTCACACTAAAGTATCACGTTGTAATAGTGCCAGTTCTGCCAATCGAAGCAGTCTAGTGGGTGTATATGGAGTAAGGCAATCTTGTAGGTAAACCAGTCCCAAGTTGTTAAGGGCTTTATATACTAATAGTAACACCTTGAATTTGGCCTAGTATCTTGCTGTGGGTGTGTGGGTGTGTGGGTGTGTGGGTGTGTGGGAGAGAGAGAGAGAGAGAGAGAGAGAGAGAGAGAGAGAGAGATTTCAGCTCTAGCTGTTGTCTGTGCAACTGGAATCAAATGTTGATTGTTACTCCAGAGAGACCTTATCCGGATTCGGAAAGCTAAACTTTCCGCTCTCTTCGCAAACGTGCCTCTTTCCGAATGGACACGCCGTTGCGATTTTAGCATTCAGGCAAGGAAGTGGATGATATAAAGGCAAGGTAATGCAAAGCAAAAGTGGTTTTTGAAGACGTCTCCTCCTAATTCAGTAATTGCCAGTGTTTGCTGACACCACAGAGAAGCCGTCGTTGGGGGAGAGGTGGGGAGGCGGCGAGTGAATTGCTAATAAGTTTGGGGTAGATGTCATTAACTCACAAACGTTTTAGCGCTTCCACGCTGATCCTTCTGTCTGATTGTGGATGCTTTCATGTGAACACAAGGCTGGCTGAGGGAACACCAAACAGTCATACTGTTCAGAAAAGAATGATTGAATGTTAATGGAAAAGCGAGGGAGAGTGAATTAGGCTGGGGTTACTTAGTCAAGGAATTTTAATGAGACTCTGATTTCATTAAAGAAAAGTAAACAGGAAAGTGAGCGTGCTGTCATAGGGCTCACCCACGGTTACCTCTTGCCCCTCGTTTTCTAGGCACAGGCCCAGAAAGTTCCTGAGCCCTGCTGCTTTCCTCAGGAACACCTGATCTTTGCTGCTGAATCAGAGCCAATGGCAATTGGGGTTTACACAGATTGCAGCTTGCTCCGATTCAGCAGTAAAGAGCAGGTTTTTGTGGGGAAAGCACCAGGGCAGAAAAAGGGCTGTCAGACACAGACCTGGAAAGCTTGGACCTGTGCCTAGGAATGCGGCAGCGAGAATGCTACTAGCCCCAAAATGGAAAGAAGAAACATTACCAACAAAGGAAGAATGGCAGACAAAATTGATGGACTATGCAGAAATGGTGAAACCGATGGGAAAGATCAGAAACCAAGAAGATCAAGTATTCGCTAGAGACTGGAGTAAATTTGTAGTTTATTTAAAAAACCACTGTAAGCATTGGTAGCGTTGTAATGACATTTGTAATGTGAAATTGACTATGATAAATCAGGGATACATAATAGTTGGAAAAATTATAATATGCAAAAAATAATAATTTTAAATTTAAGAACCCATGGGAGGGAGGGAGGGGAGGAAGTCGGAAAGTTCAGGGAACCTTGTAATTGGATATATGTGAAAGATAATATGTACAAAAATGTGGAAAACTAATAAAAATTATTATATATATATATATATATATATATATATATATATATATATGCGGAGGAAAGGTAAGCATGGATGAGCCCACAATTTCAAGACTTCAGACTCTGGCTTCAAAACTCACAAAGTGGAACAACTTCATTCTGTTGAAAGTACCTTGTGATACACCTAAAGTTCATTCAGATAAATGCTGCTTTGAGGGTGTCTTCTGCAACCTTACATTGACACAATACTTTTACATTTACTGTATGTATGTGCTGTACATGTTTCTTCCCCTCCTCATTTAATCCCCACAACAACCCTGTGAGGTAGGCTACACTGAGAGGCAATGACTGGCCCAAGGTCACCCAATGAGCTTCCTGTCTGGGGGGGGGGGATTTGAAACGTGGGCTCCCAGATGTCATTCACTTGGAAACGTTTTAGCGCTTCCACGTTGATCCTTCTGTCTGATTGTGGATGCTTTCATGTGAACACAAGGCTGGCTGAGGGAACACCAAACAGTCACGTTTTTAAAGTCATCTGAGTTGGTGGCCATCACTGCCTCCTGTGGGAGAGAGTTCCATAGTTTAACTATGTGCTGCGTGAAGAAGTTCTTCCGTTTATCCATCCTTAATCTCCCAAAATCCAGCTTCGTTGGATAGCCAGGAATTCTAGTGTCATGAGAGGGGGGGGGGAACTTTTCTCCACTTCCTCCATGCCATGCATAATCTTAGAAACTTCTAATGTCACCTCTTGCCTTTTCTCTAAATCACTAAGTCTCAAACACTGCGACTCTGGATCATTTTGGTTGCTCTCCTCTCCAAGGTCTGAGGACACAAAGGGCTCTCCCAGTTCTGCTCTCAACGGCATAGATGCACCTGCCCGAGAAGCAAGTGTTCTGACTCTGAGATGTGGCTCCCAGCAAGATGTCAAGGCATCCATTCCATGGTGCTTGGACACGCTTGTTTTCGGTTGCAGATTGACTCAGAAGCGCTTGGGACACCCCTTGCTCTCTGGCATGGTGACGCACGCTCAGAGCAAAGCAGAGAATGAGGCCTGCAGGGAGAAGAGGCAGCCAGCAAGGCACCAGAGCAAGCCTTTTTTCCTTGCCCTGTTCTGTGTGAGACCTTGCAAGTATCAATCAGGCCAGGGGAGTTGATTATGTGTTTGGGAAAGCCTCCCACTTCCCGCCCTATTATTTCTCACCTTCTGCAAGAAAAGGAAACCGCCAGATGCTCGGGAACAAAGCTTGTTCCTCCTCCACGGTCTTTCCTTGATCTGTTCTCCAGCAGAGTAATTGGGATGATGAGAGGCTGCTCTGGCCCTCCTGGCCGAGCAAAGGCTGGCTGGGGGATTTGCTGTCCATTTCTAGGCCCTACTGGGCTGGCGGGAATTTCTCTGGCTCCTAGTGCTAAATAACTCGCTAAATATTTCTCGGTTGTTGGTTGCGGTGCCGGACTCTGTAGAAGGACACAGGACGAAAAGGGTGCAGGGTCCCTGCCTGGAGGGGATTCCAGTCTACATTTCAGAGACAAGCCTAGTATTGGGAAGGGGAGACAGTGGTGCTGTTGTCATAGGACCATAGAATTGTAGAGTTGAAAGGAACCCAAAGGGTCATCTAGTCCAACCCCCTGCAATGCAGGAATTCTGACGTAGGCACGTCTCGACTGTTGCTGATGTTTTGGCTGGGCAGGAGACTTGGCCACAAAATCATCATCACCCTGCCTTTCCCCCAGACCAGAGCTCGAGGCAGCTTACACAAATTAAAACAACATAGATAAAATACAAAATGTTAAAAACGTATGAAACGTATGAAAAACAATAGTTGAAAGAACGAAAAGAAAATGAAAACCAACTTTATTAATATACAGATAGTAAAAACAGCACAGTGCTATTAAAGCCCTTTCTAGGCCTGTCAGAATAAAAGTCTTCACCTGCTGGCAGAAGCACAGCAATGAAGGAGTCAGTCTGGCTTACCTAGGAAGGGAGTTACAAAGTCTAGGACAGGGGTCAGCAACCTAAGGGCCATGGGGCACAAGCGGCCCATGGGGGTCGTTTAACTGGCCCCCGTACCTCCCCCGAACTGAGCAGCACGGCATGGGTACTCACTTCTGCAGCACCGGAAATCACATCTGCGCAGACACTAATGTGCACACGCAATCCAGCCCATGGAGGGATCTTCACTGGAGTGAACCGGCCCAGGTGAGGTAAACCTTGCCGACCCCTGGTCTAGGAGAAGCCACCACCAAGAAGGCCCTCTCTCTTGTCTCCACCAAGCATGGCTGCGAGAGTGGTGGGGCTTAGAGCAGGGTCTCCCCCAAAGTTTTCAGAGCCCAGGCAGGTTCGTATGGGAGAATATTGTCCTTCAAGTAGCCTAAGCCTAAACTGTAAATCTAGGTTCCTATGAGGAAATGTGACCCCTGGGCTGGAAAAGCTCCCCCCCCATCCCACCCCCACATCCTTGTGTTGGATTATCCCAAAGGTAATGCCTGCATGCTTAGTCCTGAAGCATGCTGGGGAGCAGGCAAGCAGCAGCAGAAAAAAGGAAGGAAAACAGTCATTGTACCTCAGTGGTGATGCTAGAAGATGGGAGGTCACAGCAGCAAGGTGTGTGTGAGAGAGAATATTAGTGGGTTTTTCAGGTGCATTTGGCTGGTCGACTGGTCAGTTCCTGTTGGAAGCTCAGTTCCCCTGGGTTGCCCTCTGTATACCAGTCATTGCAGTTGCACTCTCACTCCACCAGGGGCCATCTAGCCCTTTTTGTGCACAAAGCATAATGCAGAGTTTCCCTACCCTGCCCCACTCCAGCACTGGGGTGCTTGAAAATGCTGTTTTTTAGTCTAAAAGAGCAATTAGGCTTTACCTCATATTTTAGCATTGTGCTTAGTGCTAAGTCTGCAGGTAAACCATCCCTCCTAACTGAGAAATGAAGTGGCCTGGGCTCTTCAGAGATTAGTCTCCAAAGTGTGGGCAGAGCACCCTGTTTCCGGAGCCAATAGGGAGATGAAACCACAGGGGCTAGCAGGCTGCTTCCAGATGCGGCCCACAGGCCATGCATTGAATACAACTGATCCTCACAGTCTCTCCAGCAACACAACAACAGCGGGGTGTGTGTGTGTGTGCGTGCGCGCGCGCGCATGAAGGTATTCCCCATGCTGCTATCTTGACAATTTGCATACGTCTTGGGTTTATGCAAACTTGATTAACCAACTAAGATAATGAGTGAACTGAGAATGATTTAATTGAGTGACAACTTTAACGATTCTACAAGAGAATTATGCTGTGTTCTATATTCTGTTCTTTGTGGGATAATTGGGAGAGCAGTCCAAGGGAGGGCGGTATGGAAGGACGTATTCTACAACCTACCCTTGTCTGCTCCTTATGGACTAGGGCAGGGAGATCTTTGCAGGAGCACTGCTAGGGCTCAGCTACCTAGGTTAGGAGGCCCTCAATCGATCCCAGAGAGGTAGCAGTGGTGACTGCAAGCTTCAGTGTGCCAATGGGGGCATCAGTAAGGACATAAGAACATGAGAAGAGTCAGCTGGGGGATTATAAATTATTGACTATTAAAAGTAATAGTTAGGGCAATAAATGTAAGATTAAAAGAGGAGGTTTGAAAATCATTAGATGTGGTTGATGGAAGTCATAGGCTAAAATAGCCAAATGATGTACTGTATAAGATGAGATGATATGTTCTGTTTGAAAAATATATGCAAAAACCAATATATTATACATATATATATAATAAGATTCTGCTGGATCAGGCCAATAACTCATCTAGTCCAACATCCCGTTGTCACAATAGCCAAACATATCTCCCCTACTGTGGTTTCCTGCACAGAAGCATTGCTGCCCCCTACTGTGGAGGCAAAGCATAGCCGTCATGGCTAATAGCTATCAAGAGTCCTCTCTTCTATGAACTTTTCTAATCCCATTTTAAAGTCTCAGGGACGCGGGTGGTGCTGTGGGTTAAACCACAGAGCCTAGGGCTTGCTGATCAGAAGGTCGGCGGTTCGAATCCCCACGATGGGGTTTGCTCCCGTTGCTCAGTCCTTGCTCTTGTCAACCTAGCAGTTCGAAAGCACATCAAAGATAAATAGGTACCGCTCTGACGGGAAGGTAAACGGTGTTTCCGTGCGCTGCTCTGGTTCACCAGAAACGGCTTAGTCATGCTGGCCACATGACCCAGAAGGTGTACGCCGGCTCCCTCGGCCAGTAAAGCGAGATGAGCACCGCAACCCCAAAGTCGTCCGCGACTGGAACTAACGATCAGGGGTCCCTTTACCCTTATTTTAAAGTCAACCAGGTTGGTTTCCCACCAAATTTTGGGAACTGTTGTTTGTTGAATATGCTGGGAAATGTAGTTCTGTGAGGGTGAAACTATACTTCCTAGATTTTTTGGGGGGGAGGGGACACATATGTATTACATATAATGGATCTACCTTCAGATCTTCTGGCCCCCTGTTGACTAGTTAAAACTGCTGGAGACTGAATTTCCATGTACTGAAATAGATAAGTAGCTTTATAATTAGGGGCAAGCACCCCACCTGCCACCCTCTCACCCCTCCAATGCCTTTTGGAGGTTCCTGTTGAATAGTTCGTAGCTGCAGCAAAATTTCTAAGGTTATCAAGATTCCCCATTGGCCGTGGCTGCTGAATAAACATAAGAGGTGGGCTCTTGGCTTTTTTCCAGTCACACAAATGTATAAATATTTTGCCAGATCCATTTTTCTTCATGTCTGAGGGAAGACCACCCTAATACATCATGTAAATGGCAAAATGACATTGCACCTGCCAGAGCAATTGGCCCTTTGTATTAATGGGAGAGATGGAGAGAGAGAGAGAGAGAGAGAGAGAGAGAGAGAGAGAGAGAGAGAGAGAGTCCCCAGAGAGCTAGGCAAGGAGCTAGATTGCAACCCGCTTCCCACCAGAAGGCTTCATCAGAGGAAGTGCTCAGTCCCACGAACTATTTGCAGCGTTAAAGAAGAGCAGTGGCAGACCCTGGGGTCTTAAATTCCAGCAGCACCCTTAACGATGCCTAATTTTGATGTTCTTCTGCTCTGCCTCTCGCCTTCCATTCTACACCACAGTTGTGGTGCCCCCAAGGTTCTGCACTCAGTGCGCCGGAACTGGTTGTGCTCCCCTAAATCCGCCTCTGGTGGGGCACACGCCGTGCATGCATAAGGTCCCAGGTTCAATCCCCAGCAACTGCAGTTAAAATAAATATATTTTTTAAAGGCTCTCAGGTCGCAGGATGTTGAGAAAGACCTTCTTCATCAGGCTTTTCAAAAGCAACCAAAGGAGACAGATGGATTAAGAGACTGGAGGAAAGGCAAGTTCATATGCTGCCCCGCGGCAGAGCTCAGTGCTACAAGCAGGCGCCATTAACAATAATGTAACTTACTGCAACGCAATCTATGTGGAGCTTCCATTGCGCTTGGTCTGGAAGCTGCAATTAGTGCAGAATGCTGCAGCACGATTGCTGACAGGAGTGAGGCCTTGTCAGCAGGTAACACCTGTGCTCAGAGATCTGCACTGATTTCTGATTTGCTACCAGGCCTAGTTGAAGGTGTTGCTATTAGTATAGAAAGCCCTTAACAATTTGGGACCAGTTTACCTGCGGGACCACCTTACCCCATGTATGTCCACTCAGTGGCTTTGATCTGCGAAACTAGCTCTGCTTCAGGTGCCACATAATACCCCATTCTACATTTGTAAGAACTCAGTCTTTTAGTGTGGCAACACCTACAGTTTGGAACTCCCTGCCTATTGACATCAGGTAGGCACATTTCCTCTTCTCTTTTCAGTGCTGATACACATATTTATGTTTAGAAAATCTGAGCCAGATGTTTAGAAAGTTGAACCCCACCCAGCAGTTTCATGTAGATGTTAAACAGCATAGGGCAGTGGTTCCCAATTTTCTAACTACCGTACTTTTCCGTGTATCAGACAAGGGTTTTTTCTTAGGAAATGAATTTGAAAAAGGGGGGGGGGTCCTTATACTCAGTCAGAGCATATTGGTGACGTGGGATAGTTTGCTTCCGCTAGCTGTGTGCCTGTTATTGGTGGGTGCAAGAAGGGCTGGTGTTGATTTGCTGTCTCTGTGGCTATTGGGCGGGCGATCGGTGGCTTCTGCTGGTGAGGGAACAGCTGATAGGCGGTTTTTGTGGTATGTGGGTGCAGCAGTGTAGATCAGACGGGTGAGTGATTTACAGCAACCCCCCCTTTAAAAAGCTCAACAACTCCCCCCCTTTCCTTAAGCTGGAGGGGGTGCCTTATACAGGGGGGCATGTTATGTGTTATACATGGAAAAGTACGGTACTTTGGACCCCTTGTTTTTCAAAAGCCAAGCCATGGACCCCCTACTTTAGAAATTTTTGATATATCTATGGTAGTCTTTGTTCGGTGAATGGTGCAATGGATGCCCACCCCCCCAACCTGGCTGGTTATTGGGACACTCTGGGATAAAGTAAACCCCATAGGGGATAAATTGAACCCTGAGGAATACCACACTTGTGATTTAACATACACCCTATAGCTTTCCATGGGGCTTTGTTGTTGTTCAGTCGTTCAGTCATGTCTGACTCTTCGTGACCCCATGGACCAGAGCACGCCAGGCACGCCTATCCTTCACTGCCTCCCGCAGTTTGGCCAGACTCATGCCAGTCGCTTCGAGAACACTGTCCAACCATCTCATCCTCTGTTGTCCCCTTCTCCTTGTGCCAACATCAGGGTCCCCTTCTCTTTCCCAACATCAGGGTCTTTTCTAGGGAGTCTCCTCTTCTCATGAGGTGGCCAAAGTACTGGACCCTCAGCTTCATGGGGCTTAGTCAAGGCTAATTTTAGCTGTTCTGAGCCAGACTGTTGTACTATGCAAATATAAAAAAACATTAATCTGTTTTGAAACATTTTCTCTTTACCAGCCTACTGGACATACATATATTTGGGGATTTCCTTTTTATCCCATGGAAAATAAACTGCTTTGTCCAGTTACTGCCGACCTTTGTTCTAGACACTTTGGGGGCCTCTTACTTGCCTCTAAACAGAAAGCAATTTAATAGGCTTGCTGTGTTGTGTGCCTTAATGGCTGTCTGGAGCTGCATGGCACTGTTGTTAACTGGGCAGGATGAAGCTGTTTGTTGCGAGTTATTTCTGAAATGTGTTATGAGACCTGCTGCAGGGAGCCATCCGTACAGGCCCAGCTGAGGACACCCTGCGCCTCTCTTTCTCTCTCTTTAGCACTCAGTCCTGGTGTGGTTGTCAGTCCTATCAGCACTGCAGACAGTCAAGCCAATGACCAGTAGTTGACATTAACAGACTCTTTCTCTTCCCCTGCCCAATCCCTTTTCTGTAAAGACTCTTGAAAGGACTTTTAGTCTGATCTGTCAAGGCTGTGTGTCTGTGTGTGTACACAAAAGGCCTTTTGTTGACCACAAAGAAGCAGATTAGGTTTGTGTACCAACAAGACCCTCCAAGTGTCCCTATTTTCCAGGGACGTCCCTGATTTAGAGAAGCCTTCCTGGTTTCTGTTTTGATCCCGGAATGTCCCACGTTTCCTTAGGATGTCCCTATTTTCCTTGCAGAAATGTTGGAGAATATCCGACCCCTGAGCCATATGCATGCAATCCTGTATAAGGAAGGTGGTTTTTTTAATGTTTAACGTTTTACTATGTTTTTGTATATGAGACATGCCTTTCATTTAAATAGAAATGGGGGAAACCCGCCAAGATCAAGTATATTTTAAGAGGAACAGAGTTCCATGAGATGAAGTTCCTGCAAATAATGGACAGGCTCCTACTAAGCGAGAATAATTGAAATGCTTCTTCACACAGGAAATCTGTTTGCTGGTGACAAGGTTTGGTTGGGTGTGCAATGGCATGTTTTCCCTTACACTTCATCCTGGGCCATGTTGTGCCTCTGCTCTCCAGATACATCTCAGCAGGACCTCTCTGCAGGGCAGGGGCGGAGCAAGGGGCCGGGGGGGGGGCGGTCCGCCCTGGATACCGCCCAGGGGGTGACACTCTGGGGGGCGGGCCCCACTCCCGTGATCGGCGCCGGCGGCGCAACTTTTAAACGGCTTCAACGCGCAAACAGCAGCACAGCATCTGTGCTGCTGTTTGCACGCTGCAGCCTTAAAAGTTGCCACACCGCACGGAAGGGGTGCCAGCAGATCACGCCCGCCATCTTGGGTGGACATGCGCAGTCCACCCAAGATGGCGGGTGTGATCGGCCAGCACCCTTTCCGACCGACGGCATGCCGCGTTTTAAGGCTGCAGCGCCGGTCGGAAGGGTCGCTGGCTGATCGGGCCCGCCATCTTGGGTGGACTGCGCATGTCCACACATGCGTAGTCCACCCAGTGCGCACGCATTGTGACATCAGGGCGCACACACTAGGGAGTGGCGCACAGCCCTCGCTACGCCGCTGACGATGGGCTTTTGGACTCAGCCCTACCAAGTGGCAGCATCCAGCAGGGAAATGGGAAAGAAATGGATATTTATGCGAAGGCTATGCTTCCCAGAATGGAAATTTGAGTAATGTAGGTGCTGCCAGTCTTCAAAGCAGGTGGGGAACCCCTTTCAGCCTAACAGCCACGTTACTCCATTAAAAAGCCATCGAAGGATGTGTTCACATAGTGGGTGGACTGGGATTCAAAATGGGGCAGAATCAGTTTCTTTCTTTGGATTGTGCAAAAGTGTGTGTGTGTGTGTGGGGGGGAGAGAATTTGCTAATCCCAGCAGAATAATGCATACAATGGTTATGCACATCTGAACTGCAAACCCTGCCTTACAGCTTATTCAAACCCTGAATATTCAAAATGCAGTGGCTTCCCAAAAATTATATGCATGCAATTGCAAAATGCATGGACAATTCTTGCATATTTCCAAGGAACCCGAATCTACTTCTCTTCTGGTACATTTCTCCTCTTCTTTGATCTTCTGTTGGCAAATCACAGTGGAGAGGGAGTATTTGCAATATAGAAGCCTTTCACCCCGAACAGCTGGTGATGGGCAGTAGGAGACCTTGAGGACTGAAAGAAACTCCAGGTGGCTCTACAACTCCCTCTCTCATAGCACTAGAACTTGTGACCATCCAATGAAGCTGAATGTTGGAAGATTCAGGGTAGATAAAGGAAACAATCCCTTCATGCAGAACATAGTTAAATTATGGAACTCCCTCCCACAGGAGGCAGTGATGGCCACTAATCTAGATGGCTTTAAAAGAGGATTATATAAAAACATGGAGGAGAGGGCTATCAAGGGCTACTAGCCAGAATGACTGTGTTCTGCCTCCAGTTGCAGGAATACCAGTTGCTGGAAGCTGCAGGAGGGGAGAGGGCTCTTGTGCTTGAATCCTACTTGCAGGAAACCACAGGTATCTCTTTTGCCACTGTGAGAACAGGGTGATGGACTAGATGGGCCATTGGCCTGATCCAACAAGCTCTTCTCATGTTCTTATGCCTCTTTAATGTCCAGGGAATTCCTGGTATTTTGAAACTCTGCTTTATTTGATCTCACTTGGGAGAACCACATGAGATTACTTCTGTATCTGTTTAAAAATGTATACCCTGCATTTCCATTTAAACTTGCACACAAAGTAGTTCACATAATCAAAAATTAAAACAGCCAGACAAAGCATCCTTAGAACATCTATGCAGTTAAAAGGGGAATGGGAATCTGGTGTTTAAAAATACGAAATTCCTTGAAGTATAAAAGCAATCAACAGTTTGAGAGGCTGAACACCGATTAAAATAAATGCATCCTGTTCATGCAATCATTCCGTTGCATGCTGAATTTATTTACTGCATTTATAAAAATGCATGTCTGGAGGGAGATGGTGTGGAGGAAGGAAGTCCCTGAGAGGGACGAGAGGCTCTGGGTGCTGTTGTTGGGGGGGAAATGCTCAGAACTTAAGAGCCAATGCATTTGTATAGATGGGACAGCCAGCCAGATCATTGCCTGCTGCAGGTCTAGCATTGTGAATATTTCCCTTTCTGATACTGCCAAAGAGATAGCTTTGCTTGGGTCCGTGGTCTGAAATAGCCTTCCCTTGCTGGGGAGAAATGACAGCCAATTTCTCTCCCCACTCCTTCCCAGGCCAGCTTCTCTGCAATGCCTCTTTGAGAATTATTCCATCCATTTTAAACTATAGCCATTTCTGCAACCTGGAGGCATCAGAGTGATTTAAGGATCTGTGGCCAAGATGCTGCTTGTTGAGCACTTTAATCTCCCTAAGTACCTTTCCACCTCCGGAGCACCTGCTGGCTCAGCATTCAAGCTGTCTTTGGTGTCCAAGAGCGAAGCAGCCAGTCCACTTCGGTGCTGACTCTGGCTCCTGGCTTGGGGTGCACTTTGGTCTGGGATGCTTATTGGTCCCTTTGGGAAGAATGCAGGTGAGGTCAACCCACTGCCGAGGCCCTTTAGTGCCCCAGCTGTCTGCGGATGCCCAAGAAGGAGAAGTCATTCTGGGCTGATCTGGATTTCTAATGCACTGTGGTGGGTGTCAAAGCAGCTGTGTTAATGAGGCTAGAATGAACCAGTGACTATAATGTGTTGATTTATTTATTATAGGCTTCTGCTCTCCCTTTTCATTGCAACAGGCAGCCCAAAACATTATTTCAGTAATACAAACTGGCTAAGTAAGACAGTAAGAGTGGTCCAACAATGCAATGGGCTACCTTGGACAGTGCTGGACTCTCCTTTGTTAGAGGCTTTTAAACAGAAGATGGTGGCCCATCTGTCAGGGGTTCTTTAGCTGTGGTTCCTGCATTGCAGGGTGTTGGGCTGGATGAACCTTGGGGTCCCTTCCAACTTCTATGATTTTATACATTAAAATGGTGAGAGAGCAGTGGAGCAGGAGCACCCAAAAATATAAGAGGGAGACATGGCCAAGCTAAAGTATTCACCTGTCGGGGAAGATTCTGTGTGGTGGGCCAGGTGGGTTCGACAAGGTGGATGCTGCCACACAGAAAGTCATCCCCTCCCTTGTTCCCACTGACCCCACTCCAGCCAATGATGGAGACAGAGAAGGGACTCTGTCCAGGGGAGTACAGATGATGCTGAACCTACGTATTTTGGAATTTAAATTTGACAAGCTTCAATTGCACCTGGAGACAAGGTGGCAAATAGTATAGATGATAACTGTGATCCAGGAAATCAGTTCTTAGGTTAATGTAGGACGAGAGAGAGAGAGAGAGAGAGAGAGAGAGAGAGAGAGCGGCACCTAGGCTGTATCTACGCAAAACAAAGCAAACCTATGCTAGTTACTTCTGTAGGGCAAGGGATCATTTAGGAATCATTAACTGGGCAGCCCAAGACCTCCATACAAGCTGCCCAGGCCACTTTGGTGCTGCTAAACACATCAGCTTGACTGAGTGCGCCTCCAGGGTTGAAGTCAAACTGATGTGTTTAGCAGCACCAAAGTGGCCTGGGCAGTTTGTATGGAGGTCCTGGGCTGCCCAGACAAGAAGACCCCCATCTTGGCCTGTCTGATGTGGTCCAAAGGAAAGCAGAGTGAGACGTTTTGGACCAGCTTGGCTGCAGACGTTGCCAGAAGGAGGCGTACAAGGCACCATCCAACCATATTAGGGACTCCACTCCAGATTTGTGTAGGGTTTACTACCAAAGATAACCTGCAAGGCAGCAGAGGTTTAGGATCAGAGTTTTCCTTCTCCTAGGTGAGATCCCTTCCCAGGTTGGTAAGCCCCATCTGCCCCTCACTTCGAACTACAGCATGTGCAGAAATTGTCTTCTTGACCGCTGGACCCATGATTGGTCTCAACTGCTCAATCCGCCAGAACATGCAGGGAAGTCCCTAACTCATTGGCTTCCCTCACCTGGTTTAGCCAGCCAGTCAAAGTTGTACCTGGGGTGTGGCTACTGTCGCCTGCTGTCAGCTTATAGAAGCCACAGGTGAGAGCTGAGTGCAGGGTGGGGTCCAAAGGTGGACAAACCACCCCAGAAGGAGCACGATACGTTTTCTACCAGATACACTCCTCTTCCCCTAACACCCCCATACAGCATAAGAATACACAGCATAATTATAAAATAATCAGAATAACAGCTCTCCCCTCCCCAATTTAACATTCCCTACTCATGGCAAGCTCCCTGCTGATCAGAAGGTCGCCAGTTTGAATCCCCATTACGGGGTGAGCTCCTGCCCACCTAGCAGTTCAAAAGCACGTCAAGTGCAAGTAGATAAATGGGTACCACTCCAGTGGGAAGGTAAATGGCATTTCCGTGCACTGCTCTGGTTCACCAGAAGTGGCTTAGTCATGATGGCCACATGACCCGGAATCTGTCTGCAGACAAACACCAGCTCCCTCGGCCTATAGAGCAAGATGAGCGCCGCAACCCCAGAGTCGTCCGCGACTGGACCTAATGGTCAGGGGTACCTTTACCTAACTTGCATCTCACATATTTTAGAACCACCATGAGTACAGGGCAGCCGTGGAGGGCAACAGGAGTGATGACGATGACTAGCCCACTCATCTCTGTACAGGTGAACTCTGGATACAGATCCGTGAAGGGGATGGATGGATGCAAAGCCCCATGAGCCAACACTTCATAAAATTACCCTAAACCAGGACCAGGCAACCAGGCAAGCTGGTTTACTCCCTTGGTGTGACCACATGTCTTGTGTGATCTCCAGCTTTTGTGATTTTCTTGCATTCCATGCCTATGGCGAGTGTGCAGCCAGCAGTTGGGAGCTCGCTGTGGCTGCAAATGGCTCTTGTTCTCTGCTTATAAGCTGCGGTTCAGATACAGTTTACAAGCTGCTCGAGATAACCGCTCTGCTGTTCCCCTTGTGTGCCCCCCTCCCTCACAGATAAATTATTGGTGGCATCTTTATGTTTCAGTAAATCCTGGCTCCCTTGACTGTGTAATTGTCAAGTGCTAAATAATTTCATTTAGGGCAGATGAAGAAAGATGTGTACAGCTTCTGAAAGCATTTTTTCCCAATCCGTTCAGCGGGAAGAAGCCTGTCCTCGGAGGTGGCTTGTGCTGCAGGGACATTTAATAATGAGGGTTGCTTTCCTTGATGTGCTTTTCCACCATGTAAATCTAATATGTGACTCCCTGGACGTTCGGTTCAATCAGGTTTACATTGATGTGGACCTTGGGGCTAATTGCTAATTTATTACATGGTGGAAAAGCCAGCAAACTCCTCTTTGGTACAGACTGTTGTTGACAAGAGTTTCACCTTCCAAGTGTGGAAACAGTTTATTTTTCTACTCTTGACCTCCATTACCGCCTTCTCCTCTTCTTCCACATCCATGTCCTGACCTAAGATGAATCAACCTGTGGTTGCAAAGCCTTGTAGCTCTTCTAGGCACTGTGGGATGTACCCCCTAGCCCTACCTCAACCCCCAGGATAAAAAACAGGCTAGGGATTGGCTATCTGGGGGCACGAGGGCGGGCTGCCTCTAACCATGTGAGCCTGCCTGAATCTTATGGCAGCCAACATCCACAAAATCCACCCCTAACCTGTGAGACTTGCACTGTGGGCTGGCATATAGATTTGCCAAATAAATAGTTTGTTTAACTAGTTGAGAACTGAAGTTGTAGAAGATAACCTCATTTACCCAATGGACAATTAGCTGTTTCTCCTACATAGCTGCAGTTATCATGTCCTTCAGCTGCTGTCTTACCACCATCCTTGTGACATGATAATTTCAGCAGAAATGTTGTAATCAGTGACCAGGAGTCCGGACAATCTCAGACATCTGAATATTCTGGCAAATAATGAGATAAATCTTTGAACTCCTATAGAATGGGGAGGGGAAATCTGTGGTTCCACATCAGCCTTACTCAGCCTGGCCAGTGGTCAGGAATTATGGGAGCTGTGGTCTTCTAGATTAGTGGTTCCCAAATTTTGCGGACCACTGGCCTCTTGTTTCCATAAACTCATCCCCAGTGCCCCCTATCCTATAAAATGCATAATTCAGAATAGCGCCTTGCACAACCCACTAAGGAAGGTAAAAATTGAAAATAACAATTAATTGTGCATTTATTCAGATTCCAATGAAAACAATTTCATTTAATTGATTCAACAAAATCAACAAACCTGATCCAGTGATACCAGCTTTTCAAAGTCTGATAGCCATTTATACCTCCAGTACCTCCCCTGCCGCCCCCTTACTTTTAACTTCCTCCTCCTACTGCCTCTTAGAAGGTGGTACCACCCATTTCTGGAGCCACTTCTGTAGATGCTGTCGGACTCTTGGTTCCCCATCCCATCTGTAGAGCAAACTCTGGTCTCTGTGGTTGCAGTTACTGCTAGCAAAGGCTTTCATGAACCTGGTTTGATAGTTATAGAGTATGACAAGGAGCATTAGAGACAACTGTGTCAATGTTTGAAGTGGGAAAGAAGGCTGAGGACTTCAGGCTAATCCAGATCTGAGATACTCCCATTGGAAACATGAGTGGCCTCCTAATCATAGTCACGCAGCCCTCTTTTCTGAGCTCACGCCTCTGTTGTCCCTGCTGCCTGCTTCCTCCCTTGAGGGATCTCACTCCAAATCTAGGCTGCTTGTCCTTCCAGCTCTATGAGCTGTCGGATCATTTGGCATCATCATGATTTGTGGGGCGGATGTCTTTATTTTTGCATTAGTGTTTAGAAAGGCAACTCTGTCTTGCAGATGAGATGTAACATTTTCTTTTCTTTACCAACCTATGAAAAAAATGCAGTTAATAGCTCACACCTCCTAACATGTCCCAAGAAATGCCATTGAAGTTCCATAACACTTTATGCGACAGCCTCTCTCATGTCTTGCAGTGATGATGATGAGAAGTGTTAACCCAAGGAACTAGGAATTGCCATCTCTGTTCTGAATGAGTGCTTGGAGCTTGCGGTTGAGTGGGTGGTGGTGAATGAATTAAAGCTGATACCAAGCAGTGTGAAAGTCTTACTGGTAGGGAATGTCCAGGTCCTGGTGTGGATTCATGGAGTGATGGGAGATGGAATGGAGGAACTAGTCACAGTACTGCACTTGGAATGACCTATAAAAAACCATAACTAAATAACTGCAGATCAGAAGCCTCTTTTTATGGACATGTTCTAAATACTTCTATCATGTCCTTTAAGTGTGATGTGCATATCAAAACAATTAAAAGAAAAAGAAACATCAAATGGAATAAATTTTATGTAAAGCCATATAATATCTCTGTGCTAGACCCATGAAACGCACTTTGCCCAGGACAGTTGCCTCAAAACATGTTCACAGGCAGTGACCTGGGATGGAAATAAAGAGCTTGCTTATTTATAACCAATAAAAAACTAGAAGAAAAAGTTATTCAGTGGACTATTTTCTGTTTCATAAGTTCATTAGGAACAATGAGTGGATGCCAGTTTCAATTCCAATATTACTCAGGCTTGTTGGTTTCCAGACTTTTAGCTTTATTTACTAAATACAAGTAAACCAAGGATGCCAAGTTAAATCTAGGGGCAGCAGTAGATTTTCCAAAGCAAACAGATTATTCCCCCAGTGCAAATTATCATAATTTTTTTGAGGACCCCCCCCCCCCCAAATTCAAATAATTTCTTGGGAACCCACATCACAGGCAACAGATTTCTACCACAGGATTGCTTGACCATAGCCATCTGGGAACTGGGAAGCTCAAGATTGGATTACTGCAACACAGGGCTTTGTCCACATTTCCACTTGCCTTGTGTCTAGAAAGCATGGGTCCTAGTGGTTTTCTGCTTGTCTCATGCTTTCTAGGGACGGATTTGAGCAGTTTTGCCTTTGTCTTGCCACTTTCCCCTGGAAAACCTGCTCTTTGGTGCTAAATCAGAGCAAACATGAATCTGGAGAAAACCCAATTGACGTTTGCTCTGATTCAGTGGTAAACGGAGTGTTTTCCCAGGGGGAAGTGGTGGGGCAGGTGGAAGTGTGGATGAGCCCACATTCTAATGTGGGGCTTTCCTTGTGGCTGAACTGAAAACTGCAGTTAGTACAGAATGCTGCAGCATGGCTGCTGGGAGGAGTGAGACCCTGTCATCATGTTTCACCTGTGCTCAAAGATCTGCAGTGGCTGCTAGTTTGTTACCAGGTCACAGTTGGCATATTAGCTGTTTCGGTTCCATTTCCTTAATGGATCACCTTGTGCCTATTTGGCTGCTTTGATCTGTGGAACTTCCACTTTTACAAGTGCAAAATAATGTCCTGCATTTGCAGAGTCCATCCGTTAGTGTGGTAGCAACCTACGCTTTGAGACTCTCTTCCTTCTCACTTTAGGCAGGCACCCTCACTACATCAGCTTTGGCTGATATGAAAGCTGCAGTCATCCCTGGACTAAAAATATCTTGGCCACAATAGTCCAGCCATTGATGACTTCAATAATGGATTGCTGCAATGTAGGGCTTCCCTTGCCATTGATCCAGAAACTACAGTTATTGCAGAATGCTGCAGCATGATTGCTGGCACGTATCCTTCCTCTATTGTTTTAGATGCCTGCTGAAAACTTCTTTATTTCAGCAAGCCTACCCAGACATATAACTTAGTGACTTACATCTGTTTTGTAAAATTCACTGATTTTATCTGTGTTTCATTGATAATTATTTTATGTAATCTGTACATGTATGTATTAGTTTTTTGGATTTTAGCTGTGTTTTATCTGGTTTTATTATGTACATCACAAGAGAGCTTTGTGATCTCTAAACAAACAAACAAATAGCACCACTTTCCTAGTAGTGGACTTGGAAAAAATGCAACTGGGAAAAAATTGAGAGATTCCCCCCCCCATTTTTCCACTACAACTCCCATCAACTGGAGAACACTGGGTGCCTGCCTCCATCTTTTCCCATCTTTGAACTTCCAAGGGACACTTGGTCAGTAAGTGATGTGGCAAAGTACTGAGATAGGTCATCATTCTGATGTTTGACCCAGCATGTATTGGATAATTGCCAAGGGAACAACTCAAATGTTTCTAATAGACATGTGTTGCCTGCAGAGAAGTGAACGAAGTGGCTCAATGCCACAGGAACTCAGGCAACTGAAGAAATTTAGTAAGAAAATATAGCTGCCTCTAGGAAGCATGCTTAGCATATTTTATTAAAAGTCTCATATTTGGCAGTGGTCCAGTATCTGCTGGGTACCACATCAGACTGAGGCCACGGTTTAATCCGTAGGTGCTAAGGATCCCATCTAATCTCTGCTCACAACAGCTATGTAAAAAGATGCTTTAAGTTTTTGAGTGGAGAGGGTGACGATGAGCACAGAGCAGTAAATGATCCAAATGCAAATGACCAGGAAGCCATTTCTCTCCTGCTGCACTTTGCTTGTAAAGGACAAGAGATGTCGCCTGCAATTTGAAGAGTTCTGCTCTGCTTCCACCTGGGAGCTTCTGCTAGATGATGGATGTTTGCTTGTCATCTGTGTGCAGCAGCCTCGGGATCTCTGCTGGAAGGAGGCATCCACAGATCTCAAGGACAGTCTTTTGTAAAGTCTCCCTTCTCCTTGTTAGGCTTCCTCCTGGAAACCCCCATCAATGAATGATAAGAATTTAGGGTTTAAAAACCCAAGGTAGCAGGTGGCTCTGGTGATGACGACAGATCTGGTGGCACCTCTTCTTGGATGGGAAAGGCCAGTGTCATCCCCACCTTCTGCCAATAATGGAAGTTCCAACGCCATAAAGCTAAGGGGGGCAAAGATGCTGTCTGCTGCATTCATGCTAACTATGCAAAATTTTGTTTTGGAATAAGTGCAGGAGAAGGATAGGAGGCACTTCCTCCATTCAAGCAGCTGATGCCAGAGTCACCAGCAATTGAGTTTTTCATTCTTAGGCACCATGAGGATGGAATCTGATCCTCTTGCGAACACAGAATCCTGCTTCAATGTTCCCTGAGGGGCAACAAACCTTTTTTGGGGTGAGCAGACTCCTGCTTGCCCTCTGCCTAATTTTTAACTGTTGACTGTCTAAAAAATATTTGCTTTATGTTTGTTAGGAGTATTCCTGATTGCCAGCTTCTCTTTGGCCTGCACTTGACCAGCGCATCTTATCTCCAAACTTTATATAACTATATTGGCTTCTTAAAGGAGGCTTCTGGTTTTTATTCTCTTACAGATCTTGATGCACTGTGTTCAAGACTTGCCTTTTTCTTTAGGAACGTACGGAGAGCCAGTTGCCCATCTAGTCCAGCATCATGTTCTCACTGTGGCCAACCAGATGCCTCAACAGCAAACCCAGAAGCGGGGTATGAGCTCAAGAACATGTTCCCCTCCTATAGTTTCCAGCAACTGGCCTTCAGAAGCTTTACTGCATCAAGCTGTGGTGGCAGAGAATAGGCATCATGGCAAGTAGCCTTTGACAGCCCTCTCCTCCATGAATCTGTCTAGTCCTTAAAAAAAATAAAATCTAAGGCTTTAGGGGTTTATAGTTCCCACTTTTCATTTTATGTTCAGTTTGAGTCCGTTCCTTTTATACTCTTCTACAACAAGCCAAGGGTGGCTTCCTCCTCCCCCTGTTCTTGCCCCCCCCCCACAACTAAGCTGATTCTTTCAGGTATCTCCGAAGCTCCCACACCTTCAGGCCACTCTTCTCAATGGTCACACTAGGGTTGTCCTGATGACACCTTGGTTAGAGAGCTGTGTGCACAACACCATTCGCTTGCTTGCTTTTGTAACACACCAACCCTGCACATGGTTAGGACTGAGGAGGCATGTCGACCCATTTCTCCATCTCCTTGGATGGCTGGCTCGAGCATTTGCAGCTAATGGGAGCTGGCCAAATGATGCTCTCCTGAGCACCACAACAGGCTTCTACGCTTGCCCGACTGGAGAAAGTGTAGAAATTGATTTCGTTTTGGACCAAACACCTCTTGTGACCTGGAAATTAACCAGACTCCCAAAGGCTGTGCCCTGGAATGCTTTCTCATTCGTCTGTGAGAGGAGCCCATCTGTGTCCATGACAGAAGTAGGACAGGAATGGTGCTACATTGGGGGGGGGGGAGGCATATACCAGTGGTGATGGTAGGCAGCTGTGGGGGGGGGGAGAAGATGAGGACTACTTGTCTGTGTGCGCCTTCTGTTTTCAGTAGGCGGATTCAGTAATGATGCGGTTCCCAACTTGCTCGCCTTACGTTTTATTTTTGTTGCTGTTACTGATGGCACACCATCAATGTGCAGTGTGTTTTACAGAGTACAAGAGGACGGTTCCCTGCCCCAAGGGGTTTACAATCTTAAACTGAACACAAGGGAGACAACTATAAGGGAATGGAGACTGGGGTAAGCAGGGGAAGTCTGTTACACAAGCTTAGGCCTAATTAGAGTGAGGCACACAGCAGACTGCTGAAAGAAAAATACTTTAGGGATTAGAATATATCAGTTTGCATCCATGCACAGTGCCAGTGGAGAAGATCTCAGTATCTCTTCATGTTCCACAAGTACCCCAACCAACCACTTCATTATAATTACTGCTTTTCTTTTATGTTTGCATGATAATGGGAGGCAGATTTGCGAGGGGGTTGCAGAGAACAACAGGAAAGGGTGTTGTTGCTTTGTATTTCTGAAGCAGAGTAAACCACAAAACTTTGCTGGCAACAGGATAAGCATGGACGAATCTCTGGTCTGTGCCTCCTTGATTTTGGGCTGCTTCCATACTGATTGTGAATTTTTAAATAAACCTTTTAAAATACGTATTTTCTCTCCAAATTGTGAGATTTGACTTCTGGAGACTCATGGGAATGTCATGAGGGCCCATGTGGTGCAGGTGTTGGTGTGTTGGACTAGGCCTGGGGAAACCCATGTTCAAATTTCCACTCTGCCATGGGTCAGGCCCCACCTGTCAACCTAGCCTACCTCACAGGGTTGTTGCAAGAATAAAATGGAATGCTGGAGAACTGTGTGCAGCCTCTTAAAAGCTTTTTGGAGGAAAGATGATAATGGTGATAATAAATAAGAATAATGAGAGGAGACTGAAATCTTTCTGCATGTGTGTACACAGTAGTAGAAATTTATAAAAGGCACACCAACATTTCCCCAGAAGGCAAACTAGATACAGGTTTGTGTGTTTTACTGGAGGTAGATTTCAGAACAGAAGACCCATAAAGTAGGGAGAGTTGGCCAATATGGTACATTATTTTGAATAATAGTAATAATAATAATAATAAATTTATTACCTGCCCCACACCACCAGGTACCAGAGTGGGTCTTATTTTCTTATTTTGAAATATTTACGATAAAATTAAGTGTGTATTCTATATGCATTAAATGTATATTTGACCTCCTTTATGTCTCATTTTGAAATTGTTAAGATAATCTTTTCGTTTCCTGTTCATTACGTTGCTTTGAATATATAGTTTATATTTGATTTTCTTCTGTAATGTTTTATTTTGGATTGTTTTATTTGATGTTTTAATGTAGGTTGTAAACTGCTTTGATATTTTTTCCCCTAAAAATATAAAGTGATATAGAAATGAAATGAAAGCTAGTAACAACAACTCAGAATAGTAACAATTCAGAATTGAAAAGAGTTAAAACCTGTTAGGCTGCATGAACCATTTCCATCCCAGCTGGATTTATTAAGAACGGTAACATTTTTTTTCCTCCTCCCTCTCTGTCCCTTTTTCCTCAAGTGCCATGACTTTTGAGGACTGGCTAACTGCTGATCTCATAACTAATCCAAAGGGGTGTGTGTGTGTGTGTGTGTGTGTGTGTGTGTATGAGACTAATCCAAAGGTGTGAATAACACACACACACACACACACACCACCACCACCACCACCACCACTGCCTTCATTTTAGTGGACCAAGAGGCAACTCAGGATTGCAACATCAGTTAGTGCCCGGTCCTGCTTTTTCTTCTCAATGTCATTTTACCCCCAAAGCATGTTGGATTTTCAACACCATCAAAGTCCCAAGAGTCAGGCACTTGACTTTCAAAATCCCCAGCCTGCCCCCACATTGGATGTTTGTTTTTCCAAAAGCACTCTTTGCTATTGAGCTGAAGGGAACGGTGTCCTTCAGCCGTACATTCCCTGCCTATTTATACACGATGTGTCTCCATGTGGACAACAAAGGTCACCACCCAAGTACTGGAGAGTTATTTGCTACATTAAGTGGATCTTAATGCATCTTTTGACACAGGCAGGAGGTGACCCAAGCTGAACCATCATTAACTCCAAAAAGAGTCTCTGCTTATTAGCATCTGAGCATATTTCAGTCTTTTTTAAGTGGGAAGAAAAAGGGGGGAATCATAACCCCTATTGGCTATTTCTTTCCTACCCCATGCATATTTATAAGATTTGGAGAGATCTCTCCTAAAATATAACATTTCACTGTCTGCAATAAATAATACATGTAAAACAGGCTTGAAATCAGTGTATGCTCTTTCACTGTAAAGGAGCTCTATTAAGTATTCAAAGAGCAGGGGGGATGGAACAGAGCTCAGCGGAAATCAGGATGAAGTGGGGTACGTTGCTTTCAGAAACCTTATTTCAGAGTGACAGAATCCATCCCTCTCAAACCTCTGCATTTCCACCTTGTGACTTTCTGGATTCCCCTTCTATTTGTATCTCTTGGGAAGGCCCATGTCATTGGACACACCAATCAGGAAGCAGGAGGAGAATCTTTATTTGTCTCTCAAACAAGAGCAGAAGACTGACCCACCTAGAAATAACTAAATCCAGCACCATCTAGTGATGCAGCTGTCCAAGGACACTTTCCATACATCTCCCACCCCACCCCCTTTGGTTTAAAGAGACAAAAAGCAAGCCAGTACTGTTGATCTAAGTCTTCGGCCATTCCTCTCTAAACTCCCCTTAAAGGAAAAGGGACCCCTGACTGTTAGATCTAGTCGCGGACGACTCTGGGGTTGCGGTGCTCATCTCACTTTATTGGCCAAGGGAGCCGGTGTACAGCTTCTGAGTCATGTGGCCAGCATGACTGAGCCACTTCTGGTGAACCAGAGCAGCGCACCGAAACACTGTTTACCTTCCTGCTGGAGCGGTACCTATTTATCTACTTGCACTTTGCCATGCTTTTGAACTGCTAGGTTGGCAGGAGCAAGGGGAGCTCACCCCGTTGTGGGGATTCGAACCACTGACCTTCTGATCGGCAAGCCCTAGGCTCAGTGTTTTAGACCATAGCACCACCCACGTCCCCTAAACTCCTCTTAAAGCAGTGCAAATTAAATGGATGTACATTAGAGCATAAAAATTCTTTTGGATCAGGCCAATGGCCCATCTAGTCCAGCATCTTGTTCTCACAGTGGCCAACCAGATTCCTTTGAGAAACCTGCAAGCAGGATTTGAGCACAAGAGCACCCCCCCCCCTGTGGTTTCCAGCGAGTGGTATTTAGAAGCATGGCTGCTTCCAACTGTGAAGGCAGGGCATGGCCATCAGGCTAGTAGCCCTCTTCTCCATGAATTTGACTAAATGCATCATCCTCACTATTCTTTTTGCCATTCTACTCATGGTCCTTCTATAAGGAGCATTTAGTATCCATGGAGGCTCCCTGAGTGTGTTAGAACCTTCCCCCCCATCTGATTTATGTCACCCTAAATTTGTAGCTTCTGAAGTGGTCTTGCATCTCAGTGGCTTCTGAATAACTCGACCAATATTGCTGTCAATCTTAGAAGGCAGAATCTCAAGTACATGCAACTTGTGCTTTTGGCAATTGAACCTACTCAGGAGTCGAAAGAGGGTGTCATCAGTTTTTTTGTTTTTGTTTATGATTCAGTGTTTGATTTCAAAGAGATGTTTGTTTATTTTTCCCTTGATGGAGGCTGCCATGTCTTTGTTCCCTCAAGCTTGATGTTAACTCTGTCTCCTGGTTCCAAATGTGACAATTCTCACATTAATTGCACTGGTTGTAGAAATGTCCACAATTTCTCTTAGCTTGGTCATCTGAAGCAGCATTTTTTTCTGGGTCAGGCCAGTTTGCCATGCGATGCTTCTCTAGAGTTGAAATGGGCATTCTGGTTTATCTTCCCTTTAGCAATTCTGCAAGGCTATATCCAGCAGCTGTCCATGGTGCTGAAATGTAGCTTAAGAGAACAATAGATGGGTAATTTTGTCTCAAGATTTCCTTTACAGCCTGTCCTGCCCTTTCTGTGTCATTGTTTCCTTGAGGATATTGAGGGCTAGTGTTCTGTCCTGTCTTGCTAAAGGAGCCCACAGGGCATGGCAGCAAGGCAGTGCAGGAACGCAGAACCATGAAGCACTCTGAGTGAGCAAATTAGGAACAGTTTAAGGATCCCAATTGGTGTGATGGTGGGTGGAGAAACAACAACATCTCTTACAACAAGTACAGGATGCCTTTACTTTTTGGAAAATATCCTATGATATCCTATGAGATTAAAAACCCAGCACTGGAAATGCAGTGAGTGCCTCAGACTTCCTTTCCTAAGCTCTGTCCACTTATGGAATCATAGAATTGTAGAGTTGGAAAGGACTCCAAGGGTTATCCAGACCAACCCCCTGTGGTGCAGTAGTTGCAACTAAAGAATCCTCAACAGGTGTCCATTCAACCTCTGCTTAAAAACCTCCAAGGAAGGAGAGTCTACCACACTCTGAGGTTGTCCATTACAGAGTCGGACAGCTTTTACCATCATAAGGTGCTTCCTAATGTTTAGTCGCAATCCATTTGAATCCATCAGTTGGGGTCCTCCACTCTGAAGCAGCAGAAAGCAAGCTTCCTCCATCTTCTACATGGCAGCCCTTGAGATATTTGAAGATGACTATCATATTACCTCTCAGTCTTCTCTTCTCCAGCCTAAACATTGCCAACTCCCTCAACTATTCCTCATCAAGCTTGGTTTCCAGACCCTGTATCATCTTGGTTGCCCCAGTCATATTTCCACCGAGATACATCTCAGTCCTAGTGATTAAACTCTACAGTGACACTGTTTCCACAACCCAGGTAGAAGAAGTGGAATCTCCCTTACATTGGCAGAACTTCAGAGCCCTTGAAGAGTTTTATGACTCTGGATGTCTTTCTTTTGTGGAAATGAGTAGTCGTCTCTCTACATTTCTGCTACCTGAGGGGGAACATCCAAAGTTTGTCTGAAGATGTGTCAAGGGGCTCTCTTGCCCTTGATGTGTTTTCCCTCAGTGCTTTCCCCTCTCTCTGCTTTGGCAGCCTCCCCCTTAGAAGCAGGATAATCACAGTGCATCAACCTGCTTCCTGCAGTTTGATTCAGAGTCTGAGGGTTATCTCTCCCCCCGCCAACCTACTCCTGCTTTGCACTGCTTATCAAAAATAGTTGTAAAGATATTTTTGCGTGTGTGCATCTCCAGCATCAACCGCATGTTGCCGAGAGATCAAAGGGAGGAGCAGGCTTTTATTTGGACTCTGCTGGTCTGAAGGAGTAATTTGTGTACCTGGCACCTCACCCACTCAACCATTAGCAAGGGCAGGGTTGGGGAAGTGTTTGGAACCTCTTGGTTTAGAGAAATGACAAGTAAGAGGCAACATGAAAGAAGCTTATAAAATCATGCATGACATATAGAAAGGGGATAGAGAAACATAACATTAGAAGTTGTGGATAGCCAGTGAAGGTGAGTGTTGGAAGATTCAGTGGGCAGAGATGACCACAAACTTGGATGCAATTAAAAGAAGATTGGACAAATTAATGGAGTAGAGGGCTATTGGTGGCTGCTAGTCATGATGGCTGTGCTCTGCTTCCATGTTCAGAGGCAGTAATGCTTCTGGACACCAGTTGCTGGAAATCACAGGAGGAGATAGTGCTCTTCTGCTCTCTGATTTCCCACAGGCACCCGGTTGGCTACCATGAGAACAGGATGCAATTGACTCATTGTATGTTATTTTGTTCTTTTCTTTGGCAGAGTGGGGCTGGCAAATTGTAAATGGCATGCAATAGCTCAAGTGTTGGTTTTAGGGCATTCCAGACAAAGTGTGTGTGTGTGTCTGTCTGTCCACAGCCCTGCATCAACTCTAAAGCCTTCAAACTACTTTGCAAGCACCTTTGTGCAATTATAAACCAAAACCTGGACATATGTTCCCTATTTTTAAAAAATGTGAATCAAGACCCCCCCCCAAATAAATTTGAAAATAAATAATTGCCGTTGCATAAAATATTATGGGAATGTACAGAACACAATGGCAGTGAAAATGAATTTTTAGTATATAATTGGTTAAAAAAATGGGACCACTAAAAAGGTTGACAAGACCTAAACCTCCCTTGCAAATCACTCTTAGTTGAGCTCCAAACAAATATCAGCATCAAAGAAGAAGCTATCTATTTAGGTAGAAATAATTATTTAAAAATAGAAGAATGATCAATTATGCAACATTAGGAAACAAATAATATCTTTTGAATTTAGTATGGTTTGAGTATTTTCTACCAAGAGACTGTTCTGAAACATCTAAATAAAAATAGAAGGTTAAGAAAATTAGAAGCATTTGAAGGAGCCAGTTTAAGTAAGGAAACACAGATTATCTAGAATTTACCATCTGTTATTAAAATATGATTGCAAATCAAGATGACGTGATAAAATGGGCACAAAAGACATTGGTAATAATGTTGGAAATCTAGAAAAGTGCTCATTAAATTCTTGTGAAGTCAAGCTATGGTACAAAGTTATGTCAAGGCAGTAGATGGTGCTTGTTGTCATTAACGCTGTAAATAAAAAATATCCAGAAATGTGTTGGCAGTGCAGAAGACAGGTGGACAACTGTTTTCATACGTGGTGGTCATGCCCCTCAGGACAGAAATTCTGGGAAAAGATTGAAAAATTAATATATGAAATGTTACAATATGATAAAGCACTGGATTCATTAATTTTGCTGCAAAATTACCCCTTGTTCAAAAAATAAGGAGCATACAAAATTACCTTCCTATATGATCATGGCAGCAAAAATGTGATGTGCTTCAAAATGAAATACTCCCTCCCGCTATGACCCCTGGCTTTGGGAATTAGCTTCAACGTCAAAACTAGTGTACTATATAAGGTCAAGAGAAACAAGTTGTGAACAGAATAAATCTGTGGAAATAAGGCCTCTTTTTGTAATATGTTGGCAGAGAAATCATTAACTCCCAAATGTTCTGTATAGTTTTTATATGTTCTGAAGAACCAATAATTAAGTAATGTTTCTAATAATCAGAATTATATTAGATGTTAGCAGAAGCACTTAAAAATGCAGAATTCAAAGAGGAAAAACCTGGTAAGAGTCTACTTAACAAATTAGTATTTAACTGGAGCAGAAAGAAATGTAAGTTTTTCCTTTTTTGTTGCACCTTGTTCAGGGCAGGAAGACATTCAGCTAAACAGCCGGAAGAAAACTCCCTCAAAGCTAGAAAGCCTGTCAGAGGAAGGGCTACCTAAGTAAAGATTATGCCAGCTTTCCTGGTTGCTATGCAACATCACTCACCTCCCACACTATTGGGTGGTTGACTAACAATGAGAACAGCCTTAACCCTAAAGAGGCAAACAAAATGATATTTGCTGATGAATTTCCAAGGGTTGTATTAAAACACAATGCAATAGGAGCTCGGAAGAGTGGTAAAGTTATGAAAATGAATAACTATCAAATAACTCACAAGTTACGTGCATTTAACTTGTGCACATTCAGCTTGGAAATTAAATAATAATAATTGAAAAGGAGGCGAAAAGGAGGCAGACATCTGGGAGAAAAGACTTTGGCAATTCTACCCACTATTGAACCCAATATATTTTTAACTACACGCGATGTGTTTTATGCACTATCCCCGGAACCTAATCCCAGTGTAAGTTGAGAGTCACCTGCAATTTGCAGTTCTCAAGTGACAGAAGTGCATTGTACTTTTTATGCATTCATCCCCCCCCCTTTTGCATTTTTAATTAATATATGTGATGTACTGAGAAATTTTGTTGGATTTTTTTTTAAATATGACATTTTCAGAAGAAGAAGAAGAGAAGAAGAGTTTGGATTTGATATCCCGCTTTATCACTACCCAAAGGAGTCTCAAGGCGGCTAACATTCTCCTTTCCCTTCCTCCCCCACAACAAACACTCTGTGAGGTGAGTGGGGCTGAGAGACTTCAGAGAAGTGTGACTAGCCCAAGGTCACCCAGCAGCTGCATGTGGAGGAGCGGAGCCGCGAACCCGGTTCCCCAGATTACGAGTCTACCGCTCTTAACCACTACACCACACTGGCTCTCTTCAGTGGCTGATATGTGTCCCATGAAGTCTCCACAGCAGCATTTTCACCATGAGGTAGTTTAAAAATGCAACTGATGCAAAAGACTGGATTACCCTGTATCCCCCCCTCCCCACTTCCCCACCTTCTGAATGCAGAATGCCTAAATGATTTTTAGTGTTGTTTTTAGGAGAAAATTGCATTTTTCACAAAACATAATCAAAACATCACTCCTATTGTGAGATAATCTTTTTTAATTGTTAAATTAATTGAGCAGTTAAAAGCACAGCAGTAGATCAATCAAAGTGTGCATTCAGTTTCCCCCTGTCATACCTACATTGCAAAATTAACTGTTGCATTAGGATGACAGTTAGAGAAAGAGTGGTGACAGAATTGGGTTTTTTTGGGGGGTGAGGGGAGTAAGTGCTGCTGATTAAAGCAGCAGTCCTCCTAACCCCATATACCTGGGAGTAAACCCCACCATGTTCAGAAGGACTTACCTCTAAGTGGGCATGGTTAGGATAGGATTGTTACGGTGTGATCCTCTCTGCAGTTACTGGTAATCAAGCTTCACAAGGCATAGCAGGGATTGGGCTGCACCTGATAATAACTAGAATCATCTTAGCTGCTGAAGGAAGCATGGCAGTTTGGGATGAGGAAGGAAGGAAGGAAGGAAGGAAGGAAGGAAGGAAGGAAGGATGGTGAGGCTCTCCCTTCCATCTCTCAACAGTTATCATGTCTGTAGATGATGCCTTCTAATGCCTCCTTTGCAGCTGAATCTTCTTCTTCTTCTTCTTCTTCTTCTTCTTCTTCTTCATCACTCGTAGCCGAGTAAAATTGTCTTCCATAAACATGGTTTTAAAACTAAATCTGTGACTGTGGAGGCCAATTCTGGAGCCACACGTCCTTCCGCAGTGGGGACAAAGATTTCCGGGTGGGAGTTGATCATGGGGAGGGTTTGCCAAGTGTGCCTTCCTCTTAGCACGTGTCTCCCTTTCGTCCTGAGTTCGAGCGTCTTCAAAGCACATGGCACCTTTGGTAAAGGCTGTTCTCCAACTGGAGAGCTCGCAGGCCAGTATTTCCCAGTTGCTGGTGTTTATACTACATTTTTTAAGATCAACTATGGTGAAACCACATTTGGAATATTATGTACAGTCTGGTTGCCTCTCCTCAAAAGGGATATTGTAGAGTTGGGAAAATGCTCAGAAAAGGGCAAGCAAAATGATCAAGGGGGTGGAAGAGCAACTCCCTGTGGAGAAAGGTTGTGGTGTTTATGCCTTTAGATAAAAGGAGAGTAAGAGGTGATGTGAAGTCTATAAAATCATGCATGGCCTAGAGAAAGTGGATGAGAAAAAGATTTTCTCCCTCTCTCATAACACTAGAATTCGTTGACATTCAGTGAAGCTGAATGTCAGAAGGTTGGCCACCATCCTACATGGCTTTAACATGTTGTTGTTCAGTCGTTCAGTCATGTCCGACTCTTTGTGACCCCATGGATCAGAGCACGCCAGGCATCCTACACTGCCTCCTGCAGTTTAGGATTAGGTAAATTCATGGAGGAGAAGGCTGTTGATAGCTTCTTACTATGGTGAGACTGTGCTCTTCTTCCGCATTTGGAGGCAGCAATGTTTCTGAATACCAGTAGCTAGAAATCACAGGGGGGAGAGGGGAGTGCTCTTGTGCTCAACTCCTGCTTGTGTGCTTCTCATAGGGACATCTGGTTGACCAACATGAGAACAGGATGCTGGATTCGATGAGCCAATGGCCTGAGCCAGCAATCTCTTCTAATGTTATTAGGAATATTAGTTCAGGGTTGTTTTTTTAAGCGTTAGGCAAACGTACTTAGCAATATGAATGTTTAGGGAAGGGGCCAACATTTCCCTCTTGAGATGGTTACCAAGAAAATCATTCCACCCACCCACACCAAAGTTTTCTGGTTAGAAATGTACTGATTTATAGCTCCTTATTGAAATGTAACTTTTACTGTTATCCACGTTTCCACTTGTCCCGCCACTTTCCCCAGGGAAACCCTGCTGTTTACCGCAGAACAAATGCCATCAGTTTTTTCTGCAGATTAATGTTTGTTCTGACTCAGCAGAAAACAGTGGGGAAAGCAGCAGGGCAAATGATGAAGTGCTTGGACTCATCATGCCTGGAAAGCATGGGACAAGCACAAATACAAATACACGGAAGCAGATTCCTGCTAAACACCAGGAAGAACTTATTGACAGTAAGAGCTGTTTGACAGTGGAATGGACTTCCTCAGAAGGTGATGGATTCTCCTTCCTTGCAGGTGTTTCTTTCTTTAATCCAAATAATTGTTATTGATTTTCATGTAAATACAAGAACAACAGAAACTTGTTCAGTGGTACACAGGGGCAGAGGAAGGGGGTGCGGTGGGGGCGGTCCACCCCATGTGTCACCACTGAGGGGGGTGACAAAATGCAGGGGCGGCACTCACTGTGGGGCCTGCAGCGTACCCGAGCCACGCATCTCTCCTGGGAGAGACGCGGTGGCTTGGGCGTGCACAGGCTCCATGCTGCCCAAATGGTCCACCCACTGCCTCCCCCCCCCAGCTGTAGGGCGGCTGAGTGGGAGGAGGCAGGCAGACTCCAGAGGCCCCACGGTGTGCCCTGCCCTTATGGGTGCCTCGTCCTGCCCCTTGGCGCACCACCCCAGGCACCCCAGCGGCTTCTGCCACCACTGGTGGTACATTCTTGAGTTTCATATGCAGTACACAGTACACAAGCGATACATTTACTTATGCATTGTCAATTCAAGTATCCTCTCCACAGAGATTCTTGTGTTGTGGGTTGGAATAAAAGTATTAAGCAGAGCTTGGGTGACCATTTGTCATGGATGCTTTAGTTGAGATTTCTGCATTGCAGGGCATTGGACTTGATGACCCATGGGATCTCTCCCAACTCTATGTATGATTTTATGAAAGGAGATTCCTGCTAAACATTACGGCACACTGTATCATCCAGACTGACACCCTCCCAACTTATAACACAGCTTTCTCTTTCCTTGGCCCCTTGCCCAGAGTTCATGGACGCCCATCCCATGCTCGCTTGCTCACTCGCTCCCCGCTCGTCCTTCTCGGTCATGCCTGCCTGGGTCCAGGCATGCCTCTGCTTTGCACAGCTGGAGTCCTCCCACTGAAGATGCTGCTCTTGTCCTCTTGCTTGCTCACTGCAGACTAGGTCCTGATAAATAATTCACCAGCCTCCCTGGCTCGGCAGCATCACCCGTCTGCAACCACAGGTTGCTGCTCCCTTCTGAAGCCTTTTAAATGCCTTTATCCCTTTTCAGAAACCATCACAATAAAGGACAGCAACAAAGGGAGGTGAACGAACAAGCTTGAACGCACATTAGCCTTCTTGGGAAGGATTTCAAATCTCAGAGACACAGACGCTTGCTCTGGAAAATCGTCTTCCCAATGCAAATAAGGTTCATTTAATGGGGAGTTGAGGGGGGGGATCTGCTTCCAAAGTCCCTCAAAGCTACCCCAGGAACAACCCGGGACAGGTAAAAAGGTAAAGGACCCCGGACGGTTAAGTCCAATCAAAGGTGACTATGGAGTTGCGGTGCTCATCTTGCTTTCAGGCGGAGGGAGCCAGCGTTTGTCCACAGACAGCTTTCCGGGTCATGTGGTCAGCATGACTAAACTGTTTCTGGTGCAATAGAACACCATGACAAAAACCAAACCAGAGTGCATGGAAATGCCGTTTAGCTTCCCGTTGCAGCAGTACCTATTTATCTACTTGCGCTGGTGTGCTTTCGAACTGCTAGGTTGGCAGGAGCTGGGACAGAGCAACAGGAACTCACTCCGTTGTGGGGATTTGAACTGCCGACGTTTCGATTGGCAAGCCCAAGAGGCTCAGTGGTTTAGACCACAACACCACCCACATCCCCTAACCCGGGACTACCCTTAAGGCAAATAAGATGTTGGGGGCAGGGGACAGAAGGGAGATGGGGACCTTTGTGGAATCAGCACAGCATCTCATTCCTCACCATAAGCAATGCAGGAAAAGAGTAAACAGGAAGGGCTGTTCTCATATTCTTATGTTCAGGTTGGTTCTCCATCGGGGTGGTGTATATGTATGTTCTCAGCCCTCTATCTGCGAGATGGTAATAATGTTGCCTCTTCAAATCGCACGACGGCAAGTGGTACAATAAAGAGATGAAGAGCTTTGGAAACTTAACGTGCTACCTTGGGCTGCGAGCCGTGTTGTTTTTCCGTCCGTGCCGTGGGTGCTGTTTGAACAGCCACACGCCATTTCTCTGCTCTGCCGTCTTCCACTTGAGTGCCCCCCAACGCCATTCTCTAAGATGACGGATGGCATCTCCTTGGGGCGACGCATATTTGGGGCAGCCCCCACCCCCACCCCTCCTATGCGCTCCTCAAGTGTGAGGAATATCTGCAGGCTCAGTGGAGGGAGAGGGGGAGGCCGCACACAGCATCTAAAAATAAATGTGTTTTGAGCCAAGGAAGTCCCTCCTTGAATAGGACCTGTGTGTGTGTGTGAGAGAGAGAGAGCGAGAGAGAGAGATTTTAGTGGAAGTGGGGGGCAGAGGTGATAGCTCCAGAAGATGTTTTTTTGCAGGGCCCAGAGGAACAGCCTTGTAGTCTCTTACAGTTTATAACCATGGAGGGTTTTCTCTCCCACTCCTGCTGAATGTGTGAAAGTGGCTCCAATTTGGGCCTCAGCTGCTGGTGTGCTCTCTTTTTATCTAAGAAAAGCAATTACAGTCACTTCTTCACCGAAGCAGTGGGAGGGCATATGTGTGTTGCCTTAACTGCTGTGTCCTGCCTCTGATTCAGCAACCATGACAAGCTCTTTGCTAATGGGAGCATCCAGCCAGCTGTCTCCTCAGAAGGAAACTTGGCGCTTGGGACTCTCCCTCCCCCCTCCCCCTGAGGTTTGGGCAAGATGGGAGCCTGCCGTGAGAGAACCCCAAAGGGATCACAGCAACAGAATCATAGAACTGTAGAGCTGGAAGGGAACCTAAGGTCATATAGTCCAACCCCCTGTATTGCAGGAATCACAGCTAAAGAGTTCCTGACAAATGGCCATCCAATCTTTGTTTAAAAACCTGCAATGAAGGAGAGTTCATAACCTTCTGCATGAATCCTTTCCACCATCAAACAGCTCTTCCTTTCACAAAGTTCTTCCTAATGGTTACTTGGGATTGCCTTCCTTGTAATTTGCATCCATTGGTCCAGGTCTTCCCCTCTGCAGCAGCAGAAACCAAGCTTGCTCCGTCTTCCTTCAGATCTTTGAAGATGGCTGCCCTGTCACCTTTCATTCTTCTCTAGGCTAAACATGCACAACTTGCTCAACTGTTCCTGTTCCTCGTAAGGCTTGGCTTCCAAACTCTTAATCATATTAGTCATTCACCTTTACATACCCACCAGCTTGTTGATATACTTCTTCAACTATGGTGCTCAGACAGATCTAAGGCTGCGTACACATTTGTCTCTGCAAATAGACCTGCTGCAGCCCCCAGAGCTATGTGTGCTATGTAGAAATGTGTGCTATGCATTTGGGCGTAGGGCAGGAAGAAGCTAAGTGGCCACTGCAAGAGATGTGAGCAGCAGTAGGAGGACGAGGAGGAGGAAAGAGGAGTGGTAGTTCCTGGGCAGGCAGGGAACCAGCAGCAACTCATCATGAAAGGATGGGAGTGGCCTTTGTCCTTTTCATCCTCCAGATGGAGAGCAGAACAATTGCAGCCTTCCCCAACAGGGAGCTTTCATGTCTCTCCAGCACGAGGGAGGGACAGGCCAAGTACTAATTGGACCACCCATGCTGTGCTTAAGTGGGGGAAGGTGGAGCCATCAACCACTGAAGGCATTCCTTGATGCCATTGTCCTAATAAAGGGCACTGGAAGCAGAAGCAGATTGGCAAAGGAGCAAAGGCATTTTTTTCTGTGGGAAACAGTTCCTTTGGAAGATAAATGGAATTGTTAAAGACATAATGTCCAGGAATTCCCTGGACATTAAAGAGGCATAGGAACATGAGAAGAGCTTGCTGGATCAGCTTGCCAATGGTCCATCTGGTCCAGCACCCTGTTCTCACAGTGGGAAACCAGATACCTGTGGGAAACCTGCAAGTAGGATTCAAGCACAAGAGCCCTCTCCCCTCCTGCAGCTTCCAGCAACTGGTATTCAGAAGCATGGCTGCCTCCAGTTTTGGAGGCAGAACACAGTCATTCTGGCTAGTAGCCCTTGATAGCCCTCTCCTCCATGTATCTGTCTAATCCTCTTTTAAAGCCAGCTAGATTAGAGGCCATCACTGCCTCCTGTGGGAGGGAGTTCCATAATTTAACTATGTGCTGCATGAAGGGATTTTTTCCTTTATCTACCCTGAATCTTCTAACATTCAGCTTCATTGGATGGTCACAAGTTCTAGTGTTATGAGAGAGGGATAAAAATGTGTCTTTATTTACTCTCTCCATGCTGTGCATACTTTTATAAATGTCTATCATTTCCCCCTTACTCACCTTTTCTCTAAACTAAAAAGTCCCAAACACTGCAACCTTTCCTTGTAGGGGAATAATTCCACCCGTGTGATCATTCTGGTTGTCCTTTCCAGAACATTTTCTAACTCTGCAATATCCTTTTGCTTCAGAACCAAAATCCTCTCTCTCGCATACACACCAAAATTCACTTCAAGTTGCCCAGCAATGTTGTACTGCTGCAATGACTTCCCTTAATTAAAAACAAGTAGTAACTCATACAAATGGATTTCAGAGCCATAATAATTAAAATATATGATCTGATTGTTTGGGGGGTGGGAATCAATGTTGCTGTTGCTGGTTCTGTATAGTATGGTTATGTCACTGAGGCAGCTACACCCAGTTCTGTGGGCTGACTGCAGAATCGGAGTTGAGCTGGAAGAGGGAAAACATGGGGGAAACCCCATCTTCTCCCCCAATTTGATCGAGAAAAAGAGATTGGATTATAACCTATAAATCTTCAATGCAAACTAGAAGCTCAATTACAGGGGAAGAAATGGTGGAGAGAGAGCCAAAGTTTACCAGGTAGAGGAGCAGGCAAACAGACATGGACAACTTCAGCCACCCTACCTGCCCATCAACTGTGCACAGTGAGTTTACACAATCATTTTTTAAACATAGAGAAATATCAACACAAAGTGAGAAAATGATGTATCTTTTCAGCTGAGGGACAGTCCCTTCCTTTTCCATGTGCCAGGACTCTGAATGGACACTGCTACAGCCCACCTTCTCCTGCTGGGAGATTGAGACCTCCAGGCTAGCACTCTCCCAGGTTGCCCTCAATGGCCATGCCTCCTCTCTGTTTAGGCACCCTCCCTTTTCTGCCTCAACCCCCTAAGCACCTTACATACAGGTGCCTTGAAAGCCACCCCTTTCCTTATTTTCCCATGTCCTCCAAGTCCTTTTGCCTGCTCCACTATCTGGCCCATTCTGGAGCCTTAGAGCCTTCCTCTTGCCCCCCCCCCATCCAGCCCTTAAGAGAGCCCACATTCATGCTAGCTTGGAAGGAAGCCTAAAGGAAAGGCAGCCCACAGGAAGCCTGCCAGGAAAGCCAGGCTGGTGTAGTGGATGGAGTGTCAGGTTGGAACCTGGGAGACCAGGGTTCAAATCCCAACTTGGCATGAAGCTCACTGGGTGACCTTGGGCCATTCACTGTCTCTCAGCCTCACCTACCATACAGAGTTGTTGTGGGGGTTGAATGAAGAAAGGGAGAACCATGCATGCCACATTGATCTTCTTGGAGGGAATGGTGGCATAGAAAGGCAATACTAATATAAATAAGGAGTTATTGAATACAGTCAAGGTTTCTGGGGTCCTTGTTTGCAAAGGTTGATTTTCCAGGTTGTTGTGGTCTGTACCTTCCAAATTCAACACCTGTGGAAGTTCTTGGCACACCTGGCACCGGGGGTGGGGGGGGGTGGGGGGTGGCAGCAATAACCCCTCCTTAGCCATTCAAGGATCAGCCTGTATTTCTGTTCAGCTCTCCTGCATTTCACCCCTTAATGATTCTTCATTCTGCTGAGTGACTTAAGTTTGCCGTTAATTGGATTTGTGTCCATTAATAAGCTTCCCCCTGCTCTGCCTCTCCTGTAATTGGTGTTAAATCACAAGAGTTCCAATTATGAGACTTCGTAATTGACTCTCTTAATTTCTGGACTCATAGCTGGTTTGCATGAGTTGTGGGGAGAGGGAGTGTGCATGGCTCCACCAGGGGAGCAGAACACCCACTTTCTGCTTGAATCAGTAATCCACCCCAGTTGCTTGATGCTGGTAGTTTCAGCTGAAAGACTTACACTGTCTGACTCTGTATCATCTATTTGGGGCTTTAGAACAATGGTAGTGCTTCTAAAAACTTTTATTTTGACCAAATGAAAATAGAATAATACAATAATAGAATTTTTGAGTTGGAAAGGACTCAGGGGGTCATTTAGCCCAACCCCTGCAGTGCAGGAATTGCAGCTAAAAGTTCCCAGACAGATGTCCACCCAACCTCTGCTTAAAAACCTCAAATTAAGAACAGTTAACTAACTTCTTATATAATCCGTTCCACTTCCAATCAGCTCTTACCATCAGAAAGTTCTTCCAAACGTTTAGCTGGAATCTCCTTTCTAATACTTTGAACCCATTGGTTCAGGTCCAGCATCCACAGCAGGAGAAAATAAGTTTGCTCCGTCTTCCATGGGACAGCCCTTAAGATATGTGACTCTTATGTCACCAGGGGCATAGGAAGGGGGGACGGCGGGTCGGGTCACCCCAGGTGCCATCATGGAGAGGGGTTGACAAATTATCAATTTATCAATTACTGCCCTACTAGGGCGGTTCATAAAAAAACTTTTTTTAAAATTCCTGCTCCAAAGGTTTTATCTTACTACACTAGGGATTATATAGCTATATCTGAAATTCCATGCATATCAGTTAATATCTTGACCCTCCTCTATGAAAATAGCTGTTTACTGGAAAGAATTTTTTATTTTATTTTTTTGTTTTGACTATGGCAGACCAACACGGCTGCCCACCTGTAACTAGAGTGGCACTATTACTGGTACTTACCACAATCTAGGTACTAGGTTCCTGTTTATGCATCTAGAATTGTACTAGCTTTTTTCCATTAGTGTCAAATGTGGCTAGGCTCTGAGAGACTAACCTGTGAATCAGAAATGCTGCAGATGAAATGTTATGTCTGCCATTCTCATCTGATGGTCTGATATTTTCTGCCTTCTGTGCCTTCAGCTCTTCCAAGCAATCTGGATGGGGAGCAGGGCTGAATTATCTACTTATTGAATCATAGAATTGTAGTTTGAAGGGACCCTGAGGGTTCAGGAACGCAGGAATCTCAACAAGCATCCATTACAGATGGCCATCCAACCTCTGCTTCAAAACCTCAAAGGAAGGAGAGCTCACCGCTTCCCAAGGGAGTCTGTTCCACTGTCAAACAGCTCTTACTGCCAGAAAGTTCTTTAAAACATTCAAAAGATAAAATCAACAATAAAGTACAAAAAGATCAAAACATTCTACATCTCTGGGTAGGCCTGTCCAGACAAAAACGTTTTCAGCAGGTGCTGAAGTACAGTGAAGTAACCTGCCTGATGTCTGTAGGCAGGGAGTTCCAGAATGTAGGACCTGCCATGCTAGCAGATTGATTTCTTACAAATGCAGAATGGGAATTACGTGGTTCCTGTAAAAGTGCCAGTTCAACAGATCAAAGCTGTTGAGTGGACATATATATGGGGTAAGGTGATCATGCAGGCAAACCTGTTGCAAATTATTAAGGGCTTTATATACTCAGGGCTTTTTTTCTAGAAAAAAAGAGGTGATGGAACTTGCTAAGCTTTTTTAATGGGAGCACCCACCTTCTGTTCTTTACTGCCACTTTCTGCTGATGCCAACCTGATGGTCGCGCAAACACAATTGTTGCGCAAACACGATCACCACGCCACGCAGCCCCAAGCAAAAGAGGTGCTGGAACTCAGTTCCAGTGGGTTCTGGCTGAATAAAACCCACCCTATATATAATTACAGGTAGCTAGCCATGTTGGCCTGCCATAGTCGAAACAAAATAAAAACAATCCTCCCAGTAGCACCTTAGAGACCAACTAAATTTGTTATTGGTATTCGCTTTCATGTGTGATATACTAATAGTAACGCCTTCAACTTGGCCTAGTAGCAAATTGGCAACCAGTGCTGATCTTGGAGCACAGCTGCTATGTGCAGGCAAGGCTGCAGCATTCTCCACTAACTGCAGCTTCCAGATCAGGTGCAAGAGAAGTCCGACATAGGGCACATTTCAGCAATCTGGTCTTTCAGCAACCAATGCATGAACTATTGTGGCCAAGCTTTCCCCATCCAGGAGTGATCTTAGTTGTTATAACAATTGCAGTTGCAAATGTTTCTCACCTTCCTTTGCACCACACTGGCAGGACCACTGAATTGGCTTCCATGGTGCATTTCACCTCCCCTCCCTCTCCAATAAACAGCAGCGACTTACCTACTGGGAGATTGGGTAAGTGCTTCCACCCTACCAATGCCTCCCGTGACTGCTCTAAATATATTTTATCTTACAGAAAGGTGTTTTTTTATGACATGTGTTTTAACTTTTCCATGTGTTGAAAGACGACTAAGAGGTAATATGATATCCACCTTCAACCAGAGCCAGTGTGGTGAAGTGGTTAAGAGCAGTGGACTCGTAATCTGGTGAACTGGGTTCGCGTCCCCACTCCTCCACATGCAGCTGCTGGGTGACCTTGGGCTAGTCACACTTCTCTGAAGTCTCTCGGCCTCACTCACCTCACAGAGTGTTAGTTGTGGGGGAGGAAGGGAAAAGGAGATTGTTAGCCACTTTGAGACTCCTTAGGGTAGTGATAAAGCGGGGTATCAAATCCAAACTCCTCCTCCTCCTCCTCCTCTTCAATTGTCTGAAGGGCTGTCACATGGAAGATGGAGCAAGCTTGTTTACAGCTGCTCCAGAGGGGAGGACCCAAACCAATGGATTTAAATGAAAAGTAAGGAGATTTTGAGGGACCCAGGTGGCGCTGTGGGTTAAACCACTGAGCCTAGGGCTTGCTGATCAGAAGGTCGGCAGTTCGAATCCCTGTCACGGGGTGAGCTCCCGTTGCTCGGTCCCAGCTCCTGCCCACCTAGCAGTTCGAAAGCATGTCAAAGTGCAAGTAGATAAATAGGGACCGCTCCAGCGGGAAGGTAAACGGTGTTTCCGTGCGCTGCCCTGGTTCGCCAGAAGCAGCTTTGTCATGCTGGCCACATGACCCGGAAGCTGTCTACGGACAAACGCCGGCTCCCTCGGCCTATAGAGCGAGATGAGCGCCGCAACCCCAGAGTCGGACACGACTGGACCTGATGGTCAGGGGTCCCTTTACCTTTACCTTTTAAGGAGATTTTGACTAAACCTTAGGATTATCTTTCTCACAGTAAGAGCTATTTGACAATGGAATGGGACTCCCTTGGAAGATGGTTGACCCTCCTTCATTGGAGGTTTTTAAGCAGAGCTTGAATGACCACCCATCAGTGATTCTTTAGCTGTGATTCCTGCTTCTCAGAGGGTTGGACTAGATGATACTTTGGAATCCTTTCCAACTCTGCAATTACATGCTTCTAAGATACTTGCATAAAAAAATATGTAGAAAGAAAAAGAGGAAATGCAGGATCCGTAAACTGAAAAGGCATGGGGGTTAGGTTGGTGCTGTTCCAACCCTGATGGAAAGCAGCTCTGACTAATCCTAGAGTCCCTGATCTCCATCCCTCCCACATCAGCATGACTTGCAACATTTCATTTGAGCTCTGGGCTCCTGCTCCTTTGGGGCACCTTGCCAGAACCCAGGCTCTGCCTGCCCACACATTTCCTACCTGGATGCAGAAGATAAAGCTTCTAAATCTCAGCCCTCTCCCTCAACAATTATATCTTCAGCACAGGAGCCGGACAGAGCAATTTAATCACCCATTTGGCACTGCACCTTCAAGTCTGCTCAGCGTGTGCGTCCTTTGAAACTTGTTGAAATCTATTATGGACCTTTGATCTTCCTCTTCATAAAGGGCTGGCTGTGGAGAATGGATGGAATTAAACAGAAACAGCTTCCCCTGCCAACATTCTTTCTCTCCTCCCTCCTTTTCTTTCTTAGTGATTTGAAGGACATGTTGCAGGGGCCATTCAACTTGTGCTCAGGAGCTGGTGATCCTGGCATGGAAACTGCTTTGTCATTTGGTTGTCTTGCAAGGCTTACCATGACCTGAGAATAAGGTCATTATGGCATAAAGAGTAATTGTGTTACTAGCAATGGGGGAATGAGGAAAAAACACATGGACCAACCAACTAGTTTGGCATAAGAAAAAGGAATAGGTTCATAAAATGTCTCCTGTTGCCTGCTCAAACATGGCTAGGGTTTCTTCTGTTCTCATGTCTTTCAGGAGACTTGAGATAAATCAGTCAGGTATGATTGCTGCTACGAAGGAATCATAGAACTGTAGAGCTGAAAGATACCCAAAAGGCCATCTAGTAGAACCCCCTGCAATGCAGGAATCACAGCTAAAGAATCCCTGGCAAATGACCATCCAACCTCTGATTAGAACCTCCAATGAAGGAGACTCCAGCACCTTCCAAGGTAGTCCATTCCATTGTTAAACAGCTCTTACCACCAGAAAGTTCTTCCTAACTTTTAGTGGGAATCTCCTTCCTTGTAATTAGAATCCATTGGCTTGGGTCCACCCCCTGGAGCAACAGCAAACAAACTTGCTCCATCTTCCATGGGACAGCCCTTCAGTCCTTCTTGATCTTCTCTTCTCCAGGCTAACATACCCAACTCCCTGATCTGTTTCTAATAAGGGTTAGTTTCCCAACCCTCGATCATATTGGTCACCCTCCTTTGCACATATTTCAACTTGTCAATATCCTTCTTAAACTGTGGTGCCCAGAACTGGACACAGCTAACCCCTCTTTCACTTGAAGACTGCTGCTCTAACATTTTTTTTTTGGGGGGGGGAATAAGGCGGGACAATGTGCATTCTGTACTAAAATGCATGTGAATGTTGTAGAGAAACAAAACATGGCTGTGTTGTGTTCTCCTGTTCAGGGAGCCTGGCAGCCAACCACCCAACCATATTCTATTCCAGGATTTTGCTTTCTTTCTACCTCCTCCCAATTTCTGCACCACTCCCACGGCAGTCAGTCAATGCTTTGCATATACTGAGCATACACAGTCTTCATTGGACTGTTTGTCATGCCTCCCATGGCCAAAAGGTTTTTTGTAGATTTTTTTTGTAGTTTTGCAAACCATAAAATTTCCCTCAGACCTGCTCACATTTCCCTCTTGTGTGTGGTTTATGTGGTTTTGGATACATCAAAATTCACATGCAAAAAATGAGTTTGCTATTCATATATAGAGGAGGGGTAGGGAGGATCTCACCTGTGGAGCTAGTTAGGGGTCTCCCCAGTTGGGCACCATGTCCACCTGCCAATCACTGACATCATATATGACACCAGGTGTGGGTAGGTAATCAATTGATTGTTGACACTTCAGAGGCCCCATGTGCAGTGTTTCTGAAGGCAATCAGCTGGTTGGCAGCCCTTCAGAATTGCTGTATTCTGGCTTCTGAAGTGTCACCAATTAGCTGGTTGTCAGGACTTCAAAGCACAGTGCAGGGCTCTTCACAAGGATATTGACAACTGGAAGGTGTGCAGATGAGAGTGCCCAAGATGATCAGGAATCAGGAAGCCAAGCCTTATGAGGAAGGATTGGGGGAGGGGGTTGTTTATTTATTTATTTGATTTCTGTAACACCCTTCATCCAAGGATCATAGGGCAGTTGGTTGACACCCGTCTGTCTTGGGAGACAATGAAAGAGTGCACAAAAATACATAACATAAAAACAAACAAAACAATAACTCCCCCCGCCCAACAGTTTAAAAGGCCATAGATTGTTTAATTAACCAATGGCCTGGGAGAAGACAAATGTTTTCACCTAATGCCTAAATATATGTATTGAAGGTGCCAGGTGAGCCTCCCTGAAGAGAGCATTCCACAAATGGGGAGCCACCACATTTTTGTGTGGCCATTCTCTGAGCCTCTCATGGAGGGGACACATTAAGAAGAATGTCAGGTGTTGATTTCAGGGTCTGGGTCCATTCATATGGGGAGAGGTGGTCCTGAGGTATTGCAGTCCTGAGCCATTTAAGGCTTTATAGGTCAAAAACAGAACTGGGCCCAGAAACTAATTGGCAGCTAGTGTAGTCAGGCCAGGGTTGGTGTTATATGCTTAAACTGTCTTGCCTTGGTGACCAGCCTGGCTCCCAAATTCTGCACCAGCTGAAGTTTCTGAACCATCTTCGGAGGCAGCCCCACATATAATGTGTTCCACTAATCTAGCTCAGGGTTACCGGAGCATAGACAACAGAAGTTAGGTTATTCCTGTCCAGATAGAGGCAAAGCTGATGGAAGGTACTCTGTGTTACTGAGGCCAGCTGAACCTCTAGTGACAGCAGTGGATCCAGTACCCCCAAGCTTCATCCTGCTCACTCAGAAGGAGTACAACCCCATTAAAAACAGGCAGCCTCCCCTCCATCCAGTCTAGGGAACCACCCACTAACAGTACCTCATCAGAACCTCTTATCAGGATTGAGCTTCAGTTTATTGGCTGTCATCTATGATTCTGTGATCCAGTCCATTACACTGCCACATTTGCAGCTGTAAAGGAGAAGTAGAGCTGTGTGTCATCAGCATACACGGGGGATATTTAGCCTGGAGAAGAGAAGACTGAGAGGTGATAGGATAGCCATCTTCATATATCTGAAGGCCTTCACATGGAAGATGGAGCAAGCTTGTTTTCTGCAGCTCCAGAGGGTAGGACCTGAACTAATGGAGTCAAATTACAAGAAAGGAGATTCTGACGGTAAATGTTTGGAAGCACTATCTGATGGTAAGAGCTGTTCAACAGTGGAGTGGATTTGGTGTCAGCGTTGTTTGTGCAGGTTCTCTGTTGTTCACTTGTGCTCCTTTGGTGGTGAGAGAGGTCGGGGTTGGCGTAGGGTGCGATTGTTCATTTGTGGTTGGCTGTGGTGGTCTTTGGTTTCCTGTGTGAGTGGGGTGGGTGATATTCAGTAAAATAGAAACATCGTCACCCCACCCCACCCATCTCCCCATCCCACTCACCTCTTTCCCCCTTTTCTTCCTAATGTCTCAACAAACGAAATTGATTTGTAAAAATGTTACATGGACAAAATACGAGAGAGACATTACACTACCTTTGTAAATCAAGAAAATCCTTAATATAAACAACAACGACAGTGGAATGGACCATCTTGGCAGGCGGTGGACTCTCTTCACTTAAGGTTTTAAACAGAGGTTGCTCAGTGTTTCTTTAGCTGTGATTCCTGCAATGTAGGAGGGCCCTCTCCAATTCTATGATTTCCAATTCTAGAATGATTCCTTTGCAAAGAGCCCTGTGTGGCTCTTCAATGTCCCATACAGTATATTATATAGTATCAGAATTTGTAACAACTTATGTAAAGAGGGCATTTTAGTTTTACACTTCTACCCACTACTTGTTAAAAAGCTGATGATGGGCTCCTGCATTGATCAGAAAATGGCTCCTCAGCCATTTGCTCTCTGTGTGCACGTAATTATGTATTGAAGATGCAGGTGTTCCAGTAATCCAGAATTGCTTGGTGTAAAGTGGGATCAGAAGGTGGTGGGGGAACACAGGGAGAGGAAGAATGTGGAGATGCCTTGAGGCTTTTTTTTTTTTTTTTTTTGCACAGCCATAAGGGCCAGGAATTGGAATATGGAGATTCTCAGAATATGAAATTCCTTTCCAGATGGTGGCAGATTCTGCACTTGCATAATTCACATATTGGGCCATGAACTAACTCAGCCGCTTCCATTAAATCTTGGTAAGGACACACACACAACACACTTTCTTTTTTCATACATTTTTTATTGAAGTTTTACAATTATAAGAAAAGGGAAAATTTACAGAAAGAAAATAAAAAGAGAAGAAAAGAGAGAGAGAGAGAGAATATACCAAAAGAAAACCATTATGCATCCTCAGTGCAGACATGGAACACAAGAGCAGCAGAATATTTTTGAGGCTTAACCAGTGCTTTTTTTTTCTTTAAAAAAATGTTTAAGGGTACTCTCATTTTGACTCAAGAAAATCACCATTTTATAGTTCAAATTGGGGAAAATAAATACAGTAAATGGACAAAAATTCAAAGATTCACAAAATGTTTAGGGGTATGCGTACTCCTGAGTCCCCCCACCCCAGGAAAAAAAGCACTGGGCTTAACAAATACTTCTACATATTTAGAAAATAAAATATTGTAGTGATTACCAATATGTTAACCATGAGGTGGATGAAACAAAAAATGTTAATCTTAATTCTTTTGCTTTCTCATCATGTGTACACCATATGAATGGAGGTATGATAAGCACAACATATGACAAAATAAAACAAAATAGAAGAGAAGTGCATTGGTGGGTTGTAACTTATTTGTTGTACCACATTTTCACGTAACTCATACTTCAGTATAAGCTGGAGGGACCATGCCTATGCCTCCTTATTCATAAGTGATATGAAATCACAACATACTGCAAAAATTCTGTCTTTTTTACTCGACCCCCTAGAGAATTTCAGTTTATGGGAATTTATTCTAATCAGGCTAAAACATTTTTTTTTCACTGACTAGCTGCCTGTTTGACCATTTTGGCCCGTCTTATTTTACTAGCTTGCACCTTCTCCTTCTGTTTGTCTGTTTGGACTCCAGTTTTAGGAGGACGTAAGGCTCCTGTGTAAACACGGCCACATGGCAGAATAATAAAACTACAGCTGAGAGTTTATTTATGGCCTGGTTGCCTTGAATAAACCCTGCTGCCTTTTACAGATGCCCAATAACAGTTAGCTTTCAGACCGTTCCAGTTTTCCCACCATGTGTTGAGGTTTAAAGGGTGCTTGTAGGATGAAAGTCGACTGTAAATGCCAAAGCTCTGGGCTTCTGATTTATTCCCGGGGGCTAGCAGTAGGATGAAGTTACTGGGTGATGAGGAGCTGAAAGATACAGACAGGATCTGGTGTTTGAATGTTGCAGCAGCAATAATTCTTAAAACGGTGACCCAGGCAGGTGGATGGGGAGCTATGTGGACTCTGCCTCAAGTGCTTTGGGGGCAGTTCTGCTTATTTTATTTGTTTATATCTATTTCGTTAAAAGGATACATTATCTGCACAATGCTCTAGCCAACTGAGCTATCCAGCTGATGCTCAGCAGCTCAGTATAGATAGAATCATAGAGCATTGCTTGATTTTTTTTAAAAAAAACTCATTCACAAATCATTTTCTGGTTTCTGCATTTTAGGCTAATGCCATGAGAAGTTGGAAGGAATGAGGGTGCTCATATCTCCTTCTGTTACAAAACGAGCAAACTGTTGGCTAATGATATATATATTCATTACATAAATAAGTGATAATGCTGACCTGCTCTGCAAGAGAGAGATCTCCAACCTACACCATGTCCTTGAGCTATTCTGCTGGAGCAGATCCATTATGCTGTGTGTAATCTTTTAGTGTGGCAACACCTACACTTTGGAACTCCTTGCCTATTGAATCAGTCAGGCACCTTAACTGTACACTTATTGGCACCTGCTAAAAAGATTTTTGTTTAGGCAAACCTACCCAGATGTTCAGAAAGTTGGTGTGAGTTTTAATCTGTTCTTGGTCTATTGTTATTTTCACTTTTCTAAAGCTTTATTGTTGCTAATTTTTCTCATTGAGAATATTTCTGTTTCAATTTTTTTGGGGGGGGGGTAAACCACTTTGAGGTGGTTTTTTTTTACACTCGCACGTTCTCTAATTTTTTAATGAAATTAAAAAAAAATTAAGCTGGAAGGTTTGCAGAGCAGGGCAACCAAGATGATAAAAGGTCTGGAAACCAAGCCTTGTGAGGAACGGTTGAGGGAGTTGGGTATGTTTAGCCTGGAGAAGAACAGATTGAGAGCAATCTTGAAATATCTAAAGGGCTGTCACATGGAAGATGAAGCAACCTTGTTTTCTGCTGCTCCAGATGGTAGAATCTGAACCAATGAATCCAATTGGCAAGAAAGGAGATTGCAACTAAATTTTTTTTTTTTATAAGATTTTATTATTTTCCAATAAAACACCAAAAAACAAAATACAACAACAACACAAGGCATAAAAACAACAATAAAAACAATAACAATAACAATAACAATAAACATAAAAAGAAAAAAGAACATATACATACCTTAACCATTACCTGTCTTTATACTTTCCTTGTTACTAACTTCTCAATTTGGGGACTTCCCCCATTCCCTCCACTGTCTTCAATGTCAAAAACATCTTAAAGGTAGCTTTGTATCTTGCTCATTTAACATTTGCTCAAATTTTCAATATGCTTAGCTTTACACAGTTATAAACTTAATCAACTATAAATCTTATCTTAATGTCAAATCTTAACTCCTATTTAACAAATAAATCATTCATACAAAAATTTTCTTTTGCCAGTTTTATCTAATATAACCCTATTAAAGCCTCTAATTTATCTCTGCTCAAATATTCAATTTTGCTGATTTAACTAAATAGTCTTTAAATTTTTTCCACTCTCGTGACACCGTCTCCTCCCTCTGGTCCCGGATTCTGCCGGTCAGTTCTGCGAGTTCCATGTATTCCATCATCTTCATCTGCCATTCTTCCACCGTTGGTATCTCTTCTCCTTTCCATGTTCTTGCCAATAATATTCTAGCTGCTGTTGTGGCATACATAAAAAACACTCTGTCCTGACTGGGTATCTCTTCATTGGTCATGCTCAGAAGAAATGCCTCTGGTTTCTTACAAAAGGTAACTTTCATTACCTTCTTGAGCTCATTATAAATCTTATCCCAGAAAGCATTTACCGCTGGGCACAGCCACCACATATGATAAAAGGTACCTTTCGCATGTTTACATTTCCAACATACATCTGACATTTTGGTATTCATCTTAGCTATCTTAACTGGTGTCAAATACCATCTGTAAACCATTTTCATTATGTTTTCTCTTAGACTATGACAAGCAGTAAATTTGATACCTTTCTGCCACAATCTCTCCCAGTCATCCATCATAATATTATGTCCTACATCTTTCGCCCAATCTATCATTGACGATTTAACCAGTTCATCTTTCGTATGCCACTCTAGCAAAAGATTATACATTTTGGAAAGGTTCTTAAAGTTCGATTCTATCAGTTCTGTTTCCAGTTTTGATTTTTCTACTTGAAAACCAACTTTTTTGTCCATCTTAAATGTTTCATATACCTGATGATAGTGCAGCCAGTCGGGGACCTGACTTTTCACCTGATCGTAGCTTTTTAGCTTAAAAAAGTCCCCTTCCTGCTGCAGTATGTCCATATATCTTAACCAGTTTGCAGACATGTTCGGTCTCTTATAGGCCTTGGCCTCCACTGGAGAGATCCATCTAGGGGTCTTTCTCTCTAACAAGTCTTTATATCTAGTCCAGACCTGATACAAGGATTTTCTAACTATATGAGACTTAAAAGTTCTGTGGATCTTAACCTTGTCATACCAAAGGTATGCATGCCACCCAAACATATTATCATGTCCTTCCAAGTCCAACACGTCAACGTTCTCTAGCTTAAACCAATCCTTTAGCCAGCAAAAGGCCGCTGCTTCAAAGTAAAGTCTTAAGTCCGGCAGGGCAAAGCCTCCTCTCTCTTTAGAGTCTGTTAGAATCTTAAACTTAATTCTTGGCTTTTTGCCCTGCCATATAAACTTTGATAAATCCTTTTGCCATTTCTTAAAGCAATCCAATTTGTCCAAAATTGGTATGGCTTGGAATAAAAACAGCATCCTTGGTAGGACATTCATTTTTATCACAGCTATTCTTCCCATTAACGACAGTTTTAATCTTGTCCATATTTCCATATCCTTCTTTATCTCCATCCACAGTTTTTCATAATTATCCTTGTACAGGTTCAAATTCTTGGTTGTGAGATTGATACCTAGATATTTTACAGATTTAACAAAATTGAGGCCAGTGCCTTCTTGTATTCTTTGAATCTGTTCTGCACTCAAATTTTTGCCTAAAACTTTGGTTTTCTGCTTATTTAATTTAAAGCCAGCTACAAGTCCAAATTGTTCAATTAGTTCCAAAGCTCTGGGAACACTGCTTTCCGGTTCCTGCAGGGATAACATCAAATCGTCTGCGAAGGCGCGTAGTTTATATTCTTTCTCTCCCACTCTAATTCCTTTTGTCTGTTTGTCTTTTCGGATCATATTTAGGAGGACTTCCAGGACCGTAATAAAAAGTAAAGGGGAGATAGGGCACCCTTGTCTTGTTCCTTTCTCAACTTCAATCTCCTCCGATATCACACTGTTTACTATTATTTTTGCTCTTTGTTCTGTGTAAATGGCCTTGATGCCATTTAAGAATTTTTCACCAACTCCCATCTTTTCCAAATTCTTTTTCATGAATATCCAAGATACTTTATCAAATGCTTTCTCTGCATCAACAAACAATAGTGCCGCACCTGTATTTATGTCTCTCTCCAGTTTTTCTAAAATGTCCACAATAATTCTCGTGTTATTACTTATTTGTCTTCCTGGCAAGAAACCTGCTTGGTCTCTATGTATATAGTCTTTCAGCACTCTTTTCAGCCTTGTAGCCAAAACATTTGCGAAAATTTTATAATCCACATTCAAGAGGGATATTGGACGGTAATTTTTCATTAGAGTCTTATCTGTATCTGGTTTTGGAATCAGTGTGATAAAGGCTTCTTTCCACGTCTCTGGTGCCCTATCTCCTTCTAGTATTTTATTGCAAATTTCTCTTAACGGCTGCGATAGCCAATCTTTCAATGTCTTATAATATTTTGCTGTTAATCCATCCGGTCCTGGGGCCTTCCCCATTTGCATATTGTTTATTGCATCTTCTATCTCTTGTGTCAATATTGGGTGGTTGAGGGTTGTTAATTTTTCCTCTGGGACTTTTTGCAATCCATTCTTTTCCAGAAATCGGTCTATCTCTACTTCATCTATCTTCTCCTCCTTGTACAGTTGCTTGTAAAATCTCTGAAAACACCATCTGATTTCCTCCGGTTTCTCTACGTTTTTTCCATTTACTACCAAATTGCTGATGACATTTGCCTTTTGTCTTTTCTTTAGTTGCCAAGCCAGTAGTTTTCCACATTTATTAGCAGATTCAAATGTTCTTTGTTTCATCATTTTCACTTTCCATTCAATATCCTGATTCATAATATTCGCATATTGGGATTGCAAATATTTAATTTCTTTTTGAATTTTGATACATCTGGGATGTCCTCTTAATTCTTTTTCCTTTTCTTTGATTAATTTCAACAATCTCTCCATTTCTGCATTTTGTTGTTTCTTCTTTTTTGCTTTTTCACTTATGAGGAATCCTCTCATTACCGCTTTACTTGCATCCCAGGCAATCCTTTTCTCCACTTCTGAACTCCAGTTGATTTGAAAATATTCTTTCATCTTCTTCGCTGCTCTTTCCACTAGCTTGGTATCCCTCATCAATGCGTCATCCATTCTCCATCTGAAAGAATCCTTGGAAATCATTTTTAGGTTTAACTGTACCGGATTATGGTCTGAAAATGTTTTGGGACCAATTTCTGCCTTTTGTATTTTTGGAGCCAATTCATTCGAAATCCAGATGTAGTCTATCCTCGACCATGACTGCTGAGATTCACTAAAATACGTTGCCTCTGTTTCGCTTGGATTTTTTAATCTCCAGGAGTCCACCAAATTCAAATTGTCTACCATTTCAAAAAAAGTCTTTGGGAGTTTCCCATCGTTGGTTAATTTAGTTCTTTGAGATCTGTCCATTAATGTGGAAACTGCCCCATTAAGATCTCCAAGGCAAACTACCTTATAATCCAAATAGTCTAGCAGCAGGTCATGTACTTTTTTATAGAAAATCAACTTTCCATCATTTGGTGCATAAAGTCCCAGAATCAAAATTTTTTCGCCTTGTACGTTAATTTCAATTGCGATGTATCTCCCTTCTTCATCTTTAAATAGCTGTCTTGGGCTATATTTCTCCTTTGCGTAAATCACTACTCCTCTCTTCTTGACCTTGTCCGATGATATAAACTCTTGGCCTAATTTTTTATTCTGTAATAATCTTCTATGACGGCGGGCTATGTGGGTTTCCTGTAAACATATTAAGTCCAAATTCTTCTTTTCAATGCTATAAAACACTCTGCGTCTCTTTGGTCTCTGATTCAATCCCCGAACATTCCAAGTCATTAACTTGAGCGCCATTTCTTTGTTTATTCTTCTCCTCCAGTTGCCTGTCCTTTCTTATCTTGTTCTGGGTCCTGGCTTGGTCCTGGTAGTCCCGACGGTGGTGGGTCCTGGCTTGGTCCTGGTAGTCCCGACGGTGGTGGGAATACTTCTGGAAACTTATAGTACTGTGCTGGATCCAATGGAGTCCCTTTAAAGTGTTCCAAATGCTTGTCCAAGAACTTTTGCTTCTCCGCCAAGGACCTTATTCTTATCTTTTTCCCTTCAAACGTGAATGCCAGGCCTTCTGGAAACTCCCAACTGAAGGAGATCTTTCTTCTTCTTAACTCAGTCACCAAATCGTTATAAGGAGCTCTTTTATCCAAAAAAAATTTGGGGATATCCTTATAGAAAATTACTTTGTTCTGCTGTACCACCAGGTTGTTTCTGTAGTGTAAGTCCAGAAAATAATCTCTGTCGTGTCTATCATGTAGCACAAGCAAACAGTCGCTGACTGTTTTGGTGCTTTTCTTTCCTCTGGAGCCTCTAGGTCCAAATCTGAAGGCCTTCACTATGCGTGCTGAGACGTTTACCTCTTCTAGTTCCCAATATGTTGAGAATTGTTGCACAATATAGGCTTTTAGGTCTTCCCCTTCCAATTCTGGAAGACCCCTTATTCTTATGTTTCCTTCTCTCTGATGTAGTTGCAGAAAAGCAAGAGATTCTTCAACAGTTCTCTGTCGTGTTCCAATGTTCTCTATCTGCTCCAAGTCTATATTGTCCAATTTTTCCTCCACCTTTTTTATTTTTTCTCTGACCACTTTAATTTCCTCTGAGTCTTTTTTCAGAGTAGTCACCTCAAGCCCTATTTTATTAATTTCTTCTCTGTTCTTTCTTACGTTCTCCTCAATTTGCCCAATTGATTTTTCCAAAGTCTCAGTAGAATTTTTAATATCGGCTTTTATATCAGCTTGGAGTTTTTCTATTGCAGAGTTAACTGTTGTATTCACTGATGCACCAATAGTGTTCACTGATTCTTGTGTTTGCTTCAACCTTTCGGTGACACTGTTCAAACCTGCTGCAATTTCTGCCACGCTAACAACCAATTTCTCCATTTGTTCCTGCAGAGTTAAGGAAACAGAGCCTTTTCTTTTTTCAGAGCCAGTTCCTTTAGATCTAAGTTCCATTCCCTGTGGGCTCTGTAGCTGTAATCTCAAGGTCACTCCAGTTGCTGTGGTAACTGTCTCAGACATTCACAGCAGAAGACCAACAGTCCCAAAAGTAAACACCAGGTGGCCTGCAGCTAGCTTCTGAGAACAAAGAGGCTGCTGAGCCAGGAGCCCACACCAGTCCAATAATCCAATTTTTAGGCAAAGAGTTCAAATTTTCCCAAAATTATACATTCCTCAAAGCCAAGAAGAGTCTATTTTAAGTAGCCCAAGTCAGTAACTATTTCTCACTTGCAGTGTTACCACCAGGTCCTTAAAATAACTTGTATCTGGCTGCAAAAGTCAAAGAGTCTCCACTGGTAAACAGTCACTGAAACAGTATCCAGGAAAAAGAAATGGCAACAATATTTTGCAGCCCGCTACTGACCCGGAATCCTAGTCCTGAGGGCGAGCGGCGTCTTCTTTTGCCATATCCACTATTCCTGAGTCTCAAATCATCCATAAAACAACTTTTAATCAACTTTTAAAAAGTTTGGCAGAGTTCGCAAAACTTTTCCGTTACTCGCGGCTTTAATCTTTTAGCGCTACCATGCTCGCGCAAGCAGTTCAAAGGGAACAGGCTTCCTTTTGAAGTTTCCTCTGCAAGCAGTGCTCTTTAAACTTGTAGAATAATCCAATATTTTGACTTACAGAGTTTCTTTGGAAGTTTCTATGTAGGAAGTGCCGGGTGCTCAGGTCTGGCGGGATCGCTGCTTTGATCCTCCGCAGGCAGTCGCTTCTTCAGTCCCGTGCTGGGGCTCCGCTCGCCTGATTTTCCCTCTTACGAGGGTCAATCAGGAGCGGAGACAGCACGTCTGGGACCCACGAAGACGTCGGTCCACGGGACGCTCTTCCCGTGGCTTTAAGGGACCCGTGGCGCAGGCAGGGAGATCCCTATCGCCTAACGGAGGACGGAGCCGTCGGACTCCCGTCCGCCATTGACTCGGCACCAAACCGGAAGTCAGGAGATTGCAACTAAATATTAGGAAGAACTTTCTGACAGTAGGAGCTTTTTGACATTGGAAGAGACTCCCTCAGAAGCTGGTGGATAATCCTTCATTGGAGGTTTCTAAACAGAGGTTGGGTGATAATCGGATTCTTTGGTTCTGATTCCTTCATTACAAGGAGTTGGGCTAGATGACCCTTAGGCTCCCTTCCAACCCAACAATTCTATGATTCTTTGAGACTGTGAAGATATACACGCTTTTCTACAGAATTCTAGGAATTAATGTACAAGGGACTGATGCCTTGCCCTGAGACAGGACACTTAGACATGCTAATAGAGGAGGAAAACCCTGATCACAAACCTCCTCTGCCTTGCCGCTATACTCATTCATGAGAAAGGCTTCAGGAGTAAACCCTGACGAAAAATCCATAACCACTGCCTTGTGGGACAACTTTGGGAGAAGAAAAGCTAAGGAGTAAACCCTACACAAATCCAGAATGGAGTCCCTAAGATGGTTGTATGGCATCCAAGGAGTACTACCTCATGACTGCCTGTAGCAGCTTGTTCCATTGCTGTATAAACCTGTTAGTTAGCATTTGATCACAAGGCTGGTTTAAGGATTTAGCTCAGTGGTAGAGCCTGTGGGCATAGCCAAGCCTTTTGTTAGTGGGGCAGGCCTTTTTGGGGGTGGCAGGACCTCAGTTAGCTATGTATTTTTATTGATTTGGGGGGGGCAGCTGCCCCTCCTTGTCCCCCCTTGGCTACGCCCATGGTAGAGCCCATGCTTTGAATACAGAAGACCCTAACTTCCCTGCCATCTCTAGAGAATGCTGGGGAAGATCCTCTAGAGAGCCATGGCCAATCAGTGTTGACAATACTGATATAGGTGGACCAATGGTCTGTCTCGGTATAAGGCTGTGCTGTTAACTGGTCAAAGATATGCAGGTAAATTCAAGCTGTATGGAGCTCAAGAGTTAAAAATGGCCATGTGAACTGACCTTTTACTCTGAGCCGGCCCAGCCTCCATGGAAATGTCACTCCCTTCTGAAATGTCCCTTTCCAATGTTAAAAGCTGATTTGGCATTTTGGCTGGCTCTTATCTTGATCTGGAGTTATTCTTGTAAGGCTGTATGGTTTTGTTTTGTTTTCTCCAATTAATAAAGCATGCCAGAAAAGCTGGGGATGGGTTATTTTAGCTTAATCTTGTTTCATGCTAATCAGCAATGTAAACATCCTCAAGAAATATGTTGCTAACTTAATTTGTTTCTGCCGTAGCAGTGCTGAAGGCCTTTGATCTCAGATTAGCGCTTTGATCTTCCTCCTTGATCAGGAACTTTGCATGGTGCACCACCAGGGGTTGCTCTTTGGCACATTTTTTTTTTTGAGAGTCAAAGTGGGTCATTGAAAGAAATGTCAAAACAGCAGCTTCTAGTCGAGCACACAAGCAAACACCATGCTACAAAGGCAGCTGGGACTTCCAGATGTAAGGAATGGAGGTGTGTGAGTGTGAATAATGTTTTAGATAAGAAGGCCCCTTAAGACATCTACAGCTAAGCCTGCAGTCATCTTTACTTTTCTCTCAAATGTCCACATTCATCAGTGAATGGAGAGTATTGAATTGTGGGAGATTAGTTTGTGGCTTGTGCAAGAACTAGTGGTGGTTGGGTGTTGCATTAGGCCTGGGAAGACCTAAGTTGTGGGGTGACCTGGTGCTATCTCTCAGGCCTATATCTAACTAGCTAGCTATCATCTATCTATTGCATTTATATCCATCTTGTTCTCCAAGGAGCTCAAGGTGGCATACATGGTCCTCCCTCTCATTTAATTCCCCCCAACAGTCCTGTGAGATGGGTTAGGCTGAGAGGCAGGGACTGACCCAAGGCTGGGTGGGGATTTGAACCCTTGTCTGCTAGGTCCTATTCAGGCACTCTAACCACTACATCACACTGGCTCACAGGGTTGCTCTGGGGATAATATGCATATGGATTGGGGGGGTGATATCTGTTGCTCTGAGCCTCTGGTGGGAAGGGTAGGATAAACATGCAATAAACATATGAATTATGTCTCACCTTGCAAAGAAGTCCTCATATGTAACTGGCTCACCTAGTCCAAGAAAGAATGGGGACCATGCTCTGCTGAATGTCCTTGCCTGGTTCCCCAGAGGTCCTTGACACACACACCAGGGGAGAGGTGAGTGGCAATTGACAAGACTGTGTGTATGCAAAGCCCCAGCCTCAGTGGAGCTTTCAAAAGAGTCTCTTTCCTTCTGTTAGCTCTCCTTGCTACCACTGGCTGCCTCTTGCCATGCACCATGTTGCCTTCTGCATTGCAGGAGGTCGGACCAAGTTTGCAGGCATTGCAGGAGGTTGGAGGAGGTTTGAGTCCCTTCCAGTCCTATGATCCCTCTTGGACCCAGAGCATCTTTTTCCTGCCGCTCCATCTTTGCAAACCTAGCATCTCCTTCTTGCTCATTTGGTTTGCCCTTTTCTTTCTCTGCCTCCGCTATTCTACCTGCCGGGCTGGTGCCTGCCCACCCCACAGGTTCCATTTTGTCTGCATCCATAGGAAATAGAAGCATTTTGTGACAGAGTGAGTTTTGCCATGATTGACAAGCAGTTGCAGTATAATGGCAGAGGGACGGCTTGCCTAGGCCAAGCCAAACACATGTCAGTCTTGCTAAAAATAGAAGACCTGCCATGCCAGCTTGCCCATGTGGGAGCTGTTGAGATGAAAGAGCAGGTGTGGGCAGGGACTGTGGGCTGCCAGCATCACACCTCCATTTCCCTCCCCTCCCCTCCTTCGCTTACATGGCAGCATGGCAGGGACCCAGGGCTTTTCATGCCATGGCATTTGTTACAGCTCAAACATCTGGGATTTACAGCACCACCTGGTTATAATCCCCAGTGCAACATTTATCTGGAGCTACCAGCCTCATTTGGGAGCCTCTGACAGCCAGCAAAGCTGCAAGAGTTTATTTTTGGCTGGGTGGCTTTTCCTGATCAACCTCATCTCTAAAGGAAAGCATTTGAGCCAGTGGAGCTACAGTAAACACACAAAAGTGAACAGACACACAGAGCCTCCTGAAGCAAGGGAGAGGGAGCATTTTACATGGAGGAGTTTATCTTGCATCTTTTTAGGTTCTGTTTTCATATAAATGTAGAGTTGGAAGGGACAACAATGGTCATCTAGTCCAGCCTCCTGCAACACAGGAACCTCAGCTCAAGAATCCCCGACAGATGGCCGTCCAGCTCTGCTTAAAATCTCTAAAGAAGGAAAGTTCACCACCTTCCAAGGTTGTCCATTCCACTGTTGAATGAAGTATTCAACTTCATTCCAGGAGGCTGTTTGGGACCAGAGTTGAGGCAAGAGGATCTGCACCTTCCAGATTTATATTGCAGAAAGATGAGTCTGACTCAAGTTTCCTCCTCGGCTACCAAATGTTGGTGGAGAATTCAGAACTTTTGAGTATCACTTTTGGTGCCCTTCACTCTGCCCCTCTATCCCAGCTAATATATCCCCAACATGTAAATTCCATTACCTTTCCAGGCAGTTTCTATCTGCTGTTCGTTATAAAAATCACCCGCCATATTCCATTAATTTCTCATTTAGTCTGCATAAAGTGCTGATATGTACATTTTACCTAGGGTATGTGTGTTTTTTTAATCAGTTAATTTAACCAGAAACATTAATAATGTAGTTCCTTTGCCACTTGACTGCTCATCTGTTAAATGGCTTATGCACAGGAGAATACTGTCACCCTAAGTGACAGAAAATATCTAATATAATGCAAACAGAATGTTTAATGCCAAAGCGAACAAAAAAAGAGAGTGTCTCTTGGGAGCATGTATTACAGGTTGGGGGAGGGGGGAAAACCTTACTGTTCTCCCCTGGTTTCTTGTTCTCTAACCAAGCGAATCCTCCTCTAGATGAAGAGGACGACACACATTTTGATTTCTGCTCAGTTTTCTATGTCCTCATAGAATCCCTCAACTCCTGTGTTGCTCTGCCTCCTGCAGCCAATCACAGCAGAGTCTGGGTCTCCAGAAAAGGAACAAGAGGCACAGTGAATTCATCACTCACTGAACACAGACTGCCTCTCCAGTGGAAGGGTTTGTATGTTTAATTTCCTGGTGGCAATTGGAAATCCAAATACATTGCAGATTTGCTGGGTTGGGTGGAGAGCTGTCCCTACCTGTCCTTCCAGGACGCAGTGGCAGGTCCCTGCCTCCTACATGTCAGTGGAAGCAGCTGCTACAGGAGGCGGTGATTGCCATCCACCTAGATGGCTTTAAAAGAGGATTAGACACATTCATGGAGGAGAGGGCTTTCAATGGCAACTAGCCATGATGGTTCTGCTCTGCCCCTATAGCTGAAGGCAGCTTCTCAATACCACTTGCTGGAAACTACAAGAGGGGAGAGGGCTCTTGTGCTCAAATCCTACAGGCATCTGGTTGGCCATTGTGAGAACAGGATGCTGGATTAGGGGGGTCATTTTCCTGATACAGCAGTCAGGCCCTTCTTATATTCTTATGACTCTGGATGTCTCCTGTCCTGCTGTGAGTGTTGGACTTAACCCTGTATATTAAGGAGGGGAGCCACGTGTCTCCATCAACCCCTTTCTTTTATCTGTCCAGAATGAACAATCACCTTTTTTGGATGTCCACAAGTTCTAGAGTTAGGAGAGAGGGAGAAAAAGCTTTTCTTTGTCCATTTTCTCCATGCCACCTCTTTCTGGTCTTTTCTCTAAACTGAAAAGCCCCAAATGACACAACTTTTCCCCATACAGCAGTTGCTCTAGTCCCTTGATAATGTTGGTCTTTTCTGAACCTTTTCCAACTCTAGAATATCCTTTTTGAGGTGAGCTGACCTGAACAATACACAGTATTCCAAATGGGCTCACATTGTAGATTTTTAAAATGGCATTATGGTATTGGCAATTTCCCCAAATGCTTTCCTAATAATCCCTAGTGTGGAGTTTGCCCTTTTCATGGCTGCTTGACACTGGGTCAAATCTACATCAAGCTATGTCCTAGGACCCCAAGGTCTTGTTCCTGCTCATTCACCACCCCACAGGCATAAGATTCTCACCCCCTGCCCCCGAACATGCATCAAGTTATACTTGTTTACACTGAATTCCATTTGCGTGTTTAGACCTTTAACCCTCCCCAAATAAATTCACACAAGAGACAGATATTTGGTTTGGTTTTTGGCAGAATTTAGGCCACAACTTTATTGATTACAACCAAGTTGTATGCATTTGCATACTTGTGGCCGCATCACGTGCCATGCCTATCACCTGAATTTACAAGTTATGACTAATTGCTATGCGGCAGGTGAAACCCAAATGGCACCAGCCAATCAGCCAAGTGGGGAAAATTCCTGCCATGCCCCTGTTCCAACAACAGACGACACACGATGGCATAGCAAGGTCAAGCGCAAGCCCTAAATCTAGGGTGAGGTGGGTGGGTGTTCCAATGTGAAATGCCCCAAAGAGGAATCTCAGCAGCCTCGCATGGGCTTAAATAGGTCCTGTGTTGCTGTATTTTATGATGTCCCATTGTCAGATTTCATCCCAGCAACACGGGACTGACCTATCAAGGGTTGTGGCCATGATTTCCAATTACCCCCACAACACTGGGTCGGGTTGCCAGTTGGACCGCAACAAGTGCCCTCTTTTAATGGAGGACCCAATTTGCCATTTAACAGTACTGAAGCTTGGGGGAGCATGGAGTAGAACAGAATCTGACAAGAAGAATCTTGACTCTGCTGTAGACTCCCTGCATTTCAAACCCATCCTGGCCAGGTTCTTTTCAGGACCATGGACAGCACTTCTAGCACAAAGTAACCCCTGCCCCCTCCCGCTCTCCTGCCTTAGAGACTTTCCTGCTGTTTCCTCCCTTCAGTCCTTGCCCAACGCTTTTGATGTGCTACTGTGTCCCATCATATTAAGCCAGGTCAAACTGAAGTGGCAAGGTTGGGGAGCTATCACTGTATATTTAAAGGGACAGCAGTGTGACTCCTTTCTTACCAGAGTAAGAGACTTAGTCTGGCATGTTTAAGGGAGCTGAGCACAACTGGCATGTGGGGTTGAGCAGATTGCTCTCCCCTTGTCACACTTAATGAACTTGCCTGGCAAACCAATCTCTTTTTAGCCCCTGAAGCTCATAGACTCTCTGGCCCCTCTTATAGCCGGAAGAGGGCAATACACTCAGCTCCAGCACTGGTGTGCTCAGTTTGCCCCCATGACTTACAACTGTGCTGCCATATTCAGCAGCAGGTATGGCTTGGCCTTTCTCCGAGTTATGTTCCTGGTTACCATTATAAATTGTCCTCCTTGATTGCTCTTTGCTTGACCTGAGGACAGATCTAGTGAGCATTGCAGGAGGCTTGCTCCTTGGGCTCCCTTCCAACTCTCCAATTCTATGATTCTGTGAGTGAAGGGGCAAGCTCACCTGTATGGCTTTATTGTTATGCATGTATCTTGCCTGGCTCCCTTCTGGTCATTCTCTTATAAGGAACCTTGCAAAGTACTTTGTAATCTTGCACTTCAGGAACCTTGGGAGAGATGTGTATCAAATGGTAGCTTTCTGTTACGGAAGTATCAGCACATCTGGCATTATGATGGCAACACTCTTGTTTTTCACATTCCATAGTAATTGTGAAGGAAATTTGTCATTCTTGTCTGGTCCTTGAATAAAAACGGAATAGGTTTGAGACGAAAGGGGAGAAACCTCATTGAAAGCTTTCTGTGATCTTTGTCTATGTTTTCATAAGGCACACTTAAGAGGAGACAAATAATGCAATAAACGAATAACAGGGCAAAGATGGGAAAGCAGGCATTTCCAGGGGACCCACATTTGCTTTAACTTTGACCTCTAACTTGCTGCTGTTTGCTGCGCCTATTTTATTTTCCCTGTAGAAATCCCCCTCCCCTTTGGCTCCTTTGAACTTCTCTGAAAACTGGGGGGCGTAGATCAATTTGAGGGCTCTTTGTGGGATGGTGGTTAAATATTTCAGTTCTGGCCATTTTTTTCCTGCTCCTTCACCATTAGCAGTCTAAAGTGGCACATTTCCAAGGCAGGAGGTCTGATGCCCCGAGCAGTTTAATGCCTAGGGTTCCTTTTGTGCCTTGTATAAATCACTCTCTCTCCCCCAATTTCTCTTGCTTCCTGTGACATTTAGGGGAGGGGAGGGGAGGATCCTGCACCCACTTTTTCATGTGTTCCTTTTAGTATTATTGTGATAGGAGGCAGGGAAGTTGACTGTTTCAGAGGCTGCCTGGATGTGTTAGCAGGGAAGCAAGTGGTGTTATCAAAAGGGACTGTTTGCCAAAGTGAAACAACTTGGTGATTTATATTGGAAGGAAGTAGGTGCTGTGGTTAAAAGCCTCTGAATGCCTCCTCTTTAGCAGAGGCTAGTTTGGGTTTGGGTTTGTTAACTTTTTTATTATTCTAAGCAAGAGCCTCAGAGGATCTTGTTTCTTGCAAATTTGCTGCTGCAAATGCAACAATAATGAGCAATTTGCATAAGTGGCATTTGGGCTGACAATTTGTCTGCGAAACTGGCACGAAGAGAAGTAGAAGGAGTCAGTGCTGAAAAGGGCTGGGCACTGTTTAGATTCAAGAGAAGCTTTCAGGCCCAACATGCACCTCATGCTGCCAGGGTGTCAGGGACTGGCTAGACAAGGAGGAGTGGTGTGGCTGCCAGTTGCCCAGGAAGCACCAGGGAGTGACACTAGGAAGGAGGGAGATTTTGAGCCTGACTCAGACTGGTGGGACAGGGAAGAGCAATCCACAGAGGGAGCCATCAGGGAAGTCTTGGCGCCAGAGAGTGGGAGCAAAGGGGAAAGGCACAGTCCTCTTGCAGGACAGTCCTCTTGCGGGCACTTCTCCCTCCCCCTTACCTTTCTCAGTGCGAGAAAGTGGAGCTGAAAAATGGGAAAAAAGCAGATAAGAAAAGCTGAACCATGCTGGAAGAATGTACAGATGGAAATGCTTAAATAAGGGAAGGAGGGGAGGGGTTTCTAGATTCTACAACTTTCATACCCTGATAGCGTCGGTGCCGGGTTTCTCTGGTTGTGAAGCAATAAAGTTCTTTGCCTTCAAGTCATGTGCCTGTTCCTGATTTACAGCCCAGTTGGCAAGGCTATTCTGGAAGCCTGACACAGGGACTTGCAAATGTCTGTAGGCATTTGCCACATTTCCAAAGAGAATTGAGTCTTGTTCTGGGCTCTGCCACTGCTCAGGAAAGTGCCTTTTCCTGGGAATACCTCCTTCAGGCAAGGCATGAGGCCCTGGCTGCTTCAGGCTTTGTCTAGCTCCTACACGTTTCACAGCTAACATTGCATGTGATGGTCATTCCCACCAAACTATGCAGCTACACAACAGCAGATATTTACATGCTCTGCCACAACTGACCAGCAAAACTTTTCCTTTGCCTGAAATTGTTTTTTAAAATAATGTTTAGTTTCCGAGAGAAAAGGTTTGGCTAGGCCAGGAGTGTATGGAAGCTTTGGCCTTCCAGATGTTGTTGAACTACAACTCCAATCAGTTCCCACAAGCATGTGATCAATGGCCAGGGGTGATGGTGGGAGTTAAAGTTTACCAACATCTGGAGGGTCAAAGGTTCCCCACACCTGGACTAGGCTGAAGCTCTTCTCCTTGCCACACTAGGTTTCTGGGCACAGGAAACTGTATATGATGGCAGGTGTCCACAGTACTTACATCTCTTCACTATGTCACCTGGCTCTGGAATATAGCTCCCCCTGCTTACATAATTGCATCTCTATGAACTCCAGTGTGTTTGCCACAACCTACACCAGCCTTCCCCAACTTGGTTGCTGGCTGGAGTTGATGAGAGTTGGAGTCTGAAACATCAAGAGGGCACCAGGATGAGGAAGGATCTCTCCACTGCTTGGACCTCTGCATTATCCCAACTAAACTTTAGGATGCGCAGTTATACGTATGTGTGCCATAAATCCTCATCCACTGGCCTGCAGGCTTCATTCAGGCCAAGAATGGTGGTGGTTTTGTGTTCTTGATGGAACTCCCCATTCATGGTTTGCCCCCCCCCCCCAAAGTGGGTGAGTTTGGGTTGTACTGAAATATGTCTTGGGACGTTTAAGTATGTAACACAGATCAGAGTCAAATCCAAGCCTGATCTGCTCACTGTGAAATAGCAGGTGTGGATCCCACTTCCAACACCACATAGACACACTTTCAGGTCCTGTTTATGGTTAATGCTATTGATAGCAAGTGAATGTTTGTAAATGCAATTATGATCCCTTCTTAACACTGGGAATCAGCTTGAGATGTGAAGCTATAGATAGGGGTGGAACAATGGTGTAGGGACTATCTACTCCCCACCCCCACCCCGTAAAACTTTCCAAAGTGTTTGCCACAGTTTTGGGGGTCAATTCCTTCCAGAGGGGAGCTGGTTCTAATCAGTGCCTTCTCTCATTTACTGATTGAGGCACTCCAGGGAGCAATTAGCCCGCTTTTGAAATCCAACAGAGGATGTGAATAAGTGCTTAACCTGCCTGCCAATTGATATTTAAAATACAAGGAGGCAGGCATAATAGAATGGAGCGTACAGTTAATATTTGATGAGTGGGCTCCTCTCCCCCGCCCCTCCATAGCCCTTTACATATTTTGACAAATAACCAGTCTTTTTCATGATATGACAATTCCTTGGAGGAGGAAGACAAAAGATTGGGGAGGATTCAGCCCTCTGGCTGGGATGGAGAGGTAGAGCTGCTCTTGACTTAATTATTCATCAAATAAGCTTATTAATTTTATGTTTGCTAATGAGCAAGCATTCTGTCCCGGGTTTTCCCACCCTAGATAACAGCCTCGTGACTTACCCTCTGGGTGCCTCGCCAGGAGGTACATCATGTGAATTTGTCAAGCTCCCCACCCCCACCCCTCATGATGCCTCTCACTAAAATGAACTTACTTGGTGAGGAAATAAATGCTCCTTGGACCTTGTTCAGCGCAGCAGCAAATGCAGATTCTTTGGAATCTCTCCAGGGCCATGCCTGCCTCTCACCACTTGATGTCTTCATTGAGGATGTTATTTGATCTGCTGGCTACTTGCTCTTCCAGCTGCCTCTGATTCAGCTGAGATTATGGGTCCTGCTTTGGAGGCTGTAAATTGACTTCTTCCCTCTCTCCTGTCTGGTGGAAAGTAGACTGTAGCACCAGTGGGCATATTATTATGCCACATGCATTTAGAAGGCAGAAGGCAAAAGTCAGCCCCTTGTGGTGGTAGGACCCTCCCCACCCCCCACAGTTTGAGAGTATTTATTGGCTACCAATCTCAGGGTCACTCGACCCAGAAAATGACCTGATGATCATAGAATTGTGGAGTTGGAAGGGACTGCAAGCCTCATCTAGTCCACCCTGTGTAAATGATTCTTGACAGGTGGCCATTCATCCATGGTGCTACATGGTTATGGTCCTGGAAGCTGAGAACTGGGTCAACATAAACCGCTCCAAGCTCTTTGGAGGAAGAACAGGATGGACATGTCACAAAGCAAAACAAAGATCAACAGCATCACTGTTCCAAATGACCAGTTTACTTGTTTATATATTAATATTCAGTATCCCGGCCATTTGTTAGGATCTACACAACATTCTCCAGTGAATGTTTTGGACATAGATTGTGCTCATTCATCTAGCTCTTAGGGGGTTGGCGGGTAGAAGCCTCCTTGTTTTCTTTAGACTTCGCCTCATTAACTTGACTTATTTCTCCTTTCCATCTCCAGCCAGATGTGTTATATCCCTGCTGCCTCTTGTGCCTTCTTTGACAAAGATGAAAGCTGTTGCCTTCAGAACCTCAGGCCACAATAAATCAAGTGATTGTTTGGCCCTTCCCCAAGTCAGTTGTGATGCTTGCATTGTGGCACTGATTATTCTGTTTAAGGGCAGGGTAACCTCATCTTTGTGGTCTTTCTCTACTTGCTAGCTCTATTCATGTGGCCCTGAGCAAGGCCTTGCCATTCCACATCTGCAAAATGGGAGCAATGGAAATAAACTAAAGTCATAAAGCATTTTCCAACCGAATAATAATACCTGGTTTTCCTACGGCACTTCCAATAACTTTATATCTCCAGTTCTTAGAGCAGCCCTGTGAGGTAGGACACACATTGCAGAAGAAGGGATGATACTGGGGAGGGAGAGGAGAAGAATGGCAGGTGCGAGGGCCACATTGAGATTCCGTAGCCGGGGTGGGGATTTGAATTCTGGTTACTGCTCAGCTATTAATGCCATGCCAGCTCTGTGCCAAGTAACCAATGAACAGCAGGAAGAGCTGGTTCCCATTCATCTGATCCTGTGCAGGGTGACTCATGCCTGGGACAGCTGAGTTTTGCGAAAACCAGTTCTTTCTCTGCTTTTGGCATCTGCTGAGCCAAGGTTTGTATGAAAGGAGCTGGCCAGGGTAGCATTTCTGCTGTTGAGCTGCTTTTTGTAGCTTGGTCTTTGGCAGAGTGCGCTAAATTTAGCCACCTTGTTTACAATCAATCTGTACAAGGGGCGATTTTCAAAAGAAATGTTTCTTCCATACAGCCAGTTGATGGTGTGTTTGTATGTGATTATATTGCTATACTTGGGCAGTGTTGCCATGAGTTTTCATCCAGTGGCCAGAAAGAAGATCAACATCATCAACAACAACCACAATATCAAATGCTCTGAGGAACAGAGATGCCAGAGGTTTTATGCAATCTTCAGGACAGAAAAGAAAGGGCTGGTTGCTATGTTTGATCCTTCTTTTGATGTCTTCTGCATAATCACAGATATGAAAGCTTAATTTGGGAATTGTGTATGTTGCGGGCAGAATTTGGATCAACTACCCATTTTACAAGTTTTTCTCATTGTGGAGCATGCCAGCAGGATCACGTCCCATGAGTAGGCAATGTGGTCTTTAACCTAGGAAATGCTGCCTTTTGAAAAGAATGTCTGGGATATAAGGACCCTGTGAGTGGACATTTCCAGGTGTACATTTTGCTGTGTGGCAAATGTGTTCTATTGTTGTGGAGCCATAGTTTTAAACCCTCCCACCTTCAGGGAACTTCCCCACATTGACCTATCTTGGAGGGCCAAGACTCTACCACCTACTTCTCTCCTTGATCTTTCTTCTTGGCTGTTGAAATCTGTCAGAGTGGGGTTGGCTGTGTTGCACCTCAGAAGTGTTTAATGCTTCTTTGAAAAGTAATTCCTACTGTCCTAAATGAGTCAGTTATCAGTCTCATGTTAAAGAATCCAAATTTAGATCCTCTGGTGTGAGAAAACTGCCCATTCTCCAATACTCAACTTTGGGACAATGTGTTAGAGCAAGTGATGACCAGAAGATTTCCATGCAGTACTGGATAATACATGATTAGGATCTGTTCCAGCCTGGCATCAAGCCCAAATTGTATCCTGGAGGACAAGTTGCACCAGGGAATGGGTGTAAGGAGGAGAGTGCAACCATTTAGTTTCCCTGGATCTCTCAGGGACTTTTGATGCCATTGACCATGGCATCCTTCTGGACCAGATATCCCGGCTGAGCTTAGTAGGCATGGTGTTACAGTGGCTTTGGTTCTTACTGGGTGATTGGTCACAGAAGGTAGTGCTGAGGGACTTCACTCATTGACTATTTAACATCTATGAAATTGCTTGGAGAAGTCTCATGGGAATTTAGGCTGAAGTGTCATCAATGTGTGGAAGATAGAAGTATAGTGTCCAGATTAAAGGAAGTAATAGTACTGCTCTAACCTGCCTTGGTCAGACCCCACATGGAGTCCTGTGTCCAGCTCTGTGGACTACAGTTTCAGATGGATACAGGTACACTTGAACACGTGCAGAGGAGGGTGACCAAGATGACCAAGGGCCTGGAAACCAAGCCTTATGAGGAATAGTTGAGAGAGTTGGGTATGTTTAGCCTGGAGAAGAGAAGACTGGAGCTTCAAATATCTGAAGGGCTGTCACATGGAAGATGGGGCAAGCTTGCTTGTTTTCTGCTGCTCCAGAGGGGATGACTTGAACCAATGGATTCAAATTCTTAGAAAGGAGATTCTGACTAAATATTAAGAAGAACTTGCTGGGGGTGAGAGCTGTTCGGCAATGGAATAGGCACCCTCAGAAGGTGGTGGAGTCTCCTTCAATGGAGGGTTTAAAGCAGAGGTTGGATGGCAATTTTCAGGGATTCTTTAATTGTGATTCCTGTATTGCAGGGGGTTGGACTAGATGACCCTTGGGATCCTTTCCAACTCTACAATTCTATGTTTCCATGATACCCTCCTCTCCTCCACTTCCCTGTCTATTCACTCAAGTTCCGTTCTTATGAATTGGTGCCTTGAGGCAGTACTAGGACTCTTTGGGTCCTTCCCATACCCAGTGGTTTTTAATGTATCTCCACTGTGGAGCTGGTCCTGTCCCCTTAACCTGGCTCTTCTTACCTTGGGCACTGCCACATATTCCCTCATAGAAACATGGGGCAATATGACCCGCAATGAAAACCCTGAGGCAAAAGTGCCTGCAGAGGGAAGGAAGAGCTCAGTGTAGGCTGTCTTTTCTGCTCTGCTCTGGCTGCTGATTCTGAGTCAGGGAAGCTGTAAGGCAGGAATGACAGCTTTTGTGGGGGCTCTGGCTTAGGTCAGTTTGACCCACACTGCCACTGAGAGGGACAAAAGTGCCCTTTGGAGGGACATCCAGTATGAATGTTCCAGTTGATGAAGGCCATTGTGTTTCCTCTGTGGGGATGCTGAAAGAGACGGCAGATCTGCTCGGTCATATTAGATTTCTCTTTCAAAGCAACTTTCCCCATTGTTTCCATGGCCAATTTGTCGCTGAAGCTTTGAAGGATGTGCATGGTTCACATGGCGTGCAAACGCCCAGCCTCTGTTTGTTGTGTGGGGGTGGGCAGCTCTGTAGGAAGGTAGGTGTGACTGAACACTTGGTGAATGAAGCTGGGGAAGAGGGAGGGAGAGAGAAAGCAGCAAGGGGGTTAGAAGATGGCAGTGCAGGCGTTCCCTGTGGCTCTGCATGACACTCAAAGCATCTTCCCAGCAATATTTCTCCCTTTTATATATATAAAATATTAAGGGCACTTTGGTGGCCTTTAGCAGTAAATCAAGGTGAATGCTGTGATGTTTGCCTTTGCTGTGAACTTGCAAGAACAGAGTTCCTTCCAATGCCTCCTCCCTCTCTCCCTCCCTCTCCTTGTATGTGTGAAGATCTTTTCACACAACATGAACCAAAGGGAATCTTGACTTTAAAATATTAACACAATGCACGTTGAGTTGTCTGCCAGCTTTCACTACTTTGCAAGCTGCTGCCGCTGCTGATCGTAATGTGGTTGTTACTGTCAGGAATGTAGTTTGTTCTTGGGACCTTTCCCAACATCTTTTTTTATTTTTATTTTACGGCTTTTGTGGGTGGGGAGGTTTTGACAGCAGCAACAACAGGAGGAGCCTCCACTTATTTTGTAGACCCCCACAGTTTATCTGGGCAGATGCCATCACCCATAGAGCTAACTCTCTCCAATTTTCCATGAGCTCCTTGGTGAAGTTTTTGGGTCTTTTCAACAGGGATCTAGCTACTCAGAATCTTATTCTGGCATATCTTGGCTGTTCTGCAACATTCACTTTTCCAAGATGAGTCATGTGGAAAGCCTTCAGGGACCTCTGTTTCCAGGTATTCTGATGGAGCCACCTTCCTCACTGGGAGGAAACTCTTAGCAGCTCCCTGGCTGGAAAAATTCAGCAGGTAGCTCAGAAGACTAAGCAGCAAAAAGAATATAGGCCTGAGAGAGCCACTTTCCTTCAGTTTGTCACCTTTCCAGTCCCGGGGGGAGGACTTCAGAGGGGGCAAGGCCCTTGGCTGAGGCACTGATGCGCCAGAAGGGGGTTTATACACTGGAATGGGACCAGGACCAGTGGCTCACCATCCCTGCAGTAGGACATAGATCTGGCCTTTGTCAAGCAAGTCTTCCTGTAACAAAGGAAAACTGGGTTCCGCTGATCTCTGGCTGCCTTCAAAGAACATTGGGAGCTGTCAGACATATATCTAGAGCTGAGGGTGGTGACATTACTTCTCTTCTATTCCAGTCTGCTTCCAAATGCAATTCAAAGTGCTGGCCATTGTATCAATGAATGTGGAACTAAGTAGGAAGGTCAGAACAGCAGTCAAGGAGAGAAAAACTTAGTGACACAGAAGAAAGGCACAGGTTAAGAGGAAAGCTACCAGGAAGTGATACAGCACACAAAGTAGAGAGAGCGAGAGCAGGAGGGTCAGAGAGAGTTAGGAGTTACAGAAAGCTTGTTTAAATAAAGTTCTTTGTTTTATAATACCCCACCCCAATCCTTATTGATAATTAACATCACACTTGAAACAGTCATCACATTTTACATACCTGTCAACATTTTGGGAGGGCAAAGTGGGACACCCCTGCTACCATCCCACCTGCCCAATCTCTGTTGATTTACAGCAATAAAACCATACAGTAAAACAATATACCAAAAAGTTAAAAACTGACATCATTTGACCATTGTGGAAAGATGTATCCTTAATGCCTACACCCTTAACTGCCTGCATAGGCCTGACTGAGTAGAAAAGCTTTCAGCAGGCATTTAAAAGTTGGCACAGAAGGCACCCACTGAATCCACTGGCAGAGAGTTCCACAGGATTGGGCAATGACACGAAAGGCTCAGTTTCTTTTTACTGTCAAATGAGCCTTGCCAGCTTGGGGAAAGACCAACAATGTTCCTACATATGATCTCAGAGCACAATCCTACAAAATAAAACCTGAGTGGAATGGATGGGAATTGCAGAACAGCACCGTGTGGTATATGCCACAGAGGTCAGGTCTGTAGTCTCTCACTTTCTGGCCCATCATGATGTCAGCTCCAGAAAGTGCAAATGGCCACACAAATGTGTGTGTGTGTGTGTGTGTGTGTGTGTGTGTTATCAAGGGCTTGTCTCCTGCTCCTGCTAAGTTTCTTAGGTGCTGGTGCTCTTTCAAAAATGTGCCTTCCTCAGATACAACAAGAACCTGGAAGGAGATTTCCCGAAACCTTGGAGTGGCTACATCCCTTGTTTAATTTATAACTCAGGCACAGTTCTTCCATTTTATTAAAACAGAGAAGCTGCGACAATTATTTTCATAATTAACTGACTCTCCAAATTAACGCCAATTACACTGTGTAATCATGATTAAGATTATGCATTAATCAACTGCTCCAAGTTAGTGATTAGGCTCTTTAATGACTGCAAAGAACTTGCATGGAGGTGTGGGTGGGTGTGCGCAGCTGTCACCCAGAAGGAGTCGGGTGCTGCAGTGGCAGCAACCCCAGAATTTGCACACAGGTGCCACTGAGTTGCTCCATCCCGTGAGCAGAGGATCAGCGCATGAACCACGACAGGCAATGCGCATCTGGATTCCAGCACAAAGGAACTGTAGCAACTGAGCTGAACAAAATGGGATATGAAAGGTCTCCTAATATAGCATAGAGGCAAGGACGGGTTTTTCAATTAATCATTCTAGAGTTCTTGCAGTCTGCCCTTATATAGCATGCCGTACAGAATAGTAGCTGACCCTTGCCAGGTCATGGAGCAGAGGTGACTCCCTTATTGATAAATCTCAGCAGTGGATCAGGCATTCAGTTTGTCTATTGAGCTATGGCGAGTCTTATACCAAGTCAGACCATTGGCCCACTTAGTTCAATATTGTGTACAATGACTCGCAGCAGCTCTCCAGGATTTCAGAAAGGAATCTCTTTCAGATCCTCCAAGGGTCCCTATTTTCCAGGGACAGTTCCGGATTTACAGAAGCCATCCCAGTTCCAGATTTGATCCTGGAATGTCCCACTTTTCCTTAGGATGTCCCACTTTTCTTCAGGGAAATGTTGGAAGGTTTGTTAGGATGTTCCTACTTTCATTGGAGAAATGTTGGAGGGTATGGAGTTATCCGACCCCTGAGTCATCTGAAGACAGCCCTGTATAGGGAAGTGTTTTAGTGTTTAATGTTTTTTATGTTTATATATATATTGGAAGCTGCCCAGAGTGACTGGTGCAACCCGGTCAGATGGGCAGGGTATACATAGCAATCATCATCATCATCATCATTATTGAATAGGATGTCCCTATTTTAACCAGAGAAATATTGGAGGGTATGCTCTCTCAAGCCTACTTGGAGCTGCTACAGATTGAATCTGTGACTTTCTACTTGCAAGGCAGAACCTCTGACACTGAGCTCAGGAGATGCTCAGAGCTGAGAAAAGTCCTGCTGGATCAGAACAGAGGCCCATCTAGGCCAGGATCCTGTTCTCACAGTGGCCAGCCAGATGCCTCTGGGAAGCCTGCAAGCAGGACATGAGCACAAGAGCACTCTTCCCATTTATGGCTCCCAGCAGCTGGTATTCAGAAAGGCCCGCTGCCTCTGACAGCACATAGCCATCATGGCGAGTAGCCAGTGACTAGCCCTCTCTATGGTTTTGTATAAATCCCTTTCAAAGCCACCCTCAGAATGGGCAGCTTGAATGCAATGGTGCTGCTTTCCAGGTTTTCTGCAGCCCCCTGGATGCAGCAAGGGAGATTTGCTTTGTCGCCTTCTGTTTGCAGCAAAGTCCTTTCTGGCTAATCTGGGGCTCCCAGCTGCCGTCTTGTCCAGCCCCCCAATCCCAGTTGTATCACCTTCCTTGGAAGAAAAGCTTATTATGTCCAAATGGATGCCTGGAGTGCTAATTTATTTCGGATCAAGTGCAGATGTAATCCCAATCCCAAAGCTGCTGTATTGTATCGTATAAGAAAGCAGGACAGGAAACAGAAAATCTTCTCTTGAAAGAGAGCAGCCTGAGAGGGACACAATATCCGCCGTTTATTAACCAAAGCGACATAAAGCCGGCTGTCACTTCAATGTGATACGAAAGGCAGAGCAAATCTCTGCATGGCATTTGGTGGGGAAAGGGTGGCGCTTATAGCTAGATGGCTTCAGCTGGTCCCAGGTGCTCCATGAGGGATGGAGAGGGAGTGGGGCAGCCCAGATATCCGCCCCACAACTCCATTTAACTGCAGGGGAGCAGCTTCCTGCTCTGTCTGCCAGTTGGAGCTGCCACCTTCCCCTGTCTCAGCTCGTGCTGGGCAGAAGGAGCAGATGCTCCCCTGTCTCTCCACATTAAGTGTTTCTGTTGCTGGAGGATGCTTGGCAAGGGCTCGGGTCTCTCCCTAATGTAGCACTCGAATGAGAAGGTCCTCTTTGACTGTATTATTTTGAATAATTGATCCCCTCAAGTTGGAGTCAGAGTGCTGCTGTGATGGAAAAGGGTTGTCATCTCATAAATACTTCATGGGGAAGATGATGGGAGTCATCTCAGAGGGTACTGGGGGTGGGGAAAAGCTAGCGGAGCTCATTGCTAGCAGAGCTGAGTGCCACCTTAGATTGGCCCCGGGATGATCCTCCCCTCAGATGTGGAATTCAGAGCATTGCGGTATCTATTTATTTATTTGTTTTAAATCTATGCCACCATTCTTGCCCAAGGACAGCCAACAGCAGCTGGCAGCCATCCACATATTAAAAGAATATAACAAACTATCTCAGAGTTATGGCAAAACATGCAAGCAAGAACTCTTAAGGAACTTGAGGGCTTTCTGGATGTTGAGGGACACCAGAGCCACTTCCCTCCTTGTTTGAAAACAAATGGGCCAGTGCTGGACCACAAAGCAAGCTGAGTGAACTTAGGCAACTGCAACTCTCAGCTATCTCACAGGGTTGCAGTACTCTTTTATCCTCCATTCTTGAGAACATCAAGAAGGACTGAGCTCAATCTGCTCTCATTGCAATGCAATTAATGGAGGAGGAGGAAGAGGAGAATTCTCCCTTTGAGTGTTCTAGCTGGTAAGAGTGTTTTTATGAGACTCTTTGCAGTTTGTTTGACTGTTTCACAACAGGCTCGAGTGATGGGAGCTGGTGGTGGGGAGTGGTCAGGGTATGGGCAAGACTTCCTTTTTGGCTGATAAGAGCCAGCCAGTCACATGTTTGAAGCAGGTTGACATGGGACTCACAGGGTGGGGGCAGGGCACCTCTGTTGACACTTAGAATTGCTGGTCAGGTTCTGGCAGGCCCCTCCCTTGAAATATTGCTTTGGGGAGGGGTTAGTTTAGAGAAAGGGCGAATAAGAGGCAACATAATGGAAGTTTATAAAATTATGCATCGCATGGAGAGAGTGGGCAGATAAAAGTTTTTCTCTGGCTCTCAAAATGCTAGAACTTGCAGACATCCGATGAAGCTGCATGTTGGAAGATTCAGGATGGATAAAAGAATGTCCTTTCCTAATGCAGAGTTGAACTATTGCACTCACTCCCACAGGAGGTAGTGATGGCCCTCAAGCTAGATGGCTTTAAAAGAGGACCAGACAGATTCATGAAGGGGAAGGCTTTGGTAGCCACTAGCTATGGTGGAGGCTATGCTCTGCTTCCATGTTTGGAGGCAGCAATATCTCTGAATTCCAATTGCTGGATATTGCAAAAGGAGGGGAGAGGGCTCTTGTGCTCGCATCCTGCTTGCTGGCTTCCCTTTGGGGCATCGGGGTGGCCACTGTGAGAATGGGATGCTTGACTAGATGCTTGACTAGATTCTATTTCAGTGTATCTGAAGAAGTGTGCATGCACACGAAAGCTCATTCCAAGAACAAACTTAGTTGGTCTCTAAGGTGCTACTGGAAGGAATTTTTTTAATTTTGTTTTGACTATGGCAGACCTACCTGTAACTTGACTAGATGGGTCACTGGCCAGATCCAGCAGGCTGTTCTTAGGTTCTCATGGGACAACTGCTGAAAACCTATTTATTTTAGCAACCCTACCCAAAGATATAGTTTAGTTACCTATATTTGTCTTAAAGGTTTTGCTGATTTTTACCTGTGCTTTTATTGATAGTTTTATTATGGACGCATCTTTCTGAGTCTTCTGATTGACCGTTCTCTGACTTTTTAAAGTACTAAGATAAATAAACAGATCCTCTGTCTGCATTCTTAAAAGTACATTTCCCAGCTTTTATAGCTGCAGCGAGAAGCTTGAAAAATGCATAACTAGCACCAGGTGACATTTGGGAAGCTCTTGTGGGTGGGGGTGGGGGGAACCTTCAATGATGATAAATGCATAATGGTGCTTCTGTATCCTCTGTGGCTTTTATTGTGTGTGTCCCTCCCACCTAACCACAGGCAAAAGCAAAATAAACAGATACAAAATTGCTCTGAAATTGCATATTTCAGAGACTCTCCTTAGTGTAGAATTCAGGCACCTTGATGGCAAGAATGGAGATATAATTGCTGGGTGCAACTTCCTTTGGACTCCCACTGGGAGTATTCTCATCCCAATCCCCACTCAGCCATCAAGCACCCGGGATGAACTTGGGCCAGCCTTGCTTCCTTAGCCTCCTTTTCCTTGCAGGGCTGTTGTGAAGATAAAAAAGCAGATAACGCTCCCGTGGATTCTCTTGGCAGAAGGCAGGCTAGCATTCAAATCAATAAAATATAATTAAGTGCCTGGAGAACTGCAAAGGATCCAGCCGTGTTAAGAAACAGCAACAGACAAGCTCTCTTGACACTGGAAAGGGAAGCCGGCTTTCCGCTAATGAATCGGGAGATCCATCTGTTACTGGCTGCATCTGCGTATTTCATTCATCCATTAATTATTTTGAGTTGCTTGTTAATCAGAGAGTGCCTGGTCGAGGTCCCTCACCACTGTTTCACAGGAGAGCAAGGAGGAGGAAAGGAGGAAAGGAAGGAAGGCATGAGATTCCCCCTCCCAACATCTCTGAAACAAGGAGATACAATTACATGATTTCCTCCTGGGTTCTGGTGCTTCAGTTGGAGAGGTTGTCAGTGGGGAATAGAGGACAAGCCTTGAAAATGCAGAGCCAAGAAAGAAAGAAAAAGCTTTGCAATGCTGTGACATGAACTGCTCTGCCTTTGGGGAGAGATAATGGCATTAACAACTTCTGAACAGCAAAAAGCAGGCCTTCTATGGTGAGTGTGCTCCAGCAACCCAGACTGTTCCTCTAAGTTGGCTCAGAATGAAGTTTCTGCTTGTCTGAACTCAGAGGCAAATCTGAGGAGAGCAGGCAGAAAAGAGGGGGGCAGAGAGAACCTGATGTCTAAAACTAGGGAAGAACTTGAGGACTCTGGGAGGAAAGAAAAATCAATTTATATTGGCTAACTTGCTCATCAATAGCCCAAGCCATTTGCTGAACCGTTGGGTGCTACAGAATCTTCATGAACATTCTATTTCAGAAGAAATATCTTTGTTTTGAAAAGTTGGATAGCTGTAAAATCTTAAATTTCTAGATGGAGCAGTTGTGCATGGAACTGAGTAGAAGGGGCACTACCCTAAAATTAACCCGGAGTGATGTCCACAACCTGCTGCAAGGTATTAGTGCAGTCAGGAACAATGGATACAGTTTACTGAATTTGAAAACACTGTGGCTGTTGTCCCAGTTGGACTAGTATCTTGCAGCTGGTTGTGGACACCACTCAGGATAAAGTCCAAAATTCCCATCCCCTCTAGTAATTTCCATGAGCAGCCTTTGTCTGATTCAGTGGAACTGGGAACTTGTACTCTGATCTTATACTCAACTGGTGTGAGAGATGAGGAAGGTTGCTGTTTAAACCTCATGATGAACCAAACACTTAAGGGATTTGTATGCTAAACGGGAAGAGCAGAGACTCACCTTTAATGTGTGGAGGGGAAGGAGTGCTAATGAAGTAGAATCCTACATAGATGATGCTGCACACTTCAAACATCCCATTCTAACTTCGCCACAACTTTGTTTACTAAATCTATGGGACAATCAATTGAAAAGTTTCATCTCAGGAATTCTTGACATGGAAACAGGCCAGAACCTCAGTTGCAACCAGAAAACCTTGCAGGACTTGGTGGGAGGGATGCAAAACTGAATTTCACACAATTAAAATAGCCAACCAATTATCCCATACTTTGCTGTTGGCAGCCTATATGCAGCTTAAATACCACATCAAATAGTGTCTTGTTTCCATCTATTCAATGCCCAAAGAGAGCTACATTTTAGGGTGAGCCTTGGCTTGATTGACCAATAAGAATCCCCATTTTGTACCCAGTCATGTGTCTTACCTACCTCCCTTCCACCTGACACTGACACCCACAATTCACGAACATTTACTACGTTCAGATTGAGGGAAGAAGTTACTATGCTATTGCAAAGATGTGCCATCTTACTCTAGGAATGCAAGGCAACACAGAAAGTTGTACCTTCACAGAGCCATTTCACACTCCATGTGGCTATATGGCTACACTAAAGGCACATTGATGTTTTCCATGGTCAACATGGAACAAGCAAAGCAAAGATGCACAATGCCAGATATGTAATAAACATGTATCTGGGGCACATAATGCATATGGCTGGTTGTGCCTCCCTGGCACACAGGTGTGTTTAATGCATCAAACTCTAGTGTGCTTCTGGGGAAACCAAACAGGTGAAGCAGTGCTGAGAGGTGCAACTGGAGTCTTGATACTGAGCAGCCTTGACCTGGACAGTGATGACATTCTGTTCTTTCCTTGCAGGAGGAATCTTTGAATATACAGACGGCCCAAATGCCCAGATAATGAATGCGGAGGAGCAAGCCTTCCGATTCTCAGCAAACATTATCAATAGGAATAGAACACTGCTACCCAACACAACCTTAACCTATGATATCCAGAGGATAAGCTACCATGATAGCTTTGAAGCCACAAAGAAAGGTGAGTATGGAACATGTCCCTCTTCCTCCATAGTTTTTGGGTCCTGTCCAGTGAAGGACTTCACAGACAAGAACTTTTACAGGTTGGTGTGCTTGGTTGTTGTGGCTGAACTTGGGAGTTGTTGGACTCTTTGATATGTCCTAAGAGCTGATGACCTAACCCCATTTCTGCTGCACTTCCTCAGTGGGCCTGGTGTGTTATGAAACCCATGAAGAACATAGAGGGTCTAGCTTTCTGTGGGAGATACATGAATGCCACCCTTGGGGCAATCATTTATTGAAGCCACGTTAGCCGAGAGTGAGGTCGGTTAGACTGAGAGGCAGTGACTGGCCCAATATCACACCCAGTGATCTTCATGGGCTGAGTGGGGATTTGAACCCTGTTCTCCCATGTCCTAGTCTAACACTCTAACAACTACACCACAGGCAGAAGAATAGATGTTGGGAACATGGTGTTGAAGAATGGAGAAAACCAAAGAGGAAGTTGAATGCAGGTCTAGAGATGGGAGGCGGGATTGACTAGATGACCCCTTGTGTCCCTTCCAACTCTACAATTCTATGATTTGGCCTGTTGACAGGAGGGAAGTGGGCAGACCAGAGAAAGCTAGAAAATTGAGCCTTTTTCGGGTAGACGAGCCGGGGGCTGCCCTTGTAAGAGCACCAGTCATGGTTGAAGGGTTGTACAGCAAGAGAGAAACTCTGCCAGTGATCGCTGCCATCATCAGTTTCCAGCAAAAGTGGTCACTAAAGTGCCACACTTCTTTGTCTTAGTTCTGCATTATTGCTGAATCAGATCTCCACAGGAATTGAGCCAGGTGCCAATAAGTCCTGGTGCCACAGAAAGCCTTGCTTGCTATCCTCTGTCCAGGCGACTAAACACCCAATAACCCAAACCTAATTAAAGATTTTTTTAAAAAAATAAAATAAAATCTTATGTGATTCCATCTAGAGATGAAGCTAATGGAATGTGACAAGTAAATAAGGATTAGGTTTATAAAACACACACACACACACACACACACACACACACACACTTTCCCTTGAGTTTAATTGATGGATCATGAATATGGCTTTGATTGGTAGAATGGTACTGTTTTTCCTTTTTGGTAACATCTTTATTGAAAGTTCAAAAAGTGCATAACGATACGTGCACCAAACGTGGTGAGACACAAATGAAAAAGAAAAAGAGAAACAGAAACAGAACCTGTGCAGAAGGGAAAACAAAGGGAGGGTGGGAGGAGAAAAACCCCAAAACTGTATATTTTGCAAGGTTGTTATTGTACTTCACCTAGTACAGTATTTGTAAGAATGGATTCGAAATATCATTGAATTTGTCCATGGCACTGTTACTGCTGCCACATAATACCTGCTCCACATTTGTAAGAACATGTACTTTTAGGATGGCAGCAGCTACACTTTGGAAATCCCTATCTATTGATATGAAGCTGGCGCCTTCACTGTATGTACTCTTTTTGTAGGTTTGTTTCAGCAAACCTGCCCAGATGGTTAGAAAGTTGATACCTGTTTTAATTTGTTCTTAGTCTGCTGTTAACTTTTCAAAAGTCTTAAATTATTGTTAATTTTTCTGACAATAATTTGATTGTTTGATTTTTTTGTAAACATCTTTGGGTGGGTTTTTTAAAAAATAAATAATTGAGCTGTATATAAATATCATGAAATAATAGACAAACAAATGCTTTCATGGAAAGTAAGGGGTGAAAGGCAATTCTTGAGCCCATTGCCCTGCCAACCACCCCGCTGGCCTACCAGCCTGCATGCATCTCCCACACATTAATTGGCTTATTTGCCAGGCTACATTACTCACATTTCATTTTTTTTTTTTATAAGATTTTATTATTTTCCAATAAAACACCAAAAAACAAAATTAAACAACAACACAAGGTATAAAAACAACAATATAAACAATAACAATAACAATAACAATACCAATAAACATAAAAAGAAAAAAGAACATATACATACCTTAACCATTACCTATCTTTCTATTTTCCTTGTTACTAACTTCTTAGTTTGGGGACTTCCCCCATTCCCTCCACTGTCTTCAAAGTCAAAAACATCTTAAAGGTAGCTTTATATCTTGTTCATTTAACAATTGCTCAAATTTTTGACATGCTTAGCTTTACACAATCATAATCTTAATCAACTATAAATCTTATCTTAACGTCAAAACTTAACTCCTATTTAACAAATAAATCATTCATTCAAAAATTTTCTTTTGCCAGTTTTATCAAATATAACCCTACTAAAGCCTCTAATTTATCTCTGCTCAAATATTCAATTTTACTGATTTAACTAAATAGTCTTTAAATTTTTTCCACTCTCGTGACACCGTCTCCTCCCTCTGGTCCCGGATTCTACCGGTCAGTTCTGCGAGTTCCATGTATTCCATCATCTTCATCTGCCATTCTTCCACCGTTGGTATCTCTTCCCCTTTCCATGTTCTTGCCAATAATATTCTAGCTGCTGTTGTGGCATACATAAAAAACACTCTGTCCTGACTGGGTATCTCTTCGTTGGTCATGCTCAGAAGAAATGCCTCTGGTTTCTTACAAAAGGTAACTTTCATTACCTTCTTCAACTCATTGTAAATCTTATCCCAGAAAGCATTTACCGCTGGGCACAGCCACCACATATGATAAAAGGTACCTTTCGCATGTTTACATTTCCAACATACATCTGACATTTTGGTATTCATCTTAGCTATCTTAACTGGTGTCAAATACCATCTATAAACCATTTTCATTATGTTTTCTCTTAAACTATGACAAGCAGTAAATTTGATACCTTTTTGCCACAATCTCTCCCAGTCATCCATCATGATATTATGTCCTATATCTTTCGCCCAATCTATCATTGATGATTTAACCAGTTCATCTTTCGTATGCCACTCTAGCAAAAGATTATACATTTTGGAAAGGTTCTTAAAGTTCGATTCTATCAGTTCTGTTTCCAGTTTTGATTTTTCTACTTGAAAACCAACTTTTTTGTCCATCTTAAATGTTTCAAATACCTGATGATAGTGCAGCCAGTCGGGGACCTGGCTTTTCACCTGATCATAGCTTTTTAGCTTATAAGAGTCCCCTTCCTGCTGCAATATGTCCATATATCTTAACCAGTTTGCAGACATGTTCGGTCTCTTATAGGCCTTGGCCTCCACTGGAGAGATCCATCTAGGGGTCTTTCTCTCTAACAAGTCTTTATATCTAATCCAAACCTGATACAAGGATTTTCTAACTATATGAGTCTTAAAAGTTCTGTGGATCTTAACCTTGTCGTACCAAAGGTATGCGTGCCATCCAAACATATTATCATGACCTTCCAAGTCCAACACATCGACGTTCTCTAACTTAAACCAATCTTTTAGCCAGCAAAAGGCCGCTGCTTCAAAATAAAGTCTTAAGTCCGGCAGGGCAAAGCCTCCTCTGTCTTTAGAATCTGTTAGAATCTTAAATTTTATTCTTGGCTTTTTGCCCTGCCATATAAATTTCGATAGGTCCTTTTGCCATTTCTTAAAAGAGTCTAGTTTATCCAAAATTGGTATGGCTTGGAATAAAAACAGCATCCTTGGTAGGACATTCATTTTAACCACTGCTATTCTTCCCATTAACGACAGTTTAAGTCTTGTCCAGATCTCCATATCTTTTTTTATCTCCGTCCACAATTTTTCATAGTTATCCTTATACAGGTTCAAGTTCTTATTTGTGAGATTGATACCTAGATATTTTACAGATTTGACAAAATTGAGGCCTGTGGCTTCTTGAATTCTTTGAATCTGTTCTGCACTCATATTTTTACCTAAAACTTTGGTTTTCTGCTTATTTAATTTGAAGCCAGCTACAAGTCCAAATTGTTCAATTAATTCCAAGGCTCTGGGGACACTGCTTTCTGGTTCTTGCAGGGATAGCATCAAATCGTCCGCGAAGGCGCGTAATTTATATTCCTTCTCTCCCACTTTAATTCCTTTTGTCTGTTTATCTTTCCGAATCATATTTAGAAGGACTTCCAGGACCGTAATGAAAAGTAAAGGGGAAATAGGGCACCCTTGTCTTGTTCCTTTCTCTACTTCAATCTCCTCCGATATCACACTGTTCACAATGACTTTTGCTCTTTGTTCTGTATAAATGGCCTTAATGCCATTTAAGAGTTTTTCTCCAACTCCCATTTTTTCCAAATTCTTTTTCATAAATATCCAAGATACTTTGTCAAAAGCTTTCTCTGCATCAACGAACAATAGTGCTGCATCTGTATTTATGTCTCTCTCCAGTTTTTCTAGAATGTCCACAATAATTCTCGTATTATTACTTATTTGTCTTCCTGGTAAGAAACCTGCTTGATCTCTATGGATATAATCTTTCAGCACTCTTTTCAACCTTGTAGCCAGAACATTTGCAAAAATTTTATAATCCACATTCAAAAGGGATATTGGACGGTAGTTTTTCATTAGAGTCTTATCAGTATCTGGTTTTAAAATCAGTGTGATAAAGGCTTCTTTCCACGTTTCTGGTGCCCTATTTCCTTCTAGTATTCCATTGCAAATTTCTCTTAACGGCTGTGATAGCCAGTCTTTCAATGTCTTGTAATATTTTGCTGTTAATCCATCCGGTCCTGGAGCCTTCCCCAATTGCATGTTGTTTATTGCATCTTCTATTTCTTGTGTCGTTATTGGGTGGTTGAGAGTTATTAATTTTTCTTCTGGGACCTTTTGCAATCCATTCTTTTCCAGAAATCGGTCTATCTCTGCTTCATCTATCTTCTCCTCCTTGTACAGTTGCTTATAGAATCTCTGAAAACACCATCTGATTTCCTCCGGTTTCTCTACATTTTTTCCATTTACTACCAATTTACTGATGACATTTGCCTTTTGTCTTTTCTTTAATTGCCAAGCTAGTAGTTTTCCACATTTATTTGCAGATTCAAATGTTCTTTGTTTCATCATTTTCACTTTCCATTCGATATCTTGATTCATAATATTCGCATATTGAGATTGCAAGTATTTAATTTCTTTTTGGATTTTGACACATCTGGGATGTCCTCTTAATTCTTTTTCCTTTCCTTTGATTAATTTCAACAATCTCTCCATTTCTGCATTTTGTTGTTTCTTCTTTTTTGCCTTTTCACTAATGAGGAATCCTCTCATTACTGCTTTACTTGCATCCCAAGCAATCCTTTTCTCCACTTCTGAATTCCAGTTAATTTGAAAATATTCTTTCATCTTTTTCGCCGCTCTTTCTACTAGCTTGGTGTCTCTCATCAATGCATCATCCATTCTCCACCTGAAAGAGTCCTTGGAAATCATTTTTAGGTTTACCTGTACCGGATTATGGTCTGAAAGCGTTTTGGGACCGATTTCTGCTTTTTGTAGTTTTGGAGCCAATTCATTCGAGATCCAGATATAGTCTATCCTCGACCATGACTGCTGCGATTCACTAAAGTACGTTGCCTCTGTTTCTGTGGGGTTTTTTAATCTCCAAGAGTCCACCAAATTCAGATTGTCCACCATTTCAAAAAAAGTCTTTGGGAGTTTCCCATCATTTGTTAATTTTGTTCTTTGAGATCTATCCATTAATGTGGAAACTGCCCCATTAAAATCTCCGAGGCAAACTACCTTGTAGTCCAAATAATCCAGCAGCAAGTCATGTATTTTTTTGTAGAAAATCGACTTTCCATCATTTGGTGCATAAAGTCCCAGAATCAAAAATTTTTCGCCTTGTACATTAATTTCAATTGCGATGTATCTCCCTTCTTCATCTTTAAATAGCTGTCTTGGGCTATATTTCTCCTTTGCATAAATCACTACTCCTCTCTTCTTGACCTTGTCCGATGATATGAACTCTTGGCCTAATTTTTTGTTCTGTAGTAGTCTTCTGTGACGCCGGACTATGTGGGTTTCCTGTAAACATATTATGTCCAAATTCTTCTTTTCTATGCTATAAAATACTCTGCGTCTCTTTGGTCTCTGGTTCAATCCCCGAACATTCCAAGTCATTAACTTGAGCGCCATTTCTTTGTTTATTACTCTCCTCCAGTTGCCTCTCCTTTCTTATCTTGTTCTGGGTCTTGGCTTGGTCCTGGTGATCCCGACGGTGGTGGGAATACCTCTGGAAACTTGTAGAGCTGTGCTGGATCTAATGGAGTTCCTTTAAAAAATTCCAGATGCTTGTCCAAGAACTTTTGCTTTTCCGCCAGGGACCTTATTTTTATCTTTTTCCCTTCAAACGTAAATGCCAGGCCTTCTGGAAATTCCCAACTGAAGGAGATTTTTCTTCTTCTTAGCTCCGTCACCAGGTCGTTATAAGGCGCTCTTTTTTCCAAAAAAAATCTGGGGATATCCTTATAAAAAATTACTTTGTTCTGCTGTACCACCAGGTTGTTTCTGTAGTGTAAATCCAGAAAATAGTCTCTGTCGTGTCTATCATGCAGCACAATCAAACAGTCACTGACTGTTTTAGTGCTTTTCTTTCCTCTGGAGCCTCTTGGTCCAAATCTGAAGGCCTTCACTATGCGTGCTGAGACGTTCACCTCTTCTAACTCCCAAAAAGTTGAAAATAGTTCCACAATATAGGCTTTTAGGTCTTCCCCCTCCAGTTCTGGAAGACCCCTTATTCTTATGTTTCCTTCCCTCTGATGTAGTTGCAGAAAAGCGAGAGACTCTTCCACAGTTCTCTGCCGTGTTCCAATATTTTCTAGCTGCTCCAAATCTAAATTGTCCAATTTTTCCTCCACCTTTTTTATTTTTTCTCTGACCACTTTGATTTCCTCAGAGTCCTTCTTTAACGTAGTCACCTCCTGCCCAATTTTATTAATTTCTTCTCTGTTCTTTTTTACGTTTTCCTCAATTTGACCAATTGATTTTTCTAAAATCTGGGTAGAGGTTTTAATATCAGCCTTAATATCCACTTGGAGTTTTTCAATTGCAGAATTAACTGTGGTATTCACTGATGCACCAATAGTGTTCACCGATTCTTGTGTTTGCTTCAACCCATCGGTGACACTTTTCAAACCTGCTGCAATTTCTGCAACACTTGCAACCAATTTCTCCATTTGTTCCTGCAGGGTTAAGGAAACAGAGCCTTTCCTTTTTTCAGAGCCAGTTCCTTTAGATCTAAGTTCCATTCCCTGTGGGCTCTGTAACTGTAATCTCAAGGTCACTCCAGTTGCTGTAGTAACAATCTCAGACATTCACAGCAGAAGACCAACAGTCCCAAAGGTAAACACCAGGTGGCCTGCAGCTAGTTTCTGAGAACAAAGAGGCTGCTGAGCCAGGAATCCACAACAGTCCAGTAATCCAACTTTTAGGCAGGAGTTCAGATTTTTCAAAAGTTATAAGTTCCTTAAAGCCAAGAAGAGTCTATTTTAAATAGCCCAAGTCAGTATCTGTTTCTCACTTGCAATGTAACCACCAAGTCTATAGAATAGCTTGTATCTGGCTGCAAAAGAGTCAAAGTATCTCCACTGGTAAACAGTCACTGTAACACTGTAACACCAACAAAGAAAAAATGGCAACAATATATCCCAGCCCGCTACTGACCCGGAATCCTAATCCAGAGGGTGAGGGGCTTCTTCTTTTGCCATATCAACTGTTTTTGGATCTTTAAACAAACTTTAAACAACTTTTAAATCACTTTTAAAAAGTTTGGCAGAGTTCGCAAAACTTTCCCGTTAGCCGCGGCTTTGATCTTTTAGCGCTACCAAGCTCGCGCAAACAGTTCAAAGGGAACAGGCTTCCTTTTAAAGTTTCCTCTGCAAGCAATGCTCTTTAAACTTGTAGAATAATCCAGTATTTTAACTTACAGAGTTTCTTTGGAAGTTTCTATGTAGGAAGTGCCGGGTGCTCAAGTCTGGCGGGATCGCTGCTTTGATCCTCCGCAGGCAGTCGCTTCTTCAGTCCCGTGCTGGGGCTCCGTTCACCCGATTCTCCCCCTTACGAGGGTAAATCAGGAGCGGAGACAGCACGTCTGGGACCCACGAAGCCGTCGGTCCACGGGACGCTCTTCCCGTGGCTTTAAGGGACCCGTGTCGCAGGCACGGAGATCCCTATCGCCTAACGGAGGACGGAGCCTTCGGACTCCCGTCCGCCATTGACTCGGCACCTAACCGGAAGTCTACATTACTCACATTTCAAATGGGGAAATTTAATTTCCAGCTTTGAAATCCCTGTAATATTTCCATGGTTACTTTTTGTTTTGTTTTGTTAGTTTGTTCCTAATTTTTGTTTCTCAATGTGATGTGGCTAAGAACAAGTGACCTTGAGGAATGATGGGGATTTGTAATCTTGTGTTGACACATCCCTTTTAAAAAAACAAAAACAAAAAGTTTATACTGGAGTTTCCTTTATTGTGGGTCACCACATTTTCAAATGTGTCTTTCTTGTCAACTTTGTTTCTGTTTTCCAGGCTTGAGAAACTGAGGCTGAAGGATAGGGGCTTTGCCAAGTCTCTCCAGTTAGACCAGGGCTGAGTCAACATTTCAACCTGGCTTGTTTTCTTCCCCCAGTTACAAACTAGACCTCCCTGAACAAAAGTACAGTACTCGCCCTAAATTCTCTCATGAGAAAAAAGAGCTTCTTCTGGCTGCTCCTTTGTGTTTCAGTGCCTTAAAATTAATTTTGCACATGGCAGCCTGAAAATTTACAGACATAGCTGAAAATATGTGTTGCTCTTCCAGCAGAGCTGGTTGTAAATACCATAGTTTACTGTGCCAGTGAGAACTGTGAACGAAGTGGGGAGACCCTTAGGATGCTTATGCTGCGTTCTTACAAAGCAGAAGTGCATCTTTCTCCTCCTCCTTTATTCAGGGGCTCCCAGCTGCATGTCCCAGGAGATCCAGTGGGGCAACTGATTATCTAGTAACAACTGTGGTTTTCTAATGAGGAAGCAGGGATCTGTTGTTGTTGTTGTTACTACTTTTATTTATTTATTGCCTGCTCTTCACCCTAAGATCCCAGGGTGGGTTACAACATTAAAACGCACTATTAAAAACAATTTGAAACAACTTACAACCATAAAAATAAGGTGGGTCCTACAAGATGTACCTGGAGTGTCATAAGCCAGGCTAAAAAGGTGCATTCTCCAAAAGCTGTACAATGAAGGTAGCAGACACCTCTGTGCGGAGGGAGTTCAACAGCTTAGGGGCCACCACAGAGAAGGCCCTCTCCTGGGCCACCCCACCCTGAGCCTCTGAAGGTGGAGAAACTACCAAGAGGGCCCCCTCAGCACTTGAGAGGATCTGAAGGGAAGGAGGTGGTATTTCAGATATTTGGGGCCTGAGTCATTTGGGGCAACTTGAATTGGGCATGGAAACAAACTGGCAACCAATTTAAAAACAGAGGTTATATGAGATCTAAATGGAACACCAGTCACAAATCTGACTGCTACATTTTTAACCAACTGAAGTTTTTGTGTCATCTTCATGCACAGCCCCATGTAGATCTAGGCTCTGAGGGTGGGATCCAAAAGAGAATTTGTAGCCCTATGATCATGGCTTCCTGTTAGGATCTCTGCTGAAGGTAATACAAGCCCTTCTGGGACAAGAGAACAACATTGCTCAACAAGAGGCAGGCGTCTTCTATACGTTTTGCCACTGAAGTTTCCTTAGACTCTCCCTTCTTTGTGTTATCTTGGGACTGATATGTGAGCATCATGTGCCGTTTCCCCCCCTGAAGATTCATGCACAGCATGTCAAATCACCAGAAAGATGAGGGGGGGATTTGTATGCTCAAGGGCTGAACTGGTTGTCTGCATCAGAGAGTCTGTGTGGTGAGGTGGTTAGGGTGTCAGGCTAGAACCTGGGAGACCAGCCTTCAAACCTTGGCTCAGTCATGAAACTCATTGGGTGTGGCCTTGGGCCCAGTCACGCACTCTCAGCTCAGCCTGCCTCACAGGGTTGTGGTGGGGATTAAATGAAGGGGGGGAGAACCATGTGCACCACCAAAAATACCACAAATTCTAAGCATCCTCATACTTGTTTGATTCTTACTAAATGGACTTCCTCCCATCTTCTATGCTGCGTTCATTGCAAATTTCTGCCTTTCTTAATAGTTCTGCCTTTCTTAATAGCCACTGTCAGGTGTTTGCCTGAAAGTCCAAAGGGGACTTCAAAGCATGCTTGACTGAAAGTGCATAGAAGCCTTCATGCAATCAATAACCCTCATAAACCTCCCACATACAGGACATGGGGCTTGCATAAACCCTGCTGCTGCTCCTCTACATGCTTTTAACCATTGTGTTTCCAGACAAAAGCCTGAAATGGGTCATGCAGGGTGGAAGTCCCACATACTACATGGGCTGCTAAATCCAGCACCAGTCGAATGACTCAGTTTTGTTTTGTCTTGTCAGTGAAATTCTCTGTCTAACAAGAGATGAAATATATTCTGTTGGCTTCCTTCCCCCCACCAGCCATAAGCAAGCATCTTTTCCCAGGTGAAAGGATGATTAAACAAAATACTCTCCTAACCTGCTAAATGAAGGGCTTTGTCTGGCCTTGAGGATGAGCCCTCCATAAAAACAGGCTAGGTGGGAGGGTTGTGCATGCTGTTCCCCCCAAAATTATCCTAGAGCACACATTTTGGTGTGACTGATTAAATATGATCAGGGCCGCTTCACACATTATAATACAATACATTACAAGTGAGATGTGTGCCTTTCTGTGGCTCACCCCATTAGCATGTGGGAAGGAGGCATGGCCTTTGACATAAGCATTCATGGTCTGTGGTGGTATGAATAATAAGATCCTTAGGTGAGCTAAGTTGCTGGCTCAGTGAATTAGGGAGGCAATCTCCTGACACTGCATTGCATGCTGAAAGCCCAGCAAGCTCTTCTAGTCATGCAAATTGGCCTTTGACTCGGGCCAGAGTCTTTCTTGATCCTCCTCTGGTTAATTCTTCTTTTCTGCCTGGGTGTGACTGACGGACTTAATCCCTTTCCATTCCAGCCTGTGACCAGCTGGCGCTTGGTGTTGTAGCAATATTCGGGCCTTCCCAGGGTTCCTGCACCAACGCCGTCCAGTCCATTTGCAACGCACTGGAGGTCCCCCACATCCAGCTGCGATGGAAGCATCACCCTTTGGATAACAAAGACACTTTCTATGTCAACCTTTACCCGGACTATGCCTCTCTCAGCCATGCTATCTTGGACCTTGTACAGTATCTGAAATGGAGGTCAGCCACTGTGGTGTATGACGACAGTACAGGTAAGCGGGGTTAGTGGGAGCCCATTGGATTGGCTCTGATGGGGACAAAAGGCCCTTGTTATGTTGCAGGAGCCTCTGGACCACACAGTGGCCTTCAAGAAACATGGGAGTTATCATACGTTGGGAGGCATCGACATGAAAATAGAACATTGACCCAGTTATTCATCTTCAGACATTTTCTAAGTCACTTCAGAGTGGCCAGAATGTTATTTTATTTCTCTCACCTTGCTCACCATTGCTAACCAATCAGATAGCAAACCATATAAAAACAAAGAACCACCTAATTGAACCCATTCACAACCATCAAAGCATAAAAATAAAATTCCAAAGCAGGAATCAAAAAGGGAAAGAAAAAAAAATCTTCCACCAAAAACTTCCCTCATAAAGCCAAGTTTTCACAAACTGTTGTAGGCTGCAGGATATACAGGTAAAGCAGCCTTCCCCAGCCTGGTGCCCTCCAGATCTGTTGAACTACAGCTCCCATCGGCTCCAGCCAGCATGGCCACGCTACAGTCCAAAGCATCTTGAGAGGACACCATGTTTGGGAAGAGGCTGATACAGAATCTCACCAAAGGATGTGCAGTCTAGCCTGTGAAGTCTTGACAATCACAAATTAGTTGTTTGGCTCTTGATAGGACTATCTGGGGTTTTGTCCCGTCCCGTCCCCCCATGCAATCTATCATTCTCTGGTAAAAAAAAAAAAAAATGTCCGACACCCCACACTCTTCCTGCTGCCTGTCTCTCTTGGGAAAATGGCTTATCATATGCCATCTTTCCAAATGTGTATATGAAGAAGCCCTAATTGAAGCCAGGCTGCTAGTCTTTCTAGCCCCTTTTTGGGCTGCCTGACGGTCACTTTCCAAAGTCTCAGGCAACATACTTTTGCATTCCCAGGAGCTGAAATCTTTTAGATGGATGTGCTTGGATTGAACTAGATACCTCAACTGGGCTGGAACCTGTGGTTATTGCAGCTTGTTTTATTGGCTGTTTAAGCATACTTTCTTGGCTCTTTTTTGTGGCATCTAATGGCTTCAGCTTTTGCCTTGCCAATTTCCTCTTTTTATAGTCTTTATTGTTGCAATCCACCTTGGATGGGCATTATCTGGAAAGGCGGCCCAGAAATATACTAAAATAAATTAATAAATTATGTGTGCAAAGCATCGAGTGTTACCCTCAGTGAATACCTGCTCAATGAACACAACACAAATATCTCTGGGAAGAGTATAATCAGGGCACCCTTACAACTCAGAATGGCTGCCTCCTGGGTTATATGCTGCTCGTTCACACTCACAAGGGCATCCTCCCTTCCTTGTGTTAGAGACACAAGCACACAGCTCTGAATACATATGTGTTTCAATCCAGTCTCCCCATCCAGAGTGACGCGTTGCGTCAGTTGGAAAGTATTTTATTGGTTTGTCTTGTTTTTTTTTTTTAAGGCAGTGAGTTTCTGGCTCCTGCAATATCATAATTGCGAGCAGCAGGCCAATGCTTTTCCATAATGGAATTAATTACCCCTAAGAAGTCAATTTGTTAAAAGTTTCAATTCCACTTGACCTTGAGAAGGTGGCTGACCGTGGCTCTGTGCACAGAGAGGTTTTCCACCATGAGATGTGTGGTGCTGATGCCGAATCCAGAGGATGCTGCTATGAGCTTGAGATGTTTCAAGGTTACCTAAAGGGATTTTAAACTCCAAAGAGATAATTCAAATGGCTGAGTTGCTGAAGCCACTAGGAAGAGTATGTATGCCAGCAATGGGAAAACACCAAAAAGCAGGCCTTCATGTCAGGGGAGACTCCACAGGTGGGGTGGCATACAAGTTTGCTTACCACCTGGACCCCTTGGTTACTTCTGTATAAACACCTCACATTTCAGGGGAAAGTGGCCTCAGCTTATGACCTTTTGGGGGGGGGGTGATCTGAGCACTTGCGTATTTGTGGCACCCCCTTTTCAGCTGTTTCCCACATGCCCTTTAAAACCCTACTTTGAGGAGTGGAGGTTGAACCACAATTGAGCTAGAGCCCCATCCAATTTTCCCTACAAGTAGACTAGCAGAGGGAGCTACTGATTCAGCCACTGCCACAAAGTGGTCTTACCTCTGTTGTCTTGGCAAGGGGCTGGAGTGGGCAGGAGAAGATTTGGGGCCTTCTCTTGACTGATCTGTAAAATACTGTTAAGGTGTGGGGAGACAAGGAAAAAGATCCCCTCACAAGTGGGCTTCTTGTTAAAAGTAGCACCGCAATGGGGAGAAGTTCCTCTCCTTTGGAGCTTCTACAGGTCCTTCACCATCACCCAAGATGGTGCAGCCACTAGCTTTGCTTTCTGGAAATGGGTCGCTTCCTGGGCTTGAAAGCTGTCTTCAACTGTGTCTGGTGTTTTGTGGTTGTCCATGCTCTCTCCAAGGCCTCATCCGGCTGCAAGAGCTGATCATGGCCCCGTCGAGATACAACATCCGCTTGAAAATCCGACAGCTGCCCCTCGACACAGATGACACGCGCCCCTTGCTCAAGGAAATGAAGCGGGGCCGGGAGTTCCGGATCATCTTTGATTGCACCCACACCATGGCTGTCCACATCCTCAAGCAGGTGGGCCCATCGGGTGGGTGGGTGGGGGTGCCTCTGGGCAGGTGCTCCCAGGCTGTGATCTAAGAGCTCCATTCAGGCAGACCACCTGCAATTAAAAACCATGAAGCATCTTGCACTGTGCTACACAATTCAGTGGTCTGCTAAGACCCTCAGAAAATTTCAAGTGTTTTTTTGTTGAGGTGGGGCCAGAGTTTGGGATCTGCTGCCTTAGAGAATGCCAGTATTATGTGGTGTCCAGAGCCTGGGTAGGGCCAGGACAAGCCAGTTCACTACACGGGGCAATACAAAGAATGAGTGCAGTATAAAAGAACATGGGTGAACATGAGTGAGAAACAGTAAAAAACAAACAAACAAACAAACCCAACAACCCTAAGAAGAGCCTTGCTGGATCAGACAATCAGAACCACTATCCTGTTCTTGCAGTGGTCAACCAGATTACTTATATTCTTTCGAGCCTTAGTATCCTACTTTTCAACCAGAAGTGGCATACATACAATTAAGGGATGCAGGTGGCGCTGGGGTCTACAGTAAACCACTGAGCCTCTTGGGATTGCCGATCAGAAGGTCAACAGTTCAAATCCCCACGACAGGGTGAGCTCCCATTGTTCTGTCCCAGCTCCTGCCAACCTAGCAGTTCGAAAGCATGCCAGTGCAAGTAGATAAATAGGTACAGTTCTGGCAGGAAGGTAAATGGCATTTCCGTGCGCGCTGGTTTCCATTATGTTGTTCCGTTGCACCAGAAGGAGTTTAGTCATGCTGGCCACATGACTCGGAAAGCTGTCTGCGGACAAACACTGGCTCCCTTGGCCTGAAAAGCGAGATGAGCACTGCAACCCTTTGACTTGACTTTAACCATCCAGGGGTCCTTTACCTTTAACCTTAACTTTACGTACAATGAAAATGAGATGGTCTCTCTTTTTTGCACCAGAGCTTTCCCTGAGAAAACTTGCTCTTTAAAGCTCAATCAGAGAAATGGCTACCTGCAGAAAACCCGAATTGCTGTTTGCTCCAATTCAGCTTTAAAGAGTGCTTGGACACACAGCTTTAAAATGTGGACCTGTGCCTGGAAAGAGAGAGGCAAAAGGTAAGTGTGGATAAGGCCTCAGTTATGGGAGGCAAGGGTCCAGATTCAAAACAACCAGCCAAGTCTTTGGTTGCAAGGCTCAGCCAAGATATGCTTTAATTCAAACATCTGAATTCTGTCTGGAGGGTGGGCAAAGACCCGGGGGGGGGATTGTTTGCTCGCTGTTACTCTATTAAAATTATTAATGTACAGGGCAGAATTTTTCAGGGTCTTGCCACGCAAAAGAGAGCATAATGCTTGAGGTCGGCTGTCTCCCGAATGGCCTGGGTAGGCCTTTGGTGACCTCCCTCCTTCTGCAACTCTGCTGCTGCTGCTCCCAAATTACTGTGAGATTTTGTTTTTTTTTTTTATAAGAATTTATTGGCATTTTTCTATAACAACATATACCCACACCCACACCTACAATTAAACAAGTGCAAAACAAATATAACAAATACAAACAATGTCAAGTTTTCTTATTGCATCTTTCTGAAAAAAAAAAAAAATTCTATTTCCATATCTTGACCATTGACTTCCCCTGCCTTTTCACCTTCGATTTTATATCCTTAATCTATTTTATAACCATTTCTCCTGAAAAAAGAAAAAAAAAATTAAATTCAATTATATAATTACATTCAATTATATCTTCAACATTTTACTAAGAGTGCATCGCCATAGTGATACCTCGTCATAATTCTTCTTAATTTAATCTTATCGATTTCTTATCTTAATCTACATCTTAATCTTAATCCATAAACTTAATCCACTTAAATTCACTTTACTTATACTCCACCTCACAGATCTTCACAAATCATTCGCATCAAGTCTATCTCTTCTATCCTTAAGATTGCTGCTAATAACATAAAAACTTGAAATATCTCCTTTCATGTTCAAATAAAGAGTATAACAAAATATTGTTGACAGTGTTCACCCTCCGATTTCAATTTACCATATCAGGCTACTTTAAGTTTTATTTAATGCTTCACCCCACACCCCCTCTGTCCATTATTCTTCTCCTAGTGGCATCAGCACTGAACATCCATGTAGCTTCCCTCTCCCAACGTCCACAGATCCAGGCACAGTCCAAACCTCTCCTTGCCAGGAGTTCAGAGGTGTCCATCTCATCATCTCTCAGCTTCTTCGGTTCTTTGTAACATTCCTTTTCTTCTTGTAGATACCTTAATTCTCTGTCCCTGGCCCCGAGCTCACACCTCGGGGACTGGATATAAGAAATCTTGACGTCGCCTTGGGGCTGCCACCCCCAAAAAGCGAATTTCTTCTCCGAAGTAGCTCACTCATTTCTCTCCATCTTTCCATCCACCCTCTCAGCTCCTTGGCAAGGCTTTCTTCCAAAGTGTCAAAAGTTTTAAAAGCCTCCTCTGTGGGCAATTGGTTCCCTTTCAGACCCCCACACAAGACTTTGACTTTTCTGTAAAGCAGTTCCACCTTCAAGGCAGTGAGTCTCTGTTCATCCGTTAGTCCAGAGTTCAATACCAGTTCAAGGACGAAGCCCAGCATACTGGCAGAGGAGGAGGAAGTGGGTGTTGTATTTCTACTCCCCTCTTTGTTCGTCGCCATTTTTCTGAGCTGGAGCGCAAATACCGCAACTTTAAATGGAGATATTTTCCTCTAGTTAGCTTCCCGAAAAAAGAGTTTGCCAGTCTCATGTGTCAATTTTAAATACATTGTAACCAGTTCTGTAGCAGTAATCACTCAAATTGGTTACATTCTTCAGCTCGAAGGGAGGGAGGCAGGCTGCCTTTCTCCTTCCCCCCGGATCGTTCCAAAAGCACGATTTCTAATCAGATTCTTTACTCACGACCACCGGGTTCCTTTAGCTCTATTCTTCACAGGTAGAACTTAGACGCTCACCGCGGGCTTTGTCGCCGCATTTGCATCCCGGTTGGGGCATGTCCCCGAAGCCCGGCTCCGTTGTCCCTTCACCCCCACTCCCCCCTTACAGGGGGAGCGAGGGAAGGGTTCGGAGCCTCCGCGGGCGCTGCCGGGGAGCCCAGGGTGCGGGACGCTCTTCCCGCACCCCAACCGGAGCCCCGCTTTGCGGTAGCGGGGCTCCTAACCCCCGGGATGGACAGGGCGCTTCGGACCCGAAGCAGCCCTCGACCACCCGGCGATTGCGTCGCCGCCGGAAGTCCCAAATTACTGTGAGATTTTGGCCTGGGAGGGATCATTCTGCGAATGGGTGAGCAGAACTGACATCTCCTGCCTCCTCTGATATTCATGTGCCGGCACTCTTCCTTTATTAGGCAGCTCTATTATCGTTCATTGTGCCCGTCTGCTCCATTCATGACGGAAGGCATCTGAGGGGTGGGGAGAGGGAGCAGGGGGAGGCACAGCACAGCCTGGGAAAATCCTGTGTGGTCCTTCCAGGACACAGGCAGTTGGGGAATGTGCAGAGCTTGCCTGTGGCTCCAAACAAATTGGAAGATACTGCAAAGTGGCACTTTAATGTGTTTGCATTGATATATCCTGCAGCGCCTGCTAGTTTATGTCTTTTCAAGGCAGTGGCTCCTTCTGCCTCTTCTCTGCAGAACAGGCTGATAGTGCATGTATTATTATTATTATTTTTCATTTATAGGATAGCTAGGGTGCTCTTGAGCATGTGCAGACAGCTTGGGGAAATCCCCCAAATGTAGCATTCATTTAGAACTACGAACTATTTTACAGGAGGGAGGGAGCTACTTCCTTCAGTTTGACATTTTATTAATTTATTGCATTTATATCCCACCTTTTTTCTCCAGGGAGCTCGAGACCAGGGTTCAAATTCCCACTTCGCCCTGAAGCTCCTTGGGTGACCTTGGGCCAGTCACTGACTCTCAGCCTCACCTACCTCACAGGGTTGTTGTGTGGATTAGATGAGCAGGGGGAGAACCATATAGGATACCTTGAGCTTCTTGGAGAAAAAGGTGGGATTTAAATGCAATAAATAATAATAGTGATAGTGATAATAGCCACCAATTCAGCCAAGGTGACATTTGGAATTCCCCACCACCAGAGTTTTGGTCTTTCTGTTCCTATCCTAGTAGTTCACCTTAATTATATACTGAGGAGTAATATCAGAGGCATAAAACCCCATCTCTTACTCCTAAATCCCAATTCAGTGATGTGTGCAGATGTTACAGGACTGCACCTTCATAAAGGCTCTCTGGAGTTGGCCGTGAGTGGCCTCTTTAAAGAGAGATGCATGCTGAACAAGTCTAACCGTGCATGACCAGCTCACCCCGTGCCCAGATTAGCCTCAGTGTAGTCAGCTGACACTTCAGCGCATGTTAGAGTCATATGGCTGGTCCCTTCCCTCTGCATCACTGATTCAGAAATCAGACCTCTTGGGTCTTGCCCCCACCAGCAGTGACATCCTGATCAGACAAAGGATGGAAAGGAAAACAGAGGTATAGCAGACTCTCTGCTGTGCTCTGTGGTTTCCCTCCCTCCCTGTGTCCCCAGTTTCCTACTTCTCTGCAAACTGCTCCATTGTCCCTCCAAGCAAAATTCTGCCCTAGTAATTTCAGCAGAAGCAGCACAAAACCAGGAGGCCCTCTGGCTAGAGAGTGGCAGGACGGGAGGGGGAGGGTGCTGTCAGTCAGACTGGAAATCATAGCATCCTCGAACACCTGCTTTCAGTGACAGCAGTTAAGGGGTATGGCAAAAGAAGAGAGGACTGTGTGTGGTTGTGGAGGGACCCTTCGCCAGGCTACCACCCTGGCTCCTGCCTTTCCACTTAGCAGAAGCAATCTGGGAACTTGGCTTACAATAAACCTGCATCAGGAGAGGGTGGGGGTTGGCTGAATCAATGCCTGGAGTGCCAGCATCAATGTTGCTGCTGCCTCTTTCAGCTTCTCAGCTGGAACTCTCAGCCCAGCAAGGCTAAGCAAGAGTGTTTCCCCTCTTCTAACAATCTTCATGCCTCCCTTTATCCCCCCCCCCAATTCTTGCCATCTCCAGACTTCCCCCCCCTTCAGTCACTCTCCTCCTCTGCCCATCTCAGCTGTCAGGTTCCGGTCAACAGCCTTGTCCTTTAGCACTCATAGAATCATAAAATTGTAAAGCTGAAAAGGATATCAAGGGTCATCTAGTCCAACTCTTTGCAATGCAGGAATCACAACTAAAGCATCCCTGACAGATGGCCACCAAACCCCTGCTTAAAAACATCCTCTGGCCACCTTCCGAGGGAGTCCACTCCACTCTAAAACAGCTCTTACGACTAGAAAGGTCTTTCTGATGTTTAGTTGGAGACTTCCTTCTTATAACTTGAATCCATTGGCTCAGCTCCTGCCCTCTGAAGCAGCGGAAAGCAAGCTTTCTCCATCTTTCATGTGACAACCCTTTAGATACTTGAAGATGGCTATCCTATCACCTCTTAGTCTCCTCTTCTACAAGCTAAACATACCCAACACCCTCAACCATTCATCATAAGGCTTGGTTTCCAGACCCTTGACCGTCTTGGCCACCGTCTGCACATGTCCCAGCTTGTCAATATTCTTTTAAAATGTTGGTGCCAAGAGCTGAACATGGTATTCCAGGTGTGATCTGACCAAGATAGAATAGAGTGGTACTATTAGTTCCCTTCACTGAGACACTATGCCTCTGTTGATGCAGCCAGGAATAGCATTAGCTTCTTTTGCTGCTGCATCACACTGTTGACTTATCACAACGTCACTACTGATTCCTGTTAAGCTAGATCCTTTTCACACATACTACTGGCAATCTAGATGCCCCACATCTTATATTTGTGCAGCTGGTTCTTCCTGCATAAATGTAGAAACCTGCATTTATCCCTTTTGACATTCATTTTACTGGTTTGGGCAAAAGTCCTCCAATCTGTTAAGGTCATCTTGAATTCCAATTCTGTCTTCTGTGGCATTAGCTATCCCTCCCAGTTTGGTGCCATCTGCAAATCTGATGAGCATCCCCTCAATTCCTTCATCCAAGTCATTTAGAAAGACGTTAAACAACAATGGGCCCAGGACAGAACCATGGGACACCTCACTTCTCACTTTCCCCCCCATGATGCCGATGAAGTATTAATGAGTACTCTTTGGGTTCGGTCAGTCAACCAGCTGCAAATCCACCTAATAGTTACCTCATCCAGCCCACATTTTACCAGCTTCTCATAAAATAAGTTTATAAAATAATGTATGACATGGAGAAAGTGGATAGAGAAAAGTTCTCCTCCCTCTCTCATAATACTAGAACTCATGGACATTCCAACGAAGCTGAATGTTGGAAGATTCAGGACAGATAAAAGAAAGGACTTCTTCACACAGCACTGAGTTAAACTATGGAACTCACTCCCACAGGTCATGATGGCTGCCAAATTTGGTTGCTTTAAAAGAGGATTTGGTAAATTCATGGAGGAAAAGGATATCAGTGACTAATAGCCATGATAGATGCTGTGCACTGCCTTCATGGTTGAAGGCAGCAATGCATCTGAATACCAGTTGCTGGAAACCACAGGAAAGGTGAGTGACTTTGTGCTCAGGTCCGATTTGCAGCTTTATCAGAGGTTTTTGGTTGGCCACTGTTAGAAGAGGATACTGGACTAAATGGGCCTTTGACCTGATCCAGTAGGCTATTATCATATTACATTCTTATGGGAACTCCTCCCAAGCCTCTTGGCAACCCCCCAGCCATACTCTTCTATCCTGGCCCCCTTCCTGCACACGGCTCCCCCTGCCCCTGGTTCTGACTGGATCCAGGGTGTGCTGATCCAGGAAAATTCTGCTGTAGCTTCTTTCAGAATAAAACTGCATGACTTCACAAGCAGTCACTGAGGCTTCTTTAAAATGAAACCTTTAAAATGAAAACGAATGGTGTCAGCACCACCATCGTTAGATGATGGCTTGTCCCATCCTCTGACGCACAAATCATCAGCAGTGCCGTAGATGTGCTGCATTTGGGGTTTTTTCTGCAGCAACCTTTTCTTGCTAGCCACTGCAGTGATGGCTCTTGATTCCAACCCACCCATTAAGCTCCATCCCTTTCCTCCTTGGAAGCACTGAATCTTCTTTTGGGCGCCAGCAGCAACGTTCCTTCCCAGGCTATATAGGCATCATTTTCTGCAACCTGCCAGGCACTTTCAATTTGTACTAATTGATTTGATGTCATTGACAAATACAGGAGAACAGCTTTTGTTCCCATCCCCGCTCACCCTCTCCAACTCCCAGCCACACACTTACCTCTGCAATTTAATTTGACCATTGAAATATTTCTAATTAGAGTTTCCAAGCACTGAATGCAATCCTCCTTCTGACGACTGAGGGGTCCACTCCCGGTTGTTTATTACTTAATCAGCTGTGTGTGAGGGGGTGCATGTTAAAGGCCCACACAAAACAGAGGGAATCAAAGCTAATTCAGATCTAACAAGTTGAAAGCTCCTTTCCTTTCATCACAATTTCTATGAAGCTTGAGATTTATTGGGGGGGTGTATATATGTATATATAGACTTTGTACCTTTGCAGTCATCTTAGATCAGAAAAAAAATGTGTTGGAAAGGGAGAGTGTATAAAACAAATTCCATGAGCTGGTCTCCATAGCACATCTTTAAGTAGCTGGGCTAATTCAGGTGGGTCTATCAGGGAGCACCTCCTGGGGGATATTTATTTCAAACTGACCTTGTGCCAGAACTGTAGCCCTTAAGCAAGACCACAGCTGGCAGGACAAACCAGTATAGTCTGTAAAGGTACATTACAGGATGAACAACAAATGTTAAACAAATACTGAAGAGTTCAATTTTCATTCTTCATGTCTGCCTCAAAGATAATAGCTTGTCCAGGAAGCATTTAACAGAATAGCTGTGTTATAAATCAGGTGAGGACATCACTCCCAACAGACATGTGTGGGAATGGGGGGCTGGGTTTGGGACCCTCCTTTATTGACCTATGTGACAAACGGTAACCACGTTTCCAGAAAGCACTTAATAATTTTCCTGTGAGCTGACTCTGATCTGCTCATTGCTTCCCGTCCAAGCTATTTTCCAGATCTTTGCAAATTGAATTGCAACATTCATCTAGGGCAGACTTTGCGAATCTGGTGACCCCCCCCCCAGATGCGTTGAACTACAACTCCCATAAGCCCTGGCATCATATGGCAGTGCTGGCTGGAGTTGATGTACAAAACATCTGGAGGGTGCCAGGTTGGCAAAGGTGATTTAGGGTTTTCCATTGTTTGGCTGTCTCCATTCTGGCAGCTGCTATTGAAACATAATATTTAAAACTGGTCCTGGGAATCTTTAAATAAACCTAGCAAAGCATCTATTTTAATTGAACAGTGAATCCACAAAGTGCACTGCTGGGGCAAATGACTCATCAAGGCACTTACTCATGCCCAGAGGTGAAACACTTTCTGCTAGAAGCATTTTAAAAGGAAGTTGAAATTCTCAGGGAAGTGGAATCTAGCACCCAGGAGGACCACACTTGTTCAGAATTCTAGGATATAGGCAGGCCTGACAGAGGAGCTGACAACTAAGTTCAGCCTGAACTCGTGGACATCCAGTGAAGCTGAAGGCTGGAAGATTCAGGACATTTTCGCACAGTGCATAAAGTATAGAATTCGCTCCCACAGGAGGCCGTGATGGCCACCAGCTTGGTTGGCTTTAAAAGAGAATTAGACAAATTCATAGAGGAGAGGGCTATCAACAGCTACTAGCCACAAAGGCTGTGCTCTGCCTCCACAGCTGGAGGCAGCAATGCTTCTGAATACCAGTTGCTGGGAAAGTGCTCTTGTGCTTGAATCCTGCTTGTGGGCTTCCCTTTGGGACACCTGGTTGGCCACTGTAAGAACAGGATGCTGGGCTAGATGGGCCACTGTCCTGATCCAACAGGCTGTTCTTGTGAGTAAGTCAGTAGCCAAACCTGGGAGGTTGGATTGCCAACAAGTTGGGGTCAGCGATTTTAGTGTTCTGTTGCTGTGAGTCCCAGCATTGAATGGCCTGTGACAAAGGGGGACTCATTGGTTGCCTTGGGCCTTGAGATGTTCCATTCCCACTCACCAAAGTGTTAAAGCTTCCAGAGCCAGATTTTGGGCTGTGTGAGCAGTGCGCAAGCAACAGGGATGGGGGCATGAGACTCTGATATGGTTTTAGATTTCCCCTGCCTTCTTCCCAAAGCCTAGTCTATGCTTTCCCAGCCTCCTTCAGAAAGCCCAGTGCCTCCTTACCCTCCTTTGGTAAGGCAGCACCTTCTTACCTGCCTTTCGGAAGGTAGCATGAGGGCTGGAAGTGTGTGTGTGTGTGTGTGTGTTAAATTTTGGTCTTGCATGGGGTGCCAAAGTGCTCAAGTCAGCCACTGAAGCTGCTAAACCTATTTCCTGCAAGGCTTTGTGGGCTCATTCTTTCTGTTACAAATTCACATGCTGTCTTTGCTTTCTTCTCAGGCCATGGCAATGGGAATGATGACGGAGTACTACCACTTTATCTTCACCACACTGGTAAAGTATCTCGACCACACACCTGTCTTACTGCCCTTTATTGGTATCCACAAGGGGGGAGGGTGGTTAACTGCTCTCTGGCTCTAACTGCACCAGCTAAGTTCGAGTTAGGAAGAACCATTTCAAAAAAAGCAAAAAAACAGTAGTGTGCAGATCAAGGGAATTCATAGCACTGCTCTTTTCTGCCTTGGTCAGACCCCACCTGGAGCCCTGTGTCCAGTTCTGAGCCCCACAAAAATAAGAAGGATATTGACAACCTGGAAGGTGTGTAGAGGAGGGCAACCAAGATGATCGAAGGTCAGGAAACCAAGCCTTATGAGGAATGCAGGAGGGTGATTAGCTCTTACCACCAGAAAATTATTCCTAATGTTTGGTTAGAATCTTCTTTATCATAACTTGCGCCCATTGGTTCAGGTACTACCCCCCCCCCAGAGAAGCAGAAAACAAGCTTGCTTAATCCTTCATATGGCAGACCTTCAGATATCACCTCTCACTCATCTCTTCTCCAAGCTAAACATACCCAGCTCCCTTCCATAGGAGTGGGCAAATAACAGAAGGCTCAGTTTTGTGCTGATGTCAAATAAGCCTCACCAACTTGGGGGAAGAACATGGAGACCTCCATGCTAGGGTCTCTTCTGATAGTGAGGGTGTGTGTGTGTTTTGAGGTGTGCGGAGCAAGCCCACTGTAGAGCAGGTGGGAAATCCTGGCCTCTGCCTGCCATCTTGCTATCTCCCCTCTTCATTTCTTTAATAAACTCCTCCCCTGCTGTCATGGAACTCAAGGCCACACACCTGGAATTCCTTCCTGGGTTGCCTCCCATCCAGGTCCTGGCCAGACCCCCAGACCTGCTTAGTTTTAGCAAGAATGATGCTCCACTCATCCCCAGACCATGTCACAGAACCAGATAGCAACCCCCCCACCACCACCACCAAATCACATGCCTGGAAACATCCACATTTAATTTTTTTAAACAGTCCATCCTTCCACCAAAACGAAAAGACATTTTAATTACTGCTGCCACCGTTATCTATTTGCAACAGCTTCTTGCAACTCTCTGATAACCTCCTATTAATCAGGCCCAGCTGAGTCTTGTGAACTTTTTTCTTTAATTTGCACACAAGTACAAGCCTGGAGGTGAAGATGAAGAAGGAGTGTGTGGGAGGGGGAGAGAGCAAGAAAGAATTACAATAAATTAATAGATAAGCAATTACAATTAGTGCCACTTCCCTGAAATAACAGCTGTATCGTGGGACAGATATTTTAAGCAGCTGCTGCTCCAGGCTCTGTTCTCTTTGGAGCTGCCATTTCTGCCATAAGAGGCCCCTGGGAGGGGAGTTGGAATTAGTCTGTTGTGTTTCTCTAAAAGGTCCCCCGTGGACTATGCAAGCAATGCAGGTCGGCATTAGACAAAGGTAAGGGAGCAACTGTTCCTTCCAAACAGAAACGTTGAAACTGTAGAGCAGCCTTCACTAAGCTGGGGCCCTCCGACTGTTTTGGACTATAAGCCATCAGCCTCAGCCAGTACAGCCATAGGATACTGGGACTAATGGGAGCTGTAGTCCAAAACTTCTAGAGGGCACCAGTTTGGGGGATGCTGGTGTGTAGCTTTGCAGAGGATCATCCTGAGTCTGACTGTTTGAAGTGGTATTTTACTGCTTTAAATGTACAGCGCAGATGGAACCTGCCTCAAGCAACTGCTCATTGTTGTGACTATTTGTGTCCCATAGTCACAGACCCAAAAAAATAAATAAAAATGCAATCCTTTGGGGATGTGCAAGAGGTACTCTCGACAGCAGAGTATCATGAAATGGTGATTAATTTATTAATAGCTGTTAGGATGGAAGAAGCACCAGGTGAAATCGTGAGCACAGAAGGAAATAAAAAAAATAGGAAATAAAAGAACTGGAATATGTTGTTTGTGAACTTTTGAAATGTGCAGTTTTTAATCAAAATATTTATGTGACCCTGTTAAGATTTTTGATTCATGCTTTGTGGAATGAGAAAATGGATAGTGATCCAACAGAAGGCAATACAAAAATGTAAGCAACAGCCAACGACTAGCCACAAAATGTAAACAGCTTTGGATATAGACCTGCCTGGAAGCCCCAAAGTTTCAGCCTCTGCATTTTCCTTCTGATGGTGCACATGTGTATGTGTGCCTTAAAGAAATGCAGCAGCTGGTATCAGCATTGGCTGTGATTAGAGATGGCTCAGCATTTTCAATCATACTCCATTTACATTCAGAAAAAGCTCACCAGCTTTCCTGGAGCTCTTTCCTAACTGATCATGTGTGGTGATGGCGCTGGGTCCACGTGTACCATCAAGTTGCTTCCAGGGAATTGTGGTTTGGGGCCACATGTATAGTTGATCGTGCAGTGAGTGTGGATGGTTCAGCACCCTGCCCTAGACACGCACACCCAGTTTGCTTATTCATGCGGCAGAGCCTTGTTTTATAAATCACATGCCATTTAACCAGCTCATGTAGTTCCACAGCAATCAATACAGGCTAGCTTTAAGTGCCTGGTCCATTGACTGCTGGCTGAGCATATGCAGAATCTCATTTAACATTCCAAGCCAGATGAGAACTTTTGAGGGGAATGGCACTCAAGTTGCAATACAGCTGATTGTGACAAGTTCCAGACAAATTCATATTTGAAAGCCAATGTGGGGTGGTGGTTAGAATATCAGATTGGGCCCAGGAGACTAGGGTTTGGATCCCCACATTGCCACGAAGCTGGGCTGGGCACTGCCTCTCTGTCTAAACTACCTCACGTGGTACCTCATGTGGAAATTAAATGAGGACGGTTGAAATGAGGAGTGAAACCAATCAGGGGGAAGTCAAAGAGAAAAAGAATAGTGGAGCTGATTTAATTTAAGAGTTTCCAAGTTGTTTCTTCGACCGAGTGGCAAAAGTTCTGGTCTGAGCCCAGTGGTGGGGGCAGGGTCTGAGTTAGCCACCAACAAGTGAAGACTATCGCCCCCACCTGTGATTCCTGATCACTGCATTTGGGAAATGTCGGGTGGAATGATTAAATGAGGAGGGAAAGAACCTTAGAGGAAAGGGTGTTCTATTAAGCAAGCAAGCAAGCCAAACCAGGTTAATTCTAACCTCAGCACCATCAGTACCTATGGCTTTTGTTGAAGGTGGGAAATTGTGTGTGTGTGTGTGTGTGTGTGTGTGTGTGTGTGTGTGAGTGATTCTTTGCTAATTCCCTGGGCTCTGCCTTAGATTGGCTCACACGCCAAGCATTCACTAGCATGAGATACAGGTTTAAAAGAACTTCTCTTTACACATGTTTCTAATGCTGTTGTGTCCTCTCAGCCAAATGCTAACTGGGATGCTGCTGAGTGCCATATCCTTTCCCTTCCATTGGGGTCAGCTGTTCCTGCTCCTTCCTGCGTAGCAGAGCAACCGCCTCACTCACCTCTCTTTCAAGCCCCATTTAGATGAGTTTGTGGTAGGTTTAAACTACAGACCTCCTGAAGTGCAGACCTCACTTTGACGGCGGGAATTAATATTCCAGCTCTGTTCTGCAAAGCCCTGGGAAGTATTAAGGAAGTGCACTGGAGTGGGACTTGCAAATGCCCCCTGTGCACACTGACTGCCAAGAGGCAGGCCTGGGCTCCCTGCCAGCACTTTGCCTGAATGGTTCCCATTCCACCTCTCCTCCACTTATTGCCCTCTCACTTGCAGACAGTGGAGGTGGGTCATAAAGTCAAGAAACATCTTGATGGTGATCTTCCAATTCTGGGCACTCTAGCTGTTGGTACTGACAGCAAAGGTTACCAATTAAACAGGGCCGGCCCACCCATGAGGCAAGGTGTGGTGACCACCTCAGGCAGCAGGATCCACAGGGGCAGCAGATCCCAGTTTTGGTCTTTCTTCCCTCCTTGTTCCTGATGTATATCTTTCCTCACCCCTTCTTCCCTAGTGGGGAGAGTGTGCCATTTTGGGGCCCTCTAGTGTCAAAATGTATTTGGGCCGGCCCTGCAGTTAAATAAAAATAAATAAAGAAAAGTCTTTTGAGGACATGAAAGAAACTCTTCCTAACATTGTAATGTGTGTTGGTCTCAAACTGGAAGATGGCCAAGAGCACATCTTCCGACCACAAGAGGCTCCTGTCAGGCAGAAATTGAGGATTCTGGGTCAGGGGACCAGGCCTTTTAGTAGAGGTCTGAGATGGTTAGGAGAAAAAAGAAAGACCACATAAATCCATCCAGTTTAATGCATGCAAGATGACAAGCTCTGGGTTGTACATGTGGAAGTGGGAGGTGGGTGAAAATTTGGTGATCCAGTCAATGCTCGCACTTCTCCTCCCAGATCCTGGCCAATGCAGTGATGCTAACTGGGCTCCCACAAACAAGGTTCAGATTTCTTCATCAGCTATCCAGTGGGACATAGAGTAAGGAATAACCAGTAAAGCCCACAGCCTGAGAACTGGAACTGGAACAAATCATTCAGTCTGTTACTATACAATGGTTAATGATATTCCTAAATGATAATATCTGGTGGAGATGTGGTGTTCTGCATGGTGTTGTACATGCAATGAATGGTAAATTTGCAGTGGGCAAATAACTCCTGTGTCCCACTGCACATGTGGATCCTACCTACTCTTAGGGGAGTGGGCAGTCTAAAAGACCAGAGATGGCACAAATCTGAAACAGTCAGCCATTTTCCTGTGGGCTTTGTGTTTCTCTCGTGAATAGACTAGACTGCCATATTAGACTGAAGCATCATCATTGCCAAGGTTTATTTTGGCTGCTTGTGGTTTTGAGAAAATTTAATTGTATGCTTACTCTGCCTCTCCCCCCACTTGAAAAATTACAAGATGTTGAAAATATTAGCAATACTAGTATTCCAGAATGATGGGTTTTGATGCTTGGAAGTGGCAACTAAAACAAGATTTAATGTCATACTTTCCAAATTATTTCTTTCCCCCCATTTCAAACATTTTCAGTATTCTCTTATTGGAATTAATGCATAATTAATCAGCACCATAATTAACTGATGCAAGACAGGGAAATGCCTCCCAGCTGGAAACACCATTGAATCTTTTCCTAAAGTAACATTGGAGGACCAGCTTCAGGGGGAATTTGCTCAGGCAGAGCAGCTGTTGAATTTCAAGGGGAGCCAAGTTTCAATAAGAGTGGTGAAGTGTCTCAGAGGACTTGGCCCACCTTTGAAGACTGTCCCTCCCTCCCAAAAAAAGAGCTAAATGAAGTCAAGGGGGAAGTAGAAAAAGCACTGAAATTAAGTCTCCCTCTTTCTTTTTAAAGGATCTTTATGCATTGGATCTAGAGCAATATCGCTACTCTGGAGTGAACCTGACTGGCTTCCGCATCTTGAACGTGGAGAATCCTCATGTCTCTGCCATCATTGACAAATGGTCTATGGAGAGGTTGCAGGCAGCCCCCAAGCCCGAGCCAGGGTTGATCACAGGGGTGATGATGGTACGATGGCCCATTTAAACTACTCCTGTCTTTTAGTGTGTGTGCGCAAACCTGTGTTGATGAGGGCAAGGGGCAAGGGAGTTTGCATGTCAAACTGTTGCAAGCTCTGTTTTTGTCTGGTTCTGTTTTGGACAACGTGTTGGGAAGACAAGGCAGTTGTTTCTCTGTGGGGGGCAGTTAATGCAATCACCTGTGAATCATCAGCAGAACTACACCTTACACATGAATGCATGTCACAAAATCTTGACAGCAACTTCTATAGAATAGGTATTTTGGGAGGAGGCAATTTGGAGTGAAGAAACTGCCATGGGATACAGTGTTTCATCCTTCCCCTGCTCACTGCCTTCCCTTTGCTGCTGCTACTCCTGCCTCTGTAGGATTCCAGATGCATGATCTTGACAGAAGGCCATTTAATGATGTCCATGTAAACTGGACCAGAGACTACCAAGATGAAAGTAGCAGCATGCTGCAGATGGCTCAGATGACCTAAGGAGGCTGGAACCAAAGACTATCTTGGCCAAAATGGATTTCCTGTAGTGGGGGTGGCATCATCATCATCATCACTTGGGAGGTGAAAGGCTTCCTTGCTACTAGAGCTGTTATCAAAGCAAATCCTGTTCCCCTTCATTTTAGACAGATGCTGCCCTGTTGTACGATGCCGTCCACATTGTCTCCGTTTGCTACCAACGGGCTCCACAGATGACTGTCAACTCCCTCCAGTGCCATCGGCATAAAGCCTGGCGGTTTGGTGGACGCTTCATGAATTTCATCAAAGAGGTAACAAGTACAATGCATCCTGATGGAACTGCTTTTGCATCTTTTGTGAAGGGACGTGTGCTCAGTACTGCAGGATTACTGTCTACAGTCCTGAAAGTCTTGCATTTGCATCCTGGGCAGTCTTCATTGTTGCTGTCTATGGTCCTGATCTCACTCTAGCAGAAAGCCAGCTTGGGTGATTCTGAGCCTGCATTTTTGCTTGGGCCATTGTCTCTTTCTGGAGGCAAAGATTGCTCTGAATTAGGCAGGTGGTGGAGATGAACCTAAGCCCAGTAACAAGTCATAATTAGCTCCAGGTGCACGTACTTAGCTTGCAGAACAGCCTAAATTCAATCTCAGCCATCCCCAGATAGAGTGGGTTGAGGGTGTGGACACACACCCTGACATCCTGGAATGCCACTTCCAGTTTGAATAGACAGTGTAATTAGTCTAGACAATACTGTGCTCGATGGGTCTGACTCTGAATGCATTTGTGCCAGTGTCGCTTCTAATCCCATCTGGCACCTTTATTTTGACAGACAGCTGCCCATATTCTTCAGGAGAACACAGGACTAAGCATACATGTGTAAAATACCAGTCCTCTAGGCTAGATCACAACCAAAGGAACATGAGTTAACTTAGGGACAGAGGTGAAACAAGAGTAGAACATGCTTCAGTCTCTGCAACCCCCAGCCATGGCTGGTGCTGAGTCCCCAATTTCTCTATCTCTCTACCTACCTATATAAATGTACAGATTAGGGCTGTTTGTTTCCCCCTCCAGCCTCTAGACACACCACATTCTTCTCTTTCAAAACTTTGACAATGCCATAGATGGTTTCACTGAAGATCTCTCTGCCAAATCCTTTTAATAGACATGTAGGAAGCTGCCTTATCCTGAGTCAGAGCCTTGATACAACTAGCTCAGTATTGTCTACACTGACTGGCAGCTGCTCTCCAGAGCATAAGACAATAGCCTTTCCTAGTCCTACCTGGAGACACCTGGGACCTTCTGCATGAAAGGCAGATGCTCTGCTACTGAGCTCTGTCTCTAAGAATGATGGCCTATTGTCACATGAACTTACAAAATTTATCTGTACTGAAACAGATTCTTGGTTTATCTTACCCATAATGCTCTACTCCGACTGGCAGCAGCAGGTCTCCAGAGTCTCTGGGAGACTCCTTTCCCACTCCTTCCACTGAGATGTTTTCCAAGGGAGTTTCTGGGGATTGAACTCAGGACCTTTGGCATGCAGCACAGGGGTACTTCCGCCAAACTATCAGCCATCCCTCCACCCCCGGTATTTTTCTCCGTCAAATAGGAACACCATCTGCTGCCTTTTCTTCCCACCTTTCTCTCTTGTTGAGGAGTGTTTACTTGGTGCATCTGTCAACCACTTAGTGAACAGCTCAAAAACTCTCGTGGGGAAATTGGCAGCAGGCACGCCTCTGTTTTGGCAGAGCCACAGACTTGAGTGAGCTGAATGTCAGGGGAATGAAGTGGGGACTTCATTTTTCTCTGTGTTTTGGGTAATTACCATCTCCCTCGCCTGCAGCCTAAACAGCTTTCCTGACTGCATTTGGCATGCAGGGAGCATCGCTTGGATCCAAGAGGCAGAGAAGCCAACTGAGTCTCCCCATTGCAAGAGGCCAAAGCAGGGATGTTTGAACTCCCCAGCACACACTTTGGGGAGATGTTCTCTTGGAAAATAAACCATGCAAAGATTTATTTATTTATTTATTTATTTATTTATTTATTTATTTATGGTAGACTGCCACTCCTTTAAAAATGTGTACTCCTGGAAGAAATAATCGAAAGGCATTACATCCAATCACCAGTTTTGAGTGGTTTTGTGCAGAGTTCTCAGAGTTGGCAACCTGGCTGCCTGGCTATGGTCTCTGGTATGATTCAAGCAGACAGCCCCCATCACTGGTTGTCAACAGAGACGGGAACAATGGGAGGGCCTTGTTGACTTACTTGGAGCCTGTCAAACTGTGGAAACAAATTATGCAGTTGCAATGGAGACCCTGTACTGTGGGATAGCCTCTCCATTACCCTCCAACATCATCATCTCAAGGGGGCCTGAAAGTGCCCAATCCACTGAACATATGCCTGGGTCATGCCTCTAGTTTCCAGGGCAGAGAAGTGATTTACAGGTTGCGTTTATATGCACAGGTGCACTTTTGCAAGTTCATCCTGTACAAACTGGCATTCCCCTAGGTGGCATAAATGGCATGGGGCTGAGTGGGAATGCTCCTAGATGTGCTACGAAAAGCTGGTGGCCGCATCTGAAGAGGTGGCAATTAGAGCAACTGATATTAACCTGCAGCTCTAGCTAAGAGTGGGTGAGACTGGGCAGGTCATCAACCTCCTAAATCACCAAGGAACCTGAGGAGCTTCCATCTCACTGAGGAAGAGGCTGGTGCCTCATTCAAGTAATGCTCAGCAAAGACCTTCTGGAGAGCAGCCAAGCACCACTGAATGAGGGGAGGTCAGCTGACCTCTGGTCCCAACTCTCAGTTCCACTTCACCTGTCACCCTCTCTCTCTCAAGGTGCATCGCTCTGAGTGATCTCCTGTGACTGGAAAGGAGAGATTCATAGCTCAAGTGTGAGCAATTACCATGAGAACAACAGAGACACAGAGAAGCTCTGGAGTGCTATTCAGGTTGCCAAGGAAGAGGTTGAGGGGTGACCTTGCTATTGTGCATGTGGAAATTAGAGGCACTCCATGGCGGTGTTTCTTTTGAGCCTTGCAGACAAAGACACAAGAAGAACAGAAGCCCAGGAGTTAATCTGTGTAAACATGTTGGCCTCGAATTAAACATAGTCTCCTTTCTTCCTAATAGTGCAACCGACCACGGCAGACTGCTGCTCTGCTTGCCCTTTTCTCTCACTTCACTCAAGTTTTAAGGAATATCTACACCAGTGGTTCCCAAACTTTTTCAGGCCACAGCCCCCTTGGTTCCATAAACTCATCCCCAGAGCCCCCTACCCTATAAAAAGCATTATTCAGAATAGCAGATTGCATAGCTCTCTAAGGAATATAGTAACACAGTAAAATTCAAAACAGTAACAAGTAATTGCACATGTATTCAAAGCCTAATTAAAACTATTTAGTTTAATTAATTCAACAAAACTGGTGAACTTGATCCAGTGATGCCAGCTTTTCAAAGTCTGGTAGTAATTTAGCAAGAGTTTTATATACCACATTTAGTTAACTACTTCACTGTTCAGTAAACTTTTAATGCTCTCGATGGGATTACACTCCCTCTGAAGGAGCAGGTACTTAGCTAGCGGGTATTTCTGCATCATTTGCTGTCGCTTCAGGGTCAGGTGGCCTCAGTGACATGAATTGCCTTCCATCAGCTTTGACTGGTGGCCCAGCTGCACCCCTAACTGGAGAGGAATAACCTAACTTTTGTTATCTATGCTCTGGTAACCTCTAGTTTAGTTTACTGCAACGTGTTATATGTAGGACTGCCTCTGAAGATGGTTTGGATACTTCAGCTAGTGCAGAATTTAGAAGCCAGATTGCTCACCAGGGCAAGACGATTTGAGTATATTACAGTGATTCTGGTCCAATTGCACGGTTTCTGGGCCCAATTCAAAATGCTGGTTTTGACCCATAAAGCTCAGGACCACAATATCTCAAAGACCGCCTCTCTCCATATGGACCAATATATACCCTGAGATCACCATCTGAGGCTCTTCTTTGTGTGCCTCCTCCATGAGAGGTCTGGAGTGGGGGGCACCATTAGAATGGCCTTTTCTGTGGTGGATCCCCATTTGTGAAATGCTCTTCCCAGAAAGGCTTGCCTGGCCCCTTCATTATACACTTTTATGTGCCAGGCAAAAACATTAAATAGGCCTTTGGCTGATTAACATTCTATGGCCTTTTAAATGTGTTTGTGGGAGGGAGGTTATTGGATTGGTTTTGTGTATTTTGTGTTCTCCTTTTGTATTTTTATGTTCTGGACCACCCTGTGCTCTTCAGATGAAGGGTGGTATGCAAATTTAATTAATATTGGTGTGTTGTTGTTTTTTTCAAAAGGAAAAACAATGCCTTCCCTCACCCCCTGCATCCACAATTGAAATAGAAATGGACATTGGGGCAATTCAGATAAGCTAGTAAGGGGGAAATTCACAGGCTAGTCATTGGAAGCCGCCCAGAGTGGCTGGGGAAATCCGGCCAGATGGGCGGGGTACAAATAATAAATATTATTATTATTATTATTATTATTATTGCTAAGCCATCAGCAACAGGAAGCCATAAAATGAGCAGAACTTGCAAAGGGCCTGAGCGCTCTTCTATTCTCCCTCTTCCCTGAAAGCACAATTCCTTACGGATCAGTTTGGTCCTTTGGCTCCTTGAACTAGACAAACACAACAAGGGCTATCAGTGGCTACTAACCATGATGGTTATGCTCTGCCTTTACGGCTGGAGGCAGCAATGCTTCTAAATACCAGTTGCTGAAAACCACAACTGGAGGAGTGATGGCTCTTGTGCTCGGGTCTGGCTTGCAGGTTTTCCCCCAGGCAACTGTTCAGCCACTGCGCAAACAGGAGGCTGGACTAGATGGGCCATTGGCCTCATCCAACAGGCTGTTTTTATGTTCTTAGCAAGTGAGGAAGTGACAATGCTGACAATGTGCTTCTGTCTTCAGTTCCTTAGATTCACCTTCCTCTTTCCTCTGAGCTCTGTTTTATGCCCAGGGCTGTTGCTTCCCTGTGTTTTCAACCAGTTGCACATTTGCAAAATCTGCTGCCAGAAGCAGAGACCATAAAGAGGCAACATTTGTCCTTTGGGAGGCCCCAAACAGAAGGCATTTCTCTGCTAAAGAAGCTGACAATTCCCACTGCAGAGGTAGCAACTTGCGCTGCTTTTGCCAATGTGCGCCAGACCTTCCAAAACTTCTGTCACAAGCAGGAAAGTGCCTAGACTTTTTATGGCCATTCTGTCCCTGCCTCCATATCTACCCCTGCTTTGCAAACTGTTCTTCTGAATTTATTCTGATCCACTAAGCCTCCATTGAGCTTTTCGTTTGCTGGATCAAAACAAGCCCTTTGAAGAATAGCTCGATCATATGCTCAGATTCTCAAGCCTTTATTGGCATGTGGATTGACCGTATGCAGGGTTTGCAACTTAATCAGGAAATCTTGGGAGACCTTAGCCTGGAAGTCTCTTAGTGTCTCAGGTTTAGCAAAGTTTATAGTTCCCTTACTAGCAAGCTAAGCTGGGGGAACCTAGGCTTGTGTTTGCAATACGTAGAATTGTAACTCCATTCTGCTCAGTTATAAACACCAAATAGTATTATTTAGTCTTGGTGATGGTAATAATTAGAATCATAAAACTGTAGAGTTGGAAGGGACCCCAATGGTCATCTAGTCCAAGCCCCTGTGATGCAGAAATCCCAGCTAAAGAATCCCTGACAGATGGCCACCCAACCTCTGTTTAAAAACCTCAAAGGAAGGCGACTCCACCATGTTCTGAGGTAGTCTATTCCACTGTTGAACAGCTCTTACCACCAGACAGTTCTTCCAAATATTGAATTGAAATCTCATTTCTTGTCATTTGAATCTGTTGGTTCAGGTCCTACCCTTTGGAGCAGCAGAAAACAAGCTTGCTCCATCTTCCCTGTGACAGCCCACCAGATATTTGAAGATGGCTACCATATCATCTCTCAGTCTCCACTTCACCAGGCTAAAAGGTTATATATGATAGCCAACTTCAAATATTATAGGATCGTCATCTTCAAATACTTAGGGACAGGTTCGGGGACACACACACACACACACACACACAAATATTGACATATGCCTCCTTTTTCTTAACAGTACCTTTATTTTCATTATGTATGAAATCATAACGTGGGATGTGGGGCAGCATGCTCACTGGGGTAATTTCGAGCTTGGTTTCCTCAGGACCTGTGGTGGGGAGAACTATGGCATAAGGAGCCTCATGGAAGATTGTGCCTCCTTCATTGCGATATGACAGGAAAACACTAAACCCTGTTAACAGCTTGGCATTTCATGGACGGGAGCAGGGAAATACCAGGCCTAAAGATCACGGCATGTAAAACGGCTTTCATTAAGTGCAGGCAAGGACTGGCCACGCAAACGCTCAAATGTCACAAGCTGGCACAGAATTTGATAGGGTGGACCTCCTCCCTCCCCAGCCCCATTGGCCTCCTGCTCCATTGGCACGCTGTGTGTGAGATAGAGAGAGGGGAGAGGCTCCCTAACAGCATCAAGTTTAATTGTTTAATTGTTCCAGTGGCCCTGGAAACTGAGAATAACGGTGATTTCGGGTTTGTTGAGGTGCTGAAAGTGGAGAATGATTCATGGAATCATAGAATTGTAGAGTTGAAAGGGGACCCCAAGGGCTGTCTAGCCTAACCTCCTGCAACGCAGGAAACACAGTTAAACCATTGCTGTTTAATGGGTGCTGAAACCTGGAAGTGGCTTTGTTGAAAGGTGCTGGTTCCAAAGTGTGCACAGGACACCTCTGAGTCGCACAAGAGGGAGTAAGCTGGGAGGAAGCTGAAGATGCTGCATCTGCACTTGCTGTGGTCCAAAAGCCCTGTTCACATATGTGGAGGTGGTAGGGAAATAGTTGCTGAATGACCCCTTGTCAGCATAAAACACCTGTTCTCAGAGATTTTTGCTGATTTGCTACTCAGCTGCGGTGTTACTGTTAATATAAAAAGGGTAAAGGGGCCCCTGACTGTTAGGTCCAGTTGCGGACGACTCTGGGGTTGCGGCGCTCATCTTGCTTTATTGGCCGGGGGAGCCAGCGTACAGCTTCCGGGTCATGTGGCCAGCATGACTAAGCTGCTTCTGGCGAACCAGAGCAGTGCACGGAAACACCATTTACTTTCCCGCCAGAGTGGTACCTATTTATCTACTTGCACTTTGACGTGCTTTTGAACTGCTAGGTTGGCAGGAGCAGGGACCGAATAACGGAAGCTCACCCCATTGCAGGGATTCGAACCACCAACCTTCTGATCGGCATGCCCTAGACTCTGTGGTTTAGACCACAGCACTATCCGTGTCCCTACTGTTAGTATATAAAGCCCTTAATGATTTGAAACCAGTTTATTGATGAGATCTTCTTATCCCACACATACCCACATTGCCACTTCAAGTGGCAGAATTTCAGTATTACTGGTGCCACATAATATCTATTCTGCATTTGTAAGAACTTGATCATTTAGTGAGGCAGCACCTGCACTTTGGAACTCCCTGCTTATTGAGCTCAAGCAGGCTCCTTCACTCCTTCGCCTGCCGGAAACATTATTGGTTAGACAAGGTGTTTTAACTTTTGTATGGTTTAAAGTATGGTTTGGAATTTTTCTTTATTTTACTGTTTTTGTTTTTTGTTTTTGTGTAAACCTCTTTGTGGTTTCTTCCAGGCAAGTGGTGTGTGTGTGTGTGTGTGTGTGTGTGTGTGTGTGTGTCTTTCTCCCCAGGACTGTGACTGGACAAAATCTCAACAGACCAATGAGTTATTTCCCCTCCATGGTGAGCAACCTGGAAGGGGTGAGCGTAAATCAGGGCTGAGAGTACAGTGGGATTTATGGGGCTCCCCAGCCTCTGCAGTCCCATGAGCAATCAGGGGTGATTATTAATTAATCGAGCTCTTCAGGGACAGAGTCATGGTGGAAGGAGTAATTAAAATAAAGCACCGTGCTGCTCTGGAGCAGATTGTGATTTATGAGCTTGACAAATGGCTCCTTTGTCTCTCCCCACCCCCACCCCCACTATTCGTCAACATCCCCCAACCTCCAATGTTCCCATCCCTCCTTTTCCCAGGCCCAGTGGGAAGGTCTCACTGGACGCATCGTCTTCAACAAAACCAGCGGCTTGAGGACGGATTTCGACTTGGACATCATCAGCCTCAAGGAAGACGGGCTTGAAAAGGTCAGTTGGGTTGCCTCACGGCCTCCTTTCCTCTTTTCAAAGATCAGAGCAGTTCTCCTGGGCTCCCCCCATTGATTATCCATTGACCCTGAGAATCATATAGGAGCTGAAAGGTTGGCATTGCACTGGCGAGTCCTGCTCATCCCTTGCTCATTCCTGAATCTCATTGGCCAGCTCACTGTATTTCAGCCTAACTGCCTTTGCATGGTTGCCGTGAGATCAGCAAATCAGCACCTGGTCATTGCAAGTGGACTTCTTTTGTACATGGAGGTTTTATTTTAGCTCTCCTAGCCAATAGCTGTCCTCCAGGAATGTGTCCAATTCTGTGGATTCTACAAGTAAGCTTTGCTTTCTGGGAAACGGGAAGTGTTCTTGTGAAGATGTCTTATTTTATTTATTGCATTTATATCCCACCTTTTTCTCCAAGGAGCTTGATGTGTCATACATGGTCTGTCCCCCTCCTCATTTAATCCCCATAACAACCCAGTGGGGTAGGTTAGGCTGAGAGGCGGTGACTGGCCCAAGGTCACCCAGTCAGCTTCATGGCCAAGTGGGGATTTGAACCCTGCTCTCCTGGGTCCTAGTCCAGCACTCTAACCACTGCACCACGCTGGCTCTTGCAATGTTCACATCCATTTAATTGGGTCATCCAGGGGGAGAGAGAGAAAATCCCATTCTAAAAATATCTCCAGAATTTTTGACCTTCTCCAAGACTTTCTCTAGGTGTTGGTGTTCGTATTTCTTCCAGCACTGGTGCTTATTCGAGCTAATTTTTGGACACTGTTACTTAAGGCCAGCATGTGGCATTAAAATTCCCTAACAGCTTCCTGTATGCTCTGCAAGGATGCTGGGACTCAGTTAATTTCCGTCATTTCCAGCAGTTCTTATCACATTTTCACGCTCTCTTTCTCTCTCCCTCTTTCTCTCGAGTGTGTGTGCTTAAGCTCTCTCTCTTAGCTCAAGAAAGGCTTTAGAGTGTCTGTGTCAAATCTCTGTGGAGTCAGGACATTAAATTCCAGTCAATAGGTAATCTGAATTAATTGTGTGCCCAAACCGAGAGCAAATCCTGATATGTACTTTTGCATTATGTTTAATAGTTTACATTTGCCTGAGGTTTAGCGGTGAGCTTCTGATCTTCCTTGCCTCCTGCAAGTTAACGGATTATGGAGGCATTAGACATGTGTAATTACAAATCCTGTATCCAGCTAGCATGGTGGCAGTGTTGGCAGTGGTGGGATAGCGGGACTGTGTTGTTGAAGGATTTTTATTGTTATTTAAGCAGGTCTGGGTATTCTTTCTTTCTTTTGCCAAGTCATCTTCACAAACTGCAGTGGGGGTTCTTGCCTGGCATTTGTGTGTGTCATCATACCCACTCATAATCTTTCCACACCTGGATTATTGCAGGATGAAGGAGTGGACCAAGGGAGGGAACTGTCTTTTGTATATAAGCAATCAACTCTTTTGAAAGGGGGCTAGTTGGTGTTTTAATAGAATCATAGAATTATGGAGTTGGAAGGGACTCAAAGGGTTGTTTGGTCCAACCCCCTGCAATGCAATGAAGTTTTATTTCATATCAGTAAAACGTTGTGTGGTTACTTTGTGTGGTTGTGCAGATTTGGGGGGGGGGCATCTTTTAAAATGTAATACAGAGCTTCTTGCCTTGCAGACTGTGTCATTTAAGACTCAGGAGTTCTCAGATAATCCACAGGTGAAACTGTGAAATGTGCCAGCTTCCTCCTGTGTTAGTTTTTACAAAGCCTTTTGAATCCTCTCCTAAGATAGCTTGAAACATCACTTAGTCATTATACGCACATGCAGACACATAAACATCTTGTTTATTTTGTTGTTGTTGCTGCCGCCATCTGTCTGTCTCAAGAGACAATGAACTATGCTTGGGGTAGTGTGTATGGAGGTCCTGGACTACCCAGATAATGAGACCCCTCCCCTTTCAGCCTCAGTGAAGTAAAGCAATACATTTGGCACATACTTTTAATATGGAACTTGCTTGCACTTGGATGGTGTTAAAAGCGAACTGGGTAAATTCACCATGATGGCCATGCTCTGGCTCCATTGTCAGAAACAGCAATGATACTGAATGCCAGTTGCTGGATACCAGAGGAGGAAAGAGTGCTCTTGTGCTCAAATCCTGCTTGTGAGTTTCCTGTTGGGGCATCTGGTTGGCCATTGTGAGAACAGCAGCCTAGACTAGATGGGTCACTCTGGCCTGATCCAGCAAGCTCTTCTTATGTTCTTAAATAATGTTAAGGTTGTGTTACATCAAAGTAGCAGTTTGTACAAGCACTGCCCAGCCCTCTCTTTCATTTATTTGCCTGTTTTCACTTGAGCAGGGATGCTCCAGATGCTATTGGACTTCCAACTCGCATCAGCCCCAAAAGCCAACATGACCCAGTGGTCATGGATAATGGGAGTTGTAGTCCAGCCACATCTGGAGGGCATCAGGTTCCCCACCCCTGAACTAGAGACCGATTTCACAATATCTGACCTCCACTCCACTCCCTTGACCATTCTCTCTCTCTTCAGTGGCCTGACTGGTCTGGCCTGATGGTTTGGTTGAATTTTTGCTCATTTCTTGTCTTTGCCTCCATCATAGGTTGGAGTGTGGAGCCCATCTGATGGACTGAATATCACTGAAATCTCTCGAAGGCAAGGCCCCAATGTGACAGATTCCCTCACCAACAGATCCTTGATTGTCACCACAGTCCTGGTAAGTGGTTGCAGGGTTCTATCTAACCTCTCCTAGATTTGGCTGTTTCCACTTCTAGATAGTAACCCCACCACCACCTTCTAAGGAGAAACCAACATGGAGCTTGAGCTGTGTTTTCATACATTACATTGTGCATGGACAGATTTTCCGGATAGCAAAAGGGCTGAACTATTTGGGCATGGCAGGGAACTGTCCAAAACAATGTTCTCCTTGGCAGCATCCAGACTGGGGTTCAGTGAAGCCCTTAGAGCTCAATGTGGTGTATATGGTTCTACTCCTCCTTAAATAATCCCCACAACAACCCTGTGAGGTAGGTTAAACTGAGAAGCACTGAGTGGTCTGAGGTCACAAGTGGACATCATGGCTGAGTGGGGATTTGAACCTTGGCCTCCTAGATCTTAGTCCATCAACCTAACCACTGACAACCTTGTGAGGTAGGTTAGGCTGAGAAACACTGTGTGGCATGAGGTCACCCAGTGGACTTCAAGGTTGAGTGGGGGATTTGACACTCTAACAAATACATGATCACACTTCCTCTCACCAGTGGATTCCAATCTGTCTTCTGCTCAGCCCTGTGCTAGGGAGCAACTTCTCACAGCCCACAAACCACCCACTCTGAAACTGCATCCAAGCCCTTGTCATCTCTCAGGAGCTCTTATTGACATTTCTCAGCATCCCTTGGGACACCCCTCCCCCCACTTAGGCACCAAGTGACAAACTACCCCAAAGTAATTCACTTAGCCAGCGACGCTTGGATACTCAGCCGGTCTTCTTGGCCACTAACTGTCACAGCACATTTAGCACACGGGCCTGCTATTGGATTTGAAGGCAGGCATCAGTTCAGGGAGAATTTCCATCCAGTCTCTAATGAATTATGATGGTGCCCACTGGTTTAGATTCAGATGTGTTAGACAGAGTGACGAGCCTTGTTGCTTCAGGAGGAAGATAGGGGGAGGGCAGGGGCAGGCGAATCCCTTGGAGAGGATGCTGCAGCGAGATTGAAGAGTTTCTCTCTTTGAAACCACACATACAGGCTCCTCTCTCCCAATTCCAAATCAGCCCCCCCCCCTGTTTTGATAGTTTCTCTAAGCCTTTGCTACAGCATCAGCAGCTGGTCCTTGTGGATCTAGATCAGGTGCCATAGTATCATGGAATTGTAGAGTTGGAAGGGACTCAAAGGATCATCTAGTTCAGGGGTCAGCAACCTAAGGCCCATGGACCAGAAGCGGCCTGCAGAGGTCATTTGACCGAGCCCCCAAACCAAGCCACCCATTCGTGCACTGTGCTAAAGCAGCGCAGCACAGGGACTCGCTTCCATGATGCTGGAAATCGCATCTGTGCATGTGCAGATGCCAAAAATCGGTGCGCTCATGCACGCACGCAATCCAGCCCATGGAGGGATCTCCGCGGGACCGATCCAGCCCAGGCAAGATAACCCTTGCTGACCCCTGATCTAGTCCAACCACTCACAATGCAGGAATCACAGCATCATTTTGGCCTGCAGGGGGAGGCCTTGGTCACCTTGAAGAGGTTAGCCAGTACCTCATACTAAACCTAGGCCCCATCACTATTATAGATTTAAAGCAGAATTGTGCCATTTGAAACAGTCATGGCTTCCCCCAAAGCATCCGGAAACTGTAATTCGTTAAGGGTACTGAGAATTCTTAGAAGACCCCTATTTCCCTCACAGAGGTACAAATCCCTCTTCCCAGGGACGTCAGGGAGTTGTAGTTTTGTGAGGAGAATAAGGGTGTCCTAACTACTCTCAGCATCTGCAACAAACTACAGATGCATGGCCATCTGTCAGTGATCTTTTAGCTGTGATTCCCACATTGCAGAGGGTTGGACTTCATGACCCTTGGGGTTCCTTCCAACTCTAGAATTCTATGAATCCACGATACACTTCCCAGGTTTAATGTGATGTGATACTGCTTTCAGTGTATAGTGCAGATAGGGCCCTAGACCTATAGAATCATAGAATCATAGAATTGTAGAGTTCAGATTCGTTAGTTGTGATTCCTGGGTTGCAGGGGGTTGGATTAGATGTCCCTTGGGGTCCCTTCCAACTCTTAAGAGTTCTATGATTCTGTGCTGATGACACAGGTGGAGACGAGCGCTTCTGCTTTGCCTGAGTTCTGCAACAGTTCCCTTTTCAAGCAGGGAATCCCCCACAGCTCCCTCCCGCTCTGCCACTTGATGGCCTGTTTGCTGTTGCTGATGCTGCCGCCACCAAGACGTGGTGCTGGGATTCCTCCCTGCCTCCCCCTTTCACACCCTCCTGCTCATCCTGCAGCGCCTTGTCGGTGGCAGCCGGCCGATGATGTTTCTCCAACAGACCGTTCCGCTCTCTCCTCCTCGAGCCACGGGAGAGCTGTGAAGATCCTGAAATTGAGGGCACCTTCGCTGAGAAATCGATTAGCGAGCCCTGAAAGGCTGCGAATTGAATGTCTGACCGTTTCCAGTAATAAATTGTGAAACAGCCCGTGAATAAGTGCCTTGCAGAGTTCAAGAATTACCCCCTAGGAAATGTCTGAGACCTCCAGGAGCGGCGCAGAGGCGAGCAGAGCTCCTACAAGATGCTGCTTCTTCAACTGTTAAATATGGAGGAACACGCCCCCCTCCACTCTGTTTGGTGCCTCCCGAGATTAATGGGCCTTTATGGCTGCTCCTGCCGGCCTCTAGACTTGAGTACAAATGCAAAAGGCACGAGGACCGGCTTCCTGGATGGGCATCCTGTTTGCTGCCTTGCTTCCAGCTGTTCCTTGTCCATCAACTGTACCAGTTTTGGGTGCTGCAAGTTGTTTGCCCTATTTTAAGGACTGGGTAGTCCAGTGGTTTCCAAAGAGGGTGGTATTGCCTCCTTGGAGGGCAGTGGGATTACCAAGGGTGGGCATTAAGAGGCAAGATGGTGACGCCATGGGGGGGGGCAGATACCAGAGGTGCAAATGACTATCAGACTTTGAAATGCTAGAATCCCTGGAGCAAGATGATCGGGGTTTTTTGCATCAAATAAATAATTTTAATTGGCTTTTGATTAAGTGGGCAATTAATTGTCACTGTTTAAAATTTTATTGTTTTCTTGCAGTCCTTAGGGGGTCGTGAAAACTGCTATTCTGAATAGTGCTTTTTAAAAGGTAGGGTAGGGGGAACTGGGGAAGAGTTTATAGAACCAAAGGGGTGCTGCCCCCCCAAAAAACCCCACTGAAGTAGCTCCTTCACCCTGCCTAGCAGGTTCCAAACATGGAGAAAGCCTCTTTTTATGGGTCTTTCATGGAAGACAATCTTTATGTGGGGCAGTCAGGCTGAGTTCCAAAGAGTGGTAAGGTCCAACGGTAAGGCAGGTGGCCATGAACCCACTCTGGCCTTCTACCATGTCCTTAGGAAAATAATGCATGATGACCTCGGTTCCTGATCTGTAAAATGGGAACACTCCAAACAGACGAGCACGAGGGGCCACAATCCAAAGCAGAGATGAGCAACCATTGAAATCAATAGAGTTCAATGACTTCTTTCAGGGTGTTTACTTCTGTATTGAATTGTGGCCACTGAAGTTTTTGAAGCACATTGAAAATGAAACAAGTTCTAAGGATGGAATATGATATTCAATTATTTACTGCATTTATACCCTCCTGTTTTCTCCAAGGAGTTCCCAGGTCCTAGTCAGACCATCTAACCACTACAACACACTGGCTCTCATTAGTGTTACAATGCTATAATGGTAGCAGTCATGATAATGACCAAACTGGCTGCAGGGCCAGAAAGCAAAGAGAGACACCCAGATCCGTCCTGTGGCTGCTCAAAGTGGCTTCTGTGGCTGGTGGGTTTGGCTTGCATGTGGTTGTTTAGCTGCTCTCTGTCTCTTTCCTTCCTTCCTGTGTAGGAGGAACCCTTTGTCATGTTCATCAAGTCCGACACCGTGCTCTCCGGGAATGATCGCTTTGAAGGCTACTGCGTTGATCTCCTAAGGGAAGTCTCCCGAATCCTTGGCTTCAGCTATGAGATCCGCGTGGTGGAGGATGGGAAGTACGGAGCCCAGGATGAGAAGGGCCAGTGGAATGGCATGATCAGGGAGCTGATTGATCATGTAAGTACTTTGCTGTTATCTATAGATGTTCCTCAGGGTCCTTTCCAACTCTACAGTTCTATGATTCTATGTGCTGCATCACCCCACACTCCCACCTTCATTTGTCTGTCTGTTTGCTTAAAATACTTCTATCCTGGCTTTCCAGAAGGCACCCGTGAGGCTCAACCTGGCTAGCAGCAAAAAATGTAACCAGAATGCATGTAGGGATATTGGTTTGAAAAGCAGATTAAAACAAGACAGTTAAAACTTAACCACTTCACAGGTCAGATGCTCATCAAAATAGGAATAGGAATAATTTATTATTGGCCAAGTACATTTTCCAACATACTTGGAATTTGTTTCGGCTACATTGCAATGTAAACATACAGACACTGTTCCTCTCACAATACAAAGAAGCAAAGAAACCCCACCCATATTTTACCTCCCCTTAAGCTATACAACTACGAATTTAACAATTTAATGGCACAAGGGAAAAAACTATTCTTGTGCCTGGCCGATTTTGTATATGAAGTCCTGTAGCGACGTCCAGATGGAAGTAAATCAAGCAGATGATGACTGGGATGTAAAGGATCTGCTACAATTCTCTCTGCTCTCTTCCTAACTCGGGTAGCATAAATTGTCTCTATTGAAGGCAAGCTAACACCAATTACCCTTTCTGCAATTCTTACAGCTCGTTGGAGCCTTTTCTTGTCTCTCTTGGAGTTTTTATATGGCAGGAGAAGGCCCTTAAGGAGGGGGCATGCCCCCCCTCTGGATAAGCAGTTCAAAAGCCTGTGTGCAGCCACAGAGAAGGCCTTCACCTGCATCTCAGCCAAACACAGCTCTGATAGGGAGGAGAGCCTCTCCAGGAGATCTTAATAACTGGACAGGTGTGAAGGAGGGAAGACAGACTTCAGAAATTCCAAGCCATTCATTTAGGGTCATGATTAGAACTTTGAATTGGGCTCTAAAAATGAACCAGAAGCTCACAAATCAGCTGTCATAAAGAAGTAACCTCCTCCCAATACCCAGCTCTGTTCAGCAGACTGGCCACAACGTTCTGGAGCAGCTGGAATTTCTCAAAGGCAGCCCCACAAAGAACACATTGCAGTACAGTAGTCTGTTTCAGATGTAGCTAAAGTATGTGTCACTATGCCCATCTCTGGTGGCTCATGGAGTGGGCACAGCTGGTGCACCAACCTAAGCTGGGTAAATGCAGTCCTGAGCACAGTCAATAGATGAGCATCTGTGCTCAAGGCTGGGTCCAGGAACATCCCCTAAGCTGTGCACTTGAGTTTCCTAGGGAGGGATTCTGCCCCATTTCTGTCTTGTCTGGATTAAGCCTCAGCTTGTTTGTCCCCAACCCACCCATGATCAACCTAAAAACTAGTTGAGATTCTCAACACTTTCGGAAAATTGAAGGAAGGAGAAAGAGACATGGATACTATCCACGTGAAACTGTAGCTTGGACTGAAACTGGAGTATTGGTGGGGCGGGGGTGGGGGTGGAGAGATAATCTGAATTTTCATACATATGTTTATTAGTAGTTACTTAGATCTACAGTTTTTTAAAGACTATGCTGTGCATTATCTGTCCGTCCATCCACCATCCATTTCCACATGTTCCTCTTGAGCGTGACCAAGAAACAGAACCAAATATTGTGCTTCAATGGAGAGATTGCTCTGTGTATATACTCTGAGGTAGCTGTTGTAGTCCCTAGAAAAGAAGTCTGGTGAAACATACCTTTTAGCTCCCAAACAACTAGAAGGACTTGCTAAGGAAGAGGCAGAGAATCAGAGAGGCCGACTCAAAAGCAGAGTGCTTCTGAGAGGCATGGGCTGCAGTCACATCCAGCCCTAAGCAATCCGTCTCTCAAGGAGTTAAGCTGTGGCCTGCTGTCCAGAATCCCAGAGGCAATATCTCCGCTTGATGATCCATGCTTCCACTTTTTAGCCTGACCCTGCTGCAAAGCAGAGGACAAGCTGTTAAAAAAAAAAAGCAGGACCAGGTGTGTGAGGAAAAATTTCATTTATTTGGAAATGCAGTTTTATTTTCAAAAGCAGAACGTAAACAGATTCTTCCTTCCAGCTGAGTAGATGCGGAAATCTTTTGCAGGCGACAGAGGCAGTTCTTCTCAGCCTAGCAGTAATACACCTTTCCCCGAAAATGCTAAGCTGGAGAGCCTCCATGGATAGCATTATCGGGCAAGCTTCTCCTCACTCAAGTTCGGTTGGACTGGAATCTTTAATAAAAAAGCAGGGAAATAGCTTGGCCCATTTCTGAGCCATTCCTGGTTCTCTGGCACTCAAGTAGCAAGCAGAGAGAAGCCTTCCGTTTCTGCTCTCTTGGGTCTCAGGGCTTGTCCACACTTCTGCTTGCCCCATGCCTAGAAACATAGGATCCAACTCCAGGGGGCCGTGGGTGCTTGGGCACCCACAATAATATAATTGTGGGGGCTGGGCACCCACAAAGTCAATGAAGAAGCCCGGCAGGTGGCAGTGGCACTGCCTCCAAAAGAGAAGCAGTTCAGCTCTGCCCTCTGCAGCCAACAAGTGAGGCACCCTTTTCTGGGGGGTGGGGCTCAGACATGGAGGTAGTCTCTCTGCCTCCAAGGCCCCCTCCCCATGGAGAAGGGTGCCTCGCTGGCTGCGGATAGGAGGAGGAAGAGGAGTCATTGCCGCCCGCTGCCACAACATGGACATACAACATCACTCGCACACGCCTGAGTGACGTCACATGCACTACGTGCAGACTTGTGCATGTGATGTCGCATGTCCATGTTGTGGTGGTGGGCACCCACAATCCTGAGGGAGAGGTGGCACCCCTGCCTAGAATGCATGGGTGCAGTTTTCTGCTTGACCAGGCTTGGGTCTGAGTGGTTTTCCCCTTGCCCCTTTCACTCCTTTCCTAGTGAAAACCACTCTTTAGTGCTAAATCGAAGCAAACGTCCATCTGGGGGGAAACCCAAATTGCTGTTTGCTCCAACTGAGCACTAAAGAGCAGTTTTCCCCAGGGGAAACCAGGGGGGACAAGAGGTGTGATACCGTGTGAATAAGTCCTGATATTACAGCATGCCAGGGTGCGAGCAGAGGGTTGGACTAGTTCTGCCCCGCCCCATGTTATCCTCACAATAACCCTGTGAAATAGGTTAGGCTGAGAGTGAACGACTGGTCCAGGATCACCCAGTGAGCTTGAGTGGGGGATTTGAACCCTGATCTCCCAGGTCCTAGTCTGACATGTTAACCACTACACCACCCTGGCACTTGTGGATGAGCACACCCCAATGTGCTTTCGCACAAGCAACAGGTACAAAGTCACTTTGCAAAAGAAGAAACGCTTTGAAACAGCAATTTTAAAAAAGCAACCACGCTCGTAAGAGCACTTTCAAACAGTAATTACCACCTGCCTGTTGAGAGCATCTTTTTATCGGAGTCCCTCAAAGCACTCCACAAACATTAATTACCCCCCTGCAATGCTAAGTGGGTTCCGTTTTAATTGAAACTGTAAATGACTTTGCTCAGAGCTGTGCACCGTATCGGGGCAGAGGGAGGCAGGAGCCACAGATCCTAAAACCTGGCTGTCATGGCTGAGGCTGGCCTGGCTACTGTCATTTTACAGGAACCATGGTTCTGACAGCTTGCACTGTTTTACTCACATAATCAGTTGGTGTAGTACGATAACATGAGACCAAATGGCCCTTGCTTCCCTATGGGAAGGATGTCTTTTTAATAATCCTTTTATCAATAGGAGATCCACCTTTCACCATTTATTTTAGCCGTTTGGTTATTAATCTGGGCTGCTGTGTGCAGGAAGTCACATGAGGCTCCAGTTTCTTGTTGCTCTAATAATACCATGAAGAAAATAATGCAATCTGAGGGACTTCTAATTTCCCAGCCCACTGAAGTGTCTTACATGCAAATTTCAATTCAGAGGCCTCCTCAGACTGAACCTGTAAAACAGAACAAAATAATTAATGGCATAATTACCCTCTGAATGGAGTTTGGAGGCATCAGAGGGGGGCTCTTTCTTTTACATCCACCGACCCCACGGAATGTCTCCCTTAGCAATTGATTTGTTGGGTTTAAGAGTGGGAGAAAGATGTACATACACAGCACTGCATCAGCCCAGCCAAGAAGCAGCATTCATTTCTTCCAAGTCAGACTACTTTAAAAAGCCAGCGCACTGTAGTGGTTAGGGTGGTGGACTGAGACCTGGGAGACCAAGGTTCAAATCCCCATTCAGCCATGAAGTTCACTGGGTAACCTTGGGCCAGTCACTGCCTTTCAGTGTAGCCTACCTTGCAGGGTTGTTGTGAGGATAAAAGGGAGAGGGGGAGAACCACGTACACTGCCCTGAGCTCCTTCGAGGAAAAGTTGCCATATAAGTGTAATAATAAAGCAAAGCCTTCCTCCAATAGTTGGGGCTTGGTGTGAGAACTGCTGTTGTGTGCACGCTGCCACTCACAGTATGAATGTCAGAGTGTTTAGGTGTGTTTCTGAGCAAACTATAGATGCATTCTATACGTAGATATCCTTTTGAGGTGTGTGTTGGTACACTGTAACTTCAGGCCAAATGCCTGAGATCTGTGGAACCTTGCAGAAAGCTGTGATGCTTGTTCTCCGTCAAGAGACCTGACTTGGTCAGCACAATGCCTGACGCACAACTTCCCCCCCTGTGCAGAAAGTCAATGAGTCGCGTAACTCGTGACTCGCCCAAGGCGCACTGTTTCTCACAATAGGTGGCCTGTGATGTGAAGATGAGGACAACCAGTGGCGCTGCCCTTTATTTGTCAGCACTTGCATTTTGGGATTGCAGGGACTCTACTTGGCCCCCCGCTGTGTGATCCTGGCAGGTCTGGCCACAGGCAGTGCAGCCTTAAGGGAAAAAGCAGCTTTTTAGAAAGTCCTTTGTTTTGAGGCTGGCCTGAAGCAACAAAAGCAAGAACATCTCATGCCTTGGAAGGTTTATGTGTTCAATTCCCCCCACCCTGCAAAATGGCCATTTCCTCCTGCAGCTAGGGAAATCCCCTGCTGGCTCAGAGGACCATCCCACACCATAGCCATTCGTTTCACACACAATTTTGGAAAATGTAGATACTAACTTTTGAAAACAGCGAGAGCCTGCAAATGCAGGGAGGAGGAAGAGTTCAGGGACACAGCTCAACCCCCTCCTTTGTTGCACCCCAAACAACTTGCGGTTGAAGGGGACCCTCTCTACAGACCTTCATGCCTGAGCATTGACACATTGGGATGCTGCTGGAAATCTCAGGAGGAGCCGGATGCTGAATTTAATGAGCCATTGGCTGGATCCAGCAGGATCTTCTTACATTCTTAAATTATGTGGTTATGTGGGAGTTGGCTTTCTTCATATTTGTTATAGGTTTGGGTATATAGGATTCTTTGGTGTTGTGCAATGCAAAACTCACTTTTGCTTGCGGTTAATGAACACTATCTTCATAGGCAATCCTAGCAGAAGGTTAAAGTTGTGGTCTTTGGTCTTAAAGATCCACCTAGACCAGCATTTAGATTCCAGCTAGATACCTCCTGGGATTTTCATAGGAAGGGCATAAAGGTAACCAGTGCCCTCTCTTAGAATCATAGAATCATAGAGTTGGAAGAGACCACAAGGGCCATCCAGTCCAACCCCCCCCCCCCCCCCCGTATCTAGTATAGTCATACATTGGATCCCGAACGCCTTGGTACTCGGACGTTTTAGCTCCTGAACTCCCCAAACCCAGAAGTGAGTGTTCCAGTTTGCAAACATTCTTTGGAACCCGAACATCTGACAGGGCTTTCGCAGCTTCCAATTGGCTGAAGGAGCTTCCTGCAGCCAATCAGAAGCTGCGCTTTGGTTTCCAAACGTTTTGGAAGTTGAACGAACTTTCGGAACAGATTCTGTTTGACTTCCAAGGTACGACTGTGCTCAGAAATTTGCTATCCTGGGTGTGGTTCTTCATGTACCTATCAGGGATGGTACCTTGGTTAATCTTTTATCCATGAATTCATCTTTTGCTGTTTTTAAAGCCACCTCAGCTCCTGGCCATCATATCCCCCCAGGACAGTGAACTGCATCAGTAAAACTTATTCATAAGAAACTCTTCATGACACATAATTCCTTCTGCCTTCTGTTCCTTATAGCTCCAAGGTAGCCTTGTTCTGACACTCCTACCGCAGAAGAGGCTTGTATCAAAAAGTAGCTACATCTTTTTGTCCTTATTGGACATTTTACACCAATCTAAGCTGCTCTCTGTGATTTCTACTTGGCATGAAGAACACAGAAAAAACGGAGGGTTTTTCTTGAACAGAAATGCCTCCCCACTGATAACTGCAGCTCAGGCCTAATCTCTGTCCCTGGGGGATGATTTGACAGTTGATTTAATGCTTTCACCATAAACAGAGCATTTATTGACAGTAAATTCCAGCAATTTATGTCCTTACAGCTACCTGGCTTGGGAGTGCTTTTGCACCTGATGCTGAGAGATTGTTTAGTGCAGATGCGGGCAAAATCACTGCCCTCAGATGGAAAGGGGCAAGCTTTCAGGACATGCCCTGATTCTATGCCATGTATGTTCTGAGCTGCAGGAATTTGCCATGGAGAAAACAAGGGCCCAGAGGATGGGAAGGAACTCCTGAAACACACAGTTTATCTTTGCCTCTTTATGTTTGCCTGAATCCACTAAATATTTTGATTAAGCTGACCCGAAAGGAAGGTAAATTTGAAGGCAAAACACCTGTAGGGATCTTCACAAACTCTCTCAGGGAAGACACATTGTCAGATATTGCTGTGTTACACTTGTAATGAATTTCTCAGAGCTAAAAGAGTTCTAGTAGGATTGGTGGAAATTCTCAGGCTGGCTTTGTGCCCCCAACCTAGATGTCTTTAAATGTGGTCTGATTTAGGCTTTTTTTAAATCTTGTTATGTTTGTGCATCTCTTGATAGCCTTTGGGGGAAAAAACAACTTTGGAGATGTAGCTTTAGCAGTCTTGACTTGCATGCCAATTTTTGCACTGCCATCTATTCCTTTTATTCAATTCTGAATTTGGGGGATGGGACCCTTTAACAGACACTTGCAGCTGCAAACCACGAGGGCAGGAGAGAATGAAGTTCAAACAAGCCATTGTTTTGGTGAAGGCTAGTAACTAGACAGACATGTGCATGATCAAATTTTGTTGTTAATGGTGATGTACATGTTGTTGTTGTTCAGTCGTTCAGTCGTGTCCGACTCTTCGTGACCCCATGGACCAGAGCACGCCAGGCACGCCTATCCTTCACTGCCTCTCGCAGTTTGGCCAAACTCATGTTAGTAGCTTCAAGAACACTGTCCAACCATCTCATCCTCTGTCGTCCCCTTCTCCTTGTGCCCTCCATCTTTCCCAGCATCAGGGTCTTTTCTAGGGATTCTTCTCTTCTCATGAGGTGGCCAAAGTACTGGAGCCTCAACTTCAGGATCTGTCCTTCTAGTGAGTACTCAGGGCTGATTTCTTTGAGAATGGATAGGTTTGATCTTCTTGCAGTCCATGGGACTCTCAAGAGTCTCCTCCAGCACCATAATTCAAAAGCATCAATTCTATGGCGATCAGCCTTCTTTATGGTCCAGCTCTCACTTCCGTACATTACTACTGGGAAAACCATAGCTTTAACTATACGGACCTTTGTCGGCAAGGTGATGTCTTTGCTTTTTAAGATGCTGTCTAGGTTTGTCATTGCTTTTCTCCCAAGAAGCAGGCGTCTTCTAATTTCGTGACTGCTGTCACCATCTGCAGTGATCATGGAACCCAAGAAAGTGAAATCTCTCACTGCCTCCATTTCTTCCCCTTCTATTTGCCAGGAGGTGATGGGACCAGTGGCCATGATCTTAGTTTTTTTGATGTTGAGCTTCAGACCATATTTTGCGCTCTCCTCTTTCACCCTCATTAAAAGGTTCTTTAATTCTTCCTCACTTTCTGCCGTCAAGGTAGTATCATCAGCATATCTGAGGTTGTTGATATTTTTTCCGGCAATCTTAATTCCGGTTGGGGATTCATCCAGTCCAGCCTTTCGCATGATGAATTCTGCATATAAGTTAAATAAGCAGGGAGACAATATACAGCCTTGTCGTACTCCTTTCCCAATTTTGAACCAATCAGTTGTTCCATATCCAGTTCTGACTGTAGCTTCTTGTCCCACATAGAGATTTCTCAGGAGGCAAATGAGGTGATCCGGCACTCCCATTTCTTTAAGAACTTGCCATAGTTTGCTGTGGTCGACACAGTCAAATGCTTTTGCATAATCAATGAAGCAGAAGTTGATGTTTTTCTGGAACTCTCTGGCTTTCTCCATAATCCAGCGCATGTTTGCAATTTGGTCTCTGGTTCCTCTGGTTAGTAGAATCAATAAAATCAATAAAATATGCATTATTTACCTTGTCTTCCAGTGATGCAGACAACTAGTTTATCTAATATCTAAAGTACACATGTGTTGTTCCCTTCTTTTCCACCTTGGTATACTTTTGCTGTTCCTGTAGCAGCCTAGGAATGAGTGAACTGGCCAGTTCCTATTTCTCTCAGTTTATCATTGTTTTCCTATTTTAAGTTCTTTTCACCCCATTTGGAAACTTTTAAAAAGTATGCATGAAACAACTGCATCTTTGTGCTCATTTCTCCTGATATATGCATTTTTTCAGCAATTTCCCCAAATGCAATGCATTCTTAAGAACACAAGAAGAGCCAGCTGGATCAGGCCAATAACCCATCTAGTTCTTTGGAGGTCTTTAAGCAGAGGCTTGACAGCCATCTGTCAGGAATGCTTTGATGGTGTTTCCCGCTTGGCAGGGGGTTGGACTGGATGGCCCTTGTGGTCTCTTCCAACTCTATGATTCTATGATTCTAGTTCTTCATCCTGTTATCACAGTGGCCAATTAGATGCCTGTGGGAAACTGGAAAACTGGATCCCAGCACAACAGCCCTCTCCTCTCCTGTGGTTTCCAGCAACTGGTACTCAAAAACATTACTGCCTCCAACAGTGCAAACGGAATATGCCCATCTTGGCTAGTAGCCATAGATAACCTTATTCTCATCCATCCACCTTGGCATCAATGAACACTGATGGCCACTGAAAGGGTGGAGTGGCCACAGTCCCTGGCATGAATGGAGAACCAGTAGTTTGGCTCTGCTATGGAAAGAACAGGGATGGTCCTGCTGTGTCTGTCTTCCTTATGAAAAGCATTTGTGCCAATCAGACCAAACTATAATTTTCTCTTAACTTTCCTTTGAGACCATTTATAGACCCCCCCCAAAAAAAAACCCCAAAAGGGATAAGAACAGGGGTGTGATTTCAACCCTTGAGATCCTAGGGCAACTGTCAGATACCTGCTACCCTCCTGGTGCTCTGAACTATAACTCCTATCAGCCCCGGCTAGCTTGCCATTGTGGTCCAGAACACCCAGAGGGCACTGGCTTGGTGAAGGATGTGCTAGGACATTTGGGAGCTCTGATTCAGAAGCTCCCAAGTGGATCCAATCTGAATCTGCCAATGGCACCTTTGCAGCTGCAGGTTTACCTGACTCATATTGGACATCACATGGCATCAGGTGGGTGTGACCAGGGGGAAATGGCATTGCAGGCCCAACTGGGAGGCCACATTTGGCCTGTGGGCCAGAAGTTCCCATGACATCGATCTTCATAGCAGCCCTTGGGGAAACAAGATTGTGACTCGAGGGACACAATAGCTTTGCCCACCGCCCTTTTCCTCCTCCATTTCTAACAACTGCTCCCTCTCTCTCTCCTGCTCCACAGAAAGCTGACCTGGCTGTCGCTCCGCTCACCATCACCCATGTCCGGGAGAAAGCGATTGACTTCTCCAAGCCCTTCATGACTCTGGGGATCAGCATTCTCTACCGGAAAGCCAATGGGACCAACCCCAGTGTCTTCTCTTTCCTGAACCCCCTGTCTCCTGACATTTGGATGTACATCCTCCTTGCTTACCTGGGAGTGAGCTGCGTGCTGTTTGTGATAGCCAGGTAAGGATCTCACCGGCTACAAGGGGCGCCAAAAGGAACTCTGTCCCTAGGATTTGGCTCCTATGCTAGGGAGTGAGATCCAAAGGCTGGGAGCAGCCGCTGAGAAGGCCCTCTCCTGTGTATCCACCAAGCACTCCTGTGAGGGTGGCAGGACAGAGAGAAAGGTCTCCCTTAAAGATCTCAGAGCCCAAGCAAGTTGGAGAAGACGGCCTTTCAGGTAGCCTGCATAAACATGTGCCAGTCATCTTGTCTTAAAGAACGAGCCAATCCCTTAAGAGAACTTTGGGGGAAATCCCTTCCTCTCCCCTGTATGCTAAGTCCCTTCATTTTTGTGGGATAGGGTGTCTGTGTGCAGGGGTGCCACTTTGACTCCCACTATGGCACTTAGCGCTGTGGTCTAAACCACTGAGCCTCTTGGGCTTGCCAATCAGAAGGTCGGTGGTTCAAATCCCTGTGACGGGGTGAGCTCCCATTGCTCAGTCCCAAATCCTGCCAACCTAGCAGTTCAAAAGCACGACACAGTGCAAGTAGATAAATAGGTACCGCTCCGGCAGGAAGGTAAATGGCATTTCCATGTGCTGCTCTGGTTTCGCCAGAAGCGGCTTAGTCATGCTGGCCACATGACCCGGAAAAACTGTCTGCGGACAAACGCCGGCTCCCTTTGCCAGTAAAGAGAGATGATCGCTGCAACCCCAGAGTTGTCTGCGACTGGACTTAACTGTCAGGGGTCCCTATGCCTTTTTTATGGCACTTGAGGAAAGAGCTGCCCTACAAAGGATCTCCCCTCCTCTTTCTGTGGCAGCCAGTCCTGGCTCCAGTCCCCCTAAGCCTCCTGCCCCCATTTCCAATGAGAAAAATGCCCATGCAATGGGCAATGGCAATAGCCCAGCACATCCTGAAAAAATAAGTGGAGGATGGCACTGACCCGGTTGCTAATGGCAGGCATTTGGTGCAATGGGAAACTCCACGCTGCAAGCCCTGTGCAGGAGAGAGCCACCTTTAGCAGGTAGCAGCACATCCCACAGTTAAAGGCCACTGTCTGTCTCTTGCTGGTAGCAGGTAGGGAGGTTGCTGGCCTCCTTCCCTGTGTTGGGTTAATATGATATAATTGGGAGAAGTGGGGGGGGGACATGGTGGGTGCTGGGGGCCCTGGCCACCCCCTCTGGGTCAGCTCTGTTCCTGCCTTCAGAGAAATAGCCTGTCCAGGCTGGGATCTGAGAGGAGAGAGGGAGGCAGAATGGAACCACAGCGGTGGCAGCATCATTATCTCCATTAGCCCTGGTGTTCCGGCTTTTATGATGCTTTGCTGGCTCCCTGGGGCCATTACAGCATTTGGAGGCGATTACCTGAGCTTAGTGCCTAATACTCTAATTTCATGTAATGCACTTGTCAAAATCAGCTCCGCAGGGAGGAAGGCTGACTCTTTGTTTGCTCTGGCACATCTGGATTGGCAAAGAGGTCTGCTTTTAAAAAGGGGTTGGGGGAATGCAGGAGGGTTAGCCACTAATTTTGAGAAGAGTCTTCTCCAAAGAACCTGATATTTGCAGAGTGGCTAGTCCTCAAGGGAGGGTCCCGGTGCAAGAGAGCAGCTCGAAAGGGGAAAAGAGCAGATGAAGAGAATAAGTTTTCTGGGGGATAGACTATAATCTGGGAGAAATAGATTCAAAACCTGATTTAGCTACACACTCCCTGCCTGGCCTTGGGGCAACAGTTAAAATTCTTACAAAGAATGAATTAATTCCATTCCGTTTTTGCATTGTGCAAAGCCACAATGGGAGAGAATTACTTTCTGCTTTTCATTCTTCCACTTAGTTTTGCCTCTCTGTCTTTCCATCCACATTCGCTCTTTGATGATTTCATCTGCACAGATTTCCAGGCAAAATAAACCCCAAGTCACATGAGTGTGTGTGAGTGTATTGCAGAGCAAAGCGCAATTTCTCCCCTTGGCTTGGTTTCAATTAAAGTTCCCGTGACTGTAACTTTCCCCTCAAAACCTTCCTGGCTTTTATCTATCTCTTTGAGCAGCACCTGGTCTTCTGCATAATTAAGGCTGTGCACAGATGGTTCTGGGCAGAAGAGGGTGCAGAGAGAGGGTCCCAGGACATGGCAAAGAGGAAATTGGATCTTTCGCCCCCAGCAATAATAGGGAACATTTTCACTCTTGACCCTTGCCCAGCTCCAGAATTCTAGCCTGCAGGGGGAAAATGTTGCCAAAATTGGCACACCTTAATTCAAAGGCATGAGCCTCTCTTGAAATAAACCGGCCTCCCCCTGCCTCCCCACCATATAAAGGCCTCCATCGGTTCCACCATAGGTCACTGCTGCTTAAAACCAGCTCTGTGGCTGCTTGGAGACCCAAAATGGCAATGTTTTGATCCATCAGAGCTTTTAATAAGGCTTTGAAGCTTATTGATGGAGCTGCAGCCTGAATCCACCAAATGTCGCTGAGGTTAGAGATGTAGAATGATACCTTCTAGGTGGCCACTTTTGCCTGGTGTTGCTTTGTAGTGTAGTCAAGGCAGCAACATGAATGACAATGTTTAATTGTGGCTGGCTGTGCGGCTGTGCATTGACGCCTGGGGTTTCAGGACAGCCTCGCTGCTGCTGCTGCTGCTGCCGCCGCCGCCACACACAGGCGTGAAGTTCTTTATTTGGAGGGGCTTGTGCAGGGAGTTAGATTGGGCCATGACTTTGTTTTTGCAAATACAGAGGCTCCTTATTGTCTGGGAATGCCAAAACCCCCCTCTGTCATTCAAGAATGTGGTATCTGCTTACACACCAGGAAATGAATGAGGCAAAATAATAAAATGTGCCAAAGCTGCTGCCGCTTCTTCTTCTTCCTCCTCCTCCTCCTCTTTGCAGAACTCTCCATTTCCATTTCAGCTGAGCGTTTGGAGGAGATGAGGTAGTTGCAAAGCCAGGGGGAATCACAGAGGGAGAAACTGCGATGCTAATTAATTTGTTTGGTTCTGAAGCAATTATGCCAATTATGCAGAATTTAATTTAATTATCTTGCAAAATGCAGGACCTTTGGAAAATGTGAGTAAGGAGCTCCAAAGGATCTCCAAAGGTCCTGCATTCTCCCTCAAATCCACCTTTAACTGGTCTGGCTTTGATTGGATCTTTGCAGCAAGAGGAAGGAGCAGAAATGAGAATGTTTCATGACAATGCCAGCCAAGGCTTGGTCTGATCATTGAGATGCTTGAAGGGGGAGTCAATTACAGTCGTTCCTTGGATCCCGAACACCTTGCAAGTCAAACGTTTTGGCGAACTATTTTTGGAAGCCGAACATCTGACGGAGCTTCCGATTGGCTGCAGGAGCTTTGGTTTCTGAACATTTCGGAAGCCAAATAGACTTCTGGAATGGATTCCGTAGTGCTTCCAAAGTACGGCTGTATGTAGCTCTGTAACCCAAATTTGGGGGATAGGGGAAGCAGGTCACCTGCTCTGCCCTTCTGTTGGAAACTACCAGTAAAACAAAAGTGTCAAGCTTGGGGCAGCTGGTATAGGACCTGGTCCACAGCTAGGAGAGGTTATTGTCATCACCCCCTTTTTTATCCCTCACTCCACCCCACTCACAGGCTTCCCCACTGCCTTCTCAGTATCAAATCTTAGACTGTCAGCTGATCAGGGCAGACAGAGACCTGTCCTCAGGAAAGCACCAGTGCACCAATGACACAATTATTATTATTATTATTATTATTATTATTATTATTATTATTATATAACAGGGATGATGTGGCTGTTCAAAAAGAAAGGGATTTCTAAAATGTAAAGGCATATGCAATCCTCTCTGGACAGGGATTTGCCTTCATGTGCTCCTGCAACTCTATCAAGTGCCATGCATAGCAATGGGATCCTAAGATAAGTCAGTCCTGCGTGGCAGACTTCAACTGAACAAGAAAGGGCAAGGAGGGTGAAAACACATGCTGCTGAAACAGGCACTTCTCCCCCCCTCTTTTTCTCACACAAAGGTCCCTGACCCCCCCCTACTCCCCTGTAACAGAGACATAAGCCCCAGATAGCCCTTGGCCGGCTGGATTAGTGCCAAACTTGTGCCAGCTGCCTCCGAAGCTGGTTTGTTCTTTGCACCAGCCTCTTCTGCCCTGTCTGTTAGGAGTCCTCCCTCGATGCCCACCTTCTCTCTCCCTGCAGGTTTAGCCCTTACGAATGGTATGACGCCCACCCCTGCAACCCAGGCTCCGACATTGTGGAGAACAACTTCACCCTCCTCAACAGCTTCTGGTTCGGCATGGGAGCGCTGATGCAGCAAGGTAGGCCCCCCTCCCCTGAGCAAACACCCCCCTCCCGCAAGCCACTCTTGTTTGGTGTGTACCTGCATGCGTGCATGCGTGTGTGTGTGTTTGTGTGTTGACAGGTGCAAGATAAACGCAGTTGCGCTTGTCAAAAGAGAAAAAAAAATGCCTCTGGAGCAAGAGAAATAATGTTGCGCCTCCTCTCCCTTCTTGTCGCGAGGCAGCCGGGGAGTTTCTGTCATCAGACGATGACAAGCAAAGACATTGGTTTTGAAATGGTGGAGTCTGTTTCTTAACAATTACAGGAGTGCTTGTCAAGACCGGCTTCTGTCTCTCCTCCGCTGAGGAGGCTCTCGGGTGCTGCCATGATGGAGCCAGCTCGCTCTTCCTCCTTCTCCCCTGAGTGCTTGACACACAGCCTTGTGGAAGCCAGGGGCCGAAATCCATCACCTCACTGGTGGCTCTGCCCATTAATTGAGCTGTACCAGCCCAGGGCAGGTTTACTGCCCTTGGGATCTGCTTCTGCTGCCTGGGCCACTCACTTCATAGCTCAGTGGTAGAGCATCTGTTTTACATACAGAAGCTCCCAAGTTTGATCCCCATCAGCATCAGGTATGACTGGGAAAGAACCCTTCTTGGATATCTGCTGCCAGTCAGAGTAGGCAATACTAACCTATATGGGCCAGTGGTCTGGCTGAGTATAAGACACCTTTCTATGATCATGAGGTTGCCCAGGTTCAATCCCCGGTGGCATCTCCAAGTAGGACTGGGAGAGTCCCTACCTGAAACCCCAGTGAGTGAGCTGCTGCTAGTCAGTGTAGGCAATGCTGAGCTGTATGGGCAAATGGGTCTGACTCAGTCTAAGGCAGTTCCCAGAAGCAAATCAGCACTGTGGGCTACTCAGGAAACTCCGAGAAAGGGTGGGGGAAATCCAGGTGTCTTGCACAACTTGCTTTGTAAAACAAGCTGCATCTCCACACTGGTTTTTTGTTTTGGTTCACAAAATGAGGTTCTGGGGTTGCATGCAGCCCTTGGATTCAGAATCGCTTCTTCAATGCTAGGATTGTAGCCTCGTGGGTCTGCCTTGTTCTTTCATACTCGTAAGTCCACTGAGTGCAAAAGCCTCAGGAAAAGGGAGAATCACTAGGCACTCATTTTAAAAGGTTTATAACATTACATTTTATTTTATTGGTATCTGAACCATGCTAAACCTAGGAGGCAGCTCTTCTCTATCTTCTGGCTACCCTACAATGATTCCCTATCCTTGCAGGCCTCCTTCCTCCCAAGGAGGTGGATGTCCACATGGGGAGAGAGGGAGGCGCTGCCTGCTAGTGGGCCAGATCTTTGGCCTACCTTGGACCTTGGGAAGAAGGCTTATCAATAATTAATTAATTAATTAATTAATTGGTGGTGGTTGTGGTCTCCAGTCACTTCTCTTTCACTCCCTTCTGAAAACCTTGAAATCTCTCCCATTTTTGCCAATTGCCAATGATGGTGGTGAAATCAGGGGATTTTAACAACCTGAGGGTAACATATCAGAATTTGGCCAGAGGATTGAGATTAGCAATTAGATTATCAAGTGACTAGATGCACACTGGCATCAAATATCAAGCCACTTTGTTTTCCCACCCGCACCTACCCAGCAAGGGTGTAGCACAGGGCACAACGTGGCTCTGACTAGCCCAGCATCTAAAGGATGCTACTGTGGGCTCAACAAGCCAGCCTTGTTTATTATATATTCTAAAATAAAAACCTCAAAATAAAATAAAAACAAGCTGAAGTCACCTCCTCAAGCTCGGAACCCGAGTCTCTGGTGTCCTGGCCCTCCAATGCTCCGTGTTCTCCAGCTTTGAAGACGGTTTGGAAACTGGTGCAGAATTCCATGGCCAGGTTGCTTCTTGGGGGGCAAGGCGGTCTGAGCACATAACACCAATCCTGGTCTGGCTGCAATAGTTTCTGGAGCCCAATTCAAAGTGCTGGTTTTGACTTTATATGGCTCAGGAGCTGGGTATGTTTAGCCTGGAGAAGATAAGGTTAAGGGGTGATATGATAGCCATGTTCAAATATATAAAAGGATGTCATATAGAGGAGGGTGAAAGGTTGTTTTCTGCTGCTCCAGAGAAGCGGACACGGGGTAATGGATTCAAACTACAAGAAAGAAGATTCCACCTAAACATTAGGAAGAACTTCCTGACAGTGAGAGCTGTCCGACAGTGGAATTTGCTGCCAAGGAGTGTGGTGGAGTCTCCTTCTTTGGAGGTCTTTAAGCGGAGGCTGTCAGGAATGCGTTGATGGTGTTTCCTGCTTGGCAGGGGGTTGGACTTGATGGCCCTTGTGGTCTCTTCCAACTCTATGATTCTATTATTCTAGGACGCCCTCGCCCCATATGAACAGGCTCATACCCTGCAATCATCACCTGAGGTCCTTCTCCACAGGAGGTCTGGAGGGTGGCAACATGAGAACGGACCTTTTCAGCGGTGGCTCATGGAATGCTCTCCCCAGGGAGATTCACCTGGTGCCGTCATGATAAATCTTCAGGTGTCATGCAGAAACATTCCTTTTAAACCAAGACTTTGGCTTTAGCTATCTATGGCCTTTTGGAGTGGGTGGGATGTTTTACTGCCCTCCCCCGGTTTTAACTTATGTATGGGGAAGGTTGTAGGTTGTTTTGGAGCCACTTTGAGTTGCCATGGCAAAAAAAAAATGGACTAATAAATTTCAGTATTGGTATTAGTAGGTGGGTCTCTGGACTGTCTGCATAGCCAGGGTGGTACTGTCCCCCCCCCCAATTTAATCCTGCCCTGATTCAGCTGACTTTTTGATCCCCCAATTCCAGACCAGAGATGTCCTTGGAGGGTGGTAGCAGCAGCAGCCCCCCCCCAAAAAGCTTATCTGCTTTTAATAGGTACCAGGAGGGGCCAGTACCAAAACAGAGGAGCCCTTATCGTCCTTCATCCCTGCTCACTCAAAGTCATTACAGGGCTGTTATGCCCTTTTAAAAAAAACATATTTTCCTACCTCCAACTGCTATTTAGACCCTTGATCGTCGTCCCCCCCACACACAATTGGATACTTTTTAAAAAATGCCTGTGCATTTGAAGCCTCTCCCTAGAGTGAGCCCTTCTGAAAAAAACCACTCTGTATAAAAGAAGCGCCTCTTTTTATTATTATTTTAAACGGTAGAACAAAACACCCATAAAAGTTCACAAGCAGCTTTCTATTTAAATCACATGAAAGCTGTTCAGTTAATTACTTTGGTTTGAAAATTCCTCATCAACTGCTGGCTGTGCCCAAGGTCAGGAGCAGGAGCTGGTGGAGGGGGGGGGCAGGGTCTGGAAGCATTACAAGGTAAACGACTATTTCTTTGAGCACAGCAGTCTGGCTCATTTCCATTTTTAAAATGGATTAATTTGTGCAACAGTTACGATTCAGCAACAGATAGGTGATAGGATCGCCATCTTCAAATACCTGAAGGGCTGCCCCATGGAAGACTGCTGCCCCGGAGGGTAGGACCTGAAGCAGTGGATTCGAATGACAAGAAATGATATTCTGACCGAATCTTAGGAATAACTTTCTGGCGTTAAGAGCTGTTTGACAGTGGAACAGACTCTCTCGGAAGGTGGTGGAATCTCCTTCGTTGGAGGTATTTAAACAGAGGTTGGATGGCCACCTGCCAGGGGTTCTTTAGCAGTGCTTCCTGCATTGCAGGGGGTTGCTTGGGGCTATTTTAAATTCTACAGTTCTATGTGTCAAGGAATAAGGTTTGGGGTGTGTGTGTGTGTGTGTAAAAGGTTGTGTGTTTCCTGTACTTCCTCCAGTCTGTTCCACTCTCACCCTGCTCTCCTTCCTCCCAGGCTCTGAGCTGATGCCCAAAGCCCTTTCCACCCGCATCATTGGGGGCATCTGGTGGTTCTTCACCCTCATCATCATCTCCTCCTACACGGCTAACCTGGCTGCTTTCCTGACCGTGGAAAGGATGGAGTCGCCCATCGACTCGGCGGACGACCTGGCCAAGCAAACCAAAATCGAATATGGGGCGGTGAAGGATGGCGCCACCATGACTTTCTTCAAGGTGAGATTTGAGTGTGTTCGATCCTCACTTCCAGGCAGATGTGGAAATGCACCGTCAGGCTGTGGGATTGGAGCATCAATCATGACAAAGGCAGCGAGGAGCATCTGAAGAGGAACGCATGCCCCTTCTCTCCCCTGCTTCTCCCTGGGAATGTCAGGGCTGGCCTTTCCTCACTTCTCCTCTACCCAAAAATGCACTGGGAACCGGGTTGGTTCAGAGCAATGTTCTTGTAGTGGAGGGGGTTACGTGACGGCTGGTAGCACCACCCATCTTCCTTGAACAATACCCACCAACCCTCTTTTGGCTTTCCAAGGTCACTGTCAATGTGGGTTGACTCGGTGCTTTTCTTCTAGAAAAATAGGTGCTGGTATTGCGTACCCTTGAATGCTCCCAGAAAAAAAGCACGGGGTTGACTAGCAAGTTGTGTGCCCAGAGAGCAACTGTCAAGCCAGGCCGAGAAGCAGAAACTTGGGAATGAGGGAGGGAGGGAGTTTGCAGTGTGTGTGTGTGTGTGTGTGTGAGAGAGAGAGAGAGAACCAACTCATGCAGCACTAGACACACACAATGGCTACATGCTGTATAAAGGTAAAGGGACCCCTGACCGTTAGGTCCAGTCACAGTCGACTCATCTCGCTTTACTGGCCGAGGGAGCCGACGTACAGCTTCCGGGTCATGTGGCCAGCATGACTAAGCCACTTCTGGCAAACCAGAGCAGCGCACGGAAACGCCGTTTACCTTCCCACCAGGGCGGTAACAGTTTACCTACTTGCACTTTGACATGCTTTTGGCAGGAGCAGGTTGGCAGGAGCAGGGACCGAGCAACGGGAGCTCACTCTGTCACGGGGATTCGAACCGCCAACCTTCTGATCAGCAAGCCTTAGGCTCTGTGGTTTAACCCAAAGCACCACCCACGTCTCTATCCCTCTGTATAGCTGCTAATAATTAGCAAAAAAGGAGCAGATGAGGAAGGGAGCTTTCGCATCTGGAAGATCAGGATCCAATGGGGAATTGAGGCCAGAGGCCTGGAGTTCACACATTGATTTCAATTAATGCAATGAGTCTTGCACCGCTAGTCACTGGTTATGGCAGATTGGTCTTGCCAGGTGTGTGTGTGTGTGTGTGTGTGTGTGTGTGTGTGATTTTGACCTATGCGGAAAGTACGGAAAGCAGCAGGAAATCATTCCTACCTATCAATGCAGGAAATGCTTGTCAACTTAGATCCAGCACAGGGGCAGGTCTTGCCAGCACGCTGCACCAAGAGAATAGCAGGCTGGAGAGTGGGAAAGTGAGTGTTGCAGAAGACCCCTGGCACAGCCCAGGGCCGTTTTCAAGCTCCTAGGCTATAATATTGGATAATGACCTCTCTAGGGGTACACTGAGAGGCAGCTTAACTGTGGGGTGTAAATAAATGATGGGTTGCATTTTTATTTGGCTGTGACCGACAGGTGAGGACAAGGATTGCACAGTTATTCTTTCTATTAATGTGTTTGCAAAGTTCTGTTTAGCAGGCATCCTTGGTGGATATATTCAGAGTTGTCAATGGCAACAAAAAGTGTGTCCATGTCTTGTAAAGCAACAGGGAACACGGCTGAAACTAGGCATGACCGCAACAGGACTCTGTGTCTAAACCCAGACCTGCTGCAATGAGTGGGGAGGCAGGACCCAGAGGCAGAGGGGAGGGCAATATACCAGGCCCAGAGGCCAATGCGGAGGTGGGAACTGACCTGTGAAGCTTAATTGTCGATGATGCTTGAGGAAGTTTGCTCAAAGTAATCTCCAGTCTGTGTAGCCTTGTGATGAGGTTTCGTGCTGCCAGTGAGAAACTAGATTTGAACAGAACAAGGGACATTCTGGAAAGGGTGCTCCCTGCCCAAGCCCTCCTCTGGGCGGTGGGCAGGAGGGAGGGAGCAGACTATACTTATACTCCCCTCCAAAAAGAAAAGTTTGGATATTGTTAGGCCCACAAGGTATCCTGTTCTCTCAAGAAAACAGAGTTCCTAAGTTTCATAGTTAGTGGCCATCGCTGCCTCCTGTGGCAGTGAGTTCCATAGTTTAACTATGTGCGGCATGAAGAAGTCATTGCCTTTATCTGTCCTGAATCTTCCAACATTCAGCTTCATGGGATGACTACAAGTTCTAGTGTTATGAGCAAGGGAGATATACTCTCTTTTAGTCACTTTCCCCATGCATAAATTTATAAGCACCTATCATTTCGTGTCTTCCTCGCCTTTTCTCTAAACTAAGAAGTCCCAAACTCTGCAGCCTTTCTTCATAGGTCCACTTGATCATGTTGCTTGCCCTTTTCCAACTCTACAGTATCCTTTTTGAGGTGAGGTGACCAGAACTATACAAAGTAATGCAAAAGTCGTTGCGCCATATAACAGCATTATGATACTGGCATTTATTTATTTTTTCAATTATTTTCCTTATGATCCCTATCATGTAATCTGCCTTTTTCGTAGCTAGGGATGTCCCATATGCAAGGTCTGGGTTTCTAATGATGAACTGGTGTGGAAAAACCACCACTGCAGTAGCAACACAGCAGCCCTGGAAATTCACCCAAATCCAGTAAGGAATCCAGGAATAAAAGCTGAATAGATGGCTGCTGCTGCTGCCTGGATGTGCTGATGCACAATCGTGCACATGCCTTGGTGGTCCTCGCACAGCCGAATGAGCATCTCTCCGCATCTCCTCTTGCCATGGGAAATGTCTCCTGAGCTAGGATGTGGGAGGGCAGGAGTTCCTCGTGCCCTGCAGGTGTTTAGTTTCAAACAATTGGCCTGCTCTACCATGCTGATAGCAAAAGGGTATAAATAGGCCACACAAGAGGTTTTGTGAGGCCACAGCAAAGGCAGCAGCTCGAAGACATGTGCTCAGCTTTTGCACCAAAATCTGTTGGTTCTCTGCATGAGGCTTTGTGTCGTCATTTCTCAGACCCAGGATTCAAGCAATTGCCTTTGTGATCATGTGGCCTGTTCTCAGTCACTCTTTCCTGGAGTCTCACATGACAGTGCTGTTGTTGGCCAGAACTGCTTTACCTGACCCTCGCCCATCATGAGACTATGAGAACATCAGGAGAACCTGCTGGATAAGGCTAATGGCCCATCTAGTCCAGCCTCCTTGCAGGGGCTGAACGGTTGGGGGAAACCTATAAGCAGGACCCGCCCAAGCACAAAAGAGCAACACTCTCTTTTCCAGCAACTGGTATTCAGAAGCAATGCTGCCTCCAACTGTGAAGGCAGAGCATAACTATTCTGGTTGGTAGCCATCAATATCCCTCTTCTCCATGAATTTGTACAATCCTCTTGTAAATCAATCCAAGCTGGTTTAATGATCTCAGGCAGGAATGATCGCACTGCCAGTGTGGTGTAGTGGTTAAGAGTGGTAGACTCGTAACCTGGGGAACCGGGTTCACGTCTCCGCTCCTCCACATGCAGCTGCTGGGTGACCTTGGGCTAGTCACACTTCTTTGAAGTCTCTCAGCCCCACTCACCTCACAGAGTGTTTGTTGTGGGGGAGGAAGGGAAAGGAGAATGTTAGCCGCTTTGAGACTCCTTCGGGTAGTGAAAAGCGGGATATCAAATCCAAACTCTTCTTCTTCTTCTTCTGCCTCCTGAGGGAGGGAGTTCCAAAGTTCAGATACGTGTTGTGTGAAGGAGTACTTTCAATTCTCTGCCCTGAATCTTCCAAAAGCATCTTCATTGGATGTCCACAAGTGTTATGAGGGAGGGAGAAAACGTATTCTCTAGCTACTTTCTCCTTGCTATGCATAATTTTTATAAACTTCCATCCCTCCACTGCTGCCTCTTCCATCAAGATGATATCCAGCTCACTTCTGGAGAGGCAGGACCCACAACAGGGTGAAGCACAACTGACTTAAACCAGTTTTCGTAGAATCGTAGAGTTGCAAGGGACCCCAAGGTCAACTAGTCCAAGCCTCTGTAATGCAGGAATCACAACTATAGCATCCATGACAGATGGCCATCCAACCTCTGCTGAAAAACCTCCAAGGAAGCAGAGACCCCAGCCTTCCAAGGGAGTCCATTCCACTACCGAACAGCTCTTACTTCATAGTTTGCTGTGAAACTTTTTGCTTCGCCAGATTCCTGATCTGCCTGCTAGGCCCCTTTTCAAAGGCACAAACAGGAAACTGGGCGGGACAGGCCTTCATTGCTCCCACCCAGCAAGATGGCTCTTCTGGTTTCAGTCATTCACTAGGATGAGAGTTTGGGCTCAACCCTTGTAAACCTTTCATCTGGTTCTGGTGCTGTTCAAGCAAAAAGGCTCTGATGTGAAAGGATGTTCAGAAAACACTCCTGCGGCCATGAGTGGAGTGTGAGGGAAGAAGAGTTGCCTGCCTATCTGGTCTGGTTGGGGTCTCTACAGTTTTCTTTGCCAGTGGGACAGTTTTCTTGCTGTCATCACTCTCAGCAACTCAGTACATCAAGGCATGAAAAGAGACTTGCATTTATTTCCACAATTTGAAAAGAAATTAATTGAGAGAGCCAGCAGACTACGATATCACACTTTCTTTTCTTTTTTTCTTTTTCTTTTGACACAATGCTGCTTAAGACGGAAATTAATTAAGAGATTTAAAGAGGGCTTTGAAAGTGTCTTTCAGTTGTAAATGTGCGTGTGAAGAGGGGAAGCCTGAGCTAGGGGGAAGTGCCTTGCAGGCGGATTATCCCTGTTGCAAAGTTAATTTCCTTCTTTGCCAATTAAACCTGAAGTCAAAACAAAATAAAAAAATAAATAAAAATCCTTCCAGTAGCACCTTAGAGACCAACTAAGGACAAGAACCAAGAATAAACTAAGTTGGTCTCTAAGGTGCTACTGGAAGGAATTTTTTTATTTTTTATTTTGTTTTGACTATGGCAGACCAACACGGCTACCTACCTGTAACTAAACCTGAAGTGTGGCTTTTAGAGGAGAGGGGATAGGTGCAAAGGCAAATGAGGCCAAATCTGTGTTTTGTAATTAGCTGCATGAAATTTGAGCTGGTCCCTGGATTTGGGACTCCTTTTAACATGGGCATGTAACTCTCTTGTTCCAAAACAACAACAATATAATATATGAATTAAAGTAGGAATTAAATTTGGTGTACAAATTGGGAAAATGTAAAGGAGTGTCCCAGGAAGAGTCCTAAACAGAGGTGTTTGGAGAGCTGCATTTGCTCCCCACCCCAGGCCAGTTGTTGAGAGAAAACAGTTAAGCTTCACTTAACGGCTGATGCCAGTTGGAACTGAAAAACATATGTTGAAGTGTTAGTGCTTGTTCACACTGGTGTTTAATATGTGTTTGCAGCTGACCAAACCTTAAAAATACAGCTTCCTTCACGGGTAAGGGTGAGGAAACTCTGAAGCATGATGATGTTATAGGGGTGAGAGAGAAGGAGGGAGCAGGGTGTGCCCTGTTTGACAGCCACCTTGCATCCTCTTGTTCCAGCCTCTTGACAGATGGAAACACAAAGCTTTTGCCTTCTACTGCAAGTGAGGGGCAGTTTATTAGTTTGTGGATCAGGGCGTTCACACATGCATGTACATAATTGCCCAGCAATTATTACTGTACTGTGAACTAGTTACTGAAAGGCTTTTTCTTTTTGATCTAAACTGAGGTTAATAGCAAAGTTCTGTTTATGCAGCTTCACACAGGTAAGGCATCAGTGAGTGAGGAGCATGCATGTGTGAACAATGCTTTGACATAACAAAATAGAAAAATCTTTCCAGTAGCACCTTAGAGACCAACTGAGTTTGTTCTTGGTATGAGCTTTCGTGTGCATGCACACTTCTTCAGCTACCCACCTGTAAATGCTTTGACATGTGTCCGGACAAAGCAGGTGTTCCTCTTAGAAATGAAAAGCATTTGAAATGTGTGTGGGATGATTCTGCTTGGAAGATTTTTTTTACATTCAAGGAGTATATAGATGTTATGGTTCAGGAATTGCTTTGCCTAAGAGGTGGGCTGCCTTCTTCAAGTCCCGATGGGTGGTGGACTCTTCTGAGCACAGGCAGAAACCTGGTAGCAGTCCCAGTGGGCAAAGGGGATAGGGAGGAGATGGGTGGCAGGGGAAAGGAGATGGAGAGAGACCCTTTCAAACACTCAAAGAAAATCCTCAGGTTGTTAGCTGTGATTCATGCACTGCAGGGAGTTGGACTTCCAACCCTACAATTCTATAAGTTTCCTTCAGACAGTGGCTTCCTGCTGCTCACATGGGTCCTAACCGTGGAGCTTACTTGCATTGCCTTGGTGTCCTGCCTCTTTAAATGCTGCAGTCATTCCATGAATAGCAACATCTTTCATTCAGGACTAGCTCAGGCAAAGAGGAGGGATTGACCTCAAAGTCTCTCACACCACTGGTGCCTCCATCTGACCTCTGCATTTCTTGTTCCATGATTTTTTTTTTATTATTATTATTATTATTATTATTATTATTATTATTATTATTATTATTATTATTATTATACCCTGCCCATCTGGCTGGGTTTCCCCAGCCACTCTGGGCACCTTACAGTGCATATAAAAACACAGTAAAACGTTAAACATTAAAATTAGCCCCCCAAAGGCTGGTGTATGCAGCACCCAGAGTCTTTTGGCCTCCTCAGTCCAGGGATGATTCTGGCAGGGTGTGTGAGAGTGTGTGTGAAAGAGATTTGCAACAGGGTTTCCTGGCAACCTGCACAGAGGGTGTGCTTGCCATGAAAGAAGAATGGATGCCAAAATTAGCAGATGGGCTGCCCATCAAACAGCTGCTATTGCAAAGCGCTTCTATTAATTTGAACAAAACAACCCATTTAAACCGAAATTCACTTGCTAGAGACTAGAGTATGTTTATAACATCCAATCATGATGTAACAAAGGGTGTAGCATCTCAATAAATCTTCCGTTGTTGTTGGGTGTGTGTGGGTTTTTTTTTTTTATCTCTGCATGGCGCTTAAATCAATAGATGACAGATACCTGATTAACTTCAAAAGCTGATGTTGTTAATTGCCTGCTGTATTGACTGTTAGCTTTTAATGGCAAGCAATTACAGTGGACATTTGACAACTAATATGGTTATTAAAAAAAGAATATACTCTCTCTGAGGTGATGCAGCAATAGAAAGTGGGAGTTAATTTGCATGTAATCAAAGCCTAGCCCTAATTGAAGATGCTTTCCATTGGAGCATGACTGACATTTACAACAATAAAAAAAAATGGCATGCATACCCCCACACCCCATCATAGCTTTCAGGCCTTTAAATGGGGGGGGGGTGTCCAGTGGAGGTATAGCTTTATTTTTTTATAAATGCTCCCCAAGATTTTTTTAGTGGAAATCAAGCCTATAGTTTTTTAAAAGAGTTGAAGGTGATAAAATGAAAAGAGTTTCCTATATGTTTTGTTGTGCACAGACCACATGATTCAGGTCGGATCTAGTTTTGGCAGTATGGAAAATAGCCTCAGCCCAGAGCCCTTCATCAGCTGGTCAGTTTGGTGGGGTTTTTTTGGGGGGGGGGTCATCCTATCCAAGTCTGTTCCTTCCACCCCCATCCCATTTCAAAAGGTCGTTGGAGGGATAATATGCTCAGTTACTTTTAAGTTTGATTATTTTAAAAAGCAGAACATCTATGACTTTTTATTATGGGACAGAATTGGGTGGAATTTGCTGGCTAGTTCACTCCTGAAGGCATGAATTCTACAAAATTTCACAATTATTGTTTATGTGGTTTTTAAAAACAAGATAGGTGCCCCTAGGCATGCCAATATGCAGACAAATAGGTTTAGGGGTTTGCATGTATAGTGTCCAGATATAGGGAAGCAATAATATCACTATTCTGCTTTGGTCTGACCCCAGCTGGTTTGTTGGCTATAGCCAGTGACAATCAGAGGGAGGGCTGGGAAGGCTATCTACTTTGGAATATTTCTATCCAAATAATATTTCTGTGTCTTGATCTTTGGGGCCTTACTAGCTGCTCAGTATCGATAATGATCTGGTTTGGAGGGACCATCTTTGGCTGTTCCCAAAGCTCAGGCTCAAAAGGGGACCTCAGATTTAGACACTTCTTCAACTTATCAAATGCCAAAAAGTTAACAACTTGTTTTTATGGGCATCAGACCAATATGTGATCTGCTTGGGAAGTTTGTTTGTCCAATTATGTCTCATTCTTTTTGGTGCCATATTTTGTTTTCACGTGTTTCCTTTTTAAATTACCGGGTATTATTATGGCTCAGAATCCGGAAGTGGCTAGGCCTCTCCTGACCTCTTGGAGATGGAGCCTGGCTGTAGCTCTCTGCAGGGACAAGCTCTCAGGTAGCTGTCCAAGGTCCGGAAAGCCCTCTGCTTGGTTAGGTTTCCTGGCTGACCAAGGCCTGGTTTTCCTGCAAGCCTCGCAGAACTGGACACAGGGCAGCCCACCTGACCTCCTTATCTGCCATTATGACCTTCCAGGTATGACCAAATACACAAATTCACCAATAAATCAAATCAATAAACATGACACTCTCAAGGATTTTTAAAAGCAGATTTTCCAACTGCACAAATTCCCTACCAGGCACCCCACACTAAAAGAGAAAAAGGCCAGATGAACACAAGTGTGCTCTCCCCACCCCCACCCCGATTTGCTTACACCCTGTGACAGGGGCAGTTTCTCTGTAGGGGTCAGTAGTTCTTATTTACTATACAGGACAGTCCAATGGGCCCTGCATCATTGTAAATCCCAAATCAGTGACACTCCCACTGGTTCAAGGACCTTTGTTCCCAACGGGACATTTTGTGTCCCGTTGCACACTAAACAGAAAAGCCTTCTAAACCCCAATGCCAGAACAGTATGGAGCAGGCAGAAAATGTAATTCCCAAAGGCCATTTGAGGGAGCCACCCTAAAGAGATCTTTAGTGGACATCTGGCTATTGCACTGAGTCGGGAGCAGGTAGTCATGCTAGATCCAAAGTGGGTGGCCACTCCTTATGAAAGCATGTGTGCTGGGGAGCTAGTATGGTGTAGTGGTTCTGGTGTTGGACTAGGACCTGGGAGACCAGGGTTCAAATCCTCACTTGGCCATGGGTGACCTTGAGCTCAGCCACTGCCTCTCATCCTAACCTACCTCACAGAGTTGTTCTGGGGATTAATTAATGCGGGGAAGAACTCTGTAAGTCACCTTGAGCTCCGTGGAGAAGAAGGTGGGATATAAGTGAAATAGAGAGATAAATGTGTTATGGTTCAGGGTTATGCCCAAATGTGGCCAGATTCTGTTCTGTTCGGTCTGTAATCTGTTGTGGAAAGTGCTGGAATTAAAATGTTCTTCGCCTAATGGTTGGTATATGACTCCTTAGCTACCGTTTATGACTCTCGCTTTTAAAACAGCAAACGAAATGAGCTGCACCTCCCTCCCATACAAAAGCAATAACAACAAACAGTCCAGAGTGCATTTAAAGACAAGATAATGGCTCCTACAAGAAGGGGCCCCGTAGCTCACCGAATGGCTTCAGTGATGTGAGGCAGGCCTCCCTCCTCCAAGGCGGAAAACTCCCACAACTGGGTTGAGAGAACTTGATGGTAATAAGAAGAAGTATATCATACCCTGAAGCTCTTCTGAGCCATATCGTCTCCATTGCATGATTTAGGTAAAAGTCAATAACAGCGCCACCCCTCCCCCACCCATCCTGCCAACTTGGCTGCTGCCAGCTGAGATTGTATTTCTATACCAGTGTGGTGTAGTGGTTAAGAGCGGTAGACTCGTAATCTGGGGAACCGGGTTCGTGTCTCCACTCCTCCACATGCAGCTGCTGGGTGACCTTGGGCCAGTCACACTTCTCTGAAGTCTCTCAGCCCCACTCACCTCACAGAGTGTTTGTTGTGGGGGAGGAAGGGAAAGGAGAATGTTAGCCGCTTTGAGACTCCTTAGGGTAGTGAAAAGCGGGATATCAAATCCAAACTCTTCTTCTTCTTCTTCTTCTATAGTTATCTTCAGTGTGTGAAATACTTTGCAGTTCTTCCCTAGTTTAACTTCACAATAGCTTTCCGGCATAGGAAATACTAAGTAACATTTGAATAGGGACTGCCCAATTGTAACTTAGATTGTTTTAGAGCAGGGGTAAAAAGGTAAAGGTAAAGGGACCCCTGACCATTAGGTCCAGTCCAGTCATGTCCGACTCTGGGGTTGTGGCGCTCATCTTGCATTACTGGCCGAGGGAGCCGGCATAAAGCTTCTGGGTCATGTGGCCAGCATGACAAAGCCACTTCTGGCGAACCACAGCAGCGTACGGAAACGGCGTTTACCTTCCTGCCGGAGTGGTACCTATTTATCTACTTGCACTTTTACGTGCTTTCAAACTGCTAGGTGGGCAGGAGCTGGGTCCAAGCACCTACCGCCCCCTAATGCATCTTTCTCGATGGTTAAATTTCCTTACCACCCACCAGTACTCAATGGAAGGAGGATTCAGCTTGTACCATAGAACCCCCTACCGCCCATCTAGAATCCTGAAATGCCCACTAGTGGGCAGTAGGGACCAAGTTGACAGCCCCTGTTTTAGAGGAACAAAAGAATACTCCCTGCTGGAAGGAAGCAAAGGTCCTTCATTCTGCTTCTAGCTCTCGCCCCCAATCACCCACCAGCATGGAAGCGATGTCAGCTGCCTGTTTGTCCGCCATTTCTGATATTCGGAGGCACACTGTTTTCGTATCTGAAAGTTCTAGGTAACAGATGTTGATAGACACATCCCTCTCCGTTTATTCATTTTTTAAGCCACCGAAAGCAGTAGCTATCATTGCATTTTGTGGCAATGAATTCTACTCATTCATTCATTCATTCTATACCTCCTTTGGCCTGTCCTAAACCTATAGGCATAGCCAGGGGGGCAGGAGGGCAGCTGCCCCCCAAATCAATAAAAATGCTTTACTACCTGAGTTTCTGCCCCCTCCCTTATCAAAAGTCTCCCCCTCTAACAAAAATCCTGGCTATGCCCATGCCTGAAACTTGTGCCCAACAACTGCATTGGGTGACCCAGAATTCCAGCATTAAGAGAGAGGGAGAATAATATCATCCATTTGTTCCCTTTCCACTGGTAATCTAGGGGTGTTACATTCAGAAAAAAGATGAGCCAAGAATGTGTGTACATCCTATGCACAACTCAAGCCAGTTCTCTAGATGTTTTGGATTACAACTCTCATCAGTCCTTTAGCTTCTTTGTATAGCCAGGCTGCTAGGTTGGCAAAGGCTGTTCTGTGTACTGACACAAAGTACTATCAAGCAACTTAGAAACCTGAATTGAGATACCATCCATCATGAGAAGCAATAGGAGAACAGTTGGTTTCTCTCAGAATGATTGTGTGTGAGAGAGAGTCAGAGTGAGAGACAGACAGACAGACAGACAGACAATCTGGGCAACTGCAGAGTACGGTTGAATAAGCCTTTCCTGTGCAGCCACAGTACAAGCCATGGTCCATCACCAGCATTTTGCAGACCAGATGCTTTCTTTCAGTGCTGAAATTGAGTTCCAGGGTTGGCATGCCCTATTGTATAAGCATCTCCTGGGACATGAAACACCTTTGACAGATCAGTGGAAGGAGGAAGCGCTGTGATGCTTTCAGGTTGGACAGGAGAGGGGAAAGAGTGTCTGTGTGGGATAGATGCCTTTTTGCAACCATGGGCTTCCTGCCATTATGAAATACGTTGTTTTCTGTTTTCCACGGGTCCGCCATTTTAGAAATCCAGGATCTCCACTTTTGAAAAGATGTGGGCCTTCATGAGCAGCAAGCCCTCATCTCTCGTTAAGAACAACGAAGAAGGGATCCAGCGTGCTCTCACCTCCGACTATGCCTTGCTGATGGAATCCACCACCATTGAGTACATCACCCAAAGAAACTGCAACCTGACTCAGATTGGGGGTCTCATAGACTCCAAGGGCTATGGGATCGGCACTCCTATGGGTGAGGAAAAGCAAGAACTGGGTTTGCTAAGGGCATGTTCCTAGTAGCTGCTCCAAATGCTGGGTTGGGGGCTCACTGGCTCCTGCAGTGCTTCCAGGTTGGGTTGCAGGAGAGGGATCCAGCTCGTTGGGGTGCAGAGCCTTTGGCTTTCTTTGCTTTGCATATAATGGCGGGCCCACCTTCTCTGTGCCTCCCACTTTCAGGTTCACCCTACAGGGACAAGATCACCATTGCGATCCTCCAGCTCCAGGAAGAGGCCAAGCTGCATGCCTTGAAGGACAAGTGGTGGAGAAGCAATGGCTGCCCTGAGGAGGAGAACAAAGAAGCCAGCGCCCTCGGGATCCAGAACATCGGGGGGCTCTTCATCGTCCTGGCAGCTGGCCTGGTCCTCTCCATTTTCGTGGCCACCCTGGAGTTCATCTACAAGCTGCGCAAAACAGCAGAACGGGAGCAGGTATGGGCTGTGGCAGGACCACACAGGGACCACCAATCTGACCCCCACAAAAAAAGCCACAATCTGAACAAGGAAGGGATATACCTGAACCCCTATGACCCCCATATAGGAACTTTCTATCCAAAAGCAGCCCCTCCCCTTTTTGGTCAACAACACAGAATCAGTGATAAATCGCCACCATGAGTCGTGGTTAAAGAGGGCTACGAGTTATTTTGAAGGCTTAAAAAAAGGACTGGACTCATTCACAAGCTCCCTTCCAAAGAAAGTGTGTGGGCTTAAAGGAGGAGGGAGCCAGCCTGCCAATCTTCTCCTCTCCTGGCTTGTGCACATTCAGTATGATGCTTGAAAGGGGGTTGTATTATTATTATTATTATTATTATTATTATTATTATTATTATTATTTGATAATTTTTACCTGCCCTTTGCACTAATGTTCTAGGTTAGCTTACAGCATTAAAACAGCAATATATATATATATATAATGTGGTGGCCCTTAAACTGTGAAGCTCCCTCCCCACAGAGGTGGTATTTGGCAGATACATTGAATAGCTTCCAGAGAGTGTTGAAGACGTAAATCCTTACTCTGGCTTGAGGTGCATATTTTCAGGACTCCGTCCCCTTATTTTGATAGCTCTAAGTTGTTTTAAGTTGGTTTTTATATTGTGTTTTAATGCAGCAACCTGCCCTGGGACTTTAGTAATAATAATACCTTAATACTGAGAATAATACTCTGGTCTAAATAAATGAATGAATAAAATGACCTTCGGTGTTGCTAATGCAGCAGTTTGACTTTGCCCCCAGAGATGCCAACAATGAACATACAAAAGTGTTTTATAAATCCTTTCCTCATGAGAATGCACCAGTAACACTACAACAACCATGAGATCCAGAAACTTGTCCTCTTGGCTCCAATTCTGCCCCAGGCAGCATGCTCACATGCATACATGGCACACTGGCCTGTAATGATCCCCTGGTCCTTGACAAGTCTGTTTCCTGCATGCTTCCCATTTCAGTAAGCGAGAGCCATTGCAGGCTGATTATGCTTGCGGCATTCCCAGGTCACATGCTGACTTCTGCCTCAAGGTTATTGCACCCCAAGTCTAATGCAAGCCTCCTCCTTTCTTCCAGCGTTCCTTCTGCAGCGCCATGGCTGACGAGATCAGGCTCTCTCTCACCTGCCACCGCCGGGTGAAACACAAGCCCCAGCCCCCTGTCATGGTGAAGACAGATGCCGTCATCAACATGCACACGTTCAATGACAGGCGGCTTCCCGGCAAGGACAACATGGCCTGCAACACGGGACTGACCCCCGTGTTCCCTTGATGGGGTGTGGAGGGTCAAACACCAGGGAGGGGCTTGCTGGAGATGGGTGGGGAGAAAGGCGCACCAGGACTGCAGAAGCAGAGAAAAGGAGGGAGAACGAACCCCCAGTTTTTGAGAACAAGGCCTTCAATGTAACTTCAGCCATCATCCAACTTGGATACAAGAACCCGAAGCATGGATCGCGACGCCTTCAGTTGGGAGTCGTTTGATTATTATTATTTTTCCAGATCAAGGTTTAAGCAGCACCATGGACTCCTCGGCACCCAAGCCCTGCCCCTCCCCAAGACACACCCAGGAGGAGTCTTCATGTTTACATATCAAATGGATGGAAGACATAAAAAAAAGCCAGGGCATGGACTGATCTGGGGCAGAGGAGAGCCGCCGTAAAGTCTGCGAATCCGACCCTTCCATTTCAGTATGGCAATAAACAAAGCAACCACGTGGGGTGGGGGTGGGTGGGGGTGGAACCTGGATTGGCTTGCGCAGCATGTGCCAGAGACAGTGTGGGAGAGAGTTGTGGGGTGGAGAGCAGGGGAGGAGACTCCTGGTCAAAGTCACAAGCCTTTCCCTTGAAGGAACCCAATGGTGGCCTCAGTGCTGTGCTGGACTCTCGTGCACCAGGAAGCCCCCACTGGGCCACCAGCACACCTGTCTTGCATGGGTGTGTTGTGGGCTCCTACCTGGGGAGAGGAGACAGCAGGGGAAGCCTCTTTTATTCAGGGGGAGGGGGAGGGGGATTGGGTTTCCATTTGTCTGACAGGAACCGTTAAGGGGGGAGAGGGTATGTCCACAGTGACACAAGCAAGCATTGCCTCTACTTGGAGGTGTGGATTCCTGGCACTTGGAGGAGGAGGAGGAGGAATTGTATCCTTCAGACAGTGCCTCCTGCAACACTGTGGTGCCATCTGCTCCAAGTCAGTTATGTGAGACCAAGCAAAGCCACCATCCTTGGGGGAAAGAGGTTGGCCTCAGGAAGGCTAACATAATCTGCAAATGGGTAATGATGACCATGATGACTTCACTGACAGAGGAGGGGCATGAGAAAAGTGGATATAATTCAGCATTTAATTGGAGTTGGGGAGGATTTGGCAACACTCTAGGCATTTTGTTGGTGGTCAATCTGGATTCTGGGTGAGTTGAAGTCTGTACATTTCTGGGTGCATTACTCAAAAATAAGCCCCACTGCATTCAATGGGGCTTATTCCCAATTTTGTGGGCATAGGCTCACTGCGCAAATCACTACCATTAGAAGTCATTAAAGTGTACTTCAGGCAAAAGAGTCTGTCCCCTGGGTACCATGAATTGTCTTTTTCCTTCCAGACAGATTTTTTCTCTCTCCAAATCACCAAAGACTGCCCTTTGCCTGCCATTCAAAAGAACACAGTGAATAGGCAACTCTGTGGTATTGCCAAATACTGACTGTCTTTTCCCTGAAAACCTAGCAGGAGACTGACAGGTTGTGCAACTGCATGCAAAGCTGCTTCTTTCCACATTCAGTCAGCTTTAAGATTGATGCAATGGTTTGTTTTGACTTGACTTAAGGCACATTTGCAATACAAGCTTCTAAACAGTCTCCTAATTTCAAAATTTCAGTAGTCAATTACCTGCCAAGTCTAATTCATCTCAGTCCACAGCTGGGGAAAGTTATTATCCTTCATTGATCAGTTTATATATTGCTTGCATACCACAATGGCTTCTAAGTGGCTTACAAGCATAAAATCAATTATAAAACCCATACATAATTGAAATGCACAATAAAAGAATTTCATCAAAACATTAAGAACTCCCATATACTAAAACAAGCCAGTAGAAAAGCAGAACAATTAAACAGTTGGATCAAGAAGTGCAAGTTCAGGAGAATGCTGGCCTAGACGGCCGTGTCTTCCAGAGCTGGAAGAATGCCAATAATGATGGAAGGCCTCTCATATCGCAGCAGGGAAGGCATCCCACAGCACTGTTGCCACCAGTTCTAGGCCAGAGAGAGACTCAGAATCAGGCCTTGGTCTAATTGGATGACTCTAAATCCTGGTAATAGTTGATAAAATGGGAGAGGATTCTTTAGTCCACCTTCTAAACCTCCTTTCATGAAGTCTTGCCTCTTTCTGCCAGTATTCATATAGGGCCAAGTGCAATTTTTTAAAGACCCATGGCAGGTTGGATCAGAGTTCCTGCCACCTTCAAAAACAGCTGTGACTTTCTGGAGGAGAGAAGGGAGAGGTTCTGCTGGCCAAGAGGCCCTCAAAGTGATACAGATCCTGGCACAGCTCCAAAGTCATTCAGAGCTGCCTGACTTCACAGGTGTAGGAAACCCAGTAGGGAGAACAGCACCAGAGGCAAGGGGCATCTCACTGACAAAAATAATGGGTGTCCCTGGTATATAACACATAGGAGGCCAGAGTCTTGGGATTGACCATTCACACCCATCACTTACGCTCCTTTGCCTCCCGCCCAGTGGCCCCCTTGCTTTCCTTCAGTAGTTCTGGCTTCTGACCATGAGCAAAGGTTTTTCTCTACCCTCACCCCCATTTCCCCCCATTTGTTACCCTTGTTGCCCAACCTGCCACTTTCTGCCATTGAGCTGCCCCACCAAATAGGACAGAAATTGAGCTTTTTAGCAAAATTTGTAGAAACAATTAGCACAAAGCAATCATGAACAGTCCTCAAGCTAGTTAATGAGAGGGGAGTTTGGCTGGAAGGAGAGGGCTAGCAATTGCTCCTAGCCATGATAGCTGTTCTCTGCCTCCACAATTGGAGGCAGGGTTGCTTCTGAATACCAGTTGCTGGAATCAGCAGGAGGGGAGGGTGCTCTTGTGCTCAGTTCCTGTTTGCTGGTTTTTCACAGGCATCTGGTCAGCCACTGTGAGAACAGGATGCTTGACTAGATGGGCCATTTGCCCAATCCAGAAAGCTCTTATTTTCTTAAGGGTATCTGCCCAAAATATGGCTTACTGGGTTGGGCTCCCAGAGAGGAGCTGGGTATTTTTGGATTCCTGCAACCCACTAAGCTAAGGCAAAGTTTGGTTTTTCCTGTTTTCTGAACCCAGCCCTCTCCAAACTAACTGCAAGCCATAGCCAAGATTTGTGCACATTCGTTTGGCTTACTGTGTCGTGCGAACAAGGCCGCTGTAACCCACTGAAACACCTGCCAATGGAACAGTGAATTCTAATCAATTTCACACAACTCCCCCCTGCCACCTAGGAAAAGAAGGTTGGGGTCACTGTTCCATCCCTGCTGGGAGGTAGGAGGCCATTTTGCCAAGAAGACAAAAGAGTTCAATCATTCTCAAATCAATCAGCTCAGACAGGCTTCAAAACTTTTTTTAATTCGTACTGGCACTTTAAGTTGCTGCTGGTTTTGTTTATTCATCTCCAGTTGAATAAATCATCAATTTATTTCAGCAGATTGGATCAGGAACCTTTTAGCTATCTCGGAATTCTTTGCAACATCAGTTTGTCATCGCAGGTGAATTTGTCCAAAACCTACTAAAGCCAGTTTCTGAAGCGGGGAGGGCTGTGTGCTTTTAATGTTGCTGTAAGTCTTTATTCCTGTTCTCTTTCATATGTTTGTCTTCTACGCCAGGCCTGTTTAGGCAAATGTTTTCAGTGTGTGCATAAAAAGGAATTGACAGCTTTCCTGCTACCCAGACTGAATCAGAGGTTCACCTGTATCATGAGTGTATGTGTGGAACAGCATACTGGCTGCTGATGACCAGCCACTGATGGAGACAAGATACTGAACTCAATAGTGGGAGTGTCTTGGCTAGCCAACCAACCAACCAACCAACCATGATTTTATACCCTTCTATGATGTATGATGACTTGGAGAGAATGTTGGGAGTGATTTGGGGTGGGGGTGGGGATATAGATTGCTTTTGCTCAAGTTACAAGTGGTAACACAGAGATGGCCAGCAGATACTGACCGATACTCAGCCTGGTTGTGGTGTGCCCAGCACTGACCTCTATCCATGTGGCCAAAGGTTCAGGACAGACTAGTTGACTTCCGGAGGTACCTTCTGATCTTGAACTGTCACCAAGATGTGGAGCTGCAGTGCCAGCCCAACCACGCACATGCTCTCACAACCACACAAACTCACATTGCTTGATCACGAATACCTGTTTGGCTCTGGGAAGGTGACCCAGCCAGCAGCTGCACCAGAATAAAGACTGTGGACCATCATTGTCAAAACTGCCCTTTTGCTGTCTATTTCGAACTTCCCTCTTGACAACAACAACAACAAAAACAACTGACAGGACTGGTCTCTGTGACATTCAGGGGAAATACTCCTTTGTGGACATGCAGAAATTTCTATGAATATAGTTTTTTGTAAACATTTTGTAATAATTTTGGTTTCATAGTAACTGTGTTACTTGCAGATCATTCTAGGCAGATGTAAATAAAATTTCCAAAAAAACAAAACAAAAAATTGAGTTTAACGTTTTAAAAGAAAGAGAAAAATCTGATTATTTTCCTTTTTAAGACACTGTGATATATCAAAGTGCACAGTTTGCTGTATGAGGTAACATTGTTTTAAATTTTAAATAATAATAAAAAAGAATTTATACAAAAGAAACACCCAAAAGTTATTTCCTCCCACATTTGTGTTCCCAAAAAGCAAACATGCTATTAATGCAAGTCATATATGTTTATTATTATTATTATTATTATTATTATTATTATTAATTGAATTTATGTCCTGTCCCTCCTGAAGGAGCCCAGGGTGACAAAAAGATACATAATTTGTTTAAAGCATCCTAAAACAGTAAAAACATTCTAACAACAATTTGAGTTAAACAGATTGAAAGGCAGTTAGATTTAGAAAGTTTTTTTTCTATCCAGTGATTTCAGGGTTGTCGGGAACAGCCATCGAATGCCTGAGTAAATGGGAATGTTTTCAAACTCCTCCTGAAAGCTAATGATGAAGACAGACATGCCTCCCAGGCAGGGCGTTCCACAACCAGGAAGCCACCACTAACAAGGCCCTGCCATGGGTCAGCGCCAACTAGGCAGCCCCCAGTAGTGACACCACCAACAAGGCCTCACCTGCCAATCATAGGATTCGATATAGTTGATACTGGGGACGGTGCTTTTTTAGGTACTTGGTTCCCAAACCATTTAGGATGTCATGTGTGCATACTAACACCTTGAATATGGCCTGATATATCATTGGCAGCTAGCAAAGTGCCTTCAGGACCAGTAGTGCATGGTTCAATTGGGCTGCCCAGTTCCCAGCCTAGCAGCTGCATTCTGCACAAGCTGCAGCCTCCAGACTGTATTCAAGGGCAGCCCCACATAAAGCACATTACAGTAATCAAGTGGGAGGTCACTGAAGTGTAGACAACTGAGGCCAGGCCAGTTCAGGAATCCCATAGCTGGCAAACGTTTTAACAGAAAACAGAGGTAATTCAGAAGTGTTTCAATATCCAAGTTTGAACAAACCCATTGTTTATTAATTTTAAGTCTTTAACAGGCTTCCTCAACCTCAGCCCTCCAGATGTTTTTGGCCTACAACTCCCATGATCCCTAGCTAGCAGGACCTGTGGTCAGGGATGATGGGAATTGTAGTCTCAAAACATCTGGAGGGCCGAGGTTGAGGAAGCCTGGTCTTTAACATCCAACCATGAAGGGGTAGCTCCATTAGTAGAGCATGAGGCTCTTAAACTCAGGGTTATGGATTCCAGTCTACATGTTGAGCCTGAATTCCAGGGGGTTGGACTAGATGACCCTCGTGGTCCCTTCTATGATTCTTGTGTGTCTGTTGAAATGGGAACTTCCAAGGCTCCACTCCCATAACCCAATTAACCTTCATGAAAACCTGGGAAAACCAGCATTTTGAAACCTTGCCGATGGGCAGCATTAATGTCCAGCTGAGATTCTTCAAGACAGAATAAATCAAATGCCTGCATATCAGATCCAAATTCAGGGTCAATAAACTTGTCAGCCTATCTTGCCGCTTTCCATGACAGAATATGCAACGAGGATTCAAATTGATTGAGGGGCCTGCAGACTATCAGTATTTTGCAGGAGGGAGGTAAACGCATGGTACAGCTTTAGGTTTCTGCAAATAAAATGGATGAAAGCTCTCTGCCGCTCTACACAGATCCTTTTTGAGGTTTGGAAATTAACAGGGAAATGCATTGAAAAGTTTGAAAATGAAGGACAAGTGGGAAGATGTTTAAATACCCTGGAAGCAAATCAGGGTGAATGCTCATTGTCTTATAATCACTCCTTAAGCAAATCAGAATGAATACTAAATAAATACGAGACATACACTGTAGTCTAAACCCAATGGTGGCTGGTCTATTAAGGCAAATGGGGCACTGCCCAACCAAACTCTGTCAAGTCTCAGCCAGCCCTCATGTGCCTGCCTTCTGGTTTAGAAGCAGTTCAGGCAGGGGGCAGCCCCACCTGTCAGTTTCCTCCTCGTCCACCTCACAGTTACCTTAGTAGAATCAAGCAAGGAAGAAGATGGGGGCAAAACTAGAATTTGCCAACTCTGCCTGTCATTGGTTCTGACTCCACCTACCGTTTGGGCTCCCCGCCTTCCATCCCACCAGCCACAATCAGCCCCAGCCATGACAGGTTGAACTGCCACATAAGCTTCATGCAAGCAAATCAGAGGGAATGCTGGATAAACAGGAGGAGTCCTTACTGGAAGATGGAGCAAGCTTGGTTTTTTTGCTGCTTCAGGTGGAGGGACCCAAACCAGTGGATTCAAATGACAAGAAAGGAGGTTCCACCTCAGCATTTTGAAAAATGTACTGATGGTAAGAGCTGATCAACAGCAAAATGGACAACTTTGAAAGGTGGTGGACTCTCCTTCATCAGAGATTTTTAAGGAGAATTTGGAGGGCCATCCGTCAGGGATTCTTTAGCTGTGATTCCTGCATTGCGGGGAATTGGAATAGATTATTTTATGATTCTGTGTTCAGCTGCAAGTCATCCAGGGATTAGCTAGTGGCATGCATGCGCGTGTGGATCAGCCCTTTGTGTTCAGGCAAGGAGAAGAGAATTTTTTTCTTCCCCAAAATATTATAATTTGTCTGCAATTCCTCAGCGTTGTAAGATAAAAGCTTGAGCACTTTTCTGGTTGAAGCTGGAGTTGGGGAGGCCTCTCTTCCCTGCTGCTCTTCCCTCACCATCTTCTTATCGAAGACTTTGCCTTTTATTAGGCAGAGGTGTTTTTGATATCAAATGCACCTCATTCCAGCCTCCCTGCTAGCTCAAAGCCCTGGAAAAACCTGTTTATATCCCTCCATCTATTTGATGTGTATAAATGCAATTAAAATCTCTCATCAGTGTGATGAAAGCCAAGCGAACTCCAAAATGCCATTTTTTAATTAGTGCCAGAGCTTAATGCAATTTGGGGTGGTGAAGAGATCTTAATTCTAACCTTCTGAAGGGAATGGAAGGGGCCAGAAATATCATCACAAGGAAATAAAGACGCTACCTGGGGTGGCAGAAAAGTCACCACAAAGTAATATTCCTCCTTCAGTTTTTGCATGGAAATGTGGCCCCAGGCCTAGCAAAACCATGAGTTGTTGTTATTCTGCTCACCACATTGAGTTCTAGAGTTACAAAGTGATCGTCCACTGAAAGGATGGATGGGGAAGGCTAGAGCATCTGTCTTGCATGCAGAAGGTCCCAGGTAGAATATTTGAGATCTCCAGGTAATGATGGGAGGGATCCCTGTCTGGAACCAGGAGAACTGCTGCCAGCCTGTGTAGGTAAGACTGAAATGGTCTGACTCACTGTAAGGCAGGTATCAACGTTCCTATGAAAAATGATCACATGGGAGCCAATTAAAAACACTGGCTTCTCCTGCAACTGTTGAGAAGGGCAGAGATTGAATCACCTCAGGATAGACTCCTCTCTCCTTTCAAATTTATCAGTTCTGATTGCATAATATAGTAGCTCTTGTGTATGTTTTTCTCCTTCTTTCATGCACTGAAGAGTTTCTAGAGCGAGGGTGGCCACCACAACCGCATCCTCTCTTGGGCCCCTGCTAGTTAACAAAAATGGAGCTAACCCGTGTGACATTTGTATTTACAATGTTGTAGGTTTTTTTTTGGGGGGGGGGGGATTCAATCCAGATGATGCTCTGAGTCCCTTCCAGTTCCTGGGGTCCTGTATCTGTAGGGGTAGAAGGTACGAGAGCAAGCTTGTCAGACCAGTCGCTTTGTCTACTGAATGGATTTAGTTAAGGCCCTCAATTAGCATAACCAAAGAAGTTGCTCTAACGGCTAGATAGGAGAACAAAAGCTGGCGAGAGAGAGAGAGAGAGAGAGAGAGAGAGAGAGAGAGAGAGAGAGAGAGAGAGAGAGAGAGAGAGAGAGAGTTAACTGAGCTGTAAACAGGCTGGAAGCTGAAGACACAGAGATATGATTGCTCTGTGCTGGATTCAAAGCTGTGACTAATGGAAAAGCAAGACCTGTGGGGGACGTTGATGCTGTGAGCCCCTCTACCTTATGCTCAGGTTGTATAAATGTGTAAATAATAGCATATGTCCTAAAGACACTACAGTCTCTGCTGACCTTCCTTCCAAAGAAACCAAGTCCTGGGTATGCACCTGGAACCACTGGAAACTCTCACTGCCCAGAGAGTGGAACAATACTGTTCGGAGGCCACCCAAGTCATTGGGGGAAGGCAGTAGAAAAAGAGAAACCTGATTGCCAAAATCCAATTCTGTGAACGCTGAATGACTCCAGCCACTTTGAAATCCTCTGGCAGAATCTGACATTGTGCATGTTTAGGAGGCAAAACAGCCTGCGCTTCTTCTACTGAGACTTTCAATGCGGTGCCCTTGTCTGGTCCTTGATGGTGTCACCCTCAAATCTTCCTCATTCCTCTTCTAATGATGAGCCTGAAATCCCCACCCAAAGGAGAGGCTTTCAAGTTCTGAGCCCTGATCAATATGCAACCAAGCTGTCAAAGGCAGCAGGAACCCACTGATGTCTTGAAGCTGCTTCCCCCAACATGCTTACCCCCATGCACGGTAATTAGGCCTCTGCATGAGGCGGCTGTTTCTGAAATGGCGGTGACTCCTTTGCTAGCAGCGGATCAACTAAGGTCAGGGAGAATTCGTTTGTCATGGAATAGCAACATGGAGGGTCGTCAACAGAGCTTGTTAGTGTCGGGGGGGGAGTCCCCTGCAAAAGTGGTCCCATCATTCTTATCCATCAAAGAATCCCCCCTTGCCTCCCAGCCTGGGTCAGGGTGCCAGGCATGAATAATTTATCAAAAAGTTAAAAAAAAATCATATATTTTTTTCAAAAAAAGAGAGGCAAAATTAGATTGGTTTTTCCCCCCCTCCAGGAATTCATCACAAGAACAAACAGAGGGGGATTAAGTTTCTCCTCCCAACCTGAGTCTCTCCACGATTATTAATACAGATATGAAACAATTGGAAGGGCATTCCCTCGCACTTCACTGGGATGATTAAATGGTGCTTTATGTGTTAATTTATTGTGTTTATAAAAATGCTTATCCCCTGCAGCTTCCATTTCCTGTGGGATTCTTATGGCAGCAAACAATCCAGATATGAAACACTAGAACATTACAAGAGCCAAGACAGCAGGCAGTCATTAGCAAGGGGCGGGGGGAAAGAACCCAAATCAACATCCCAGAAAACAGAGGCAGGCAGGCAGGCAGGCAGATCAAGGGAGAGCCGAAATCAGTTGGAGCATTTTCCCAGAAGGCCTGCAATAACCAGAGTCCAAGGAGGTGATCAGCTGCATCTTCAAGAGCAGACAGTACCACTGGTGAGGACCACTTATCACAAGGCCTTGAGGTCATCCCATCCCACCAGCCTCCATACATCCTCTGAGCAGTGGGACATGGGCAGCTGCTCCTCTCCCAACAACTGCAGCATGCTGCAAACAGGTCCATGGGCAGGACACTAGAGTCCTTCTGGGATGCAGCTCATGAACCACCAAGGTCTTCAAAGGTAGGAGCCAATCCCTTTAACTGGATCCAGCAACAGATTGTGAGCCCATGCACATTGTGGTGATGTGGTTGAAAGACCAAGCTCTCATTACCAGCCTTAATTGTTTTGGTTTGTAACAAAAGTTTCTGGACACTTTTCAGGGGCAGCCCCACATACAGTGAAATATTGTGGTAGTCTAATCTGGAAGCAACATCAGCCATGTAACTATGGCATGGTCATGGCCTTTCAGTTCACTGGCTTGGGCCCCTGAGGTATGTTTTGCCTGTGTGTTTGGTATAGTTGTGCTATACTTGCCAAAACACACATCGTTTTGATGATGAGGCGAGCAGAAAAGGAATTTGAGGAGAAAATTGCTAAAGGCAGAAAGTCAACCAACAAACATTTATCTTAATACATCAGGAGCAGGAAACCAGCAAGGGAGATGGTAGGAGTTTTCGAAGATATCCATACAGTGGTGCCTTGGGTTACATACACTTCAGGTTACATACGCTTCAGGTTATAGACACCGCTAACCCAGAAATAGTCTCTCGGGTTAAGAACTTTGCTTCAGGATGAGAACAGAAATTGTGCGGCGGCAGCAGGCGGCCCCATTAGCTAAAGTGGTACCTCAGGTTAAGAACAGTTTCAGGTTAAGAACGGACCTCCAGAACGAATGAAGTTCTTAACCCGAGGTACCACTGTATAAAAAAAAGTATTGAGAGACATTGCAGACAGCGGCATGACAAACCATTAGCCTCTGGACTTCATTGTCAGGAGTCCAGTCCCCAGCTTGATAACACAGTGAGTGTAGTTAATTAAATGGATGCTTTATTGTCAAAACAAACAGCTCCGGACGGCTTTAACACAGCTTCCACCATCATCAATCAAGATGACCCTTCTGAAGACTGCTTCCGGCGTGACCAGAAACAACAGAACTTTCGCTTCATACATCTTTTGTTTTGTTTCCTATCTTGCAGCCCTCCCATTCATCAAGACCTTTGACTGAGTGGGTCAGCTCCCACCTCTTCCCCATTCTCTGAGAGGCTGTCTCTTAACTCTTTCCCGCCTGTTTGTGTTTCTGGTGAGCTTTGACTGCATTCTAGCATGATCTCAGACATTCCCTTATCAGCCGGCATTCCAAGGGGTGAGGGAGTTGGCATTAGCTGATGCTCATCCTGCATGACAGTCAACCCTCTCTGTTCCTGGCTGTTTTCTTCAGTTGGCAGCAACCCTTCCCTGGGAGCTGGCTGTAAACCTTCCCTGGGATCTGGCTCATTCATGACTTTCATGGTCTTACAGGGACCCTTTCTTCAGATGGTGATGTGCATGGCTTCACTTCCTTTGAAATGGAGTGTGCCAGCCCATTCTGGGGTCCTCCTGCTCACTCTGCTGAGCTGAGCCCTGCACTTCTGCCCCTTGCTCATTGCAGACCAGCTTCACTGTGGATGATGTTGAAGAGAGGCCCAACTCTGGACTACTGTTTCCAGAGAGTGGACCTGAGAAGCACAGCAGGTTCCTTCTCTACTTGGGGACAGGGGAGGAGGTGGAGGGATCCTGCTTTTCCTAAAGATTTCAGGTTGCTGTTGAATTTGTGCATTGCCCTATTGTTAGCTTCATCTCAGACCCAGCAGACATCTGGTGCTTTAAGTGCTCATCCGTTTAAGGAGGAAAATGTTCCTGGCTAACCGTAGTTTAATTCTCCTAATTATGAAAAGGGGTCATTTGTGCTATTTAACCATTGTGGGAAATAAAGTGAAAGGAAGAGATTAGTAAATACGGACGTTAGATTTTCATGTTATTCTTTTGCCAGGAAACCTTGCAGCAGATGGGGCATCTCTGAGTTGTTTCGGGCGGTCATCACAGATGCTTCTGTTGTACAGCTAAGAAGCAAAACAAAACAAAACAAAACAAAAATTCTGAAAGGTCCTCAGACAGTATAAAATGAAGAAAAATCTCAGCTGGTAGGAATTCTTAACAAATGGAGACCCACCTTTCAAACTTAAGACCATAGCTCCTAGTGAAGGAACTTGGTGGAGGTCCAGAGAAATATTTGTTTGTGGTACCAACCCTATGTAGGACCATATTCTCCCATCCGAACCTGCCTGGCTCTGAGATCTTTGGTGTAGGGCCTTCCCTCAGTCCCTCACAGACACACTTGGTAGGGATGTAGCAGAGGGCCTTTTCAATGGCTGATGCCAGACTTTCAAACTCCCTCCCAAGAGAAGCTAGGCTGGCTCCCTCCTTGTTGTCCTTCTAGTGGCAGGTGAAGACTGTTTTATTCCAACAGACCTTTGGAAACTTTATTTATTTATTTAAGGAAAGTGCTTTTAAATAGTGTTGTGCTGTTTTTATTATTGGTATTTTAATGGAGTTTTTTATATTGTTTTAATTCTACTAGAGATAATTGTTTTTTAATGATTCTCTTCTATATGTTTTTAGCTTTTTGTATCTTATCTGTGTTGTTTTAATTTGTGTAAGCCACCTTGAGCCCTGGCCTAGGAAAAAGGAGAGATATTAATATTAATATTAATATAATATAATATAATATAATATAATAGCAATAGCAATGATGGTGATAATTATTCACCATCTCTGGAACTACTTCCAAGACAATCTGAGGGAAGAACCTCATAGTTCAACTTAGAATATCCAATTTTTAAAAAAGAACAAAATTAACAATCAATTTAGTAGTCCCTCCTCAGGCAAAACATCTGAGAGATTCTGAGGAAAGCTAAACGAGTTCCAGTCAGGCTGGAAAGGGGTCTTGTGGAATTGTTGCATAACCACCCCAGAATGTCCTTTGCAGCATCTCACCATTATGGGGTGCCTAGCTCTGGGAACTCATGAATCCTCTGGCCAAGACAAGGAAGGTAACAGAGTTCTATGGCCTTTGTACAGAGACTTCTAATCTAAGCCTTTCTTTTTGTACAACAAAGTTGGAAGACAATCTTACTCAACAATGAGTGATTGATCGCAGAAGAAGAAGAAGAAGAAGAAGAAGAAGAAGAAGAAGAAGAAGAAGAAGAAGAGAAAACCTGAGCAAAAGGCGAATTCTGCTCTCAGTGAGGACACATGAAAGAAGAGGAAGGAGAAAAAGAGCTCTCCAGAGCAGCCAAGAAGCAACAGAGCAAAAAGAGTGTGTGTGGCAGGGCGAGGGGGGGGGGGAATATCCCCCATAAAACCTGTAGCTGAGCGAAGCTGGCACATGGCTTGCTGAAGAGTCGTATGCAAGAGCCCCTCCTAATAAATGACACTTAATAACAGCCTTTTAATTGCAGGCTGCTGCACAGCGCTTGATGTCAGAGAGTCACGCTTGAGCTGGCACGGCAATGATCGCACATTTCCCAAACGGAGGCCTCTCCCGTTCCGACTTAGAAATTCTACCGCTCAGAATCCTTGTCATTTTGGCAGCCTTTTAAATGACTCGTTATATGGGCAGATTCATTACACAGGCAGGCTTTGACAACGGAGTTCAAGCTCCCCGGTGGATGGAGCTCCTCTGGGTTCAGAGCAGCGTCTCCAAAATTAGGAAGAGGCTGGTTGGAAGGAAAGATAATCAGGAGGGCTCTGAAGAAAGGGTTCCGTTGGCTGCTGCATCTTGATTTGGGCTGGTAGAGATTTTGTAGATCAACATGTAATAAGGTGAAGCAATAATAGTAATAATAATGATAATAATAATAATAATAATAATAATAATAATAATAATAATGCCTTTTCCCCAGACTCAAGGCGACTTACACAAATTAAAAACAACACAGATAAAGTACAAAAAGCTAAAAACACGAAAGATAATCATTAACAAGTAATTCAACTTTAATAAAACTAAAACAATATAAAAAACAAATCTATTAAAATACAGATAATAAAAACAATAAAAACAGCACTGCACTGTTAAAATAACAGCCAGTTCCCAAAGGCCTTTCAGATAAAATAGTCTTCACCAGCCAGCGGAAGGTCAGCAAAGAGGGAACCAGTCTATCTTGCTCTAGGAAGGATGTTTCAAAGGCTGAGAGCAGTCACCAAGGCGGCTCTCTCCCGCACCCCCACCAAGCTTGCCTGTGAGGGTGGCAGCACTGAGAGGAGGGCCTCTCCTGAAGATCTCAGAGTCCAGGCTAGTTCGTATGGAGAATATGGTCCTTCAGATACTATGGATGACTACAAGATGGATTTTGAAACTGACTGTGGCACAGTTCATCCATCACGCAAAACCATCATTTAAAGCAAGCCATGGTTTTGTGTGAAGCAGCAGAGTGTGGGTACATGCGGCTGAAAGGCTGTTGTAGGGGAAACAATTCACAAGCCCTATTTGGGACAACACAGCAGGTTAGAGTCAGGCCTGTTTCATCTGTAGCAGCCTGGATAAAAAGCGCAGCACTGTGGGCATTCCCCAGCATCTTGCTCAGTCACAGTAAACTACAGCTTGTTTCATACTGTGGTTCAGTGCAAACCAGGCTCTGTGTCAGATACTGAGTATTAAATGATGAATGGCTATTGTGGAGTTACTTTTTTAAAAGATTTTTTTAAAAAAACAAAGATAATGAAATCAAGACTATTTGTCCCACATTCTTGACATTCTGCTTACAGAGTCTCCTGTTTGAGAGCTATATTTGGTCAAAAAGATAAGAATGGCTGATATAAAGCTGTTTAACAATTTCTCCTTGAAATAGAGTTTTCACCTATTTTGTGGATCCACAACACATCTCCGGTTTTTCTTTTTGTGTGTGTGCTGGTTTAGATAGATTCCATTAAAACTTTTGAAAACCTTTGGTCCAAGTATGATTTTCAGAAAAGATCCGCACATCTTATTGAGAAAAGTGAGTCAGGAAAAACCTCATCCCAAATCAGCGCAGCTCCATCAAGAGGTGCCTCAAGCAAGCAAGTCCCTTTCTCTCATGCAGCCTCAGACCCATTCTCTTCAATTTGGGGCAATAATCCTCACCAACCTTACATAGCTTGTTCTGAAAACTCAGGAATTATTATTATTATTGTCATAGGCATTTAGCAGCAAACTAAGGAGAGCACAACTCTTCCATGTACAGCCTTGAATAAGCCCAGCTCTAGAGTGGGGGGTTCCTAATGACACCCAGAAAGAGGGGTGTGGGGAAAAATGGATGCAGTTCACATTTCAAACCAATTCTTTCAAATTCATGCTTGCCAAAGCAATGCGAGAACTGAAAGGCAGCCGTCCTTCGAAATCCACACCTATCTCTGAATTTTGCAATGTAGTTCTGCAATCACAGATCATTTACAAAAATGCATATGTTAGGGGGAAGTGTGCGTCAAAGCCAACCGATTGCTGAAAGCAACATACCAAAATGCATTCTATTCAGCGAAATTGCTTGCACAAATGTGTACATTTGTGAAAACTGCATGCGCGCGCACACACATGCACACACATTCATTAGGAAAAATTTGCACTCAAATGCTGAAAAATGTCCAATAGGTGTTTTTTTCGAAATAAAGGAACCTGCAGATGGTTGAATAAATGTGGAGAACTGAGTTTGAGAAACTGGGATAACTGAAATGGGCAGGTTCTTTCTCCATCTCTACTCAGGAGGGGAGGGCTGCGATCCTGGGGAGGGGGCTCCTCCTTTGCAGAAAGGTGTTTGCTTTGAGAAAGGATGGAGGAAAGGAGCCTGGAGGAGTCTTTTCTCTCTCTTTTAAAAAAGGGGAAGGGTCTCAAAATCATCTTTAATGTTCCAGATTCAATCCTTTCAGTTTTTCCTTAATTCTTGTGACCCCCAGTTAATCTTGCAATGGATTTCTTGTGATGCTAGTGTTTTGGTTCATGAGCATTGCTTGGCTAGATAGAAGATTTCCTATTGAACTGGGTTTTGTGGTAAGTTGGGGAAGTGGGGGTGCTTGTCTCATAAGCACAATGCTAATGTAACTCCGAAGAAATAAATGTCCAGTGTTTATTTTATGCTTTCGCCTTGCAAGATTTTACTAGGCAATGAATTCACAAGGGCTGCACTTTCGCAGGGAGGCAAACGGGTCAATACTATAATAGGTAAAATATAGGCCCACTTAAAATGCTTTTAAACATAGTTCCTCGCAGAGTTGCAAACGGGTTGCTGTTCTGTGTGTGTGTGTTTTATTAGCTGTACAAAACTTCCATTAAAGTCAATGGAAATGCAGGTCGGCTATTAAAATCAATGGGATCATTAAACTGAACAAAGGCAGTTACTTAAACCTGGCCTGCCTCTGGAAATTTGGGTAAAAGAAAGGAAATTGAGCATTGCTAGGTTATCAGTGAGAGCTGGACCATCAAGAAGGCTGATCGCCGAAGAATTGATGCTTTTGAATTATGGTGCTGGAGGAGACTCTTGAGAGTCCCATGGACTGCAAGAAGATCAAACCTATCCATTCTCAAGGAAATCGGCCCTGAGTGCTCACTAGAAGGACAGATCCTGAAGTTGAGGCTCCAGTACTTTGGCCACCTCATGAGAAGAGAAGACTCCCTGGAAAAGACCCTGATGTTGGGAAAGATGGAGGGCACAAGGAGAAGGGGACGACAAAGGATGAGATGGTTGGACAGTATTCTCGAAGCTACTAACATGAGTTTGGCCAAACTGCGGGAGGCAGTGAATGATAGGCGTGCCTGGCGTGCTCTGGTCCATGGGGTCACGAAGAGTCGGACACGACTGAACGACTGAACAAGGTTATCAGCTGGCTGCGAATTTTACACCGAAGGCAGTTCTTGATTAAGGCATGTATTGACCCCCCCCCCCCATCCCAGCTACAGGGACAAATTTTGGTTCCCCCCTCCCCAAATGAAAGTCCCTGAAGAAACTGCAAAACAATGCAAAGCACAAGAATTCTGTCCATGCAGATGATGAGTCCTGATGATAGGAGGACTTTGGGAAAGCAAGCCATAGAGCTTTGGATCGCATGTATTGTACCAGAGCTCCTCTTGTGCCATGCTGCAGATGGAGGGTTGGCTTAGGATCTGGGAGAGGCCTCCAGTGCAATTTGGGGTTTCCTGCCAGGAGTGGGAGAATCTGCTAGCAAGGAACCTGGAAGAGGGTTTCCTCAACCTGCTCTCTCATCTCCTCCATCCTGAGGTGGGAGCCATGAATGTCATCTCTGTCCCCATCCCTGCCTCTCTCTCCAAGCTTGCTAGAACCTCTCTCTGACATGCCCACTCTGGTGACGTCAGATACTGGGAGTAGCTCTGCCTTCCCAGAAGGGCATGTTTCCCTGGTCCCAGCAACTTCTCAGGAGGTGGAGACACCTCCCCCATCACCTAGGTCCAGGAGGAACCAAAACAGAAGGGATCAGAGGGATCTACCCACAAGGTTGCAGAAACACTTACCTCCTTAAGAAAAGCCCAATCTGTTCCAATATAATGAATGGACAAGGGATGTGCCAGCATCGGATCAACTTCTAAAGTGTTTGTCACTTGGAGCACTCATCTTTGTGTAGCTTTGCATAGGACTAACCGCGCGTATTGCCCAATTCACCTTAAAACAGTAATCTGCCTATGTTCCACAGTAGTCTAAGCATTAAAGCCTTTGGAAAGACTTCATGATCTTAACTTTGTTCTTCAGCAACTGGGAGCCAGGACAGGCAAGCAAAGATGAAAGACAAGCCAGCCCCAGGGAGGACCATGGCCAAACTGCCCACTCCTGGCCCATTGCAGTTGGAAAGGCTGGGACCTGGAAGCACATCACTGTGCAAAGTGGCAACAGTATGTGCCGGATGAGTTTTTAAAATATGGTAGTAAAAGCAAACCACACACCATCCTTGACCCCACACCACATACATAACTAGTCTCACCTGCTACAAAGGCACATAGAGCCACACTTTTGCCTGCTAATAAACGTGACTGAAGCCACATGTTATTAATTAGCAATGATTAGAAGCTGTTGTGAGTCTCCATATTAATCCTGCAGAAATTAAACTCACATACTTTCTGGGGTTCCAATATGCCACTTTAATTACATTCAACACTCTAGCGCCAGACATTGAACTCAGCACAAATAAATCACAACTTTCTGCACCAAAAATCCCAAGTAGAATTCAGTGTGCAAGGGAAGGGGCAACATGGAGCAAAGCTTTGCTGATGGAACCAGTGGCAAGCAAGCAGGGAATGGCACTTTCCCAAAGCTCATTCAGAAGTTTTGTTCTATTTTAAATCTGGGAGGTGTAACTTGGAGAGGAATGTTTCTAGTTCTGGTCTAACTAGTTTAGAGAAGAACAAGGGAAGACATGCTTGCTTCTTTGTTCTCTCAGAGGCTAGTTAAAGATGACTTCTCATTTTGAGGTCTGAGAGAGAAGTGTGAGAAGGAGGAGGAAGTTATAACCAGGCTGAAACCTGAGTGGTATCAGTCTAAACAACAAAGAGAGGATTTAGCTTAGATGGAAAAGGTACAGGTGAGAGCCTGGAGCCTGGAGGTCCCTAACCTGTCTTTGGCAAGCTGAGCTGCATCCAAACTACCAACAGATACAATAATCTCCCCATGGTGGAGAAGCAGTGGTGGCTGGAGCCTGCTGGCACTGGAGGGGTGGAAAGCAGTGAGAAGAGTGGAGTGAAGCACACACTTCTTAGGTGGTTGTTAGTAAGGCAGCTGGTGGCTGGCTGAGGGAAAACTGAGCTTCTACCTCATGGAGAAGATGCCTATCGATGGCTACTAGCCATGCTGGCTGTGCTTTGCCTCCACAGCTGGAGGCAGAAATGCTTCTGAATACCAGTTACTGGAAGCCACAAGAGGGGTGAATACTTCAGTGCTTGAATTCTGCTGGCACGTTTCCCACTGGGGCAACTGGCTGGCCACTGTGGGAACAGGACGCTGGACTTCATGGGTCATTGGCTTGATCCAGCAGCCTCTTCTGATGTTCAGGTGTTCTTAGGTGGTAGGTGTGATGAGCAACTTCACTGCTACTCTTACTCCTACTGTCACACACACACCTGCCCTGTTCTCCTTTTTATCTGTAAACTATGGGTAGGCAAACTGAGGCCTGGGAGACTGATCCGGCCCAATCGCCTTCTAAATCTGGCCCACTGATGGTCCAGGAATCAGTGTGTTTTTACATGAGTAGAATGTGCGCTTTTATTTAAAATGTATCTCTGGGTTATTTGTGGGGCATAGGAATTCATTCATTATTGTTTGTTTGTTTTTCAAAATATAGTCCGGCCCCCCACAAGGTCTGAGTGACAGTGGACTGGCTCCCTGCTGAAAAAGTTTGCTGACCCCTGTTGTAAACCATCCTTGGGTAGGATAGTCCTTCAAGTTAAGGACTCCTTCAAATAAAAGACTGTCTCCTCTGTGAAGTACGGCACCCCTCCAAAAAACCCAGATGCTCCATTTATGAAAGGGTCAGAACCAGCAGAGAGCACCGGAGGTACTGGCTAGCTGCTTCAGCACCTCAATAATTATTCGTGCACTTGCAGTAATCACTTTTTATAACTTATCAGTCAGATTAATCAGAGAACTAAAGATTCCCTTCAGAAATAATTTATGAAAATGAATTTTCATTTGTATTGAAAGGCCCCCGTTTCCTTGCATGAGGGGTGCTTCAAATTCTTATTAGGCTACAACTGGGGGGGAATGCAATTTGAAAAACACTAATGTGACCATAAAGCATTGATCTCCAGAAAATGGAATCTGCAACAGAAGAAGACGATACTGGCGGGTTAGCTTGCTGTGTGTGGAGTGGCAGGGGGTGGAGGCAGATGTTCGGCAAGCGTGATGGGAAATAGAGTTCATGTTCCCTGCCCCCCCCCCCCGTGATTGCTGGTGATGACTGGATTATATTTAAAATAGCTATACCCCTTCTTCAATTTCATCCATGACAGATATCCATCCAACCTCTGCTTTAAAAAACATCTGATGAAGGGGAGTTCACTGCCTTCTCAGGGAGTCAAACATCTCCTACTATTAGAAACAGTATTCCTAAGGTTTAGTTGGAATTTATTTTATTGTCATTTGATTCCATTACAAGAAGGGAGAATCTACCTAAACATTAGGAATAAGTTGTTTGTCTTCCCTTCCTGTGGTTGTTCCATAAGATGACCTCCGTTTGGATACAAGCAGGAAAAGCTGCCTGCAAATGCAGCATCTCACAGACATGCCCAAACATCCTGGGAGTTGCATGCAAAGGCTCTTGTGGAAATAGTGCCACCTAGTGCCACGTGTGCCATGTGGGCTCTTGACATAGGAATCTCCCTGCCACAAGACCTGCGCTGTGTGTTACAGAAACTCATTAGCATTCCATTTATCCAGCTGCATTTTTTAATCATGGTTTGTTTACTTTCTTACCTGTTTACACTCATGTTTTGATACCACACAGCTCTCTGGGGCACCTGTGGGGGGCACATCCCCCCATGAAAAGCAAAGTGTCAGGCTGTTTGTTTTGCTTAGTCAAGAAACAATTTTGCAGTGCTTAGCAAGGGAAAGACCTTGAAGAGCATAATTTGATTAGTGGCGGCCAACTTGTATTTGCAAGAGGGAGGTCTTCCTTAACTAATCCTCTGGAAGCCTTCCAAGCCTTCACGCTGCCGCTCTCATTTGCTTGGCTCTTTGCAATCCCAAAGGGACAGATTGTTTTTCTAGAGATAAAAGATCAGGGACAGAGATATTGGGAACAATCCACCAGGTGTTGTACACACACACACACACACACACACACGGCAACACACAGGAATAATTTAATGGTGAATTCTCTTCCTGGTATTGTACATATTGTTGTCAAAAACAGACGTGCAAAACCTCCATGAAGACAGTATTTGCTATTTTACTTCTCATTTCTAATGGACTTTAGACAACCAGTGTGGTGCATGGACTAGAAGAAGATGGAAGGCAGGCACTCTCTGCAGAAAATCCAAATTTAAGCCAGTACTTATCTAGAAAGATTACTAGGGTAGCATCTAATCTATGTCTCTCAGCATAAACTCCCTCACAAGGTTGTTGTGAGGAGAGAACAGGCTAGTGCCATGTATGCAGAAAGGCTAGGCAGGGGTCAGCAACCTTCGGCTCTCCAGATGTTTCGGACTACAATTCCCATCATCCCTGACCACTGGTCCTGTTAGCTAGGGATCATGGGAGTTGTAGGCCAAAACATCTGGAGAGCCGAAGGTTGCCTATGTCTGGGCTAGGGCATCAAACTGAAAAAAATATTCATACATTAAAGTAATATGGTTCACAGCACATCAATATTTACCTTTTTTTTTTAAGTTCCTATGTCAAACAACGCTGTACTATATAATGCAGAGTCCAGTAAAAGAATGGCAAGAAGGGAAGGACTTAGAATCATAAAATTGTTGAGTTGGAAGGGACCACCAAGGGTCATCTAGTCCCACCCCCAGCATTGCAGGAATCACAGCTAAAGAATCCCTGACAGATGTCCACCCAAGCTGTTAAAACCTCCAGTGAAGGAGAGTCCATTAGTTCCTCACTGAACAGTTCTTACTGTCTTCTTAACCCTCCAGCCGTTTTCTGCTTAAAATCCACACACACACCCCCAGTGGAGGATGGTGTTTGGAGGAAAAACCAGCAGGAGGAAAGGGCTCAGAAGCCGTCTCCATTTTTCATCAATCTTCTGTACACTGCACCATCGCTGGATATATATTCTTTAGAAAAGAAAGAAAAATGCTACATGACTAAGTGATACAGGTAACTTGCCACAATAATAAATCCAAAAGAGCAGAACCTTCTTTGCAGAACCTTCTTCAAAGGTCTCATTGAGCAGGGCATATTGTATGAGAAGGGACAGCCATTTGCTGGTCTTCATGAGCCACAAGGAGACCTCAGAGCTCAACCTGGGGTGAAGAAGGGGTGAGCCTGCAGGGCAATACAGTAGATGGTATCTTGTTCAAAGCATTGATCTTGTCCCCTCAGGAGGTGGGACCTACTGTGAGCAACAGCTGAGAACAAGCTTCTGAACAGATGCTTCTGAGCAGTCTTCAATGTCAACCAACTGCAAAACACAAATCTTGCTTTTGGTCATTGGTTCACCAAAAATGACATGGGATACCCACTCCTTCAAAGGATCTCCCTAAAAATGGGAGAGTGGTGTGTGTGTGTGTGTGTGTGTGTGTGTGTGTGTGTGTGTTGCTTTGTCCTGTTTGCTTTTGCAGAAGACGGAAGACTCCTATGACTTCCTGTTCACTGGACAGTTGTGCTCCTTTTTGTTTTTTCTCCTTTGGGAAAGACCCCACCACCACCTTTGTGTCCCTTTTAGGGGACTCTGCTCGTTAGCCACACTGGTATTTTCTTGGACTTGTATGCCATTACTCTACCCTATCCAAGTCACTAAATACCAGCCATAACCCGCCCCCTGCCCCCAGAAGCAGAAGAAAATCTTATGCCATTTCTGAAAAATGCTCAGGCTTGGGTTTGGGTGAGTCTTGTGGGGAGCAGGGCACCAAGGGTGCCTCTCTGCACTCCCTGGGACTCCTTAATTGGCACATAGATGGAGAATGTTGCACCCATAAAGAGAGGAAGCCTTTTGCTCTGTGGAGGGCACTGAGGGCCTCATCCACCTGGCTTCTATGGCAGCTGAGGTAGCCATGATGAAGAATCCAAATGAGAATCTGAGACTTGTTTCTTCCCCCTCCCTGTCTCTATGGGGACCAAGAATTGGTTCTTTTCTGAACTCGGCATCCTTTCTTTTTCTTCTCCATTTGGTCTTCTGTTGTTATTCCAAACATCAGGCAATTGAATTCCAAGTACCAGGTGCAACAGACGTACTCGGCGCACTAAGATGCTGTTGTGATGAAAGCTAAGTAGCAAGGCGGTCCGTCCATTCAGAGCTGCAGCTCCCTGCTGTTTGGGTGGCATTCACTTCACTCCGAATTCCTTTTCACTTCAGTGGCTGCCTCCCCCTTTGTTTACTGCCAGGGGATGAGATATCTCCCACGCAACACCAGAAGGCATCTAAAATTATCCCCTGCATTTAGCGTTCAGCAAAGAGGGGCCTTTATTTTGCCTCCCTCCTTATGACAAAAATACCTTTTATTTTGAATTTCCTGCTGATACAGAGGAAGTGCGTAGGGTCGGGTGCATGTTCTTCCAAACTGGAGCTGAAATCCCTGTCTTTCGATATTCCCTGCCACCACTCTTACCAGAGGATAGTTCTCACACTCGGGGGCGGGGGGGGGATTTGTGGGGCCCCAGGACAAAGCTCTTCAGTTGTGAGGCCACTGGCAGCATTGTATCCAAGGCCTGGTTTTCTCCCTGCTACTCACATGCTCCCTCCAGCATCTCCCATTCAAAACTCCTGCTGAGATTTAGGACTTTGTTTATGGCAGGGGTTGGCAAGCTTTTTGGACCAGTTGGCACATTACAAATTTTGATGTGTGCTCTTGGCACCACTCAGAAAGGACTGCCATGGCGAGTGTGGAATAACACAAAATTAGAGGGTCAGTCGCTCCCGAGAGCTTTATGCTTACCATGGGAAGCCAGTGATGTCCTGCTGGTTCTGATTATTGAGATCACACAGTATTGATCATGTGGGCGCACACAGAGATCCACATTGATGCTATTGCTGTCTTATAAAAATAGGGGGAAATTCCTCAGTGCAGGAAAAATGTGCATGGGGTCTACACCACTCTCACTCTCACTTCACAGAAATGACTTACGTATAAAGTAGCAGCACATTTTGCCCCATAACATTCTTTTTAGTAAGAAAATATAAACATCAGAAGAGCCTTCTGGATCAGACCAATGGTCCATCTAGTCCAGCATCCTCTTCTCAAAGTGGCCAAGCAGATGCCATGGTAAACATGCAATCGGGACTTGAGCACAAGAGCCCTCTCTCCTCCTGTGGCTTTCAGCAACTGGTATTCAGAAGCACTGCTGCCTCCAGCTGTGGAGGCAGAGCTCAGCGATCATGGCTAGTAGCCATCAATAGCCCTCTCCTCCACTGAGACTTACATTTTTAAAAAGCAGCTCAGAATCTAAGGATCCTGCCCAGGGGCACCAATGAAAGCCTTCATGTGTGGCATGGTGCCACACATTTGGTGGTAAGAGATACAGCTGACATCCTCCTCCCTTGAAGACAGAATGATTTTTTGAGCATGAGCCACAACCAGCAGCCACATGCCAGAGGACGAGTGGAAGGGTGCAGATGCCTCACTGGAAGCCAGAGCCATGGTGTCCACATTAGTGTGTAGCCGCCAGAAGCAACACTTGGCTGTGTAATCTGGGGTAGTGGTTATGTGACATTCAAGGCCAATTTAAAGGGTGTCCTTTTTTAAGACAAGCAACTCTTTGGAGACCCCCTAGATACTAGGGGAAGGATACAGACAGGAAGTCGACCAGGGCTTTGCTTGTTAGCTCGGAGGTGGGACATAAATTGGGGGTCTGCCAATTTATGGGAAGTCAACTAGAGGTCTACCTGCATATTCCACAAGTTTCCCGGAAAAGGGGATCTCTCTCTCTCTCTCTCTCTCTCTCTCTCTCTCTCTCTCTCTCTCTCACACACACACACACACACACACACACACACACATTCTTAGAGCACGGCGGCCATTTTGGGCACTGCAATCTCACATAATATCCCACTGAGATTTCACGCCCAAAAAAGTGTTTTCTTGGGGGTCGTGATCTATCACAGTGCCCCAAAATTTTCCTTTTTTAGGCACTGTGCTCTTGTGTGAGAACATGCCCCCCCTCGCAAAAGTGTGTCTTTTGAGCTCCGTGATCTCATGTGGGTCACGTGAATCCCACAGGAGCATGGCTGGGGAGACGTGTGCCCCAGTTTAAGGGAGTTGGAGGGTATGCTTCCTGCTAGCCCTGAGTCAGGAAGTGAACTGGGGTCAAAGAGGAAGACTCCAGGTTCTTAGGAAGACTCAAGGTGCCTGTCTCCCAACACCACAGCATGGTGTCTCCCTAAGCAAGCTGCTCTCCTCCGCTTGAGGAAAAGATGTTTGACAGCATGTGGCTGCTTCCTCCTTGTTGCTGGCAATTAATGAGGCTTCCTTCACTCTTTAGCCAAATGATTCCTTTGCTTTTCTCGGGGGATCCATTAGACTTTTAGAATATCAATCCATTGCAGACCTTTCTGAGAATTTTTAAATTAATCACCCTGATTACTGCTTTATTTACTCACCCAGGCCTACTTAGAACGTCCTTTGTTGCTGTAAAAAGCTTGTTATTCTCTTTAATTGAGCTGGCTTTTGTTAGCGATGTACATTCTTGCTAATCACTTTCCTTGACGAGAGTGGAATTCCTAATTGCTAGTACTTGGGTTGGAAAATTCATCATGTGATAAGCGAACAAGGCAAGAGAGCAAAGCACAGGCTTTGTTGTGGAAGGGCTGAGATGGGTCTGTGGGAGGCTGCTGAATCGTGCCCATCACCCTTGACCTAATCCAGTGCTTTGCAAAACGATGAATATTTGCATGATCATGATAGGGCTTCCGCCCCCCCCCCCCCCAAAAAAAAATTCAAGAACTGAAAATGGAGACTCATGGAACTGTAGAGTTGGAAGGGATTCAAAGTGTCACCTTGTCCAACTTCCTGCAATGCAGAAATCACAGCTCAAGAATCCCTGACAGATGGCATTGCAAATTCTGTTTAAAAACCACTAAGGAAGGAGAGTCCACTACCTTCCAAAGTAGTCAATTCCATTGTCAAACAGCCCTTACCGTCAGAAAGTTATTTCTATTGTTTAGTCAGAATCTCCTTTCTTTTAATTTGAATACTGGGTTGCAGAACCAGAAACCAAAGTGTGCAATCCCTTGCAATGCAGGAATCACACCTAATCACAGAACAGGCTTGGCTGGTTAACCCTGGCCATGAGAAAATGCAAATTGCCTATCCCTGGACATCCAACCCATCATTTGATGATGATGATGATGATAAATTTTTATTTATACCCTGCCCTCCCCAGCCAGAACCAGGTTCAGGGCGGCTAACACCAGTAAAATTACAATAAAATGTAAAAGAAAGAAAAAAACAGTTAATTAAAATACGGGTTAAAAGACAATTAAAAATGCAGCCTCATTTTAGTAGTAGCCCATAAATCAAAACCATAAGGGGAGGGAGACATAAGGGTCAGACTGAGTCCAACCCAAAGGCCAGGTGGAACAGCTCTGTCTTGCAGGCCCTGTGGAAAGATGTCAAATCCCGCAAGGCCCTGGTCTCTTGTGACAGAGCGTTCCACCAAGTCCGGGCCAGTACTGAAAAGGCCCTGGCCATAGTTGATGAGTGAGAAGAAAGCGATCATCCTTGTCCTGAGCTCAGAAGGAGGACTGTGTGCCCCCTTTGTGTACAGGCAGTGTGTGTGTGTGTGTGTGTGTGTGTGTGTGTGTGAGAGAGAGAGAGAGAGAGAGAGAGAGAGAGAGAGAGAGAGAGAGAGAGAGAGAGAGTCGGGTGGCCCCTGGAGGGTTGACCAATGATACCCTAACCCTCAGGCCCCCCAAAATTAGCCACCCAATGTCAATGTAGCCTCCACGCTGGGCAGGTTGTAGTTGGGTTTCTCTTTTGCCTCTCTCTTTTTATTTATTTTCAAAGCACAGAAATGAAACAACAATATGATAATACTTCTTGGTGTGTCTGGGTTATTCTGGATGTCATTTGGGACAGGGTGTGTGGTGTGTGAGAGGCAAGGATTTTTGTCAGGGCAACTAACTTGGCTCCTGAAAAGGGCCATTTTGGTGAAGAGAGCAGTTGTGGAGGAGGAGGGCGGCTCTTTCCCATCCAGGACTGAAGCCATCTCTGGCAAGCACCACCAGCAGCTAGGCACCTCTTGGTTGGCAAAGATGTTTTGCCCACCTGACGAACTGGCAGGGAGCAGCATTTCAAAACTTTCCCAAACAATTTGGTTCCTAATTGACTGGGAGTTGGAGGCTTTGTTCCCTGGGTGACTCCCATCTAAACTCCTGCCATGACAACAAATGGAATATTTAATTGTTTGGGGATTTTTATGCCTTGGACAGCATCTTAAAAAGCAGAGACATCACCTTGCTGACAAAGGTCCATATAGTTAAAGCTATGGTTTTCCCAGTAGTGATGTATGGAAGTGAGAGCTGGACCATGGCCCTTGTGGTCTCTTCCAACTCTATGATAAAGAAGGCTGATCGCCGAAGAATTGATGCTTTTGAATTATGGTGCTGCAGGAGACTCTCGAGAGTCCCATGGACTGCAAGAAGATCAAACATATCCATTCTGATGGAAATCAGCTCTGAGTGCTCACTGGAAGGACAGATCCTGAAGCTGAGGCTCCAATACTTTGGCCACCTCATGAGAAGAGAAGAGTCCCTGGAAAAGACCCTGATGTTGGAAAAGATTGAGGGCACAAGAAGAAGGGGATGACAGAGGACGAGATGGTTGGACAGTGTTCTCGAAGCTACCAACATGAGTCTGACCAAACTGCGGGAGGCAGTGGAAGACAGGAGTGCCTGGCGTGCTCTGGTCCATGGGGTCACGAAGATTTGGACACGACTAAACAACTAAACAACAACAAATGCCTTGGATGGTACTCCTCCGTATATCAATCATGTGTGCTAGGATAGGAATTAGAAAGGATACTCAAATTCTGATGATGGGAATGGGGAGTCAGAATGTCATATTGACTAAACCAGTAACTCTAATTGGTTACTGCTGTAGTCATCATTATTATTACTACTAATTTTTGCATTTATAGTCCACATTTTTCTCCATGGAGTTCAAGGCAGCATGCATGGTTCTCCCACTGCTCATCTCATCCCCACCACAGCTCTGTAGGTTAGGCTGAGAACTGGCCAAGGTCATTTGGTGACTTTCATGGCCAAGTTGGGATTTTAACCCTGGTCATCCAGGTCCTAGTCTGTCACTCTAACCACTTTACCACACTGCCTCTGAAAAATTCAATGTTGTGTATTTGATCCTTCTTCCTCTTAATTTTATCCTCGCAACCACCCTGTTAGGTAGGCTACACTGAGAGGCAGTAGCTGACCCAAGGTCACCCAGTGAGCTTCATGGCCGAGTGGGGATTTAAACCCTGGTCTCTCAGGTCCTAGTCCAACACTCCAACCACTACACCAAACTGACTCTCAGTGTGGACAATGGAATAGTGTGGACTAGTGCTCAGCAAGTGCTTTCTTGCTTAACTTCCTTTTATATTGAATGGTCCCCTCTCATTATATGTATCATTGATTACAATATCATTATATGTATCATTGATTACAATATCCCTGAATACAGATGTTTAAACAAATGCAAACAGAATCATGAGAAGTCCAGATGATGGGAAGATTGCCTTTCCTGCCAGGAGCAGGATCATAGCTTAGGTCCTAGGATTACCAGGATCCAACATTGTCAGCTGAGGCCTAAGTGGCCCCTTTAACTAGGAGTGTCTATTTCCACCTATGGCTTGTTCAAATATCTAAGAGACTGCCTCCTTCCCTCCAACCCTCCAACGAAGGGCAGCCCACCATCTTCACAGGTAGTCTATTCCACTGTCAAGCAGCTCTTACCATCAGGAAGTTCTTCCTAATGTTCATCAGAATCTCCTTTCTTGCAATTTGAACCCATTGATTTGGGTCATGCTTCCTCAACCTCGGCCCTCCAGATGCTTTTGGCCCACAACTCTCATGATCCCTAGCTAGCAGGACCAGTGGTCAGGGATGATGGGAATTGTAGTCTCAAAACATCTGGAGGGCTGAGGTTGAGTAAGCCTGATTTGGGTCCTCCCCTCAGGAGTAGCTGGAAAAGAGCTTGCTCTCTCTTCCATGTGACAGCCCTTTAGTTTGTTTTAACTGTTTTTCATACTGAATTTTAAATTGTTGTAACCCACTCTGGGACCTGGTGGTGAAGCACAAGTAATAAATCTACTACCACTACTGCTATTTCCTGAAAATAGACATGTAGCCTCTCATGAAAAAGGCCAAGACACTGAACCCATCTTCTGTCATATTCATTTTCTCTGGTGGCATTCAAGCTCCTCAGCCCAAACTCAAGCCTGATGTGACGCCAGTCAGGAAAAAATTAACCACCACGTGATTCTTCTAAATGCATATCTTCTTTGTCAGTGAAAAGTGGGGTCTACATTCAGCTCAGGTCTTGCACACCAGTCAATCTTAGTCACAAGGCTGCAGGGGAAATCGTTTCTTTCTTCATCAGAACTATAGTTTTGCACTTTGTGCAAAACTTGTATGCAAACATGATCTACTCACCCTGCCACCTCCAAAATCCAAGAGAATTACATGACATATTGGTAAATTGGGACACCTGTAACATGTTCTCATCTAATCTCCGACAAGACAGGCCAGAGATGTCTGCAGCTAGAACCCAAGGCAGGTACTAACCGGCGCTGTTAACTAAACTCCGTAAAGCTTTCCTAATTCACTTCTCTGAAAGCATCACAACAGAGCTATTCACAACAACCATTAAATAAGGCAATATCTCAGTATTGATTTTGTGCCTTTCCCCACCAGGGAAGCGGGCTTTTGATAATTCAAACTCTATAGATTTTCCTATAAACAAAAAATTAATATCTGCAAAAGGAGAGGTGAGCAGAGAACTAGTTACAGACGCGACAATATTGTAGGACCTGCATAAGATGGATTTTCAAAAAACAACACTTGCACATTAGGGGTCTATCATAGCACAAACAAGGCGTCTGAAAATAAGGCATTTAAGAGGATGGAAACGGCACAACATTTGATATTTTTGTTCATTGATTTTTTTAAGCAACAAAATGCAGGAAAAGAAAGGTTATCTGCTAAGTAGCATTGTCAGAGTTAAAGATTTGCTATAGATGATAGTTTGCAGGACAGGGCTGGTGTGGCGATACCAATGTAAATGCTTCTTACTGAATAGCATGATAAGATAATAAAAAAAATATCAAGGGGCTTTCTGTTCTGTCTTTTAAGCATAATCCAAGATGCAAAGTTTGTCTAAAGATTTAACAAAGAGCCTAGATCATGGGCAGGTGAGCAATCACTCTCCTCCCCATCCTGTAAACTTGGAATGGCTCAAAGGGGCAGCAGCACTGGTGTTTAGCTAGGTACCCACTCACACCTCTAGTTTTGGCTCCAAAATTCCAGCAAATGCTTTGGTTAGAGGTGTGCAAACTCTCCTTGGCTTGCCTTCACTTGATTCCAGGCAGCAAACATTTTATCCAAATGCTCATTGAAAACTTGGAGTCTTTTGGAGCTATAAAAAGAGGCTGTTACACACACACACACACATACACATACACACACGCATATACACACACACCCCTCCTTACCTTTGAGAAAGGGGGATTATCAATGGCAGTTAGGGGAATTGGGGGAACACAAAGCAGAGAGAGAGTATGATGGTCTTCTCCTTACCTGGGGTGCAGTTTCCTCTGCTATGGAAGAAACATCCTTCTAGTTGGAATGTTGGGATAACAGGGTCCAATTAACTATTGAAACCCTGTAGTGTGCAGAGTGAGCAGCGTTTAGCTAGTGAATCTTGGTGAATCTTAGACTGGAAAAGAGAAGATGGAGAGGTGATATGAGAGCCATCATCAAATATCTGGAGGACCATCACATGGAAGATGGAGCAGGCTTCTTTCCTGCTGCTCCAGAGGGTAGGACCTAAACCAAGGGGCTCAAATGACAAGAAGGGAAATTCTGACCTAACAGTAGCAAAAACTTTCTGATGGTAAGAGTTGTTCAACAGACTACCTCAGGAAGTAGTGGACTCTCCTTCACTAGAGGTTTTTCAACAAAGGTTATATGGCCATCCATCAGGGCCTCTTTAGCTGAGATTCTTGCATTGCAGGGGGTTGGATTAGATAACCCTTGCCTTGGAGATTTTTTTCAACTCTACAATTCTATGATTTTCTTATTTCAAAATCTATGATTTTATTATTTCAACTGAACTTGCTGAAACAGATTTTTAGAAGCACAAACATATCTAAAATTTTGTTTACCCTCACACATAACGGTGCCATGTACCCATTTCTTAAATTCTACTCCCACCCCCACCCCCAGGACACAAGGGGTGTAAAAGAGGATCAGGAACTTTGCCATTACCTTCTGTGAATCTTTGCCATTTCATATTAGGCCAATTCCATTACAAGGGAGTTGGAGATAATTGACAGATAGGTGCCCTGGCCAAGTTCTAGCAAAAGATAACAGGGCTTTCCCACCCATTAGCTGAGCACTCTGATAGGCTTGCAATGGATTTTATACCAGCTTGATGTATGGCCTTGAATCCAAGAGAGCATAATTTAATGATAACAGTTTATCAGCCTGTTGATGCAAGATAGCAGGTAATCACCGCCACATGTGATACTGTCATTCTGCATTCCCCCAAGCGCCATTTGTTAACTAAATGCAATGAATGCTCTAGTCTAACATGCTAAAACAGGATCTCCTGATGTTTCAGCACTCCTGAAGCAGAGCATTGTTCGAATATCAGAAGTTGCCTTATACTGAGATAGACCAGTAGTCCAACTAGCTGCTCTCCAGGGTTTCAGAAAAGGGATTTCCCCAGCCCTACCTGTAGATGCCAGGGAATGAGTTTGAGGAAGAGCCAGTCTTACCATCAGGCAGTGTGAAGCAACTGCCTTAGGTGGAAGATTATAGGGAGGCAGGCAGCAGTGGCAAGGGAGCGGAGAACAGAGCGGGGGGGGGGGGACAGAACATATTCTGCACCTCCTATGCTACCCTCAGTGTGGTGGAAGATGCAGAGTGGCCACAAGTGAAGCAAGACTCAACTATCAGTCCAATTTGTTTCAGTAGATGCAATTGGGGGGGAGGGGATGCCCTATTCACCTTTGCGTCAAGTAGCACAATTTCTTATTTGAGCTCCATGCCTTCTGCCCTGCCAGTCACAGTAGGCATGAGCCACCACTGCTCAAAAACTGGTGACTCCTCAATGTGAAGTAGAGAAATATGCTCTGAATGTGCACACCAGTTCTTATTGCTTTATATAAATTCAAATCACAAATTATAGTGTGCTCTGTGAAACTGAAAGCTTGGCTTAGTTCAGCCAATTAGCATTGGAAATGAAGCCTGGCAGAGGTGTAGAACCGCATCCTTGTTTGCCTTGCAAATATCACAGGTATATGAAAGCAGCTCGACAAAATTGGAAGCAAAGCTGAAAATCCCTCCAAACAGCCGGGAGCGTGGCAAGGAGCGCTGTCCTACACAGACCCCAACATGCAGCTGAAGGCTTTCCGAACTTACTTGCCATACATTGAACTGTCCACTCTGCTTAACTTCCCAAGGCTGTAGCTCAGTAGTACAGCATCTGCCCTGCATGCGGAAGGTCCCAGGTTCAATCCCCATGGCATCTCCAGGAAGGGCTGGGAATGCCCCCTCTCTGAATCCCCGGAGGCTCACTACCAGCCCATGCTGACAGTCCTGAGCCAGAAGGACCAAAGATCTGACTGTGTAAGGCACCTTCATATGTTCAAAAAGCACAGGAGCATTTAATCTCACAATGGATCACATTCTACTTGGTAGGGAACAGTGGTAGCTCAAACCCATTTAGCATTCTGGAGAGGAAAGGAAGGGAATCTGCGCCCCGGTCCATTCATCTCCATGTGTGCCCATTTACATGTGTACACTCAACAGTTACAATTTTGTTTCTTAAAACGTTTATTCAGTGGATCAGCAAAACTACCTGGGCAGCATATAATTAAGAAAATAATAGTAGGAAGCTACCTTATACCAAATCAGACCATCTCTCCCTGCCCTACCTGGAGATGCCAGGGATTGAACCTGGGGCCTTCTGCATGCAAAGCAGATGCTCTTCCCAATATGAAATCTGGGGTTGGGAGAGAAGTTTGTTTCCTTAAAAATGCATCCTGCCTAACTGGCACTTCCCAGGCTAGAAATACAGGGAATGGAAGGGAACTAGTCTTTGGATTTCACCGAAGTTTACAATACAGCTCTCAGCTTTAAAAAAAAAAAATACCATACCAAAATATATTTAGAAATGCATATGTTGAGATAAAAAATATATTTAAATGTATATTTCATGATCTTCTGCAGATGGTGATGATGATTAGTGCTCTTTTTCTAAAGAAAGAGGTGCCAGAACTCACCATGAATGCCTCCCTTGTTCTCTTATAATGACAATGGTGCCCAACTGAGAGGTGCCGGAACTGAGTTCTGGATGGGGGAAAAAGCCCTGATTATTATCTTTATTAGCGACTGAGGCAGAAGCAGGACAGAGCTGACTTATGAATGAGCAAAAAGTTACAATGACATGCAAAAACTGAAAGGGACCAGAGAAATGAACTGGTCTCTCCGTTCCTGCTCTGAGCAACTATCAAAGGTGCAGGTGGGAGAAGTCCTGCCCTCTTTTCCACCCTGTGCAGCACATAAAGGTGGAAAAAATGGCCTGCTGTGTTGCAATTAGCCTTGTTGGTAGGGGGACGCTAATGACGCAAATAACCACTAAATGCATTACAGGGAAGGGGCCATTTTCATCAGAATCAAGGCTGGGGCAAAGTTGAACTTCTTCACCAAACATTGTGCAGCCCTGACCAAAGTCAGGGATTGGGGTAAGGACCAGGAGGCTGCTCCATTAGGGCAAGGAGGTCCCTGCCGTACCAATGCAGTCTGCCCTCGGCTAGCCTCCATGTTCCTATCTCCTTCCTTACAACAAGACTAAGAGACAAGCCACTTCCTTCTCTTCTCCAGGCTCAGGGTTGCCTCCATAGAACTCAGCAAGGAGGAGTATGATGGGGGCAGAATTGGATTTTTCTGGCCCTGCCTAACACCGGCTTTGGCTCCACCTACTGTTGGGCTCACTGACCTCTGCCCCACCAGTCCTAAGGGGCACCAGCCACCACTGGAAGTGAGGATACCCTTGGGATGAAATTTTCAAAATCCCCTGATGCTCCATTCCCCCTTTGGTCATGGGTATCCCCTTCTGCCTGGCAAACAGATTTCCCTCTTCAGCACAATCCTGGTTGAAGTGGCTGCCTCTCAAGGATGGCCAGAAGTCAAATTGCCTTTGGAGAAGGGATTTTATTTGTAAATATGGAACTAATCTAGGTAGCTATTCTAACAGCAGTTAGTTCATGTCTGGGATGTGCTTGGAAAGCTGTGCCTTTGTGAAAGGATTAGCAGAAGGGGATCTGACTGAGCTCGGGCTTAATTTTAATTTGGAGATGCAGAATGTATGTTTTAGTGTGTCTGATATTCCCCATGGTCTGCTGGTCCTGCCAACCTCTTGGTGGAGTCAATTATCTATGTGTGCCAAGAAATGCTGTGTGGGTCTGATGAGGTCACTCCAAGATGGTGCCTCTGAATCCAGATCACTCCGCCTAAGTTTCTCAATCACGAAGGGGATGGAAGCGCACTCACCACCCTAGAAAACAGGGAACACAGGGGCAGAAGGGACTAGCAAGGCCATCCAGCTCTCCTTCCCAGGACAAAAGTAAGATAATATGCTGATTTGACCCAATCAAAGAGGTCCTTGTCTTCCTCCCTTGAAAATGAAACAGTAAACATTTAAGCAGTAAAGGTAAAGGGACCCCTCACCATTAGGTCCAGTCATGTCCGACTCTGGGGTTGCGGCGCTCATCTCGCGTTACTGGCCGAGGGAGCCGGCGTACAGTTTCCGGGTCATGTGGCCAGCATGACTAAGCCACTTCTGGTGAACCAGAGCAGCACATGGAAACACCGTTTACCTTCCTGCCGGAGCGGTACCTATTTATCTACTTACACTTTGACGTGCTTTTGAACTGGTAGGTGGGCAGGAGCTGGGACCTGTTAAGTCGTGGGTGGACACAGCAGACGACACAGTGATTTCCAAACAGCTCTTGTTTATTCTCAGGCTGGAACAGGACTGAGCTGAAGGGCTCAGCAACCTGCTTATATAGAACTCAGCTACAAAGCAACAGTAACAACTTTCTGCAGCTACCCAATCCCTGAACGTCAGTTTACAATCCTTCATTTGCATATGCGGACCTGAGTGAAAACTGCAGCAGAATGAACTATATACACACACCCCTAGTGGCCTAGGGTGAGAACTTCAATACATAACAGGACCGAACAATGGGAGCTCACCCCGTCACGGGGATTCGAACCACCAACCTTCTGATCGGCAACACCTAGGCTTTGTGGTTTAACTCACAGCGCCACCCGGTACTTTGGGGAACCTTAAAAACTGTCACAGTTACATTTCTGCTGGAGAAAAGGTTGTGTGGTCTCCATCTGTTCTGATTCTCTCCCCACCCTCCTCCTTTGCAAAGAAGTAGTGGACATTTAAGCCACTGCAGTTTTGTTAATACTCAGCAGTTACCATCAGAAGTGATCCCTGTTGTCCCAATTTCTGGTGTGGGGTCATGCCAAAGAAACTGTATTTTACTCAGAAACAGGCCCCACTGAATTCCATGGGGATTGCAAGTACAAGATGGCAGTCTGAATACTTGCAAGAGCTTGAGGCTTTTGCGAACGTTCAACTGGAATTCTTGCAAAAGTGTTGAAGCAAAGCACCTATCTCTGCTGCCTCCCCTTTCCAGTGAATACAAAAAAACTTCTGCTTCCTTTACACTGGATGCAGGCACTACCAAGCTTTGAGATATCTAAACTCCCTGGCCGCACAGCAGCCTGAGAAATAAATTAACAGTCCCAATTTCCCTTAGAAATGATGCATGACCTGATCTGTACAACAGGGAGTAGACCTCACATCGCCAAAAACTATTTCTAAAACGTTCCATGTAATCAAAGTATTTCTTCTCCAAGAGCTGGAGCAGAAGGCAGAGAGCCTCACCCCCCTGACAAGTGTCATTAAAATATCACTGGCTGCCATCTGTTTTGCTAATTGGAAATTCATTACCTATTACTTTTTATTAGCGTAAATAACATGACGTCTCCATTTCATAATGCTTAGATGGTAAATAAATTAGTGACAGTTGCCTACCAAATGAAGTGGTTGCATCAACCCAAAGACAATGAGGTTGGCTAGAAATAAGTTCAGCTGCTTTCTTAAATAATCAAAGATGGTCATTTAAAAAATTTGCTATTTCAGTATTAGTATTTTTAAAAATGTATATGGTACTATAGAAATTGGATATTATATCCATAATTGGACATTATATCTATATACACACATATATAAACACGCACAATATGAATTATATGTAGTGATAGCAATGATGAACCAAAATGCAGCAATTGAAACCTGTCATTGTTTATTGTTGTCCATAATGACTGAGCAGGGTCCAGCCTATTTTAGGGTTGCCATACACCTGGAATTCCCCAGAGATATACGGAATACTGCAGCCACAAGAATTGCCTGGGCAGAAATCAGTTAGATGTCCTGGAAAATCTGGACATATGGCAGCCCATGTTGGCAGTGTCATTTTTGCCAATTTGCCTCAGAAATAACTCAAAATGTCCAATTTCTAAAAACAGCCAAAACAAAAAAAGGCTTATCAACTTTTCTGTCCAGATTTTCACTTTTTGAAATATGGAAACTCTAATTTAATTGCCTTCTTATATAATTTTGCCACTTTGTGCATGACTCCTCCTACCCCCCATGTCAGGTTTCTGCTGCATCCTGCCCAGACAGCCTTTAAGCTTTGGGTAATTCTTTTGTTGCTAACAATTTTAGAAGCACATAACAGGTTATTAATAAACTTGTGCAGATGATTCTGATTACTGGGCTGCTGTAAGAGCAAACTTGTATTTTAATTGCTGGTTCTAAATATGTTCTGGTGTACTTTAACTATTGTTTTTAACTAATTTTGAATGTTGTCAGCCACCTTGAATCCCAACTTGAGAAAAAGGCACTGAAGAAGAAAGAAGAAGAGGAGAAGACAAAAAAGACTTAAACTTTTAAAAGGAGAATAGTTAACAGATTCACTGATAGTCTGCAATGGTCTTCAGTAATCTGAACTGCAGTTTGCACAAACATTTTTTATGTCTTGACATTACCACTAATTAGAAAGCAAATCACATGGTGGACCATCATGTTAGCCAAGACAGTTTTACAGTGCAGAGGCGGGGTATATGCTTAATGTCGAATGTTTTGGATTTACCCAAATGAACTCTGAACATGCATTGAACTAAATGCATTCCCACATAAGTGATGTTCAGATCTCTTCCCCATTTCCATTTCCTGGACTAACAGATTTTCATATTATGATCTTTCCTTATCCCTCTCTAATGTCTAGTTATAATATATAACAAATGCCACATTTGTGAACATTGTAAATATTGAAAAGGCATGTCTCCTACCAGACATTTTCAAGAAATGTTTATTTCCAGGCAATTTATGAAAAGAAAGCTGATTCTCATTCTTAAATAGGAGTGTTGTTCTCACAATTCCAAGTTTCTGAATAGTTCTGTGTGGGGGCTTTCTGAATAGATGTTAAGGGTGAGATATTTCTTCTTGCTTTGACATATATACATTTTTATCTGGCTTCCCAGGACTCCAAATGACTACCACAAAAGGATTGTGTATCATCTTTACAACAGCTTAACCTGCTATTTCCCAGAGAGTGGCATCTGGTTTCTTGGAGACACTGAGACCACTATGCAGCAGAGAGAACACAGCACTAAGTATGGTTACATGCCTCATACACTGGATCATGCTGGGTAAGATTGGATGGTCCTAACAGAAAAAATATCTTCAAGTCAAGTATGGTTCCCAGATATTCCAAAATGTTATTTTATCTTGAGTGATGGAAAGACAATCTTAATACTCTGCCACTTGAGATCCTAGGTAAGGATTTCAAATGTGATTGGCTAGTTATTTATCAAGGCAGCCGAAGTGTCATGAAAAAAGTCCAGAGTTGTAACATCAAGAACGTAGGCATGTGCAGGGAGTGTGCCCAGGCACCCCCTAATGCTTCAGAAAAATGTGACTCAAGGGAAGGAAACAGAAAGAGACACAGGCAGAATAAAAAGGCTGGAATTGACCCGCAGCTTCTGCCTATCTCTTGAAGCAACAGTGGGATGATTGGCTCCAGCAACAACCATAAGGGCGGCAAGTAAGGGAGAAGGAGGGACTTGCTTCTCTGCAGGCAGAAGCTGCATATCCATTCCAGCCTTTTTATTCTGCCTGTGTCTCTTTCTGTCTCTTGGCTCTGTCTCCAGCCATGCTCCACTGGCCACCTTTTGTGGAAAGATGTCTGTGGGGGTGAGGGCCTGGTTTTGTGGTGTACAGGCAAAGAAGAGGATGACCCACCCTACCCTCAGCCCTCTAGTCTCTGGTCAGCTTGGCACAGGACTTTTTCTCTGCAGGAAAAATCTCCTCATATCAAATGCTGGGGAATAAACATTCTGTATTCATCATGGGGAAAATACTGCCTTGCTTTCAGTGAGATGGTAGTAGCCAGTGAGCTATATATGAAAAGCAGGACTACATCCAACATCCATAACACCCCCCCCAAAAAAAAAACCCTAAAAGTGTGATTGATGCACCAACATTACCAGCCTCTGCTACATGGAGAAGGGTCATCTCACTCTGAGAAACGGATGCCTTATTCCATTCTGATGGAGCAAAATGCTTAAAGTTAGGACTGTAGAATGGCATGTTATAGGCAGAAATACCTGACTCTGGGATTAGTAGTGCCTCAGGAACTGATTATGGGTAGCGATGCCACTGAAAGTTGAATTTGCTCAGTTTCGAGGTCAAATCTGATAGATTTGGAAATGCCTGGTCTCTGTCATACAAACTGAAATATTTGCACAACTCAAGCCGAGATTGATTAGAAGCTAGTTTCTGTGAGTGCACAATCAGCATGACTGTGCATAAACTGTCACAATATTTGCACATGCTCAGATGTTGATTGTTTTAACCAATAGCTGCTCTTTGCTGCTGTATCCACCACATTTTTGTCCATCCATCACTGCCACCACCAGCAGCTCCAGCTGCACCTCCTCCCTTCAGTTTCATCACGGGGGCAGAAAAAACCTTGCTAAATACATGTGAAAGCAGCCAATCTGAGAACGGAGTGTATTGACATAGGACGTTAAGCCATGTGCCATGACGTCAAACTACACATGACATGTTCGGAAGGCACACTTTATAATGAGCAGGTGCAAACACTGAATATGCTTCCAGGATCTTGGGAAATGGTGTTATGAGTTTGCAGGGTGCAATATCCCCCAGTTTCCTGGGTCCAATAAAAGTTAGAATTAATCAAGGTCTGGGGAGTTAAACGGTGTCAAACACGGAACCTTTGGATTAAATTTATGTTAATAAGCCAGGCCAGTGTGTGTCGTTAGGGGGACAAAGCCTGGTGATGAGCCATCAGAAGATGAGCCATCAGGACATTCAGGGCCAGAAAGCAAGAGGATGAAGTTTCTCCTCCAGTGTGTGTTAGTTGGACAGAGGCAAGAAGGGTTTAGCATTTCAGTTTGGATGATGTAGGCTGGGGGTGAAATCCTTTTCCATCCATTAGCAGCAACAAGGAAGAAGTGGGGCCAGGGGCACCATGTGGGCTGGCTGTGACAGGCTGAGACAAAGAGATAGCATGGCTGATTTCTCTGTTCTGAGACCCAAGCCTGCTGTGTCTATCACAGAATCATAGAATTATAGAGATGGAAGGGACTCCGAGGATCATCTATTCCATGGGGAGGCAAACTAAGGCCCGGGGGCTGGATCCGGCCCAATAGCCTTATAAATCTGGCCCGCGGATGGTCCGGGAATCAGCATGTTTTTACATGACTAGAATGTGTGCTTTTATTTAAAATGCATCTCTGGGTTATTTATGGGGCATAGGAATTCGTTATTTTTTCCCCTTCAAAATATAGTCCGGACCCGCACAAGGTCTGTGGGACAGTGGACCGGCCCCCTGCTGAAAAAGTTTGCTGACCCCTGATCTATTCCTACCCCCTGTGCAGCTGTCCCTATGGGGATCAAACCTGCAACCTTGGCATTATCATCACCATGCTCTAACCAACTGAGCTATCCAGGCACCTTGGGAGAAGCAAGAGACCCTCTTGGAATGTGAATGCTTTGAATTCCCATATATCATGAAGACAACACGGTCTGTGCTGTGCCTCATCTCCAAAAGGAAGCCCAGACCTTGGGCAAGCGAAACTGGAACCACTGGAATCTTGCACTGCTGTGAAGTTTGGGGGTGGCACGTAACAATGGCAAAGTTTTGTCAGAGATTATACAGCAGGATTCAGTCAATAGTGAGAAAAATTATTTCTACTGAGACAAGTTCACCCATCCCTAATTTTAGAGAAATTGGGGTGATGCACTTGGGCTGTTGGGCTGAATCACAATTGGATGCAATGCTTCAAGGTATCAATATTCACCACATCATTTTTATTTAAGGCACTTTCTCCTGGCTGACAATTATTTCTCACAACTAAAGGTGGCATTTCATACAGGCTTGAGCTTTTGATCAGCACATTTAAATTATCTGATGGAGAACATATCTATATGGATCTCTTTGACACACCACTATGCATTCCATATGTGAAGGCAATCACGTTATAGCTGCGCCTGACACCTGTGTCTCCAGTGTCTCCAAATGTATGTTCTGCAGATCTAACTAACTAAATAGCCTGTCAACAGCATTACCCTGCATTTATCTTCATTTGTCAGAAGAGACAAAGCAACTCTCATTTGATTGCTCCTTTCTCTCCCCACCCACCAATTCATGAAGATTGATGGCCTCACAGTTATCACCTATCATATATTTCTTAAAGCCATGGAGAATTCTGTTTGCTTAGCTGGCTGGTGGAAGCAGAGAAAAGGAGTCGGTGTGTGTCCATGCAGACATGCCATTGTCACTGTGTCATACTTCAGTTGCTCTTGGTTCTTCTTCCACACCCCATTATTTGCCATTAGCCAAAGTATGTTATCAGAATTTCTCCTGTCTGCTGCATTTTCTCTCACAGTCATAGTTTTTTTTTTTCTCTCATGCAGCTAGGAGTGGCTGGGGAAACTCAGCCAGAAGGGCAGGGTACAAATAAATTATTATTATTATTATTATTATTATTATTATTATTATTATTATTAAAAACAGGGAAATGAAATGAAAGACCACCAACAGGGATGTACAGGGATCTCAGGCTCTTAGCTTTCATAAAAAAGACTCAGCATTTATTTATTTTTAAGAATCTTAGGCTTTACTTTAATAAAATTAAGTCCATAAGACATTTCTACAGAAAATTATAAAAGAAAATGTGGAGACCCTTTGAAAGCTTTGGTGCTCGGTAGGCAGCACCATTGCTAAGAATGCTTAATCACTGGTGTTGGGTGCTGGCAGCACTGTGGTCTAAACCACTGAGCCTCTTGGGCTTGCCGATCAGAAGGTTGGTGGTTCAAATCCACACGATGGGGTGAGCTCCCATTGCTCTGTCCCAGCTCCTGCCAACCTAGCAGTTTGAAAGTATGCCAATGCAAGTAGATAAATAGGTACTGCTGCGGCGGGAAGGTAAATGGCATTTCCATGCACTCAGGTTTCCACCCTGGTGGGTGTTGCACCAGAAGCGGTTTAGTCATGCTGGCCACATGACCCGGAAAGCTGTCTGTGGACAAACGCCGGCTCTCTCTGCCTGAAAGCGAGATGAGCACCGCAACCCCATAGTCGCCTTTGATTGGACTTTGACTGGTCCTTTAACTTTTTAACTTTTCTCACTGGTGCTAAGCCATCAGAGCAAGGCATGTTGACCACCCCCCACCTGGGACTCAGGATGAGGTCCTCCCAGAGAAGCAGGAAAAGATGGGTGGAGGAGTATGCTGCAGTAGGTATGCTAAAGCACTTTCCTTGGGTCCACATTATTTCATTCACTCCCCAAGTGTGCTGCTTTTAGAAAATAAAACACAAGTGTGTTGCCTTTGGAAAATAAAACAATAGTAACTCTCTTGAAATAAATGAGGTTCCCTTCCGACTGAGAAACAAAATGATATTTCAGTTCCCCACACAGCTGCTGTTGGTCTGCTCATCACCACTGGACTGTTATTTCTTAACATAAAGTATATCAATATAAACTATCCTTAAAACAAAAATAGAAAATGAATAAGCAAGTACAACCACAAAATAATGGAACACTTTACAGCTACAGCAAGTTTAAATTCCTACAGACTGTTGTTTAACACAAAATATATATGTTTGTTTGTCAAAGTTGACAAAATCTTGTGTGCGTGTGTATGTGTGTTCACTGTATTTTTAAGCTTGATTTTTCTCCCAGAAGCTCAGGGCTGTGTACTTTGTCTTCCCCTTCCCGTTTGATCTTCACAACAGCCCTGTGAGGTAGGCTAGGCTAAGTTAATATATGTACATAAGCAGCAGTTATTGTCAATAGATTGAAGTGGGGAAGGATGCTGAGGAACCAATCCATATACAGTGTTCTAAATCCAGAAAATTTTGTATACATGTACGGTTTTGATTATTTGGTCTATTGTTGTGTGTTCCACACTGCTTGGAGATTTTAGAGAAGGGCCTACTGGGTCAGACCAATGACAAGTCTACAGCATCCTGTTTTCATAGTGGTCAACCAATATGGGCATAACAGCAAAAGAAGTGTCTGCCGGATCAGTCCAATGGCATACCTCCAAGTATCCTGATTTTCCAGGAACAGTCCTGGTATCATGAAAACCCTCCTGGTTTCTTATTTGACCCTGGAATGTTCCTATTTTCCCTGCCAGCATTGCCTGCACTGAGCTCAGGGTGGAGGATGAGCCGGTGCTCGTCTTGAGTGGTGGCAGCAGTGATGGCTGTGAGGCAACATGGTGTTGCCTCTCCATGGCCACTGCTGCTGGCCTCCTCTCTTGGGCAGTGAAAGATACTCGGAGTCCAGTGTGACTTTCATGCTCTTTATTCAGCTCATAGTACACAATGGGCCCCACGTGATTGGCTATTTCCGGGATACTCCTGTATGCCAATCGGAATGTGGATTCACTTCCACCTGGAGCTGTATTGGGTGACTCCTGCGGACCAATCAGACTGCTGCAATCTCAATCCTATTGTTCTGGGACCAGTCAGACTGCTGCAATCTCAATCCTATTGTTCTAGGACCAATCAGACTGGTGCATTTTGGATCCTATTCTACTCAGTACATAACAGGCAGCTTGTGGCAGATGCTGGAGAGTGGGTGAGGAGGAGGAGGAGGAGGAGGAGAGGGTGCCAGTGCCGAGGCTCTGAGGGGTAGGCAGAGAGCAGGGCCACCCTGGGCGGGGGGAAAGGGGGAGCGAGCAGAGTTTCCTGTGTCCATATCTAATTTTGTCCCTTTCTAAAATTTATTTATAAATATAAATCTGTTCCGGTCCTTTTGGAATGCCTGATCTCGCTGGTTCCGGATTCTTCGTCCCATCAGTTTCGCCAGTTCTGCAAAGTCCATCCGCTTCATCTGCCACTCTTCTTTTGTTGGTAACTAAAGGGTTTTCTCAGGACTGTGGAGGGTGTGTGCGCTGTGTTGTGTTGGTGTAGTGGGGGTGACACTCACTCTTCTTGTGATAGGAAATGCTCTGCAGGGCGGGGGTATGACCAAAAAATGGGGAGTCGAGGAGGGACAGTTGTAGGGGAGTGAGAAATGTTCCTATTTTCATCTGACAAATATTGGAGGGTATGCAATGGCCCGTCGAGTCCCAGCGTATTCACTGTAGCCAACCAGATGCCTCAATGGGGAATCCACAAGCACGACTCAAGCACAAGAGCCCTCTTCCCTCCTGTGGTTTCTACCAATTGGCATTTAGAAGCATTGATGTCGCTGACTGTGGAGGCAAAGCATCGCTATTGTGTCCAGCAGCCATTGACAGCCTTCTCCTTCATGAATTGGTGGCCACTGCCTCCCGCAGAAGCAAGTTCCATCATTTGACTACGTGCTCTTAAAAAAGACAACTGCGCACGGACAGTTTGTCTGCAAAAGTGAAAACATTTCTCTCCAAGACTACCAAAGAAGTTTAAAAACTAGGCTGGGGGGAGAGGGACACGGGAGAGCTCTTTTGTGATAAGCAGGCCTAGCTCCTAATCAGAGGGAATTGTTTTTAGCTGTGATTTTATCAGAGTGCTTTGGCAAAGAGACATGGAAGTCATTCATCATCTTGTGCTTGCCTATTGTGCCCACTTTGCTAGCGGTGCTTGCTGAGAAAATGCTGGGCCATCCCATCAGGTTCTTCTGCCCTCCCGTGAGGCAAGGTGAGGTGACAACCTCAGGTGCCACGGTCTGCACTGAATAGGCACCCAACACTCAGCATTCCTCTCTAACCCTTGCAGCTACCCTTCTGGCACTGGGCAGGTTTCATATCTTGGGGCAGCTCTGTGATCAGTGGCAAAGCTGCATGCTCTGGCACTGGGGGCAGAGAGCAGGCGGGGGCGTGGCTGGTGCACATCCTGGGGGCGTGGCGTGCTGCCTGCAGGGGCATAGCACCCAGTGCGACGGGGGGTGCACGACGTGTGTCGGGGGCAGCCACGATGGTACCCCCCCAATGGTGCCAGGGGCAGTGCGATCCCCTGCCCCCTTCCTCCACCAGTGTCGGTGATAGAGATAGATTTTCATTATATTTTCATACAAACTGACCACAGAACAAGTAGGGAGGGATAAGTGAACTGTAATCTTCTACAAACTGATAAATAGCCAGTCAGACATAAATATCAATATCCCCGCTACCTACTTGTTTGCCCAATTTAAGAGGCCTTGTGCAAAGATTTAAATCTCTCAGCTAACAGATCGATTGAGTACAGTCATACCTTGGAAGTCGAACGGAATCCGTTCCAGAAGTCCGTTTGACTTCCAAAACATTCAGAAACCTGAACCGTCACTTCCGGGTTTGGGGCTTCAGGAGCCAAAACATTCGAGAACTAAGCTGTTCGAAAACCAAGGTACGACTGTAGTTGAAGAACTTTTTATTAGGGGACAGGTCCCTTTACATTTCTGAAAAGGCATCATGTTTTGCTTTTAGAGTGACAATTTTTCAGGACAGAAAGTTTGTGGGGATGATCCGTTAAATTCATCAGTGCAGCAAATTTTTATTAGTCAGAATGCCTAACTTTAATAATTATTTTAACTGTATAATGTGTGTTATTTTCATGTATCTGGCTTTGTAACGGCTTTGGCTACACAAATAAGTAAACAATAACCAATATCAATATCATTGCCGTTATAGAATCAGCACACAGGAGGGCTTGTCAGTTCGGCTTCCCTCAAAGGACCCCTTAAAGATCTAGGCCTTCACCAGGTGCCAGACAGCATATAGTGAACAGAGCACTGGCGAGCCTGTAAACGCACCACAGATTTTTATATTCTTATCAGCATGAACCTCTCAACTTTAATGTGTTGTGATTCCTCTTCATAGGCTGATGTTACAGCAGTCTTAATTAGGGGTGTGCATCAACCACAAGATTCAGTTCAGACCCCAGTTTGGAACTTTGGGAAATTGCCCAAAGCAATCTCGAGATTCCCTGATTCAGTTTGGATCTAGATCTATGCCTCCACATTCTGTATTATAGGGATGTTTTTAAAAAGAAAAAAAAATGGCTGTACATTTTTATTTTTATTGACTCTTTTCTTTTTTTCAATTTTTAATCAAAATGAATAATAAACAGAGACATGAAATCAATGTTAATAAGGAAGCAAATGACTGGCTCTTCCATTGACATTGATCTGTTTGATGTTGGATCAGCCTACCTTGGAAGGTGGTGGTCTCTCCTTCCCTGGAGCCTTTTAAACAGAGGCTGGATGGTCATCTGTCAGGAATTTTTATTTTATTTTTTTTGCTTCATTTCAGAGGGTTGGACTAGATGACCCTTGGTGTCCCTTCCAACTCTACAGATCTATGATTCTATTACGTTTGGCAAAGGGGTGGAAAGAAGTGCAGGGAAGGAAGAAAAGAGAGCAGCTACACATGAGTGGCAAGAGGTCATCATGCGATCTGATTGAAGACTGACTTCCATGGAACAAGTGATGAGGTTGTTGTGAGCAAGGACCAAAATGAAAGTACATCACACAATTTAACTGTGGCATCTAACCTCCCAACATGAAAGAGAGCATTTTGGACCGATCAGGCTGCAGAAAGCACAAGTTGGTTAGAATTCAATTTGGTCCTAGTTTAAAACACATCCTTGGGTGCTGCAGGGGTGTGGAAATCGATGCTTAACAGCAACTCTGAGAGGCTGATGTGAGCACTGATGGCTGATTAAAGCTATGAACTAACCAAACATCCTGCTAGAAAGCCAACTTCCTGCTGTATGTTTTAGGTTTTAAAAATCTAATTTTATTTGGTCCAGCAGTTTTCTAAAATTACCCATCAAGGTATATTGTTTGTGTATTATTCCCCTTAATTTCAAACCCAGCTGGTGGCACAGAACCCCATTTCAACGCCACATTATGACTTGCTGTATCCCTGGAGCACGTTGTGCTCATCCGTTACAATTATAAGAGGAAACACATAATGGAAAGAGCAAACACTTTCATACAAATTTGCAGGAGGGTGGGGGAAGTAGACAATGCTGTCATTCGCTGAGTGGCATAGGGAAAACAGTAGCCTTAAAAGCCGCAAATGTGCCCTGCTGGATTCTTAAATAAGATTTGCAGCCTCTATAATTACCTTACATGGGTGGATTATACCAACACTGTGCCATGAGAATGCAAAGAAGTTCCAAATGCTAGAGAACATTCTTATCCCAGGAGGTTATGTCCACAAGGACAGTGAAAAAGGGATCCACAGTAAGATTACGTTACAAAACACAAGATGGCAAATGCAGACACATTTCTTCTTCTACGGCATTTTAACCAGTCTCTGCTTTTCATAAATCAGGAAAAGCAGAAGTGTTTATTATGTCAGTACTTACCCCAAAGTTATGGGGGGGAAACCCAACATGATGAGAATAGAGGATCTATTTGTCAAACTAACAGTAACCAGTGCCTCACCTGCTTTTCACTAGAAATCCCACCACTCTTTATAATTGCTTTAGAATTCTTCTCAAAAGTGCTATTCTGGGATGCAGCCTTTAAACATTGCGGGGGTTGGGGGTATATTTAGCCTGGAGAAGAGAGGACTAACAGGTGATATTAGATCCATCTTCAGATATCTAAAGAGCTGTCACATAGAAGATGGAGCAAGCTTGTCTGCAGCTCCAGAGGGTTGAACCCACACCAATGGATTCAAATGACAAGAAAGGAGGTTCCAACTAAAAGTTAGGAAGAACTTTCTGGTGGTAAGAGCTTTTCTGACAGTGGAGCAGACTCCTTCAGAAGGTGGTGGTGGACTCTCATTCCTTGGAAGTTTTTTAACAGAGGTTGGATGGTCATCTGTCTGGGATTCTTGAGCTGTGATTCCCACATTGCAGGGAGTTGGTCTATATGACCCTTGGATTCCATTCCAATTCTACAATTTTATGGTTATCTAATCAGCTGGATACACAATTTTGTAATTTAAGATAACAAGACAGGTTGACTCCCACAGAAATACGTTCCAAGAATGCAAGGGTAATATTGACAGGATTATTATATTTTCATTTCAGATGATAAAAGCAGAGATATCAAACTGGAAGAGCATAGTAAACATGAACGCTCATAACACACAGCCTAAATTTGAAACCTCTGTGGTGTATGAATCTATTTCATTCACTTTTAATGGACAGAGCCAGCTCAATCCTCATACTGAAGGGATACAGCCAATTCTTGCTGGGCTGGATATTGGGCCATGTCAACAATGCCACATTCCCCCCCCCCATTCATTGGATTGCGCTGTCTCCACCTTCTCTTGTTCATTCAGCCTTCAACAGGTAAACAATTTAGCGCCCTCAGCTTGAGGCCCACGGCATATTCAGAGGTTCTGAAATGTGGCATGCCAAGGTCAGGTCAGGAGGGAACCAAGAGGTCTGATTGTTAGTAAACCTTTGCCTTTTAAATGCACCTGCTAAGATGTGATGTTTTAAATTGTATGAGCTGTATAATATGCTATTTTATTTGTATCAGTTGTATAATATTCTATAATATTCTAATATTGTCCCATATGGATATTGGATGTGGAGGATGCTGCTGGCATTAGTATTAGTATTAGTATTAAAAAGCTGAAGGTCTTCCTCTTTCCATGTTATCCTCACATTAGGTACATTAGAAGAATATTGACAAGCTGGAACATGTGCAGAAGAGGGTGACCAAGATGATAAAGGGCCTGGAAACCAAGCCTCATTAGGAATGGTTGAGAACATGGGTGTAGCCAAGATTTATTTTAGGGGAGGCCGGTTTTATGTTGGGGGGGGCAGAACTGAGTTATCTCTGATGCAATTGGTCAGTTAGTTAAGTATTTTCAGTGCTTTTTTCTGGGGGGGACGCAGAATTACCCTAAACATTTTTTATAGAAAAAAGAACTGAGTATTTATATTTATTTATCTATTTGATGGGGGGCAGCTGCCCCTCCCCCCGTCTAGGTCCAATGTTGAGAGAATTGGGTAAGTTTAGTCTGGAGAAGAGCAGACTGAGATAGATATGATATTATATCCATCTTCCAATAGTTGAAGAACTGTCACATGGAAGGTGGAACAAGCTTGTTTTCTGCTGCTCCAGAGGGGAGGACCAGAACAGGTGGACTCAAATGGCAAAAACAGAGATTCCAGCTAAAACTTAGGAAGACAGTAAGAGCTCTTTGACAGTGGAATGGACTCCCTCAGAAGGTGGTGGACTCTTCTTCACTGGAGTTTTTTCAACAGAGGTTGGATGGCCATCTGCCAGGGGTTGTTTAGCAGTGCTTCCTGCATTGAAAGGGGTCAGATTATATGAACCTTGGGGATCCCTTTCAAATCTACAATTCTGTGATTCAGCAGTCAATTCTGTGAGGGAAGCAAAGCAGAAGACAAGATTGCCAGTTACTGGCGCCAACTAGACCAACCTCTATATTAGGGCACCAAGTCAATTATTGCCATCCTACCCACCCCCTTGTGCCCTTCACAAAGGAAGTAGGAGGCCTTGTGTGTGTCAAAGTCTCTCTGAGAGACGTGAAGTCTAAATTGTGATTGAGGCCTCAACCCATCCCCTCCTTGTGCCGTTAGCCTTCAGGGAAAGATGGACGGCCACACCACACCCATGGAGTTAATTCTCCCCTCCCTTCCTCGGGTTAATGGAAGTCTCCCTCCCCATCAACCTTGCAGAGTAACCCATGACCAGGCAAACGTGTGGCTCCATCACTGGCACGCCAGCCTTGTGCAAAGAGGCAGCGAGGTAGGCAGGCATCTCATTACCAGGTGAGATGAGATGGCCCATTAGAATTTCTAATCAGCTTTGCTCCGAGACGTGGAGCGAGCGCTGGGGATACCCTGCAGGTTGGAAAATTCTGAAATGCTATCGCATTAATCATTTTGCAGTCTGTGGGTTATATATTTTATTGAAAAGTCTGCCCGCCGTTTAAAGGCAGAGGAACAGCCTGCATTTCAAACGGAGGCTTGGAGGCAAGCCCTTTTGTGCAGAACCCAGGCTCTCTTTCAGAGCCGAGCAGAGGTTATTTTCTTACACGCACAGAAACTGTTTTTAAGGGGGTAGGAGAGAGGGAAGAGATGTGATTCTCACCACAAGAAGAAAAATGATGGAGAGAACCTTTTCCTGGCCCTGGCAAAGCAGTTTCAAGTATGCAGCCATCTGGAAAACACGAGACTGTTTCTAAGACTGCATTTTAATTTTCCTATTCCTGGGCCACCTTCCATGTGGCACCACAACAGTTTTGTCTTGGTTGCCCCTGGTCCATTTTTGTGAGAGTCTGTCCCTCCTTATCCATAGGCATCATACACTCTCAGCTTGTCTTGGAGTTGAAGTAAAGTTTGTGAGTGGTAGTAGTAGTGTTGGTCATGACCTATAAAGCCCCATAGAGCTTAGGCCTGGGCTATCTGAAAGACCATATTCTCCCATGTGAACCTGATCTTCTTTTTTATTATTATTCATTATTAAATTTTTATCCTACCTTTCATCCAAAGATCACGGGGTGGTTCACAATTTAATTTAATTAGTTCTCTGTTCCGCTGCATAAAATTTGGCTATATTTCTTAGCTGATAATTTGTTTCCGGAAACTCCAGGTTCACTGCATAGCAAGAAAAACGAATAGCTGAATCAGCAACGTGCAGAAATCTCAGCAAAATTTAACTTTTCTGGTGACAGCATCTCTTAACCACTACACCACACTGGCTCTATGAGCGGTCATAGGGAGAAGAGGAAGCAGACAGGGAGGAGGAGGAGGTGTCAGAAGCTGAAGAACTAACAAGGATTAGTGAGCTGGAAGAATCTGTGGCAGAAAGCAGTCCAGAACCAGAGGCAGAAGAGGAGGCTGGAGAAGAGGAGGGCAAAGGGCAGCAATGAGTCAGGCCGGTGAGGAAGTCAGGCTGTCTCCCCAGCGATGCCCAGCTCCCCTCCCCCTGGTCTCCCCAAACGCAAAGAGGTATGAAGAGGGTGGAGCAAAGACTGACAAGGCGTCGCTGTCTCAGATTGCTTGTGAAGGTCCCAGGGGAGGAGGAGACTTAGGGAGCTGTGGGAAGGTGGGGACCTTCTGTCCTCACAACTGCCTCATTGGAGCAAGATGTACTGGGAGAAGTTGCTGTGCTCAGTAGGCCTGGCCTCCTGAGCTGTTTTGATTCTTCCCTTAGAGTGGTTGCTGCCCTGCTTCTGACACCCGCCCTGATAGCATCTCAGTTTGCTTTTGTTACCACAGCTGCAATTAATGTCAGAGGGCAATACATTCCACAGCAAGTGTTTTCTCTATCCCGACAAAATAACATTTGGTAACTGTTTGTTTACCCTATCCCTTATGTTTTCCTTACTTCTTCGTTGCTATCCAGCAAGGCACACATTACATCAAAGTCTGTAGTCTGGTTTTTCCTCCGAGACAGTCTGTTCCGTCTTTTAGTAGTCTTGCCACCCTCATAGGCGTTATTGAGATTCAGCTATACAGCTGCAAATATAATGTTTTAAGTGTGTTTTAAAAGCACTATACAAATGTGACACTAGATGGTGATTGTGAACTAATGGCAAATTCAATATATTTTAAAACGCGTTTGTTTTGTTTTGTTAAAAAAAAAAACATTTTCACAGGGTTTTTTATATACGTCTAGATTCAGCCTGGGTGCTGCCCTAGAATCTTTCTGGGGGATCTGTGCTAGTCTCCTAATCCTGCGGTGTTTTGCTGCCGCGCAAACCTCTGCGGCAGCAATAATGAAAGAATTCTCCATCTTACTTTCAAGTGTGAATGAGGTTAACCTTTAAAATGCCACAGTCTGTGTGCAAAGGGTACATTCAAACGTCAATCGTAATGGGGCCAAGGTCCTCCGGAGTTCATACCAGCTCCCTCTTTTTCTGAATATGATTGGCATGAAAATTTAATTGTGGGCAAGCATATCTCTATTTCACTTTAAGTTCAGCACAGCTATTAAAAAGTGGCTCCAATGTGCAGACAGTTTGACATGAATTTCTAGAAGGAAACTTGGAGTGGTGATGGTGTGGAGAGGGTACCTCGGGAACTTGAATTGCAGCTGTCAGACGTGCAGAGGAGACCAATATCTCTTTAATTTGCCTCAAGAGATGAGAAATTCCTCGGCGACATTTAGTTATATCTCTGAAGGTGGAAAGGGTTTGGCTTTCTGAATCCACGTTTCTCAAGTGCCACAGTGGAAGTATTCAATTTGTTCTTCTCCCAGGGGACTCTGGGGCTCCTCTCAAATTATCAGGAAGCGGAGAGGGGAAGAGGAAGGAAAAGGTCAGTCAAAATGGCTTTTGACAAATGGAAAGCAAGGCAGGCCATTGTGGATCTCAGGCCCTCATATTGAGCTTTTTGCCAAGATGGCAAAGCATTTACAGACTGCCTTAAAAAAAAATGTTCCATAAAAACCAAGGAAAGTGGCATCTGCTGGCGTAATTTTGAAGGAGCCAGCCTTAGTCCAACACTGTGTCAGCAGAAGAAGGAAAGCAAGACAGATTGCATTTCCTATGGCAGCAAATTTGGAGAACATTATTTTAAGGAAGACAAATTGCAAGCATCCCTCTGTATCTCCATTTGGCTTAGTTAAAGTACCTGGTGCAGGCACAGAGAGCAGACTGGACTTCTGGTGTCCACAGGCTTACAACGAAAGTGCTTGGTGGGAATAATTTCAGGGTGTAAAATCATAGAATTGCAGGAATGCAAGAATCACAGCTAAAGAATCCCTGACAGGTGGCCATACAAGCTGTGCTTAAAACCTTCAAAGAAGGAGAGAGCACCACCTTCTGAGGGAATTCTTTCCACTGTTGAAGAGCTCTGTCAGAAAGTTCTTCCTAATGTTTAGCTGTTCTGATTATTTATTGAACTTGTTAGCCGCTTTATCTTGCCCAGGGCATTCCAAAGCGACTTACATTCTCCTTTCTTGTCATTTGAATCTATTGGCTTGTGTCCTCCCTGTTGTGTCGTTAATACACAACACTCCCCTCTAGAGCAGCAGAAAACAAGGGGTTAAAGATCACAGAGTTCTAATGGCTAGACTCAGTGAGGTGACACACCCTCTTCTCCTGAGAGGAAGTAAAGCCTGTTTCCTGCCTCCCCCTCTCTTCATGCTGCAAACAACAAAGGCAGGCATGCCTCAACTTAGTTCCCAGCCTCAGACACATGTTCAAGGCTGCTTTGCTGTATTTCTAAGAATATTTTACCTGCATTATTTTATTGCTCTTGCATAAGGAAAGATGCATGTCCGAGAACTAGAAACTGTAAGTAAAGTGTTTTAAACTTACTTTGGAATCTGGGGTATGTTTCATTGAAAAGGGGGCAAAATGGAAGTCAGTTGAGCAGAATAAAAGAATGTTTAATAACCTATTCCTATGCTTCATTCATCTGCCTAATAATGGGATTTAATACTCCGCTACTGGGGCTCCTTATGTGCTCTCTGTTTTCTCCTTTTTCCATTAACCCACACATGTGGGTCTGCAGAGGATTAAATATAATTAATATATCCTCTTACTAATACCATCACCTCATAAGGCTTGGTTTCCAGACCCTTGATCATCTTGGTTGCATTCTTCTGCATACTTTATGTCCTATGTCAACTCCCCCCACCCTCCCACCACACACACACTGCCCAATCCTTCTCCTGACTTCTTGCTCCATCTCTGCGTCTCCCCACCCCTTTTCCTCAGCCACTTTTCTCCCTAGTCTCCATGAGAAGATTTGTTTATTTTTTTTCTTTCTTCCTCCCCCCCTTCCTTTTTCCCATCCCCTCCTAATCCCACTCTTTTTTTATCCTTTTTCGTTTGTCTTTTGACCCTCTTTTTAGGATTATTCTTTTAATATTGTTAAATTATGTACGGGTTGTATATAGAGGTGTGTGTTTCCTTTCTGTGTGTGTTTTGAAATTGTTATGTATTCTGTTGAGTTATGTGTATGATTTTGCTGTATAATAAAATTTAATAAAATTTAATAATAATAATAATAATAATAAGAGAGAAGATTTGTTTATTTATTTCTTGGCCTCAGCTAAGTTGACATTCTGCTCTCTGAAGTAATGTTCATGAATGTTCTGTGACATCACAGCAATTCATTAATAATTTATTTACAACATAGTCCACAAACAGCTCATAAGGTAAAGGTAAAGGGACCCCTCACCATTAGGTACAGTCATGTCCGACTCTGGGGTTGCGGCGCTTATCTCGCATTACTGGCCGAGGGAGCCGGCATACAGCTTCCGGGTCATGTGGCCAGCATGACTAAGCCGCTTCTGGTGAACCAGAGCAGCACATGGAAACACCGTTTACCTTCCTCCCAGAGCGGTACCTGTTTATCTACTTACACTTTGACGTGCTTTTGAACTGGTAGGTGGGCAGGAGCTGGGACTGAACAATGGGAGCTCACCCCGTCACGGGGATTCGAACTGCCAACCTTCTGATCAGCAAGCCCTAGGCTCTGTGGTTTAACCCACAGTGCCACACCGCATCCCACAACAGCTCATACATACATATGTACAAACAAACAAACAAACCCACCACCATTGACAATTTAATTATCAAAAATTAAACTCCTATCCCCTTACATAAAGAAAACAAACATAAAAATAAAAGACTTCCTTTATCCTGTAAATGGCCTCCTTATTTACTTCTTGTATACTGTTTCTTTTATCTGTGATTATTACAATTTTTCCTAGTTGTGACTTAAAAAACCCGCAAAGTCTCCTGTAGAAATTAATCGAGACAAGTCCAAGTATATATTTTGGGGCACTGTTTGGTAAAGTATTCTCTGCATGTTCCCCATTCTTTTTGAAATTATTGCCTGGGTTGTCCCCTAATTGTCTCTGTTAATCTGGCCAGTTCAGTATAATATAATAATTTATCCTTCACGGCAATTCAGCTGAAGTCTGGGGAAAGAGTGTAAATTTCTAGACTGATATGAGGTAATAGCAAATCATCAACTTAGATCTGTCAGATGCAAAACTGCCTACATAATGTGTTTATAACCTGAGACAAAAATGGCAGCCGCTGCCTGTGGCATGGCTATTTAGGACATTTCAGTGTCGCTCTCCTGGAAGCAAGGGTGTAAAACATCAGGGTCACCTCATGGATTACTCCTGGGAACTGTTGCTTACACTTTCTGCCTTGTGGTGCTACAAATTAAGATGGACTAGCAGTAATGCATCAATCTGTCCAGTCTAAAGAGATGAAGAGAGTACCACATCCATTCTCTCTCCCAACTTACATTATAGATGCAGAAGGTTCTAATAGGGTGTTTTTTTTTGGGGGGGGGATTTGATTGAGTTTGCACTTAAAAGCAAAACTAGCTACCGTAATTTGTACTTCCTGAAATAATACGTGGACCAAAACACACCTGTCCTTCAAAATGTGTATGTCTTTGAATTTTGCAATGCAGTTCTCCAGCAAAGCACCATGTAAAAAGAAAAAGAAAAACAACCCATACACCAGGGGAAAGTGTGCATGAAAATGAATATGTTGGTGAAAATAGCAAACAAAAATATTAGAGAGAAATTGCTTGGCAAAAATGCATATGAAATATATGTCTACATGCATGCAAAAGTGTGCATATGGAGAAAATTGTGCTGAAATGCTCATGAATTTTCATGAGGACGAGAAAAGAAAAGAAAAGTATTCCAAACTGATATGGAAATGTGGAGAACTGAGCTGAAGATTGGCAACTGAGAAACTGAGAGGAATCCTTAGCTCCTGCTACTTCCTTTGGAAGCAGATCTGCTATTCTGCCCCTACCTGCTGTCCACACATCAATGCATGTGCAAAAGGGCTCTGTACATATGCCAACTACGTGGGCATAGACCTCTGAAAGCAAGGCCATGCTGCTCCTTAGTGACGGAGTGTGTTCTGCCTCATTCCTCAGGAGGCCTTTTATCAGCCAAAACCAAAACAATCTCTGCTGAATTCTGTGGTAGCTATAGAGGAGCTAGTACAATAGTTTTTCATCACAGGCTCAGATTTTGTTTTTAGATTTGAAGCTCAGGAGCACAAGCTGTGACTGTGATCCTCGTGCGATTGAATCAGGTTCTTGCATATACTCTTAGTATATAAAGTCCTTAACAAATTGGAACCAGTTTACCTGCTTTGCCCCATGTATGCCCACTCGACCACTTTGATCTGCGGAACTGGCACTGTTACAAGTGCCGAAAAAATACCCATACCACATTTGCAAGAATCTGATAATTCAGTGTGGCAGCACCTACACGCTGGAACTCCCTGCCTACTGACATCAGACAGGTGCCTTCACTGCACTCTTTTTGGCACCTGCAAAAAACATTCTAGGTTAGACAAGCCTGTCCCGACATGTAGAATGTTGATGTATGTTTTAATCTGTTTTTAGTTGATTGCTGATTTTATCTTTGGAATGTTGTTTTTACTGGTCATTTCATTGTTTAATTATGTTCGTAAACCACTTTGAGGTTGTTGTTGTTGTTGTTGTTGTTTTACAATCAAGCTGTGTACAAATTAATAAATGCTATCCATTTGGGGACTTGTGAGACTGGGTTCCCAGATATGGGTCTAGAGAATTCTCTTATTCTGTGAGCTTAGAATGTTCCTGGAGGTCATCTCAGGATTCTTAAGGATGCTATCTGACAGGTTCAGGACTAGGTTTACAGTGTTGATGAACCTTTTCAATTTTGGACTGATGCACTGCATAGAACGCCGGATCCTCACTGGGCTAGGATCACCTCTCTCATTGAGAAGCTGTGTGTTCATTTGTCAGGAAGTGCGTAGAGCCACTTCTGACTCATGTCAAATGTGTGTATGGTAGGCAGCAGGCCTCTCTTCATGCGTTCCTTAAATTCATGGGGTGGCTTGCCTGAATCTCCCTAATGCTTGCATGCAAAAGTAGGCAGGAAACACAGTTTTATGGGGATCCCATAAATTATATAAGTTGAGTTAATTAATGTCGTAGGTTTGGGGAGTCAGTATGCATGGTGCCCTGAGTACCCTTTGCATTATTGGGGCCCTGCACCCAGAAAGGGTTACCATTTGATTGGGGATTTTGTTTTTGAACTAAAAAACTAAGAAAATGGCCTTAGCTGGCCACTTAGGTGTCTCCATCAGCATCCCAAAATAATGGGCTAGGCTATAAGAGCTACAACTAAGTGATGGTGCCCTCTGGGCAAATCGGTAGGTATCTCCATCCCTCACCTAGCTACCAGGTGGAGAGAACACTCGGAATGTAGTTGTGGGTGAGCTGAGCAGAAAGCAGGCTGATAAGCTGGAGACAGAAATACATGCTTGATCTGCGCTGGAGTCCAATGCTGCGACTAATGGAGAAGCGAGATCTGTTGGAGTGTGAGTGCTGTGCGCCCCTCCACCTTAATGCTCATATACATTAGAAAGTAGAACCATATGTCAGGGATGCTTTCGCTGAGATTCCTGCATCACAGGGGGTTGGACTAGATGACTCTTGGGGTCCCATCCAATTCTATACTTCTATGAATCTATATACCCAATAGACACCACAGTCTCTGTTGACCTTCATTCCAAGGAAACTGAACCCTGGCTAAGTGCCTGGAACCCCTGAAATCGCTCACTGCTCAGAGATTGGAGTGGCATGTAACATTATTTTCCACCTTTTCCTAGAAATGAGTAAAGAAAGCAGAAGGTAATTTGTGCGCCAGCAATGCATGGCAGAGTTTTTTTGGGTTTTTTTAAGTTAACAAAATAATAAGCTTGCAATGGGAAGTGCTCTTTTAAAGGCTTGGACGTCTATTAGGGATAATAGGCTGAAAGTCTAAGGGAAGTGAGAATCCATCAATGCTCTTGCAATCGGTCTCTAAAAGTTCCTGCACAGGCAGAGAATAGTGCTTCTTAGAATAACCTGCTGGAAATCTGAAGGGTTTGAAAATGTGAACCCAGGCGGAAGGCCTCTGAGATTCTGATCAATGGCTCCCCAAGAGAGAAGGAATAGTTAAAGTAGGTCACTGGTAGCTAACAAGGTAAAGTTGTCCATGGAAACAAGGTGAAAGTTTAATTTTTAAAGAGCAATACCAAAGTTTCTCAAACTTTTTTTTCAATTTAGGGAGAATGTTCCATATTCAATTTTGAGCATGGGATATGAACTTTGGGGGAGCACTGTTTTTAATATTTTGCACAAGTGATGACTCCTGGGTCCTGGAGGAGGATCCTAACATCAGTTTTTTCAGGTTGTTGCTGCAGTGATTGGACAAATGAAGTCTTTGAGGCAGGATGGCGACAGTTCAATTCTTGTCTCCACAGTGGGATCTATTGCAGCCAAGCCACAGCCCTCCAGCTCCACTCCGACCCCATAACACAACTGACCTGCTTTAGAGGGCTGTGGAAAGGGGAGGATTGCTCACAGTGCCTCCTCCAGAGAGGAGTTTAATATTGCAGAGAACTCACTGAGATATCACAAAGGAGGTAATTGGCAACAGGTTTCTTACTTAGTGGGTGTGGCGTTTGCCTTTCTAGGGAATACATATAAGAGCAGGAGTGAAAAAGGGGTTAAGTGGCTGACCCTAGGCTGTCCAATAAACAGAGGGGGGGAGGAGCTAGGGGCAGCTGAAGGAGTCAGTTAGAGTTAGAGAGCGGGGAGTTAAGGAGAGTTGATGAAGAGCAGTTGATCGAGGGAGTTGGTTGGTGGGTGGTTGTTGATTGTGTGGGTTGGTGGTGAGGTCTAGTGGTGAGCGTAGGCAGGGTTGTAACCATTATCTTAAGTTGTTGAAGTTTTTAAATAAACACTTATTATTTTGTTTAAAATTGCACCCTGACTGTGAAAGTTATTACCAGGGAGGGGATCCTGGTTGGTGGCAGCGAAGCGCGTGGTGGCACAGGGATCAATAGTCCGTCAAACGACCGGGGACCCTGTGTGATCGCCACAGTGGGTTTCCCCCAGAAATTGTAAATCTGAATTAAATAGGATTGTGAAGATACAGCCTAGCATTTTGAGCTAATAACATCATATGGAAGGTTTTAAAAAATAACAATGCATGCATTGATAATGCCAACTGTGGGATGTGAAGCACAAAGCAGTCAAATACAACATTCCTAGAGTGGACATAAAAAGGGGGTGTCTGGACCAGCCAGTCAGAACTTCCTGTTTCCTCCTGGGCTGGGGCAGACTTCCTCTACATGTGACTAGAAGTGGGCATGACCTCACCTATGCAGGTAACAAAATAGCACAGGGGAGGCTGCCATCTCTGTCTGAATCCATTCCTCGAAGAAGCAACATATTAGCCTGATATGCTTATGACAAAGGAACTATCTCCTTATGGGATAGATTCAAGGTGTATATATTTTGTAACTTAAGCCTGCCTTCTGGGATCCATCTGTGAACAGAATGTGTGTGAGTAAACTATTTTATATTTTTATACAAGAGTGCATTGTGTCTAATCTTTTTATGAGGGAATAAAGGGGAATTACCAGCCTCATTTTAGAGGCTTAAACAAGCCTGGCAAACCTATCTGCAAGTTGGGAAGGATATATTTAAACAATATATCCTCTCCTACCTCCCTGAACAACTCCACAATAAACACCCATCTGAAAGTTCCATTATTGGAGAATATTTGAGAACATGAGAAGCACAGCCTAAAAGCTAAGGTTTAGCTATAAGGCATGTGCATTTGCATCAGATGAGGCATGAATCTTCACCTCAATCAGTTGTTGATGGTATACAAATTTAATAAAACAACAACAACGGTTTGATGAATTTTCTGATTTTGGTTTCATTCAGTCCCTCACTTTTCTCAGTCTTAAGTTCAGTTCCCCTCACCTTTTCCACAACATTTCTTACAAAAATTGAACGCACTGTTATGCACATTTCTCCTGATTTATATTTTTGCACATAATTCTGCTTTATTCTACAAGCTATTTCCTGGAATATATTGCATTTGTTTTTAATAATAGATGCATTGTTTTGTGCACAATTATTGCATCACATCACAGAAGTGCAACACGAATATTTTGGAAAACTGCAAATTCTGAGGTGTCAGTCCATTACTTTTGGGAAAGGGGAAATGAAGTAGGTGAACTGAGGAAATTTCACTCCCATCCCTATTCTTTTAAGTGTTATTTGAATTTGCTAGTTTGTTCTTTCAGGTCTTCCTGGGGAGACTTTTCCACCGAAACAAGCCTGGCAATCTTAAACCAACTGCCTTCTGATGTCTTACACACAGATCTTACAAGGCACAGAATGTTCCAGATTCTTATCAAACCCCAACATCTGACATTCCCCCCCCTTGCAAGAGCCCCCCCCCCTTGCAAAACAGTCTCCATCTGTAGGAACTGTGCAGACGTGAAAAGCCATTATTCTTAGACCTTGGAGGTACAACCAAAACAATGCAGAGTAGTCAGGTGGCATATTAAAGAAAATAATATTTGTACGCTCAGAGGAGTAGATGTGTTTTCTCCTTCAGAGTGGGAGAATAACATCCAGTCGTTTAAAAATTAAATGAATAAAAGCAGGGAAAGCCAAAGCTTTGAATTCTGCCGTAGAAAGAACACAAATTGATCATGACATTTCACTGACATTCCAGCTTGTCAAAAATCCTGGAAATATCACAACATTTCAAAGTTTTGTCAAGATTGTTGAGATAAGGTTTGAAGTTCTCTCTTTAGAAATAAATTTAAAAATGCCAGGAAATTAGAAAAACAAAATCCAGATAAAAGGAATTTATATTTTCTGTGGAGGAGGGTTGTGGGGGAATATCTTTTTTTAAAAAACTGTTCTAGTATGAGGGAGGCTTGAGGGGTTCAGGAGGAAAGAGAGAATATATTTACAAAAGTCACCATATCCATCAGCATTTCCTGAGGTGTTGTTTTAGGCTAAGAGCAAATGCAGAACTAATATAGTCTTTGTGTTAATTAAACTCTAAGGACATGTAAACTCCTATTTCACCAGAAATGAGCTCTTATTAATATTTATTGAATAATTACATATTAATAGGTTTATTCTACATAAGAAATATATGGCAATGTCCTATTTAATAGATTTCTCTAGAACATCATTTTAACTTCCACTGTTCTGTTGCTCTCTTTTTTTCTTAGTATGTTGATAACAATAATGCGGGAGGGAAGCAGGGCCAGGATATGTAAAGACTGTAATGGGCCTGGATCTGGGAGACAGAGTCCTCCAGCAACTGCAGCTCTGAGGAAGAGATGGTTCTGAAGCCCCATCCATCTCGTGGGGGTCACATTTGGCCATTACAAACCATGGGTTGGCTTCAGGGGCTGTAAAAGTCATATTGCAAGAACATACGAGGTATCATAGAAACAAAAAATTATAGAGCCTCAAGGGACCCCAGGGGTAATCTAGTCCAACACCCTGCAATGCAGAAATCACAGCCAAAAAAATCACTGACAGACCAACATCTGTTTAAAAAGCTCCAATGAAGGAGAGGCCACCAATCTGTTCCAATGTTGAAATGTGTCAAAATGTGGAGAACTGAAAAAATGAGAAACTGAGATAAATCCAAACGGGCACATTCATCCAACTCCAGCTGTAACTTTGCCTTTCAGTTCCATTTCCGCCTTCATCATAGAATTGTAGAGTGGGAAGGGACCCAAAGCATCCTTTAGTCCAACCCCTTGCAGTGTAGAAATCACAACTAAAAGTTCTGTGACACATGGCCATCCAACCTCTGTTTAAACACCTCCAACTTTCTGAGGTCATCCATTCCACTGTCAAGCAGTTCTTAGTGCCATAAAGTTCCTCCTAACCTAAACGTTAGTCGGAATCTTCTTTCTTGCAGCTTGAATCCATTGGTTTGGGTCCTTCTCTCAGGGGCAGCAGGAAACAGGCTTGCTCCGTCTTCCATGTGAAAATCCTTTGGAAATTTGAAGATCTACATTAACAATGGCTGCATAGCATTTCCATTAATGGTCACAGAACAATGAGTCAAACCAAATGGTCTCTTTCTTATGCATTTGCTGAAGGCTTTGTAGTTCTGAATGCTTCTTCATCTGTCTCAACCACACAGTGGTGGGGATGCTCCACTCAACAAACTGTCAATGGAGACAGTGGCCTGTTCTGTGTGTCTCCTCAGAGACAAGCAAAACAGCCAAGGCTCCAGGAATGCATTCTGTTTTAATATCATATCCAGAACTGATGCTAGCCTGAGTCACACCACTAATCCATCTAGCTTGGTATCAGCTAAAATGACTGGTACCAGTGCTCTCAGGTTTCAGACTAGAGTCAGTCCCAGGCAGCTTTACTGGGATATAATAAGATATGATGGCAACACAAGAACAGGCCTTTCCTGTGGTGGCTCCCCATTTGTGGAATGCTCTTTCCCCAGAGAGGCTTGCCTGGTGCCTTTGTTACATATCTTTAGGCACCAGGCAAAAACATTTCTCTTCTCTCAGACCTTTGGCCCATTAAACTGGGGGTGGGGTTTTCGTTTTGCTTATTATTATGTTACATATTTTTTGTGTTTTTATATTGTTAACCACCCTGGGATCCTCGGATGAAGAGCAATACAGGAATTTAACAAATACATACATACATACATACATACATACATACATACGTAAATAAATTGAACCCAGGAACTTCTGCCTACAAATCAGTCCCCTGCTGCTCCCCTCAGCAGGAGGAATTAGCAAGCAAGCCCACTGAGTGCATGGCACCATGCTTGTCATTGCTGCTCCTTTTGCCACCCATTCACCAAAAGGAGCAGGTGGCAGTCTCACCTCTGCCAAGCCACCCAGTGAACAAATACACATTGGAATGCTCCTCAAAAGAAACATTGGAGTCCTAAATCGGAAGAGACCCATTTTCTCCCAGCAGTTGTTTTAAAAAACAAACCTGTTAGCATTGTGTTATGACAAAGCGGAGGTACCTTTGGGAGCTGCAGTAATTGGCAGGTGATCAGCAACCTGCTTGCCACCTTTGTCCCCAGCTGAATCTGCCACAGCTGTGAAGCTCCCCACTCTCTTTTTGTTGCTTGCTAGAGAGGCCTACCTGTGCCCCCTCAGTCATCCCTGCACACACAGGCAGTGAAAAGAGGCTAGTGATTTTTTTAAAAAAATGATTATTTTCCATTCGCAATAGCAAGAAACAACAGCAACAGTGACTTCTTCCTTGGGTGTTTTTAAGCAGAGATTGGATGGCCATCTGTCAGGAATTCTTTACTTGTGAGTCCTACATTGCAGGGGGTTGGACAGATGAACTGGGTTCACTTCCAATGTTACAGTTCTGTGATTCTCAAAGCAGTTGACAAAGGGTTGTAACCAAGGGTACCTTTCTTTTTGAGCAGAGCAGGTAGGGATGGACAGAGCTGTCGATTTCTGTTGTACATTTTCCTATTCTTACACATATTTATTCATCTGTTTGCAATTCTTTAAAGAAGTCATCGTGAAAATTACGTCAGCAGTTGGCATGTAATTCTGCCTAATATACCTACCGGTATTTTACAAGACCTTTCTCATAATTTAATACATTGTGTGTGTTATCTTCACAAATATATGCCTTTTATGCATACTTTCCCCCCAAATGCCAATTTTTTGCATGTATATTTTGCTCGGAGGAATGCATCACATTGAGGATGTGCAAATATTGAAGGATTAAAATGTCAGCATAAAACATTTCTCTCCCCCGCCCCCCCCCCCACACCCCTCACTGCTAGAGTGCAAGAGAGGTGCTCAAATAGCCCCAGCCAGAATTCAGATTTATACATAAAATTAAATTTGCAGCACCATCGCCAACCATCCCCTCTGTCCCAAATAAGTTTTAGAAGACACAACTGGCTCAGTCAGTACATCAATCTACAACTCCCATTGTGATGAGTCTGAGGCAATTCTCAAGAGGACTTTTGGCACCACTGAATGGTTTTGTGCACACTGTGGAGAGCCAATTGATACTTCACCGACTGTAGTTTTCATTAGTTCCTAACGGGAGTTAATTTGCCTTAAGACTTTGCTCTTTTAAAACCACATCCCTTAAGAAGCCAGCGTTCCAATATTGAGGCTTTGGAACAAGACAGGCTCAGTCAGGTGTAATTGCTAAAAGCCTCCCCCTTCCCTTCCCATGGCGAAGATCTGAATCTCTCGGCAAGGAGCAGGTAAGCATATATTTGACTTGAAAGAATCAGCTCTAATAGACCAATTTTGATATCCGGCTCTGAACAACTGAGCAATCTTTCTCTCCCCCCCCCCCACCTTGGGAAAGCATATATTTTGATGGGGCAAATTTCAGCCAGGATTATACTTTCTCTTTCTCTGGAAAGGGTCTGTGGCAGGAGGTTTGCAGCTAGGTAGTAACAGCAGCAAATGACGGGTGTTCACCTTCGAGAGTCATATTGGGTATGCCCTGATGGAGATGTGAGAGGAGGAAGCCTTAGGCTGTGCCAGAAGCCCTTCCTCCCACCCTGGACAGAGCTCTCACCTCCAGGGATGCCACATGGATCAACCTCTTGTGCCATACCACTCCTTACATATAGACAAAATTTGTATTCCACATCTGCATTTCAGAGGTTTAGACCAAATTATCTTTTGAGTCCCTTCCAATTCTATGATTCTATTTTTAATATAAAGTAAGACGTACAAACTAATTGATTAAATGTTTTGGAAAGTTGTTTGTTTGCTCTCTGTGCATCTAGACACTTCTTAAGATAACGTCATAACCAACTTTTGCATGATGGTTCCTGATACCAAGGAGCAGGTTTTCATCTATGTCTGCATGCCATTTTTTTTTGGGGGGGGGGAAGTTGGTAAATTTATTTATTTGGGTTTTTCAAATTAAAATTTTACAATAACGTATCAACATACAATATAGAAACAAGATTCCACATAATCTCTTGGACTTCCCTCCTCCCCTTTGTGGGTCCCATTGTTAGTCCTTTCCTCCTGCATCTTTTATAATAATCCAAATCTTTTGCATCTCCATTATGTCCAGAATTCACCATTAAACTACAAGTGTTATTACAATCCCACTAATGATTTTAGCTGTTTACAATGGTTTATAATGTAGATTATAAATTTTCCCCATTCCTTATTAAAATTTTGGCCTTCCAGAATTTCTGAGTCTTCCAGTCATTTTTGCCATTTGGGCATAGTCCATCAACTTGATCTGCTATTCTTCTCTGGTAGGGACTTTTTCTTCTTTCCATCTCTGGGCTAGTAGCAATCGCACAGCCATGATTGTGTACATAAATAGACTTTTCTGCACCCTTGCATTGCATTTTGAACCAGGATAGGTGGACTGTACCTTTCAAAACTGCACTGATTTGGGTGGGGTTTTTTGGTGTGTGTGTTTTTAAGAACACCGGGTACAAGGCTACCAGTGCAAAACTACTCATGCACAAGCACCCACAAGTGCATCTGGTTGGTCGGTGTGAGAACAGTTGCTGGATGAGATCCAGCAGACTCTTCTGGCACTCTTATGTCATGTTCTTATGCGATTCTCTCCAGGGTGGTACTAAAAAGTGGGTGGAGAAGGAGCAAGGGGAAATAACGGGGTTAAGGCGTTCTGTTGGCACATGCGTGATTCAATAAACCGGCATGAATAATGCACCAGATTCCTCCTGGGAGTGCACGGGGTAAGCAGAAATTCTCTGCCTCCGAGACAGAGCAGAAAATGTGTTACACTGTCCATAATGGAAGCTAAAGACCTTGCGCACTGATGATGTTGCTGCCGCTGTTGCTGCTATTTAGAGCTATGCGTTTTCTCAGCCAGCTCAATACTTTACACATGAGGCTTGCTATTCCCCTAACACTAATAAAGCTTTTAAGACAAGACGGAGGGAGGGGAGAGATGAATGAAGTAATTTGCATGCAGGAAGGAGCAAGTGCCATAGGGCTGTGGGGCGGCTCGGAGCCAACAACTTGAGTTTTTGTTGTGTTTTAGAGGCCTCTGGAGGCTCTTTGTTGGAGAAAGAGGAAAGATGATCCTGTCATCAATTACTGGCTTGGGAGCTCGAAGGCAGGGGTTCAATGCCTCCCTCTTTTACTGGGTGATTCTTTAGCTGGCTTGAAATAAGTCTTGTTTGCTCCACCTTCCAAGATCGTCTTGGACTTCCTGTGCCACAAGCCTGTTCACCCCCCTACCACACACAAACACACACATTGGTGATGGAGTAGAAAATTAAATGCAGCATATTTTGCAAGGAACACAATTCTATCTCTTGGCAGGATGTCCAAGCTCTCAATAAAATTTCAAGGAATCGTAGAATTGAATAGTTCAAAGGGAACTCCAAGGGTCATCTAGTCCAACCCACTCCTATGCAGAAATCACAGCTAAATCAGATGGCCATCTGACCTTCTGTTTAAAAAAATCTCCAGCAAACGAGAATCCACCATCTTCCGAGGGTGTCTGTTTCACTGTTGAACGGCTCTTACCATCAGAAGGTTCTTCCTAATGTTTAGTAGGAACCTCCTTTCTGGTAGTTTCAATCCATCGGTTCAGGCTTTACCCTTTGGAGCAGCAGAAAGCAAACTTGCTCCAACTTCCATGGGACAATGCCATGTTCGAAGCCCACAAAGTGCTTCCACCATCACATCTAGCTTTTCCTAAGAGCCGTGCCAGCTTCGACTGGTGGCCCAGCTATGCCCCTACCTGGACAGGGATAGCCTAACTACTGTTGTCTATGCTCTGGTAACCTCTAGGTTAGATTACTACAATGTGTTATAAGTAGGGCTGCCTCTGAAGATGGTTCGGAAACTTTAGCTGGGGCAGAATTCAGCAACCAGGTTGCTCACCTGAGCAAGACAGTTTGAGCATATTACACTGATCCTCATCCAACTGCACTGGCTAACAATTAGTTTCCAGGCCCAATTGAAAGTGCTGGTTTTGACCTATATTTTTTTTTTTATAAGATTTTATTATTTTCTATTAAAACAAAAGAAAAACATAGCATAAACACCAACATTAACAATACAAAAATACAATACATAAACACAACACAAAAACACAATCAAACAATTACAATAAAATAAAACATATACAAACCTTTAAACTAACACTTATCCTCTTAATTTTCTTGTTACTATCTTCTCTGTTTTAGGGGACTTCCCCCATTCCCTCCACTGTCTTCAAAATCATATATATCTTCTAGGTAGCTTTGTATCTTATTCTATTCATATTTACTCAAATTTTTAATGTGCTTTACTTTACTTAATCATATCTTAACTTAAACACCAAATCTTAACATATTTTCTAACAAATAAATCTTTCACACAAAAATATCTTGCTAACAATTTTATCTAACATAAACCTGCTAAAGCCGCTGTTCTATTTAATTCTGCTCAAATATTCAATTTTACTGATTTAACTAAATAGTCTTTAAATTTCTTCCAGTCCTGTGACACCTTCTCCTCCCTCTGGTCCCGGATTCTGGCGGTCAGTTCTGCGAGTTCCATATACTCCATCATCTTCATCTGCCATTCTTCCACCGTTGGTATCTCTTCGCCTTTCCATGTTCTTGCCAGTAAAATTCTAGCTGCTGTTGTGGCATACATAAAAAACACTCTATCCTGACTGGGTATCTCTTCATTAGTTATGCTCAGAAGAAATGCCTCTGGTTTCTTACAAAAGGTAACCTTCATTACCTTCTTGAGTTCATTATAAATCTTGTCCCAGAAAGCACTTACCGCTGGGCACAACCACCACATATGAAAAAAGGTACCTTTCGCATGTTTACATTTCCAACATACATCTGACATTTTGGTATTCATCCTAGCTATCTTAACTGGTGTCAAATACCATCTGTAAACCATTTTCATTATATTTTCTCTTAAACTATGACAAGCAGTGAATTTAATACCTTTTTGCCACAATCTCTCCCAGTCATCCATCATAATATTATGTCCTACATCTTTCGCCCAGTCTATCATTGACGATTTAACCAGTTCATCTTTCGTATGCCACTCTAGCAAAAGATTATACATTTTGGAAAGGTTTTTAAAGTTCGGTTCTATCAGTTCTGTTTCCAGTTTTGATTTTTCTGCTTGAAAACCAACTTTTTTGTCCATTTTAAATGTTTCATATACCTGATGATAATGCAGCCAGTCGGGGACCTGGCTTTTCACTTGATCGTAGCTTTTTAGCTTAAAAGAGTCCCCTTCCTGCTGCAATATGTCCATATATCTTAACCAGTTTGCAGACATGTTCGGTCTCTTATAGGCTTTGGCCTCCACTGGAGAGATCCATCTAGGGGTCTTTCTCTCTAACAAATCTTTATATCTAGTCCAGACCTGATACAAGGATTTTCTAACTATATGCGACTTAAAAGTTCTGTGGATCTTAACCTTGTCATACCAAAGGTATGCATGCCAGCCAAACATATTATCATGTCCTTCCAAGTCCAATACATCAACGTTCTCTAGTTTAAACCAATCCTTTAGCCAGCAAAAGGCCGCTGCTTCAAAGTAAAGTCTTAAGTCCGGCAGGGCAAAGCCTCCTCTCTCTTTAGAGTCTGTTAAGATCTTAAACTTAATTCTTGGCTTTTTGCCCTGCCATATAAACTTTGATAAGTCCTTTTGCCATTTCTTGAAGCAATCCAGTTTGTCCAAAATTGGTATGGCTTGGAATAAAAACAGCATCCTTGGTAGGACATTCATTTTTATCACGGCAATTCTTCCCATTAACGACAATTTCAATCTTGTCCATATCTCCATGTCTTTCTTTATTTCCATCCACAGTTTTTCGTAATTGTCCTTGTACAGGTTCAAATTCTTGGTTGTGAGATTGATACCTAGATATTTTACTGTTTTAACAAAATTGAGGCCAGTGCCTTCCTGTATTCTTTGGATTTGTTCTGCACTCAAATTTTTTCCTAAAACTTTGGTTTTCTGCTTGTTTAATTTGAAACCAGCTACAAGTCCAAATTGTTCAATTATTTCCAAGGCTCTGGGGACACTGCTTTCCGGTTCCTGCAGGGATAACATCAGATCGTCTGCGAAGGCGCGTAGTTTGTATTCTTTCTCTCCCACACGAATTCCTTTTATCTGTTTGTCCTTTCGTATCATATTTAGGAGGACTTCCAGGACCGTGATGAAAAGTAAAGGGGAAATAGGGCACCCTTGTCTTGTTCCCTTTTCAACTTCAAACTCCTCCGATATCACACTGTTTACTATTACTTTAGCTCTTTGTTCTGTGTAGATGGCCTTAATGCCATTCAAGAATTTTTCTCCAACTCCCATCCTTTCCAAATTCTTTTTCATAAATATCCAAGAGACTTTATCAAATGCTTTCTCTGCATCAACAAACAGTAGTGCCGCATCTGTATTTATGTTTCTCTCCAGTTTTTCTAAAATATCCACAATAATTCTCGTGTTATTACTAATTTGTCTTCCTGGCAAGAAACCTGCTTGATCTCTGTGTATATAATCTTTCAACACTCTTTTCAACCTTGTAGCCAATACATTTGCAAAAATTTTATAATCCACATTCAAAAGGGATATTGGACGGTAATTTTTCATTTGAGTCTTATCAGTATCTGGTTTTGGAATCAGTGTGATAAAGGCTTCTTTCCACGTCTCTGGTGCCCTATCTCCTTCTAGTATTTTGTTGCAAATTTCTCTTAGCGGCTGCGATAGCCAGTCTTTCAATGTCTTATAGTATTTTGCTGTTAATCCATCCGGTCCTGGAGCCTTCCCCAGTTGCATGTTGTTTATTGCATCTTCTATTTCTTGTGTCGATATTGGGTGGTTGAGAGTTGTTAGTTTTTCCTCTGGGACTTTTTGCAATCCGTTCTTTTCCAGAAATCGGTCTATTTCTGCTTCATCTATCTTCTCCTCCTTGTACAGTTGCTTGTAGAATCTTTGAAAACACCATCTGATTTCCTCCGGTTTCTCCACATTTTTTCCATTTACTACCAAATTATTGATGACATTTGCCTTTTGTCTTTTCTTCAATTGCCAAGCTAGTAGTTTTCCACACTTATTAGCCGATTCAAATGTTCTTTGTTTCATCATTTTCACTTTCCATTCGATGTCCTGATTCATTATATTAGCATATTGGGATTGCAAGTATTTAATTTCTTTTTGGATTTTAACACATCTGGGATGTCCTCTTAATTCTTTTTCCTTTTCTTTGATTGATTTCAACAATCTCTCCATTTCTACATTTTGTTGTCTCTTCTTTTTTGCTTTTTCACTAATGAGAAATCCTCTCATTACAGCTTTACTTGCATCCCAGGCAATTCTTTTCTCTACTTCGGAACTCCAATTTATCTGAAAGTATTCTTTCATCTTTTTCGCCGCTCTTTCTACTAGCTTGGTGTCTCTCATCAAAGCGTCATCCATTCTCCATCTAAAAGAATCCTTGGAAATCATTTTTAAATTTAACTGTACCGGATTATGGTCTGAAAGAGTTTTAGGACCAATTTCTGCCTTTTGTATTTTTGGAGCCAATTCATTCGAAATCCAAATATAATCTATCCTCGACCATGACTGCTGAGATTCACTAAAATAAGTTGCCTCTGTATCTGTAGGGTTTTTTAATCTCCAAGAGTCCACCAAATTCAAATTATCCACCATTTCAAAAAAAGTCTTTGGGAGTTTCCCATCATTCGTTAATTTGGTTCTTTGAGATCTGTCCATTAGTGTGGAAACTGCACCATTAAAGTCTCCAAGGCAAACTAATTTGTAATCCAAATAGTCCAACAGCAGATCATGTATTTTCTTATAAAAAATTGACTTTCCATCATTTGGTGCATAAAGTCCCAGGATCAAAAAATTTTCGCCTTGTATATTAATTTCAATTGCGATGTATCTCCCTTCTTCATCTTTAAAAAGCTGTCTTGGGCTATATTTCTCCTTTGCATATATCACTACTCCTCTCTTCTTGACCTTGTCCGATGATATAAACTCTTGGCCTAATTTTTTGTTCTGTAGTAATCTTCTATGACGTCGGGCTATGTGGGTTTCCTGTAAACATATTATATCCAAATTCTTCTTTTCTATGCTGTAAAACACTCTGCGTCTCTTTGGTCTCTGATTCAATCCCCGGACATTCCATGTCATTAGCTTGAGCGCCATTTTCCTTTCTTTATTCTTCTCCTCCAGTTGCTTCTCCTTTCTTGTCTTTCTCTGGATCCTGGCTTGAACCTGGTAAACTTGGTAGTCCCGGCGGTGGTGGAAATTCCGCTGGGAACCTATAGAGTTGTGCTGGATCGAGTGGTGTGCCTTTAAATTGTTCCTGATGCTTGTCCAAAAACTTTTGCTTCTCCGCCAAGGACCTTATTCTTATCTTTTTTCCTTCAAACGTAAATGCCAGGCCTTCTGGAAATTCCCAACTGAAGGGAATTTTCCTTTTTCTAAGCTCAGTCACCAAGTCGTTGTAAGGAACTCTTTTGTCGAGGAAAAATCTGGGGATGTCCTTATAAAAAATTATTTTATTCTGCTCTACCACCAGGTTGTTTCTATAATGCAAGTCCAGAAAAAAGTCCCTATCGTGTCGATCGTGTAGCACAATCAAACAGTCACTGACTGTTTTGTTGCTTTTCTTTCCTCTGGAACCTCTTGGACCAAATCTGAAGGCCTTCACTATGCGCGCTGAGACGTTAACTTCTTCTATCTCCCAAAATCCTGAAAATAACTTCACAATATAAGCTTTTAGGTCTTCCCCTTCCAATTCTGGAAGACCCCTTAGACGGATGTTGCCCTCTCTCTGATGTAGTTGCAGAAAAGCGAGAGACTCTTCAACAGTTCTCTGTCGTGTTCCAATATTCTCTATCTGCTCCAAATCTAAATTGTCCAATTTTTCCTCCACCTTTTTTATTTTTTCTTTGACCACTTTAATTTCCTCAGAGTCCTTTTTCAGGGTGGTCACCTCCTGCCCGATTCTATTAATTTCTTCTCTGTTCTTCCTTACGTTCTCCTCAATTTGCCCAATTGATTTTTCCAGGGTCTGCGTAGAATTTTTAATATCCGCTTTGATGTCAGCTTGTAACTTTTCTATTGCTGAGTTCACTGCTGTATTTCCTGATGAAACTTGATCTTGTGTTTGCTTCAACCCTTCAGTGACACTTTTCAATCCTGCTGCAATTTCTGCCACACTAACAACCAATTTCTCCATTTGTTCCTGTAGAGTTAGGGAAACAGAGCCTCTTTTTTGTGCAGAGCTAGAACCAGCTGTTTTTGATCTAGTGTCCATCTCCTGTGGGCTCTGCAATTGTAATCTCAAGGTCACTCCTGTTGCTGTGGTAACAATCTCAGACATTCACAGCAGAAGGCCAACAGTCCCAAAAGTAAACACCAGGTGGCCAGCAGCTCAGTTCTGAGAACAAAGAGACTGCTGAGCCAGGAGCCCACACCAGTCCCAAAAATCCAGCTTCTAGGCAAAGAGTTTAAATTTTTCAAAATATAAATTCCTTAAGGCCAAGAAGGGTTTACTTTCATATAGCCCAAGTCAGTAACAGATCCTAACTTGCAGTGTTGCCACTAAAGTCCATAAAGTAACTTGTATCTGGTTACAAAGAAGTCAAAATGTCTCCACTGGTAAACAGTCACTGAAACACCAACAAAGAAAAAATGGCAACAATATATCACAGCCCGCTACTGACCCGGAATCCTAATCCAGAGGGTGAGGGGCATCTTCTTTTGCCATATCAACTGTTTTTAAGTCTTTAAACATCCTTTAAGCAACTTTTAATCAACTTTTAAAAAGTTTGGCAGAGTTCGCAAAACTTTCCCGTTAGTCGCGGCTTTGATCTTTTAGCGCTACCAAGCTCGCGCAAACAGTTCAAAGGGAACAGGCTTCCTTTTGCAGTTTCCTCTGCAAGCGGTGCTCTTTAAACTTGTAAAATAATTCAATATTTTAACTTACAGAGTTTCTTTGGAAGTTTCTGTGTAGGAAGTGCCGGGTGCTCAGGTCTGGCGGGATCGCTGCTTTGATCCTCCGCAGGCAGTCGCTTCTTCAGTCCCGTGCTGGGGCTCCGCTCGCCTGATTTTCCCCCTTACGAGGGTCAATCAGGAGCGGAGACAGCACGTCTGGGACCCACGAAGCCGTCGGTCCACGGGACGCTCTTCCCGTGGCTTTAAGGGACCCGTGGCGCAGGCACGGAGATCCCTATCGCCTAACGGAGGACGGAGCCGTCGGACTCCCGTCCGCCATTGACTCGGCACCTAACCGGAAGCCCTGGTTTTGACCTATAAAGCCTTAAGCGTCTCAGGACCACAATACTTCAAGGACCTCCTCTTTCCATATGAACCTACCTGGACCCTGAGATCATCTTCTGAGGCCTTCCGTGTGCCCCCTCCTTGAGAGGTTCGGAGGGTGTCCTTCCCTGCAGTGGTTCCCGTCTGTGAAATGCTCTCCCCATGGAGGTTTGCCTGGCGCCTTCATTATACACCTTTAGGCGCCAAGCAAAAACGTTCCTTTTAACCAGGCCTTTGGTTGATCTGATTGGCATCCTATGCTCTTCTAAAATGTGGGTTTTTTGTGGGGGATGGAGTATTGCGTTGCTGTTTTTATTTTTATTAGGTATTTTGTGGTTTTATATCTTGATTTTATTCTATGAACCACCATGAGACCCCCAGGTATAGGGTGGTATATAAATTCTAATAATAATAATAATAATAATAATAATAATAATAATAATGCATCAGAATGACGGGCTTCTCTGACTACCTGTTTTGAGCAACTTGGAGGCAGAGTCATTGGTGCAGGAAGAATGATTGCTGTTCCTCTCAAATATGAGGTGAGTAAGTTTTCTTTCCATTCAGAATTAGGTATTATCTATTACATGTGTTACGTGTATTACATGTTTTATATTTATATGAACATAAAGGTGGTGTTCATAATTCCCCTCTTCCCTGTTTTATCCTCACCTGTGAAGTAGGTTAGGCTGAGAGAGAGTGACTGGCCCAGGGTCACATCCAGTGAGTTTCATGGCTTGGTGGAGATTTGAACCCAGGCCTCCCAAGTCCTTAGTCTGGAATTCTAACCACTACACAACACTGGCTCTGTGAAAGGATTACAACAACCAGGATATGAGCATACACAAACATGATGTGGGGTTGGACAATCATGTATACAGACCACACAAGTAGAGAAAACATGAATTAATACACATCAATCTCAGTTTGAATTACAAAAATATTAAATTTCATTGCAACAAAGCTGGAGTTTGCTAATACATTTGGGAATTGCAAACCTACTCGATTCAATTTATGAACCAAGTAATTTTGCGCGTTGGCAGCAGCAGTGCTTCACACAAGGAAACATTTCTGACAAAAAAAAAAGTGCTTTTGGAGCCCTTTACTCTCACAAACCCCCATTTACTTATTTCACCCTTGCTTGAAAGCTGTTCTTTTCCTACTTGGTAGTACTTTCACTACATTATTTGAGAGGGGAAATCTGGGTCTCTTAATCCATAACAGTTATAGATAATGTAATATAGATAACATGATGTTTCCACAATGCCACAACGGAATCATCTTATCATGACCCTGGGGTTGGATTCCCCATCTTCAAGATATGATGCCGGGAACTGAGAACAGGAGTTAACCTTAGAGCCAGCCCCAGATGTCTCTAACAATCCAGGTACACTACAGTGAGCGAACCCTGTTTGTCCAGCACCTCTCCAGTTGCATTGGACCTTGCACTTCCCTCCCCCAAGGACCCCAGCTCAGAAGCCCCCTAGGGAGCAGAGCCTCCCCTGTTCAGTTGGAGGTGATTGACATTTAAAGTAGGCTGTTCCCTGAAGTGAGGAGGGTCCTCCTCTCACTGAAGGCAGAGCTAGCTATTCACCTCTTATGTGTTGGTATCACTTGAGTCTGGATTACTGCAATGCGCTCTGTGTGGGGATGACCTTGGGTCTGGTTTAGAAGCTCCAGCTGGTGCAGAATAGGGCAGCCAGATTGCTGGTGAGGGTATCTGGTCAATAACATAGGACACCATCAGAGGCATAGTGGAAGGGGGAGCTACCAGGGTGATTGCCCCAGGCACAAATATTTTTAGGGTTGCGCCTCTGCAGCTGCTGCCCTGATGGGAGGTGTACCCCATTCCACCCACCAACCTCACCTTAGCAGCACACCAAGCAGGAGCTGGGAGAGGATGGGTCCTTGCAACCCTTGTGGAGTGCCCCCTACCAGCATGAGAGGTGGGTGGAAAGCGAGATTTGCAGCGGTGGCAGCACCCCAGTCCAAGGAGGCGCACATGTGTGTCCCGTCGCTGCTCCCAAGCTCCATCCAGCAACAGCACATGGGGGCACAATACTTTTCTTCCCCTGGGTGCTGGCAACTGTTGCTACACCACTGGAGACCAGTGTTAAAACAGCTGCATTAGAAAGAATTATAAGAGCTGCTTGACAGTGTAACAGACTACCTTAGAAGGTGGTTGACTCTCCTTCACAGAGGTCTAATGGTCATCTGTCAGGGATCCTTTAGCTATGATTCCTGGCTGGACTCAGTGACCCTTGTGGTGGAGGGTGGAGTCCCTTCAAACTCTACAGTTCTAGGATTCTATGAGGTAAGAACTTATTGTCCTCATTCTGAATGTTTTCCCCCGTTTTCCACTGTGCTCCCACAAAACAACAAATCACCCCAAAGCAGATGCTTTTTTGCAACTTGTGAAAAGCTTTTGAAGAAATCGCCCCTGGTTTTAACTGAGCCTTACACTTTATGTAACAATGGTACTTGCTGCAGAAACATTGGCATTTGCTGTGATAATGACATCTAGACACACAGAGGCCTCTGGTGTTTGAACGGTTCAGGGACAAGGAGGAGAAGGACCCACACTGGGCATCCACAATTGGTCGCAGATTCCTGGCACATCTGTCTTGCACAATGATGATGATGTAGATAGAAGATTATGAGATTATGTGAGGCGTGGAGAAAGTGGATAGAGGAAAGTTTTTTCTCCTTCTTCCAAAACACTAGGACTTGTGAACATCCAATGTGGGAAGATGAAGGACAGAGCAAATAGTTTAGTAATGTGCTTCATGCAGCACATTACTAAACTAGGAACAGAGGCAGTGAAGGCTTTAAATGAAGATATTCATGGAGGAGAGGGCTAGCAATGGCTACCAGCCATGATGGCTGTACTCTGCCTCCACGGTTGGAGGCAGTAGTTCCTCTGAATACCAGTTGCTGGAAACCACAGGAGGGGAGAGGACTCTTGGGCTGGAATCCTGCTTGTGGATTTCCCATAAGCAGCATGTGCAAAGCCTTTTCCCAAGAAAAATAGGCAGGACTGGTGCTAGGGCTTCTTTCGCCCTAGGCAAACCACCTTCTGGCGCCCGCCCCCCCCAAAGCCTGCTTTAGTGGGAGGTGGGGGGGTGGAGAGGCAAGCAGCAGTTTCTCCGCTGCAGCGGAGAAGCTGCTGCTCGCCCCCCCCCCCGCGCCCCCCCGCCAAAGCCTGCTTTAGCGGGAGCCGGGGTGGTGGTGTACGGGGCAAGCAGCACCTCTCCCGCCCAAGCCTGGCCAGCGCCCCCTCCATTTTGGCGCCCTAGGCAATTGCCTAGTTCGCCTAAATGGACGTGCCGGCCCTGAAAATAGGTGCAAGAACTCACCATGAAGTTGTTAACAGTAAGTTGTTGGTCAACTCGGGACAGCCCTGAACAGATGCTGGTTTGACAACAGCCATGTTCACACCCACACCCACACCCACACACCCACACACCCACACACACCACAGAGATGTTAAAGACTATGGCAAGCTGTCTCCCTACCTGGTTTGGGGGTCACCCCTGGTTCTGGAGCAGGTCAAGTAAATGTGCCCCCACCTCCCTCATTCTAATGGATTGAGGCAGATAGCTAGGGCCGCTCAGAAGGGCCCTCACACATATGTGTGGGTGTGGGTGCGCGCGCGCAACAGTAGAGGCCTGGCTGGAAAGCTTAAAGCCCACTGCTGCTACACGGGACAGATTGAAGAAAAGGAAATATGGATTGTTCCCACCCTGTAGCTTGACCAAATGCGGCTAGGATTGGCTAGGAGATAGGTGGAGTCATAGATCTTTTTTTAAAAAAAAAAAAGGTGTAGACTCGCACTCACTGGCCAGCTTCTGTTTTGACTTGAATTGTTCATTTTGGGCATGAGGGATTTCAGGCAATGAGCCAGAAACCCCTTTCCTCAAGAGTTCAGGAGGTGCCTTACGCTACCTGCATGGCCTTGCCAAAGTTAATCCTGGCTGATGGGATGAGGCAGCATTAAGAAAGCAAAGCCCCCATGTCATTAGCGCCACGCTTTCAACTCAACAAGCTGGTGGCTTTTCCTCAGCCACTCTGTCTGCATCTAAATAATTCTTTCAAGTCACAACACTTTTTTTCCCAAGACATCCCATTAATATTTAACAAGACAGCCCACAGCAAGTTAGATAGTGTAGCAATTAATTTTTAAATGGTGACATTTATTACAGCATGTAACTGCTACCTAGCTTGCTGTGGGCTATCGGGATAAAATGTCAGTTAAATATCTCATAATTCCCCTCAATTTAATGCAAACATAAAAACTGTAATCATCCCATTATTTGCAAAATATAATTGAGGTTTTTCATTTGGGGCGGGGGGCGACGCTCATTTCTCCCTTGCCAATGTGGCCTCTGAGGCAAAGTGTAAGATGGGGAGGAGGATGTTTGAGGGTAATTAATGTATACATTAATTTCATTTCATTTCATTGAAACTTAAGATCTGGGCTCGCAATGCTCAAGATAACAGCAGAGAAAGCATTGATTAACAACGAGGCAGCTTGCAGTTGCTGCCTCCAGCCACTGCAACAAACCTCTCCTAGGCGGCGAGAATTATATGTATGCAGAAATGCAACCAGAACTGAAGGCCACACAGATCCTGCGACCCTCAACTGGTTGAGGTGCTTTGCGTTGCCCCCATGCCCTCTCTCATTAAATAACACAAACCCTTGCCCTTTCAAGTACATGCAAATGGACCATTAGGTGGCCCCTGAGGGGTGACAGGTGTTGACTGCTGCAGCAGAGAGAGGGATAGCCAGGTCTTACCCATGGGGCACAATCCTACCAACCTAGATGGATTTAAAATAAGATTAGACACATTAATGGAGGAAAGGGCAGTCGGCGGCTAGTGGCCACGATGGCTACGCTGTGCCTCCACGGTTGGAGAATGCAATGCTTCTGAAAGCCAATTGTTGAAAACCACAGGAGAGGAGAGGGCTTTTGTCCTCAGATCCTGCTTGCTGGTTTCCCAGAGCCACTGTGAGAGCAGGATACTGGACTTGTTGCCCCATTGGCCTAACCCAGCAAGCTCTTCTTACGTTCTTATCCATCCCCACTGAAAGCCCCACTGACATGATTTGGAGCTGCCCAGGGGTGTGTAGCTCCTTGAGAAATATACCCAACCTTGGGGAAACTCTATTGGCTTCCCTCAACCCTCTCCCATGTTTGGGATAAATTGGAGGAAGGGGCTTGTTGGGGAGAAGGAAGCAACTCTCCTTTGGGGGGAGGGAACTCTAGATTTTGTTGCTTCCTTTCCCGCCCCCCAATTCCACTGTGACTCAGAAGAATGTCCAAGTGACTTGAACCCAGTCTATCCCTCCAGTACCATTTTCTTTCTTCCCTTCCTCAGAGATGGGAAGAAGGCTGGATGTTTTTTTGTTTTCCCATAAAATTTATACGCTGCTCAATCGTAAAAATAAAATGAAAGACAAGCCAACACTCAATGCAGTTTACCAAAAAGGTTAAATAACAATATTATCAATAAGGAAAATTATCAACACTTTCAAAAATCTAAAATAGCTATAGACTAAAAACAGATTAAAACTCACATCGGCTTTCTAAACATTTGAGGAGGCTTCTCTAAGCAAAAATGTTTTTAGCGGGCACTGAAAAAGAGTACAGTAAGGGTGCCTGCCTGGTATCAATTGGCAGGGAGTTCCAAAGTGTAGGCTGGCACACTAAAAGATCTTGTCCTTGCAAATGCAAAACGGGTATTATGTGGGCATATATTGGGTAAGACAATGTGGTGCAGGATCTTGCTCACTGGGGTCCCTCCACCCGCCATTCTCATTGCTTACATATCTCTCCAGTGAGGAAATGCAGTGACTAATGGCTGGGATATGACTTGTGACCGAAAGGGCTTTCAATTTCAGGAAGAATAAACATTGCGAACCCTTCCTCAAAATAAAAGAAAGAAAAAAGAAATTAACATAAGCCAGTGGCAGGTTAGGAAGTTTACGGATAATGCATCCATCTGATTTAGTTGTTTTTCAAACCCCACATTAAGCAAGTCTCTGTGGGTTTTTTTACATTTTCCAACACCCTGCATTTTGCATCCTGAATGAGACCGCATTATGGCCAGAATACATTACCAGGTTGCTTCGTCCTCTGAGATAATGTACTTTTCCCTTTGCAATATTCAGGTTCAGAAATATATTAATGGAACAGAATGGCTTAACGTTGTTGAAAGAGGTAATTTTCGGTGTCTTTCTTTTTCCGCTGCAATTTTCAAAATTATATCTATCTTTATGCCGACACACAAAACAAGAGTGAGTGTTGAGGCTCCCGGACGATGCTCCGAGTAAACCTTGATTCACGTGAGCTGGGTTGAAATCCCATCAGCAGAGAAAATTTAGAGCAAAATAAAAAAGAGGCTTTGTCAAAATGTTGCTCAATATGATTTCTGTTGTGGCAATTTCCACCTGACAGTTTTGCAATGGTTTTGGAACATTCTGAAAAGGGAGAAAGCTGCCAGTCTCAAATTTCCTGAAGAAGGGGACATGACATTTGTCAAGTTTTAGTTGCAAGGAGAAGTCTCGTAGAATTCAGGGGTGGGGATGAACTGGACTCCTCTTAAACAGGCTCAATAAAACCAGTCTTATTCTTCTCACTTTGAGAACTGCAGTTATGTGAAGGAAGAAGGCAGGCGTTGGGATCTTTAGCGAAGAATATTTGGCAGCCTCCTCAAAATTACGACTCCCAGGAGCCATCATAGTCAAGCAGGCGTAGAATCAATATTAAAGTTGTGGATAGTTAAGGTATTTACAAAATGTCCTAAAAGGCTTACCAAGGTTAAGAATAAAATAACAATGGAATCAGCATCAACAGCTCAGGAACCCAAGTCATTGATTGCATTGAACCTAGTATTGCCTGCACTGACTGGTAGCAGCTCTCCAGGGTTTTAAGCATAAATCCTTCCCAACCCTACCAGGAAATGCTGGAAATTGAAGCTGGGACCTTCTGCTTTCAAAGTTAATGCTCTACCACTGAGCAACACTTCACAATAAAATGCAATAGTACGGAGCTGGATAGAGAGATCCTAGGCTCAAATTTACACTACCTTGAAGTTATGCTGCCACCACATCACAAGAAGGTATGTTGTATGCTATGCCTGCTCAGCCCAGAAAAGAAGGAGATATACACATACGCACAGAGTGAGGGAGTAATTGACAGACACCCACCTACCTGGTGCAACTGACTAGATGCAACTGACCTCCCCTTACCTGCTGCACCAGAGCGAGTAGTCAGGAACAGAGCTGGCAATGATACCGACATGTCACCTGGAAATGGAGGCAGCCAGTGATGTTAGACTCATAGAACTGCAGAGTTGGAAGGGAATCCAAGGGTCATCAAGTATGGCCCCCTGCAACACAGGAATCACAGCTAAAGACTCCTTGACAGGTGGACCTCCAACCTCAGCTGAGAAACCTTCAAGGAAGAAGAGTCCACCACATTCTGAAGTAGTCCATTCCACAACTCTTACCTCCTGAAAGTTCTTCCTACTGTTTGGTTGGAATCTCCTTTCTTGTCATCTGAACCCTTTGGTTCAGGTCCTCCCCTCTGTTGTGATGATCCAGGATCAATCTCAAATTTCAGTGGTGCCCCTTGCAACACCAAAATCTGCCCCCACCCAGCCTCTCACCTTCTGTTGGATGTCAGTTGAGGAGCCTACTGTGGCGCCCCAGAAGCTTTGCATCTGGTACAACTGAACCGGTTGTGCTCCCCTACATTTGCCTTTTCCAGGACATCACACCACCACAACCTCCTCACTCCAACAGTCACAGTGATGCCCTCCACAGGGCATGGTGCTAGGAAGTGGAAGACAGCAGTTGGAGCCACCCTTGCAGGAGGAGGAAACACCTCCAGTCACCTCTTGCATGCCCAGACCAAAAAAGGAATGTCGTGGGGGGAAAGAGGAGGAGCTTCTGAGATGCAAATCCACACTGCAAATATTTCAGAATAGCCCCCTGAACTCTCAGTGAGAACTGCATGTATCAGACATACACACCATGGGACATCCCATCCCAGGATTACAGGGGCTCTGGTGTGGTGCAACCGCCCATGTTTTTAACAGCTGAGGGTCCGTGGTATGAATGGAGGGCAAAACCCCACACTGTGATAGGAAGGAGTCCCTGCCAAACACACCTGAGCCAATCAGGAGAAGCACCGCATAGACCAATAGCATGCCCCCCTTTGTAATTAAATAATGCTATTTCATAATTACAACCAAGAGAGGAAAGCAGTAGTGCCCCAGGAACAAGAATGGTTTAATTAAGGGCCAATTAAGAGTCTATGCATCCGTAAAGGCTATGCTGAACAGGAAGCAATGGCTGGGGCAAAAACTGCAAGAAGGAAGCATCTAATTAAAGCTTCAGGACACCTCTGCTGACAGAGACTTGCCTCCAAGTAAGCTTTATAGAAGAATCTTATCCACGGAGAAGGGAATTGCCATTAAACATAACTCTATAGGAAATGCTGTTTTTATTCTTCTCTCAGCTGACTGGGGGGAAACAACGCTTCAATAGCACTCGGGGATCTGAGGGCAGAAGGGGCACTAGCTTAGAAGAAAGGGGTCGTGGGATAGGTGGAAAGTATTCAAGTGGGTGGGCTGCCCCACCCACCACCCTGGAAGAGTGCCAGCGCTAGCCTTTACAAGAAGTCATCACATGGCTTGAGACTTCGCTTTGGCGGCATGGATTTCACCACCTGCTTCTCTTCAGCTGAGTGCTAGGGCTTAAAAGGATTCTGTGGTTACTATGATGGTTAAACGATCCAGTTTAAGGATGGTGCGCCAATATATTTGCATCTCTAAAAAGCAACAGGTAAATTTGAGATTTTCTTATCCAGGTTTGAAGTGCCTCCCAGCATCAGTTATAAAACAGGCTAATGGTATTTCTAAAATGCACGGCTTCAACTGCTGTTTCAGAGCGTGGAGGTTTTTAAAAAATGGTTGCTGTTGCTGTTTTAAATGCACTGCATAATACGCCCAGTTGCAGAAGACGAAACTCTATTTTAGCTGATAAAAATCCCAGCTTTAACATCTCCCCTCGCTTCTGGTCTCGAGAGAGAAAATGTTCTTGGCGTTTTCAGATGATCCAGAGAAAGCTGTTCACTTCTCCATAGGCAACTGATAAATTACCGTACTGTGACACCTCCCCCGCTGTCCGAGCTAATGATCTCTCTCCAAACAACCGATGTATTCTGGAGGGTTGGAGTCGAGCACTTCACGGCTGGTGCAGAGAAATAATCACAGTGAACTTCATCTCCAGAAAAGGGCCATGGGTCTATTTCATTTTTATTAGCGGCAAGATTAATAGGGCCTGGGGTGCTATTGTTTTGCTTGGTTTTAGTGCTGAGAAATCTCCCAGCCCATCGTTTGTTTTCAAACCGTTCCTATAATCTGACATTAATAAACCTAATTTGGAAAGCTCCAAAAAGCAGTGCACTGGATTCCCCCCCCACACACACACACACAAAAACAGGTTAAGAGCTTGTTAATAGCTTGCAAGATATTGCCCTGGGAATTCTGCAGCAGAATATCCGACGGGAAGGCTGTGGTGGTGGGCCCAGATGTTTGGGAATTGGACTCATGAGAAGCACAGATTGGCGATGCAGCCTCCTCTGCAGCTGAATTCTGGCTGCCCTCTTCCCCGATGCTTTTGTGGAACTGTGTCGTATATAATGGGGGCAGAAGACTGCCTGGTGTGGCATGTTCTTAAAGAATGCTTCCTCCGGTTCTACAAATCTCCCTGGCTTCTCTTATTCCCAAAGACCTGGCCTCTCCTCGCCTTTCACAATAAAAACCAGACAGTGTGTCGTCATCGCCCTACACACCCCCCTGCCTTCTTTGCCCTCCTTGTTGCTCTGTTGTCAAAATGCTCCTTCATTCATTACTGTTAATACAATCAGTGCTATTTTTTTTAAGGAGAGGCACACTTGTGTTTGGAAAACCAAGCAGTATGTATCTCATGCATTTCCTTGCCATTTTATATTCCCAGGGTATTTTATTACAGAGGGATATTTGCATGAAAATAGCATTTTTCTTTCACAAGGATTCATCTGCTCCTGTTTTCTGCAGTCCCTCAGGATTTTACAGTGGATGAGCATTGTGTATTCCTGATGCTGTCACATACACACACAAAAACACCCAATTATTTAAATTATTGTAACTTGTGTGGGTTTATTTTTCCCTTCATGAATTTGCTGTTCCGTCAGAGCTGCACTGAGCTGAAATAGTCCTAGGCAAGGCAGTCGGATTAAATTGACAGCAAAAAAAAAAAAAAAAAAAAAGATCCAAAAGATCTGGACAGGACATTTCTCTCTTGCAGGGCACCATATGGAAGAAAATGGGGGCAGAGAGTCAAGTCATGCACATTTCCACTCAAGAGAGCTGGTTCTTTTTGGTGGATCCATTCTAGGCTTATCCAAACTTATCCATCCTTAAAGAAATCAGCCCTGAGTGCGCACTGGCAGGGCAGATCCTGAAGTTGAGGCTCCAGTACTTTGGCCACCTCATGAGAAGAGAAGACTCCCTGGAAAAGACCCTGGTGTTGGGAAAGATGGAAGGCACAAGGAGAAGGGGACGACAGAGGACGAGATGGCTGGACAGTGTTCCCGAAGCGACTGGCATGAGTTTGGCCAAACTGCGGGAGGCAGTGGAGGATAGGGGTGCCTGGCGTGCTCTGGTCCATGGGGTCACGAAGAGTCGGACACGACTGAACGACTGAACAACAACAACAAATTCTAGGCTTAAGGCTGACAGCACAGAGTGACCTCAGACCTGCCATACTGGGCCACACCAAGGATCCTCTCTCTAGCCAATCTCTCCAGGTTGGCCACCAACCTAGATGACTTTAAAAGAGGATTAGACAAGTTCATGGAGGAGAAGGCCATTTTCCATGATGGCTATACTTTGCCTCCACAGTTGGAGGCAGCAATGCTTTTGAATACCAGTTGCTGGAAACCACAGGAGGGGAGAGGGCTCTTGCGCTCAAATCCTGCTTGCAGGTTTCCTACAGGCATCAGGCTGGCCACTGTGTGAACACGGTGTTGGACGAGATGGATCACTGGCCTGATCCAACAGGCTCTTCTTATCTTGAGTCGAGGCAGAATCAAGACTGGAGTGTGCGTGATTTTCTAAAGAAAAGGTGCACAGAATTTTCTGTATGATTCTGCCTGAGGCTTTCATACATCCATACTTATATTTCCCAATCACCTTATGAGCATAGCCAGAATCCATTGCTCACTTGCTTGCTTGGCCCCCTCCTTGCTACTCCCCTTAGCGGTGTTGGTCTTGTTAAGCTCCTCTGCTCTGTTCCTGTTTGTGCTATAGTATATCAGTTTCTTATCACAAGAGCTCTGTATCAATATCCATATAGAAAATGTACTTAAAGTACATTATTGACCATGGACTTCCACCCTCCCTTGCTAACTTAATTGCAAAAAAGTGTACCCACTTAACACTACATATTGTACACTTTTTTAATAAAAAAAGACTCCCACGATTTATGCAAGTTTTTAAATCATTTGCAAAAACAAGTTCCTTTCCTCATTCTGCTCTGCTCACTCCAGAAGCAATTTAGTTCTTGAACCATCTAGCTTTTGCCATGCCTGTTCATTAGCTATATTCACTTGAGCTGCTTGAACAGCTGTGCTGTTTAATGGAGTTGGGTATAAAAATAAAATACAATAAAATGGGATTAATGGAACTGGAAATAAAATATAATGAAATGAGATCTGCATGCAAACAGTTTTGGCACAGTATATTGTCCCCCTAGCAGAGACTGGTGTATGTCCATTGCTGTAGAAAAACATGGTGGACCCTGAGGCCTTGTCTTCTGAAGTTAGCAATCCCACGCATGTGCTCTGCTACCCTCTAGTGGTGTGAGTTTCTCCATCTCTAACCGATTGAAACACATGAAGTTGTTGAGCTAGACTTGCATTATCCGCTTGGATAGGTGTTGGCTCTCTAAGGTGGAGCACTTGCCATTTGAGAGCTTTGAACTGGAGAAGTCAAGCAACGAACCTGGGATCCTTCTGCAGGATGAGCAGTGACAGTTCTCACACCTCTTGTTTCCTTGATAGATGCAAATAGTTTCCTATTGTCCTGTACAAATCAAATTGACAAGAATGAGCTCAGGGAAAGCCACGTTTTAAAAATTGTATTTATACCCCCACCCTCTACTTCCAAGGAGCTCAAGGTGGTATGCATTTTATCCTCACAATAACCTGTGAGCAGGGCCATATTTAAGTTTGGCAAGGCCCTAAGCTACTGAAGGTAATGGGGTCCTTTATATGTCCAGTTGTCATTTGTCAACAACAAATTGTTGCTATTTTTGTGTTAAATATATGCTATATGGTCATTTATGGACCTAATAGGTATCTAAAGCCACTTGCACATAACAAAAGGCTAGCAGGCGGGGCCCATTATTTACATCATAGGAGCCTAAAGGTAAAGGTAAAGGGACCCCTGACCATCAGGTCCAGTCGTGTCCGACTCTGGGGTTGCGGCGCTCATCTCGCTCTATAGGCCAAGGGAGCCAGCGTTTGTCCGCAGACAACTTCCGGGTCATGTGGCCAGCATGACTAAGCCGCTTCTGGCGAACCAGAGCAGCGCACGGAAACGCCGTTTACCTTCCCGCAGGAGCGGTCCCTATTTATCTACTTGCACTTTGACGTGCTTTCGAACTGCTAGGTGGGCAGGAGCTGGGACCGAGCAACGGGAGCTCACCCCGTGGCAGGGATTCAAACTGCCGACCTTCTGATCAGCAAGCCCTAGACTCTGTGGTTTAACCCACAGCGCCACCTGGGTCCCTCTGTTTTGTGTTGTGTTGTCTAGGAGCCTACACAACACAAAACACTGTTGCTGTATGTAGGTTTTATTTTATTTGTTTTTTATCTTATATTTTAGAAATGTACATCCAGGGTTTTTTTTCCTTTAATTTTTGGGGGGGCCTCCAAGAGAGTGTGGCCCTAAGCTATAGCTTGTTTAGCTTATACATAAATCTGGCACTGCCTGTGAGGTAAGTTATTAGTAGAGACTGTGACTGGTGCAGGGTCACCCGAGTGAGTTTCATGGCTGAAGTGGGGATTTAAACCCTGGCTGCTCAGGTCCCAGTGTGACAGGCTTAACACCAGTGCTTCCCCCAGGGGGTACTCAAGGGTACATAGTACCAGCACTTTTGTGGTTTAAAAGTGTGGCAGTTATTGTAACAACTTCATGGTGAGTACCGGCACCTATTTCTCTAGGGAAAAAAACACTGCTTACCACTATTCCACACCTGTTTCTAAACAAAGCTGTTCACAGCCCTTTCTCAGGAAGAGAGAGGGGGAAAGGAGGAAGAAATCACCTCCTAAAGCATGCCGATTCCTCTCTTGCCTATGTCTTTCTCTGATGCCATTTGGGTAAGAGCAGAGCATGAGCTCTCTGACTTCCACACTAGCCTGCCTCCTCTCCATTTTCTCTGGGGGCTCTGTAGTAAAATCAGGAGGAGGCATGACCTTTGCGAAAGGGCAGTTCCTGCGTCAGCAGCGTCTTCCACTGTTTCATGCCATGAATCCCAGAAGGCAAGGGGTGTGGATTCCCAGGCCCTCGACCTTTTCTCAAACCTGCTGGCGCTGCTCAGCCTGCAAATTGCTGTGCTCACTTTGCAAACAGGAGGGGATTTCTAGGCAGATCTCCTCCAAAGAGAATACTGGTGGCCCATACTGCAATTAGACCCGCTTGGATTGGAGGACTGCCGTTGGGATCTTTCTGTCCAAGAAGGCAGCTGGCACCCTGCCTTTGCTTTGGCAGGAACTTGGTCCTGCTGGTTTTGCATCCTTGTTTCCCCCTTGGCATCTCAAAAAATACCTAAAGACCCTGTTCCGTCCACCACAACACACAAACCTGGTATCTTTGCCAGGGTCTGCTATTGGTTCTTAGTGCTGCAGTGAGGGGTGGAGAAGAAATTCAATTTTGTTTGCCTTTTAATGAGAAACGACCCAAGTCACACTTTCCCACCCAATACAGAAACCGAAACATGATTCTTCTAAGAAATGTGCAATTCTCTGAATTTTGCAATTCATTTCTTCGACCAACCAATGTGTTTTTAAATTGCATATATTAAGGGAAAGTGTGCATTGGAATGTATCCATTGGTTAAAATAACATACAAAAATGCATTCTGTTTGGGGAAAGTGCTTGCAAAAATGTGTATATTCGTCAAAACTGCATACAACAGCATGTATATCAGGGGAAATTTGCATCAAAATGCTGATGAATTTTCATGAGTTTTTTGGGTTTTCTTTAAATAGATAATTGATGTGGAAATGTGAAGAACTGGATTTAAGATGGTAAAAATGAGAAACTGTGAGAAACTCAGACTGGCACATTCATCCATCTCTAGCTGTAACTTTACCTTTTAATTCCATTTCCCTCTTAATTACAGAATCATAGGAATGTAGAGTTGGAAGGGACCCAAAGGGTCATTTAGTCCAATTCCCTGTAATGCAGCAGAGAACAAGCTTCATCATCGATGAGACAGCCCTTCAGATACTTGAAGATGACTAACCATACCCAACTCCCTCAACTGCTCCTCATAAGGCTTGGTTTCCAGACCCTTGATCATCTTAGTCAATCTTCACTGCACACATTCCAGCCTGTCAATATTCTTATTAAACTGTGGTGCCCAGAACTGGACACAGGATTCCAGGTGTGGTCTGACCAAGGCAGAATAGAGTGGCAATATTACTTCCCTTGATCTGGACACTATACTTCTGAGGATGTGACCTAAAATTGCATTAGCTCATGTGGTTGGGGTGTGGGGAGCAGTAGTGGCTGGTGGGGCAATACAGGGAGTGTGGTGTTGCTCACCTGGCCTCCCAGCACTGCACATCAGTGAAGCAGTGGGGAGATCCATATGGGATGGGCACAGTGACAGGAGCATCAGAGATTTCCACTGCCTACTGTCTCCCCCTCTCTGGAATGGACAGAAATTCATGGTATTGGGAAGCCATCTAAGCAACAACACCCTTCCTGTGCCACTCCACCAGCAACTTACTTGAAAGGAAGTCCCAGTGAGATAAAGGGGGCTTACTTTCTAGTAAGAATGTCTACATTCCTCTCCTATCCTACCACTTCCACCTAACAGTCTCTGGGTTGCTCCAGGTAGGCTGAGCGGACCCAGGGTAATCCAGGGCTACTCCAGGGCTAATCTAATTCAGCCTAGATCCTGAATTGGCCCAATTTGGTCTGGGAATGGGCCAAATCTGGGGCAAAGCCCTAGCACTAATATTTATTTATTTATTTATTTATTTATTTATTTATTTATTTATACCCCACCCATCTGGTTGGGTTTCCCCAGCCACTCTGGGTTGCTTCCGACAAAATATTAAAATATAATAGTCTATTAAACATTAAAAGCTTCCCTAAACAGGGCTGCCTTCAGATGTCTTCTAAAGGTCTGGTAGTTGTTTTTCTCTTTGACATCTGATGGGAGGGCGTTCCACAGGGTGGGTGCCACTACCGAGAAGGCCCTCTGCCTGGTTCCCTGTAACTTGGCTTCTCGCAGCGAGGGAACTGCCAGAAGGCCCTCGGCAGTGGACCTCAGTGTCCGGGCAGAACAATGGGGGGTGGAGACGATTCTTCATACCCTGAAAAAAAACAAAAAACACATAAACACATGTAGATTGTGTGGCTGCCTTTTTTGTTTCTGTGATGTAAAGTAAGTGGAGTCTCTCTAAATAGAGAGAAAGTTGAAGTTGGCATTACAAAGTCCACATCAATGCATTGCTGGAACCAATTCTCTTTCCTTGGAGGCCATGAATGGCCATCAATCACTCGATCCCCCTTTCTGAAGGAAGTAGGAAATGGGTTCTGGGAACCTTCTTGAGGAGTGACAGAAAGACAGAGCGAGGCAGAGCCTTTGGATGGATGCTCTGTTGCCTGCCCCATTGCTTGACAGAAACGGCTTCAGAGCCAAACAGCTGCAGTCCCAGGGAACCTGTCAGCATCAAGCCAGGTGCCAGCGGTAGGTTTATTAAAAAGCCATGAGAGAATAATTAGATTAAAATGCAACAAGTCAAAGATGACGAATGGAGCATGTGCAAAAGCTTCCCAGGGTGTTAACTGTTTATTTGTGTGTGTGTGTGTGTTCTTGATGATGCTAGAAGCAAATACCACCTGCTTTGGACTCTGAGTAGACTTGCCTGGGAATTACTTGATTGACAAATACACTTAAAAACATGGTCAGAATGTTGACTGCGAAATGCCCCTTGGCATCTGAATAAAAAGACAAAGTGTAAGACGTAGAAGAAATGTTGGGATGCACAACATCAGCCCAGGGTTTAATCCTGCTGCTTGTGACTGTATTTTGAAGCCTTTCTGCCTCCTGGGTTTCACCTTCAAGCAACATTAGAAGGGTCTGCCTGAATGAAGAGTTACATCCAGCAGGATACATAGGTGAGCAAATCCTCAGAGACCTTAATAACATTAAAACACCTTTAGGAGAGAGACCTGGGTGAGCTCATTGGTTATATCTGTTGGAGTCATATTTGGGATAAGCATCCTTTCTGACCATCCTTGGTGAAAGGTGAAACGCATTCAAAATAAGACATAAATGGTATTTATATCCCTCTCTGCTTAGTAAAGTTATCAAAAGTGTCTTGTCACAATGCTGGAGAAATTGTGGCAACTTGGGATCTTTTGTTCATATGTGGTGGTCCTGCCCATGAGTACACCCCTTTAGGGTTATTTTTTGGGGGGGCTGAACTGACCATGGCTCAGACAATTGATATAAACCATGAGATTGGTCTTTTCCCATCTACTCTATACGGTAAATGTCCAAGACATTTTGGCTCCTGAGGCAAACCACAGAATGGTGTCCCTCTCCTCACCAGGAAGAAGGGGTAAGTGAAGATCTACATCAGAAACAAGGGGGCAGGATAAAGATCTACATTGGGATCTGCTGCCCCTATGGATTCTGCCACCTGAGGCAGTCACCTAACCTTGCCTCATGGGTGGGCCGGCCCTGCCAGGACCTCACCAATCTTCAAATATCTAAAGGACTGTCACATGAAAGAAGGAGCAAGCATATTTCTCTGCTGCTCCAGGGGTTAGAACCTGAACCAATGGATTCAACTAACAAGAAAAGAAATTCTGACTAAACATTTGAAAAAACTTACTGGTGGTAAGAGCTGCTCAGCTATAGAACTGACTACCTCAGAAGGTGATGGACCTGGAAATCTCTTCACTGGAGAATTTTAAGCAGAGGTTGGATAGTCACCTGTCAGGGATTCTTTAGCTGTGATTCCTGCATTTCAGGGGGTTAAACTCAGTTACCTTTTGGGGATCCCACCCAATGTTACAATTCTATGATTCTTTGAAGGACTTCATAACTTACCTGATGATAGCAGCAAGTCTTACAATTGTTCGACGCTGGAGAGGGTGCCCACTACATCCAGATTGCAATTCACAATTTTAATTCCTGTGCCTCATTGCTGATCAAAGTAGCAGAGTTCATTCCATTGCTGTTTTTAACCATTGTGGTCTCTGTAATAACAATTTGTTTCTTGTTCATTTTCATCAGTTGGTTGGTTTCTCTGGCCTCTTTTGCACAACACCTCCTGCTCCAATAATTCTGAACCTGCCTACCAAGCTAACCATGATTCTAGTTTAGAAATTGTTTCATAAGAGCTCTAAGTCTCCCACCAAGTGGCAGAGCACATGCCTAGTCCAGTGTATCTCCAGGAAGCAGAATGAGAACAGAGAGCTTGAACTAGGTCACTTTTGGGGTCCCTTTCAATGCTACAATTCTATTATTCTATTTTTTAAAAAGCTCTTTCTGCTTCCTGAAAGGCTGGAGAACCACGGCAAGCCACAGCTGGTCACTTCCTCTCCACTTCTTTCTCTCCAACTACAGAAGCTTTTCCTGTGTGGTCTCATCCGAAAGATCGTCACAGCCTCCTGAAAGACATCTCCATGATCTCCCCCACACTTAGGTGAGAAGAAGCACATGGCAAAAAAAAAGAAAAAAGAAAATGATTACATGGTTATAAGAAGAATATGCTTGATGTTTGGGTGTCAAATTAAATGTAATTTTGAATGATATTTTTGCCCTTTGAATGATACATCATCCTTCAGAAATGCCACAATCTGCCCCGTTATTAATGCAGTTTAGAATGAGTGGAATTGAAATGATAATGAGTTTCTAAATTAATATTGCAACTTCCCATTTCAGTATTTGATGAGCTGTATCAAAACTTCATTAAATCACTCTCTGTTTTGCCAGCTCTGGTTTATAATCAGGGCTGAGAGCATTGAGTCTTGCTCCGGGAAACCAGTTTGGTCGGCAAGCTGAGTTCTGGTGGGCTTGTATGCATGATGGGCTGTGGTAATGGCACAAATAAGGGAGTTAATGATGTGTTTTTCAAAATGTGACAATAACACTTTTGATTGTTAAGTAAATATTGCATGCAAAATTACAAGGCTAACAAGATGCGACTTTTGCTTTCTGGCTTAGCATCGCATCACGGAAATTCTCCTTCTGAACACCTCAGCAGTTGGGAAAGGTATTGGATTTTACACTAACCTTTGCTGCTGCTTTCATAGAGGCTGAATGACATCTCAGATACAGATACAAAGCCTACTCTTCATTATTTTGCTTAGGGTTTCCCAGCACTCCTGGTCTGACTGGTAGCAAGGGGCTTTCTTTGAACCACTTTCCCGATCCTCTTTCCAGGCCATTAGAGCTGCTTAGCCACACTTCTTGGACAACTTCTGCTGCTACCTTCTTATTGTGCCTCTTCCACTTCAGGCTGATAAGCCATCGTGGGACACAGGGCTGCAGAAAGGAAAACACAGGCAAGTTAAAATGATGGAGTCTGAAGTAGATAAGCTTCCTCATCTTCTGGCCCTGCTATCAGATGTCTCCAGGGATACCAAAACTCTGGAGCTGCTCCGGATGGAATTTACAGCTGTGAGGATGGTGGGAGGGTGGATTTGGTCGAGGCACGTATATCTGTAGCAGATGACTGGAGAAATGCAAATGCAACAACCCTCTGTAAATGGTAGGCTGACATTAGGACCTTACCAGAACTAACCTATTTGTTCCAAACCCTTCCAATCTGGATTCCCCCAACCCAATTCCAGAAGTGGCAGAAAAAAACTACACTTGTTTATTTTCTCACACGAAAAGCCCCAAATACCTGCACCTCCCCTCCTCAGAAGAAGGATGGGGGATCCCCAATATAGAATCATATCACATCACCAACCAGGTATGCCACATAGTCCAGTATATTCTAGAAGACGAGATGAAACAATGGGTCTACCTGAAGAGAGACACCATCGAAAAGATCCCCACAACAGCATATCCATTTTGCCAAAACAAACAAAAGCAAATTCCCAAAACACTGAACAGGTTCACACAGTCCATGCTTAAAGCATGAAAGGGAAAAGTGGGCAAACTATCCCCATCCCCACTAACCCCCCTGGCCTATCACCCACTATTCCAACACGCAGCACAAAACGTCCAGATAAAAACCTGGCAAGCCAAAGGCCTACGCTGTCTAAAAGACTTCTACAACAACAACAACAAACCCATACCAACACAAGAAATACATGGCAAACTAGGCGACACCCAAATACCTTGGCTAACACACCATCAACTTCTTAAACAATCCAGCAGTAAAATCAGCAGCCACTAGACCCTTGAACACCTTTGAAAACCTTCTCCTGACAGTAGAGGGACATGGCAAACAGATGGTATCCACAATATACAAAATACTGCTCCAAAATCCCACAAACCCCCTTGACACAATCAAAGAAGAATGGGAGCATGATGTAGACTATGAAATTTGTTGTTGTTGTTCAGTCGTTCAGTCGTGTCCGACTCTTCGTGACGCCATGGACCAGAGCACTCCAGGCACGCCTATCCTTCACTGCCTCTCGCAGTTTGGCCAAACTCATGTTAGTAGCTTCGAGAACACTGTCCAACCATCTCATCCTCTGTCGTCCCCTTCTCCTTGTGCCCTCCATCTTTCCCAATGACTATGAAATTAACCACACCCAATGGACTAAAAGGTGGTCTAAATCTCCCATTAAGTCCATATCAACTCAAAGAAGGGAACTCACTCTGAAACTCACCTACAAGTGGTACTTAACACCACGGAAATTGGCACTGATATGCCCACGAACCTCACCAAGATGTTGGAGATGCTGCACCTCCACAGGCACATACCTCCACATGTGGTGAGAATGCCCTAAAATCCAACCCTTCTGGACAGCAGTCCTACAAGAGATATGCAAAATAACTAAAAAGATATTAGAACTCACCCCAAAACTGGCCCTACTGAACATCTTTCAAGATTATAATGACCACTCACATTATACAGAGCTTATAACCCACCTCCTCTCAGCAGCCAGAAGCCTCATAGCCAGACACTGGAGAGACCTGTCAGGAGTAAACATGGACTAATGGTATCAAATTGTATGGGAAAGGGCCTTACTAGAAAAGCTAACCAATAAACTGAAACTTACCCAGGGACAAATAGAAGAGAACGCTTTCACCCCAGTATGGCTCCCCTTTATTGCATACACAGCCCAACAGGACAACAAGAATCCACCAGCAGCATACAGATAATCTGCCTTACCTAACCCAACAAGCCCGCCCTCCCTCACAAATGCAAACAAACCCCAATGCAGCCAACCACAGACAACCAACACCCTGCCCCCTAATACCTCCCACTACCAAGAAAATGTAATAAATGAATAGAAAGAGAACCTGCCCAGCTGAGGGGGTACATAAAACCTCACACGTACACTATACAAGAGAATATAAACCTCACCACCCCACCCCTCTTCTTCCCCAACCTTATACTGTACTCAACGCTAATGTCTCACAACAAATGTAACTGATTTGTAAGAAAGACTGTACAACCTAAAAAGAGAGACAACGTGTGTACTTTTGTAAACCAAGAAAATATTTAATGAAAATTATTTTGGGGGGGGAAACAGTTGGGATAATCTACACATTAAAATTGGAGACATACATGCTCCCACACACCACTCCCAACCTTGGCATCAATTTAGTAACATAGATGAAAAGTTCTAAAAGAGATCTTAAATGCCATTTACATCTCCTGACACAGCAGCCAGGATTAATTATACTAAAAAATAGATTTACATCCAGGCTGGGGACGCCTGCACATCCCTTGTGGGAATCAGTTCTCCAACCCAATTAAGCATATGGCTTCCTACTGACATTTAAATTTACCTTTTTGAAGTACAGGCCAGTTCCCTCTTGTCCTTTTCCTCATGCAGAAAAGCCAATCTGCATACCCTTTCTAATAATATTTTACACATTTGAACACTTTTGCCAGGGAGTTTTTATGGGAGCTTTGTTTTGCTAGGCCAAAATGTATCTTATTCATTTCTGCTTCTTTAGATAGCTTGATGTTGAGATGAGGGAACTATGGTGTACGTAGTCATTTTAAGTTTGGGAAATACTAAACTTGCAGCAAATGAACTGTTGTCCTCCCATTTTACAGGTCGCAAAATGAGGCTGAGAGGCTTGTCCAAGAACATCCAGTTGAGCCCATGGCCAATCCTGATAAATGCCATAATTATGCATGTTGCATATCCTTTGTTCAAAGGAGCCATTTGCTCAGAGATTTGGGCAGCCCTTTCCTATCAGCTGATATTCACACTCCTTCAAGGCCTCCACTCTCCTTTTACATTCATGGCTTGCTTGGAAGGAAAACATCCAGGAGCCCAAATTTGGATGTCAGGACACTTGTTGTTGTTGTTATACCCTGTTTTCATAGAAGCACATAACTGCAGAGTTGGAAGAGATCCCCAAGTTTTCATAGAAGCACAGAACTGCAGAGTCGGAAGAGATCCCCAAAGGTAATCTAGTGCAACTTCCTGCAATGCAGAAATCACAGCTAAAGAAGCCCTGACAGATGACCATCCAACATCTGTTTAAAGACCTCCAGTGGAGGAGAGTGCACCATCTTCTGAGGCAGTTTGTTCTACAGTTGAACAGCTCTTACCATCAGGAAGTTCTTCCAAGTGTTTAGTTGGAATCTCATCTCTTGTCATTGAATCCATTAGATCAGGTCCTCCCCTCTAGAGCAGCAGAAAACAAGCTTACTCCATTTTCCACAGGATAGCCATTTAGATACTGAAGATGGTTATCACATCACTTCTTCTCTTCTCAAGTCTTCTCTTCTCTGTGCTAAACATACCCATCTCCCTCAACCATTCCTCACGTGGCTTGGTCATATCATCTTGGTCGCCCTACTCTGCACACCTTCTAGCTTGTCTATATCCTTCTTAAACTGTGGTGCCCAGAACTGGATACTGGACTCCAGTTGGGGTATGATCAAGGCAGAACAGAGTGATATTTTATCTTCCCTTTCTGAACACTATACTTCCATTACTGCAGCATAGAATTGCAGTGGCTTTATTTGCTGCTACATCACACTTGTTTCTGAGCAGAGCAGCAGGTGCCAGTGAGTAGCATTGAAGAAACTTTTAAGCATGCTGCTTGTTCAAATGAAACCATAGTTGTTTTTAGCTATGGTTTGGTATGATGTTCAAACTTGGCCAAAGAGAGCTTTTTAAAAATGTATGCGTGCTTCTGTTTCTAAATGTATTTATTTATTGCCTTAGAAGAAAAGGGCTAAATATTCAATTAAAAAATAAAATTAAAAAGTTTACTCTCCTTTCTAAAGTCATTGGCACCATTTCTTCTGTGCAAATGCATTTGCTCCCCCTTATGGCTGAGAAGGCCAAAAGTTTTCCATCTGGCTCAGAACTTGTTCATACCCAGCCGAGGCGGCAGGAACTTGTCAACAGTGATAAATCCTAACGTAACCTTAATGGCTAAGCAGTTTAAACTTGAAATTGCATAATTCGATGAAAAGGATCAAGCCAACTAACCTCATTTCCTCAGACCTACAATCGGGTCGAACACAGAAAATTAATTAGGAAGCAATTCCAATACTTGTAAAATAATTAACGGAGCCCCCAAGTCGAGCAGGCCAGAACCCACATGCATGGCTCGGCGTTTTTGTTTGTTGTCAAGCCTGTCTATAATTAAGTTGTACAATGCCAAACTGGGATTATACCTAGCTCTTCTCCCCCTCCCTCAAATTAAGCAGCTCTTTCAAAGCCCAGCGATAGATACAGCTAATTCATTTAAATTCTCATTTCAAGAGAGACATTTCATTTCAAGTTTGGTGCCTAATTACTTGGCCCGAACCCAACCCCTCTGCCATTTTCAAATAAAGAGATGCTTTCAAACCTCTACAACCCTTTAATTTTCTTTTCCTTTAAATGCTAATAAAGACACAAACCATCAAGAAAGTCCCAGGATGAATTTAAAACAAAAAACCGGTACCACTTTTGACAGCCTGTCTCTATAGTTCAGTGGAGATTTGTTTGCATACCCATATAACTAAGGATCTGGATTTGTTCTGCAACCCTTCGTAATTCCCAACATCATCATCTTTCGTTGGACCTTCATTGAGAAAAGCAATGATTTGGGTATAAGATGAAGACTTTCCCTGATTTTTGGCAGTCCTGGGCTTTATCCTCCATGAATGGAACCCAGAGAGCATACACATAAACAAGGAAGCTACCTGAAGCAGAAAACCAATTTCGTCTTCTATTTCATCACAGTTTAGCCATGGAGAGGTATTGATTGTGCTCAATCCAGCTGCCCAGGTAGCCCACCAACAGGATGCATTTGTGATGGGCAAGGACACTAATGCCGATGATGTTCTCCTTGGCACCTTCTTGGCGAAAATGCTCTTCAATACCCAGCACCACTTGTGTGCCTAAGCCACCCCAGTAGATCTGCAGCATTTCCTTGATCAAACACGGTATTACTTTTAAAAAACATTCTGATTAACTAAATCAGATTGCACATGGTGAATATTGTATTTAGTTGAAATACAACCAATTGCAAGTTCAAGAGCAGGATACGCAACATTTATGTGTCATCCACAAATGAAAAAAATATCCTAGAGGTTTCATTGCTTGATGAATTGATTCATGTACTAAAACTGATGTGATTGACTAAGATGTCTTTCATCATGTGACAGCTATAAGAACATCAGAAGAGCCTGCTGGTGGGTCAAGCCAGTGGGTCACCAAGTTCAGCATCCTGTTCTCTCAGTGCCCAAACAGGTTCCTGTGGGAAAGCTGCAAGCAGGATTTTAGCACAAGGGCTTTGAAAAACTGGCATTATCAATGAAATCATAGTTGGTGGATTGTTTTGGAGTGCCATTTTAAAGGAACAAGGAGAATATACATTTAGAGAAGATTGGGAAATGTTTATTGAATATATGGGGAGGAGGAATTGTGTACAGCTGAAAGCGCTGGCAGCATTAAGAGAAATTCAACAGTGTAAATAAGTTTTGATGGATGTAATAATGGAATACTGAATGGTTTAGTTTATGTAAAATATGCAGGGATTTATGATATGCAAAATGAACCATGGAAAGAGAAGAAGGGAAGTCATTGATATTTTAAGGGTGTTTAAATGAGTATTCTAAATTGTAAAACAGAAAATTTAATAAAAATTATATATAAAAAATAAAATAAAGGTATTTGTTTATGATTAGTAGAAATGATTGCTTTGTTAAAATCCATAGGGCACTTTATAATGTCAGTAGCTGTGGGGGTTGAGCTTATCTCGTAAGGGGGCTGGAGGCCTTTAAAGTGTGCTGCTTTCTTACTAGTGAGCACCAAAGACCAGCCTGTTTGCTCCATTTGTTCCTTTTACCCTTATGTAAAATAATAATAACAATCATCATCATTATCATCACTTTAACATCACTAACAATAGACAGTTCCTATGTGTATGGTAGGCAGCCTCTCCAGTTTCCCGTGAATATTGTGGGTTTTTTAGGAAACATTGGGGCATCCAGGAAAGCTGCAGAGCATAGACTGCTTAAGAGATGATTTGCAGAATTTCAGGAAGGACACCCAGAACACCCCTCGGCCACTTCAAAGGTCCAGCCCAGCAACAACAGCTGCACCACAGAGAGACCCCAATAATTTGACAACATTTTTCCAGTGACTTTTCTTTTCTCACTAATGGATAGAGGATGGTAAAATAAATAAAAATGATAATGTGAAGAAGTTATTTTTGGCATGGAACTAGCAGCCATTGATTTCTTTAAGGATGAGATCAAGACCTCTTTGAATCTCAAATGTGACTCAGAATCTGATGCAAGGGAGGAGTTGCTGAAAGCCTTTGGTCCTACACGAGAAAACAAGAAATCAATTTATGGCAAAGATTACATTAAAATACATATAATTAAGCCATGTTGTAGTGTTGGTTGTTGCAAAGTGTTGAGCTCCAGAGAGGAGAAGAATAGATTGTTTGTTATTAATTTCCATTCATGAAGCTTAGCAGAATTTGCCAAAAGGCAATTAACAGTATTATATATGCACTCATCAGTAAGACCACAAAATGTATATCAGATTGATGCCAATATAAACGTTACCTTCCAACAAAGTGGCTTAAAGACAGTAAACGCAATCTGATATTTAAAAATTACTTACACTTTTTAAAAAACATGGGAATGATGAAGAAAAAACCTCCTGCTTCTCCGAGGGCCTGATTCTGCTCCTTTCCCTCACCTAGTTGGTCATGCTTCTTATGTCAGGCTTCCAAACTGATCTGGCTGCCTTCTGGAGTATGCCTAGGTGGCTGTGAAACCATCTGGTGCTGTTTAAGCAACAGTCTGAAAGGCTGGGCTTGAAATTCATCACAGTTAGGTTGGAGCAGGTAAAGGGCAGCCAGAGACAGCAGAAGCCGCAAGGAAGAACATGGCAAGGACAGGCAGCTCTCCAGAAGGGTCAACTGTCTGGTGGGGAGGAGATGAGGAGCTGCTCTATGGAAGGCAGCACATGGTGCATTGACTGGGAAAGGGGGCAGTGTTCAGGGCCTCTCGGCATAGCAGCATAGGAAGCTGCCTTATGCTGAAATCATTGGTCCATCTAGCTCAGTATTGTCTACACTGGCAGTGGCTCTCCAGCATTTCAGGCAAGAGTGTCTTCTAGTCCTCTCTGGAGATGCTAAGGATTGAATGTGGGACCTTCTGCATCCAAGGCAGATGCTCCACCACTGGGCTACATTCCTTCCCCTCTGGTCAGAAGAAATACTCCTCTGGGGAAAATGAAGTTAGGAGTGTGGGTGTATAATTCATAGAAAGGTAGAGTTGTAAGAGGAAACCAAAGGTAATCTAGTCCAAACCCCTGCAATGCAGGAATCACAGCTAAGGAAACCGCAAACTCAGCTACACAGCTGCAAATAAAACGTTTTAAATGTGTTAAGTGCAATATACAAATGTGACACTGGGTGGCGAGAGTGAGCTATGCCAAATTCAATGTATTTTTTTCAAAACGTTTTTTTAAAAAGCATTTTCACAGCGTTTTTTTTTAAATGTGTGTAGATTCCACTCCTGACAGATGACCATCTAACCTCTGTTTAAAACCTTCCAGTGAAGGAAAGCCAACCACCTTCTGATGCAATCCATTCCACTGTTGAACAACGCTCATCACCAGAAAGTTCTTCCTAATGTATAGTCAGAATCCCTTTCTTGTAATTTGAATCCATTGGCTTGGGTCCCTGTGGCATGTGCGAGTGACATCAGCATGCCGCGGGGGTGTGCCAACATGACACACATGCACGCACACACGCTGCTGTGACGTCTGCATGCCCTGGGCACCCACTGTCATGAGGGCAAGGTGGTACACCTGGCTTCTTGTCTCTCTCTTTCTTTTTGCTTCTGATATTTTGGTTGCCTTCACCCAGAATAAAGACATGAGCCACAAGTGTTGGCTTAAACTGGGGTTGCTTCCGTACAGCCCCTCTTCTCAAGGCATAGAGCAGCACCTGCTTTGCATGTCAAAGCTCCCAGGTTCATCTCCTGGGGAGCTGTTGCCAGTCAGTGTGTAGACATTATTTAAGACTGACTCGGCAGAAGACAACTTCCTTTTTCCTTGCACCTTTTAACAGGAAGTCAGTCCACATGGCAGCATTGTTAAGATGGAGCACTCCAGTGTTTTCAATGCCATCCTTCCACAATTTTCTGGTGTTATCATGATTATCATAGCTGCAATGAAACTCAGTTGTAGCAACAGCTTGTTCACGGTGTACCATTAGGGCTTTCAAGAGGAAATGCTTCCTTTTAAGCAGAAAGCTTACTGCATAAAGCTTCAGACACTTTCGCTCTTGGTCATTTGGGCTGTGGGATTAGTGCAGAATTGCCCCTCACTTAGTCTGTTTTTGTCCCCTGCAGGGAAGAGGTACAAAATTACTCACTTATTTTGGTTTTTTCCCCTCCTTCCTACCCATTCTATTATAGAGAAATAGCAATATTTTTGGCTCTGGGGAGGACAAAGGCTGACTAAATAAAGGGCAGTTAATGTGGAAATTAGTTCTGACCCCCACAGCCTCACTAAAAGCTAAGTTTCAATATATATTTATTGTTCTAGCCAAAGCCTTGACAGACCCTCAACTACAGTACCAATAAAACAATACAGATCATGCATCCAGAATATAAGCCAAATTCAATGATGTAGGAGAGAGGCTACCAGAGACACCAACAAACTCAAATCCAGCTTGGTTTCAAATTAAACCTCTGAATCACCACAACAATTGATAGCGATTTAAACTAACTCATTTTTTCTTGATTTCTTGATTTGTTTATTTATTTATTTGCAGTCAGTGCATAGTGGGCCACTCTGTGTGTTACAAAGCTATTAACTAAAATAAAAAATTCCTTCCAGTAGCACCTTAGAGACCAACTATGTTTGTTCTTGGTATGAGCTTTCGTGTGCATACACACTTCTTCAGAAGAAGTGTGCATGCACACGAAAGCTCATACCAAGAACAAACATAGTTGGTCTCTAAGGTGCTACTGGAAGGAATTTTTTATTTTATTTTGTTTTGACTATGGCAGACCAACACGGCTACCTACCTGTAACTAAAGCTATTAACTGTCACTCAAAAGAAACTGGACTATTTCCTCCAGGGTGGTCCTGCTTGCTTGTGTGAACATGGGTTTCAGAAAGTGATCTCTTGGATCTCTATATAAGGGGCAGGCTAACAGAAAATGAGTGACATCTTCCACATAAGGCTGACCACAAATACAAAGACTGTTTGCATACATGACCTTATTGTAGTGGCCGTCTAAGACTGCAGTGGACTTCACTTGGAAATGTGGCTTAATAAATGCATCTCTTAAGGAAACTGGTGAGAGTTTGGTCAGATAACTAGTTTTAAAATGCTTTGTTCTCAAGATCTGCTCTATAAAAAGTATCATAAATGGGCAGTTTCCAGTGCCCACAGACTTCAGGGATAAAAAGTAGGAGAGCAAGCTTGCCAAAACCAGTCTCTTCATCTAGGCCTTATTTTGTCTTAGCTGGCCACTTCGGCACCAGGATTAACATCACCAAAGAAGTTGCCCTATGCCAAAGGGGAAGTGGGTGGGTCTTACCCCTCACCTGACTGGTAGTTAGAAAGGTGATAGCCAGGGCTGTTGTGCGTGAGCTAAGCAGCAAGAAAGCAAACTGAGTAACTGGATACAGATGCAGGCTTGATTTGTGCTGGAATCTAAGGCCATGGTGAAGGGAGAAGCAAATTCTGCTGTGGTGCTAATGCTGAGAGCCCCTCCATCTTAGGTTCAGGCTTTATATATGTGTAAATAAACCACATATCCTAAAGTCACCACTGTCTCTGCTGACCTTCATTCCAAGGAAACCGATTCTGGAACCGCTAGAATCTCTCACAGTTTGGAAATTGGGTGGTGTGTAATAATAAGAATTCAAAATCTAACCACCCATTCACCCTCCTAATTTATCCCTTTATTCCACCTTCCTTTCTGTTGTTCCTTCTAGTTTGTATTCTCCCGCTGCAATGTTATGCTCATAAGTCCTATTGACCCCAATGGGTCTTGATTCTGTGTACACAGCAATAGGATTCCCCTGCCTGCCTCCCTTTTCTCTCCTCTTGTTCCTTCTCATTTCAAAGCCGGCAATTCTCTCCCCTTTATGTAAAATGCAACTTCCCCAGATGCAAGGCTCTGAGTAATTACCACCCCATCACTTTCCTTTTCGAAGCTCCTTGATTGCATATTGCTTATTCCAGTCTATTAATTTTCTTGTCTTGCTCCTTTTCATCCTGGCTTCTGTTCTTTCCATTCTCCTGACTGTGCCTGTCCCTGCTAATGATATCCTGGCTAAATCACATACAGCCTCTTGCCCATTCTTCTTCTTTTCAATCCATCTTCTACCTTTGATATGATTGATTTCTCTTCCTGATTTGCCTTTCAGTGCCTTAAGAATCCAGCAAGTTTAGACAGGCAGCCAGAAACCAGTTAAAGTACCTTCTCCAACCAGATCTACTCAAATGATTTCCCCTTCTCTAGCCAAATTCAAGATTGTGAAACAGCAACAACAAACCCACACACCTGTCCAGACACACCTGCAAAGGCACATTAGGTCTAGAGGACCTTGTGCTGGGACAATAGTGGAGGGAAAGGCAGACAAATGGAGGGAGGTGGTGACGTTTTCCTGAAGGTTTTTTTTTCCTGGTGGTGGCCTATCTAAGTGTCTGAGGACAGTATTAGATGAGGTGGCTGAGAGGCAGGTAGACAATTTTTACATTTTTAGTTATAATGAAGCATTGTGGCAAGATCAATCCATGGCCATAAATGAGAACCATATATTGCTGCCCATTAAGATCCAAACTAAACCAAAAGCTCAAGAGGAGAAGGCCGCTTGGAACACCGAGGAAGAATATTTGCAGCATTATGTACCCAAATTGAATTATTCATTTATATTCTATCTAGAGAGCCAGTGTGGCACAGTGGTGAGGGTGTCAGACTAGGACCCAGGAGACCATGGTTGAAATCCCCACTCCACCATATGAAGCTTACTGGGTGTGACCTTGGGCCATTCACTGCCTCTCAGCCTAACCTGCCTCACAGGGTTGTTGTGTGGATTATAAATGAGGAGGGGGAGAAGAACCATGTGATCCAATGTCATGAATGAGACAGCTCCCAGTGAAGGTTTGCAGCCAACTGAAGAAAGCAGCCAGTAACAGAGAGAGTTAACTGTCATGCAGGATGAACATCAGCTATTGCCAACTTCCCCGCCCCTTGGAATGCCAATTGATAAGGGAATGACTGAGAACGGGTGGGAACCCAGCCAAAGCTCTTGGGAAGTTCCAATAGGCGGGAACAGAGAAGGAAGTAGTATGTCAGAATGGGAAGAGATTGGAGCTGATCCAATCCTTCCTAAGAGTCGGCTAAGGGGACAGCTGTTAGACAGAAAGCAAAACAAGAGACATAAGTTACGTAAGTTCAATATATTCCGCAGAACCCGGAAGGGATCTTCAGAAGGGTCATCTTGAGTTACGATGGCAGTAGCTTTGTCAGAGCCATCCAGAGCTATCTGTTTGTTTTTGCAATAAAGCCTCATTTTTTAATTAGCTATGCTTACTGTGTTATCTAGCTGGGAACCTGGACTCCTGACAGCCAGCTTGAGCTCCTTGAAGAAAAAGGTGGGTTATAAATGCACTCAATCAATCAATCAATCAATCAATAACCAGCCCTTCACCCTAAGGTCCCAGGGCAGGTTACAACATTAAAACACAATATTAACAGCAGTTTAAAACAAATAACAATCACAACATGTATGTCATATGTCCTAAAAATATGCCATGTTAGCAGCAACAAATTGGAAAACAATTTAAAAAACCAGTTGCAAATTTAAACTTTTTGAACTAAAGAGAAAAGAAATTTGAACCCAGCCATGGCTGACAAGTGTGTGTGTGTGTGTGTGTGTGTGTGTGTGTGTGTGTGTTAAATGCAGCCTCAGCAGTCTTTATTCTGATTGCTACTTCTGTCACTGACGTACAGTAGCGGAAGCTGAAATTCAATTTGGGGGTTGTCAGCTTGGTAAATGGTATTCTTTAGGGGTGATCTCCTAGTAAATACACTTAAACTCTAAATTAGAGAGCAAGATTGCTCAGCCAGGGAGCTGTTTGTGGGAGCTCAAGGGGGGCTTCTCGACAGAAGAGGTGTCACATTAAGAACGCTAATGCCAAGGATGAAAAATGGCCGTTTTCCATCAAACGGCTTAGCGACGTCGCTTCTTATTGCGTGGCTTTGCAGACAGATGTTCTGAACTGCAAAGATGCCTTAGAGTCAGCAGTTGCAAGCATAATCGAGCATGGGGTGATTTCAACGAGCAAAATAACCTCGGTGGTGTCGAGGTTCAGTTTTAAAATGCCTTTGCTGCCTAGAGGCTACTTATGGGTTATTGTAGGGATCTGTCTGGAACAAAGGAGTGGTCTCAGAAGTATGCAAAACCCAGAGCTGCTCAGGGGCAGTATAGTTTGCAGTGGAAATGTACAACAAAAATGTACAATGAAAATTGGATATTCATCCTGAGGTTGCATATGTCTGCCTTTCCTAATCTGGTGCCCTCCCAATGAAACCACAAGAGGGGGTGGTACTCTTGTGCTCAGGTCCTGCTTGTGGGTTTCCCACTGGGGCACCTGGCTGGCCAATGTGAGAGCAGGATGCTGAACTAGATGGACCATTGTTCTGAACCAGCAGGCTTTTCTTATTTTCTTACATTAGAGTTAAGCTTCCGGGGGGGGGGTGTTACATCAAATGGGTCTGTGTACATTTCCTTGCTTGTTTCTGTATTTGGCTGCCAGGAAATTAAGAGCCACATTTGTGGGTCTTTTCCCCTTTCCTCTGGCTTATAGCTTTTGTTGTTTGTTGGATTTCAACTCCCATCAACCCCAGCCAGCATGCCAATCAAGGATGGTGAGAGGTGTCATCCACCAAAGTTTGGAGGGCAGTAGGCTGGGGAAGTCTGGCATACTCTGATTAGAGGTGGCTCTCCAAAAGTCTTCTTCCATCTCTCTCTGGCCCAGACGATGGTGGAGCAGGAGGCAAAGGAGGAACAGTAGACATGCTTGCCCACCAATTCTCTGCTTAGCAAACAAGTAAATGGTGGTAGTGGTGAAGAAGGAGGAGCAAGAGCAGCTGGTGATAATGACGAAGAAGTGGTGGACTTACCGGGCAACTGTATCTTGCCCAAGAACATAACAGTTCAGTAGGTGCTGGAGGCTTACAAGAGCGAGAGCATCCAGGACCTTGGACAGCTCCAACAAGCCCATCTAAGCTAGCCATAGAAGTGGTAGTCTCTGGAGGTAGCTACTGTATATAGCCAACTAAAGTCTTATGTAGTAGGCAGGCCAGTCATGGAGCAGGGTGAGATCCACTTCTCTGGAAGATATGGCTAACTAGATAAAGGGCCTTTGCCTTATTACATAGAATCATAGAACTGTAGAGTTGGAAGGGATCCAAAGGGTCATCTAGTCCAACCCCTACAAGGCAGTTTTTTTTTTTACTTATGCAAGGCTGGGGAGATAGGGACAGAGCACCAAGGCCAGCTCTAAAGTGAACCAGGGTGAGGCAGGTGTCTCGGTGGAAAAATGAGCAGGATGGCAGATTTGAATCAGGGTCCTCACTCAATGTGTGTGAAAACTCCTCTTGCCAACATAAAGCCTTTCGTCTTCAAGATGCTACAGAATGGTAGAAAAGTTATCACAGAGTGACAACGTAATTCCTGCATTTAATGTTGGTTTCACCTACATGGAGGACACATGGGGGAGGTGGAACACAGGGAGGGAGGGAGGCTAGGAGGGCCTTTGAAGGCCCTGGAAGGAGGATTATGGAAATAGAGTGGTTTTAAGATGGGATTTGACATGACAAGGAGTGTTGGAAAAACTTTGGGGAGAGAAGAGCATGCCAGGACCAGAGGAGATGGGCCAGAATACTTAGAAGCATCAGCTGACGAACAAATTGCAGGGAAGAGTGACTGCCCCCCCTCTCTTTCACACATGCGAGCACTCAGGAGGGGATTCTAAATGCAAGCCTCAGAACTTTGACATGCCGTCAGAAACCCCAGAAAGGCTTTGCTCTGTCTCTCTCAAGCTTTAAATAATTTGTTTCAAGTCACTTACTGCGCTCTGCCCTGGACCGAGGCAACCCTCACAAATCTCACCTCTAATGGTGGGGCTTGCAACATTCATCAGCTGCTCTTCAGAGGGTTGACTCTGTGGCAGTTTTTCCAATTCCTGTCATCCTACATATGGCTGGACGTTTGGCTCCATTCCTCCCTCTAAGCCAGACATGTCAGTTGTCCCTTCTTTCTGGTCCTGATAAAGGGTGGCCCCAGTTTTGCGTTTTGTGTGTGTGCATGCTTCTAAAGAGTCCTGGAATCCCCTCCACCTCACCCCCTCTAACCACTCCCTCTTCAAGAAATGAAGTTTGCAGAATGTGTCTGAGTAGCAGTTCTTCTGTAACTAATGCAACCATATCTATTGTGATGCTAAATCATTTTACATTTCAAAACATGAAATCCCCAAGAGGGCTAGAAAGCGGGCTATAGACTTAAAAGAAATGAAGGTGGTGAAGAAGGATTACCAGCCAGTACAGAATGTAAAGCATCCTGGCCTGTGGCAAGTGAAATTAACACTTTCTCCCCTGCATTAAGAAAGAGGAGAGCACAAAATATGGTCTGAAGCTCAACATCAAAAAAAACTAAGATCATGGCCACTGGTCCCATCACCTCCTGGCAAATAGAAGGGGAAGAAATGGAGGCAGTGAGAGATTTCACTTTCTTGGGCTCCATGATCACTGCAGATGGTGACAGCAGTCACGAAATTAGAAGACACCTGCTTCTTGGGAGGAAAGCAATGACAAACCTAGACAGCATCTTAAAAAGCAAAGACATCACCTTGCCGACAAAGGTCCGTATAGTTAAAGCTATGGTTTTCCCAGTAGTAATGTACGGAAGTGAGAGCTTGGCCATAAAGAAGGCTGATCGCCGAAGAATTGATGCTTTTGAATTATGGTGCTGGAGGAGACTCTTGAGAGTCCCATGGACTGCAAGAAGATCAAACCTATCCATTCTTAAAGAAATCAGCCCTGAGTGCTCACTAGAAGGACAGATCCTGAAGTTGAGGCTCCAGTACTTTGACCACCTCATGAGAAGAGAAGACTCCCTAGAAAAGACCCTGATGTTGGGAAAGATGGAGAGCACAAGGAGAAGGGGACGACAGAAGATGAGATGGTTGAACAGTGTTCTCAAAGCTACTAACATGAGTTTGGCCAAACTGTGAGAGGCAATGAAGGATAGGTGTGCCTGGCGTGCTCTGGTCCATGGGGTCACGAAGAGTCGGACATGACTGAACAACTGAACAACAACCCCTGCATTACACTGATCACACTCCTCTCACCCAGCCCTCATTAAACCTGGCCAACTGTAGGTGGAATCAAACTCACTGACATGTGAGGATCCAAATCTGCAGCCATCAGTTGGGCTGATCCTGTGGGGATACTACAATCCTAGAAACTGGTGTTGGGTCCGAGGCCATTTTCTTAGAAGTGAACTTCACATGGTAGGAAGTGGATAGAGAAAAGTTTGTTCTCCCTCTCTCGTAACACTAGAACTCATGGACACCCAGTGAAGTCAATGTTTAAAGATTAAGGGCAGATAAAAGGAAGTGCTTCTTCAGACAGCACATATTATGGAAGTCAGTCCCACGAGAGGTAGTGATGGCCACCAACCCAGATGGCTTAAAAAAGAGGATTAGACAAATTCAAGGAGGAGAAGACTATCAGTGACTATCAGCCATGATGGAGGTTATGCTCGGCTGCTGCTTCTGGAGACAGCAGTGCTTCTTCATACCAGTTGTTAGAAAATGCAGGAGGGGAGCAGGCTCTTATGCTCAGGTCTTGCTTGCAGGCTTCCCAGAGACATCTGTTTGGCCAATGTGAGAAGAGGATCCTGGACTAGATGAGCCATGAGGAGTTGGATCCTCATGTTATATGATTGATGGCTGGAAGAGGTTGAGGTTGCCTTGATCTGTCCTGCTCACACCCAGCCAAAGAAGACAAACAGCCAATAATTAATTCTTTAATGCCCAAAGTACCGTACACACTTACAGCAGCTCCAAAGGTGCAGCAGATACACATGCACACATGCTTCTGGCATCTGCTTACCCATCTTTAACTTTTCCACATTTGTGCCCAGCGGAGCAGTTGAACCAACAGTGGGGTCACACATACCCCCTAGGACTATGTACCTTCATTTGATGGAGTGCGCACATGCAACCTGAGACTTCTCCTGCACTGAAGATATCACTGTGCTTCCCTCTTCAAGCCCTTCCTGGTTCTAGGAGATGGTGGGGCAGGGAATGATGGGGATCTGACCGGCCTGCCCCTCACCTGAACAATCTCTTCCTCTGCTTCTAATATGTCCTGCTCTCCCTCTTCCATCTTTGACTACTCAGACCATTCCCTTTCCTCCCACCCTGGCTCCTGCCTCATGGGTGCCATCAAACTCCAAAAATCACTGGCCCCTTCTCCTGGGTGAGCCTCCAACCCCCTGTATCCATCACACACTCATCAGTGCCCTGCCAATCCCTAACATCTCATCAGGGTGCTTAGCTAGTTAGTCACAACCATTGCCTGGACAATGGGGCTGGTTTGGCAAGTTTGTTTTCCTACTTTCTACAGGAATTCAGATCTTCTGAGAAATTGGAAGGGACTCAAGGCTTCATGCAGACTGACACACACACCCCACAACCCCACAACAATATAACCAACAGCACAAAATCACTGTAGCTTATTCTCTTAAGTAACTCAACTTCTTGTTGTCTATTGCAACCTATTCATATAGTTTTAAATCACTGCAAAACTCCTAAATCTATCAGTATCCAAATTATATCTTTCATGCATTTGACGAAAAAACAACCTGTTTTTGTTCTAAATGAGCCTGTGTGCTCCTTATTCTCTCTCGGTTGAACATATTCTGTTACTTCTGGCAAATTGTTTTCAAATGTTAAGATGTAAGAACATAAAGGAAATGGATCAGCAATTCCAAGGGAATTTGTAAAATGCTGCCAGAATCTAGCAATTGTTCCGGGCCTCTGTTGATGGTTGCTTATGTTGTGTTAATACCCATGTTTTCTCTGTTATTCTGGAATACAACATAAATAATAACAGAATGAAAGAAAACTTATTATCCTTTCAGTGCTCCTGCAGAAGTTTTCCACCAAATGCTTCAGGCAGGAGACATTATTGTTAAACTTCCTCCTATATCTTAGTGTCATTGTGAATTTAGCCTCTTTTTCTCCAGCACTGCTTTTTTAAATGTTTTTCTTCCCTTAGGAGAGATAAAACAGTGGCTTTTCCCTTGACCTACAAACCTTGACCATGTTTCTGGCCTTTCCCTCAAGCTCCATGCTGGTGACACGCCAGGGACTGTAATCCCAGGGAATTATTTTGCAGGGTTGTGGAAATGATGGTCTGATCTGCATCATTTCATTTGGCTGACAAGCTCTGACACGTCTGAAATTCCTAGATTTCTGAAAAGGGCAGATTTATTATTAGGGGGAAGGGGGATTGTTACCCATGACATTGGTCATGTGCCTTCATGCGCTGAACCCAGATTATTTTGAGGTGTTTTCGTGTAACAGGATGACTAAGTAAAGCTACAAAGGATGTCTAACAGGAGGAGGCTGTCGAGAGCAAAATTTATAAAGTCTACGTGATATTTTAAACTCCTTCTGCTTTGAGAAGAAGATTTTGCTAAAGAAGGATCCCCTACAATGACTTTCTCCAGCTACAGGAGTGGTACCTTTAGTGTGTAGACACAAAGGTTCTCTAGAGAAAACGTTTGCCAAAAATATGGGGTAGTTTCAGAGGCAAAGGGGTAGGCAAAATGACTGCAGCTTTCCCCCACACCATTGTTTGTCACTATTGCAAAATTTGTGAGGGCTACCATTTTCCTGTGCTCCTCCAAAGGCTGTCGCAAGGTGTACCAAGGGGGGTTCCAAGATGTAAACATGGTGACTGCCAGTCCGCCTCTGCTAGGAGGAATGCCAATGAGTTACACACACACACCTTTCTGTTCCACACCCTCTAAAACACTCATTGACCACCACCACCACCCCAAAATTGCCACCTGCAAATAGAGCATGTGTGAAAGTAAGGGGGGGTCTATTCATTCCTAGATAATTATTCTGTTTCTCCAGACAGACAGTGGTTGGTTTGATGGCTGGCAAAAGGCCACCAAAGTTCCTTCTAAAGACACCTCAAGAACACATGAGTGCTCAGGGGCCCTGAGTGCTCTTCAGGCTGCACTGAACTTTTGTTTACCACAGAATCTCTTGGGAGACGTCACTCCAATGCATATTTTTCACAGCCCCTCCATTGCTGGATCTAAGTGATCTTTAAAAGAGAATGAGGGCCTGGAAAGGATGGTCTTCATTTTAGGAAGAGATGGGGGGAGTTTTGGGGTTGGGACAGCAGGGTGTGGGGAGATAATCAAGTGTCTGCATTTTGAATTTAGCCTCTAATGAAGTGAGACTAGAACCTCCATGCATTGCCTTTGATCATGACGAAGAGGGGCTTCTGATTCATTTTGGGTGAGCTTCTTTCAGTCTTTTCCATCCTGTTCCTCTTTATGTTTTTTTGCTGCTTCAGGGGGTGGGACCTGAACTAATGGATCCAAATAACAAGAAAGGAGATTCCCTCTAAACAATAGGAAGAACTTTCTGACAGTAAGAGTGGAATGGACTCCCTTGGAAGTTGGTTGAGTCTCCTTCACTGAAGGTTTTTAAGCAGAGGTTGGCTATCTGTCAGGGATTCTTGAGCTGTGATTCCTGCACTGCAGGAGGTTGGACTAAATTGTCCTTGTGGTCTCTTCCAACCTTACAATTCTATGATTCTATGCTCTTCTGCCTGAGTCAGAGCCAGCTGCAGGTTTCTGAGTCCATGGATTCTGCTTTTCTTCCTCAAGCCATCCCCTTCCTCTTAACCCCACCAATTAAAATACATTTTGAACCTTATGGTAATGCCTTATTGTCAAATAAAAACACAAACTTTACTATTTCACTAATTGCCCTTTTCTTTTTGGTCATCTGTAAAAGTAACATCCATATCCTTATCTGGGAGTAACTCACTGGACTCACTAGACTTTACTTCTGAGTATATATGCATATTATGAATTATGGTGCTGGAGGAGACTCTTGAGAGTCCCATGGAATGCAAAAAGATCAAACTTATCCATCCTTTAAAAAAATCAGCCCTGAGTGCTCACTGGAAGGACAGATCCTGAAGTTGAGGCTCCAGTACTTTGACCACCTCATGAGAAGAGAAGACTCCCTAGAAAAGACCCTGATGTTGGGAAAGATGGAGGGCACAAGGAGAAGGGGACGACAGAAGATGAGATGGTTGGACAGTGTTCTCAAAGTGACTAGCATGAGTTTGGCCAAACTGTGGGAGGCAGTGAAAGATAGGCGTGCCTGGCGTGCTCTGGTCCATGGGGTCACGAAGAGTTGGACACAACTGAATAACTGAACAACAACAGCAAAATATGTGCATATATAATTGCACTATCAGATGCAGAACTTGAATCCCATAGAGGTGAGCAGATAATGCACACTTCAATAGTTAACCATCATAATATATTTTACCCCTTCACCTGAGATTAGAAATTTCTATGTTGCAACAAAGAAAACAAATTACTTATAGAACCAGATTGGAATAACACAGAACTCCCTTACCCCATTCATCCTTTCTATGTGTCCAGATTATATGTATGTCTCTTAAATTCTGAGTCTCACAGCCCACAAGCACACACTCAATAACCTCAAGCTTATACTCCTGGAAGCCATCTATGTTCTGCTGATCCAGATTGTGGATATCACAATATTGATTCCCCCCCCCCCCCACGCAATGATGCTTTTGTTATCTAATAACAAGAAGGAACACATGCATACCTGCCTGCAAGCAACATAACTAGGGTGGCATGAGCAGACTCCCAATACTATGGGCAAGATGAAGACGAGCTTAAAATCATTATAACAGCATGAATTGCTTGTCTTGGGGGCCAAGGAGACCTGTCAGCCATTTGCCATCAGAGGCGGCTGGGCTGAGCTGCCCGCATTTGCCTCTTCCATCTGACAGAATTGAGCCAACAAGCACACCAGCATTATCATTCCTCTCCCACTTTCAGAAGGCTTTGTTTCGCTTTTAACAGATAGTTACTTAGCAACAAGTTACAAGCGCTGAATAGCCGAACAGTTAAACCTACAAGATAAGTTTAAAAGCAGCCGTGTTATCAGTACCTTGTTATATTGGGTAGATAAAGGCCCTATAAAGGCTTATAGCAGGCTCATGCAAAAGAGATTGTGCCGTATTTATTCCCTTTGTTGAATTCGTTGCAATAATTGATGGCTCCAAAATAGGAGGGACTGGATCCGAAGGTAGGACTAGTGTTGCCCCAGCCGTGCACTAGAAGACAAAAGGCAGTGCTGGAGACCGTGTGCATTATATATCTCAGAATTTCTCCACCACAACTGGACCAATTTCTTTATGCATAACATACTACTGGAATTTGGTGCACAACAGTAAATGGGTGCAATTTTCATGGCGTTCCAAGATACAGGGCTCCTGCTTCTCCTGTGGTTTCCAGCAACTGGTATTCGGAAGCATGGCTGCCTCCAACTGTGGAGGCTCAGCATAGCCATTGTGGCTAGTAGCCATCAATAGCCCTCTCCTCCCTGAACTTGACTAATCCACTTTTAAAGTCATTTAGGTTGGTGGCCCCCTATGGGTTGGGTCCAACCTGTAGGCCAGGCACACCCACCCACACCAAACACACAAATGATGGGAACAACGTAAAATTTACCACAGGACATAACTGTGCTCTTGGCACATTTCTGCTTGATCATTTCTGCTTTTAGTAACTGTAAATAATGTTCATAGATATGATGGTTTCTAATTTCCTGAAAATGTAAGATGTTGCTTTTGCGTTCCAGTAAAGCAGATGCATTTATTAGTAACTATGAACACTGATTCTCTAGGCAGGCAGGCAGGCAGACATTTTTTATTTTGCCTATTTACTGAACCATTATTCATGGTCCCTAACACAGCTTGTTGTCATTAAATACTACATACTAAACTTTGTAATGCATTTGCTGTCTCTGTATTCTGTATTCTCAGCTATGTGACCTGCCGAGACCATTTGGAGGCTGTGAAGATTAGGATTTGCCCCAGGACCCATGTTGCCTCCCAATGTCATATAGTGGATAGAGTGCTGGACTAGGACCTGGGAGGTAAAGGTAAAGGGACCCCTGACCATTAGGTCCAGTCGTGACCGACTCTGGGGTTGTGGCGCTCATCTCGCGTTATTGGCCGAGGGAGCCGGCTTACAGCTTCCGGGTCATGTGGCCAGCATGACAAAGCCACTTCTGGTGAACCAGAGCAGTGCACGGAAATGCCGTTTACCTTCCCGCCAGAGTGGTACCGATTTATCTACTTGCACTTTGACGTGTTTTCGAACTGCTAGGTGGGCAGGAGCTGGGACCAAGCAACGGGAGCTCACTCCATCGCGGGGATTCGAACCGCCGACCTTCTGATCAGCAATCCCTAGGCTCTGTGGTTTAACCCACAGTGCCACCCGCACCCCAGGACCTGGGAGGCTAGGGTTCAATTCCCCACTTGGCCACAAATCTCACGGACTGACCTCGCGGGCCAGTCACTGCCTCACAGCCTGTTACAGAAATTACGGGGGGGGGGTGTCACCTAAGCAAAGTCTCCTCCCAAGTAAACTCATTGGGGTACAAAGTGCTGCCCTTAAGGAAACCCATCTCTCTGCCATGATCCAGTAGAAGAGAGGTCACGTACACAGGGAAGTGCCTCAGCAGGTAATCACTAGGCACAGCCTAACCAACCTCACAGGATTTTTGCGGCGATTAAATCATGAGTGGGAGAAGCACCTCAAGCTCCATGGAGAGGAAAGAGTGGGGTATAAATTCAATGAATAAATAAATTTATGAACTTGATCCAGTGATACAGTGGTACCTCGACTTACGAAGTTAATACATTCCGAAGGCGCGCTCGTAAGTTGAAATCTTCGTAAGTCGAAGGCGCCACCTCGGAACAAGAAAAAAAATGTATGTTGAAAAAAACGCATTCAAAACTTCGCAAGTTGAAAATTTCGGAAGCGGCGGCCATTTTTTCGCTTCCGGAGGTCATTCAGAAGTCGAAAAATAGGGAAGTCGAGTCGCTCGTAAGTCGAGGTACCACTGTATTAGCTTTTCAAAGTCTGATAGTCATTTATACCTCCAGTGCCCTCCTGCTGCCCCATTGCATCTTAACACACACACCATAATTCCACTCCTCCCGCCCCCCGGGCAGTTGAACCACCCACTTTGGTAACTACTGCTCTGCAAGTAAAGGATTAGGCATCAAGCGATGGAAAAGAGCTCCAGAACCCAAAGAGCCACCGCCACCCAGAGCAGTCAGCGTTCTGACTTGGTATATTCCTACATGCTGCCTTTCAAACAATTCTTGGAATATCAGTGACAGGCACGGGGAGGGGACTGCAGAAGAAAAGCAAGACCCACACCAGATGTTCAAGAAGTTGCTTGGTAGCAACAATGAAGAAATGGTTTCAACAACATGTTGAAAAACCCTTTCTCCCCAGCAAGCAATTATCCCCACACACTTCAGTTAAAAGGCTACTTCAGGCTTGCATTCATTGAGGCTTTTGTTATTCAGAAGGGGAGATGTTGCTGAATGTATCACTGTCCTTTGCACTTAGGAGTTTGCATAGAAAAGTGGAGTGCCATTGTGCATGCCGCCTTCTTTCATGCTGATCCTTTTGGACATTTTCTAAAATAGGCCTCATCCTGAAATGCTGAGCTCGCTCCCAAGCTGTGGTCCATGGACCACCAGCGGTTGCGAATGCCATCCATTTCTGCACAAATATTCCTATTGATTTTTAATTGCATTTTATTGCTTATTCTGTTTCTTATAAAAAATAAAAAATAAATCCTTCCAGTAGCACCTTAGAGACCAACTAAGTTTGTTATTGGTATGAGCTTCCGTGTGCATGCACACTTCTTCAGATACACTGAAACAGAAGTCAACAGACCCTTATAGTATGCATGCACACGAAAGCTCATACCAATAACAAACTTAGCTGGTCTCTAAGGTGCTACTGGAAGTATTTTTTAAAAAATTATTTTGTTTCGACTACGGCAGACCAACACGGCTACTTTCCTGTAATCTGTTTCTTGTGTCATACTTTATTGTATTGAAATTTGAATTTTATGGATTACACATTGAAATAAAATACAATATAAGAAATGAAAGAAAGCAATAAAAAATAACATTGAAAATTGTACAGCATCTAGCACTTACAGTTGTTACAATAGGCTGAAAAACCATTAAATGGTCCGCCAAGACCATCAGCATAGAATTGTAGTTTATTAGAAGGGATCCCGGAAGCTATCTGGTCCAATCCCCTTCATTGTAGGACTCATAGCTAAAGAATCCCTGGCAAATGGCCATCCAACTTCTGCTTAAAAACCAACAGTGAAGGAGAGTCCACCACCTCCCGAGGGAGTCCATTCCGCTTTCAAACAGCTCTTAGAAACAGGAAGTTCTTCCTGATGTTTAGTCGGGATCTCCTTCCTTGTTATTTGAATCCATTGGTTTGGATCCTGTCCTCTGGAGCAGCAGAAAACAAGCTTGCTCCATCCTTCACGAGACAGCCCTTCAGATATTGCAAGGTAGCTATCATATCGGGCTAAATTTTCAATTTAGAAATTTTCAAGCAGTCTATTGTATTGGGGGGGCAGGTTTGGGAGCCGCTGACCACATTTGCATCTTAACATTTTAAGAAGATGATTAGATAACAGCAGTGACATCAACCCCCTGACTAAATTGGTTTCATGTGTGATGCATACACTCTACATTTAAATTGGATTTAGTTGGATTGATGAGTCCTGCTACCAGATCTGGGATCCTCTGACAGATCGGGCCATTCCAGAGGATTGCAGAGCAATTGGTACATCCCACCTGCACACATTCGTCACATATTCCATCCAATGTGACCATTCCACCTTCTTTCAAATTACATCTCACTGCCTCTGTCAATGAGAGCCTGTTCATTGTTCTCATTCCCGGCTGGCCATTCCAAGCAATTGCACTGAAAAGGTAACATTGCTCCCCTTCATCTCCTCAATGGGGGAGGGGGAGAAGAACTATTAAGTGCAAATTATCCTGACATACAGCCACTCAAAAGCTGGGAAATTGCTCATTGTGTGGCATAATGGGGGAGAAATAGTCAAATAGCATAATCCACCATGAAATTTCGCCTCCTCTCTCACTTCCAGCAGCTCAGACACACAGGTCAATGTCCCTCCTCTACCTAATTATTATAATCAATAGCTTTCTGAATTCCAGCAGCCTTTCAGTGTCTAAGGTAGATCTGTCTTGTATCCTGAGAAGCCCTGCGAAGAGCAGCTCACGGAACAAGCTGCCAATGTGGGTTACAAGGACTCTAAAGGGCTGTCACGTGGAAGGTGGAGCTAGCTTGTTTTCTGATGCTCCAGGTGGCAGGTCCTAAACCAGTGGAATCAAATTACAAGGAAGGATATTCTGACTAAAGATTAGGAAGAACTTTATGATTGTAAGAGCTGTTCGACAGTGGAGTGGACTGCTTCAAAAGGCGGTGGACTCTCCTTCATTGGAGGTTTGTCAACAGAGGTCAAATGACCAGGGATTCTTTCGTTGGGGTTGCTGCATTGTGAGGGGTTGGACTAGATGCCCCTCTTGGGATCCCTCCCAACTCTACAATTCCGTGATTCATTGGAGGTTTTTAAACAGAACTTGTATGGCCATCTGTCAGGGATTCCTTAGCTGTGGTTCTTGCATTGCAGTGGCTTGGACTAGATGACCCTTGGGTACCTTCCAACTCTGCAATTCTGTGAATTCTCTTAGAGTAGGAGAGAGAATTTCTTTCTGCACAGGGCTTCCAAAGGGAGAGATTTCTCCATCTGGCATCAGCATCAGATCTACCATGAAGGCGCAGGCCTGCTTGGAGGAAAATTTGACCTGCGACAAGTGGTTAGCTCTGCTATTACTGCTGTTGTTTATTTATTTTAGTACTAAAACAGGGAGAAAAGCTATTTGGATTTTATCACACAGATGGATCAGCTCTGCTTGTCATGATAAACTTTAGGTTATTCACAGAAAACTTATGGATAAGATAAAAGAGCCTATCTTCTGGTCTGTCCACTTGCAGTGTGAGTTGCTTCTGAGAGTCACTTCATCTGTATTTCTCACTAGATTCCTTAATCCCAAATTGCCTTTGTTTTGAAGTGGAAATTAGGCTTTAGGAATCTGTCATGGTTCCATTTTCAGATTTTTTAAGGTTAAGGCTGGTCAGAGCTGTGTCTATGGGGGGGGGGGGTTAGCCGGGTTCTTTTGCCCTGGGTAAAACCTTCATATAATCAAATCACCCCCTTAGAACTGCCCCTACATGAGCAATCTCACATTTTGCAACTGACACACTGAGCAGGGTTTTAACCAAAAAAATGCCCAAGCTTACCAGTCTTTGGAAGGCTCTTACAAGATGTCACAAAATTTCACAGGGCCATCCAAGGTCCTGTGAGATCTTGCCAGAGTTTCCCAGAGCCCAGTAAGCAAGTCTGAAAGCTTAACAATTATTTCCATAGCAGGAAAACCTTGCACAAGAAGAGCTTTTAAGTTTCCATGCATTTAGTTTGTGTGATTTCAGCCAGTCAGCCACCAACCACATAAAGTTGAAATCATGCAAGTTAAGCACACATCAGTTGCAAATCCACTGTATTTCACTTTCTTGCATTTGTTGCAAAATTTGCGTGAACATTTATCCCTGCTGTAGAAGATGCTAAATTTGCACACCCAGATTTAATCACAATCATTCTCATGCACACCTATACAATGGTACCTCAGGTTACATACGCTTCAGGTTACATACTCTGCTAACCCAGAAATAACGCTTCAGGTTAAGAACTTTGCTTCAGGATAAGAACAGAAATCATCATCTGGCGGCACAGCGGCAGCAGGAGGTCCCATTAGCTGAAGTGGTGCTTCAGGTTAAGAACAGTTTTAGGTTAAGAACGGACCTCCAGAACGAATTAAGTTATTAACCTGAGGCACCACTATACTTACGCTGGCACTGAAATTAGTATCTCTATGACTGAAACACAAAAGCAAGTGCTGTTACCATAATGCTGTCCAATCAGGCCAGGGCTGCCAGCTTGACAACTGAAGAAGATGGGCTGTTCCTACTGTTTTCCTTTGAATGAACAATTGAGTAGAGAAGCAGCTCTGAAGCCCAGCACCCAAGGCAGGTGCTTGGCTTTCCTGCCTGGTCTTAAATCATCCCTGACAGCTGAGGCACCAACTTGTGCAGAAGACTGGGGGTAGGGGGGCAATGACGTCAGGACATTGTGCGCATGACGTCAGGATGCAACATCAGGATGTTGGGAGGAGCCAGGGTGGAGCCAAACATGTCAGCGGCATGGCTTCAATGGCTGGCGACTTCTCTTGTCTCCCGCTCGGCCTCCTCCTCCTGCCACCATGACCAGCCGAGGACAGCTTCCCCCATCTTTCCCTTAAGTATCAGGAGGAAGAGGAGGAGGAGCCGCTCTCCACTTAAGCCACCCTGCACTGTGCTTGGCTCCATGATCAGTCTCCTCTTCCTCCTCCTGCCACCACCCCCAGCCAAGGACTGCTTCCCCCACCCTCCTGCCCCATGGCAGGGGGAGGAGGAGCCAGGCACTGAAGTTGTGTCGCACTCAGCTCCACACTTGGCCTTCTCCGCCCCCTGATTGTTTTGAACATTGGGTGACTGCCCCCCCCCCAAAAAAAATTGGGGGGAGGCAAAAGAGCTGGACCTGCGGGAGTTGGCACCTATGCCTGCCAACCTCTGGGTCATTATTGGGCCAAATGACCTTCTTCAGGTTGTTTCTTCCATTCCTCTTCCAGCTGCCTTCCTTTAGAGCTTGGTAACAGCCACAAAAATAAAACCTCACTCAAGCCACCGCCTGCAGCGTTTGGTCTAAAATGACAGTACTTCACCCCCCCCTTCCACCCGACCCATTTTGCCAATAATGCAATGTACTTTTTTTTTTTTTTTACAAGATCATTTTCAAAGGTAACTGCTTATAATAATACAATTTATTCTTTATGGCTTCGGGGCAAGGCGAGCTCTAAATGAGGCATGTCTTCCATTAGAACCCTACAGAAACAAACTAATAGGCTGCAGAGAAAGTCATTTGTAAATGTTCCTATAATTCACATGATTCATTAAACAGAGATGGAAAATGATAGCATTTTCCTCTGGAAAAAAAAATCCTTATGGAATTACACGCTGCGAACACTTAGCTCAACTCTTTTATTGAGTAAGCATCTTGTCCTGCTGATGTGGAGATTATAAAGGCCTGGAGACATTTATAGTTTCATTTGCTAAATTTAGAAGTTTTGTTCTATCCACTTCATGGCCCCTCCTCAGAAGGCAGGCAGACCTTTGCTTATTCACAAGGCCTCAGGAAACGGCAGGAAATCTCATATTCAGGCTGAGCAGCCGCTACCTGCCTTGCTGGGCCAATCAGTTTCTTTATGACACTGGTAGCATCATGCATGAGGGCCAGGAGGAGGAGTGATGGCCATGCCTACTGATTCTGGAGGGAGTTGTAACATCTGGAGAGCACCAGGTTGGGGAAGACTGTTGTAGGTGAACAGCAAAGACCTGCAAGAAGGAATGTTGAATGAGACATCCATTAAACAAATCATGTCTATGTATTGATGGAACATTCCACTTAAGCACACCTCATTTCGCAAGTCAACAGAGAAGACAAAAAGAAAAAGAAAAAAAGAACCCAGCTCTATTTATTCATCAACAACATACTGAAGTTTTGTCATCTCCACTGAGAGAGATGCTTGTAATCCATCTGTTAAGTGATCTATCATATTTGTCTAAATTGCTTGGAAGTTGGAACAAAACAGGCTATCATTTGCAACCCATGCCTTCTCCCAAGTTTCCTAGTCTGTACGTTGCTAAAGAATAATCAACAGTACTGCAAGCAGATTATGTGAAGATACATTTTCCATTGCTGGAAGAAAAGCAGGAAGTCACAATAGTCATTTTAAAGTGGGCCACCCACAACATGGAGGCAGTTCATTTACCTCTCACAAACCCTGGTACATTTTGGGCCACAAGGTGCTCAAATACTCTCCCAAAAACATACCCTGTATTTGCTTGAAGCTCTATAAAGAGACTAATGGGTATAATATCTTTCTCTTTATACTGCACCATTATCCAGCCTAGTGATATTTCCAGGATTATTATTATTATTATTATTATTATTATTATTATTATTATTATTATCATTATTACCCTGCCCATCTGGCTGGGTTTCCCCAGTGACTCTGGGCAGTTTCCAACAGAATATTAAAAACACGATAAAACATCAAACATTAAAAACTTCCCTAAACAGGGTTGCCTTCAGATGTCTTCTAAAAGTCAGATAGTTATTTATTTCCTTGACATCTGATGGGAGGGCATTCCACAGGAAGGGTGCCACTACCGAGAAGGCCCTCGGAGCTGGTCCTCAGTGTCCGGGCAGAACAAAGGGGGTGAAGATGTTCCTTCAGGTATACTGGGCCGAGGCCATTTAGGGCAGCGGTCAACATACTACAGCCCCTGGGCCGGATCAGGCCCACCAGGGTCCTAAATCTGGCCTGCCCTGCTGCTGCTGCTAGCTGTTCGGCTTCTGGCTCACCGCCACTACCTCCTCCACTGCCGCCACTACCAGCAACAAGCTAGTGCACATGGTGGTGAGCGCTAAAGACACAGCCAGTCCATGGCACTGAAAAGGGGGACAAGGAGACATGCTGAGAGAACCCGCCGCCTGCAGGGGAGAGTGCGCTCCCCACGAGGCAAGCGCCGAGCAGAGTGCTGCCGTGGCCTGAGGCCGGATGTGGAGATGGTGGAACAGGAAACGGCAGCGGTCAGGAGGCATTGCATGCGAGTGGCTCAGGCGGCAAGCAGCACCACCACTGGGGTTCCTCACGGCTCAGTCGCCGCCCCTCCAGGTCTCCCGCTCAACATGTCAAGACAGGAAAGGGCCACTTGACCTTCCTGGTATGATCCTAGTCTGTGGTGGTCAGTCAGAAGTATTTTGCAGTGGCAGGGTAGGAAAATACGTTTCACAATTGTTGGGAGGTTGCCATGGGAAGTGAGTGGACGCAGTGGAAAACACATGGAAGCACTAAAAATTAATTCACTTGCCAACTTTACAGCTGGCTGAGTGCCGGCATGATGCCAACGGCAACCTGTCTCTCTGTGAACAGAAAAATAAAGCTGCACAAGACTTTAAAAAACATGTATCAATAGAAGTAGATATATTTTCCTAGAAGAGGCCTTTTGATATGCTTCAATGAAGCCTCATAAAATCATAGTCAGGCAATATAAAATGCTGTTTTTAATTTTTTTAAAAAAACCTTTTCTCCCTTTGTCTCTACAGTTTGGCTCTCAACAGCAACTGGAAATTACCATGCCAAATGTGTAGTTTGTATGAAAAGATTTTGAATTAGCCTGGAACGGCAACTGAAAAGACGAGAATTCACAGTGTGTGATTTAGCAGAGTGACTGGCAGGCCGGACCCCCCCCCCCCCCCCGCCTTCACCAAGCTTTGCAAAACAAACACCCAAAAAGATAGCCAATCAAAGCTGGACGCAAGCAGAGTCAGGGCTGTGGTCCACCTTTGCTGCTGCATTAAGCAAAGGAACTCCTCTGACCAGGAGAACTGAAAATGAGCTGGAATGAGAACAGACATTCAAACTGCAGAAAGAAACAAAATAGAAAATTCTTTCCAATAGCACCTTAGAGACCAACTGAGTTTGTTCTTGGTATGAGCTTTCGTGTGCATGCACACTTCTTCAGATACCAAGAAGAAGTGTATCTGAAGAAGTGTGCATGCACACGAAAGCTCATACCAAGAACAAACTCAGTTGGTCTCTAAGGTGCTATTGGAAAGAATTTTCTATTTTGTTTCAACTATGGCAGACCAACACGGCTACCCACCTGTAACTGCAGAAAGAAAGCGAGCTTATTTGCTATTTCTGGTCAGTCAGAGGCTGCTATGGATGCCCCACCATTCTACAAAGTATTCAAGGCAGGGACCAATGATAGGTCCTAAATCCTAAAGTTAAGGAAACGACAGCATAGTGCAAAATCAATATAAAATAGTGAAAAACAAATGCAAAATAACATTCATGTAAAAATATATCCTCCTATATACATGAAAATGTAAGGCTATCATCACGCAGCCCAAGTGGAGCATTTGTAGTGCCACATAAGAATCCTCAATTTGCCTGAAGTCAGGTTGGGGGGCAAAGGCCACTTAGGAAAGGAGGGACACAGAGGGAAATGGTGGTTTAAGGAACAGCAGAGGTTAGAGGGAAGGAGGGATGGAAGAAAACTGTGGCTAAAGTTTTTTCTCCCTCTTTCATAACAGTAGAAACCAACGAAGGGCACCCAACGAAGCTGAATTTTGGAAGATTCAAGAGAGGTAAAAGAAAAGACTTCTTCACATACTCATAGCTAAACTATGCAAGTCGCTCCTCCAGAAAGCAGTGATGGTCACCAACTTAGATGGATTTAAAAGACTGATCAAATTCATAGAGGAGAGGGCTGCAAATTCCTACTAGCCGTGATGGCCATGCTTTCTGTATACCAGGTGTTTCATTGGCCACTGTGAGAAGAGGATGCTGTACTAGATGGGCCACCGGCCTGAGCCAGCATGCTTTTCTTATGTTCAATCGAGTTCTGCTGGAAAGCAAATTTCAAAACAATATCTCAGGTTTTTTTTTGTTTTTTTTTTTGTTAACGGATGTGGAACTTTCTGTGCTGAGATGTATTTGTGAGCAGGCAAAATTGTGGGTGAAGGGGGGGGGAGAGAGACACTCAGGATTGCAACAATCCACCCACTTCAACAAGATAAAAAGAGCTCAGTCGAGCGTTACAAAAATGAAAAAGAGTTTAGCAAAATCTCGGCCCCACCAGTGCTGCTTTTCTATTACGCTCCCGTGTGTGAAAACAAGAACTCCTGCTCCTAGCAGGTTGGCAGAAAGTAACAAGATTACAGGTCACTGCACACGAAATCTTCCCAGGGCTCCTACATTGGAGAAGAAGGGGGGGGGGGACCACTTGCATTAAATACCTGAGCAGCACTGATGCTTCCCTTCTAGCTCGCCGAGTGTTTGAGTCCACAAACGTGGAATTGATTCCTCAGGGAGGGGCAGCCTCCTGGCAGCAGCTGGGATGGAGGCGGCGGTGGGGGGGGGCAAGGTGTGGCTTCTACACTTTGCTCACAGCCGTAACTAATGCTGGGTGTTTTTTCCCAGTGACAGAACTTGACCTGAAGAAGTTGGATGCTAAATCCAGCATTCAGAGAGGGGCAGGAGCAAAGGGACAGCGTGGGTGGTTTTGCGGGGAGGGAGGATGCACAACTATGTCAGTCCACTTTGAGAGAACTGGGCCATTGCTGAGGATATTTGTAGGTAGCTTGCATTTTAGGAAGGCCCAACTGCTGTTCGGGTGACCACTTCTCAGACCGCTCCAGTTAGTGTCTGAACAGTGTGTGTTTTTCACACTTTCTAGCCAAAGACCTACACCTTCCAGAAGATTCTGCAAAGTTTCCTCAGGTATACACACCATGTTGGGCCTTACCGTTGGACACCCACTTGGTCAGGGGTCAGCAAACTTTTTCAGCTGGGGGCCGGTCCACTGTCCCTCAGACCTTGTGGGGCGCTGGACTATATTTTGAAGAAGAAAAAAGAACAAATTCCTATGCCCCACAAATAACCCAGAGATGCATTTTAAATAAAAGGACACATTCTACTCATGTAAAAACACGCTGATTCCTGAACCGTCCGCGGGCCAGATTGAGAAGGCGATTGGACCGGATCTGGTCCCCGGGCCTTAGTTTGCCTACTCATGCACTTGGTTTATTAATGAAACCAGCCAGAGGTGTGTGTAGAGCAGAAATTCCAATAGAAAAGCTTCATCTTCCCAAATTCTCTACCTTCATTTTTTTCCATGCCACGTTACAAAATCTACAGGGTGGTCACTTATCCACACAACAAACTCAAACCAAAAGCACAGCCAAGAGATATTAGCTTCATCAGAGGCTGCGGGGAAGGGTGTTACTGGGCATTGGAAAAGGTGTTCACTGCTTCCTGTGGGATCACCAGGCAGGGTCCGTGATCAAGGCCAGAAATTCCTATTCAGCCTGAGGCTGTGAGAAAAACGTTGTGGAGTTCTTCTGGCAAACAGAGCCAGTCAGGCAAGGGTTACTGGAACACATCCCCTGCTCCTGTCCCCACGGCTAAATGAAGCAGAGAAAGCAGGCCTATCATTAAACAGCTCAGCTAGTCAGGAGGAAAAGAAGAGGCTGTTTCTAATCAACAATGCTAACCTGATAATGGAAGGAAGCCTGAGTTTAATGGCTTGAAACTCTCTGGCAAAGCTGGCTCTCGGCTGATGTCTCCAGATAAGAGCATCGTTAGATGCATCAGCACCAGCATCTTGCCACTTAATTCACAGCTTCAGGACATTTAATGCCGGGTTTGCCAAGCATGTGAAGAGGAGCTGGGACAGATCCCAGGAGGGGAGGGAGGGGAGAGGAAATGGGTTCTGGTTACCTGCTCTGGGAAGGCACTGTGACCCATTTCAATCACAGTGTTCCCCAGGAGAAAGGGTGTGTTGTGTGTGTGCGTGCGTGCATGCGTGTGTGTGCAGGGACACTCTGATAGAACAGCTTCTCTCTGTCCTCTAAAAAGAAACTTTCCCTAACAACAAAACAGAACTGGTGGAGAAATAAATGATTACTGGGGCTGAGCCAAATCGACTTCAAATCAACTTCATGAACATTTTCAGTACTGTTGGTGATTTTTTTGCAGCACCATTTGCTGAAATACAGTACTCATCAGCTCATTTATATTGGCCTTTCTGGAATTCATTCTCAACTGATTTTGTTTTCCTCGGTGACATTCATGTACATTATGTATTCATTTACATAGCAGAGCCAAATCTATGTAGCAATGTGACATCACACTGTTTTCTTTTTGATCCCTGATTGGCTAGGATCTGTTATGGGAGTACTTCCAAAAGGGAAAAAGAGCACAAGCCAGACGAAATAAGACATCAACCAAGGGGATATTTGCACAGTTTCTTTTAAGAATAGCCCACTACAATCCTGGGGAATATGTAGTGACTCTTTTTATGACATAAGTCAGACAAAAAGATATTGTGATGAGCTCCAGAAGGACATCTCCAAATTGAATGAATGGGTGGTAAAATAGCTATTGCAATTCATTGTAAAGAACTGTAAAGTGATGCTTGTCAGGGCAAAAACAAACCTTAAATGCACACATGTACACCTGGGATCTAAACTAAGCTCATGGGGTCAACAGCTTTTCCTTGGCAGTGTATAAGCATGCCCCCTCCCTGCAATGATCCCTTGCCTGTTTTGAAAAGGTGAAGACTGGATTGGTGTTTTACTCCCCTTTGCTTTCTCCTTTGGTGTTTCCAGCTGTCTGATTTGGAATTATAACCAGATAGGGCACAAATCCCATTTTGGTGCTGTTCCTTGTCCCTGGGATCTCATCATGTCAGTTCTCTTATGCATGCTGGGAACCAGAGGTCTGACTCGTTTCCTCCCAGATGTTCTGGGACCCATCAATGCTATAAGCAGCAGTTGCTCCACTCTGCTTGGCATCTCAATGGCCCTGATGATTATGACTCATCCTGTCTGTCCCCCCTGCTGCCAGTCAACTGCCAAACCCTGTTGCTTCTTCCTGTCTGTCTGTGCATAGGAAGTGCCACCAGGGACTTCTCTCCCACTCTCTCTATTCTAGAAGGTGGCCTGGGCCAGCAGTATCCCATTTGAAATGTTGCTCATTCCAGCCTAATGCTGCTTCTAACTGGCTCCAGAAAATTTCCTTTGTGACCTGGTTTGCACATTATGCTAGATGCACAAGTGGACAGGCTCTGAGAAAAGAAATGGTGGCTGCTCTGCCTCTTCCCAGCCATTCTGCTACCATGCTGAGCTAAGCCATTGCCAAACCTTGGCTCATGCTTTAGCCCTCCTTAATGAACCATGAGCCTAAAAACTTGGTTCAAGCTCATGGGTAGTCAGGAGAGAGCCAAACCGCAAGTCCAGGTTTCAGATGATGTGCTCAGCCAGTGCAGCAACAGAGTGACCTGGTAGGAACAAGGCAGGGACAATTTTATGAGAGCCCCACACTCCTGTTAAACTAGGCAACTTGCTCCTGAGGGAGGTTATGATAGCCATCAATGTGGAAGGCTTTAAAAGAAGATTCATGGAGGAAAGGGGTATTGATAGCTAGAAGCCATGGTGACACTGGAAGGAGCAATGCTTCTGAACACCAGCTGCTAGAAACCACAGGAGGGGAGAGATGTTTTTGTGCTTGATTTCTGCTTGTGCGTTCCCCACAGGCATCTGGTTGGCCACTGTGAGAACATGATGCTGGACTAGATGGGCCAATTACATGATCCAACAAGCTCTCCTTAGGTTCTTATGTTCATGCAAAGTCATGGCTTGGCTTAGCGTGACATGCAGACCAGGCCATGGACACAGAAAATAATTTTGCAGTCAGCCTCAAGCATGGTCTCCAACAGAGAATTGGTACCTGTGGCAGTTCTTCAGACGTAGTGATTCTCCAGCTCCCATCAGCCCATGCAGCCAGCATGGCCAACGGTCAGGAATGACGAAAGCTGTAGTCCAAAAATACAGGTCTCCCCATCCCTGATCATAATCTCCCCCTGTCTTGATAGTAGGCTTGCCATTTGCCCCAAGGAACAGTTCCTGGGCCCTGTTCCTGGGTGCCATGCCCAGTTCATTCAACCTTTGGGCACTGGCTTGGATTAATTCTCCCATCTGTATCTTTGTCTGCATGTGACTAACAGAACGAGCCCAAAGGCTGAATAAAGGGGGGAAACAGGGGTGTCCTGGCTCTTTATCTCTAGGGCAGAGTCTGGGCCTAATCAATGCACTCCGGCCAACTGATTTTTAAAAATACAGTGGTGCCCCGCTAGAGGAATGCCTCGCTAGACGAAAAACTCGCTAGACAAAGGCATTCGTCTAGCGGAAGGCTGCCCCACAAGATGAATTTGTCTATGGGGCTGCCTCGCAAGACGAAAAAAAATATTTTTTTTCGTCTAGCGAAAACCACGGTTTGCATTGCCGCTTCGCTAGACGAAAAACCCGCTAGACGAAAATACTCGCAGAACGAATTATTTTCGTCTAGCGGGGCACCACTGTAAAGGACTTGGCAAAGCAGAAGCAAAGGGTTCTGCCTGAACCTTGAAAGAACTATTTATCAAAGGGCTGAAATAAACTGATGGCTGGGCTTGTGTGAGTTCCACCAGATAAGGTTCTGTTATATAACCAAGGGAGATGGATAATGCTGGACTGCAGTGTCTTCCTAGCCTGGATTCTAAGCTCACAGTTCTGCCCATTGTTGATTCCGTTATACAGATGACAGGTCATGCAGCTTTTTTTTTAATAATGGGTTTATAGAGTTGATATGTTTTTTTTCTTTGTTTCTAGAGATGTCTGTGAAAGCAATACATATTGAGTTAAAATTATGCACTAATCCCGAGCAGGGATCTCTCTGGAGGAAATTGTTTTCCATATCTTCACTTGGTGCAAAGTCTATCTGAATTTTCCAGAAAAGTAAGAGTCCCAGAAAACAGCTGTGCTTTGCAAATGGAGAATAAGGTTTGCGGGAGAGGAGTAGTAAAATGCACAGGCCAAGATAGAGCTATCTGGAAGCAGAAGCAGAAGGCCCTAACCCTTTCTCAAACTGGTGTTGGGAGGAAATCAGCAATGCTTGTAATACCTTACCTGAACTGTGGGGGCGATAGAAAGAAAGGCAACCGATACTCCCTTGCCTATTCCTTCTTAAGCACCTGGACTGGATGGCCCTTGTGGTCTCTTCCAACTCTATGATTCTATGATCTGTTGGCATGCGGGTTGTTTCTAAAGGTTTACCTCCTTCCTCTTTTTTTCTCCAGTGAGCTTGTGTTAGTGTTAACCTCATACCTCCATAATGGCCACATGAAAGCCTGTACTCAGAATGACTTTGCTCCCCAGACATAGTACACCTTAAGTTTTCAACCAGCAGATTTCCCTGGTATTTCTCCACTCTGCTGCTAACTATATGTGGGATGTAATCCATTGGTACAGTAAAATGCAACATTCCTTATTTCCCTAAAGCGAGCACAGGCGGCGGACATCCAGTCAGTGCAACTTCCTGATGCACTGATCTGGAGCTTCTCCCCCTTCATGTGACCTGGGAGATGGGCGTGGCTCTGGCTGACTCCATAAAAGAGCAAGGCATGCAGCCATTTCCTCAGTCTTGATTCTTGCAGTCTAGTTTTTGTCTTGTCTTGTTCTTTCTCTTGTTGCCATGCTGCTCTCCTGCAGCCATTTTGTACTCTTAATGTAATTTTTCTGTCTGCTGGCTCTCAGCCAGCAGCACATGAGTTCAATCTCCATATGAGATGAACTCACAGTTTCTTTGTGTAACTATTAAGAAAAGCCTGCCTTTCAGGGATCATATCGTGAACTGAAATGTGAGTAAACATTTTCTTACTTTACTCAAAAAGACTCTTATGTCTTTCTTCTTTTAAGAAGGATCCATGCGGACACCAGGAAATAATCTTAACTAAGAGATTCAAACGAATCTGTAAACTAGCTTCCAGCTATATTGAGGGGAATCTGCTCTGCTATATCACTTATTGGCATGAGTGAAAGAAGGATAATATTTATTCAATATATCCCTTCCTACTATCCTTAACATTCCCACACTATAAACACCAAACTACGGCAATAATGCCTTCCAGATGGTTAGGACTACAACTCCCATCATTCAGTCCTAGCAAACACACACGGACTGGAGCTGATGGGAGTTGTAGTCCAAAGCATTTGGAGGGCAGCAAGTTGGTGAAGGATGCCCTCTACACACACACACACACCAATAACACAACTGCATGTAAGAAACAGAAACATTCTTGGGGTGGAGGCTGAGAATTTTAAAACCCTTGGGATTCTGAGGAGGAAGGTGAAATGCAAGGGGATGTGTGTAAAATACAGATAAGAAAGCTGAACTCCAGCTGTTCCTCTTATCAACCCTCCCTATTTTCCACTGCAAGAACATGTAATTTTTGTGCCTTAATCATATAAGTTGGAGTGACAGCTGCCATGTGTCAGTGATTTGGTTCCTGGAATTCTCCTCCCGCCTCCCGCTGCCGCCATGCATGCATCTAAAATGGAATCTTGCTTCCCAGCTCCTTTTTCTAATCTTCTTCTTAATGCATCCCATATCTTGATGATGCATAACAGAAGTTATTAGCAGTGATGCATTAAAATATTAGATGGCTTTGAGAGGTGCCTCTTGTTTTCCTCAGGCATTTTTTTTTATTAAAAAAATGTTATTACATCCTGGGTCAGTTTGTGGGCTTAAATACATAACAGGCTTCTTTGTTTTTTTCTTCAAAAGCACACAACCTGGACATGTTTGGTGTGTATAACAGCGTACATGCCCACTCAGGAGTAAGTTCCAGTAAGTTCATTGGGACCTACTTCTAGGTTAGTGGATGTACCATTGCAGCCCACAAGTCTGTAAATGCACCTTAGTTGTTTGCAAGAGCACAGCACCCATAAAGGACACACTAGGCAACCCTCTGTCAGTTGCAGCGGTGGGAGAAAACTCAGTTCAGTATGGATGCACAAACCAGATTCCTAACTGGTCAGCTTTTATTCAGTAATGCATTACTGGACAGAGTTCAAAAGAGTCTGTGAGAGCATATCCATTATGATGTATGTAATATAGGCTGGTTTTAAAAAATGTTTGTATTGAATATTTTCTTGGGTAACAAAAGTACATAGTGTCTCTGCTTTCAGTTCATAGAGACCTTTCTACTGATCTCCCCAACCACATTCTGCCACTCCTTTGCCCCACCATTGCTCATCCAATCACAGTCCTTGAAAACACTTTTATTTTGCTGGATGTGCAGCCAAGTTACTTTTCCCTGGTTTCTTTCCTGCCGGGACCAATTTCCAGTGTGTGTCCCACAGCATGTTTACCATTGACTTAAGCGGGGCTTCAGGGGTGTAGCAAGCCTCTTCGCCACCCGGGGCGGCATGTGCGGAGGCACCCCCCTGGGGGCGGGGTGCCATGGCGCATGTGCCATGATGTTACGATGCACGCATCACAGCGGGCTGGGCAGAACTGCAGTGCGGAGGCGAGGGGTGGGCCAGAGAGGGAGGGGTGTCACTCCTCCTCGCTGGCCTGCCCCTCGCCTCCCCACCGAGCCAGCGCTGAAAAAAGTGCTTAGAAAACAAGGAGAAGGAAAGGAAAGCCAGTGTGGTGTACTGGTTAAGAGAGGTAGACTTGTAATCTGGTGAACTGGGTTCGTGTCTCTGCTCCTCCACATGCAGCTGCTGGGTGGCCTTGGGCTAGTCACACTTCTTTGAAGTCTCTTAGCCCCACTCACCTCACAGAGTGTTTGTTGTGGGGGAGGAAGGGAAAGGAGAATGTTCGCCGCCTTGAGACTCCTTTGGGTAGTGATAAAGTGGGATATGAAATCCAAACTCCTCTTCTTCTTCTTCTTCTTCTTCTTCTTCTTCTTCTTCTTCTTTTCTCCTTTTTTAAAGGGCTTTTTTCAGTGCTCTGCTCCCGCCCCTCACCTCCCTGCCGCTGAGCCAGCAGGAAAACAGGCACCGGCAGCAGGCCAAGGGAGGAGTGGATTGCAGGGCCGGGGCCCCGCCCCAAGTATCACCCCCCCCAGGTGGTACCTGGGGCAGCCCAGCCCCTGCCCCGCCCCTGCGGGGCTTACTTCCAAGTAAAGGGTGCACTGGGCCACAACCTTCAAGTTAGTGTCTTTCTGCTGGTGCCTTGTTGGAAGTAACGAAAAAGGCAAGTGTGGTATTGCCAGATGTTCCTGCCTCTGGCTTGCCAGATTTAGGCTGCAGTGCTGTGTATCCATTGCCTTAGGAGTAATCTCAGGCTTGTGGGTTCAAACTCCCATGTTGGGCAAAAAGACTCCTGCATTGCAGAGTTGGACTAGATGACTCTCAGGGTCTCTTTCTCTTCCAACTCCAAGATTCTATTGTTCTATTATTGTGTTGTTAAATGCCCAGTTTAAGAGTCGTTTGTGATTACTCAATTATGTTGCTTTTTTCTGGAGGTGGGATGGCGAACACATCTCCTTGCGAAGAGCGCAAGGGACAAGGGGAGTCACAAATACAGCTCCTTACCAATGGCACAGCCTCTCTGAGAGTCAAACCTGATTGGAAGTGAGATTCACCACTCAACGAGAAAAGCTGCCAGTGAAAAGGGGAAAGCAGTCTGCATGTACTCAGAAGCACTCTTGTTCCTCCATGCTCTAGAAGCCTTCACACCGCGAACAGAGTTCTGAAGGCTGAAACAGGTGATGAAAGTGAACCTTGGCAACAATATATTAGGTTTGATGAGAACTGGAAGAAGCAAATTGTGAAGAATGTACCCTGTCTACTCAGGTGAAGGGTGACATATCACTGAGTGCTCAGCCTGCCACTATGTCTGAAGGTTGGGCATCTCAGGGAGAGGGAGAGAGAACGTTTTTTAGAAAAACACATGCCAGTGCCTTCAGTTTCTGTGATTAGAGGAAGAACAAACTCTCTGTTCTATATGTACATAAATAGATTGGCTTTTTCCACTGAAAAGGAAGCGGGGAGCCAAACAGGAGCCACACTGTGGTGTCATTGTGTTTCTAAGGAAGCCTTTTAGAGAGGAGTCCTCCCTGCTAAGCCACTAGGAATAGTTCTGCCTCCCATCCCAGCCAACAGAGGCTATCAAAGCACCGCCTTCCAAGATGCAACACTTTTGACAGATAACAGGAAATTGAACTGCCATGAGCACACCATAGAACATCTGATAAATATTATTTGGAAACTTGATTGAGGTTGAACTTGGGCATTTCTACCACTTTCTGAACCCAAACAGAAAGGATTTCTTCAGTGATTCATCTGAGGCAGTTTTTTTATGTGGCAAGCAATGAGGACAGTTCAAATAAAGATTGGCCTAGTTGTTGCAGCTCTCAGCAATTTAAGTGTATGCAATTTTGCCCAATGTACATGTTTTTGCAATCAAATTTCCCCAATTTTTTTCTATGTTATCTTCCATAATATATGCATCTTTAGGCAAATTTTCCTAGTATATGCATTTTTTGACACATTGCTACATTGCAAGGTGTCCAAATCCTCACTCTGCCATGAAGCTCACTGGGTGTGACCTTGGGGGGTTAGTCACTAAGCCGTTGCAGCAGCCCTGGAGGGGGGGCCTGCCCAGCCAGCCAGCAGTGCTATTAGAAGAGTGGGAGTGCCCATTGGGGCTTGGAGGGAAGAAAGATGGAGAGAGCAGGTGAGGGTTGCAAGAGGAGAAAAAGGGAGAGAGGGAGGAGGTGGAAGGGAATGTTACCAGGAATGTCCTACTCTCATGTAGGACCCTGGCAGAGACACATGCCCAACTGGCATGTTCTCTCCCTCCTGGTCGATCATTTGGGAGCTTCAAAAGCTTTCTTCTACCCAAACATCACAGTGACTAATGCCAAAAAGCATCAGCACACTCAGGGATCTGCAGTCTTCTCAGTTTGCATAACAGACCTCAGCAACTCAGCATTTTGGCTAATCTACTTTATTTACATATAAACACACACGGAGCACTGCAACATGGCTCCCTCTCTCTCTAGCATCAGACAGCAAAGAGAGAAAAGAACAAAGGACAATAGTCCCACTTCATGGAACACAGTAACACAAACACCCTGTCTCTGTCATTTCCCACACTGTGGAATGAAAACATACACCTTCATGTGATAGACAACAATCCCATGACTGCAGACACGGGGAATGAATCTCCAACAGGGAATGCAGTGAGCAGAGGGAAGGAGGAAGGCAGGCAGGCAGACAACTGATGGAGGAGGGGGAGCAGAACAGGCCCAACCCAACCCTGATGGCTGATGGAAGTCACACGAAAGGTGACGAAAAGCAAACGTTTTGAGTTTCTGGTCCATGATCTCTCCCAGCTTTGGAGGTACCAATACATCCCTTTGCCAATGGCGTAAGGGGGCATAGATATGCCTCTGAAGGCAGAACATCACTGGAAGCAGATGAAATGGAAGCAACACCCAGATCTCCCATTAATATCTTGCCGTCCTGGTCATAAAGATGGAACTGTAGACAGAAAGTGTTCCATGACTAAATGGAGGAATCCTGACTAACCAGAGAAAAGCCAGCTTTGCATTTTAATTTGAACCTTTATACGACATCGGAGGTTCTGAGCATTTGAGAAGCACTGCAGTACCCTTAGGGAAATGGTGGAAGTCTTTCCCTTTCTGTCAAAGCCAACTGGCCAGGAGTTTCAGTATCTCTTCTCAGCGAGATCCTCATTTTTCTGTGTTCTGCCTACCTTTGCCACTTGATATGTCGGGAGGCTTGTTCCTCGCTATTACACAGTATCACTAACAAGACAGCCCTGTTGCAACCCCCCAGTGTGATGCTAAGGGGAAAATGTGTGTGTTTTAAAAAGACCCATGCAGCATGAGGCCAGATAATACTGCCAGCCTGAATGCTAACATCTCAGCCCCTCTTGCTTGGAAGTATCCATTAACAATGCTCCTCTTCAACAAAGAGCCTGTGGAAACTAGATAGCGGGAGCCGAGTTTTCAAGCCAATTCCACCCCACACAGCAATTGCTGAATTCATATGCAGGCTTTCCGTGCCTCATAAATTTTCATCCTGGCATCGCTTCTTGTTCTCTTTTACCGCATTTTCAAAATGTAGGTTACCCCTTTTGCATTTTAAACAGGCGCAATTGTATCTAATGCCTGGGTTTTTATGGCCACTAAAGCACTCCTCAGTTTGATGAACTGATCTCAAGCGAGGTAAATTATGTCACTCATCGGCTTTGTCAGTAAATCAAGGAGTGACACTTCCCTGATTTGTAAAGGCTGAAGGGAAGGATTCACATGGAAAACCTATAAGGCAAGGTTAGATTAATAAGCAGTTTAAAGAAAATGTTCCTGCTTTAATGGATATGGTACATCCAAAATCAATTCTGGTTCACTGACATTTCGGAGACTTCTTTCTGAGGATCACTAGAAAGACTGTATTAAACACTTTATGGAAAATTCAATCCTGGATTTCTTTGCTTTACAGTAATTGACAACATTTCCATATATTGCCATGTGGTTTTAGTGCTGTAAAGTTTCCTTGGCGCCCTTCCGTTCCTGCCCCCTCCCTTCTAATTATTTTGCTTCACTCTGCCTGCCACCAGGGAAAGAAAAGTAGCATTTCAAACTTGCCCTTTATGTCTTGCATTTTCATCTGCAAAATGTTGTCCTCCTGCACCTAACACCAACACATAAGGCTGGTGCCACAGATCCTAGGATCAATCAGTTGCTGAAGCAGCCCAACTCTAAGTGCCTAAGGCCAGCCATTCCTGCCTATGCAGATGCCTTGGCAAGAGCAAGTGTGTGCAAGGGATGCTGGGGCATTCCCTCTTGCCTCAGCACTTACTTGGAGAGATGAGCAAATTCCCCTCAGCTTGCATTGCATGGGCTTTGTCATTACTATTGTTTAGTAAATTTAAATACATATGTGGCTTGAAAGATCAGCAGAGCTACATATTCTAAATCATTTTATCCTCACAACAAAATACAGTAGATTAGGCTGGGAGACTGTGACTGCCCCAAGGTCACCCAGTGAGCTTCATGACAGAGCAGGGAAGCAGGAGGCCAGCAGACATTTTGTATTTTTCTGTTGTGAACCGTCCAGGGAACTTTGGATGAAAGGCAGTATACAAATCTAATAAATAACAACAACCTTAAAGCTCCTTCTCCTCCCAACCCCTGGTGACTATGCTGAGGTGAAAAATTGGCTTTAATGCCCCCACTTCCAGTCCCTCATAGGAATGTGCTCTCCCCTGAACCTCTTTGAAGCAGGATTAATGAACAGAATTATGTTTCTTAGGGGTTCTTACATGCAGAGAGACTCTGAATCACTGCTCCCCAGCATCCTTCTCAAAATGCAAAATTGAAAATCATACAAGTAGTATGCATTACATTTTATTGAATATAATTCAATTTGTGAGAGGGTTGGAACTAGAAAGAGGAAAATCCCCTGAAACAGGATTACAACTCACATTTCCAAATTCCCCATAGAGTGTTCTGAACCACTGCACTGCCACATTAATATCAATTGAGAGCTTGTTCTCCATTCTCCTACAGGTGAGCTTAGCAATGACCAGAAGATAGATAGCCCACTTCCCCGCCAGCCCCTTGATGTGGGCCCAGGAGATCATGACCATCTAGATCGGGAATCAATATCAGCAGTTTCATGTTAAGGAGCAGAGCTTTGGAGCAGTTAATCCTATGAGAGATACATCTGGAGATGGGCCAATATTTACAAGCAATTTACAAAGCGAATGAAACAATGAAACTGTAAAAAAAAAGTTAAAACAAACTATTTAAAACATTCAGAAATCATTAAAATAAATGATAAGATAAAAACCAAATTAAAACACATTTTTATGGCCCTTTTTCTTTTCTTTTTTTAGAGAGAGGCCATCTTCTCCTCTCCAACAAAGTCCACAACCATGTCCCACAGGGGCGGGGAGGCAGCAAGAGGATCCAGTCCTAGAAACCCCGCAGCTATTTGTGCCTAGATCAGTTCCTACCTGCGATCTCATGAGTAAATCGCAGTGGAAGTTCCCCCCCTTCCCCAAAAGCAAATTATTGGCTTCCCCTTGGCTTCTTTAACTCCCCGACATTGTGCCGTTATCTTTTTGTCCCTCCCTTCTGTGTGCCTCAGTCTCCTCCTTCCTTGCCAATAAATTCCATGAGGTCTACCCCATTTGAGGGAATGAACAGAATGAAATCTTCATGTTCATATGAGGCTTTTGGTGACTTGCCTCTTCCCCCTATGCTGCCTTCCATAGGAAGTAAGCATCTCCTAAGCAAAGAGGTGTCCAGGCTGCCCAAGCTTTGTCAGGACCATGGACAGCAGTGTGGGTTCAACCCGGAGCTCTGGTGGGACCAGCCAGGAGTCAGAACCAAAGAGTAACCAAGGATGGAGGAACAAGTCAGAGCTTAAGAAAGTCTTATTGATTAAGCAAGACTCAACTGCCACAAGAAGCCTTAATACCGTGTTTCCCCGAAAATAAGACATACCCATAAAATAAGCCATAGCAGGATTTCTATGCATTTGCGCAATACAAGCCATACCCCAAAAATAAGACATAGTGATGTGGTGCCTCCCTTAAGACAGCCTGGATAGGCATGGTTATGCAGCATACTGACGCGGAGCGGTTAAAATAAGACATCCCCTGAAAATAAGCCATAGTGTGTTTTCTTGAGGGGGGGTGGGGGTGGAAATAAGACAGTGTCTTATTTTCAGGGAAACACGGTACTCCTTCCTGCCCAGAAAAGAGCAGTTAGCCAAACATTGGAAGGTACCTTTGGGACTCATGGGAGTTGTAATCCAAAAAATCTGGAGGGTGCCCACCTGGTGAAGGGTGCTATATGGCTGAAGCGCTGCTGCTGCCCTCAGGAAAGAGAGCCAGCATGGAGCAGCAGTTAGAGTGTCAAACTAGGTCCAAGGTGACCAGAGTTCAAATTCTCGCCACTTGGGCAAGATGTTCACTGGGCAATCTTGGGCCTGTTGCTGCCTCTCAGCCTAACCTTCCTCACAGGGCTGTTGTGTGGATTAAATGAGATGGAGGAGAACTATGTATGCCACCTCAAGCTCTTTGGAGAAAAAGGTGGGATATTAATTAAGGAAGGAAGGAAAGAAAGAAAGAAAGAAAGAAGACTCCTGGAGCTGCCTCTTCACTCTCTGCTTACCATCTTTCTGAAAAAAGGAGAAAATAATCCCCAGGTGATATGTCCCTAAAAGCCATGGTTGGGCCAACCAGAGGGTAATCATGATACCACCAAGTGGCCCATGTCATCCACTGACCTATGGCACCTAATTGTGATTTAGGGGAAATAGGTGGAACAGATTACAGCAACTTTTTAAAGAGGACAGTAAGGAAGCATTAGAGCCCATAAAGGGCTAAATCCCTTTTAAGCAAATGGAAGCCATTCATTGTTGAATGTGCCTGTCCTATATTTTCCACATTATTAACTTTGCTGTAAAGCTGCTTTTGCGATGGCACTTGGAGGGGAGCATAGAGCATTCCAGATTTGCCTGCGTTAGTTTCAATTTTCCTCCCGAGGCTCAAAAAGTTAGAAAGCAGGCAAAAGGGAAACGAAGGCCATCCAGCCCATCCCCTGACATGGGGGAACGGGCAGGATTGCCAAGTCTCCCCACATATGTCCATCTAACCAATCCAGGCTTTTCTTGAGATTAATATTAAATTGTTATATTGGATGTAGTAATTTTTAATGCATTGGCTTATTAAGGCATGCTTACCCTGCCTTTCTGCTCTCAATAATGCCCAAGGCAGTGAAAAACAACATCAAAATGTCAAGACTAAAAACAATAAAAACCCACCTGAGAATTACACTTACCCTTTTGAGCAACGACGGCAAAGCTTCTAGACGGCAAGAGAAGGAGAGTGAAAATGTGGTGTTAAAAAGAATAACTCAGGATTTTTTCAAGGGCAGCCTCAAGGTCACTTCTAAGGTCAACAGTTTCTAAATAGCTGTTGCTCCACCATTTGGACCTCAAATAAGTCATTATACTGCCACTTACAGTTTACTGAGGTTCTTCCTGTAAATTGTTCTCTCATTGTAACATTTTGTACCCATAACTGAAGTTATTAGGCCATGAGCTTGCAGGGAAGGTTAGGAGGGGCTTGTGGAAGCAAGTTCTTTCCAACGCTGGGATTTGAACCAAGTATTCTTAGGATCTTAGGGTATTATACATGACCATTTTCTTAACATTCTGTGCACTTCCACATACAACATCAACCATGCAATTTTATCAATCCTATAGTTTCTTCAGAAATACCCCTGTTGTGTTTCTTTTCTCAAACCAGCTTCAATCCAACTAGAAAATTTAAGCTGCATTCACTCGATATTTAAGTCAGGTGTGTCTGTTTGAGACAGCTAGCACACATGATATAGATTCAGGAGTAGAAGTTATAGGGAGGAGAAAGTTACAGGGAAGAAGAAATCAATCAGGTCATGTGTGTCAGGAGAAGACATCGCTGCCCCCTCTCTGATGTGTGCAACTAGAAACAAGTGGAACAAGGTATGACCTCACTGCATTTTAAGCCACTAATGTGCTCAGAAACTCTATGTTACACCACCTTTCCTATTTCTCTTCTTAGGAATCTCTGGGCATGATCAAGGGGGTGGAATGGCTCCCCTATGAATAAAGGCCATAGCATTTGGCACTTATTAGTTTAGAGAAGAGGCGACATGATCAAAGTTTATAAAAGTATACATGGCATGCAGAAGGTGGATAGAGAAAAGCTTTTCCTCTCTCTCCCACAACACTAGAACTCCTGGCCATCCAATGAAGATGAATGTTGGAAGATTTAAAAAAAAGTCCTTCATGCAGCATGTAGTTAAACTATGGAACTCACTCCCACAGGAAGCAATGGTGGCCACCAACCTTCATAGGATTAGACAAATTCATGGAGGAGAGGGCTATCAATGGCTTGAATGGACCATTGGCCTGATCCAGCTTGCTCTTCTTATGTTCTTTTGTTCTTAGTCGAAAAAAAGAATAATTTTATATCCAGAAGAACATTCATGTACCGTATTTTTCTGTGTATAACATGCCCTCGTGTATAAGATGCCGCCTACTTTGGGGGACTCCAAATAAAGAAAATGGGGGGGGGGGAGATTGCCAAGATTTGTTAAGCTTTTTTGGGGGGGATGCAGAAAATCACCCAAATAACAAATGCTACAAATTGAAAGCGTCGCAGAAGCCCAATTGCCGCAGTGGAAGCCAATCCAATCCTTCAATAACCCACCAAATTGCAGCAGCAACAGCCAATCCAAAGCAGCCCTTGCCACAGACACCATTCACCCACCCAATTGCCGCTGACAAGTTCCTGCTCACGGCTGCAACCAATCATATGTCTCCCCTCTGCACTATCTGTGTATAAGACTACAAACACACACCCCATTTTAAACATTCTTTCAAAGTAAAACAAAACAAAAACAAAACCTCGTCTTATACACGGAAAAGTACGGTAATTTGTCACTGCTGCATCTTCCCTTTCAGAATCACTGTGAACAAAGTTACATTCTAGAGGAGATCAGAAGTTGCTGAGCTCTGGGAATCGACCACCAGCTTGCACCAGCCCATGAAATGTTCTTTTCCATTCATTGGATTTTTAAATGCACCTATTTGCAAAATGTTCAAATAATGCCAAGCTGTACGCTAGACTGAATTGACTTAAAGCTTCCTGGGGCACAGATAATGTCATGGATTCAAGTGCCACATTTGGCAAAGGACAATGCCATATGGATCCTGGCTCTTCCAGTGATGGGAGGCTCATGGAGCTGCAGTTTGCAGGTGATTGTAGAGCACCTTCATGAGTCCAACTCAGTCTTAGCCAACTAGGTGCCCTTCAGCTGTTTTGGACTACAACTCCCATCAGGTGGCTGAGGCTGATGTGAATTGTCCTCCAAAACAGCTCGACGGCACCAGGTTGGGAAAAGCTAGTCTAACTTACAATTTCTCAGGTAGTGAAGGAAAGTTCACGTTAGAACTATCTGTCTTTTGGGGGAGTGCAGAACAGAAACCATGCAATTCAGTTTATTTTGCACTAGCAGAAATGCACGTGGAACTTAATTTACTTTTTTATTCAATTTGCAGTCCTCCACCACCTGATTATCAGAACAATAGAAGATAAGAAGAGCTTGCTGAATCAGGCTGGATCAGGCTAATGGCCCATCTAGTCCAGCATCGTCTTTTCAGATAGGGCAACCAGATGCCCCAAAGGGACACCCACAAACAGAACCTGAGCACAAGATCCCCCTCCCCCTCCTGTGGCTTCTATCAGCTGGTATTCAGAAGCATTACTGCCTCCAACCATGAAGGCAGAGTCATTGTGGCTAGCAGCCATTGATAGCCCTCCCCTCCATGAATTTGCCCAATCCTTCCTTAAAGCCACCTAGGTTGGTTCTCATCACTGTCTCCTATAGAAGTGAGTTCCAGAGTTTAACTATGCACCGCATGAAGGAGGACCTCATTTTATCTGTCCTGACTCTTCCAACATGTAGCTTCATTGGATGTCCATGCATTGTAGGGTTTTGAGAAGGGGAGAAAAACTTTTCAGGTGGGCGTGGTTTGAGAATAATGGATTTGTAGGCCAAATTGGTCCCCCTGGTAGGCCAAGATTGACCTGTGGACCAGAGGTTCCCCATCCCCTAGTCTAGACCCACTCCAAGATGCAGAGATTTCATGAGACGGAGTGTCTATGGATCACAGCTAACCCCCTCCAGTCTGTTCTGGTCACTGTTTTTAGATCTACTGTGTCTCTCTTTCTCTTTGGTGATCACTCGTAGCCAAGTAAGATTGTCTTCCATAAACATGGTTTTAACAATGAGTCCATAAGTGACTGTGGAGGTCAATTTTGGATCCACATGTCCTTCCACAGTGGGGGCATTAGTTTCCAGGTGGAAGTTGATCATGGTGTGGATTTGCCAAGCGTGCCTTCCTCTTAGCATGTTTCTCCCTTGCGTCCTGAGTTCGAGTGTCTTCAAAGCCAATGACACCTTTGGAAAAGGCTGTTCTCCAACTGGAGCACTCACAGGCAAGTGTTTCCCAATTGTTGGTGTTTATACTATATATTTTTAAATTTGCCTTGAGACAGTCTTTAAAACTCTGTTGTTGACCACCAGCATTACACTTTCCATTTTTAAGTTCAGAATAGAGCAATTGCTTTGGAAAACGATAATCGGGCATCCAAACAACATGACCAGTCCAACGAAGTTGATGTTGAAGATCATTGCTTCAACACTGGTGATCTTTGCTTCTTCCAGTACACTGGTATTAGTTTGCCTGTCTTCCCAAGTGATGTGTAAAAAATTTCAGAGACACCGTTGATGGAATCTTTCAAGGAGTTGGAGATGGCATTTATAAGTGGTCCATGTTTCACAAGCATACAGTAAGGTTGGTAGTACAATAGCTTTGTAAACAAGCATTTTGATTTTCCTGGGAATGTCCCAGTCCTCAAACACTCTGCACTTCAATCGGGAGAAAGCCACACTCGCTGAGCTTAGGCGATGCTGGATTTCGGCATCAATGTCGGCCCTTGTGGAAAGATCTACATTGGGAACAAGTGTGGGAGGAGGCCAGCAGCACCTCCTGTTCTCCAAGGGACCACTGTAAAGGTGGCATTGTGGGGGGTTTCTGAGGAGGCAACAGATCCAGCCTCCAAGAGTGTGCCACAGCTGTTGCTGCCACTGTGGCAGCAGCAGCAGCAGGTGATGCATTTCTTGCAGGCTGAATCTGCTGCCCCGATGGATCCTGCTGCCCGAGGTGGTTGCCTCAGTTTGCCCCACAGGTGGGCCAGCCCTGCAGGGAAGCCACTGGGCAGCAGAAGGGTTAATACACTAGCAGTATCCTCAGTCTGTCTCTCTGGCCCTCTGTGCCTGCCCCAAAGTTCATGGAGGAGATGGGACTCCTATGGGCAATGGTGACACCTCCTCCCTGACCCTCTGGGCTGGGCTGGGCTGGTGCTGCATCACGGTCTTAGTTATGCTTGCCAGATCTGCCCCTTCACCCCCAGTTTCAGGATTTTGTTCATTCCTGATCATTTCCCTCTGTTTTGACTTTGTCACAGTGCAGAGACCATTTTCCTTGCTCCTCATTGAAAGCAAGGAGCAACAGCCAGCAGGAAGAGTCCGTGACTGGCCCTTCGGACTGGCTTGGAGACCCATTGGCTGAGTGCTTAATTAGCTCCCCATAAATAAACATCATTTACAAGACCCAAACATTTAAAACACCCTGTTAAGCATCTGAAACATAAATGATTTAATTATAGACCAGCTCCAGTTTATACCGACACTGAGATGAAACGCGATAGAGCAGCTGTCTATGAATATTTTACAATGAAATTGCTCTCCATCTTCTGTGTCCACAGAGGGTTGCATTGCAGGTTGGGAAGGCAGCAATCTGCCTGTGGTAAGAGCAGCCTTCATTTGTGCGGCATGCAGATAACCTGCTTCAGGGGCAGCTTGCAGTGAGAATGGCACTGAATTGCAACACCCCAAACTTTATCTTGAGCTGTGGAGCTTCTTTTTTGCATGGACCATTGCCCCGTTGCTCAACCAGGTTTCCTACAAAACTAGAGCTCTTTAACACGGCTGGAGGCATTGCTTCCCCACAATTACTTGGAATTGTGACATTATAATGGAAGTTCCAAACAGTGCTTAATATTGCAACGCATTATGTAGCCATCCCTACTCCCAGAGCCTAGAAACTTCAATAATGTATACCCACAACAAGCTCCATTTAGCAAAGGTATTTTCAGTTTCATATCTAAATATGTCCATTAAATATTAAAAGAAAAGAACATTCAGAAGAGGAAACGAGTAATTAATGCCTCTCACCCCTGCTTCTCAGGAATAGAAACTGGCATTGGGGCTGTTGATTGCTTATATCCCAGGCTGCTAGAAACCTACACTTTCTTAAATTAAAACAAATGAAGGCTTTGAATCGGGGGGGTTGTGGTTCATCCTGGGGAAACCAAAGAAGGTGCTACAGGTTCTGGTTTGATGATGATTCCTGATTTATTCAGTTATACTCTACCGTAATTCTATTATTCCATACCATCCCTGTGACTGAAATCCTCCCATAATGGTGGTTGTATGTTGTTATATTTATTTATATGTCACCTTTTCCCTAGACTGGGACTCAAGGTGGCTTACACAAATTAAAAACAACAGAAACAAAATACAAAAAGCTAAAAAGCTTTTGGTAGGGATGTTTTAATATATTTTTCTTTCCCCTTGGTTTTAATGTGAGGTTTATTGTCTGTTTATTTGGCTGTAAGTTGCTTTGGGTTGCCCTGGGCAAGAGAAAGTGACTGACAAATTCAATAAATAGTATATTATACTTACAGTGGTACCTCGACTTACGACAATAATGCGTTCCGAAGGCGCTCTCGTAGGTCGAACTTGTCGTAAGTCGAAAGGCGCTATCTCTGGAGGGGGGAAAAATTCGTAAGATGAGAAAACCGCATTAAAAAACAAGTAAGTCGAGGTATTGCGCCGCCGCTTTCACTTCGTAAGTCGAAAAATTTGGAAGCGGCGGCCATTTTTTTCCTTCCGGAACTCATTCGGAAGTCGAAAACATCGTACGTTGAGGAGCTCGTAAATCGAGGTACCACTGTATTATATTATATTATATTAATATATTTGTTAAAAAGTAATTAAACACTAATAGAATTAAAACTATATAAAAACAAATAATATTAGTAAAGTAACCGATTATATTTTTTGTTCACACATCAGTCCCATTCAACAAAGGTTCCAGTAGCATTACTCAAAGGTTTCCTCTCTGTAGTCTTATTTTCTGATGAGCATAGGTGAATGGTTACTGATTTTTAAAAGCCTCTCTTAATTGCCCTGATGTCGGCATCTGCTTCAGCTGAGTGAAGCTTTAATTACAGGTTACATGCCTATTTTTCCTCTTCATTTTTTATGGCGAAAAATAAAAAATAATAATAAGTAGAAATCAATTATTAAAGCCTTCCCCTCCCACAGCAGCAGAAACTGACACTAGGTCACACATTGCTTATTCCTCAAATCATCAGGAAGCAATAAACTGGACTGCATCTGCAAACCTCACTTCTAGAGAAATTTAGCAAGCCTCCTCTCTCTATACATTCACATATGCTTTGAAAATGCTTTTTATTAGTAAACACTTTTATCATTTGGATCGGCTGGTATGATATCCGTGCTGTTTTATGTTATTTTACATTATTGTGAGCTTATGGTGTGTTGTTGATTGTGCGATGTGTCCTTGTTTTAAAAAAATTTGCAAGCCACTTTATAAGGGGTCATCCAAGGTGGAGCACAGATGTATCAAAACAAGCAAAGAGGAAGTGCTTAATTAAAGGCACAGGAGTTCATAGAAATCTCAAAAATCTTTAACGCAAATCAGGGCATTTAAAAACACAGAAAACACTGGGTGCATCAATTCTTTTGATAGCAGCTGGAGTTTGAAGAATGAATGAACAAAAATTAGAAATTCCAGGGCTGGGAGGGTTAGCATGGAAACAGCCTTTGCTATACTAGCCATTAAAGTTTCATGCTTAAATCAAACTCTCAGACATAAGCAAGAAATAATAGAAATGGGGAGGGGGGGCAGGCCTTCCCTTGGGTGGCAGAAGAAAAAGAGGATAGGGCTCCTGTACCTTTAACAGTCAGCAGATTCCAGCTGATTGCATGTCAAACTACACCTTCATCTGACAATGCCTCTCTTATATAGGCTACATACACACCATATATTTAAAGCATATTCCTTGCCACCCCGCCACCCCCAAAAAACAGGAAGCTTATACCTCAGAGAGTTACAATTCATATCACCCTTAGCAAATTACAGTTCCCAGGGTTCTCTGGTGGAAGGGAAATGTGCTTTAGGAGTATGGTGGTGTGTCTGCAGCCTAAACTAGCAACACAGCCTGAGCTCTGCAACCACCCAAGCCCTGAAGTTCTCTTCTTTGTTGGACCTTGCCCAGACGCAGGTCGCCAGAATTTTCTAGCTTCCTGTCTGGGAGTCTGATTCTGCCTTCTTTGGTGCATCAGTTGTGTTGCTTGAATCTTAATCTGGCAACCTGGGTTATTTCTATCCTTTTTTTCAGGTTCGTGGTTTTAATTGGGGGCAAGGCTGGCACAACCATTGGGCAGAGGGAGGCAACTGCCACAGGTGGCAGTTGCTGGTGGGTGGCAGCAAAACTACCTCCTTGACTGTTCCCCTCTGTTGAGGGCATAAGCAGGTGTGCTGGGTGGCCTTCCCTGCACACCCCTCAAACTACCCAGCAGCTGGGTATTGCTGGGAATTGCTACTATCCTGTTGCCAGCATTGAAGTTTGAGTCGGCTCTCAGTCCAGCCACCTTCTGAACATGGAAGCAGGGAACCATGTTGTCCTTTGCCTCAGGCAGCAAAATGTCTTGGGGCAGCTCCAATTGCAGGGGAGGGATTGGACCAGATCCTGGTAGCTCTGCTTTGTGCAGACATTGTGCTTGCAATCTCAGTATGACAATTCATTAGCCCCTCGCAGGCTCTGTTTTCCAAGGCCAGACAGTCATCCTTTAATTCACCTATGGGATTTGGCTCACCTAGAATTCCCTTTTTTCTGCTCCTTTGTGCTTAAATGCCTGGGTTATCCAACCAGCTTAGAGCTCCCATATTCCAAAGGGCATGCAATTACAATGCCTTTTAAATGGTAATGGGCCAGGATTGCCTCTGCTGTCCCCCCCACAACCTACCCCCAATGCTCAGTGTGTACATTTTCCTCAACACTTGCAGATTTATTAATTAAAAGCATCTTAGTGCAAGCCCGCCTCGCTTTCCTTCCGGGAGACTTCAAGGCTTAGTTGTTTTATTAACAACCTCAGATCAAAGTGGTTAATTTATATGCATGTAAATAACAAAATGCATGAAGTCTCTCAATGAGAGACCAAAGAGTCCGTTGATGCTTTTGTATAATGCATCATCTGTGGCTGGTGGGGAGCGCTTTCGAAGCGCACAGCCATGTTCAGGATCAATTAGTTAAATACATTGCCTTATCCAGGAAAAACACTTAGAGGAACATGAAGGCAATTTCGGAAGAATCAAATTTACATTTTTATTCTCTTCCTGCGCTGACATCGGCTGGTCCCCGTAGCTCGGATTTCTAGGGAAAGGCAGGTTCTTCAGCTGCTGGCAGGCAAACTCTGGTAGTTCAAAGGTTCATTTCAAACAGAGGCAGGTTCAGATGTTTGTCTGAAATTTACCCAAAGCTTCCAGGTACTCCTTTCCCCTGGAGACACCTGGCTTTGGGCAGAGAGAACAGAATGCATGAGGAACCTTTTAATTAGAGCTGTGGTGTCACCACTTTCCCTTTTTTTTTTTTTTTGCAGGGATCCAATGCAAATGTGAGATTGGCTTTGATCTCCAGCCCCAACCTTTTGCAGCTTCCAGTTCAGGTGGGGGCTGCCTGTGTCTGTGTGCAGACACTGTCACAAAGCAGCACTTCAGACAGGCTGCCTCCACTTGGTGGGAACACCAGGGCAGAATATCCTCTCTCCGCCTGGTAGCCTTTTGTTCTGAACTGGCTTCAGCCAGTGTTTCTCCTTCACCTTCACAAGAAGCAGCTTCCCCTGTATTTTAGGGATGGGCTGAGCAGCTGATTTATTCCAGTTTCAGTTTTGTTGGCAATCAGACGTCCAGTTCTGCTGAACTGAATGCTTTTTGTGCTCACCTATTGCATCAAATGCTTTTTTTATGTAAAATATGAATTTTTCAATGAATTCACCATTAAAATATCCCTTTTATGTTGAGATAGCCACACTTGCCTTTCTCCTCTAGCCTCAGGAGAAGTGGCTGCAGCCCATCTTTCTGAGAAGTCCTCAATAGAAGTAGCTTTTGCCTTTTTTTCCTCCTTCCCACTCACTTGAAGTAGCATCACCTGCATTTCTACTTCACCCTTAACTGAAGTAAAGGGAGACTAAACTTCCTGAGTGTGGAAGGAGACAAATGAGCTGAACTTAGTAAGGGGGAAATTAGCAAAGGAGGTTCAAGCAGAACAAGAACAGAACTTGCTTTGGGAGGAATCAAAGGGAGAAACAAAGGAACTGAGGCAAGAGTGGTGACAAGAGACAAAGTTCCAGGCCTTACTGACACATTAAAAACTGGCAAATCACCAACTCCATTTTTTAATAGCATTCAAATGTGAAGCTGCTGTATCCTGTGCCGGATTTATGTATAGGCTAAGTAGGCTGCCTATACTAAGTAGATTTATGTATAGGCTAAGACGCGGGTAGCACTGTGGGTTAAACCACAGAGCCTAGGGCTTGCTGATCAGAAGGTCGGCGGTTCAAATCCCCACGACGGGGTGAGCTCCCGTTGCTCTGTCCCAGCTCCTGCCCACCTAGCAGTTCAAAAGCACGTCAAAGTGCAAGTAGATAAATAGGTACCGCTCTGGCAGGAAGGTAAACGGCATTTCCGTGCGCTGCTGTGGTTCACCAGAAGCGGCTTTGTCATGCTGGCCACATGACCCGGAAGCTGTACGCCGGCTCCCTCAGCCAGCAAAGCGAGATGAGCGCCACAACTCCAGAGCCGGACACGACTGGACCTAATGGTCAGGGGTCCCTTTACTTTTAAGTAGGCTGAAGCCTATGGCCTCTAAATCTAGGGGGCCTCACCAGCCTTCCCACTCCCCAGCGGGCAGTCTCCCCCTCCCAAAATTGCAAACCCAAGACTTCGTGCAAGGGCAGGGCAACTCAGGCCCAGCAACTATTGGACTCAGGGCTAGCCAGTGGGGCCCAATTTGAAGCAGTGGGGCGCAACTTGAATTATTATTTTTTTGTAGGGCCCCAGTTCACAGCCAAAGTCTGCAAAATCTTATAGATATAAATAAAATCCATCTAGATTGCCTTGGTGCAGCGGCACGCGGGGCCCAATTTGGCCCAACTGCTCCAATTGTCTTAAGGTCAGCCCTGATGAGACTGAGCAGGGGTTGGACTGACAAACCCTGCACCTTCTAGGTCCCTGGTGTCACCATTCAGAGTACAGACGCAAGGATTTGTTATGGAAATAAAGGGCAGGGCACTTATTGGAAATCAGTTTTGTCACCTCTTCCCCCGTAAACCCCGAGACATTGAGCCCAGCCACCTTTTATTCACAGTCGCAAAACACTACACTACAGCATGGCCATAAACTTGTACGTTCAACCACTGAAATATACATCCAATATGTAGCAATGGAGATTTATGTTACTGCTTTATGAATGAACACTGTGTTTTGTGAATGGACTCTGTATTTTGTTAATTACCTAAGAGCCACCAATAGGGAGCTCTAGAATCTGACAGCTAACCAATTGGGTACTACCAAACAGCGACCCCCATTGCTGAAAGCAGGTAACCAGCAGCGAATGCTTCAACTCAGCCTTTGCACTGTTGACTGAACACCCACTGCTGTGCAGATAATGGAGAAAGCTCATAAATTGTATCCCTTCTGCCATCCTGGCCAATTCTATTACACTGGTGTAAACCTTGGTACACCAGAAGCACAGAATAGCAGCAAATAAAATCCACTCATACGTCAGTGACTGATAAGACTTGTCAACCAGTTCTTCCAAAGTCTTCATAAATTATAAAGCTTCAAAATACAGGCCAAAAGAGAGCAGGTCTGGGAAGAGCAAAGCATACAATGGGCACCACCAGTGAAAAGGCCCTGATCCATGTAACCCCTGCCCTGTCATTTGATAGAGTGCCCACTTGCCCTCCTTCTTGACATGGAATGCTCTCTATTGGACTATCCAGGTCCAGTACAAAGATCATAAGAAGGGAGAGCAGGGACCTTGAAGTTCCCAACAGCTGTTAATGAAGCAAGCAAGCAAGCAAGCAAGCACACAGGTCCCCTTTGTCACAGTCAGGACGCCTATGTCCTGGCCAGACCTGCACCCAATCTTGTTTTTGTCCTCAGTAACCAAAATTATATTATCAACATATACAAGCAGAAAAGTTGTTTTCCTTCATTTGCAAGGAATCGTACAAGACAAAGTGGCACTAGTAAAGAAAAGTTCCAGGGTGGCAACAGAAAGCAAACTAAAAATGTTTTTGCAGTTCATCAAAACTATCCAGCAATATCAAGTTATAGGAAAACTGGTGCTATTAACAATAATCCTTCTAGTTGGTTAATTGGTTCGGCAACTTCCATGCCCATGACATGTGATGCTAATTATTTCCCCCCCAAGAGTTACCGGTAAATGATAACTAATCAGAGGCAGCTACAGGAGAGCTATTTAGATTCAGGTGAGATTCAGATGCCTTGTCAATCCCAGCAGGTATATAAGAGGACGACCCGGCCTGCCCAAGTAGCAGGAAGCAGGGAGTAGGAATAAATGGACAGTTTTCCAAATGGAGAGATGCAGAAAGTTGAGTCCCCCAAGGAGGGGGCTCCGCTGCCATGTATCACTCTCCAAAACCAAATCTGCTGTCACCTTTTTCTCCAAGCGTGGGGGTCTCCTCGCATGTGCAAATAGGAAGGAGCCACAGAGCTTGTGCAGAGTGCATGCTGACGAAAGGAAAGCATAATCAGAGCACTTTTCCTTTCTGAAGGATTACTCTGTGCTCACCATAAACTGTGGTGTCAGTGGTTGGTCCTAGATGCCCCCAAACCCTGAAGAGCAGAGTAGGGACCAAGTCTCACATGGTGGGCTCCCCAAACTTTATCCTGTCTGTGATGCAGGATTGCTTCTCTCCACAGGTTAGGGGGCACAATATTTGCCTTAACCTGGGCACTGGCAACTTACACTTTGCCACTGTGCTATATAGACAATATACAATAGAGGTTAGCCACTGTGAGAACGGGATGCTGGATTAGATGGGCCATTGGCCTGGTCCAACAGGATTCTTCTTATATTCTTAACAAGACTGGAAATTTATTAGTGAGGAAGGAGAAGGAAAGGGCTTGATGTCGTGTTGGGAAAGGGGTGATCTCGCTTAGCGAGGAAGGCTGTACAAGTGTCCACCCACTGCACGCAAGTTGCTTTTTTCCAGATTTTTCTCTTTCTTTTCTCTTTTTTTCTTGGCTGTATGTGATCTCCTCTCCTGCAGAGTGTTTATCTTTCTGATAAGGTATCTCATGAAGTGCCAAGTGCTCCTTCAACAAACACTGTCCAAATACACCTGACTCAACATGCTCTGCTCAACGCTCAGGAAAGAAAATCTCCTTTTGATCCCATCCATATAGGAAGCACAACCTCTTCGCATCTCGCCAAGCCTCCTCTTTTAAAATAATGTTGCTGTCTAAACATCCTGCAGGGTTTGCGCAACTGTTGTTTAATCTGACATTTAAATGGATTTATGCATTCAGTGGGGTGGCATTAAAAATAAAATAGATTAAAATGGATTCTCCATAAAAGAAAAGAATTATGCCTATAAAACCGACAGAATGCTGGTGCTTGGTTGGGGGGGGGGGACGGGGCTTGAGGGGGGACACACAGCAGGCCATTGAGTGAGATCTTCCAGCTAAAGGTATATTTTAAGCATAAATCGCACTATGAAATAATATCCAATTAATATTCCCATTGACCTTTTTTGCTCCTGCCTGCGGTTAGATTTTCTCTTCCATGAAGGGGTCTTGGATGTTTCAAGAGAGATTTGTGCCAGCAATATGGACTGCAGGCTCCAACTCTGCTACACTCTTCTCAGCCACCACAGCTTTAGCTCATTGGGTGCTGCTCTCATGTGATGGCCAGTCTAAAAGCAGTCTCCTCCAGGAGCATTGGGAGAGTGCCTTTCAGTTCACTGAAGACTATATTATAGAGTGCCACAGGGGACTAGTTTATCTCCAGTGCCAGCTAATATCTACATGAAGCCATTGGGAGTGGCCATTAGGAGTATTGGGACAAGGTGCCATCAGTATGCTGATGACACTCAGCTCTGTATGCTGATGACACTCAGCGAGTAACGCGAGATGAGCGCCGCAACCCCAGAGTCAGACATGACTAGACCTAATGGTCAGGGGTCCTTTTATCTTTTTAATGCTGGAAATAGGTACCAGGGAAAGCCCTGAGTCAAATTAAGCCATGATTTCCTTGCTTGTTTCAGCTGCCAGATGACCAGATACCCAATTTCTATGCAGAAATGTGTTTGCTAATATCCCCCATCCCAAGACCCTGAAGCTACAATAAGAAAATTAGTTCTCATTTTAGTTCATCATCTTTTTTTCTCTCTTTTCTTGTTTGCAGACCCAGGGGACTTCCAACCTTAATGCAAATTCCCCTTTGTCAATTGTAGCGCTGGTCTATTTTCTCTGCCCTTTCATTTTAAATCAGCTCTTGCAAAGTGTGCTGAAAGAATTTAAATTAGACAGGACCATGAGCGGAATAATGTGGGCCTCTGTTGTCGTACATTGTAAATCATTTTATTATTTAAATTTTTAAGTTTAACAGGAAAATTAAATACAGAAGACAAAAGAGAAATTCAATTGTTCGAAAGACGTTTTTGTTTGAGGGAAAACCCATAAATCATACGTAAACGGACACATACAGTCACACATATACCAGGGCTTCATTATCTTCAGGCAAATAGATTTAATTCTGGTGCCATTTTAATTTCAAAACTGGCACAAAATTGCAAAGGGTTGAGAGATCACGAGGGACAAAACAGAGAGCAGGAGGTAGATTTCAGCAATTAATACATTAGATTTCTGGAAATAAGTCTAATGTCAAGTCAAGGTGAGGGGTTTATTTTGAGCTGGGGATCTTCAAGACCTTTTTTAAATGGCAGGCCTTGTCTGTTGCATATTTGAAATAACTTTTAAACATTTATGTTATTATATAATTGGTGCAAACAGGACACGGGGGCTCATTCCATGTTCCAGCCAGCTTGGGACAGGGGTCCTGTAAGATTGTTTGGAGCTTGCAGAGGACACTCATCCTGAAGCCTCAACCCTCTGTATTATTTAGTGCTAAAGGGCATAGCTATCAGCCCTAAATCAGAGTTCTTTACTGTAGCAATAGGAACATAAGAAGCTGCCTTATACTGAGTCAGATCATTGTTCAGCACTGTCTACTCTGACTAGCAAAAGCTATTTAGGATTTCAGAGAGGGGGTCTCCCCGAGCCCTGCCTGGAGATTGATCCTGAGTCCTTCTGCATGCAGTGCAGATGTTGTACTACTTGAGAGATTCTGCCTTTCCTCAATAGGAGGGGAATATAGCAGGAAATACTATAGACACCCAGGGGCTTCAGCTAGCCAGTTTATTATTTGTATGCCACTTTTCCACACACACACAAAAATCATTCTCAAAGTAGCTTACAACAAAGGAAACAGGAATGTATTTCAAAGTCAACACTGTGAAATAATTTCATAATAACATGGTAAAGCAATAACTCTGTTCCCTCTGCCTTTCCATTTCCCGTTCTCAGTGGATATTCTGTGTTTCAGCTGTAGGCTTACCTCACAATATCTGTCCAGCTTGCATTTCTCTCCCCCCCCCCCAGAATAGAAGTGATGCCTGCCCATAGAAAACAAGGGGGAAAGCCAGGGTTTTCACAAGGCTGTTACTAGGGAGCAGCATGTTCCACTGCCCCCACCCAAAGCTGGGGTACAGCATGCAGTGTGGATGGCAACGCACAGACAGAGCAATCTTATGTCTCTAAAAAGAAGAGTTGACAAATTCATGGAAGGTATGGAAGTTCAGTGGCTACTAACCCTGATGGATACTTTGCACCCAAGACCTTTCCCTGGCCTTTCTCTGAGATAAACACCTTTCTGCTCCACCACCAGAGCTCTGCCATTGGGAAAATTAGGGCTGCTGTGGGGACAGGGAGGGGAAATCTGATACTGTATCAGCTATCCCCCTCTGAGATTAGGGCCCTGGGATTCTCTTCCGGGGCCCATAGGTGGCATGGAACATATGAAGAAGTGGGCAACCAAGAGGATTAAGGATCCGGAAGCAAAGCCTTTTGATGAATGCTTGAGGGAGCTGGATATGTTCAGCCTGGGAAAGGAGAAGAGTGAGAGATTACCATATTTTCCAGTGTATAAGATGACCCCCAACTTTTCCAGTTAAAATATAGCGTTTGAGATATACTCGACCGCAGATTCTCCACCCGGTGTATTAGATGACCCCCAACTTTTGAGAAGATTTTCCTGGATTAAAAAGTAGTTTTATAAGCCAGAATATACAGTATTTAAGAGTCATCTTCAAATGTCTAAAGGGTTGGGAAGAGGGAGCAGGGTTGCTCTCTTCTGCTCCGGAGGGTAGAACCTGAACCAATGGATTCCAGTTACAAGAAAGGAGATTCCAACTGAACATAAGGAAGAACTATCAAATGGTAAGAGCTTTTTGAAGTGGAACACACAGCATTGGAAAGTGGTGGACTCCCCTTCACTCGAAGTTTTCTAACAGAGGTTACGTGGCCACCTGTCCGGGACTCTTTAGTTGTGATTCCTGCATTGCAGGAGGTTGCACTAAATGACCCTTTCAGTCCCTTCTATCTCCACAATTCTGTGATTCTGTTTCATATTCAAGTCCTTCAAATGATGGATCACCATTTTTACATGTTGTCCTTCTGCAGCTGCTGGGCTTAGGACACGGTTGGCAGATCTTTGGGAGAAATAGTTTAGTAAAGCACTCTTGTACCATCTGGGTTGGGGGGGGAGTCCTCTTTTCCAGGGCTGGAGCCAGGAGTGGTTCCCAGAAGGAGTTTTGTGGATTTGAGTGGGTGAAGTCTAGCCCAAAAGCTATCTATTCACCAGAGGGGCACAGATTTGTTTATTTTGCAGTTGAACAGCCTCACTACTCACACTGCTGGCAAGGGCTTGCAAAGCAGGCTGGGATATAGATGGATAGATGTGGGTATTTCTGGTTGGTTGGTCGGCAACCATAGCATCATATGGGTTAAAATCCACATTTAAAAATACAACTCTGGAATACATTCATCAAGTCTCTGTGGCTACCTGCCCAGTTTCTCTGGATAGGTAAGTCAATGCAACCCGTCAACCATCTGTTCTAATTGGACATTCTGCCTACAGAGGCATTATAAATATGCAAAGAATGTGGAGGGGGGAAGCAACCCCCTGATGGATTATCTGGATAACAATAGTTTTAATTTTTCATTTGTTTGTGTGATTTGTAGCAGTGAATAAAGTATTGGGGTGACATCTGGAAGAACTGAATTGAGACAGATGAAACTCTTCAAACAAAACCAGCCCGTCTGAGGCATCGGCTTTGTATGCTTCTTTTCTGTGGCTCTGACTGAAGCATTTCCATTATTTCCTGCTGCCTTTGGCAGGATTCAGGGTGGGCAGAAAGAGATGCTAGGATCTTCGCCTTTCTCAGGTTGTACAACACTGGCGGCAATCTACATTTTCAGCTACTGCACTTGACAGATGACCATTGAAGGACACAGTATCCTGAGAGATTCCCTTACACAAGCCCCAGTGAAATAAGCAAGATGTGGGCAGGGTTACTGCAAATTGCCATTCAGTTTACTGGGGGGAAGAGAATCCAAATAAGGATGTGCTTTTAAGTTTTATTTATTTATACCCCGCCCATCTGGCTGGGTTTCCCCAGTCACTCTGGGCGACTTCCATCATCATCATCATCATCATGAAGCAATAAAATATCAAACATTAAAAACTTATCCAGGATCTGTTTCCCTGGAACGAAGATCAGTGGAGACAGTGGTATCTTTAGGATATATGGTTTTAATTACACATCTCTACAACCTGAGCATTGGGGGGATGTTTAGGATAATAGGCAAGGAAATATTTGTTAGGTATTATCCTTCCTTCACTCACACTACTGAGTGATGTAGCAGAGCAAACCCCTCTATATTCACAGAAGCTATTTGACAGATTCGTTTGGCTCTCTACAAAATGACTAATCCAATCTGTGATATTTTAATGTATTTTAATCTTTGCTGGAAGCTTTCCAGAGTGGCTGGGGAGCCCAGCCAGATGGGGGGGGGATACAAATAATAATAATTGTTGTTGTTGTTGTTGTTGTTGTTGTTGTTGTTGTTGTTGTTATCATCTATGGCAACCTCTTGGGCCTTGTATATGGCAGTGCTTGGTTGGCCAGCTAGGGGCAGAAAGGAGCTGGTTTGAATGGCTAACCAGGTTCCCTCTTATGCATTCTACCTTCACACCTACAACAATAGAATACTTTGGATTCAAACTATGGAGTTATATCCAAAGAACTGTGAGCAGCAAGGAAACAGCCAATGATGCCGACCAGAGTACTAATGATAGGGGACTTGTATAACAATTCTCCTGTATCTGCTTATCCAAAGAGTATAATCCCTTGTCACATGCTGAACACACAAATGGACGGGAGGGTTAGTGCATGTGACCCCATGGTGTCCCCCCCCCATATTTTTTGAATGCATTGGGGAGGCCCATCTGTTGAAAGAAACATATCCACACTGTGCCAAACACAGTGATCCATGTATATTTTGGCAACAGGCTTATAATGCTTTCATGGTGATGGTGGGGATATCCCCCCCCCAGCTCCCCAGCTCTTTTCCTACCCCACTTTCTGGCAGCTCATTCCCCGGCTGGACTTTGCTGTGGTGCGACTGGATCTTCTTCTGTCAGGGGAATAACCCCAGCCAATCAGAGATCAGATGGTGCATTGTCATCATGACACTACACAGATTTGGCTTGGCAATATCGGACAGACAACGCCGAGTGAGAGCATTGCTTTGGGAGCCATTTCCCTCACTTGGAACAGGTAGACACTTTTACCTTCTTTCACAGTGCCCCCCACACCAAAAAGCACCAAGGGGAGGATACTTTGCCACTCATAAAATCTTCTGCTGAAATTTCCTCTTTATTCCTCAGTTTCAAAAGGAACATATTTGTATCTCATATTTTGACAACAGATTTTCTGTATCTGCACATAAATGGGAGAGCTATTTTGCTTTTAGGAAAAAGATAGAGGGACTTCATCATTGAGTAAGAATCTTGGCAAACTGAAGGAGCATGATCAATTCTTAAAACAATTTCAGGTAGACAAAAATGCTATTTTTAAATCAATAGGCCAGACATTTTGTACTCTTTACCTGCCTCATTCTTCTTCTTGTGTTTCATTCTCTCTCCCTGGCTGTTCTCTTCTTTCTGCCTTCTCTTCTTTGCAATCATTTCGAACTGTCCACAAAATGACAGTGTTTCATGTCTGTTACTCGTTGCAAGAAATAGCTCATTTATCATTCACAGCTGGTAATGGGCCTGACTCCATTGTTCCACCTGTTCAATGTGTCATGTTGTTTAGCCGGGCACCACTCTTCCCAAACAAACCCCAGCAGCTGGACAGAACAATTTGGAACCGGAGATATTTCATGGATTAACTTCGGAGTGGATCCTTCATGATTTTGCCCTCAGGGTGAAAACATCATTTCAAATACAGTCATACCTTGGTTCTTGAACAGGATCCATTCCGGACGTCTGTTAGACTTCCAAAAACATTTGAAAAACAAGGCGTGGCTTCCAATTGGGTGCAGGAGCTTCCTGCACTCAATTGGAAGCCTCAGAAGCCACGTTGGACATTCGGCTTCCAAAAAAAGCTTGCATACCGGAACACTCACTTCCGGATTTGCGGCATTCGGGAGCCAAAATGTTTGAGTCACAAGGCATTCGAGAACCAAGGTATGACTGTAGTAAACATGCATGGAGAAGGAATTTATAAAAATGGAAATTCCCTGCAAGATACTGCGGCCAGCTTTTTTCCATGATGAAAGTGAGAGGAAAGATCTTGGTTGAATGTATGAAGTGGTTTGATATCCATCTACTGTAGGAGTGTCTGTTGTGGCTGCTGGTGGATCTAAACCCTTTCTGAGTTATGATTCCAGGGTTTGATCTTCAGCATGCAGAGTAAGTGTTCTGCCACTGAGATCTGCTTCATCCCTGGGATTCTGCAGCATATATTAGACTAGTCTATAGTCAGAAATTGTGGTAGAGGGCAGAAATGGGACTTTGAGAGGGGCACGGGTGACCATTCAATTGGTAGAGTACTTACGACTATCCCTTCCAACTCTACGATGCTATGATTCTGTGTTTGTTTGTTGTTGTTTAGTCGTTTAGTCGTGTCCGACTCTTCGTGATTAGAAAAGCCAAATTTCACATTGTACTGCAGAGAGGCAGTCCCGTGTGCCTGTATTTGTTGCTTACAAGATAAAATCCCACCCAACGGCATAGTGTTTTCCATTCAGAGGCACCTGAGGTTCTGGCAGCCACCGACATCTATTTCAAGAGCTCCTGAGAGCTGAAAACTTTCAACTGATGACCCCAAATGATGGAATGTTTTAGGATTTCTGTCATTTATTGACAAATCATTGTCGAGATCATGAATATATTTGGGCAGACCCACCATAGATGGAAAAGGTGCCTCTTTTTTCTACAGCTCCACCAACAGTTCTGAGACCCTGTTTATTACAATGTGGGTTTTTTTCATTCTTCATAACATTTGCATTGTAGAGCTGACTCACCAAGAAAAACTACCTTCACACTCGCACCCAAGGATGAGTGTAGGGCACCTCCCTCGATAAAGCCAAGCCTGTTTTTGCTTAGAGCTCTTAACTGCCTCCATTCTGCATCCTTTTATTCTGAATGAAACATTCTTTTATTCTGAATGAATGAGACCGCTTTGCAATAAATCACTGTGACCTCTCTCAAAGACTGTTCTTTGTAATGCTGTTTTCCTCTCTTAACAAAAAGCACAGTTAATCAGCACCTGGGTACCTGTTGTTTGTTTCCATGCTTTTTAAATTGGATTTTTAACATTAGGCTTTTGATATCTGCATCACTGAAGCAAGGGCAAAAATAAATAAATGGCGCAGATGAGGAGGAATGACAATTAACCATTTTAAGGGTTCCCACTTTCTCTCTCTTTTAAAAAAGTGAAAGGCACAGTGATATTGCACCATTTGAAATGTAGTCCCGACATAGAGCTGACTCTAGCATTTTGATTGTGATGAGTTCAGCAACTTGAGGAGCAATTGAAGGAAATTAAAGAAAAGTTGAAAAATACGATCTACAGTAAAAAGTAGTAGATTTATTTGGATGGGTTGGGAGAAAGACTTTGGGTGCCCTCAGCTATAAGGTGGGTGGTGGATGGGAAGCCATCATAAAAATGATCATTTGGAGGCGGGGACTGAACACAGCAGAGAGAACAGGAAGTAGGGCGTGATGGCCCCCTCCTCTCTTGGTTCTTAAAACAGCAGTGAAGGAAAGTATGTCCCACAGTAGTGCTCAGGAATCTTATCCCCAAGAAGCCCACAAGGAAGAGTGGGAGTGGTTTCTTGTCTAGCCAGGAAGCCTGGATGGCCCAATCATCACCCTCTTTCCAGTCCATATCACTTTCACATTTCACTTTCACCCATAGGTCATATCTGTCATATTTCCACATTAAATTGCGAATTGTAAAGTGTTAATTAGTTATCAAGAAAATCTGCATTTAAATATGCAATGGTGATTCCAAAAATTCAACCCTCATAGGTTGACTCTATAAGGTTCATAATTCCCAAATAATTCCACCGAAAGCTAATTTTTTTTTGTTATTCAAAACAAAATGATTAGGAGTTAATTTATATTTTCTGCACTTGTGTGGTCTTCAGGACCGATTATTCAAACTCTGCAGTTTTAACAGTGTTCATTGCTGCAAGCCTTCACTTTCCAAAGGAAATGAAAACTTCCCACTTACAATGAACTTGAGTGCGGAACGATTTCACTTTAATCCTTTAGTTAAACAAAACAAAAAACCCCAATAGGTTTTAAAGTTGCTGCCTCTGCCTCCATGTCACTTGACTAAAATAAGCAAAGCTCACATGGATTCATTCAATCAATCAGGAGAAAGTGTGTTGTAATGTATGATGCTGTGATGTGTAGATTTGGGGGAAATCACCATATTATGCACACTTCAAGAATGCACTTTGGTGACCTGCATGTCCAAAAATCCATAGATACAGTGCTACCTCAGGTTACAGACGCTTCAGGTTACAGACGCTTCAGGTTACAGACTCCTCTAACCCAGAAATAGTACCTCGGGTTGAGAACTTTGCTTCAGGATGAGAACAGAAATCGTGCTGCAGGTTAAGAACAGTTTCAGGTTAAGAACGGGCCTCCTGAATGAATTAAGTTCTTAACCCGAGGTACAACTGTATGTCAAAACCTGTTTGGACTTTCCTGCAACACAGAAAGAGCCTTCCAGGATATGCCTGGGCTATCTCAATCCATAACTTGGCTCAGCAAGAACCTGACTCGGCAGGAAGTCACCAACTTCAAAGTAAAAACAAAAAAGCATCGAAAGCAGCATTGTGGCTTTTGGTCTGTTTGTTTGTTTAGGAAAAATTAGGAACCACCTTATATAAAAAAATTAAGTAAATATCAAAACAATAAAAAATCATATACCAATAATATGCAGATAAAATCAGCAGAATCATGAAATTACATAGATGTATTTAGGAGGTATCTAAAAGGGTTTAGTGAAGGTGCCTACCTGATGTTAATAGACAAAGGAATGGAACTTAATAGTTTTGGATTGGGGATACATCCAGAGAATAATATACAGCCCTGATAAACAGGACATCAGTAGAATGTCTGAAATTACTCTTTGGTATTGTATTTATATACTTGTTCTGCCCTGATTACATCTTGCATCCTCCTGGAAACAGACAAAGCCAGGTCGTTAAACTAATTTTATCTTTGCAACGAGTCATGATCAGCCATTTCATAGGTACCATACTCATATACAAATATCCAGCCATTCGAGGCATGGTTTCATTGGGCTATTGGCAAACTCTGGTGCCTGAATTCTGCCCCATCTTGCACCTACGTAGTTCCCTCCCCATTACAATGATGCTGATGTATGTCCAAGGTAATCTACAGCCTCAGACTGCTGATTTATTTCCAGATTCAGTATAAATTTAATTCTGCCACCAGTCACTAAGTTTGCCAAAGCAATAGGAGTTTCATCTTTCTCTCTCTGCCCTCAAATAAAAGAAAAAAGATGGTTGCTGTGAGCTGTGTGCTCGGGACACAGAAAATTAGTAATCAAAATTTGTTCTCTTGGGTGTTCTGTTGAGCAAGTTTTCTCAACCAGAGAAAACACATTAAGCCATCTTCTCTGAAGGACTTTGAGGTTTTCTGCATCTTTCTTGTTAATGAGCTTGCCCAGGTGATTGATGGGACAGTCCACATCCCAAAAGCATATTCATCATCGCCCTTTTCTGTAGCTCAGCAGCTCTACAGATGAATGGAATGGAAGGACTTTGTGCTTCCAAAGGAGAGGCAAAGACCTGCAGGGAGGAAGAACAGAATCCATGGGCTTACTCCTTCCAGTGGGGTATTAGCTCAGTTTGAGACCAGGCAATCAAGGTCTGTTCTTAGGTTACATCGAATGTGCATTCATGCTGTATGAACGCACAGAGGATAAAAGACAGCCAGTGTGGTGTAAGGGTTAGAATGTTGACCTAGTACCTGGGAGGACAGGGTTCGAATCCCCACTCAGCCATAAAGTGTTGGGCTAGTCACTGTCTCTCCGCCTAACCTCCCTCACAAGGTTGCTATGAGGATGAAATGAAATGGAGAACCACCTTGAGCTCATTGGAAGAAAAAGTGGTATGTAAATGCAACAACAACAACAACAACAACAACAACAACAACAAACCAGGTGAGATTGGAGTAAAAAAGTGGCTGGGGCAACAAAAGTGAGTATTAATAGCACATCCCTTTCAAGTCACTTTTCCTGAATTGCAGGGATGGACTAGACTCCCCTTTGGGCTCCTTCCAACTTTATAGTTCTATGATTCTAAGTCACTGTCCAGGATGTTTTAACTGTGGTTTCTCTATCGTCTGCTGGTTTCTCTATCGTCTCTATCGTCTGTGGTTTCTCTATCGTCTCTATCGTCTGTGGTTTCTCTATCGTTTTGAAATATTGTTTAATTGAGGTTTTAACATCTAAGCATTTCCTGCCCCGGGATCATCTGGTGAAGGGCAGGTTTTAAAATACTTGAAATAAACAAACAAGCAAACAAACAATTTGCCCTTCTGCCTCTGTCATGGAAGCACCAATACAAACATAAAAGATCGAGAAAGAAACAAATGAGGGCAATTTCCTTCATGGAGATGATTAAAAAAAAAGTTGCAGTTAGTTAAACCTGTGTGCAGACACCAAACTTGGCTTTGGACACAATGCGGGCTTGAAACCTCTAAAAAAAAGGGCAGGGGAAAGGAAGGGAGGGGAGAGAGAGAGAGAGAGAGAGAGGAGGAACAGCAGCCACTAATCCCATTTGCCGTGAAAAGGTCACGTATTCTGATACGAGTAATTAATTTCCTTTGCACAACGCTGAAAAGGTTAACACGATTTGAGGAAAGCAGTTGCATTGAAAATGCCTTGTGTACCTTGTTAAAAGGGTCCAATTATAGCCTCCACTTCCTTGGACCAAGAGAAGCGTGACGGTATGCTAATGGGCCAGCATGAATGGGAAGAGAGGTGGTTGTTTTATCAAAAATGACTGGGGAGGGCGGGAGGGGAGGGTCAGAAAGCAGATGAGCCCGTCTGGTTTGGGTTATATCAGGTGATCCACCCTCCCTCACGGATGCTCAGATCTTTATGCTCCCTTTATGCCAAATGCAAAAGAGGGTAGGTTCTGTAAGAGTTGAGCAGAAGCAGGATTTCAGCAGGTGGAGCTTGCATGACGGAGCTGGCCAGCCCTGCACAAGACGCTGCTGCTGGCAGGAGTCCACAGTCTTCTGCATCTTTCTCCAAGCACCTTTAGTCACTTTCTAAGCTATAAATAATGACTTAGTCTTTGCATGACCACTTATCTTGTGTCCAATTTCCTCCTACTGCTAGTTTTTGAAGCTGCATACACATGGCATATAAACCCTGTCAATTCTTGACAAGCACTGCGTTTTTTCTCAAGACTAGAAAACTGCAGCCAATTCGCTTTCCTTCCTTCCTTCCTTCCTTCCTTCCTTCCTTCCTTCCTTCCTTCCTTCCTTTCTGTGTTTATATCCCACTTTTTTCTCCAAGGAGCTCAAGGAGTTTCTGCAAGGAGTTCTCCCTTTCCTTGTTTAATCCACAACAACCTTGTGAGGTCGGTTAGGCTGAGAGGCAGCAACTGGCTCTCGAGGTCACCCAGTGAGCTTCATGGCTTCATGGGGATTTGAACCCTGGTCTCTCCCAGGTCCTAGTCTGACACTTTAACTGCTACACCCCACTGCCTCGCAACAAGAATGGGGTTTATAATCACTTAAATATCTTAAAGATACCCCAATCTCTGAGCAGTGAAAGATTCCAGGGATCCTAGCACTTACCTAGGTATGGTTTCCTTGGAATTAAGGTCAGCAAAGATGTTGGTGTCTTTAGGATATATGGTTTTATTGATACATATAGACAACCTGAGTGTAACACCCCAACAGATCTTGCTTCTCCATTAGTCCCAGTTTTGTATCCACACAGAGCAAGCATGTTTCTGTGTCCAGCTTCCAGACTGCTTTCCAGTTTACTCACCCACAACTTTCTAGCTATTGTTCCTCCACCCATTTGTTCTATATGGCACAGAGCAACTTCTTTGGTTATGCTGATTGTGGTGCTTAACTTAGTCAGCCAAAACCATTGCCTAGACCAGAGGTAACCTTTTTGAGTCCATGGCTCCCTTGACCAGCTACATTCTTTCTGTGGCACCCTGTGGGGCTCAGGAGCCCAGTTATGTCACCCCTTGCCTACCAAACTGAAAACCTCTCACCCTTTTTCAAATACCCTCCCTTGTGGAGTGTTTCCTCAGCCTCCTCTCTCCTCTCCTTGGGAGTCCTCTGGGCAGCCGCTGCCACTGCCCCGATCTCTGAGCTGCCCCCCCCACCCCAAAGAGAAGTGCCTCCTCCCACTGTCCCACAAGGGCCTGGGAAGCACGCGCTGGCTAAACCCAGAGGCACTATTTGCCTAGGGAACTTGTAGCCAGGTCTGCTGCAACAAACAGATGTGCAAGCCTTTGGGAGGCAGAGACACAAGAGGGGATCACAGGAGGGAGGGAAGGAAAGAGGGACAGAGCCCAGTGTTGCCCGCGGTGCCCCTAACTATCATTGAAAACCACTGGCCAGACACAGAGACTGGTTTGTCAGGCTTGCTCTCATACCTTCTTCCCCAGCAGATACAGGAATCCAAGAATTGCAAGGGACTCAGGGCGTCATGCAGACCCCCACCCCCACCTCACAACTGTGCCTTAAAGATATGGTGTGAATGCAGCCATAGACAACCCTGGGACTCCAGCCTCATGCTTTGGCCCCCCAGTTTGTCATTTTGGTCTCCTTTTCCTGCTTGCGGTGGAAGTGCCAGGCTCAAATACAAGGGAATCAGCCTCATCAAGCACCAGAAATGCAGATTCATATTAGCAGAATATTAAAAGGGCAATTGTCAGTTGTGAGCCGTGATGAGCACTTAAGCAAATTATCTATATTAAAAAGGAATGAAGTTCGAGGAGCTGCCACGCTGGAGGTTTGCGTGTCAAGAAAACACTCCAACATCAGGATGCAAGGCGCCGATTTGTCATTGCAGTTTTAATATTTACTTCTGTTGATGAGAATTCGTCACGCTCTATTACAATTCATAGAGTTGTATTTCCAAATTTTATGCATCAAAATGCATTGATTTATCGCGTCTAAGAGGGTTCTGTTCTTTGCTCCTAGTCTCCCCCCCCATCTTTCTTTTTTTATATTGTCATAAATGTGACCAGTGAGGCTTATCTCATGCTATTAATGTGCCTCATTTAATTATATTGTCTTGCAGAAGAAGTTTGGAGGAAACTATGAATTGTTAACTTTTTACAGGAAAATAGGAGATTTGAGAGGGAGAAATCCTACTCTGCCATCAGTCAAGAGATCTCTATTAGCAAAGATTTGGATGGGAGTGAAGACTTGCTCAAGCAGAGCGAAATATTGTTTTTTTTAAAAAAAAAAAGATAAGGGAGATTGATAAAGTGAAGAGAGTACAGATAGGGGAGAAATTTGGTTCTCTTTGCAATTCAAATTTCCCCTAACCATTTGGAAAGCGAAATGCACTTGTCCTTCAGGATTTGCACTTCTCTGACTTGTGTGATGCATTTCTTCAACCAAATAATACGTATAAAAATGCATTATGCTCAGGAAAATGTTTTCAAAAATCTTTATTATGCAAAACTCCATTTAAAAAGTGCATATTAAGACAAATTTGCACCCAAATTCTGTAAAAATAATAATGGGGGTTGTTGTGTTTTTTTTTTTAAAAAAAAAAAATGCAAACTGATGTGGAAATGTGCAGAACTGAATTTAAGGTGTGGAAACTGAGAGAGACCAAAACTGACAGATAAATTGATCCACAGGAGGAAGAAATGATGGGGGGAACAACAAAGTTAGGGAAGGTGGCAAAATTTGAGTGACTCTGTCTTCCTCAAAGGGATGCTATCACAATTTAAGATTATTTCCTCAAGGTAGAAATTGTACTGCTAATGAGTGCAAATGAGGAGAGGAAGCATGTCCATCACTTTAAGAAGAATGTATTCCTTATTGCACACTTTGCTTGTGAGCTATTTCACTCCCAAAAGGGTTTTCACCCCACTTATGGATCCCCCCACAACCTTTTCCTTTGGGGCACCCAGTGTGTGTGTGTGTGTGTGTGTGTGTGTGTGTGTGCATAGTGGAAACCCTTGAGCTGGTTTCTGCTAGCCCTCTGGGTTATTTGAATCTGGCCACAAATAATTCAACCTGAAAGGTAAATCTGGTACCTTCCAAATGTTGTTGGACTCCAGCTCCAATAAGCTCCAGGCCAAACAGCCCAATGATCAGGAATGGTGGAAGGAAGTTGTAGTCGGAAACATCTTGAGGGCACCAGGTTGGGGAAGGCTGTCATAATTCAGTGCTTAGGTACAAACTGCACCAGCTACTTGCAAATACCGAGAAAATTGTTGGCACAAACCTTTCCTAGGACCTTGCCTCAGATCAAAGGAGGCGGAATTGGCTGCATGCCTTTGCCTTTATCTCCCCTGTGTCATCCTGAATTCCTCTTGAATGAATGACATCTTCAACCCATCTCAGCTCCCATTCCGCCCTCTACCTGGTTGCAAGGATGCAAAGGCTCTTCCCCGTTTTTTTCCTTTCTTTCCCTCCCTTTTTCACTTTGCATTTATAGGGCCTGTGCATTATAACTCTTTATTGATTACCTGATCTATGTAATTACAATCAGAACAGCCGGGATTTCAAGCCTGATTGGCTTCAAATTAGAAATCCATTCCCTTTGTTGGACTCTCACTTCAAGCGATTATGGGGGAACATTGTTGTGTCTGGTTTTCTTGTTTACTTTCCTTTGGGTGCAATTATTTTTTTCAGAAACTACAAGGACCAGTCGGACCAAGGGCTTTGCCTCCCATGAGCCCATAGGATGTGGTACCTTGGAGACATGTGCTTCGCGCATGACACATGTGAGATGTCATGTGAGCCACAGAGCACATGCCTAGATCCATGTCCTTCTTGCTGCTGTTGTCAGTTCCAGGAGTGCATAAAGCAGAAAACTGTAAACTAAGCAATCATTTTTCTACTCACCCAGATGTTGGGTGTGGTGGTTTAGGTTGATATATCATTGTTTTCCCCAAAGGTTATGGGAACTTTAGAGGGCCAAATCCTGGAACTTTCTTGAACTCTGTGCTGGGCTAGGAAGTCGTTGCATCAGCAACTGAAGGTTTATAGTCAGTCTGGCTGCCCCATCCTTCCTGGCTCATGGGGGAGGTGGGGGAGCTGGTCCTTCAGGATTCCTCTTTTTAGTACGTCTCTGAAAAACTAGAAAAAATAACCAATAAGCTGAAACTCACACGGGGACAAATAGAAGAAGACGCCTTCACCCCAGTATGGCTCCCCTTTATCACACACACAGCCCAACAATAAAATGACAAAAATCCACCAACAGCATACAAATCAATATGGCTAACTTGATCCAAAACACCCACCCACCCCACTCACACATGAAAACAAAGACCACCACAGCCAACCACAAATGAACAACCACACTCTAGGTCAACCCCAACCTCTCTCACCACCAAAGGAACACAAGCGAATAGCAGAGAACCTGCACAAGCAACGCTGACACCAAACCCTACGTATATTAAGTAAAATAGAAACATCGTCACCCACCCCACCCCCAACCATCTTTCCCCCCGTCCGCCTCTTTCCCTCTTTTCTTCCCAATGTCTCAACAAATGAAACTGATTTGTAAAAATGTTACATGGGGAAAAATACCAGAGAAAGACATTGCACATACTTTTGTAAATCAAGAAAATCTTTAATAAAAATACATTAAAAGGGGGGGGGGGTGTCTGAACGTGCCAGGCAAGTGTTGCACCACCTTGCATGGATGGCCATCTGACAGTGGTGGCTGGTGCCCACTCCCTTCCAATGACAGAGACAGAGAAGGTTAAAATTGGGAGGATGAATTAGTTCCATAGAAGTGTGAGTGAATGTAGGTGTCAGGGGATCAGGACTGGATCCTGAGCATTGCCCCTTCCCTTGCTGAGTCATGTGGATGTCCATCCCACATGCTCACATGCCTCTTGCCCATCATCGTCAGTCACATGGGCATTTCAACTGAAGTCATCCGGGATTTCCAAGGCTTTACAAGTTCTCTGAAGAGAACATGGCTTTGGGGGAGCCTGGGAAAGACAGGAAGGTGGATCCATGTGGCCCTCATGCTAGGGATACAGGGGAACACAATGCCCCCAAGAAGTCCAAGTAGCTTATACACAATGATGGTGAGCAGAAACGCCATCTCCATCCCTGCTGACCTTGTTAGGTATTAAGATTTGCAGAGCTGGGGAATCTCTGGCTAGTTCTGCCACCCCACACCCCACCCCTTGGAAGTGCAAGGAAGGGCAGCCCAGGAGGAGGAGGCCCCTCAGTTGTAGAATTCCCTCTTCACAGAGGTACATCTAGCATTTTCATTGTACAGCTCCTACCCTGAAGATGCACCTTTTTTACCTTGGCCTTTGACAGCTAAGGTGTGTTTTGTTTTGTTTTGTTTTGTTTTGTTTTGTTTTGTTTTGTTTTGTTTTGTTTTTGTTTTTGTTTTGTGGAACCTACCTCTTTGTCAGACTAGATCTTGTTCTGCTCCAGTCGGAACAGTTTTCTGTATGCTATTATTGTAATGCCTTTATCTGTTTTCATAATTGCATTTTCTGTTGCTGCAATCCGCCCTGGGTCTTTGTGGTGAAGGGCAGGCAAGTAATTCCGCACTTAAATAAATAAATTCATTTTTATCCCCATCCCCTTCCCTGCTGATTCCTACAAGGGCAACATGGAGACTAAGGAGAAGGAAGCTGGCTGGCAGGTCCACCCACCTTGGCTGGTTGTAAGCAGGCAAGCAGGGCAAAGAGTGACTAAGGGCAAACTGAGGTTCATGGGACAGTCTCCACTGTTGCTCTCTGGGAGCCATTGGATCACCTTTGGGGCTAATCCATCTTGCCTCCTCAGAGTTGTAGGGCATAGGAAGGAAGCAACTCGGGAACAGGACCTCTGAGAGGAATTTTATCAGGAGGTACAAAGTTTCTTTGGGGCCTTTCCCTTCTCCATTAATCATTCTGTTTTTATCTACGGCGGTTCTATGCCATGAGCTGTAGCCTGCAAGGTCTAAAAGGGCATGGAAGACAAGAGAGGGGTGCAGTGCAGCGCTCTGCTAATTCTCTGCATTTAAGAAGAAGAAGAAGAAGAAGAAGAAGAAGAAGAAGAAGAAGAAGAAGAAGAAGAAGAAGAGTTTGGATTTGATATCCCGCTTTTCACTACCCGAAGGAGTCTCAAAGCGGCTAACATTCTCCTTTCCCTTCCTCCCCCACAACAAACACTCTGTGAGGTGAGTGGGGCTGAGAGACTTCAGAGAAGTGTGACTAGCCCAAGGTCACCCAGCAGCTGCATGCGGAGGAGCGGAGACGCGAACCCGGTTCCCCAGATTACGAGTCTACCACTCTTAACCACTACACCACACTGGCTCTCATTTAAGACCTTATGCTCTTATACTCCCTCCACAATAAATATAAAGAAATAAAAGAGGATAAGAAATTTAAAATTAAGAAAGCACATTTGATTTGAACATCTTTGTTTTTGCTACAATACAGAAAAGGAGAAAGAATTCACATAAAAACATCCTTTTCTATTGCAGTGCAGATCATTTCATCATTAGTATTAGTAAAACAATAGTCATTAGTTAAAAATAAGGTAGATAAACTTACTATTTGCTTTCCAAGAAGAGCTTTTCTGACCTTTTTTAATGAAAAACTTTAATTCACAGCGTGAAAATTAATTGTTCTGGCAATGTTTGATTCAGTACTTAGCCTGGTCAAATCCACAAGACGCTTCTGAGACGTTGTAGACCTTAAATAATTCTTAATTAGCTGAAGTTTGCTAAATGACCTCTCTTCAGAAGCTACTGTTGCTGGAATTATTAATAGTACAGTGGTACCTCGGATTACATACGCTTCAGGTTACATACGCTTCAGGTTACATACTCCACTAACCCAGAAATAACACTTCAGGTTAAGAACTTTGCTTCAGGGACTTCCGGCGGCTGGCGCCATCGCGGATGGTCCTGGGTTGCTTCGGTGGCGAGGCACCCAGTTCATCCCGGGGGTTAGGAGCCCTGCAGCCGCATGCAGGGCTCTGGTTGGGGCGCGGGAAGAGCGTCCCGCGCCCTGGGCTCCCCGGCTATGCCCGCTGTGCTCCGAACCCTTCCCCCGCGCCCCCTGTAAGGGGGGAGTGGGGGTGAAGGGACCACGGAGTCGGGCTCTAGGGGGACATGCCCCAACCGGGATGTTTACATGCGGCGGCAAAGTCCGTGAGGAGCGTCTCTGTTCTACCTGTCATTAAGGAGTTGCTAAGAAACCAGAAGCTGTGAGTAATTGACTGACTCTTTGTACTTCGGGAAAAGCTCTGGGATCAAAAGAAAGGGCAGCCCGCCTCTCTCCCTTCGGGTGGTGGAAGGACTTAACTCTTTAAGTGACTGCTGCTACACTAATCATTTGAAAGTACTTGGAATTTGAAAACTGACTCTGTAGAGATTCCCTCTCAGGGGTTAATTGAGGAAAAATATCTCCATTTGAAGTTTTGGTCTTTATACTCTGGCTTCGGAAGAAATGGCGGCGATTTGGAATTGCGCAGGAAAAAATTGAGACAAAGGAGGAAAAAGACAGGAAATGTAATTTGATACCCACCTCCCTTTCCCGAAGATGTTGGACTTTGCGCTTATGCTGGCACAGAAGGACTGGGAGGTAGAGGAAAAGCTCACTGTCTTTCAATTGGAGCTGACTAATCGAAAATTAAGAGTCTTGTGTGGGATTATAAATGGAAATAATCTGCATTCCACAGAGGAGGCTTTCCAAAAAATCCACTCAATGGAAACAGACTTTTGCAAAGAGCTGGAAGATGTGCTGGAAGGATGGTCTGAGATGGCAGAGCAAATCCGACTGGAACAGGGACTGTTTTCAGGGGGTGGCAGAAACCCTGAAACGGAAAGTTTTTTAATATCTAGATTCCGAGGTGGCAGCTCGGGGTCGAGGGACAGAGAATTAAGATTTCTACAAGAAGAAGAATTTTGGTACAAAGCTACGGAGAAGCTCAGAATGCAGAGGATGAACATCTTGGAGCTCGATGCAGGGTTTGTTGTGGTTGTAACCTGGATCTGTGGACATTCAGAAGCATACAATAGGGGATTCGGTTCTGGTGAAAGACAGGAGAAGACAATGGACAAAAGGGGAGTGGGTTGAATTAATCATTGTATAACATAGATGGTCTGCCATGGTATCCGAAATCGGAGTGTGAAGTTTGTTAAATAAGTTTATTTTAAATAAGTAAGGAGATATTGAATTTAAGTTAAAAGCAGCATGCTAAATGATAGAAGAAATAAGTTTAGCTCTAAGAATATTTGGTTAAGTTTTAGGCTATAATGCAAAAGATAAGACAAAGGTGTTTTTTCTTTCTATATTAAGTTAAGTTAAACTTCTATAGAGAAAAGATGTTAAGGAGAAAGTGTATTGTATTAAAACCGAAGGTGCACAGGCGGGGGAAGTCAAGTGTCAAGATTCGGAACTAGAATTTTTTTTTTTTTTTTCTATAGCAAGATATACAGATAAGAAGAAGAATCCTGACATTATGTGTATGTGTATTTGTATTTGTTTTGATATTTGTAGGTGTGGGGGTTGGGTTTATGTTGTTTTGTGAAAATGCCAATAAATTCTGTTAAAAAAAAAAAAAAAAAGAACTTTGCTTCAGGATAAGAACAGAAATCGTGCTCTGGCGGTGCAGCGGCAGCGGGAGGCCCCATTAGCTAAAGTGGTGCTTCAGGTTAAGAACAGTTTCAGGTTAAGAACGGACCTCTGGAATGAATTAAGTACGTAACCAGAGGTACCACTGTATTCTTAAGCTAACACAAACATTTGAAAACAGGTCACCAAGTCAGTACTGTGCTAACAAATTCAACAGATCCCATGGCTTTAACCGTGCATTTACAAAATTTGCTTTATGTACTGAGGGTAAATGTTGCATTGCATTTCCAAAATTATCACCATTAAGGTCAGAAGGAATGCTGCTCTGATTAAGATAAAGCTTTACTCTCCACATCACTTTCGTATATGGTGAGATATTTCCACAAGAAATCATTTTTTTTCCTGCCTACTGCTTAGTAGCATTGAAGTGGACAGTTAATCCTGCTGCAACATTGTTTACGGAAGCATAAAACACACAATTTCTGAAGTAGGCCTCTTCTGGAGTATCATCTTACCATTCACTTCTTCCAAGTTAGCATCAGGTGTCTTGAGGCCTTACCCTCTTGCGCCTAACTCCATCACATCTATGGGAGAGTTTTATTTCTATATTTAGGTTTGACACAACCAATTTGGCTTTATTCCACATGCATTTCCAGTTCTTTCAATGCTTTGTCAGCTGTATGAGAAGTTTCTATGTTTGCGACTTCAACTTCCAGTGTGGCATCTCTAGTTTGGATGGCTTGTTGCAAATATCTGGAACTGAACTGGCGGTACAGGAACTGAACTGGTGGTACACAGTTTGAATTGTTCTGAAAAAAGTTACTGCAGCAGGAATGGATTCAGCGTCACCATTTCCACATAAGTTGAATGTGTGACAACTGCAAGGTGAAAAAATTGCTGTTTGGTATTGTTCTTGCATTTTTGCTTATGGATCATTGCATTTTCCGGTCATATTTGCCTCATTATCATAGGCTTGAGCTCTACAATCACTGAGAGGAATAGCATGTTCTTTCAATGTATCATTGAATCAAATGAGCAATTTCTCCCCCGCTTTCGTTGCCACGATCTGCAAACTTGAGATATCTTTCTTGACTCTCATACAGCGTTTCTTTCAAAAGTATCTATCTCCAAAGAAATGTTGCTTGTTCAATATGGGAAGAATCTGGTGTGGAATCTACTATTACTGCAAAGTACTTTGCAGATTGCCTCTCAAGCAAAATGTGTTGTTTCACAAGATTCAAGCAGTCAAGATTCAAAAAATGTGTGACCTTGCACGTGGGCATCGCTGCACCCCAGAAGTGTCTGGAAAGGGGGGGGGGGTGGAGCAGGTGTGCAATGGGGTACAGCGGGTTTACATGTGTTCCACCAATGCCCACTGGGGTCAGGAACACAACCCCGTGCGAAATAGTCATTGCCTGTACAAGTGCACCATTGAGTTTGTACTCTTCTTGGGACAACATGGTCTAGCATTTACGGGTTCATCCTATCAAACTGATGGAAACTTTTTAGGACTCTTTGAAATCCATCCTTCAGGAACATGTGCTAAGTGTAGAGGAGTCACAGAAAAGGATTCAAGCACAAGAGCCCTCTCCCGTCCTGCGGTTTCTAACAACTGGTATTCAGAAGCATTGCTGCCTCCAACTGTGGATGCAGAGCAGAGCCATCCTGGCTAGTAGTCATCAATAGCCCTCTCCTCCATATCTGACTTCTTTGCTGTCAGGCTTCCCATTGGGGCATCTGGTTGGCCACTGTAAGAACAGGATGCTGGCGTAGATGGTCCCCCTTTGGCCTGATCCAGCAGCCACGCTCTTCTTAGGTTCTTGTGGAACTTCTAGGTCCAGAAGCAGTCCATTTGGATGCCTGGGTTATTAGGGACATTTGGCCACTGTAAGAACAGGATGCTGGCCTAGATGGGTCTCCTTTGCCCTGATCCATCTACAAGGCTCTTCTGCTGTTCTCTGTTCTCGTCTTCCTTCACCTGGTTTCTGGGCAGGCTGTTCAGCAACTGCAACGCATCCTTTCTCCTCCACCCACAAATCCAAACTTTTGCCACCCCGCCTTCCCCACACCTTCCCTGCCTGAGCAAATCCAAAGATATCAGCTAATTGATCGCAGGAGGCCGAGAGGGCAAATCTAAGCAATTTTTTTGTCTCCGCTGCTCCAAGCCCTGAACAATACTTTGTGTTAACATTTGAAAAGAAACTCTCTTGCATGGGGCAGGGAGGGGAGTCGTATTCTTTCCTGCAAAGGAAAAGCAGGAGATTGGTTTTGGGAGGGAGGTGGGGAGAGGGGATAATGCTTCCTCCTTCTCTCTCTTTCAAATAGGTTTCTCAGTTAAAAATGCCACAGACTGCAGATTAGTGTCTGCCTCTATAGGTTTCCTAAAGATAAGGCCCTGGAATTGATTTCAATTACCAAAGTGGATAAATGGAGCTGCTCCACGTCCCCCCACCCCCACCCCTCCTTCGTGGGGGAGATTATTAACCCTTTGTGGGCCGACACAGATGAACAAAGCAAGGATTCTCTTCGATAACAGCAGCAGCAGCAGCAACAACAACAACAACAACCTTCTCCAGACCTTCCATCCAGGAGGCAGAAGTGGCAATCTCAGCCACGGGCTTCAGAGGTGAGTTAAATCCCCATCACTGAGGGAGGGGGAGGGGGCTGCATCAGACGGATGTAGGAGGTTTACAAGGAAAGGGACAGGAATCTAGAGGCAGGATGAAAGGGAGCAGCAAAGGCTCTCTGATCCTACTGTGGAGCTCAGGGAGAAAGCAATGTGGCTAAAGAGATTAGAGCCAAAAGGATCTTTAAACATGAATCACACAACTTTATGGATTACATTCCTTCCAGCTAGAGCAAAAGGAGGGGGGCAGGTAGCTCACCTGCTTCTGGCTGCAGCACCAGCTCCATTGTCAGCTTCACTGGAATTGCACTTCCTCAAAAAATGGGAGCCCCAAGAGAGTGATTGGCCCCTTTTGTCTATCCCCTGGTCACATTGATTGTTCTGGAAGTTCAGAGTGACCAACAAAGTGACCAACAGCCTGACAGATTTAGATGGTTTAATTATATACTTTTTATTTTATGTGCTTATGTGAATACCCTCCAACATTTCTCTGAAGAAAATAGGGTCGTCCCATTCCATAATGTTAATTTTACTATTTATATCCCACACATCTTACTATCTTACTGGGTCACTCTGGGCAGCTTCCAACATATAATAATAATAATAATAATAATAATATTTTTAAAAAATAAATAAAACCTTTTTTAAAATACAGGATTGCCTTCAGATGGCTCAGGGGTTGGATAACTCCATACCCTCCAACATTTCTCCCATGAAAATAGGGACAGGCTAAGGAAAAGTAGGGCTTTCCAGGATCAAATCAGAAACCAGGACAGCTTCTCCAAATCAGGAACATCCCTGGAAAATAGGGACACTTGGAGGGTCTGTTATATGCCACACAATAGGTGAAGTATCTAGGCAGTGAAACTATAACCTCAAAATCTGTGCCCCAATGGGAACACTTTTAAAAGAAAATTCTGTGTCCACATTCCTGTTGACTGGGCACCCACAGTGGGGTTTTTTTTTTTTCCAGGGCTGGGTTTTCAGTCTCTGTTCACATTTTATCCAAAATAAAGATGTATCCTATACTTTATTATAAGAGGCTCTTGTCTGATGCTATTGTTTCTCAAACCAGCTGGAGTCCTTAAGCCATTCCTAATTCATCTCTAGCCAAGGTGCAAACACCTTTGCACAGGGTAAAGACATCCCTGCTCCACCTAAACATTAGGAAGAACTTCCTGACAGTAAGAGCTGTTCGGACAGTGGAATTTGCTGCCAAGGAGTGTGGTGGAGTCTCCTTCTTTGGAGGTCTTTAAGCGGAGGCTTGACAGCCATCTCTCAGGAATGCTTTGATGGTGTTTCCTGCTTGGCAGGGGGATGGACTGGATGGCCCTTGTGGTCTCTTCCAACTCTATGATTCTATGAATGCACCTTGGTATGCATACAAACAGAAATGAATCCGACACTAATGAAGCCATGCTGTTGTGAGCAGCCAGTGGGGAAGAGCTATGAAACGCAACTTCACTGTGCCCTGGGGCAGTAATGTGTACACATCCTTAGATTTGGGTGAACTTCAAGTAGAAGGAAGTTCCAAAGGAGCAATATATATTTCCCTCCCTGCCTGCCTTCCTTTCCCTCCAATAGGGAATAAACTTGGTGCACTGGTGACATATTTATTGGTCACTCCCAGCTGTCTAAAGAAATAAGGCATCGTTTACAACGTACAACTCAGTATGGTGAGATTAAGATGAGATTAAGCCCCAGAGATGATTTCCCCCAAATGAGCTGCCTCAAAGGGGCAAGCTGGTTCCTCATGCCTGCAGAGTGCCTCCAGGCTCCCTCCTTCTTGCCTGCCAACTTTCCCTCTGGGAAGATTTGCAATTTCCTCTATTTCAGAAAGTTTGCTTCCAAGGGGCATCTGACTTGCCTCTATTTCTTCTGAAATCCAATTCTCTCTCTCTCTTCTCCTGGCGTATCATAATGGCCTCCCTTGATAACAGATTTTACCTCCCATTCACATCCCAGGTCTCTTTCCTCCTTGACAATCATCGCATGAGGGGGGAACTGCCCTTGAACATTTCTCAATGCTCCTCCCAGCTGGAATTTTCCACGAACTGTTATTGTTCACAACAGCTCATGCTGATCTCTGATACACTACAGCCCTGTATTTTCTTACGGCAGGAGGATTGTGAAAGCTTGGCAGTCTTCGCCGCTGGTTAATAAACCGCCTGGAATACATATTTTTCTGCAGGAGAATGAAGTGGGCAGCTAGTAAGAGGAGCGATTGTAAAGAGAAAAGCCTAGGCTGCTCAGGAGATTGGCTGGGAAATTAATTTCCCAGAGGCAGGAATCACGGCGTTTGGTGGTGGTGACAGGCATGTCAAATGCCAAGGACAATTTGCTGATCAAATCACACTTGAGATCCAAACAAAATGAACTCATTGAAAACATGAACAGCCTTTTGTTCAAGGCATCAGGCAGGCAGCCTCCGCTCCTACCTCGCTTTAGAAACACATGGATGCATTCAAGTAATATATTTAAATGTAGCAACTTGAAATGAGCTTCTGCAAATTAATAATAATCAGAGCATTTATGTAGAGCATTTCAAACCTTCAAAATGCTTCACGCACATTATGCCACTTTCTCCTTTAGCAAAGAAGAGGAAGGCTTATTACTGCTTATTTTAAACTTGCAATTATTTCGTCTCTGGTTTGCTTGTTAAATTTCAACACAGCCCATCTCGCTCCAGGGACTTGAATGAGGTGGTGGTATTGCTCTTCAGAAACTGGGGAAAATGAGGTGAAAATCACAAAGTGTGTACAAATCCTGGGCATTGGAAACTCAAAATTTTGGCCCCTATAAGTCACACCTGAAAAGGGTCTCAAAGTCCAGGTCTGGGTGAATTCAGGAAAAGGGGATTGCCACTGTTGGCTGGATATCTACTCACAAAACAACAGAGGTGTTTGCATTGGTTATTTATTTAGTTCATTTTTGTTATTAAGCAGCACATCATTTCATTAGTCATTTTCACCAATTAGATTTGTTTTATTACATCCATGCTCATGTTCTATTTTTATTTTTTTAACCCAATTGTTTACAGGGGGACTGTGTTTGGTAGTGGTAGCAAAAAGTGTCCCATGGGGAGAGGCGGCATCCTTTTATTTCATTCTGAAATATTTCCTTGCTCTGAAAAATGGTGGGCTTGTCTTTCAATGTATGCATCTGAGAGGGGGGAGTTTTCACCATGAAGACCCTGAACAACACACCATCCAGGACATTGTGGGTAAATAAAATGACAAGCATGAGGGAAGCGAGAGAAATTAGCCATGCTGCCACTGCTGCTGATGCTGCCACCGCCTCTAGAGACATGAATGGGAACAGAAGGGAGCCTTATACCTATTATTATCCACGCACATTCATTTAGGATCAAATGAAAATTGACCCTATTGGGTCCCATTCAGTCTATTGGCTTTTCTTGTTCCAAAATGCATGCACACCCCTGTGGAGTACAGGGACATCATGGAAGTGAGGTGGGCTGTACTGTTTCAGACTGCTGGTGAAGGATCACAACATTGTAATGGTGTCCTACATTTAAGACAAATAAACATCTGCCTGCAAGAGGAAAACATGAATAGAAAACTGGGGCCTCTTCATTATTAATATTAATATTATTGGGTGGCTCCCAACAGAGGACTTAAAACAGAATCAGTTACAGGTAGGTAGCCGTGTCGGTCTGCCATAGTCAAAACAAAATAAAAAATTAAAAAATAATAAAACCCTTCCAGTAGCACCTTATAAACCAACTAAGTTTGTACTTGGTATGAGCTTTCGTGTGCATGCACACCTCATGGAGTGCTACTGGAAGGACTTTTTTATTTTTTATTTTTTTATTTGTAAAAACAGAATAAAACTTCAAACATTAAAAACTTCCCTAAACAGGGCTGCCTTCAGATGTCTTCAAAAAGTCAGATAGTTGTTTATTTCCTTGACATCTGGTGGGAGGGTGTTCCACAGGGTGGGCGCCACTACTGAAAAATTTATTGAAAAAAATGAAAACAATTACCAAGCATAAAGTGCGGTCTTTCAGGACAAATATATGTGCAGATGTTAAGTTTCAGCTGAGAGGCGACAAATGATATTTTATTTGTTTGTTTGTTAAAAAAAATTCTATACCTCCCTTCATCCGAGGATCACAGGGTGGTTTGCAATATAAAAACACAAAAATACAGAACATAGTAGCACACACACAAGCATGCCCAATTAAAAGCCCATGAATTGTTTAATTAGCCAAAGGCCTGTGAGAAGAGGAATGTTTTTGCCTGGCGCCTAAAGCTATGTAACAATGTTGCGCCCATGACTATTATTGACCAAAAGGAAAAAATTCCAGGCAGCTTTTCAGATAAAAGATCCTTTTATTGATTAGATTTGATTTGTCATGGCAAAGCAAATGATGCAGTTGGCTAGTGCCCAAAATTCTGCATACCCCACAAACACATGCTGGGGTATTTTATACTCTTTACAAACTGCTAATAACCCAACCCCTAGCATTCCTTCTGGCCAATCAGGGTGGGGGATACACCCATCTGGCCATCTTACATGTTTCAAGCTGCTTTAGCCATCAGGAGGTGCTATATGCTTATTTCAGTGTCTAACTGCCTAGTCGTTGACCCTCATCTGCACCTGGGACCTTATTTTGGCTTCTGCTGATGTTGATAGGAAATGGCTCGGTCATGGGGTGAGTTGTGGTTAACTAGCTCCCTGAAACCAGACAGAGGAAGTTTGTGGTTAGCTACTTACTGGAATCTTGCTGAACTGCTGAAACTGCTGATATGTCTTAGGAAGCTGCAATGTAAGGATTTTGGCTAGGGCAAAGTTGAATCGGTCGAAAGGGAATCTGAGCGAAGCTGTATCTAAAATGGGGTTTCTTTCTGGCTATCTCTTTATAAACCTGAGACCATGCCTTTCTGGTTATCCCCTTTATCCATTCTGTCCATACATATCTTGGTGCCTCAACAAAGGCACCAGGTGAGCCTCTCTGGGGAAAGCATTGCACAAGCCTTCCTTGGGACATGTATCATTCTCTCCCAAACCTTCCATTACAATAAAATCCTGGGAAGACCCCACCCCACCCCTATTTTTATATACATTTCTCCCCACCCAACCCCTGGATCCTTCAAGATGTCCACAGATTTCATATCTCTAAACAGCCCTGAGAGGGGTATGTTTTGCAATATACTTCTAAATCACAATAACTGGCAAATGCCTTTTGGGAAACTGTGTAAGAAGAGGGAGTACAAACAGAGAGTGGGGGCTGCTGCTGCTGCTAAAAAGACATATTTTTAATTAAATTGTGGGCATTTTTAACTGATAAGAAGCTCCTTTGACTGGTGGTTAATGCCATTTAGCTGCATTAATTGGGATGTTTATACTTGGAGTTTTGCAGGAAGAAAAAGATACTGGAGCTGTGGAAATGGATCAGAGAGGCTTAAAAACCTGGCATCGGTCCAGCTCAGTTGTCCGCATTATGAAATAGAAACTATCTTATCAGCTTGCATAAAACAGCTTGTTTCGGGAAGATTGCAAGGACCGCATTTAATTAACTGAGCTTTGGGAACAGTAGAGTCTTATTGTTGAGAAATGTGCCTTTGCAGGGAAAATAAAGGCGTTTTCATTTAAGGGAAACAAAAGCGGGGTTTATCAGAACATTGCTTAATTGTCAGGCAAGCTAAAGAGCTTTGCTTTTGCCATAATTTATGAACTCACATTTATCAGTGCACCAACAAACAGGTGCTTCTCTTTGGGTTGAGGAAAGGCAGGGAAGCCTCGCTGCAAATCCCAATAAAACGCAGGCCAAAATAAATGACCGCTATTTCCCCATATATGTTCCACGACTGCAATACATGGGAAGCTGCTTTATTCCTCCAAGTGAGACTGCTGGTCCTTCAGCCTTGCTCCTTTCTCCCCTGTGACTTGGCCTGCACACATTTCTCTTTACTCTCTCCCTCTGCACATCTTCCAGCTGGTCAATATCCTTTTTAAACAGTAGTGCCCAGAACTAGACACGGGACTCAAGGCAGGGTCTGACCAAGCCAGCTTCAAGGTAACTTGAGCACAGTTTCTTTAATTAAGTCACATCGAATCCCAGGTGTATACTGTACATTTGCAAAGCCTTCCTTTCTGCCTGGGTTTCTGGGGGTCGGGGACAGGGTGGGGGAAGCAACCAGGCAATTCCATCACCTCCTGGTCTCTGCTCATTGGCATGGACCCACAGCGGGTGACTTCGATGCACTTCAACCTGCGCTGATGTGTACTGCAGTGGGCAAATTTTCAATGGGCAGCAAGAAATTTTATGTTTGCAACAAATAGTGACACTGTATGCAATTGTGAGATGGCTAGAGAATGTCACTTATCAATGATCCAGATAAATAATTGCATGAGGTGTAAAATGTGGATGGAAGGGTGTGTGTGAGAGAGCTCTCTTGATCTCTCATATCTATAGCCTGGGATGCATGTGCAGCTGAACCCAAGGACAGCAGCACTCTGAGGTAGCAAAACATAATACGGTACCTACATTGACTCCCAGTACATTTCCAAGCACAATTCAAAGTGTTGGTGCTGACCTTTAAAGCCCTAAACAGCCTCGGCCCTGTAGACCTGAAGGAGCATATCCACCCCCATCGTTCAGCCTGGACACTGAGGTCCAGCGCCAAGGGCCTTCTGGCGGTTCCCTCACTGTGAGAAGTGAGGTTACAGGGAACCAGGCAGAGGGCCTTCTCGGTAGTGGCACCCACCCTGTGGAACGCCATCCCACCAGATGTCAAAGAGAAAAACAACTACCAGACTTTTAGAAGACATCTGAAGGCAGCCATGTTTAGGGAAGCTTTTAATGTTTAATAGACTATTGTATTTTAATATTCTGTTGGAAGCCACCCAGAGTGGCTGGGGAAACCTAGCCAGATGGGCGGGGTATAAATAAATTATTATTATTATTATTATTATTATTATTATTATTATTATTATACAATGACTGTTAAAGCAATATAAAAGTGGGGGTGGCCTTTGTTTCCTGGATACGGTGCCTCTCCATCTCCCTTTCTGTTTCTTCTTCTGTGACAGCCAATCACCAGCAAAGCTAATCACAGTTTTCCAACAAAGTTTCTGCAGCATCATTTCACAAGAAGGTGCAGAGATGAGATAAGGGAATGCAGACTGGATGCCTCACACCAAACTGATGTAGATCACTGGCGTCTGTGTCCTGCATTTATTTCCCCAATGGCTGTTCCTGCAAGATAACCAAGCTACAACACTCACCTCCACTGGAGAGAAAACGAGGGGGAAGAGGCCAGAGGACAAAGAATGGGGATTGAAAAATGTCTTAGTCAGCACCAAAGAAGAAATGAGGTGGTGGTGGAGAGGCTGCCTTTTAATAGTCTCCCTTGGTGTGGGGGCAGATCAGAAGCTCTCCATGAAATTGGTGGACTCCTCTCAAATCCTGCCCTTTCCCTGGCAGATGTGACTGAGCACCGTGGCTTTGTACAGCTTCCAAAGCACAGTCATTTTACTTTCCATCAGCCATATTTGCAGCAACTGTCAGTCACTGCAACAACAATATTAACGCTCCTGAGATCTTTGTGAGTGAGAGAACAAAATGTTCTGGAAGGGGAGGTTGGGGGGAGCCAAGAGCTGGGCGAGGTTCAAAAGGGATTTCAAATACGTGAAAAGAGACTAGACTTTCTCAATTTGGAGAAAGGAATGCACTTACGTATTAAACTCCAGGGTGTCAAAGGACGAAAGAACAACGTATGAATTTGGCAGGAAAGTTTGGCTCTGTGCAGTGTGGAAGCCCAGGAGACAGAGAACACGTTCCCCTGGCACCAGCTCCATCCCAGGACTTTTTCCAACAAGGCAACAACCATAGCAGCACAATTTTGATTCATTTCTTTGAGGCAGCACCAGGAGAACTGAAGGATGGATTGTGCTCCAGATGAATTAGCAGGAGGGGACGTCATTAGACTGTTCTGCCCCCTTTCCCCCACATTTTCTGCCTTTCCTACCCCATATAAACTATGCACCTCCACCCCCACAATAATGTACGCACCACCCCATTTCCAAGCAGGATGAGATTCTAAAAGTACAAGACACTCTTACCAGGGTCTGCGTTTCTTTTTGGAACAATGAGGCACAGTGGAGTCTGTGGTGTCTTCATGATATATGGTTTATTTACACATATATGCAAGCTACGTCTAGGTGGAGAGAGTACATAGCATTCACATCCCAAGAGGCTCCTGCTCCTGCTATTGCTGCAGCTTCTGATTCCAAGAGGCTCCAGTCATCACATCTGCCCACATTGTGCTCTGCCCCCCCCACTCCAGTTTGCAAAAGAGACACTTTTTTCCTGTTTGCATACCTCATCACCCACTGCAGTTCTGCCCCTCTCTCCTGGCCTTTTGTCTCTGCTATCACTCACCTCTGGGAGGGGCTTTCCCCATTTTCCATCCCGCCCAGAGTGTCTCTGTTAATGGCCTTTCTAATGGGATAATGGCTCAGACATTCCGCTGGTTACTTCTTGATGGTTCTTTCCAGGTGTATTCCTGAACACATAAAAACTAAACCAGCCCCCACTAGACCCAGAAATTCAGGGGTTTGCTTAAATTCTAACTCTTTACTGAATCCAGATGTTTTAGGGGAGTTTCCCACCCCCCCCCCCGGAACTTATATCAATACAATCTCAGAGGGGGGGGACTCTCCATACTGTGAAATGTTTCCAATTTCTCTCTACAGAACTAAGATAAGGTATTGATTGCCCATTTGGGGAGGACAAAACTTTTTTAATTAGTTTGTTATTTCTTTTTGCACAAAAAGACAGATGATTTATTAGGCTACAAGTAATTGCAGGGTTTATCACTTGGGAGTTTAAAAAAAGTATATACTTTCCCTAACTTCATATTGCCACAAGCTGGGAAGGGTTGATTCACTCCTTTCTGCCATCTGGTTGGCCACTGTGAGAACTCTGGGCTGGGTGAGCCACCAGCCTGATCCTGCAACCAGGCTCTTGCTGTGCTTTCATTCCAGTCTAAGTGTGCACCATGCTAATTTTGCTATAGGAATTGTTGGGGACTTGTACTTCTATAATAATAATTTAAAAAATTCCCCTTTGGGCAGTTGAGCCACACAGAGAATTTTTGTTTTATTGCTTTAACATGCTGGCTGCTGTTTTCAGTTTTGAGCTCTGGAAGCCCTTTTAGGGTTGAAGAGTTTGTACATTTTATTGTGAGCCACTTTCAGTTTTTTTTCTGGGAAGGAAGTGGGATACAGGTTTTTAAAATATCCAGATAAAATTGAATACCTGCTCACTGAAGTAAACATATCAAGGGTTTGGTGGCATCTCTCTTCATCACTTTCTTCCAGAGGATGAACAAATGCCAGTCCCATATGATTTGTGCAACAGATTCTGCAGTCCACATGTAGACCCTCCCAGATCCAAAAAATAAAAAATAAAAAAAATTCTAGTTTTGATAAACCCTGGAGAACCATCACCAATCAGATCAGACTATGCTGAGATAGCTGAGCCAATGACCAGATTCAACCACAATGGGGTTGTTTCCAGGGCCGGCGCGTCCATTTAGGCGAACTAGGCAATTGCCTAGGGTGCCAAAATGGAGGGGGCGCTGGCCAGGCTTGGGCGGGACGGGCTAGCCAGCCCCGTCTCGTCCATTGGGGCTGGTGGCGTGGTGCACCAGGGCTTCGGCCCCCCCAGGGGCACCCCTGCAAGCCCGCCGGCATACTGGGCACCCCCTCCCCAACCCACCCCCACGGGGGCGGGCACTCGCGCGCCGGCGGCACAGCCACTGCCGCCCATGCTGCTCCCAGGCGGGCTGCAAGCCGGCTGCCCAGCCCCATCTTCGAGCGCAGCGGGTGGGGGGAGCCATGCGGCCCCGCCAGCGGCCTCCCCCCACCCCCACGGGCGGGCGGGTGCTTGCACCGCCCACGCTCTCCCCTGGACGCCACAGACGCATGGGGGCGCTGGAAGGATCGCCGCGCCAGGCAGCAGATGTGCATGAGATGGCCCTGGGGCTAGCAGCAGCTTCTCCGCTGTAGCAGAGAGGTGCTGCTTACCCCCTACACCACCACCCTGGCTCCCGCTAAAGCACCCTTTGGCGGGGGGTGGGCGGCGGGACAGGCGAGCAGCAGCTTCTCCGCTACAGCGGAGAAACTGCTGCTTGCCTCTCCACCACCCTCACCTCCCGCTAAAGCAGGCTTTGGCGGGGGGGGCAGGGGCGCCAAAAGGTGGTTCGCCTAGGGCGCAAGAAGCCCTAGCGCCGGTCCTGGTTGTTTCAAATGCTAGTCCTACTCAGAACATGCCCATTGAAGTGAATGAACACGACTAAGAACCTAAGAGCCTGCTGGATCAGGCCAAAGTGGGCTCATGTACTCCAACATCCTCTTCACACAATAGCCAGCCACATGCCCCAAGGGAAACCTGCAAGCAGGAGTCGAGCACAAGAGAATTCTTCACTCCTGTGGCTTCCAGCAACTGGTCTGCAGAAGCATTTCTGCCTAATCCCACAATCCTAGCCTTGTCTACTCAGAGGTAGACTGAGTTTAGCGAGGCCTATTTCCAGGAAAGTAGGGGTTAGGATTGCAGCCTTAGTTAATTTCCATGGATCTATTCTGAGTAAAACTGAGTTGACTACAATCCAATGTATTTTATGCTTCCTTATCCTGAAGGTTTTGTGCTACTCTTACACATATACACACGGACTTCCATAATGAACCTGCCATCACAGAGTCATGAACTCCCAGATTAGCTGACACAAGGCTGCCAAACCAGCCACCTGCCTCCAGCCTCACCAATGAGAGCCACGTGCAAGACGGCTGCCACGTCTCCTCCTAAATTCCCCGCTGTCAAAATCGACAGGGAGAGATTAGAGTCAGAACCATAAAGTCTTGGTAAATCCGGATGCTGAAGTGCTCCAATACCTTGCAGGTGTGAGAAAAATCCTAATTGCAGCTGGGCATTTGACAGAACTTCAAAGTCTATTGAGATGTGGGGATGATCCCGTCTCAAGGGCAGCATGTGGGTGTGACTGCTATATAGCACTCCTCTAGCTCCCACATTTATTTATCTCATAGAATTATAGAATGGGACGAGACACCAAGGGTCACCTAGACCAACTGCATCGGACAGAGAGGGACGGCCAGAACAGGCTGCAGCTCTGCCTGCCATGAGGAAACATGGACCAAAGGCAATGCCCTCAATTATCGTGGTGGAGTTTTGCTTTTATAGAATCATAGAAGCATAGAATTGTAGAATGGGAAGGGACCCAGGGCTCATCTAGTCCAACCCCCTGCAATGCAAGAATGCTGGAATTTGTAGCTGCAATTCTCCCCTGTAACGGTGGAGGACCTGTTTGGATGGCCTGCCCTCAGAATCTGATGGAACCTAGAGTGTTTCTGAAAATCTGGGAAATTTTCCAGCAAAGAAAGCTGATAATCCTGTCATTGTCTTGATCTAGCAAGATGAAACAAGTGGCTGACATGATCATTTCAGGAGTCTTCTCCTGCGTTGTGGCCCCTGAGTGGCTGCTTGGCATTCTGGGGAGCTATGAACTATGAAGCAAGCTGGATGAAGACTAGAGTGCAAGTGAAGACGATAATAATAATAATAATAATAATAATAATAATAATAATAATAATAATTTATTTAGGCGGCTCACAACAGAATATTAAAAAACACGATAAAACATCAAACTTTAAAAACTTCCCTAAACAGGGCTACCTTCAGATGTCTTCTAAAAGTCAGATAGTTGTTGATTTCCTTGGCATCTGATGGGAGCACGTTCCACAGGGCGGGCACCACTACCGAGAAGGCCCTCTGCCTGGTTCCCTGTAACCTCGCTTCTCACAGTGAGGGAACCGCCAGAAGGCCCTTGGAGCTGGACCTCAGTGTCCGGGCTGAACGATGGGGGTGGAGACACTCCTTCAGGTATTCAAGTCTTGCTCCGAAGCCGACTTAACACTGACTAGTCACTGCACCTAATTGTGCCTACCCTGTGGCAGTGCAGGCTGCAAAGAAGTCTCATTTCACAGTTTGCATTGCCTCCTCTAGTACCCAGCCAGCATATGGTGCAGAAATTATTCACTCACACCATGGGGTAGGGACTGTTGGAGTTTTCAAGGACCCACTGTGACCAACTCCCCTATCCCTCTTCAACAGTGTGCAACCCTCTCTGTCCCAATTTAGAAATTTGCTTCCAACACCTGGCATTATTCCCTCCTCCATGAAGTTCAAAAGGTATTGAGTTTGCAAGTAAACACCCTTAGAGGGAGGGGGAAAAGAATTTTTGTATTAAAGGATTTCATCTTTTCAAAGGAGGTGTTCTACATTGTCCCTCTTTCCATCTTCTAAGCCGGATTTGCAGTGAGAATTGAAATGGAAAATGAGACAGAGGGGGGAGAAAGAGAAAGAAAGCAAGATATCAGTCTATTTACATTTAATTTAAGGCTGAAGTTCTTAGCTCAAGAGGCCGGAAAGCTGAGTTCTGGTGCACAGGACTGAAATGCAAAGTACACAAAGGGTGGTAATTATAAATCAAAGGATTTGGGTAATATCAGAGTGCCGTGCTCCCTTTCTCCAGTAATTAAAGCACAGCAAACAACTCAGAGTTCAGTTGATTTATATAAAAACGTTGGTGGAAAGGTGATTTACAGAGGACACATTTTGCAAATCATATACCAACTGTAACCACAAACCGGGAGAATTATTTCATTCTCTTCAAACTAAATAGAATCGGAGCAGCTGAACCAGGTTCCTTCTCTGTCTGCACTTGTATGATAGTGGGGGGTGGGGTGCTTAAACATAAAGTGATTTCTGCAATCCAGTATTTAATTCCTGAGACAAATTCAAGATGGAGACATCTCTGTTGAAATGGAAAGAAGGCAGCTGAGTCACACACAGAGACCTGTAAAGTGCACAGAGATTAGCATTCCAGGCAAGGCTATTGTGGGTATATTCTGCAACACACCACTGATGCAGCAATTGTTGCCTTGGCGGTGGGTTTATACCGGACCACTCACACTTTGTTCTACTTTATTAGTTGTTCTGTGATGCTTCCCCAGAGTTTCTGCATTATTGCCAGCTGGAGGGAACTGACGTGCTAAAGCTCAACAAAAGTGGGGCGAATGATAAACCAGAACATTTATGGTATAAGAAGGCACAGGGTTTCAGCAAGAAGTTATGGGATGTGCACTGATTTGAAACAAAGCAGAATGTCAGCCATAAAACTTTTGCAAGAACAGTGTTGAAAGCAGGCTCCTGTACCATCACGAGCACAAATCATGAATATGCAGTGAAAAAGAGTATCTGGGAGCCACCATCCTTGGATAATAAGGACAGACCTCCTTGGTTAGGTTAAAGGAGAATAAAATTCAGATGAGCTGACAAGAGGGTTGAGTTTCTCTCTGGTCTATGCTACTTGTTTTTCCATTAGTCTGTTGCACAATCTGCCTGTTTTCTAAAAACAAAACCCTGCTACAGATTTCAAATGTTTCAAAACATATATACTGACAAAATATGTATTTCCAAGCACATTTTGGTACACATTTATTTGACTATTAAATTTCTACCTGACACTTCCTCCCAAAGGTGCCCAGGGAAGCAAATACCAAAGTACCAAAACAATGAGAGAGAGAGAGAGAGAGAGAGAGAGAGAGAGAGAGAGAGAGAGAGAGAGAAGAGAGAGAGTTTAAACAGAACAGCTTTGAGTGGCGCTTTGGAACATCCAGGAATTGCAAAAGCTGGTGAATAACAAAATTTCCATTGAAAATCATCACAAAAGTTCTTCTCTGCCAGTGCCTTAATCTCGAGGCCCTTGGGGATGTGAGGATATTAAAATATCTGCAATATGGACTTGGAAAAATAGGAGCCTTTCAACTCCCTCTAGGGTTTTCCAAAAGTGAGCGGGCCCACCATTCCCTCTTTACGAATGTGCAAAGTGTCTGGAAAGCCAAATCTTTGTTTTGTTCACCAGATGCCAGCTGTTTAAGAAGGGGCTCAGCTTCAGCACAGAGACCCATTGAGGCGATTATGAGGCCAGCCGCTGATTTACTGGCTTCTCTTGGTGCACACTACGCTGGCTGGGTTGAATGTAATCTGCTGGAAATACCCCAGCCGGAGTCGTAAACTTTATGCTAGGAGCTTTAACTCAAAGGAAAAGATGCTCAGAGGAGCCCGAGAAGAATGGTGGAAACATGGCAGTGTCTGGATGTTGGCTCTTTCTTTCTCTCTCTCTCTAGTTTATTTTGTAAATCAAAAGGGGGGCTCTTCTCGCCCTCAAATACACCCTATGGGCTTACTTGACACATACAAGAATCACAGACTTTATACTAGATCTAGGAAAGAAGGAAGGAAGGAAGGAAGGAAGGAAGGAAGGAAGGAATGGCTACCCACTGCTGGCACAACTATGGTGCGGATGTTCATTTCAAGGGGTTGAATTTGAAACAAGGCTTGGAAATTGGTAAAATGTTGTCGGCAGAGAGCAGCAGCCAATCCCATCCATCAGCGAGTGCACCTGCATGATATATGTCTGCAGCTTTCACACGTCATGGGTTTTTTAGGTGTGTGCCATGATGCAGAATGTGTATCTAAGAATATTATGGGTCATTCACCCATCATTTAAAGGAAAATATCTTTGAAGACCTGTCTCATAAATAAAGAAAAACTTCAACAGGTTTTCCAGGGTGATTGCTAGAACAGAAATAAATAATTGTAATGAGACGGGGGAATTTTATTTTTTGAATGCCCAGAAATATGGCGTTCCTATTTACAAATTGTACCTGGTGCTTCATTTCCCACAGAATGCTTAAAACTCTTCTTCACCCTTTCAAAAAGCAAACTTCAAAGGCAACCCACCCAGGGCTTTCTGGATTTCGTGATCTTCCCTCCCGAAGCATTTCCTTTTTCTTCTCCTGCCCTGGAAAAACACGATAAGGTATTGATCGGGCTTGGTGAGAGGTGATGAAGTCCCTTTAATTACTTCATTAGTTCTCTGCACGTTGAGAGTTGGATTAATGCACAATTAAGTCCTGGCTAATCACAAGAGTTTATTGCTGGCTAAAAGTTTGCAAGACATCAATTGAAACAAGACCCAAAGTTAATCACTATCAACCTGGCTTTCCGAGCTCCAGATGAGAAGGGTTTGGTTATAACTACTATGACGACAGCTTGGAGGAGAAGAGACTGGATTGTTTTCTTCAAGATTATCAGTTTGCTTACATGCAGGTTGTTCTATCTAGTCCAGTGGTGTCCAAACTTTTTTCAAAGAGGGCCAGATTTGACGAAGCGAAGGGCTGTGAGGGCCAACCGAAGTTGTTGACCTTTTTTAAGGATTGAAGTTGTTGAGGTTTTTTTAGGATTTTACCCCAGGAAATAAACTGCTACAGGGGCTGGATTAAACTGACCAGTTTCCAAGTTCTGGTACAGCCTGGTGCAGACTAGTGGTCCACCAGGCTAATCTTTACCTAGTAACAAACCATCATGGAAGATACTTGGAGCCACATCTGCCTACAGCTTGGGTGCTGAAAGGAACACACAAATAGCTGCCTTATACCAAGCCAGACTACTGGTAGCTCAGTATCTAGGCTGATTGGCAGCAGTTACCTGGAGATGGCAGAGATTGAACCTATTACCTTCTACATGCAACAGAAGTTTTGGCCCACCCTCTGCAATGTTTGGCAAGAAAGTGAGACAGAAATTGGAGCTAAAAGTAGGGTTCTATGTGACTGTTTAGGTGGGATGCTGGACAGGTGCTTGTTTGGGGCCATCATTGCCTGCTTACGGATCTACTTAAAACCTCCAAAGGAGAGTCCACCACCTTCTGAGGGGCAGTCTGTTCCACTGTCAGCTCTTGCCATAGCAAAGTTCTTCCTAATATTGAGTTGGAATCTCCTTCCTTGTAATTTGAATCCAATGGTTCAGGTTCTATCCCCGGGAGCAGCAGAAAGCAATCTTGTTCCAACTTCCATGTGTCAGCCCTTTAGATATTTGAAGGTGGCTATCATAGCAAATGTTTAGAGAAACCCAAAATGGCAAGATTTGTCCATTCCTAAACTAAATGTGATGTTATTTGCAATGTTTACCCCTTCCTTGGTTAATTGTTTTTAAAGAAATAGGTGGCACTGGGGAATGAGTTGGATGGGGGCCCAGTGTGCATATGTGGGGCAGCTTTAACCATTTGCCACTGCTGTGGTCCCTACACCCCACAAGCCTGCAGTTTGGTAGCTTTCCTCCCATTGTAAAGGGATCCAGGGGCCAACAATTCCAGCGTGGAGCCTGCTGCTGTCCATCTTCTGAAATGCTATTTATTTCTCCAAAGAGCCTGTCAGGGCCCTGTTTTATCCGTCCTCCCGTGCCTGTCGAACACATTCCACCTGCTTCTCTCACGCTCACTCAAACCCTGAAACTGCCTCTGGAACTCCATTATTTTCTACCCAGCAGCTGCTATCTGCAAGCTTTATCTTCCTTTAGAATCCTCGGCTCTAATACTTTCTTAAAACTAATTTGGCATTCTGCAAGGCCTGTCTCTTCTCTCCCTTTTTCTTCCTCTTATGGAGCAAGGTAATCCAACCGGGGGGGGGGGGTAAATCTCAGGTGCCGTTAGATGGGTAAAAGTTTAATGATGTCTGTTAGCACTTTTTTCTCTCTTTTTTTGCTTCAACCCAGTGTGTAATTATAGAGTAATAAGTGGGAGGGGAGCTCTAATCAAAATACTGATGGAAAGAGCATGTACAGTATTCAAGTCAGTTACCATGAAGTGGGGACAAGATTTGTTCTCCCCTCCCCCCCCCCTTTTTTAGCTGTCCACTATCAGCCCCCTTATTGCTACAATGACAAACCTTTTCACCTACATCAGCCTGTGCCAACCTGGTGCCCTACAGATAGAATGATAGAATTGTAGAGTTGGAAGGGACGCCAAGGGTCATCTAGTCCAACCCCCTGCAACACAGGAGTCACAGCTAAAGAATCACTGGCAGCTGGTCATTCAAATTATCCAGACCTCCAGCGGAGGAGAGCCCACCACCTTCAAGGTAATCCATTCCACTGTTGAACAGCTCTTACCACCAGAAAGCTCTTCGTAATGTTTAGTTGGAACCTCCTTCCTTGTAATTTGAATCTATTCATTTGTGTCCTGCCCTCTGGAGCAGCAGGCAACAAGCTTGCTCCATCTTCCATGTGACAGCCCTTCAGATATTTGAAGGTGGCTCTCATATCACCTCTTAGTCTTCTCTTCTCCAGGCTAAACATACCCAGCTCCCTCAACCGTTTCTCATAAGCAGGGGCGTCGCTAGGGGGGTGCGGTGGGGGCGGTACGCCCCCGGGCGACAGGGGCGAGAAGCGGCGGGTGGGGGCGACAAGCGGCGCTCCTCCCGCCACTCCCCAGGCAACGCCGGTCACCCCGGGAGCAGCAGCGCTGCACGGACGGGGTGCTCCCTCGGCCGTGCGCTGTTGCTCCCGGGGCGACCGGAGCGAGCGGCGGCGCATGGGGGTGACAAGCGGCAGCCCCTCCCGCCATTCCCAAGTGCTGCCGCTCCCTCCGTCACCCCAGGAGCAACAGCGCACGGCCGAGGGAGCACCCCGTCCATGCAGCGCTGCTGCTCCCGGGGTGACCGGCAGCGTGGGGAGTGGTAGGAGGGGCCGGCGCTTGTCAGCCCCACGCGCTGCCGCTGGCTCCGTCCCCCCGGGAGCAGCAGCGCACGGTGTGTGCAGTGCTGCTGCTCCTGGGACAACGGAGCGAACGGCGGCACGTGGGGGTGACAAGAGGCAGCCCCTCCCACCATTCCAACGCGCTGCCGCTCCCTCCGTCACCCTGGGAGCGGCAGCGCACGGCCCGACGACGGAGTGCGCCTGCACGCGCAGGCGCACTCTGTCATCGGATCGCCGCTTCCACAGCCTCCTTTTGAGCCGGAGAGCTTAAAAGCGAGCTCTTCGGCTTAAAAGAGGGCTGCAGAAGCAGCGCCGGCACCCCCGGAAACGCCCTGGGGGCGGAGCGTCATGACGTCACAATATGATGTCACGACGCCCCGCCCCCGGGGCGTTTCCTTTGCCGCCCCGGGTACCGCGGAGCCTTACTCCGCCACTGCTCATAAGACTTCTTTTCCATATCCATTATCATCTTGGTTGCCATCCTCTGCACACATCCCAACTTGTCAACATCCTTCTTAAACTGTGGTTTAAGAACTGGACACTGGACTCCAGGTGGGGTCTGACCAAAACAGAATAGAGTGGTGCCATTATTTCCCTTGATCTGGCCTCTAGACTTCTGTATAGTCTTAACACTACAAGGACAGACCTTTTCATCCACATCAGCCTTTGCCAATCTGGTGTCCTCCAGCTGTTGGACTGCTACTTCCCTCAGATGACAGGGGATGATGGGAGTTGTAGTCAACAACATCTGGAGGGCACTGGGTTGGGAAAGGCTGACCTACATACTGGGCGTTCTCATGAGACTTTCAGCCTTTGCTTTTTGAAAAAGTAACCAGTGTAGCCACATAGTGGATAGGATTGAAGGCACAAAGCACATCGGTTGGACTTGGGCAAGTCCTCACCATTTTCTCTCAGCCTAGCCTACATCACAGGGTTGATTACAGGTTAAAAGAGTAATCATGAGGGAATAAACACCCCAGAAATGCAGCTCAAGTGCAGATGGTGAATTAGAGTTGGGGGAATTTTGAGGGGCAGAAGCAGAGGAAGAACCCAGCTGAGTTGCAGAGCAAACTCATTGCCATAGAAGAATTTGCATAGGGGAGCTTTCTGCAGTGATGGATCTCAAATTTCAGCGGCACCCTGTGCGACACCAAAATTCAGTACCCCCACCCCGCCTCTCACCTTCCATTCTACATAATGCTTGTAGCACCCCACCCCCCCAAGGCTCTGCATCCAGTTTGACCGACCTGGTCGCGCTCCCCATAATCCGTCTCTGCTTCCTGGTGAGTTTAGGTTTTTCACCTCAGGCACAAAAATGTTTAGGGCAGGCTCTGAAGAAACTTACTGCCTCCTGGAGATTTATTAGACCAAGACATCCCTGAGTGGTTATCAAGAGAACAAAACCTTCCACAAAATCCACAGTCCTGCAAAACTTGGACAAGGGCCTCTGCTCAGTGTCAGAGCACCTGCTGTGCATGCAGAATGTCCCGGGTTCAATCCCCCAAGGCATCTAAGTTGGGCTGGGAGAAATCCTGGCCTGAAACCCTGCAGGGATGCTGCTGCCAGTCAGTGCAGGAAGGGTCTGACTCAGTATAAGGCAGCTCCCCATCTTCCTGCTGTTCCTGTTCCTGCAAAGCAAAGGGAGAAGAGCAGAGAGCAATAGTTTCTGGCTTGGCGGGAGGTGGGGGGTTGCCTTGAGTGCAAACTATGCAGCGTTCCACCCTGCTTCCTCCCAGCCTCAGCCAGCACCCTCCATATCATGGCATTTCATCTTCATTTCTCCCCATTGTCCTGAGCAGAACAAGCAACCTATTAAAAGCGTATAATCTGAGTTGTCCGCCAAGCAGCAAGATGTAGTGAAAATACATTATCTTCCCAGGGCCTGGTTAAAACCGAGATTCAGCTCTTTGGTGACAGTTCAAGATAATTGTTTCAAAGGAGCTGGAGGTAGAAAATACTTTAAAACAACTTTAGAATCAATAGCCATTTTAATTTGTAACGTGCAGCCCGTATGCTGACAAATAACCTCGCAGGATGGCTGAATAATACGGCTTCAATTATATTTCTGTACAATATCTGTCTTATTTTGTGTCATGGTGCTGCCAAGCTAATTCAATTTTCTGCTGCCAAAGCTGTGGCTTGTTCCCCTTTCAATTGTAATACAGAACATTATGAAGAGCAGCAAAAATCTCTTGCATGAGAATGACACCTCTGCCTCCGAGCTGAATGCCATCAAAGGAGACAAGGGCTGGGAAGGAAGGCTTTCTTCCCAGCGAAAATGCCTAGAAAGCCAGTTGTGGGTTTCTTCTGAATGGGAATGTGGCAGATGAGGGAGAAGAGAGAATGTGGCCATCCATGGGGGGCAGCAGCACCTCTGAGGGTGTGAAGTGATGTCCTGGCTCCCTCTCTCAGGCATGGAGCTCTTGCTCTCAGCTTGAGAAAACCAGAAAGCTTTAGTCAAGAAATCAGCACATGACTTCAGCATGGACCATGAGTTCAAAGTACAGGGTACATGATTCATAAGTTCTCAGATTCGTGGCTAGGTGGGAGCTAAGACATTCCCAGCACTTGACATTCCCCTCCTGTTTGACTTTTGAAGAGCAGGGTGGGCTCAGTCCTTCACACAATTCTCACCCCTAGCAAGAACACTGTGCTTGCTAGCATGCTCTGCTTAGGGTGGGCTGGCAGGTCTGTTCACAGTATGGGATAAAATTTCCTTTAAGAGTCACAGCAAATTCCCAATTACTCAGACTTTATTCAGTAATGCATTCCAAGAAAGGGTCCCAAAGATCCTGCAAGAGCATTTCCATTACCGCACACCCTATGTCATCTTGGCTGTTTATTCTGTAGCCAACCACCTTCTGCCACCCTAGCATCTCTCTATTTATCATCCAACCATAGTCCTTGAAAACACTTACTCAACTTTTTCTCTTTTTTTAACTATACATGCAGACCCCTCCTTGCACCTTATCTGGAGTTGTTTTTCACTCTAACAGTCAGCACTAGGTTCCTCCTAAACAGGTTTTGTGGTCAGGCTGACACTGGCCTCACTGATAATGAGTTTGCAGAATTTCTACCTCAACCCTGACAATCAGTGGTGCATCCTTGGAGACAGGACCTGAGTCATTCCTTTGGACTCCCCATCAACCTCTGACTCAGCCAGCCCTGCTGATTGGCCAGCTTCCTCCTGGACTACCATGGGAACATCGCTCTCAAGGGACAGAACAGAGACTGACTCAGAGAGGCCCCTCTCTTCTTCTCTGCTATCTGGCAACAAAGCAGAGGAAATCTTTCTGCTTGGGATCTCCCTGCCTCCAAACTCTGGGTTCTACTTCTCTGCCATATCTCACCAGCCCTGCCTCATCCCAATTGGTGCCATGGGGCCCATGACAGGCAGCTTTTTGCACAAGAGGGTCCTTGGTGATGATGCCCAGCCAGCTGTTCCCCTGACCATCATCTGATAGAGAAATCTTCTACTGCTGGCAATACACGTGTTACTTCAGCAGCAGGGGTGCGATGGGGGACAAGAGTTAGGGCCTGCTTCACACAGAGCCACTGTGGTGTGGTGGTTAGAGTGTCGGACTAGGAGCTGGGAGAGATCAGGGTTCAAATCCCCACTTGGCCATGAAGCTCACCTTGGGCCAATCACTGCCTCTTAACTTAACCTACTTCACAGGGGTTGTTGTGGGCAGGGGCGGAGGAAGGGGGCTGTGGGGCGGTGGGGGCGGTCCAACCCGTGTGTCATCACTGAGGGGGTGACATTCGGCCCGCCACCTGCCCATGACTCCCAAGCCTACCCCGAGCCATCAGAGGAAGGGGCAGAGCTGCACCGCCTTGCCGGCAGCCTCCCCACTCCCCCCTTCATTTTGACAGCTCTGGAGAGGGTTGGGAGTTGCAGACGGGCGGTGCACCATTGCTGCCCACTCCCGGGCTGCTTCCTGGGGGGAAAACCTCCCCCAAGCTGTCAAAAGGAAGAGGGAAGAGAGGAAGGTTGCTGGCAAAGTGGCACAGCTCCCCCCCGCCCCCCGCCCAGGAAGCAGCCCGCCATGGGCGGCTCGCTCCACCCCCCATGGGCGTCTCTCCCTCTAGGACGCTTGGCCTGCCCCCATGGCCCCACCCCCGGGTGCACACAGCATGTGCACCGCTCCAGGTTCCGAGCAGCTGGCTCTGCCACTGGTTATGGGGTTTAATTGAGGGGGAGGAACCATGTATACCACCTTGAGTTCCTTGGAGAAAAATGAGGGAGAAGAATGCAATAAATAAATAAATGACGCATGTCCAATCCTTGACATCTCTTCCCTTGATTGCTGTGTACTTGCTAACATTATGAGCAGCTGCTGAGCATGGGAAGTGACTTATTGAACTGCATCGGGTTTGAAGTGATATGAAAGTCCTCCCTTGTGGCCCCTCATACAAGCAGGCCATCATGTTGCCGCGGTCAAGCAGTAAGTGTGTGCATGGGAGACAACCAGCCCTCAGAAAATGAGCATTCATGTGTGAGCAAAGTTGTGGTGAAAAGAGAGGCGAATATGCTTGATCTGCATTTCACGAATTCATGTTTTCTGACATTGTTGCTCTCGAATGGAGTCTTTTGAGCCTTGCTTTTCCTCTTGACAGGCAATCTCATAAACAGGACATAAGAAGCTGCATAGTCCTTTTCTCACAGTAGCAAGCCAGGTGCTCCTGCAAAGCCCACAAACAGGACATGAGCACAATAGTTCCCCTCGCCCATTTGTGTTCCCTAGAAGCTGGTGTTCAGGGGAATGGTACCTCTGATAATGGAGGGAATATATAATCATCACGGCTAGTAGCCATTGATAGCCTTCTCCTCCATAAATTTGTTCATAGTCTTTTAAAGGCATCTGACTCGGTCGCCATCACTGCCTGTGGAAATGAGTTCCATAGTTTAACTATGCACTGCATGAAAAAGTATTTCCTGAATCTTCCAACCTTCACCTTCACTGGATGTCCATGAGTTTTACTGTATAAAATCAATAAAAAGGCATAGTACAGATGTGGTCTTAGGAGAAATGTGAATGAAAATGCTGCTGAAATTTCACCATGACTTTTTTTCTTTCATAATAATAATAATAATAATAATAATAATAATAATTTGCAAACTGCCGTGGAAATCAGAATTAAAACTTGGAGAAATGAGAATCTCAGAGGAAACAAAATCAACAGATTATGCGCGCCCCTATCTGAACGGAGTTAATTTTCATGGGATGTTCCAGTGTGATTTTACAGTCAGGTCCTCCCAACTCTGGAGCACTCTGGTGGTGTGTGGAAATGTAATCATTTTAGGTATGTTTACCCAGAACTAGATTAATGTCATTGGTAGTTTTCTATGCTGTAAGGTGTAAATAGGTATTGTTGCAATACACATTATAGGTAAAAGTTTCTGTAATTCTACTTCTTCAACCCTGTGTAAGTCTTAATAGGAAGAAGTAACTTTTAACAGACTGAGGAGGAGGAGGAGGAGGAGGAGGAGGAGGAGGAGGAGGAGGAGGAGGAGGAGGAGGAATCCAGCCATTTGGTTGAATGAGGGTGTCAGTGGAAGTAATTTTTATGGGAGAGTGGCTCTTTTCCTTGCCTGCTTGTAACAGCCTTCTCCTTATCCCCCTCCCTGTTTGCAATTAAGGCACCATATTTGTCACTGTTGTCGACGCCGTCGCAGTGACACTCGGCCCAGGCACCGCTGTCTGACACTAACAGGAACAACGCGACCATTTGGACTGCCAAGGATGGAAAGGAATGAGAGGTTGCTGCAGCCCGACAAGCTACAGACTGACAGTTCTTTAAGCCTGGTGGATGAATTCCCAACTGGACCCAGCTAACAGCTTAAGAAGAAACTGCAAAAAGCCCAAGAAGTAAATTGATTTCAAGACTGTGTGTTTTCTTGGGAAATCCTTCCTTTGAGAGGTTCGACCAGAGTTGACATTTCCACAGGCCCGGACAAGGAGCCTGCCTTGCTGGTGGTAAATGAAGGCCTCGGCTCTTGGCGAGAGGCAGCCCAGAGAGGGGAGTGACACCTCTAAGAGCTTTTTCTTGCTGTCACAACCAGGCATGTTGTCACAATTGTCTGAACACCAATTAAGTGGCTGCTGTGGGCTGTTTGAGACAGGCAGCTTCAGACCAACGCTACCAGGGCTTACAAACTGGGTTTCTGCGTTGGAAGGTATAGGGGGGGGTGCTAAAACGAGCCTTCACTTCCCTCCACCCCATTCCAAAGGTCACTGGTGCCATCAGCGTCCATTATGATATCTTAAAAACATCACATTCAAGCTAGAGAACAAGGAGAGCCATCAGCCAAAATAAATAATTAACACACTTCACCTGCAGGTGACAATCATCACCACTAAAAAGCAGAAACCACCCAGATATGCCATTTCCCCACAGCTTTCTCAACCCCATGCTGCTCACCAGAGTGTTCCAATTTATCATAATTTAGAAAGTGGTGTTTATAGGGCCATCTATGCTGCAGCAGCAAATGGAAACAGGCTTTGATGTCCATTATGCCTTGCCTTTTCCCTTTTTACTGTACAGTGGCATAAAAACGACCTCCCAGGTGTGCTGCTTCCGGAGTGACTGGTATGGTAAATTTAAGCCCCCTTGTTTTTCCATCCAGTGACAAAATAGAATGATGATGATGATGGTGGTGATGATGATGATGATGATGATGATGATTTTTAAAAAATCACTTTCTTACAGTAATACAGAAGATCTTTTCAAATGCCTTTGTTGGGCTTGATTCAGAAATGTGGGGAAGGGAGAGGGTTTTCAAAGCTGCAAAAAGAAAAAGGTGGTGGTGGCCTTTGGAGGCCTCATATGAGGAACTCAAAGGGCACCTCTTTCCAGCAATTTTTGTGGGGCATGGTCTCCTGGGTGGCTCTCCTGCTGAGGCTTCAGTGCAAAGGCTCTGCAACTTTGCAAATGCTCTGTGTGCAATGCACTAGGCCATGGAGCTCCCGTGCACAGGCCAGAATTGTAGAATTGGAAGGGACCCTAAGAGTCATATAGCCCAACCCCTTGCAATTCAGGAATCATAGCTAAAGAATTCCTGGCAGATGGCCATCCAGCCTCTGCTAAAAACCTCCCAGGAAGGAGAGCCCATCACCTTCTCAGGGAGTCTGTTCCACAGCTATTGCCATCAGAAAGTTCTTCCTGATGTTTAGTCGGAATCCATAATTTGAATCCATTGGTGTTGGTCCTACCCTCTGGAGCAGCATAAAACAAGCTTGCTCCATCTTTCCATGTGATAGCCCTTCAGATATTTGAAGGTGGTTCTTAGTCTTCTTTTCTCCAAGCTAAACATACCCAACTCTCTCAACTGTTCCTCCTAAGTCTTGGTTTCCAGACCATTGATCATCTTGGTCGCCCTCCTCTGCACATTTTCTAGCTTATCAATATCCTTCCTACTGTGGTGCTTCTCACTCTTCACTCTCAATAGAGCATCTGGAATGAAATGCTGCTGGTTTCTGGGCAGATAGATTCTTGGCTGGAAAGGACCAAGTCTAAATCCCCCAAGGTAAGTGATCTGACAAAGGACAGGTTAGAAGTGTTAGTTTGCAACTCAACTTATACTGTAGGCTGATGGGCTGACTGCATGGTAAGGGTAGATAGAGAGGAACCTCCAAGCTTCCTAGACTGTACTTCCTGTGCTGACTGATTGAACTTCCTCCAGTGTTAGACTGATACTCTTAGAGTTGCCAAGCTCACTTCCTGTCCTTGCCTCCCTCCCTGTTTTTGGATCTCTCTTGCAATTCAAGAGCAAGAAAGGCTCGTTATAGCTAGAACTAGGATCATTTCTATAATTTCCTGTAATAAACATCACTTTCTTATTTTTATAAACTCAGAGTGGTTATATCCAGGGTAAAGTGTGCTCCTCCAACAGGGATTCAGCATTCAGTTCAGCTTCTGTCTGCATTCTAACTCCAAATGCTAACAGGATGCACATAAGGTACTGACCTTCCATGCTCAGATCACTACCATCACGCCAGAACAAAAAAAAAAAAAAAAGGGAGGTTGTTTTCAGCTAACTATTATTCATAGTAGACCCACTGAAATTAATGGAGTTGGTCTATTAATATCAGTGGGTGAGTAAAATCTAGTAGATGACAACCCCATGTCCAGAGTGTGTCCTGCTATGTCCCTTTGAGGAGTTCTAAGACAAATGCTATTAAGCATCAACCAGTGGGGTGTAGTGATTAGTGTCAGACTAGGTCCTGGGAGACCAGGGTTCAAATCCCCATTTGACCATGAAGCTCACTGGGTGACCTTGGGGCCAGGCACTGCCTCTCAGCCAAATCTACCTTACACAGTCTGGAGGATTAAATGATGGAGAGAACAATGTACACCATCCTGATCTCCTTGGAGAAGAAGGTGGGGTAAAAATGCAATAAACAAAGAAAGCTTCTCTCTGTTTGTGACACGCTATGATTTAGGCTGTTGAAACATAGTATGGAGGTGGGCCTGGTGATGGAGGAAGAGGTGAACACTCAGCATTGGGGTTAGACCAAGCTGCCTTTTGATGCATTTTAAGATCTCTCCTGACACACAAGCAAATCCTAAATAAATTCATGAAATCCCTGTAGAGAGTGAATAAGGGGAGCATGTGGCCTCTCTTTCATTTAACACAGGCAATCTTTCTTCAGAAAACAGCTATCCAATTACTAGCATTACTTATTGACCCAGTAGTGTTTTCTATTGAGTTGGACATAGCGCCAATCAAATCAGACAATTCAGCAGTCAGATCAATGGCACCACATTTAACTCAGTCCATTGCAGTGCTTAGTAAATTATACCCATAAGAATTAAGGAGATGAATGTACTTGCGGCTCTTGCCGTCTCTGGGCTCTACCATTTTGGCACGTCTAGCCTAAAAGTAAGGGAAGATCGATAGGCAAGAGAAAATGTATTTGACATCAATCACAACTTTTAATACATTAATTTCTCCACCAGATTAATCAGCTATTGATCAAGTTTCAGCTTTCTGACAGAAACGTCATGTCAATGCAATGAGTTTTCTCTCCCCTTTGCAAGCCAGCAGGGTCCTCTGGAGCAGCCACCATCAATGTAATTACACCTAGGGTCAGGATGTGCACCTCCTGGGTAGTGTGCTAGAGGCCACATGACAAGCCCTATGGTTTGGGGGAGTTGAGGGAGGGAGGGAGGGAGGGAGGGAGGGAGGGAGGGAGGGAGAGAGAGAGAGGGAGAGAGAGAGGGAGAGAGAGAGAGAGAGAGAGAGAGGAATAGGATGTCAGCTGGCTCACTCCCAGCCATGACTCAGCATTCTGGAGCTGACCTAGTATGTTTTGCAGACTAAGGCAAAGGACACAGTGGTGCACCACTCTTCTGTTCCAAACAGACTGTCAGCTGAGTCTTCCTCTGATGCTGAGCCCTGGTCAGCATCATCCACTGCACAGGTTAGCTGAAACAGGGCAGGGAAGGACCCATGGCCCACCCATTTCTGTCCTCCCAACATCTTGCCTCCGCACCCTCAGCATCTGCCACCTGAAGCGGCTGCTTCACCCTCCCTAACAGTAGGGCCACCACTGTGGTAAGAACATAAGAAGTGCCCTGCTGGATTAGGCCAATAGCCCACCCAGCCCAGCATCCTGTTCTCACAGTGGCCAATTGGACAGGAGCCACATTGTGCCCAAGATGCCTTTGCATTGATATCATGGTCCCAGGCCCATCTTTCCAGACTTCCCAACTCTCTGATGTTGGCTTCCTTTCTTCCACTTCCCTTGTGCATCTTCTGTCTCCTACCTTCCTTCACAAACATAGGGACCCTCCTCTCCCTTTCCTCCAAAGCCTCCTCCACTCCTCATATCTGGGATGCAATGGCCTTCCTTCATATATTGAGGTGATGGGTCTATGCATAACTATTAGTCACCTAAACTATTAGTCACCTAAACGCAACCTCCATCTTCAGCAGCTTTCTCTACTTCTGGTCCCCAGGTGCTATGGGCAAGTGACAAGAACAGCTATCTCCTTGTTGGTTTACTTGCAAGTTTCTCAGAGGCATCAATGTCTTCGAGTTACAAGAAAGGAGATTCCAACTAAACAGGAATAACTTTTCGGCAGTAAGAGCTATTTAACAGTGGAACGGATTCCCTCAGAAGGTTGTGGACTTTCCTTCATTAGAGTTTTTTAAGCTGAGGTTGGATGGTCATCTGTCATGGATGCTTCAGTTGAGATTCCTGCATTGCAGGGAGTTAGACTAGATTACCTTTGGGACCCTTCCAACTCTACGATTCTGTGATCTGGACCCACCTTCATCTGATCCATCATAGGCAGCATTAGTCTCCTTCATAATGTTCATAAGAACATAAGGCAGCATAAGTCTCCTTATGTTCATAAGAACATAAACGTAAAGGCAAATGACCCCTGAGAGTTAAGTCCTATAAAAACATAAGAATGCATGAATGTAAGAACAGCCTGCTGTCTCAGGCCAATGGCCCGTCTAGTCCAGCATCCTCTTCTAACAATGGTCAGGCAGATGCCTGTTGGAAACCAGCAAGCAGGATCTCCTGTGGTTTTAAGCAACTGGTATTGAGAAGCATTCCAGTGGTACTTCTTTTATGTGCCCTGAATCTTCAAACATTCAGCTTCGTTGCAATGTCCACAAGTTCTAGTGACAGAAGAAAGAGAGAGAGAAACTTTCCTCCATTCACTCTCTCTTTGTCATTTACTCTGCTCCTTCAAGTCCTTTCCTGGACCACCTTCCAGTCTCATCTGAACCTCTTCCACCTTTGCCTCTGAACTATCCTCAAGCCACCAATTCTACTTGTCCCTCTGTCTCATCTAGGTCTCATGCACCAGCGGCCGACTTTTAATACACCTTTGCTTCTTAGGACCAGTGATACATTTAGCAACTGTAACCATAGCAATTTTTGGTCTCTCTCTCTCTCACACACACACCCGCCCCACTCTTCATTGTGGAGTAGACAATTGCACAGCAAAAGTGCCTGCTTCACCAGCTGGATGAGGAATCTGCTGCTGCTGTGGTACGAGGTGCTCCTCCTGGATCCTGACTCCAGCTGCTTTGTAAAAGGCAGCAAGCACCATTTTGCGACAGCAACATGCGCAGGAGGCTGACACCGGACTGAATGGAAGCAGATGTTTTGTGCAATGCAAAAGCAAAGAAGGAACAAGTAGGAGGGGGGGAGTGAAACCCTGGAAGCCATAAATCTTCCAAGTGGACAGTTTCTTTTAAAAAAAAACCAAATAGGAAAAGCTGGCAAAAACTTTCCTGGGAGCAGAAATCAGAAAGAAAGGAAGGGGGGGGATGACTGATGAATCTAGTTCCAAGAATTAGCACACTGCTGTCGCTGCTCACTGAGGGTCACTGCTGAGAGGGGAGCAGTTTCCCACAGTCATCCCCACAGAGGTGTCCCAGCTGGGGCCAGCAATGCTCCAGCTTGTGTGCTGCACTGCCAAATATATAGTCCAAAAAGCTGTCATCCAGATGAGTCCCAGAGCAATGGTATTTTTAAAGGAGCTTATGGGTAAATTTGGAAGGCAGGCAGGAAGCACATCTGGAGAATCTGAGAGCTAATTTGAAGGTAGCTAGCAGGGCCTCCAAAACACCATCATCCTTCCTGGACAATGTGGTTACAGAAAGCCTCACAGGCCCAAATGCTGACAGATAGTTGGCTCATTCTCAGCTTTGTGGGATAGCTTCTGGCCAGGATAATCCTCCCTGCCTGGACTACAGGTCAGGCTGCCAAACCGTCCAGTTCCAAGCTGGAGCCCACTGGGATGTCCTGGCAAGTCAGAAGCTCACTGCAGGCTCACTTGCTGATGGTCAGGACCATGGAGAGCTCTCTGCTAGGTCGGCTACAAAGCAATGAGCTCAGAATGCTGCTCCAGCCACCATCTGGAGTCCAGGTAGCCCTGCAATAAGGAAAGGGCCACCTCTCAAACACCCACTCAGAGGACCACTGCTTTTGCTTTACGGGGCTGTGCCCTATTACACAAGTGTAGAGTGCTGGGAGCTCTGGAGAGTTTCCTGCTGCACCACAACTTTGCACACAGAGAGCAGCCTCTCAGCAATCTTGTCAGCTGCCTGCCTAGCACAAAGAAGTTTCTCCACCATTCCTCAGCTAGTTAAAAAAAAAAATCAATTCTGCAAGGCTTAGGATTGCCTGGGCTTGAGCAAAAAAGATGACGAGCCTGATAAAATTAATTAGCAAATGGAGAGACAATCTGCAAGGCTGTTTGACGGGCTCAGTATATTACATATCAACACCGGCTTTATCGCCCTGACAAAAGAGGAACACTCTCGCCACTGAAGGTTATCTCAGGTGATGTGACAGGTACAATTGTTTTCCTTTCAAGAGTCAGCGTGACAGTTTATTGAAACGAAGAGCATTTCCAGCTAACACTTGGCTGTCAGTCATTCAAATTAGCAAACACAGCCCTGCTGGAATCCTCTTGAATTTATATTAGAATTAGAGATGAACTGGTTCTAACAGAGTTTGCATCCCTCTTGGTCTGAACTGAGCAGCTGCCAGCAAACTCCCAGGGAGCAAAGGAGGGATTCACTCCTCTGTGGAGCCAGGGTGGGATAAGTGGCCTCAGTGGTGGCACAGAAAGGATATTGGCGAAGCCTCTCCCAGCCTGATCAGAAAAGCCAGTGGTCAGGCTGGGGTGGAATGGACAAGATGAGCTGTCTCAGGGCCCATCTCCTGGCAATGTTAGCAAGATTTGTCTCAAACTAGTCTTTCTTTTGCATCCTCAGACCCCTGGGTTTTAACACCATTCCTCCATCATTTGCTGGCCAGGGCTGATGGGAATTGTTTTCCAAAACATCTGGTTGGGGAGACAAGTGTAAATAAATAAATAAAGTGTTCATTTTGATTCTCCATGGACATCAAATCACCATCCACAGGGCGTTCACTGATGTCCACCTTCCTATCTCAAACCACTCCATGTAATAACACGCATATTTTCCCCGGAAACAAAACACTGGGTGCATATCTACCTAAATCTGCTTGATAGGGCACTAGGAAGTTATATAAGTGGGATCAGAATTATTTCATTTCACAGAGCCCAAAGCCAACCTCGCCCTCTTCTGCAAGACTAGCATCTTCTCAGTTTGGGATGTTCTTTGTGGTCCAAAGTCACCTCCAGCATCCACTGGTCCCTCGTTCCTTTCTGTCCTTCATTTGCCGCAATCAATAGCTCATCCACAGCAAACGATAGCTCCTCAGGTCTGGTTCCCCAGGTTACCTTGTTAAATGCAACTTTCGCTAAAATTGAGCGGTACATGATGTCCTCTCATCCTGTCTTCTATCCTCAATAGATCACCTAACCTTTTCATTACAGACTTCCCTCAAAAGCTTCTCCTCTGCCTCAATTCCACTCCCCTCCCTCTCCCTTTTCTGCTGACAGGCAGATATGTTAAGGCCGTGCTTTGTGTTGTGCTGAAGTGACAAAGTTTCTTAGCAACAAAATTCCCCCAGATTCCTTTAGCAATAATGATGCCATTGAGCTGCTGCAAGCTGAGGTCTGATGAGACCACCGAAGCCACTTCCCAGCCACAGTTGCCTTTAGATAAATATTTGCATTAGTGATATCAGGATTGGGGGGGGGGACTTATTCACACAGGGCATGGCTAAACCATGAAATTTGCTATTATAAAATGTAGTGATGGCCACCCAATGTGGACAGCTATAAATTAGATAAATTCATGGAATATAAGGCTATGCCTGGCTTCTAGCCATGATGTCAGTGCCTCCACTGTTGGTGGTTTCCCATTATTATTTATTTAATAAATTTCACCCAGTACTTGATTGTAAAAAGTAAACTCAAAGCAGTTTACAAAAAGGATAAAACATAATAAAAGTTAACAATGATCATTTAAGACTTTCAGAGAGTTTTTAAAAAAGCAATAGACTGAAAATAGATTAAAACGGACACAGCTTTCTAAACATCTGGGTAGGCTTGTCTAAACAAAAAGGTTTTTAGCAGACACTGAAGAGAGTACAGCGAAGGCACCTGCCTGGTATCAACAGGCAGGGAGTTCAAAGTGTAGATGCTGCCACAGTAAAAGATCCATGTCTTATAAATATGGAATGGGCATTAAGCGGCATCTGTAACAGGGCCAGTTCTTGCAGTTAAGGCAATCTTGCAGTTAAACAGGTCCCAAGTTGTAACACCTTGAACTTGGTCCAATAGCAGATTGGCAACCCATGCAGATCTCTGAGCACAGGCCTCACTCCTGTCAGCAATCGTGCTGCAGCACTCTGCACAAAGGGCAGCTTCCTGGTCAACCCTACATAGAGCACATTGCAGTAATCCAGTCTTGAAGTAACCAAGGTGTGAACTACTGTGGCCAGGCTTTCCCAGTTCAGGAAGGGCTGGAGCTGCCAAACCAACCACAGTTGGAAGAAGGTACTTTCCACTGAGGCTTCTGGTTGGCCACTGCGAGAAGAGGATGCTGGACTAGATGGGTCATGGGATGGGCCCGATGCAGCTGCAGGGTTCTTCCTATGTTCATATACAAAACCCAAGAAAGCAAATCCTGACAAAGGACAAGAAAATGGCTTTGGCTCTGAGAAGGCCACTCTGGTCTCTCTTTTGCCAGATGAATGGTTCCCTCTGTGTTACTCCTTATTGATTAACTGTCCGCTTTCATTACGTGCAACACCCCTTCTTATACGGCTCAGAGTATACTTCATTGGGGGAGATTTGTCATTCCCTTTCCTTTTATTGACAAACGCGTCATAAACCTTAATGGTTCTGGGGCATCCATTTGCCCAAGGAATGCGAAAAGGCAGGAGACAAAGTTGAGGTCGACAGATGCAAGGCAAAAGTGGGAGGACTCAGGCAGGACACCCCCTAAATCGTAAGGAGGGTGATGGGGATAAAACTTTATTAAGCTAGAACTTAATAAAGAATTGGATATCAGATGAACCATATTGCAATTGTTACAGGTAGGTAGCTGTGTTGGTCTGCCGTAGTAAAAAAAAAAATTTAAAAAAATCCTTCCAGTAGCACCTTAGAGACCAAGTTTGTTCTTGGTATGAGCTTTCATGTGCATGCACATGAAAGCTCATACCAAGAACAAACTTAGTTGGTCTCTAAGGTGCTATTGTACCAAGAACAAACTTAGTAGGTCTCTAAGGTGCTACTGGAAGGATTTTTTTCATATTGCAATGGTGTGGGAAGGTTTGGGACAGCATTGTTACCTGAAGGACAAGCACAAAAAATATTTATTGCAAAAATGGAGCTTGTTTGTTAATCATTAGATTATAAAATTCCAAGATAAAGGTCAATCTTATATAATTTTTTCCACTTCTGTTACTTGACATTTCTCTTATGAGTAGTAACAGTAACCAAGGATACCTAGCAAGTGACAAATTTATGCTTCCTGAGCTTAAAGTTGGCTATGTATTATTTGTATTGTGACATTCATTTTATGTTTTATGTGTATAGGTGCAATTATCTTTGTGGAATGAGATTAACTTTAGTAATTTTAAAAAGTAATTTAGTAATTAAAATTTAGTAACTTTAAAAAGAGTTTTTTCTAGAATTTGCATTTCCTCCCCTGGGAACAGAGTTTATAATCCTTGGGCGCCTGAATGCTATAACTGAAGGAGTGCTACACAGGCCCGGAGGTGCTCTACAGGTTCAGCAGTGGCATAGTAGCTAGAATGTCAGACTAGGATCTGGGAGACCAGGGTTCAAATCCCCACCTGACCATGAAGGTCACTGAGTGACCTTGGGCCAGTCACTCATACCTGATAAGGCGAAAATGTTGCTTATGTATTCTTGTCTTACAATAACATTTTTGTAGGAAATGTTATTTGTCCTTTTTTTCAGGAACAGGAATCTGTTTGCTTCTCAATACTATTGAAATGCTTTTTCTCTTATATCCTTCATATTGTCTGTATTCTCATTATTTTGCATTTGCCTTATTGCATTTGTATGTCTGTACTTATTTTTTGGGAGCCACCATGGGAGGCTTTTTGGCAGAAAGGCAGATTATAAAAGAAACAGCAACATAATGTAAGCTAACTGCCTCTCAGCTTAGCCCGCCTCACAGGGCTGTTGTGAAGATTTCAGCCTTACACGGTTGAAGACTGTTTGGTTGAAATCACACAAATTAAATGCCTACCAGGCTCTGGGATGCTCTCAAGCAAGTTCTGGAATGCTTTGGCAAGATCTTATGGGAACTAGGACGGCCCCACAAGATCTCTTGAGAGCCTCCCAGCTTAAGCAAGAGCATCCCAGAACCCATTAAGAAAGGCATAAAACGTAAAAGCGCTCTGTCTTACTTGGGGGCTCTGGAAAAGGAATCCTGCTCATGCAGGGGTGGTTCGAGAATGCATGCATTTGCACAATCCCCAGAACATATCCCCTTCCCCAATGCAAATCATGATCATACTGTATATAATTTTATCATGTCAGTTCCTGGGGGAAGGGATGTATCCTCTTATTTTTCATGAAGCACCAGACATGTTGAAGGTACTGCATCACTATCACCTCTGTACGTATGAGTTGTACACTATCACGTATGTATGAGTTTGTGCATGCCAGACTCCTAATGATCCCCAGATCCAGTAAGTGTTAGAATTTAATCTAGGCTTGGAGGGTTAAGCTGGTTTCCTGACACAATTGCACTATAAAAAACACCCTAGTATTTTTGAACTACAATCTTGGATACAAACAAAAATAGTTTTGGGGGGGATTTAGCCCCACACCCGTAAATCTGTAGTACTGTACTTGAAGGTGAAGCTGTAAAAAAAAATGTATGTGAGGGTCTAGACTCTAGACCAGTGGTTCCCAAAGTAGGCAGTACTGCCCTCTGAGATGCAGGTGAGATTACCTAGGGGTGCTTAGAGGAAAGTAGGTATCCTGGGGGTAATGGAGGTATAAATGACTATCAGACTTTGAAAAGCTGGTATCGCTGGATCAAGTTCATTAGTTTTGTTGAATTAATTAAACTAAATGGTTTCAATTGGATTTTGCAATTAATTGTTACTGTTTTCATTTTTCCTGTGCTGTTATCTTCCTTAATGGGTCATGCAAACCACCATTCTTAACAATGCATTTTATAGGGTAGGGGGCACTGGGGATGAGTTCATGGGTGGTGTCCCAAAAAAGTTTGGGAACCATTGGTCTAGACTCTTCATCCGGTTTGAAGAATCTGTGGTTCTCAGGATGTTGACCGCTATCATCCTTGACCATTGGCTAAGCTGGCTAGGACTGATGGAGTCCCAGAATGCATAGATATCATCAGACTCAGATGCTCTCCACCTCTGCTGTAGCCTAAGACATTTCAAAGTTTGGCAAATGTCACATCTCCTATTAAACAGCTTGTGAGGATGACACAAAGTGAAGGTGAGTGCAATTTCTCTTCTTATTTTAAGATCAAAGGAGATGAAACATACTTAAAGTCAGATCAGGAAGGAGGTTCTCATTCTCTCTCTCTCTCTCTCTCTCTCACACACACACACACACACACACACACACTTCTCTTAAAGGCCATTAGTTACTTGGCCTATTTTAGAGAGCCCAGAATAAAACCATGGCTGATCAAATGCCCCATGATAAATTCATACAGCAGAGTTGAAAGGGGGCTGTTCCTGTCAGGATATGAAAGGTGCTCAGGGGGGGTTCTCCTGTCACTTCCATTCTATTAAGATATGCAGTGCAGCTAATGACATTTCTCACTCCCGGTTGGCTAACGAGGCAAGTCCTGAATATTCCTGGCAGATCCAGAAGCTTCATCAACATTATCCTCTGCAGTTCAGAGTTATATTGGGAGGAGCGCAGGATCTACCTCTACATCACCAACTTTCAATTTGATTTTGAATGCCCATTTCCTGCTTTTTCCATAGGAAGGTATGAGTCAGGCCATCAGACCATCTGACTCAGTGCTGTCAATACTGGGGGGGTGGGAGAGACAGAGAGAAGGAAAGAAGCCCCCAAACTGTGAACAAAAGGTTAAGAGCTGAGAGAAGAGGCTATATATAACTATCTATCATCTATCTAACTATCTATCTCTATCTTCATCATCATCATCATCATCTATCTATATCTATTTACCATTTGTCTATCTACTGCATTTACATCTCATCTTTTCCTCCAAGGAGCTCTAGTTGGCATTGATGGTTCTCCTCTGCTTCATTTTTAATCCCCTGTGAGAATATTTAGGCAGTGAGGCAGTGACTGGCCTCCAAGGTCTCTCAGTGAGCTTCATGGCTGAGTGGGGATTTGAACCCTGGTCTCTCCCAGGTCCTTGTCCAACATTCTACTCACTACAACACTCAAGTTCTCTAATGTCACCATTAGCAGCGCTGCGCCCAACCCTCCATTTGATGAATTGGCTTGAACTCAGGACCTTCTGTATGCAAAGCATATGTCCTGCTACTGAGCTATGGCCCTGCACATGCTGCTTCTGTGACACAGAATCATAGAATCATAGAAATATAGAGTTGGAAGGGACTCTGAGTATCATCTAGTACAACCCCCTGCAATGCAAGAATATACAGCTGTCCCATATGGGGATCGAACCTGCAGCTTTGGCGTTTTCAGCACCATGCTCAACTAACTGAGCTATCCAGGCTGTGACATAAGTGGAAGGTCAAGGAGGTTGTGGAATAAGCATTACAGAGGGTTGGACTTGATGACCCCTGGTTCCCTTCCAACTCTATAGTTCTACGGTTCTATGATTCTATAAGCTCAGGAGGCCTAGAGAGAGGCAAGGTGTCAGAGGGACCAGGAGATGATGGACCAGGGGGGCCACATGAGAGGAGAAACCAACAGGATTTCTGATACTGGTTCAAGATAAGTGGTCAAAAACTTGTTCTTATTTAGTCGTTTAGTCGTGTCCAACTCTGTGAGACCCCATGGACCAGAGCACGCCAGGCACTCCTGTCTTTCACTGCCTCCCACAGTTTGGTCAGACTCACGTTGGTAGCTTTGAGAACACTGTCCAACCATCTCGTCCTCTGTCATCCCCTTCTCCTTGTGCCCTCAATCTTTCACAACACCAGGGTCTTTTCCAGGGAGTCTTCTCTTCTCATGAGGTGGCCAAAGTATTGGAGCCTCAGCTTCAGGATCTGTCCTTCCAGTGAGCACTCAGGGCTGATTTCCTTAAGAATGGATAGGTTTGATCTTCTTGCAGTCCATGGGACTCTCGAGAGTCTCCTCCAGCACCATAATTCAAAAGCATTAGATCCCTGTTTAGGAAGCAGACAGAGGGAACTTTCTCCCCAAGAAGGTTTTCCCTCTAGAACTGGAGCAGAGGCCTTCTATAGCCTCCAATGGGATGCTGGAGCTCCAGGTTTCTTTGGATGTCCTTAGCAGAGCAACCTCCACACATGCAAGTGATTGCGGCATTTCCCTTTGGTACCTTCAAGCCCGGTCTGCCATAAATCAGCCAACATGTGTCCAAAGAACCTCCCTCTTCTCTGTTTTGCATGCAGAAACATCTAGCAACATGGAGCAATAATCAATGACAGATAGAGGCCATGGTTGCTTAGGCAGCAACTCTTACCATGCTTAATGATGTAAACTAATTGTAAATTGCAGCAAAATGAGGAGCTTAATGGCACTTTTAGAGGGATTTAAAGACTGAAGAACTCAGTAATATGTCTAGCTGGCAGGTGGAGGGAATTATGAAAGAATCTACCCAGACAACTCCGCAGGACGTGGCGAAGTTGGGCGCTGGCCTTATTCAGCATTTCAGGGACTGATCCTCCTTTGCTGCCCCCTTCTCCCAGAGCTACTCTTTGGTGCCTTCAAATTCAGAAAAACACCATTTCCACTCATCTCCCAGCCATCATCCCTAAGCATGAGGCTAAGTTTCCCCATGTCCCAGTCAGGCACACCGGGTTCTGCCCCACACTGGGGGTGCCTGGGGCATGTGTGCTGCAGAAAATATTGGCCAAGAAACCTGGAGGGGTTCTAAGAGGGGCTGCAGGAATGTGGTTCTCATGCTCTCTTCCAGGGAAGCCTGCAGTTCTTGAACATCTGGTCAGAGATTCCTCGTGAAGGCTGTGAGGTTCACAAAGTCTGGTTGGTGCTCGGTATCAACAGAATGTGTCCTAGGACACAGTCTGCAGTTCCCCGGCAGATAAGTCAGAGTAGAAAAGATTACCTGGAGGAAGAAAGTTGGAAATTAAGAAGCTATGGAGACAAGCAAGTGGGATGGGCATTTAGAGGTATTTAAAGACATCAGCAGTTGTGGCACTGTGGGTTAAACCACAGAGCCTAGGGCTTTCCAATCAGAAGGTCGACGGGTCGAATCTCCACCATGGGGTGAGCTCCCGTTGCTTGGTCCCTGCTCCTGCCAACCTAGCAGTTCAAAAGTACGTCAAAGTGCAAGTCGATAAATAGTTACCGCTCTGGTGGGAAGGTAAATGGCGTTTCTGTGTGCTGCTCTGGTTCGCCAGAAGTGGCTTAGTCATGCTGGCCACATGACCCGGAAGCTGCACGCCGGCTCCCTCGGCCAATAAAGTGAGATGAGCGCCGCAACCCCAGAGTCATCCATGACTGGACCTAATGGCCAGGGGTCCCTTTACCTTTACCTTTAAAGACATCAGCAGCTGTGAGCCCCCACCCCACCACAAGCCTCTTGATCTGTCTGCATGCAGGGAAGGAAGCCAGCCTAATTTTTGAGGGTTTCTTTAAGACAGCTCACTTAGTGAACCTGAACCTTTGCTGCACCTGTGGTAGGACCCTCATACTGGGAGTGGTCTATTCATTATTCCCTTTCCCCTAAAACAGTGGGAAAGAAAGCCCCACCCAAAACCATTAGTGGTGAGTCACATTCTGGATATAGAGTGCAACATTTGCTACATTGGTTCATCTAGAGCTAGAGGTGGTTAATGTGTCAGACTAGGACCTGGGAGACCAGGTGTGACCTTGGGGGGCCAGTCACTGCCTTCTACCAGCTGAACCTACCTCACAAAGTTGTTGTGAGAATTAAAAATGAGGAGGACGAGGAGAGCTATGTGCACATGAAATCCTTGGAGAAAAAAGTGGGATAGAAATGGAGCAGCATGAATTGGAAAAATTCAGTGTTGCTGACGACTGTGTGAGAAACCCTCTTTTTGATGCTGCCTTTGTGAGCAACAGCTGACAGCAAACACAAAAGCCCAGCCAATGACAATAAGGGCCTAAACCAAAATCCTTCCACTTCCCAGGCTTTCCCAGAAGTGCTTGTGGTATCAGGGGCAGCATTAAAGCGTTGAAGAGCTTGGGGTGACTTGCTCCAGCTTGAAAGGTCAAGGTGGGAGTCAGACTGGAGAGTCCTCTCCTCTCCATCTTAAGCAGATGATCAAACTGTGCTTGGCGCTCTCTCTCTCTCTCTCTCTCTCTCTCTCCTTCAGCTCTGAGGAAGCCAATTGCCTGATTGGAATTCGCTCGATGCTTCACTGATGGCAAAGCGATGAGGCAAATGAGCAGAAGCGGCCCAAGCAGAAGGACGTGGCGTTGTGCAAAGTGGCTGCCCTTGTGTCTTTAAGCAGGGCTGTAGGGGGGGTTCCAGAGCCCTTCTGAATCACCTTCTGCTTTTTTATTGTCTCATGCACTTGGGCAGCTGCGAGCTAGCTCCCGAAAAGCAGAGGGGAGCTGGCTCTTCCCCTCCTCTCCCATCTCTCTTCTTTGCAGCACATAAAAGCTTAATGCTTTTTCAAGCACCTGTAGGACTCAGGGAGGGAAACGGAGCACAGCAGGACTGGAAAGAGATGTGGAGGAAAGGAGGAAAGAGAAGGGGGTGGGGGAGGCTCAAAAAGGCGAGAAATTCCAAATGAGCCTGGGGTGGTGAACCAGAAAGAGCCAACATTCTGCCCAAAAGGAACTGCTGGTGCATTTGACTCACCCACCCAGCCAAGGTGGCCTCCTTTTCCAGGGCATGGATCCCCCCCCCATCTAAAGGGCTGTCCTGTGGAAGATAGAGAAAGTTTGTTTTCTGTTGCTCCAGATGGGAGAACATGAACCCAGGGGCGTAGGAAGAGGGCGTAGGAAGAGGGTTCCTCCTGGCAGACCAGAATACCCAGACAATGGAGAAGGTAGCCAGATTTGTTGAGAGGGCCATGAAATTGCGGGCTGCCAGCTGAATAACAGTGCCCCCTCATATTTAAGATCTCATTTATTCTTGTTTTAATTTTGCCGAATCCCAATTCAGCTCATTTTATTGGTTATATATGGTTTTTATCTGTGGGGGGTGCAGTCTGCCCCGGGTGTCATCCCTGAGGGGGTGACAAAATGACACACCACGGGTGGTGGCACTTACCATGGTGGGGCCTGGCCTGCAGCACGCCCGAGCCACGCGTCTCTCCTGGGAGTGACACAGTGGCTCAGGGCCCCATACTGCCCGAAACGGCAGCATGGGGCTTGCGTCTGCCAGGTGGACTCCGTGGGCAGATCGCCGCACCACCCCCCTGGGCAGATCACCCTGCCCTCACTGCTCCGGGTGCTGGAGCAGCTAGCTATGACCCTGCATGGACCAATGGATTTGATTGACAAGAAATGAGATTCCAACTCAATTTTAGGAAGAGCCATTTGACAGTGGAATGGGCTCCCTCAGAACTGGTGGGCTCCCCTTCACTGGAGGTTTTAAAAAGAGATTGGATGGCCATCTGTCAGCATTTATTAGCTGGTTTTCCTGTATTGCAGAGGGCTGGACTAGATGATCCTAGGGTACATTCCAACTTTGCAATTTTATGATTCTTAAAGAACATAGAGCCAGCTTGGCAGGTTCCTGTTCCTAGAATCATAGAGTCGGAAGACCTCCAAAGAAGGAGACTCCACCACACTCCTTGGCAGCAAATTCCACTGTCGAACAGCTCTCACTGACAGGAAGTTCTTCCTAATGTTTAGGTGGAATCTTCTTTCTTGTAGTTTGAATCCATTGCTCCGTGTCCGCTTCTCTGGAGCAGCAGAAAACAACTTTTCTCCCTCCTCTATATGACATCCTTTTATATATTTGAACATGGCTATCAGATCACCCCTTAACCTTCTCTTCTCCAGGCTAAACATACCCAGCTCCCTAAGCCATTCCTCATAAGGCATTGTTTCCAGGCCTTTGACCATTTTGGTTGCCCTCTTCTGGACACGTTCCAGCTTGTCAGTATCCTTCTTGAACTGTGGTGCCCAGAACTGGACACAGTGAGGTCTGACCAGAGCGGAATACAGTGGTACCATTACTTCCCTTGATCTAGATGCTATACTCCTATTGATGCAGCCCAGAATTGCATTCGCTTTTTAGCTGCTGCATCACACTGTTGACTCATGTCAAGTTTATGGTCTACCAAGACTCCTAGATCCTTTTCACATGTACTGCTCTCAAGCCAGGTGTCACTCATCCTGTATTTGTGCCTTTCATTTTTTTGCCCAAGTGTAGTACTTTACATTTCTCCCTGTTAAAATTCATCTTGTTTGCTTTGGCCCAGTTCTCCAATCTGTTAAGGTCATTTTGAAGTGTGATCCTGTCCTCTGGGGTATTAGCCACCCCTCCCAATTTGGTGTCATCTGCAAGCTTGATCCTGTATCATTGCATCCTAAGACATTGCTTATATTGGATTGCAGCTGTAGCTTTTGATTTTTAAAGTGCAATGTTTAGCCTATGTTCAATGTGGGTGGGTGTGTATATACATATACATATACATGCACTGGTCAGACAGCAATTCAAAAAATCTCCATTGCTACCTTTTCATGCCATGAAAAGCTTTCTTTGCTGAACTTCCACACACACCTGGATGATACACAAAGGCATTTTGTCCCTCCATCAGTTCTATTCAGGCCCTCCCAGGTGCCAACGTATGGCTGTAAAGAGCTGTACAGCAGCTACAGGTATTTAGCTACAATTCGGTTAGATAAGAAAAACTACAGCATGTCCAGAAACTCTCATCTGCAAGTGACCCTTCGAGATATGCAGAGCTTTCTGATTGTCCTCCATAAGTTCTAGATCACAGCTCCCATCATCCACAGCATGATGTACAGGGCCACACTGGCTGGGGTTTACAGGACCTGTAGTTCAAAGTAGCTGGAAGATGTCTGATCAGGGAATGCTGGCTTAGTTTACTGCCAAGGGTGGCCCATCCCATATCATCACCTGAGGCAAAATGGGAATGTGCCTCTCCCTGCCTCCCCCCCCCCCACCGTTGCCCCCATTTCCACCATCAATTGAATGCCCCTCCAGAGCCGTCTCATCCATTGGGGCTGGTGGCGCGGCGCGCCAGGGCGCAATGGCCTGGAGGGCGCCTCCGTCCTCCAGCCCCGCTGGCAGCGCCTGCCGGCAGCGCCCTCTGACTCCCGGCAAGGGAGCTGGCCGCCACGCCACGCCCTCTGGCTGCCCAGCAGAGCACAGGAGCACAGCTCTGCGCGCCCTTCCAGCGCTTCCGGGACGGGAGGCGAGGGCGGCCGGCTCGCGCTCCAGCGCGCAGCCGGGCAGTTCGCGCTCCGCGTGCAGCCGTCCGCCCACCCGATGCAGCACAAGCTGCCCAGCCGCGCCGCCCGGCTGCGCCGCGCCATCCGGATGCGCACGGGAGCGCAAGCCGCCGCCCTCGCCTCCCGTCCCGGAAGCGCTGGAAGGGCGCGCAGAGCCCCGCGCCGCTCCAGCGCCACGCCCCTCATCCCCCGCTCGCCCACCCCCCTCCCAAGGGGCGGCAAGCACGGGAGGGAGGCAGCGGAGAGGTGGCATGGCGGGGGCGCCGGAGGGATAGCCGCGCCAGGGCGGCAGATCCCCTTAAGACGGCTCTGGCCCCTCCCTCTTCCCAAACTCAGCAAGAGGCAGGGCATTCCTCAAAGCCTTACCACTTGTCTTCTCGCCCCAAAGGATGAGGGAAGAAAAACATGAAGCTGCATGCAGGAACACCCCAACTTTCACTGAATCCAGTGAGAGCCAGGACACCTCTCAAAGCACTGCCACTTGTCTACTCCACTCCGGGTGGAGGAGATGAGCAACAAATCTGTGCACAGAAGTGCGCTGGATTTTGCTGAACCCAGCAAGAGCCAGGGTGTTCCTCAAGGTGCTACCATTTGTCTTCTCCACCTCTCCCTCTTGCCGGTGAGAGGGGGGTGTTCTGGCAGCGGCGGAAGCAGTGGGGCAAAGGGGTGACACCTCTTGCACGCCTACTGCCTGAGGCATGTTCTTCAGCCTGCCTCATCAGTGGGCCGCCTCTGTATACAGCGTACTGAAAGACTTCTGGTTGATGCAGTCCCCGTCTGCAAAACTTGGAACGCGCCTTCCTTGAACTCTTGCATCGTACTGGAAGCTGGCATCAAGGCCCTCCTCGCCGATGAGCGCTGCAGATCCGAGCCAAATTGGAGCTGTTGATAATGAACAACCCATTTCAGTTGCTCACCTCTGAATCTACCCTCTCCAGCAGGGGGGGAGCAGCCCATCTGTTTGCGCTCTGCTGCAAGCCGCGTGGCCGGGCTCATATCTCGTTAGTAGTCTGCTAATGAGTCATTTCCAAAGCATCCTCCTCGCTACTTTGTCTGCTAATTACAACACAAACAGATGCACTGTATATTACCAGTGACACTGATGAACCAGGCATTTAAATAAGTGCATTTCGAGCCAGCCTCGCCTTCTCTCTCACTTCAAATTGCTGCACCAGACAAAGGAGCAGACATCAGAAGAGGAGGCAACCTGTCTGCATTTGGGAGGATGGCGTGGGGGGGCGGGGAGAGTTCCAGTTCAGATACACCTTTTGTAAAGAAAGCAAGAATTAACTTCCAAATGAAAGATAGTGCATTTTTAAAAGTAAACACCTTAATAACAGCCACACATTATTATTATTATTATTATTATTATTATTATTATTATTATTATTCATTTGATTTCTTGCCCACCCATAAGTTTCCAGGGTGGGTTACAAAAATTTAAATGGGCAGCATTAAAACAGTTTAAAACAACTTACTGCCACAGGAAAGAGGGCCCCTCTGTTGATTTTTATATATAAAAAGATGTGTTTGTTGCGTTTCAGAAATAACAATGTACAAGCAAAATAAACAGTTAAGCAAGTAAGAGCAGCAACTGTGGGAACGTTTATTGCAGTTGGAAGGAAATGAACAGAAGGTTCCCTGCACTTTTGCAAGACATGGTAATAAAATAGATTCTGCAAAGAGACATCTTGGAAATCAGAGTCATGTATCAATAAGGTAGCTTTGCCACATAGAGGCCTGTGTCATTTGGGATGCCTTCCCCCTGCTAATCTTAATACTCAAAGGAGTCTCTTTCACATATTGGGGCCCAAGTCATATAGGGCTTTAGAAGCTAATGTGAGAGCCTTGAACTGGGTCCAGAAACCTACCACCCTCAAACTGGTTTAACCATCATTTTCTCTTCCCCAGGAGCCTGCAAGCTGTGCTCTTGTGAAGAAGGTGTGTTAGACCAGTCTTCCTCAACCTGAAGGTTCTACACTTAGGCAGGAATAACCAGATGCACAAATATAGAACGGTGGACACTTAGCTTGACAGCAGTACAGTGGAACCCCGGGTTACGCATGATCCATTCTGGGTCACCGTGCGTAACACGGGTGTACGTATCCCAAACACATGAAGAAAAAACCTGGAAAACCGGAAGTAGCACGATTTGAGTGCTTCTGCGCATGCGCAAAGTGCACAGAAGCATTTTGCACATCCGGGGGTCACGCACGGGTCACGCGCACTCTGAAAACGCTTCCGGGTTGCAGCCATTCTTAACTCAAACATCCGCAACCCGGGGTTCCACTGTACATGTGAAAAGGTTCTTGGGGTCTTAGCAGACCACATGCTTAACATGAGTCAACAGCATGACACTGCACCAAAAAAAACACTAATGAAATTCTAGGCTGCATCAACAGAAGTATAGTGTCCTGATGAAGGAAAGTGATAGTACCAGTGCTTTTTTCTGGGGGTACACGGGGGTATGCATACCCCTAAACAGTCATTGAGGGACAGTATTTCAATATGAGTAGGAAAATGAGAGTACCCCTAAACATTTTTTAAGGGAAAAAAAGCCCTGGATAGTACTGCTCTATTTTGCCTTGGTCAGAGACCCCACCTGGAATACTGTCAGAAGCTTTTCCAAGGAGAGTCTTTGGGTCCCTCATAAGCTTTAAGTTGCGTAGGATGTTGACCTAACATTTCAACCAGGTGTGTGAAAACTCCCTATCTGATAAGACTGCACAGAGTCTCTGCAGTCTCCAAGAGAGCTAACTATCTCCCAGCCTCAGGGGAATCAAAGCTTTCCCTAGGCTGATTCCCCAGCTCAATAAATCTGCCTTCTTGCTCTGTAACCCACACCCCACACTCCTGGAAGCTGAGCTTGCCTGGGTCACAGAAACAGTGAAGTTGAGATTTGATGAGGACCCGAAGTGTCATCTAGCCCAACCTCCTGCAATGTAGGACTCACAGCTAAAGAACCCCTGACAAGTGGCCATCCAGCCTCTGTTTAAAGTCCTATGTATCTCAGCTCCATGTAACACAGACTCCCCAGCTTCCAGTTTCACTGCCTCTTCCCCACCCCCTTTTGACTTTCCCACGTTGAAGCATCACTGGGACCCAACTCTGCTAAGTCTCCAGCCTTACACAATCCCTCACAGCAGAAAAAGGCAATTTGCCAATGTTTAAAAAGTCAGACATCCTACCAATGTCTTGGCTGGAAAGCCACAATTGTTCAGAAGAGCTCTGCTGGGTCAGGCCAATGGCCCATCTAGTTCAGCATCCTCTTCTCACATTGGCCAGCCCAATGCCCCAATGGCAACAACACTCTCCTCTCCTGTGGCTTCCAGCAACTGGTTTTCAGAAGCATTACTGCCTCTGATCATGTAGCAAGACATAGCCACCATGGCTAGTAGCCATCGGTAGCCCTCTCCTCCACAAATTTGTCCAAAAAGTTTTGCTTTGCTTTGTCCTCTTTTCTGAGCAGTGTGGGGAATTCCAGGATCCAAAGGCTAGGGGCAGACTTACAGTCACAGTTAGCAGGGAGGGAAAGAGAGATTAAAATATTGAGGTCATTCATGTCTAGAAAGGACCCAGACTCCTTTACCTGAGTTTTAGGACAGATGTGCCATTTCATCAGATTGCATCCACACCCTGCCCAGATTCCTTCTGCCACAGAAGTTTCTCAGCTGTTTCTTGGCAACTTCACACAGTTGGAGACGTTTCAGCCCCTGGTGCCATCCTTCTGCTTGGGCGAGTCAGCCAGGATTCTCATCAGGCACTCCAGATGCCAGCACCCTTCTATGATGCTCTTCTGTCACAAACTGATGCCAGCCCCCTTCTTCACAAGGCTGATCAGTCACACACGGGGGGGGTGGAGGTGCGGTTATAACATGCCCCATAAGCCACCATTTCATCTCTTGGAATATTTTGAAACCTAATGGCTAGATGGCACTGTAAAAAAAAAAAGGTCAGCACAGAACTACTGAAGTTCCAAAACTGTAAGTGCCCCCCGCCACCACCGCCAGCAAAAAGATATGCTAAATGCATGGAATCAGTTTAAGGTGCTGCTGATAATGGCCACTAAATCATGGAGTGCCCTGGGCCCACTGTATCTTAGAGAGGCCATTTCCAACCTTTGATGAAATGTGATGGCTGGTGGCAACTACCTACTAGACTTACCTCCATCTACCTTGGGGTAGGGGCTGATGGGAACAACTGGAACATGACCAGTGAAGGAGACAGAGAGCATTGATTGTAGCTGGGTGGGCAAGAGCCACCTTGGGGGCTGGCAACGCATGCTGCTTGCTTGGAACATAGGAAGCTGCCTTATATAGAGTGAGACCATTGGGCTATCTGACTCAGGTTGTCTGCACTGATTGGCAGCCCCTCTCCAGGGTTTCAGGCAGGAAGGGACTTCCAAGACTAGCCTGAAGATGCCACAAAACATCAAGCATCGTCGTTAAGATCCACCAGTGTCACCCACTAATGCTCAAGCTGATCTTCAGCAGAAAGCAAAATCAAGGAGGCTTTCAAAGGGGAAAATGTTGTAGTCATGGGTGACTTCATTTACCCCCAACCCCCAGGGCTTGGTAGATGACTGTTCAGGTCACAAAGAAGCAGTAAAAAAAAAAATCTAGGTGCTCCAAGCAGCTGTGTCCAAGAATGGTCATGCAGTAATTCAGCTGTTGAATTTGCTACCAACAAGCTGTGGTGACGGCCACCAGTTTAAGAGACCCACTGGATCAGGATAAAGAACCAGTAGTTCAGCATCCTCTTCTCACAGTGGCTAACCAGATGCCCATTATGAGCAGTCAACAAGCAGACCTGAATGCAGCAGATTTCTTCTCACTTGTGATTCCTAGCATCTGGCATACAGAGGCACAGTGCCTCCAATACTATAGGAAGAAGATAGTCATCCTGGCCAGGCCCTCTCAGAGGTCCAGAGAGGCCTGGACTTCTTTGAGCTTTTGAGGCCTCTGGCCACAATAAAATTAAAAAAATGAGGGATACGATTGAAAACAAAAGAAGGCACCACAAGAGAGAGGGGGGTGGGGTTGTTTATATAATCAGCTGGTCTGAGAGGACACTTCCATCTTGTGCCATCAGAACCAAGATGTTTTATTAATATTCCTGAACATTTTAAACTCTTATTAATTGCAAAATTTATATAGGGTTAGCAAAAAAGGGGGGTCACGCCTTTCCCCCAAATCACTCTCTTAATTGCTTACATGTGCAACTCTGAGCTGAGAGAGGGTTCACACATTTTCATAGCATTGTAGAGTCACAAGGAACATCTGCTCCAGCCCCCAGCAATGAAGGAATCTCAGCTCAAGAATCTCTGACAGAAGGCAAGCCAACCTCTGCTTAGAGATCTCCAAGGAAGAAGAGTCTACCACTTTCCATGGCAGTTTGTTCCACTTTCAAACAGTTTTACCACCAGAGAGTTCTTCCTATGTTTAGTCCAATGTTTGGTTTGATGCACATAGTAGCAAGTTGTGAAGCTCATCGAATGTCAAAAAATAAAATAAACAAATGTCCACATCTGAGGACCTCTCTGAGCTGGAACCCCAGGCCAATTGGCCCCCTCTGAATAGCCCTGATCATGGCTAGTAGCTACTGATAACTTTATCACCCATCTAAACTTAGATGGCTTTAAAAGTGGATTAGATCAACTCACAGAAGATAATGGTTACAGAGGTGGATTTAAGGGAGCATGACCGGTTTGGTTGCACTGGGGGCAGAGTATTGGCGGCGCCACAAGGGATGGTGCAACTCTGCTTTAGAATGGAGTGTGAGAGGTGGGAGACACCAAATTTTGGTGTTGCACAGGGCACCACTGCAATTTGGGACCCCAAAGTCCACCACTGATTGTTACTTGGCTACTAGCCACAATCAGGACAATTTACATCCTACCTCTAGGCTCAAAGGCAGTGTGCCTCTGAACACCAGTTGCTGGGGAGCAACACTGGGAGAGGACTGCCTGCTGGGAGGCTCCCCAGAGCACCTCAATAGCCATTGTGGGGGACGTGGTGCTTGAGCAGGTGGGTTTTCTTGTGCCCTTACACCAAGAGGGGCTCACCTTTTTGAACCTGACAGTTGGGCAACCCTCCAAGGGCTGCATGCTAGCGGTGGGCATGTTGGCATTTGCACACCCATGCACGCACATCAGACATACACTCACCAAGTATACCATGCACACACACCTGCCTACTCACTCAGCACACACCTGAGACATATACACACACGCATACAGGCACACACCCTGGGTGGCAGGTTGCTCTGGTGGTGACTTCTGTGGCTCTAAAAAAAGCACTGAAAAAGCCACACACCCACTGAGTTGGTCATAGGACTCAGGATGCAGAAGGAAACTTCTCCAATGTCACCTTGCCTAAGAGAAATGGAGCACCCCTTCTTATTTTGGAGTGCTTTGGACAGCTCTGATGTGGCAGCTCGGCCAGTGCTACCACAGAAGCTGTTGCCATGAGAAGAAAATGGGAAAATAATTGTCAGGGGGATACTAGGCTGTCAAAAAACGGCTTGTCAGGCCAGTTTGGCTCATGGGCTCTCAATTCCCTGCCTCGCTCGATGGCAAGGTCTTGATCAAGAAACGTCTGACAACTTTCGTGTGTTTTTTGTGTTTGCCTGTGCAAACTGATCTTAAGCACACTCTGTTTTGAAACCTCCGATCTGTGTTGTTTGTCACAACTGGTCACCTCGCTTTCACCTGACCTTTTCAGTCCCTCTGTTCCCACCAGTCTTTTGGCTTGGGGGTGGGAATCAGTGCAATTGCATCCAGCAAATCCTGACACCCGACTGAACAAATACTTTCTTTCCAAACATGCCTTTGAAGTATGGAACTTAATGGACATAAACATTTATGAACATCTGAGTTCTTCCCTCAGCAGCTGTAACGGGGTTATTGAGACCTAATTGAAATGCGGCAAATATATTCCAGCAGTATATGGAAGCAACAGACTACCAGATGGACCCTAGAGTCGGGGAAACCGTATGGTGTGCCTGCGATTTATCGATGCATGCAGGAGATCCTGGCAATGTGAAAACAACAGCTGGTTTTAAAACTGAGAGCAAACAGATTCTATGGGAGCCCATCTGCTTGGGATTTGCCTCTCTTTGCTGGATTATCATCCTCTCTTTTCACGATTTCACATCTCTCTGTCTTTTTTGTTGCGCACCGGCCCAAAAATTGGGGAAATGAATTTAGATGGCTTTTAGGGCAGAAAAACAAAAATTATAAAATTTTAATAAATTATACAAGCCAGTAAGGCCATAGGGTAGGGACCATGCTGTCTGTTTACCTATGACAGCTAAACAGACCCTCTGTGATCAAAAAGCAGTATATGCTTTGCCTGAATGGCAGCTGTGCGGTGGGTATAAGCAGGAGGTAGCTTCTTCCTCTGACTCATGGGCTTCTTGGAAGCTGCTGCTTGGCAGCCTTTGGATACAAGCAAGATGGTGGATTGGGTGGGCCCTAGCTGGATGAACCAGCAGGACTCTTGGTACATTGTCAGCTTCTGCTTTCAAAACCACGTAGACTCAGAAGTAAAGACCAGCTGTCAAAGCAGGTCCCCACTCACTATGCTAAGAATGCCCTGGCTCATGCTATGAGCCACGTTCAAGGTTTATTAGTATATAAAGCCCTGAATAACTTGGGACCTTTATGTATAAGATCACCTGACCCATATATGCCCACGCAACCACTTTGATCTGCAGAACTGGCAGTTACAGGTGCTGTTGTAATAATATCTTTCTGCATTGTAAAGAAATTGATATTTTAGTGAAGCAGCACCTGCACTTGGAACTCCCTGCCATTGGCATCAGGTAGTTGCCTTCCCTGTATCTTTCTGGCACCTGCTAAAAGGAATTTTTTAGTTTATGGAAAGCCCCCACCCAGATACATAGAACGTTGACATGGCTTTTAATCTGTTTTTAGCCTATTGCTGATTAGTTTTTCTTTTTTTATTACTAAATGTTTATATGGCGTTTTACTGATAATTTTATTCTTTTTGTAAATCACTTTGAGTGCGTGTGTTTTTTTCTTCCAAGTGGTATATCAGTTTTATGGCACAAATAACTAGAATGCTAGGTTGAAGAACAGTGAAGATCTCAGAATTTAAAGACCAGGCTTTCTTCAAAAAATAAAGAAGACGCCATCGAACGTCACTCATCTTCCCTCCCATCTTGGGTCCAGTTGGCACTTCGAGTTCTAGGTCTCTTACCAGGGAAGTTTATGCCTCACAAATCCGGAATTTTGAGCCACAGCTCTCATGTGTCCTAGCCAGTACTGTCATGGAGTTGTAGTCCAAAATATCTGGAGGTCGCCAGGTTGGCCTTGTGGAATATGGGCTTTGGATCCAAAGTACAGACGTACCTTGGAAGTCGAACAGAATCCATTCCAGAAGTCTTCCAAAACATTCAAAAACCAAAGCATTGCTTCTGATTGGCTGCAGGAAGCTCCTGAAGCCAATTGGAAGCCATGGAAGCCCTGTCAGATGTTCAGCTTCCAAAATAGTTCGCAAACTGGAACGCTCTCGGGTTTGTGGTGTTTGGGAGCCAAAATGTTCAACACCTAAGCTGTTTGAAAACCAAGGTACAACTGTATAGTACAACCCACTGGGATTGTCTTATACTCACAGGCCGTGGCTCAGAAGGATGAATCCAGGCTTGATTCATTTCACTGTGCCTACACAGGAGATGTTTCCAGTGGATTGGAATTATAATGCTTAACATCCAAAATTCATATTTTTGGAGATAGAAACCGCAATGTAAATGCTTACATAGGGGAATATATGGGGGGAAAGCTGTCAAATGTGCATCAAGGTTTCACAGAGCTACAGGTGGCCAACTGTTTTTTTCTTTTTTAATTCTCAGGTATGTTTCCGTAAGTCCCGAGACGAAGAAAGTAGTCAGTGAAAAAGGAGAGGGAAAATCAGGCCCAGAAAAAGAGTACAAGCAAAGGAGAGAAAACATCAACTTTATCATCTTGAAGTGGAGGAAGGTTTAGCTCTCTGACTTCATCCACATGACTGAATTCTCACCCCTCCCAACCCCGTTTTGGTGAGAGGAAGCAGATAAAAAAAATAAAAATGCAAATTAATTTTCTACACCTTAGTGGACATCTCTAAATGGAGGGTGTCACTCAAGAGGCAATCTTCCGACACATTTAGAAAAGCATCACACAATTTATATCTTGTGCTTGACAGAGCATCCAAAAGTAATTCCATTGCTGGGTAGCCAGGGCGTGATTATTTACCGGGTATATGCCAGTCAGAGCTGGGAGGCTGCAGCCCCTTCAAAAGAAGGGTCCCTGCTCTGTACCCATTTCAGTGCTTCTCTGAGTTATCTTGCACCTTGCTTGCCTCAAGAGTCTTTGTCAAAGAAATCTACCCAGGCAACAGCCTGAAACCATAGTCAACTGCCTGGCGACCACATCCACCCACCAGCTTTGCCCTCAGATCCTGGCTATGGATCCATGGTGTCCCTCTGTGAAATGGCTGGCAATAGTAGCCACAGAACAGGGATATTGTGAAGATGCCACCAGCCCACAGCTGGGTCAGCTACTGGACCATCAAATTTGGGAAACCAGGGAGATTCCTGCCTATCCCAGAAGCAGACATGTGGTCCTACCTGGGAGGCAAAATAATAACATAAGAAGAAGAGCCTGCTGGATCAGGCCAATGGCCTATCTAGTCCAGCATCCTGTTCTCACAGTGCTCAGTCAGATGCTCCAATGGGAAACCCACAAGCACCTCCTGCGGTTTCCAGCAACTGGTACTCAGAAGCATTGCTGCCTCTGGCTATGGGGACAGAGCATAGCCATCATGGTTAGTAGCCTCTCTGAACAGCCCTCTCCTATCTGAATTTATCTAATCTTATTTTAACATCTTCCAAGTTGATGGCCATCACTGCCTCCTGTGGGAGCGAGTTCCATAGTTTAACTATATGAATAACACTTTTATTTTAGTGGTGGGGTGGGGGTGGAGTCAAGAGGTCCAAAGAGGTTAAGGGACCATGCCTCTATCATCCTTGACTTGTAGGAGCCACTATGCTGCTCAAGAAGCCCATAGCTGAGGATTGTAGCACGTCTTCCAAGTGGTGCTAGTAGTCATGCCCAGTTCCAGGACTTACCCTTTGCTTAGTAAGATCCTCAGAATGCTCTCAAAATTCTCTTTTTTGCCAGTGCCCCCTCCCACATCTACAGTCAGTGCAACTTCCAAGAATGCCCATTAGCATCCCATCAGTCAAATCTATTTGAAAGCCTCCCTGATACAGCTGATGGCCTCTTCAATCAACCTAAATTGCCCTCATCAGCCAACAGGTCCAGGGAGAAGGCAGTTCCCCTGCACTTGGGCATGACAGATTGCTGGGCCATCGCTCACATTAATCAGGTGGTTTGTCGCAAAAAAAAGAGAACAGGACCATCTTATGGACCAGAACATGCAAAGCAATGGGTACGGGGGGGGGGCGGGATGGGCTGACCAGACAAATGAAAAAGGGGACTTTTTTGAAGCTTCCCCCATGAAAGGTCCCTGTTTCAGTGAACTGGTGTGTGTGTGTGATTGAACAGTGGCCAAAATATGGAGCTTTTTCGTTTGGAGGGAGAAGGTAAGTGATAGAGGTTTATACAATTATGCATGATGCAGAGAAAATAGAGAGAGGGTGTTTCTGTTCCTCTATCATAACACTAGATTTAAGCAGAGATTTGCCAGAAAGGTACAGTGAGTGTTACTAGCTGTAGGAAAGGTTGGGTGCAGAGCATTTTTAGCCCACTAGCACATTGTTGGATGGTTGCATGGATTCTGAAAGCAGGATAAATGGAGAACACTTTGGTGTATAAAATGCCATTGGAGGACCAAGCCTCAGGAGCCTAGAAGCCATATTTTTCTTCAGTGAAACCCGAATACAGGTTTTCCACCCTACACGTTTCACCTTCAATTCTGAATCTTTTCCATGATGCTCCCACAAATTATTTAATGATATTACGAATCTCTTTCAGTCAGGACCAGCTCAAGAAATTTGGCTGCCTGAGACAAATTAATGTCCCCTCCTTCCACATACAGTGCAGAAGTGCCACCATGGGTGCCTGGAGCCGTGGGTGCCATGCAGTGTACATGGCCCTGACACCAAAATTTGTGGGTGCTTGGCCCCTTCATGGGGAATTTTGTGGGGTGCTCAGGCATCCAGGGCCCCAGGGAGTTGGCACCTATGCTTCAGTGCACCTGAAAGCAGCTGGCTAATTTAGGAGATACATGAAAGGCCTGTGGTCTTCAACAAAGGGTGGAGTCTCAGAGAGATGTTTGGGGTGGGCTGCTGACTTCCAACACCTGCCACCTAAAGGAGGGCCTCACTCTGCCTCATGGTGGACCCGGCCCTGCTTTCAGTCATTTTGAACCCTCCAGAGCTCATGCTGAGCTAAAAAGATGAACATTATAACCCAAAACTTTTACACTGACAACATTCAGTTTTCAGTTTGTTCCTTTAAATGTATTTTAGGAATAACAACAAATTATCTTATAGGAAATTTTGCAGAGAACGTTTACTCAAGGACTGGAGGGTTATCACTAGAAAAGCTTACAGGGGTGCCTCAAAATTCATTTTCTATGCACTTCTTTGGTTTGTTGCCTTTTCAGGGGGATCAGACAAATTTGTGCAGGAAGAGGAGGAGGAGAAGTCTCTCAACAATATGAAGCTGTTTACATGGACTTGCATGAAAGTGTGAGCCCGGGGGTGCTCACATAGGGCCCCTGTCCTAAATCCTTGTGCCACACCCTCCTCTCAGTCCCCAACTAACCCCATGCCATGTGACAATGTGGAAAGTCTGCACTTTGGTTCATAACTGGACTGAACCGTTGGCATCAGCAGTGAGGCAAGCTGGATAACCACCCCCACGCTACCTATTTCCTCTCTGAACCTCTCTGCTGCATGCTACATGGCCAGCATCTCAAGAGTCTTAATGGCTGCAATGAGCAGACAAATTGATAAACCACTCAGCACACAAAAGATAATTAAAAGTCCTATCTGTCCCCACAGGAGAATCTCCCTTCAGCTAGGCTCCTGATGGAAGACTGTGGTTTTTCTCTCTCTCTCTCTCTCTCTCTCTCTCTCTCTCACACACACACACACACACACTTCCCCATGTATCTAAGGGGCTGCCACATGAAAGATGGAGTCAACTTGTGTTCTGCTGCTCCAGAGGGTAGGACCCGAACCAAAGGATTCAAATGACAAGAAAGGCGATTCCAACTAAACATTAGGAAGAACTTTCTGAGGGGAAGAGCTGTATGACAGTGGAATGGACTCTCTCAAAAGGTGACGGCATCTCTTCCACTGGACGTTTTTCAACAGAGGTTGGGTGGCCATCTGACATGGACTCTTTAGCTGTGACTCCTGCATTGCAGGGGATTGAACTAGATGACACTTCCAGCTCTACAATTGTATGATTCTACGTTCTTAAACTTCGCGTCTGGCAAGGGTGTGAATCACAGGGCCACAGCAAAAGGACTCTCATCCTGCAGCTTTCAGCGAAGGCACAGCACACTCACCAGCAAGACAGCAACAGAGCATAAAACTGAGCAGGCCAAGTTGCTGGTGGAGAAGGAGAGGCCAGCATCTGGTTGGCTGGAAAAGTTTGAGTTTATGGTGACCTTCACAGCCACCACCTTGAGTGTGAGGTGGATATTTGCTACCAGGGCTGACTGTTGATCAGGTCCTGAACTATGACGATGTAGTTTGGACAGCGAGTAGGTGGAAGAAGTCCTACACCTTCTAGGGGGAGAGCTTGCTCTAGCATAGGTCTGGGCCTTCCTCGGCTGAGAGATGAGAAGGAGATGACATAGTTCAGAGGATGTGAGGTGTGAGTCCATTAATGTTTCAGAGATTAGGAGAAGCTTGGCCGTGGCCCTTTGCATGTGGCTTATAATATTGTTGGGTGTGAGAGCAGTTTATGTAGTGTGGTTGACAGAAGTAGTCTGAGGTGGTGAATGGCTGTAGTGGTTTTGTGAAATGGATGGTGTGTGAGATTAGGTGAGCGACTGTGTGCAGGTGTGATTTAAATTTAATATTATACTGCCTTGCAGGGTTCTCTGGTTGTATTTCTTTATTTTATTGTGTTTTTTTTATTTTGTATAGCCAAAGTCATTACAAAAGCTAATATACATAAAACAGAATAAAATACATTACACAGCTAAAATAATTATTAAAAAGAGGCATTCTGTCAGATAAGAGTTTTCTGCCCTGAATAATTTAACTTATTGCGCACACACACCCCACTTTTCTCCTTAAAACTGCTGTTCTGAAGGAAAAACAGGCCACTTTGCAGAGGTGTAAGGGGACCTGTCCCCCAATAAAAAGTTAATCAAATGCCCAAATGATCTCCCAACTGGGAGATTTAAATCTTTTCACACGGCTGCTCTTAAGTCCTCGTAGTCTGGGCAAACCAGTAAGTAGTGGGGTAAATTTTTAGGCACATTACCCCATTGACAAACTCTCTCTTTGGAGAAAAAAAAATATTCAGGGACAGCATCCTTCAACTATGGCAGCAGAGTGCACAGTGGAGCTGCAAAGCTCTTTCTCCATTTCACGTTTGTGTCGCTGGTCGCATAGTGAGGATAAGGAGTCTGAATAGGTAGCAATAGGTAGCATACCAAGCGGTGTATTTGGACAGGCAGGCAGAAGTGCACTTTGATATTATGCTTATGGACAGGGGTATTGTGTATTTTGGTATGTGAATCATTTGACATGGCTTCATTGTACCTAATGTGTATATATGCTGAAGTATTTATCAACTGCAAACAGCTTCAAAGTATTTCAGAAAGCAAGCAGTCTGGAAATGGAAAAAAAATAATCAATAATATTTTTTTAAAATCTCCTCTCAAGTACAGATGCCACTTAGGTGTTAACTCAGCTAGTTAAGAGCACAACAGTAGCCCAAGTTCTCAGAGAACTAAAACCACACATAGATCGTGATTGTAAACAGGATGGCATCTCAGACACCCATTTTGCATAGCCTTTTGAATTCTGACATTTTCCAGAAGGGATCAGGGGATTATCCCACCATCTTATCATTTTTCATTGCATCACCAAACTCCCTCCCTTTCACATGCACACCTATGAGAATTAAGAAAAAAACTCATTTAAGGAATAGAATTTCAGAGAAGGGACCCAAAGGCTCATCTAGTCCAAAATCCTGCATTATCTTGTTATTCCACAATCCAGGCTTCAATGCTCCTTTCACATCTATACAATGCACAAGGAACATCTTTAGCAGACCAAGAAGTCTAGGTAAGGTTCCATTGTTTGGCTGGGTGAAAGAGCTGGATTCACTTTAAAGCACATAATTCCTGATCCTAATTTCTTGCCCCAGTTTCATCATACTTACACTCACAAAGCTGCAGGACCAGTTTAACTAGAGCCAGAAGAGGTAAATTTTGCAATTACGGAATCATAGAATTGAAAGTTGGGACCATGAGGGCTAAGGAATCCCTTGCTCAATGTGGGGCTTGAATCCATGACCCTGAGGTTAAGAATCTCATGCTCAACTGAGGTACCCCAGCAGTCTTTATCTCCTTGGAGTCTCATTACAAACAGGCGGAGCTTCATGCTAGGCAGGGGGGTGGGAGCAGGCGGGGCAGGGCTGGTGCGCATCCTGTGGGCGTGACACGCCATCTGCAGGCGTGGCGCCCAGCAGGGGGCAGCCACATGGCACCCCACCGGGATCGCGCTGCGGGGGCGGTATGCTCCCCCCGCACTCCTCTTCCTCCCGCCACTGATTACAAATTGTCCTGCTCTACCACTTCTATTTCACCTCGTAGGATAGATAGATACCCTCATCTATTTAGGGTGTTAGGATTAAAAGACTTTATGCGTGTGCTACCCCGCATCAATTAATTTGTGATTAAAAATCTCTTTGTTATCTCTTTGCAATGAATGGGAGTTTCATTTGGGCATCGAAAGAAATTTTGGTGTGCCATTACTGAGTTTCAACAGTTTAGATACAATTCATCCAAGACAGAGAGTATCTGACGCTTCTAAGTTCCGCTCCCCCTCCCAACAGGTGGGCGGGGTTTGCGACACCGAGCGGGGCTTACCTGGCCAGGTGCCACCCACCTGCGTCAAGGTGGCCATTGTCCCATCCCCAACCTGGGAGGACAATGGACTGCCGGCTGAGGGGGGCGAGGGCCAAGGGAAAAGAGGCCGACCCTTCGGCCAAACCTCACTTTGTTTTTCCTCTACCAGGAAGACATCAAAGACAAAGAGTATCTGACGCTTCTAAGCATCTGTTAGAGATGTTTGCTGGGCAAAATCAGCAGCGGAGAGGAGGAGACTAAATGAAGAAAGTAATCGTTTGCAAGAAAGGGGCATGCTCATAGTTCACCATCTTGCATCACTCAACTTTTCTGGTGCTTCCCAGAAGCAAAGTATCTTACTGCCCAGTTCCACACCCAGCTTCTCGCTGATTTCTTTGTCACAGAAATAATTTACACGACTCCCTCTCTCCCCTACAACTTCTTCATTTCCAAGCAGAGGTCAACAACCCTCGGTTTTCGAGTGCTGGGGGGGGGGGTGATCTTGGTGCCAGTCTTTGTTTTTTTAAAAAAAATTCAAATGCATTTCATTTAGAAACTGCAACGTCCCCACTCCTGGTTAATGCACATTCTAATGACAACTGCTCTCTTTTCTCTCCTGAGTTAACTGATTTCCTTGGGCACTCTGCAAATAAATAGATTGGGGAGGAGGGAGGGAGGAAGAGAGCCTTGCTTCAATTTTAAACGATCTCCCCTTCTTGTTGCCAGCAGCATTCTGCGGAGTTTGTCCCCTTACAAGGTCTTTGAAAGTGGCTTCTATGCTAACGTCTTGAGGCTACAGTTGCATTTCAAAGACTCGGATGCAAGAAAACGCAAGCGAGCAGAAAGGATAGAGCAGCATTTCCAGCGCAACAAGCTCAGGTGGGGTCTGCATCAGCCAATTTCCATTTGTCTGCTTACAAATGTACCACAGACGCAGACTAAGCTGGATCTGTTTATGCTAAAATGAATACATCCCACGTAGCTCACTGAAGAAGGACAACCTTTCCTCATACATCATTTTGCACTTCCTCTTATCCCAGCCTATTTCTCTCTCTCTGTCACGCGCACACACACATTATGGTTGAGAAATGAGGGTAGCTTGGTGTTGGAATCAGGAGTAGCGTCCCTGTTGGGATTTTCTGGAGCTCATATGTTAATTTTTAAAATGTTTGCACAACTGATAAAAAACAAACACAACAGTATTCCCAAAGCAAGAAAATAATTATTTACTTTGACTTCAGCTGGATAAATGGGTCTTTATCACGAGGGTCCAGTTCTTAGGATTTTAGTCTTGTTTTAAAGATATTTATTGTTTTTGCATCTTTAAACTTTTTTTAAAATTATCTTTTGTGTAAATCACCTTGAGATGGTGGTTTAGAAGAATTATGATTGTATCAATTGCAATATATAATAATAATAATAATAATAATAATAATAATAATAATAATAATTTAAATGGTCAGTTTGGGATGACCCCACATAGAACAGCCAGTTTAATATTTTATGGTGCAGAAAGGTGTTGTTTACCGTAGTAGTTTCCACCATGTTCCCATTCTCGTCCCCTCCCATTCAGGAAAAAAGTAAACCCCATCAAAGTCGGCCAGATTGCATAATCTGAATTATTGTTGTTGTTTTTTTGCCCTTCACCCATGGGCGTAGTCAGGGGTTTTTGTTGTGGGGGGGGCAGAATATCAGATTTGTATATTTTTACTTGATTTTTATTGGTTTGGGGGGGCAGCTGTGGGGTGTATTATTACTAGACCAGTCAGGTCCAACGATTTTCCTGTTGCCTAGAATGGACACACAGGGGAATGTGGCCTCCAGAGAGGGAGGACTTCCTTTCATACCTGCTCTGGAGCTTCCCTCCCGTGTGTGGGACCAGGTAGATGGGCATGACCCTAGCTGAGCAGTTAAAATGGTTGGCCATGCAGTATCTCTCTCTCCTGGTCTCTTACCTCTTGGATTTTGCTCTCCTGACTCCTAGCCAGTGCATGCTCAACTTCACATAGGATGTAGCCCACAAGCAGAAAGTCTGAGATGTAGCTCAGACTTCTTTTCACTGTAACCACAAGATAAAAGCATGCTTTTCATATTACTGCTGTGAACTGAATATGAGTAAAACTTTATTCTTACTTTTAAAGAAGACTTTAAATTTTAAGAGGAAATAAAGGGGAAACTTACCCAGAACAATCCAGACTGGACAAGCTAGGCTGATTGCTTAATTAAAGGATTCTAATGAATCATCAACTTGCTTCCAATAAGTTGCAAAGGGAATGTGCTCTGCTGTTTACTCACTAGCGTGAGGAGAGATAATTTCAAAACAATATATCCTTTCCTACCTTCCTTAACATTCCTACAGCAGCTGCTCCCCTGCCCCACTCCCTAGGCTACACTCGTGCCCTTCACCCTAAGGTCCCAGAGCAGGTTACAACTATTTAAAATACAACATTAAAAACAACTATCACAAAACAGGGTGTCTCATAGTTATGTTCACAATTTCCCCAACGAATACAGTTAGCTTCATCCATGTACCTATGATTTGATTGCTGATTATTGATTCTGGAAAGGGATTTGGTGAGAATTTACCCACCCTTAAAATGTCCCACTAGTGCAGCTCACAAGACTAGCAGTTTTGGAAATGCCACAACTTTTATAAGATGTAGATATCCAAACCTTTGGTAACCTTATGTGGTGTTTTTTTCTCACAGACCCCTGGACTGAAAGGGTCGTGAAAAGGATGGGAAAAGTCATCAGTCATAGAGGCAGCCATGGTACCGAGAAAGGAGCAGTAGAAGAGAAGAAGAGTTTGGATTTGATATCCCGCTTTATACTACCCGAAGGAGTCTCAAAGCGGCTAACATTCTCCTTTCCCTTCCTCCCCCACAACAAACACTCTGTGAGGTGAGTGGGGCTCGAGAGACTTCAGAGAAGTATGACTAGCCCAAGGTCACCCAGCAGCTGCACGTGGAGGAGCGGAGAGGAGACGCGAACCCAGTTCACCAGATTACAAGTCCAGCCCGCTCTTAACCATTATACCACACTGGTTGTAGAGGAAGCAATGGGATGGAGGGGGGGAGTAATCTTGCAAAAACACTACTTCAAGGGTACGAGGAAAATGAATTGACCCAGTGCCCTTGCATCTGACTGGGAAAGGTCGGAAAAGCACAGAGAAAGGGCATGGAAGGCCAAATCCCCAAAGTACCCATAAAGAGAGATCCTAGGGATCACATTAGACCATCAGATAAGTGACAAGCAAGGGAAAAAATGCCAGGGCCTCTCAAACACACCTAGACCAGGAGAGAGAGGCTGAGGCCTCTGGTTCCAAATGGATGCAAGCCTTCCCCCATTAGGACAACCATTTCCCTGAGCTGGTTTCAGATCTGCTCACTGCCAATTTGGTTGTTGTGTTTGTCTCCAGACGAGAATCGGGACTCCCCCTTAATCCCACCCACCACCGCACCCTCACGCCTTCTCTGGCTCTTCCGTTACCAAGTTTCATGTTCCTTGGACAGTCCGCAATTATTTTTTCATTGAGAGTTTTTAGTTCCTAAGCGAACACAGCGTGGTTTATGATCTGCATTTCCCTGCTTGATCATCCATTCAGCGGATCAAGTTTGCATGTTTAGAGGTACAGAAGGATCTATAATGAATGCAAATGCTATGCATTAGGAGACAAGCATCAAGACATCTGAGCCGATCCTTGTGAATCTCTTCTTGCCCCCCCCTCCACGACTGATACAATGTTTCATATTTAAGATACATACAGGGAGTGTTTGCTTTTATAAATAATGAACTGATCTCATCTGGAAGGCATCACATTGATGTTTTGGAATGGGGCGGGGGGGGGGGGAAGGGATGCAATATTCTCAGAGCCCAGAGAAATCAATTTGAAATGATACATAAGCGACTCCCCGTATTTTTTTTCAAGTCTAGTCAAACTACAGTTTCCTTCAGTTAAAAAAAAAATGGTGACAGCAATAAAGCATGCTACTTTGGTTTACCAAGGGAAAATAAGGAGTAAGGCTTGTAAGTGAGTGTGTTGGGGAGAAGACTTAAAAATGTTGTTTTCTCAGTCATTTCATCTGACAAAAAACTTCCCCACTTAAATTTACCTTTAGTTGCGTTTTGTGTGTTTGTGTGTGGCAACTCTGTTACTAGTGAGTTTCGCAGTTTATGGCAACACCAGATTGCTCTTTGGTCAATGGCAACCGTCAGCTTCAGCCTCAGCTCAGCCCTACCAGCGATCTTTGGCATGACAAGCTGACTCATAAACACTTGACTTTTAGTAAGCCTTATTGCTGAATCAGACCACTGGACTATCAAGTGTAGTACTCTGTGCTCTGACTTGCCAGTGACTCTCCAAGACAGCCCACCTACTGCAACGACCCCCAATTCACACTCTCCCCTTGTTACTAAAGTGAATTTCTAATCAGGTGTTTCCGGGTCAAATTTCAAGCCACCCCACTTGTCCCTCTGAGGTCCGTCCTGTGATGTCAATCCCCTTTTATTTATAATCTGGGGATCTCTTAGTAACGGGAGTTTTCTGTCCAGCGGCGTGGCCGGTTATATCCTCTGCTCTGGGCTTCGGGGTTAAACTCTTCTTTGCCTACAGTTCGGGGTCTCTCTTTCATTAGATCCCTCACTATATCAATTAGCTAAGCCCTCTTAGCAACTCCTCTGGCAATAACCAAGGTTTCCGCCCTGCTAGCCCCTCCTGAGTGAACTCCAAGGAACACAAACTATCACCCTGCAGGTCAGTTTTGTCTTTTCCCTGAGTTCACCTCCTCACGAGCATACCTAACTCGCTGGACCCAATAAACGACGATTACTTTCTTAGCTCAACAATAACAAGTCTTTATTTCTTTCAGAACATAACGGTTTCAGTAATGCAATCATTTATAAGCTTAGTTTCATTACAATGTAAACTCTTTCTTCAGCATCATATCCACATCTCACCTATCCTAACCTACCCACCACTATCCTGGCCCCACACCGTCCTTCTTCCAGTCACCACTCCCTCCCTCTCTAACGGCTGCTCCCTCCTTTTAAAGAGCGGGATGTCCCGCCTCCCACGAGATATCTGCCACTCAAACATGGGTGCACATTAAACCCATAAAACACTGTGGGTTTCTGAAAATCCCTTACTTACGTCTGATTCGTTACACCTACCTACGAGATCTGTTCCACTGGAACCTCTGGGAACTGAAGCAGGGACTTCCTGCAGGAATGCATGAGCTCAGCCCTTCACATATGCATCCGTTAGGGCGCCAACAAGTTGGCGTGCTGAAGTGCAGCAGTCAGTCAGATAAGCCAAGGTCGAACAGTCCGGGTCAGAAGCCAGCTGAAGTCAGGTATCAGTACGGGGTCAGGAGAAGCCGAAGTCGGAAACAGTCCAAGTCAGGAACCACCAAGTCAGTCAGGAACAAGCCAGGAGCCAGGAACAAGCCAAGGGTCAGGAACAAGCCAGGAGTCAGGAACAAGTCAGGAACAGAACGAGCAAGAGCAACCACGCACTCGACTAGCAGTTGCAGGTGCTAGTGAAGGGAGCAGCCATCCTTTCTTAAGTAGCTGCCTGTAACCACATCTCTTACAAGTTGCAGCTGCCTCTAATTGTTCCCTGCATCTCTCAGCTCTACGCTCTACAGCTGAGAAGGGGGGGGAGGGCACTGCCTGTTTCTCTCCTCACAAGGGCCTGATTCTGGCTCGACTTCCTCCTCCTCCTGTTCTGGTCTTTCCCCCTCTCCATCTGACTCTTCCTCTTCTGAGGAGTGCCACCAGTCTTCTCCAGGTACGAACTCCTCCATTTCCCCAGGTTCTTCCGTGGGTGCAGCCTTGCCAGGGGGGACTTGCCACCACTCCTCCTCATCTGGCTCAACCCTGACACATCCTCATGTTAGAATTGCAATGCCTCGGATGCATGTAGCTTTTCTGAAGCAACATGCAGCCGCAGACCGCAACTTCATGCTTCACTTTCGCTTGATGGCAGTTACTAGGGTCTTCATCCTGTCCAGAAACAGAACCAATCAACAGATACAGTTGTTCACAAAGTCTACAAACCAAAGAGCAGGAAGCATCTACTTGTGTGCACAAGTGGTTGCAAATTTCCCATCCTGATGCACCCTTCCTCGCATTTTGGTCTTGAGTCTGCAGCAGAGGTTTGCAGGGAGGGTAGAGAGCTGCGTGGAAAGGATGGGGCAGGAAAAAACCTAGTGCCTGCACGCTACTTGCATGTTCAGCTCTTTGCAACCCTTTTATACTGTCAAAAAGCTTTCATTCAAGTCAGAATGTGTCTTAATCTTGTACCTGGGATCTTTTGATAAAGTGTGGTATATAAATTGAATTAGTAATAAGAATAGGAATCCCAAGCCATTTACTGATAACCTTGCACCCGATGAAAATTTTAATTCTGTAGCAAGAATTATTGAACTTCCCATGCATACTATGCAAACCAGGGATGACTAACCTCTGACTCTCCAAAAGTTTTAACTCCAACTCCCATTAGCTCCCACTAGTCCAGCATCATCTGAGAGTTGCAAGCTCCCCATCTACACATTGGCATTATTTGTAAAAAAAAAAAATGCTTGTGCTCCAATATATGGGTTGTGTTGCTGTTTTTTGTCATTCGGCTTTGGGATCTTGCAGATCTGACTAAGATTATGGGCGAACCCATTGTCTCTGCTGCATTCCAGTTGCTTGACAAAGACTTTCCTGCTTCATGCAGGAATTTTAAGGTAGTTTTCTATATTCTAGGATGGATTCTAATTGTGCTTATTCTTGTAAGAGACTTTTTTGTATTTATGCTTGTGACTGCTGTCCCTGCTCACCTCATACCCCTCCACCCCACAGATCACCCCAAACCCCGTCCCCTTCCCTCTGTAGCTCATTAATGAGGAGGGAAAATGTTAAGAGAGTGGTTTGTCAAAACCCTCTCTGAAGCACTTCCCCCTCCTTTAAATGCACTTCAGCAAAATTTAATCAAGATGAACCATTTCTATGCGTATTATTCATTTATTCATCTATCTATTTCATTGCCTTTCCCATCCCCCCTTTCATTCTCCAAGGAGCTCAAGGTGGCATACATGGTACTCCCCCTCTTCATTCAATCCCCACAACAACCCTGTGAGGTAGGCTAGGTTAGGTTGAGAGGCAGGGGCTGAATCAAGGTCATAACCCATGGCTTCATGGCTGAGCAGGGATTCAAACCCTGGTCCCCCAGGTCCTAGTCCAACACTTTAACCACTACACCACCACTGGTTACCTTTAGACATCTCTCTCAGCAGCTCACCTGGGCTGCCCAGCACCCATACCACTTGCTCGCTCACTCCCCTGCCTGCTGTTCTGTCTTGTTGCTGCAGTTGTTGCAGCTGCCTCTCAGCGACCAGAAGAACTGAAGCACGACAGCATTTTCCTTACCAAAATATAGTATGGAGATGTACCGCTTAGAAATGTTGAACCGACTGTTTTTTAAAGGAGAGGGCTTTTAATAGTGCTGTATTATTTTATTATCTGTCTTTGAATACCTTGTTATATATTGTTTTATTAAATTACTTTTAATGATTGGCCTTATATATCTTTTTAGCTTTTCTTGTTCTATCTGGTGTCAGTTTAATTTGCGTTAAAGCCGCTTTTGGGTCCGGCAAAAGGGTGAGATATAAAATCATTAAGAATAAATAAATAAATTTTATTTAGTTCATAAAAATTGTACAGAGCTGTTGACCATGGACATGGACTCCCTTGGGAGGTTGTAGACTCTCCTTTGTGGAGGTTGTGTGTTGTTGTTTTTAGCAGAGTTTAGATGGCCATCTGTCATGTGATTCCTGCATTGCAGGAAGTTGGACTAGATGACCCTTTAGAAATTTAGAAATTCTATGATTCTATATGAAAGATGCATACTTTCTGGAAGAACGATGCATGTGGAAGAAGAGCTTTGCATGTTGGCACAGGAGAAGCCATCCAGCAAGCAGCAACTGCGTTGTTAGGATGAGCTATTGTGCTTCTTCCTTTTGCCATGAGTTGATATTTTTAATTTTAGGTGCCAGTATTTCTGGCTTCCACATTCCCACTCACTCCCTTTGCCCACTTGCTCTCTCATTAGTGTAAGGAAGCCAGTGGGGAGCTCGTCTGTTTTCCCCACCCCACCCCTTCCATTTTCCTGACTAAACCCACCCAGCTCAAGAAATGCTGGACAGAATCTTGGAAATAACCTATTCCTCTCCCCCCCCCCCCCCCGTCAGAGATTCCTGCTGAATTTAGATTAAAAAGGCAGCTTGCCTTTCAATAATGCATTTCCCCCTCAGCTGCCTTTGCTTTCAAATAAGTTCCTCAGAAAAGAAACCTCAAAAGATGAAGTTTCCCAAATACAAAACTCCTGAACTGAAGCTGCCTGCCTCCCAGAAGGGCTTGTTGGAGAGAGCAAAGAAATCAATGCATGAATTTCACAGGCCTCTTCTTGCTCCTGCGCTTCTGAGACCTTGACCAGAGAAAGCAAGAGGTTTTGAAAGAAGGGTTTAATTCAAGGGGCTTGAAAGGAAGGCCCTCTTCCCTTCCCTTCCCTGCCTCCCCCAATCTCAGCTATACAACTGTTCCCACAACAAAGCGTGTGACCCTCCAGATCCCGTTATTCCTAAACCAGAGATTATAATACGTGGGTCCCATAAGGGGAAGTTTAGCATATCGTGGGTTGTACAGGAAAGGAAAACGATCTGCATAATCTCTCTATGATTTCATGTAGGGTTTAAAACCTGCTTGAGCAGGGTTTGGGTTGCTCAAAATAAACCACAGCGAGAGCAGATGAAACGGTAGGTTTTTCATATATATCTGGCATTTTAGACTGTGCAAACATGTATCTGCCACCCCAGTTTCAATGCTGGTTTTAAGAATCAATTTTTTATTTCAAAAAACCAGATTTGGACTGATGCTTTTCTGAAATACAAATCTCCATATTATTTGTTGGAGGTGAAAACTGATTTGAAGTTTAGTGAAAAAACCTTGAAGAGCAACAATGGTGCATGTGTGTGCCCTCCCCAATTTAAATAGTTTGTCTGGAATTCCCAGAATATGTTCCCATGATTGTTGCTGTTGGCATCCATCCGTCTTGAGGGACAATGGAGTGTGCTTCCAGGGGTGAAGCACTGGGGCCAACTCCTTGGGGCCCTGTGTAACTGAACACCCACAAAATTCCCCATAAAGGAGCCAGGCACCCACAAATTTCGGGGCCAAGGCCAGGCATGCTGCATGGTACCCACAGCCCTGGGCACTCATGGTTGCGGGGCCAAGCTGGCACTCCTGGAGTGGTCAAACCACAGAGAAGTTCAAGGGTGTGGAGAAAGTTACAACACCTCCAAGATGCAACACTTCCTTGCATGCTATAAATGGGATATGAAAAAACATGTGTGACATCCTGAAGACTCCTACCAGGGCCAGGGCCTTTTCAGTGATGGCTCCAACCTGGTGGAATGCTCTGTCCACGAGACTAGGACCCTGCAGGACTTGATCTCCTTCCGCAGGGCCTGTAAGACAGAGCTATTCCGCCCTGGCCTTCAATTTAGCCTGATCATCCATTCCTTTTTCCCTTTTCCTTTTCCTATGAAGAAACCCTTCTGGGACCCCACATTTAAATTCTTCCCTGGTCTCCTTGCTGGCCCTAGCAGTTGACCAGTTAGCCCTGGTGATGCTACATTTACGTTGTATTTTATGCTGTTTTAAAGCTGTTTTTAAGTCATTTTTTAATTAATGTTTTATATTAGTCGCCCTGAGCCCGGTTTTTAACATTGGGAAGGGCGGGGTATAAATAAATTATTATTATTATTATTATAGCAAAAGATGATATCAGAAAGTGCTCTCTCTCTCTCTCGCTCTCACACACACACACACACACACACACGCACAAAATACACACCTCTGTGGTCAGTACAGAGCATGGAAATGCCACCACCCCTTTCTGCATTGCAAGGGGTTGAACTGGATGATTCCTTGGGTTCCCTTCCAACTCTACAATTGTATGATTCTATTATTCTTTCACAGACGGCTTGTTTGGCTTCTGTGCTGTGGACTCAGCACACATGACACGAAGAAAGCAATCTGCAGATGGGACTCAGCCACAGGCAAGCCTCTTCCCTGCTGCCGAACTCTTTCTTGCAACAGCAGGAGGGGGAGTCAGCAGAAAGAGAAGGCTTAAACCTTCCCTTCTCACCCACCCTCACTGGACTGCTCAGCCAATCCAAAGGAAGCAAATTCAGCAGGGTGGGGAAGGGTCTGGGAAAAGAGGTCCTGATGATTGCATCTGGCTTGCTTTCAAGAGGTTGCCCATCCCTGAATCCAAGGATGTGTCATGCCTGAGAAGCATTATCAGTCCCTTGAATAGGAAAACCAGGTGCTGAGTGTGGGCAGGACTGGAATAGAACTGGAGGCACTGAAAAAAACCTTCTGAGGTTACAGAATAAATAAGGGAACAAAATGCCCTCGAAATGTATTTTTAAAAAAAGAAAAAATTAAAGGTGGGTGTTTACAGGTAAACAGGTAAGCGACTTCCGTTAGGTGCCGAGTCACTGGCGGACGGGAGTCCGACGGCTCCGTCCTCCGATAGGCGATAGGGAGCTCCGTGCCTGCGCCACGGGTCCCTTAAGCCACGGGAAGGGCGTCCCGTGGACCGACGGCTTCGTGGGTCCCAGACGTGCTGTCTCCGCTCCTGATTTACCCTCGTAAGGGGGAAGAATCGGGCGAGCGGAGCCCCAGCACGGGACTGAAGAAGCGGGCTGCCTGCGGAGGATCAAAGCAGCGATCCCGCCAGACCTGAGCACCCGGCACTTCCTACATAGAAACTTCCAAAGAAACTCTGTAAGTCAAAAATTTGGATTATTTTACAAGTTTAAAGAGCACTGCTTGCAGAGGAAACTCTAAAAGGAAGCCTGTTCCCTTTGAACTGTTTTGCGCGAGCTTGGTAGCGCTAAAGGATCAAAGCCGCGGCTAACGGGAAAGTTTTGCGAACTCTGCCAAACTTTTTAAAAGTGATTTAAAAGTTGTTTAAAGTTTGTTTAAAGATCCAAAAACAGTTGATATGGCAAAAGAAGAAGCCCCTCACCCTCTGGATTAGGATTCCGGGTCAGTAGCGGGCTGGGATATATTGTTGCCATTTTTTCTTTGGTTGGTGTTCCAGTGTTACAGTGACTGTTTACCAGTGGAGATACTTTGACTCTTTTACAGCCAGATACAAGTTACTTTAAAGACTTGGTGGTTACACTGCAAGTGAGAAGACAGTTACTGGCTTGGGCTATTTAAAATAGACTCTTCTTGGCTTTAAGGAATTTACAATTTTGAAAAATCTGAACTCTTTGCCTAAAAGTTGGATTAATGGACTACTGTGGACTCCTGGCTCAGCAGCCTCTTTGTTCGCAGAAAGCTAGCTGCAGGCCACCTGGTGTTTACTTTTGGGAACTGTTGGTCTTCTGCTGTGAATGTCTGAGATTGTTACTATAGCAACTGGAGTGACCTTGAGATTACAGCTACAGAGCCCACAAGGAATGGACTTAGATCTAAAGGAACTGGCTCTGAAAAAAGGAAAGGCTCTGTTTCCTTAACTCTTCAGGAACAAATGGAGAAATTGCTGCAAGTGTGGCAGAAATTGCAGAAGGCCTGAAAAGTGTCACCGAAGGGTTGAAGCAAACACAAGAATCGGTGAATGCTATTGGTGCATCAGTGAATCAACAGTTAACTCTGCAATAGAAAAGCTCCAAGTGGATATTAAGGCCGATATTAAAGCCTCCACCCAAACGTTAGAAAAAATCGATTGGCCAAATTGAGGAAAACGTAAGAAAGAACAGAGACGAAATTAATAAAATTGGGCAGGAGGTGACCACGTTAAAAAAGGACTCGGAGGAAATTAAAGTGGTCAGAGAAAAAATAAAAAAGGTGGAGGAAAAATTGGACAATTTGGATTTGGAGCAGATCGAAAATATTGGAACACGACAGAGGACTGTGGAAGATTCTCTTGCTTTTCTGCAACTACATCAGAGAGAAGGAACTTAAGAATAAGGGGTCTTCCAGAATTGGAGGGGGAAGACCTGAAAGCCTATATTGTGGAACTATTCTCGACTTTTTGGGAGTTAGAAGAAGTAAACGTCTCAGCACGCATAGTGAAGGGCCTTCAGATTTGGACCAAGAGGTTCAGAGGAAAGAAAAGCACTAAAACAGTCAGTGACTGTTTGATTGTGCTACACGATAGACACGACAGAGACTACTTTCTGGATTTACACTACAGAAACAACCTGGTGGTACAGCAGAATAAAGTAATTTTTTACAAGGACATCCCCAGATTCTTTTTAGATAAAAGGCTCCCTATAACGACCTGGTGACGGAGCTAGAAGAAGAAAAATCTCCTTCAGTTGGGAATTTCCAGAAGGCCTGGCATTCACGTTTGAAGGGAAAAAGATAAGATAAGGTCCTTGGCGGACAAGCAAAAGTTTTTGGACAAGCATCTGGAACATTTCAAAGGAACTCCATTGGATCCAGCTCAGCTTTACAAGTTTCCAGAAGTATTTCCACCACCGCCGGGACCACCAGGACCAAGCCAAGATCCAGAACAAGATAAGAAAGGACAGGCAACTGGAGGAGAGGAATAAACAAAGAAATGGCGCTCAAGTTAATGACTTGGAACGTTCGGGGATTAAATCAGAGACCAAAGAGACGCAGAGTGTTTTTATAGCATAGAAAGAAGAATTTGGATATAATATGTCTACAGGAAACCCACATAGTTCGGCGTCACAGAAGATTGCTACAGAACAAAAAATTAGGCCAAGAGTTCATATCATCGGACAAGGTCAAGAAGAGGGAGTAGTGATTTATGCAAAGGAGAAATATAGCCCAAGACAGCTATTTAAAGATGAAGAAGGGAGATACATCGCAATTGAAATTAATGTACAGGCGAAAAATTTTTGATCCTGGGACTTTATGCACCAAATGATGGAAAGTCGATTTTTTACAAAAAAATCCATGATTTGCTGTTGGATTACTTGGATTATAAGGTAGTTTGCCTTGGAGACTTTAACGGGGCAGTTTCCACATTAATGGACAGATCTCAAAGAACAAAATTAACAAATGATGGGAAACTCCCAAAGACTTTTTTTGAAATGGTGGACAATTTGAATTTGGTAGATTCTTGGAGATTAAAAAATCCCACAGAAACAGAGGCAACGTACTTCAGCGAATCTCAGCAGTCATGGTCGAGGATAGATTATATCTGGATCTCGAATGAATTGGCTCCAAAATTACAAAAGCAGAAATCGGTCCTACAACGCTTTCAGACCATAATCCGGTACAGGTAAACCTAAAGATGATTTCCAAGGATTCTTTCAGGTGGAGAATGGATGATGCATTGATGAGAGATACCAAGCTAGTAGAAAGAGCGGCGAAAAAGATGAAAGAATATTTTCAAATTAATTGGAATTCAGATGTGGAGAAAAGGATTGCCTGGGATGCAAGTAAGGCGGTAATGAGAGGATTCCTCATTAGTGAAAAGGCAAAAAAGAAGAAACAACAAAGTGCAGAGATGGAGAGACTGTTGAAATTAATCAAAGAAAAGGAAAAGAACTAAGAGGACATCCCAGATGTGTTAAAATCCAAAAGAAATCAAATACTTGCAATCCCAATATGCGAATATTATGAATCAAGACATCGAATGGAAAGTGAAAATGATGAAACAAAGAACATTTGAATCTGCAAATAAATGTGGAAAACTACTAGCTTGGCAATTAAAGAAAAGACAAAAGGCAAATGTCATCAGTAAATTGGTAGTAAATGGAAAAAATGTAGAGAAACCGGAGGAAATCAGATGGTGCTTTCAGAGATTCTATAAACAACTGTACAAGGAGGAGAAGATAGATGAAGTAGAGATAGACCGATTTCTGGAGAAGAATGGATTGCAAAGGTCCCAGAGGAAAAACTAACAATTCTCAACCACCCATAACGACACAAGAAATAGAAGATGCAATAAACAACATGCAACTGGGGAAGGCTCCAGGACCGGATGGATTAACAGCAAAATATTACAAGATATTGAAAGACTGGCTATCACAGCGTTAAGAGAAATTTGCAATAGAATACTAGAAGGAGATAGGGCACCAGAGACGTGGAAAGAAGCCTTTATCACACGGATCTTAAAACCAGATACTGATAAGACTCTAATGAAAAATTATCGTCCAATATCCCTTTGAATGTGGATTATAAAATCTTTGCAAATGTTTTGGCTACAAGGTTGAAAAGAGTGTTGAAAGATTATATACATAGAGACCAAGCAGGTTTCTTGCCAGGAAGGCAAATAAGTAATAATACGAGAATTATTGTGGACATTTTAGAAAAATTGGAGAGAGACATAAACACAGATGCAGCACTATTGTTTGTTGACGCAGAGAAAGCTTTTGACAAAGTATCCTGGATATTTATGAAAAAGAATCTAGAAAAGATGGGAGTTGGAGAAAAATTTTTAAATGGCATTAAGGCCATTTACACAGAACAAAGAGCAAAAGTTATTGTAAACAGTGTGATATCGGAGGAGATTGAAGTAGAGAAAGGAACAAGACAAGGGTGCCCTATCTCCCCTTTACTTTTTATTACGGTCCTGGAAGTCCTCTGAATATGATTCGGAAAGATAAACAGACAAAAGGAATCAAAGTGGGAGAGAAGGAATATAAATTACGTGCCTTCGCGGATGATTTGATGCTATCCCTGCAAGAACCAGAAGGCAGTGTCCCCAGAGCCTTGGAATTAATTGAACAATTCGGACTTGTAGCTGGCTTTAAATTAAATAAGCAGAAAACCAAAGTTTTAGGTAAAAATCTGAGTGCAGAAACAGATCCAAAGAATTCAAGAAGCCACAGGCCTCAATTTTGTCAAATCTGTAAAATACCTAGGTATCAATCTCACAACAAGAACTTGAACCTGTATAAGGATAACTATGAAAAATTGTGGATGGAGATAAAAAAAGATATGGAGATCTGGACAAGACTTAAACTGTCGTTAATGGGAAGAATAGCAGTGGTTAAAATGAATGTCCTACCAAGGATGCTGTTCTTATTCCAAGCCATACCAATTTTGGACAAACTAGACTGTTTTAAAAAATGGCAAAAGGACCTATCGAAATTTATATGGCAGGGCAAAAAAGCCAAGAATAAAATTCAAGATTTTAACAGACTCTAAAGACAGAGGAGGCTTTGCCCTGCCGGACTTAAGGCTCTATTTGAAGCTGCGGCCTTTTGCTGGTTAAAGGATTGGTTTAAACTATGAGAACGTTGATGTGTTGGACTTGGAGGGACATGATAATAGTTTGGTTGGCATGCATACCTTTGGTATGACAAGGTTAAAATCCACAGAACTTTTAAGTCTCATATTGTGAGAAAATCCCTATATCAGGTTTGGACTAAATACAAAGACTTGTTAGAGAGAAGACTCCTAGATGGATCTCTCCAGTGGAGGCCAAGGCATATAAGAGACCGAATATGTCTGCAAACTGGTTAAGATATATGGACATATTGCAGCAGGAAGGGGACTCCTTTAAGCTAAAAAGTTATGATCAAGTAAAAAGTCAGGTCCCCGACTGGCTGCACTATTATCAGGTTTATGAAACATTTAAATGGACAAAAAAGTCGGTTTTCAAGTAGAAAAATCAAAACTGGAAACAGAACTGATAGAATCGAACTTTAAAAACCTTTCCAAAATGTATAACCTTCTGCTAGAGTGGCATACAAAAGATGACTGGTAATCCTCAATGATAGATTGGGCAAAAGATGTAGGACATAATATTATGATGGATGACTGGGAGAGATTGTGGCAAAAAAGGTATCAAATTTACTGCTGTCATGGTTTAAGAGAAAACATAATGAAAATGGTTTATAGATGGTACTTGACACCAGTTAAGATTGCTAAGATGAATACCAAATGTCAGATGTATGTTGGAAATGTAAACATGCGAAAGGTACTTTTTTCATATGTGGTGGTTGTGCCCAGCGGTAAGCGCTTTCTGGGATAAGATTTACAATGAGCTTAAGAAGGTAATGAAGTTACCTTTTGTAAGAAACCAGAGGCATTTCTCCTGAGCATAACCAATGAAGAGATACCCAGTCAGGATAGAGTGTTTTTCATGTATGCCACAACAGCAGCTAGAATTTTATTGGCGAGAACATGGAAAGGTGAAGAGATACCAACGGTGGAGGAATGGTCAGATGAAGATGATGGAATACATGGAACTCGCAGAACTGACCGTCAGAGTCCGAGACCAGAGAGAGGGGAAGGCGTCGCAGGAGTGGAAAAAATTTAAAGACTATTTAGTTAAATCAGTTAAACTAAATATTTGAGCAGAATTAAACAGAACATTGCTTTGGTAGATATGTGCTAGATATGAATGGTAAGAGGAATTGTTGTTATGTGAAAGATGTATGTGTCAAATATGTTAAGATAGGTCGTTAAGATAAGATACATAGTTATTGAGATATTTGACTAAGTAAAAGCTAAGTATATTAAATTTGGGGTAAAAGTGAATCGAACAATATATAAAGCTACCTTGAAGAAGTATATGTTTTTTGAAGACAGTGGAGGGAACGGGGGAAGTCCCCAAACAGAGAAGTTTAGAAACAAGAAATATTAAAAGAAAGATATTTGGTTAAGGTTTGTATATGTTATTTTTATGTTTTTACTGTGTTATTGTTTTGAATGTTGATTATGTTTATTGTTGATTATGTTTAATGTTTATTGTGGTTTTATTGATGTCTATGTTATGTGTTGATGTTGTATTTTGTTCTCTTTTTCTTTTATTGGAAAATAATAAAATCTTATAAAAAAACAAAAAACAAAATGCCCTCGAAATCTTTCTTCTTCTTCTTCTTCTTCTTCTTCTTCTTCTTCTTCGATCACTCATAGCTGAGTAAGATTGTCTTCCATAAACACGGTCTTAACAATGAGTCCATAAGTGACTGTGGAGGCCAATTCTGGACCCACACGTCCTTCCTGCGTTCTGAGTTCGAGTGTCTTCAAAGTCCATGACACCTTTGGTAAAGGCTGTTCTCCAACTGGAGCGCTCGCAGGCCAGTGTTTCCCAGTTGCCGGTGCTTATACTACATTTTTTAAAGATTTGCCTTGAGACAATCTTTAAACCTCTTTTGTTGACCACCAGCATTACACTTTCCATTTTCGGAATAGAGTAGTTGTTTTGGAAGACAATAATCAGGCATCCGCACAACATGACCAGTCCAACGAAGTTGATGTTGAAGAAAAACCTTGAAATACCCATTTAGAGACTGTGGATGCACAACAGCCATGATAATTCTGAAGGTCAGCTAGGGGGGGGAGAAGAATCATAGAATTGTAGATTTGCACAGTACCCGAAGGGTCTAATCCAACCCTCTGCAGTGCAGGAATCACAGCTAAAGCAGAGGGGATGGGAGTGCCCAGCTTGATGCCCTTGCAACTGACTATATCCTGGGGGACAGCTTGGCTGGCTGACTGGCTGGCTGGAGAGATGTGATAAACTGCAACCCTTTGTTGCAGGCACTAAACCCTCCATTTACCATTCTAACTGTGCTCATTCTTGCTATTACAAATGAGCCTTAGACAGAGTTGGGAGATTCCGCCATCATATCTACCTCGATCTACCCACAGGCTGCCTGCTGTGCCACAAACAGCTCTCCAAATATCCTCCAGTGGGAGCCTGCATGCTTCAGGCATGCACGGGGGAAATGTGAGCACCCGGGGATAAGTGTGCTTAATTCAAACTGCTCTCTCCAAAATGGATCCAGTGATAGAAACCTCCTCCTGTGGAAATGAAATGCTAGTGGGTGATTTGCTGTAAATGATTCATCCCATTCGGCATAATCCTATTGTGTTAATTAGCAGCCTTGTGACAAAGTAGCTTTCGAGCAGCCCCTGAAATATTAAAATGGAAGCGCTTATGAATAATGGCGGGTGCTGTGCAGCAAACAGGCTGTTCTCCACTTAGAGACATTCATCTCAATGCAAGCATGTGCGCACCTGGAACAAGGGCTAACAATATATATTTTTAAAGAATAACTGTACTGGAATCCGGCCGCATACTTACTTATTAAAAAAAACCTCTTTTTCCTCATGGGGCTCCTATGTGGTATCTGTAAGATGTGAGATTTTGTAAGCACAATAAAACAGTGGTGAGATGAGTGGAAAATACATTCTGCATCGGGAGAGGTGGGTGTTGGCACAGTGTAGCTCTGATGCCGCTGTTCTGGCAATCCCAAACCCATCTGCCAATTTCATTGGAGCCCGGAGGTTTTTTTTTTGCAAGAGGAGGGGGGCTGAAAAGAATCTCCTTCTTCCTCATAGAATCATAGACTCTTAGAATTGTAGAGTGGGAAGGGCCCCTAAGGGCCATATAGTCAACCCCCCTGCAATTTAGGAAATACAGTCAAAGAATCCCTGACAGATGGCCATCCAACCTCTAGGGAGCGGGTGGCGCTGTGGTCTAAACCACTGAACCTCTTGGGCTTGCCGATCAGAAGGTCAGCAGTTTGGGTCCACACAGCAGGGTGAGCTCAAATTGTTTTGTCCCAGCTCCTGCCAACCTAGCAGTTCGAAAGCATACAAACATGAGTAGATAAATAGATACCACTGTGGCAGGAAGGTAAATGGCATTTCTGTGTGCTCTGGCACTTGTCACAGTGTCCCATTGTGCCAGAAGCAGTTTAGTCATGCTGGCCACATGACCTGGAAAGCTGTCTGTGGGCAAATGCTGGCTCCCTTGGCCTGAAAAGCGAGATGAGTGGCACACCCCATAGTCGCCTTTGACTGGACTTAACCATCCAGGGGTCCTTTACCTTTACCTTTACCTTTACCTTTACCTTTACCAACCTCTGTTGAAAAGCCTCCAATGAAGGAGACTCCACCACTTTCTGAGGGAGCTCATTCCACAGTTGGATGGCTCTTTTCATCATAAAGCCCTTCGAATGTTTAGTCAGAATCTCCTTTCTTACAACTTGAATCCATTGATTTGGGGTCCTACTCTCTGGAATAGCTGAAAGCAAGTTTGCTCCATCTTCCATTTGATAGCCCTTCAGATATTTGAAGATGGCTATCCTATCTCATCTCAGTCTTCTTTCCCCCAGGCTAAACATACCCAGTTCCCTCAACCGTTCCTCCTAAGTGTTGGTATCCAGACCCTTAATAATCTTGGTCACCCCTCCTCTGCACGTTTTCCAGCTTATCAATATCCTTATTACTGTGGTGCTTCCCACTCTGCATTCTCAATAGAGCCTCAGGAATGAAATGCTGCTCTTGTTTTAGTGTTTTCACTCATCTGCATATCAAAACATTTTCTTTTTACAAGCTCATTTTTTTTACCAGCTGCCTGACATCTTTTGACTTGAGAAATGTCCAGGGCTGGACCAGAAGTCTTCAGAATGCAAAGTCTGCTCCCTTTGGCCACTGAGCTCTCTGGCATCTCTCACTAATCCTTGGCCTCCAAACTCAATTCGTTGTTCAGTGGGGAAAGCCATCATCTACACACACACACACCACACACACACACACACACACCATCACCACCACCACCATCAAATCCTTCTCCAAAGCAGTCCTGCACTTTAAGTTACAATCCCACCACCATCACTTCTTCTTGACAGCTTAATGAGTGGTTGTTTTGTTTACTCCAACATACTTCAGAGGAATTCACTCAAACAGCACAGTTCCCCTTCGCCTAGCAGAATTTGACGCTTCATAGCCAAACTCTTGGAAGAGTTCTTTTTTTAAAAAAAAAAAATTAATTTTATTGAGTTTTATATTGTTATTATTTTCCATAATTACATCATGACAAATAATGACAAATTAAATTCCCCCCATTCCCCCACCCCGTGACTTCCCTCAACTTCCCCTTCTGGTTTATTACATTTAAACCTAATAAAAATAAATCCTTCCAGTAGCACCTTAGAGACCAACTAAGTTTGTTCTTGGTATGAGCTTACCAAGAACAAACTTAGTTGGTCTCTAAGGTGCTACTGGAAGGAATCTTTTTATTTTTTTATTTTGTTTTGACTATGGCAGACCAACACGGTTACCTACCTGTAACTACATTTAAACCTGTCCTGCTTACCATACTGTAGTTCAATATTATATCCTTAAATTCAATGTTGTTATATTCTCATCATTTTAACCTCCTCTTTGCAACTTCTATGTTTATATTATTAATTGTAAGTATTTACTCAAACCCTGCTAGTAAGTCCATTTCTTGACATTGATTCCGTAGATGCAGCAAATATGGTTACCAATCTTCTTTAACGTCTCTATTGTCTTTGTCTCTGAGTCTTTCAGTTAGCATTGCCATTTCAGCAAATTCCATCAGTTTTTCTTGCCATTGTTCTTTGGTTGGTATTTTGTTGCCTTTCCATCTTTGGGCTATTAAGATCCTAGCCACTGTTGTAGCATACATGAACAGTTTTTTCTTCTCTTTTGGCATATGTTGACCTGAAATGCCTAATAGAAAAAGCTTCTGGTCTTTTAACAAAAGTTATCTTAAATGTTTTTTTCAATTAATTATAAATCATTTCCCAAGCTCTTGGGGGAGATCTACCGTACCTTGCAAACAGAAGAAGTCTTTCGTCAAGAAGAACTACAGGAAAGAAGGATGGACAGATGGAAGGAAGAAGGAAGCATTTCTCTGCACTGGTGTCTTATCTGATCCCAGGATATATCTCCCTGTGAATCAATGAGCACCACAGCAAAGAGAACATTAAGAAAATATTAAATGGGTAGAACAGAAATTTTGCCATGGAGAGCCAAGGAGATTTCATACCTCAGCTTATGCCTGCTTCCAACCAATTCACTAAACAACACATGCAGTAAGAGGTTTGTCATCCCAACACATTGCCTGTGAAATTGAATTCACAGAGAGACCCCCACGTTTTCCAAGATTTGGGGATGCGTTTGGGTTTGGTTCACAAACCACTTCCCCCAAAAACACAACCTGAGCTCAGTTGGAAATGAAAGCCCCATTGAATGCTGTTGGAAACTTCAAGTTTGGACTGGCCTTGTTGCTTAGCAAAACATTTCATCTCCTCATAGAATCATAGAATTGTAGAATTGGAAGGGACCCCAAGGGTCATCTAGGTCAACCACCTGCAATACAGGAATCACAGCTAAAGAATCCCTGACAGATGCTCATCCAACTTCTGTTTAAAAACCTCCAATGAAGGAAAGCCCAGATCACAAGAAGGAGGGCTCATAACCCCCAAATGTGCAAAATATGTCATATGCAAAAAGTCAAAATAAGAATATCTTTAGAAAGACCAAAACATAAGGCTGCAGCTTTTAAGGGGGTGGGACTTTTGTGTTAAGGGGAGTGATGAGAAAATCGAGAGGGGGGGGGATTTGTCGGACAACACTTGCGTAGATGTGCCAGTTTCTTGCCTCCCTGCTAACCAATCAGAATGGATGCTCATTACATAGCCGAAGTCATCTAACCTCCCTGAAAACAAATCAGGATGCATGCTGAATAAGCAGTTTGCCTGGAAGTCCCCTGAGCATCAATCCTCATTCTGCCACAGTCCACCCTTCCTCTTTCCATATTCAGGAAATCTAGCAATCATTGGCCCCAATTGCAACACTGCTTTCCCCTTTAGCAGCTGATTACAAGAGGAAATAGAGGAAGGTTAAACACAAACAAAGGGGAAACTTTTCGAGGAGGGACCCGAGGCATTCAAAAAGCTATTGGCAGTATTAAGTAGTCCATTAAATTGTCCCCGGGAGTGCTGAAGAGGCAGTCTGTTTACAGTGTCGAGGGCAGGAGGCTAAAGTACTTTGCTTGGCAGGCTGGTGTGATTTAAAGCCTCGGCTTCATCAAGTTGAAACACAAACCATGTTTGAGTTTTCTGGCCGGTGCCATAAATATTGGCAAAGTGAAAGCTGGGAGAAAGATGTGGCTCAGGTCGGAGGGTGTTTGGATAATCGCCGTGCCATGCCTGGACCGGCAGCGAGGTGGACGTTTTAATTATGTGACCTGATCTCAGTGCGCACAGCATCCAGCCTCATAGCCACATGGCACCGTTTCCCAGGACAGAGTTTGAGACTCGGAAGGTTTGCCTTGCAGCCTTTCCCAGGTGGGTATAACAACCAGAAGGACCAGTATGGATTTCATGTGCCTGGCAGGTTTGTCTGACGTCCAGGTAGGGGTGGGGAGAGAATGGTTTTCGTTCGTTGTGCAAACCACTATTCTGGATAATGCTTTTTATAGGATAAGGTAGAGGGCACTGGAGGTGAGTTTACTGAACTTAAGAAGGCAGTGGTCCATAAAAGTTTGGGGACCACTGGTGTAGACTGACCAGTCATTGCTTTGGGAGAGGGTTGGTGTCAGGGACTGTGCTGAGGAGGGCTGCACTGAGGCGGAATGGTGGGAGCCTCCCCCCCCTCCCCCTGCTCCTGATCAGGATCCCGAATCTTCCCAGGAGCAGGAGGACAGTACAGGTTTGCAACAGTGGTTTGCAGAGGGACATAGTTCAGAAGACAGAAGCTGGGAAGCACTGTACTGGATGGGGAACAGACAGGAGGAGAAGCACTGGGAGAGAGAGAGTTAACAGACTCACTTTCTCTGGAAAGCATTCATCCGCTCATGGTTAAGAAGAGCAGATAAGGTGGCAACACAGAAAGCAGGATGGTCATGAGATCAGAATACAAGACGAGGTAGTGACATGAGTCACTAGGGAGGAAGTGGGTGGAACCATTAATTAGGAGGACCTTCATTCCTAGGGAGGGGGTTCTTTGTTCTCTTGCCATGACCATTAAAGTTTCTAACTGGTAAGAAGACTCCTTTCTCTTTGTTCTGCTTATCTACTGCCAAAGGGGGGGGAGCAAATTCCCTGTGCCTGACAGTTGGACTAGAACCAGTGGTTGGCAACTTTTGGGGGAGTGCGGACACATTTGAGATTTCAAGAGAATTCCACCCCACTCTGGTTGTCCCCCCCCCAATGGAGAGGAAGTCCCATGTGTGCACAAGCTCACACATTCCTTTCCCAAGAGGTCTGGATAAAAGTCAGAGGCAGAATTAAAATGGATCCTCCTGAACTTGCATGGTTTTAAAGTGCTGTCTCTTCCATCACCACCACCCATGCAAAAAATCAACATCAAATGAAAGCTTCCTGCACAGCAAAAACCACAGCCAGCACCACAAAACCATTTTAGGTGCCACCTACCTTTCCTGGACTGATCACATCCGTGACCAATCAGGAGTGTGCTGGCTCTCCTCTGACAAGGCAATCAGGTTTCCACGTGGCAGCAGCAAAAACCAAAGTCAGCACCACAAAAGAATTGATCCAGGGCCCACATTACTCATGGAGTTTCTTGGAGTTAGGATGACAGCCAACCAGCAGCAAGTGACAGAACACATCTGTGTACACATTTGAAGATCCATAGGGATATCTGCCCCAGTTCCAGGTTTTTGTGCCTTGTCAACACTAGAACGTACCAGAATCACCATGATTGTTACAGTTCAGTCAATGGAAACAGATGTGATTTCAGGGGGGGGGGCCTTTGGGAGGGCAGCAAGTTATGCAATTTCAACAGAATATGTTTTATTGGATCCTTCATGCCTATGGGTGAATCACCCTCACCCCCCTCTTTCTTCCATTCAATTCTCTGTCTGCTCACATTCTGTCCTGACTCCAGTGGCATTCTCTTCATGAGCCTCATCCTCCCCACTATCCTTTCCATCCCCCCTCCATCCGCCCTCTCCTACTGTCTTGATCCCACACACAGAGACACTTTATGTTCAATGCTCAGACCTCAATCTGTGCCTTGAAAAGCACCTAGAACTGAGAGAGGCAATGGGAAAGAGCACCCCTCTTTCATCTTCCACCTTCAGTTTGATCTTCTATGGTCTACTTAAAGGGCAGGGGGCAGAGGCACAAACCATGAGCCCCGGTGCAGATGTAACTTTGAGCCGAGCCAAGCCTTGGCTTAGCTCTAGTAGCAGGGCAACAGGGGGGCCATGGTAGGAGTGACAGAACTGTGGTTTTCATTGTAATTTCCTGCACACTATGGCATTCAGACTTAGCCCCAGTTTGACTTCGTTTTCTGTTAACACTGGGCCATTAGGCAGCTTTCAATGAACCTGCACTTCGCTGAATATGCTACATATGGGCAGATGCCAGAAGGGTAATAAAAAACACCAAACGCGCCAAGTGAAAATGAAATAGCATTTGGAGGGAGAAATCAAAGCAAGTTTCTAAATCAAGATTGCTGAATACACACGCATGCAGAGATAGAGATAGAGATAGAGATAGAGAGAGATAGAGATAGAGATAGAGATAGAGATAGAGATAGAGATAGAGATAGAGATAGAGATAGAGATAGAGATTGCTGTTGGTTGGGGGTGAGACTGGTTGGTAGATATGATTGATTGATTGATTGATTGATTGATTGATTGAATGTGCCCCACCCATCTGACTGGATTGCCCCAGCCATTCTGGGCAGCTACCAACAGAATATTAAAAAAAAAACCACAGCAACAAAACATCAGGCAACTTCCTGATACAGGGCTGCCTTCAGGTGTCTACCAAAGGTCATATAAATGTTTATCTGTTTGACATCCAATAAGAGGGCATTCCACTGGGCAGGTGCCACTACCAAGGAGGCCCTCTGCTTGGTTCCCTGTAACATCATAGATTTAAGTGATTTAGAAATACCAGACATAAAAGATTGCATTTGACAAGTTAATTCTTGACTTCAAATTTGTCAAAAAGCCTATGACCCTTCATAATTCAGGTTTTAAAAGCTCAATAAGAAACACTTTGCTTTATTGTGCTGAGAGCTTCTGAAGACAACAACGTATTATAAGAAGTGGTTTGAAAAAGTATTAGGATTACAGATATATCTACATATGAGTTGAAATGCACTGGAAGATAAGTCAGGTTAACAAGTTAAAAACCACAAAAAGGGGGAATGTTTTAAACTTCACACATTTTAGTGTCTGCAGCCAAAGACTAAAACTGAATACATAAGATACAGGGGGGGGGGGGACCCCACACTGAATAGGACTTTGCAAGAGCTTTAATTTTGTTTTGAAAGAGAAGAAAAAGTGAATTACTGAAACCATCTTTTTATAAAAAAAAAAAAAAAATGGGTTTCTTCCAGAAGCAGTCCTGAGAGTCTGAGGCAGCAAATCTAGCAAAGGATGCATCATTCTTAATATTTTGCAACAGACACATGGCAGTTCTGGTCCCTAAGAGAACAGCGAACAAGGAGGCCGCTGGGAGGGAAACCCTGATTTTTGCCCCATGTGATGCCTGGAGTTGTTCTTGGTATTAAGCCCAATAAGAGTGGCTGAAGAAACAGACTGGCTGGGTAACACTGCCATCTATAGAAGGCCCTCAGGAAATGCAAAGTTTACTGGAGGCTAACAACAGATTGCAGGACATGTCTCAAAAATACCATAACCAGCGCAGTGCTAAGTCACAAAATCATAGGATTGAAGAGTTGGAAGGGAGCCCAAGAGTGATCTAGTCCAACCCCTTCAATGCAGGAATCACAGCTTAAGAATCCTTGACAGATGGCCACCCCACCTCTGTTTAAAAACTTCCAAGGAAGGGGAATCTGCCACCTTTCGAGGGAGCCTGTTCCACTGTCAAAACAGCTCTTATACTCATAAAGTTCTTCCTAATGTTCAGTGAGTATCTCCTTTCTCCCAAGCTTTAAAACTACCACCACTACTCTTCACCAATTTAGGGGGAAAGAAATGACATTTGAAAATTATGAAAGGGGGGAGGGAATGTCAGATAATTTTTTTTGTAGATGGGGTGCAAGGCTTCTTTCATATTGTCCGACTTTCAAGGCTAAAAATAAGCTTAAGGGTGGTCTGGACTTCCCTTCAAAACAAATCCTGTGGTTGCGCTGATCTCAGGCACTTTGGATAAAGCTCGTGTGGTGAAGGAATTACTCTCAGGGGGCTTCTCCAGATCAGGAAGCGCAGGCATCGGAGGTGTTGGCAGAGAGCACAGGAGAAACATTTGGTGGGGGGGGGGGAATGCATGCTCTGCCAATGGCCCTGTCACAACCATACCACATACTCCATCAATGGCCAATGATAAGGTGGCAATAAACTGCTTTTGATGTTATTTTTTTAAATTGTTTTGTCCTGCCTTGAGCCTTTATGTTGAAGGGTGGGTAAATAAATCAAAATAATAACAACCGCCACTTTGCACTTACCAAAATTCTCAAGAAATCATAAAGTACCCTGAGAAAGACTCTGGGGGGGGGGGGAATAGCCACCTTTTTCTGCAGAAGAAACCTTTCAAGAAATTCAAGGAAAGGTTTTGTCACAGCCTGGATGGCAACATTTGGGAAATACCTCAAGCATTTACCTCAGCGGCGTGTAACAAACCGATGTTCGTAAGAGTAGCCTGACACCCACTGTGATCTGTGTTTGTGCATGGAAAAACCTCTCTGGAGATGACGGAGAATAGAGGAGTAGTGCCAGTACATAACTCTTCCCCTGCCTGCTACTTTTATGCTCCCAAACACCCTCTTCCAAACAGGCTTTTCACCCACCTGCACCCACACTGCTGAATGCAGTTTTGCTGTAAGTCCTGCCCCAAGAGTGGAAGTGCATGGGGAGCAGTGGGGCACATCAGCTGTCAAGTCATGAAGCCATGAAGGTCGTCGGGTAACCTTGGACCCACCTCAGAGGGTTGTTGTGAGGATGAAATGGGGAAGGAGAACCATGTACGTCACCTTGAGGTCTTTGGTGGGAAGGTGGGATATGACCTAATAATAAATAACAAATAATAACAGTAATAGAATAGAAAATCAGGACTGGGGGGGGGAGGTGGTTTTTCATCTGTGCCAGGCAGATGTTCATGTAATCCCACTGGACTTGCTTATCTCAGTATGGTCTACTGACCAGCAGCAGTTCCCTGGGACTTCAAGCAGAAATCTTTCCCAATCCCAGCTGTGAATGGCAGTGGAGAAGGGATTGAACCCATGATCTTCTGCATGCCAAGCACAGACTCATAGAATCACAGAATCATAGAGCTGGAAAGGACACCAAGGATCATCTAGTCCAACCCCCTGCAATGCAGGAATCACAACAGCCCTTCCCTAGAAGCTATGGGCCCCTTTTCATCTTTGGGAACTTATTTTCATAATTCACAACTGATATTTGGATGTGGCGATGGATCCTGGCTGAAGAGGCTTTACAGAGTAGGGGCGGGGGATTTGTGATGATGGAAGAAGAGGAGATGTACCAGCCCCAATGACATCTAACGGTAGTCACCAAGTTCAGAAATAGATCCCTGTGGACCAGATACAGTAATGGAGACAAGCACCAAAAGCATGTGGGCTGAATAGGAGACCCACCTCAGTTCCAGAACCACTTTGAACCTGTGAGAACTCCAGGATACATGAGAGACAAGAAGAAGAATAAAAAATGGAGTGTAGGCAGTGGAACTCACTCTGAAAAACTACTTGTATCTTATTGTGATAAAACTTTTATACGGAGAAAAAATAACAAAGAGAGAATCTCTGAACATGTTCAGATTGCCTTAATTAATTAATTAGCTCCTCCTGCCTCTTTTTCTTATTAAAAAAGATAAAGTATGAACAAGGACCTCTGGTGATAAATAGCATTTCAGCTTCCAGAACCCAGAGGGAAGGGTCATGAATATTCAAGAGATGCTAATCTAACCATCTTTCTATCCCTTTCTCCAACTCATAAGCCGGATTGCTGGCAATTTCCTGGGAAGCTGGACATCGCAGGCCCCCCCCCCTTATTGCCATGAAAAGCCAGCCAAAGAACAAAAACAAAACAAAACAATACACCCCAATAGAAATAACTGTAGCCTCTCTCTTCTGCCGCTCCCTTTTCTCTAATATGAAAGTGCCTGGCAAAATGAGATGTCTAATCCTTGGAACATCTGCTTGGAACAGGCAGCAATCCCTTAAATGCCAAGGCACACTTAACAGAATTCTTCTCTTCTCTGTGGGGGCCTCGGGGAGAATTTCGCTGACATAAAGCACCTCCCACCGCTCATGCAGATGATCACAATACAAATGATATTTGCATGCTATGATATTCCTGTAGCACAGCCCCAGGGAGGTACCGCAGAGAGCCAACACAATAACATCTATTAATCTCCTGCAGTTCCACGTTCCCCTTCACTTGGAAATTCATTTCCCGATCTAGCAAATAACCTGTGGCAACCATGATACTCATTTGGGCTGGGGAGGGAAAGATGTCCGCAGGCTGATGGGCCTCCCCCCACACACACACACACACACCGCCTGTTTGAGCAAAGTGCACTGGGGTGAACTCTTAGAATTGGACAATGTCCTGTGTAATTTGATTGCCACCATTTCACAATCTTTCAATTGCACGATAAAAAGAAAGATAAGAAAGAAGAGGGGAGAAATGCCCAGCAGATCAAATCACCATCGCCAATTTTACGTTGTTTAATCTCCCAACCTTATTTTAAGTGCAACTTTTGGACCATCCTGACAATTTTCATGCAATCCAATAACTGCCTGTACTTTGCTTCCCGATATCATAGAACTATTTTTAATAGCACAGCAGGAAATACTTTTTCAACTGGGGGTAGGGGGGGAATCATTCTTCAGCAAATAGAATTGGGAAAGAGCTACAGAATCATTCCAAAAATGTGCAGGCGCCTTTGCTGCTGAGAGAAAATATGCATTTGGCACCATCCTATGTTCCTAACAAATCCACGCAGTCTGTTAGCTGTTGCGTAGAGATGCATGTGAAAGGCTGGCAGCCAAAATGGGTTTCGGAGAGCAAAGGGGGGGGACTTAAATATTCCATGAAAGTGATTGTATGGCGAGAAGCAGCTCTAGGGAACAGCAAGAATGAAAATGAAACCTAGGGAAGCAGCCATTTTATATCATTATAGAACTTGCACTGTGCTTAGGTAAAGTTCCCTTTCTACATACATCAGGCTGCAGCCCACATCACTTGTAAAGTTTAGAGCAGCTATTGTTACCGTCTGCTGAGAAGGAGGCTGCCTTTTCACTGCCAATCCAGCACCGAATGACGGCCGCCTCCATTTTACAACACCAGCATGGGAATTTCAAAAAGGAGAAGAAGGGGGGGGCACAGTGACACCTCTCCCTCCTCCTCCTCCTCCCCTGACCCCCAGCCTCCTCTGCAAGGCTGTCACCCCACAGCAACCTGCACCACTATCTTGGGGAGAGATAATAGCACTAAGGGAAAATGCAACTGAGGTTTGCCTTAATGGGGCAGGAGACCTCTGAGAGATGAGCTGCCTGCTGTATGGAAGGAACTGAGGACATACTCATTGGTTATCTGAATGTGGATCGCTGTTAGTGTGGAGGAACCTGGTTCCCAATGTAAGAGATATAAAGGGGAATGGGAATGCAAAGACGATGACAACAACACCTTCGCAACTGATGTGCACTCAGTGAGAAATACAATTCCATTTGCAAAAGCATCAGTGCTACATGGATGCTGTTGTAGCACCAGATAGCAGGCAATTTCTGTTCACAAAGGAGCCAATAAGGCTGAGGAGACAGGACCCGAGAGCCCCACTCTGTCAGGGTCCAGCAGGCGCAGAGACGTTGCCAGCAACTGCTAACGGGGCTTGTTGTTGTTTTTGTCCGTGTTTGTGTTTCTGAGTTAGACTCCCTCTTTGCCTCCCCCCTTGCCCTCCTCCAAGCTGTGCTCCAGCCTGAACCATCTGGCGGAGAGAAATGCACCATATTAAAGACATATGCAGAGCTGCCTAAGAGTCCCTCCAGCTCTTCCCCGGGCTACTGTGATCATGGCGTTTTTTTGTGCACAAGACTCCTTCAAGCAGGAGGAGGCCAAAGGGGGACACTCACAGGCCTCCGTGGTGATCACCTCCTCTCCCCTTTTTCCCCTGATTGCCTCGTCCACATATTATGTTAGATGCAAAGATGGCTGAAGAAACACTGACAAGAGTGGACTAGGGGGTCAAGATAGCAGGCCTTCTAGCCTGGATCTGAGGTGACAACATGGGGTCTGCCATTAAACTCTGAAGGCTAAGGTGGCATTGCCCACAACTACAGAGCAATGAGATGGTAGTAGTGGTCAAGAGAGGCAGTGAGGCAAAAAGAACATGGATTGATTGATTGATTGATTGATTGATTCATTGATTACATTTCTATCCCACCTTTTCATCCAAGCAGCACAAAGTGGCATACATGGTTCTCCCCCATCCTCATTTAATCCCTGCAGCAACCCTGTGAGGTAGGTTAGGCTGAGAGGCAATGGCTGGCCCAAAGTCATGGCTGAATAACTGTTAGTATGTTATATATGTGGATCTGGGAGTCCTGAGTTCAAATGCCTACCTAGCCATGAAACTCACTGGGTCACCCTGGAACAGTCACTGCCTCTCAGTTTAACCTACCTCACAGGTTAGCTGTGGGGATTAAATGAGGATGCATGCCACAGTATGCCACAGTAAAACACAGAATCCCCAACACATGCCAATAGCTTTCCTGGGCAGTGACTCCAAATGGGTCACCCTGGCATTTGCCCCTGTCTCTGCTGCGCTACCCCAATGCAATCTGAACAGAAATGTATACGCCCCACAAACTCATTTCCCAAGGATATAAAACGTGCCAGGCTTCAAGAGCTCCACTGCAGTGTTTCTACCAGTCACCCGAAAGCATTAATGATCCCTCTCCTGCCCTGCAGGAGAGCAGGCTGAGAGCTCAGGAAAAGAGCTAGTCTGGATCAGGCTGCTCCCCAACCCCAGAGGAGTGGACGTGTTCTCCTCCTCAGCCACAGCTGCCCTCCCTGCCTCCGTGCTGCACCAGCAGCCAATTATCCCTCCCCGCTCTTTGCCCTTCTGCAGCCCCCCAGGGTCTCAATCAGAGGATTTGGTATCTTATCAGAAGATGGAGATTTCTCAGAGAAACGGCTTCTTCATCCCTCCTTCTCCCACTTGGATGAAGGGAAGAGGAGGAGGTTCAAAGGCAGACTTTCCGGATGAATATTTTATGTTAGAGCATTTTCCCTTGTTGGCCTGTAAGGAATGTCATTCAGGGGATGTTTCTCTCTCTCTCTCTCTCTCTCTCTCTCTCTCTCTCTCACACACACACACACACACACACACACACACACCACATATGCAAGTGATTGTGTTGGATCAGTGTTTTGTTTTTAAATCAGGCATAAAAGCCATTTAAAATTGGGCTGTTTGGGGGGCTGTTTGGGGGGAGGCACCCCTCTTGTTCTTCATAGTGGAGAAAACACTGGATCACCATAATTAAAATAAAAAATAAAAAAAATATCCATGGGTTGTTTCCATGCGAAAGCCCTTTAGCAGTACTGGACCACTATTTTCCTTCAATCAGATGAAAGTGTCTTAAAGCAGAGGTCCCTCACAGTTGTGTATGCTCTATCTTTAAAGCACATTTGAAGCACATTTTTCCCTCAAAGAATTCTGGGCACTGTAGTTTGTGAAGGGTTGCTGGGAATTGGAACTCTGTGAGTAAAGTATACTGCCCAGAATTTTTTGAGAGGAAGAATGTGCGCCAAATGTGCTTTAAAAGTAAGCAGCCTGAATGTACACAGCCTGAATGTATTATCCAGGAGGAGCCAAGACCCTTCCATTGATTTATATGGATTTGTATACAGTGAAGGATAGGCGTGCTCTGGTCCATGGGGTCACGAAGAGTCGGACACGACTGAACGACTGAACAACAACATACAAGATGCTTTCCTGGCCATAACTGGGCAATAAATAAATAACGACCCCTGGGCACTTAACAATAAAAAGTTGAAAGCCAGAAAGACCATCAACAAGATCTCTTTAAATAATCAGAGCAAATTAACATTACAAAACTAATAAATATAAATAAAATCGACCAAAGCATCGGTGCCAACTCCCTGGGGCCCTAGGTGCCCGAGCACCACAAAATTCCCCATGAAGGGGCCAGGCACCCACAAATTTCAGTGCCAGGGCTATACATGCTGCATGGCACCCATGACCTCAGGCGCCCATGGTCACGGGGCCAACACTCCTGGACCTAAGCAAAACATACTTTAACGCAGCGCAGCTGAAAACAGTGAAGATCTTAAAATGAGAGAATAGAAAGGCATTTATCTGGCACTGAAAAGCCTAGGTTCTCCGGGGAACGGCATTCCACAGTTTGGGTGCCATTGTCAAAAAGGCCCCCATCCACCTTATCTCATTCTCTAATGTTCATTCCAAAGAAAATGAGCCCATTTCTCATTGCGGATCCAGCCTGCTTTGTTTGTTTTCTCTTGTGAGGTTTCTGGATGAATGTCCCTTGGCTATTTATTTATTTATATTTATATCTCACCTTTCTTCCATCATGGAACTGAAGGGGTTTCCAGGGGGTCTCCCATCCAGCCAGGTGCCAACCAGACCCAGACCTGCTTAGCTTCAGGAAGGCATTAGCCTCCTCTCCCTTCAGGCCAACTCTTGTCTGAAGCTCCTTGCCTCCTACTTGCCCTTGGTGTCAGTTTCCATCCACTCAGGGATGGGCTCCCTGTAATTATTAATTCCCCTAATCCCTCTGCTGCCCAAGAAAGAGAACCTGCCCTGTAGCTGCTTTCCATATAGCACAGCTAATAGCCTTGCTTCTGGCGTATTTAATAGAGCTGAGCCAACCAATGTCATGGAAACAAAGCTCTTGATCTCAACTTTGGGGGGATTTTTTTGCAGCCACCCTTTGACTCGGTAGCTGTCACTTCAGCACCATTTTTTCTGTCTTCTTATATTTCCTTCCTGGAAATTTGAACAGGGGCACCGTAGTCAGCACAAGGCAGGTGGTCAGGGCCATTTTAGGTGCCACCTACCTTTCCTGGACTAATCACAGCAGTGACCCTAACCAATCAGGAGTGCGCTGGCTCTCCTCTAACAAAGCAATCAGATTTTTAGGTGGCAGGAAGGATGGGCCACGCTGCTGTATTGCCTCCTTTAAACTGCCAATTTACAGATGCTTTGCCCATTTAAATGAGACATTCCGCAGCACATCACAGTCCCTTCGCCTCTCTTGTGAATCTGAAGCATCCTGCCGGCCCAGGCGAAGAGATAAGAGAGTGCACCACACAGCAAAGTCTCCCCTTTAAATTGTTGGCAACCCCATCTGCAAATAAGAAACAAGGGGAAGTGTTTGATGCTCAGTGTTTGACATCATTCTATGTGCTGCAGTTCCTGGTATACCAGCTATTTCAGCACACTGAGGTATCGGCAACTTTCATCAGTTTTCAAATCAAAACTGGAAATAAGCAGATCATTTGTTCCAGAAACATTACTCCAGGGTTTCAGATTTTGATTATTGTAACAAAACGACATTTCCTAATCCATACTGAATCTAATATGGGGAAAGGAAAGAGGAGAAACAGCCTGATAACATAAGCTTGGCACATAAATGATTATTAATAGCACAAAACTTAACTGTGCTGAGCTCAAAATATCCCAATCAACATGATACTTTAAAAAGCAAAAACAAATATCAATTATAAAGAAAGACATTACAACAAAGTAAGTTTCCAGTTCCAAGTGAGAGTGATCGTTAGGTGAGCCAAATATGTTCATAGACACCAGGAGGACAACTGGTTGATCTTAGCCTGTATGGGTAAAAAGGGCTGGGAGTATCTGCATAGCTAGGGCTCTGGTCAATCTTTGGAGGTCAAAGTCACAAATAAGCCAAATTTTATTTGATTCTTTCATTCTGCAACTATCAACAAAACACACAAAAGGGGGGGGGTTAAAAAAAATCTTCGTGTTTACTGGTGACATCAGTTCCACTTGCATTATGACATGGATCCGTGCTTGACTATCTTGGAGAAACTCCTGGTCCTTCTATTGACCACAGTCATCCACGCTGACTTGCAGGGATTCCTGGGAGTTGTTCTTGCCTATACTGTACTAGGACAATAAGCCACTAGAAGTTTGTTTGTTCCAGTGTTTGTGCCATGGTTGTTTGCCACTGAAAAAATGGAAACAAAAAAGACCATAGTCTGCAAAAAAGAAAAAGAAACCTCTTGGCCTTAACATCTCCTTCGACAAGAGACATATTGACTGCCTTGCCAATATGCCACCAATATGTTGAGTTTTAGATTTTTCTCAGGTTGTGGCATCTGGGCGAAAAGAACCATGTAAGCTACAGCTTGTGGAGGGGAAACATTTGTTCTCTCTGCGGTTTTAAATCTCCACACCACCTAATTTTTATGATTAAAAACCAATAATGTTTAAATTTAGCAACAACAACAAAAAGACTGGGGGAGGGAGACATCCGGGGAAGAAAATCAATGGGATGATATTACTGCTCTGAATGAGGTTTCATTGTTTGCTCAATGTAAAATGAGGGAAGCATCCTGATTGACCAATATTGCATTAATGAATTAAAAACTCTTGGCAGGCTCAATGTTTTGCTTATACTCTGCGTACTGCAGAATGGAGTGCACTTTAGTTCATTCACGCTGGAAAAAGAGGCCTGTAATGATGGGCAGGAGGTGATGCAGATATCTCTGAGGCTGGACTCATTTCTCATTTTTACAGGCTTCTGCTGTCAACAGGAAGCTGCATTTTTCAGCATGTTTCTTCAGAAAGCATGAGCTTTGCTCTGTGTCTTTAATTTGAACTCCTATACCTGATTACCAAAGCTGGAGCTTCCAAACAAGGCCCAAGGGCAGCCCCACAAAGAGCACATTATATAGTAATCCAGCCTCGAGGTTGTGAAGAAAGCCCTGAGCTGCCTATCAATTCCCTAAAGTATCTCCTGAGGAACCTGAGATACCTGAACAGGAGAGGGGAGGGAGACTTTAAAAACTGAGCTGTCTTTGCAGTCTTTATTCCCTTCTCAACCTCAGGGTTCCAATGGACCTTCTGTGAAGCTGAACTCGTAATTAAATTGGAATTATTGTACAGCAGCGGCTAGGTTAGGGCTGGATCTAGACACATCAGAAAAGTGTTTCAGAGAAATGCCTTGTAAAACTCAAAGTGGGAAATCACCTTGGCAAAAGATGGAACTCCACGGCGCCATCTGGTGCCACAGTGTTATAACGCATATAAAACACCTTTTCTCTACTAATGTAGCTGAGTCCTAGGATTAGTCAAAACAAAATAAAAAATTCCTTCCAGTAGCACCTCAGAGACCAACTAAGTTTGTTCTTGGTATGAGCTTCCGTGTGCATGCACACTTCTTCAGATACCTCTAAGGTGCTACTGGGAGGAATGTTTTTATTTTTTGTTTTGTTTTGACTATGGCAGACCTACCTGTTCCTAGGATTAGAACAGTTTCAGAACCACAACGCTCTGGTTTATTTTGTATTCTGTCTTGACCTTCTGCCTGTTTTCCCCTTACCTTTACTCCTAATAAAATTTATTAAATTGACTACTGGAGTGTGTGTGGTTGCCAGCCTCAGGGTTTTAGAATCCCCACGTGCCAAAACGCTTGGCATTCAGGCTACTGGACGTTTAGAATTGGAGTTGCAAGTGACCAGCACACTCTTCTGAGGTCTGGGAGAGAGAGAGCATGAGCTGCCTTTACACTCTGTGTAACTCATAAGGGAAGCTCAAAGTGTAGTACATCCCAGGTCCCCTCCCTTTGGGCTGCAGGAGTAAGTAAGTGGCGGCAACAACTACCAGAGAGTAAGACTCACTGGAAGCACCGTGGGGCTGTTGTGTTGCAGTTGGGCAATGAAGGGAGCGTGAGAGGCTTCTCTTGAGATACCCCCTCTTTGTCACAGAGGTTACCAACAGGTGGACTACAGTGGTCAGGCTATCCCTGTTCAACAATGTCCATAGTTGGGAAACCAGACGAAGCTGGTAAAAGGCCTGGAGAAGCCACACTTTGTAGCATTCATTCATTCATTGAATTTATATACCGCCCTATACCTGGAGGTCTCAGGGCAATTCATAGAATAAAATCAAAATATAAAACCCCAAAATACATAATCAAAATAAAAACAACAACCCAATAACCCCCCCCAAAAAAAAAATTTAAGGCATAGTATCCTCACAACATTTAAAGTAAGACAATTGGGATCCTGCTCCTTGACTTGCCATTCCATATGTAGCATGCCTTTTCCTTGCATCTCCTGCTGCAGGAGTGGAAGTTCATACTGATGCATGTTTATTCGTACGGGTTCTGAGAAAACAAGTGTTGGCAATGTTGGCTTCTCAACTTTTGTTACCAGACCTGGTTGTTCGTCGAATGTGCCCAGTGTGCCCTTTTGGCACCGTATCCATGCATCGCCACCCCCACTTCAACTTGTCTGCTCTCTAAAAACATATCAGAGCAATGCAGCAATGCCCCATTGGCTACCAAGTGTGACATCACAGGAGTCGCAGCCACCTCTGAACCAGCATGAAATGCCAACTCAGCCCAACTCCTCCACAGTCATAACCTCAGCTCTGCCCAATTAGGTCTCCTGCACTCATGGCACAATTATAGCAGCACAACTCTGACATTTACTCACACCACCTGCACACCTTTGCGTTCTGCCCTTGCAAGAGGATGTAGCAGAGATCCTATCCTCATCCAGCCGGTGTAATTCAAGGCGGGGGTGGCATGTTAATCTGCTGCTTTTTTTTTTAATCGTAACATCTTTACGCTGCCCCGGAGCAGGTTCTTTTAAAAGGCTTGTATCTTGCAGGCTTCGGCTAATACAAAGCACATTTTTAACAACTTTCCCCCAGAGAATTCCCAGGAAAAAAACGCTGTCAACCTGGGGAAGTGTCAAGCTCAGTTAGCAAAAACAGACTAAGGCACCTGGCACTGAGGGAATAAGGGTGCTTGGCTGTTCTCTCCCAGAAAGCCTGTGATCATTATAGTTAAAATTCAACAAGATTTGAACCAGGAAATGGTGTGGTGTGTGTGAAAGAGAGTGTGCTGTTTTTTAATGCTGCACTTTCTGGGGTTTATTTTGAAGTGATGATTTTTGAAGGATGCATTTTACTAGACAGACTTTTATTAAGACCAGTGGCAATTATTTATTTACTCCTCCCTCCCTCGCTCCCTTCTTTCCTTCTTAGCATCCAACTGTTTGATCAAGCTGTGTCAGTGTGACTAGAGATTTTCAAGCAACTTAGTCATCTTCACTATAGATGTGGATCCACTACGTCCTCTAACAGCAGAGAAAAATGCAGCTACACACCATACATTTAAAGCCCTTCCGATGCACATTTAAAACGGATGACTTTCCCCACAGAATCCTGGAACCACAGTTTGTTAAGGATGCTGACAGCAGTCGTTCTGTGAGGGGAAACTATGGTTCCCGGGACTCTCAGGGGGAGAGCCATATGCTTTAAATGTGCATTGGAGGGGCTTTCAATGTGTGAAGCTCAGCTTCAATGCATCTAACTCTGAACCTGCAAATAAGGTTAAGTGAAGTGTTAAGTCATATTAAACCTAATAAGTGTTACTTCCAATAAAGCATGCATTGGATCTGACTGTGTATTAACTGATTAGATTTGCCCTGTATAATGTTGTGAGTTGCGGGGGTTAGTCTTCATGATCCCTGTGTCCAGTGATATCTTTCTAGGAAAAGAGGTACCAGAACTCACCATCAACACTTTCCTTGTTGCCTTTATAATGGCAATCACACATCCCTGAGAAGTGCCAGAACTGAGTTCCAGTGAGTTCCAGCTGGGGAAAAGCCCTGCCTGTGTTCCTTCTAATTCCTGGCATCCTGGATCCAGCAAGGTTTAAAACTGAATGGTAGATTCCATTGAACTAGTCAGGCAAGTTGCTTTGTGAGATAGTTGCCACCTAAGTACCACTAAGCATAGTTGTTAGTATAACAAAGGGGGTTGCTGTGGGCCAGAGGACAAATGGGTAGGTCCTCTCCTTCACCTGGCTGATAGTGAGATAGACTAAAGCCAGAGAGAGCTGGGGTAGAAACAAGCAGAAGCCATGATTGATTTCTGCCTGGTTCCGGGGCTGTGACTATGGGATAACTTCTGGGGTGTTAATGCTCTGAGCCCATTCACTGTAGGCTCAAGTCATATATATGTGAAAATACACCATATATCATAAAGACACCACAGTCTCTGCTGTCCATCAATAGAATGCCTGGCTGCTTCTGGATCAGACTATCTAGCCCAGAACTCTGTTTTCAACCATGGCCAACTGGGTGTACCTCTGAAGCCCATAAGGAAACCATGGAGGCAATGGGTTGTTCTGTGTCCATCACCTGCAAAGGCAACAGCAGTGGTGTCCAAACAACACAAATGAATACAGTCATACCTTGGTTTTGGCTTCTGAACGCCGCAAACCTGGAAGTGACTGTTCCAGTTTGCAAACTATTTTTGGAAGCTGAACGTCCGACGGGACTTCCGTGGCTTCCAATTGGCTGCAGGAACTTCCTGCAGCCAATCGGAAGCTGTGCTTTGGTTTCCGAACGTTTTGGAAGTCGAACGGACTTCCGGAATGGATTCTGTTCCACTTCCAAGATACGACTGTATATTAAATCAGCAACAGCCCTCCTAGGAAAAACATGAGACCAACACAGCACTGAGCAAATTAAAACCACATAAACCCTACCATAATGGCCTGTTGAAATACAGAAAGTTTCCTACCTAAAACAGGGAAGGAGGAAGGGCCCATTGGCTTTCCCCAGGGAAGGAGTTCCCCCTCTGCGGCTCAGCCTTTCATATGCCTGCTTTATTCCACAGTCTGGATTGTGCAGGTTCCTCTCCCTGTCCTGCTGCCTGCTGTGTCTTCACCCTGGCCCCACTCATGCACAGGGGTGCCCCTTGGGACTTAACCCAGAGAAGTAGAATGGAACAAACCTGCAGCTTTTAATATTCCCCTGGGGGACTTGAGATAGTCACCAGAGGAGGCCCAAACTCAAGATCTTCCCAGGAATCAGAGTGTTGGTGAAACCTCTCACCGCTTGTCAGGGCTGGTGATTGATGAGTCAACCCTTGATTTTGATTCCCATGTTCCTTTTGCTTTTTCATCTCAAAGCATCTATCTCTTGCTTGCTTGCTTGCTTGCTCGATCACTTTCATCTTTGCTCTGCTTCCTCTTAGGCAGAGGACGAGAGTGAGGGTTGCAAGCTGCACCCGGTCTCTGCCTGTCACATGCAAAATGGAAAAGTACTGGGTAGCCATTTTCCTCTCTTGAGAAGGGCAGCTTATGACAAGACTTGAGGATTCCTGCAACTGATCACTACAGTGGATTCCACAGGCTCAAGATTCTTCCCAAATCAGAAAAATTAACCCCTTGCTTGCTTGCAGTCTAAATGAAAAGAGAAGAGGAGCAAACAGGACATCTTTACCTGTTTCTCGGATTAAGCAAGCAACAACCCTGCAGATTGTAATGCAAACAACAACTAGGGTAGACAATCAGTGGCAGCCTGGATTGAAAAGGCTCCTTTAACCAGGCTGATTAGATGTCCCGTTTCTCTCCCTGGGGACTAAGGGCAGGCAGGCGACTCATCAGGGCAGATCATCACCATACATTTAAAGCACATTCAACACCCATTCAAAATGCATGGCTTTCCCCAAAGAATCCTGGGGCCTGTAGTTTGTTAAGGCTGCTGAGAATTGTAGCTCTGTGAGGGTGAAACTACATTTCTCAGGAGTCTTTGGGGGGAGTCATGTGCTTTAAATGTATGGTGCTCTGCATCTCAAAACCTAATTTTTACATGTGATTCTTTCTGAAGATTTTCATTTCCTGCTCTCGGCTGCCAACTGGCTGGGCTCTGAGGCTGGTCTCAAAGACAGAAGGTAGGGCTGGCAAATGCCACGAGCCATTATTAAAATGCTTGGCTATAATTCTGTTCCTTCTCTTAGATTTGACCCATGAAATTTGTCAGGTGAAATTGTACTTGGCCAGGGAAAGTGGGGGAGTTCAGTTCTCCAGGAACTTAAGTGGCATTTCCCATATATATATGTATAGTTGTGCTCACAACTCCCTCTTAAGGAAGGTCACTCCTCTCATTCCTATGGAGGCTGAGAGGAAATGGCTTGACGACAGCAGCCAGAACAGTTTTAGATATTCTTAGATTTCGAAGCACAGAATGGAAGGGAAGTCATCTGTGCATCTGCAACATTTGTCTCAAATGGACACACATCCACCTGCCTGTGAAGTGATTGTGACTTCTGTTTCCAAATCAGATGGGAGCTGGTTTGATGGAAATGCATCAAAAAGCAGTATTTCTCAAGGAACTACAGGATAGATATGGATTTGTGGCTAACACCAGCAGTGGTAGTGCACACAGGAGCCAGAACAAACCGCAATATGCACACCACGATGAGACTTACCACCGCATCAGCATGCTTAGGAGTGTGCTGTGAATCTCAGACATGCAGAAGGCTGATTGGGGAGAGGAGGGGGAAACTGTTTGTCCATGCTCAAGGACAACTTCAGTATGACTTCACATGTTCCAGGCAGCAGCGGAGCATATGGCCGCCCTGCCCAAGGCAGGCGTGCTCCTGAGGGGGGGGGCAGAGTGCAGAGGGTGCCCTCCCAGGCACAGGATAGCTGCTATGGTGTACAGAGTGGCGTGCGCGCCCTGCAGCCAGGGGCGGAGCTAGCAGCCCACGGGGCAGAGCTAGCTGCCGATGCCGGATATTTGGTGCACCGCCCCCCTGCAACTCAAAACGAAGGGGAAAGCAACGCAGCTGCCCCCTTCCCCTGATGGCTCGGCGTAGGCTTGGGAGTCACAGACGGGCGGCGTGCCAAATGTCACCCTCCCTTAGCGAAGACACCCTGGGCAGTCCGCCCCCGTCGCACCCCCCTTTCTCCGCCCCTGGTTCCAGGGAGCAATGTGGGTGAAATTCAGCCCTAGCCCTATCTGCCTCACACTTCCAAAACCAATACAAACTGTTCATTGAAATTAAAACTTCCCCAAATTTGGCAATGCAGTTGTCCAACAACAACAAAATCTTCAAGATTGAATGCAGAAGTGCAGAAGTGCACAGCAAAATGTATCTGTTAATGGAAAGAACATACAAAGAGGCATTATATAAGGGGAAACAACATGCAAACGTCAATATTAGGAGAAATGCTGAGGAATTTTCATGATGACATTTATTTATTTATTTATTTATCTATTTATTTATTTATCTATTTATCTATTTATCTATTTATCTATTTATCTATTTATCTATTTATCTATTTATCTATTTATCTATTTATTTAAATGCAAACTTTAGCAAAAATATGGCAAACTGAATTTAAGATGGGGGGGGATGTAAAACTGAAGGAAACCAAGGCTAGCATGTTTGCCCATCCTCGTCACAGCTCTGGGGAGCTTCGTCGCAAGCTAAGCCCTGAAAAATGCAACAGTTCAGGATCCGAACTTGCCGGGCAGATAAGATGAGCCTGCAGAATCAGGCCAACGGCTCATCTGGTCCAACATCCTTTTCTCACAGTGGTTAACCAGATGCCCCGGTGGAAAACCCGTAAGCAGGATTCAACCACAAGAGCCCTCTCCCCTGCTGTGGTTTCCAGCAACTGGTGTTCAGATCCTGGAGGCAGAGCAAAGCCACCGCGGAAACCCTCAGGGAGTCGCTGGAACCCATTTTGCACAGAGCAACCCAAGCCATGTGCTCTGAGGGATGCAGGAAGCCGCCTCCTCCTCCCCTTTCTGCTCCACTTCCAGACAACTGAGCAGCGCCACTGACCTGGAAGTGGCTCGGTTTCCTTTCCATCGCAGGGAGGCAGTTTCCACCTGCGGAGCAAACTTCTGGCCCCTTCTTCTATCTCCTTCCCTTTAAAGAAAATAAAAAGCAGCAGTGACATTTGCCTCAGCTCCTCCTCCTTGCCCATGACCCTCCTGTCACATGGAGAAGTGGGACAAGACCCAAACTGTCAAGTCATTAGTCACCTCAGTGGAGAAGCTATTTGTATCAGGCGGGCCTCCTGCAGAGGCAGCAGCAGGTTCAGAGCAGGCAGAGCCGTGCGCTGCTAAGCACTCCCCTCTGGATCAAGCAGATGCTTCACGAGGCCCACCACACAATGCGGAGCATTTCAGGCCCAGTGCACACAGAAAACCAGATGCACGGGGGAGCCTGTCATTTAGGGAAGGTGGTGGGATCATCAGAACAGCTGGGTTCCCCTGCATTAAACACAGAATTGGGGAGCTTAACCTTTCCTAATTTGATGTAAGAATGGGACGTCGCCAAGATAAATAAATCGGCTCTGGTGTAAATTGTACGCTGTCTCATCTTGATGTAAACCAATGTAAAGTAATAAACATGTTTTCAAAAATAAATAGATAGTTAAATTATAAATAAACAACTCTCCACAAAGTGCAGGGAGATGGCATTTTGCCAACTTTGATAAACAACAACTCTGAGGGTCCACACTTCACTAACCACTGTTTCTACACACACCCTCATTTCCTGCCTTGGGCCAGTTGCCAGCTCTCTCCGACCTACCTAACACAGCTGTTGTGAATATGTAGGCTATAAAATGCTTGCAAAAGAGTACCTAGTGTGTTAGTTCCTTTAACCAGAGTGATGTGTCTTTAAATCGTAAAGGGCCATGTTTTTCTGTGCACGCATACCGCCACAAATTAGCACACCTCCAGGGTTCCAACCAATCTTAATCTGACCTGATTATTGCCTGTTTTAGATCCATAAGTCCCGTGAGGAGGGAATAGAACAGGTCTGGTGCTAGGGCTTCTTGCGCCCTAGGCGAACCACCTTCTGGCGCCCCCCGCCAAAGCCTGCTTTAGCGGGAGCCGGGGGTGGTGTAGGGGGCAAGCAGCACCTCTCCGCTACAGCGGAGAAGCTGCTGGTAGCCCGTCCCGCCCAAGCCTGGCTAGCGCCCCCTCCATTTTGGCGCCCTAGGCAATTGCTTAGTTCGCCTAAATGGACACGCCGGCGCTGAATAGAACCTGCTCCCACTTTCCAGTGGAAATAATCAAAGGTATCCCAGTCAACAGAAAAAAACAACCCCACATTTTGAACTAGTCAGATTTTCTTTGTCTCTCACACATGGCGGCTACTGACAAAGAGAGCAGATTCCACCACCTCCTCCTTTCCTCAGCAAACAAGAAAATGTGTCCAGTGAACTGCAGAACATGAGCAGGCAGGATTCATTGCTCATGTCCACCAGCAGCTGTGCATTCAGAATTGTAGGCCCAATTTTATGGAATACCCTTCCAAGGGCCCAGACCAGGCTCCCTCCCTGCTGAACGTCTAGCACCAACTGGAGATGCTTTTATTCCAGCAGGCACTGCAGTTGAATTCTGATTTTATAGTTTTAACTGGTTTTTATTTTTATTGTATCAAGTTATTTGTAAACCACTTAAGAGATGATTATAATTAAGCGGTACATAAATTGTCACTAAAAAATAAATAGCATGCTTTGTTGCTTCTATTTTTATGGCACTTAAATGGGAAAGTGTTTTAGCATAATTTTTATTTTATTTTTTAAAGACCTGCTGCTTTCCAATCAGCACAATTTAGCACCGGGAGAAATTAGGAATCTATAAAAGTCTTTAAAATAACCTTTTTTTTTATTTATTTATTTTTTTTTAAAAAAAAGCCAGCTCTGGTGTGTGCTATCCCTTTCCTGCTTTAGCAACCTTGACATACTCACTTTGCGTGAGGACAGTGCAGATAGACCAGAATCACTGTAATATGCTCAAACCATCTTGCCTCAGTGAGCAACCTGGCCGCCAAATTCTCACCCGCTAAAGTTTCCAAACCATCTTCAGGGTGCAATAATCTAATCTAGAATTTACCAGAGCATAGAGAACAGAAGTTAGGCTATCCCTGTAAAGATAGGGGCACAGCTGGGCCACCAGCCAAAGCTGATGGAAGCCACTCCGTGCTACTGAGGAGACCCTCCAGGTGTCCCTGTTTTCAAAGGACAGTTCCAGATTTACAGAAGCTGCTCCTTTTTCTGATTTGATCCCAGAATGTCCCACTTTTCCTTAGGACATCCCTATTTTCATCAGGGAAATGTTGGAAGGTATGGAGCTCTGCAACCCCTGAGCCAAGGAGATAAGTAATTATACAACCTTTAGAATACATCTGAAGGCAGCCCTGATTAGCGAAGAGCTTTAAAAAAAAAGTTTAATGTTTTATTATGTTTTTATATCTGTTGGAAGCTGCCTAAGAGTGGCTGGGGCAACCCAGTCAGATGGACAGGGTATAAATAATAACATTATTATCATTATGGAATAGGATGTCCCTATTTTCATCAGGGAAATGTTGGAGGGTATGCCTGAGCCTCAAGCAACAGCAAAAGGATCCGGAAGTGCCCCTAAGCTACATACTTGCTCCTTCAGAGGGAGTGTAACCCCATCAAGAACAGGCAACCTCCCATCCATTTGGTCTAGGGAACTGCCCACTAACAGGGCCTCTGGATTGAGCTTCAGTTTCTTGGCTCTCATCCAGTCCATTATTGTCTCACTCTCCTGGAAAGATGAAAAGCCAAGCTTGGATTTTTGGATCTCCAGCTTAGTTAGTCAGAATAGGAACTCTTCACTATCTAATAAAGGTAAAGGTAAAGGGACCCCTGACAATTAGGTCCAGTTGTGTCCGACTCTGGGGTTGCGGTGCTCATCTCGCGTTACTGGCCGAGGGAGCTGGCATACAGCTTCCGGGTCATGTGGCCAGCATGACAAAGCCACTTCTGGCGAACAAGAGCAGCGCACGGAAACGCCATTTATCTTCCTGCCAGAGTGATACCTATTTATCTACTTGCACTTTGACGTGCTTTTGAACTGCTAGGTTGGCAGGAGCAGGGACTGAGCAACGGGAGCTCACCCCGTTGCGGGGATTCGAACCGCTGACCTTCTGATCAGCAAGCCCTAGGCTCTGTGGTTTAACCCACAGCACCACCTGCATCCCTATCTAATATGCATTCCCTATAATAAGCGTAGGCTATCTTATTTTCCCAAAATTAAATTCTCAGTGTGATCTCAGATGTATCTCAGAAGTATCCAATAGCAGCCAGCTTCCAAGTTAACTCTGCTAACTAATTCCAAGACAAAACAAACACAGAAAAAGTGCAATACCCTGCGAAATGTGGCAAGTCAACTGCCCTTCCTCGAGCTCACAGTGGAGGAGCAATGGTTGTGTTACACTAGGAGGCACCAGTCCCGAAGGACCCTACAGTATTTGCAAAGCAGCTATTTGCATCTTCTGTCTCAAGCATGCTGTTATCTTGAGCAAAGAACATATCTGTGCCAAGTTCAGGGATACTGGCCCACCCCAGGAAGATGCAACTGGGCTAGGGACCTGGCGCAGGCAGCCCAGGGGGCCTCCTCCCACTGAGCAAGGGGGACAGTGGCTGTCGCACCAGGACAGATGAAGCGGACGGCACCCAGCCGACACCATCATGCAAATAGCAGCAACGCAGCGATAACAAGGGATGGAACAGCATTAAAAATGCAGATGGGAACAGATGGCCCTGCGGAATGATGGACGGGGTGTTGAGAAGAGATGACAAAATCCAGAGAACGAGTTTGGTCCCCCCCCCCCCGGCTCTGCTTACAAGGAAAACCCACCAGAACTTTGGAACCCTAAGCTGGGCTCCTCATGTCATTTGTCAGGGAGGGTCGGTGTGTGGATGACACAGATTTGGCCAGGGGTTCAAGGGTACATCCACACCATACATTTAAAGCACCTTCAACCCACATTTAAAGCACATAGCTTCCCCTAAAAAATCCTTGGGGATGTAGCTTCACCTGCACCGAGCTACATTTCCTGGCATCATGGGGAAAAAAACTTTAGTTCCCAGGATTCTTTGGGGAAAGTCACCACCTAGTTGTAGCTCTTGCAACCTGCTCATTCTTTGTGATGCTTGTGAGGACACTTAAGTGGCCAGCTAAGGTCATTGTATTACAAAGTAACTTGTCTGACTAGTTCCACAAACTCCTCTTGTCAGATTCTAACTTTCTTGGGTACAGGACCTCAAGAACTGGAAGGGGCTGAGGGCACCATGCAGAGTCACCAGCCAAACTCACAACAACAACGATTTTCTCTGAATCTGTGAATGCAAAGCAATGGCTACACGTGCACCAATGCAAGAGATGCAGAAAATGATTAGATAGCTCAGGGCCCAATCCACCCCATAATGTTTTGCAAGTGGGAGAGTTGCAACTGTCCAGAGACGTCCTCTACATTGGGGCATCTGCAAAAACACTGCTGGACAGCTGTGCCACCGAGCTGGCTCTAAGGACAGAGGCCACAAACTACGGAACAAGAACTGAGGAGCAAGTTCTTCCAGCTCTGAAATCCTCAAATCCGGTGAGAAAGAATGAAAGAAAAGCCTTAACTGCCTCTTCCCTCTCCAGATTTTTTATTGTGACATCTAATATATTGCAATGGTTCCTCCCATCGCCTCCAGATTATACAGGTTGTAGTAAACAACTCCCACGTCTACGTGGCTTGCTAAACTTTTTGGTCCATGGAAACTGAAGTTGCTTGTAAACCCAGAGGCCAGTGAAATTATCTCTAAACAAACCTTAAATCACAGCCCCCAAGAAACAGCTTGCAAAAGTGCAGCCACTGGGTTTTACAACTCAGAAGTAAATCACCTTTAAGACAGTAGCAACTTCTCCCCATAGCTGGCTCCAGGTAAGTCATCGCCATAACTGTCTAGGTATACACATGCACACACAGGGATCTCAGATATATAATGGTGCCTGCTCTGAGTCTTTTCCATTCTGCAGTGGCTATAATTGCACACACTTTTCTTCAAGAGACACAAGGACAGCCACTCTTCATAGGGGCCAACCTGGACCCTGCAATCAACATCTGAGGCCCTTCTTTGTGTGCCCTCTCCACAAATGGCCCAGAGGCTAAACAAAATAAAAAATAAAAAAATTCCTTCCAGTAGCACCTTAGAGACCAACTAAGTTTGTTCTTGGTATGAGTTTTCGTGTGCATGCACACTTCTTCAGATACACTGAAACAGAAGTCACCAGACTCTTATATATACGGTAGTGAGAAGCTTTTCATTCTTATTTTCTGCCAGGCACCAAAGTGTCTTGGGACAGCCCGAAATGTCACTTTCGCTGTGAAAACGGGGGCAATATAAGTGACCAACTTTCACAAATGCTTGCATGTCTAGGGTAAACAGATCCAGTATCTAAAAATATAGGACATTTGATCTGCATATTGTGCCAATGTTTTTGCATATATTTTCATGTTGTCAGTATGGCATATGTTCAGGCTGTTCTCTCTGAATAGTTTTCACATTTTTAACTGCAATATGCTAATGTGTAAGAATGAAGGCACAAAGAATCCTATACACTGAAGTCTCAGGAGGACCTGCATCTGGACACAACACAGAAGCGGAGGCGGCCCTCATTTGCATTCCCAAGCCAAGCCCAGAGGAGAGTTGTAAATCCGCAGCTATACTTCACTCTGCCTTGACACAAATCAAAGTTGGTGGCTTGTCACAGACACTGTTTATCTCCTGCCCCTCCACTGCAGTTGCAGTACTTGGGGCAGCTGAAAACCATTTGAAAATAAATAAATAAATTGTGTTAAATAAAAAACAATGAATCAACCATCATAATCCACAAAAATAAAACAGTGACAGAAACAGGGCAGCAGCAATAACCAGCCTAGTTACACTAGGACCAGACCATGTCATTACTGAGGTGCCAAATTTAGTCACCTTCTGAAGACTATCCCTGCCTACCGATCTGGTCATAAACAGAAGGATACAGGTATCAACAAGGGTGTCGCCTCACATGACCTTAAGGTGCTACTGTGCAATGCCAGGTCAAGGATTCATAAGACCACTGCCATCCATGACTTGATCCTGGGTGGAGGAACTGACCTTGCATGTGTAATAGAGGCTTGGTTGGACATGGCAGGTGGGCCTGTTCTTGCCACTGCTTGTCCTCCTTGAGTCCCAATTGGGGGAAGGGGTGATTTAAATGAGAAGGAGGAGGAGGAAGAGGAGGAGGAGGAAGACTGAACACCATCTAAGTACTGCATAAGCTTTGTGTAAGCAAATCAGGAGGGATGTTGTCTGGAGGAGTCATGAGATCAATTAATCAGACCATGCCCTGCTGCTGCTGCTGCTGCTGCTACTGCTGGTGGTGGTGGTGAGGCTCCTGGAAGCTCCTACAAGCTCCTGGAAGCATGTAAAGGATTGCTGTTTGGTTCTCTGGGTTTGAGGCCCCCCTCCCCACTCTAAACATCAGTTTCAAATTGCTCCCACAATGGCAGGGCACTCCTACCGCCAAGGGTCCTCCAGCAGAAGCAGGAAGCTGTTCTAGGCATTGCCAATCCCCATGCATGCCTCTCCACCAAGACTACCACACATCTCCCACAGTTCACAAGATGGATCACTGGTGCCCAGAGTCAACTTCCTCAACCACTGCACACCTGACGGTCACTGTGGTAGTGCTGGAAGTGAACACCGGAGGAAGACCTCTGTGTTCTAAATTGGCTCCTTGCCACTGGGATCCAAGAATGAATCCAGGTCCCTCTTCCAAATTCTTTCCCTTGCAGGAATAGCTTTGCTGGCTTCTTCACAGCTCTTGGTTTGGGGCGGGAGGAGGCATCCTGTTTTCTGCCATCTTCATGCAGATCCTACAACTGGTGTTTTCCCTGCAAAGTCACCCGGGCCTCCCTCTTCCTCATGCCCTGTCTTCTGCAGCATCTCTCCTCTTGACAAAAGAAGCCATGCTATGATTGGCAGAGGACTACAGCACCCAGATCGTGGCAAATGAAGCGCTTTCAACACAAGCAAGTGGCTTTGTTTCAGCCTGCCAAATGCCATTAATCCAAGAAGAGGAGAGGAGAAAAAAATGACAAGAATATTTAGCACCGGGACAATGTTTCATTGTGTTTGTACACTGTTCAACAAAACCCAGCAAGCTGTAATCTCTCCTGGTTCCTATTCAACAGCTCCCCAGCCATCAGGTTGCTGCACTCTCTGAGCAGCCTCATTAATAATCTTGCCTCAGGCAGGGCCTCTCGGCTGCAATGTGATTTACCAGAGGAGGACTTCAGGCTTTGCTCAGGCGCATGACACACAAGCTCAGGGCCATAAAGCAGCCAGTGGGATTCCAGTGGCAGAGGCCACTCATCTCCCACACAAGCCCAGTGAGACCCAAGCAATACCTGTAGCCCATCCCTCACCTATGATGTATAACTTTCCATTTGCCCATATCACTCCATGCAGAAAATTTACCTTGCATGGAGAGTGAATTCTCACTTCCCATCCGGAGAGGATATTTTGAGAAATTCACAGCAGACTTTTTTTTTCTGGGAGCGGCTCTGAGTTTGCAGTTTATTTCAGCTGTAAGGACTGGTGCCGCCTACCATGTGCCTAACTGGAGCAACGGGTCTCCAGCACCAGTTAGCAGCCCTCACAGGCACTCGGTGACACAGAGAACCAAAATATGGTTTTTATGTTAGCAAAGCCGGATACTGATTTTAGAAACAATGAAGTTGGTTGTTCCCAAGCCATTTGTCAGGGCACACTAGGGTGCTGTAAGAGAACTGCCATGCCAAATAAACCAGATACTAAATTGGTCAGGGTTGTTAAAATAAAGAGATTGTGAAAAGCTGGAAAAGGACCTCTCCCGTCTAAGTGAATGGGCAGTAAAATGTTAAATGCAGTTCAGCAAAACAAGTGTAAAGTGATGCATGTCAGGGCAATTTTTTATTATTATTATTAATTTCACATATACGCTCATGCAGTCTGAACTGGAGGTGACAGACCAGGAATTAGACCTTGGGGTCATAGTAGGCAGCTTGATGTGGCAGTCATGAAAAAGGCAAATTCCATCTTAGGGATCATTAGGGAAAGAAACTGAAAATAAAACTGCCAATATCAGAATGCTGCACTGCTGTATACAATTCTGGACACCTCTCCTCAAAAGGGATATTGTAGAGTATGAAAAGGTTCAGGAAAGGACAACCGAAATGATCAAGGGGATTGAACAACTCCTCTGCAAAGAAAACTTACAGTGTTTGGGACATTTTGGCTTAGATTCTGGGCTGCATCAATAGGAGTATAGCGTCTAGATCAAGAGAGGTAATAGTACCACTCTATTCTGCTCTGGTCAGACCTCACCTGGAATACTGTGTCCAGTTCTGGGCACCACAGTTCGAGAAGGATACTGACAAGCTGGAACGTGTCCAGAAGAGGGCAACCAAAATGATCAAAGGCCTGGAAACAATGCCTTATGAGGAATGGCTTAGGGAGCTGGGTATGTTTAGCCTGGAGAAGAGAAGGTTAAGGGGTGATATGATAGCCATGTTCAAATATATAAAAGGATGTCATATAAAGGAGGGTGAAAGGTTGTTTTCTGCTGCTCCAGAGAAGCAGACACAGGGCAATGGATTCAAACTACAAGAAAGAAGATTCCACCTAAACATTAGGAAGAACTTCCTGACAGTGAGAGCTGTTCGGCAGTGGAATTTGCTGCCAAGGAGTGTGATGGAGTCTTCTTCTTTGGAGGTCTTTAAGCAGAGGCTTGACAGCCATCTGTCAGGAATGCTTTGATGGTGTTTCCTGCTTGGCAGGGGGTTGGACTGGATGGCCCTTGTGGTCTCTTCCAACTCTATGATTCTATGATTCTAGAGAAATGAGGCGACTCTCTCACAACCCTAGAACTTGTAGACATTCAGTGAAGGTGAATATTGGGGGGTTCAGGGTAGGCAAAAGTATGGACTGCAAAAGTATGGAATTCGTGCCCACAGGAGGCAGTGATGGGCACCACTGTGGATGGCTTTAAAAGAGGATTAGACAAGTTCTTGGAGGAGAAGGCCATTAGCCATGATGGCTATACTTTGCCTCCACGGTTGGAGGCAGCAATACTTCTGAATACCAGTTGCTGGAAACCACAGGTGGGGAGAGGGCTCTTGTGCTCGGGTTCTGCTTTTGGGCTTCCCACTGAGTCATCTGGTTGTCCACTGTGAGAACAGGATGCTGGACTAAAGGAGCCCACTTGGGCCTGACACAACAGGCTCTTTTTGTGTTCTTACGATGCACTTCCTTTGTATTTCTGAGCCAGACTGTACTTTGATTTTGTGAATTAACCTGGTGTAGAAAAGCCAGGAGGCTGGCCTTTGTTGGCCTTTTCAACACTCTGATTCCAAGTCAACAAACCAACCAGGCTCCCAGTAGGGGTGGATGAAACTCTCAGTTTAGGTTTCTCTCGGGCTATGTATACACACACAGCATATTATTCTAGGATCAAAGGAGACTGGGTGCTTGTTTTTTTCCCTACACAGTCCACACCAAGTCTAGATCTACTGCATATTCTTTGTCCCCAAAAAAGTACTTCTTGAGGAACTGGTTTCATTCCAAAAATAAAAGTTTATTGCAGATGAATTCTGCATTACCCTGCAGTGTGTCCATTTGAAAACAGATAACAGATATTGGTGGTCCCAGCAATGGGGAGGGGTATCTGCACCTGCCCAGTGGCAATGTGGGTGGGCATGTACCAAGATCACAACCACTACTTTCTTCTTCATTCACCTGAGGCAGGAAGAAAAGGTGTGGATAACCTATCTAAGGAAAAGGTTTTCAAACAGGTGTCACATAACCACAACTATCCTTGTGGAATACAGGATCAAGAATCAATCTAGAATGAAATCAGCAATTTCAGAATAAGCTTATATTATTCCAGATTGAGGGGGGGCACCCTTTTGTGCTACAAATGAGTTAGGATGTACAAGAGTCCTGCTCTCTCCTACTCCCAATCCTAAATTCAACTCACCAGAGTTTCTCATCAGTTTGCAAACTATTTTTTTAAACAGGAAGTTCTCATGAAAATTCATTAGCACTTTTGTGTGCATTCCTTCTAATATGTAGTACAGTTTTCCACATTGTTTTCACTTGTTATGGACACTTTCCCCTATTATAGATATTTTCTCCTACGCATTTTCTGCTCACAGAACTGCAGAATTGCAAAATTCAGAGACGTGTGACTTTGGAAGGATCTGTGTGTTTTGGTTCAGGCAGTGGGGATTAGGGAAGTTCACATGAAAATGTAACCTGAATGGCATTTCTACACACACATACACACACAATCCCCAGTTTCCAGGAACCAATCCAGTCTGCCTACAATTCCCATCTCCCTGCCTTAGCTACCAAGGAGTGAAAGGCTTAGCATTCAGCAGTGCTCCAGGATCCCTCCTTCATGACCCTCCTCTACCTCCTCTCCCCTCCAGGTGAGATTGCAAGGGGGGTTGCCAGCTGTCAGCTGCCTTTTAATGAATTCCTTGCCTTTATTAAAGTGTGCCGACCAGCCCCTGTAAATATTCCATCTCTCCTCTCCATTGCACCGCATTGATCACGGGGGCCTGTAGACCAGAGATAAACTTCCTCCACATTTATTTTAATAACTTCCCCTCTTGTTGGCATGAAATGTGACCAGACTTTTGAAGGAGAGAGACTGATGTGAAGTCAGGAATCCTTGGCTCACTCTCCTGCGGAAAGAGAAAAGTTGGCAAGCAGGAAGAAGAATGGGGGTCTGACTGCTGCCAAGGCGGCCCCCTCCCTTGCCTTCCTTCTCTCCAGGAGAACCCCCTGCAGCTGAGGCCTTGGGCTGCTGAGCTGGTGGAGGAGGTTCAGACCATGTTGTATGCTGATTGAAAGAGGAGGAGGAGAACTATGTGTGCCGCACCTGCAGATCCTTGGAGGAAAAGGTGGGGTGGAGATAGAAATGCATTTAATCACTCACTTAGTCACTCACTCACTCAATCAATCAATCAATCAATCAAGTGATCTCAGGGCTAGTTACAATAACTTAAAATACAGTAAAGCAATACAGTGCAATTAAAACCACCCAGTGTTTGGGGGCTATCAGAGTGATCAGTTGCATGTTAAACCCCTGCTGGTAGAAACAACATTCTAGTCCAGCATCCATTTCTCATAGGGGCCAACCAGATGGCTCTTCCGGAAAACCCTCAGGCAGGACCTGAGCTCCCCACCCCCTGCGTTTTCCAGCAACTGCGATTCAGAAGCATTACTGCCTCCAACTGTGGAGGTAAGTACCTAAGAAGAGCCTGCTGGATCAGGCCAGTGGCCTATCTAGTCCAGCATCTTGTTCTCACATTGGCCAACCTGATGCCCCCAAGGAAAACCCACAAGCAGAATTTGAACACAAGGCCACACTCTCCTCCTGAGGCATCCAGCAACTGGGATTCAGAAGCATTACTGCCTCCGACCTTCATGCCAAATGTATTGTTCTGCTTTCCTTTGGACTACATCTGTCATCTGGGCAGCCCAGGACCTCCATTTACACTGCTCAAGCTTGTGCCCCAGGGAGGTCGCTTCAGTGCTGCTAACACAGCAAAAACAACACGGAAGGCAGCAGTTACTAGTTATTGTCTCTGCAGCCACAGCTGGTGCTGTGATTCTCCAGTGGTTTGATTTCACCAACAACTGCCTTCGACCTTGGCAGCAGAGCACAGCCACCCTGGCTAGAGATGGGTAGATTCCTTGCTGGCCTAGAAAGACTGGGTGCAGGATACCATCCAGTCCAATCTGGTTTTTTAAAAAATAAAAAAATAACCTGTGCAGTGGTTTATTGCCCTGTTTGGGAACTTCCCTTTCGGTCTTCGCAGCTCCAGGCACACCTGAAGAAGAGCAACCATCCTCTTTTGAACCTGTGCTGGTCTGGCTTCTGACTTGCTCGTGAGGCTTGCCGGCAGATACCTGGCTCACTATTTCCACCTAGAGATTGCCAGGGCAACTGTACCCTTTTCAAGGTGACCCAGTGGCATTCTTTGTCAGGCTCAGCTCATGAGAAGAAGGAGGGGGGTGATTCTGCGTAGCTGGAGGAAAGGCTTCTCCGTTTCTCCTCCGCCTCCTGCCCTCCCCTCTCCCCCTCCCTAACCACAGACTGTTATTTTCAATTCGGCTTCAGCTGCCGTCTAGAGGAATGCACAGCAAAGAGGCCCCATCTCCTTTGTGCTCCGTGGAAAGGCTGTGAGCAGTTTCATCCAACCCGCCATCTGGGACTGGGCTCCCTCCAATTAATTTGCCAGTCCCTTGGGCATGCCGGAGGGGGAATTGAAACATGAAAAAAGAGAGTGTGTAAATCACATCTTAATAGACTCATAAAACACACACAGGCGTTCAAAGTGAGGTCCGAGAGAACCGCACAGACACCGAACAGGCAAGGTGCACGTCTGTGGACCTGCCACTCAAACGGCAAGGAAGTTCCCCTACCAGAAACTCTCGCAGTGTAAATCTTGCCGATCCCTCTTGCCGAATGGAGGCTCCAAATGCGATTCAGGAGTTATACTGCTCTGTCATTTCCTCTTCCTGGGAATGCCAATCACCTGGCAGTAATAAGATGGGTTACATCTGCCACATGCCAAGTGCGCTAACTTAATAAATGCCAAATCATAGACACAAATTTGTTGAATCGCAGAGCGGTGGGGGTGGCGGTGAGGGAAATCCTTCAGATAACCCATTTCAAGCCTTGCCTAACAAGCCTCTGCCTAAAGAGGGCAGTTTTCATGCTGGGGAAACCCCTGGTGGGGGCTTTTCCTGGAAGCCAAGCATCCCTAAGAAACAGCAGTGCCTCAACTGCTTGCTGACCTTCCTCCTTTGTTAACTGCATTATATCCCGTCTTCCTTCCAAGGAGCAGAAGAAGGCATGCTTGGGTGTCCATGTCTCCCTTAATTGATCCTCCCTTAACAACCCTGTGAGGTAGGTACTGGGCCGAGAGAGATGGCCCAGGGAGTATTGTGCCTGAGCAGGGATGTGAACCTGGCTCTTCCCAACACTCTGAACCACTATGCTGTGTGAGTTTCATCCAATGTCCTCTGCAATGTGCAGCTATAGTGGAAGGTTGGGGGTGACTGAAGAGGCCAGAAGGCTTGGCTAGCATAAACCTCTATGGACTGAGATATGCTGCCCAATCCTATGCAACAAGCAGTGGCTCCTCAGCAGGGCAGTCAGTTTAAAGAATTTAAACTGTAGAGTTGGAAGGGTCCTGAGGGTCATCTAGTGCCAACCCCCTGCAATGCAGGAATTTCAACTGAAGCAGCCATGAGAGATAGCCATCCAACCTCTGCTTAAAATTCTCCAAGGATGGAGAGTCCGACATCTTCCGAGGGAACCTGTTCCACCCTCAAACAGCTCTTACCCCCAGAAAGTTCTTCCTAATGTTTAGTCGGAATCTCCTTTCTTGTCATTGGAATCCATTGGTTTGTGCCCTATGGTCTCTGTTAACCCACCACACAGCAGCAAGGTGGGACAGAAATGTTTCAGCCAAGCAATAAACCAGCCGATAAGCAGGTGCCTCTGGAATTCTTCTTTGTGGATTAGTATTTTCTCCATTGCCCCAAATAAAAGACTCCGCATGTTTAACACCCTCCCTTTTGATGCCATATGTAAAGCAGAGTTGTTGCTCGGTAATTATTTCCAGGCCTGGTTTCAAGGTCGCCGGATCAAACGGTGTTCAAGAGGGAGAGGCTCACGCTGCATTGTCCTTCATGTTATGATTAAAAGAAGTGAGACCAAGCGGTGGCAGGAAGCAGGGGGGGGCACCTGTTCAGCAAGGTAGCGCTCTCCACTCACACAGAGGAGAAGTCAAGGGTTCCTTTGAGGGCTTTGAAGGCAGGAAACTCCGCACAGTGCCACAAGAGATTAAAGATCCCCCTCTGCCATTTCACTAGGCCTGCAGGAGGGGACAAAGCGGAGGCAGTAAACTGTGTGTGTCAATTCAGAGGGCAGCTGGTGGAGGAGGTTGCCAAGCTAAAACACAGACACTTGGGCAAGTACCAACTATCTCTCTCTTTCTTTTTTAAAAGAGGAGGTTTACTTGGAAGGTATCTGGAAAACTGCTCCCCCATCCTCATCATAGGTGAGAGAAATATTGTCAGCACTTTGTGTGCGGCTTGTCTTGTGCTTCATCCAGAAAGTCCAGTTAGTGCAGAATGCATGCTTTCCAACACGATGTGGCCCAAGGGGTGCCATGCCCCAAAAAAGTGTAGCCCAAAAAGTGTGCAAGATTGTGGTAGCCATTTTGGCCACTGTCCTCTCACAAAAAATACCCCCTTGGGGTGTCCCATTTTTTTTTCTGGGGCAGTTGATGGGTATGCAGAAATTTGCCCCATGGTTGCTCACAGAAGTGAGGCCTTGTCAGCGTATAACACCTGTGCGTATTCTAAATGCATATCAGAGGTCCAATTTGCTTGCAAAATTCAACTTTATGTTTTCCTAATTGTATAACCTCCTCCCATCTCAGTTTCTCCACCTATGCATGAATGTTGGATATTGGGTTGAAGGGAGACTGGGGGAGTGAGGGGGATGCATTTAGTGTGGTCTTGCTGATGCCTTAAGAGGCTTTTTAAAAATCTGCCTTTTCAGACTAGTGTGCTCCAGTGCATTTCAGCGACATATACCAACTGGTATATGCACACTAATCTTCTGGTGTAACACAGCAAGAAGAATGAGACATTGTAGAGCTAATCTATGTATTTATTTACACACTACATACAGACAAAGGATTCATTGTGTCCTTTCTCTCCAGCTCCGAGAGAACAGACAGGACAAAAGCAAAAGCAAAGGTACAGTGTAACAGTACACATAGAGGAAGAGATAAGACAGTCTTCCGTTCCCACACTCTCACATCTGCAGCATCGGAGGCATGAAATACCAACAACTCTGAATTTTGTGATGCAGCTTGCCAAGCAAAATGCATACATGAGGGGAAAGTGTGCATGAGAAACCAGAAAGATGCATTAAATTAGAGGGAAACGCCTGCAAAAAATGTGCATATTAGACACATTTGCATAAAATGTATGTTGTTGTTGTTGTTTAGTTGTTTAGTCGTGTCCGACTCTTCAGGAACCCATGGACCAGAGCACGCCAGGCACTCCTGTCTTTCACTGCCTCTCGCAGTTTGGTCAGACTCATGTTGGTAGCTTTGAGAACACTGTCCAACCATCTCGTCCTCTGTCATCCCCTTCTCCTTGTGCCCTCAATCTTTCACAACACCAGGGTCTTTTCCAGGGAGTCTTCTCTTCTCATGAGGTGGCCAAAGTATTGGAGCCTCAGCTTCAGGATCTGTCCTTCCAGTGAGCACTCAGGGCTGATTTCCTTCAGAATGGGTAGGTTTGATCTTCTTGCAGTCCATGGGACTCTCAAGAGTCTCCTCCAGCACCATAAAATGTAGGTATCAGGAGAAATTCACACTAAAACACTAGTGAATGTTCATGAGAACCTTTATTTTTTTAAAATGAACTGTGCTGAACTGAATTCAAGTCTGGGGGGAAATGAGAAACCAAATTTGAGGAATCTGCTCACCCCTACTGTTAATTGTTGTTGTTCAGTCGTGTCCAACTCTTCGTGACCCCATGTACCAGAGCACGCCAGGCACCCCTATCTTCCACTGCCTCCCGCAGTTTGGCCAAACTCATGCCAGTCTCTTTGAGAACACTGTCCAACCATCTCATCCTCTTGCTGTTAATTACGTGCATTAAAGCTATTGTGCACAATTTCTCGTATACCTCAGCATCTGTTTTATTCTGAATTTTGCACAATTAACTCTGCTGGGAGTGGGGCAAAAAGGGAAGTGAGTGCTGAGGGCATCTGACCACTTGAAATGCCATCCCACAACTCTTTTGCCTTCTGACAGGGTTTGCTGCTGCTGTTTAATGAAACCTTTGATTGTCAGAAAGCTAAATTTTGCATCCAAGGCCCCACCTAGTGGCTTTTGTGTTTTCCCTCAGAATTGCACCAGGTACCAAAGGGCCCAGCTTCATTTTTTGTTTCCCCGAGGGAGAAAACGAGGGAGGCATTTTGCAATAGCCTTTACAAAAGGAGAGGAGTCCCATCCAGCAAACCCAATTTTATAAAATCCAGCCAACAGACCATGGAAACAGGAGCACGAAAGATATTAAATGTTGCCGCCAGCTAGGAAATCTGCCTGCATCTTCCAAAGTACAATTGCAGAAAAATCCCTTCCATACTTGTTGCACAATTCTATTTAGTGACAGGTTGTCAAATAAGCTAACTGACAGGTGAACAAAGAGCTGAGGAGGGAGAAGAAGATAAGGCACAGAGGCTGCTGGCTGTGTGTTGGCGATGAGGACTGTGAGGGCTACTAGCCATAAATGGCTATACTCTGCCTCCACAGCTGGTGGCAGCAATGCTTCTGAATACCAGTTGCTGGAAACCACAGGAGGGGAGAGGGCTGTTGTGCTCAAATCCTGCTTGTGGACTTCCCTTTGGGGCATCTGGTCGGTTACTGTGAGAACAGGATTCAGATGGGCCATTGACCTGATTCACCAGGGCTCTTCGTGTGTGTGTGTGTGTGTGTGTGTGTGTGTGTGTGTGTTCACATGTGTGTGAAGGAAAGTGTGGTTGAGGTGTTGGACTAAGACCAGCAAGATCCAGGTTCAAATCCTTGCTCAGCCACAAAGCTCACCCTGGACTGATGACTTTCCCCCAGCCTGACATACCTCATGGGGCTGTTTTGAGGTTCTAATGGGATGTAGGGAGAACCAACATGAGGAAAGGGGCAGGAAAGTGTAATAAATAAGCAGCTGCTGTGCCCAAACACACCGCTTTCCTTCTGTGCTTTTGGCCCAGAGCTGCCACCTGGCCGGTTTTCAGCCACCTGTCCTCCTGCTGCCACCCATCACAGTGTTTGCCTTCTCTGTTGCTTCATGTTTTCTCTGCAACTCTTTCTCCACAGCCTGTTGCTCTCCTGACAAGAAGAGGCAGAGATTTCCAGAGCTGTCAGATGCTGCCATCTATGGCAAAGAGCTTTGCAGAGAGGAGGAGGAGAACAAGCAACCGCAAAGGAGCTTTGAGGCTCAAGAGTCCGGCATGCACCCCAGATTTTTACTGGGAACTTCCAGCAGGGCTCAATCCACCCCAGGGCCATTTCTGCTCTTTGCCACATCTCCTCATAGAGCACAATGGTCCTTGCGAATTTCTGTGGTGAGGAGTCTGCAGTAAGGAATCAGAAGCCCATCCCAGACATAGAAATCCATCCTTACCATTCTGGGAGTGTGTGCCATTTCATTGTCATGCGGATCACGCCAGCCCTTTTGAGCGATTAGCCGCACCTAGAATGAAATCACAGGCATGGGGAGGCTGGGATCCTGGTATCACCCTCCCTCCCTGACAACTGCACATCAGTAAGCATTCAGCGATCGGGGTGGAGCAGGAGATCAAAGTCCCCGCCTACGTAATTTAGTTCTATATACAGAATGAATTCTGCAAAGGGGTCACGTCTCTCAAAGAGACTTCCTGCTTTGTTTTTCACTTGTTTATGTTATTTGTTTGTTTGTTTGTTTGTTTGTTTGTTTGTTGTGTCTATACACCACCTTTTTTTCTCCAAGGAGCAAAAAGTGGCGTACATGTCTCTCTGCTCTCCCCCATTTTATCCTCACAACAACCCTGTGAGGTAGGTTAGGCTGAGAGGCTGTGACTGGCCCCCAAATGAGATTCATGACCAAGTGGGGATTTGAACCCTGGTCTTCCAGGTCACAATCCAGCCACCACACCACACTGCCCCTCTGTTTATTCAGTGGGCGCATGCTCCCCTAACCAAGTGCCCTCCAGATGGTTTGAACTACAAATTCCGGCTGGCAATGAGAACTGTTGCTGGTCTTCACCACGCAGGCAGCAACCTTTGTCCATCCAGCCCTGTTTTGCCCACTCGGACTGGCAGCGCATCTCCAAGGCCTTGGACAGAAATGGGTGGGACTCGTTGCCCCCTCTGCTATCATTTTAATTGGAGATGCTGCCAAGGAATGAACTGGAGGGTCTTCTGCATGCGAAGCAGATGCTCTGCTGCTGAGCCAGAGACCCTCCCCTGTCTCCCCCTGCCTCTGCAATCATGACTGATGCCTCGTGCTGCGAGGTGGGAAGCTCTTAAATTCATATTCTACGCTCTGTGATTAGCAGAGTCCAAATTCCTCTTCTAACTCCAGCCCATCAAGCACAACATTGAAATGATCAGTTGCGGCAAGAAAGGGAGGCGGTTGAAGTTAAGACGCAGGGAACTCCGACCCGCTCGCTGCAGGGAGGAGGAGAGGGGGTTGCCTGAATAGAAGATGAGCTACTGAATACTGACAGATTGCCATCCAGCCTCCGTTTAAAACCTCCAACAAAGGAGAGTCCACCAATTCTGAGGGAGTCCATTTCACTGTCAAACAGCCCTGAGTTGGAATCTTCTTTCTCGTCATTTGAATCCATTTGTTCGGATCCTGTCCTCCAAAGCAGCTGAAAACAACCCCTTTGGATATTTGAAGACAGCCATCATATGACCCAAAGTCTTCTCTTCTCCAGGCTAAAAATACCCAAATCCCACAGTTGTTCCTCATAAGGCTTGGTTTCCAGACCCCTTATCATCTTGTTCACCCTCCTCGGCACAGGGTTGAAATGGGGACTCACTCTTCTCAGTGGGACCCCAGAGACACCTGACTCTCTGTGCCATTGTAGCAGCTGGCCTGAAGCACTGCTGCCTCTGGTAGCCAGAGGCTGATATTGCAGATACATGCTTAGCAGGAATCAAGAGACAGGGAGCTAATGGAATTCCTAGCGGCCCTATAAAACTATTGATGCATTGCAGACACAAAATGATCCACCAGAGACTGCCCTTGCTGGGCACATAAAAGGAGTCCTTCTTCACACAGCACGCAGATAAACTATGGAACTCACTTCCACAGGAGGCAACAGCGACCACCAACTTGAATGGCTTTAAAAGAGGTTTAGACAAACGCATGGAGGGGAAGATGTGGGGTGTGAAACACAGAGCAGTCAAATACAGCATTCCTAGAGTGGACAGGTTTAGACATGAAGAGGGATGTTTGTCAAAGCCAGTAGATAAACTTCCTGTTTCCTCCTGGGCTGGGACAAACTTCCTCTACATGTGACCAGAGGTGGGCGTGACTTTCCCTGTGCAGGTAACAAAAGCACAGGACTGGCCACCACATCTCCCTCTTCTCCATTTTGCTTTCGTCGAAGGAGCATCAACCTGAGATGCTCTCTTGGCTTCCAGCGAAGAGAGGACAAAGGAATTATCTCCCTATGGGATAGATTCCAGGTGTATATATTTTGTAACTTAAGTCTGCCTTCTGGGATCCATCTGTGAACAGAATGAGTGAGTAAACTATTTTATACTTTTATACAAGACTGTGTCGTGTCTATTCTTTTTAAGAGGGAATAAAAGGGGAATAACCAGGAAACTTATTTTAGAGGCTTAAGCAAGCCTGGCAAACCTATCCACTGTGCAAGTTTAAATGGGGGAATGTTACTCTGCTAAATCATAGAACTTGTTAACACAAGTTGGAAAGGATATTATTAAATAATATATCCTTTCCTGCCTCTCTGAACATTCCCACAGAAGAGGGCTATAGGTTTCTACTAACCACGGTGTCTATGCTCTGCCACTACAGTTGGAAGCAGCAATACTTTGGAATATCAGTTGCAGGAAGCCACAGGAGAGGAGAGGGTTCTTGTGCTCAGGTCCTACTTGCCGGTTTCCCTTAGGGGCATCTGCTTGGTCACTGTGAGGACACTGGACTAGATGGCCCATTGCCCTGATCTAGCAAGCTCTCCTTGTGTTCTTGTGTTTCCTGGCCCACTTCCAGACCCCAAACACAGACCCCAGAATCGTGGTTTTGTGGGTCCTTGCAAGTGATTGAATTGCACAGTCGAAGCCGTATAAATGCTCCAAGAGGCCTTCCGGGATGCAGCTGGTCGCCTCCTGCCCCCATGGGCCTATTCCCCCCTGAATCCCCCTGCCATGTACCCCCTGCTCCCTGAGCCGCTCACCCCGCTCCACGTATGAATGGCAGAACAGTTAATAAGGAGTGCTTTTCCTCTATTCTACTCAGAGCCGTGATGGAAAATACATTGGCTGGAAGTGAGACAAAAATCAATAGCCCATTCCATTTAACAGGGCGACTGCCACAGTAACTAGATTGAAGTGGATTAGGTGCCTGCTGTTTGGCTGACCCAGGCAGCCGCAGCATTCCAGGGCAGGCGCAGAGGAGTAGCCTGCCGCAACAGCCTGGAACCCCACCTGCTCTTATCTATTAAATACCAAGCGCCCAGCAAGTGAGCAAATGAAAGAGCAAGCGCTCTTCCTCTCAGGCTTGTCGCCGTTTGCTTTGCCCGGCTGTGGAAGGAGCAAAGTCAACAGCGGCATTACTAGATTCATGGGCAGCTTGCAATATCTCCCAGCTTTCAGAAAGCAGGGTGGGTGGGATTATAGAATCATAGAGTTGGAAGAGACCACAAGGGCCATCCAGTCCAACCCCCTGCCAAGCAGGAAACACCATCAAAGCATTCCTGACAGATGGCTGTCAAGCCTCCGCTTAAAGACCTCCAAAGAAGGAGACTCCACCACACTCCTTGGCAGCAATTAATGTGAGGGTGCCAAGCCCAAGGAGTTTGGGCTCTGTGGAGAGGAGGGGGATCTGGATTAAACCCCACCCCCCGCAAGGGGTGCCTGTTGCACCTGTGGTGTGCTGATCACGATGTTTATTATGAAGCAGGTGGCCTAGGATGCAGGTTCAGCCTGTGTTTGCTGGACAGGGGGCCACAGAAAAGAGGTGACTTATTTATTTTATTTAGTTATTTCATAAAATATATACACCATTTCATTGTTGCTGGGGTTTTTTTGTTTTTTTTAAAAAAAGCAAAGTGGTTTACAAAGAGAATAAAACAATGAAATTATCAATAGAACAGCATTCAAAAGATAAAATCAGCAGTAAACTAAAAACAGATCATCACATGCATCAACGTTCTACATGTCTGGGTAAAAACAACAACAATGATTTTACTGTTTGTACCCTGCGCATCTGATCAGGTTGTTTGCCTAAACAATAATGTTTTTTGCAGGCACCGGAAAGAGTCCAGTGAGGGCACCTGTCTGATGTCAATAGGCAGGGAGTTCCAGAGTGTACAATAGAGGCGAAAATGTCGGGATGCTCAGTCCGTGCTTTGGAGGAAGGAGGGGAACTGTGCTGCAATGTAGTTTCTTCTCAAACTCAGTTGTGATTCTGCCTGCATTTACATAAAAGGGGCAAAAGCTCTCCCTCTCCCTCTTCTCATGGGAGATGGAACTTTTGCAGGAAATCACATCGCCGTTTGGAATTGAGGGCTGAGGTGGACAAGAGCAGCACTCAAAGAAAGATTAATCAGAAGCTGTGAACACGTGAATGGAAGCCACGAGCTGGGAAAGCTTTATTGAGATAGCAAAGTGACGCCCCCTGGGGTCAAATGACTCCAGGCAAACCCAGGTGGATCTTCAGGATCAGGACACTGAAGATAGAGAAAGCCTGGGGAAGATGATCGAAATCAGTCACCCAGCATCCCAAGGGGGAAGACAGCTGTCAAAGGATATGAAAACCTCGCATGTTAATAATCCTTACAATTTTGCCAGAGACTTAATGCCCAGCCTGTCAGTAACACTGACAAAAGCTATTATGGAAACAAGATTGGAATATTTCAGTAACACCGGCATCACCAAGGCTTGGCTGCAGATGGGGCACTCTCTCTCTCTCTCTCTCTCTCTCTCTCTCTCTCTCTCTCTCTCTCTCTCTCTCTCACACACACACACACACACACACACACACACACGAGAGAGGGGGGGGAGGCCTTATCTTGGATGCATGACACCAGCAGAGCGGCTGGGAACGAGCTGGATAATTGCAGATGAGATTAATTCACTCTGTATAGATTTTTCCCTTAGTGCATTTTAATTAACTGTTTGAATCAGCAAGCCTTTTCCCCAAAACATCGTTACATCTTTATTAATATTATTATGGCACTTTTTCTTCATGTTCTATCTCTCTCCCTCCATCTCTCTTCCTCCTTCCTCTTGAGCATGGACAAAGTCCGGATCTTGGATAGATGTGGATTTCTTCTCCTCTGTGTCATCAAGGGCTGCCATCGCTAGAGCAGGATTTCCTGTCCCCCTCGTATTGGATTCCCCAGCATCCCCCCCTTTCCCCCTCCTTCCCCTGCAGAATGCAGCTTGGCTCACTCGCTTACTCACCATCTCGAGCTCTGTGCCACCCCTCTTGGCAGATCACCTGCTCACTGCTCAGGGCCCACACCTCCAAAGGTCTGATCAAGTGGCAGCCCTGTTTGCCTAGCAGAGGGAGATGTGGACACACACACACCCCAGCTGAAAATGGGAGCAAACAGAACACACCAAAACAGCAGGATTTGACCATTCAGTTCAAGAGCTTTGCAGAGGAGCTGCCCTTGGAAAAGTAAGGCCGGGTCCATGTTGCGGCATGTCCTGCATTCTTTGGAAAGACTAAAGAGTTCTTGTCCAGGATCAATGTAGCCCCCCTCGCTTTACTACCCAAGTCCTTGCAGTTTTAATTGATAATTGATTCTGTAAATTTCCAAGGAAGCCTGTGGTCCCCTCCCCCCCACCCCTCACCACCTCGGTTGTTGTTTTTTAAAAGCAAGAACAAATAATCTCATTTTTCAAGGGCTAAAATATAATTATGAGCTTCGTCTACGCGGATTCCCAGAGGGAAGGCAGGTTTCCTCCTAATGTTGTAACAGAAAAGGCAAACATCATAATTAAAGCAGCCTGCTTAATATATTGCCGGCAATTAGGTTATTAGCAAGACGCAGAAATGAGGCATTAAAAACAGCAGAAAGCAAGAAGATGCTCTATTCTGACGCAGTTTTCATTACCGCAACCCTGCCTTGCAGGGCTGTTGTGGGGATGAATGAGAGAGGAACTTCACAGTGCTCTGCATGCTAAACAGGACATAAAACTGGAGAATGATCAGGCAGCAGTGATTAAAAATTAAGAAAATATCACAGGAGCTAACAGAGGCATTATTGCACAGTGTTGTGTGAGCAAATTAAAAGCAAGCCGATTCCGAGTACGCATTAGGGAGAACATCCTGGTGGTGAGAGCTATTTGACAGTGGAATGGACTCTCTCAGAAGCTGGCGGACTCTCCTTCATTGGAGGAGCAGAGGCTAGATGGACACCTGCCAGGGATTCCTTTGCTGTGACTCCTGCATTACAGGGGTCCCTTTCCAACTCTACAATTCTATTATTCAAGGCAGATGTATAGGAAGAGAGGCAGGACAGCCTGGTTCAAAATTCCTGGTTGACTTCCAAAAAAGAATGTCTCAAGCGCTGTGAGCAAGCTAGAAGTCCAACTCCGGGTTGGCCACTCAGTGAGGAAGGGAGGTATGAGGCCAGCCTGGCCGCCCCACCCAACCCCTCCGCACTGGCTGGGCTGGACACACCACCTTGCTTTGTTTGCAAGTAATTGCTGCATCTCACGGCCAGCAATCTCAGCCTGGGCACAGGAGGATCCCAGATCTGCATGCAAGATGGGAAGCAACGCAAGCCAACTCCCCCCCCCCCCCGTTGCCTCCAGGAAAGGCCCAATGGAATGCCCCTATTTCCCTCTCCTTTTAGCCAAGTAAGAGTCCCTAACAGACACATGCAATCTTGCACACGGGAGATTCAGATCCAAACCAGGCAGCCAATCATGAAACTCAATTAAAGTGAGGAGGAAGGGGGGGAACCACCAGGGGCTGCACTGGAAAGAAGCACAAGAAACATTCTCTACCTCTCAAGTTCTCGATGTGGCTCCCAAAGGCACCGCAGTGACCCTCCGATCTTTCCCTTGCCACCCACCAATTGCCCCTCCCAATTTTAATATATGTAAATAATAATAATGTGTGTTTCCTTTTGTATTTGCATTGGTTGGGGGGCATATTTTTCTGAGGTGCAGGACTGCTTTTTTCCACCTGAGCTTTTTTTCTTCTGGGGTATGTGTTTTGCTCGTTGGGAAGGGGAGGTCCTGAGTATCTCTATCTTTTTCTCTTTTTCTTTTACAAAATGGGTATTTAGTGCTGCCCATGAAACTTTCTTAGGTATCCAGTTCTGCCTCCAGATTCAAAATTCTGGGGGACCCCTGCTCTGAATTCATCCCAAGAGAGGGACAAGTGAATGGGGTGTGAGCCTACAGACCATCTCAGGGTCAGCTGAGGGAAAGTGGGGGGTCAGTTGCTGGAAGGAGGGGGCAAGGAGCCTGAGGCAACCCTGGGGCCAAATGTGGCCCTCCCAGCTAATCTATCTGGACCTCTGCTCTCCCCAAGCCATGCCCCCCCACTGGCTAGGCTCTGCGCCATCCTCTGGTGCTTTTGTCTCACTGGGGTGTGCCCTTGACTTGCAATGCTTTCTCTGGCTTGCCTCTGTATGTGCTCACACTCATACACAGGCGGGGGCAAAAATGTCAGGCCTCTGCATGGCTGAAATGTAGCCCTACTGTACAGTCACATTTAGGGATGGGGGAGAAATTTGACTTGGTTCACTTTTAGTGGCAAACATCCCAAACTCCTGCCTTCTGAAATAATACGTGAACCAAAATGCAGGAATTCGCACTGATCTGGATTTTTCAAAGAAGTTCTCCAACCAAGCAATGTTTACAAAAACAAACATGTAGGGGTGGGGTTGTTCATCAGAATGAATATGTCAGTGAAAAGTGCATGCAGGAAGATGAATTATATTTGGAGAAATTGCTTGCCCAAAGGTACACATCATTAGGAGGAATTAACACTGAACTCCTGGTGAATTTTCGTGAGATTTTTTTTTTAAAAAAATGCAATTTGATGAAGAATGTAGAGAACCAAACATGAAATTGGATGAACAAGAAGTTGGGAGAATCCAAATGGACAGGCCCGTCCATCCCTTGCCACATCACTTGCCTCACCCAGTTTTGCATCTGGACCCCTCCACCACCAGTATGTGGCCCCCCAGAAGGCTGACCACTAGGGAATACGACCCTTGGGCTGAAAAATTTCCTTGACACTGATGTTGGGAAATATACATATACCCAGCATTTATCTCTGTATAGTCGGGGGTGAGGGGGAGAAGATGGCCAGCTGGAAGGGAATCCATGGGGCAGAAGGATATATGAGGGAAATTGCAGGTAGGCAGAAAGATCTGCTTTTTTAACACATGTTCAGCCCCAGGAAATACAATTAAAATGTGATAACTGAGAGAATGTTTGCTCATCCAGTCCTGTTAGACAGGACTTGTGGATTTTGAGGGCTGTCAGTGGAAAGCGGAGTTCATAGCTTATTAGAACTGGGTAGGAAAAACTTTGAAAGGGAACTGGCCTGTCATCATCAGCGTGCCTTTACAGAAATGTTGTCTTTTCCGTTATTAATTTCATATAGCCCAGGCAGCATTCAGAACATTGTCTTAAGTTTCATTCTATCTGTCCATTTGCCCTCTTTTCCTGAGGCTGACTTTTAAATTTAATTTAATGTTTCACCTGTCTTTCAGGCTGGATGGTGCTTCCACCTCGTGCCTTTCAGCTGCATTTTAAACAGAGCGGGTTTGATCCAGCCAGATTTAAGCACTTCCATTTCGGCATTGACTTCAGCAGGAGAGAGCTGCAACATGAGACCCTGTGATGTTGCTTTGAAGGGAGTTGGAGTAGATTAAGGTTACCAGATTTTTTTTCAATGAACCAGCAACCTAAAACTAGCACGGGGACAAACAGAAGAAGACACCTTCACCCCCGTATGGTCCCCCTTCATCGCACACACAGCCCAACAAGACAATGACAAAAATCTACCGACAGCATACAAATCAATATGGCTAACCTGATCCAAAACACCCACCCACCCCACTCACACAGGAAACCAAAGATCACCACAGCCAACCACAAACAAACAATCAAACCCTACGCCAATCGCGACCTCTCACCGCCAAAGAAACACAAGCAAACAACAAAGAACCAACACAAGCGACGCTGATACCAAATCCTACATATATTAAGGAAAATAGAAACATCATCTCCCCACCCCACCCTCCCACCCATCCCACCCACTTCCTTCCCCTCCTCTCTCCCTAATGTCTCAACAACTAAAGTTGATCTGTAAAAATGTTTTATGGAAAAATACGAGAGACATTACACACACTTTGTAAACCAAGAAAATCTTTAATAAATAAAAAATAAAAAGGAATCCGGGGACAATTTTCAATTTCAATAGGAATAATAGGATTTTGTCAGGGGACTGATTTGTAAATCTGGGGACTGTCCCCGGGAAACAGGGACGTCTAGTAACCTTAGACTAGATTAGCCTTTGGGTCCCTTGCAACACTACAGTTCTATGATTCTATGGCATTGCCTCAAGTTGGGGGCTTTTGCCTTTGATAAATTAACACACGTACACACACTAATAATAAAAACAATCATGCAGCGTTTGAACCCGGTCCTGTTGACTACCTGGATGATATCTTGGCAGGAAATTTATGGCAGAACTCTATCAATTTCAGCACTTACAAGCAGCCCAGATGTCAAGAGCTAAGTTTAGATGAAGGCTATTAAGTGATGTCGAGTGAGACCCGGAGGACACTATAAAGGGGAGGCATTAAATTCAGGCACTGAAATGCAGAGGTCAAGGCCGTCTGCACACACACACACACACACACACACACACACACACTTCCAGCATCTGCTCCAGTTGTGCCTTCTGCAAGCAGAGAGGACTTTCCACCGCTACAGCTTTCTGGCTCAACGCTCGGGAGTCACCTCCATAAACATTTGTTTTAGGTCAGCTTCTGAGTGTAAACACTCCTGTTCACACTGCTCAGGGGCTGAAATTATTTAGATGTTGACACTGAAACAGGCTAAGCTACTGATCTGTTTGAAAAATGCTTGCACCAGGCAGAGCCTGCAGGGCCCGGTAATCTCTGCGCAAAGTTTATACAAGCACCAGCTGTTGTGGGGAGTAAATTGAGAGGATAAACACACAATGTCAAAAGCCTTGGCTCCGTGGGGTGGGGCGGGGTGGGCAGGGGGCATGTGAGCTCCCTCCTGGGACCCATAGGTGGGTCTTCAGTGGCAAAGCATACCTGCCAAGCTGACTGGCTAAGTCTCGTCATCCCAGATGTACGACTCAACGCTGACAGTTAACAAACTTTGTGCATGCTCAGAGGCAACTCGACCGTGTTTCCACCAGCTTCATTTCCACCAGCATCCCTACTTTCTCCTTCAAGGTTCAGCTGCAATAGTGTCTGGTCATTCCCTCCCCTCAAGGAACCCAGAAACTATTGTTTTGTGGAGATGGGGGACTGGGCGCCCTGTAGTGGTGTCTTCCTCAAACCACAATTCCCAGATCCTTTAGGGGAAGCCATAAGACCAGGGGCGTAGCAAGGTAAATTGGTACCCGGGGGCAAAAAAAAAATTTGTCAACCCCCCCCCCCCGAGGTATGGGAAGGTCAAGTGGTACCCAGTGCGGAAAATTCCTTGTCAACCCCCCCCCCCCCGCAAAAATAGTTTTACGTTATTTCATATTTTCTTACAAAGGAATAATAACAAGTAATAATAATAAAAAACTTTTATTTATATCCCACCCTCCCCGGCCGAAGTTGGGCTCAGGGTGGCTAACATCAGATACATAACATTGGTATAAAATCAAACAATAATTAAATTACCTCCTAAAAACATCTCAAAATCAAATTAAAGTCTAATTAGATGGCTTTCCACAGGGTTAGTGTTGGGAACAGTAAGTGCTCCACTGAACTAAAATTTCAGCGTTCATGACATAGGAAAACAGCCAAGTGAACAGCTATTTTGGTGGAGGAGGGTCAAGATATTAACCGATATGCATGAAATTTCATATATAGCTATATAATCCCTAGTATAGTAAGATAAGACCTTCGGAGCAGGCATTAAAAAAATTTTTTTTAAAAAAATGTTCCTTGATAATTTGTCACCCCCTCCATTATGGAACCCCTGCATAAGACTTACATAGATATCCATGTGTTGTGCGCATGTGCTTTGCCCATTTCTCATACATATGTGCCGGTGCTGTCCTCCTTGTGGGATTCTGCTTTGGGGTTGTGTTTTGAAAGAAACCAGCACTTCTGTTTTAAAAGAGCAAACAAACTTTGTGCAATTTCACACACAATTCTCCTCAGCATGCACAAATAATGTTGCTGTTACATGCAAAAAGCAGGGGCAGGATTATGCATCAGCCAAAATGGTGCAAGATCAGAAAAAAGCATGAGTGATGGAATCTATGGCGAATGGAACCTGCTGATCTGCCCAACTACCTCTTGATGTTGCAGTCAGCTGCTGGTGAGCATGCTTGTGTCTTGTGAACTGGATCCAAGTGATCTGATTATGGGAGTAGAAAGGACCAAAAGGTGATCTAGTCCAAGCGCACCCTGTCTGCCCAGCAGCCCCTATCTAGGAACCATTTCATGGCATCAATCCACAGGGTGACACAGAGCAAACAGCTGCCCTGCAGTTTTATCATATGGGTCAAGGTACCCCCCTGGAGGCAGGAAGACAAACAAGGGATATTCGTTCATTAACCAAGGAAAGTGCCCCTTTCAGATGCTGAAGGGTTTCTAATGGATTGCTTGATTGATGAATCAGTTAAAAAAGTAAATGATCAACTGAAAATCTTCTAATGGGTTGACTGTTCTAATCATCGCTAAAGATGGCCAAGTCATTGTAATCAGCAAAGGCAAATGAGCCAATGTAGCAGAGTAGAGGGTATTTAATTTGGATTGCAAAAGAAAAGCCGCCACACACTGTTCAAAGAAAAGGCCATCTTCAGTGTTTTCTTCTTTTATTCCTTAGTCCGGTACACAACAGAACAACAACAAATGACTCAAAAATAAGCAAGGGGGCCTGGGCCCCTAACTCACATCCACACTGATTGTAAGGTCCTGCTGGATCAGGCGAATGGCCCATCTAGTCCAGCCTCCTCTTCTCACAGTGGTCGACCAGATGCCTCTTCTGGGAAACCCACAAGCAGGATTTGAGCAGCACAAGAACCCTCCCCTTGCCTGTGCTTTCCAGCAACTGGTATTCAGAAACACTGCTGCCTCCAACCGTGGAGGCAGAGCAGAGCCATCATGGCTAGTAGCCACCAATAGCCCTCTCCTTCTTGAATTTGTCTAATCCTCTTTTAAAGCCATCTTAGTAGGTGGCCATCGGTGCCTCATATGGGAGCAAGTTTAGGTCCTTCAAGAAGCTCAAAGCAGTAAAGGCTGGTCTGTTGGGGCACTCACTGTTGGGGTACTCAGTGAGTTCACACCTACATGCTTTCTTACCTGCAACCAGTTCAGAGGTGATACTCTTCCTTACTTTCAGTGTTGGTTTTGTAACCTTAGCTGGGAAGAGGGGGCTGAGGAGGGTGGGGACACACTGTCAACTGTCATGGTGATGGTTGTGCAGCTTTCTGCACCAAGCCACACATTTGTCAGGTTACTGTGCACCACGGTCTGAATCCATTGCACAAACAACGCCTCCTAATACATTGGCAACCATTTCTTCTACATCTACAGGTTGTGATGCCTAAGGGCTTTTCTTTCTTTTTTTTTTAAAACAGAATTTATTAGCATTTTCATAATATAACACAAACCCAACCCCACACCTACAAATACAAAAACAAATACAAATACACATAATGTCAGGATTCTTCTTCTTATCTATATACCTTGCAAAAAAAAATTTCTAGTTCTGAATCTTGACTTTTGACTTCCCCCGCCTATACACCTTCGGTTTTAAATCAATATACTATTTCCTTAACAACTTTTCTCTGTAAAAAAATTTAACTTTACTTAAAAAGAAAAAAACACAATTGTCTTAATCTTTGCATTATAACCTAGATCTTAACCAAGTATTCTTATAGCTAAACTTATTTCTTCTATCCTTTATCATGCTGCTTTTGACTTAAGATTCAATATCTCCTTACTTATTTAAAATAAACTTGTAATTAACAGACTTCACACTTCGATTTCGGATACCATGGCAGACCATTTGGATTATACATTTAATATTTCAACCCACTCCCCCTCTGTCCATTGTCTTTTTCTGTCTTTCACCAGAACCAAATCTCCAATTGTCTTCCTCTAAGTGTCCACAGGTCCAGGCTGCATCCACAACAAACCCCGCATCGAGCCTCAGGGTGTTCCTCCCCTCCATTCTGGGTTTCTCCGTTTCTTTTTCTTCTTCTTCTTCTTCTTGTAGAAATCTTAATTCCTTGTCCCTTGCCCCCGAGCTGCCACCTCGGAGTCTGGATATTGTAAATTTTCCCGTTCCAGGGCTGCCACCCCCAGAAACCGGCCCCCCTTCCTTTCGGAGTTGCCCAGCCATCTCGAACCATCCTTCAAGCGCCCCTCCCAGCTCTTTGCCAAAGTTTGTTTCCATTGTGTAGAACTTTTGAAAAGCCTCTTCTGTGGAAAGTAAGTTCTTTTCATTTATAATTCCACTCAAAATTTGTAGTTTTCGATTAAGCAGTTCCAGTTGCAAGACAGTAAGCATTTCCTCATCCTCCAAACCAGAGCTCGATACCAGTGCAAGCGCAAAGTCCAACATTTTAGGAGGGAGGGTGAGTATCAAGTTTCAGTTCCTGTCTCTTCCTTTCTTTGTTTCAGTTTTTTCCCACGAAAGTCCAAGTCGTCGCCATTTCTCCGATGCCGGAGTATAAAGACAAAACTTCAAATGGAGATATTTTTTCCCCAGTTAACCCCCGAAGGGAAATCTCAACAGTCTCAGTTTTCAAATTCCAGATACTTTCTATCGATTGTTGTAGCAGCAGTAACTTAAAGAGTTAATTCCTTTCATCTCCCGAAGGGAGGGAGGCGGGCTGCCTTTCTTCTTTCCCCCAGATCGTTCCAGGAATACAAAGCGTCAATCAATTACTCACCGCCTCTGGGTTCTTAACAGCTCATTAAGGACAGGTAGAACTTAGACGCTCATCACAGGCTTTGTCGCCGCATTTACATCCCGGTTGGGGCATGTCCCCTATAGCCCGGCTCCGTCGTCCCTTCACCCCCACTCCCCCTTTACAGGGGGAGCGGGGGAAGGGTTCGGAGCCACAACGGGCACAGCCGGGGAGCCCAGGGTGCGGGACGCTCTTCCCGCACCCCAACCGGAGCCCTGCTTTGCGGTAGCAGGGCTCCTAACCCCCGGGATGGACTGGGTGCTTCGCAGCCGAAGCAGCCCACGACCACCCGCAATGGCGTCAGCCGCCGGAAGTCCCATCTATGCTCTGGTAATCTCTAGGTTAAATTATTGTGATGCACTCGATGTAGGGCTGCCTCTGAAGACAGTTCAGAAACTTCAGCTGGTGCAGAATTCGGCAGCCAGGTTGCTTGCTCACTGGGGCAAGACAGTTTGAGCATATTACACCAATCCTGGCCCAACTGCACTGGCTGCCACTTAGTTTCCAGGCCCAAGTCAAAGTGCTGGTTTTGACCTATAAAGCCTTAAATGGCTTAGGACCACAATACCTCAAGGGCAGCATACAAACCAACCCAGACCCTGTGATCATCATCTGAGGCCTTTCTTCATGAGAGATAAAGAGAGTGAAAACACAAGAATGGGCTTTTTCTGATATGGCTCCCTGTTTGTGGAATGCTCTCCTCAGGAAGGCTCACCTGGTAACTTCATTACATATCTGTAGGGACCAGGTGAAAACGTTTCTTTATAAGCAGGCCTTTGGCTGATTAACATTCTGTGGCCTTTTAAATGTGTTTGTGGGACCGGGGTTATTGGTTTGTTTTTCTTCTTATTCTGTTTTATTGTGTATTTTGTGCTCTCTTTTTGTGTTTTGTGTTGTGAATCACCCTGTGACCTTCAAATGAAGGATGGCATACAATTTTTAAAATAATAATATTAATAGATTCTCTCTTTTTTCTTTTTTTGAAATAATTTTTATTTGATTTTACAAGTGTAGAGTTGTTGTTGTTGTTGTTCAGTCGTTCAGTCGTGTCCGACTCTTCGTGACCCCATGGACCAGAGCTCACCAGGGCACGCCTATCCTTCACTGCCTCACGCAGTTTGGCCAAACTCATGTTAGTAGCTTCGAGAACACTGTCCAACCATCTCCTCCTCTGTCGTGCCCTTCTCCTTGTGCCCTCCATCTTTCCCAACATCAGGGTCTTTTCTAAGGAGTCTTCTCTTCTCATGAGGTGGCCAATAATAAGGGCTTTTCTTGCCATCAGCAGACTTGCTTGCCTTGACCAGTGTGCCAGTGCTACTTTCCGTGGGACTTGGAATCTGTAGATCTGCCTTTTGCCAAACTGAAGCTTGGCAGCAACCTCAACACGTGTGTCAAAGTTTGTTCAGTTCATTAGATGTATTCCTCACTTCCCACAGCCAAAGGAGTCCTGAAGCAACCTGCAAAAGTAAAATCAAAAGGCGGAAATCAGGTCATCATCGTCATTTTATTTGTATGCCGCCTTTCCATAGTTAAAACAATGCTCAAGGCGGCTTACAACATGACAAGATTGATATAATTACCAACATAACAAAAGTCATAAACAATAAATGAAACACACCAAAAGGTACACAACCAAATGGAAAACAATTTCCACATAAATAATAAAATCTAAAACTAAAAATACAACATTAATATCGATAACAATTTAAAATGACATAGATAAAAAATAAAAACAATATTAAAAAAGGAGCCCTCTCTGTCGAGCAGCAGCAGCAGCAGCAGTCCTTTATGGAGCCTGTCAGGCCCCACCCCAAGCCAGGCAGAGAGAGGCAGGGCATGGTCCTTCAGGCTCCCAGCACATCATAACCGAATGCTTGTTAAAATGATGCAAGTGGTGCATTTTGTGTTGATGGAAGGTTTTTAAGCCTGCATTATATCTTTCTCATTCTGAACTGAGCACATTGCAGAATGTGAAATGAATCTGTCCTCCCTTGTTGTTGTTGTTCAGTCGTTCAGTCGTGTCTGACTCTTCGTGACCCCATGGACCAGAGCACGCCAGGCACGCCTATCTTTCACTGCCTCCCGCAGTTTGGCCAAACTCCCTTGTAGCTTCATACAATCTGCACACAACACACATTCTTCAGCTCTGGACTGCATCTGGCCACCATCTGATATGTGAGATGCTCCAAACGGAGACAAGAGATGGAGCATTTCACAGCAGATCTTACAAGAGCCTTTTTCGAAATCCCTGCAAGTTTCCAATGTTGGTCTGAAAGCCCAGCAGCCCACCCCTCCCTCCACTGCAGCATGCTACCTTGTGCCCATCAATGTGTTCCCCTGAATATTCAGCGTGCCTGCTTCACTCCACGGCTTAGTGCTGAGACAAGGACAGAATAGAGAGATGTCAGAGGAACTGGAATCCTCAGAATCCCAGTGGAAGCTGACTTAGGGTGCAATCTCCCATACAGATGTGTGGACTGAGACAGACTCGTCCTCTAGATCTTGCAAACTTCTCCAAACTTTTACTCAAAAGAGGCACATAAAGTTTTGCAAAATGTTAAGACAAAATAAGTTTTGACTTGCATACATTGAGATAAAAGAATACTTAAATGTAAGCAGAGGAAAGGCAAGTGTTGAGGAGCCCTTGGATAACTTTCAAAGTGGCTTAGACAAGCTCATTGAGGAGAAGGCCATCAATGGCTACTAGCCTTGATGCCAAGCTCTGCTTCTGAATACCAATTGCTGGAAACCAGACGAGAGGAGAGTGCTTTTGTGCCCAGGTCCTGCTTGTTGGTTGACTATTGGGTGTGCTTAGTAGGACTGACAGGGGCTGGAGTCTCACAGATAAAAGATAAAGGACTCCTGGACAGTTAAGTCCAGTCAAAGGCGACTATGGGGTTGCGCCGCTCATCTCGCTTTCAGGCTGATGGAGCCGGTGTTTGTCCACAGACAGCTTTCCAGGTCATGTGGCCAGCATGACTGAACCACTTCTGGTGCAACAGGACACCATGACAGAAACCAGAGCACACGGAAACGCCATTTACCTTCCCGCCGCAGCACTACCTATTTATCTACTTGCACTGGCATGCTTTCGAACTGCTAGGTTGGCAGGAACTGGGACAGAGCAACGGGAGCTCACCCCGTTGTGCAGATTCGAACTGCCAACCTTCTGATCGGCAAGCCCAAGAGGCTCAGTGGCTTAGACCATAGTGCCACCCGTGTCCCACAACATCCAGAGGGCCACCACATTGGCTGCATGTGGCATAACCAACTCTTACAGAGGCTCAAAAGCTTTTCTGACAGCTCTCCTCCTTTGGATGACCCTCTCCCCTGAGAGGTTCCTTCTCTTGGTCTTGCCTTTGCCTCATGGTTGCTTCCTGTAGTCCTTTGGCATCTTAATATGTAGACTTTATTGTGATCAGAAACCCTGATAATGCAGGGAGGCTTCTAAATGTCTCCAGATAAACATGCTGAGAAATTCCCTTCAGTCACCTCTCATTGCAGGAAGGTTGGGCCAAGTGGGGCACCCAGTCTACACTGAGATGGGGGGCAAGGGGGAAGTTTAAGCCTGAAGAGGACTATATAGGTTTCTGTAATTCACCTTCATATCATTTTCAGCAGTAGAAAGACGGATTTTCTGGTAATAGCAGCATTACACACAGAAACACATCTGGTTGTCCCCTTGCCAGCTGCAAGAAAGGAATTGGGGGGTCTGGGGAAAAACTGTTGTAAGCACAATTAGCCTTCTAATTAACAAAAATTCATAATGAGCACTCACAAGTCAAATGGGTGTTTTGTACATGAGATAGATGGGACACATCCGCCATTCAAAAATGAATATTTATTTCATATGAAATTTTAATTTTTCAGCATAATGAAAGGCTAATTCATTATGAATTAGAGATGAAAACATTTCAGGACTTTGGTGACAGTAAATGAGGCCAAGACAAGTGCCTTGCCAATTAGCCATGGAAGACAGATTGGCTGAGCCTACTCATCCATTTCTGAAACAGAATCTAAGACGAACATGTTTGCAACATGAATTCACTAACACTAACCAGGTTTGGAGCCAAGAATGTATTACTAATCACTTCCCCATAGAAATGCTATTTGCTATAGAAGCTCTAGTGTGTTCACCCTGGAAAACATGTAGTGGTTATTCCGTTTTACACACATGGAAGTAAAACTGAGAGAAAATGATTTGTCCAAGACCACACAATGAGCGCAGGAGACCAAACAGAACCTACTAGTCTTGTGTCCCAAGCAGAAGTACAGTGGTGCCTCGCAAGACGAAATTAATTCGTTCCGTGAGTCGTTTCGTATTGCGAAAAATTCATCTTGCGAAGCACGGTTTCCCATAGGAATGCATTGAAATTTAATTCCCATAGGAATGCATTGAAATTTTCGTCTTGCGAAGCACGACCATAGAAAAATTCGTCTTGCGAGTCACCTAAAAAATCGCAAAACCCTTTCGTCTAGCGAGTTTTTTGTTATGCAAGGCATTCGTCTTGCGAGGTACCACTGTAATGTAATGTAAAACAACTGTTGTTGAGACATTTCATTCCGAATCTGCTAGACAGAGCCAAATGCGGGTTGATGACAGGTGGGTCTTCTGCCCCCCTAACATAAATCTTGACTACCTGACCCCCTAACATAAATCCTGGCTAGGTAGTCAAGATTTATGGGGACTTGCTTTATTTTGCCCCAAAGTGCTCAGAAAAATCTGTCAAAATCTTTCTACAATTTCCACTTTTAGTTAAGTATTTTTATTTACAGTACTGTATTTACTTGATTTAGGAGGGACAGCTGCCCCCCACCCCCTTGGCTCTGCTCATGGTCGCACCCCCCATTGAATGGGCACTTGTTGCCTTTCCAACATTGGCTTTTTAATCCATGTTCACACAATACTATCCAAAATGCATATTTAGTGTGTACTTGGTTATAAAATGCTACTGTTTGACATTGTTTCTCAGACCAGCTTCACACTGACTCAAGTCCTCAAGCCATTCCTGATTCACCTCTACCCAATATGTGAAAACCTTTGCAGAGGGGAAATATGTCTCCCTCCCATCAATGCCTCCTAGTGCAGCCATCCCCAAACTCGGCCCTCCAGATGTTTTGGGACTACAATTGCCATCATCCCTGACCACTGGTCCTGTTAGCTAGGGATGATGGAGGTTGTAGTCCCAAAACATCTGGAGGGCCGAGTTTGGGGGTGCCTGACCTAGTGTGTTCACTGACAGAAAGGTAATAAAGCCATGCTGATGTGAACAGCTGGATGTGGGGGAAGAGCTGTGAACCCCCCACCCAGGGGGAGCACTTCACTGAACTCTAAGGTAGTAATGTGAACACACCCACAGTTGGACTCCAACTCTCATCATCCCTGATCATCAGCCATGCTAGTTGGCCTGGGGCTGATGGGAGTCAGAGCCCAACAACATCCCAAGGGCACCATGATGACTGCTGTGCAAAACATGCCCCTTGGAGCTGTGCTTTCCATATCAGTTGTGATTCCTGTCTTGTTGTTCTCTGTTTGGTGGTGTAAGGAACCCAGAGGCCTTGTCCAAAAGCAGCAACATGGACAGTTTTCTAGTAGCTCCCAGGAGCTGGCCCACCCTTCAGTCCCTTCATCATCTTATTTGTATGCCACCTTTCCATATTAATTTAACAATAATAATAATAATTGTAAGAACACTTGCATAACAATATAGTGCAACATACAGAAAAAGCCCCAATATTTCAGTATTGTTGTTGTTCAGTCGTTCAGTCATGTCCGACTCTTCGTGACCCCATGGACCAGAGCATGCCAGGCACGCCTATCCTTCACTGCCTCCCGCACTTTGGCCAAACTCATGCCAGTCGCTTCGAGAACACTGTCCAACCATCTCATCCTCTGTCGTACCCTTCTCCTTGTGCCCTCCATCTTTCCCAACATCAGGGTCTTTTCCAGGGAGTCTTCTCTTCTCATGAGGTGGCCAAAGTACTGGAGCCTCAACTTCAGGATCTGTCCTTCTAGTGAGCACTCAGGGCCGATTTCCTTGAGAATGGATAGGTTTGATCTTCTTGCAGTCCATGGGACTCTCAAGAGTCTCCTCCAGCACCATAATTCAAAAGCATCAATTCTTCGGCGATCAGCCTTCTTGATGGTCCAGCTCTCACTTCCGTACATTACTACTGGGAAAACCATAGCTTTAACTATACGGACCTTTGTCGGCATATTTCAGTATACAGTACTAGAAATATAGCAAGATTACATTAACATTACACCGACTAGCAATCGCAGAAATAACAAGGGAGCTTGACAGCGCATCCTTTCCAAAGGGCAATTCATGTAAAATTCAGGCATCAGAGAGAGAGCAGGGTGAATATGTATTTTAAGACACCAAGCAAAGAGATATTTGAACCACCCGAAACAAGAAACAACCAAGGCTGTTAGTCCAATCACACAATGTGCACATTTCCAGCGATGGGGGCTTTGATGCTGGGAATGCATCAGCAGAGAATATAACTGCAGAAGAACAAATGGAAACAATGTAGTGGAAGCACCAGTAGGTTGTAATACCTAAATCAAGAAGAGAGAAACATTTCTTAATCAGCTGCAGCCATGTGGATTGGAAATGGAAATGAAAAAGATAAAATCCCACCTGCCTTAAACTCTCAGTAATCCAGATACGGAAAAAGGATCTTCCACGTTCTTCTAATGCTCCCACATCCCAAAAACCCACAGGCTCATTCTGCAGGTTTTCTTTGCAGTCCTTACATAAACCCTCTTTTCATTGGATGAGTGACATTAGGCATGGCCTTTTGGAATGATTGGAAGAATGCGAAGCGTCTTTCAGGTGTAGGTAGTCTTGGCGGCGAGGCGGCGAGTTTGCGGCCTTGGGTGGCAGTTGCAGGCCTTGGGCGGAATCCTTTAGTCATCTACAAAATGGGAGGGGCGTGGGGCGGTGACCCCTGTCCCCATTGTGGCAGCAATAACAGGGTTCCCGTTAAAGGGGTCTCAGGGGGAGACATTGGCCCATACGCCCAGAGGTCGTCATTGCCCTCCCCCTCCAGCGGCAGCGAACGGGCGGGGGTGGGCTATCTGCTTGAACATATGTTCTCCAGAGCTAGCCCACTCCCCACTCATGCTGGATAACCCTGATATTACCCAGAACCCCGGCGGGGGGGGGGGCTGGGAAGGATAAACGCCCTATGCCTGAGCCAAGGTCTCCCTACATCTGAATATTAATAAAGTTGTGGCCAGTTTAATCCCATAGAACGTTGTCACGTGTCGTTATTTCCCTCAGGGGCTGTCCCGGGGTCCGGGGGACTCTGCCTGGCCATGCAAAAGGATCTTCCACATTCTTCTATTACTCCCACATCCCAAAAACCCACAGGCTCATTCTGCAGGTTTTCTTTGCGGTCCTTGCATAAACCCTCTTTTCAGAGCAAGCCATTTACAAACATGCGCAGAATTTTAATCCAGAACAGATTTAAAATTTTACAAATTTCCAAAGATGTTCAGGTTCTGGAATTCAGTTGTCAGGAGTCCGGACTGCTCACCCTTTGACCATTGCTCTCCATCCTGCTTTCAAGCCTTTTGTGGTTTCTTAGACTTTGATGCCACACTGTGATGGCCTGGGAGTCAGACTCTGATGCTGAATCTGAGGGATCCCAGCCTGCACAGGATTCCCCACCTCCAGAACCAGCTGAGCCGGGGCCAGGGCTTGAGCCTGAAGGATCCCCACCTGTGATGGATCCCCAGGTGCAGGCATCAGCAGAGTCTGCTCTGGCTCCTGATGGGAGGGAGGACCCATTGCCTGCAGGTGCTCCACTCCCAGCCTCTTCAGAGGAAGCTGAGGCAGCCCCTGGGTCCAGTAACCCACCAGCCTCTCCTGAGCTACAGAGGCTCAGGGCAGAGAGGCGAAGGGAGTTAAGTGCCTACAGGAGGAGTGCTCGCCTCCAGGCCCGGAGGAGAGGCGAGTCTCCGGAGGATCAGGGCCGCCCTAAGCATAGGGCCAGATAAAAGCCAGCCAGACCCAGCCCAAGTTGCGTGAGCAACATAGTTGCAAGCGTGTGCTCAACCTGCAACCTTGTGCCTGAACCTGCCTTGGACCTCGACCTGCTCCCTGCCTCGCTCCCCGCCGGACTGACCTCCTTTGAACCCCTAGACCCAGGACTGGACTTGGACCTCGCTTCACGGACAAACCCTTGGGGCCAGCACACACACACTTCCTCACGGTATACATGCAAAATGTTCTATTAAGCCATAAGGCTAGAAACTGGGCTTGGCTTTTGTTTGTTCTTTTAAGTTTTAAAACTCTGTTTCGTTGTTAACACGAGATGTGGTGCAGAATGTAGTACTAAGTGCTACACTTAAACTCCCTGAGAAATTGAGATTTCTTTTCTAAGTTATTATCTCTAGAGGTTAGGACTTGCTTTTCCCAACGACTAGCAAAACTAGCTGAAAGTATGGTTAAATAGTCAAATTGCAAAATAAACTGCAAGATGATAAATTCATCAGCAATTTGTAAAATTTGCAAAGGTCACAGAGGCACCATTTCTTAATGCAGAATGTGGAATGCCAAAGTGAAGGTTGTTTGTTATTTCTCTTGCGCACGGCCTGGTGATCAGTGCAGCTCCTCCACCCATCTTGCTTTTGGAATCCGCCAAACTGCCATGGATTTGCCGGTTTGTTTCTCCTCATATATTCTTTTTTCAACAATCGCTGTGGCTGCCTTGGCAACCAGAGACCGAAACTGACAAAACACCGATCAGTCTATTTCCATCGTCCCAGCTGCAATAAATCTAAGCTGTGACATAAATTAAATTAAACTTTCAAAATACTTTTAGTTTTATTGGTGGGAAAGGGATTTTAAAGTCTCCCCCACCCCCCAGTTCTAGTAGCAAACACACACACACTCGCTTTAAAAGATCAAAATAAATGTGCTATTTGACAATGGCACATCAGCTGCTGGCTGATTTATGAGAAAATCACAAACAGCCCCTTCTCTTTCCCCATATTTAATTTGAATTTAGTACATGTTACCTCCAGTTTAATAACTCGCTGCTCTCTTGCTAGCCACAGGCCGCCAGTATTAGCATTGTGGACAATGGAGCCCCAACGGCCCCGCAGGGAACACTTGCTGGCTTGTGGGGAGATATAAATAATCTGAAAATCTTATCAGTTAGTCTTCACATGAAGAGCGTCTCGGAGCTGCTCCCTTCCATTCTTCAGTGTCGTCATAATCATCCATAGGAGTTCCAGGATGTTTGTTTGATCAGCCCCTCGTAATGAGTGAGATACGATGGGGCCACCAAGTGTGGCCATGCCAGGCACCAGAGCTGGGCTGTGGATGGGCTGCTTTCCAGCCTCGGCTGAAGATTGACCAAGGCAAGAAGAGGCAGCCACCACTCTTCCAGCATTGACACCAGGCCTGGTCAATGCAAAGACTTCATATAGTCTCCCCTGGGGGCCCTGCAGCTGGAGACAGCTGAGCCTTCCTTGAAAGGTGGCCAAAGTTTATGCTGCTGAGAGTTGTCTCTGCTGAGAGTTGTCTCTGCAGAGCAGACTGGCAGGAAATCAATCCCAAGATATAGAAGCATCCTCTCTTTCATCCTCTTTTATGATTGTTTTAAGGTGAATTATTAAAGGTCATGGAGGGTCAAGTGCACAATGTAATAAAGTTGGAAATCACCACCTCTATCAACAGCTGAGAAAGTAATACCCTGTTTCTTCTCTTGCTACCATAGCGAGATTCTGGTCATCTTGTTTTGAGAAATGCACCCTGTGGCATGTAGAAGGGGATTAGGGATTGTTGCAGCTTGATCAGTGGCAATGATCTAACAGTATGACTTAACCCTCTAAAAATACCTAAGAAATCATAGAATTGTAGAGTTGCAAAGGACGTCACCTAGTCCAAACCCCTGCAGTGTAGGAATAACAGCTAAAGAATCCCCGACAGATGGACATCAGACCTTTGTTTATAAACCTCCAATGAAGGAGAGTCCACCGCCTTTCAAGGGAGCCTGTTTCAAATGGTGGGATTCTACACCCTCAAGACTTTCTGGGAAATTCCCGGGATGCAGAAGCTTCCTTCTATGAATATTTGTAGCTGGCTTGTCCTGAGGCTTGGACATATAGCGCTCCCTCTCTGGATGCAAAATGAGGTGGGGAAAGGAGAATGCAGTGGTATTGATTGAGGTAATGGAGATCCCTCTTCAGAATTCTCCCCTTTTTACAAACCCCCACAAGCAGAAAATGAGCAGAGGAGGAAGCCAGACAAGGAGATATCATTTATGCTTTATCTGCTAGTTTCTTTTTTTTTTTTTTTTCATTTGAACTTGCCCGGGTTTCTTGCATAGGGATGCATTCAGAATAGTTGGGTGTTATTATTAACTGGGAGCAAAACCTCCCAGCTTCAGTCCCAAACATCTCCACATATAGCTGGGAACAAGTCCTGTGTGCAGCCATGAAAAGCAGCTGCCAGTCACTGTTAATAATATTGAGACAGGTGAGCCAAGAGTCTGACTGATAGGGCCCCACCACACGCACTTATTCCAGGGCCCCTAGATTGGTCAAACTGGCCCTTACCTGATCCTGGCTGAACTGGAGAACACCTAACATGGATCTAGGCCCAAATCATTTTGGGCTAATGTTTAATTAGTGTTCCTTTAACCCTGGTTGAATATGGAAGGGAGTGGGTGGGGGAAGAAGCTGTGTCTCTCCTGTAAGCTGGCACAGGCTGGGGCATTTCAGAACCTGAGTTGAAATGCCCTCTGCTGCCCCTGCGATGGGGGTGCAAACTCCATAAGGAATCTTCACTGCTGGGCAGGGAGGAGATCCTTTCTGATTGCCATCCTCCTGCCTGCCTGCCTGTGGGGCTTTGTATCAGCTCTTCCCTTTAAAAGAAGCTGGTGCCACACCACCTGATGGGAGGGCAAAGCTGGTGGCAAAGCTGTCTGGCCAAACAGGAGTGATGACCCTTGGGAGATGCTACCTAAGGCAGCTGCTTCATCCAACCTCATGGGTGGGCTGGCTCTCCCTGCCAGTGCACTGCAGAGAGCAGGATTCAACCTTCCACTTAGCAACTGTTTGTTACAGGGACTAACAGTGTAATCCTATGCTAAACATGTCTACCCAGAAGTAAGCCCCATTGCATTTCTCCCAGGAATGTGGATGTAGACTGCAGTCTAAATTATATTGCATATGAAGATGTTGTCATTCCACATGTCAAGACAATCTTGAATAGTTTCACCCTGTATAAGTCGTTATTCTTGTTCCTGCTTGTTTCTTAACAGTTTTGATTACTCCTATCTTATAAAATCATCTTTTTTATGGCAGCCTTGCCATTTTTTCTGATAAAATAAAAAAATAGAAATGCTCGTGAGGATTAGACATATTACATTGCTGTTACCATGTTGTGCAGAGGAGAAGAGTGAGCTCTCTCCAAGAGAAGAAGTTTGGGAAACTTTGCAAATATTGCAAGATCTTTGGGTCTAGAGAAAAGGCTATGGATGTGGAGTTATGAAAGTTTCAAAAGCCCACCAGTGCCCCTTTTGATAACTTCCTCTGTTAATTCATTTATTGGAGTCGCCCAAAGATAAATCAATATGGAGAGACCCGTAAGTTCTGTTCATCATCATTGCCTTTTTTCAGGCAATGGAAACGCCACAGTTCTGTTCTGCTCAACTCAATTATCCCTCGGCTCCATTTTTAGAGAAAAGAGTCGTGATTACTTTTTTTTTCTCCCCTCCCCTGCTGGCTTCTGCCTGGCTAAGTTAATAACATTACAACTTGGCTTGGATGCACCAGAGGATTTTGCAATTACTCAGTGGGGAATTCAGATAGTTGTGGAAAATGCCACCCCCACCCCCTTCCCCATTCCCTGCATGCACCTGGAGCGCAGGATAATCTCGGGATTCAGGAACACCCTGGACTCTTTGCTCTGTTTTCTCACAACACAATAAGACTCAGTAAAACAGCACAATAATCTTAGGGATCCCCGCCTCCAGTGTTTGCAAGCTCGGAGAATCAGCTTGGCAGGGCAAGCACAGCTCCTGGATTATTAAAAGCTGGGTTTTGAGCAGCAGGGACTGAAACGGTGTTAAATAATGATGTACTACATTAGGTTAATCTAATTTGTTCCCCCGCTAATAGGGCATGTACATGGTAATAAGCAATATCACGCATGGAGCCATGAGGCTGTCAGTGATATAGGGCTGCTGAAACCTGCTTGCCCAGGCCCAGAAATTTGTGTGGAACAACAAGGAAAGCAGCCTAGACCCAACAAACAAAATACTCATCATGTCGACGGTGGGGAGCATTTGGGTGTGTGCAGAAGTGTCTCAAAAGCCCAGAGGTCTGCCCTTGGCATAACACTCCCCCTCCCTGAATTGATACTGGGGCAATTTTGAGAGGCAGCTCAAGAGGCAATTCAGAAGCTGCCCAGGAGGAGGACTGGCGGCTTCCCTCCCCTTATTGGTAGGAGGAAAAATGGGCTGAACTTGCCAACAGGAAGCTTTCAATAAATGTCAGTAGGGCCCCTTTGCAAATGGAAAAGGATCATGGCCATAAGGAGGGCAATGGCTCGATAATATAAGTAGTGGTATGTTAAGTGCTGTATGGAACCTGGGTTTTAATGGAGATGCACTCCGTTGTCTCTCGAGACAGACAGATGCCAACAATCTGGACCTCTTGCATAGGTGGGAGAAGTCAAAATAGCACTGTCTTGCTCACTGCAGAAAAGCAATGCCTAAGCTGCATCAAAGAGCATGAGTGTGGAAACAAGCAGAGAGGTGGTGGGGGGAAATATTCTGCTTGGAGACCTGCACTGCAAAATTTGGAGCAGTGCTCATTTTTAAAGAGTAGCCAAGTTTTGGTTTGTATATTGTTGCAGAAAGTTAGAAGAAGGAGGAGGAGGAGGAGGAGGAGGAGGAGGAGGAGGAGGAGGAGTTTAGATTTGATATCCCACTTTATCACAAAGCGGCTAACATTCTCCTTTCCCTTCCTCCCCCACAACAAACACTCTGTGAGGTGAGTGGGGCTGAGAGACTTCAGAGAAGTTTGACTAGCCCAAGGTCACCCAGCAGCTGCATGTGGAAGAGCAGGGATGCGAACCCGGTTCCCTAGATTATGAGTCTACCGCTCTTAACCACTACATCACACTGGCTCATGTTGGGTGGCTTACAGCAGTGTTTTTCAACCTTTTTTGGGCAAAGGCACACTTGTTTCATGAAAAAAATCACGAGGCACACCACCATTAGAAAATGTTAAAAAAATTAACTCTGTGCCTATATTGACTATATATAAAGTAATTTTCCCACGGCACACCAGGCAACATCTCGCGGCACACTAGTGTGCCGCAGAACAGTGGTTGAAAAACACTGGCTTACAGCATATCTAAAAACATAATAAAAACACAAAGCATTAAAAAAAATCTTCCGATACAGGGGGGCTACCTTCAGATGTCTTCTAAAATTGCATAATTTTTTATCTCCTTGACATCTGAAGGGAGGGTGTTCCACGGAGAGGGTGCCACTACCAAGATGGCCCTCTGCCTGGTTCCTTGTAACCAGCAGAAGACCCTCAGAGGAGGACCTCAGTGTCTGGGCTGAGTGATGAGGGTGGAGACACTCCTTCAGGTATACTGGGCCGAGGCCATTTAGGGTTTTAAAGGTCAGCACCAACACTGTGAATTGTGCTCGGAAACTTAGTGGGGGCCAGTGAAGATCCTTTTAGGCCTTAGGTGAGTTTGGAAATGTAAACCAAACCAAATTTCTCCCACCCTTATGCATGGGGGCTATTTGAGAAAGATAAATCTAAAGCCCCTTTGGGCGTATAGAACTCATTTGGATGAATCTGTGGGTTGTAGCTCTTGAAAGGATAGGGATGCAGCCTCCCATTTTCCTGAGGTGCTTCTGCCTGGCTTCCCTGATTCACTGTATCTGACAGACTCTCTGGTATTTAGCTTGTCACACAAGTTCTTTGCCTTCGGAGTGCTCACCAAATGAAAAGTATGCAAGGAGAGTGATTGTAGTGCAGCTCATTAGCCAAGCTTTGTTTACCACATTACAAATTTGGAGCTGGAGAAAGGTCAGCGCTGATCCAGTGGAGCAGGAAGGTCTTGCACACAAAGTCCGTTTGGGAGATCTCTTAACACCACCTCCAATCAAAGGGAGCAGAAGGATGCCTATGTAGAGCTTGCGATTCAGACAGGAAAACCTGGTTTCAGATAATGGGTGCCAAAATGTGTGTAGATTTTGCTCACAGTTTCAAGGCTGCAGGACTATCTGAAGTTATGGGCTCTGCTGCGTGCCCTTGTTTCTTCTTCTGTAGTGCAGTTGCAGATTCTACCTTTTGTGGAGGGAATGGGATTGAGGACCCCCTACTGCTCTGCTCTGTGTAGGACTGGGGAACTCTTCTTCCAATGCAATTAATCTTTTTCAGTCCTTGCAGACTATGTTCCCTTCTGGGCCACATGCCAGGAGCCACGTGCCGGTGGTGGTGGATGAGGCAAGAGGTGAAGAGCGGGTGACCATGTGAGTCTTACCTTTCTGCATAGAATCATAGAGCTGTAGAGTTGGGAGGGACCATGAGGGTCATCTAGCCCAACCCCCTGCAGCGCTGGGATCTTCTGCCCAACGTGGAGCTTGAACTTATGACCCTGAGATTAAGTATCTCATGCTTGACCGAGCTATCTCAGCAACATTCCCACTGTGCAAAAAGGTGTCCTACACATACAGAGAGAAACTTCTATCCAAACCAGTAAGAAGCATCATCACAGTTCCAGCCACTCAAAAACATTTGAAGAGGCTACGGAGCATGTACCCTCCAACATTTCTCCAGTGAAAACAGGAACGTCCCATTCCATTACGATAATTTTGCTATATTATTATTATTATTATTATTATTATTACTGGGTTGCCCCAGCCACACTGGGTGGCTTCCAACATATATAAAAGCATAATAAAACATTGGGCATTTTTAAAAAACTTCCCTATGGAGAATTGCCTTCAGGCGGCTCGGGGGTCAGATAACTCCATACCCTCCAACATTTCTCCAATGAAAAAAGGGATGCCCTACCATGTGTATAGGAGGTGATATTTGGATATTTGGATCTCTGAAACCAGACTGCCCTGTGCTCCACTGTCCAAAGAGGGAGGCATCCCTCTGTCTCCATCCCTGTCATTAGCACATCCTCTCATTAGGCCTGAATTCTTCCCTGGATGGTTCCAAAAGTCCGTGGCCTCAGACGCTGCTTCCATTAAGCATCATTTGATGGAAAGTTCACTTTTGCCTGTCATAGAAAACGGAGGGAGGCTGTGGGGAAAGTGCATCGTGCGGCTTGTCACTCTGCGCCTGACAAGGCAAAATTACCCAAAGCAGAGCAGCTCTTCTTATTTATTTTAAATACTGGGGGAGAGTTTATTTTGTTGGTGCCTGGGGCCTGCAAGGTGTCATTTGCCGCCAGGCAGCTGACATGTGATTTCATGAATGTCAGGCCTTCTGGTGGGGTGGAAGAGTTTCCTTCTGGAAGCACAAAAGAAATAAGTAATTGGAAATGGGGAGTGAATTCATCTGAGGGGGGAAACTAATCAAGCTGCCCGACACCTGAATCCTTGGTGGATGCCCATCACCATTCCTGCAATGTGCCAGGGGCACGGGTGAAGAAGACTCGTGCAACTGGGGAGGGTTGCGTGGATACCTTGTGCACATACGTGCCTGGGGCATGTCCTGGGGGTATGTGGTGTCACTGCCTGTGCACGCAGTTCTGTGTGGCCTTTGCGTCCAACTGCCCCTTCTCATATCACTTTTCCAGCTTCTAGCTAAGCAAACATTCTTGTTGTTTTAAAAACTGTTTGTGGTATTCCTCCATCCTCCCTTTCAACTTGAGTTTCCCATTATACATTTCTCATTATATGGAGGAGGAGGAGGAGGAGGAGGAGGAGGAGGAGGAGGAGGAGGAGGAGGAGGAGTTTGGATTTGATATCCCGCTTTATCACTACCCAAAGGAGTCTCAAAGAGGCTAACATTCTCCTTTCCCTTCCTCCCCCACAACAAACACTCTGTGAGGTGAGTGGGGCTGAGAGACTTCAAAGAAGTGTGACTAGCCCAAGGTCACCCAGCAGCTGCATGTGGAGGAGCAGAGACACGAACCCGGTTCCCCAGATTACGAGTCTACCATTCTTAACCACTACACCTCAACACAGCTACAGGAATGTTCTACAGGGGTTTGGGGGGGCAGAGGGTTGGAATAAATCATCCTTTGTTAACTTCTCACCCTCTAAAATCCCCATTGGCACCAGCCAGCAGAGGCGCCATCTTCTCTAGATGATTGAGGGGCCCTGATGTGATGTCCTGATGTCATGCATGCAATGTCATGAGGAGCCAGGAGGTGGAACCGATCTCCCTCTCAACAGTGAGGGGGGCCCAGCCTCCTCAAAAAAAAAATCCCATAGGGGGCTCTAAGTGCCTCAGCCCCTAGGAGCTGGCGTGTATGCCAGCCAGTATGGCCAGGGCTGAAGGGAGTTGTCATAACCCAAAACATCTGAAGGCCACCAGATTGACAAAGGCTGAAATAGGAACATTGGAAGCTGCCCAACACTAAGTCAAACCCATAGGTCCATTTAGCTCAGTACTGTCCAGACTGACAAGGGCTCTCCAGGATTTCAGCCAGGGTTCTCTCTCAGCCCTATCTAGAGATTTCATGGAGGATGGAATCTGTGGTCTTCTGCATCCAAAGAAGATGCTTCTACCATTGAGCTATGGTCCTTCCCGGTGATTTTTCTGGGGAGACACAGGGGTACGCATACCCCTAAACATTTTGTGAATCTAAGTTTGGTCTCATTGAGGGGCAGTATTTCAATGTGTAGGAAAATGAGAGTACCCCTAAACATTTTTTTTTTGGGGGGGGAAGCACTTGTCCTTCCCCTAACAAGATGGCGCCTGGGTTCCTTCCACCTCCATGGACTATCATTTCCCTCATTCACATCACAGCGGAGAAGTTTGAGTTAGCAGCTGAGGAACTTTCTTCCCTGCTTTTGCTGATGTCTGTCATGGGCTTGCTCCTTCTGAAGGGGTTTTTTCCCCTCCTCTTTTTCTTTTCTTCTCCCCCCCCCCCCTTCTATTTGTAAATTTTTCCAAACAGCTTCCAAACTGTGATGCGACTAGTAATGAAGAGGATGAGGAGAAATCAATAGAGCAGCCGAGTGAGGGAAAACTAATGAGAATCTGTATCTGAGCCTCAAATGCATCCACTTGACAGAGGGAAGAGCCGGCAGAGGGACCCACTTGTTGCTCAGGGCCTTCTTGGCTAACGGGCGATATTGACTCACGATGAGCAAGAAGTATGGAAATAACAGCAATGATTTAATGCCTGCCTGCAGAGCCAGCATGAAGAGGAAGTAGAGCTGGGGGGAGGATATTTGGGGGGGGGTGCCACCATAAAAAGTTCCCCAATAATGTGTTTTATGCCAACAAGCTTCTGAAGTATCCAATAATAATGCCCTGTTGGACTGCTTGAAAGAAACCCAGGGATGTTGGCGTGACCTGTGGTGATTTCTTTCTGGTAACTATTGCTCATATCAACTTCATTTTGGAGAAATCCTCAATATATGTGGGTGTTCACACACACTTAAATTACATTCCAGAGAAGATAGACAACAAAAGGAGCTTCTAGGAGTGAAATGACTTGTGCTGTATGGCTGGAAGGACTAATATCCACCATCACCTCATGGTCTGAAGATCTTACTGCCCTTTCTGCATTTGAACACATAGATTATAGTTGTTGATTTCATTTAGATGCTTTTTGGACTGCCTATATTAATTTATACATTTAAATCAGTGTCAGCAAGCAATGGTGGTGGTGGTGTGGTTGGGCTGCATTCATTGCTAGACCTACTCAGAGTAAACCCATTGAAATTAATGGACATGACTGACTTCAGTTTATTAATTTTAGTTGGTCCATTTAGTAGGGCTAGCACTGAATACAACCAATAACAACAACTGCTACAGTTTGTTATTCTCCTTCTTCTTCCATTTTGCTATATTTGCAGATAAAGATGGGAGACATCTGGTAGACCATGCCTGCCAACTTGCAACCCAAAGATAGTGTGCTCCCCTAAAGATTTGAGGTTGCAAAAGATGTGGTCATCATGGTTTCTGCTGCCCTGCCCATCAATCCCTTGGCCTGTCCTTGTTTGTCTCCTGCAGTAGTGCTGAAAGACCAGCTCTCTGGGTTGCAGCTGGCAACTCCAGCATAGATGTGTCTTCTTCTGTCCTCTTGGACAGAAATGTTCGTGTGAATGGCTTCCACCCTCCTCTGATGGGTCTTCAGAGTCCCGGGGATTTTCTTGCCCACAGAAGAGAACTGTGGAGCTCTTCATTCAGGTGAGGTGCTTCCCCACTGACCCCCTCCATCATCCGATGTGTAAGCAGTTTTTCCCTTCCATCAGTTAACCCTTCCCCTCTCCTTGACTCTCGACTGGGGTGGCTAGCCCCAACATTGATGCCTTGGCCTTCCTCCCAAACTGTGTGTGTCCTAACAGGTCAGTGTGCTGTGGCTTGACCACAGCCTAGCCGTTTACTCTTCTCTGCTGTTCCTTCTCTGTCCTTGCTCCCTCCCTGCTTGGAACCCCCTCTAAATATGCCACCTTGCCGAGCCATTATCCTCCAGCTGGTTGAGCATCTCTCCTCCTTCAGCAAGGCCACCCTGCCCAGCCTCTTCTGGCCTGTTGGACTCACCTCCACAGCTGACCCTGGGGTGTGAGCACCAGTTGCTCCTGACAGCCTGGTAAAGTGGTATCTTCAAAAGCAGGTGCACCCCACACCTCTCCCAATACTGGGGGAGGGGATCAAATAGCTGCAACTTCCTTCTCTACGAGGGAAAGATGAACAGGAGCAATTAAGTGATGCACTATCTTAAACTTTTTCAGACCACTGCCCCCATGCTTCCATCAACTCATCCTCAGTCCCCAACCCCTACTCTGTGAAAAGGATTGTTCGGAATAGCAGTTGGCCTGACCCACTAAGGTAGATAGAATTCAAAACAGTAGCAATTAGTTGCACATTTATTTTTTAAAAATCCAATTAAAACTGTTTTGTTTAATTAATTAAACCAGACTGATGAACTTGATCCAGTGATGTCAACTTTTCAAAGTCTGGTACTCATTTACACCTCCAATGATCCCCTGCTGCCCACTTACTTCTTGGTGCCCCCGCTAGGTAATTCCACTCCGGGGGTGGTACTGCCCATTTTGGGAACCAATGCAATATAGTCTAGTAATTTCAGTAGTTGTATTTTTGACTTTTATTGCAAGGGGCGGAATGTACCCTATAGTGAGGTTATGGAAAGAGTATAATTTCTTTCTTTCCATATGTTTATACCCCACCCTCATAATAGCAGCCGGCGGAAGAGGAGTGGGGGGGGGAATAACAATATAAATTACAAGAAAAACAGCCTCACTTAAAATATCAATAAAAACATACAAGGAAGCATAATAAAACAAGCAGCAGAGTCAGCAAGATATACGTATATATATATTGGTGTTGTTTTTTTATACCCCAAAGGTTTGGCGGAATAAAAAAAAAAAAACTTTTTACATTATGTCTGAACATAGGGAACAATCAAACAGAGATCAGGAGGGAGTAGAACAGCCCCAGAGTTGATATGAGAGGAAAGTGATGCTGCTTAAGAAGATTACTGTTTTTCGTTGCATTGGAAGCCGTTGGGAGGGACAGAGACGGGTCTGTCCCTCAGGAAATTAGACAGCTCTGGAATGCAAGGAAAGAAGCCCCTTCACAGAGGGGAGGGTGGCTGTGCACTTCTGGGTCCTGCCTCACTGCTGGGGAGTAGAACACAGCACTCCCACCCAATTGCTATCACAACAATGGTACCTGAAATACGTAGATGTCACCGAAATCTCTGTTTTGACCCCAGTGGTCCCTCTCTGTAGCCTTCAGAGTCATCACGAAATATTTATAACCAGGAGAGTGTTTTGATTTGCGAATATACATTGGCGAGCCTTCCTTAAGGTGGCACCCACCTGTCAAAGGTGGTCCTTGGGGTAGGGGGATTTATTAATCCATATTATGGACCAGATCCAGTTCCCCACGGTTCCTGTATATGTCGTTTCATGCTGGAAGATTTACACTCGAGAGACAGATCCATGCATTTGAATTTATGGGGTAGGACTTGCTTGAAGCAACGACCTCTAACCTCCCCGGGAACAAATCAGACTGAATCCTCAATAAATTGGCAAAGTCATCTAACCTCCCCACAAACGTCATGCAAACAATTCAGGGTGGATGCTTAAGAGACAGGTGGTCTGGAAGTGACCCAAACAAAAGTAGTGCAAGCACACAGTTCCCCGTGAGGCCATTTGTGAAATGCCACCTTCCTGGCACTTTGAGAAACATGGAAGCAAGCACAATGTCTGGCTGATACACAAATCAACAGCTACACCATTTTTATCTCACATCAAACATCTTTTCCCCCTTTTTCCTTTGAGGCCCTTGAGTGTCAGTGTGATATAGTGGTTATAGCATGTCAGAGTAGGACCTGAGAGAGACCAGGATTCAAATCCCCACTGAGCCATGAAGCTCACTGAGTGTGGCCTTAGGTGCCAGTCATAGTCTCTCAGGCTAGCCTACCTCACAGGGTTGTTATGGGGATTAAATGCAGAGAGGGAGAATCATGTATGCCACCTTGAGCTATTTGGAAGAAAAGGTGGGCAATAAATAAATGCAATGAATGAATGAATGAATGCGAGCATATCCCTACCCTTTGGATAGGGATATGCCTTTGGATAGGGATAAGGCAGCTTCCCTTTGGATCCTACTTGCTGGAAGGAGGGCAGGAGATGGCAGCTGTCCCCATGCCCTCCTTGTGGGCTTCCCAGGGGTATCTGATGGCTGCCCATTGGCAGCAGGATCCTGGACCAGATGGAACTTCTCAGTCTGATCCAGAAGGGCTTTTGTGACATTTATCAGCATAGAAAGCTACCAGTAGTCTCCTGCTCTGACTGGCCGTGACTTTGCACAGTTTCAGGTGGGAGCCTTTCCCAGCCCTGCCTGCATGAAGCTGCTGCCAGGGTGTCCGAACCTGGTATGTTCTGCAATCCTGCCACTTAGTTCTGGCCAAGACAGAAGGGTCCTGTTTGTTTGTTTGTTTGTTTGTTTGTTTGTTTGTTTGTTTGTTTGTTTGTTTGTTTTAATAAACCAACATCTAATTCCTTGAGCAGAGCCAAAAGCAGCCAAAAAGCTCTAGGCACCTGGAAGAAACTTTAATTTCATTGCCTTGTTTCTCAGCCAGCGGCGAAGGTCTCTTCCTTTCCACTTTGTCAGATTGTCTTTTTGAACCCAGGAGAAAACAGCTCAAATGCTCCTCTCTAGCGCAGATAGCTTTAACTTCACCTTGATTAGAAATTCAACTCTTTCCTCCATGCCGGCTTATACTTTTTCAGAGACAAGGGCCCCTCCCCACCCCTCCTCCTCCCTCTCCACCCCCACCCCCTTTCTCTTTTTCTTTCCCCTCCTTGATTAAAAAAGAAGAATCAATATTTAAAGGGAGGGGGATTAAATCAGAAGGCAGGCAGGCATTTTCTGCTCTGGCTCCTTTCCTGGAAGGATGCCATTTTCTCTGCTCTTTAGAGAATACAAAACCCATAATAATAAGCGGATGGGATAAGTCTCAGACCTTAACTCCCCTCTATGGTTAATAAAAGTCTAGTGTTTCTTTATCTCAGCCTGACCCTCACCAATTCCATTCGCTCTCCCTTCTTAATGCATTTTCCGGGTCTTCTGACAAAAGCGTTTTGCAAGATGGATATACATTTGGTGCCTGGCTATAAGAAGGAAGGCGGGCAATGAATATGATGGACGGGCCCCACCAATGGGCAGAAGGTGTGACATCAAACAGAATTCTCTCTCAGAAAAAAAGAACTGTACTGTGGGTTACTTGTAGGCAGCTCACCCATGACGAGAGTAAGCAGCTCGCGTGAATAAACCTACAACTAGCCTATAGATTGCCTGTTACCTTCTTCCTTCCTCACACTCCCCAGCTTGAGGACTAGAAACTTGCCTTTTTTAAAAAAAAAAATAATGCTGGTGTTCTTTGGGGGCTGTGCCCACAACTCTACACATAGATTGAGAGCCCAACTAGAGGGGACATTAAATGTGTGCGAATGCATTTAACATGTTTCGGGTGGAATTGTAGAGTTGGAAGGGCCATCTAGTCTAACCCTCAGCAATGTAGGAAACACAGCTTGTAGGCTTGTCTCTGGGCCTGGCTGGCATCTAGAGGTTTGAGGTCTGGCACTTCCCAGTGCTAAGAGAGTGCTGAGGAAAGCACCCTTCATTCCAGCAGCCATCTTTCCTGGCCTGGGGACATAAATATCTGGACCAAGCGCAACTGCCAGGAAATGTACCTGCCCTATACCTTTGAACTCCCCACCCACCCTACCCATTCAAATACTTTGCATCTGGCTCTATGGAAAAGCCCACTGTTCAATCTCAACAACACTGCTGTGTTTGTCTGGGATCAAAATGGCTAGAAGAGATCCTTCAAAACCTAATGCTCTGGACTCGGGCCTGATTGTCTTGCACCAAGACTCTTCTCAAATGGGATGATGAACATGAGGAGAGCCTGCAGGATCAGGCCCATGGCCCATCTACTCCAGCATCCTCCTCTCACAGTGGCCAACCAGATGCCCCAGTGGTAAGCATGCAAACAGGATTTGAACACAAGTCCTCCTGTGGCTTCTAGCAACTAGTACTCAGAAGCACCGTTCTCTCCAACCGTGGAGGCAGAGCATAGCCATCATGGCAGGAGCCATCAATAGTCCTCTCTTCCATTAATTTGTCCAATCCTCTTTTAAAGCCATTGCTGCCTCCTGCTGGAGGGAGTTCCATAGTTTAACTATGTGCTGCTCGAAGTATTTGTTTTTCCTCGGTCCTGAATCTTCCAACGTTCAGCTTCATTGAATGTTCACAAGTTCTAGTGTTACGAGAGAGGGAGTAAAACATGGTTTTGAGAGGCGCATCAGCGGTGTTTCAACTTCCCCGATTCTAGGCTTGCCTGTTCCCCTTTGGCTCCATAACAGCGCTTTGGCGCAAGAGGAGTTAAACCGCTTTCAAAGACAATAAGGCTCTTACCCAGAGAGCGCGTCCCAATTAGGTTGAGCAGCTATGAAATCCATTGACAAAACTAAATCCTGTAATCTCTTTTTAAGAACCCTTGTAATGACTGGATTAGAGCAATGCTCCTTTGCTACTCAGAGCATAATAGCTAATGCTGGGGGTGGGGGTGGGGGGGGACATGACCCCAATCCAACAACCTTAATCAGGGTGCACCTCCCACCTTCTTATCCCATTGACAGATTGATAAAATTGCCACTTGCAGACTGTGTCCAAAACGGCTAATTTTGGAAAGGTCTCGTTAAAGTGCACTTAACGAGCTGATCATTTCCCAAGCAGCGCATGTCCAATGCACGACACAAACACACACACACACACACACACACACACACACACACACAATTGCATCATTACTGTTGTCATTATTAAACCTATTGCCCGCCCTTCACTGACAGGTCCAAAGGTGCATTTGCAACCATTTTTAATTCAGTGTTAAAAACAGCTAAAGCAAACCACAGGAATAGGGTGAGTCCTATAAGTACACATACCCCAGGTGTCAAAGGCCAGTGATGGTAAACAGACCAGTCATGGTTGTATAGGGGGGCATGAACAATTGGGAGGGGGGACCTCCTTTATTTCAAGGGTGTTACTGCAAGTGTGTGTGTGCGCGCGCGCATTGGACATGCGCTGCTTGGGAAATGATCAGCTTGTTAAGTGCACTTTAACGAGACCTTTCCAAAATTAGCCATTTTGGACAGTCTGCAAGTGGCAATTTTATCAATCTGTCAATGGGATAAGAAGGTGGGAGGTGCACCCTGATTAAGGTTGTCGGATATTAATAAACAACATCCCAGCAATCAAAGAGATTATGCAACCAAAAAAACAAAAGAAGAGGAAGAGGAGGAGGAGGGGAAGAGGAAGAGGAGGAGGAAGAGTTTGGACTTGATATCCCATCTTTCACTCCCCTTAAGGAGTCTCAAAGTGGCTAACAATCTCCTTTCCCTTCCTTCCCACAACAAACACTCTGTAAGGTGAGTGAGGCTGAGAGACTTCAGAGAAGCGTGACTAGCCCAAGGTCACCCAGCAGCTGCATGCGGAGGAGCGGGAAAGTGAACCCGGTTCACCAGATTACAAATCCACCCCTCTTAACCACTACACCACGGTGGCACAACATATTGGCTTCCACACTATCATGCAGATCCTTAGAGCTCCTTGGAGAAAATTGGGATTGAAAAGCATTAAATAAGTAAAAAATAAACACACTTTTCATGGAATTGTAGGGTTGGAAGGGATCCGAAGAGTCATCTAATCCAACTCCCAGCAATGCAGGAATCTTTTCCTCCTCTTCTGAGATGTACACAAGTAAGAAGAATGGGTGGCAAGCCTTCATAGAAGTATTTTGTAGTGGGCTGGGGAAATCTCTGTCTGGAAAGGAGAGGAAGAGTCTACGCTACAGTCCTGGGCATCCTGGTAAGAGGCCCTGAATGGAGGATACACCCTCTCCTTTTCCGGTGGGAGGGAGTGGGGTTGTCTATTGCCGACCATTAACTGAGCTCCCTTTCGGGAAACCCAGGCTCCCTCCCTCCTGCCCACCCAGAGCACAACTCCACAGGAACCGCCACTTAGCCACAGTATGAAAATCCGCTGGGCCTTTTGTGCAGGCTGGCGTTTCGATTATTTTTAATGATGTGCAGCCGTGGCTGGGGAAGAGGAATCAATGGCAAGTTCAAAGGGCTTCTGGTGCGAAGGGCTGCCGTTTGCTTTCCAGAGGCGGGAGCTTCCCAGGGGGTGCTGGGCAGCCTCTGAGCTTTGTTTAAAGGGGAGATGGATTCCGCCTTGATGTTCTCCTGGGCGGCTCTTCCCATCCTCCAGCTAACAGCAGGCATTGATTTCGGATTGCGTGGCGGGGCTGGAGGTGAGGCGGCCGCCGTATATTTCACTGGTGGGACCCGGCTTGAAAGGCTGTGTTATTCATGCGGTGCCTTTGAGTTACAACCATTTTTGTGTGTCAAATGTACCAATTCCGGCAGATTTAATGGAGTTGGCCTCTGCAGCCCCTCTCTCAGTGGCAGTTGATATTTTCTACATATATCAATTGTATCTACAAGCACATGGCAGATCTATTATCCTTGCAGTTGTGACTCTCTCTCTCTCTCTCTCTCTCTCTCTCTCTCCCCCTCTCTCTCTTTCTTTCTTAGCAGAGGAATGGGAGACACTGGGGATCCTGGTGGGAATGCCACGTGGTGAAGGGGGGGTGATATCTCTTGTTCTACACCCTTTCACTTATCCCGTGTGAATTTTCCCTTCCTGTTACCGAGGAGCTCACAGAAAAAGAAGCTCTCCAGGTTTAGCCTCTCCCCAAAAATCAGGGCTGCAGATGAGGCAGAGACAGAGCAGCTTGCAAATGAAAGGAGGCGCAAACTTGTTTTCTGCAGGGCAGAAACTCGAATCAATGGATTCAAATGACAAGAAAGGAGGTTTTGACTAAACATTAGGAAGAATTTTCTGATGGTAAGAGCTGTTCAACAGTGGAACGAGCTCCCTTGGAAGATGGTGGACTCTCCTTCATTGAAAGTTTTTCAGCAGAGGTTGGATGGCCATCTTTCAGGGATTCTTTAGCTGTGATTCCTGCATTGCACTAGGCTAGATGGCGCTTTGGGTCCCTTCCAACTCTGCGTTTCTATGACTCTCACCAAATTTCCTGGCAGATTCTACTAAAGCTGCTAGCCCTCATGACAGTGGTCCACTTCAAGTGTCGGAGGTGGTAGGCACCTAAATCCCAGTTGCAAGTGAGGAGAGTGCAGCTGTGCTCAGGTTCTTCTTTCAAGCTTCCCATGGGCAACTGGTTGGCCACCAGGATAACATGGCCCTTTGGACTAATCCAGCAGCCAGGATCTTCTGGTGCTCTCAATTAACAAATTTGGGGCATCTGGAAGATCCACCAGGAGTCATTCAAGGAGAAGGTGGGACATCTTGGAGAATTGTGCCTAGGGGCTGGGAGTGGGGGGAAATGTTTCTAGAAGACTGTCTTCTATGGAAAGGCGAACAGCTTCTCATGTTAATCCTGGAGGAGCCACATCATTCACCAAACCCCACTGGGTACCCTCTTTTAGGGGGAATAAATATCCCCAAAAGCCAAACATTGAGATCTTCTAAGTCATCTAAAGAGATTCTCCTTTCATAACCAACTGGCAGTTTTCCCCACCTTTAATTTTTCTTTCAGCTAATTACCTCTAATTATCTCTCATCATAACAGACAGCATGTAACTAAATAATTAATTGGTGGAATATAATGCACGGGGAAAGTGTGCTTCACTTGCACAGCCCCCCCCCTCCCCAGTTGTTCTCCTCTGATTAAAATTATTGCTCTTCTCTTGAACTTCATTTAATCTGTTCCTCCTCCTTATTTCTTTTTAGGGGGTGGGTAATGCAAGAGAAAACTTCAGTACAGTTTCTTCCCGGCAGAGTGAGGAATATGCAACAGGAAATAATTGGTATCTTTTCCTTGTTACTTCTTCATCTCTAGAAAGAGGGGTGCTGTGGAGGAGGTGGGCATGCCTGTTCTTCCCATTCCCTCTGGCCTGCAAGACCCTTCCCCTCCTTCACCCTAAAAGGGTGATTCTGGGCAAATGCAGCTCAGCCTTCCAGCCTCACTCAGCTTAGCCTGCCAGAGCGCAAGTCCCAGAAGGGTAGAATCATAGAAATTTAGAGTTGGCAGGGATCTCAAGGGTCATTTAGTCCTACCCCGGGCAATGCAGGAATCACAGCTCAAGAATTCCAGACAGATGGCCATCTAACCTCTCCTTAAAAACCTCCAATTAAGGAGAGTCCACCACTTCCCAAGGGAGCCCCTGTCGATCAGCTCTTATCATCGGAGAGTTCGTCATGAAGTTTAGTCAGAATCTCCTTTCTTGTCTTTTGAATCCGTTGCTTCATGTCCTCCCCTCTGCAGAAGCAGAAAACAAGCTTCTTCCGTCTTCCATGAATCGGTGCCAACAAAAGGAACAGATGCAAAGTCCATGAAAGATGACCACCAGGGCGGTTCACCCAGGCAGATGTTCCCAGAGATCTCCAGCACAGTGGGGGAGTCCTTCCAAATGGCCCACCCTCCCCTTATTCCAAGGGATGGGCAGTTTAAAATCATAACTTACAGCATGCTAAGTAATGCAACTTACAGCATGCTAAGTAATGCAGGCGCATATTCACCTCCAGGCAGCAGGTAGGTGCTGTTAATTCTCACATTATATATATATATATATATATATATATATATATATATATATGGACCCAGGTGGCGCTGTGGGTTAAACCACTGAGCCTAGGGCTTGCTGATCAGAAGGTCGGCAGTTCGAATCCCTGTCACGGGGTGAGCTCCCGTTGCTCGGTCCCAGCTCCTGCCCACCTAGCAGTTCGAAAGCATGTCAAAGTGCAAGTAGATAAATAGGGACCGCTCCAGCGGGAAGGTAAACGGTGTTTCCGTGCGCTGCCCTGGTTCGCCAGAAGCAGCTTTGTCATGCTGGCCACATGACCCGGAAGCTGTCTACGGACAAACGCCGGCTCCCTCGGCCTATAGAGCGAGATGAGCGCCGCAACCCCAGAGTCGGACACGACTGGACCTGATGGTCAGGGGTCCCTTTACCTTTTTATATATATATATATATATATATATATATATATATATATATATATATATATATATATATATATGAGAATTAACAGCACCTACCTGCTGCCTGGAGGTGAATATGCGCCTGCATTTTTGATCCATCACCGGCTGGCACCTTCCCAACCGAGAGGTACAGCTCCATTCTGAATTTGGCTGCCATATGGAATCCTACAGGGAAGCTGATTAGAATATATATGAGGGATGCAAATCAAACTCTGTTTCTACTTGGGGGGGGGGCAAACAACACTTTGTCTAGAGTTTTGCATCTCTTCTCCCCTCTGATTCTTCTCCTCTTCCTTTTATGAAAAGAAGCTTTAAGTCAGGTGGGGAGGAAAGGTTCTTAACCCTTTCTTCTCATTCTGTCTTTCCTCCCCAAATCACCCTGAGGCACATTCATTCATTCATTCATTGTATTTCTATTCCACCATTCTTTCCAAGGAGCTCAAGGTGCTGTACATGGTATACATGCACGTTTATTCAAAATCCAATTAAAACTATGCAGTTTGATTAATTCAACAAAACTGATGAACTTCATCCACTGATACCAGCTCTTGGAAGCCTGACAGTCATTTACACATCCATAAAGCCTCCTGCCATCCTCTTGCCTCTGAGTACCCCACTCCCATGTATTCTCATGTGTGTGTTTTTACCCCCAGAGCTTTCCCTGCGAAAACCCGCTCTTTAGCGCTCAATCAGTTTGGGCTTCCCATGGATTGCCATTTGCTCTGATTGAGCTTTAAAGAGTGGGTTTCCACAGGGAAAACTCCAGAACAAAAACAGAGGCACTCGAACACGGAGCTTTAAAGTGCAGCTCATGGCTGGAAAGAGCGGAGGAGAGGTAAGTGTGGATAAGCCCTGAGTTCAATGAGACGTAATCCTAGGTAAGGGCATGGAGGGTGGCAGCCAAAGAAGTGTTGCTAGACTCCTTTCTTTTTTCTTCTTCTGTTTTATAATTTTATATAATTATAATTTTACTCTTCCTTATTAATTTTTGATTCTTTATTTATTTACCTCATCTGTTTGATGACTGTAAATTTTGTTCTAATTGTTTGTGTTGCAACATAATTCAATAAAAAAAGTCATGAGGCAAAAAGAAAAAAAGAAAAGAAAAGAAAAAGAAAAAGAAAGAAGTGTTGCTAGAGCTCTCCTCCATAGTCCTTTTCTAAAGTCATCTAAGCTATTGAGAACCACCACATCTTGCTTCTACATAACTTTCTTATTACACTGAGAGGTACTTTCACCCGTCTGGCACTTTCATTCAGTGAGCTCAGGACCTACTTTTATGAAAGAGGTAAAAAAATTTTTTTAAAAAAACCCACATTCCTCTCTATTAGACCTCTCACAGATATGAATTCTTGAACTCGTTTCTAGAATAAAAGACGCCTCAAATCATCCTTGTGTGAGCCAAATATTGCAGTCAGGCAAAAGGACCATGTGGTGACACTCAGAGAATTATCTCCTAGGAGGGGAAGGTGAATTTTAGGCAGGTAGATCTGAGATAGCAGGCAGGGACAGCTGCAATTCTACACAGCCGCAGAACATAAGCAAGAACCTCAGAATCTGTTTTAATTAAGCTACTAGTCCTTATGGCTGCAAAACTCCAGGGCCAGTATGTTTTCTAGTGGGTACAGAGTCATTACTGTTTAAATCTGCAGTTCCCACAGTTCCTTGGAAAGGTGGGCTAATTGTTGAACCTCGCTGGGAACTGTAGCTCTGAGAGGGGGAACAGGTGTCTCCTAATAACTCTCAGCATCCTTAACAAATCACAATTCCCATAATTATTTGTTAAGAGTGGCATAATAGGGGTTTAAAATGAAGGTGTGGATGTGGCCTTTGTATTTCTTGCTTCAGGCCTTATGCACAGCAGGAAAACATTCAATCAAACAGGTTCAAACTCCCTCAGAATTGCACACCCAATCAGGGCACATGCTACTGCAGCAAACATCATGCCCCTCTGCATGATTGCTAAGCAACACCTCTACTCACCCTACTCTTGCCTAGTTAACTTTAGAATTAACCCTTAAATTACAAACGGGATGATCCCTGCTGTTGCACTTCCAGCAGGCACTGCCCATCCTTGGTGCAGAATATTTCTTTACTTTGTTCATACGTATATACTTTGTCTCTGCATGTTCTGTATTATTTTATTAATACCATTGCCTGATACAAGTTTGTCACGGCCTTTGGCTAAAAAAAAAAAAGAAAAGAAAAGCTTGTGAACTTGAATTAAAACAACAACAAAATTGTCTAACACACAAAAAACACAGCCCTGAAATTCAGATCTTCACTTCAGAGGGTCAGCAGACAGGCGATGCTGCTTTCCTGTCACTTGCTGGCATTTCCTTTGCCGAACGAAGGACCAAATGGTGAAAAATTGAGGCGTCCTTGTTCAGTGGAACCCACAAAGTGCAGCTGGGGGATAGGAGGAAGAAGGTCAGTGAAACTCTTCCCTGCCATTCAAAGCGGGAGGGATTAAACTGCAATTTTGTTTCAAAACAAAAAAGGGGAAAGTGTTGGGAGAACAGCAGGGAAACCCAAGATGGATAAAGGCTGCCAGCCTCTGCGGCTGCTTCCCTTGCCTAATTGTGAGCTTGCCCAAAGCTGCCAGGTAGAGGCTGACCCTCCAGCCTAAGTCCTTGCAGGATTAATTCCATCTCTGGGCCCCTTGCAGAGAGCCATTTACCTCCACAGCACGAGAAGTCATCAACAGGGCAGCAATTGGGTCTGTCTGTGGGGGAAGGAAAGTCAGGGAAAGGTTATCAGTGTGTTCTTGCCTGCGGAAAGAGAGGGGAGGGTCATTCAAAGCAGGTGATGGAGGAGGCTTCCAGCACCATCCTGGAAGAGGCACCCTCCTCCTCAGAAGGCTGGCTCTTGGCGCCATGGTTCCTGGACCAGAGGCAGCCTGCTGCTCTTTGCATTTAAAGGAGTTGAATCTGGACCTTCTTTCCAAGGTTCACTGATGCCGACAGGCAAAGCCCCTTTTTATTTACACAGGTGTTTGGCCTGCTGGACTGCTTTGTTCAGCTCTGCTGCTCGGTGTTTTATCCTGTATTTCTCTTTTAATTATGCTTTTTAACAAGCTGCCATTTTTATTTGCTCTTATATGATTTTATCTTCACATTGCTTACTTGTTTGTGAATTGGTTGCTGTGGTGTGTGTTTTTATTGTGGATTTTATTGTTGTTAGCCACCTTGGGCGTTCTTTTTTATGGAAAGGAAAGGTATAGATGCATTAAATAAGCAAACGGCATAGACAAGGTACTTTTTGCAAATACTGATTTGTAGACCTGCAACATCTGTTTGAGAAGAAGGGACTGGGGGGGCCAAAGCTGGTGTCCCGTCCCATGAGCCGCAGTGCGATTCGCGAGACTCCCTCTGGATTAATCCATCGCAATTGTATGGTACAGAGTCACAAACGTTTTTGAGCCAATCTCAGGTCCTCTTCTGTGTTTTCCAGAATCCCTTTCTGCCCTGCTACTAGCATGTGGAGGGCGCCAGCGTCAACTCTGTCACTGAGGAATGAAACCGGGGAGGGACAAGTGGGGGGGCGGAGAGAGAGAAACAGAAGAATGGGTCACTGAACCTGAAATGCTTGTCCCACTGGGCTGGGACTGGAATCAAGGTAATAAACATCTCCTCCTCCTGCGAGCGATGTGACAGCCAACACAGAGGAAAAACCACTCATACTGTGCCCAGGTTTGCTGGCTGAGCAGACTGAGAAGCTACACACACATACAAATATCCATACGCCTGCATGGCAACAGAAAGGCAAAGCAGAAAGAGTTTTCCTAGACATAAACCAACCCATTGCAGACCCTTCTGAACCTCCTACCACAGCAGGGTGCTGGCAGAAGGAACAGGAGGAGGGCAGCTGTAGAGAGCAGACGTGGCCACCTCTGGTTTTTTGAACACTCATCCTGGTTAGCTTGGCTTGGACAAAGCTTTAGGGACCATTCATTCTGATTTATTTGCATTCCCATTCATCATTTGCTCATCGCACACTTTTCAATCTTTTACAAAAAAATCTAAGGTGCACACATAGTGGACACACACTCCAGAAAACCAATGCTTCACCCTTCCAAAATTAAGAAATATCCCTTGAGGGGGAGACACTTTATTTGAGTTTATTTGACACTTTATTCAGAGGTTGTGTCTCTTAACACGTGTGTGTATTCTCGTAAAACAAAAAAGTGTGTTTTTTATATTTCAGAACTTGTGTTCTTTCTGTGCAGATATGTGCAGACACAAACAATCAATTAATTGATTTACAACTCACAAGATTCATTGACTAATATTTCCTTAATTCAGTTACAGTTACAGATAGGTAGCCGTGTTGGTCTGCCGTAGTCAAAACAAAATTAAAAAATACCAAGAATAAACTTAGTTGGTCTCTAAGGTGCTACTGGAAGGATTATTTTTTATTTTGTTTTGTCCTTAATTCAGTGCTGGGTGTCTGTTTTTGGGGGGAGGGATTTAGCTGCAAACTGGAAATTTAGATATGCACAATTAAAGTGAAATAAAGCTTATGGTCACTCTGGCACAGCAAATCAATTTTTTAAAAAGCAGAGAGCTGTACACAATGTTAGTCCTAAGAGTGGGACTTAGTTGGGTACTACCCACACTTTTTGCAGTTAAGAAAAAGTGTGGAATGAATGAACAATTAACAGTGTGGTGTAGTGGTCAGCATGTCAAACCTGGACCTGGGAAGCCAGGGTTTGAATCTCCATTTAGCCATAAAGCTGAAGGGGTAACCTTGGGTCAGTTGCTGCCTCTTAGCCTAACCTACCTCACAGGGTTGTTGTGGGGATAAAATGGGAAGGAAGAGGACTATGTACCACCACCTTGAGCTCCTTGAAGAATAAAATAAACAGCCTGCAAACAAATCAGGCATGGTCTCCCCTCCATGCAAGCTCTGTGCAAGCAAATCAGGATGGATGCTCCATAAACAGAAGCCCCAGTTTACACCGATGCCTCTCTGCGTCTCCCTGGCTGTGGTCTCGGGGGCCTTGTGAGGTAAGTCAGGAGCAAAAGATGCAGCTTGGGGTCCGGAGAAAGTGGTCCGATGCTGCCACCTACTGACTGGCCCAGCTAATTTACCGCCCCACCCCCCTGGCTCTAATTAGCACCTTGGATCATCAATCGGCTGACGAGTTGTCAGCCGCCCTGCGCTCCCAGAAGGGGACCCTGGAGGGCTTTTCGAATTGACTCTGATTACAAGGGGCACTTTGCCTTTCGGCCTGTTTTGTGTCTTTAATTTTGTTTTGCCTTAGCTGCCACCACAGCTAACAGATTTACATGGGGATTGCAAAACGACATTGCGTGGAGACCTGGGTAAGCATCCAACACATTGCTGTCAACTTTTCCCTTTTCTTGCAAGGAATCCTATTCGTAATAAGGGAATTTCCCTTTTTAAAAAGGGGAAAGTTGACAGCTATGGTCCAACACCTCTGTTGCCTGGAAAATCCTGTAAAAAAGCCTTGGAACTCTAAAACTGTGTCAATGGGCTTGTCCACACTTCGGTTTGCCCTGTGCCTAGAAAGCACAGGTCCAAGCACTTTTTCACTCATCCCATGTTTTTGAGGCATGGGTCTGAGCGGTTTTGCCTTTGCCCCAATTCTTTCCCCAAGGAAACCCACTATTCAGAACTCAATTGGAGCAAATGTCAATCCGGAGAAAACCCAATGGACATTTGCTCCGATTCAGCAGTAAAGATCAGGTTTTCCCAGGAAGAAGGGGTGGGGAAAGTGGAAGTGTGGGTGAGCCCTATCTCAGTTCTTTGCAAGGGCCAGTCCACAGTGTTTACAGTTCAAAGCCAGAGAGAGAGAGAGAGAGGCTTCTCTATTGACTTTCTGAAGGCCAAGCAAAATTGTATAAACTTCTATCACCTCTTACTTGGCCTTTTCTCTAAACCAGGGTTTCCCAAACTTGGGTCTCCAGCTGTTTTTGAACTACAACTCCCATCCTCCCTAGCTAGCAGGACCAGTGGTCAAGGATGATGGGAACTGTAGTCCAAAAACAGTTGGGAACCAAAGTTTGGGAAACCCTGCTCTAAACTATAAATTCCACGCACTGCGATCTTTCTTCATGGGAGAGTTGCTCCATCCCCTGCATCGTTTTGGTTGTCCCTTTCTGAAACTTTTCCTGCTCTACAACATCCTTTTTGAGGTGAGGCAACTGGAACTCTACCCAATATTCCAAATGTGGTCGCACCATAGATTTGTGTAACAGCTTTATGATATCTGCAGTTGTATTTTCAGCCTCCTTGGATTGAGTTAGTCCAGGGCCTGAGGGTAGTTCACTCATCGGATCAGATTCATTTATTTGTATCTACCGGTATTCATCAGACCATCACAAAACAATAGCACTGGTGTAAAACAAGATAACATCAATAGATATTAGCTCAGACTCAAATAAAGCAGTATACAACAAAATAAATTTGAAGCGCTGGCTTTTTTTTTCATCCTGGCAGACCTCACCATGGCCATTTTAAAAAATATGTCCCTCTTTTAACAAATATTAAAATAAAAGTCTAAAATAGGAATGAAATTAATTTAAAACATATCAGCATTGAATTGTGTAAAAGCTAAATGCATACTTTTATAAACTTCTTTGAAGTTGCCATTTCTTTAAACTAAAAAGTTCCCATTGTGCATCAATGATTTTTCCAAAATTCATACTGGCCTTAAGTACACCTTCAGTAATTTTTTATTTTTTGATACTGCGTATATCATACAGGAAGCCAAATAGCGAATTATATTGTTATAGCTGTTGGAATATCTCTTCCATGTCTAAGATAGTAGAAACCTACTTTGAATTTCTGCTTTGAATCTTGTGGTCCCTCTTCTTGGGCCTCATACTCAAAAATGCTCTTTGTGGCTCTATCATTTTTTTGTTGTTTAAGTTTAAAAGACAGAAACCTCATTTACAGGAACAGAGAGGCAGCCCCCAGATTTCCTTGTAAAGGAATCTGCCACTGTCTGGAATCTGGTGGGTTCGTGATCTGGCCTGAGTCCTGATCTGCCCAGTTCAAATCAAGCGAGTCCACTTAGGAATCTGAGTTTGTTGGATTACTGGTAGTAGGAACCTAAGGGACGCCGGTGGCACTGTGGTCTAAACCTCTGAACCTCTTGGGCTCACTGATCAGAAGGTTGGTGGTTTGAATCCCCGTGATGGGGTGAGCTCCTGTTACTCTGTCCCAGCTCTTGCGAACCTAGCAGTGCAAGTAGATAAATAGGTACTGCTGTGGTGGGAAGGTAAACTGCGTTTCCGTGCTCTCTGGCTTCCATCACGGTGTTCTGTTGCACCAGAAGTGGTTTAGTGACGCTGACCACATTACCTGGAAAGCTGTCTGTGGACAAATGCCAGCTCCATCAGCCTGAAAGCGAGATGAGCGCCGCAACCCCATAGTCGCCTTTGACTGGACTTAACTGTTCAGGGGTCCTTTACCTTTTTTACCTTTTTAGTAAGAACCTATAACTGGTATAGGTTAAGTCCTGTTTGCATCCTGGCTTTGGCGAAGAAGCTCCTTGTCACCATGTGCAGGAGGGGAAAGCAAAGCACTCATGGTAATGAAGTATCTTCTGCTGATGCCTTTTAATTCCCCAAATGATTAATTTTCAGTGGATTAGAATCAGGATGGCTATTTAATTAACAGGAATGTCAAGCTTACTTATGAGTCATTTTAAAAGCCCTAGTGATTGACATATTAATATGTAAGAAATCAATTAGTGTGTCTCCCTCTGCATACACACACCTTTCTCACTAAGACCCCCCCCCCCTAGTTTAGAAGAAAGAGGCAAAGAACTGCAGGTTTGGAATGAAGGCGGCCTCTCGGTAGATTGGCACCCCTGCCCAGCAGATCTCCGTCATGGGGCTCGTGCACCACCACTTCGTTTGCGGCAGCTGTGTGAGTCTGATGAAGACCAGAAAATCCTCCTGGTATCGTAACCTGATAGCGTCCATTGTTGAAGCTACATGCTTGGGATCACGAAAGAAACAGCTTCGGGGTTTTGCGAAACATTTTTACATTTAGGGAAAGTCAACAGGCGTACATGAGCTACTCTTTAACAATAAATAAATAAATTCTTTCTTCTTCTTCTTTTCTTCGGCGATTGCTCGTAGCCGAGTAAGATTGTATTCCAAAACAGGGTTTTAGCAGTGAGTCCGTAAGTGACTGTGGAGGCCAATTCTGGATCCACACATCCTACCACAGTGGGGACATAGGTTTCTGGGTGGGAGTTGATCACGGGGAGGGTTTGCCCATGACACCTTTGGTAAAGGCTGTTCTCCAATTAGAGCACTCACAGGCCAGTGTTTCCCAGTTGTCAGTGTTTATAGATAAATAAAGAAATAATAGTTAGCTAGTATACACACACACACACACACACACACACACACTCTCCATACCTTATGTACTTATTTAAAATATGTTTAGCCCACCCTTCATCACATAGGGATACCAGGGCTGGGTACAACCAGAAATTGAAAACCATAAAACAATTCCCAGTTGCAAGCCAAAACAACCCAAAAGCAAGAGCAATACAGAGAGAGAGAGAGAGAGAGTCTCAGATAAGCCTGCTGGGGAATGCAGGTTTTGAGCTGGTGCCTAAGGATCATCCATTTTTCAAAGCTGGGGGCATTCCATAGCCAGGGTGCCACTGCAGAGCACACCTTTTCCCTAGTTGTGGCATAGCGCACATCTCCCTTGGATGCAGGTCAGCCAGAAGAGCCCCTGCTGCCCTCATTCATATGCAAGCCGAATGGCACAGGAGGTGACAATCCTGCAATCCCAAAGTCGTCTAGCACGTTGAAAGTTCACATAGCAAACAAATGTGAACTGTGGAAATTTGCTTTCCAGAATTTCCCCTACCAAATAATTTCTGCTTCAAAAGACCGTGTTTGATCTCCCATAGAGCTGTGACATGATTTATCCTGGTTTTAACACATAATACTTGGCACCACACGGCATAGCAGGTGCATGAATGGAAGATAGATGAGACTTCCCTGCCGATTTAATACATCAAAGCTGAGAATGACACAAACCGTCTGAAGCAGCTGCCGAGTGACATGACAAAGCCACACAGTTTAGCCCGGCTCTGGGAGTTTGCAGCTTTGTTAGAAAGAAAAGTAAGAATAATTGCCATCATTGCCAGAGACACTGGGTGCTTCCTCCATAGGCTGCATGGGTTCAGAAGGAGCCTGGTGAAAATGGACAAGGAAGCAAGAGGTGTGGTGTGATGGACACCCCTTGGAATGATCTCTCTTAACCTTGGAAGTAAACCCGTTGGAAAACATGCGCATCTCTCTGCAAGACATTCGCTTAAGTACTTGCCATCTGTTTGCTCACGTGAATTGCTTTCCCTACTCTGAAGAAGCTTATTTAGGACGGTTTGCATGTTCTGTCCCTGAGAGGTTTGCAAATGAGATGAGATGCCGCTTGGGTCTGTTTGCACAGCAGCTGTGCGTCTTGGCAACCAAGATGGCAAGAAGGGGGCTGGGCTGCTGTGGGCCGCTGGTCCATACCTCCTGGACCCAAGGGCAGGTTGTCTTCATTCCTCAGCCTTCAAAGTAGGCTGGTGCACCAATTAACAAAGACCATGCCTTAGACTAGATTCTTGCAAGGCTGCCTTTGAAGAGTCTTCAGAAACTGGAGCTGGTCCATGTGTATATTGATGGGAACTCATCTAAAGGGTCTACAAGGGCTGCACTACCTACCCTTTTGCTTCCAGGCACAATACATACTCTTGGTGATAATGGCCTTCAAGCCCTCAATTGCTTAGGTCCAGAATGACCACCTTCTTCCATACCTTCATTCTGACACAGAAGCCCCACATCTCATCTGTATAAGAAGCCCAGCTGAAGGCAACTTATAGTGGGTGCCAGTGTGACCCTTCCTTCATCCAAGTCATTTATAAAGGTATTTAATAACAACGGGCTCAGAACAGAACCATGAGACACTTGTCACTTTCCCCCAGGATGATGAGGAATCATTAGTGAGCACTCCTTGGGTTCAGTTAGTCAACCAGTTACAAATCCACCGGACAATAACCTTGTCCAATTCCTATTTTACCAGCTTCCCTGCAATAATATCATAGGGGACTTTGTCAATAGCCTTAATGAAATCAAGATACACTATGTCTACAGCATTCCCCTGATCCACTGAGCTTATAACTGTATTTTAAAAAGAAATGAGATTGGTCTGGCATGACTTGGTTTTGATAAACCTATCCTGGGTGTTAGTAATCACAGCCTCCCTTTCTACATGCTAACACACCAACCATTTAATGATCTGTTTTAAGACCTTTCCAGCTATTGATGTCAAGTCAGTAGTTACCTGGGTCTTCTCCCCCACCCGCTTTTTGAAGATGAGGACAACATTTGCTCACATCCAGCTTGCAGGGACCTCACCTGTTCTCCAAGAATTCTCAAAGATTATTGACAGATTATAGATGGCTTCATTATACAACCAAGCCTTTGGCTGATTAACACTTTTAAATGTGTTTGTGGGAGAAAGGAGGGGTGCAGGGGTGGGTGTTTATTGGTTTGCGGGTTTTGTTCTTATTTTTATCATGTATTTTGTGTTTTTATATTGTATTTTATATTGTACTTTATGTTGTGAACTGCCCAGAAATCTAAGTATGAAGGGCAATACACACACATACATATATATATCCTGCCCACCTAGCAGTTCGAAAGCACGTCAAAGTGCAAGTAGATAAATAGGTTCCGCTCCGGCGGGAAGGTAAACGGCATTTCCGTGCGCTGCTCTGGTTTGCCAGAAGCGGCTTAGTCATGCTGGCCACATGACCCGGAAGCTGTACGCCGGCTCCTTCAGCTCGTAATGCGAGATGAGCGCCGCAACCCCAGAGTCGGACACGACTGGACCTAATGGTCAGGGGTCCCTTTACCTTTATATATATATTATAAAATATTCAATACTTCTGTTTTAATTTGCTGCAATGGTCTCTGTTTTTATAATAACTTTTCCAAGAGTGCTGAGAGGTAACAGCCATACACCGGGGTTCCTACATCCACAGGAAAACAGGTGAGTGGAGGTTTAGTATCTCAGCCTCTCTTCTTGTGGCCACGATGGCTTGGTCCTCTTACCTAGGAAATGGGGAGGGGGCATTGCATTCAGAAGATCCCAGTTTCAATGTCCAGCTGAAGGGCTCAGGTTTCAGGGGAAGGTGAAGACCTCTCTCTACCTGAGACCCTGCAGAACGCCAGGAGGAAACCATGTGCCCAACAAAGGTCATTGATCAGGGTGACTAGGCAGTATCAGTCCAAAAGCAGGACATGGAGCCAAGTTGAAATGAGAGCAGAAACTCTGCTTCTTCCATGCATGTCTGAAGCTGTCCAGCCACCAAGTTCTTGAGAATCTTTAGCCCAAAAAGCAGGTATGAGTGATTGGGCAATAGTTATCCAACACGTCCAGGTTCAGGTCCTCTTGAGGAAAGGTCACACTGGCACCTCCTTTAAGGCTAGAAGCACCTGCCCCAGCTTCAAAGCATCTTTCTATCTATGCTTTCAAGGTGAATATCAGGGAGAATCATGAGTTCTATGCAAAACACTTACATGAAGCTTGCTAACAATGATGCCTGACTGAGATATTCGAAAGTGTTCATCATCTATGGTGTGTGTGTCCCCCCCCCCACGCCCACCCCAATTTCCAATGTGCTGGGCTCACCACCAAAATTGCTTGCTTGAAATATGTGCTCCCTCTCTCTCTCTTTCTCTCTTCCAGCTGACGAATGAGCAAGAACTGAAGGGTTAAGTCAGCGACTGTTTCACAGCTCAGGCTGCAGGGCACTGGGAATCCAGGCGCTGATTGCTTAAATTGTAGATTGCCTCTTGACATTAATTACTATGTAAATCCAACAGATTAACATTGTTGGATGATGAGTGACAAGTTTCACTTGGAGCTCGTGTTCTCAGGTGTTTGGCTGCTATGGAAGTTGCCATGGCAATCTTCTCACTTGGAAAGAAAAAAAAAAGATACTGGTAGCCAGCATCACAGGCTGCACACAGAGGCATTTTCTGGCTGCCAAAACACACGATGCAAGGTGGTTGGTGGTGCCAAGACCCCAGGGTCTCCCCTCCGCTTCCCCAGAGATCCCATTTTTGAAGGTCTCTTGCTCCCTCTCCTTCTCATCTCATCATCTGTAGGTCAGAAGGTAAGGACATTGTTAGCTGTAATATTTTTCACCTTCAGAACCATGGACAGCAACTCCACCACACCACATCATCAATGAAAGTCACCTCTCTTGATAGGATTTCAGGGAGACTGGAAGTTGCCAATCTGTGAAAAGGCCTCTGTTGGCTTACATAGGGCATGGCATGGTGACCACCTTCACTTTGGGTATAGAAACTGCCGCCCCCAAGTAAGGGCATGAAGGATCACCGAAGGTGACTGGCCCAAGGTCACCCAGTGTACTTCATGGCTGAGTGGGGATTTGAACCCTGGTCTCCCAGGTCCTAGTCTGACACTACCCTGCACTGGCTTTCATGGATTGAACTCCCACCCCACTCCACCCCACCCTGCAGACAGTGGCAGCCTGGGAGCTCCCAAACATATGTGAAGCTTCAGCTGGTCCCTCTTGGACATTTCAAGGAGCAGCTCAGCCTGATTTTTGGAACTGCTGTGACAACTATTTCCCTTTTGGGAAGAACATCTCCCCTCCATCACCTACAAGCTGCCGTCTGGTGTTTGACAGAGTGTCTGAAACAATCCCAGCGCAATCTTTCTTTGTTGCTGCATTTATTTCCTCGTGGTGTCACTCAATCTCTTGGCAAAGTATGATGAAGAGCTACTTGCTTCTGTCTCCTGTCTCCCCTGCCCGCACCCGCCCACCCGCCCACTCACCTGCTGGTCTCTTCCCTTCCTCCTGCCTTCACCTTGCCCAAGTGACAAGAGGGATGTCTTTGCAGAAGAAGCTATTGTGAAGTGATGGGGCTGAGAATGAGCCTGTTCCAATCTGTGATAATCAGAGCATGACACAGTGATGTGTAAGGGAATGGGCTGGGCTTGGTATTATTGGTGCCATCTGTAGCTAAACTCTTGCTTAGTTCCTTGTGGGCATCTCCTGTTAGAATATATCTGTGACATCAGTGGATGGATGTCAGGCCTCAGGAGTCCCCTGCCAGTGACTAAACAACCTCTCCCCATTTCTTTTCTCTGTGCTACCATGGTGCAAAAAGGACACTGAAGTTGGCTTGATTGATTGATTGATGGATGGATTATAGCACTTGCACCCCTCTCTTCAGACAAAAAGGCTCCCCAAGCAGCTTCCATACAATCAAAACAAGACAGTCCCTACCCACAAGCTTACAATCTAAAACAAAAGCAAAAACACGGCACACAAGGGGAAAGGGGCTGAGTGGAAAGAGGAAAGATCAACAATCAACACTGACGCATCAGTTTCTAAACAGATGTTTCTGCACTGACCAGCTGGCATAGTTCAGGGGCTGGAGATGCCTGATGGAGCTGGGCCTCCAGCAAAATTGATGAAATGAGCCCCGCTTCCTATCAGCTGCTGCTGCTACTGCTTCACTTATAATGTGACATATGGGGCTCAGTGGGCTTTTTCACCCAACTTCTCTGTCGAGTGAAGATGACATTACCCTCACACTGGCCATGTAGCTCATCCCTCACAGTTAAAATTGACAAAACAAAGAGAGGAAAACATTCTGCAGTTGTGGCTAATTGCTTTTCCCTGCATTTATTGGGTTCCAGCACAACAAATGGGGTGTTTCATTGCTGGTAAATGTAAGGTTTTTAGGGGTGGTGCTGCGTTGGCTTGTGAGCCAACGTCCAAGGTCTGGGAGTCAGCAGAGAGGAGGTGCCAGGTAAGAAGAAGAGTAGAAGAGTTTGGATTTGATATCCCGCTTTTCACTACCCGAAGGAGTCTCAAAGCGGCTAACATTCTCCTTTCCCTTCCTCCCCCACAACAAACACTCTGTGAGGTGAGTGGGGCGGAGAGACTTCAGAGAAGTGTGACTAGCCCAAGGTCACCCAGCAGCTGTGTGTGGAGGAGTGGAGACATGAACCCGGTTCCCCAGATTACGAGTCTACCACTCTTAACCACCACACCACACTGGCTATCATGACATGAAAGCAAAGGGAGAAGGTGAGGATGGCAGTCAAGGGACAAGCAGTGAAGGAGGTCAGAGTTCCAGACAAGAGACTCCACTACATTAGCAGGCTCGGAGATCTTGCAAAGGTAAAGCAGTGAGTCATTGTGAGGATTGCACAATATTAGCCTTATATTGACATGCTGGAATGTGTGCAGAGGACAGTGACCAAGATGATACAGGGTCTGGAAACCAAGCCTTATGAGGAACGGTTGAGGGAGCTGGGTATGTTTAGCCTGGAGAAGAGGAGAGGATAGCTATCTTCCAATATCTAAAGGGCTGTCTCGTGGAAGATGGAGTGAGCTTGTTTTCTCCTGCTCTGGAGGATAGGATCGAAAGCAATGGCTTCAAGATTCTGACTAAACATCAGGAAGAACTTTCTGATGGTAAGAGCAGTTTGGCAGTGGAAGAGACTCCACTGGAAGATGGTGGACTCTCCTTCTTTTGAGGTTTTTAAGCAGAGATTGGATGGCCATCCACTAGGGATTCTTTCACTGTGATTCCTGCATTGCAGGGAACTGGGCTAGATCACCCTTGGGGTCCCTTCCAGCTCTGCAGTTCTATGCTTCTATGAGAGAATTTCTGTACTTTTGAAATACTGAAGAAGGGGGGCTGTTCTGAATCCATCTGTGGTGCAACATCTGGAACAGGGTGATGTTATATTCCATTGGTATCACTTACTTGTCTGTTTGGTTTTAGTCATTTATGTGATCTTATTTGCACTGCTTTATACTATGCTCTTGAGGGTAAGTGCTTAAGTTAACTTATTTGCATTGTTTTACCCAATTTTGTAGGCTTGATATTTTTATGCCTTGCATTTAGTGGTACTGTGATTATTTATAATTGTTTCTAATAAGCTTTGAGTTGTTATACTTATTCATTTGATACGTTGTAAGCCAACCTGGGCACAATTTTGTGGGTGAGTGGTCTAGTGGTAAGAGTGTCAGACTAGGATGTGGAAGGTAAAGGTAAAGGGACCCCTGACCATCAGGTCCAGTCGTGTCCGACTCTGGGGTTGCGGCGCTCATCTCGCTCTATAGGCCGAGGGAGCCGGCGTTTGTCCGCAGACAGCTTCATGTGGCCAGCATGACTAAGCCGCTTCTGGTGAACCAGGGCAGCACACGGAAACGCCGTTTACCTTCCCGCTGGAGCGGTCCCTATTTATCTACTTGCACTTTGACGTGCTTTCGAACTGCTAGGTGGGCAGGAGCTGGGACCGAGCAACGGGAGCTCACCCCGTGGCAGGGATTCGAACCGCCGACCTTCTGATCAGCAAGCCCTAGTTCTCTGTGGTTTAACCCACAGTGACCAGGGTTCAAATCCCCACTAAGCCATGAAGCTCACTGGGTGACCTTGGGCCAGTCACTCACGCTCAGCCTAACCTACCTCACATGGTTCTTGTGAGCATAAAATTGGGAGAAGAACTATGTTTGCCCCCTTGCGTTCCTTGGGTGAAAAGGTGGGATATAAATGTAATAAATAAATAAATGGGTGGTGATGAGATGAGGATGCTCTGCAAGCATTGGGAACTTTAGTGCTGCCCCATAGGGAGGGAAGCAGCAGAAGGAGGAGTAACATCATCTTCTTGGACCTTTTGAAAAGGTGCCTCTGGACTGACCTTTGTTTGAGCTCTTATACCAGCAAAGACACAGTGTTGGTGAACACCTTTTAAAGCTGCTAGGGGAGCAGGACATGAAGATGGCCAGTAAAACTTCTCTTCCCACCACACATTCAGTTTCAATGAACATTTTGTATTTATTAAGCATTGGGAGTGCTACAGACTATTGGAAAATGGCATACACTTTCAGCTTCTGCTCCTTCCCCGTAGACCTACACACCCACTCACCCCAGACGAAATATTCTTTCATGTGAACTGCTTGACCATGCCAGCTTTGGTGATATCAGGGCAGGGGAGGCAGAATGAAGAGCAAAGGTGGAGCTGGTGCTCCATCCTTTGTTCTGCCTGAACAAACACGTGGGGAGAGGATAAAAGAGCCTTGCAAATTATAGGGGCAAAGGGGTTGTCTCCAGAACCACAGGTAGGGTGAGACCACCCAAAGGCACCCTGGTGGCCTCTGCCTCAGAGATGTGGTCGGACAAGAGAACATCTCTATCATTATGCTTAATTAGAGCAGAGGTATAATTAGGGGTGATGCATGTATTGCAGGGAAAGACTCTCACAATGGACAATTAGCACTTTGATGAGCCCCTGGGAGAAAGAACTGGGGGGGGGGGTTGTTGTTTTTCCTTCTTTGTTTCAGAGGAGAGGACAAAAGTTGTCATTTTGTGTGCTGGGAGGGCGGAGGAAAGCAGGTGTCCTTCCCCAACCTGGTGCCCTCCAGGTGTTTTTGACTCCCATCAGCCTCAGCCCAGCCATTTGATGCAGGGGCTGATTGGAATTGTAACATCTATAGGGCAGCAAGTTGGGGGATGCTAGTCTCTAGAGCACATGATGTATTGCAGAGAGGATGTTGATGATGTGGGTCTTTATAGGAGAATGATGGTCCACTTAACTGGTTGCTCGGTTAAATAGGAGCCAAAACTAACTCAGACTCCCGAACCTAATTGCAGCACCAGGATGTAGTTTCAGAGTAGTTAAAGCAACAAGGAATATTTACCCCAGAGCATAAGCTGAGTGTGATTCCATCTCCACTACGCAATCCACAGCCAGCCTGCCCCTTTCTGGATGACCTGGTGAAAGGTTTCTACTTTATGCCTCTTCTTGAAATCCACCACAAGTTTTGCCAACAGCTCTTCCCCGCCCCCCCCTACACACATTCTCACACACAAAAATACATCCAGGAAGTGTCTTCCCAGACTCTGACTTCCTCCTCCAAATTAATCTGCTGCCAACCTGATCGTCTTGACTTCTCCACCCATATTTGAAGAGGCGTGGAGTAAATAGACAGGCTGCACTAGTCTAAGTGGCAGAGGACATCTAGGACTGGGCACATCCTCCTGCCACAGGCTCGTGAATCCTCGACCAGCTCTGCCTCCGTGACTCCCTTAATGAGCAGCCTTGTCTGCTCCCGACAAATTTGGAAGGTTCTGTGAAAAGGCCTGGCTGCGCCTTCATCTCTGGACTGTGTGCGCAGCAGCAAAACGACTGCAGAATATTTTCTAATGGCTTCCCACTCGTAATGCCTTGTCTTTGGAGGGGTGCTGAGGGACTCGGGCACTAAGCTTCTGAGGCTGCGACCTTCCGAAATCCAGCTTACAGCTGAATTAACCAGCTTTGCTCAGGTGGATGCCTGCAGAATTTCAATGGGGTGCCTGCCCACAGCTGTGCAACAGGTGCAAAAAACCCTGATGGAAATGAGGTGGCTGCTTTAGCTTGCGGAATCAGGTGAGGTGGGAGGGGGGATAGAAGCAATGCTATATTTCTTCCATCATGCCAATTGATCACCAATGAGCTAAACACAATAGCAGATTGCCCAGAAATTAAAATATTGTTGTTTTGTGTATTCGTCTGGGGCAGGGAATAGGAGAGATGCCCCTGTCAAGTGGGGTTTGGTCCTTCGGACCTTTTCTACCTTGCACAAACCAGTTTAGAAATAACAACTGAGAGGATTAAAATGTTCTGTTCTGGACAGAGTCCCTCTTGCTTCATCCTTCCAGATGTTCCATCAATAATTCTGGAGGCATCTCCCTAAAAGGTGCACAAGTGTCTCTTGACTCCCAAAACTGCTAAAGAGGGAGGTGTGGGAGGTGGTCACGTACAAGATGCACATGCTATAGCTGTATGTGGCATGTGGAGTTATGTCTAAAGCAGAAACGAATTTTCACCGAAACTGAACAAAATGGTCGAAACTTGTATTTGAATGTTCAGATTTTGATTTCAATGAATATTTCCAAATTAATAATCAAAGTTAAATCAATAATGCTAAGTTCACTTCTTGATTTTAGAAGGGAAATAACCCAAGTGGTTATGTGGTACCAAATATCCATGATTATAAATGTTGCAAATAAAATAATATGAATTCACCATTTTAACTAAAAGGTCAGGTTCAGGAGACCTACTTTCTCCAAACATATCTTCAGGTCAAATTTCAGCTTTAATTATCATAGGATGAACCTACTAGTCTTCAGATGTGTGAACAGGCAATGACATCAGGCATTCCACACAACCCACTACCTACTGAGCTGCCACCAGGCCCCCACAATTTTGCTGCCTTAAAAAGAAGGAAGGAAAGGAAGCTCAGTTCCCTTTTAGGAAGGGAAAGGGAGATGGGCATCTGTTCTAATGTCCTCCCCTCCCCAATTTCCTTCTCCCAATACTCTCTGTGAGATAGTCCAGGTCAGGCTGTAATTCTCAGCTGCAATCACAAGCACAAAGGCACAAGCTATTACTGTCTAATCACAGTGATAAACCACCAGCAAGAATGAGTGCAATAGGGGAGAGAATCGAAAAAGCTACTTTCTCCACTTAGGTACAGAGCACATTCTGGGAAAGCAATCTTTCTGCCAATCAAAAACCCACGAGGCTCTCCGGCTGCCCACAGCACAGTTGTTTCATCTTCTTCCTCTTCTCCTACCTGAGTGGCAGCCATTTCCCACAGTAGAAACAAGCCCTGAAGACTCAGGGTCCTCCTCAGATCATCTGTTTGTTTGCAAAGGTACACATTGAGCAGGTATTGTAGGGGAGCAATGACAGGAAGTCAACGCTAGTCCCAGTTCTGCAGCAATGCAGGTATCTGCCACAAAAAGTCTGTGGCTTGAAGCTCAGGTGGTCTCACTGACTCGGAGAGCCTTCTATCAGCTTCAGCTGGTAGCCCAGCTGCACCCCTATCTGGGATAGCCTAACTTCTGCCATCTATGCTCTGGTAATCTCTAGGTTAAATTATTGTGATGCACTCGATGTAGGGCTGCCTCTGAAGACAGTTCAGAAACTTCAGCTGGTGCAGAATTCGGCAGCCAGGTTGCTTTCTCACTGGGGCAAGACAGTTTGAGCATATTACACCAATCCTGGCCCAACTGCACTGGCTGCCACTTAGGCCCAAGTCAAAGTGCTGGTTTTGACCTATAAAGCCTTAAATGGCTTAGGACCACAATACCTCAAGGGCAGCATACAAACCAACCCAGACCCTGTGATCATCATCTGAGGCCTTTCTTCATGAGAGATAAAGAGAGTGAAAACACAAGAATGGGCTTTTTCTGATATGGCTCCCTGTTTGTGGAATGCTCTCCTCAGGAAGGCTCACCTGGTAACTTCATTACATATCTGTAGGGACCAGGTGAAAACGTTTCTTTATAAGCAGGCCTTTGGCTGATTAACATTCTGTGGCCTTTTAAATGTGTTTGTGGGACCAGGGTTATTGGTTTGTTTTTCTTCTTATTCTGTTTTATTGTGTATTTTGTGCTCTCTTTTTGTGTTTTGTGTTGTGAACCACCCTGTGACCTTCAAATGAAGGATGGCATACAATTTTTAAAATAATAATATTAATAGATTCTCTCTTTTTTCTTTTTTTGAAATAATTTTTATTTGAATTTAAAAGTGTAGAGTTGTTGTTGTTGTTGTTCAGTCGTTCAGTCGTGTCCGACTCTTCGTGACCCCATGGACCAGAGCACACCAGGGCACGCCTATCCTTCACTGCCTCACGCAGTTTGGCCAAACTCATGTTAGTAGCTTCGAGAACACTGTCCAACCATCTCATCCTCTATCGTCCCCTTCTCCTTGTGCCCTCCATCTTTCCCAACATCAGGGTCTTTTCTAGGGAGTCTTCTCTTCTCATGAGGTGGCCAATAATTTTTAGAGTTATAACAATACAAATTACATATCCATATTTAGAGATTTCTCTGAATCTCCAGACTTCCCACCTTCCCACATCCATGGGTCCTATTATAAACCTTTTCAACTGCATATTATTTCATCATCCAAATTTCATGTCTCTCCATTTTGTCCATAATATCTTCTACATTCTAAGTGTTATTGCAATCCTGCTAATGTTTTCACCTGCTTACAGTGGTCTCTTAAGTAAATTATAAATTTTTCCCATTCTTTATGGAAGTTTTGGTCTTCTTTTTTCCTGCGCTCTCCCGTCAGTTTTGCCATTTTGGCATAATCCAACAGCTTAGTTGCCATTCTTCTCTGGAAGGGACTTTGTCTTCTTTCCATCTCTGGGCTAGTAACATCTGTGTGGCTAATAATAATAATAATAGATTCTCTCCTTGGCTCAGTGAACAAGGAGCAGAAAGCCAAGGCCATGAGTGAGTCCAAGCCATGCGGAAGCAAAGGGGCATCTTGTCAAGGTGGGTTGAATGGAGCTGTCCAGCACCTGCCATTTGCTGAACACACACTGCCTTTTCAGTTCAATGCAACAGACGTTCACCTCTGCTTATAGGCGTCATTGTTTCCAGCAATGAAGACATTTGCTGCTGTTGTTTCTCATTTCCCATGGCTGAGCCCTTGCATCACGAGCAGGCTCTGGGGCTCACAGCCCAGTGGCCCCCTGTCTCGTAATAAGCTACACTGGTGCTTTCCAGGCTAGTGAGCCTCTTCATGCCCCTGCCTTTCCCCACAAAATCTTCAAAACGGCAGAACATGCTTGTGCCTTTCCCTCCATGCAGACTGCCTGGTGGCTTGGGCCTTATCTAACTTCCCAGAAAGAACAAGCTTTCATCCCCCCCCCCCACCACTCTTCCCACCTGCCTCTTGTCGCACAGCCCAGCTTTGAGTCTTTAGTCCTGTGGCCAACATCCTCTTTGTGTTGCACCCATGTTCTGCCTGCATTGAAGTTCCTGCCAAGAGGCTGTGCAAGGATGGAGATGCTTTTCAGCACACAACCACAGAGACCTGCTGTGTGTAGCCACAGCCAAGTTCCCTTCAAGATGCCAGTACACCAAAGGGATGGTCCACGCAGGGAGGTTTCTGGCTCTTAGGCGTCTTGCAGGCAGCTTCATTCAGCCAGAGACAATGGGAGCCCTTGCAAACAGTGCAGCCTGGACGGTGTGTGGGCAATTGTTGACTTTCTTGGGTGCTTGGAAATACCACAATGTGACAACAGTCTTTTTATCGCTTTTTAGGATTTACTTGACTTTCAAAGGGCTTCCCAATTTATCTGCCACTTTAACTATATTTTTAAAAAGCTTTTCAGATAAATGTTATTTATTAATGACATTTTTATCCTACCTTCCCTCCAAGGAGCTAAGGATGCCATATATGGCTCCACATACCTGCATGTGAGGAAAGTTAAGCGGAGAAGAAATTGCTGGCCCAAGATCACCCAGTGAGCTTCATGGCTGAGCGAGGATTTGAATCTGGTTCTCCCAGTCCTAATCTGACACTCTCCTAACCACCACACTCTGCTGGCCTTCAAATGCATCCTTTATGAACTTCTCCTGGCCTAGTCACAGGGAATTCAACAATATATTGAGGCCTGGTCAGTCTGCCTGTGGAGCAGCTCAGGGCTTTGTTGGACCATGAGTTCCAGGACCATGGACAGATCTAACCACAGTCAACCTTGCCAACTCTTTCTTGGGCAATCATGCCAGGACAAAGTGAGTTCCCTTGCTTGCACTCCAGCCACACCTGGCAGGCCTCTGGGCATTTCTGAGTGGGTGGCCTAAGTCTCTGGAGCGCGTCCTCAGGGGTCTGTGGTTAACAGATTGGGCCAGCTAGGACATCCCCTCTCTTGCCCTTCCTTCTCCTTCTGTTCCTCCTGGACCTTGGTTCCACTGGGCTATGAAGGTCTCCCATCTCTTCCTCAGGGGAGCCAGGGTCTGCCCTGGGAGCCCTGTTTTCAAGGCTGTTACCCAAAAATACAAATGGGTCAGTCAGTCTGCAAATGACTGCCTCTCCCTCCCACCCACTGCAGGAAGGAAACTTGCATTCTGAGTTCATCTGCAACTGCCGCTGGAGGAAATAGATGGGGGAGTGTAATTCATTAGAATCAATTTCATTGCAGAATTTGCCGCTATCTGGGTGTGATCCATCTTCCGCTGTTAATATCCAGAGCATAATCTGAACAAACTTGAGCACTGGGAGTATTATAGGATGCCTGTGTGTGCCTGATTGGCCACCCACTTTCTGCACCTTCTGTTATTCAGATAGGCATGTTCCAGACTAAAATGGACTGGCCATTTCCCCATCCTGCTTAAAAAAGCCCTTCTCAACAGCACACATATTCGGCTGCTAGAAGAGATCCATCAGGCATCCTCACTCTGTCAGCTCAAATTGCTTCCCAAGAGCTTTCTGCACCAGCTCTGAGCTCAGCTGAATTGTTTGCTCACTGAGGTTCGCTGGCACTTTACTGGCTATACTCTTAAGGTCACCCAGTGCTTCACATTCATTTTTCCCCAAGTTGGATCCGAACTTCAGAGTTTTAAGTAGCTGCCAAAGTCTCTCAGGGCTGTTCAGAGCTGCTGGGAACTTGGCAGAGGACAGAGGAGACCTGGGTTTTGCAAAGCAGAAGGCGCAGGCAGAAAGTCATGATCCAAGCACTCCAGCTGTCATCGAAGGGTATTCATGTCATGCACAGAAGAACAATTTCCCTGCTGGGGTCAGGTATGAAATGAGGAGAGAATGACTTTCACGGTCCTGGAGGAAACTTTTCAAAAGAGAAACAGAGAAATCAGAGCACCTGCAGAACAAAACCAAAAAAAAAAAGTGGGGAAGGACCCCCACCCTGCAAAATACAGGCCAATGAGGAGCCATGTGAAGATCCAAATGGAACCTTTTTGCCGCAGGGAAGTCTGCAAAGGAGGACTTGTTTCGACAGTGCAAAGTGGAGTGTCTCTACTGCTAAAAGAAAAAGGGCAAAGTGCACTTTTATTTTATTTTTTATTTTTAAAGGCAGACAGTCTGCCTGAAATGGTGGGGAGAGCAGGGGGGGGAAGACAGGCACTCAAATCATTGCTAGGCACCTCAGTACAGAGTGTTATGCAAGTGGAATGGGAAGCTGGCCTCTTTCTGGGTGGGAGTGCACAGAGTGTCCTCCTCTTTGAAGGCACATCTGAACACAGCCTAAGGGCAAGTGATAGGACAGGAATTCAGTTCAGCTCACATTTTAATGCCAACCTAATTAGCACCTTCTATAACGATACATGAACCAAAGCACAGCTGTCCAAGTTTTGGGATGAAGTTCACCAACCCAAAAATGTGGTACAAAATTGGAGCAACTGTGCATAGAAATGCACTTAGTAGCGGGAATAACATAAAATGCATTATATTAGGAAGAGTTGCTTGCAGGTATGTGTATATTAGGAAAATTGTGTACCCAATTGAATATACAGTACTAGGAAAAATGAGCACTAAAGTGCTGCTGTATTACCTATTGATGTGGAAATATGGCAACCCAAACTTGTCATTTGAAGCTATTGTTTCAGTTCCTCCCCTCTGGGGCAGCAATAAGCAAGCTTGCTCCATCTTCCGTGTGACAGCCCTTCAGATATTTGAAGAAACTGTAATATCACCTCTCAGTCTTTTCTTCTCCAGATAAACATACCCATCTCCCTCAACCATTCCTCATACGGCTTGGATTCTAGACCCTTGATCATCTTGGTTGCCCTCCTCTGTCCATCTTCTAGTTTCAACTGTGGTGCCCGGAGTTGGGCACAAGATTCCAGGTGGAATAGAGTGGCGCTAGTCCCTTGATCTGGACACCTGGTTTCTGTGGATGCAGCCTAGAATAGCATCAGCTTTTTTCCTGTTTCTATAATATGCCTTTTTATCCTGAGGCTGGCCTTGATGCATTCCCAGTAACCAAATCCCAGAGTCCCCAGTCATGGCCTGCGGGTTCCCACTGGTCAGCAATGGGTTCTCATGCCTCCCAGCTCTCTAGTAGCCTTCTGCCTGCCACACTGATTCCTACCTCCTGGTATGGGCAAGGATTCTATCTATTGAAGTAGCACATGCAGTGTTTCAATCCCAACTCACCTGAGAACCAGAAAGTGTCTCTACATCACACTCTGAAAGTTTCCAGTGCCAGGGGAAATCGTCACTGGTACTTTCCCCTGCTTCCCCCCACCCTCCACAGCTATGAACTATATATTCAGTTTTCTGCGGGTTATGTTTCCCTCTTAGGTGATGTCTCTCTGCTTTTCGACCCACACAAACGGGAAGATAATAGGGCCCAATTGAAATAGATACACATTAATCTTAACAGACTGAAGTGTTTTCCACAAGGTGTTCTCTTTGGTTGCAGCGAGCTGTTCCAGCTGGCCTTTATCTGTATCATTTCTTTGCTCTCCTTTAACAGGATTAAGCACATTCTCCACATGCCCCCCTCGTCCCTATAATAGCATCACACCGAATACACGATCTTCCCTTCAGATATAACAGCAGGCCAAATCTGGGAATCATCTTTTCCATTTCTTTCCCTCCCCATCCACAAGCTGAATCCTGTACAGTTGCTGAAGCAGCAACATTGACAGTGGCAACAGCAGGAGGTCAGACATCTTGGGTTGTGAAAGCGGGCCCCAAAGTAATGCGCTATGAGGCATCATTCTTGAAGAAGTAAAACAAGCAGAGAAGAATTTATCTTCCTCGTTTGTGGTGCTGGGTTTCAGCTTTCCTTGTTCTCTATTTTGTCAGACAAGCTTTCAAGGCCAGGTGGTGACCTATCAGGGCTGCTGCATCAGCAGGGGGTTGGACTAGATGTCCTCTGAGGTGCCCTTTCAAGTCTCTTCCAACTCTACCATTCTATATCTTCCCAGAGAAATAGGGGTCCTCAGGGCCCCTCCTACAATTCCACCAAAGGAGTGCTGAATTTTAGAAATGAGAGTTGATGTATCTTCAAAGCAGCTTTCATTAACTCACTAGAAAGCCTCCTTCCTAATCCCAGAAGTGTGAAGGACACGCTTTCTGTCTTCAGTCATTCTTGGTGGCACAAATCTTTGGCTGCAGCGCTGGTCTGGGCTTTGAGCTGCAGCTGATCTGTCGGGACTGCTGAGGACCCGCTTTCCTGCTTGCCAGCAACAGCCCCTTCTTCTGCCCCTGTTTCAGGGCCAAAGATGCCACTTGGAAGCCCTGGCTGAGGCTGAGCACCACGTGCAGGTCCAGCCACTCTCCTTTGAACAGCTGAGAGGCTATAAATCAGCTGCTGAGACACCTAATCCATTTTGCCGACAGAACCGTGGCAGGCCCTACACCGCTGGTAACTGGATGCTAAGCACACTTATCACTGCTTCTATTGTTGCCCGACGAGGATGGTTTGTTGTCAGCAAATTCCAATTAATTTCACCAGAGTCTGCTGACAAGACAAATTAAGGAGTCTTCCCTTCATCCCAGCCTCTGCCAGGAGCTCGCTGTGGAAGGCGCTGGCATTTTGGCCAGGCAGAGACAGGCACCCGCCTCTCTTTCTCATTGCTAGCATTATCCCCAGGACTGGTGATATATCTGCAGAGGTCAATGGCTCATCCCAAAATGGTCTGTGAAGGTGGGATTGTGGCAGGTACCCTTTGTGGCATGCATTTTTCTGACAGGTGTCTGGGAAAACCATTCCTTCTAGACCAGTATAAGGCTCAGAGCTTTGATATGTGTGGCAGTGTTATATAATGGCTAGTCCTGGAAGACCAGGGTGTAAATCCCCCCTCAGCCACTGTGCGAGCTCTGGGCCAGTCACTACCTCTCAGCCTAATCAACCTCCTCACAGGTTTGTTGTGGGGATTAAATGAGGAGGGAGGGGAACCATGGATGCCACCTTGAACTCCTTGGAGGGGGGGGGGAATGGGATATAAATGCAGTTAATAACTAAATAAATTTTATGTCATAATAAATGTGTTCATTTAAATGTTCAGGATTAGACAGTGAAGAAACAGGTTTTTGGAGTTTCGCAGTTTTTTGTGCAGGTGATTCAGAGGTACTGAAGTACCACAGCTAACTTTGACAATAATCTACTTAAATTCCCCCCAAAATAATAATAATAATAATAATAATAATAATAATAATAATAATAATAATTTAGAGGCAGTTTCAATTTGCCTTTGAAAAGCATATTTAGAACAGCTGCCATGCCCCACAATTGTCACAGGAAAAATGAGGCACAGCAGCCATTTTGGGTGCTGTGTTCTCACATGATTAAAAGGTGCTTTCTTTGGGGTGGTGATCTCAAAGGGTGCCTCAAATTGCACGTTTTTTGGGTGCTGTGTTCTTTGGTGGCTGGATCAACTCCCCATCCCAGCTGCCCCCAGCCTGCCAAATGAGGCTCATTGAGACTCATTGAGGCTAATGGGTCGGCTGTCCCCAATCAGGGCCCAAGCCACCATAAATGGGCCTCCTACCCAATGGAAGCAAGAGTCTCTGGCACACAAAACACACACACCCAACACAAGCTCAGAGGAAACCCTGTGGATGCTGCCTGCTTTTAGTTGCAGGAAGGGTTGGGAGTTATCACAGGGTGGTAGTCCACTGAGCATTACTCAGAGCAGACCCACTGAAGTTTATGAACATGACCAAGTTGGGTCCATTCCTTTCAAGGGGGGTCTGCTTTGAGTAGAATTTAGCTGAATACCACCCAAGGAAACAAAAGGTGGTGGGTGTTATATATTCAGTGGTCTGTGTTTGCCTGAGCTTAAGTCTGGACTGAGGATTCTGAGCCCCTGTGTTCTGATTCGATACATGATATCCAGTCACAGAACATTTCAGGATTTGGGCCTCTGCCATTGGCCCTTAAACTCTGAGTCATGATTCGCAGCTTGGAAGTTTAGACAGCCATTCATGTTGGGAGTGGGAGTGGCCCAGACCTTCAGAAATGTATATACAGTGTTACCTCGGGTTACAAACTTAATTTGTTCCAGAGGTCCGTTCTTAACCCGAAACTGTTCTTAACCTGAGGCATGCTTTCACTAATGGGGCCTCCCGCTGCCGCTGTGCCACTGGTGTGTGATTTCCGTTCTCATCCCGGGGCAAAGTTCTCAACCCGAGGTACTACTCCCGGGTTAGTGGAGTTTGTAACCCGAAGCATTTGTAACCCGAGGTACCACTGTAAGCAGTTGCTTTCTCCCTGTTGTTCAGTTCTGTTAGTTCAATAAAGGTTCTTGCTGTTATCACTGTGTCTTGCCTCGTGGGAACCCACTTACACTTCGGTGGTATTCAACACTAGCCCTACTCAAGACCCATTGAAGCTAATGGGTTTACTCTGAATAGGACTCAGCTGAACACAATCCAAACTTTCCTATCTTGGTCAGGGCTTTCTTTCAGACCTCATCCTGACACACACATGCACAGCAGTCACCGGCCACTAGAGGGGGCAACACAGCTCCTTTGATCTCACTAGAATCGGTACCCCACAAGATGGGCTGGTGACAATCTGGATTTCCAGTGCGGCCAAGAGACAAAAATCTGGACAACCTTTTCATGTATATGATGAAGAAAGAACTGGCAAGCTTTGAAATATCATTCCTTACATCAAGGCTAACATTACATTCAGAATTCTGCCAGGCTGATATTTGGGTGGGTGGTGAGAAAAAAGGATGCTCTGGGCCTTTCCCCCTTCTGAAATTAAATCATTGCTTTCCTTCTGTCTCCCCCTCCCCCTTTGCTGGGGTTCACTGGCCCAGGCCCCTGTGCAAGACCTCTGGAGAAGCATTGCAAGTTTTGTTTCCACCAGCTGGGAGGCCTCGCTCTCACCAGGCAGACTATCAGCAATGCCACATGCGATCTGCGCTATTCATATGACATCTGCGTGCATCCCCAAGATGGACAGCCGCCCCAGGAAGCTACTTTCCATAATCAAGTATCATAATAGCCAAGCCTCACTCCCCTCGCCATCTCCATCTCCCCTTCCTCGGGGGGCCAAATGGCTTTAATTTGACAGCAGGATGCTCATTAAGGTCAATTATGGGCCATTTTGTTATTATCTGAATTACCTTAGGGTGATATGTCTGAAGAAGGCAATTCATACTTCTTGTTTAGCAGCTTGGGAAGGGGAGGTGAGAAATTTCTACAGCCACTTTGTTTGGGCAGCGTCACTTTCCTGAAACATTGATAACAGAAAAGACACAAGGTGGGCAGCTGGCATTACACTTACCTAATGGCAAAGCGGTCTGTGTTTCATAAGAAACGGAAGCAAATATTTTCAATTGCTTTAGAAATCACTTTTTAAGTGTTCAAGAGGCTTTGGTTTTCAGGTATGAATTCTTTCAAAAATGGATTTCCGGTACTTCTTGCTAAAAGTACTGTTGTGGGTTTGAGGGTTCAGTCTAGAAGATGCCTTGAATCCCATCCAGTTCTTGGGATCCTATATCTATTGGGGTAGAATGTATGAGAGCCAAACCAGTCCCCCTTTCCCAAACTTGGGTCTCCAGCTGTTTTTGGACTACAACTCCCAGCATCCCTAGCTAGCAGGACCAATGATCAGAAACAGCTAGAGACCCAAGATTGGGAAACCCTGGTTTTGGTAATGGTATTGGCTACTATTTACCGTAAGCACCACAATTAACATAACCAAAGAAGTTGTTCTGTGCCATAGAACAAATGAGTGGACCCTTGCTCCACCAGGGCAGACCTTGGTAATCTGGCACCTTGTTTGAGGTGAAGATTTGACAGACACCCCCAGCCCTCTTGCTGCCTTCCCAGAGCCAGGTAAGAGAGGTGCTGGGCTTTAGGAAGGAGGTACAAGGACTCTGGCAGGGGAGAGGAAGGACCCTAGGACCCTGTCATAGCAGCTGACGCCTCCTTCCTGAAGCTGGGTCAAGCACTTACTGGGCTTTGAGAAGGCACCCCCTCCAGTCAGCACCCAGTACAGGGAAACCAGTCAGGCTGTCCTAAATCTGCTTCTGCCTCCACCCTCACCTAGCTGCTAGGGAGGAGGACAATAGCCAGAGAAGTGTGAGAGAGCTGAGCTGGAAGCTGGATACACAGAGACTTGCTTGCTCTGTGCCAGATCAGAAGCTGTGACTAATGGAAAAGTAAGATCTGTTAATGCTTGAGCCTCTTCCTCCTATGCTTGGGTTGTATACATGTGTAAATAGCACCATCTATCCTAAAGACACTATCTCCGCTGGCCTTCGTTCCAAGGGAACCAAACCCTGGGTAAGTGCAGGAACCCTTGGGGTCTCTTACCGCTCAGAGATTGGAGTGGCAAGTAGCAGTACTAAAAACATACTAAATGTTTTGTCATTTTCAGAAGGTTGTCCCACTTCCAAGGTTTCCGTGAGAAAACGGCTTGCAAAAGTTTTGCAATGCCAGGTAAGCGGGGAGGTTATGCCTCAGAGCGCAACTCCCAGCCCTGCACGCACCTGCCAAACCCACAAATGTGGAAAGTGTGCCTTGGCTAACTGACCTGCCTACCCGCAGCTGGTTGCCACAGCGTCCCCCACAGAGCAGCTAGAGGGGAAGCCTGCATTGTACAGAAAGCGGGGAGGTTTTTGATCTTGAGACTCCAACATGCGGCTAAGTTTCCACCGTGCACCGGCAGCACAGATGAACACCAGGAAATACCCACCACAGGTCTGGCCCACTGGTCACCCTTTCTGCCCTGCAGGGTCACAGGTTGGACACATGAGAGCCTACAGGTTAGAAACCTCATGCATGCTGCACTTGTGCCTTAACCTACAGCTCCATCAGTCTCTGTGCACATGGCCTGGGTTACTGAAAAGGGGTTGGCAAATGTCCATTCCTCGTCCCAGCAAAACTCAAGCCCCCCACTTCCTGTTTCCCATCTCAACCCTCTTCCCCAGTGAGCTCTTGGGGGGGATCAAAGAGTTGCTTCCTGTGTGTGTGCAACTGTGGTTTCCATTCTCGCTTGCCGAAACACCTCCCTGCCCCACCGCATTGCTGCATCTTGTGGTAGCAAGTTCCACAGTTTAACTATGTGCTGTGAGAAGAAGGCCTTCCTTTTGTCCATCTTGGATCTTTCAGTGTTCAGCTTCACTGGACAGCCCTGCTGGAAAGGAAAACTTCTTCCTCTACACCATGCCTTGGTGCAACTGTAAAATGAGCTGTAGCTTTATCATGTTGATCTGCCAATATAATGGTTCTACCCTGAAAAAACTGTGCAGTAATAATAATTGTAACCATGTGCACAGTTCCTTTTTGAGCAACTGCAAGTAACACTTCTGAGATTGAGGAGGAAGGAGGAGTCATGGGGCAAACAAAACTACCTCATTTGGCACTCTCCTTTTTCTTTGAGTGAGTAGATGTGGTGTGGAGAATCTTTCCTTCCAGGTGGGGAGTAGAAGGAGAGACTTTGGAAGCTGCCGTGTTTGGGTAGTTGATTCCTCCTGATTAAGGCATGGTCTGTCTCTGAGGAGATGCCTGCTTTTGACCTGAAAGCAGAACCATGGCTTTGGGGTCCTGCAGACTTTTCTTGGCTATTGCCCTCTTCTGAGGATCATGTCTCCTTTACCCCCTAAGCCCCCTTTTCCACCTCACTCACCTGCTGCATCTCACACATTAGCAAGGAGCACAGGAAAGTGGGGCAGGGGGGAGACCTCCATTTCTTCCCCCACTGCTGATGCTTTTGGAACTGGAAATTTCACAGCATGATTTAGTCCCCGCTATGAAAATCACAGCTATTTTGTTCTCTCCTGCTGGGTCAGGAAAAAGAGGAGGAGGAGGAGGCTGCTGCCGCCACCGTGTGGCAAGAAAAAACACCTGAATGGGCATTGGAGGTGGTTTCACAAGAGAACATAAGAAAAGCCTGCCAGATATGGGCAATGGCCCATCCAGTCCAGGATCCTGTTCCCACAGTGGCTGCCCAGATGCCTGTGGGAAACCTGCAAGCAGGACCTGAGCACAAAGGACTCTCCCCTCCTGTGGTTTCCAGCAGTAGGACTGTGCCTCGCATGAGGGCTATGTTCGTTTGGGGGGGGGGTGTAAAGGCAAAATCATGTAAAGTCAGACTGACCCCCTGGAACCATGTGAGCAATCTTACCTTCTGGCATCAGCGCAAGATCTCATGAAGGCCAACAGAAGCCACACGTGACCTTCCCAGAGCCCAAAAAGCAAGGCGGTGGGCTTTAAAACCCTTTCCACAGTGGGAAAAACCTGCACGGAAATGCCTGGCTCTGGGAAATGCTGGCACAGGTTCTAGATGCTTGCAAGATCTCAGGCAGCCCCTTCTGATGTTTCCCCCACACACACTCCTTCCACCCCTTAAAAAAATGTCCAAGTGCATAAAACTACAATCATGTAAGTAAAATCCATTTAAGTTATGATCCTACTGTATTCAGAAGCATTGCTGCCTCCACCTGTGGAGGTACAGCCTAGCTATCATAATTCATGAAGTCCAGGCATATAGGGGGCTGGTTGCCCATTACTTCCTGAATGGCCCCCTGCCATCCACACTGACTTAAGCCCAGCATGCCTCCTTTTATAAATCATAAACTGCTGAAAAAGTGGCAGTGCAACTGCGCTCGCTTTGCAACCCCAGAGTGACACTTGCAGTAAGTTTGATGATTTCTCCCTGGTCCCCTTTTCCACTGAACTCTGGCTTTGATCAATGGACAAATTGAGTTACACTTAAACTAATAAGAGAGATGGCTGCTGAGGGACTTCGGCAGAGATCTGGGCACTGTTGACAGTCCTCTCTCAATATATTTCGCACTGTGAATCCATGAAATCAGCAAACCTCACAGTAGCGCGGTTGTCCTTGTGAACTTTTCAGAGCATTGACTGAAGCCTTGCGGCAGCAAGGCATCCTGCTAATGAGACATGGCTGGTCCAGGAAACCTTCCTTAACTGTATTTTTTTTATTAAAATAAAAAAACACACCTTCCAGACAGCTTCTTGTGCCGCTGGTTCAACTCTGTACAATCAGGAGAGAAGAAGCATCATGGGGAAGAGCCTGGTGACGGTGCTATGGTGAGTGCTAGGTCATAAGAATGTAAGAAAAGCCTGCTGGATCAGGCTAATAGTCCATCTTGCCCAGAATCCTGTTTTCACAGTGGCCTAAGTGTCTCAGTGGGAAACCAGCAAGCAGGATTCAGGCACAAGAGCCCTCTCCCCTCCTGTGGTTTCTAGCAACTAGCATTCAGGAGCATGGCAGCCTTTAACCATGGAGGCAGAGCACAGCCATCGTGACTGGTAGCCATTGACAGCTCACTCCTCCATGAACTTGTCTGATCCTTTGTGAAAGCCATCCAGGTTGGTAGCCATCACTGCTTCCTGCAGGAGTGAGTCCCACAGTTTAACGATGTGCCATGCGAGGAAGGACTTCCTTTTATCTGTTCTGAATCTTCCAACATTCGCCTTCATTAGACGTCATGAGTTCTGGTGTTATGATAGCCTTTCTCCAGCCACTTTCTGCATTGCCATGCATTATTTTACATTTTCATGTCTCCTCTTCCTTGCCTCTAAACTGAAAAGTCCCCTATGCTGCAACCATTCCTCACTGGGGAGTGGCTCCATCCCGCTGATCATTTTGCTTGCCCTTTTCTGAATCTTTTCCAGCTCTACAATATCCTTTTTGAAGTGAGGTGACCAGAACTGCACACAGGATTCCAAATGCAGCCGCACCATAGATTTCTATAATGGCATTATGATATAGGTCAGGACGAGACGAGCCAGGCACATGTCCCTAAACAGAGTCAATTGCTGGGTTTGAGGATGCTAGAGGGTAGGCACAATGAAGGGGTGCTACTGGGTGCTACTGGGTGCTGCCTCCTGTGCCCCATGGGTGCAGTTCAAGGGATATTTCAAGGTGCAGTTGAACCAAGTTCCCATGATGGCTTGGAGCTTGCCTGCCTCTTACCCGAGTGGTCAGGAGATTCTGCCTGCTCTCATTTCAGTGCTGCTATTGCCATGCTGTCCAATGTGGAGAAACTCCTTCTGAGCAAGTGCCAGGCATGGTGGGGAGGGTGGGGGAAGAGATGTGGCATTCTCTACTCAGTTTCTGAGAGCAAATTTTTTTGACAAGAACCGGGAGCAGACTTTGTGGGATGAATAGCTTTCAAGATCTCGAACATCGGCAAATATCTAACTGGCACGTGACTCCGGCATGTTTTATTCATCCTTTCCTAAATGGTTTCCAATGTTTTGTCAGGAACAATTCACCGTTTTACAAAGCATCGATTACAGCTGCCTTTGGGATTCCTGTTTGGTGTCACCACGGTGAAATATTTATAAAGACGTGCTCAGCAAAGGACAGAGAAGACTTGCCAAGAAGCTCCAGCTTTGGCTTGGATAGTAAGCGGGACGGTGCGACTTAGGCTGTCCGTACCAAAAGAAAGTCGCAAACCTGCAGCCAGATGTCCCTCTTCTTTATACAACAAAAGCGGGATTCTGCAATCTGTATAAATTATACCAAGCAAACACGTGTACATGGTTTATCTTGCTTTGCAAAAAATATTCTGCAGTATTTAATATTATTTGTCATAATCTCTTGCATTGCAGGGGGCCCTTCTACCTCTGCAATTCTATGATTCTATGGGGGGAGGTTCATTGCTCATCTACAGCCCTTTTCTGCCTCGACACCCCTCTTTGCCCCCTGGAAATCTTATTCAGTCACCCATTGGGGCTCAGATTTCACCAGATACTGCTCACACATTTTCAAGCAGGTCCTGTCAATCCTAAAAGGATCATGAGGCATAGAAACTTGCTTTTGTTTTGCTGATATGAAAGTTCAATCTCTTGGGAAGGATAATCCTGTGGCCAACAATGCATTCTGCAGCATTTCTGGACTCTCGCAGAATCACAGCCCTGATTATGGGCAAAAGTTCTGCAAGCAACCAGAATCCCTTGTCTCAGCAAACAAAATCCCTCAGATCCTGCCACAAACTCCCAGAGAGACCTTCACTATCTCTTGTTGTGCCTATGTGTGCCTATGCAAACATATTAATGGATATATATTACCTCCGGTGTCAGTGATATTCCATTTGCAGGGAATTATGACCAGAAGAGTGCTATTGCACTTGGGTCCTCCTTGTAGGTTTCTCATAGCTATCTGGTTGGCCACTGTGAGAGCAGACAGCTAAACCACTGCATTGCAGGGGGTTGGACTAGATGACCCTCGGGGTTCCTTCCAATTCTACAGTCCTATGATTCTATGACTAGATGGACAATTGGTCTGGTCCCAGCAGCCAGGCTCTTCTTATGTATCCATCCAAACAGATGCCTACAAACTAAAACACGACATTCTGCCCACCCAAATAGCTGATTGTGTGTATTTAGAAGGCAAATGTGGCCAACTCAGAAACACCAGAAGGTGCTGGGGCAAGGTGCCAACCGCCTCATGGTTTTAGTAAGAAAGGCAGGCCGTTCTAGCGATGCAGCCTGCAGCGGTCAGCTATCTCAAGGGGCAGTTGATGCTAGGTTCCCAGGGAAAAGGAAATATGAGAGGAGGTAAAACTGCCTGTATCATAGTGCCCTTATACAACTTTATGGTGATAACACATTTGGAATCCTGTGTACTGTTCTGGTCGCCTCAGCTCAAAAAGGATATTGTAGAGTTGGAGAAGATTCAGAAAAGGGCAAGCAAAAATGATCAAGGGGTTGGAGCTACTGCCCTATGAAGAAAGGCTGCAGCGTACGGGGCTTTTTAGTTTACAGAAAAAGGCAAGGAAGAGGCGACATGATAAAACTTTGCAAAAATTATGCATGGCATGGAGAGAGTGGGTAGAGAAAAGTTTTTTCTCCCTCGCTCATCACACTAGAATTTGTGGACATCCAATGAAGCTGAACATTGGAAGATTCAGAACAGATAAAACAAAGTCCTTCTTCACACTGTGCATAGTTAAACTATGGAACTCCCTCCCACAGGAGGCAGCAATAGGCACAAACCTAGACGGCTTTAAAAGAGGATGAGACAAATTCATGGAGGAGAGGGCTCTCGGGGGCTGCTAGCCATGATGGCTTAGCTCTGCCTCCAAACCTGGAGGCAGCAATGCTTCTGAATATCAGTTGGTGGGAACCACAGGAGGTGAAAGTGATCTTATGCTCAGGTCCTGCCTGAAGGTTTTCTGGAAGAGGAATATGATTGGTCACTGTGAGGAGAGGATGCTAAACTAGATGGACCATTGGGCTAGATCCAGCCAGTTCTTTTTATGACCTCATGCAAGGGAGAGAGGGATCGGTGGCTCTAGACTCTGAACCTTTGCCAGGGATGGAATAGCTTTGAAAGCAGCTAACATTTGCCACAAATGCCAGCCTTTATGTCTGTATCAGCTGGGTTAGGTTTCCTAGACTGGGGTCGGATATTATTAAAGGTCTGCAGGGGCTCTTTGCAGCATTATGAGGGGAGGCTTCTTGGAGAAGGAAAATAACGTCTGCTCAAGCTTCCGGGAGCATCTGCTTGCTGCTCTTTCAAAGCTAACAGGCCTCCTTTTGCAACTTCTGAATGTGAGTCAATAATATTTTCACCCAGCCCAGTAAACACTGCTGGCACTTTGCCATGTGTTTGAGGATGCTTCTTTGAACAGGATAAAAATAATTGCTCTCCTGGCACTTGTGGCCTAGTTTCCTCGAAAGGTTGACAACCTGCCAGGTACAGATTAGAAGCAGAGTAGAAAACGGATGCCCCATTAGCAGTTGAAGGACCTGGACAGAAAATGAGCAGGAATACGTACCAGGCAGCCCTCTCCCAAAGGTGTGGTGGTATGATGCTGTGGCACCTGTTTTGCCCCAAGGAGGTTCCAGGTTCAATCCTGCAGTAGGGCAAGATATGCTCTATAAGGAATACAGAGAATGGTGGGTGCCTATTCTGGTTGGCTTGCTTACTACCATAAACAACACAGGCCAAATGCCCCCCCCCCCGGGTGGAAAATGAGTATCGTTTTCCTGATTTATAAGAAAGGAGATAGGAAGGATCCACAAAACTGCTGGCCAATTAGGCATCTCCTCGAAGCTATATGCATGGCATTTCCCTCAAAAATTATCTGACTGTTTGCAAAGTAACATTATCCATAAAGAACAAGCAAAATTCAGGGGATGACACACAGTACCAGTGATCAATGTTTTAACCTTCACTGTATTATAAGGAAATATACTAAGAACATTAAGAATAATTTTATTATTCTTATTCTTATTTGAGGTCTTGACTGGGCCTCAAAAATCTCTTGGAGGTTTTCAGCACTAACTGTAAACAGAAATGCTTATCTATAAATTACTCTAAGACCAAGCATGTGATTTTTGGCAACACAATCCTAGCTATAGTTGGATCAGCAGGCTATAGTTCACTCATTTAGATACCTGGGTTACACAGTGCTTTTTTTTTCTTTAAAAAAAATGTTTAGGGATACTCTCATTTTCCTACTCATATTGAAATACTGCCCCTCAATGAGGCCAAACTTAGATTCACAAAATGTTTAGGGGTATGCGTACCCCTGAATCCCCCCCAGAGGAAGCACTTCCTGGGTATACTCTTAAATGAAAGCCTCTCTTGGAAGTGGTATATGGAGGCAGTGAAAGTAAAAGCACAGAAAACTATTGGGGCACTGATAACTTTATGTTATAATAAGGGAGGGCAGCTGATTGAACCTGCCCTAAAGATATTTGGTAGTAAAGTACTTACTCAATTGCTCTGTGGCATTGAAATCTGGGTTTCTGATTCTAAGTCCGTTAAAGTTTTGGAAACTGTGCAGAATTTTTTTAAAAATATATCAGAAGCTATACCCTAGCACCAGGAATGTCAGCAGTTCTTCTTTGTACAGAATCCGGGTGGCCAACAGTGAAGGCAAGAGCAGACTGCACTGAGTTAAAGTATATTTTTAAAAATCCAACTACAGTGGTACCTTGGTTGTCGAACGGCTTGGCTCCCGAACAAATTGGCTCCCAAACACTGCAAACCCAGAAGTAAGTTGTTATTTATTGAAGTTCTCACCCGTTCTGGTTTGCGAAAGTTTTTTGGAAGCCGAACTTCCAATGCAGCTTCCGCGACTTCCGATTGAGAGCAGGAAGCTCCTGCAGCCAATCGTAAGCCGCATCTTGGTTTTCGAACGGTTCCAGAAGTCGAACGGACTCCTGGAATGGATTAAGTTCAACAACCATGGTACCAATGTATGTCTATTGGGCATTTTCCTGCTTTTTGCTATGCAGAAATGAATGACAACCAACTCTGGAAAGCAGCTTGTCAAGATGTTTTAGACTATTATTATTTTCCAAGACTGAGCTCTGCTTTGACCTTAAATAAGTGTCAACTAAGGAACTGGCCCTTCTGGGTAGAATCTAAAAGGGACCTGCAACTAATTAGAAATATCACGTTTCTAATGGCATCCATTCTTGAGAACAGAGCATTTTAGAGCTAGTTGCAGTGCTGGTGTGAAGGATTAGAACTCCCTCCCCCTGCGCACTGGTCACAATCCCAAACTGACCCTGCCTGTAACAGTGCGTGATTCAGGGGCTACCACAGATTTCTGGGATTGTGTCTTCCATTTGGCCCAAAGGGGAACTAGCAGGCAGCTCTTGAACGATTCCCAGGATTCTCTGGGGATGCCTGGAAAGCTAAAGTTGTATTAAAATCATAGAATTGCAGAGCTAGAAAGGACCCTGAGAATCATATAGTCCAGCCCCCTGCAATGCAGGAATATGCAGCTGTCCCATATCGAACCTGCAACCTAGGTGTTATCAGCAGCAAACTCTAACCGATTAAGCTAATTGCAAGTGGTGTGTAAAGCACAGCACAGATATGGTCTTCTTTTTTCCTTTCACAGCTTGGAGACATCAAAGCAACATTTGGGCAGCTTTTCCTGTTTACAGTGACCAGCTGGCAGAAGCCTACGTCCCTAACCCCAGTGAGGCGGCCCTCTGGCTTATTCATTCAGCATCCCCCAGTCTGATGCTTCCGAGGCTGAGCACTACCCTTCATTGTCCGGGTAGTTCTCAGCCTCAGTATATTTTGCTACCTGTTTTCAGCATGAGACAATATTAAAGGCTTTCTCACCCATAATCCTTTTGGCTTGGAAAACCCATTAGGGACCAAGAAGGATGCATTGTGGGAAGGAGGCAATGGCAAGTACTGAGATACACGAACACAGCTTCATGAGCTGCAAGGAAAAGAGAGGGAGGGAGAAAATCTGTGTTGCCTTTTGTGGGATGTAAGCACAGAGCAGCCAAACACAACACTCCTAGAGAGGACATGAAGGTAACTCAGTCCTCCAGGCTTAACTTCCTGTTTACCTGGACTGAGTTACAGGAACCAGAAGTAGGTGTGGTCTTACCTGGGAACAACATCCCAAAGATCACTCTCCATTTTGCCTCGTCTCCTGAAGAAGCAGGATGCTCTCTCAGCCTGCAGCTGAGAGAAGCAGAAGTGAAGCTTCTTTCCTCATGGAATCAGCTTCACCACATGTAAATACATTTATCTAAGTTTGTCTGCCTCTTTTTGCCTGTACTGTGACTCATGGATGTCTGTAAGTAAACTCCTTTTATATCTTATAATCAGTATTGTGTCTTTTACTTTTAAGAGGGAACAAGGGGAATATACCAGGAATATAGCTGGCTTAAGCAAGCCTATGCAAACGTTTTCTGCTGTGTTTTAAAAGGGAATGTAAACTGCTAAGTTTGGAGCTTGCTCACACAAGCTGGGATTGAGATATATAAATAATATATACTCATCCACACTCCTAAACATTCCCACAAAGGGTTATGGGCCCCAGAATTGCATATTTTTGTGTATTTTTGAAGGATTGCATTGGATTGTGTTTTTGAGTTGAGTTGGATTTTTTTAAAGTACTTCCTGGTGAGCACATGTTTCTTTGTCTTTGTCTTTGTTCTTTGTGCTGAAAAGGGATTAACCCCCTCCCCTCCCTCAGAGTTTACAGTACTCAGAGGCAGTGAAGATTTATTTGAGGTTTTTGTATTTTTGAGCATTTTTGAGGTTTTGATTTTTGGAATTTTTGACAAATTTTTGGATTTTTGAAATTTTTTCAACTTTTTGAATTTTAAGATGGCTAGTGTAGCTTTTGTTAGTGAAGCAAGGCCAAACTATATGCTGCTGAACGACCATAATTTTGTGCACTGGAAGCAACGCTTAATGGTATATCTGAGTGCAAGGAACGTTCTGCAGGCTATAAAAGATGAAAAGCCTACAGGAGATAAAGAAGAAGATTTAGCCAAAATTGAAGCCTGGGAAAGGAAGAATAGCGAAGCCAAGCACATAATTTTAAGTGCACTTCGCGATGAGCATCTATCCTTAATAAACATTGAGGATGATGCATCCCAGATTTTAAAAGACATTGAGCGGATTTATGGAGCATCTACACAGAACTCCTACAGGCATTTGCTAGATAAATTGCTCAAGTTAAAGATGAACTCCAGAGAGCAGTTCACAGAGCATGTTAAGAGTTTTTCAGAGATTGTGCAAAGAATTGCTCTCACTCCTGAAGCTCTTAATGAAGTGACTAAGGTGACTTTCTTGCTAGCATCGCTAGGACCAGCATTTTCTTCATTTAGAAGCCTAATGGATCACACAAAAGATCTGACTTTTAATGAATTAATCAGCCACTTAAGAGAGGAATGCAGAGAAAGCTTGGATTCTCAAGAACGCAACTCTAGGAGAAGTGACTGTAATTATGCTTCTAAAGCAAAGAATTCCCAGACCTTTCAGCAAAAGGCAGAAAGGAAGGAAAGATTTAAGTGCTCCATGCTGTTACAAGAGAGGAGTTTAGCTGTCCAGAATTATGAAAATGTGCATAATACGTGGATTTTAGATTCTGGAGCGAGCTCCCATTACTGTTTTTTAAAAGAATATTTTAATGAATTAAATGATCAAGAATCTGAGATCGAAATAGCTGATGGCCGCATTTTGAAGTCGGAAGGTGCAGGTTCTGTGCATTTGGAATTCAATGTAGATAATGAGTCTTTTAGAACCAGAGTGTCTGATGTTCAGTATGTGCCAGAATTGAACTGCAATTTACTCAGTGTGTCCGCTTTGGACAAGAAAGGCTTCAAGATCACATTTGAGAATGGACAATGTAGTGTAACCAAAGATGGTGAAGTGTATGCTGAAGCCAGACTAACAAATGGGGTTTATGAGCTTAATGTTTCAGAAAAGCAGTCTGCAAAAGTCGCCCATTCCAGCCAGAAGGATGAAGCAGATTTAACGCTGTGGCACCGAAGATTGGGACACAGAGACAGAAACGTCATTCTGGATCTACAAAAGAAGGATCTTGTAAGAGGTTTGCAGGTAAAAGGGAGCAACAACCAGGCTCCAACAAAATGCATAAGTTGTATAACTGAAAAGGCTGTAAAACCTTCTTTTCCACGTTGTGCAGAGCAAAGAAGTACTAAAGTTTTGGACATTGTGCATTCAGATCTATGTGGACCAATCAATGTTCCATCACTTGGAAACAACAAATATATATTGATATTTCTTGATGATTTTTCGAGATATTGTGTTGCATATTTCATCAGAGAGAAATGTGAGACAGTAGAAATGTTCAGAGACTACATTGCCATGGTCAAGAACAAGTTCCAGAGAGCTCCAGGTGTGTTGATGAGTGACAATGGAGGTGAGTACTGCTCACGTGAAATGCAAGATCTCATGTCCAAGGAAGGTATCATACATGTAACCACAGTCGCATATACCCCACAACAGAATTCGATAGCCGAAAGGAAATTCAGATCCATTATGGAAATGACAAGATGCATGCTAAAGGAAGCATCCTTGCCCCAAAGACTATGGGGAAATGCAGCCCATACAGCCGTTTATCTCCAGAATAGATTGCCCACCAAGGGGGCAGAGCGCACACCATTTGAACTTTGGCATGGAAGAACGCCTAATTTGTCACACATACGTGTGTTTGGTAGTCTGTGTTACTATCACGTGCCCAAGGAACACAGACACAAGCTAGACTCCAGAGCACAGGCAGGTATCCTGGTTGGGTACGCCTCTGGAGGAAAAGGATACAGAGTGATGGACTTACGAACTGGTAAGGTCAGCGCACAACATGCAATCTATTTTGATGAGCATGCAAAGGTTGACACAAGGAAGACTGTCATTGACTGTTCCAAGGAGTCAGAATGGACTCAAGAACTTATACACTTTCCTTCTGTAACCCCACAAAGTACTAATCTGCCTTCTAGTGTCATAGCGCCCCCTACAGGTGATGCACCAGAAGACGCAGAGGACCAGAATCCTGGCGACTCCAGAGACGAAGAGGATCCAGAAGGGGACATGCCAGCGTTGGAGGATGATGAAGAAGCTGATGCGGTTCAGGAACCAGAACCAGAGGTCAGACGCTCATCCAGAACCAACAGAGGTGTTCCACCGGTAAGGTTGTCCTACCTTGCAGGGTCGGCGTCACCACAGGAACCTTCCACATGGGAAGAGATTCAGCGGATGCCAACTGCAGAAGCTAGTCTCTGGAAGAAGGCCGCGCAGGAGGAGATGGATGCACTGCATCAAAACAAGACTTGGACCCTCACAGAACTACCTCCGGGTAAGAAAGCCATTGGCTGCAAGTGGGTTTTCAAGGTTAAGAAGGGGTCAGAAGGGGAAGTGCAACGCTACAAAGCAAGGCTAGTAGCACAAGGATTTTCGCAGAAATATGGTGAAGATTATGATGAAACGTTTGCACCAACTGTAAGATACAGTAGCGTAAGAATGCTTTTGAGCATAGCAGCCTCTAAGCAAATGGACGTGCGTCACATCGATATTTCGACTGCGTTTTTGCATGGCGAGATTACAGAACAGATTTATATGAAACAGCCTAAGGGTTTTATAAAACCGAATGAGGCTCATCTAGTCTGCAAATTAGAAAAAGGACTTTATGGATTAAGGCAGGCTGCTAGAGCTTGGAATCAGAAATTGCACAGTATGCTGGTGCAACTTGGATACAAGCAAGGAAACGCTGACAAGTGCTTGTACAGTAAGTCAAGTAATGGACAATTTTCTTATATATTGGCTTTCGTTGATGACTTGATTATCGCAACATCTAATAACAGAGACTATGTGCAAATTGTGAAACACCTCAGCAAAGAGGTGGGAGTCAAAGAACTAGGAGACGTCAAGTACTACCTAGGAATCCAAGTGGAAAGAGAAGAAGACGGATCATTTCTTCTCAGCCAGCGGCAGAAAATAAATGAACTGATTGAATGCATGCAGTTGCAAGATGCAAACACAGTTGCAACGCCCATGGCCACAGACTTCCTGAAGAATCAGCAGGATTCGAAGCTGTTGCCAGATAACAGTGAATATAGGTCAGTAATTGGTAAACTTTTGTATTTAGTTACCACATGTAGACCTGACATAGCCAATGCAGTGGGGATTCTTAGCAGGAAAGTGAGTTCTCCCACTGAGCATGATTGGGCTGGTGTGAAGAGGGTGGTGCGTTATCTGAAGGGTACGGTGAACTGTAAATTAAGGTTGCCAGCTGTCAGTGACCCTAAGTTGGTGGGGTACACTGATGCAGATTGGGCTGGGGATAATGCTGATTATAAATCAACAAGTGGTCATGTTTTTATGTTTGGGGATGGACCTGTTGTGTGGGGCAGTTATAAACAGAACTGTGTAGCATTATCTTCCACAGAAGCTGAATATATTTCTGCATCGGAAGCGTGCCGAGAGATTGCCTGGCTCGATGAACTCATCAAGGACTTTGGTTTGGTGAGAAAGCAAGCTGTCAGTTTGCTGGAGGACAATCAGAGTTGCATAAAACTGACTCAGAGTGAAAAGTTCCTTGCCAGGACAAAACATATAGGTGTGAGGTACCATTATATACGTCAGGCAGTCCAGGATGGACTTGTGGAACTGTCGTACTGCTGCACCAATGAGATGGCTGCGGACATCCTGACGAAGCCCCTCCCAAGAGAGAGTTTCCAGAATCTACGTGTCAAGCTGGGACTCTGGGTGGTTGAATAAAGTTGTATATGTTTGTATGTTGTGTTCGTCTGAGAAGGGGTTTGTGGGATGTAAGCACAGAGCAGCCAAACACAACACTCCTAGAGAGGACATGAAGGTAACTCAGTCCTCCAGGCTTAACTTCCTGTTTACCTGGACTGAGTTACAGGAACCAGAAGTAGGTGTGGTCTTACCTGGGAACAACATCCCAAAGATCACTCTCCATTTTGCCTCGTCTCCTGAAGAAGCAGGATGCTCTCTCAGCCTGCAGCTGAGAGAAGCAGAAGTGAAGCTTCTTTCCTCATGGAATCAGCTTCACCACATGTAAATACATTTATCTAAGTTTGTCTGCCTCTTTTTGCCTGTACTGTGACTCATGGATGTCTGTAAGTAAACTCCTTTTATATCTTATAATCAGTATTGTGTCTTTTACTTTTAAGAGGGAACAAGGGGAATATACCAGGAATATAGCTGGCTTAAGCAAGCCTATGCAAACGTTTTCTGCTGTGTTTTAAAAGGGAATGTAAACTGCTAAGTTTGGAGCTTGCTCACACAAGCTGGGATTGAGATATATAAATAATATATACTCATCCACACTCCTAAACATTCCCACACCTTTTTATAAAGCCATTATTTTCATTTTTGACAGGTGCATCTGTGGCTGGCTCGAGAAGCGGCTTTCGGTGCCAGGACTCAGCTTAGCGACATGTAAGCTGATAATGGAGAGTGTTGTTGAACATATGCAGAGTGCCTGTCCCTTACCACCAAGAAGGAACAGGTGGCCACATCCAGTTTGGGATTTGAGAGAACAACTAACAAGTCAGAGTGAGAGTTGACTGGCTGGATTTTGGCACCAGGTGCAGCAAAACAAGAATTGTGGGTCGAATCCTGGCAGTGAGCTTGCTTCCATCTGAGACAGATCAACATTTGCCAGCAATAAGTGCACTCACAAGGCCGGTGCTTGAATTTCCTGCGATGGCATAAAAAATGCCAGATGCCAAAGGGAAGGCTTGTGCAACATCTGTGGGAAAGGCATATTTTGTTGGTAGGGGGGAATCTAATCCAGCAGGTGTCAGAAAGAGTGTGTGGTACAAGGCTACTTACTCCTTGAGGGAATTTGTAGTTGGGGATGTTTAGCCTGGAGAAGAGAAGCCTGGAGAAGGGGTGATATTATATCCATTTTCCAATATCTGAAGGTCTGCCACACGGAACATGGAGCAAGCTTGTTTTCTCTAATGGGTAGGACCCAAAGCAATGGATTCAAATTACAAGAAAGAAGATTCCAACTAAACATTAGGAAGAACCTTCAGACAGTAAGAGCCATTCCCCAGTGAAACAAACTACCTCAGAATTCCTTGGAGGTTTTTAAACAGAGGTTGGATAGCCATCTGCCAGGGGTTCTTTAGCAGATTTGGAAAATAATCTTCTCAAACCAGCTTAGGAGAATGAAATAAGAGCCGCATCGTTTCCATAATGAAGAAACAGAAGTTGAGCCACGTGCATGGAAAGGAAGAAGAGAATTGCTTAGCTCAGATTCCTGCATTCCAGGAGGTTGGACTAGATGACCCCTGGGGTCCCTGCCAACTCTACAATTCTATGATTCCTCCTCTGACAATACTAGAACACAGGATCATCCAATGAAACTGGCTGGCAGTATATTCTGGCTAAAACAAAGTGTATTCCCTGCACTTTGGCTTATGCATAATTGGCATATATATATATATATATATATATATATATATATATATATATATATATATATATATTCCCATTGCGTGTACGCCGGAAACCTATGTTCTCCGTAACCGCTGCACCAAACAGCATCAAATTAGGACAAAGCGTAACTTGACCATCACGAAAGGATCTGGCATAATAGAAATTTTAAAAAACCACACCTGTCATACCTAAAAAAAAAGGATAAAGGGAGGGGGGAAGTGGCGCGCCTATTATACCTCACCAGTAAAAGGAATGAAGACTCCAACAGCATCCAATAGAAAGGCGGATTGCCTGTTGACGTCATCAGACCTGCGCTGACAAATAATTTCCCGTCCACCATTTTATAACTGCCATCTGTAAGCACCCAAGGACTTTCTGACACAAACTGCTTAGTGGAAATGTGGAAAAAAGACGGAGCAGGAGGCAGGGCAGTTGCGGAAGAGAGGGGGGGAGGGAAAAAATGCGGGAGTGAAATAAGCCCAAGGCTGCCTGAGAGGTCGCACTGAGTAAGACCGGCTCTGAGGGGATTTTGTTGCTGGGGTGCGTAATTTCGGGACTGGGGTGGGGGAGAATGCTCTTTTTAATGGCGTAGAGCATGGGAACAGTTAATTGTGAGGAGGGGGGTCTTTGGGGTGCGCTTTTACAGTAAAAAGAAACCCAGTGCCCTCACTTAAAATGGCCGCTGCACACTCACAGGCATTTTAAAATTTCCCAAGTGCCCTCACCTAAAATGGCCGCCGCAGCTTCACATGTTCCACACACACAGTCCCAAGTGATCAATACCACCGACCAATGTGTTCTTTTATGTAAAATGCATCTCTGGGTTATTTGTGGGGCATAGGAATTCGTTCATTCACATGGTCTGAGGGACAGTGGACCGGCCCACAGCTGAAAAAGGTTGCTGACCCCTGCTCTAAAGGGACAGGGAAGAACAAAAACAGGAGCTTCCAAAATACTCTCGGGGTCAGAATTTTAAAAAGCAAAAAACCCCACAGCAACGCGTGGCTGGGCCAGCTAGTTTAGCTTATATATTTAATGTATTAATATCCCATCTTTCACCCAAGTTGGTATTTAAAGAGGTTTACAGCATTTTTTTTAAAAAAAAAAACATCATTATAAAATACAAAATGGTAAAGACAAACTAGTTAAATACAATAGCTCAAATACATTAAAATACCTATTGCTCTGGCAGAAGCCCCACGGTCAGCCTCGTCTGCACATATATTTCAAAGGCCTGCCTCAACAGGAAGGTCTTAGCCTGCCAGCAGAAAGATAACAAGGAAGAATCCAGACTAACCTCTCTTAGGAAGGAATCCTACAGCTACAAAAATGATACGGTGCTGAGGAGGGCCACACGCAGGCTTAGAGGCAGGGCCATCTTAAGGAGATTGGCCGCCCTGGTGCGGCTATCCCTCCTGCGCCCCCGCCATGCTGCCTCTCCGCCGCCTCCCTCTCGCGCTTGCCGCCCCTTGGGAGGGGGGTGGGCAAGCGGGGGATGAGGGGCGTGGCGCTGGAGTGGCGCGGGGCTCTGCGCGCCCTTCCAGGACGGGAGGCGAGGGCGGCCGGTTCGCGCTCCTGTGCTCTGCCGGGCAGCCAGAGGGCGTGGCGTGGCCGGCCAGCTCCCTTGCTCCGCTGGGCAGTCGGAGGGTGCTGCTGGCAGGCGCTGCCAGTGGGGCTGGAGGGCAGAGGCGCCCTCCAGGCCATTGCGCCCTGGTGCGCCGCGCCACCAGCCCCAATGGATGAGACGGCCCTGCTTAGAGGTGTGTGTGTGTATAATTTTACTGAATGTTAACAAACAAGACTGACAGAGTCTTCCAACAATTCAACAACTGAGCATGTAAGGATGTTCTTACATTCCAAATGAGAACTCGCTTCAGAAACTCCCCCCCCCACAGGGGGAGCAGGGTGCAGAATAACAGCCACTCAAGTGTTACCGAAGGGTTAAGCACACAGCATTTCAAGGCACAAAGTGCCCGCCTTGCTCGCTCCCACCCCCCGAAATTCCCTGCCCTGCATTTTGCAATTTCTCATTTGCGGCAGCCTTGCCAAAGTGCCTGCCTCAGCTGCCTGCCAGCTCTCATTACCCGGCAGGTAGGAGGAATTGCTGGTGACACCTCACTTTAGACTGATAACATGGGCGCACCTGGTACATTGTTCCTTTTCCTGCCATCAAAACGCCGGCCAAGGTTTGACTTCGGCTTTCAGCCCTGAGCAGCTCTTTATTCCAGGTGGCAGAATAAGAAACAGCAAGGCCTAGAAAGACTGGTGCCTGAGGCAGGAAATCAAAAAGACGAACGTCATTCTCTCCCCTGCCCACATCGGCTGATCGCATGCACACATTAACACACGGGAGGCACCAATCTCCTGGGACGTTCTCCTGCACAGGGCTCCCTAAAAGGAACAGGAACAAATGTGCAAGAGCCAAATACGTGCATGAGCAACATGTAGCAACTCAGCATCAAAACAGGCATTCCTGTGCCAGTTTGACTTCACAGTAGGGGGGGGCAATACTTAACTGTGCCACTGGAGGGGAAGGTTATTTTAGACCAGCAGGTCCCAACGTGGGTAGTAGCACCCCCTGCAGGGTGGTGGGATTACCTAGGGGGCACTAAGAGGCAAGGGGGTGGCAAAGAGGCATTGGGGGTGTGAACGACTATCAGACTTTGAAAAGCTAGAACGACAGGTGATCTGGTGATCATCAACAGAGTTGCGTCAGAGTGCTGAACCGGAAAGCACTTTGGTGGCACACTGCTAACCAGCACCAGAGTGAACATCTTTTGGTATGGTGCTTGTACCAGAGTACCTGCCTGACCGAAATACGGGACATTCCAGGATCGAAACAGGAATGCCATTTGGACCTTCTTTCTTTCCTTCCTTCCTTCCTTCCTACCTTCCTTCCTTCCTTCCTTCCTTCCTTTAAATTTATTTATTTGGTTTTTCAGATTAAAATTTTACAGTCACATTATCCAATTTGCAACATAAAAACAAGATTCCAAGGAATCTCTTGGTCTTCCCTTCTCCCATTTGTGAGTCCTCTTGTTAATCACTTCCTCCTGCATCTTTTATGATAATCCAAACCTTTTACCACTCCATTGTGTCCAAAATTCACCATTAGACTACAAGTGATATTCCAATCCCACTAACGATTTTAACTGTTTGCAATGGTTTTTAAGACAAATTATAAATTTTCCCCATTCCTTATTAAAATCAATAAATCTTTCTTTCTTTCTTTCTTTCCATCTATCTAAACTTCTTTGCCTTGCACTGGATAATTTTTTAAAAACAAAAAAACCAATTAGCATGTTTGTTTTTATCAGATTAAGTTGGCCTTCTCCAACCTGATGCCCTTTGGACTACAGCTCCCACAAGCTTGGCTGAGGCTGATGGGAGTTGAAGACCAAAACATCTACAGGGCATCTGGTTGGAGAAGGCTGAATTAGGCACACAGACACAGGAACACAGACCAGCCACCTCCTGTGCAACATCATTTTGCACAGCCCAGGTTGGGGAATTCCTTGTTAGGTGACAAACATCTGCTTCCCGCCTTACTATGCAAAACCTCTGGCATAAGAGGAATGGAAGGCTGCAAGTGCAACAGCACATTCTCCCAATCCCACCTAGTACTGTACACACTTCCTAGGGCTAGCTGGTGTTGACTGCAGCGCCTCCTTGAAAGAGTGGGGGACCACTGCCATCTAGTGAATGAGTCCAGGAAGGACCGGGAAGAGTGAGGTATCTAACTAAGGTAGAGATGTTCTGAGCCATGCCTGCTCTTGCATCTCAGCTGGAGACACATGCAAAGGTGGCTTCTCTCCTAAGGTGAGGGCAAAGAAGAAGGAAGAGGAAGAGGTCAACAACCCTCAGCAACTGTGGTAAGGTCAACACAGGTTAGGTCAGAAATGACAGTAGAGGAAACATAGAAGAAGCTGTCTACCAGCTCCATCTGGTACGCAGGCTAAGACCTTAGCTGCCCACAGACTGTCTTGCCAGAGTGGTACATGCACTGACTATCTCCTGCTTGGACTACTGCAGTGCGCTCTATGTGGGGCTACCTTTGAAGGTGACTCGGAAATGACAACTAATCCAGAATGCAGCAGCTAGACTGCTGATTGGGAGTGGCCGCCGAGACCATATAAAAGATTTTCATTGGCTCCTAGTACATTTCAGAGCACAATTCAAAATGTTGGTGCTGACCTTTAAAGCCCTAAACGGCCTTGGCCCAGTGTACCTGAAGGAGCATCTCCATCCCCATCGTTCAGCCTGGACACTGAGGTCCAGAGCCAAGGGCGTTCTGGTGGTTCCCTCACTGCAAGAAGTGAAGTTACAAGAAGTGGTCCCCCCCCCCCCAGGATTGTTATCTCGTGTGTTTTGGGATACCACGAGATTTCAACCCCCAAAAAGCACTTTTGGGGGGCTGAGACCATAGCGCAAGAGTGCATGAGATCAAGGCACCCAAAATGGCCACCATGATCTCATGTGAAAAAACAGGATGTCCCATTTTTTTCCAGAACATGTGGCGGGGATGGATTCATGGGGGATCCTGGAAATCACTGGCCGGTTAGCTTAACATCTGTCCCAAGAAAACTGGTGAAAAGTATTGTTAAAGTTAAAATAACCGAGTATATAGAAGGACAAGACAGCATGGCTTCTGTAAGGGAAAGTCCTGTCTTTCAACCCTTTTAGAGTTCTTTGAGAGTGTCAACAAGCATATAGAGGTGATCCAGTTGACACAGTATACTTGGACTTTAAAAAAAAACTTTCAGTAAAGTACCTCACCAAAGACTTCTGAGTAAGCTTAACAGTCATGGAATAAGGGGAGGGGTCTTCTATATGGACGATGAATTGGTTAAGTTGCAGGAAGCAAGATGTAGAAAATGGAGTCCCCCAAGGATTGGTCTTGGGACCTGTGATTTTTAACTTGTTCCTAAACAATCTAGAAATAGGAGTGAGTTGCTGATGATACTAACTTGTTCAGGGTCATTAATACAAAAAGGGATTGTGAAGAGCTCCAATAGGACCCCTCCAAACTGAACAAATAGGTGGTAAAATGGCAAATGCAATTCAGTGTAAACAAGTGATGCGTGTCAGGGCAAAATAAATCTTAATTTCACATATAAACTCATGGGGTCTGAACGGGTAGTGACCTTGAGGTCATAGAGGATAGCTCAATGAAGATTCCCACCCAGTGTGCAGCAACTGTGAAAAAGAGGTCATTGGGAAAGCAACTGAAAATAAAACTGCTGGTATCATAATACCATTATACAAATCTATGGTGCAAGTTCTCTCCTAACACTAGGATTCATGGACACCCAATGAAGCTGGAAGATTTGGGACAGATAAAAGAAAGGACTTCTTCACACAGCACACAGTTAAACTTAGGAACTCACTCCCACAGGAGGTCGTGACGGCCACCAACTAGCCATGGTGTCTTTGCTCTGCCTCCACAGTCAGAGGCAGGAGTGCTGGGAAACCACAGAAACAGAAAGTGCCCTTGGTGCTTGGTTCGGCTTACAGGTTTCCCACCGGCATCTGGTTGGCCACTGTGAGAACAGGATGCTGATCTAGATGAGCCATTGGCCTGATCCATCAGGCTTGGTTTGAAAGAGTCCTCAAAGGGCTGCCCGGTTTAAGGATAACCTTGAGAAGGGAAAGCTGGGGGAGGTGCTTGAAGTTGCCTGTAAGCATCTGGTGACTAGACTGAACATGAGTCACCAGGTCACCCTGTGGTGAGAGGCATTATATTTCTATGTACATTACAGTAATCATTTCTAAATTTGTGCCCATGCATATAAATGAGGATACGTGAGTTCTATGCAAATATCTGTCCCCTCTTTGTGATGCATTTCATTGTTTCTGGTGAGGCATTGGTGTCCCCACTTAGCTCGGGAAATGATTCATCCACATCTGACTTGCTACCAGAAGCCACGTAGACTTTTACTCTGCTGCAATGATGGGAAAGCCTCACTTCTTCTTTGGAGGTTCCCACTTGCATTTATGATAAAAAAGAAAACTCACATCTCAGCTAAGCCTTCCCAGCCAACAAACACCTCTATGTCGTCATCCTACTTGTTTCAAAAACAAAGGAGGGCTGGGTAGATTCCTTGCTGCCAGGCCAGAAATCCCCCTGCAAAGGTCTGTAGGGGTAATGGGATCTGCCCTATATCTTCCATTGATCTGGGAATATAAAACCACTTGTTACCTGACTGTGGATGCACTGGAGCTCATTGTGTGTATTATCGTAGCCAGTGCAACAGGTGCACAACCGGCACTAGTGAATGAGTAACTGAAGTCAGGTCCAGCCACTCTAGATAGGGTCGTGCTATTGGCTCACAGCTAGCATAGCAGCACAAGTCAGTGAAAGTCATCTCCCTGTCCCCATTCCTCCAGGGGGTATGCAACCCCATCAGCCAGCTCCCCAGCACACATTACCTCCCATCTCATCTGGTTTAAATTTCGGCTTGCACATCCTCGTGCTCTTCCAGCCTCCATACACCTGTCCAAGAAAAGCACAGATCCTTGGGACAGGGGATGGGTGGGAAAGGGAAGTTGAGTTGTATGCCATTTGCATACCTGTGACTCAACACAGAGATCAAATCTCCAAATAACTTCTCCAAAATTTTAAAGAGCATGTGGAAGGAGACTTCTCCATGTGAATCACAAAATGCTCTGTCCAGACAATCAATGAGCTGTCAACTGGTTGTGCAGTGGACTCAGAAAGGGCAAATTCCATGATAATGAATGATTGGGGATACAGTTGAAAATAAAGTTGCTGCTGTCATAATGCTGCAATGCACATCTCAGGCGTGAACACATTTGGAATTCTGTGTACTGTTCTGGTCCCCTCACCTCAAAAAGGATGTTGTAGTATTGGAGAAGATTCAGAAAAGGGCAACCAGAATCATCGAGGGGATGGAGAGAGTCCCCTATGAAGAAAGATTGCAGTGTATGGGACTTTATGACGTAGATAAGATGCAAGTAAGAGGTGACACGATAGAAGTTTATAAAATTAGGTAAAGGTAAAGGACCTCTGACAGTTAAGTCCAGTCGCAGATGACTCTGGGGTTGCGGCACTCATCTCACTTTACAGACCGAGGGAGCCGGCGTTTGTCCACAGACAGTTTTTCCAGGTCATGTGGCCAGCATGACTAAGCCACTTCTGGTGCAACAGAACACCGAAACCAGAGCAGCGTACGGAAACACCGTTTACCTTCCCGTCAGAGTGGTACCTATTTATCTACTTGTACTTTTTGGCATGCTTTCAAACTACTAGGTTGGCAGGAGCTGGGGCCGAGCAACGGGAGTGAAATATACTCAGAGTCAAGTGTGAATTTCATGCTCTTTATTCAGCTCATAGTAGTGAGGAATGCAGTTTCCCCAAAACGTTTGCTTTATATACACTATTTACACAATGGGTCCCACGTGATCGGCTAATTCCGGGATACTCCTGTATGCCAATCGGAGTGCGGATTCACTTCCACCTGGAGCTGGATTGGGTGGCTCCTGCGGACCAATCAGACTGCTGCAATCTCAATCCTATTGTTCTGGGACCAGTCAGACTGCTGCAATCTCAATCCTATTGTTCTAGGACCAATCATAGAATCATAGAGTTGGAAGAGACCACAAGGGCCATCCAGTCCAACCCCCTGCCAAGCAGGAAACACCATCAAAGCATTCCTGACAGATGGCTGTCAAGCCTCCGCTTAAAAACCTCCAAAGAAGGAGACTCCACCACACTCCTTGGCAGCAAATTCCACTGTTGGACAGCTCTTACTGTCAGGAAGTTCTTCCTAATGTTTAGGTGGAATCTTCTTTCTTGTAGTTTGAATCCATTGCCCTGTGTCCGCTTCTCTGGAGCAGCAGAAAACAACCTTTCACCCTCCTCTATATGACATCCTTTGATATATTTGAACATGGCTATCATATCACCCCTTAACCTTCTCTTCTCCAGGCTAAACATACCCAGCTCCCTAAGCCGTTCCTCATAAGGCATCGTTTCCAGGCCTTTGACCATTTTCGTTGCCCTCCTCTGGACACGTTCCAGCTTGTCAGTATCCTTCTTGAACTGTGGTGCCCAGAACTGGACACAGTATTCCAGGTGAGGTCCGACCAGAGCGGAATACAGTGGTACTATTACTTCCCTTGATCTAGATGCTATACTCCTATTGATGCAGCCCAGAATTGCATTGGCTTTTTTAGCTGCTGCATCAGACTGCTGCATTTTGGATCCTATTCAACTCAGTACATAACAGGGAGCTCACCTCGTCACAGGGATTTGAACCGCTGACCTTCTGATCAGCAAGCCCAAGAGGCTCAATGGTTCAGACCACAGTGCCACCTGTGTCCCTAAAATTAGGCATGGTATAAGAAAGTAGAGAGAGAAAAGTTTTCCTCTTTCTCTCGTAACACTAGAACTTGTGGATATTCAATGAAGCTGAATGTTTGAAGATTCAGGGAGGTCAAAAGAAAGGGCTTTTTCAGACAGTGCACAGTTAAACTATGGAACTTGCTCCCACAGGAAGTACTGACAGACCTGGATGGCTTTAAAAGATTATTGGACAGATTCATGTAGGAGAAGACGATCTAAGGCTACTAGCCCTGTGGCTACGCTCTGCCTCCACGGGCGGAGGCAGCAATGCTTCTGAAAACCTGTGGCTGGAAACCACAGGAGAGAGGAGAGGGCTGTTGTGCTTGGATCCTTCTTGTGGGATTCCCACAGGCATCTGGTTGGCCACTGTGAGAAGAGGATGCTGGACTGGACGGGCCACTAGCCTGATCCAACAGGCTTTGCTTATGTTCTTAGGAGATGGATCCTTCTGCCCTTTTTGAATCTGCATGTCTCTTCCTCCATTCGCCTTTTCCCAGCCACTCCATTGCATTGCCCTCCTTGTCTGGTTTTTTCCCCCTCTCAACAGTCAGTTGGAATTTTGTGGCACTGCCCATGTTCACTCCATATTGGGCTGTTTTGAGGTGTCCCCCAACTCCCCAATAGGGTTTTGTTTTGTTTTGTTTTGTTTTGTTGCACTTCCACAAACCTAAGTCTCCCCTGAGTTGCCGATGTCTCTCTCTTCTGTGTGACTGCTGCCATTTTGACTACATACGATACCCATATGGGGGAAATGCTGCATGAGAACATTCCACCTGCTCCCTGACCATCCCCAGATAACTGCAAGAAGAACCTGATTTGTTGGCTCTGCTCCAAAAGACTGTGTTTGTCTCCATGGTCCACCACCAAGGAAGAGGAAGGAGCAAGCAATGTTTTCCGTCTGACACTTTTCTGCCGGCTGGTCCCTTGAAGCTTCTTCCCGCAGAGATGGGTGATGCACGTCACCATAGTTACAAAAGAAGCTTGTTTTTCCTGTAACAAGCCGCGAGAAATTGCATCACCTTTCCAGGCCAAGGTGGGTGGTTATAGCAGTGACTCATCTCTGCCCAGCCACTGGTGGATTATTTGATATTAACAAAGAGCGGTTGAGGAGTCCAGAATGGAATAAGAGGATATGAGATCCAAGAGCTGCTGGACTGATTTTTAATCCAGCTCCTGACATATAGCTATATATTAACTCCATTCCATCCTAATCAGGAGAGGCTGTGGAGGTGTTGAACAGGTGTCTGGAAGCAGTAATGGACTGCATGGGGGCTCATAAACTGAGGCTGAATGCTGTTAAGATGGAAGTGCTGTCCCAAGATGAAAGTGCATGGGTGGGTGGTCCCCATGTCCAGGAATTATGTGTACAGTCAAAGGCACCAACTTGAGCAGAAGATTGAAGAGCTGATGATGCACATGTTGTGTGTTTGTGTGATGCAGGAACGCAGGGAGGAGCCAAGGAGAGGAGCAGAACGCAGCAGCAGTGCACCTTCAATGACTGGCGGCTCCTCCTTTATGGCGCTCAGCCTGCTTCTCCTCTTACCACCACCACCATCCCAGGGCTGCTTCCCTCCTCCTTCCCCTTAAAGGTAGTTCCTAGCCCTTGCTACCCACAGAAGGTAGCAGCCTCTCACTCTGGGAGACCAACATTTCCCAGTCTCTCACCCAACGTCCCTCCATGAACCATCAACCATCCCCAGAGTGTCTCTTGATTGTTCTGTCCACCGCTTGTTATCAGTATACAGTACTATGCTGTCAAGCATACTGCTGCATGTTGTCTGTGGCATATCACTGAACATTGTCATAAGGCAAACCGTCAAGCAGCCCCTATTTACAAGGCACAGTCCCAATGTTCCAGCATCAATGCCCCTGTTGTAAAATGTTCTTGTACATTCATTGCCATATATTTATTTATTTATTTATTTATTTATTTATTTATTTATTTTGCATTCAAAGACCACCTTTCTCTCCAAAGTGGCATACATGGTTCACCCCCCCCCCTCAATCCTGCAACAACCCTGTATGGTAGGCTAGGCTGAGAGGCAGTGACTGGCCTGGGGTCACCCAGTGAGCTTCATGTCTGAGTGGTCTCCAAGGTCCTAGTCCAACACGCTAACCACTACACCACACTGGTTCTCCATTTTCAGCCTCCCCCCGCCCCACCCAAACATCTAGCAGTTCAGTCTTGGAAGACATGGGGAATGGGGGATCTTGTAATTGCAAACATCTAGCCAAAATTTTGCACCAGCCTCCCTCCCATTCCTGCTATTTGATATAGAATAGTAGGTAATCCTTAGTATGTATTTAACATAACATGCAATGGTATGTCATCCTTAATATATATTTGACATGCAATGACGTGTACTCCTTAGTATGTTGGCTATCCAACGGTTGTCATGCTTAAAGTTGCTGCATAGATTCCAGTTGCAGCTATTCTAGAAGTACAGCCAGATCCATTGTGACATCAAACATTCTTTTCAAGAAAGAGGAACTGTTACGGGCAGTTTACTAAAACGCTGTGCTCCGGAAGTCAGGATAGGACAGGCTGTTACAGACTAAATGAATACAATGCACAGCAGGCAGGGAAGAGATTGTGTAATGTGTGCGAGAGGGGAGAGTCAGGCAGTGATCCTTGATGGGTGAATAAGAGATGTTCCAGCTACACCAGTGCTGTGTCCAAGAATCAAAGCAGAAGTAAATAACAAGGGCTTTGTTCTAAGATTAAAAAGTAACAGTCATTGCAAAACTCAAAAAGTGTGCCCCAGCTTAGCCAGTCCCCATTGTTACTTCCCATCTCTTGTAATAGGCTGAATCCTTTCAGTTGGCTATTCCTTCCAGCTGCCTTAAAAAGAGACATAGGGGGAAACCGCATGTTAAATCACCAACATTTCTCCCTCTCCATACTCCCACAACCCAGCACTACAAAAGATAGTCCATGCAGGTAGTTAAATGGCTTGGACAGGCCATCTCTCTAGTTCACTCTCTGCCCAAAGGGTTGAGGGAGTTGGGTATGTTTAGCCTGGAGAAGAGAAGATGGAGAGGTGATATGATAGCCATATTCAAATATCTGAAGGGCTGTCACATGGAAGATGGAGCAGGCTTCTTTTCTGCTGCCCCGGAGGGTAGGACTACAACTAATGGATTCAAATTGCAATAGAGGAGGTTATAACTAAGCATTAGGAAGAACTTTCTGACAGTAAGAGCTGTTTGACAGTGGAATGGGCTCCCTTGGAAGGTGGTGGACTCTCCTTCCTTGGAGGTTTTTAAACAGAGTTTGGATGGCCACCTGTCAGGGATTCTTTAGCTGTGATACCTGCATTGCAGGGGATGGACTAAATGACCGTGGGGTCGCTTCCATCTCTACAATTATGTGATTCTATGATCCAAGGCAGGTTCTGGTGTCGTCTGTAGTGCTGGTGACACAGTGAAATCATCCGGCACGGCACAGCTCACCTGCCTCACTTTCCTACTTTGCTGGAGCCAGATAAGAAACATCCCACACACAGTCATCAGAAAGGTCATGAGTATAATGTTCTGTTCTTTCAACAAGCTTACAGAGAGATGTTAATCTGTATTCTCCCTTCCACGATATCCCAGGTTTCTAGGTTTTTTGAAAAATACGCTTTATTTATGCATCTTCAGTAGTAAATACAGTTAAAATGTCTAACTCGAAAGCACCCCCATTTCCCCTCTCCCTCCTTCCCAGTCATCCCATATAATTCATATAATTCGCCTAGAATTAAGGTGTTTAACAAATCATGTGTAAATATTGAGATCAGTTCTAAATATTGGGTAATGTTCATTCTCCAAGCAGATTGCTTCAGAGAGTCAATGGCAGTGTCTTTGTCCTGTTGTTTCTGACATGTGGGGGGGGGGGTGTACCATATGTCATCAAAATCTTATATAGCTTGTCTATGAGTGAAGTGTTCCAACTCTTCTCATAGCATGCATCCTGTATCAAATTAGCAGCTGATTTCCAATTTTGAGTTAAAACCTGTCCAGCAGCCACATAAAAAGGATTAATAGTTCTTTAAACAAAAAGTCCTATAAACCTTCAGTAAACAAGTTTAATAATGGTAGTCTAGGATCACAGACTACCCAGTGATCCACAGCGGGACCCAGGTGGCGCTGTGGGTTAAACCACAGAGCCTAGGGCTTGCTGATCAGAAGATCGGCGGTTCGAATCCCTGCCACGGGGTGAGCTCCTGTTGCTTGGTCCCAGCTCCTGCCCACCTAGCAGTTCGAAAGCACGTCAAAGTGCAAGTAGATAAATAGGGACCGCTCCAGCAGGAAGGTAAACGGCGTTTCCGTGCGCTGCCCTGGTTCGCCAGAAGCGGCTTAGTCATGCTGGCCACATGACCTGGAAGCTGTCTGCGGACAAACGCCGGCTCCCTCGGCCTATAGAGCGAGATGAGCACCGCAACCCCAGAGTCGGACGCGACTGGACCTGATGGTCAGGGGTCCCTTTACCTTTACCTTTACCTAGGATCACAGGGAACTGTTCCACTTAACTCACTTCATCTATTCTTAAGCTATGAAAACCTTGAATCTTTTTGCAGCTCCACCACATGTGGAAATAATGTCCCAATTCTTAGCAACCTCTCCAGCCTAGTGGGTTTGCTTGCTTGTTTTATAGCATCTGAGAGGTGTGAAATGCCACCTATGTAACATTTCTTTCTTCCTTGCTGATATAAACTTAAATGGTTGTTTTCCCCAAAATTTATGCCACTCACTTGGCTCAATATTACAGATCAAATCTGATTCCTACAGAGATTTTAAGGAACCTAGATTACTATGTGATAGTAATTTTAGATGTGTAGTATTTAGGAGAAGCTGTTCTGTGGGTTTGAGTGGTCTGATGGCTTGAGACATCCCTTTAGGGTTGGAAGTAAAGTGTTTTACTTGAAGAACAGTCAGCCAGTCTGTATCCTAGTTTTTCTGTTAGCTGAGTGCCTATCAATAGGGTCTTTATACAGGTCCCTAATGATATGTAAAAAAAAATGTTTCCAGTCATTAAATTGTTGTTCCCTAGTTTTGCTATAAAACAGGGGGTGGTGATAGAAAGCTATAAGAGGAAAAATAGCAGAAGCTAATGTTTTAATATAATCATAGAACTGCAGAGTTGGAAGAGACCCAAAGGGTCATCTACTCCAACCCCCTGCAGGAATCTGAGCTAAAGAGTCCCTCACAGATGGCCATCCAACCTCCATTTAAAAACCTCCAAGTCCATCACCTTTGGGGGGGGGGGGTTGTTCCATTGTTGAATAGCTCTTCCTCTTAGAAAATTCTTCCTAATGTTGCGTTGGAATGCTTGGTCCATGTGGTTTGCAAATGCAGTTGGTTTTAATGCATCAGGAATGGAACAGCTGCTGCCTGTTTGCATTTGAAAGAATCTCATTCCAGTGAAATTCATGCACATTGCTGTGTTTCATCATTTAACATGTGCTACATATATGGGATGTATTATGATCCCATGTCAGAATATCCTAGGTTTCTTAACTCAAACAAAAAAGCTGCATTCAAACTGTTGTTCATTAGCACCCCAATGTTGCTCTGTTTACACTTCAGATTCCATTTGTTTTCCCCCCAACTATTTCATTCATGACAGATTCTGAAGATATGCCTGGTTTAGATTTTAAAACTCCAGCAACATTCACTTCCGGAAGGCTGAATCCCCCTGAGGTGTTTGTAACCCAAGGTAACACTGTACTGTATTTGTTTATTTGTGCGCACAGACCTTATATCTAGATCTAGATCTAGATCTAGATCTAGATCTAGATCTATATATCTCTATACAGTATATCTATAATTTTCCCATATACCACATATGCACAAAGGAGCATGTCATCGACTGGCTGGACACAGAGGAGTGGTGGGAGGCACCAGCTAGGGAATCCCCAAGGGAAGAAGGCTCAGAGCCTGAGCATTGGTGGTGGGATGACAGTGAGCGGTCCAAGGGAGAAGAGGTAGAAGACAGGGAAGAGGAGGTGTTGGAAGTTGAAGAGATAACAGGGTTTGGTGAGGAGAGAGAATCTGTGGCAGAGAGAAGTCCAGAATCAGAATCAGTGGCAGAAGCAGGAGAGAAGAGAGGCCAAGAGACAGAGAGGAGTCAGGCTGGTGAAGAAGCCAGGGTGTCTTCCCCTCCTACTGCAACAAGCTCCCCTCCCCACTGATCTTCCAGGACCAGAAGAGGTCTGAAGAGGGTGGAGCAGAGACAGCCGTGTCAGCAGAGTTCCAGATTGCATGGGAAGGACCCACAGGAGGAGGAGATTTAGGCAGCTGTGGGAAGGCGGGGATCTTCAGCCCCCACAGTGGCCTCATAGGGGCAAGACCTACCGAGAAGAGTTGTTGTGCTCATTAGACCTGGCTCTCCTGAACTGAGCTGGTTTCTGCTAATAAAGAGTTAACTTCACATACTGCATGTGATTTATTGCTGGCTGGCTCCCTGACAGTTGAATGCCTGTGGGTAGTCCCAAAACAGATTCTATTTGAGCAAAAATTAAGGAGAGAGTGAAGATGGCTAACGTAGTCATGAATTTGGCCCAGAGCAGCAGAGTGAAATTGACATCTGGGATCTTGAACATCCTGTGGAGAATACAAGGATCAGCTTTGAGCGACTGGCATATGTGAGACCTGCCTCTGCTCTGGAGTTGCTTGTTTCCCGTTAGTTTCACTTGTTTGTTAAATCGTACTTTGGGCTCAGTGTTTCCAGTTGCTGGAAATCACAGAGGGGACAGTGCCCTTGACACCCAGCCATAGTTTTATGTTTAATGGCCTTCTTGTTATAATTTTGAGGATCCTTTGGGTGGATTATAAATGAAATAAGAGTGTTCCAGAGCCAGAGTTACTAAAAAAAAAAAATCTGCTCCTCCAAGTTCAATTAGGAAATTTGTTTAAAAGCAGCTCCTTGCAAGCCTGAAGTCTTCCATGCAGCCCTTGGAGTACCCTTAAATCCTTTGTGAGCAAGAGACATGTGCTGATTCAATTAAAATGTATAAAAGGAGCACAATGCTGACAAATTCAGTTGAATGATCAGCCTTGAGAGACAGGGGGGAGTTATCTTCCAGGGGTTTGCTTTTTGTTACATGCCATCCCAATCTCCGCGAGTCGTGAAAGATTCCGGGAGTTCCAGGTCGTGTTCAGGTTCGTGTTTCCATTGCGAATTCAGAGCACAGTGGAGTCTGTAGCACTTTAAGATATATGGTTTATTTTGCACCTATATATACCTAAAGTCTTCCAAGGATGAGGTGCAGAACACTGTACCCCAAGAGTATCTCTCCTTGCCCCTCTCATAGTTCAGCAAGCTGGGGTTTAAAGCACCTGTCAGACATGGCTGCTAGTCTCTCAGTTCAGTCTCCTCCAGCCAGAGCTAAGATGGTTTTGCCCTGCCCAGCAGCTCATGGAAGTCTGGGTTTGTTCTCCTTCTTCCTCCCAACACATCCTTCACCAAAAACCCAGCCCTCCTGCAAAACAGCACTCCTTTTCAGCCACCTCTCACACACTCATCTCTTTGGTACTAACCTGGGCAACTTCTTTGATGTTATGGATACCTGGCCATCATTTCATAATGGCCTACATTCAACCACCCCAGCCAGGCAAATTTGCACAAGCTAAACCCAGGAATTTCCATTGGCACAGTTCAGGAAAACTGCTGCAGCCTGTATTTATCCCTTCAATGTCTAAAATATTATCTATATTCAAACATTCATACATTTCTAGGGTTTAGCATACCCATCAACTGCCCTGGAAAACCTGGGACATTCCATTTTTTTCCTATGAGACCATGGTGGCCATTTTGGGCGCCTTGCTGTCACGTGATTTTGGGCTGAGATCTTGCCCCGGAAAAAGTGGTTTTCCAGCTCCACAATCTCGTGTGGCACCCCAAACGCAAGTGGAACATCCTCACAGAGGACCAATTGGCCCATGTAAGCCAGCTCACTCAGTGCCTGACTTCATCATCCTCATTTTCACCAGTGCTATATAGCAATATTGTTGTTACTTACAGCTGCCAGCCTGGCTGCTGAGCTTGCTGGATCAGAGCAAAATACATTTGGGGGTTTGGGGCGGCAGTCCAGCAGCTTCTGAACTTTGATTAACATAAGCCCACTTATTTCTGTAGCAATATTGTTGCTAGATCAGAGCAAAATGCACTTGGAAGGGTGGGGTGGGCGGATTGGGAGCAGTCCAGCTTCTTCTGAAGGTTGATTACAATAAGTGCTGGTGAGTGTGAACTTTTACTTTTTCACCATAAATATAAATCTTGCTTAAACCTCAAGTGTGGAATTGTTCAAACTTATGGGGTTACGAAGCAACGTTTACTCCTTTGAGCATCAGGCACACCTGGCTATTTTATGCCTGGAAATCAGTAGAGCAACATGTTCCATCCCTTCAGCAGAAACAACTCAGTCGGGGATAATTTGATTGTCCTCTATTTTCTAGCTTTCTGACACTTCCCAATTGATTGTGTTTCCTTGGGCAACCATGTTTTATCTCTGTGCCGGTTGGTTTATCTTGTTAATTTACACTTGCTTGGGGATCAGACCATCCTCAGCAAATGCCGCCTTAAGACCTGCCTGGCGAGTCATGCATCCTCTTGTCTCCTGCACGAACCCCAGCCCTTCCATCCTAAACTCAGGTTGTATTTATGTGTAAATAAAACTACATATCCTGAAGATGCCACAGACTCCATTGACCCGCAGTCCAAAGCAAATGAACCCTGGGAAAAGCACATGGAACCCCCAGAGTCTCTCACCACATGGAGGTTAGGGTGGTGTGTAACAATGCATTGAGATGCAGTATGGAGTAGTGGTTAGAGCATTGAACTAAGACCTGGGAGACCAGGGTTCAAATCACCACTGAACCATGAAGCTCACTGGGTAACCTTGGGCCAGTCACTGCCTCTCAGCCTAACCTACCTCCCAGGCTTGTTGAGGGGATTAGATGAGGAAGGAGGAGAACCATGTACACCACCTTAAGTGCCTTGGAGGAAAAGGTGGGCTATAAATGCAAAGAGACAAATAATAAATACATTGGGCTGTTGCATAGAAAATTGGCAGATTAGTGACTGCAATATGGCATTTAAATATTTTGCTTTATCTTTGTCCTTGTTGTTACCCACCCTGGGGTCTCGCAACAAACGGTGGGATATAAGTTTGTTGCTTTCTTTTTTCAGGTTTATTAAATTTTCTCAGAAATACAGTCATACCTTGGTTTTTGAACAGCTTAGTTCTCGAACATTTTGTCTCCCGAACGGCGCAAACCTGGAAGTGACTGTTCCGGTTTGCGGACTATTTTTGGAAGCCGAACGTCCTGCAGCCAATCAGAAGCCGCACTTTTGTTTTCTAGTGTTTTGGAATTCGAATGGACTTCTGGAACGTATTCCGTGCGACTTCCAAGGTACGACTGTAGCAGTATAAAAATGAAATAAACCATGTAGAAAACAACCAGCAACTGTGTGAGGCACTTGTTGCAATTATGGTAATGCAAGTTGGCAGATCCAGACTTGATTTTGCACATTTTAGTCAAAGGAAGGGACCAATAACTAGAGTGTCTAATGCAGCCGTAGAAGCAGGAAATTGCAACCAGACAGCCTCACCCCATTGAGGCATGTGTTGCTGGGGGTGGAGGGTTTGCAGTGCACGATTCTTGCTTACGAAACATATGAAAGGGAGCCATGTAACACTGGTGGTCGTGTTTCATTACCCCTTCAGCATCCTCTGTGGATGGGTTAAGTGGACAACGCAATATCCCACACTTTCTTAAGCCACCTTTCACAAGATGAGCCAGTAGGAGACTTCCAGTGCGCTGGAATCGCTTTTCTTTTGCTTTCCTTTGACACATTTGTTGAGTTTTCAAAAACTACAGTGTACAAATGAGACAAACAATAAAGAAACAAAGAACGAGGACTGTGTGGAGCACATTGTTGCAATTGGAATAAACAGTTGCATCGCAATAAAACAATAGATGCTACCAGTGCTATTTTTCTAGAAAAAGAGGTACTGGAACTCACCATGAACGCCTCCCTCGTTCCGGCTGAAAAAAAGCCCTGGATGCTACAAAGGTAGACTCTCATTCACCATTTTTTAAACCGAGGTTGGATGGCCATCTGTCAGGGGTTCTTCAGCTGTGTTTCCAGCGTTGCAGAGGGTTGGACTAGATGATCCTTGGGATCCCTTCCAGCCCGGTGACTATATGATGTTACGATTCTATGAAGGGACATTTTAGAAGTCAGAGGGGTCAGCAAACTTTTTCAGCAGGGGGGCAGTCCACTGTCCCTCAGACCTTGGGGGGGGCAGACTATATTTGGGGGGGGGAATGAACCAATTCCTATACCCCACAAATAACCCAGAGATACATTTTAAATTTAAGAACACATTCTACTCATGTAAAAACATGCTGATTCCCGGACCGTCCACGGGCCAGATTTAGAAGGTGATTGGGCCAGATCTGGCCCCCGGGCCTTAGTTTGCCTACGCATGAGTCAGAGTAACATATTGATAAGGCAGCCTTACCACACAGAGCCACTTGTTGTTGGGGGCCTATGCAGTCAGTGCACTCTTTGTATTTATAAAGCATCTAAATGGAAACCATGCAACTTCAAAATGGTCTCATTCCCTAACCCCTCTTAGAACCCTCCTCTGTTGAATTAAACACTCAGACAAGGCCATGTCCTGCACCCTCTCAAACCAAGAGGGATGCCATGCAGACTCCCAGTGTTGGGAGATTTTGCTGCAGGCAGCAACAAAGCAAGCAACTCCTTGTTTTATATGGGTGGAATTTAAGACCCTTTCAGTGGCTTAGCAATCTCAGTTCGGTCTGCAGCTAACATCAGCGCTACCAACTCTTTGTGTACAAAAGGAGCGGGTTAACTCGCTTTCAGGGACTAGGGGTGCCAAGACTGGATCTGGAATGAAGATTTGGTTTGTTATTGTGGAGACATCTGCAAATATAGATCACCAATAAGATGTTAGTTTTTCACACCCTCTCCCTGCCCCCTACATATGGGGAAAGGTGCCCTTATGGCCACAAGCTCTCCAACATAGTGGTGTGAGATAAATTGTTTTTGAATAAACAGACAATAAAAGAAGAAAGATCAGCTTGCAAAGCAGAGAGGGGGAATCAGCTCTACAAGCAGGTATGGTGAAGATAACCATGAGGACTAGCTTCCAGAAGCCCAACCTAGTGGAAATATTCTCTGCCTTCAGTAGGCACGTGACAGGACACCATTCCGTAACAAACAATTCCTTTGCGCAGGAAGTGACACCATCCTAATGTGTCAAAAAAGTGGTGTGGAATTGTGCAATTTGCCTGTTTTCACAATCACACTCCACTCCAATGAAGTAAACATAGAGCTCAGTTGCCTCTTTGCAGAGCCCTGAAAAGGAGTGCAAGCTGGCAAGACCTGAGCCCATTTCAGATGAGAGATGTGGAGCTATCAGTGGAGAAGAAAACTCAAGCCCCCCTCCCTTCCAACCCCACCCCTCACCATCCAAGTATCCCTTCTAAAGCTGGGAAGAGAGTCTACACACCTGGAAGCTGTTCTCCCACTTCCACCTTCCAAGCATGGATATCTCCGTATATGTCATCAAAACACTCCTTAAATATACCGGTAGTACTTTGGTCAAATCGATCCCCAACAATATGACCTGTTCAGGCAGTTCCAAGTTTTGAAGAACATAGGAAGAACCTGCTGGATCAGGCCAATGGCCCATCCAGCCCAGTTCCATGTTCTCACAGTGGCCAACCAGATGCCCCAATGGGAAACCTACAAGCAGGATTTGAGCACAAGAGCCCTCTTCCCTCCTGTTGTCTCCAGCATCTGGAATTCAGAGGCATTTACTGCCTCAAACAATGGAGTCATATCATATAATCATCATGGCTAGTAGCTATCAATAGCCTTTTCCTCCATGAATTAAAATTGAAAGTAAAACTCCATGAAAGTAAAACTGTGTTTACTTTCAGGCAACCTGTTTATTGAGAGTTTTGTGTCCCTCCCCCTTTTTTGCACAACATATGTGGCAGGTTAAACAACATTGGCTTATTTATAAAACTAAATTCTGATTTGTTTGTGGGGAGGTTATACAACGTCCCATCAAGCATTTGGTATCCCACACTTTCCAGTGCATTTTCCTGTCACTTTCCATATGGCAAAAAACTTCAGGTTGTTTTTATTTTATTTTTATTTTTTGGAGCAGGAAGGCAAGTTGGCTGCCCAAGAGCACCAAATTAGCTTTAATTGCACAACAAGAATTTGCCAGCATGTGATTGAAACCCACACAGAAATAGTGACAGTGTCTGGAAGCTTCCAAAGCTCCATGCATGTAGAACATACCAAGCTCCAAATTCCCTCCATTCTGACTACTGGAGCATCCTTGGATCTGAACTTTGAACAGGCACCATTTTTCAGCTCTCCCCCTTGCTGGGGTGGGGAGCATGGCCTTCTCAATGTGCTTGCTCTGGAAGCCTAGGGATGCTCATGTGAGATTTTGCAGAAACTTGGATGGCCCTGCAAAATCTCAAGGGAGCATCACAGAACCCATGCATTGAGCACCTGCCCCCCAGCAAGGCAGAGAGCTGAAAATGTCTTTCCATGTTGGGAAATGCCAGTCAAAAAGAGCTTTCAAGATCTCCACTTTGCTTGCATTCAACTTGCGCAATTTCAACCAGCCAGCCTTCAATCACATAAGGTTGAAATCCCTCTAGTTAAAGGGATGTGAAATGTTGTCATATTGTAATGAAGCCTAGATACTATTTTCTACTGCTCAGCTCAGTTGCTTCGAGCATGGTGCTGATAATGCCAAGGTCATGGGTTCGATCCCCATATGGGCCACCTGTATATTCCTGCCTTGCAGGGGTTGGACTAGATGACTCTGGGAGTCCCTTCCAACTCTACAGTTCCATGATTCTAATAGAAATATGTTAATCTTTGACTTGTTGCAAGCACTGAAAGATTCCAAAGACAGGGACCCAGAATGCATTCCAACTTTCATCACCTCACCCCACTCCTCCCGGGTCTCATGGCTCTTTAAGCAGTCCTCCATGCCAAACTGATGTCCCTCTTGCTTTGGCAGAAGCTGCCCTGCTATTCTGCATTCTGTGGCCGACTCCTTCCCCCAAGCAAGTTGCAATTTGGGAGCTTTCTGAGGCAGCACAACAACAGCTCTGAGGCTAAGGAGAGCTTGCAGGGAGCCCAACACACAATTCCGAACCAATTTTATCAAGTGAGTCTCTTGACAATTTTTCATAATCATCTGCACGCTTCAATTTTATTTTATTTTATAAACTACTCCTGATCCCCCTTGCTAACAGAGCAGGGACAGTGGTTCCCAAAGTGGGCAGTACTTCCCCCTTGGGGGCTGTGGGATTATCTGGGGGGACGACGACACTAAGAGCCAAAGGGGTGGCAGGGGGCTCCTGGGGGTGTAAATGACTATCAGACTATCACTGGATCTGTTGACTGAATTAAACAAAATGGCTTTAATTGGATTTTGAATAAATGTGCAATTAATTGTGATTGCTTTGATTTTTATTGTGCTGTTATCTTCCTTTGTGGGTCATGCAAACTATTATGAATTATGTTTTTTAATAGCGTGTGGTAAGGAGCACTGGGGATGAGTTATGGAACCAAGAGGGCAGTGGCCCAAAAAAGTTTGGGGACCACTGGTCTAAATCCTAATAAATCTTGCTGGGCTGCACAGTCAGGCCCAGTCACAGCTTTCTGCCCCCCACCCCCACCCCCACCCCCGGAAGATCACCCATGCAGCTGTCTCTGCTCTGACAGTTTCTGAGCCGTCTCTGCCTGATAGCAAAGGTGATGGAGATTGCCACACCACCTGCACATTGCAAAGCCCCTATAAAGCTGTGAAGGTTGGGGAAGTTGAGGCAGGGGCTGCCTCTCCCAGCCCTGCGTGGCATGTGTGTGTGAGTGTGCCAGCCACACAGTTCCTTCCTTCCTGAGAGACACTGTTGGGCAGATAACGCCTTTGGAGAAGCATTTTGCAATTACCTTGCTGAGAGGGCGGGAGAGAGAAGCAGAGTAACGGCAGTCCTTGTGCTGGGAAGCAGAAACTTGTGTGTTTCCCCCCACTCTCTCTTTATTGAACTTATTGAAGGGGGACAGAACATTGGCAGGTGATTCCACTCCAATCTCCAGCGTCGCCATTTCCCAGAATGAGCAGAGAGTCAGTGGAAAATAAGCAGAGGTAAGTTCTGGGGATCCCAGATATTTTTTATTTTTTATTGCTTGCCACTCAATGCATGGGGCCATGTTGTGTCGCCAGATTATGACTGTGTTTTGCCCTGTCCAGGGTCTGCTGTGTTAGAGAATGTCGTCCTAAATATGTACTGGGGCTCACGGGGCACTATTACCCCTTCTTCCTCTGTTAGGTGGTAGTTGTGTGTGCCAGCCTGGGAAGGGTTCCCACTCACTCTGTTGTGGGAATGCCCAGCCAAAGAAGAGTGGCCAGCTGGCATTTTGGTGCTGGGTTTTGCTCACAAGTAGAGCTAAACATTGTACCGGGAGATAGTTGAAACTCTGCTCCAGATATGTGGGACACAGGACAGCTCTGCTTCAATTCATAAACTTTATTGTGCTGGCCAAAGGCCATGGCATCGTTCACAGGGGGAACAAAAGGAAAAACAACAATATCCATAAAAACATTAAAACAAAACATTTAGCACTACCGGTGCAGTAAACCACATCAAGTCTCCTAGAGATTATTTGTTGCATAAGATAGAATAGCAGGGAAATCTCAGGTAAAATATGCCATCTTAAACGTCCGAATCCCCTGACAGCTCTGCTTGTGATGGAAGTGCCTCCAGAATGAAGTTACAGGGTGGAGATCAGAAGAATTGTCTTGCTAAGTCAGCCACAGAACTGTCTAGTCCAGATCTCTCAGCACTCACAAGTAGGGCTTGAGGGGATGACCATTTCCCCTTTGTCCCCATTGTCTGGCATTAAGACAGAGTGCCCCAGCACATGGAGGTTCCATTTAGTCTCCATGGCTAATAGGGAACAAAAGTGGGACCTCCAACCAAATGTTGGAGTGTACCTCCTTTGCCCCCAAACAGGAGTTTGATTGCTGTTAAATCCTACGCTTGCATTATGTTGGGTGCAGAGAGAGGCCAGTGCTGTATCTAGCGCTTGCTCAGGAGCAGAAGAAGAGGAAAACACACAACTAGGAAAGACAAAAATGGCAGGAAAGCAGCAGGCATGTCCTGGACAGATCACTTATCCTCACCAGTGAGGGATTTTGCCGATGGGATGAGGGAGGAATTTGATTCAGTTCTCACTTAAAGGCGAACCTCCCTAATTCACCCTTTAGGAAATGAAGCGCAGCTGTCCTTTGAAATGGGCACTACTCCGAATCTTGCAATGTCATTCTCCAGCCAAGTAATGTGTGCAAAAATCCATATTATGGGATAAAATACATTGAAATGTACATATCAGTGAAAATAACAGGCAGAAATGCATGCTATAATAAGGAGATTTGTGGATTGGGGAAAACCATGTGCAAAAATGTGCACATTAGGAGAAATTCACACTAAAGTGCTGGCATATTTTCACAAGGACATTTTTTTATTTAAAAAACCCAAATTACAAACTGATGCGTGGAAAATTTATAGAACTGAACTTAAGGCTGAAAACAAGACACTGAGATGAACCGAAACTGACTGACTTGCCCCTCTGTAGATGCCACCCACCTGTGAAGGGAGCCAATGACTGCTCACAACATCAGCCACCGTTCCACAAACCAGCCACTTGTCATGGTTGTGGGGTACCCAAGCAATTTGGCCAATCAGGCCTGGCATTAAAGAATGAGTGGTGGGCTGTGGGCTTTGCCTCTTTTGAAGTATGCAAGCGTTGTTATTTAAGAATGGTGATCCTAGCCTAGCGGTGGGGTCCTCTGGCCCACAAGACTACTAAGTATGGGGCCCTAACCCACGCACCAAGTCACAGCTCAAATTTCCATCAGCCTCCCCTAGCTGTGAGCTAGCCTTATGCCTGTGAAGTTGCCACAACCCTGTGTCCTATCCTTGGCATTCAGACATGCACCTGTTGCTGAAGAACTAGCCATTCATTCTGATGGACCCATCACAGCAGCTTAGCTTGGGGCATTTTAGATTCTTCTTCTGTAATATTATGAGTTTGAGCTTTCAGTTCTATGACAGCACAATTTGGTTTTGCTACAAGCGTCAACAGATATAGGTGTCGGGGATCTGACAATAGCAGACTCAGGATTGGTGGGGTTGCTGTAGAAGGGCTCCTGGTTTTCTCCCAAAATGTTCAAACTACATACAGCATCTGCAAATAAACTAAATTGTGCAAAGCACCTGATGCTCGCTCTCATCTACAGCTAATTAAATCCAGCAGCACAGTGCCTGGAACTTTTCTCCACTCAAAGAAGTGAGAAGCTCAGAGCAGTTGTTGTTTTTCTGCTATAACTAATGTAAAAAAGATAAGTGCAGCAGAGAGTTGTAGACTTGAGGCATAGCATGACAATCCCTAATTTGCCTGTCAGCTCACCAGGGGTGGCCTTCAGAACTATCCCGATATCAGTGATTCATCTCATTGTTTTCGTCTAGCCTTTTTTTTCTTCTTCTTAGTTCTCACCAAGAAGGTGAGCATGTGCCTGGCCTCCCTCACCGCCCCAGAAACGTCATTGGGGACCCACACAATTAAATACCACACACACACACACACACACACACACACACACTTCTGCATATAGTAAACTAGCAGGTCAGGAAGAAGCCTAGACCAGAAGCCCTTCTCTCTGACAGACGGGGGGTTACAAATCTACAAGGCCTGCTTCAACAAAGGCATTAGTACCCTGCTTTCGATCCCAGGCTCAGCTCTGCAGCAGCAACAGGGAATTCCTCTGAGAATGTGAAGAGTGCCTTTCCCTTGCTAACCGGACACAACGTTCCCACAACTGGGATTGATAAACAAAGGTCACATCCATGCCATACATTTATAGCACTCCTATACTGTACTACTTTACTACTTTAACAGTCAAGACTTTCCCCATACCCAAAGAAACCTGAGAGCAGAAGTATTTAATGGGGCTGGGAATTGTACCTCTGCAAGGGGTCTTCTAAGGAACACGGGTGGCGCTGTAGGTTAAACCACAGAGCCTAGGGCTTGCCGATCAGAAAGTCAGCGGTTTGAATCCCCGTGACGGGGTGAGCTCCCGTTGCTCGGTCCCTGCTCCTGCCAACCTAGCAGTTCGAAAGCACGTCAAAGTGCAAGTAGATAAATAGGCACCGCTCCAGCGGGAAGGTAAACAGCGTTTCCGTGCGCTGCTCTGGTTCACCAGAAGCGGCTTAGTCATGCTGGCCACGTGACCCGGAAGCTGTACGCCAGCTCCCTCGGCCAATAAAGCGAGATGAGAGCCGCAACCCCAGAGTCGTCTGCGACTGGACCTAATAGTCAGGGGTCCCTTTACCTTTACCTTTAAGGGGTCCCCTAACAACTCTCAGCACCCTTAATAAATGACATTTCCCAGGATTATTTGGAGTAAGCCATGACTGTTAAAGTGGTATAAAGGTGCTTAAAATGTGTGGTGCAGATGTGAATGTAAAATAGAGGCAATCCCCCAAAGATAGCGGAAAGGGTAGTGGAGAACATTAGCTGCCCACCAAGAAGGTGTGTGTGTGTTGCATTGGTTATGTAACACCTGCCTTTGATTCACTTGACCAACAGCGAATCAACACCTGCCCCTTCTTACACAACAGCTCTGCTCCGGTGCTGATGCCAACATCTGAACCAGACTTGCAAATTGCCTTTCAGATTCAAAGGTGGTGTAAAACAACAGCTGCATTTTAGCCCCACTCTTATTTAATCTCTACATAAATGACATCATTCAGGAGCTCTCTTCTCCCTTTCCGCACAAGCAGCTCGATTTCTGCAGATGGTGTGGCTCTTGTTTCATTCCCCCAAGTAGGTGCGAGATTATTATTTTCCAAATCTGGAACTTATTGCAATCAGGGAGGTTAATTTGCTCATTATATTGACTAAATTGGTGGTGTGCATCAAAAGGCATATGCAGCGTAAGTGGTTGTATAACTGAACAGTGTTGCCCACTTAAGTACTTTGGCTTTATCTTTGCAAATTTATTTTGCACATTTATTTTGAGGTGGTTAAAAACTTACCTGCCTGCTCATTGCGGGGCTAGAAATACACTTTATTATACAGTACTTCAGACCACCATTAATTAGAATCAATATTAACAGTTTCTGCTGCTCAAACTGTATCCTGCTTGTTGTATAGTACAGCTATCTGGAGGCAGCTCTAGCAGAGATTAATTGGATAGCATGCAAAACAAGGCTGTGTACAAATAATAATAATAATAATAATAATAATAATAATAATAATAATAATAATTTATACCCCCGCCCATCTGACTGGGTATCTCCAGCCACTCCTGGTGGCTTCCAACAAAGGATTAAAAATACATAAAATTTAAAAATACATAAACATGACGTTAGCTGCAATCCATGTTGTTACATGCCACCCCAATCTCCAAATTGTAAGAGGTTTTTATTGTCTGATTGACCTTCTGTCAATTCTGGAAAGAAGATTCCTGCATTGGACTAGATGACCCTCATGGTCCATTCTGATTTTATGTTGTTGCTTTTAAAAAAAAGAGGGTCAAAAGAAAGCATGGATAAGCCCTGAGTCCTCCTCAGAGGAGACCTACCGAAATCAATAAACCCACATTTATCACGTTCATTAATTTCAAAGCCTCTACTCAGAGTAGAACTGACATTGGCTACAGCCCTCTGTCAGCATTTTAGTGCAAATTTATCCTGATATGCACATTTTTGTATGTAGTATTGACTAATTTACACATTTGCAAGCAATTTCACCAAAAATAATGCATGCCTCTGCTGTTTTCACTAATGCATGCATCTTTATGCGCACTTTCCACTAATAAATACATTTTGGTAAACACTGGCCAGTTGAAGAACTGCCTCACAAAATCTGGATAAGTGAACATTTCAAAGTTTCTCCTAAAATATGCATTTTTACACACATTGGCTGGAGAACTGCATCTATACCTCTGGTTAAGAACTTAATTCGTTCCGGAGGTCCGTTCTTAACCTGAAGCACCACTTTAGCTAATGGGACCTCCCACTGCCGCTGCGCCGCCAGAGCATGATTTCTGTTCTTATCCTGAGGCAAGTTCTTAACCTGAAGCGTTATTTCTGGGTTAGCAGTCTGTAACCTGAAGCTTATGTAACCTGAAGTGTATGTAACCCGAGGTATCACTGTATTGATTTGCTTGTGGGGTGTTCATATGCCTTATTGTTATTATTTTGTTCATCCAGCACTTTTCAATACATCTTCCTAACGACACATACACAAAAACCTGTTTGGCAATATCTGGCTCTCTGTAATTGTAAACTATTGCTCATGAGAGTTGCTAGCAGAGAGAAACAACAACTTTTCTAACATTGGATAAACGTCATACTGCATGCATTATGTCAATTTTAAGGATTAACAAAACTTTGCAACTGCATTGTCTCATCACAGCCTCTGTGTCTTCTGTTCTTCCTGTGTCCCAAAGATGGGACACAGAACTTGTAAAGCCAGTTCATGGATATTTTTGGCATGCCTGAAACCAAACACAGAGGGCTCAGAGCAGCCCAGAACATTGCCTAGCTGGTGCTAATGCCTCGTGATAATCCTCTTTGTACAATATACAAAAGGCGTGAAATTCTAACTGCACACCTTCTTATTAGATGTGTCCCCCTCCTCCAAGGTAAATCCCACCTAGGTTTAGGACTGGCAGCATTTATTGCCAGTTGCATGAGATGAAAATATCCCCCACCCCCATCATAGTGTCACAAAGGGATTTCCAAGTTCTAAGTGCCTGAAAGTGTTTCTCTCTGGATTCCAGGTGATGCCAGAACCCTGAGCAACACCATGGCAAGCCCAAAGAAGCCCTGGTCCAGGGGGCAAATGATGCTGCTTCTGGGATGCTCTGCCTGCTTCTTCCTGCTCCCAGGAGGTAGGTTGCTGTCTAGATGGGGTATAATCGAATGACAGGTGATGTGCATCTGATTACTTTTTTTTTCTTCATTTAATAGAATCATAGAATTTTTCTTACAACAAAGTACAAAAAAGTTTAACTTTTTTTAAAAGGTCACAGGCTGCTTGACAACACAGCGATATAATAAACAATATACCGCATAAGCACAGAATTATAAAATTGTAGAGTTGGAAGGGACCCCTAAGTTCCTGTAATGCAGGAATCACACGTAAATAATCCATTCTCTCATTAAAAACCTCCAAGGCAAGAGAGTCCACCACTTTCCAAGGAAGTCGTACAAAAGATTAAAAATGGTACTTAAATACAATTCATCATAATATTTCACAGTACAGATTATACAGCCGTATCAAAGTATTCACAATTGCATGTGCCACCAACCACGTACATCTGTATGAGTGCGTTTTGCCACAGCTGCAGCTACAGGTGGATTTGTGAGGCCTCCTCCCCCTGGGTTTGGTGACAGCCATGTTGCTCTCCCAAGCCAGTGTTGTGTAGTGGTTAGAGCATCAGACTAGGACCTGAGAGACCAGGGTTCCAGTCCCCATTTGGCCATGGACCATTCTTGGTGACCTTGGGCCAGTCACTGCTTCTCTCAGCCTAACCTACCTCACCGGGTTGTTGTGAGGATACACCAGGGAGGAGGAGAACTACATAAGCCGCCTTGAGATACCTTGGAGGAAAGGTGGGGTGCAGATGGGATAAATCAATAATAAGCCTTTCTCTCCTTGCCCAGCAGGATCCATGGCCTGCAGCAACATCACCACAGACTCCCCAGTGGTTCTCTTGGGAGCCACAGCAAGAGCTTCTTGCACCATCTGGAGAAGCTCCTGCCTCATCCGAGACGATGAAGAAATCCAGATGATGTGGAAACTGGATGAAGAGTTCCTGACAGGGACCCAGTACAGTTTACACAACGGGGTAGAAGTCTCCAACATCACCATCGGGCCCATCAATGAGACCGTGACCACTTTGAGCTGCTATGTAAAGAGGAAACAGAAGCCACAGATGATGAAGGTCATCCAGATTCGTGCAGGATGTAAGTGCACCCTGGTGCAGCAGAGCAAGAGACACGGGGCAGGAGGCATCTTTGATATACTTGGGCATTCATTTTAACAAAAGAGTCAAGGTGGTTTACAATGATAAAAGCAGTAAAATCAGGATCTGTGCAAAACTTCCACAAAGCAACAGCAAAAAGAAATCCTCATTAACAAGGAAATCCCGGAAAAGTCCACTGGGGTAAAACCTTTGCACTAAAAGGAGAACTACTTGAAAATGATTTACAGGTGGTATTTAACTGCGAGTAGGCTTGCTAAGATGTATAAGACTGAATCAGATAAGTGCTAGAGATGCAAAGATGTAGAGGGAACATTCTTTCATATGTGGTAGGCTTGTAAAAGGGTAAAAGAGTATTGGGAAATGATCCATAATGAATTGGAAAAAAATGTGTTAAAGTACTTTAAAAACAAACAAACCAGAGTCCTTTCTGTTGGGAATAATTCAGACTGAAATTCCCAGGTGTCAAAAAAGGTTATTTATGTATGCCACTACTGTGGCCCATGTTCTGTTAGCCCCAAAATGGAAAACAAGCGAGGTCCCAACCAAAGAAGAATGGCAACTTGTAAAGTTGGCAAAGGATCTACTGTGGTGTGATCTACTCTACCATCTCTCTAGTCAAAACTCTGGCAAGCAACCATATTCTTCTTGCGGAAACCAGTACAAATGAGACTACAGCGTGTCCAAAAGCAAATAGTTCCAGAGGGCTTTAGTAAATGAGCCAAGCTGTATTCTTCAGGTGAAGGGAGAAATTACCAGGGTCCCCTAACTGATCTGCCCTGGGTGACAATTCCTTTCTGACAGAGCTAGAATGAATATTTAAAAAATGGGGAACATTTCTAATCTTTTACCAGCCAAGTTTTGCATTTTATTTTTTCCCCATCTGCATCCCAGTGCTTTAGATTTATTGGCATCTGTTAACTGCTATGCTTTTGGTAGGTATCAAATATGTAATTTTATAAACTGCCTCATCTCAAGTGCCGCTACTGGGAAAAGAAGTGTTGTTTGTCTGAAATTCGGATTGCATTGTCCACTGTGAAATATCAGAGACAAATCTCAAACACAGAATTCAAATGTCATTGGGTGGCAGATGCAGATCTCAGTTTGGCCCCACTGAAGGCAATTCATCCCCTTCTCTTCTTCCGTCCCCCTTTCCTGCCATTCAGATCCTCCAGCACAACCCCAAAACCTCACCTGCGTTATGAATGTCACCACGAAGAACCTCACGTGCCGGTGGGACCCTGGGCAAGACAGCCTCCTCTCAGTCAGTGTGGCCCTGAAGGGATCCCGGTAAGGAAATAGAATTTTTATTAAGAGTGTGGTGTGGGGGGCAGTGGGGGAACTTTGTCTCCCACACTCTGACCCTGGCTTTGAACCTCTAGGTCAGTTGACAGATCATCTTATGGGAAATGCCAGAAGTTTGGGCTGGCGGCCAGATGGTGAGGGTGAAGATTGTAAAATCATACTCTCCAACATTTCTCCGATGAAAATAGGGACGTCTCATTCCATAATGATAATTTTACTATTTATACCCCACACATCTTACTGGATTGCCCCAGACACTCTGGGCAGCTTCCAACATATATTAAAACATAATAAAACATTAAACATTTTTTAAAAAAACTTCCTGGTACAGGATTGCCTTCAGACGCCTTGGAGGTTGGATAACTCCATACTCTCCAACATTTCTCCAATGAAAATAGGGACATCCTAAGGAAAAGTGGGACATTCCAGAACCAAATCAGAAACTGGGATGGCTTCTCCAAATCAGGGACATCCCTGGAAAATAGGGACACTTGGAGGGTCTGTAAAATTTTGTACACCCTTGAACTGAGTCATCAGGCACATGCACACCAAGGCACTGATTTGTGGAGCTCAGTGCCCAATTTCACGTACCTCTACTCATGGTGGGACCGTAGAGAAGCCAAAGGTACTTCCTCCTCTGGCAGCCACTGACTGACTGCTCTCTTGGTGTTCCAGGAATCAGGGGGTGTGTGAGGTCCCCACAGAGGCCGTCCCCGCAAGCTGCACCCCACTGCCTGGGCAGAACTCCTGCACCATCGGCCGGGAGAACCTCCTGCTCTACCACCCCATGATTTTCTGGCTGTCGGTGAACAACGCCCTGGGAGAAGTGGACTCTGAGCCGCTGTGTGCAGACCCCGTTGATTTAGGTGTGTGGGGGCAGAGGCAGCAGAGTCCTCCCTGACTTTGCATCTTTTTGCAGTGCTTCTGCCTGAGGTGGGGAGTTTGGAAATGAAAGATGAAAATGCTAGCTGAGGCTTGCCATAGAAGAAAAGCCTGGCTGGATCAGACCTTCAAGATCAGACTTCAACGCACACACCACTGCCCTTGCCTTAGCTTTTTGCCCTGCACTTCTCATTTCAGCCAAGCTGGACCCTCCAACCCTCCACGCCATGCAGTCCATCCCTGAGGAGACTGACTGCATATCTGTCATGTGGGAAGCAGGGAGAGACAGCGAGCACATGCACCAGTTATGTGACCTGAGCTACCAGGCAGAGGGCGACCAGGAATGGAAGCTGGTGAGTACTGTTATGTATTCAGTGGTCTGTGTTTGCCTGAGCTTGAGTCTGGACTAAAGATTCTGAGCCCCTGTGTTCTGATTCAATACACGATGTCCAATCACAGAACATTTAAGGATTTGGGCCTCTGCCATTGGCCCTTGAACTCTGAGTCGTGATTCGCAGCTTGGAAGTTTGGACAGCCAGTCACGTTGGGAGTGGGAGTGGCCCAGGCTTTCAGGAATGTATATAAGCAGTTGCTTTGCCCCTGTTGTCCAGTAGTTCAGTAAAGGTTCCTGCTGTTATTGCTGTGTCTTGCATCGTGGGAACCCACCTACACTTCAAGTATCTCTTCCGAACAGGGAGCCTGGAAATCGAAGCAGGCCTCCCCGTGCTGCACACACACCCAGCTCCATTGCTGAAGGGCGTTCCTAGCTCTCATTCAAGGGCAGCTTTTTGATGCAAGAGAAAGCGTACCCCCAACCCCCCCCCCCCAGGACGTGCTTGGCTTTGCTGTTAACCCCTTGATGACTGTTTATTCCCATATTTTCCAACCCAAAAGCGCAATAACAGGGTATTACTTCATACTGTATGCAAAGCAAGCAAACCATAAATAATCAGAGGAAGAAATGCTGGCACATCAATATAAATCAAGGCCTATTTCCCAAGCTGACATGGATGGTGGATGCTGAGCTTCTAAGAAGCATAGGAAATAAAGCCCCACCAGGTGACACAGAAGTGTTCTGAATCCTCCAGCCTCCTGGAAGCATGCAGATTATGTGCATCCCTCCCCCACCCCAAAAAACCCCAAATATATGAAGTCCATAAGTTCTTATACCAAAAAGACAAATGTAGATTTCTCAGGGTTTTCCTTTGCTGGGCGCTTGTATCCTAGCTGCCGGTAGCATCCATGTCAAAAGTTCTTTGAGCAGCAAGTTTTCCTGTTGTCCATCCACATATTCAGTAATGATAGTTGTGGGGAGGCCTGAACAGGTGATTTAATGATTTTAGGTATTTCTTGATATGCCTGAGATCAGAATAATGACAAGATGGAAGAATACCTGTTCTCCTTTGCTCCTGTCCTGTGTCACATCCATCATCCCTAAAACACACACACAGCACCTGGTCCCTTATCTTCACACTTCTTTCCCAGGCTGTTCCCTGGAAACCAGCAAGCCAGGGGCTCATCAGCTTCGTGTTGGCCCTGCCAGCTTCTATTGCTGCTTTTTCTTTTGCTCCAGTGGTAGCCCTGCTGTTCAAATAAGCAAATATGCAACTGAGCTATTTTTCCTGCAGGTCAGCTCACCCACAATTAGCTACGATTGGTCATGCTGCCAAGCACAGCCAGGTTTGGGGCTTGCAGTGGTCCAGTTCCCCTGTTACTGGAGCATCAGGGGTACAAGTCACTCCTCTTTGCTGGTGCTCTTTCCTTACCTTAATCAGTGATGTCTGAGACAGCCTTTGCCAATCAGATAATACCCTCCAGATGTTCCAGACTACAACTCTCATCAACACTAGCCAAGGCAGCCATTCTGCACTGCAACCATCACCAACCCAAGCCAGTGGAGTTATTATGGACTATAATTCTCATCAGCCCAGCCAGCATGGCTGTGCTGGCCAAGGGCACAGAGTTGGTGAAGGCTTGGCTCTAAAAATAGGGGTAAAGGAGAAATTCTATTCCATTCACTTTGAAAGCCAAATCTATTAATTTAGCACTTTCTGAAACGATAGGAGAACTTTGAAATTTGCACATATCCAGATTTTGTGATTCAGTTCTCCAAATGACCATTGTTTACCAAAATGCATTTATTAGGGGAAAGTGTTAATTACAAAGAATATATTCATGAAAACAACCAAGAAAAATGCTTTATTTTAGGGGAAAGTGCTTACAAAGTGTGTACGTTACTCAAAACTGCAGACAGAAAGTGTGTTTAGTAGGATAAATTTGCACTTAAGGATTTCCAAAAAGGATTTTTTAAAAGGCACAGATTGCTGGAGAGTTGCATTCAGATTGGGAAAATGAGAAAGGGAGAGAAGTGAACATGGCAGATCCTTCCATCCCTACACCCAAGGGCCAATGGCGCAGCAGCCTTGGACGATTGGCTGTTATTCTTTGTAGAATTGTAGAGGTGGAAGGGGCCCAAAGTATCACCCAGTCCAAGCCCCTGCAATACAGGAATCACAGCTCATTCTCATTCTCGCTTTTTGCCCCCCAGGTCCACAATATCACCAACCCTACCTGGGAAAGGCAGGAAGTGTGGCATGTGCGGCACTGCGGCTTCCTCTTTGGAACCCTCTACCACTTCCAGATGCGCTGCCAGAGATTTGGTGGAGCCGGCTACTGGAGTGACTGGAGTCCAATGATGAACTTCACCACCCATGAGAAAGGTGGGCTGAACAGAGGGGCAGTTTCTTCCAAAATCCTGTGGCCCTGTTGTGAAGGGGGAAACAGGGCAGGGGGCTGGTCCAGAGCCCCTCCTAAGCTCTCAACTGGGAAGCTCATCCAAATAAGAAACCAGCGGTTCCTCCGTTCCCTGTGCTGTTGTAGGGTTTTGAGTGAGCCAAGAGGAGTCACTAGGAGGCGGCCTCAGTACCAATCCAGACTCAAACCATGCAGGATGAGGAGGGAAATAGTTTATCTGCCCACGCTTTCGTACAGCTGTTCTGTGCAAGAGCAGTTTCAAAAATAAAAGGACCGCCAAGGTGCCTCCAGCAACAACCACTGAAAAACAACAGGCTGCCTTCTTTCATTTGGGCTGACAGAAACAAAATGGAAGTCAGGGGTGTTGTGATAGGCAGCACCCAGGAAAGGATCACTTTCCACCATACGTGTGAAAAAAAACCAGCCAGCCACACAAGGCAGATCAGTGTACCCACAGTCAGGTAACTTGCAATTTTGTATTATTATTATTGTTATTAATAATAATAATACCCTGCCATTTTTTTCAGATCAGTACTCAAGGCACAAATTAAAACAACACAGATAAAATACAGATGGTTAAAAACATACAAAAGATAAGAGTTTAATTACTTTCGAACAATTATTTTCCATATGTTTTAGACTTCCGTATTTTATCTGTGTTGTTTTAATTTGTGCTTTGAGTACTGATCTGACAAAAGGGCAGGATATTATTATTAATAATAACAATAATTAATAGAATTAATACAATATAAAAAACCAGCTCTGTTAAAATACAGATAATAAAACAGCACAGCAGTATTTAAAGCTATTGAAAAATAGTCAGTTCCCAAAAGCCTATTGGAATAAAAAGGTCTTCAGCTGCCCGTAGAAGGACTACAAGGAAGGAGCCAGTCTAGCGTCTCTAGGGAAGGAGTTTGAGAGTCTGGGAGCAGCCACAAAGAAGCCCCTCTCCCACGTCCCCACCAAGGGTGCCTATGATGGTGTTGGGACTAAGAGAAAGGTCTCCCCCAAAGATCTCAGAACCCAGGGAAGGTTTGTATGGGAGAATATGGTCCTTCAGACAGCCTGGGCCTATACTGAATTTTCTTCCCATGGATGGGAAAATACAAATTTAGCAGTGGTGGGTGTGTGGGCTGCCACTTTAATGAGGATACAGTGTGGACCCTACCACAACAAAAACAACAGAGACACAAGCAACTACAAATTCACATTAAACTCCAGTCTAGATGGACCCAAAGCCTCTTTTTCTCTTCCAGCGCCTTCAGGAGAGCTTGATGCCTGGTGGAAAGTGAAGACCAGGGAGGCAGAGGCAAGAACTGAAGTGCAGCTGTTGTGGAAGGTGAGGGGCAGGGGACTACATTGCAGACCTCAAGGCCAACCAACCTCCCGCAACCTGGTGCCTTCCAGATGTTTTGGACTACAACTCGAATCAGCTCTAATCTGACCATTCCAAAACATCTGGAGCGCACCAGCTTGTGCAAGGCAAGAAGCCCTCATGAGATTTGTGTCTTGCAATCTTAGGAGACATCATCATAAGGTGCAAGAGGCTAATCCAGGGTCTTCTGCTCCCACCCATGTTGGATGTAATGTGCACTTTTGATTCATTCATTAAGCAAGCAACCCTTTACAGTAAAGTGGGCAACAAGAGGCTGTCTTTATCAAGAAATGTTGGCAGAGTCAGGTCAGATAAATGAAAGGACTTCGTCACACAGCTAAACATAGTTAAACTATGCAACTCGCTGTCACTGGATGCAGTTATGGCCACCAGATTTAATGGCTTTAAAAGAGGATTAGACTGATTCATGGAGAAGAGGGCGGTCGGTGGCTATTAGCCATGATGACTCTGCTCTGCCTCCACAGTTGGAGGCAGCAATGCTTCTGAATACTGGAAACCACAGGAGGGGAGAAGGCTCTTGTGTTTGAATCCTGCTTGTGGGTTTCCCATTGGGGCATCTGGCTGGCCACTGTGAGAAAAAGATTCTGGACTAGATGGGCCACGGGCCTGATCCAACAGGCTCTTCTTATGTTCCTCTGTTCTTATTGTGCAGCCAATGAAACCCAATGAGGCCCATGGGAAAATCTTGGGTTACATGGCCACCCTCAGCACCCGGCGGCACAGCGGGGAGCCATCGCCCCTGTGCAACACCTCTGAGACGTGCTGCACTTTCTCACTTCCACTTGGAACCCAGAAGATTTATCTCACGGCCTACAACGCCAGAGGCTCATCTCAGCCCACTGAAGTCTACTTGTCTGAGAAGAAAGGTAGGAGCCTCCTCAATCTGGGGACAGCTCTCCTGCAAAGAGTCACTTTTACACACCTCTTGCAATGTATTCACTTCCTCGAGAATATGAGCGTATTCACTGCCAGCTGCAGGATTTTTGGGTTTCCCTCTCCAAAAGTCTCGGGGATTGATTTTTCTGTGTGCCACAGGTTTCTGGGTTTTTTCCATCCTGGATATTCATCGCTGTTCTACTGCTTGCCATCTAGTGGATGCAACTTGACCGAGGGTATCAGGGCGGGTGCGCAAGCCCCTCACCTCAATTACTCCTCTCTCTCTCTCTCTCTCTCTCTCTCTCTCTCTTTCCATTCGCTATCTTCTCATTGGAGAACACACACGGGTATTTCTGTACCTATCCAAAGATTTTCCAAAGATAGGTACAGGATTTAATAAAAGCTTATACTGAGGTATTGCACAGGTCTTCCATGACTAAGGCACAGCAATGATAAAGAGGTCAATTGCCATCTCCAAGTACACATATGTACTGTGTGGAGATCTTATGGAATCATAGAATTGTAGAGTTGGAAGGAAGCCAAAGGGTCATTTAGTCTAACCTTCTGCAACGCAGGAGCCACAACTGACAGATAGCCATCCAACCTCTGCTTAAAACCTCCAACAAAGGCAGTCTGCCACCTTTCTGACCGTGAGAGCTGTTTGAAAGTGGAACAAACTACCTCAAGAGTTAGAATCACAGAATTGTAGAATTGTTAAGTTGAATGGGATCTGATAGTCATCTAGTCCAACCCCCTGCCATTTCAGGAATCACAGCTGAAGAATCCCTGATGTCCAAGCTCTGCTAAAATTCTTCCAGTGAAGAAGAGTCCACCACCTTCCGAGGGAGTCTCCTTCCGCTGGAGGCTTTTAAGCAGAGGTTGGAGGGCCTACGAAAGGACAAACAGATAAAAGGAATCCGTGTGGGAGAGAAGGAATACAAACTACGCGCCTTCGCAGACGATTTGATGCTATCCCTGCAGGAACCGGAAAGCAGTGTCCCCAGAGCCTTGGAAATAATTGAACAATTTGGACTTGTAGCTGGTTTCAAATTAAATAAGCAGAAAACCAAAGTTTTAGGAAAAAATATGAGTGCAGAACAAATTCAAAGAATACAGGAAGGCACTGGCCTCAATTTTGTTAAAACAGTAAAATATCTAGGTATCAATCTCACAACCAAGAATCTGAACCTGTACAAGGACAACTATGAAAAACTGTGGATGGAAATAAAGAAAGACATGGAGATATGGACAAGATTGAAATTGTCGTTAATGGGAAGAATTGCCGTGATAAAAATGAATGTCCTACCAAGGATGCTGTTTCTATTCCAAGCCATACCAATTTTGGACAAACTGGATTGTTTTAAGAAATGGCAAAAGGACTTATCAAGGTTTATATGGCAGGGCAAGAAGCCAAGAATCAAGTTTAAGATTTTAACAGACTCTAAAGAGAGAGGAGGCTTTGCCCTGCCGGACTTAAGACTTTACTTTGAAGCAGCGGCCTTTTGCTGGCTAAAGGACTGGTTCAAACTAGAGAATGTCGATGTATTGGACTTGGAAGGACATGATAATATGTTTGGTTGGCATGCATACCTTTGGTATGACAAGGTTAAGATACACAGAGCTTTTAAGTCTCATATAGTTAGAAAATCCTTGTATCAGGTCTGGAATAGATACAAAGACTTATTAGAGAGAAAGACCCCTAGATGGATCTCTCCAGTGGAGGCCAAAGCCTATAAGAGACCGAATATGTCTGCAAATTGGTTAAGATATATGGACATATTGCAGCAGGAAGGGGACTCTTTTAAGCTAAAAAGCTACGACCAAGTGAAAAGTCAGGTCCCCGACTGGCTGCATTATCACCAGGTACATGAAACATTCAAAATGGACAAAAAAGTTGGTTTTCAAGTAGAAAAATCAAAACTGGAAACAGAATTGATAGAATCGAACTTTAAAAACCTTTCCAAAATGTATAATCTATTGCTAGAATGGCATACGAAAGATGAACTGGTAAAATCGTCAATGATAAGTTGGGCGAAAGATGTAGGACACAACATTATGATGGATGACTGGGAGGGATTGTGGCAAAAAGGTATCAAATTTACGGCTTGTCATGGTTTAAGAGAAAATATAATGAAAATGGTTTACAGATGGTATTTGACACCAGTTAAAATAGCTAGGATGAATACCAAAATGTCAGATGTATGTTGGAAATGTAAACACGCGAAAGGTACCTTTTTTCATATGTGGTGGTTGTGCCCAGCGGTGAGTGCTTTCTGGGATAAGATTTACAATGAATTCAAGAAGGTAATGAAGGTTACCTTTTGTAAGAAACCAGAGGCATTCCTTCTGAGCATAACTAATGAGGAGATACCCAGTCAGGATAGAGTGTTCTTTATGTATGCCACAACAGCAGCTAGAATCTTACTGGCAAGAACATGGAAAGGCGAAGAGATACCAACAGTGGAAGAATGGCAGATGAAGATGATGGAATATATGGAACTCGCAGAACTGACCGCCAGAATCCGGGACCAGAGGGAGGAGAAGGTGTCACGAGATTGGAAGAAATTTAAAGATTACTTAGCTAAATCAGTAAAATTGAATATTTGAGCAGAATCAATTAGAATAGCGGTTTTAGTAGGTATATGTTAGATAAAATTGTTATTAAGATATTTTGGTGTGAAAGACCTAATTGTCAGAAAATGTGTTAAGATTTGGAGTTTTAGTTAAGATATGATTAAGTAAAGTAAAGTGTATTAAAATTGAGTAAATGTGAATAGAATAAGATACAAAGCTACCTAGAAAATATAAATGATTCTGAAGACAGTGGAGGGAATGGGGGAAGTCCCCCAAAATAGAGAAGATAGTAATAAGAGAAGTAAGAGGATAAGTGTTAGTTTATAGGTTTGTATATGTTTCTTTTTATTGTGATTGTTGGATTGTGTTTTTGTGTGGTGTTTATGTATTGTATTTTTGTATTGTTAATGTTGTTGTTTATGCTATGTTTTTCCTTTGCCCTAATAGAAAATAATAAAATCTTATAAAAAAAAAAAAAAAAAGCAGAGGTTGGAGGGCCATCTGTCAGGGGTTCTTTAGCTGTGAGTCTGACATTGCAGGAGGTTGGACTAATGACCGTTGGGGTTATTTTCATCACTCTGATTTTATGATTCCCCCAACCCCATCACCAGTTTGCCTTCCTGTGCCCTCTCGCCTATAATTCTAACCATCTCCCCTGCATCTTCTAATACTGTCCATAGGTCAACCCGTACCCAAGTTCCAGGCCTCCCCTCACAATGAGACAAGCATCTGGGTACACTGGGATCCCCCAGGGACACCAGCCAGGGGCTACATCATCGAGTGGCACAGCATGACCTCGACAGAAGACTCATCTGACAGCAATCACGGTCAAAACAACATGGGATGGACCAAAGTGCAGAGTGGCACCGTCACGCATGCTCTGATCCAAGGTGAGAGGGAGAGAGAGGGCTGGAGCCCTTTCATCCATTGGAAGAGCTACTTGGGAGACAAGGGAGGGGTGCCTGTTAGTGGGGTAGGACAGCTGAGAGCCCCTCCATACTCTTTTCTGTGAAATGGGTACATACCATCCTAGATTGTTCTTCAAGCCCAGTCGCAAGCTCACCTTCTGATGTTCTGGCTCCCGTTCTTACATCCACGGACAACCTTCCCCTTCTCTATTTCAGAAAACGTGAAACCTTTTCAACGCTACAACATCTCCATCTACCCACTCTACAGGGACAGAGTGGGGATGGCCCAGTGTTTGGAAGTTTACACCAGGCAGAAAGGTAGGCCTCCCCCTGCTTCTGCTCAGCTGCCATCACCTGGGGATGCACAGTCTTATTTAGACGCATAAAACTATCTTCCTTCCAACAAAACTGTCTTCATTGGGCATCTTGGGAACCATCCAGACTGATGTATGTAATTGCAGGGGGGAGGTTCTTTTCTGCAGCATGTAATTTATACAAAAATAGTGCATTGGTGGTGGGTTTATGTTGGACCATCCACACACCATTCTGCTTTATTAGTTGTGCTGTAGAGCTTCACCAGTTTTACCATATTATTGCCATCTGGAGGCAGAAGGGAACTCTTGCACTATTGTGCAACAAAAGCCAGACAAGCCCCACCCCCTGATATGCACTGATTAGAAACAAAGCAGTAAGTCTGCCCCAAAGAGTATTGGAATCACTTATAACTGCCCTGATACCATCATGAGAACAGACAAATGCATCAGAGCAAAGACATCTCTGCCTGTGGATGGACAGTGGTGCTGGAAAGATCCCTGCACATGTCCAGGCACTATCTTTCTGAGATGTAGAGCTAAGAACAGCTCCCAGGGATGACTCCTAGCAAGCCTTGGTCCAGATTGCCTTTCTCAGGGTGGATTCACACCATGTGATTAAAGCACACCCAATGTGCCTTTAAAGTGCCTAACTTCTCCCCCAAAAAAATCCTGGGAACTGTAGTCTTCCCCTCCCTCACAGAGCTGGGACTCAAACTACCATTCCTATGATTCTTTGGGGAAAGACATATGCTTCAAAACTATGCTGTGGATCTGCCCTAATAAAACCCATCAGTCCCCCTGCAGCCTCCTGGTGACCCTGGTCTGCTGGTGGCAATAGTAATAACCCCCCCTTTTTTCTCCTCTGCAGCTCCATCTGACACCCCCAAACTCCATCCTGGGAGTATCAGTAAGTCCACAGCTCAGCTTCACTGGGAACCCATCCCGGTTGAAAAGCGGCATGGCTTCATCACCAACTACACCATTTTCTGGAACGGCACCAATGAGGACCTGAACAGTGAGTCACACCCATACATTCAGCCCCTCCCAGCTGTGTCATTTCATATCCCCCACCCCCACCCTCTGGCCTCAGAGCCCCCTGCCTCAGCCAGTGTGGTGTAGTGGTTAAGAGCGGCAGACTCGTAATCTGGGGAACCGGGTTCGCGTCCCCTCTCCTCCACATGCAGCTGCTGGGTGACCTTGGGCTAGTCACACTTCTCTGAAGTCTCTCAGCCCCACTCACCTCACAGAGTGTTTGTTGTGGGGGAGGAAGGGAAAGGAGAATGTTAGCCGCTTTGAGACTCCTTCGGGTAGTGAAAAGCGGGATATCAAATCCAAACTCTTCTTCTTCTACACTTTCACCCTGGGGTGTCTAAACATGGCTGCCTTTTGCCTAGGTGCTGTCGTGAACTCTTCGGTCGACACCTTCACCATCGTGGGCCTCTGGCCTTCCAGAATGTACAGGGTGCACATCATGGCCTCAACAGTGGGTGGGAGCACCAACGGTACCATCCTCACGTTCTATACCAAGGCGATTGGTAAGGAGAACCACAGGGCGGAGAGTGGGGCTGGGTTCATGGGGGCGGGGGGCTGTCCCCATGCTCTGCCTCCACACTTGCGGGCAGCAATGTTTCTGAATACCAGTTGCTGAAAACCCCAGGAGGGGAGAGGGCTCTTGTGCTCAGGTACTGCTTGGGGGTTCCCCATTAGGGGATCTGGGTAGCCACTGTGAGAACAAGATGCTGGAAGGTCCTCTTTACATGCCACCACTATCACCTGGGCTAACTCCTCTGTGCTCTCTCTCTTCCAGATGACATGGACCTCCCCTTTGTCTACATGCTGATTGGGCTCCTCTTGCTGGCGATTATTGTCCTGGTCATCTGTTTCCAGAAGAGCAAGAGGTGAGTGTGGGGATGAGCTGCAGAACTCATCCTGCTTGTCATCTCTGAGAGCAGATGAGGAAACACAGTTGTTGCCCAGAGGGCCTCAGATAGGAAGTGAGGTATTTGCAGGAGGAGGAAAGGAAGAGACCAGGGCTTGTAAGTAGGGAAGAAGCAGGGAATGGGCAGCATGAAAGCAAAGGACAAGGAGAAAGAATGAGTCAGGACTCAAGAGTAGGGAGGGAAGGATCAGTCAATTGCAGTTATTTAGGTTTCTCATTTCCCCAATCTTAAAATCAGTTCTCCACATCTTGCAGCAATTTGCAATTTTAAAAAATCCTCATTAAAATTCATCAGCATTTTAATATGAATTTCCCCTAACATATTTTTTATACTCTTTTGACTGACATACACATTTGTGCAAAAATATAATGCACTTGTGTATGTTAATTTCACTAATATATTCATTTTTGTGCAAGCTTTTTACGCACTTTTGTGAACATTGAGTGGATAACTACATCACAAAATTCAGCTAAGTGTGGATTTGAAAGGATGGAGACTTCCTATGCAATTGATGTTGCTCTCCTATTTGGATTTCAAAGCATAGCGAATATCAGGATTTAGGGAGGGGAAAGTGTGGGATAACAGTAGTTGGATAGGATGGGACAATGGGGAATTAAAGGAGGAGCAAGAGGTTCACAGTCCACATTAAGCTGGGCCCTTATTGGCTGAATGGGAATCAGGCCGACACAGTGAAAGCAACAACATCCTGCCTTTCGTGGGATGTCCAGCCAGCCTAAACACTTGCCTCCTGGGATGTTGTTCCTCGAGTCTCACCAGATCTCTCTCTCTCTCATGTGACCCACAGGATGAAAACCCAGTTCTGGCCCAGTGTCCCTGACCCAGCCAACAGCAGCCTCGGCAGATGGGCACCAGCCATTCTGCAAGAGGTAAATGTACAGGCAGTGGGGGGGGTAGAGTCTCTTTAGCTTGGCCTGCTGCCCCTCCTATTCCTCCCCTACCTGCACAGCCCTTTTGGAATACTGACCCACATTTAACACACATCTTACCTGCATTGTAAGTGGCCAGGGACGTAGCAACGGGAGAGCGGTGGGGGTGGTGCACTCCCAGTGCCATGTCTCCGGAGATGACAAGGCATGCTGTTTGCCGGCGGTGATGCTTCAGCGCCGTACAGACGGTTCCGGGATCCTCTGCTTGTAGCTGTAGCTGCATGTAGAGGATCCTCCGTTCGGGGCTGCAGCCACAAGCAGAGGATCCCGGAACAGTCTGTATGGTGCTGGAGCAGCAGCGGCAGCAACCTGTATGCATCATATGTAGCGACGCTGCACATGTGCGCTATGTAGCTATGCCCTGCCCCCGGGTGCACGTCATGTTTGCCGCTCCGGGTGCCCAAGCGGCTTCCTACACCTCTGCAGGTGGCACGGCTGGGAACATGGGCAGCCCCTCTGCCCTGAGTTCTGCACATCACGAGCCCCACATCGCGTATTGCGCACATATTGACCCCAAAGGTCAGCAGCCACAGGCCAGGGACATTTAAGGACATGATCCTCAGTTGTGCTTTGTTGGCTCAGGTCAGCCTTTGACACCCTCCTGTCTTCAAGCCAAATTGGACCACAACTTCCATCAGCTGCAGCCAGCACTGGCACCAGCATCATATGGCTATGCTGATGGGAGTGGAGGTCCAAAGTGTCCAGAGGGCACCAGGTTGGAGACAACTGGTCCAGATGAATACAGTACATGGATGAATCCAATATTATTGGAGTTTTCTAGCTATGAGGACCAACACTGCAAAGCCTTAATGTTCAGAGACCATCTGATGCTGAGGCCTCACCGGGGATGGTTATTCCACCTCAAGGGATGATGGGCCTTTCCTCTCACCCAACAGGGGGGTGACCTGTACTGTGCCCATTAGCTGTTAACTTGACCTACTGCCTTCTTTCCCAGGAGATCCTCCAGGCTCCAAAGTCGTGCGAGCTCAGTCCTGTTGTTGTTTCGGCCATCTTGGTGATTGAAGCGGATGAGAAGAAATGCCTTTCCTGTGGGAAGGGGGAGCCCGCTAAGGCCCTGGAGGATGGGCCAATGACAGCCTCCTTGGAATCTTATGTGGGCAATGCCGAGACCACTCTGCCAGCCAGTGACCCAGCGCCAGCCTCTTATGTAAACAGCCCGGAGTCTGTCCAATACGCAAAGGTGTTTGTGGACAGCTACTGCAGCCAACAGAAGGCCTCGCCTAGTTCCTACAGGCGCTGCAACTCCACGCAGCCCCTCCTAAGCGACAGGACGCCCAGCCCAAAGCCCTACGAGAACCTGTGGTTTCACAGCGACCATCCAAACAGAGAGCTCGACTACAGTTGTCAGGAGGATGCCGTTTTCCTGGACAGGGCCCTGTTGGATTTCCCATTGCTCCAGGGCCTCAAAATCGATGGGGATGATGACCTAAGCAACTTCCGAAAACTGTAGAACCTGGTTGACGGGGGAGCATCAAACTGGAGCTGCTTGTGGCTTCTTGCATTCTTCTTCTCCTCCTTCACTGGAGGAAGCACTGAATTATTCCAGCCAAACATCCAGCCACCTAGATTTTGTGTCACCCTCTAGAGAGGCTAAGAAAGTGGAGCAGGTGTTGGGGGGGGGGTGTTCCCTGAGTGATGCCTTTTGCTCCCCTTTAGGGGAAGGGGTGTATCTCAGTGGAAGAACATCTGTTTTGCATGCAGAAGGTCAGTATAAGGCAGCTTCCTCCATTTCAAATCAAGAAGAGACAGAACTGAAAGGAGCCCTGCCTTGGGTTCCTTCCCCTTTCCATAACTATTCTGGAGCAGACCCTCTATTCAACCCCTGCTGATGACCTCGTGCTGCCCCCTGCTGCTGTGGCCCTGGACATGCATGGACAACTCACCTCCCACCTCGTCTACCAAGCACCTGCAAATGGAGACTCCCCTCTCTTCCCCATGTGGCATGGTATCTGCGGCTCAGAAAAACAGGGGCAGCCCATACCTAAAGGCAAACTCCCTGAGCTGGCCCCATTTCTGGAGACATCTGCCTCTGCTGTGCAAAGGTCTTGGGGAAAGAAGGAGCAGTCGTGGAGAAGCTGCAGAAAGCACAGTGCCAGCTGGATGAGAGCCACAATCCAGAACCTCCCAAGGTGGGGAGGAGAGAAAGGAAGAGGCATGAGAAAAAGAGCAGCCCGAGAAACTCACATTCATTGTGAAGTTGCTCCTTTCTCATTTCTTCAGTCCTATTTGTTTACTAAAAGCCATTGCAGTCATCACAAAAAAATGCAAAAGGTCAGGCCAGGGTACATGCTGGCATAAAGTCATGTTGTGCAAAGGAAATGCTGTGTTCCTCCTTCTGTAGCAGGAAACAAGGGTGCCCACAAAATGTCAATTTTTGCCTGAAAGGGTTTGGAGGGGAAACCAAGGAGCAGCTTGAAGAATCGAGACGGGGAAACAGGTTTTTCCCTGTTTAGCACAGCCTGAGCAGGAAGTCAAAGGGGATCAATGTTCCGAAGAGTTTTCTTCAACATGTTTTATACCCACTGCTGCTGTTTATTTATCATGCATATGGAACATTGCAAATTAAAAGTGCTCCACAATTCTCCTTGTGTTTGTCCTTGTTGTAATTCTTGCACTCTCCCCCTCCCCCAACACCCCTCATGTCATATGCAGGGATTGCAGACATGAATTGGCTGCAGCCCCTACCCCATTTTTGTTGGATGGAAAGTGAGCATGTGATCCCTAAAGACCTTTCTAGGAACTTTGGAAGATGCAGGTCTCATAGGGGGAGCTACATCTATTATTTTCTAGCTTTTCCCTTCAGATTCCGCCAGTGCAACTGCAAACCAAGACAAGCAGTTGCTTGGGGCAGTTGCATTTTTCAGGGCCCCAAAGAAGAAGAGTGGAATCAAAGTGTGCTCCACTTCAGGGCACTTTGCAAGGTCACAGGTGCTGGCCAGGGAGCATAAACCCGCTTGCTCAGATCACATGCAAACCTTTAAGGCAGCTGCAGTCCCCTAGAAGGGATGGGGGGAAATTTGGTTTGCATTTAAAGGTGACACTGCCATATTTGTACTTCCTGAAACAATATGCAATTTGAAAAACAGCTATCCTTCTCCAACCAAGCAAGGATTACAAAAATATTAGTATTCAAAAAAATACTTTAAAAAGTGGTTGGAAACACAACAGCACAAAACAAATACCAAAAAAAATAAGTCAAAAACCAGGAAAGCTTGGCCAGACACATACATTTCAAAAGGCGTTTAAAACACATTGGAGCTTTACTGCACATTAGAATTGAACTAGCTCATTATAAATAGAGCTTAGAGGGAAGGGCATTACTGCACCAAGACTGCATGACACCTCTGTTTTAATTCCCCTTTCACTACCTGTAAATAAGTGTACTGGCAGTGCTAAAGGAATTTAGTGTGGAAACAAGCCCAGAGTTCCTTTAAAGGTAAGTCAAGGGTCCCTCACCAACCAGCCACTGAACAGGTCACAAAAATATTATTCCCACAATTAAAGGGAGACCCTTACTTCTGCTGGTGCAGCACCTCTTGGGAGCACCTGAGATTCCTGGTTCAGCCTACACCATCTCCGATTAAAATCATTTTGGATTTGAAAAGCATTGCATATGTCACATCTGCTACAAAATAATGGTTGATGGACACAATCCCAGTCAAGTACACCAATCTGCAAATGTTTTTGGTGTAGCTGTCTCAGGCTGATGGGAGTTGTAGTCCAAAACATCTGAAAGGCACCAATTTGGGGGAGGTTGATGTCTGTAGAGAATCCTGAGCTGACTGGCAGCTCCCAGCTGCTAGGGAGGACCCACAGCTTGGTAGTGGTGGAGCATACTGAAGCTCTATGATGGAAGTTATGGCAACCTTACTCTTTGCTTTCAGCCTACTCAGATTAAAGAGCTTTCCATCTGTTCGATATATGATTTCTACTCCGGTGGGGAGTTTCCCTTCGACAAAGTGTAGGATCATGGCAATGAAAATAATAAATAGAGTTCGGGCAATAACACAACCCTATTTAACACTCGATCCCACTGTGAATGGTTCACTTTGAGAGCCATTGTTATCTGCAATTGTTGCTGTCATATTATCATGGAGGAACCGAAGGATGTTCACCAGAAACCTATGACCTCACTGTAGAAGGAGGTGTGGATCCAGAACTGGCCTCCATGGTCACTTACAGACTCACTGTTAAGACCGTGTTCATGGAAGATAATCTTACTACGAGTGATCGCGGTATAAGGAGAAGGAGAAGGAGATGGTGGTGGAGCCCTTTCTGCATCATGCAGAAAGTCCCAGCGCCAGATAGAAAGCGCCAGAAAGTCCCCAGCAGGCATCTCCAAATCAAGGAGAGCTGCTGCCAGCCAGAGCAGGCAACACTGGCCTAGGTGGCCCAAGTCAGCAATCTCTGCCAAGCACTGAAGTCGCTCCCACTGAGCCAACTCGCAGGCAGCCCGCGCTCTTCCATTGGCTCCGGCGCGCAGGGTATCAATCGATGCTTTCGGTGCTCACGCGGGGACCTGGCCCGTGACGCACCAAGATGGCGGCGCCCAGGAACTAAGCCGGGAGAGGATGTCGCTGGTGTTGCTCAGGGGAGTCTCGGCGGCGGGGGCTGCCGCGCTGCGCGGATGGAGCTGCCTCGGCTCGAACGTGGCAGCGGCGGCGGCGGCGGGTCGGGGATCACTGCGTAAGGAGCCCGGGGTTGAGTAATTCAGTACGCGCGCGCACCTGGTCCCGTTTACACGGCCTCTGCTTCGGATTAGATACGGCCTCCCCCTACCTGGCACCTTGGGGTGCAGCTCCCATTCTGTCCCAGACAGCACAGCCGGGCGGAGCTCAAGGGAACGCGGCCACGCTGTTTGGGGGGGGGGGGGGTTGATGGGATTTCAGTGCAGAACACCAGGAAGGCAACAGGTTGGGGGAAATGGATTCACACCGTCCCCGTCTCTGCAAGTGACAGAAAGGCCCCTTTCCACAGGGTGCCTTCCAAGCTGCTTGCAAAAGCCACATGCATCTCATCAAAAAAATAGGATTAAAGGGGGACCCGGGTGGCCTCATTGTCCAAGAGCATGAATATGATTGGGAGTCAATCTGCTTTAAGGCACCTAGGAGAAGTGGCGCTGAAGACCCATAGACACACACATCTATGCATGTGCTTTGTTGGTGTAATAGGAGCAGAAGGCAGGACAGGGGGGGGGGTGAAGTTGACCATTCTGGAAATTACCTTGCTGTGTGGCAGACAAATTCCACCATCCCACTTATTTATTTATTTATTTATTTTATTATTGCATTTATATTCCGCCTTTTCCCAAGGAGCTAAAGGTGCTGTACACATCTTCTGCCCCTCTCCATTTTATCCTCATAGCAACCCTGTGAAGTAGATGTAATGACTGGCCCAAGGTCACCTAGTGGGCTTAATGGCTGAGTGGGGATTTGAACACTGGTCTCCCATGTCCTAGTCTGACACTAACCACTGTGCCACACAAGCATCTGGTGGATGGAGATGAAGCTTCCCAGCAGTGAGGGCTGCTTTGGTGTCTCTGTGGTTCTGTCCCGGGTTCTTGCATAACTTGTCATCTTCCATGTGCCAAGGCCGTTCACTCCATCTCTCTCCCCACCTGTTCAATGCAACAACAAGCTCACAACCAAGGAGGCAGTAGAGTGGGCTATTTCTTTCGTTCCTGGTCTTAATGCACTAAATGATCTTGATTACGGCCTTGGATTGTGAAAATAATATGGTGACTAAGAAGTTGCTGTTGTATGTCAAAAGAACTTGTTTACATGCCCCTTGCCTTGGAAGCCATTTCCTCTTACCCTGTAATGGAACCTCTACTTTAACTGGAAACTGCATGACCCTACTGAACTTAGAATAGAACAGAATATGCAATGGATTTTGCTGTTAGACATCCTCCCTCGCCCGATGCCCAAAATGTGACTTTTGGTCACATCTAGCAACCTGAGTAATTGCAGCAGCCTTGTTGGGGGTGAAAGGCAGAGCAACTTACTCTTTCTCTGCTCGTGCATTGCCCACATTTATTGCCCGTGCGGCAGAAAACAGAATGCTTTCTTCAAATATGAAATGTTCCATCTACTTATGAGCCTAAAAATTGCTTCTCCACAGATTGTTCTCAGACTGGAAGAGCTGTTTAATCTCCCCAAAAACCAAGAGAGAGAATTGATGTGCCAAATTACTTCCAAGGAGCAAAAGGCTACTGTGCTGTTGTGTTATTGTATTGCATTGATGTGGCTCAAGTGTAACCCCTGCTGCTTTTCTGTCTTTTTAGATAAGAGCCCCCTCCTTCAAACAGCCAGGGATTATGCCAGGCCTGTCCGTAGAAAAAAACAAGGTTTGTATTGCATGCTTATTGTTGTAAGCAGTTGGTCTGCTAAGGCTGTCATCTGAACTGTTTGGGATTCAGGTTTTGAGGGAGTTTCATGACTGTACTGGATATTATGGGTCTGAGTCTCTGTCTCTTACCCCATTTCCTAATCCATTGAAATGGAAAATAAAATTGCTTAGAGGTTTTGTTTACAATTAAGCAGCACACAAGTTCTGTTAAATAAAGGGTGATTGGACATGTTAAGATACACAACTTGCTACATGTTCTGTTGGCCCAGGTGAGCCAACTTCCTGCTGGCTTGTAGGTCACCATGTTTTGCAACTGGAGTCCCTCTTTAGCTTCCACAATGTACTTCCCTGTCTTTACCTACTGAGAGATGCCAAGAGCTTCTCTTTTAGACATCAGCTCATGTGTTTCCACCAATACTTGGCTGACTACTGTTGGGGAAAAGTATTATGTACTAGAGTGAATTAGCAAGGCAGCTGCTGTGCTCTTATTGCTGTGTTGCTGTTGTTGCAGAAATCCCCAGCCATTTGGATGATCTGCCTCCCACAATGCTGAAGAAACCTTATGACAACATCCCAGTTATAGACAAGTAAGGTTTGCAAGGACCAGGGAAGGACTGAGTTTCATGAAAAGGGGCTTCATGGAGGAAACAGCAAGTCTGCCACATTGGGCTGCCCTTTAGGGGCCCCCAAAATGCAACCACTTAAGCCTCATTTTATTGACTGGGGTCCTCAGATGATGGGGGAGGTCCTAAATTAGTGCTCCTATAACTTAAATTAAATTTTTAATATCTAACATGGCTCCCTTGATTTCTAATCTCTCATTGCTGTTCCCCAAATGTTAAGCAATTCGGGGACAAGTAATCAAAGGATTCTCTGCTTTCCTGCAGGGTAGACGATGTTGTGAGAAGGTTGCTGTCTCTGGAAATGGCAAGCCAGGTCAGTGTTCTCTTACATGGGTAAATTGGGATTGGGGGCTAATCTTCCTTCATTCCCCCGCTCTCCCATGCTTTACCATTAAAAAAGCCATAAAAGCAGAATTTCTGCCTTTTCTGTAGGCAGGCAGGTTTGCTGTTGGCATTGTAAGCAAACGATGACCTGCCATTCCGACATAGTGGAGTGGAGTTGAGTGGCTATTAGTTATCTAGTTGTCTTAGTATCTAGTTGTATTAATTTTGTCTTCCCCTTCTGCATGCAGAAGGAGAAAGTGAAAATCAAGAAACAGCAGCTAGCAGACCAAGTCCGGAAGTCCCCAACTGACACTAGCTCCTTAGAGGTCCAAGGTAAGCAGAAAAATATGTCCCAAGAGAAAAGCTGCTGCCTCCTGTTTCCTTCGCTGTCATCCTGTCTGTGCCCCAAGGGAGTAGCCCCAGCGGGCACTTCAAGGGATACATAGCAGAAAATGGAGCTATGAAAGGGTACATCTGGAAACAGAGGCCCAACTGGATCCTACTTGGCAAAGGCCAGTGTTGGACAGAGTTGCAGCAAGATGATTTCCTAATGTTGAGAGACATTTCCTTCTATATAGAGAACATGACAGATCTGCTTATGTGCTTTGCCTTCCTGTATAAAAGAGCTGGAGCCAAATGGAGCTGGTCTCTCAGCAGAGCAGGTGGAGTGGTGCTGCTTCTCTTTTTGCTCTATACCAAGGTGAAGAACCTACAAACCCCTGTTCTAGGACCCCTGACTGGGACTGATGAGAGTTGCAGTCCAACAACACCTGGAAGGCCAACAGTGTTCTCCACCTCTGCAATATATATACTGCCAAAGTCCACGCAAGGATTTTGAAGTAGCCAGAGGGAAGTCCATTAGGTCTTCCAGCTATATAACATCAAACTGTCATTAGTCAAGTGCAAGCTCTAGAATAATGGAAGCACATCCAGCAGGCAGCTCTAAGTGGTCAGTTCCCCATGTTTGCTTGCTGGTTGGCAATGTCTATGCACATTTTTTTAAAGCATTCAACATTGAAATAGGCACTTTGTCTCTGGCCTCTCTGCAGTGACTTTCTTTTGCTGTTGCAGTTGCATTCTTGACAGCCAAGATTCGCACACTCCAGGAACATCTGCATATGCACAACAAGGTAACCGTCTTTGATGCAAGTACAATATATGGTGTATTCAGAGCCAGCCGATAATTTGTATTTCAGGGTGGAGCTACTATTGAGTGCCAACTGCTACAGCCACTGTTCATATACAAAGCAATGTCAGTATTTCTTTCAAAGTTGGATGTTGCACAGCACTGATTACATAAGATGTGAGAACCAAAATATAAATGCATTTTACAAAATAAAACAGTTAATATCCGTAGCGGTAAATACAGAACAGTGTGGTAAAACTTTATAGTCCAGGGAAAGCCTGCATAAAAGGTGCTCCTTTTCCTGCCTCCTAAATTGCAGAGGGTGTTCCAGAAGTTGGGTGCCATCACCAAGAAGGCCCGCTTTATAGGTGCCTTAGATGCATAGATTCATTTGACTGAACTCTGTAGACCTAGCAAGGCCCCCTTAAGATCTTATGATTGGCTGGAGATGTACAAATGTATAAAAGAAGATAGTCTGCAAGGTATCCTGGCCCCAAGTAGTTTAGGGCTTTATATGCCAGCAGGAGAGCAAGAGAGGCTGTTCCATTTGGACTATTGTGTCCATTTGGACTGTAGCATCTACCACCAGCTGGATCCTCACAATTTCTTATATGCTGATACTTCGTGTGATCAGTCACCTTGGAAAGATGTCCTGAGATCTGGGATATAAACAATTAATATTAGTAGTGGTAACTAGCAACAAGTAACCCTTGTCCCCAGGACACAGTCAACCGTCGCCAGATGCTGATAGCCATAGACCGACGGAAGATGCTGCTGAAGTACCTGCGCAACACCAAGTACGATGTCTTTGAGAAGACGTGCAAGGTCCTGGACATCAAGTATGAGTTTCCCCCATTATACTGCCGGAGAGCCACCCGGCGCTGGATCGCCAAGAAAGCCTTGTGCAACAAGGTACAGCCACCATGGCATGTTGCTGCCCAGGCATTTGGAAGCAGAGCTCCTCTTCTGTAACAGATGAGCTTGGGAGGGGCCTGGTGCTGCTTTGTGCTCCCATCAACTGGGAGACATCTGGAGGGCACTGGGTTTGGGAAGGCTTTCTTAAAGCAATGTTAACTCTGTTAAATTGCCAGGCAGGACAGCAAAACCTCCACCCCCTCCTCAGTGGAGCTTACCTTTGTTTTGTATTTTGCATGAGCAGTAGTGTTGGGGGCACATAGTGGGTAGGACTGAGGGTGTTAGCAGCCACCCTGAGCAGCACCAAATAGCAGGAGTGCAGTGTTAGAATTCTGTAAGAAATATGAGATTCTGCCTTGTGCCAGGTCAGACTCTTGGGCCATCTAGCTAAGTATTGTCTCCAGTCACTGACTGGCAGCAGCTCTCCAGGGTTTCAGCAGGAGACTTTGCCAGCCCTATCTGGGGGTTCCACAGATTGAACCTGTGTGTAAAGCAAGTGCTCTGTCACTGAGCCATGGCCCTTCCCCTGGAGTAATAAAAATAAACATAGTAAATGCCCATTGTCAGCTGGTATGGGGATTAGGCCACTCCCAATAGAACTCAGGGATTTTGTAGTCTTGCTCTGTGCTACTGACTGCCTAACTGCCTCTCGTCTCCCTTCTTCCCATTAACCCTCTAGGTCTACCAAGAGGTGCAGAAGCTGAATGCCCCGCAGAGACTGAAAAAGCGGCAAGAGTGGCTAGAGAGAACCAGGGCCAGAGAAGCAGAGAAGCAGGCATCGCCAACTGAAGGCAGCCCAGTCTAATCAAAACCTACCCTGTGTTTGGGAGGGGGCTCATATTGAGCAACATCTTCTGCAGCTGGTAGACAATAAATGATTTAACCACCACTGTTTCCTCTGCCTTGGGTGCATATGAAAGTCTGTTTATGTGTCTTCTTGCTCCTATTCATATGGTTCAGAGGCCATCATCACTGGGTTAATTTAATCACTTCTAGGTTAATCATGTTAGTCTCTTGCAGCAAAAACAAAGTCTGCAGCACTTCTGGAGAGAAAGGAATGCCATATTTAGGGAGGGTTTTGTCCCTGCTTCTCAAAAAGACGTAGTAGTGCAAGTCCTGTTTGAAACTAGTGATGAGGAACCTCCAGCCCATGAGGGACTTAATTAGGCCTGATTGGAGAACTTCCAAGACAATAATGCCCACTTACACCACAATAACTCATAACCCATCTACTCTCAGCTGCCAGAAACATAACCAGACACTGGAAAGACCTGTCAGGAGTAAGCATGGACCAATGGTACCAAGTAGTATGGGAAACAGCCCTACTAGAAAAAACTAACCAGTAAGCTGAAAATGACACGGGGACAAACAGAAGAAGACACCTTCACCCCGGTATGGTTCCCCTTCATCACACACACAGCCCAACAAGACAATGACAAGAATCTACTGACAGCATACAAATCAATATGGCTAACCTGATCAAAAACACCCACCCACCCCACTCACACAGGAAACCAAAGATCACCACAGCCAATCACAAATGAACACTCACACCCTACGCCAACCCCAACCTCTCTCACTGCCAAAGGAGCACAAGCGAACAACGGAGAACCTACACAAACAACGCTGACACCAAACCCTACATAGATTAAGTAAAATAGAAACATTGTCACCCCACCCATCTCCCCACCCCCCACCTCTTTCCCCCTTTTCTTCCTAATGTCTCAACAACCAAAAGTGATCTGTAAAAACGTTACAGTGGTGCCCCGCTAAACAAAAACAAAAAAAGACGAAAATTTTTCGTCTTGCGAAGCAGCCCCATTGACTTTTTCGTCTTGCGGGGCAGCTTCCACTAGACGAATACCGTTCGTCTAGCGAGTTTTTCGTCTAGCGAGGCATTCGTCTAGCGGGGCACCACTGTACATGGAAAAAATACGAGAGAGACATTGCACACACCTTTGTAAATCAAGAAAATCTTTAATAAGCAAATACTTAAACAAAAAAAACAAATTGGAGAACTGGGCCAAACTAACAAAAGGAATTTTAATAGGAACAAATGTAAGGTTTTACACTTGGGCAGGAAGAACCAGCTGCACAAATATAAGACTCGGGAGACCTGCAGTGGAATGGACTCCCTCAAGATGTGGTGAACTCTCCTTCATTGAAGGTCGTTAAGCAGAGGTTTGATTCTGTGAACAAATGGGGTCAGCTGAGAAACCAGCAACTTTGGGTGCCTCCTTGCCTTGAACTATTTCCATGTCTGCTGGCCTTTGTTACTAAGAAGCGCCTGAATTTGTGTCTCTCCTCCTTCCTCCAATTTCTTTTCCATTTTGTGTCATGTCCCAGATTGCCCTCAGCTGACAATCTTATTACTGATTTCTGTAAGCCAATCTTGCAGCCTTTTTACCTGAAGAGGGAGGTGAAGACACCATGACAGAGCGAACAAACTCCTGAAAGAAGTATCGCCACTAAAAAGGGGGGGGGGGTTCATTTCCACTCTAACTTCACCAGGCCTTGCAGTCCTCTGCTTCCTGCTTACCATTTCCCCATTGCTCAAATACACATGTGGCCTGACCACAAGGAACTGAAGACTTGAGTTTGCCTTTAAGCACCGCTTGCAAAACATTTGTCGCTGCCATTCAGATTTGCCTTTTTGAGGTTGTTTCTGAGCCGCCAGTGGCCTTAGCTCTAGCTATGTCCCAGCCTGTGACCTGCCAGCCAGTTGCCACAGTCTCACCTTTGACCCTGTCCTCAGAAGGCAGCTGGAGCAGTGGGAGGTATGACTGCTGTTCAGACTGCCCCATGTGTAAGTAAACGTCTGGCTGTATTTTAGCCTGTGGAGATCAATTTTATATAAGATGGAGGGAAGCTGCTGCGGGTTATTGTAGACTGACTCCCCTCCTTAACACATTTCTCAGATATTTGTCCAATGATTCCCATGTTGCTTCCAGGTTAATGTGTTTAAAACTTGCCGCCTGTTGCAATGTAGACCTGCAGCTGTTGCACCTCAAGGCTCTTTGTGAAGAGAGCAAGCTAAGTTGTGGGGTTCTTTAGATTCAGAATGCATGGAAAGCCATGCCCACCATCTTGAGTTCCTTGGAGAAAAAGGTGGAATAGAAATGCAATAAATAAATAAACATTTGAGGGGATTCATTAAGCAATTGCAAAATACAGAAAACATTTTGCTGAGATGCCCAATTCCTTCAGCTGTGTCCAAGGGAACTTTTACCATTTTCTTTGAGTGGCAGAATCCCTACTATACATGACAACTGCTTTTGGAAGCCTTTGCCTTATGCCATGGAGGGAAGGGGTTCTCAAGGAGTGCAAGACCAGTGTCCCCTTAGTGCTCAGAACTAGTTCCATGGGTCTTTGGATCCAGGGCAACCTCAGTGTAGGTCCTAGAGTGACCCTTTATTTATGTGGCTGTTTTGGTTTGCAGGGGTGTGGGATGTTCGCTTTCTGTACCCAAGTCCAACAGCATAAAAATGTGTGATATTCTTTAAAAATCAATAGAGGTTCAGCTTGCTGTTTTCTTCCTTCACTTGGCTTTCATAGACGGTTATTCCGTCCTTAGTTTTAAAGACTATTAAAGTTTATGTTTGTGCACTGGTCTGAGTGTTTGTGTGCACACCTGCTGTCTCGGTCCCTTAACAAATGAAGGAACCACACAGGGGACGATCTGTGCAAAAAGTACAGTTAGCAGGAATTATATTTTAAGAGGGGCAGGGTTAGGGTTACTGATTCCCTTTCATTGATATTTGCCTCCTCACCTGTGTGTTTCATTTGGGCAGGTTGTGTTGGGCTTCTCTGCCCGGCCATCCTGGCCTGTTACGTGTCACGCAAACATGGAGAGAACTGTTGCCTCGGACTGGTGCCTGGCGGCATGACAGCCCTGCGGACTCACATGCGGCTCTCCTATGGCATTCCGGTAACACTTTCCTCCATCACATTTTGTGGTGTTGTACAGTCTGTTCCCCCAGTAGATGTGCTCTTACTCATTGATCAGCAGGGGTCTGGAGAGTGAAAGAAACAAATGAAATGTGCATCATCCAAGAAATGGTTTATTTCTACACAACTTGTTCGTAGTACATTGGTACCGCTGGTTAAGTACTTAATTCGTTCCGGAGGTCCGTTCTTAACCTGAAACTGTTCTTAACCTGAAGCACCACTTTAGCTAATGGGGCCTCCCGCTGCTGCTGCGCCGCCAGAGCACGATTTCTGTTCTTATCCTGAAGCAAAGTTCTTAACCTGAAGCGTTATTTCTGGGTTAGCAGAGTTTGTAACCTGAAGTGTATGTAACCCGAGGTACCACTGTACTCTACAGCAGGGGATTGGTGAGTTCCTGGGATAAATGCAGCCCTCTACGCAACAGAGAATTAGTTGCTTGCCGGCCTTTGCTGTCACCTTCCCTCTCTCAGCTACCTGAAATGGCTTGGATGCAAGGGCATTGCCAGGTTCTTAAAAGACTCAGGGCACAAATTTGGGCAAATTGAGATGGTGGGTGGCTGGGTATAAACCACGCTGCACTTAGTAGTGTGCCCAACTACCCTTTAAGCCAGGGGTGGGGCAACTGTGGCTCTCTAGGTGTTGTTGGACTCCAATTCCCACCAGACCCAGTCAGCATGGCTAGTGGTTAGCGATTATGAGAGTTGTTGTGCAACAAAAGATGCAGGGCAACATGTTCCCACCCTAGTGGTAAATTGCTTTATTTAAAAAAGAACGATTTAAATAAGAGGGGGAGGACAAAGGGAAAGGACCTGGAACTCAGGGAGGGGCCACCCCTTAATAACCTCTGTCAAGGGCAGATAGCAGCAAAAAGGCATCATGCAAATGAGGGATTACTCCTCTGTTCAGCAAACTCTCTGTCTCTTAGGAACATAGAAAGCTGCCTTATACTGAGTCTGACCATTGGGTCCATCTAGCTTAGTACTGTCTTCACTGACTGGCAGCTGTCTTCAGGCTGAAGACATTCCGAGCCCTACCTGGAATTGCTGGAGATTGAACCTGGGACCTTTGCATGCAAAGCAGAGTTTCCACTGAGTTCCACCACTTCTCCTCTCCCCAAATCCTCTACCTTTATCAGAGTTGGCTGGGAGAGGAATGAATAATCTTATGGGGCAAGGCATCAATGAGGGAAAAAAAGCTGATGCTGATACTATTCTAGGCTGCTTCAACAGATGTTTTTAAGCAGAGGTTGGATGACCATCTGTCATGGATGCTTTAGTTGAGATTCCTGCATTGCATGGGGTTGGACTAGATGACCCTCGTGGTCCCTTCCAACTCTATAATAATTCTAGGTGATAAAATGCACCATATCTTCTCTAGCAATTTGAACACCAACAGCAGGGAACAGTTTATTCCGAGGCCTGGAACTGGCTTGTTTCATTACAAAACAGAGCAGACATTATTTCTGTTGCTTTTGCAACACCACAGATAACAATTTCCAGCTTTTTCTCAACAGCCCAGGTTGTCTTTCATTCCATCCAAAGGGTAGCATTACAAAAGCCTTTGTCATGTTGCAGAGGAAGTTAGAAGTGATGTGGTGAGTGCAACAAGCAGAACAGAAGAACAGGTCCTGGTTAAAAAGCTTCATATCTCAGTGGTGGTGGAAATTGGCAAGGAGGACAATATTGATTTTTCATTGGGTTGGACTTCTCCCTGCCACCTACAAAGTATTCTCACCTCTTCTCTCTTTTGCTGAACAAATCATTCTTCCACTGTATAGTGTGAGCAGGTTGGTTCAATGCTCGCCTGACATTTATAGATGTTTGGACTCTTTTTCAAAAGCTGTAGTATAAACTGTGAAGTATGTCATCTTTGATATATTTTTTTCCATATAGGCACTTCAGCAGGGATTATTGAAAATAGTGATCCCCGTCTCTGTTTTGACTGAAGGCAGAGGAAGACATTTCTTTATCTGCTATCTCACTCTTCCTCCCATAGGAGCCCACAACACACTAGGTAACTGTTTTCACCAGACAGCCCATGCTGCTCCTGAACCATATGAACTGCCTCTTTCAGGGGAAACAGGAGTAAAGTGGTGCTAGAACACCAAGCTTCCACTAGTTAAGTGCAAACCCCATAGAAATAGTGGCTTGTCCAGCAGTAAGTGGTCACTGTGAACACACTCAAGTACTGTAGCATGTTGCCCTCTTTCAAATCCCTGCTTGGCTATGAAGCTTTATGGGTAGCTATGGGGAAATTGCTATTTTTCATCCTAGCCTACCTCATAGGATGGTTGTGCAGCAAAATGTCAATGTGAACTTCTTGGAAGAAGGGAGGGTACCATTTTTAAACAAATGTATTGGGTATATCTTTCTCCTGTGCATGATCTGATTTTCATATTAATAATATTTAGTGTTTTAATGCTTTGGAGCATCCAAAGGGCTTCCTGTACATTTTCTTGTGATCCTTACAACAGTCATGTGAGGCTGGAAAGTATTATCATATCTGATTCTGATTCTGAGAGATGAGATTCCAAGGGACTGCCTGGTTCATAGCTCAGCATCTTAGCCAGAATATGACACCTGCATGCTCCTCATGCCCACATTAAGCTGATCCTGTCCAATGGCTCATTGTATGTTTCTAAAGACCTGCCTGTGTGCAAGGCTTGAAGGAGTGTTATGTGGAGCAAAAATGTATTCCAGATTTGAGGTGCTATGTCTCATTAAATCTCTTTTCTTTGTTTGAATCATACAGGGCACTGTTTTTAGGGATGCCATGTCAATGTGTCTTTGTTGCCTGTGTGAGTTGTGCCGCATGGGCCGTGAAGTGCACATCCGCTCTCTGAATAACTAAGGAAAATGGAGGTGCAAAGGTGGGTCTTGATGGAAAAGGAGCACTGGCATTTCCCCCCCTCCAAGACAAAAATTATGTCGGAATCTGACGATCTCTAAACCCAGCTTTCAGTCAGATGCCTAAAGGGAATACAATCGTACCTTGGAAGTCAAACAGAATCCATTCCGGAAGTCCTTTCAACTTCCAAAACATTCAGAAACCAAAGCGCGGCTTCTGATTGGCTGCAGGAAACTCCTGCAGCCAAGGGGAAGCCGCAGAACCTGCGTCAGACATTCGTGTTCCAAAAGAACATTTGAAAACCGGAACACTCACTTCTGGGTTTTGATCGTTCAGGAGCCAATTTGTTCGGGAGCCAAGACGTTTGAGATCCAAGGTACAACTGTATTTGAGTCCACTTGCGATTGGTTAGTGCTGCAGCAGGAAAATCACAATGTTTAAATTCTGATAGTTGCTTAAATTGTGAAACTTTGACTTTTGCCATTTAGGAGGGAAAAAGGAGGAGACACACGTTAGGTTTATAAAATTATCCACACTGTGGAGAAAGTGGATAGAAGCTTTTCTCTCTCTTTCACATTTGCACATTTGTAGCCTAAGCTCCATAAGCCTGCCTGGGCATCAAAAATCTGCCTCAGGGGCCGTGTTCATGTCTTCACCTACCAGATCAATTTTGCTGGTGGGCATTAGAGATGAGGTCTTTTCATTGATGGCCCACAATTTGAGTAAAAGAACAAGGGATGCAGGCTGCTATGCATTTGGAAGGGAAGTTCACTGATTGAAGCAAGAAGGCTGAGCCAGGCCTGACTTTTGCACCTTGTCAGTTGTGTGTTTGTGTCACTAAATGTGTTTAGCATATGAAACTGCCTGAAGAAGGCGTGTGGGGATCAGGTTGCGATTAGAACCGAGAGCGGTAATGCTTAGCCCCGCCCTTTCCCTCACATGATGCTTCTATTTTTTTTTATTTAAAAAAGTTTTTTTTATTCATTTTCACTTTTAGCATTTAACATCATACACAAATAATAATCAGTTTACAAATAGGATTCTCAGAACCCCCAACTTCCCTCCACCCCTCCATGGTTTCCCCAGATATTATTTTCAAACTGTATTGTATCATATTCTCGCATATTTCTTAAAACTCATTTTTTATCATAATTCTGGCTTCATTGCAAGTGTTTTTTAAATCCTGCCAATGCTTTCAATTTTCAATCACCCATTCTTTATTAAATTGATTGTCCTCTTCGCCAATTCGCCTGAAGCTTCTAAATGGGCGGGGTATAAATAAAAAATTATTATTCTTACTCAATCTTCCTCACTTTCTTTATGTGTTTCAGACCTGCGGGGTAAGAAGTTGACATTGCATCCTGAGCTGCGCTAATAAAAAGCTCATCCTATTAACATCCGACTCCGTCTCGATGATGCGCCAGAGGATAAGAGGGCGGGAAAGAGGACGAGAGGGCGGACCGTAAGCCCATATAGGGAAGTTGTGGGCGGAGACCTAAACTCCGCCTTTAACAGGAGACTAGACCTGGCAGCAAGCAGCCTTCCGATTGGCGGTGGCGTTGTCCAGGCAACGGGGCCGCTGCCATCGTAACTGCAGCCGCAACCAGAGTCGCAGCCACAGCTTGTCTCCTGGACGGAACCCGGCCGTGTGCGGTTCCCGCGGCCATGTCGCTGAGGACGCTGCCGTTGCTCGTCCTCAACCTGGGTGGGGAGATGCTCTACATCGTGGACCAGCGGCTGCGCGCGCAAAGCATCCCGGGAGACAAGGCGCGCCAAGGTCTGGGAGGGGCCCCGCCTATACCGCTCTCTCCCATACACCCACACACCCCTTTCCACTCCGGCTACAACGCGGGGCAAGGGTGTCATTTAACGGGGGGGGGGGGTGTGATTGAGTTCCTCATAATGGCTATTCGGGTTGGGAGGGGCGAGTGCTGCTGCCTTCCCGAACATGAGTCTCGTTCAGTTGTTTTGGACTACGACCAAATGGTTCTGGGCCCAATGAGAGCTGTAGCCCCAAACATCTGGAGGCCACCATATTAGGGAATGCTGTGCACACCTTAGTGTGATATAGTAACTTGCCCACTTACAACTTGGGTCTTTATTTATTTATTTATTTATTTATTATTAGAATATATATACAGCCCTATACCCGGAGGTCTCAGGGCAGTTCACAGAAAAGATCAACATAAAAACCACAATATATATAATCAAAATAAAAACGACAACACCCCCCCCCAAAAAAAACAGCCACATTTTAAAAGGGCAAAGGATGTCAATCAGATAAACCAAAGTCCTGTTTAAAAAGGAACGGTTGCGCCAGGCACACTTCCCTGAGGAGAGCATTCCTCCTGGGTGACTTACAATATTCTGACCAGGCAACTTTATACAATAATTAAATGATGTTAAATGTGAAACAGCCTTTATAAAGTTCTGCCACCATATCTGAATGACAACTTGTGCAGACAGTTTTAAGTTCTGTGTCTTAAAGTGACTGGTAACCTTGTTAGGATCAACATTTCTGAAGACATTAGTAGTACTTGGGAACATTGAGAGGGGAGAATATTTCCACATGGTGAGTTGAATGCTGGAAATGTTTAGCATTCTAATGGAATTCTCTAGAAATAAGTCCTATGCAGGATTCCACAATTTCCTTTGCCATAGTATGCCACTACCCTTTAGTGAATATGTCGAGACCCTTCCTTCCCACTTGGAGCTGCAGTCATGCTACACTTTGGAGTCCCTCGGAGCATTTTGGAAGAACAGCATCTTTCATGGACAATTGCTCTGCCATTTCAAGGTTGGGGGGAAGGTTTGTCTGATCTGCTTCCTAGGTACAGTACAGTACTTGAAGAATAGCTTTGCTGCTTCTTGGGCATGATCATATAGGGCTAGCATTGAAAGGTGAATGTTGCTCCTGATGTACAAGGTACCCGCAACTTATACAAATTTAACTTAGCACATTCAGCTTTACACACTTGGGGGGATAAAAATAAAGAAGCAGACAGGCATCCAAGAAAAGGGTGTTTGGCAATCCCACCTGCCATTGTACCCAATATATTTTGACTATACATGATTTTGACTTTAGGTGTGATCCCTGGAATATAACCCTCATACAAGTTGAGGGCATACTGTACTAGAAACAGACCATTGAAAGGAAATGTAAAAGAAAAAATAATAATGTAAGTCATGGTTGACATTCAGATGCAGGTGAACAGGACTAGAAAAAGATTTCCGTTCCCTAGGCACCAGCATCAAATCCTATAGTATACTAATTCTACTGCAGAAACGCTTAAAATTCCAAGCTACTGGTATGCATGTGTTTAAATCTTGGGCTGGTAAATAGCATGAGTTCAGTTTGTCTTACAGCTTACTGGACAAGTGGCTGAACTCAAGAGGAAAGGTGGGAAACGAATCTTGTTACGTTCTTGGTGATCCAGCATGCATGTGTATCATATTTTTTCTACCCTGCAGACTTAAGTATGGGGCAACGGCTTTGTACAGATTACATTTGCTCAGAAGTATTGGAGTTGCTCTAGCACAGTAACTCATCTATGTGGATCTGAGGATGCTCGGCAGTCAGCACAGTCATTTTGAGCAGTTAGTGCAATTAATTCTGTTGTATCTCATTTGTTTGAAGTGAATGCTCCACATCAAGGCTGTGCAGCTGTTGCAATACTTTGCCTTTTCACCAAATTTTATGCTGGGAAAATAAGCCTCTTTCCCCCACAATGTGTGGAGTGAGATTACAGAAGTGTCATAAGTCCATTTTAATAGTGCCTGTGTATCACCCCTACCCTCCACACATTGTGGCTTTTTTTTGCCACTTTAAAATATTAGTTGAAAGCTCTCCTCTCCTTTGCTTTGCAGCTCTAATAAGCAGGGTACTAAATACTGTTGGATTCTTTTTTACTTATTTCCCCTCTTTCATCCTGCTTGTCAGTTTGTTGTTCCTAGTACTTGACCCGTCATTTTTTCTGTTTTATGCTTCGTGTAGATGAATGGACTGATGTGGACAGGAGACGAGGTACTGTAACATTTTTAGCCCCCTGCACAAAGAGTTTTTTCCCCCCACTGAGATTCCAAACTATGCATACACAGTATCTTCTGGGATGCTATTGGAAGATCCCTTCAGACCAGCAGCATTATATTTATGGAACTCGGGTGACTGACAACATTATATACCACATTTATAGCAAATCCTGGAAGAAATTCATTGAACCCTCGTTGGTCAATTCTTATGACTTTAGTTTAAGTAACATAGTAGCGTTGGCATGCTGGGCAACTGTTAGGAACCTGGGAAACTGCCTTATATGGAGTCAAGACTATTGGTTCATCTAGCTCAGTATTGTCCTCGCTGACTGGCAGCGACTCTCCAGAATTTCAGGCAGGGGTCTCTCCTAGCCCTACATGGAGATGAGGGATTGAACCTGGGACCTTCTGCTTGCCTGTTATTTGACTCTGGTCACATATTGTCTAAAATTTCAAGAATACAGTGGTGCCCCGCTAGACGAATGCCTCGCTAGACGAAAAACTTTAGTCTTTTTTTTCCGTTTTGCGGAGCGTGGCTGTCATTGCCGCTCCGCAAGACGAAAAACCCGCTAGACGAAAATTTTCGCAGGACAAATTATTTTCGTCTAGCGGGGCACCACTGTACCATTGTGAATATGGCAACTTGTCATTTTTTTATTTGATTAGGCTATCATTTGTTAGCAGGGACAGGCACGAGGGTTGCTTGCTAATGACGAACTCCACATCAAAACACTTTCCACAGGCTACCTTCTTTAACAGACAGTTCCAAACAGGAGCAGAAGCAGTCATTGATGAGTAAAGTGTCAAACTAGGACTAGGAAGACCCAGATTCAGATCCTCACTCAGCCAAGAAAGTCATTAGGCAATTGTGGTTAAGTCACACACAGGTCTGTTGTGAGAACACACTGAGGGATGGGCGGACTGCCCTCAGTTTCTGGAGAAGAAGCCAAAATAAATATGTATTAAAAATAAATCATTCATTCCCCTTTTTAAGTAAAAGTTTTCTAATTTTGTTGTAATTAGTATGAGTATCAAATCGGTTGATGACTGTCTTCTTGCTTTAATATTAATGCTTTGAAAATACTTGACCATTACAGTATTTGACAATATTGGATTAGTCAATTGACCAAGTCTTTTTTTTTTAACCCATCAACCGCCACAGCCCTCATCTGTCTTCTGTCTAACTGAAACAGGCGACATACAGAGTTGAAAGATTTTGCTATAGCTGCACAGGAACTAAGAACAAACCATAAATGCAATAGACTGTCAAAGTGCACATATGTATTAGGATGTGCTTTTAAAACCTATGAACTGCCTACAGTCCTTCTGTGTGTTGATTGCAGTGGTTTTATTTTATTTCTCTAACAAAATTTATATCCCGATTGTAAATGAAACCTCTTAGTGGAACCTCTAATGATGGTGAACTCCTGTAAAAACTTGACTGATTAATGACTAAAATTTTGACTGACAGCATTTTTAGCGGCATGTTGTACATACACACAGCTGCATCGTGTTCCCAGCTGCTTCAACACTTCTGTAGCGGGTGTAATTGACGAACAAGTGAATGCTTGATTAGGGCTTTCTGCATTTTAAAAACAGGCAGGAATGATCCTGAAACATAAAAATAATTCACTAGTGCCTTGGAAATAAATTTATTGGAAAAGTCATCTTAGGTGGTAGCTCAACTGATTGCTGAACATCTCTGTTGGCAAAGGAGCAGCTGTACAAGCATAGTATGAGCAGTATTCAGGCAGAGTGTATCCAGTGGTTCTTGCTGTCTTCCTGCCGTACTGCAGAATTAGTCACCAGTTCTCTGCCTTGAACTACGTCTTTTAATCCACAACTTTCCTCATTAAATCCCAAAATTTGCTGCTGCTTTAGTATGGCACTATTGCATATCTTTAGACTGCATCATGCTTTTCTGCATCGTGCTTAATACCTGGAATGGGTTGAGCTGAAGAAACCAGCGGGTGTGTTTCCCCCCAAGTAAACTGTGTAACCAAACATAACCCCCAAATGCTACAAGATCTCTGTTTCTGTTGCTCAGATGCATAGCAGTCTGCAGGTAAATAAGGAAAAGAGGGAATGAGGGAGTCTGTGGTTTTTTTTAAATGCTGTTTAGAGGCTGTATTTTAGCCCACCTGCATTTGCCTGTGTATCACAGGAGGCCAGACCAGTGGATTTGGTATGGAGGAATTGTTAACCACCTATGCAGGGGCGGAGCAAGGGGGTGCGTTGGGGGCGGTGCGACCCGGGTGCCACCCTGGAGGGGGTGACACTCGCCCCCCCACGCGACTCCCAAGCCGAGCCCCGCTGCCTGGCAAAGCGCCTCGCTCCACGGCTTGCTCGCAGTTTGCCACCGCTGCCACTCTGTAGTGCACGTGCACAGTGTCACTACAGAGTGTCGCATGCGCCGTACATAGCAACGCTGTGCATGCGCGCTATGGAGCAACACCCCGCCCCCGGGTGCCCTGAGGTTTACTGCTCCGGGTGGCCAAGCGGCTTCCGACGCCACTGCACCTATGGCTAATGGCTACCCTAAATGCTGTGTATAGCGACTGTACTAGGTAGTCTTAATTGGTGGTGGCTTAATAAACCTGTTTAGGAGTGAAAAGGCTGTTTAGGAGTGAAAAAGAAAAGAAAAAAGCAATTCCACCACAGGATTCTGGTGTGGATCATAGAACAATACAGGATTTCTCCACTTTCATTTACCAACCCAAAGTTTAGTCACTCAGCTGGCACTAAAAATCCTGTGCCACCCTGAAGTTTGAGAGGAAAACTGGCTGGTAGGTATCCTAATCTTCTACCACCTCTAGTGACTTATATTTTGGGACAGTGATGCAATGTACTATCTCATTCAGTTACACGAATACAGTGCAAAATGTCAGAGGTCACTATTTGGTGTGATCATGTTTCTGTCCAATTCCAAACTACTAGAGAATATTCCTGGCTGGGGCTGACAGAGAATCACAGAAGCAGAACTCTGTCAAATCTCTTTAGAAGCATACACTGAGGGAGAGTTTACTACAGCTTTGTTAAGGATTGCGTCGGAGCGGGTCAAGAGAGAATTGCATCACTAAAAGCTCTGCTTATCCATCCCAGTCTCTCTGTGCTTAGCAACACCTGCTGGATACTAGATTGAACAACTGCTGCTACTTAGCACAAGGGAGAATGAAATTGAGAGCTAGAAAAGACTTTGTGACTGGGCATAGAATCTCAGAATTGTCAAGTTGGAAAGGACCCCCAAGGGTCATTTAGTCCAGCCCCTTGCAATGCAGGAATCACTGCTAAAAGTCCCTGGCAGATGGCCCATCCAACCTCTATTTAAAAACATCCAGTGAAGGCATAAAGAACCAGAAGAAGAGTTTCCCTTTGTCCACTTCCACCAGGGAGTGTGAGGAGGGGACAGTACTGGGCAACAGATCAGGATCAAAACCTTTTAAACTCAGATTTTATTGGTATCCACATGAATATGGTTTCTGTAGCTACTAGGACCCATACAGGAAACTGTATTTAATTTCAACTTGACTAGGAAGATCCCAGGCACCTAAGATCTGGTGTTGATAAATGGAGAATTTTGACATTTTGGTGAAATATTTTAACCTTTTCTCTGTACACAGGTACACAGTCATTTCTAAGACTGGTTTTTACGGTGATTCTCTCCAATGTTCAAGACTATCTACATGGCCAAATACTGTATCAGTTTTTTAGCAGTAGGGATACCTACTGTGGTACATGAGAGATTTTTTTGTAGCCAACTCTGCTTGCACACTACTGGGTATTGAGTGTAAAAGAAATAACATCTAGTGCTTGAGTATTACTGGTGTAGTACCTCTGGCAATAGTAACCCTGACCACTACATCTGAATATTGTTTCAATCCTTTTATGTACTTCTCAGTATTTGGTTGTGGTTATCAGCCCATCTAACTGCAAATGACTAAACAATGGGGGACAGGGTGTTGTGATTCCCTTCTACCTCAATTTACTTACCATGGATTCGGGAGCATCTATAAAATGTTTGCAGAAGAAAAAGAATGGATGCAGTTTGCAAATGCCAAAAGGAGACAAATTGTTTCAGATTACCATAATCTGCTGTTTAACTCTTGGAATTTATTGAATTTGGAAACTTGAGTTTCAAGTAGTTTCTCATTACTAAGAAAATAAAACGTTTCCAGATCCTGTATCTCTACCAGCACTGGTGAAGTCACTCGTAACAAAGGCTGGGAACGGCTTCTGTGCAAGTTTCCTTGAACTGAAGGGGATTTGGAGAGGATCACAGCCTTGCACAGAAGACATTTGTGGGGCATGGTGTGTTTCAGTTGGAGAGTGGCCTTTGCAAGTCCCTCCTCAGCTATAACTGTCTGTGTCTTCCTGTGAAACAAAAGCAAAGCCGATCCATTTGTGATACATTTGAATCTTTTGTCTTTTCAGTTATGAATGACATCATAGGGGGTATATTCAATAAAAAGTTTATGGACGAGCTGTTTAAGCCGCAGGAGCTCTATTCCAGGAAGGCCCTGAGGACAGTTTTTGAGCGTCTGGTTCATGCCTCAATCATGAGACTGAATGCACCCAGTATGGATAAGGTGAGGATGAACCTTTCTGTTTCCCCAAATGTCTTATGGGGAATTCAGGTAACTCTCTATCAACAAGTGCTGTCATCAAATGAAACTAGGATCCTTACACTAACATTCAGGAAAAATTGAGGAATAAAGGAAAGTGAATCAGGGGAGAATGGCAGCTTAGGTAGACAAGGGATCTGAAGGTGATGAAACAGCAGTGACAACTAGAGCAAGATCAAGACAGGTCTAACCAAGCACAGGCTCATATTAGGGTGGCTCACAGAATAAAATCCAGCCAACGGCGCAAGAAGACAGCTGATTAATAAGGCTCAGCCTGGGCTCTGATTTAACTAATTCCTGTTTCCTTACTTTGTAGCTCTACGATCTAATGACCATGGCATTCAAGTACCAAGTTCTACTCTGCCCTCGTCCCAAAGACCTTTTACTCATCACTTTCAACCACCTGGATGCTATCAAAGATTTCATTTATGAAGCACCCAAAACTCTGGCCCAGGTTGATGCAACCTTTAGGAAACTCATTGATGTAAGAGCACACCATACCTTTTAGATTCCATTCAAATGTATGTACAACTACGGGGGGAAATGATACAAAGGCAAAACATATCGGAGCATGCCCTCATATTGGTTTTCTGCTGTGTAGTGTGCTCCCCCTTCAAGCTGCTGCACTGTAAGTCTGGAGATTTCACCAGTGAAAGCAGAAATAAGACAACTGAGTAGAATAGAATGCAAAAAGTAAGAATAGTTTTGAAATGGATTAGTGATTTCATAAAACAAGCATGTTTTACTGGGGGTTAGATTTGGCATGAGTTTGGCCAAATTGCGGGAGGCACTGAAAGATAGGCGTGCCTGTGTGCTCTGGTCCATGGGGTCACAAAGAGTCGGACACGACTGAACTACTGAACAACAACAACAAGATTTCTATTTAAGAAGTTTTACTTGAATCTGGGAGACCTGGTTTAAAATCCCAGCAGCAACTAAATAACCACTGGGGTGTCCTCAAGGAAAGTTGCTCTTTCTCAGTTGCCTGTCACCAAAATGGAAATAATCTTCTGCCCACAGTTTTGAGGATGCATGAAGCACTTAAACATCCATGTGAATCATACACTTGAATAATGCTAAAGCAGCAGCAAGGATTTATTCTGGCTTTCTTCTGCAGACATACGGCTCTCTCTCTGCTGGCGAACTTCAGCTCATCCGGCAGACATTGCTCATCTTCTTCCAGGACATACACATCAGGGTGGGTGGCTTTTTCATTTTTACACATCAGTCCAGGAGCTTGTGATACCGTAGTAGAGGAAGGATCCCTGGGTGAAATTGCATGATGTGATACTGGAATAAGGAGGTGTTGGGCAGAAATTCTTTCTAAGCAAGACTGCTTTACAAAGTTTTGTGCTTCCTCCACAGGTTTCCATCCTCCTCAAAGATAAAGTACAGAACTCAAATGGCCATTTTGTACTGCCAACCTCTGGTCCAGTTCCTTGGGGAACAGAGGTTCCAGGGCTCATCAGGTGAATCTTAGACCTCTCTACCTTGCACCCTGCTTTTTCCCTGTAGCCACTAGATAGATCAGCTGCACCTAGTTAACCATCTATCCCAATCTTAAGGAGAATCCCTAGTGCCAGGCTGCATGGGTCATCTGACTGAGACAAACCTGCTGGGAGTAGAGGAAAGAGTGTATGTGCACTACCTTAGGCCAGAAAATTCCTCTTTATTACCTCTCCCAGCTGTTCTGTGAGATGAGGGTTATTCTTCCTTGTTCAGAAAAGCACTAGAAGTCACCACAGTGCTTCAATTTTGCAATTTTCAGACTTTTCAACAGTAAAGGGGATGAAATTAAGAGGACTGAGTTCGTCAGTGGTGGAAATTACCAGCTTCCATATCGAGAAGGCTCATTCGACCTCTATGGAGACAGAGTAATCAAATTGGGAACAAACATGTAAGCCATGGGATGCAAAGCCACATTTCAGTTGGGGGCTCTCTGCAGTTTTCCTTTGTGTCTACTATAAGCCTTTACCAATTGCCTCTAGATACAGCATCAGTCGGCCTGTAGAGACAGACATGTCGGGGGCAGCCAAAAATTTGGCATCTCGTGTAAAGGTCAGTATCTTTAGTCTACTTTCTTAATCAGCCTTTCCCAACTTGGTGCCTCCAGATGTTCTTGGATTACAATTCCCAACAGCTAATCATACTCAAAGAAGGCTCCTTGAAATCAAGAATCATGCCTATCTCAGGCACATTAATTTCCATGCCAGAACATACTCAGCTACAACTATATGCAGTATGCTCTTTTATGTCCCAATTTCAAAGATGTCAGAGCCCCAGCAGACTACTTTGTTGCAGCCTTTATAGTGCTAGGAGGCCACAACCCTTGTAAACAAAGCTCTTCCAATACTGCCATTGGTTGCCTCTCTGTGTAACAGACCCACTCTTGTTCCATGTAGGAGAATACTGCTCCAAACCCTCTGGCTAAAGAAGAGCTGAACTTCTTGGCCAGACTCATGGGAAGCCTGGACATCAAGAAGCCTCTTGGCAACGAGGCTGGTTTCCGGCTGAATCTCTTCACCACAGATGAGGAGGAAGAGTATGATCAGTCTCACTTGCTTTATGGGTGGTGTGGGTGAGAGTTGGCCGTTCAGCCATCTAGTTGAATCAATCCATGGGTGAGAGGTGTATACTGAAGCCCTTGCATGACCCCCCTTCCTTTTGGAAACCTTTGCTGCAGAACCTTTAATTAGTACAAGTATTGCAGAAAAGGCTCATCAGATGCAGCAACAGGGAGCAATTGTCAGGGAATTGCTATTCATTAAAAATTCAAACAAGTGAGGTATGTGAAAAGCTGCTAGAGGCATTGAAATGTAAAGGGACCCCTAACCATTAGGTCCAGTCGCGGACAATTCTGGGGTTGTGGTGCTCATCTCGCTTTATTGGCTGAGGGAGCCGGCATACAGCTTCCGGGTGATGTGGCCAGCATGACAAAGCTGCTTCTGGAAAACCAGAGCAGCGCACGGAAATGCTGTTTTACCTACCCGCCAGAGGAAGCACTTTGATGTGCTTTTGAACTGCTAGGTTGGCAGGAGCAGGGACCGAACAACGGGAGCTCACCCCGTTGCAGGGATTCGAACTGCTGACCTTCTGATCGGCAAGCCCTAGGCTCTGTGGTTTAACCCACAGCGCCACCCGTGTCCCACGGGTAATGCTAGAGGCATTACAACTTACCGAACAGATTGTGTTTGTAGCATTCTATCTGCAGATGAATGGCATTTAATCATGGCTGGTTTAGTTGAGATTCCTTCATCACAGGGGGTTGGACTAGATGATCTTCAGGGTACCTTCTAACTCTACAATTCTATGACAGCTTTTTATTCTTTTCCTCAAGACATGCTGCACTGACCCGTCCAGAGGAATTATTGTATCAAGTTATCAACATACAAGCAGACAAGGTATGCAGTCATTGCCCCCTAGCCTCTCATTTCAAGAGTAAGCTAAATAGTTTTCAAACTAAATGAAGGTGCATTTGGTGAAGGGTATTGTTATCAATGTTTGTTGCTATGTTACTTCCAGAAAATAACAAAATAGGTGCGGGACTCTCTTTTTTCTTTTTCTTTTTCGAATAATTTTAGTTGGGCATGCAAGCATTAGAGTTTCACAGAACTCTTGACTGCACGGCAGAATCTCTGTTCTGCCTGATCAGCCTGCATAAAAGATGAAAAGAAGATAACACATGGGGAGTGTGGGAAAAAGAAGCCACCACATTCTGTGAACATAACCAAGAAAAACCTTGCTGCATCTGAACATGAGCCTCTCTATCCTAACATACTGTTTCTAACAGTGTCTGGTCAGAACCCGGCACCGGCAGAACAAAAGCACCCCAGTGATATTTGTTCCCTGCATCTTGGATGGTGTGCTGCCTTTGAAAACAAAAGTTCCATAGAGCCAGTGATAACTTGCGCTTTTTGATGAACTTGTATAATTTCCTTCTTTTTGCTTTTAATATTTATTACTGATAATCATGAAAACTGTCTAGTCCCCTTGAAGCCAGCTTGACCAGTAGCCCAATATTGCCACATCTTGTGGAAGTGAGTCACGTATGAGGTGTGTGTAACGTACCTGGAACTTGGTGTTTGAGAACCAAGAATGCTTTTTGCTGCCCTCACAGCAGTCAAAGCTGCTTTTGATTTTCAGAGGGACATTTTAATGCTCTTAAAATCAAAACTACAGTGTTTTGTTGCTTCGGGCAACTGAGGTTAAATTGATTTTTTAAAGCTGGTTACTGAAAATAAAGTATGGAATTGTCAAATTTATTATTTATGTTCTCCCATAAGTAGCTTCTTGCAGTAATTGGACTCTTTTAAATAGGACCCTCAACGGAATGAGGAGCTGGCTCGCATCATGGGAGAGTTCGAGGTCGCAGAAGAACCAAAGGAGAGGATCAGCAAGGGTGCTGACTTGTTGGCAATGATGGATGAGCTGGATGCTGAGCATGAATGCAAGTCTCTCCCATCTTGAGGTGGAGAGCATCTGGCAGTCAGCCTGCTGTAGAACAGAGCAGTTACCAAGACCATCCATTTTTGTTGGGGTCACTAAGGCTGGATGTTGCTTAGATGTGTTTGACGAATTCTGTCTCTGGCTTTGGTGAAATGGGGTCATGGTCAAAAAGCAGCTTCATTCCTGTGCTAATAAGGACCTAGATTGTGCCTCCCAGGGTTAAAAGCTGGAGCATCTGGAAAGAAAGTGGGCATTTATGTCCTGTGTGCATACACAGATTCCCTCTATAGGCTTCCTAATTAAAGGTCCAAACTGTGTTATATCACTAGTTAAGTTTGTGAGTGTGTTATAACACGAGCAGAAAGACCAGTTCCTTCATTTTGTTTATGGGGACCAAGTTTTTAATGGTGTTGCAACCAAGGTCTTTTTAGTTGCAGCAATAAAGACCAGAAACAAGATGTCCTTTTGCCTTTTTATCACTTACCTTTTAAGGCTCTCTCCACCTCACCTGTCCTGTGATAACCCACTGCCTCACATGCCAAGTCCAGAAGTTTAAGCAAATCCCCCTCTGTTCAGTAGGGTTTCTTGCCATGGCTGTTAAGACTAATACAAGAGAGTCATTTTGTTGCAGCTGGGTCAGATGAAGGCATCTGCTGGTGCTGGTGCTGGTGCAGATACACCATGGCGTTTCTTCTTTCTACACTCTACACTCTCCCCAGTGGTCTTTCCTCTTCTAGTCACTGCTATGGATACACAACCTGACTGTCTATCTCCAGGCTCTGCAGTGTTCTGCAAGGTATTCCCACACAGGGGGGTTAATGCTGCCAGCCTTCATGTCACGTTTGCAGACAAATCTTGTAACACAGAGTTGGTTGGCCAACAGGCCTGGTGCCTGAAGCCATTTTCCCATAGAGCACGTCCCTGATGATACCCAAAAGCTTCCTGACACAGCACACATGGAAGGTGTTGAGGAGTCACTCCTGACAATTCTAAGTTGCCCATGACTCACTTCCATAAGCAGCGTGCTCAACACACAAGTATTGTAGACCTTTATCTTGGTATGGGATGTTAGCATCACATTGTCATAGCTGCATTGCCAATATGCTTGTCCAGCTCAGCATTGATGGAGGCTGCTGGTTATGGTGAAATCAGGGCAAACAAAACAGTCTACCATCTCAAGCATGTGGTCATGAGTGCTAATGCATGGAGTCCTGGCGACGTCCTGACCCAGGATGTTTGTCATCAGGCTGATGGAACTGCCTGCAGGTTTGGTAAAATGGTTGATGAGACTCTCTGGAGCTGATGCATTCATATTAAGTGAGTTTGCATAGGACTCCCAAATAGATTCAAGACTAGATCTAACCTATTTGCACAGAACAAAAGCTGCTAATTAGAGAAGTTCTATTTTATTGTATGCTAATTATAAATCCATTACCACCATTGAAGAATAGTGTATAAAAACTATGTGTTTATTAAAAACATTTTATATTTGAAAAATGCAGCTTAACACACAGCTCCTCGCATGTAGTTAAGTAAATCTTATCCATGTTTACCGGGCAGGAAGCATCAGCCTGCTCAACAAGGGTTGCTCCAAAATTCTTGATTGCAGCCTGATGTTACTGTGGTTAGTAAAATCACATCCGGATACCGTCAATTCTGAGCATGCTTAGTTGAGAGTTAAGGCGGCTTTGAGCTGGAGCAGAGGAGCGCATCAACACCGCCGAAACTTCAACCTCTCCAGCTTTTAGGTGGCTTCTTCGCGTCACTTTCAGGGCGGAAAGCGAATCTCCGAGCGCACCAGCTACGGGCGGAAGCAACGGAGCAATCACAAGCCAACTTTCTCCTCCCCCACCCCGAGCCCCGCCTTTCTTTCCATTCTGGCCAATGGGGCTGCTCCACTTCCGATTGGGTTTAGAACCGGCGAATGAGGAGCGAAGTCTCTTTGATTAAGCCGCCTGTCGATTGCGCACGCGTGCTTCTGCTTTTGCGCTGGGCGAGCAGGCGGGAGATCCAAGCCAGGTAGGCGAGCGGAGCATCCGCTGCGCGCGCCTCTTCTCCACAGGACCTGATCCGGGTTAGGAGCCGCCACGAGCTGCCCTTTTCCCTTCCCTGGCTTTGCCTGCGGAGCGAAAGGCCGGAGAGCGAGAGTTAGGCAGCCAGGAGCAGGCCTAGGGGGCATGGGCGTAGCCAGGATTCTTGTTAGGGGGGTCAGTCCTTTTGTTAGCTAACTGAGGTTCTGCCCTCCCCCCCCCCTTGTATTTTTATTTATTTTTATTCGCTGCCTGCCTTCCTTGGCTACACTTATGGCAGGGGGCTCATGCTGGGGACCCCTACCAGGAGCCCCTGGGTCTGCTCCTCCTCCTGCCTGCTTGCTTTCTGCGCCCACAGGATTTCCTGCCGCCCAGCAGGCCCCATGAGCGGATCGGGCCCTCTTCCCCACTAGCAGGCCACCTGCTTGGTGGGAGGGACTCTTTGGGCCACTTGGAAGTTTTTTTACAGAAGAACATCAGAACAGCCCTGCTGCAGCTAAATTGAGACATAGGGGGCCAATCTAGCCCAGTGGCCTCATTTCACAGTGGCCAAACAGATGCCCCCAATGGGAAAACCCCAGAGCAGGACCTGAGGGCACTAGCAGCACACACATGCTCCTGCTGTTTCCAGCAGCTGACTTCAAGAAACAATTCTGTCCCAGGCTGTGGAGGCAGAGCCTGGCCTCCATCATGCCTAGAAAGCATCAACAGCCTTCTCCGTGGATTTGCCCAATCCTTTTTTTTTAAGGCTTCCAAGTTTGAGGGTTCTTCTCTGTGTATGTATTTGCCCACAGCACTTATAGGTCACAGCTGTGACTGTACTCATCAGCTAAAAACAGAAAGGCAGGAATAGGCTCATGTCACAAAGCAATTGCTTCAAATAGTGATTGCTTCAAATGCCCACACATTTTGCTTCCTCACTTTCCTTCTACAAGTATTAAATGCAATTTTAAAAACACACAGAAAGAAAGAAAGAAAGAAAGAAAGAAAGAAAGAGAAAGCTCAAGGGTCTGGACCCAGTATAACAGTATTCCTGGTATTCCTCTCTCAGTGACCCTGGCACCAGGTCCGCCATTTATTTATTCTCATTTATGTACTAAACTTACTAGTTGCTTGTCACCAAACAGGTCTTGCAACTTACACTGAAGCACATATACATAAATACATTATGGGAAAGAGAAAAAAATCAGCTTTTTTGCTATTTTGCTGCTGCTCCTTCCAAGTGAGAATGTTTGGTTGCTGAGCAGTTGGCCTCTGGGCATGTGCAGATTCTTTGGGACAGATGATAGATCATGGGCTCAGCCCCTTTTGATTCTTACTGCCTGGCTGCTAAGGAGAGGCCAACCAACACACAGAGTTCTGTACTGAAGCTTTCTTAGGTGCCTTTAGAGATCCTGCAGAGCCTCAGTTAGGGTTTTGAGGTTTCACCTGTGCATGCAAAAGAAACAAGAACTGTGATTTTAAAAGTCATGAGCCGATTTCCATGCTTGGCACAGTGCAAGCACAGACCTGATCTCTATATAGCACAAGAGAAAGCGATTAATGGGGCTAACTCTCTCACTGAACTCTTCTGTTCCAGCCATCAGGTGGTGCCACACCATGGAAATCAGCCACTCCGTGAAGGAGCGCACCATCTCGGAGAACAGCCTTGTCATCCTGCTGCAGGGCCTCCACGGACATGTCACCACTGTGGAGCTGCGGGACGAAAGCATGGCTGTGGGCCGCATCACCAACGTTGACGCCTTCATGAACATCCGCCTGGCTGAGGCGACGTTCACTGACCGGTGTGGCCATTCTACCTGGCTGGATGATCTGTTTGTGACGGGAAGGAACGTCCGCTACGTCCACATCCCTGACGACATGGACATCACAACCACCATTGAGAAACAGCTGCAGCTCATTCACAGAGTTCGCACTTTTGGTGGCCGAGACAGAGGCAGGAAGGAGTTCCTTAAGCAGAGCTACAAATGAGCGGGCTGGTCCCCTGGATTTGCCGTGTGCCCAAACTCAGCCTGACATTGCTTGTACTCCTGATGAAGAAGCACATTTTTCTGGACTGAAATTAGAAGTGACCTGTAGACAACCCTCCCTGATTTTCCAAGATGCCTTCCTTGGCTGCACTTCCTGAGTTCAAGAGTTCACCAGACTTTTTTATAGAAAGGGGAAGTGGGCATTAGGTCCCTTTGTAAGAATAAGTTAGAATATAACTGACCTTTGCAACAAATAGGATACTTGCTTTCTATGGACTAATACTCTCTTCACCCTCTTCAGCCTTTGTTTTTTTTCCAAATAAACTCTTTACAAAATTTTAAGATCCACTTTTCCTTTTACAAACTCTTTCTCACCAGACCAACCAGCAGCTTTTTGTACGTGGAATATCCTCACATCATCCCTCTTTAAGCAGGACTTGCAGGCTGAGAAAACTAACAGCTGAGCCAAGGTTAAATTACAAATGAGAGAGCACGCAGTCCTTCAGCAGAGCTTGACTCTGATTTATTTATTTATTTATTTATTTATTTATTTATTTACATTTATATCTTCCCCTTTCCACCAAGGAGCTCAAGGTGACATATACAGTTCTCTTCCCCCATTTCATCCCCACAACAGCCCTGTGAGGTAGGTTAGGCTGAAGAAGTGACTGGCCCAATGTCATGGCTGAGTGAGGATTTGAACCCTGGTCTCCCAGGTCCTAGTCCAGCGCTAATCGCTACACCACTCTGGCTCTATACCCTCAATAATGCAATATGAACATGTAGTAGTAGTATCAGGAACTTGGTCTATCTTGCCTAGCCTTTTCCACCCTGGTGCCCTCCAGAGGCTGGACTACACTTCACATCATCCCTGGCTATTGCTCATGCTGGGTGGGACTAATGGGAGTTGTAGGAGTCTGATTTAGCCCAGTGCTGACTAATGGTGGTGGTTTTCCAAAGCCTTGGGCAGAGAAAGCTTTCTTAGTTCTGCTGCATCACATCTTTCCAATAGGAGATGCCCAAGGATTGCAAAGCATAAACCCCTGTCATTGAGCCCTTCTGCCACTCATCCTCTTGTTTGATCTGAAGTTGCATCTGACAGAGTGCATTCAGTTCATAATACATCTGCTGGGCATCGTCTCTTTGTGCCAGAAGCACATGTGTAGACTGTAATGCCTTCTCTTTTGAAAATAATGGAGGAGGGCAGCTGCAGCCTTACTAACATCCCATAACTCTTGCTCAGTTCCCCCTTGAGTTTCACCCATGGACATTACTTAGTTGAACTGGCAGCCCCACTCCAGAGTAGGTTGCTGCTAACTATTGCTCTTTTGTTATGAGAGAATGGTTTGCACCATGGATAAGCAATGCCTGGGGATTGTCCTGGCTCTCAGCTGGATGAGGAACTAGAACTCTCAACACCATTTCTTCCAAAGGTTTTAATGCATAAGCCAGTTTGGTACACAAGTCAGGTTACAAGGTGCAGAGTAAGCAGGTACATCAGAGGCTATGGGACGTGGTGCTAAATGTCTGATTTCTAAATGTCGGTCTGTGACATGGGGGGACAACTAACATCACCCCTCCGGATTTCAGTGGTCAAGCTGAATTATAACAGTTCAGGCTTCAGGTATTTTAGGCCGAAGTTGTTCAGGGCTTTGTATATCAATGCCAGAACAATGTCAAAGAGCAGTCCCCCACCTAGTGTTACTGTCTGGACACAACCAAGCAAGTTATGAGTGGAACCACTAATACAGTGGTGCCCTGCTAGACGAAAATAATTCGTTCTGCGAATATTTTCGTCTAGCGGTTTTTTCGTCTAGCGAAGCGGCAATGCAATTTTTTTTCGTCTTGCGAGGCAGCCCCATAGACAAATTCGTCTTGTGGGGCAGCCTTCCGCTAGACGAATGCCTTCGTCTAGCAAGTTTTTCGTCTAGCGAGGCATTTGTCTAGCGGGGCACCACTGTATAGTGTCTCCATCACCCATCCCACTCAGGTGATCCAGTAGGTTACCATGGCCAATGCTATCTAAAGCTGCTGAGATATCAAGCAATTGTAACAGGGCCATGCATCACCATATTTCTCCCATTACAGGTCATCCATCAAGGTGACCAAGGCCAATTCATTCCCGAAACCAGGCCTAAACCCAGACTGAAGTGGATCCTGATAACCAGTGTCATCCAGGAACACTTGCAGTTCTGCAGCTTCTCCACCATCTTCCTCACAAAAGAGGTACTGTATCTGCAACAGGCCACCTGTTATTTCACACCATTTAGTTCAGCAGAGCAGCACCCCCTCCTTCCTCCAGCAGGCATGGAAAGCTGCTCTTCCTGCCAAGTCTGCTGACTTGCCTAGCACATGTTGAGGGGTAATTGGCACAGGAGAGGAGCTGGACTTAAATACCTTTGGGCTGATGATTCAGAGCTTTCTAGGGCCACTGAGGACACAGCAGACAGCCTGCCAGTCTGCACTAGCTTTGCTTTTCTTCCCCAAATCTACAGCCCAAAAGAGTTAATGTTTGTGTGGATCCATCTTAATGTGTGCTGAATGCTGCAGCAATGTGGGCCCCACAGCTACCCTTTCACCCCATCGCATGCACGTGACTCATCTGCACTGCAGGAAATGTTAACACATCCCCTTCACCTGATGGAGCAGGTGCAAGTTTACAAAGTGAATCAAAGGCTGTGCAGAGGCTGCCCGGCACATGTTGGTGTGCCTGTCTGGTAACAAAAAAGTGGCATCTTGGCCACATAACATTTAGAAGCCATTGAACGCTATAGAATTATGTGTGCTCCATATTTGCTATGCTAACTAGTTTGGACATACCGAACCATCTCCCGACTTTTTGCTTGCGGCTACATGTATTTTGAGGGTCTCGAGTCAGACTGCACACATGTGGCATTTGTTTTTATTGATTGCATTGATATTGCACCTTTTCCTCTATGGAGCTCAAGGTGCTTACATGGTTCTCCCTTTCCTCATTTAAGCCCCACAACAACCCTGTGAGGTAAGTTTGGTTGAGAGTAAGTGACTGGCCCAAGGTCACCCAGTGAGCTTCATGGCCGAGTGGGGATTCGAACCCTGGTTTCTCAAGTCCTAGTCCAACGCTAACCAGCACACCACCACTGGCTCATAATTCAGGATTCTTGGCTGCTGCAATGCTGCAGCAACTTCTAGAAAAAGTCATTTCTATCCACTTCAGTTGGCACTAGACAAAGTGTGGGAAGAGCCTGGCTTTATTTCCAAATGGTGCTAAGCACCCCTTCCAATGATCGCAGGAGGGAGTTGCACACCCAGAACACAGAGCTGTTTGCAGAAAGTGTCCAAATCTGGCAGAGTGCTCAAGTCAGGTTTGGTGACTGCAGCCCCACTTCCCCTAATGCCTGCAGTACTGAGGAAGGCTAACACTCTTTTGTTACCTCCCTGGAGTCTGTTGTTTGCACAAGTGGCAGCTGAGGCTCCCATAGAGTGAGTCATGCCTGCATGATGCAAGTGCTCAACTGAGAGAGAGAGAGCTGCTGTTTGTCCTGCCCCCTCCTGCCCCCACCACCCAAGCATGACTCACCAGGAGCAGTTACAAAAGTGGCTGAGGGTTGCTCTGGGTTACTTGCTTTTCACCATTTTTTAAAAGGCTGTCAAATAAGGAGCAAGCAAAGGCCCCATCAATATTTTTTACTGCATTTATAGCCCACCTTTTTTTTCTCCAAGGAGGTGAAGGTGGTATACAGACATGGTTCTCATTTAATCTCCACAACAACCCTGTGAGGTAGGTGAGGCTAAGAGGTAGTGATTTGCTCAAGGTCACACAATGAGCTTCATGGCTAAGTGGGGATTTGAATCCTGATCTAGCAGTGTGTTGTACCAGACTAGGATCAGGAAGACCAGGGTTCAAATCCGTACTCAGCCATGAAGCATGTGCACCCCTTGAGCATCTTAGAGGAAAAGGTGGGAAGATAAGAGTTACAAAAAATAAATAAATACCAGTAATAACCCCCCCCCCTTTTCCCCAGGCCAGTTCCAGGAACAGATCTGGTGAAAAAGGCCAGGCCAGGTTTCTCATGTGTTTTGCTTTTTTTAATAAACGGAATAATTAATTATATTTAAACACGTTGCTCTGAGAGAGAACTACTGTAATACAGAATGATTACTACTGTAATACAGAATGATTAATATAGTCCAGGGGTGGCCTACTCCCAAGAGACTGTGATCTACTCACAAAGTTAAAAACTGGTGGTGATCTACCCCCTTTTTGGGGGTTCAGGTCAAAGTTGTTGAGCTTTTTTAGGGGAGAGGAAAGCCCCGTTTCTTTGGGGTACAGGGGAGCCTAAGTCGTTGAGCTTCTTTGTGGGGAGCCAGTGTTCTCCCACTTGTCCAGTGATCTACCTGTTGTCAATCTATGACATTTAAACTGACGTCAGCCGGAGCCTGCCAATCATACCCTGCGCCGGCCTTCCATTCGCTCTCGAGTAGGTGAGGGGCAGGGCTAATTTCGCACCGAAGGGAGGGTTTGGGGCCTCTCGAGCTCACCAATCCTACACCGGCACTCCCCGCCTACTTCCCCCCGCCTTCCTCTCTTCCGCCCGGCCTTGCTTCTGCCGGCGCCATCTTTGACACAGGCAGAGGCTCCGGGGAAGAAGATGGCGGCGGCGGCTGCTGCCTGCGGGGGCGGGGCCGGTGTTGGGATGACGGCAGCGTCGCGTCACGTCCGTTGTCAGGTGGCGGAGTCGAAGAGCCCGAGTTGGCTGGGACAAGCGAGAAGCGGACGGTGGCCGGCGGGGCCGGGCCCGGAGGCGGCGGCGATGGGTAAGAAGGGGCTGCCCGCCCCCCTACTCCCACCGCGGTGCGCGCGAAACCTTATCTTTCCCGGGGCGGGGGTGGAGAAGAAGGGTAGGTAAGATTGGAATGGAGTCTCCTGGCAGAGGGCATGGCTGGCCGGCTGGCCATCTGGTGTCCTGAGCAGGAGCCCTTCCCGCCGCCTCTCCTCCTCCCCTACGGCAGCAGCTTTGGCTCTTATGAATGGCTCATCCGCGGCAGCCCAGCAAGGAATGGAATGGAGTCTCCAGGCAGAGGGTCTGGCTGGCAAATCGGCGTCCTGTACGGGAGCCCTCCCCGTCCCCCTTCCCGCGGCGGCGGCAGCAGCTTCGCCTGTCGTTCAAGGGCCAGCCGCGGCAGCCCAGCCCTCTACGTACTCATTGGACTCCCGTTGCAGTTGGTGCACAGGCTTTCTTGGGAGTAAACCTCGCTGAGCTCCATGGGGTGGCCTTCCCAGGAAGGTTGCTTAGAGCACGTAGGACTGCAGGCGGCGCGGAGACGAGGGGGTTAGTAGACCTGGCATACGGTGTTTGGGGCAGCGGAGAGAGGGACGGGGAATCGGGGAGGGGGGACCAAGCTTTTTGGTCGGTCAGCCACCACGCCCCTCCTTCCCCATCTCTGGCCTGTCACCGGGATACGGGTTTGTGGAGACAACCCCCTGAACACCTCCGTTGCGGAAATCAGTCGCTCGTCACCGGCATAGAGTCTCCCCCGCCCCCAAAAAGAAGCGGTTGAAGACTCTCCCTCTGTTCCTTGCAGGGCGAGGACAGAGTTGCTTTGGCCATGGTTGCTTCTCTCCCTCACCCTCAGGTTTGCCCTCCTCTGCAGTCTGGCCTACTCCTCCCTTTCAGAAATCGGCCCCCTGCTCACTGATGTTGCCCCTCTACTTTGATCCTTTCGTCCTGTTCTCTTGCATCTCTCTTCATACACACCCTGCTGGCCGCTTTGGCCTCATGTCCTTTTAATGCTGTTGCAATCAGAAAAATCGGGGGGGGGGGCGACATTCAAGCCCTCTTTTCTCTCTTTCCCTGCCTGCCCCATGCTGACTCTCCTTCCACTCCCTTCTGTGGCCACGCCTCTTCCCATCTTACACCCCCCCACCGTACCCCCCCCCCACCGGCCAGTTGCTTTGTTTCTGGCATGTCCGCTGCTTCAGCTCCTCTACCTGGCCCCTTCCAGGGCTACTGCAGCATGCCATAATTCCCCACACTTCCATCCCTTCCTGCTCAAGAGATCTGTGCTTGGCTTTGTTCATTTCTCTGGATGGGGATGATAGATCAAGGAAAGGATACAACCCATGAGGGCTCTCCCGTGGTGGTGCTGAGTGCTGGGCAGGAAGGAAGGTGAGAGGAAGGACTCTTGGCCCAGGAGAGGCTGGGAGCCCACATGCAGTCAGAAGAGCACTTTTTCAGGGGGCTGAAGTGGGGATGAAAACAATCCTTCTTCAGGAATGACAGGTGGGCTTCTTTGCAGAGCTAAGAGAAATATGAGGGCTCAGGCAGCCCTCACCCTGCAAGTAACAGGCAACTCGTTTTGTGTGTAATTAAGTTCTATCAGGAGAATTTGATTTTTGCCCCCTGAGAAAGTGTGGTCCCACAGATCACGATAGTCTTTGTGGTACCCTCTGGATGCTATTGGATTATAGCTCCCATCAGCCCCACTCAATATGGTCAGTGTTCAGGGACCGCTATCATTGGATGTGGTGGGAACCTGGCTATGCCCACCTCTGCCATTGCAAACCATTATCTCTGCTTATTAGTGAGCATGGCTACAGCGCTGTAGAGTTTTTGAAGCACTTCACCATCATTATCTAAACATGATTAGCTACAGCTACTATCTCAATGTGGCTAATGTGGGAGCTGAGTCTGAAGGGAAGAAAGATTGGCAGTGGCCATTGTAGGAGATGAGATATGGGGGGGGGAGCTTCCACATTTCTGGCTCTTAGCCACTATACTTGCTCCTCTCAAATGAGAATAATGGCACTTGTGTTCCATGATGCAGAAAAAGATCGTGCAGCACTTTTGCACCTTAACAGCTCCTTGCTTTCTGCTGTGGCTCCACTTGACAGCTGTGGGGGAAGTTCACAGGTCTGCCGCTGGCTAAAATGTTGAGGTGGGACAAAGTTTTCCCAGTCCTCTGACTCCAGTAGCTGGAGCAGGGGTGTAACCCTCGCCTCTGCTCTGTCTCCAGAAGTCTATGGAAGCAAGTTCCCTTAATAAGAGACAGCTATAGAAATTCTACTAGCAGCTACTCAAATAAGATTGGGGGGGGGGGGAATATGGCAATTTGATGCTCGTGTCCAAGAAATTGAGATATCTTTGACCTAGGAATTGAAAAAGCTTTCCAGCCCCAGAGGGTCACTGTGTAGCTGTTTCACAGGTCTTCAGCATGTGGAGAACTATGAGTCTTCTTAGGTCTTCTGATATAAGCCCTTCTCTCTCTCTCTCTCTCTCTCTCTCTCTCCCCTTGTAACATTTGTTTTTAATTGCAAATATACATATTGAGCACAAATAGAGTAAGCCTTTCTCCTCTGTAGGCATACTTTGTCTCTGATTCCATTGTGTGACTTTGGGCATTGGGGAAGCTAGCCTTATAAAACAGGCCCAGAGTTCAGAGCTTGCTCTCCTTTCCTGTGCGGACCACACTCACCTGAAGCTTCTCTGGGCTGCTTCTCTGCTCAGTTCTTCCTTTTTCTTGTCACGTTGATAATGCTGTAACTTAAGGTGTGGTTTTATAGTAAGGTGCAGTCCACCACTTCAGGTGCAGAGAAAGGTTGAGAGACTAGGCTTCATTTTACAGTCCTCTCTGCAGGTAGTAGCACGGTTGTGTCTGCTGGCTTGCAGACCCAGCCATAGCCTCGTAGGAAAGTCCGGTAATGATACCCATGATGGTGATCCGTAGAAATCATTGGCATTCCGGTCACCTTACACAGAATCTGTGTAGCTTGTAAATCTTGACAACTTTTTTTTTTTTAACCTCTCTTTGATTTCTGATAGCTTCTATGGCATTCGGATATGCTCTGTAATTCTGATGGGAAGCTGGGGGGCGAGCAGTGAGAGGAGCTGATTTATGGGCATAATGAATACATCTGATATCTTGTGCTTGAGGTCTTTACAGAGGAGTTAGTCAGATATAGAGCTAAAATCTTAGCTGTCAGAGATGAAAAACTTGGCTTCCTGTGTCTTCATGTGCATGAATGAGAGTGAGAAAATGAAAGACAGGCCATGTAAATACATCCTGTGGTTTGCTTCTGGTTATGTGTTAGTTCACAGGCAGGCTGCATAGCACTTAACCTGATGTGCTTTTGTGGGGTCTATTTGGCATTCTGACCATTCTGGTCATCCTTTTTAACATGATTCTATCCCTGATTGCAGCGCTACGCTCAAGAAGTAAAAAGCAGTAGAAACATTATTGTTTATTAAATTTATTAGCTGCTTTTTTGCCACAGCAACTCAAAACGGCTTAGAACATTTTAAGCAAAGAAACAAAAACACAGGTTAAAAACAGCACAGAAAAATCTCTACATTAAAACACCCCATCCATGCAAAAAAAGCCATAGATAAATAGAAGCCAAAGGCCTGGATAAAAAGGAATGCTTTTGCCTGGCACAGGAAGATATGTAGTGATGGCACCAGGCAAGCCTCCTCTGTAAAATACAATCGATCAGAGCCCAAAGTAACAGAGTCAAAAGTGCGTTTGCACACTTGCACATATATTTGGGTTTGATCTCTAAATCCATATAGCAAGATACTCTTCCAAGGCTGGTTCACATTTGTCATTGCTATCATTTTCCAAATGAATGCAGTGTTTTTGCCAATGGCTGTTGGTCTTCTGATCTGTTTGGATAGATGAAGCTGCTTTATGCTGGCTCATCAAGCCTACTACTGTCTATTCTGATGGCAAGGAATGTGGAGACCTCCAGATGGTATTGGGATCAAGCTCATATCGGCCCCAGCTAGCACAGCCAGTAGCCCAGTATGATGGGGGTTATAGTCCCACAATATCTGGAGGACACCATGTTGGCTGTTCCATCTGGCATGCAGCTCTGTGGTTTCTTCCCTTCCTAGCATTCTAATCGAAGGTGCTGACTAAAGATTGGACCTGGGACTTGCATGCAAAGCATGGACTCTGGCCTTGAGCTATGGCTCTCCTCTATGGACATGACAAGCATAGTGTGTGCAGATCGCAGGTGCAGATACTGAGCAAGGTGCTTGTGTGCCACTATTTCAGTGCATTAGCTCCACAGGGGGTCCAGAGGGTAGCAATGCAACAACAGGCCTTTTCTGTGTTGGCTCCATTTGTGGAATGCTCTCCCCAGGGAGGCTCACCTCGCACCATGGTTACATATCTTTAGGTGTCACCCAAAAACATTCCTCTGCTAATGATCTATGGCCTCTTAAAGCTGTGTGTGTTAATATATTTTCTCCTTTGTTTTAATTGTATGCATGTGACTTTTTTTGTTTTGTTTTTGTAAATCACTTTGAGTTTCTTGTAGCAAGAAAAAAGGGACAAATACATTTTCTTAATACTAATAACAATAATTATAGCTCCTCAATGAGAAACTTTGGTGACTGATAGCACAGAAACCTGTCCTTCTTGAAACAGGTGCCTGACCCAGGACGGGTGTGCACAGGTCAGTGGTTCTGTTTGGGCTGTAATTAATTTGCTCTAGGAGAGGCAGCAACCAGATTAATCAATGCCTCCTGTGGTTCCCAATCCCACTCACCCCACAGACCACTTGAAAAGTGATGCAGGTCTTGGTGGACCACGTGATGTTTCTGCCTATTGTAGTAAGTGTAATATGCTGTGCTAGACACTGGGTTTTTGGGGGGGTTTTGCATTGCTTCTTTTACTTCTCATATTTTGGTTTTATTGTATTGCAATTTGAATTCAAATTGTAGGATAGTAAAATACAACATAAGAAATAAGCAATAAAATATGATTAAAAACAAATATGAATATTGAATGTGATGGATTGCCACTGTCCTGTCTTCGGCCACAAATCCACAGGCACACCTCAGAGATTGCTGGTGGTCCATAGACCACAGTTTGGGAACCCTTGATGTATCTGTTCTTCAGGAATCCCCAAGTGGCAAAGCTAAGGAAATCTAGGTGCACTAGTTGGGCCCAGAACAATTTAACGTCACATAACTTCAGACCCCTTTTCCCCGGACCTGGGATCCTTTGTCATGGACAAGCAGTTGTGTCCCCTCAATCATGCTTGGAAAGGTCTGTTTGCTCCCTATGACTGTGTCCTCCATATTGCTTTTTGCCTGTCATCTGGCCCACAGAGACCGTGTTTTTCCCCGAGGATTGGTTTTTCAATGAGTTTCTTATCTAAAGTTCCACATGAGGCTACAAAGCAGAAAGGAAACATGTCCCGGCCCCATCCTTCAACCAAGAAGCCAAGGACTGTTTGCGGAGGGGGGGGTTGTGCTTGCTGTTGGAATCTTTTGTAAGTCGTCTTGAGACTAATTCAATCAAAAGGCAAGTTATAAATAAAACAGCAAGGGACTTCTGAGAAGGAGGCCTTCCCTCCTTTTCAAACACCATTGGTTGAAGTGCCCATTTAAAACTGGCTTCTGGCTCAGGGGCTGAAGGTTTTCAAAGAGTGCAGCTGTTAGGTATCATGACCAGGCTGGCTTACTATTCTGGAGTGCCATGGCCTTCCTCCACTCGCCCCAATCTCCTTATCCGTATGACCAAATGTGGGCAAGCCTTGTGGCTTGCTCTGAGCTAAACGTGCCAAACCCACATAGCTGGCATACCTTCGGCCAGCGAACGGCGCTAAAATAAGTTTCACCAGCGAACGGCCCACTGGGTTGCTGATGTCCCAAGGAAAACAGAGGGGGGGGTTTTTTGCCTTTGAGCAACAACTGACGCGTGTGTAAATATTATTTTGGGGAGACATTCTGCAAATTTTCTGGAAAAAATTAAATTTATTTCTCCCCGCCCACCCCAGCTGCTCTAAATCTATGGAAATCTAATTTAGCATGTTTGTTTGCCTAAGAGTGCAATTCTAACAATGTCTGCTGGGGCTTACTCCCAGGTAAGTGGGGATAGAGTTACAGTCTTACAGTTTTGTTTGTTTGTCTTGTTTATTAACCTAGCATGTTCCTTTTTTGAGCTGTAAGTTTCTTCCCCACTCCCCGTAGCCCAAGTCGGTGAGCTGAAATTTTGGGTTGGGGGAGACCAATAAAAAGTGCTGTTAGCGTGGCTTAAGTGTCATCGTTGGGGAAATCAAAACTTTACTTGGAAAATATTTTTGACATACGCAGAAATACATTAAGACCTGACAGCTCAGTAGCATATGCTTCCCACAAATCATTGGATTTTAACAGCACAGTCCTATGTCTGCTCACAGAAGTGAGTCCCATTGAACACAGTGGAATTTACTTTTTATAAAGTGTGTTTAGGATTGCAGCATGAAGGGAAAATGAAGGCTCTGAAGACTGTTAACATACTCATTTTAGAATGTCTGAAGAGCTCTGTCCATAAATATATGTGCTTCCTAAGTATAGTCACCTAAATATCATACAATTAAAACATTGATTTTAGGTTTGAGTGGTATTGTATCTGTCCCAGTTGCCCAATCTGAGTTGCGTCTGTTCATTATATTACCAATCTTATGAAGCAGTGCATTTCTAAAAGTGGAACTTTTTCATTTGAAAAAGTACGGTAATGCTGGGAAATTTCCTACCCAGCATCACTACTGGGTAGAAGAACTTTGCACTGAGTTGTTTTTTTTTTGGTGTGTGTGTGTGTGTGTGTCTGTGTAATGAGTATGTCAGCATACATACAACTTTTTTGCCTTTTACCAAGATGAGTTCATTTGAGATTTTGACTGATGGAAAAGTCTTTGCCCTCCAACGAACCTTCTTATCACAGCCTTTAGCCTATCAGTGAATGGGATCTGATCAAAGTATATATTGGATTGGTCAGACAGGGGCAACCAGAGGTTGGCACTTTCCTTGCATGGGTTCACCACTAAGGTGTTTAATATTTGTGTCACCAGGGATCAAACTTCTTGTTTAAATATCTTTATCACCTTTGGGGTCATCAGTTATGTGGCAGCGCAACATGCAAAAACTGCACGTTCCTGCAGCTGAGTTATGGTTGATAGTGTCATTGTGACAAAAGGCTGAAAGTGAGACCTGTTTGCTAATCCCATTTTTTATTAGTCACCAAAGAACACTTTGGGGGTGTATTTTCAGTGGCATAATGGGGCATCAAGCTGGAGTTCCGTTGGCGGTGAGAGCTACCAAACAGTGAGCAGGACTTTGCTAAGAAACATATACGCAGTTGTAGATAATCCTGTTCTGTGTTTCGGGTGCTCTGTGGCAGCATGCAGTGATTATCAGGGCTAGGAAAGTATCATTGCAGTGCAGAGACATTGGAATGTTGTGATACTTTTAGGTACCAGAGTATCTCCCAACTGTAGGTGCAGGTTAGGCTGATGAGATGTAGAGAACTCAAGAAGATATACCTGTATGTGTGTTTGTGTGTGTAGTGCAGAGGATATTCTCTTGCATGCTGCTCAGTGTTCTTTTGCATAGGATTGGAAGGGGACTGGGGGGTCACTTAGTCCAATCCCCTTTACAGCAGATACAGCATCCCTGGCAGACAACAGGCAGTCTCTGCTTAAACAACTCCAACAGAGGAGCCCATCTCTGCCCAAGGTAATAGGGTGTTCCTCCTGATGTTTAGCTGAAATCTTCTTCCCTGTCATTTCCACCCATTGATACTCATCCTTTGTAAGCACAGTGGTAAGCAAACCAGGCCTTCACCGGTCTGTCCTGACTGGTGACAACGAGAGAGTTTCATCACAGCCCTGAAGTCTTCCAGGTCCTATCTTGTGAACATGAATACTCCAAAATCTACAAGCTACTCCACCTGCCCAGTTGGTAAAGAGGTCTCACTAGAGATTTCCTATCATACATGGAGATATCCTTCTTCAAATATCTGAAGGGCTGTCACATGGAGGATGGAGCAAATTTGTTTCCTGCTGCTCCAAGCTTATGACCTGATTCAAATTACAAGAAAGGAGATTCCAACTAAACATCAGGAAGAACTTTCTGGTGGTAAGAGCTGTGGAACAGACTCCCACAGAAGTTGGTGGAGTTTTTTAAGCAGAGGTTGTGTGGCCATCTGCCAGGGATTCTTTAGCTGTGATTCCTGCATTGCAGGGGGCTAGACTTAGATGACCCTTAGAGTTTCTCCCAACTCTACAATCTTTTAATCCAAAGCAGATCTTCTGGTCCTGCCAGTCTGTCCCTACCATTTCTGGAGCACCAGAGAAGAGAGTTACAACTTCCTAAGCGCTGGAGAGGTAGTTGTGTGATGTATGGCACAGGCAGCACTTGGGTAAGGCCAGCCTCGTTCATGTTGGGCCCTGACTTTCCTTTTACCCCTTCCCTCCCTTCTGCTTCTGGTTCCTACTGGGCTGGTTTTATGAATTGATGGGTATGGGGCCTGAAGGGTGATGAGTCTTGTCATGGTGGCAGAGGTAGTTGATGGCGCATCTTGAGCCCTGTTCAGGTGCTATTTAAGCATGTAACTTAGCACATGAGAAGCTTGTTAGGAGCGTACTAGCTCTTCCCACCCCACCCCACCCCCATTTTCAATGCTTTCCACTAGTGTTCCAAAATGTACAGAGACGAGGCTTCCTGCTACAGACAGCTTCCCTTCAATTTGTGGAAGGTGATGAAAACAAGCTGGGGGGCACAGCTGCTGTGTTTGTCATGCGGTAACCTGCATGCTTAAACAATGCCTGAGTGGGGCTCTAATCTCTAGTTTTCCAAAGTCCCTGCTTCTTCTGTTTTCCAGCTGTCTCAGCCTTTGTTCAGGGCAGAAAAACGCCCGATGATAGGTATTTGATTCTGGTGCCTAGAAAGCCAAAATACTGGAATAGGCCTAAAAACATACTGCTGGCACCAAAAAGCCAGATGATGTCACCTAAGACCAACCTTCACCCACCTGGTGCCCTCCAAATGTTTTGGGCTACAACTTTTCATTAGCCCCAACCTCTTTTATAGTCCCATAGTGGGCTTGGTGAAGCCTGCTTAAGTCTTTTAAATAGCTTGCGCACCTTTGGTCATCTGGATGGTGAAGGCCGTTAGATAGAGTTCCCTGGTCCAGGGCAGATTCACATTGGCGCACTGCCTATCCAAGAGAGCTTTTTTAAAATACTTACTTACTTACTTATTTTTAAGCTTGCCTCAACTTTGTGCATCTTCTGTATGTTGACAGTCCCAAGCACAATCCCTAGCATGTCAGGGCACTCACCAGCATGCACCGCGTCTCCACTACAGCTGCCAGAAGGATATTGGAAATTTCCACTTCCATTTTAATCCTCTGAACTCCATAGTTAGTTGAAACAAGCCAGTTTCATAAACTGTGGCTTTAAGCTGCCTTTCCCCCATTGATGGTTGCTAAGGCTAACCACAGTTTGTTGGGGTTCAGGCAGCACAGCCAGCTATGCTTAACCTAAAACGCAAGCCAAACTCCCTGCTGCTTCTCTGTACCAAAGGCAGGGGAAGGGAGGGGCTGGCTGCAATGCCTGCTCATAATGCAAAACTTTGGTTTAGATTTACATCCGCACCAGGTCATCTTATGTATCCCATATCCATTTGCTTACTTCCCCTGCAGCAGATGGCATTGTCATCAAGAACCACTCTTGCCATGCTCCTCTCTTTATTAGGAAAGATTTCCTTCTACGGACGCATCAATATTTATTGGGTGGGACTGCACGCTTGTCTCCTCATTCCTAGGCACATTTTTTTCTCCAGGAATTGTTTAGGGTTGGGGAACCTGTGGACCTCCAGTTGTTGTTGTACTCCTGCCCACATCAGCCTCAGCCAGTGATTAAGGAGGATGGGAGTTAAACTCCTCACTCTCTCCCTGCAGTGCTTTATCTGCTGTGCTGCCTCTAACAGCAACTACAGACACCCTGAGAGCTTTGAGGGCTAAAAACACAGTTCTCCTTGTGTGGCTTTGCCGTCATCCTGAATAGCTGGGCTTTGCAGCATCTTCAGCATCTCTGAAACGGGGTTTCCTTGCGCAGAACTTGCAGGCCAGTTGTGTTGCAGATTTTGGAAGCCAAGAGGAGGTGGCCGGAGGGTGGGCTATGGTTCAATAACAGAAGGCGCTGTGCTTGGCTGGCTGCTCCCTGCATGCCACGCAAAGTGGAATGAAGCAGATGTTTACTTTTGCTCTTCGGAGGCAGCCAGATCCAAAGCTGGGGGCCAAAGTGCAGAGAACAGCTGGCTTTGAAGCAGGCTGCAGCGTTGCTGTCTTTCCCAGACACGTGCTTGTGCTTTTGGCATCACAATACCTGCTTTTTGGCACCTAGAAAAGCTGTGTCCTGTAACCTGGATGAATTCTGCCAGTTGCATATTTTCCTCTGTCTCTGCCGATGGTTGCAGCTCAAACCCCAGGCAGTAGCAGCGACTGCTTAGCTCTAACCCTCCCTCCAAACTTTGAATGCCTTTACTGGGCATAGATTTCCTTGTGGATTGCTGTGATTGCAAAAAATAGATTTATATTTAAAAAAATAGTTGAGCTTTTCTAGGTTGCTGAATTCTGTGCTGTGTTTGGGTGATCTGACATACATTGCTGCTCTCAGCCCTCCTGCATTGGCTGGTGCTCTATGGAGTCTTTGCTGTTGAGTTTATGATTCTCAGACTAGAAGAGATGGGCAGGCACAGCTGGCCAGGGAGACCTGTTCTTGTGTACCAAGTAAACTCAGAGAGGTGAATGGGAATGTGTTGTGAGATTTTGGATGCCTCTTTTGGTATCATGCATTCTCGCCTTTGACCGTAATAAGACAGTGCCCCTCTGCCTATTCTTTGCATGAACAAACAGATCTTCTTCTCCCATAATCTCTGCCACCAAGTATCAGCTGAAGGCAGGTGACAGCAGCTCTTGGAGGGTTGGCTGGGCCCACAGTTTCACCATAGCTTCTGTGTATTTGTTTTATCAGTGAACTTTCACAGGGTGAGAAGCCCGAGGGAGATCCCGGCCAGATTCCCCCATGGGCTCCCTTTGTTCCTCAAAAGACAGGACATAAACCACTGCTGGGAGATCCCCTTGGCCCCTTGCCACCTGGGCGGCTCTCTATCCTGGCAAGGCTGCAGCAACAGCTGACATTTCAAGTTTGATGACAAATGGTGCCCGCCAGGAGTCTCCAGGGAGAAGTGACTCATCTCCTCTGCGTGCCTGTCAACTTCAGCAGCGTGGGAACCTCTCTCGTATTTCCCCATCGTGTCACATTATGCTCAGTTGCTTCAGCCTTGGGTGGGTGGTCCTGTGCGCCGGGGGGCTGAGCAGGTTCACAGTCCCTATTTTGAAATCCCTCTTGTGTTTCCAAAGACCACCCTCAGCCCTATTTTCCTGGATGTGTGTAGGGTGATGCCTCTTAAGGATGGTGAATGTGCTTTCAATTTAGCCGCCGTTCCTTGGGCTCTTGGCTCCAGAAGCTGCAACGTGGGCAGCTTCACTGCCACTGCTTCAGTTTGTGGCCACTGCCGGTTCATAATGGGAGCACGTGGGCCTTTTTACATCTCATCCTATTTGACTCAACCTTAGAGGTGGTTCTCACATTATTGGTGCTTTTCTGTTCTTGTATGAAAAGTGTAAATGTGCTTGGATTTTGGCTGTGATTGACAAAGCGACAATCCTATATAAAAGGCTGTGGCATCTGCTGCTGCAGCTGAGCTTGTTTTATCCGTGGATCACTTGAGGCCAAATGGGGGAAATCTGATGTCTGATCCTGGGCATTGGGCAGGGGCACAGTTAATTTCTCTTAGCCTTTGGTTTGCCTGTATGTTTCATCTGTGACCTTTGCCCAGGGTGGGCAGTATCCGGTGGCTGTGAGTGCATGGCAAAGGCACAAGGGAATAAAGAGGGTAGCACAGCCATCTTTTCCCAGGGGCTGTCCCTGGCAGGGGTGGAATAAAGTGGGAGAGAGTTGCATTTATTGACTCGAGGACAGTGTCCAGAATTAGCCAGGCACCAGTCGCACTTCGCACCTGGCTATGAAGCACTTGAGGGACGCGGGTGGTGCTGTGGTCTAAACCACTGAGCCTAGGGCTTGCCAATCAGAAGGTTGGCGGTTCAAATCCCCGCGACGGGGTGAGTTCCTGTTGCTGGGTCCCAGCTCCTGCCAACCTAGCAGTTCGAAAGCACCTCAAAGTGCAAGTAGATAAATAGGTACCACTCTGGTGGGAAGGTAAAACGGCGTTTCTGTGCACTGCTCTGGTTCACCAGAAGTGGCTTAGTCATGCTGGCCACATGACTCGGAAGCTGTCTGCGGACAAACGCCAGCTCCCTTGGCCTGTAAAGCGAGATGAGCGCCGCAACCCCAGTCGTCCGCGACTGGACCTAACGGTCAGGGGTACCTTTACCTTTTATTTTATTATAATTTTTTAATTGTGTTTTTTATTAAAGATTTTCTTGATTTACAAAAGTATGTGCAATGTCTCTCATATTTTTTCCATGTAACATATTTACAAATCAGTTTCATTTGTTGAGACATTAGGAAGAAAAGGGAAGAGGTGGATGGGGGGGGAAGATAGGTGGGGTCGGGTCAGGTGGCAATGTTTCTATTTTACTTAATATATGTAGAGTTTGGTGTCAGCGTTGCCAACCTCTCACCACAAAAGGAACACAAGCGAGCAACAGAGTACCTTTACCTTTTATGAAGTGATCAAGTGAAGATTTCAGGATGGTGCCTGACATCTCCATCATCTGGGGATCATTGTATCTGGACTGTTTTCACACACTAATACCCCATCCTGTAGAATTCTATCACTTATTTTTTTATAGGCACAGTTAGAATGAATTTCTGGAACCAAAATGCTTTTTCTGTGCAGCTTGATCAGGAGCAGTCACTATTAAGAAAAAGGTTGGAATAGGCCATGGACTGTCTCTGGATCAAGTGGCTTTTCTTCTTGAAGTTCTCAAAGTTCTTAACCTAGCTCAAGGTTGTCGTCTGAACTAGACAGATGTTAATCAATCTCAGTCAATCCATTGTTTGAAAATTAAGACTTTAGAGACATTTTACCCCAAAACGGCAACGAGACATTCCGTTTTGGCGACTGTAACCTTGGTTTCAGGAGCCATTTGGCGCTCAGCTTATATATCTGAGTTTCTAACAATGCTCGAGGAATCACCTTCACTCCTAGAGCAGGGGTCACCGTTTTAGGAGTGCACACATTTTGAATTTTGAGTGAGTACTGTAGGTGCCATTCAGAAAATAGCTGTTGGCAGGGAGGCACATAACACAAAATTGGATAGACATGCCAACTTTATGCTTACTAAGGGAAGTCAGCTATGTTCTGCGGGTCCTGAGTTTGGAGATCATGCAGTACTACACACACACACACACGGTCGCCTAGGAGATGTGGGAGCATTACAGAGGGTCAGGGGGCTCCCTCAGGGCCTCACAATAAGTGTCTGCTCTCTTTCCCCAGAACTCAGAATGAACCAGCGAGTGTCCGACAGAGGGGGCGGGGAAACATCCGCCAAGGCTTTCTGCCCAGGAATTTCCAGCAGCAACACCAAGCGGGCAGGACCTTTCATTCTCGGTAAGCAGGAACAGAGCCTGTGATCTGCTGCATTGCACCTGGCAAAGGCAGGCTGCAACCTACCCAGCGCTTACTCTGCATCTGGCGTGCAGAATGCAAGTTAATCAAATGTGCATAGAGCTTGCATTGGGCACAGTTAATTCTCTGGCAGCTAGGTCATATTCTGCCCACCCCTCTGACATCTGAGATCTCTCCATATTCAAGCTTATTTTCACAGCCAGGTGGCTGAGGAGCTTGTTTTTTTTTTCCTCTTCTAAATTTGGGGAAAGGGGGAATAGGTAAGGTTCTGGAGGAGAGCTCTGTCCCTGGTACCACATTGGTGCTCCTCAGTAGCACATAGTGTTGCTCACCTTACAGCTAAGTCACTGCTGCTTACTGGGAAAGTGGGAGGGGCGAGGTGGTGGAGAGGTCAATGCTGTGCAAACACACTGGCAGGGATGCTGTATTGTCACTGCTCCTGCCAACCTCCTTGCCCCTCCTACTCTCCCTCCTGGTAAGCAGCAGAGACTCGTCTGTCAGGAGGTCATTCAAGCACTGCTCCACAGATCTGGCCCTGATTTAGAGCACTACCTTTCTCCTTTCTGTGGTTTGCTGTGGTGGTTTGGACCAAGTCATGCTGGCAACCACTGAGCAGCAGGAGGGCTTGCGCCAAAAGTAAAAAACAGCCAGGCTTTTCTGGCATGTGTGATGTTTCTGCCATGATCCAATTCTGGAGGAGATGTATCTCCTTAAAAAGAACTAAAATGCTCTTAAAATGTAGGTATGCTTTCTCTCCATCTAGATGTGCAATCAAGGAGAATAGTAATTCAGTTCTAAGTTACCTGATACCATTCCGTCTTTATATTTCCTTATTCAGATTAATTCCAGGTTGGTACATATTAAAATAATAATAATTTATTATTTGTACCCCGCCCATCTGGCTGGGTCTCCCCAGCCACTCTGATCGGCTTCCAACAAATATTAAAATACATTAAAATATCACAGATTAAAAACTTCCCTAATACCAGTCAATAGCACCAAATACACTTAAGCACGCTATGATGATAATATAATAAGCTGCAGTATGATCTAGGATTATAAATGCAGTCATTAACCATAATCACTTAAATTAGTTTGAATGGATTATAGCAGTTACTATCTAATCCATATCTATTCCTCATGAAGTTTAGAAATAATGTTCAGTGGTGATGAAAACTTTGTCCCCACCCCCAGCCCACCATCTCTTAACTGAATGTACTCCGTAATCTTGGCAATTTCTACAATACTGTACTGTAGTCCAAATCTCTAGCAATCACATTTTTGTTGATGTGACAAAAACAATTGACTCTCCTTTGCTGTAATCACCATTTTTGCAGCTGACAATAGTTTTCACACTAGCCCCTAATTTTCTTTCTTTACTGTGTCATTCAAATAACCTACTGACCTCAAGAGAGGATCTAGTGGCATTGTGTAACCTCATGTTAGGCATAATGTGTAGTTAGCTTGTTTTGGAAAAGGATTTAATTTACAAGCAAGCCCACCATCTGTGGTAGAAATTAGCCATATTTTGAGTACAGCACCAGCCGTGATCTGTGGCTTTTTAAATATTCTAAACTGCCTGTCTGGGGTCAGATACCACTTACATAGTTTAATGATTCTCTCCTTTTCCAACAGATGGTTTGAGGTGGATCTCTTGCAAATATAAAGTGCCATATCTGATATATCTGAGCCATTCATTTCTCCCTAGGCTTATTACAGCTTCCATGCAAATTTTAATAATATACTGTACATTTTTTACTTCTTACCGTAAATTTTTGACACCAGATTATTTGAACTACTGGATTAGTATGACAGTACTTCAAAGTCTTACTAACTATTTTTAAAAAATGCAACTGTTGAGATGTAAATATTGGAGCCAAAAGAGTGGTTTCCTAATTTTTCAAGCATATCTGTTCCACTCACTTCACTAACACAAAGGGAGACAGTAAAGATAATCCTGGACTTTTTTTTTAATTTAAAAAAAACTGTATCCCATACTTCCTAAACAGCAGTCACACAAACATCATTTATGTGGCCGCAAAGCATTTGGGGCCTCCATGCTCTGAAGCTCTGTGTGACTTACGGAAAGATATGTAATCCATCCAGGCAAGGAAAGGGAACTTCCTGATGAACAGGGTCAGCAGCTGAACTGCCAGCAGTGAACAGTTGTAGGTGATGAGTCAGAAGAAGCAAAGTCCATTGTTCTGCTTTTTGCCTTCTCAGGGCCTCGCTTGGGTAACTCCCAGTGCCGAGCATCGTCCAGTGTTTGGCAAGGAAGGATGGGACAGATGACTTTACCAGCTCAAGGTAAACAGCAGGTGGAATCCTTTTTTCTGCAGAAGAGTGGCCAGGTTGCGGAAGCATCGGCAGCTGCTGCAGTCTGTGTCCTTGTTCCTTCTGTGATGGTCAGCCTTTAAACCCCTGACACACAGCACAAAGTGCTGCCAGGGTGTTGCAGCTCTGCTCAAGTCCCCAAAGGTCGGGCACCAGGGTTTCCTTGGTCCAGCTGTAAATATTCCAAGTACAGAGTTTGATGTTGGAGCTTGTTGACTTTCGAGAAAGGAATGCAATGTGTGTGTTTTTTCTTTTCTTTGCCTGCTTTCCCCAAAGATCCTCACCTTGGAGGACAGGAATGACAAAGGCACGGACACCAGGAGGAGCGCAGGGAAAGATGCTGCTCCACACAGAGTACTCTCTTCTCTCCCTCCTGCACAACCAGGACGGGGTGGTCCACCACCACGGCCTTTTCCAGGTAAGCACAGCCATCCTGGGCACACTGTAGTTCTGTATCCCTGCCCAGCCCAACCAGTTGCATGTTCTATCAGCCTTTGCCCTTTGGAGAGATGAGGCTAGGCCCCTCTTCCTCAAAAGACACTGCACACCTATCCAGCCACTCAGCCACGTTTTCTCTTGTGACCATGATTGCCCCCATATTTGCTTGACTTATATGTCACTCTATTGATATTATAGTGTTTGCAACATAATCCACCCCCCAAATGCTATTATGATTATTATGAGCCGCTTTGAGCTCAGCATCTGTTATCTTGAAAAGTGGAATAAGAAATATCAAATATATTTTAAAGCTGCTTGCCGAGGCTGCCAGTGCCACAGTGACTCCATGTTTTGCAAATCATACGGCAAAAATAAAAAATCGCTCTGTTCAGGCTTTGCTACAGCCGTCAAGTTCTTCTGACTGTAACTTGTTTTACCCGGTTTTAATGTTTTTACATTGTTGTAACCCACCCTTGGACTTTATGGTGACGGTAAGAAATCGCAGTTCATAATACAGGCTGTGGGTGACCCAAACTGAAATGTTTAGGAAGCTCTTCAGTAGAGCATTCAGCAGTTCAGCCTTTTGAGTCTGTGGCATATTAGTGGGAAGAATTCCAGCACACTTCCAGCAATAAGGCCTTTTCACAGCCCCCCCCCCCAACACACACATCTATCCATGTAAATTCAGCACATGACTGGAGAAGGTGAATGGGCCAGACCTGCCATACAGGTTGTGCTTGTGGAAAGAGACCTTTTTGGAAAGGAGACTTTTGAAATAGAAGGGTTGCATCCAGTATTAGTTATACTTGGAATATACCCATTGAAGTTAATGGACATCACTGCCTTACGCCCATTAATTTCACGGGGTCAACTCGGAGTATACCTTAGTTTCCTCCAACCCCAAAACCATAAACGTTGCTCTTATTGCATGTCGTGATCATGCAGGTGTAGAGTTTGGGGTTGGCTGTGACCTCTCGTGCCAAGGAGTGGTAGCCTAGATAGGGATCTTGGCTTTTGGGAGCCACACAAGCATGCAAGTTGGGGGTCAGCCTCTGCTGGATGGAAAGGCCAGTTGGGCACCATCTCTCCCAGATTAAAATAACACCTGCCTCCATCCTTGT